>NC_139459.1:397922500-400322500 GCF_057233095.1 Heloderma suspectum
AGAAGAGAAGACTGAGGGGAGATAGGATAGCGCTCTTCAAGTACTTGAAAGGTTGCCACAGAGAGGAAGGCCAGCATCTGTTCTTGATCATCCCAGAATGCAGGACATGGAATCATGGGCTCAAGTTACAGGAAGCCAGATTTTGGCTGAACATCCTGAATGTTAAGAGCAATACGACAATGGAACCAGTTACCTAGGGAGTTGGTGGGCTCCCCCACACTGGAGGCATTCAAGATGAGGCTGGACAGCCGCCTCTCAGGGATTGTGTGACTTGGATTCCTGCAATGAGCAGGGGGTTGGACTCGATGGTCTTGTAGGCCCCTTCCAACCCTACTATTCTATGATTCTGTGGCACAGCAAATGCCATAAGCCCCCATGCCTCCATTTTGTCTGGCTGCAACCCCTGTGCCTCCATTTTGTGTCTTGTGCTGGCTGGTAATTAATTTTCCAAGAAGAAAGGAAAAGCAGATGACACAGGCCTGAAGTCTCCTGTGCCTCTTGGAGAGAAGCCTTCTGAGGAGGAGGAACCCTGCATGGAGGGACCGGCCCACCTGCCTTTGGGGTGAAAAATAGGAAGGATTGCTCTCTTCCACTTCCACTCAGCAGGTACCTCCTCATATCCCTTTGCTCCCCCCCTTCTCTGGGGATCCCATTGCATCCCACTCCACTGGCCTGCATTTCTCACCCTCCAGTGCAGCCCTCAAACTCTCCTGCACCCCAATGCACACCCCAGTCTCCAGATCCCGTCAGAGGCAGCTGATGCGATGGGCAGGGAAATCAAAAGTTGCTTTTCTTTGTGAAAGGTGCCACGCGGGGGGGGGGGGGAGTCAGTGTTCTCATTCATAGTCTTTTCTATCTAGGAGTTACATCTCCCACACTTCAACCCTTGTCTTGCACCTTCTCACCTGGATATCCAAAGGATAAACCTCTTCAAGTCTTGCCAGAGAGAGAGAGAGAGAGAGAGAGAGAGAAAAGGAGAGAATCCATGCATGGCAATGGAGATGTTTACACGGAGACCCTTGCTCCGGATTCACTAATCAGGATTTCTCCATCTCTGCCCCCCAATTATGCCCTCTCCCCACCAAGCATTTCTTCTCCCCTCTAATTCTTTCCCTCTGACAAAACCATCCAGGTATATATCCCCACCCCATTTCAAAAGAGTCCTTAATCTGCATCCTAAACTTCTTCGTCCTCCCCCTTCCACTGTTCTGTCGGCTATTTACTGGTCCCCCATCCCCATTCCCTGTATTTAGACCTGGGGAATCTGCTCCATTGGGCAGGGAGAAGAGGGTGATGCTTGGGGTGGGGGAAACTGGATGGGCCTTTCGGGAAGGCCAGAAAATATGGGAAGGGGGGAGAAGACAAAGTGGGGGAAGAAGCCCCAGAAGGAATAAAAGGGGCGGGGGAGTCAAAAATAGGGAAAGGGCGCAAACGTGGCGGGAGAAAAGATGGGGGAAGCAGTCAAAAAAGGATGAAGGCAGGCGGAGCATCTGTGAAGCTGGGATTTTCCTCCCCAGCTTGCATTAGCATCTCCACCTAGGTTCAACTAAGCTGTGTTTGCCAGACTGGTGGGTGCTTTTTTGCCACCCTGAATCATTGGGGGTCATCCACAAACTCAGCCATCTGATTCCTCACCCCCAACAGTGAAAGAGCATCCCCCCCCCACCGCCCCAGTCCAGAGCCTTAGAGGATCAGAACATCAGAACATGAGAAGAGCCCTGCTGCATCATAGTCCAGCATTCTGTCCACACAGTGGCCAACCAGCTGCCTGTGGGAAACCCATAAGTAGGACTTGAGTGCAACAGCACCCTCCCACCCATGTTCCCCAGCAGATAGCCCTGCTGCCTCTGATACTGAAGGAAGTAAGGGATGCTTCAAGATAAGGAAGGTGGCGGATGAATGGGGGTGGCAGCCAGCCTGTTCCAAGGCAACTGGATCTCCTTCTCTCTCCCCCCCTCACCTCCCTTGGGGGAGCAAAACCAGGAATCCTGAGGATCTGGGTTTCCCAAGCGATCATCCGGTGATCTGGGTCCCTGATCTCTGCTGGCTCCTTGCAGGGCTGGAGGTCAGGACATCTCTTTCAAATAGATCAGTCCTGACTTTTCATCCATTGATGGACCAACCTTCCTCAACCTGCTGGCAGCCAGCTGCGTTGGGCTGCAACTCCCATCATCCGCAGGCAGCATGGCCGATGGAGCCCCACACATGCTGAGGGCGCCAGGTGGGGGAAGATGAGTTGCAAGGCAGTGGAGGAACCCCCGCCCGCCTCGTCTTGCTGCATTGGACTCACCAGAGCAGCCCTCCGGGTGGATCCGAAGAACATGCCCTTGGGGATGCGTCTCTCTGCGTTCTCCTCCCTCCATCGCGCTCCACTCAGCCGCAACTACAGAGCCCAGGATGACCAGGGGAGACAGGGAAGACTTCAGCCAATGGGGAAAACGCATCCCTGCCTCCGTCAGCTGTTGTTGGGCAGGTTGAGACCGCGTGCGGGAAAGAGGAAAGCCGGGCGTAGACGACAAAGGGCGCCACCGCGTGTTAGACCTTCCCTCTCCCAACGCACAGCAGCAGCACCACCCCAGATCCCCATTAGAACTGTGGGACCCTTGAGGAAGAAGCGAAGGATGGGGCAGCCATAAGGGAGAAGCAATGACCTTTCCATCGAGGTAGGGCAGCCTTCCCTAACCTTGGTGCCCACCAAATGTGTTGGACTACAACTCGCCAGACTGAGGTAGGGGACAGTCCTTTTGATCCCTTCAGAGGCTGTGCAGCCTTTTCTAAGTGGGCTGTCCAGAGTTTCGTAGAATCATAGAATAGTAGGTCTGGAAGGGGCCTGTAAGACCATCAAGTCCAACCCCCTGCTCAGTGCAGGAATCCAAGTCAAAGCATCCCTGACAGGTTGCTGTCCAGCCTCGTCTTGAACGTCTCCAGTGTGGGAGAGCCCACCACCTCCCTAGGTCATGGGTTCCATTGCTGTATTGCTCCAACAGTCAGGACGTTTTTCCTGATGTTCAGCTGGAATCTGGCTTCCTGTCACTCGAGCCCATTATTTATTTTATTTTATTTATTAAATTTCTTAATTGCCCATCTGGTCGGTCACCCAGCCACTCTGGGTGATGTACAGCAGTACAATTTAAAACAGTAAAATTACACATTAAACATGATTTAAAAATACCCTAACCCACCCCAAATGCCTGCTTGAATAACCAAGTTTTCAGTGCATGGCAGAAGCTCATTAATGAGGGGGCATGATGGAGTTCCCTAGGGAGGGAGTTCCACAGAGCGGGGGCCTCCACAGAGAAGGCTCTCTCCCTCGTCCTCACCAGCCTAGCTGTCCTGGCTGATGGGACAGAGAGAAGGCCATCCGAGGCTGATCTTGTTAAGCGGCCTGTCTGGTGTTGCTGGAGGCACTCCTTGAGATAGGCTGGGCCAAAACCGCATAGGGTTTTAAAGGTCAAAACCAACACCTTGAATTTGGCCCGGAAAATAACTGGTAGCCAGTGCAACTCCTTCAGCCCTGGAGTGATGTGATCATGCCGACGGCTGCCTTTAATCAGGCGAGCCGCTGCGTTCTGCACCAGTTGAAGCTCCTGAACTGTCTTCAAGGGTAACCCCACATAGAGTGCATTACAGTAGTCTAAACGAGAGGAGACCAGGGCATGTACTACTGATGGGAGCAGAGGGTCGGGAAGGAAGGGGCGCAGCCGCTGTATCAGATGGAGTTGGTACAGCGCTGTCTGGCTCACGGCTGACACCTGAGCCTCCATGGACAGCTGGGAGTCTAAAATGACCCCCAGGCTGCGGACCTGGTCTTTCAAGGGTAGCTGTACCCCATTCAACACCAGGTCAACATCCCCCAGCCTCCTCTTGTCTCCCACCAAAAGTACCTCGGTCTTGCCAGGGTTCAGCTTCAGCTTATTCCTCCCCATCCAGCCACTCACCGGCTCCAGACATTTAGACAGAGATTCTACAGCCAACCCTGTGGAAGATTTGAATGAGAGGTAGAGCTGTGTGTCATCCACATATTGATGACACCGCACCCCAAACCTCCTGATGACAGCCCCCAGAGGCTTCACATAGATGTTAAATAGCATCAGGGAGAGGATGGAACCCTGTGGCACCCCACACGTGAGCGGCCATGGATCCGACACCGCCTCTCCCAGTGCTACCCTCTGGTACCTGCCGGAGAGGAAGGACCGGAACCACCGCAATAATATGGTGTCTCCAATGCCCAACCCCTCTAGGCGGTCCAGGAGGATGCTGCTGAGAGGTCGAGGAGAACAAGGAAGGAGCATTCTCCCCTATCCAAAGCCCTCCTCATATCATCCACCAAAGCGACCAAGGCTGTTTCTGTCCCATGCCCAGGCCTGAAGCCTGGCTGAGATGGATCTAGATAATCAGCTTCTTCCAAGTGTGCCTTCAACTGCATCGCAGTTGAACATTATTCTATGTCCTGCACTCTGGGATGATCAAGAAGAGGTCCCGGCCTTCCTCTCTGTGACAACCTTTCAAGTCCTTGAAGAGTGCTATCATATCTCCCCTCACTCTTCTCTCCTCAAGGCTAAACATGCCCAGTTCCTTCACTCTCTCCTCCTAGGGCTTTGTTGTTAAATTTCATTCTGTTGTTTTCTGCCCAGGTGCCGATCCTCCTTGGTTTCCGTCCTTGTGTTTCCTGCTCTCTTTCCAACAACAAACACATTAGTGTCTCCTCAGAAGTAACTCCCATTGTGCTGAATGAGGCTTCCCTTTGAATACCCACATCGGAACTTACAGGGATCCCCTCAATTGAAACGGTACATGTTAAAGCCCAATTCCTTAACTGCAATTAAGCGGGATCTCGAGGCTCCAATCCATTGCCTTAGGAAGTGCTTCACAGCTTCATTACAGAATCATAGCATCATAAAATAGTAGGATTGGAAGGGTCCTACAAGATCATCAAGTCCAAGCCCCTCCACAGGGCAGGAATCCCAGTCAGAGCATCCCCGACAGATGGCCGTCCAGCCTCGTCCTGAATGCCTCCAGCGTGGGAGAGCCCACCACCTCCCTAGGTCATGGGTTCCATTGTCATATTGCTCTAACAGTCAGAAAGTTTTTCCTGATGTTCTGCCAGAATCAGAGTAGCATGATCAATGTAGGGTTTTGGTGGCTGGGGCAGGGCTGCTATAGAGCGGTGAATCTTAGTCTCTGCATTTCCCCTCTGGACTACTTGCCAATTCCTGAGGATCTCTGCTGACCACTTAAAATATTTTTGTTGCTTCTTGTTCAACAAAGCAAAGCCCATACATCACACTCTTTTAATAACCCCACCCTCACCTTTCTCCCCCCTTCATGGATCACTGTCTTGTCGTGGCGAAGGGGCTTGCATAACTCAGTGAAGCCATAAGCTATGCCATGCAGGGCCACCCAAGACGGACAGGTCATGGCAGAGAGTTCTGACAAAATGTGGTCCACTGGAGAAGGAAATGGCAACCCACTCCAATATTCTTGCCAAGAAAACCCCATGGAACGTATCACAAGGCTAAAAGAGATGACGCCAGAAGGTGAGACCCTCAGGTCGGAAGGTGTCCAATATACTACTGGGGAAGAGCAGAGGGTATTTCCAAGTAGCGCCAGAAAGAGTGAAGCGGCTGGGCCCAAGCCGAAAGGACACTCAGCTGTGGATGTGTCTGGTGGTGAAAAGAAAATCCGATGCTGTAAAGAACAATATTGTTTAGGAACCTGGAATGTCAGATCAATGAATCAAGGTAAGCTGGAGGTGGTCAAACATGAGATGGCAAGATTGAACATCGACATCATGGGAATCAGCGAACTAAAATGGACAGGCATGGGTGAATTTAATTCAGGTGACCATCATATCTATTACTGTGGGCAAGAATCCCTGAGAAGAAATGGAGTAGCACTCATAGTCAACAAAAGAGTGGGAAAAGCAGTACTGGGGTACAATCTTAAAAATGATAGAATGATCTCAGTATGAATCCAAGGCAAACCATTCAACATCACAGTAATTCAAGTCTATGCCCCAACCACTGATGCCGAAGAAGCTGAGGTTGATCGGTTCTATGAAGACCTTCAACACCTTGTAGAACTAACACCAAAAAAAGATGTCCTCTTCATCATAGGGGATTGGAATGCTAAAGTAGGAAGTCAAGAAATCACCGGGATAACAGGCAGGCATGGCCTTGGTGTACAAAATGAAGCAGGACAAAAGCTAATAGAGTTTTGCCAAGAGAACACGCTGATCATAGCAAACACCCTTTTCCAACAGCACAAGAGACGACTCTACACATGGACATCACCAGATGGTCACTATCGAAATCAGATTGAGTATGTCCTTTGCAGCCAAAGATGGAGAAGCTCTATACAGTCAGTCAAAACAAGACCTGGAGCTGACTGTGGCTCAGATCATGAGCTTCTTGTTGCAAAATTTCAGCTTAAATTGAAGAATGTAGGGAAAACCACTAAACCATTCAGGTATGACCTAAATCATATCCCTCATGAATATACAGTGGAGGTGAGGAATAGATTTCAGGGATTAGACCTGATAGACAGAGTGCCTGAGGAACTATGGACAGAGGTCCGTAACATTGTTCAGGAGGCAGCAACTCAATCCATCCCAAAGAAAAAGAAATGCAAGAAAGCCAAGTGGCTGTCTGAGGAGGCTTTACAAGTAGCTGAGGAAAGAAGGGAAGCGAAAAGCAAGGGAGAAAGGGGAAGATATATCCAACTGAATGCAGAGTTCCAGAGAATAGCAAGGAGAGACAAGAAGGCCTTCTTAAATGAACAATGCAAAGAAATCGAGGAAAACAACAGAATGGGAAAGACTAGAGATCTCTTCAAGAAAATTGGAGATCTCAAGGGAACGTTTTGTGCAAAGACAGGCATGATAAAGGACAAAGAAGGCAGGGAACTAACAGAAGCAGATGAGATTCAGAAGAGGTGGAAAGAATACACAGAAGAACTATACAGGAAAGATCGTCATGTCCCTGATAGCCATGAGAGTGCGGTCACTGAACTTGAGCCGGACATCCTAGAGAGTGAAGTCAAGTGGGCCTTAGGAAGCATTAGTAACAACAAAGCTAGCGGAGATGACAGTATTCCTGCTGAGCTATTGAAAATCCTAAAAGATGATGCTGTTAAAGTGCTGCATTCAATATGCCAACAAATCTGGAACACTCAACAGTGGCCGCAAGACTGGAAAAGGTGAGTTTACATTCCAATTCCAAAGAAAGGCAACGCCAAAGAGTGTTCAAACTACCGCACCATTGCGCTCATTTCACATGCCAGCAAGGTGATGCTCAAAATCCTACAAGCTAGGCTTCAGCAGTATGCGAACCGAGAACTACCAGAAGTACAAGCTGGGTTTGGAAGAGGCAGAGGAACTAGAGATCAAATCGCCAACGTTCGCTGGATCATGGAGAAAGCAAGAGAATTCCAGAAAAGCGTCTATTTCTGCTTCATTGACTACGCTAAAGCCTTTGATTGTGTGGATCACAACAAACTGTGGCAAATTCGTAAAGTGATGGGAGTACCAGACCACCTTACCTGTCTCCTGAGAAACCTGTCAAGAAGCAACAGTAAGAACCAGACATGGAACAACCGAGTGGTTCAAAATTGGGAAAGGAGTACGACCAGGCTGCATATTGTCACCCTGCTTATTTAACTTATATGCAGAGTACATCATGAGAAATGCTGGGTTGGATGAATCACAGGTCGGAATTAAGATTGCCAGGAGAATTATCAACAACCTCCGATATGCAGACGATACCACCCTAATGGCAGAAAGCGAAGAAGATCTCAAGAGCCTCTTGTTGAGGGTGAAAGAGGAGAGTGCAAAAGCTGGTTTGAAACTCAACATTAAAAAAACGAAGATCATGGCATCTGGCCCCATCACTTCCTGGCATATAGAAGGGGAAGAAATGGAAGCAGTGACAGATTTTACTTTCTTGGGCTCCAAGATCACCACAGGTGGTGACGGTGACTGTAGCCATGAAATTCAAAGACGCTTGCTCCTTGGGAGGAAAGGTATGGCACACCTAGACAGCATAGTAAGAAGCAGAGACATCACCTTGCCGACAAAGGTCCGTCTAATCAAAGCTATGGTTTTCCCAGTAGTAATGTATGGCTGTGAGAGCTGGGCTATAAGGAAGGCTGAGCACCGAAGGATTGATGCTTTCGAACTGTGGTGCTGGAGAAGACTCTTACGAGTCCCCTGGACTGCAAGGAGGTCAAATCAGTCCATCCTAAAGGAAATCAACCCTGAGTGCTCATTGGAAGGACAGATACTGAAGCTGAAGCTCCAATATTTTGGCCACCTAATGCGAAGAGAAAACTCTCTGGAAAAGACCCTGATGCTGGGAAAGACTGAAGGCAAAAGGAGAAGGGGACGGCAGAGGATGAGATGGCTAGATAGCATCACCGATGCAATGAATATGAACTTGAGCACACTCCGGGAGAGAGTGCAGGACAGGAAGGCCTGGCGTGCTATGGTTCATGGGGTCACGAAGAGTCGGACACGACTGAACAACTGAACAACAACAACACCTTTCTCCTGTGATGGACACGCCTGATTTGGTGAGCAAAGTTCTGTGCAAGGTCTGTCAACTTTGGCATTCATCCTGCTTCTGTATTTGGAATTGAGTGTGGTAAGAACCTCTGCTATAGAGTTTGTTTGTTTTCAAATGGCATTGCTCTAGCTGCAGTACAACTAGGTGCATTTAGACTCTGGACATAATGATTGACTTTGGGGGCGGGAGGGAGGCTCTAGATGGTCATGCATACAACTTGCAACAGCACTCTCCGGCCCATGTTCCCCAGCAACTGGTGTACATAAGTACACTGTCTCTGATACTGGAAGTAGCATAGACCCATCAGGATGGGTAGCCATGGATAACCTTTTCCTCCAGGAATGTGTCCAATCCCCTTTTAAAGCCGTCCAAATTGGCAGCAATCACTACATCCTGTGGTAGTGAGTTCCATAGTTTATCTATGCGCTGTGTGAAGAAGTCCTTCCTTTTCTCTGCCTGGAATCTCCCACCAATCAGCTTCATGAGATGACCCCATGGGGTTCTAGTATTTTGAGAGAGGGGGAAAAATATCTCCCTGCCCACAATCCCCACACCATGCATAATTTTGTAGGCCTCTATCATGTCTCCCCTTACTCGCCTTTTCTCCAAGCTAAATGATCCCAGCTGTTGTAAACTTCCCTCTTAGGGGAGATGCTCCAGCCCCTTGATCATTTTAGAGAGCAATCCTATGCCTACCAGACAGCATCGGGGTGGGGGTGGGGGGATAGGATAGTTTGATGTCCTGGCTGTGAGCTCGGTACAGGAAACCATGCCCCTGACCCCTCCTCATACCCCTCATAGCCAGTGCGGAGAGAACCACGTCGGCTACCTCTCCACACTTGGAACCTGAGTGGTTGTGTTGCACTGTTTCCTGTGGCTGCCACAGCATCTTTCCCTCCCCCTCCAAAATGGCCTGCATTGGATACTCGGCACCCTCCAAGTTCGGAGGCTTCCGACTATTTGGATAGGATTATGCCCTTAGGGCACAATCACCTGCAGGTTTAGTCAGAAAAAAAGCCCTACAATTCCCAGCATTCCCCAGCCAGCTATACTGACTGGGGCATTCTAGGAGTTGCAGCACTTTTTTTCTGTCTAAACCTGCATAGGATTGCGCCCTTAGTTGCTCTTTTCTGCACTTTATCCAACTCTACAATATCTTCTTTTTAAAACTAACATTTCTCTTTGTCTCTTCTCTCCCTCTCACCTCCATCTGCCATGCCACGCTTTCAAATGGTGCCTACATTCTTGATATGTTACACTACTGCAACAAAATTTTTGCCAACTTTTGCCAACATAACCATCGTACTCTGATCACATGCAGTTTTGCATTTTACACTCGCTTCGATTGTAGCACCATCAGGACTACGGGAATAAAAATGGAATTTGCCTCTGTGCTTGCCACATGCTGGTTGTTCATTTGGGGGAGGGGTGCTGTGGCACTGTGTTCTGGTTCCAGTTTAGAGATCTGGGACATTTTCTTGGACACCAAGCCCTCACCAAGGAAGAAGGATCTTTGAATTGTTGTAGATCACAAGCTGAATATGAGCCAACAATGTGATGTGACTGCAAAACAAGGCAAATGCTATTTTGTGCTGCATTAATAGATATATAGCTTCCAAATCACATGAAGTACCAGTTCCCCTCTACTCAGCAGCATTAGGCCTCATCTGGAGTACTGTGTCCAGTTCTGGGCACCACATTTTAAGAATGATGCAGACAAACTGGAGAGGGTTCAGAGGAGGGCAACGAAGTTGATAGGGGACTGGAAACAAAGCCCTGTGAGGAGAGACTGAAAGAACTGGGCATGTTTAGCCTTGAGAAGAGAAGACTGGGGGGAAATAGGGTAGCGCTCTTCAAGTACTTGAAAGGCTGTTACAGAGAGGAAGGCCAGGATCTCTTCTCCATCATCCCAGAGTGCAGGACACGGAATAATGGGCTCAAGTTACAGGAAGCCAGATTCCGGATGAACATCAGGAAAAAAGTCTTGACCGTTAGAGCAATACGACAATGGAACTAATGACCCAGGGAGATGGTGGGCTCTCCCACACTGGAGGCAGTCAAGATGAGGCTGGACAGCCATCTGTCGTGGATGCTCTGACTTGGATTCCTGCATTGAGCAGGGGGTTGGACTCGATGGTCTTGTAGGCCCCTTCCAACCCTACTATTCTGTGTTTCTGTGTTTGTTTGTTTTTAGTTCTTCACATCTCCAGCCTGACCTCTGCCTGATTTTCGTCTTATAAGGAAGTTGCAGATATGCACTGTCAGCATTTAAGGGACTATTTTACGAATCAGGCGCCATCCTTCGTTTTCATTGTTAGATGCTCCTTTCTATTCAGATCAGGTCTCAGTATGATGATGTAGCACTTGGGAATGAAGATGCAGCCCACTAACCCAGCACTCGAGGCCAATATGGAGAAGACCTGCACGGCTACCATGTATTTCCCCTTGGTGCTCAGGGAGGTGGGCACAAATGACACCCAAACACTGCAGAAGACCAGCATGCTGAAGGTGATCAGCTTGGCTTCATTGAAGGCCCCAGGCAACTTCCTGGCTAGGAAAGCCACTGTGAAGCAGATGGCAGCCAGGAAGCCCATGTAACCAAGGGCACTATAGAACATGGCGACAGACCCTTCATTGCATTGCAAGATGATCTGTCCAGGCAGGGAGAGCATGTCAGGGTCTGGGAATGGGGGAGTGATTCCCAGCCAGATGGTGCAGATGACAACTTGTAAACTGGAACAAGAAAGGACAATGGAGTTAGCCAGACTCTTCCCCAGCCATCTCCTCACTCTATTCCCTGGCTTTGTGGCCAGGAAGGCCAGCACCACAGTGATCGTTTTGGCCAACAGAGAAGAGATGGCAACTGAGAAGATGATGCTGAAGGCTGTTTGTCGGAGGAGACAGGTTGCTTTCGTTGGCTGGCCAATGAAGAGAAAGGAGGACAGGAAGGAAAGCAGGAGGGAGATGAGGAGAATGTAGGAGAGGTCCCGGTTGTTGGCTTTAACTATGGGAGTTTCTAGGTTTCTAATGAAGATTCCTAACACTAAGCCAGTGGTTAAGGACAAGAACAGGGCAAAGGAAGCGAGGATGATCCCCAAATCTTCTTCAAAGGAGAGGAAGGTGATGACCTTTGGGCTACATTGATTGTTTTCCTTGTTTGGATGCTGATCTTCCGGGCATCTGGTGCAGTGGTCTGCATCTGAGAAAGAGGAGAAGAAGGAAGAGACATTTGGTATTACGAATGTCTATCTGTATTTGTCTGTGTTCTAGATTTCCGTATTTTCTATCCACAACTAAGACACGATTTGCATTTAAATTGTATTTACAGAAAATACCCTCAGTGAAAACATGGCAGTGAATCTTTGCCCTGTTCCG
Organism: Heloderma suspectum; assembly: GCF_057233095.1. Taxonomy (NCBI): domain Eukaryota; kingdom Metazoa; phylum Chordata; class Lepidosauria; order Squamata; family Helodermatidae; genus Heloderma; species Heloderma suspectum. The sequence goes on from NC_139459.1 coordinate 397,934,437, forward strand.
CTAGGGCCTCCTTCTATTCTGGAATCCCTCACCTTCCACAGTGGAGATGGTCCCTTCTGCACACTGCGCACAGGCATAGCAGCAAACTGGCTTTCCTTCCTGAATCACCTTGACGTCTCCTGGGAAGCAGCTTTCGGTACACCTTGAGCGAGGAAGGTTCTACTCAGAAAGACAAGGGACATTGAAGAAGAAAAAGTGTTGGTGATGGATTTCCATGCTGCAGCAGTGGTTAAACCCAAAAGGAAATGAGGGGAGCTCACAGAGGATCCACACAGCGGGGATGGACATTAAAAGACAGGTTTATGTACTTATGTTGAAAGTAATGCATATTGCTGCCAAACATCCCAGCTTCATGCGTAGATACGAAGATAAGAACAAAGAAGAGTTCTGTTGTATCTGACCAAGGGTCCATCTAGTCCATCATTCTGTTCACACAGTGGCCAATCAGCTGTGGACCAGGAAGCCACAAACAGGACACGAAAGCAACAGCACCCTCCCACCCATGTTCCCCAGCAACTGGTGTGCATAGGCTCACTGCCTCTGATACTGGAGGTAGCATATAGCCCTCCTGACTAATAGCCACTGATAGCCTTCTCCCCCAGGAATTTGTCCAATGAATGTTCTGGGTAGTATTTGCTTCCATAAGAACATAAGAAGAACCATGCTGGATCAGACCGAGGTTCCATTTCATCCCGCATTCTGTTCACACAGTGGCCAAGCGGATGTTGACCGGGAACCCACAAGACGTTGATGGGGTCTGAGCTAGCAGTTACTGACTAGCAACTGGAACTTTTATAGTGGGAGAGAGTTTGATGAAAACGTCAGCTCAGTTTGTGGCTGCTGTGAAATAGGCCAATTCCACTTTCGGAAAGGAACTTAGAATATAACTGCCTCTATCATACAGCCCTCCTAGAAACCTGTGGTGTGAGTCAATTTCAAATACTGCCTACAGTTCTGGTCACCTCACCTAAAAAAGGAGGTGGAAAAGATGCTGAAAAGGGCAAGTAAAATGTTCAAGGGGGAATGAGGGAAGACATACAAATGCTCGGAAACCACCAAATTATTTGCGGTGAAGAGTGAGGGGTTGTGGCCAGGGGAAGGGCACATTGCCAACTGGGGAACCATATTGGAATAGATTGGGAGCCCAAGTGGGCCAGCTTCGCCTCTTGGGCCTTCCTTTCAGCACTCCTGGGTTAGACAGTCCTGGCCTAGACTGAGTACTTGTTGAATTCAGCAGAAGCCAGTTTGACCCATTGAATGCCCTGCTGAGTTGTCACAAGGCAACTCCCATCATCTCCATCCAGCCTGCAAGGAGCAGTGCGGGGGGCTGGGAGCAGGAAGAAATACTGAGATAAAGTGGTGAGAGCAGTAGAAAGAGCAAGGCTAGGGACACAGAGCGAGGGAGAAAGAGTGAGTGAAAAAGCAAGGTAAATGTCCAGAGGGAGGAGGAAGAGGCTGGGAGGGAAGGGGGAAAAGGAAGTCAAAGAAGTTGAGGGGAACAAAGAGTGAGGTCATAGCCTGTGATGAAGAAATAGCAAGGCAAAAGGATGTTGGGGGGGGGGAGAGTCTAGAGGCTCGGAGGGAGAGAAACAGCGAGGTAGTGAGTTGTGTGTGTGGGATAAATAGCCAGGGGAGAGGCGGGGAGAGAGGGAGAGGGGGAACGAGCCAGGCAAAGGAGTAGAGGGGAGAAACAGAGTGAAGAAAGGGGTTGGGGGGGGAAATGGCAAGTCTAGAGCTGGAGTGGAGGGCATCATCTGAAGAGGCATGAGGCAGCCATCTTGCTGAAGCTAAGCAGGTTTGGGTCTGGTCAGTGCTTGGAGGGGAGACCACGTGGGAACCTCATGCAGCCACCTTGAGTGCCACGATGGAAGGAAGGAGGGATATAAATGTAATGAATGGATAAAACAATAAATCAGAACAGTGGGGAAAGGTGTGTGGGGGTGGAAGAAGATTGAGCAGGGCCAGAGAGCAACTCTTTTCCTCCCTTCCTGCCCACCAAATAACTGATCGGTGGTGGGTTCAGAAACAGGAAGGAGAAGCTGGCACACGAGCATTCTCCAATTTCCTAAATATTAAAAATGAATGTTTGAAGGGGGCAGGGAGTGGAAAGCTTCATGGCACCATTGAAGTTCCCAGTTGGAGCCCCCTGTTTAAATGGAGGTATAAAATGGAAGACATGGGTTTCCTCACGTGGTTCTGCCACACAATGGGATCCTCATCAAGGTGGAACTCATGGTCTGGGGTTGCCTGTCTCTCTAGACTTCCAATTTTCACTGTAACAATGGAGGCATTGGTCGGCGCCATCCAAGTGAACAAAATATGAAAGTTGGTGGTCACTTCCCCGTCCCCACCCAGATACATTCCATCCATTGAAGTGTTGGCAAAGCTGAAGTTTCTCAGAAATGGGTGAAGCTGCAAAAAGAGAGAAAACAGGAGCTATGTTGGTTATCTCAGCACTGTGCATATTGTGGCCTAGTGTCTCCTGATCCCAGACTGGAGCACGTGCCTTCGAAAGCAATACTGGCTCTGAAATGCTGGTTCAAATACATTCGAAGTAAATTCGATGCTGCCTTTGTGGGGCACAGCCAATGAGAGCACAGGAGTGATGTACAGACCTTCCCTTTGCCATCTCCAACCCCTCATTGGCTGTGCCACCCACAGGCCGCATCTCATGACTTTCTTTCCCCCTCCATCCAAACCCTCCTGTAATTTAACAAACCTCCTTCACTGGCTTTTTGGAGTGGATTGATTCCTTATTTGCACTTTCAAGAGTTGACTGGCCGCTCCCCATGACACCTTATCAAGTGCTAAATGAGGCACTGAGGAAGGGAAGGAAAGACGGACATGAGTCCTGGCCAGCAGAACATGGAGCCTAACTGGCTGTCTCCTGCACAAGGAGACGCATGAACTTATGGATGGCAGAGAATTCCGCCACGGATCTCGGTGAGGCTGAATGCCAGTGCATTCGGCCCCCCGAAATCTGTGGCAGAACGGCCTGCCACCCCCCCCGCCCCCCCGCGGATCCCCCCCGGGACGAGACTTACCTGGGGCGGATCTTCCGGGCGGCAGCGGCTCCGGCGGAAATTAAAGGTCTTCTGACCGGCCGCCGCCATTTGCAGTCTTGTAAAAAAATAATTAAAAAAAAGACATGATAGGCTACATAAAGATTTACGTAGCCTATCATGGCTGGGTTGGGTTTAAAAAAAAACCAAAAAACCGTGTACGCAAATGGCAGCGGCTACAGCCGCCGCCATTTGCATTCCTTATTTTTGGCCGTCTTAGTCTACGTAAATATTTACGTAGACTATGACAGCGAAAATAAAGGGGAACGCAAATAGCGTAGTGGGCGCTATTTGCATCCCTTTTTGATTCCCCGTAAATCTTTACGTAGGCTAAAACGGGGAATCAAAAAGGGATGCAGATAGCGCCCACTGCGCTATTTGCATTCCCCTTTATTTTTGCCGTCATGTTCGACGTAAATATTTACGTAGATTCAGACGGCCAGAAATAAGGAATGCAAATGGCGGCGGCTGTAGCCGCTGCCATTTGCGTACACGGTTTTTTGGGTTTTTTTTAAACCCAACCCAGCCATGATAGGCTACGTAAATCTTTATGTAGCCTATCATGTCTTTTTTTTAATTATTTTTTTACATAGTTTACACTGCTGATTCGCTCATCCCATCTAAGATACAGAAATGGTGAAAGCAGTAATTTCGTTCTTAAAGTCTGCTGAGCCAGGTAGGGCAGAAGAAGGCTGGTGTAACAGATGAACCCTTGGTGCTGCTGTTTGGGGAAAGGTAGTCTGTGTTTGCACAGAGCGGCTCTATCCCAGGCTTGGAAAGAGCGGGCGAGCAGCCCACCCATTAGGAGGTGACCACCCTGGTCCTCCCATTATGCAGGGTGAGGCTCCCACCAGGAACATGGAGGAACATCGAACTGCACCACTCTCTGTATTGGAGGCCATGCTGTGGCTGCAGTGTTGAGAGGGTGGGGGACAGTGTGGGGGTGCAATGTAGCTGCGGCAGGGAGGGGCGTAACATGGCAGTGGCAGTGGGACATCGTCCCTCCCTCCTCAGGTGGCTAGAGAGCGTGTGCCATGGCTGTCAAGCCAGCACCCTTCTGATGGGCCTTTTGCTTCCCCCACCTCTTCTCATCAATCCAATGTTATCTCATTCTACCTCCCTGCCTCCGCCTTCCTCCCCTTCCTTTGAAACAGAATTCAAAGTGATCTTGAGAGGCTGGAGCACTGGGCAGAAAAGAACAGAATGAAATTTAATGGGATAAATGCCAAGTTCCGTACCTAGGAAAAACAAACCAATTGCATAGTCATAAGATGGGGGATATTTGGCTGAACAATGCTGGAAGCGAGAAGATCTTGGAATTGTTGTCGATCACAAGCTGAATATGAGCCAACAATGTGATGTGGCTGCAAAAAAGGCAAATGCTATTTGGGGCTGCATTAATAGAAGCATAGCTTCCCAATCCCAGGAAGTACTAGTTCCCCTCTACTCAGCACTGGTTAGGCCTCATCTGGAGTACTGCATCCAGTTCTGGACACCACATTTTAAGAAGGATGCAGACAAACTGGAGAGGGTTCAGAGAAGGGCAGTGAAGATGATCAGGGGACTGGAAAGAAAACCCTATGAGGAGAGACTGAAAGAAGTTTATTCTATGATAAGACCTCGATGGCCAAAGAAGCCAGGGGCCACAGACAACGTCCTTGAAGGTCCTTTAAACACCTCAAAGGCCAGGGAGGCCAGGGACCACAGAAAAGGTCTTTGAAGGCAATTATTTGTTTATTTAAGAAGTATTTATCATAGAAAATAGTGTGTGTGTGTGTGTGTGAGAGAGAGAGAGAGAGAGAGGGAGGCTGTTGGGGAATGAACAAAATATTAGAGAAAACAGAGAGAATTAGAAAATTGCATCAAAGAGCGGGTGGGTGGGGTGGAAGCAAAAGGCCCACCAGAAGGGTGCTTGTATGATGACGGTGCAAGGTGGGAGAGAACATGCACCACTGCCACAGCTACATCGTGGCTCTTCACCATATAGGCCCCTTCCAACCCTACTATCCTACGATTCTTCCTGTTGATCCATTTGTCTCCTTCTCTCTGTTTCCTCCAATATTGTATTCCTCCCCCAACAGCCTGCCTCTCTGTTTCCATCTGACACGCAGGGCATCTCAACACGACCCTAAAATCCTTCATTCAAAACAGGGCTTTCTGCTTCCATTTTCAATGCAACTGACTCCCTTTACACGTGCTTCCTTCCCCCCTCCCCTTTCCCCCTCCTTCTCCCCGTATCTGAGTCTTCCATTATCTTTCATGGATCTCGCTCCTCTTCTTGCCACTTTTACTCCTTTCACGGAGGAAACTGAAGCGGAACACAATGGGGTAGTTCGATAGCTCATTATCTGCCATCTATTTAAAAACGGAACAAAAGGCATTTAGTGCAGGATACGCCTTAAACGATAACGGCTTCATGTAAACAGCCCACAGACTTCCGTGAAGGAGCAATCTCAATCGCCGGATAAAAGCTCAGCGTGAAGGAGCCCACACACTATTAAAAGGCCAATGCTCTTTTGGGCTGCATTAATAGAAGCATAGCCTCCAAATCCCAGGAAGTACTAGTTCCCCTCTACTCAGCATTGCTTAGGCCTCAACTGGAGTCCTGTGTCCAGTTCTGGCCACCACATTTTAAGAAGGATGCAGACAAACTGGAGAGGGTTCAGAGAAGGGCAATGAAGATGATCAGGGGACTGGAAACAATCCTATGAGGAGAGACTGAAAGAACTGGGTATGTTTAGCCTTGAGAAGACTGAGGGGAGATATGATAGCACTCTTCAAGTCCTTGAAAGGTTGTCACAGAGAGGAAGGCCAGGATCTCTTATTGATCATTCCAGAGTGCAGGACACGGAATGATGGGCTCAAGTTACAGGAAGCCCGATTCCGGCTGAACATCAGGAAAAACTTCCTGACTGTTAGAGCAATACGACAATGGAACCAGTTACCTAGGGAGGTGGTGGGCTCCCCCACACTGGAGGCCTTCAAGACGAGGCTGGACAGCCATCTGACGGGGATGCTCTGACTTGGATTCCTGCATCGAACGGGGGTTGGACTCAATGGTCTTATAGGCCCCTTCCAACCCTACTATTCTATGATTCTCATTAAAGGCAGCGATTCATGGTTGGGACATTCACCTCCCGTGAATCCTTGGCTTTTGGTGATGGTATGGAGTGTCTGGTGCTGAGATCTGTTTAGGTTTGGGGAGGCCAGAGCAGACGTTACTGGGAAGACTAGCCCTGCCTGCTATGTGCTTGTTTCTGTGGCTTAGAGAGGATAGGCAAATCCCTGCCCCAAAGAGCTTACACTCTAAAAGTCAAAACAGAAAGAGGATGTGGAGATGAGAAGGTGCAGATACTGAATGCCATCCTGCAGAATTACAGGGAGAATATTTAACAGAATAGTGGGGTATAAACTATACATCACATTATGTTGTAATAAATATTTTGTTCTTATTTTAAAATTGGATGAGAGCAGGAGAAGAGGCATATGCAACGGAGTGTAATTTCGAAGGATACTTAAAAAACAGGATCTGAATCACTGTTTGCATGACATGTTCTTGTTTTGTAAGACTTAAATAGGGAAAAAATTAAAGCATGGAATTAAAAAGTAAAAAAAAAAACAACAACCAGGGGATGGCTGGATTAGATATTCCATTTTCAAATCCCCCTTTAAGTGAATACCTTAAAATTTCTAAATGGAATATTTTTCCCAACCCCCAGCCCTGTTTAATAAAATAAGGGTGTAATCCTATGCATGTTTAGACAGCAAGGAGTCCTACAACTCCCAGCATTGGAGTTGCTGTCTAAACATGCATAGGATTGCACCCTAAATAGCTCATACTTGTACTTTATTATGTGCTACATATTCCAGTTTCTGATCAGTCCAGTGAACCATTTTCTGTGTATAAACCATAGCACATCCCCGCTGCCCCCACCTATGGTGAAATGGGATCCAACTCACCCTGAACATAGGGCTGAAGTTCCTATAATTCTAATATTTTAGAGATTGTTGTTGTTGTTAACAGTCGTGTCCGACTCTTCGTGACCCCATGGATCATAGCACTCCAGCTCTGAATACCACAGTGCAATGGAGGGGGAGTTATTAGATTTTTTTTTTTAACCTTCTTATGTAGAATCATAGAATCATAGAATAGTAGGGTTGGAAGGGGCCTACAAGGCCATCGAGTCCAACCCCCTGCTCAATGCAGGAATCCAAGTCAGAGCATCCCTGACAAATGGCTGTCCAGCCTCGTCTTAAAGGCCTCCAGTGTGGGAGAGCCCACCACCTCCCCAGGTAATTGGTTCCATTGCCGTATTGCTCTGACACTCAGGAAGTTTTTCCTGATGTTCAGCCGGAATCTGGCTTCCTGTAACTTGAGCCCATTATTCCGTGTCCTGCACTCTGGGATGATCAAGAAGAGATCCTGGCCTTCTTCTCTGTGACAACCTTTCAAGTACTTGAAGAGTGCTATCATATCTCCCCTCAGTCTTCTCTTCTCAAGGCTAAACATGCCCAGTTCTTTCAGTCTCTCTTCATAGGGCTTTGTTTCCAGTCCCCTGATCATCTTTGTTGCCCTCCTTTGAACCCTCTCCAGCTTGTCTGCATCCTTCTTAAAGTGTGGTGCCCAGAACTGGACACAGTACTCCAGATGAGGCCTAACCAGTGCTGAGTAGAGGGGAACTAGTACTTCCCGGGATTTGGAAGCGATGCTTCTATTAATGCAGCCCAAAATAGCATTTGCCTTTTTTGCAGCCACATCACATTGTTGGCTCATATTCAGCTTGTGATCGACAACAATTCCAAGATCCTTCTCGCTCGTAGTGTGGTTGAGCCACGTATCCCCCATCTTGTAACTGTGCATTTGGTTTCTTTTTCCTAGGTGCAGAACTTGGCATTTGTCCCTATTAAATGCCATTCTGTTGTTTTCTGCCCAGCACTCCAGTCTATCCAGATCACTTTGAATTTTGTTTCTGTCTTCCAAAGTATTAGCTATCCCTCCCAATTTTGTGTCATCTGCAAATTTGATCAGCATTCCCTGCACCTCCTCCTCCAAGTCATTAATAAAAATGTTGAAGAGCACTGGGCCCAGGACTGAGCCCTGCGGTACCCCACTCGTTACCTCTCCCCAGCTTGAGAAGGTCCCATTGATAAGCACTCTTTGAGTCCGATTCTGTAGCCAACTGTGGATCCACATGTGATCACTTATCTGTAGCAGTGGAGAAAGGAAAGGTTTCTGCAGAGATGTGATGCCCTCTGTTAGGCGAGGAGGGAAAGTTGCACTCACTATGGTATCTGCATTTTAAAGCCAGAGGTCTCTGGGTGGTTTACAAAGGTTAAAAACATTAAAACACAATATACAGAGATTAATTAAAACTTCTCATATGCTGCCGAATGCCTGGGAGAAGAGAAAGGTCTTAACCTGGAGCCGAAAAGATAACAATGTTGGCGCCAGGAGGGCCTTGTTGGGGAGATCATTCCATAATTTGGGAGCCACCACTAAAAAGGCCCTCTCCCTTGTCACCATCTTCCGAGCTTCCCTTGGTGTAGGCAGCCGGAGGACGGCCTTAGATGTTGAGCATAGTATATGGGCAGGTTCAGTTAACTGAATTGCCTTCTCACATGGGAGAGCAACCTACTTCCAGTTTGGAAGATGTCTCAGCCTCAAATTTCCAGTAACTTTATTAGTAAAAACACTGAACGATACCTTCAGAAGAAGAATCAATTGAAGGGAAAAAAAAAAACCCAGCAGTGACAGATTAGTGCCGGGTGGTCCGGATATCCTTCATCCACTGCAGAAAATGAATGCATCATGGTAAGTACCAACATTCCTTTTTCCTGCACTGGAGAAAGATACCCTTATATGGGACATATAACAGTGGTGCCCCAAACTGTGTGGGTAAGTCGCTGCTAACCCTGTTAATTAAACTGTAAGGATAGAGAGGCAGGGCTGGATGTGTCTGAGCTTGGAAGCTAAGCAGGGTCAGCCCTGGTTCGTACTTGGATGGGAGACTGCCTGGAAATCAGGTTTCCTGCACTGAGCAGAGGGTTGGACTCGATGGTCTTGTAGGCCCCTTCCGACCCTATGATTCTATGAAATAAGAAAAAACTGTGGCAAACTGTAGGTATAAAGGGCTGGGGTGCTAAAGGAGGTACTCCAGTTAAACTGCTCGGAGCTGAGGCAGGAAAAGAAAACCAGAAGTAGGCTGCTCTCCCATGTGAGAGGGCAATTCAGTTAATTTGCATATGCCTGCCTATCGAAGCAAGTGGGAGGGGCAACCCATACAAGGATATCCTCTTCCACCGCAGGGAAAATTGCATTATTAGTTATGGAAAAGCAAGCAATAGCATCCATCTACAGGCCTCCCCAGATAGGAAGATCTTAGCTCCCTACCAGAAGGCCAAGCCAGAGAAGACAAAATGAACCTGCATGGGTAGGGAGTGATAAAGCTTCTCTGCCCATGGCAACAGAGAAATCCTTCTTCCTCGTACCAACCAGATGTGGGTTTGGAACCAACCAGAGGGCCTTTGCAAATGATATTTCTGTGCAGGCAGGAGAGAAGGCAGTCCCATCAAAACCCCTGGTCCTAAACTGCCTATCAGAAGTAAAACCTCCTTTGTGATGGTCAGCGTTTGCCTCTGCAAGACCTGAAGTTTCATTCCTTTGCTTAGAACAGCATGAGCACTTTCTACAGAAATGTAAGTGTGAAAAAGACTATAGATTAGGGGTAGAATCCAACTAAAGTCCGACGTAGAGTAGACCCAATGAAATGAATGGGACTTATTCATTTCAGTGGGTCTACTCGAAGTCGGACTTTGGTTGGATTTCACCCAAGGAGTCCAAGTAAGGCAAGATTTTTATTCAGACCCACTCAAATGTCACAAAATAGTGAACAAGCTTTTGAACTTCCAGAAGCTCTTTCCACTCTCCCTGCACTCCAAGTTTATTTGTTTAGGGAAAGGTCTTTCCTATGTGGATTCTCCAATAGGACACAACATCGATACACCATCTGAAGCCATCTCAACACTCCAAGCAATAATGGGTGTTTCCACCCCAGTGTGAATTTTTTGATGTCTGTTTAGATCTGCTTTTCTATAAAACTTCTTTCCACACTCCAGACATTGGTATGGTCTGCCCCCTGTGTATATTTTTTGATGTGTAGTGAGGTCTGTGTGCTGCCTGAAATTTTTCCCACACTCCAGGCACTGGTACAGTTTCTCCCCTGTGTGAATCCTTTGGTGTATAAGGTGGCTTGATTTGTCGTAAAAGCCCTTTCCGCACTCTGCACATTTATACGGTCTCTCCCCTGTGTGAATTCTTTGTTGCGATGACAGGCTTGCAAGCTGCCTGAAGTTCTTTCCACACTCCAGGCATTTATATGGTTTCTCTCCCACATGGGTTCTCCAGTGGACGTTCAGGTCTGATTTCCGATTGAAGCTTTTCCCACACACCGGGCAGATGTGCTTTCTTGCTCCTTTTTGTTTCTCTTGCTGAGCTGGAATTTATTGAAAATTACCCCCTTGCCGATGAATTCCTCTGCTGCTTTGTTTGGCTTTCATCCTGCTTTCTTGGTCCTTCTCAATTTCTGAAGTTAACTTCCCTTCCTTGGTGCTTGTTTCTTTCTGAACATGGCTCGTCCTCTTTTTCAGTCTTCCACTCATGATGTGGTAGGATAAAGAGGGAAACCTGGTAAGAGCAGAAGGGGATCAGGGAGTTTGACGCAGCAGAGAAGCAGTTGCACATGCCTGGTCCTGCTTCCACCCTTCTTCCAAAGACTTAGAGCTGCGCTACACATTCAACAGAATCACATGGTCTAGATGTTCCTAGACTGTACACACTTGGGGCTGCTAGCGGAAGAACTGCAGGCTATAATAATCAAACTGTTTTCCTCATATGTTAGTTTTGCTGTAGCTGAAGGGCAGTATCCAATTGTATTATTCTGTTAGCACAAATGACGTTGCGCTAGCGGAAACCAGGGGTAGTGTCCAACAGTGTCATTCCACTAGCGCAAATAATGTCGCATTAGCAGAAACTAGGGGTAGTGTCCAACTTATCCCGTTAGCGCAAATGACGTTGTGCTAGCAGAAACTAGGGGTAGTCTCCAATAGTGTCATTCCACTAGTGCAAAGCATAGAATCATAGAATAGTAGGGTTGGAAGGGGCCTACAAGGCCATTGAGTCCAACCCCCTGCTCAATGCAGGAATCCAAGTCAGATGCAGGAATCCAAGTCAGAAATAATGTTGCATTAGTGGAAACTAGGGGTAGTATCCAACTTATCATCCCGTTAGCGCAAATGACGTTGTGCTAGCAGAAACCAGGGGTAGTCTCCAATAGTGTCATTCCACTAGCGCAAATAACGTCACATTAGCGGAAACTAGGGGAAGTATCCAACTTATCATTCTTTTAGCACAAATGATGTTGCACTAGCGGAAACTATGCGCAAGGGAAGAATCCAACTAAAGTTACATTTGCGCAAGCGTGGCTGCACAAGTGGTTGTGCTTTATGGTTGTGCAGCCTGTTGCACATAACTCTTATGCAACCAGTTGCATAACCAGTTCCGCAAGCATTTTGGGCAACTGCTTATGCAACATGAAGATTCAGTCGAGCTCCGCCAGCATTATTTGAGTTTGCAGAATGACGCTGTTGGATACTGCCCTAGGTTCTGAACTATGCGCAAGAGAAGAATCCAACTAAAGTTTATTTGCACAAGTGTGGTTGTGTATCCCCTTGAGCAACCCGGTTGCACGAGCATAATGGGCATCTGCTTGCACAATGGAAAGATTCAGCGGCGCTCGACTGATGCTATTTGATTTTGCAGAATGACATTGTTGGATACTGCCCTATGTCTCTTCCCTGCCCCACCCCCACAGGATCATTCCAACATCTGATTCCCCCACGTGCAGATTCACGTGGTACAGTCTGGGGAAGAGCTGTGCCATGTGATGCTGCTGACTGTCTGGAGCAGCCCTCTTAGCAGGGAGGCAGCTCCTGCCATGTATCCCAAAGGCTAAGCAGAGCGCCACCATTACGCAACGGCCCATTCTCCAACCAGAACCGAAAGCCAGAAAACCCACCGCAGTCTGTAGCTCAGGGGTCCCCAACCTTTTTGGACCTGTGGGCAAATTTGGGAACTTGAGAAACTGCTGTGGGCACCCCCACAAAATGGCTCCCATGGAGGATGTGGCTAGTCACATAATGGCTGCCATGGGGGTCTGGCTAGCCAAGAGCTGTGGGGAGCAGAGACGTAGTGAGGCTAGAGGCTGGGAGGGAGGGGGAAATGGAACGAGTTGCTTCCTGGCCTGCCCAGTCTTCTTCCTTCCACACAAACCCTTTGCTCTCTCTCTTTCTCCACATCCAGCCTCTAGCCTGGCTATTTCTCTCCACAACCCTTCCCTTCCCCATCCCTAGCCCTAGCCTTGCTCTTTCCCACCCACACACCCTTTTGTTTTGCTGTTTCTCTCCACTCTCCCCTTTGCCTTCCTTTTTCTTCCTGCCCTCTGATCAGTGGCAGGCTCAGGAAGGAGAGCATGGCACCCTAACATTTTCCAATTTTTATTAAGCAGTTCTTTTTTTGAAGGGGCCAAGGAGTGAAGAGTTTGACGGGTGCCATTGGAGGTGGCCACGGGCACTATGTTGAGGACCCCTGCAGTAGCCGGAAGACCCATGGTGTTCTCAGAAGGGACAGGAGGCAGGAGAACCAGGCCAAGCTCTGGTGAGACTTCATAAAGAGTTGTGCAACATCCTCCTTGCTTTGCCATTTCCCTCACCTAGCTCCTGGTGGGTTTCATTTACTTTGCTTTCTAGTTACTTTGCTTCTCCATGACAGCTTTTAACAAAACTAACAGACAGGAATGCGACAGAAGCCGAGACTCCAACAAGACAAGGATAGGGAGGGACAGACCTGACCCAGCCTGGAGGAAGCCCTCTGTTTTTACTTTCAGTGTACCAACAGATAAAAGGCCACACTGTCAAACACTAGCAGACAAACTGAGATTGTCCCCCAACCTAAGGGGAAGCTCCCTCTTTGAACACCCACCTCCATCCCATCTATCTCCAACAGAGGTAATCCAGTAAGGGCTTTCCTCCCTGTGAAGAGAAGCCAGAATGCAACCGTGCCAGAAAACAACGAAACAGGTCAGGGGTCCCCATTCTTTTTGGACCCATGGGCACATTTAGGAATGCGAGAAACTGCTGTGGGCACCACTACAAAATGGCTCCCATAGCAGATGTGGCTTCCGTGGGGGCCTGGCTAGTCAAAAGACGTGAGAGAAACTGCAAGGCCAGAGGCTGGGAGGGAGGGGGAAACAGCACAGCAAGGGGGTAGAGGGATGAGACAGAGCAAGGAAAGACATTAGGAGGGGGGATAAATAGTGAGATAAAGAGATGGGAGAGAGAAATAGCGAGGCCAGGGGCTAGGAAGAGAGAGAAAGAAGGCTAAGGAAGAGGAAGGGAGAGAAATAGGGAAGGAAGGGATTGGGTGGAGAGAAATAGCAGGGCTGCGTATAATTACTAGAAAGTTGTATTTTCATATATAGGCATTTCATATGATTTATAGCTATGGATATATACAAATCCATGTATATGAGAGCTGGTGTGGTGTAGTGGCTAGAGTGTTGGACTAGGAGTCAGGAGACCCGGGTTCTAGTCTCCGCTCGGCCATGGAAGCTCACCAGGTGACTTTGGGCCAGTCACACACTCTCAGCCCAACCTACCTCACAGGGTTGTTGAGAGGATAAAATGGAGAGGAGGAAGATTACGTATGCCGCCTTGGGTTCCTTAAGGAGGAAAAAAGGCGGGATATCAATGTCATAAATAAATTTTAAAAACAGATTTAAAAAAAGAAAAGAGAAAAAGCTTTGCAGGTGCCTGCGGGCACCACATTGGGGGCCCTTTTGTGGGTACCACTTGAGGTCCCATGGCTGTGCTGGGGACCTTTGAATTAGATTCTGAAGTACATTGGAGAGCTCGGGCTATTGGGCAATGCAGAAATGTAATACATAAATAAAAAATAATAAATCAGCTACATCCAGGTCATGGTGCCCAGCCCACACATCACCGTGGTGAAGCCCTCACTTGCAGTAACAGAGAAGTCTAGGAGTTCATGCCGTCCCCAATGATCTAGAACCAGGGCAATGAGGGATCTTTACCCAGAGAGGCCGGTTTTCCGCAGTTCTCCAGCATGGCTTCCACGCGAAGAGCCCCCTGAGCTGGGTCCAGCAAAGCCCCCTTCTTATCCTCCTCCTCTTTGAAATGCACAGCCACCTCCTGAAAAGACACCGGACCCTGAAAGGACAGGGGGAAAAAATCCCAATCCATATTATCAGATCGATGCAGAGAGGGTGAGAAAATTCTTCTCCTTCATTCACAAATTGCAAGAGACAAATTTGAGGCTCAAGAAATGGGTGCATCTTAAACCTTGATCTGGTTGGGGTATGCTCTCCCTAGAGAAGTGTGCCTGGCTCCTACTTGGCAGTCTTTTTTTTTTAAGAAAAAATTATTATGACATCGCAAAAATGCAAAATCAAACACAAAATGAATTCCTTTGGAAATAAACTCAAACCTATTATTTCACGTTAATGAAAAACCAGAGAACTGACAAACAGTATCTTGGAATTTATCATTCCAGAAAGCAACAAATGATACCTATTTTTCAGCAAACATATTCTCCCATCAGAGATTTTCTCGCAGATTTGAAAACTTTTGGGTATTTTAAGGTTTTGGAAAACATATTTTCTGCTTTTTTATTTAAAACCCTTCTGTGTTGTAGAGAGACCTTGCTGTACTGATTATATTCTTTGCTGCTTCGTTTTTATGCTGTCCTTCGTATTTTCATTTTATGCTCCTGATTTGTATTTCAGTATTTTACTGTTATCATAAGCCACCTTGAGAACTTTTGTTATTGAGCAGCATATGAAGCACTCAGCAGATAAATAAAATTCTCCCCATGATTCAAAGCTTCATGTGCAGAAATGACACTATTGGTGGTATGCGTGAGACAACATTGCATGGTAGGTTTGGGAGAACAATACTTTCATTTTATTAACGTCACAATATTATTGTTTTATTATTGAATTGTAGAACAGTAGGGTTTGAAGGGGCCTGCAAGACCATCGCGTCCAACCCCCCTGCTCAGTGCAGGAATCCAAGTCAGAGCATCCCTGACAGATGACTGATTAAAAGAGCTTGGAGAAAAGGCAAGTAAAAGTAAAACTATGAAAATTATTAGTGCAAGATGTGATGGCCACCAATTTGGATGGCTTTCAAAGGGGGTTGGACAAATTCCTGGAGGAGAAGGCTATCAGTGGCTACTAGTCCTGATGGCTATGAGCTACCTCCAGTACCAGAGGCAGTGAGCCTATGTAAACCAATTGTTGGGGAACATGGGTGGGAGGGTGCTGTTGCACTCATGCCCTGCTTGTGGGTTCCTGGTCGACAGCTGGTTGGCCACTGTGTGAACAGAATGCTGGACTAGATGGACCCTTGGTCTGGTCCAGCATGGCTTTCTTATGTTCTTATGCATAAGACAATACAAATAAACTGACCTAATGCAGCAAGTTTGAAACTGAATAGGAAAGAGGATAAAGCCTATGAAAGAAATAAGAATACACTACGTCCAATGCCAAATAGATCTCCACTCCAGAAATGCAGTGTGGGGTTCTCCAGAAGTAACCTACATGTATTGGTTGGCAGCCGCACAGAATCATAGAATAGCAGGGTTGGAAGGGGCCTATAAGACCCTTGAGTCCAACCCTCTGCTCAATGCAGGAATCCAAGTCAAAGCATCCCTGACAGATGGCTGTCCAGCCTCATCTTGACTGCCTCCAGTGTGGGAGAGCCCACCACTTCCCTAGGTCATTGGTTCCATTGATGTATTGCTCCAACAGTCAGGACGTTTTTCCTGATGTTCAACTGGAATCTGGCTTCCTGTCACTTGAGCCCATGATTCCGTGTCCTGCACTCTGGGATGAGCGAGAAGAGATCCTGGCCTTCCTCTCTGTGACAGCCTTTCAAGGACTTGAAGTACATCTCTCACTAGTGGCAGCCTTCCTTCCACCCAGCTCCCACCTGGGTCTCCTCTCTCAGAACCTTCCCTGACTCTCAAGCCTTCTACTTCTCCTTCAAGCCCTGCTTACAGCCACAGTGTTGGAATTGTTCTGTCGGTTACCCGGTGATACCCACTACCTCAGTAACAGCTTCTGCTCCGCCATGAGGACGAGTCGATGCAGAAAGTCTCAGTGATGCCTTCCCATTGCCTGTGAGGGAGATGAAGGTGGCGGGAATTATTTTTCAAAGCATGGTTAAGAAACTCTGGGGAGAGGAGAGGCACAAATCTCTCTCACATACAGGCAGTGGTGTGGGTTTTCAGGGAAATGGTGTACACATTTCCTCAAGCAAGTTAGGCCAATTTGCTTTGTTTCCTGATGCCCTAGACAGTGACCCAGTTTGCACAATCAAATTAAGTCACCGTGGCTTAAATAAGCCACGGTGGTGGCTTGTCTTAATGGGTGGCCTGTGTCGGCACATGCCGGCTGCCATTTCCCTAATTACCTGCCTGGTAATTCCCTAATTGCCTGCTTCTAGGGTCATCCGAACCCAGGCAGCATGGCTTGTTTGAGGTGGAAACAACCCTCAAATAACCCTACAAGAGGCCATGCGTTGAGGGTTGTTTCCCCCTCAAACAAGCCATGCTCTCTTGGTTTGGATGATACTGGAAGCTGTAGCCAGGCAGGTAATTAGGGAAATGGCAGCCAGCCTGTGCAGCTGATTAAAACAAGACACCATGGCTTATTTAAACCACAGTGGCTTGTTTGATTGTGTGAACCAGCCCAGCAATTGAATTTAGCAGGATTAGAATCACAGATTCATAGAATAGTAGGGTTGGAAGGGGCCTGCAAGTCCGTTGAGTCCAACCCCCTGCTCAATGCAGGAATCCAAGTCAGAGCGTCCCTGACAGATGGCTGTCCAGCCTCATCTTGAATGCCTCCAAGACGGGGATTATATTACTTGCATTTAGTAAACAACGCTTTGACGAGCACCCCATGCTAATTTTTGTCACAACGCACCGCAAGTATCTGACCTGAAATAAGCGAGGGGGGACATTAAACAACTCTCAATGTGACTGAAATGGCAATCGCCTCAAAAATTATAATTACAACTTTGAAACTGCCAAGCTTACCTAACATTGTATTTCCCAACTGGCATCCACTCACGTTTACTAAGGATGTTACGAAATGAGAAATTTTCCGTGGAAAAACGAAGTGGTGGAACGTTTTCCGTCCCGCCTCGCTGCATACAGGGATAAGATATTATCTAAACAGCCAATGAGCTTCTGGCATCCATGAGACGAGGAGGAAAAGAGAAGAGAGAGACATGGCGTTTCTCCTGGGATCTGCGCTCAGAAACATAGGCAGAAGGGATCCTCCCTTACCTGGTGTGGTGACCCACGTTTGATCCTCTTGTGCGACCCCCACAGACAGTGAATTGTGACAGGTATCGGACAGTCCCTTCTTCAACTTGGGGGAATCAGCTACCACTGACATGAATGGCTCCAGCACCTGAAACAGCACACAGAGATCAGCGGGGAGAAGTTAGAGGAATGGTACAAGGAAAGGTGAGAATTCTCTTCCTCCTCCTCCAATTCAGCAAACCCCTGCAGCTGGAATGACGTTTCCCAGACCTCATAAGAGCACAAGAAGAGCCAAGCTGGATCAGAACAAGGGTCCATCCAGACCAGCATTCCACACAGTGGCCAACCAGCTGCCCACAGAAAACAAACAAGCAGGACACGAGGGCAAAAGCACCCTCCCGCCCACGTTCCCCCAGAAACTAGGCATACTGCCCCTGGTGCTGGAGGTAGCTCATGGCCATCAGGACTAGTAGCCATGGGTAGCTTTCCGCTGCAGGAATTTGTCCAACCCCCTTTTAAAGCTGTGCGTGATGGGACTTGCAGCGGACACTTGCAAGGGACCCAGCTAGAGGGCACCGGGCTGTTGGCCATGCTGGCTGTGCGCGATGGGACTTGCAGCGGACCCTTGCAGCAGACCCAGCTAGAGGGCACTGGGCTGTTGGCCACGCTGGCTGAGCGTGATGGGGCTTGCAGCGGACCCAGCTAGAGGGCACTGGGCTGTTGGCCACGCTAGCTGTGCGTGATGGGACTTGCAGAAGACCCTTGCAGCAGACCGAGCTAGAGGGCACCGGGCTGTTGGCCACGCTGGCTGAGCTTGATGGGACTTACAGCGGACCCTTGCAGGGGACCCAGCTAGAGGGCACCGGGCTGTTGGCCATGCTGGCAGTGTGCGATGGGACTTGCAGCGGACCCTTGCAGCAGACCTAGCTAGAGGGCACCGGGCTGTTGGCCACGCTGGCTGTGCGTGATGGGACTTGCAGCGGACCCTTGCAGGGGACCCAGCTAGAGGGCACCGGGCTGTTGGCCATGCTGGCAGTGCGTGATGGGACTTTATTTATTTATTTATTTATTTATTTATTTCATTTTTATACCGCCCAATAGCCGAAGCTCTCTGGGTGGTTCACAAAAATTAAATCCAAGCAATACACAATAAAACAATTTAAAATATTTGTTGTTGTTGTTCAGTCGTTCAGTCGTGTCCGACTCTTCGCGACCCCATGGAATTTAAAATATACAGAACATTAAAACCACAATATAACAATACAACCACAATAAAACCTAGCAGCAGTGCAGGAGTTTAAAATACAGATTTAAAACAGCAAAGATAAAAATTTAGAAAGCTAAAATGCTAAAATGCCTGGGAAAATAAAAAGGTCTTCACCTGGCGCGAAAGGAATACAATGTAGGCGCCAGGCGAACCTCACTAGGGAGCTCATTCCAGAGCTGGGGTGCCACAGCAGAAAAAGCCCTCCTCCTAGTAGCCACCCGCCTCACTTCCTTTGGCAGGGGCTCACGGAGAAGGGCCGCTGACGATGATCTTAAGGTCCGGGCAGGCACATATGGGAGGAGGCGATCCTTCAGGTAACCTGGCCCCAAGCCATTAAGGGCTTTGAATGTTAACACCAAGCACTTTGAATCGGGCCCAGAAATGGACTGGCAGCCAGTGCAGCTGGAAAAGTACTGGCGTAATATGAGCTCGCAGGCCAGTCCCTGTTAACAATCTTGCTGCCCTATTTTGGACCAGCTGAAGTTTCCGGACCATTTTCAAAGGCAGCCCCACGTATAACGCATTGCAGTAATCCAGACGAGAAGTTATCAGAGCATGGATAACTGTAGCTAGGCTATCTCTGTCCAGATAGGGGTGTAGTTGGTATACCAGCCTAAGCTGATAAAAAGTGCTCCGTGCCACTGAGTTCACCTGTGCCTCAAGTGACAGTTCTGGATCCAAGAGCACCCCGAAACTACGAACCTGATCCTTTAGGGGGAGTGCAACCCCCTCCAGAACAGGTGGAATATCACCTAGCCGGGCAGACGAACCACCCACTAACAGTACCTCCGTCTTGTCTGGATTGAGTTTCAGTTTATTAGCCCTCATCCAGTCCATTACCGTGCCCAGGCCCTGATTCAGAACAGCCACTGCCTCCCCTGGTTTTGATGAGAAAGAGAGGTAGAGCTGGGTGTCATCCGCATATTGATGGCACCTCAGCCCACACCTCCGGATAACCTCCCCCAGCGGTTTCATGTAGATGTTAAACAGCATGGGGGATAAAATAGAGCCCTGTGGAACCCCATGGCACAATTGCCATGGCACAGAGCAGTAATCCCCCAGCACCACCTTCTGGAATCGGCCATCCAAGTAGGAGCGGAACCACTGTAGTGCAGTGCCTCCTACTCCCAACCCAGACAACCTATCCAGAAGGATACCATGGTCATTGGTATCGAAAGCCGCTGAGAGGTCCAGGAGAATCAACAGAGTCGCACTCCCCCTGTCCCTCTCCCGGCAGAGGTCATCCCACAGGGCGACCAAGGCAGTTTCCATTCCAAAACCAGGCCTGAAGCCCGATTGAAATGGATCTAGATAATCCGTTTCATTCAAGAGTGCCTGGAGCTGTCCTACAACCACCCGCTCAAGCACCTTGCCCAGGAAGGGGATGTTGGCTACTGGCCTATAATTGTTAGCATCCTCTGGGTCCAGGTTAGGCTTTTTCAGGAGTGGTCTAATTACCGCCTCTTTTAAAGCGGCAGGCACCACTCCCTCTCTCAAGGAGGAATTTACAACCTCCTGGACCCAGCCGGACAACCCCTCCTTGTTTGATTTAATAAGCCATGAAGGGCAAGGGTCAAGCACACAAGTGGTCGATCGGACTTGGCCAAGCACCTTGTCCGCATCCTCAGGCCTCAGTAACTGAAACTATTCCAATAAAACTGGACCAGACGGTGCTCTGAACGCCTCTACCAATGGAACTGCATTAATGGTGGTGTCCAATTCATGATGAATCTGAGCGACTTTATCCTCAAAGTGCCGTGCAAACTCGTCACAGCGTGCTACCGAGGGTTCCACCGTCTCTCTCCCTGGCCCAGAATGTAACAGGCCGCGAACCACTCGGAAAAGCTCCACTGGACGACACTGAGGAGATGCAATGCTGGTGGAAAAGAACTGTCTCTTTGCCACCCTCACCGCCACAGAGTAGGCTCGATAGTGGGCTCTTACCTGTGTTCGGTCAGACTCAGCACGAGTTTTCCTCCACCTGCGTTCTAGCCGTCTCCCCTCTTGCTTCATTGCCCTCAGCTCAGGTGTATACCAAGGAGCTGGCCGGGCTCTGCTCAGAGGGAGAGGGCGCTTGGGCGCGACCATGTCAACCGCCAGAGTCATCTCTGCATTCCACAGAGCGACCTGGGCTTCGACAGGAGCACCAGCCATACCAGCAGGAAAATCCCCCAGAGCCCTCTGGAATCCATCGGAATCCATTAATCTCCGGGGGCGGACCATTTTAATAGGCCCCCCACCCTTGCAGAGGGGAAAGGCCGCCAGAAGCCTAAACCTCAGCAGGAAGTGATCTGACCATGACAAAGGGACAGATGTTAATTCCTCCACTTTCAGATCACCATCCTCCTGCCCAGTCCAGAAAACCAGATCAAGCGTGTGTCCTTTTGTATGCGTTGGGCCGATGACATGTTGGGACTTGCAGCGGACCCTTGCAGCAGACCCAGCTAGAGGGCACCGGGCTGTTGGCCACGCTGGCTGTGCGTGATGGGACTTGCAGCGGACCCTTGCAGGGGACCCAGCTAGAGGGCACCGGGCTGTTTGCTACGCTGGCTGTGCGTGATGGGACTTGCAGCGGACTCTTGCAGCGGACCCAGCTAGAGGGCACTGGGCTGTTGGCCACGCTGGCTGAGCGCGATGGGACTTGCAGGGGACCCTTGCAGCGGACCCAGCTAGAGGGCACCGGGCTGTTGGCCACGCTGGCTGTGCGCGATGGGACTTGCAGCGGACCCTTGCAGCAGACCCAGCTAGAGGGCACTGGGCTGTTGGCCACGCTGGCTGTGCGTGATGGGACTTGCAGCGGACTCTTGCAGCGGACCCAGCTAGAGGGCACTGGGCTGTTGGCCACGCTGGCTGAGCGCGATGGGACTTGCAGGGGACCCTTGCAGCGGACCCAGCTAGAGGGCACCGGGCTGTTGGCCACGCTGGCTGTGCGCGATGGGACTTGCAGCGGATCCTTGCAGCGGACCCAGCTAGAGGGCACTGGGCTGCTGGCCACGCTGGCTGAGCTTGATGGGACTTGCAGCGGACCCTTGCAGCGGACCCAGCTAGAGGGCACTGGGCTGTTGGCCATGCTGGCTGTGCATGATGGGGCTTGCAGCGGACCCAGCTAGAGGGCACCGGGCTGTTGGCCACGCTGGCTGTGCGCGATGGGACTTGCAGCGGACCCTTGCAGCAGACCCAGCTAGAGGGCACTGGGCTGTTGGCCACGCTGGCTGTGCGTGATGGGACTTGCAGCGGACTCTTGCAGCGGACCCAGCTAGAGGGCACTGGGCTGTTGGCCACGCTGGCTGAGCGCGATGGGACTTGCAGGGGACCCTTGCAGCGGACCCAGCTAGAGGGCACCGGGCTGTTGGCCACGCTGGCTGTGCGCGATGGGACTTGCAGCGGATCCTTGCAGCGGACCCAGCTAGAGGGCACTGGGCTGCTGGCCACGCTGGCTGAGCTTGATGGGACTTGCAGCGGGCCCTTGCAGCGGACCCAGCTAGAGGGCACTGGGCTGTTGGCCATGCTGGCTGTGCATGATGGGGCTTGCAGCGGACCCAGCTAGAGGGCACTGGGCTGTTGGCCACGCTGGCTGTGCGCGATGGGACTTGCAGCGGACCCTTGCAGCAGACCCAGCTAGAGGGCACCAGGCTGTTGGCCACGCTGGCAGTGCGCGATGGGGCTTGCAGACCAAACCTGCCTAGAGGGCTGTTCCATCCTGCCCAGCGGCGTTCGTGGCGCAGCCTGGAGACGCGAGGTGGAAGCGGGGGCTGCGGTGCGGGGGGAGGAAGGGGCGGAGCAGGCAGAGCTCCACACAGGCCTCCTCCCTTGTCACAGGGACATCGGAGGGGTCTTAGGCCGAGGCACTCCCTTGCTCCAGCAGCTCGGGGTTGGCAGCGGTGCTCAGCAGGGACTGCAGCGCCCATCTCCCCAGAACATGTTCTTCTCCCATCTTGTTCGGTGTTGTCTGCAGTGCTCAATGTGGACTACAATGCCCATCACCCCAGAACATACTCTTCTCCCATCCAGCTCAGTGTTGTCAACGATGCTCAGCATGGACTACAATGCCCATCACCCCAGAACATACTGTTCTCCCGTCCAGCTCAGTGTTGTCGACGATGCTGAGCATGGACTACAATGCCCATCACCCAAAACGTACTCTTTTCCCATCTAGCTCAGTTTGGCAACGATGCTCAGCATGGACTACAATGCCCATTACCCCAGAACGTACTCTTCTCCCGTCCAGCTCAGTTTTGTCAACGATGCTCAGCATGGACTACAATGCCCATCACCCCAGAACATACTGTTCTCCCATCCAGCTCAGTGTTGTCGATGATGCTCAGCATGGACTACAATGCCCATCACCCCAGAACATACTGTTCTTCCATCCAGCTCAGTGTTGTCGACGATGCTGAGCATGGACTACAATGCCCATCACCCAAAACGTACTCTTTTCCCATCTAGCTCAGTTTGGCAACGATGCTCAGCATGGACTACAACGCCCATCACCCCAGAACGTACTCTTCTCCCATCTAGCTCAGTGTTGTCAACGATGCTCAGCATGGACTACAGCGCCCATTAGTGATGGCTACCAAGTTGGATGGCTTTAAAAGGGGCTTAAGACAGATTCCTGGAGGAAAAGGCTATCAATCGCTACTAGGCCTGTTGGCCATGTGCTACCTCCAGTACCAGAGGCAGTGAGCCCATGTCCACCAGTTGCTGGGGAACATGGGTGGGAGGGTGCTGTCGCTCTCATGTCCTGCTTGTGGGTTCCTGGTCGACAGCTGGTTGGCCAACATGTGAACTGAATGCTGGACTGGATGGACCCTGGGTCTGAGCCGGCAGGGCTCTCCTTATGTTCTACCAACCCTTTTGTACCAGTAGCGTGTCATCTGCCTACCAAAAGGAATGGTCAGCCAGCAGCATAACAATACGGTTTTGGACCGGTCTGCTTTCTCCAAAACCGGTTAGTGGGTTGTGCTGCCTGAAACGTCCCCTGCAGATGAAGCTTGGATAGGGCTTCAACTCCTGTCTGGTCCTCCTCACCCCAGTTCCAAAGAATCTTCCTCATTCCTCATTCTTTATTTTTTAAAAATATGGAGTTGATGATCCTTTCTAATCAATCATCAGAGACACATGATAAAAGCAAGTCCACTTTTATTCAAACCAATGCAAGTTCACAAAACTCTAAAAGGATTATAGCATAATTCTAGCATGTAGCAAGAGCCCAGAACTGCCTCTTTTGTAAGGTCATCTTAATGCTGTACTTCCATCTCATTCTCATGGGCCTTGGGCAGAAAGACCGTCCTTGCAGATAGACAGCCCCCTACTCTGAAACAGCTACTCACCAGCAATGACAGGACACCCAACAGATACACAAAGAAAGGGCCCAGGTCCTACTACAAGCCCAGATACTAACTCTGTCCCCATACCTACTCGGGCAACTTAATCACAGGACCTAATAGTGCCCAGGGGATGGGTGTAATCACAATTCTATTTCTGAAATAATCAGAAATGTGTATTCATCTTTACAGACTTCTAGAGGTGCAAATAGACCCATTTTCATCCAGATTCAGGGCATCTCAACACCATCCTAAAATCCTGCATTTAAAACGGGGCGTTCTGCTTCCGTTTTAAATGCAGGATCATGACTCCCTTATACCTCGACTTCAGCAAAGCTTTTGACAAAGTGCCCCATGATCTCCTGATGAGCAAACTAGCTCAAAGTGGGCTAGATGAAACAACGATCCGGTGGATCCACAGTTGGCTACAGAATCGGACTCAAAGAGTGCTTACCAATGGGACCTTCTCAAGCTGGGGAGAGGTGACGAGTGGGGTACCGCAGGGCTCAGTCCTGGGCCCAGTGCTCTTCAACATTTTTATGAATGACTTGGAGGAGGAGGTGCAGGGAATGCTGATCAAATTTGCAGATGACACAAAATTGGGCAGGATAGCTAATACTTTGGAAGAAACAAAATTCAAAGTGATCTGGATAGACTGGAGCGCTGGGCAGAAAACAACAGAATGGCATTTAATAGGGATCAATGCCAAGTTCTGCACCTAGGAAAAAGAAACCAAATGCACAGTTACAAGGTGGGCGATACTTGGCTCAACCACACTACAAGCGAGAAGGACCTTGGAACTGTTGTCAATCACAAGCTGAATATGAGCCAACAATGTGATGTGGCTGCAAAAAAGGCAAATGCCATTTTGGGCTGCATTAATAGAAGCATAGCTTTCAAATCCCAGGAGGTACTAGTTCCTCTCTACTCAGCACTGGTTAGGCCTCATCTCAGCTTAAAGTTCTGGGCACCACACTTTAAGAAGGATGCAGACAAACTGGACAGGGTTCAGAGGAGGGCAACAAAGATGATCAGGGGACTGGAGACAGAGCCCTATGAAGAGAGACTGAAAGAACTGGGCCTGGAGAAGATTAAGGGGAGATAAGATAGTGCTCTTCAAGTACTTGAAAGGTTGGCGCAGAGAGGAAGGCCAGGGTCTCTTCTCGATCATCCCAGGGTGCAGGACACGGAATAATGGGCTCAAGTTACAGGAAGCCAGATTCCGGCTGAACATCAGGAGAAACTTCCGGTTAGAGCAATATGGCAATGGAGACAACTACCTAGGGAGGTGGTGGGCTCTCCTACACTGGGGGCAGTCAAGATGAGGCTGGACAGCCATCTGTCAGGGATGCTCTGACTTGGATTCCTGCATTGAGCAGGGGGTTGGACTCGGCCTTGTAGGCCCCTTCCAACCCTACTATTCTATGATTCTACATGCTTCCTTTTCCCCCTACCCCTTTCTCATATCTGAGTCTTCCCTTATCTTTCATTGATCTCGCTCCTCTTCTTGCTGCTTTTCCTCTTTTCACAGAGGGAACTCAAGAGGAACATAAGCGGGGTCATTTGATAGCGGCTTGTCGGCGATCTATTTAAAAACGGAAGAAAGGGCATTTAGTGCAGGAGACGCCCTGGAGGTTCACGGCGTCGTGTAAACAGCCCGCAGACTTCCGTGAAGGAGCCATCTCAATTGCAGGATAAAAGCTCCATGTGAAAAAAAGCCTTAAGAGTATCTGGAGAGTGGGGCGTTTCCCATAATCAGCCTGTTTATTTAGAGAACAATATGAGCTACTATATGCAGTCCAGACCATAGCATTTTTTACTTAGAGCCGGATTGGAAGTAAGATTTGCATTACAGAGTAACTGAAATGCAATGAGGTCTTGCTTGATTTTAAGAACATGGCTTTTGATCTATGAAGCCCCTGCCCCACCCTGCTTTCTCAGTGTGGGGTTCTACCCTGGATTCAGACCTGGGAGCCCCTGCTTGTAAAAGTGGAGCTGTTCCACCTAGCTGGGTTCTCCTTTTTTACTTCAAAAACCCGACTTTTGGTCTACGCAAGCCTAAATTGTCCCATCATACTCTGGAGCGGCTGATTGGCTAATTGCAGTATTTGTGCTACTGAAAAAGACAAGGTTGAATCACATCTGACGGGTGGAATTATTATTCACCGTACATACCGGAAATTCAGACGGATCATTTTGTCTTTTGTTGGAGGCCATCATTTCATTAGACATTGGTGTTAGGAAAAATATTTCCATTGTGTTAGGGCGCAATCCCTAATGCAATGAACTTGGAGGCTTAAGAGCAACCTACGCAGGGCCAGAGGAGTAACGGGGATGATCTTTGCCCACTTGTCCTCCCACCTGCATTTTTCACTACATAGGCTCTTTTTTGCCTGTCTAGAAAGGTTGCTTCTAAGGGGAAGGCTGGAAAATGCTCAGGATAGCTTGTATCTCAGACTCTTCAGTCTTACCTCCCTGCCCACAGGAATGCCCCCTTTTCGCCCTCTCCAAGGTCGAATTACCGACCTCGGAGAGCACCCGGTGCAGTTCTTTCCATGCCACCTCTGTGAGGGAGGGGGGGTAGGTGCCTCGATTCCCTCCTCCAATGTCGGGAGTGCTGTGTTTGACCTCGGATCTGGGAACCTGAAGTATTCTACGGCCCTGCAGCTGTTGCCTAGGGGCTATAGGATGGCTTCCTCTGGATGTTTTTTAAATACTTAGGATACAATCCTGTGGGGATAGTCAGCTGTCTCCAAACTTGGAGGCGACTGACTATCCAATGCAAGGTGAGCGGAGTGTGGAGGGGATCTTTTCCTCTGTGCTCTGGCTGCCCTGCGTTTGCAGCTAGAGATTTTGGCTGTCTAGCCAGAGCAGCTCGAAGTGGGGAGAGGCCGGACAGTGCATAGGAAGCATCGTACCAGTGCTTCTGCCGCCCCCGCCCCGCCCCACGGAACACCCTCTTTTCCCCAGCTCTGCACTGCTCTTCCAAGCGTGGCGCCAGGGACGAACTGCACCTCCTACAAGGCGTCATGGGATAGGGCGGGGAGGTGGTTTTCCGGTAACCGACCTCACAACACTGGCTTTGAGGTCGGTTCCCAAAATCAAAAAATCCTATGGCCATCTAGCCACTGTCTAGCGGGGGCACCTCTCCCTATATATACCTGCCCGAGAACTGAGATCTGTTGAAGGGGCCCTCCTCTGCATCCCACCAGTACGAGACACACACTATGGTTGGACATGGGAGAGGGCCTTCTCTGCTGTGGCACCCGAGTTGTGGAATGCCCTCCCCCTGGAGGCCCAATTGGCACACATATTGGCCTCGTTTTGGCACCAAGTAAAAACATGGCTTTTTACCAAAGCCTTTGAGGGCTAAATGCATTCTCTAGCACATTGTTTTAACTATTGTAGATTTCAACTGGTTTTAGCTTGTTTAATAATTAGGTGTTTAAATTTATTGCTTTATACTGTTTAAATTGATTCTATCTGTATGCCGCCCTGAGTTCTTAATGATATAGGGCGGGATAGAAATGTTTTCCCCTTCATGGATCACTGCCTTGTTGTGGCGAAGGGGCTTGCGTAACTCAGTGAAGCCATAAGCTATGCCGTGCAGGGCTACCCAAGACGGACAGGTCATGGCAGAGAGTTCTGACAAAATGTGGTCCACTGGAGAAGGAAATGGCAACCCACTCCAGTATTCTTGCCAAGAAAACCCCATGGAACGTATCACAAGGCTAAAAGAGATGACGCCGGAAGATGAGCCCCTCAGGTCGGAAGGTGTCCAATATGCTACTGGGGAAGAGCAGAGGGTATTTCCAAGTAGCGCCAGAAAGAGTGAAGCGGCTGGGCCAAACCCGAAAGGACACTCAGCTGTGGATGTGTCTGGCGGTGAAAAGAAAATCCGATGCTGTAAAGAACAATATTGTTTAGGAACCTGGAATGTCAGATCAATGAATCAAGGTAAGCTGGAGGTGGTCAAACATGAGATGGCAAGATTGAACATCGACATCTTGGGAATCAGCGAACTAAAATGGACAGGCATGGGCGAATTTAATTCAGGTGACCATCATATCTACTATTGTGGGCAAGAATCCCTTAGAAGAAATGGAGTAGCACTCATAGTCAACAAAAGGGTGGGAAAAGCAGTACTGGGGTACAATCTTAAAAATGATAGAATGATCTCAGTACGAATCCAAGGCAAACCATTCAACATCACAGTAATTCAAGTCTATGCCCCAACCACTGAGGCCGAAGAAGCTGAGGTTGATTGGTTCTATGAAGACCTACAACACCTTCTAGAACTAACACCAAAAAAAGATGTCCTCTTCATCATAGGGGATTGGAATGCTAAAGTAGGAAGTCAAGAAATCACCGGGATAACAGGCAGGCATGGCCTTGGTGTACAAAATGAAGCAGGACAAAAGCTAATAGAGTTTTGCCAAGAGAACACGCTGATCATAGCAAACACTCTTTTCCAACAGCACAAGAGGCGACTCTACACATGGACGTCACCAGATGGTCAATATCGAAATCAGATTGATTATGTCCTTTGCAGCCAAAGATGGAGAAGCTCCATACAGTCAGTCAAAACAAGACCTGGAGCTGACTGTGGCTCAGATCATGAGCTGCTTCTTACAAAATTTCGGCTTAAATTGAAGAACGTAGGGAAAACCACTAAACCGTTCAGGTATGACCTAAATCATATCCCTGATGAATATACAGTGGAGGTGAGGAATAGATTTCAGGGATTAGACCTGATAGACAGAGTGCCTGAGGAACTATGGACGGAGGTCCGTAACATTGTTCAGGAGGCAGCAACGAAATCCGTCCCAAAGAAAAAGAAATGCAAGAAAGCCAAGTGGCTGTCTGATGAGGCTTTACAAGTAGCTCACGAAAGAAGGGAAGTGAAAAGCAAAGGAGAAAGGGGAAGATATACCCAACTGAATGCAGAGTTCCAGAGAATAGCAAGGAGAGACAAGAAGGCCTTCTTAAATGAACAATGCAAAGAAATCGAGGAAAACAACAGAATGGGAAAGACTAGAGATCTCTTCAAGAAAATTGGAGATCTCAAGGGAACGTTTTGTGCAAAGACGGGCATGATAAAGGACAAAGAAGGCAGGGACCTAACAGAAGCAGATGAGATTAAGAAGAGGTGGCAAGAATACACAGAAGAACTATACAGGAAAGATCTGAATGTCCCTGATAGCCATGATAGTGCGGTCACTGAACTTGAGCCAGACATCCTAGAGAGTGAAGTCAAGTGGGCCTTAGGAAGCATTAGTAACAACAAAGCTAGCGGAGATGACAGTATTCCAGCCGAGCTATTTAAAATCCTAAAAGATGATGCTGTTAAAGTGCTGCATTCAATATGCCAACAAATCTGGAACACTCAACAGTGGCCACAAGACTGGAAAAGGTCAGTTTACATTCCAATTCCAAAGAAGGGCAACACCAAAGAGTGTTCAAACTACCGCACAATTGCGCTCATTTCACATGCCAGCAAGGTTATGCTCAAAATCCTACAAGCTAGGCTTCAGCAGTATGCGAACCGAGAACTACCGGAAGTACAAGCTGGGTTTCGAAGAGGCAGAGGAACTAGAGATCAAATCGCCAACATTCGCTGCATCATGGAGAAAGCAAGAGAATTCCAGAAAAACGTCTATTTCTGCTTCATTGACTATGCTAAAGCCTTTGATTGTGTGGATCACAACAAACTGTGGCAAATTCTTAAAGTGATGGGAGTACCAGACCACCTTACCTGTCTCCTGAGAAACCTGTACGAGGGTCAAGAAGCAACAGTAAGAACCAGACATGGAACAACCGATTGGTTCAAAATTGGGAAAGGAGTACGACAAGGCTGCATATTGTCACCCTGCTTATTTAACTTATATGCAGAGTACATCATGAGAAATGCCGGGTTGGATGAATCAGAGGTCGGAATTAAGATTGCCGGGAGAATTATCAACAACCTCCGATATGCAGACGATACCACCCTAATGGCAGAAAGCGAAGAGGATCTAAAGAGCCTCTTGTTGAGGGTGAAAGAGGAGAGTGCAAAAGCTGGTTTGAAACTCAACATTAAAAAAACTAAGATCATGTCATCTGGCCCTATCACTTCCTGGCATATAGAAGGGGAAGAAATGGAAGCAGTGACAGATTTTACTTTCTTGGGCTCCAAGATCACCGCAGACGGTGACTGTAGCCATGAAATTAAAAGACGCTTGCTCCTTGGGAGGAAAGCTATGGCCAACCTAGACAGCATAGTAAGAAGCAGAGACATCACCTTGCCGACAAAGGTCCGTCTAATCAAAGCTATGGTTTTCCCAGTAGTAATGTATGGCTGTGAGAGCTGGACTATAAGGAAGGCTGAGCGCCGAAGAATTGATGCTTTCGAACTGTGGTGCTGGAGAAGACTCTTACGAGTCCCCTGGACTGCAAGGAGGTCAAATCAGTCCATCCTAAAGGAAATCAACCCTGACTGCTCATTGGAAGGACAGATAATGAAGCTGAAGCTCCAATATTTTGGCCACCTAATGCGAAGAGAAAACTCCCTGGAAAAGACCCTGATGCTGGGAAAGACTGAAGGCAAAAGGAGAAGGGGACGGCAGAGGATGAGATGGCTAGATAGCATCACGGATGCAATGAATATGAACTTGAGCATGCTCCGGGAGAGAGCGCAGGACAGGAAGGCCTGGCGTGCTATGGTCCATGGGGTCACGAAGAGTCGGACACGACTGAACGACTGAACAACAACAACAAAGAAATGTTTTAAATAAATAGGATTGCACCCTTAATTATGTAAGTGGAACCTACAACAAAAGCTTGCAGTATGGAATGCTCCTGTTCAGGGTACAAGCCAGCCAAGGCCTTTTCCAGGATACTCCATTACTTTTGCTGTCTCCCCCCCCCCCCCGAAAAACTCTGCAGCTTCTGAGGGGAAAATCCAACTTAAGTCCTACTTAGAGTAGACCCATTGAAATGAATTGGACTTACATTGGTCATGACCAACATAAATCCCATTCATTTCAATGGGTCTACTCTAAGTAGAGCTTCTGTTGGATTTTACCCCAAGGATGCTTACTGGGCTGTTTTAAGTTCCCCCCTTTTCCCCCTAAAGTTTATGTTCCTGCAAACTCCGGGCATTCCTCACCCTGTGCATGGATAGTGCCATTTCAGCTACATATTCTATTTCTGCTACATATTCCAATTCCCATCTTGTTTTCTAGAAAAGGCCCATGTCAGAGCTATGTGGTGAACAAAACACGTGGAAACTGAATCCATGCAGGAGGGAGTCAAATGGTCTTTCCAGAGAGATGAAGTTGGCTTTAACGGGGAATTGCTACTCATGCTGTGAGCATACACAGCCTCTGGCAAAATGAGTTTTTCAGTTCTGATATTGTCCTAGAAACACTGCAAAGCCTCCTTGACCAACCAGGTGCGAGACAGGACATACCTTTGCAGAAGCCATGCTGATTCTTCTTCAGCAAGACTTGTCCTTCTAGATGCTTCTATGTGATCTTTAATAACACTTTCCACCAATTTACCTGGAACACGTTAAGCTAAGCAGCCTGTAATTTCCTGGCCCTTTTTAAACACTTGGCATTACATTGGACACTTTCAAGTCCTCAGGGACAGAGGATGATCTTAGGGAGATGTGACTTTTTTTGTTAGATCAGCAAATTCACCTTTGAGTTCCAGTGGTGGGCAAAGCCAAAGCCCAAACAGTTCTGGATTAACGAATGTAGAATAAAGAATACCCTGCTTCGATTTTTACCGTAGCTGCCTAAAATTAGAATTCCCAGTCTTAAGCAGGTCTGCTCAGCAGTACAGTGTACTGGGTTTGATGGGGTTATGGTCAAATAAGTCTACAAAGGATTCCTTTTTTTTCCCCCTTTTCCTTTTAGTACAACAGATCAATACAGCGACTGTTCTGGAAAGCAAGTGAAAGCAATTTTTTTCTAACTTTAGTGGACCAGATACACACACAGCAGAAGCCTACCAATTTGTTCTCAGATTCTGGGCAAAGAATACAACTGGGGGGCTATGGGGGGGGGGCAAAAAAGGCAACATACATTTATTTTTATTAAGGGTCCCACTTATGTCCTTGCTGCCCAGGGTCTGCCCTTTCTCTCTCTCCATTACCATGTTTGTTCCAGAGGGTTCAACCAGCTACGTCCAGCTGCCATATTCCCTTCCTCCTCCAAGGGCTTCTGCCCAAGCAGGAAATTCAGGCCTAGTTGTGTGTTCCTAGCTCTTGCTGTGAGGCTGCTGCCCTAACAGCTACAGGCTTCCTCTCCCTCCCTTCTGGGTGCCTGACCGAGGGAGGAGACGTCCTGTGTAACGGCTTCTATTATGTCCAGCCCAGTCACATGGCCCCTTTTGGCCTTCCCTCCCCAATCCAAACCAAGCCATCAGCAGCAGGACCACAGAGAAAACCTTCCTTCTGTGTCCCCAGCCTGACCCTAGTACCAGGGTGGGTGGGAAGCCGAAAGGAACTGAACTGAATGGGAGAAAAAGTAAAAGAAAAGAAAAACTGCTAAAATAATTTAAAATTCTGTGGGCTCTGATGGAGTCCCTACTACCTGGCTGCTAGGCAGGGCATGTCTGAGGGAGTGTCAGCTGAACTCCAAGGGAGAGATCCCACAAACAAAGGCTGCCTTCCTTCAGTACTCAAGCAACACGCTTGAAAGGATCCTTCGCCAACCAGTTGGGACTGCAGTGCCCATCATCCTCAGGCAACTTGGCCAGGGCATGATGGGAATTGCAGCCCAACCCATCACGAGGGCAGCAGGGTTGTCTGCTTCAAAGAGCCAGGAAAAATGAGAAAAGCTGACACATTTATCCTAAACAAATCTAATGAAAATAATAGACGGAACACCCACGCCTGTTCTGAAGCAGAAACTCTTGACACTGCTATAGCAAGGGATCTTCATCGCTGGGGAATCCAGTCCTTTGTTGGCTTGATGGAGTTCTGTGGCGCGTACAACTCACTTTGTGTCTGCGAGCTGAGCTATGGGCTGTTTCCCAAACTCTGGGAACTGTTTTGTGCATTTTGGGAGGGGAGATTCCGCAATTTGCACAAATTAGGGTGAACCTGTGGAAAGTATGGGTGAATTTGTGCAAATTCACCCATAGTTCATGCACATTGCGAAGAAATTTGCGCAAATTGCAGCACCTTCCCCCTCACCACCAAAATGCGGAAGATTCCCAGCAAATCCACAAACTGGCCCAATTTGCTGCAGGTCATGTCGGGAGCCACAGCGGGAACAGAAATGAAATCCGAGGGGCCGAGCCTGGGAAAACCCATTGAACTCCACCCCCTGAATGAATTTCTCTGACAGCTTTAGCCACAGCAGATACCAGCACTGATCACACCCCACCAGGGCGAATTGCTCTTTCCTCTTTTGAGGTCGAAAGTAACCTGTAACTCCGTTCAACTTCCTTGGCAATTTCCCACTTACTGCTCCCAATCAGTTCCAACAAATTTCAGATCTCGCACTTAATCCATCTAGGATTAAGTCCAGGACACCTCCCCTCTGGTCCATTCAGTGTCCAACTGCTCCAGGGCACAGCCGCCCCAAGCAGAATGTTACTCGGGGACAGGGGCACGCTAGTATGTTCCCATTTAATACTCTGAGCAGGTATACGACTCCTCCTCTGCGTGGATTCTTTGATGGGAAGTAAGGCTTGAGCTCGTCCCGAAGTTCATTCCACATGGCCTCTTGCTTGCGTGGATTCTTTGATGGGAGCTGAGGTGTGTGAGCTGAATGAAGCTCTTCCCACAGTCAGAGCATTTATACGGCTTCTCCCCTGTGTGGATCTTCTGGTGCTTTGTAAGATTGGTGCTCTCACTGAAGCTCTTTCCGCATTCTGCACAGGTATAGGGTTTCTCCCCGGTGTGGATCCTGTGATGCTTCATGAGGCTCGTACTGTCGCTGAAGCGTTTCCCACACACTGAACACTTGTATTGCTTCTCTCCAGTGTGAACGGTTTCATGTGAGCACAGCTGGGAACTCCTTGTGAATCTCTTGCCGCACTCTGAGCACGTATAGGGTTTCTCTCCGGTGTGGATCCGGTGATGCTTCATCAGGTTCGTGCTCTCCCTGAAGCTCTTTCCGCACTCTGAGCATCTATAAGGTTTCTCCCCGGTGTGGATTCTTTTGTGTGAAGTCAGGCTTGAGCTCTGGCTGAAGCTCTTCCCGCAATCCAAGCACGTGTACGGCTTCTCCCCCGTGTGGATTCGGTGATGCTTCCTGAGGCTCGTGCTCTCGTTGAAGGCCTTGCCGCACTCCGAGCATCTGTACGGTTTATCCCCCGTGTGGATTCGGAAATGCCTTCCGAGGCTCGAGCTCTCGCTGAAGCATTTCCCGCACTCGGTGCACGTATACGGCTTCTCGCCGGTGTGGATTCTATGATGCGAGCTGAGGTGCGTGCGCTGGATGAAGCTCTTTCCGCACTCCAAGCAGGTATATGGTTTCTCCCCAGTGTGGATTCTCTGATGCGTCGTCAGATTGGTGCTCTCGCTGAAGCTCTTCCCGCAGTCCAAGCACGTATACGGCTTCTCCCCCGTGTGGATTCTGTGATGCTTCATGAGGCTCGTGGTCTCGTTGAAGCTCTTCCCACACTCTAAGCACCTGTATGGTTTATCCCCTGTGTGGTTCCTGAAATGTCGTCCAAGGCTCGAGCTGTCGCTGAAGCACAATCCGCACTCGGAGCATATATACGGCTTCTCGCCCGTGTGGGTTCTTTGGTGTGAGAAGAGGTGTGAACTCCTCCTGAAGCGCTTTCCACACTCTGAGCAGGTATACGGCTTTTCCCCTGTGCGGACTTTGTAATGGTTTGTCAGGTTTGTGCTCTCGCTGAAACCCTTTCCACACGGAAGTCCCTGACAAAGCTTCTCCCCGGGATGAACGCTTTGATCAGCACCAAGGCTTTTTAGCCCGGTGACGAGTTTTGCACACTGAGTGATTTTTCCCCGTTCACTTCCTAGGCAAAATTCTTCTAGCTCTGGAATTTCGTGGATGGCGGCCATGTCAGAAGCAACGGATTTCTTCTGCCACTTCTGTTTAGCTTCAGTTTTCCACTTCTGCTGTTCACCCTCGTTTTCATTCTCTCTCGTACCACCTACAGGACCAAAGAGGGAAACCCGTTGAGGAAGAAATGGATCCTCCAGTCACGCGAGAATTAGTCGAGGAGCCATAGCTCAATGTGATAGAGCACATGCTTGGCATGCAGGTGGTCCCAGGTTCGATCCCCGGCTTCTCCAGGTAGGGCGAGGAAAGAATCCTGCCTGAAACCCTGGAGAGCCACTGCCAGTCAGTGTTGACAGTACTGGGCTAGATGGACCAAAGGTCTGACTCAGTATAAGGCAGCTTCCTCTGTTCCTAAGAAACCCAATTAATCCTTTTTTTACAGAACAGAACAGAAACGACTTAGCAGAGGGTTAGATCTGGCCATGAATTAAATACCTTCTGGTGACTGGCATCAACTGGCAGCTAATGTGAGGTAGAGGGATGGACAACCTGGTGCTGTCCTGATGTTTTGGTCTACAACTCCCATAATCCCTGACCATTGGCCATGCTGGCTGGGATTATGGAAGTTATCATCTGAAAGACCTTGGGGGGTATGGTTGTCTACCCCGAAATAGACCTTTGGATGTTCTACATGCAGACACTTCCCAACTGGATTTCTACCATTTCCAACTGTAGAAGGCGAAAGAACCGGGCAGGCAAACCACAAACAGAGGCCTTAAGGATAGAAGAAGAGCCCTGCTGGATCAGACCAAGGGTCCATCTAGTCCAGTGTTTGGTTCACACAATGGCCAACCAGCTGTCCACCAGGAACCCACAAGCAGGGCAGGGGTGCAACAGCACCCTCCCACCCATGTTCCCCAGCAACTGGTGTGCATAGGCTCACTGTCTCTGGTAATGGAGGTAGCACACAGCCATCAGGACTAGTAGCCACTGATAGCCTTCTTCTCCAGGAACATTTCCAACTCTCATTTAAAGCCTTCCAAATTGGTGGCCATCACTACGTCTTGTGGTAGTGAATTCCATAGTCTGACTATGTGCTTCCTTTTATCTGTCCTGAATCTCCCACCAATCAGCTTCATGGGAGGACCCCGGGTTCTAGTATTTTGAGAGAGGGAGAAAAATGCCTCTGTCCACATTCTCCACACCATGCATAATTTTGTGCACCTCTATCATGTCTCCCCTAACCCTCCTTTCCTCCAAGCTAAACAATCCCACCGGTTGTAACCTTCTCTCAGGGGAAATGCTCCAGCCCCTTGATCATTTCAATTGCCATTTTCTTCCCTTTTGCCAGGTCGAACAGTATCTTTTTATAGGTGTGGTGACCAGAGCTCTACATAGTATTCATTCATTTATTCAATTTATACCCCACCTTTCTTCCATCATGGAACTCTAGGTGGCTACGTGTGGTTCCCAGGTGGTCTCCCCTCCAAGCACTGACCAGACCCAGACCTGCTTAGCTTCAGCAAGGTGGCTGCATCACGTGCCTTTAGACTATATCCTAGGACCTAATATTCCAAGTGTGGTCGCACCACAGATTTGTATAAGGGCAGTATGATCTTGGCAGTTTTATTTCCAATTCCTTTCCTAATTATGTCTAACCTGCAGGTGGGCGTTGCATTATTCAACATTATTATTCTTATTTGGGAAAGGGTGGGTTCTCCTTTGCTGGAGGTATTTAAGCAGAGGCTGGATAGTTGATGGAGTTCTCCCAGACATTCTTTGGCTGTTTTTCCCCTGACATATCCATCAAGTATCAAGTGGGTGATGCTTAACAAAATGTAACGTCCGCCTGGAGAAATCATCACCTGCTATGTCCATCAAGGTTTCCCACCCCACAACTGAGCAACTACCTGCTGATCTCTCTTCCTCCTCGTAGCCCTCAGCAAATGCATCTTGCTCTTCCTTGAGCCAGGAGATAAGGTCAGCTCTGGGAACGAGAAGTCCTTCTTTGGAGAGGGGGGAAAGAAAACACATACCGGTCATTTCTAGCAATTCTGACTAAAATATATGGGGATTTCCAAGAAATCCTGTCAGGGATCCACCATATCCCATTACTTGTGACCCAGTATTGGGGAAAAGGCAGGGTATAAATATAATAATAATAATAATAATAATAATAATAATAATAATAATAATAATATCCCCACCCCATGAAGTCAAAAGGCATGGTGGCAAGAGCTTTCGGCTCTGGATATAGCCAAGGGAAGCAAAGCCCAGGGAAGCGAAGCTCCAACCCAGAGAAAAATGACCTCTTAGAGCATCTAACACTCTCCCAAGGTGAGCCAGGAGACATCCTCCAGAATATTTTATGTATGTACGTACATACGTACGTACGCATTTATTAAAATATTTATATACCGCTCCACATCAAAGATTTCGAAGAAGTGAACAACGAGATAAAAGAATAAAACCCCATAATTAAAACAGTTAAAACACTTTAAAAGAACAGATTCTGAACTTAATAAACTGCAGCTGGTCGCTCAGGGAAGGCCTCTCGAAATAGCAACCAACGTCTTCAGGAGGCACTGAAGACATTAATTTCCTGTTACTTTTAAGGCGCCCAACAACCGAAGTTCTCTGGGCGGTGTACAATACGTTAAAAACCTTAAATGCAAAGGCTAAAACAAAAAATTAGAACCACCACAGAATAAAACCCAATGTAAAACCAGCAGCAGAAACAAACAAAACATTCCAGAACTTAAAACCAAATTAACACACACCAGTGAAACACCACCTCTGAAAGTCGGTCACCCGGTACGGGCTCCATTTCCCTATGAAGGAACCCTACAATTATCCCAGCCTTAAAGATGAGGAGGTGAGATGCTAAAATGCAGGAATACCTCACAGCGCTTGTCTGTTTTCACCGGTTTTACTTCCAGCCTTGTTCCAATACTGGCCTAGGGTGAAAACCGGCCTGGCTATCTGACGGATTGCCTATCTCGGCATGAACCTGCCTGGTTACTAAGATCGGAAGGATAAGCTTTCTTGAAGACACCCTCACTTGCAGAGGCCCACAGGAAAGGCTTTCACCTGTATTGCTCCTACATTTGGGAATGCACTCACTCCCTTTAGGTTTATGACTGGTTCCTTATCCTTTCTGTGTTCTGGAAGGGGGTCAAGAAACAAGTCAAAATCCAACATGACTAACTTAAGTTGCATTCATTTTAATGGGTCTACTTTAAGGAGGACTTATGTTGGATACAACCCTTCATGTGATCTCAGAATAGAAACAGAACAAGGGGTAATGAAATGAGCTCAGTCGATGTCTCTCGGCTGACATGATATAAACTGAAAACAATCGCAACCCCATGTCTCTCCCGACAAAGAATAGTAGTGGCGTTATAAGTCTTTCAGTCGTGTGCTTTAACACTCATCAAAAATATAAAAATCTGCACAATAAAAGAATAATTCTAGAGTGGACCCTTCTTAAAGCTCTTGTTATTACTGATAATACAATTGGTATTATTTTCGCACAAAGAACAAGAACAAAGAAACTGGGACTGGCTGTTTCGAGCAGCGACAAGGGAGAGGGCCTTTTCAGTGGTGGCCCACAAATTATGGAATGATCTCCCTGACGAGGCCCGCTTGGTGTCAACATTGTTACCTTTTTGGCGCCAGGTTAAGAACTTTCTCTTCTCCCAGGCATTTGGCAGTATTTCATAAGTGTTTAATCGATCCTGGAATGTTTTATGATTATGGTTGTTTGTTTTTGAGATCCTTTGTTTGAAGTTGTTTTAGATATATGTTTCTTTTGTGTATATTGTCTGTACATTTTTTTTTAATGTAAATGGTTCTTAATCTCTGCATATTGTATTTTTAATGTTTTTAATCTTTGTAAAACGCCCAGAGAGCTCTGGCTATTGGGCAGTATAGCAATGTAATAAACAACAACAACAACAACATACTCCAGTGCTGTGTCAACTGCGCTGGTTGCCAGTCAATTTCTGGGCCCAATTCAAAGTGTTGGTTCTGACCTTTAAAGCCCCAAAGGGCTGAGGAATGGCCTACCTGAAGGAGCATCTCCTCCCGTATGTTCCTGCTTGAGTGCTAAGATTGTCTTTGGAGGGTCTCCGAGTGCTACGACCCACAATGGTGCAACGGGTGGCTACCAAGGACCGTCTGTGGAATGACCTTCCTAGGGACATCCATCTGGTGTCTTCACTTAGACACTAGGTTATGTGCTTCCAGAAGGCACTGAATCTTTGATCTGTGGCTCAAATTAATAACCTCACTGCTGGCAGTTTTATTTCTAGTCCCCCTTTCAGAGAAGGAGCCCTCCCAAGATGGCTTACGACAATGAAATCCCCTACAAGAAGAGCTGAAACAGTACAAAGACAGCAATGAATACCAGCAATAAAACATCGGGCCTGGACAGTACTGAAAACCTGCAACACCGCTGCAGCAGCAAACCAGAACAGTTTGGTAAAGCAGAATCAGGGGAAGGCCAGGACAAAGAAGCAGGTTCAGGGCCTTCCTTAAAGCCTGCAGTGATGGAGCCTGATGAAGCCCTGATAGCAAGCCATTCCAGAGGTGCGGGGCCACAGTGGAAAAGGCCCTCTTTCGTGTACATGCCCACCGAACTGGCCTCACAGCTGGGCAACTGAGAAGGGCCACTAGTCCTGATCTTAAAGCAGAGGCTGATAAGGTAAAAGTGGTCCTTCAAGTAATTTACACTGGAATCACGATGGAAACCAATGCAGCTGACCCAGTATAGGTGTTATATGATCTGATCACCTTTTTAAAAAGGTAAAACATCTTACCCATACAACATAACACTTTGTACCCTGTAACAGTTATGGGGGCAATCCTACACATGTTTTGTCAGAAAAAGTCCAAACAAAGTTTTTAATAATGTAAAAGCTATAAAAATATGTTAATACTTTTAGTGTTTTAATATTTTCATATTATATTTTCAAATATCAAAATATCAGAAGGGAGAGGGCCTTCTTTGTGGTGGCCCCCCATTTTTGGAATAATCTCTTTGACAAGGCCCGCCTGGTGCCAACATTGTCATCTTTTCTGTGCAGGGTTAAAACTGCCCTCTTCTCTCAGGCATTTGGAAGCATATAAGGGGTCTCTTTGATTGTCTCTGGCTGATAATCTTAAATTGTTTTAGATATATGTTGTTGTTGTTGTGTGTGCTATTTGTTCTGTGTCATGACATGAATGGTTTTATACTTTATATAATGTATTTTAATGTTTTTTTAATTTTTGTGAACCGCCCAGAGAGCTTCGGTTATGGGGCGGTATAGAAATGTAATAAATGAAATTTTAGTTCTTGTATTGATTGTTCTGGTTATGTTATTGTTGTCTGGGGTTTTCTATTATTGCAAAAATACAATATTTACAATAAGTGCCTGGGGGCATTTGCCAGTTGGGCAGGGTATAATTTCCATAAATAAACAAACGAGGTAGAACTTTCTGGAAACACAGCTCAGCTGCTGTCAACCGCCACACCATCCCTGGAGGGCATGGCAACAGCTGAAGAATAGCAAAAATTTCTGCTTCCAGGATCTCTCAGCCAACGCAAAGAAGGACCCTTACCCACAGAGGCCAGGTTCCCATAATTCTCCTCTGTGACGTCCCTGTGCAGAGCCCTCTGGCGTGGATCCAGCAGAGCCCACTCCTCCTCCGTGAAATGCACAGCCACCTCCTCAAAGGACACCGGACACTGAAAAAAAAAAATGACATCAAATTCACAGATAAGGTAACAATCCCAAAGGACAATTAAGGTGAGGTGGTTGAACGGTCTCCTGAGGGGGATCCACAGTTTTCCCACTGTTGTCAACAAAATAAAACTCTTTTTGTATTCATTTATTTTTTTAATGTATATACTGCCTAAAGGGCAGGTTCCAGCAGGGCAGTTTACAATCCTAAAAAAAACCCCGAAACAATAAAACAACAACCAAAATAATAAGTACAGCAATGAAAATACTAAAACATTCAAAATATTAAAGAACCATGAATGAAGACAACAATAAAGACAAACCATACAAAACACTGGGATCCAGGGGAAGGGGCATCGACCTGACCTGAGGAGGGCTGGACTAAGTATACAGCGATGACGCCAGGGAGATCTCCTTGGGAAGGGCATTCCACAAATGGGGGCCACCACAGAGAAGGCTCTTTTCCCGATAGCCACGCGTTCCGCCATTGTGGCACCTACAGAAGAGCTTTTGAAGACTGTCTTAGCAATCAGGCAGAATCATATGGCAGGAGATGCTCCGTCAGGCAGGCCAGTCATGAGCCATTTAAGGCTTTAAAGGTCAACACCAAAACTTTGAATCAGGCCTAGAAACTGACTGGCAACCAGTGCAGTTGACACAGCACTGGAGTGATATGTTTGAAACAGTCCCAAGAAACAGTCTTGCTATCAGTGATGTCAGTTCTGGAGGGGCTGCGATTCCATTCAGGGTTTTAGTTGCCACCAGCAAACAGTGCTCTCCAAGGTGCTCTCCGAGGTGCTGAGCCCTATCCCCAAAATGGGTACAGCACCTTGGATAGCACCATTAGAGTTGTGGCTGGTGGTAACTAGGGACGTACGGATTGTGTAATTGCTAAGATCCGAAGATGATCTTGGAAACTGGGCAGAACATTTAGGAGAAGGTGCTCCTTCAGGTACGTATTATGGGTGGTTTTCCATTATGCTTGTGCAACGCACTGTCAACCCGTTGTGCATAACTCAAGGAATCATAGAATAGCAGGGTTGAAAGGGACCTACAAGACCATCAAGTCCAACCCCCTTCTCAATGCAGGAACCCAAGTCAGAGCATTCCTGACAGGTGCCTGTCCAGCCTCCTGTGCAACTGGTTGCACAACAGCTTCCCCCTGTTGTGCAACCCATTCTGCAACTTGTTGTTCAACTGGCTGTGCACCCCGTTGTACAACCTGTGGTTAGCAGAGGGTTAGATCTGGCCATAAATTAAATACCTTCTGGTGACTGGCATCAACTGGCAGCTAATGTGAGTTAGAGGGATGGACAACCTGGCACTGTCCAGATCTTTTGGTCTACAACTCCCATAATGCCTAACCATTGGCCATGGTGGCTGGGATTATGGAAGTTATCATCTGAAATACCTTGAGGGCACAGTTGTATACCCCGAAATAGACCTTTGGATGCTCTACATGCAGACACTCCCCAACTGGATATCTATTCATTCATTCAT
Organism: Heloderma suspectum; assembly: GCF_057233095.1. Lineage (NCBI taxonomy): Eukaryota > Metazoa > Chordata > Lepidosauria > Squamata > Helodermatidae > Heloderma > Heloderma suspectum. The sequence goes on from NC_139459.1 coordinate 397,976,693, forward strand.
TCATTGCATTTATATCCCACCTCTTTTCCTCTTGCAAAAAACCCAAGGCGGCTTACATTATCCTCATGCTCTACATTTTATCCTCACAACAACAACCCCGTGAGCTAGGTTGGGCTGAGAGTCTGTGACTGGCCCAAAGTAACCCAATAAGTTTCCATGGCCGAGTGGGGTGGTTGTTGTTCAGTCATTAAGTCGTGTCCGACTTTTCGTGACCCCATGGACCATAGCACGCCAGGCCTTCCTGTCCTCCACTCTCTCCCGGAGTGTGCTCAAGTTCATATTCATTGCATCAGTGATGCTATCTACCCATCTCATCCTCTGCTGTCCCCTTCTCCTTTTGCCTTCAATCTTTCCCAGCATCAGGGTCTTTTCCAGTGACTTTTCTCTTCGCATTAGGTGGCCAATATATTTGAGCTTCAATTTCAGTATCTGTCCTTCCAATGAGCACTCAGGGTTGATTCCTTTAGGATTGACTGATTTAATCTCCTTGCAGTCCAGGGGACTCGTAAGAGTCTTCTCCAGCACCACAGTTCGAAAGCATCCATTCTTCGGTGCTCAGCCTTCCTTATAGTCCAGCTCTCACAGCCATACATTACTACTGGGAAAAACATAGCTTTGATTAGATGGACCTCTGTCAGCAAGGTGATGTCTCTGCTTCTTACTACGCTGTCTAGGTTTGCCATAGCTTTCCTCCCAAGGAGCAAGTGTCTTTTAATTTCATGGCTACAGTCACCATCTGCGGTGATCTTGGAGCCCAAGAAAATAAAATCTGTCACTGCTTCCATTTCTTCCCCTTCTATATGCCAGGAAGTGATGGGGCCAGATGCCATGATCTTCATTTTTTTAATGTTGAGTTTCAAACCGGTGTTTGCACTCTCCACTTTCACCCTCAACAAGAGGCTCTTCAGATCCTCTTCGCTTTCTGCCATTAGGGTGGTATCGTCTGCGTATATGACGTTGCTGATAATTCTCCCAAAAATCTTAATTCCGACCTGTGATTCATCCAACCCGGCGTTTCTCATGATGTACTCTGCATATAAGTTAAATAAGCAAGGCAACAATATGCAGCCTTGTCGTACTCCTTTCCCAATTTTGCACCAATCGGTTGTTCCATGTCTGGTTCTTACTGTTGCTTCTTGACCCTCGTACAGGTTTCTCAGGGGACAGGTAAGGTGGTCTGGTACTCCCATCACTTTCAGAATTTGCCACAGTTTGTTGTGATCCACACAATCAAAGGCTTTAGCGTAGTCAATGAAGCAGAAATAGACATCTTTCTGGAATTCTCTTGCTTTCTCCATGATCCAGCGAATGTTGGCGATTTGATCTCTAGTTCCTCTGCCTCTTCGAAACACAGCTTGTACTTCTGGTAGTTCTTGGTTCGCATACTGCTGAAGCCTAGCTTGTAGGATTTTGAGCATCACCTTGCTGGCATGTGAAATGAGCGCAACTGTACGGTAGTTTGAATACTCATTGGCATTGCCCTTCTTTGGAATTGGAATGTAAACTGATCTTTTCCAGTCTTGTGGCCACTGCTGAGTGTTGCAAATTTGTTGGCATACTGAGTGCAGCACTTTAACAGCATCATCTTTTAGGATTTTAAATAGCTCAGCTGGAAGACTGTCATCTCCGCTGGCTTTGTTGTTAGTAATGCTTCCTAAGGTCCACTTGACTTCACTCTCTAGGATGTGCGGCTCAAGTTCAGTGACCACACTATCATGGCTATCACGGACATTCAGATCTTTCCTGTATAGTTCTTCTGTGTATTCCTTCCACCTCTTCTGAATCTCATCTGCTTCTGTTAGGTCCCTGCCTACTTTGTCCTTTATCATGCCTGTCTTTGCACAAAACATTCCCTTGAGATCTCCGATTTTCTTGAAAAGATCTCTAGTCTTTCCCATTCTATTGTTTTCCTTGATTTTTTTGCATTGTTCATTTAACAAGGCTTTCTTGTCTCTCCTTGCTATTCTCTGGAACTCTGCATTCAGTTGGATGTATCTTCCCCTTTCTCCCTTGTTTTTCACTTCCCTTCTTTCCTCAACTACTTGTAAAGCCTCATCAGACAGCCACTTGGCTTTCTTGCATTTCTTTTTCTTTGGGATGGATTGAGTTGCTGCCTGCTGAACAATGTTATGGACCTCCATCCACAGTTCCTCAGGCACTCTGTCTATCAGGTCTAATCCCTGAAATCTATTCCTCACCTCCACTGTATATTCATGAGGGATATGATTTAGGTCATACCTGAATGGTTTAGTGGTTTTCCCTACGTTCTTCAATTTAAGCCGAAATTTTGCAACAAGAAACTCATGATCTGAGCCACAGTCAGCTCCAGGTCTTGTTTTCACTGACTGTATAGAGCTTCTCCATCTTTGGCTGCAAAGGACATAATCAATCTGATTTCGACATTGACCATCTGGTAATGTCCATGTGTAGAGTCACCTCTTGTGCTGTTGGAAAAGAGTGTTTGCTACGATCAGCATGTTCTCTTGGCAAAACTCTACTAGCCTCTGTCCTGCTTCATTTTGTGCACCAAGGCCAAGCCTGCCTGTTATCCTGGTGATTTCTTGACTTCCTACTTTAGCATTCCAATCCCCTATGATGAAGAGGACATCTTTTTTTGGTGTTAGTTCTACAAGGTGTTGTAGGTCTTCATAGAACTGATCAACCTCAGCTTCTTCGGCCTCAGTGGTTTTGGCATAGACTTGAATTACTGTGATGCTAAATGCTTTGCCTTGGATTCGTACTGAGATCATTCTATCGTTTTTGAGATTGTACCCCAGTACTGCTTTTCCCACCCTTTTGTTGGCTATGAGTGCTACTCCCTTTCTTCTAAGGGATTCTTGCCCACAGTAGTAGATATAATGGTCACCTGAATTAAATTTGCCTGTGGTTGTCCATTTTAGTTCGCTGATTCCCAAGATATCGATGTTCAATCTTGCCATCTCATGTCTGACCACCTCCAGCTTACCTTGATTCATTGATCCGACATTCCAGGTTCCTAAACAATATTGTTCTTTACAGCATCGGATCTTTTTCACCACCAGACACATCTACAGCTGAGTGTCCTTTCGGCTTTGGCCCAGCCGCTTCACTCTTTCTGGCGCTACTTGGAAATTCCTTCTGCTCTTCCCCAGTAGTATATTGGAAACCTTCCGACCTGAGGGGCTCATCTTCCAGTCGAGTGGGGACTAGAACCCAGATCTCCCGGCTCCCAGTCTGACACAGGCAAACCACAAACTGAGGACTTAAGAATATAAGAAGAGCCACCCTGGATTAGACCAAGGGTCCATCTAGTCCTTCCTTTGATCTGTCCTGAATCTCCCACCCATCAGCTTCATGAGATGACCCCAAGTTCTAGTATTGTGAGAGAGGGAGAAAAATGTCTTCCTATCCACTTTCTGCACACCAGGCATGATTTTGCACACCTCTATCCTGTCTTCCCTCACTCTCCTTTTTTCCAAGCTAAACAATCCCAATTAAACAATCCCAGCTTCCTTCATAGGGGAGATGCTCTAGGCCCTTGATAATTTCTTCCCTTTTTCCAGGTCTACAATGTCTTTTTTTTTTTTAGGTGTGGTCACCTGAATTCTGCACAGTATTCCAAGCATGGTTGCACCACAGATTTGTATAAGGGCAGTATGATCTTCGCAGTTTTATTTCCAATTCCTTTCCTAAGTATGCCTGACATGCAGGGGGCACTGCATTATTCAACATTATTATTTGCCATTGTGCAACTGCTTGAACAATGGAAATATTCTGCGGAGCTCCGCTAGCGCTATTTGAGTTTGTGGAATGTCACCGTTGGAAAGCCCTATGTAGTAGTAGTAGTAGGATTAACAGTGGGTTTTTTTACTGTAAATTTCAACAGAATAAAGCAAAACAAAACCAAAATAGGAAGAATGCCCATTGATGGCTTGGGCACATTTCATCTTTTTGACTGCCAAGTTATGTTTCTCCCTCTCCCATAATACTAGAACACAATGGGGTCATCCCATGAAGCTGACTGGGGGGAGATTCAGGACAGATAAAAGAAAGAACTTCTTCACACAGCGCATAGTGAAACTATGGAATTCACTTCCACAAGATGAAGTGATGGCCACCCATTTGGATGGCTTGAAAAGGCGGTTAAACAAATTCCTAGAAAAGGCTATCAATGGCTAATAGTCCTGATGGCTCTATGCTACAAGTATTAGAGGCACTATGCCAGGTACACCAGTTGTTGGGGAACGTGGGCGGGAGGATGCTGTTGCACTCATGTCCTCCTTGAGTTTCCCATGGGCAGCTGGTTGGCCACTGTGTGAAAAGAATGCTGGACTAGATGGACCCTTGGTCTGACCCAGCAGGGCTCTTCTTACGTTTATGTATTGATTTGATTTGTACCCCGTCTTTCTACCGAAGAATGGAACCCAAGGGTAAGAAAGGATGTTCTTATCCTTTCAAACCCATGGCACCCAGACGGCCTGCACCCACCCTGCCTGGTTTCTTTTCCAATTATTCTCCTCCTACCTGTACAGCATCCATTTCCACTCCTGCAGGAGAAGGTCTAGCAGGAAGCCCCAGAGGCATTCCACCACCTGTGAAGGAGGCAGAGGAGGTGATAATCAATACTACATCATTAAGCAAATGAGTACTGAATTAAGGAAACTCCTTGTTTTCATGAAGTGTAATCAGTGTAATTTTAATGACGAACTGAAGCTTTCGAACTGTGGTGCTGGAGAGGACTCTTACGAGTCCCCTGGACTGCAAGGAGGTCAAATCAGTCCAACCTAAAGGAAATCAACCCTGACTGCTCATTGGAAGGAGAGATACTGAAGCTGAACCTCAAATATTTTGGCCACCTAATGCGAAGAGAGAACTCCCTGGAAAAGACCCTGATGCCGGGAAAGATTGAAGGCAAAAGGAGAAGGGGACCGCAGAGAATGAGATGGCTGGATAGCATCACCGATGCAATGAATATGAACTTGAGCACACTCCGGGAGAGAGCGGAAGACAGGAAGGCCTGGCGTGCTATGGTCCATGGGGTCACGAAGGGTTGGACACGACTGAACAACAACAACAAGCCAACGCTATATAAGGCAGGCTTGCAAGGGAGGCCAGCTCTCCAGGCATGAAGAGCCCCAGTGACAAAGCGTCAGCACACAAGTGAGTTAAGTACCATGCAGTAATCAATGTAATATATTCCACCCCAAATACACCGGCTTTCATTGCTTAAGGTCCAGCATCTGAAATCGAGAAGGCTAACAAAAAGATAAAAGTGCATCGCTTTATGCTTGCTGCAATTAACTGTGTTACCTATCGTTCTACGACTTTCAATTGATGCCAAGCCATTAGAATTCCTACCAGCAAAACAATATTGGTATTTTACACTAAGTAATCTCATTTAGGGTATTCATTCCATTTATCATTCCTCCCAATGACTGAGGGAGGTGGTGGGCTCTCCCACACCGGAGGTGTTCAAGATGAGGCTGGACAGCCATCTGTCAGGGATGCTCTGACTTGGATTCCTGCACTGAGCAGGGGGTTGGACTCGATGGTTTTGTAGGCCCCTTCCAACCCTACTATTCGATGATTCTAAGCGAGGGAACCGCTTTCCTCCCCACAAAGTCTCGCTAAAGTTGGGCCTCTTGGTTTGTAGGCAGATAAGACCCTCTGTTCTCATTGTCTTCCAAGTCTGTCTAAGTCACAAGAAGGGCTGGGGGTGGAGGAAGGCCAGGATCCCTTCTCAATCATCCCAGAATGCAGGAAAAAGAATCATGGGCACAAGTTACAGGAAGCCAGATTCCTTCTGGACATCAGGAAAAACCTCCGGACTGTTAGAGCAAGCTGACAATGGAACCAATTCCCTAGGGAGGTGGTGGGCTCTCCCACACTAGAGGCATTCAAGATGAGGCTGGACAGCCATCTGTCAGGGATGCTCTGACTTGGATTCCTGCAATGAGCAGGACGTTGGGACTCGAGGGTCATATAGGCTCCTTCCAACTCTACTATTCTATGATCTGACACTTTTTAAATGTCCTTGCAATCCCAACAAATATTGATTTGATTTGTACTGTGCCTTTCTACCAAGAAAAATGGCACTCAGGGCAGCTAAATATGCCTAAAACCTGCTTGTTTTGTTAGAGAGGCTAGGGAGAAGCATCTCCTCCCCACACAGGCTCAAGGGGGACATCCTTACCCGGTGAGGTGGCACCTCCATCACTCTCCTGCATGGTCCCTTTGACCAGGTGCCTCTCTCTGGTGTCCAAATGAGCCGTCTTGGTCTCAGGAAGCTGAGTGACTGCTCTGGGTAAGATGCCGTCCGCCTGAAAGAGGAATGAAGATCCCGGCAGGAAATGGTGAATGGGGCTAGGAAAGGCCATGTGTAGGGTTTCTCCATCTCCCTGGACTTGGGGCTCCTTTGAAATGCAACCTCCTTTACAAGTCTCACAACAGCCACACTTGACACTTCCAGCAGGGCACCAGGGTAGTGATCTAACCCTGCCATTATAACGCGACTAGAATACGGAACCTCAGGTCCCTTCCTAAATCAAACCCCTCAGGAAAAACAAGGTGATGGGCTTGCAGAGAAGCAGCTTGAGCTAGAAGCTCCCAGACGTCTCCTCTCTAGAACTTCCATTATTAGCAGGGAAATTCTGAGGCTGTGTAATTACCTGCAGCAGGATCCTCTCCCTTCCACGGACTTCACAAGTGTCTCGTGATGCCTCCAGGAGGGCCCTCACATTCAGAACGTTAGACTCTCCCCCGGTCACTGCCTTGTTGTGGCAAAGGGGCTTGCGTGACTCAGTGAAGCCATAAGCTATGCCGTGCAGGGCCACCCAAGACGGACAGGTCATGGTGGAGAGTTCTGACAAAATGTGGTCCACTGGAGAAGGAAATGGCAACCCACTCCAGGATTCTTGCCAAGAAAACCCCATGGAATGTATCACAAGGCTAAATGAGATGACGCCGGAAGATGAGCCCCTCAGGTCGGAAGGTGTCCAATATACTACTGGGGAAGAGCAGAGGGAATTCTTCTAGAACTAACACCAAAAAAAGATGTCCTTTTCATCATAGGGGATTGGAAAGCTAAAGTAGGAAGTCAAGAAATCACCGGGATAACAGGCAAGCATGGCCTTGGTGTACAAAAGGAAGCAGGACAAAGGCCAAGAGAACACGCTGATCATAGCAAACACTATTTTCCAACAGCACAAGAGGCGACTCTAACATGGACATTACCAGATGGTCAATATCGAAATCAGATTGACTATGTCCTTTGCAGCCAAAGATGGAGAAGCTCTATACAGTCAGTGAAAACAAGACCTGGAGCTAACTGTGGCTCAGATCATGAGCTTCTTGTTGCAAAATTTCAGCTTAAATTGAAGAACGTAGGGAAAACCACTAAACCATTCAGGTATAACCTAAATCATATCCCTTATGCATATACAGTGGAGGTGAGGAATAGATTTAAGGGATTAGACCTGATAGACAGAGTGCCTGAGGATCTATGGACGGAGGTCCGCAACATTGTTCAGGAGGCAGCAACTCAATCCATCCCAAAGAAAGAGAAATGCAAGAAAGCGAAGTGGCTGTCTGATGAGGCTTTACAAGTAGCTGAGGAAAGAAAGGAAGCAAAAAGCAAGGGAGAAAGGGGATGATATATCCAACTGAATGCAGAGATCCAGAGAATAGCAAGGAGAGACAAGAAGGCCTTCTTAAATGAACAATGCAAAGAAATCGAGGAAAACAACAGAATGGGAAAGACTAGAGATCTTTTCAAGAAAATCGGAGATATCAAGGGAACGTTTTGTGCAAAGACGGGCATGATAAAGGACAAAGAAGGCAGGGACCTAAGAGAAGCAGATGAGATTCAGAAGAGGTGGCAAGAATATACAGAAAAACTATACAGGAAAGATCTGAATGGCCCTGATAGCCATGATAGTGCGGTCACTGAACTTGAGCCAGACATCCTAGAGAGTGAAGTCAAGTGGTTCCTTAGGAAGCATTAGTAACAACAAAGCTAGCAGAGATGACAGTCTTCCAGCTGAGCTATTTAAAATCCTAAAAGATGATGCTGTTAAAGTGCTGCACTCAATATGCCAACAAATTTGGAACAGTCAACAGTGGCCACAAGACTGGAAAAGGCCAGTTTACATTCCAATTCCAAAGAAGGGCAATGCCAAAGAGTGTTCAAACTACCGTACAATTGCGCTCATTTCACATGCCAGGAAGGTGATGCTCAAAATCCTACAAGCTAGGCTTCAGCAGTATGTGAACTGAGAACTACCAGAAGTACAAGCTGGGTTTCAAAGAGGTAGAGGAACTAGAGATCAAATCGCCAACGTTCGCTGGATCATGGAGAAATTAAGAGAATTCCAGAAAAGCGTCTATTTCTGCTTCATTGACGACGCTAAAGCCTTTGATTGTGTGGATCACAACAAACCGGCAAATTCTTAAAGAGATGAGAGTACCAGACCACCTTACCTGTCTGCTGAGAAACCTGTACAAGGGTCAAGAAGCAACAGTAAGATCCGGACATGGAACAACCGATTGGTTCAAAATTGGGAAAGGAGTACGACAAGGCTGCATATTGTTGCCCTGCTTATTTAACTCATATGCAGAGTACATCATGAGAAACGCCGGGTTGGATGAATCACAGGTCGGAATTAAGATTGCTGGGAGAATTATCAGCAACCTCAGATATGCAGACGATACCACCCTAATGGCAGAAAGCGAAGAGGATCTGAAGAGCCTCTTGTTGAGGGTGAAAGTGGAGAGTGCAAAAACCGGTTTGAAACTCAACATTAAAAAAATGAAGATCATGGCATCTGGCCCCATCACTTCCTGGCATATAGAAGGGGAAGAAATGGAAGCAGTGACAGATTTTATTTTCTTGGGCTCCAAGATCACCGCAGATGGTGACTGTAGCCATGAAATTAAAAGACGCTTGCTCCTTGGGAGGAAAGCTATGTCAAACCTAGGAAGCATAGTAAGAAGCAGAGACATCACCTTGCCGACAAAGGTCTGTATAATGAAAGCTATGGTTTTCCCAGTAGTAACGTATGGCTGTGAGAGCTGGACTATACGGAAGGCGGAGCGCCGAAGAATTGAAGCTTTCAAACTGTGGTGCTGGAGAAGAGTCTTACGAGTCCCCTGGACTGCAAGGAGGTCAAATCAGTCCATCCTAAAGGAAATCAACCCTGAGTGCTCATTGGAAGGACAGATACTGAAACTGAAGCTCCAATATTTTGGCCACCTAATGCGAAGAGAAAACTTACTGGAAAAGAGCCTGATGCTGGGAAAGATTGAAGGCAAAAGGAGAAGGGGACGGCAGAGGATGAGATGGCTAGATAGCATCACCGATGCAATGAATATGAACTTGAGCACACTCTGGGAGAGAGCGGAGGACAGGACGGCCTGTTGTGCTATGGTCCATGGGGTCACGAAGAGTCGGACACGACTGAATGACTGAACAACAACAAGCTATCTGTTTGGAATATCTTGCAGTAACGTTAGATAATGTGGGGAGGTGCAAAGTTGACCTGGAAGAGTCGTTTTGCTACAAATGCTCAGCGTCTTTCTTACTCATCTGTCTTTAATTTGAAGAGTGTGGCAAAGGGGGCGGCTTGCAGTTACCTAGTGATTTTCTGGAGGGAAGGCATTCTGCATATGCTCAGAGCATATGCTCCAGTAATCTTCTGGAGGGAAGGCATTCTGCATATGCTTAGAGCATATGCTCCAGCAATTTTCTGGAAGGCATTCTGCATATGCTCAGAGGCATACCACTTCTCAATTTTAAGAGTGTGGGGAGGTGAAAAGTTGAGCTGGAATAGTCGCTTTGCTACAAATGCTCACCCCCTTTCTTACTCATCTGTCTGTGTTTCTCTTTGCCCCAGTTTTTCTCACGCGGGTTTGTGTTTTGATAGGGGGGAGGGAGGGAGGGGAGAGCTGAACCCAATCCCCATGTTGGGGACACAGTTCAGCACCTTGGATAGCTCCTTTGGAGTGTGTCTGCAAGCCCAATTTGAAGTGCTGGTTTTGACCTTTAAAGCCTTAAATGGTTTGGCACTAAGTTACTTGAAGGACAGCCTTCACCCGTATCAGCCTGCCCAAACTTTGAAATCAGAAACAGAGGCCCTCCTCATTTGCCCATCCATGAGAGCAGTCAGCTGGGTGACCACATGTGAGAGGGCCTTCTCTGCTGTGGCCCCACACCTTTGGAGCAAGTTGTAATAGGAGCTCCACTATGCTCCGTCATTGCAGGCTTTTAAGAAGGCCTTGAAAACCTATTACTTTACTGAGACCTTCTCTTGACACAACTGCTGTTGTTGCTGTTGTTGTTACTGCTGGTTTTATTGTTGGGTTTTATTGTTGTTTTTATTGCTATGTTATTGTGTTTTTATCACTCGTAACTGTTTTTATGTATTTTATTGCTGTAAGCCGCCTTGGGAGGGCTTCTGTCCTGAAAGGTCGCCAAGAAATATTTTAAATAAATAAATGGTTGTCTTTTGTACGAATGTTATTTTGTTTATGGTATGAATTACATTTCCTTGTATGTTATAGTATCACCCCCCTTTGGATGATTTCTAGAAAACAATGGGCAACTGGTTGAAATTTTTAGAGTACCTTTCCACGCATTCTCAGCCCCTTGGAGCTTATCAGGATGAAACCCTCTCTCACCTGCTCCTCTTTCTGCCCCTTGTCCTCTGCCTGGCTCAGGAGGAAGCCTTCTGCCAGGGCCACCGCCTGGGAACTGGTCTCTGCTCCACATTCCCTGACCCAGTTCTCTATCTCCGGGGGCAGGACAGCCAGGAACTGCTCCAGGAGCACCAGGTCCAGCATCTGAGCTTTCGTGTGCCTTTCTGGCTTCAGCCACTGACAGCAAAGGTGGTGGAGTTGGCTGCAAACCTCTCGGGGTAAAACCTCTGCAGCTTTGTTACCATTGTCCAGACTGGAGATCTTCTGCACTCTTCTTTCCCAGGCCTTCCTGCACCTCCCAATCTCAATGACCTCATGGCCTCTTTCTCCTCCACGGCCACATGGGTTTTGCTCGCCCATCTTTGCTCTGTGCTCCAGCTCAGCCTCCGTTTTCTTTCTGAAAGCAAGGACAGCATAAATTGGGTGGGGAAACCTAATCTAGCAGAGAATACAAGCCCCTCTGTATTATACCACTATAGTCATTATTAATGAAGAGCTCAGCCACAATGGCTTTTGAATGCGTGTCGTATTCTGTTGGCATCACCTTACTACCTTGTCCAATAAGTATTGTTCTGAGAAAGGCTGCATGGATTCATAGCAGGTAGGGACAACAGGATCCAGATGTTTGCAAGCTAGGTTACATGGCCTTATTCTCACCGAAGTTCAAGGACCCAAGTGTCCTCTACTCCATCTTGACCAAAGGACTTGCCCCGCTGCAGTAAGCATCACGTGGGAAGCCTGGATACACCACCAAGTCTGGATAGCCTCCTCCTCCATGAATTTGTCCAACCTCCGTTTAAAGCTATCTAAATTGGTGGCCATCACTACATCCTGTGGTAGCGAGTTCCATAATTTAACAATGGACGGAATGAAGGAGTCCTTCCTTTGATCTGCCCTGAATCTTCCCCCAGTCAGCTTTATGGGATGACCCCGGGTTCTAGTATTACAAGAGTGGGTGGGTGGGTGGGGGGAGGTCTCCTTATCCCCTTTTTTTTCAGACCCGGCATAGTTTTATAAACTGAGCATGCATGCTTTTACTTTTTCTAAGCTAGTGCGGTGTGGTGGTTAGAGCGTTGGACTAAGACCAGGGAGAGCCGGGTTCAAGTCCCCACTCAAACACGGAGCTCACTGGGTGACTTTGGGCCAGTCACTGACTCTCAGCCTAACCTACCTCGCAGGGTTGCTGCAAGGGCAAAATGGAGAGGAGGACGAGGGTAATGTAAGCCGTCTTGGGTTCCTTGCAAGAGGAAAAGGTCGGATATAAATGAAACAAATAAATAAAAATAACCAAGTAACTAAATAGTTATTATAGTTATGTGCTCCCATATTAGAGGCAGTGTACCTCGGTATGCCAGTTGCTGGGGAATATGGGTGGGAGGGTGCGACTGCACTCGTGTCCTACTTGGGGTTTTTCCACCAACAGCTGTTTGGCTACTGTGTGAATATAAGAAGAGCCCTGCTGGATCAGACCAAGGGTCCATCTAGTCCAGCATGCTGTTCACACAGTGGCCAACCAGCCGTCGACCAGGAACCCACAAGCAGGACACGAGGGCAACAACACCCTCCCATCCATGTTCCCCAGCAACTGCTGTAGATAGGCTCACTCCCTCTGGTACTGGAGGGAGCACATAGCTATTGGGACTAGTAGCCATTGACAGCCTTCTCCTCCAGGAATTTCTCCAACCCCCTTTTAAAGCCATCCAAATGGGTGGCCATCACTACATCCTGTGGTAGCGAGTTCCATAGTTTAACTCTGCGCAGTGTGAAGAAGTCCTTCCTTTGATCTGTCCTGAATCTCCCACCCATCAGCTTCACGGGAGGACCCCGAGTTCTAGTATTCTGAGAGAGGGAGAAAAATGTCTCCCCGTCCACATTCTCCACATCATGCCTAATTTTGTAGACCTCTCTAATGTCTCCCCTTACTCGGCTTTTTTCCCAAGCTAAACCATCCCAGCTGTTGTAACCTTCCCTCATAGAGGAGATGCTCCAGTCTCTCGGTCCTTTTACTGGCCCTTTTCTGCAGTAGCGCTATTACTTCACAGGGCCAGAGAGAAGCATTCCAATCTCCAGCCCAGCAGGTATCCATGGGCACAAGGCTGGGCTCTGTAATTTCTGCACACTGAGCTGCTTCTCCTTTGGCTCAAGCACCGGAGGGACCAGATGTCCGTTCACACGGTGGCCAACCAGCTGCCCGCGAGAAACCCGCAAGCAAGAAGTCCTTCCTTTGATCTGTCCTGAATCTCCCACCCATCAGCTTCACGGGAGGACCCCGAGTTCCAGTATTCTGAGAGAGGGAGAAAAATGTCTCCCTATCCACATTCTCCACACCGTGCATAATTTTGTACACCTCCGTCATGTCTCCCCTTACCCCCCTTTTTTCCAAGTGAAAATAGTGAACAAAACAGTGGACTAGATGGATCCGTTGATCCAGCAGGGGTCTTCTTAGGTCTTATCTTCACCTGAAGTTAGATCCACAGATTACAGCACCACTTCTCCAGATCTTGGTGGGTCTCCTCACACAACAGTCTCCCTCTTGCCATGAGAGGCTGTCACTCAGTGACAGAGCCCCTGCTTTGAAAGAAGGTCCCGGGTTCAGTTCCTAGCATCTCCTGGCAAGGCTAGAACAGACTCCTGCCCGAAACCCTGGAGGGCCACTGACAGTCAGTGTCAACAGTGCTGGGCTAGACGGACTCAGTATAAGGCAGCTTCCTCTGTTCTGTTCCAGTCAATGTTGACAATACTGGGCTAGATGGACCAATGGCCTGGCTCGGTATAAAAGCAGATTCCAATGCTCCTACATTTCCCTTTAGCCCCCTGCTCCCCCCCCCCCGACCCCTTCTCCTTTTATTCTCCTACTCTGCCATCACAAAGCGGCTTGAAACTCACTCTCAAGGCAGCCAACGTCAGTGGTTTTCTGGAGATCTGAGCTTTCAGGAAGCGGGGTGGGGAGAATCGCCCCAAAATGGGTGCCACGAAGGACACCCCCCCCCCAGAGGGGTCACAACATCAGTTGTGTTCTGTTCAGATGGTGGGGGCACAACATCAGTTGTGTTTCTGGAGAGATCCGGGCCTACAAGATTGAGGGGGGGGGACTCACAAAATAGGTGCCATGAAGGACACACACACCCAGGGATCACAACATCAGTTGTGTTTCTGGATGAATCTGGGCCTTGAAGATGGTAGGGGGGAGAAACTTACAAAATAGGTGCCATGAAGGACACACACACACACACACACACCCCGAGGGATCACAACATCAGTTGTGTTCTGTTCAGATGGTGGGGGCAAAACATCAGTTGTGTTTCTGGAGAGATCTGGGCCTTCAAGATTGGTGGGGGGGGGGAGAGAAACTTACAAAATAGGTGCCATGAAGGACACACACACACACACACACCCCGAGGGATCATAACATCAGTTGTGTTCTGTTCAGATGGTGGGGGCAAAACATCAGTTGTGTTTCTGGAGGGATCTGGGCCTTCAAGACTTGGGGGGGGAGAAACTTACAAAATAGGTGCCATGAAGGACACACACACACACACACACACACACACCCGAGGGACCATAACATCAGTTGTGTTCTGTTCAGATGGTGGGGGCAAAACATCAGTTGTGTTTCTGGAGGGATCTGGGCCTTCAAGATGGGGGGGGCTCACTAAATAGGTGCCACAAAGGACACCCCCCCGGGGGGATCACAACATCAGTTGTGTTTCTGGAGGGATCTGGGCCTTCAAGATGGGGGGGGCTCACTAAATAGGTGCCACAAAGGACACCCCCCCGGGGGGATCACAACATCAGTTGTGTTTCTGGAGGGATCTGGGCCTTCAAGATGGGGGGGGCTCACAAAATAGGTGCCACAAAGGACACCCCCCCGGGGGGATCACAACATCAGTTGTGTTTCTGGAGGGATCTGGGCCTTCAAGATGGGGGGGGACTTACAAAATAGGTGCCATGAAGGACACACACACACAGACACACACACACGAGGGATCACAACATCAGTTGTGTTCTGTTCAGATGGTGGGGGCAAAACATCAGTTGTGTTTCTGGAGGGATCTGGGCCTTCAAGATGGGGGGGGCTCACAAAATAGGTGCCACAAAGGACACCCCCCCGGGGGGATCACAACATCAGTTGTGTTTCTGGAGGGATCTGGGCCTTCAAGATGGGGGGGGACTTACAAAATAGGTGCCATGAAGGACACACACACACAGACACACACACACGAGGGATCACAACATCAGTTGTGTTCTGTTCAGATGGTGGGGGCAAAACATCAGTTGTGTTTCTGGAGGGATCTGGGCCTTCAAGATGGGGGGGGCTCACAAAATAGGTGCCACAAAGGACACCCCCCCGGGGGGATCACAACATCAGTTGTGTTTCTGGAGGGATCTGGGCCTTCAAGATGGGGGGGGACTTACAAAATAGGTGCCATGAAGGACACACACACACAGACACACACACACGAGGGATCACAACATCAGTTGTGTTCTGTTCAGATGGTGGGGGCAAAACATCAGTTGTGTTTCTGGAGGGATCTGGGCCTTCAAGATGGGGGGGGCTCACAAAATAGGTGCCACAAAGGACACCCCCCCGGGGGGATCACAACATCAGTTGTGTTTCTGGAGGGATCTGGGCCTTCAAGATGGGGGGGGACTTACAAAATAGGTGCCATGAAGGACACACACACACAGACACACACACACGAGGGATCACAACATCAGTTGTGTTCTGTTCAGATGGTGGGGGCAAAACATCAGTTGTGCTTCTGGAGGGATCTGGGCCTTCAGGACTGGGGGGCGGGAGAAGCTCCCCAGCGTGGGTGCCACGAAGGCCCCCCCGATGGGTCAGCAGCTCATGCCGTCTCCCGATGCGGGGGAGAGGGGCGAGCTCTCCCTCTGCCTGCCTTCTCGTCTCCGTCCCCGCCCGAGCAGCTTCGCCCGGGGGCGTCCGAGGCCCGCGCCCCCCTGCGGCGCCTCCCTCCGCGGCGGGCCCGGCCCGGGCCTCCCCTGCACTGCGACGCGCGCCGCACTCACCGCCGCCGCCGCGCCGCGCCGCGCGTGGGAAAATCCCAGCCTCCTTTCCCACGGGAGGGGGCGGGGCCGGAAGGGCGGGCGCGGGGCCTCGCGCCGCCCCCCCGCCCCTTCCTAGGGGCCTCTCTAGGAACCCGCCTCCCTCACTTTAACCCTGAGACGGACCGGGGAGGCCGAGCGGGGCCCGCGGGCGCCCCCCTGGCCGAAGCGACAGCGCTGCGGGCGGCGGCCGCGCCTGAGCGCCCCCGGGGCCGCAAATCCCAAGGGCGCCCCTCCTCCCTTCTCTTTTTCCCAGTCGAAGCATGGACTATTCTTTAGTATGCATTTGAATCTGAACGTGTAGGACTGGCTTTTGGTTTCGTATCACAAAAAGACCCACCTGTCAAGAACTCCGCGTCAGGAAACCGGGACTGTGCAACCATCAGGAAATCACGACTGCGCACCCATCCATGGTATTGGTGCGATTCTTAATCGTTCTTTACTGGCTTTTGGTTTCGTATCACAAAAAGAACCATCTATCAAGAACTCCGCGTCAGGATACCGGGACTGTGCAACCATCAGGAAATCACGACTGCGCACCCATCCATGGTATTGGTGCGATTCTTAATCATTCTTTACTGGCTTTTGGTTTCGTATCACAAAAAGACCCATCTGTCAAGAACTCCGCGTCAGGATACCGGGACTGTGCAACCATCAGGAAATCACGACTGCGCACCCATCCATGGTATTGGTGCGATTCTTAATCGTTCTTTATTGGCTTTTGGTTTCGTATCACAAAAGAACCATCTATCAAGAAATCCGCGTCAGGATACCGGGACTGTGCAACCATCAGGAAATCACGACTGCGCACCCATCCATGGTATTGGTGCGATTCTTAATCGTTCTTTACTGGCTTTTGGTTTCGTATCACAAAAGAACCATCTATCAAGAAATCCGCGTCAGGATACCGGGACTGTGCAACCATCAGGAAATCACGACTGCGCACCCATCCATGGTATTGGTGCGATTCTTAATCGTTCTTTACTGGCTTTTGGTTTCGTATCACAAAAGAACCATCTATCAAGAAATCCGCGTCAGGAAACCGGGACTGTGCAACCATCAGGAAATCACGACTGCGCACCCATCCATGGTATTGGTGCGATTCTTAATCATTCTTTACTGGCTTTTGGTTTCGTATCACAAAAAGAACCATCTATCAAGAACTCCGCGTCAGGATACCGGGACTGTGCAACCATCAGGAAATCACGACTGCGCACCCATCCATGGTATTGGTGCGATTCTTAATCATTCTTTACTGGCTTTTGGTTTCGTATCACAAAAAGACCCATCTGTCAAGAACTCCGCGTCAGGATACTGGGACTGTGCAACCATCAGGAAATCACGACTGCGCACCCATCCATGGTATTGGTGCGATTCTTAATCATTCTTTACTGGCTTTTGGTTTCGTATCACAAAAAGACCCATCTGTCAAGAACTCCGCGTCAGGATACCGGGACTGTGCAACCATCAGGAAATCACGACTGCGCACCCATCCATGGTATTGGTGCGATTCTTAATCGTTCTTTATTGGCTTTTGGTTTCGTATCACAAAAGAACCATCTATCAAGAAATCCGCGTCAGGATACCGGGACTGTGCAACCATCAGGAAATCACGACTGCGCACCCATCCATGGTATTGGTGCGATTCTTAATCGTTCTTTTTTGGCTTTTGGTTTCGTATCACAAAAGAACCATCTATCAAGAAATCCGCGTCAGGATACCGGGACTGTGCAACCATCAGGAAATCACGACTGCGCACCCATCCATGGTATTGGTGCGATTCTTAATCGTTCTTTTTTGGCTTTTGGTTTCGTATCACAAAAGAACCATCTATCAAGAAATCCGCGTCAGGATACCGGGACTGTGCAACCATCAGGAAATCACGACTGCGCACCCATCCATGGTATTGGTGCGATTCTTAATCGTTCTTTTTTGGCTTTTGGTTTCGTATCACAAAAGAACCATCTATCAAGAAATCCGCGTCAGGATACCGGGACTGTGCAACCATCAGGAAATCACGACTGCGCACCCATCCATGGTATTGGTGAGATTCTTAATCATTCTTTTTTGGCTTTTGGTTTCGTATCACAAAAAGAACCATCTATCAAGAAATCCGCGTCAGGATACCGGGACTGTGCAACCATCAGAAAATCACGACTGCACACCCATCCATAGTATTGGTGCAATTCTTAATCATTCTTTATTGGCTTTTAGTTTCGTATCACAAAAGAACCATCTATCAAGAAATCCGCGTCAGGAAACCGGGACTGTGCAACCATCAGGAAATCACGACTGCACACCCATCCATAGTATTGGTGCGATTCTTAAGCATTCTTTATTGGCTTTTAGTTTCATATCCCCCCCAAAAAACAATCTACCAAGAAATTGACTTCAGGAAACCAGGACTGTACAACCATCAGGAAATCACGACTGTACACCCATCCATAGTATTGGTGCGATTCTTTTCTTCTTAATCATCCTTTATTAGCTTTTAGTTTCGTATCACCAAAGGACAATCTATCAAGAAATCAACAGTGTGTGCTATTCCGCATCTTTGACCTGATTAAACATGGATAAATGTTCTCAATTCCTGGATGTTGTTGCATGAATTTCTGTTTCTTTTTCTTATAGTCCTTTTCCCCTACCAAGCGTCCCTCTCCCTGCCCACCCTCCATTAACACCCACTGCCTGAGTGATCCCACCTCAGGACCAACTCAGGAAAAACAAAAACGATTAAACCTCCCCCAAAACCAGACAGGCAAAATAATATTCAAAGGAAAACAAAAATAAAATAATAAGAAAGGCTGCCGAATCAGGGGATGGTGTAAAAGCCAGAACGGAACTGGCCGGAACAGCCTCTTTATATTAAAAAACATGCCCAAAATAGTGGCATGTGTTAGAAATGCTTGGGAACAATATTTTAGGGCTAAAACCCTTGCAATATTGTATATATTATTAACCCCATAATGCCCAGAACACACCTGGAACGGAACAGTATGGCCACTTCCAAATGAGTGAAATCAAACTCACCAGTCACTCATAACCCCACGGCAGGGGTGGAATAAGCCACAAAACGTCCACAAAACCCACATTTCAATACCCGTTCTGGGCGATAGTCTGTACTGAAGAAAAATGGCCTGGAACGGCAACTTCCGAGTGACCCAACTCAACCAAACTCGCCAGTCACACACTACTAGATGGGACAGATATATTAAACTCCAAAATGTCCACATAAATCACATTTCAATAGCCGCTCCAGGCCGTAGTCTGTATTGTTCAAAACTGGCTGGATTGGCAACTTCGGAGTTTATTACATCAATCCCATCTAGTCCAGTGTGACTAGTGAGTTTGGTTGATTTCGGTTGCTCGGAAGTTGCCGTTCTGGCCAGTTTTGTGCAATATGGACTGTGGCCCAGAACGGCTATTGAAATGTGGTTTACGTGGACATTTTAGAGTTTATTATATCTGTCCCATCTAGCGGTGTGACTGGCAAATTTGGTGGAGTTGGGTCACTCAGAAGTTGCTGTTCCGGGCCATTTTTCTTCAATACGGACTATGGCCCAGAACGGGTACCAGAACATAGTTTCTATGGACGTTTTGTGGCTTCTTGCATCCCTGCCATGGGGTTATGAGTGACTGGTGAGTTTGGTTGATTTCACTCATTAGGAAGTGGCCGTTCTGGCCCATGCCATTCTGTTCCAGATGTATTCTGGGCATTATGGGGTTAATAGTATAACTTTGCAAGAGTTTTGGTCCTAAAATATTGTTCTCAAGCAACTCTAACACATGCTACTATTTTTGGCATTATATATATATATATATATATATATATATATATATATATATATATATATGAAAGGGCTTTTCCAGCAGGTTCCGTTCAGGCTTTTACACTGTCCCCCAAAATAAGGAGGCCTCTGTCCTCTTTCAACAGGTGTTTAAAGAAATTAATTCATGGGAGGCCAAAGATGACATGACCTCACATGGGCTCTCCCCCTCTCCATTTTGCCCCCACCTCCCCATCTGGGCTGCTCCCCATGCCCGTGGGGCTGAGAATCTGCTCTGGGTTTCAGTCAGGACCAACTAGAACTCCGAAGGAGCTGTACAAGGTGCTGAACCCTATCCCCAAAATAGGGCATTGGGTTCAGCCCCTCCGCCCCACACACACAGACATACCAACCTGCGGGAGAGAAACGGGCAAAGAGAGACACAGGCAGATGAGTAAGAAACAGGCTGAGCGTTTGTAGCAACGTGACCCTTCCAGCTCAACTTTGCACCACCCCACACTCTTAAAATTGAGAAGTGGTATCCCTCTGAGCATATGCGGAATGCCTCCCCTCTCATCCAGCAAATTACTGGAGCATATGCTCTGAGCATATGCAGAATGCCTTCCCTCCCCTCCAGAAAATTACTGGGTAACTGCAACCCGCCCCCTTTGCCACAATCTTAAAATTAAAGATGGATGAGTAAGAAAGAGGCTGAGCGTTTGTAGCAAAGTAACTGTTCCAGCTCAACTTTTCACCTCCCCACACTCTTAAAATTGAGAAGTGGTATGCCTCTGAGCATATGCAGAATGTCTTCCCTCCCCTCCAGAAAATTACTGGGTAACTGCAACCCGCCCCCTTTGCCACACTCTTAAAATCAAATAACAGTGTAGTTGAATATTTCCTTTTCCAGTAAAACACGAGAGCTCTCTTTAGAAATTAAGCATCTTTCTTTCTTTCTTTCTCTTTCTCTTTCTTTTTCTTTCTTTCTTTCTTTCTTTCTCTTTCTTTCTTTCTCTCTCTCTCTCTCTCTCTCTCTCTTTCTTTCTTTCTTTCTTGAAGGTATTCTGTTCCATTCCATACACATCCCCACTCCTTGTCCCCTACACCACCACCATGACTTAGGTTCGAGGCTATTTTCACCTCCCCTCCCCCTTCCTCCCCTTCCCTTGCCATAGGCAGCAGGGCACGCAGTATAATGAAAGGACAGGGTGCCTCTGAGCATACGTTCAGCCCAGGAATTTGTTTTGAGTACCAGACCTCTACTCTGGGCTGGCAGGGGAGGCATAGCAAGACAGACTTTGCATGAAGAAAGTCCCAGGTTGCATCTCCAGCTACTCTGGTTAAAAATGATGAGGTAACAGGTAATGCAAGAGCTGCTGCCAGTCTGTATAGACAATGGACAGCAAAACATTTTTGGCCCGAGGGCCAAATTGACTCAAAGCCAGGACATTAGGGGTTGTGTACCAGCCAGTGGCCAAACCACTGCCCCAAATAGGTGGACTGGAGACACTGCTGGGAGATATCCCCTATTCTCTCTCTCAAAGGCCCGCAAAAGCCACAGAGCCAGCATGGTGTAATGGCAAGAGTGTTAAACTAGGAGCTGGGAGATCCGTGTTCTAGTCCCCACTCAGCCATGGAAGCTCACTGGGTGGCTTTGGGCCAGTCACAGACTCTCAGCCCAACCCACCTCACAGGGTTGTTGTTGTGAGGATAAAATGGAGAGGAGGAGGATAATGTAAGCCGCCTTGGGTTCCTTGCAAGAGGGAAAAAGGCAGGGTATAAATGCAATAAATAAATAAATAAATAAATTTTAAAACAACCCCCAAATGTAGAGAAAATGCCTCAGGATGCTGGAACAAAGATTTTATTTGTAAAAAGCCCAACACATTCTGACCTTTTTATAATTATTATTTTAAGACCTTCTTCATTGGGCTGTAAAAGTAATATAGGACAATATATTACTACAATATATGGGGTGGGGGTTTTTTTTGCATTGTTAAACATCTGTATCATTGCTCATTGCAAATAGGCCTGTGTATACATTTTAGCATTAAAAAACATAGAAATCATTACACACTGCAGATTCTCCCCTGATAATCTTCGGTGCCCTCCTCTGAACCCTCTCCGGTGTGTCTGCATCTTTCTTAAAGCCTGTGCAAACCAAGTCACTTGTAAGTAAGTGCCAGGCAGGCTTCCCTTGGGAGAGCATTCCAGAGATTGGGGGGGTGGGGGGGCACTACTGAAAAAACCCTCTTGTTGCCACCCTCTGAGCCTCAGAATGAGAGGGCACTTGAAGAAAGGCTTCTGTGGATGTCCCTAAAGTACAGGCACTTGGGCAGGTACTTGCAGGAGGAGGCGTTCCATCAGGTTCATAGAATCATAGCATAGTAGGGTTGGACGGGGCCTATAAGACCATTGAGTCCAACCCCCTGCTCAATGCAGGAATCCAAGTCAGAGCATCCCTGACAGAAGGCTGTCCAGCCTCGTCTTGAATGCCTCCAGTGTGGGAGAGCCCACCACCTCCCCAGGTAATTGGTTCCGTTGTCATATTGCTCTAAGGGTCAGGAACTTCTTCCGGATGTTCAGCCGGAATCCGGCTTCCTGTCACTTGAGCCCATGATTCCGTGTCCTGCACTCGGGTGATGGAGAAGAGATCCCGGCCTTCCTCTCCATGACAACCTTTAAAGTCCGTGAAGAGAGCTATCCTATCTCCCCTCAGTCTTCTTTTCTCAAGGCTAAACATGCCCAGTTCTTTCAGTCTCTCCTCACAGGGCTTTGTTCCCAGTCCCCTGATCATCTTTGTTGCCCTCCTCCGAACCCTCTCCAGTTTGTCTGCATTCTTCTTAAAGTGCAGTGCCCAGAACTGGACACAGTACTCCAGATCAGGCTTAACCAGTGCTGAGTAGATGGGGTTTGGAGGTCCCAAGCTGTGTAGAGCTTTATAAGTCAAAACCAGCACTTTGAATTATGCTCCGAAATTAATTGGGAGCCACTGCAGATAAGGGGGGACCCATATAATATGGTTGGGGACACCTTTACCTTTTTTAATGCCTTAACCTAGTTAGAATTCTTGTGGCCATGTTTTGTACTGGGTGACGTTTCTGGACCACCATGAAGGGCAGCCCCATGTACAATGCATTGCAATAATTCAAACGGGAGGTTACCAGGGCATGAATCACTGCAGCTGGGCTATCCACCTCCAGATACCAGCTGGCATACCAGATGAAGCTGGTTAAAAGTCACTCCAAGCCACAGAGGCCTCTTCAGCCTTTAATGACAGTGATGGACCCTGGAGCACCCCCAAGCAGCTGAATCCCACTCGTTCTGTCTGAGAAAACACCCACTAGCAGTCCTCCGGTCTTGTCTGGATTGAGCTTCAGCTTGGTAGCCTTCATCCAGTCCATAACTGCTACCAAGCGCCAGTCCATCACCCCCAGAGCCTCAGCTGACTGAAGAGAAGGAGAAGTAGAGCTTCGTGGCATCCGAATACTGGTGACAATGCACTCCCCCCCACACACACCCCGAATGACCTCACTGAACTGTTTCATGTTCATGTTAAATGGCATGGAGACAAGATGGAAACTTGCAAGACCCCAAAGCAAATATGCTATGGAGTTGAGCAGAAATACCCCAGCACACACTGCCTTTGCAAAACGTCCATCCAAATCAGAGTGGAACCACCACACAGCGGAACCACACACATCTAACCCTGACAGACACCTGCTCGAGAAGGATACCATGTTGGATGATATCGAAACTCACTGAGAATCCACAGGATTACTCTCCTCCTTTCTCTCTCCCAACAGAGATCATCACACCAGTCAGCGAAGGCTGCTTCAATGTCGCCACCTGTCTGGAACCCCAAATCAAATGAATTCAAGAAATCTCTCCCATCCAAGAAAGCCTATAGCTGGGATGCCACCACATGCTATAGCACTTTCTTGTCCAAGAAAGGAATATTTGCCACTGGCCTATAATTATTACAGTCTTCTGGATCGAGTGATGGTTACTACAGGAGTGGTTGCATCACTGCCTCCATTAAGGTGTCTGGGACCAGTTCCATTTCTAAGAGGAACCGTCACAGCATACCACTGAGGGTTCACCACATCATCTTCTGGGCCAAATTGTAAAAGGCCTGGAGCTGCTCAGAAAAGCTCTGCTGGATAATTCTGGGGGGATACAATGGAGGTGGAGAAAAATTGCTTCCTCGCCACCATCACCACCACAGGGTAAATGTGATAATGAGCTTCTACTTGTGTTTGAGTGTGTGTGTTCATGTGTGTGTGACATTTCTGTATGTGCATGCCCATGCTGGCACCCTGGCATACACCTCACACTGCACTTGGGAATGCATATAATGTGCACCCCTGATGTAGAACTTTAATAGCCATCTAGAGCAGTGGTGGGAAAACCTATGGCACTCCAGATGTTCTTGGACTAAAACTCCCAGAATCTTTGGACTAAAGTCTTTGGACTAAAACTCCCAGATGTTCTTTGGACTAAAACTCCCAGAATCCCTCATCACTGGCCACACTGACTGGGGCTGATGGGAAAGACAGTCTAGCATCCTCTGGGTGGCCACAGGCTCCCCATGCCTGATGTAAAAGCTTAGGCAACCCTGAATGACTTCTGAGCTCTGATTTTCTTGGTCTTACTGTTGTGGTGGTTATAAATTGTTGAATGTTTAAAATAATATTTTAAGTATCAGATACTGTCTTTAGTTTTTGTTGTTAGATGCTCCTTTGTGTTCAGATCAGACCTCAATACAATAAGGTAGCACTTGGGAATAAAGATGCAGCCCAACAACCCAGCACTGGAGGCCAAGATGGAGAAGACCTGGACGGCTACCATGTATTTCCCCTTGGTGCTCAGGTAGGTGGGCACAAAGGACACCCAAACACTGCAAAAGACCAGCATGCTGAAGGTGATCAGCTTGGCTTCATTGAAGGCCCCAGGCAGCTTCCTGGCTAGGAAAGCCACTGTGAAGCAGACGGCAGCCAGGAAGCCCATGTAGCCAAGGGCAACATAAAACATGGCAACAGAACCTTGGTTACATTGAAAGATTATATGTCTGGGCTGTGAGTGCATTTCATGGTCAGGGAATGGTGGAGCAAAACTCAGCCAAATGGTACAGATGATAACTTGGACACTGGAACAGGAAAGGACAATAGAGTTGGCCAAACTCTTTCCTAGCCATCTCCTCATCTTGTTCCCTGGCTTTGTGGCCAGAAAAGCCAGCACCACAGTGATTGTTTTGGCCAACAGAGAAGACACAGCAACTGAGAAGATGATGCTGAAAGCCATTTGTTGGAGGAGGCAGGTCACTTTCCTTGGCTGGCCAATGAAGAGGAAGGAGGATAAAAAGGAAAGCAGGAGGGAGAGGAGGAGAATGTAGGAGAGGTCCCTGTTGTTGGCTTTGACTATGGGAGTGTCTAGGTACTTAATGAAGATTCCTAATACACAGCTTGTGCTTAAAGACAAGAATAGGGCAAAGGAAACCAGAATGATCCCCAAATATTCTCCATAGGAGAGGAAGGTTATATCCTTGGGGATACATTGGGTTTGGTCCATGTTTGGATGCTGATCTTCTGGACATCTGGTGCAATGGTCTGCATCTGCAAAGAAGATATCTATTTTACATCTGTATTTGTCTATGTTGTACTAGAGTCCATAAAATATTTTTTTGGTGGCAGCTTATACCCCAGCTCTGTCATGTCCCATACTTCTGCAACCCAGCATCAAGAAAGATTAATCGTGGTGACTCATAGGTCACCACTTATCAGGGATCATTATCTGGGTTCCAGGGAGTTATGCTAAAGATCTTGTTTATCCCTAAGTACCACCAGGGTACTAGGGCTGTACTGGGCTGTTCCTCTGCAGCTGAAAGTCGGGTGTCCACACTGGGATGCGAGTATCCCAGTTATAGCTTCCTCTGTGGATATCCCTTTGGAATCAGCCCTTTGGTATCAATTATCCTCTCATCCTCTGCTTGCCTACTTACTGTACATTTCTAATTTCTTCTGAAATACTACATGAATTTTTTTTTTAATCTCCGCAAATGATCAGCGTTACTAAATGTCTAAAATGAACCCCATCAGAGAAAATGTCACAGTGAACCTTAGTCCTGTACCCAAGGGCTTCCATTCCCACTGGAACACCTTACCTTCCTCAGTGGAGATGGTCCCTTCTGCACACGGAGCACAGTCGTAGCAGCAAATTGATTCTCCTTCCATAATCACCTTCATGTATCCAGGAAAGCAGCTTCTGGTACACCTTGAAAAAGGCATTATCTACCCATAAAAATAAGGAGCATCGAAGAAAAAGTGTCAGTGGTGTGTTTGGAAGCTCTGGTACTGGGTCAGAGACTAAGAAAGGACCCAAAGATCCCTCTACTTCCAGGTGTGGTTGTACCACAAAATGGCTTTAACCCCAGATGCTCCATCTCCCAATTTCTGAACAATTTCAACAAGAAAATGACCCCACCCCCCAAATGATACTACTGAAATGAAATGAAGAATCTTGGAGGGGGTAACCTTGAGTGGATTTTTGCATGGGAGGATTGAGTATTCCATTAAGAACATAAGAAGATCCCTGATGGATCAGACCAGAGTCCATCTAGTCCAGCTTTCTGTTCACACAGTGGCCAACCAGCTGTCAACAGGAAACCCACAAGCAGGGCATGAGCGCAACAGCACCCTCCCGCCCATGTTCCCCAGCAACTGGTGTACAGTTCATCGACTTTACAAGAAGAAATCTGCTGGTTGGAAGTACACTTAATTTTGCCGTTTTCAAAGAAAATGCCTTTCTCATGATGCAGTTGCTTTCAACGTAAGAAGCAAGGGTTTCCTTATTTAACTTTGTGTTTGGTATTTTTAACAGCTTCCAGCTATAAAGTCAGCCTCCACTATGGCTCAGAACAGTTTCTGATGGTGTTTCAGCCTCTGTTTGGTTGACCTCTGGGTTTTAGTAGGTAAAACAAGGTGGATCCTATGAGCCTGGAGTCAGGTCTTCACAGCATTAAGAACAGGTCATAATATTGCTACAAATCATAGCCAGTTTTTACAACCTTCTTAAGAGCTTGCAGAGTATAAGCCACTGGACCTCACAAGAGAGGTAACATCACAAAGGCTGGAATAACAACAAAATGTCCTTTCTTCCTCAGTGGCTCAATAGGCCAGGAAGTAGCCATCACTATGACCCCTATCACTAAGGAGGAATAAGAACCATTGTCCTTTTCTCTAGCAAACAGAAAGGAAGTGAGAAGGCTGTCCTCACTCACCCTTTCACCACTGTCCCTTTTCACACCAGGCAAGGTTCCTATGTTTGGGACAAGATTAAGTGCCCAATATAACGGTGCATTTTATTACATGACCATGTTGAAACCTTGAGGGTTCCTTAATTTCTGTGGGACAGAAGCCAACCTTCCTTTCAGCCCCATGCTTGCTGTTGGCAAACAATGGAAAACAGACACCAGCTTGAAGATCCCCCACCCAGCATGAGAACTACAGAAAAGCCCTTCCTCTCTGGACACTCCATGCTGGAGCAATCATGCTTATCTAAGGTGGCCTTGCTAGAGCATGGCATATCTCTGGCTCCTTTGCATTGCCCTGGGGGGTGTTTCCACCAACGATTTACTCTGAGCCAGCTGCGTGTTGAGGTCGTCAGGAATACATGACGTTGTGGCCATTCAGTAGCCACCCCGGAGCTTATCAGGGAAAAAACGGATTTCCTGAGTCTGCTTAAAGTCCAATTCTTTTCCTTAAGTCAGGTTCTCCTCGGGATAGATGCTGCATGCCCCAACCCCCACAGTTTGTTTATTTATTTATTTATTTATTTATTAAATTTATTAATCACCCATCTGGCTGGTCACCCAGCCACTCTGGGCGATGTACAACACCCCATAAAACAATTTAAAACAATAAAATTCTACCATAAAATTTTTTAAAAAATACCCTAACCCACCCCAAATGCCTGCCTGAACAACCACGTTTTTAATGCACGACGGAAGCTCATTAAAGAGGGGGCATGGCGGAGTTTCCTAGGATGGGAGTTCCACAGAGTGGGGGCCACCACAGAAAAGGCCCTCTCCCCCGTCCCCACCAGTCTAGCTGTCCTGGCAGATGGGACAGAGAGAAGGCCATCCGAGGCTGATCTTATTAAGCGGCCTGTCTGGTGTTGCTGGAGGCGCTCCTTAAGATAGGCTGGGCCAAAACCGCATAGGGTTTTAAAGGTCAAAACCAACACCTTGAATTTGGCCCGGAAAACAACTGGTAACCAGTGCAACTCCTTCAGCACTGGAGTGATGTGATCTCGCCGGCGGCTGCCTTTAATCAGGCGAGCCGCCGCGTTCTGTACCAGCTGCAGCTTCCGAACCGTCTTCAAGGGTAAGCCCACGTAGAGCGCATTACAGTAGTCTAAACGAGAGGAGACCAGGGCATGTACTACCGATGAGAGCAGATGGTCGGGAAGGAAGGAAGGGGCACAGCCGCCGTATCAGATGGAGTTGATACAGCGCTGTCTGGCTCACAGCTGACACCTGAGCCTCCATGGATAGCTGGGAGTCCAAAATGACCCCCAGGCTGCGGACCTGGTCTTTCAAGGGTAGCTGTACCCCATTCAACACCAGGTCAACATCCCCCAGCCTCCTCTTGTCTCCCACCAAAAGTACCTCGGTCTTGTCAGGGTTCAGCTTCAGCTTAATCCTCCCCATCCAGCCACTCACCGTCTCCAGACATTTGGACAGGGATTCTACGGCCAACCTTGGTGAAGATTTGAAGGAGAGGTAGAGCTGCGTGTCATCCGCATATTGATGACACTGCACCCCAAACCTCCCGATGATAGCCCCCAGCGGCTTCACATAGATGTTAAATAGCATCGGGGAGAGGATGGAACCCTGTGGCACCCCACAAGTGAGTGGCCACGGGTCCGAAACCTCCTCTCCCAGTGCTACCCTCTGGTACCTGCCGGAGAGGAAGGACCGGAACCACTGCAATACAGTGTCTCCAATGCCCAACCCCTCCAGGCGGTCCAGGAGGATACCGTGGTCAACGGTATCAAAAGCCGCTGAGAGGTCGAGGAGAACAAGGAAGGAGCATTCACCCCTATGCAGAGCCCTCCTCATATCATCCACCAAGGCGACCAAGGCCGTTTCTGTCCCATGCCCAGGCCTGAAGCCCGATTGATTATCTAGACCCATTTCAGTTTCTTCCAAGTGTGCCTTCAACTGCACTGCCACCACCCGCTCAATCACCTTGCCCAAAAATGGCAGATTTGAGACTGGGTGAAAGTTGTTCAGAACTTGAGGATCCAAGGAGGGCTTCTTTAAGAGCGGTCTTATCACTGCCTCCTTGAGGGCTGATGGCATCACTCCCTCCTCAAGGGAGGCGTTCACCACTGCCTTGATCCCCTCACCCAGTCTCTCTCTGCAGCTCATAATGAGCCAAGAGGGGCAAGCATCAAGTAAGCAGGTGGTCGGCCTTACAGATGAAAGCACCTTGTCCACTTCATCAGGAGGAAGAAGCTGGAACCGATCCCACAAAACCGGTTTGCCACAGGCCGCCTCTTGCTCACTAACTGTATCCACAGCCTGCAGAGTAACACACCTAATCTGATCAATTTTATCTGCAAAGTGCCTTGCCAAAGCCACACAGGAGGCCTTAGAATGCTCCAGTGGTTCCGGAGCCACAGGACCGACCAGGCTCCGGACCACTTGGAACAGCCTCCTGGGACAGCACTCTGCAGACGCGATGGAGGCAGCATAATATTCCTTTTTTGCTGCCTTCACCGCCACGTGATAGGCTGAAGATACAGCTCTAGCCCGTGTCTGATCGTCTTTGGAGCGAGACTTCCACCACCAGCACTCTAGCCGTCTCACCTCCTGTTTCAGAGCTCGGAACCGCGGATTGAACCATGGTGCAGTCCGAGCCCTGTTCAGGGGGAGAGGGCATTTCGGAGCCACCCGATCTAATGCCCCAGTGATTGCGGCATTCCAGCCACCCACCAGGGTCTTGACCGAGTGGCCGTTGGCATGCCCCAGAGAATCCCCAAGCGCGTTCAGGAATCCATTTGGATCCATAAGACGCCTGGGGCGGACCATTTTAATGGGTCCTCCACCCCTGCGGAGGGGTTGTGGAACCGAGAAGTCCAACATCACCAGATAGTGATCTGACCATGACAAGGGGGTGGTGGATATACCCCCGACTTCCAGATCACTCCCTGCTTCTCCAGAAACAAACACAAGGTCTAGTGCATGACCGGCTACATGGGTGGGCCCAGTTAGAATATGGTGCAGCTCCCAGGAGACCATGGTCTCCATGAAGTCCCGAGGTGCTCCTGTGAGGATGGCCTCCGAATGTACGTTGAAGTCCCCCAACACCAGTAAGTTAGGGGACTGTACACGCACATCAGAGACCACCTCAAGCACCTCGGCCAGGGAGTCAGTCGTGCAGCGGGGTGGACGGTACACGAGCAGAATCCCCAGACTGCCCTTCGGGCCCAACCACCAGTACATGCACTCAGCAACCTTGGTCTCCCGGAAAGGGGGTCTGGTGAAGACCAAGGACTCTCGGTAGATAACAGCCACTCCCCCTCCCCGATCCCCAGCCCTCGGCTGCTGTGCATACGAAAATCCGGCTGGACACATGGCTGCAAGGGTTGGAGCAGCAGCCTCGGCCAGCCAGGTCTCTGTAATACATGCCAGTTCTGCACCCTCGTCCAGCATCATGTCATGGATGAGGGAGGTTTTCTGGGTAACAGACCTGGCATTGCAGAGCAGCAAACGAAGGCCAGAAGATGGGGTCACGCCTTCCCCAGCCATCCTTTGGCTCTGGACAGGCCGGGAGCAGGGGACAGATACTACACATCTCTCCCTTGTTCCCCTTAGCTGGCATGGCCTGCCCCTAGCGCTCCGCCAGCGCCTGCCACCCAGCCTCGGTATGTTCTGGCCCCCAACACTCCCCCCACTGCCTCCATCAGGTGGACACAGGCCCCCTCGCTCCCGCCTATCAGGCAGGCTACCCACCCCTAAAAACACAACAAAACCACCCCAACAAAACAAACAAACAAAACAATTAAAATCCCCTTAAAAATGCCAGGCAGGAGTCCACAGGGAAGGCCTGGTGATGGTGATGGTGGCGGCAGCGGCGGCAGCAGCAGCAGGCCCAGCAGCAGCAAGCACGCCTCTTCCCCGGTGGTGGTGGTGGTGGTGGTGGTGGTGGTGGCGGCTTCTCCTGCAGGCCCTGGCTCTCCCAGGCCACCCCAGCCAGCCAGCTTATGTAGCCCCTCCAGGGAGGGGCAGGTGGAGCAGCACAGCTGGCTCGGTACCTGGGGGCCTGGTCCTGCAGGGACTGGCGGTCCACCAGGCAGAAGTCCACAGGGAAGGCCTGGTGGTGGTGGCAGCGGCGGCGGCAGCAGGCCCAGCAGCAGCAAGCACGCCTCTTCCCCAGTGGTGGTGGTGGTGGCTTCTCCTGCAGGCCCTGGCTACCAGTTAGCTCGGGTATGCTAGCCCTGCCCAGGGGGGTGCCTTTCACCACGACCCCAGTCAAGGGGTGTTTCCTCCCATTGTGCTAAATGAAGCTTGCCCTCTGAATGCCCACAGAAATAACAGAGAAGCCCCTCAATTGACATGGCACATTTTGAAGGCCAGTTCCTTAAGCACGATCTCAAGGCTCCAGTTCATTGACTTAGAAAGTAACTACTTCACATCTTCCTTATAGAGATCCTGTGCATTAAAAAGGGGGTTGGTTTCCATCTCTTTCCCACAACAAACCCACTAGTGTCTCCTCAGAAGTAACTCCCATTGTGCTGAATGAGGCTTGCCTTTGAATGCCCACATCAGAACTTACAGAGATCCTGCTCAACTGAAAAGGCACATTTTAAAGCCCAATTCCTTAAGTGTGATTAAGTAAGTACTTAACAGCTTCATTATAGATATCCTGCAGGTTACAATGGGGGCTGATTTCTGTCTTTGTGTCTACTGCCCTCTTTCCCACAACAAACCCATTACTGTCTCCTCAGAAGTAACTCCTATTGTGGTCAGTGAGGTCCTGCAGGTTAAAATGGGGTCTGGTTTCCATTTTTGTGTCCCTCCCCTTTCCCAGCATAAGCATATGTGTGTCTACTTGGAAGTAACTCCCGTTGTGCTCAATGAGACTTGCTTCTGAAATGCAGGTGCATCTGGTCTTTCAGGGGAAAGGAGAAATGGGGGGGGAGCCCATCATATTGGTTGAGCAGCCCCTGCCAGTCAAATGATGTTCACTCCAGCCCCCACCCCACCAGGAAGTATGTTCTGTTTTTTTAATTAATTTTTGTGAACCGCCCAGAAAGCTCTGGCTATTGGGTGGTATAGAAATGAAATGAAATGAAATCAATGAATGAATGAATGAATGAATGAATAAGATATTCTGTGAAGCCATTTTTACTGGTGTGGAGAATCTGCTAGTGGAGTCCTGCTCACAGCAAAGCAGATTCCGAAGTCTGGTACTCCTCCATTAGCTTCTCCTTTTGTTGTCATGGAAACATGGCCTTGGTTGCTCACTCAGCAATCCAACCAACCTCTGCCCAATGCTCCTGGGAATCTGTTGCAGTTGGAGGGGCTGGAGCTTGGTGGGCAGAGCATATGATTTGTTCATATGTAGAAGGAGTTCCAATGCAAAGAAATAGAGGAAAACAATAGAATGGGAAAGACTAGAGATCTCTTCAAGAAAATTGGAGATCTCAAGGGAACGTTTTGTGCAAAGACGGGCATGATAAAGGACAAAGAAGGCAGGGACCTAACAGAAGCAGATTAGATTCAGAAGAGGTGGCAAGAATATACAAAACAACTATGCAGGAAAGATCTGAATGTCCCTGATAGCCATGATAGTGTGGTCACTGAACTTGAGCCGGACATGCTAGAGAGTGAAGTCAAGTGGGCCTTAGGAAGCATTAGTAACAACAAAGCTAGCAGAGATGACAGTATTCCAGCTGAGCTATTTAAAATCCTAAAAGATGATGCTGTTAAAGTGCTGCACTCAATATGCCAACAAATTAGGAACACTCAACAGTGGCCACAAGACTGGAAAAGGTCAGTTTACATTCCAATTCCAAAGAAGGGCAACGCCAAAGAGTGTTCAAACTACTGTACAATTGCGCTCATTTCACATGCCAGCAAGGTGATGCTCAAAATCCTACAAGCTAGGCTTCAGCAGTATGCGAACTGAGAACTACCGGAAGTACAAGCTGGGTTTCGAAGAGGCAGAGGAACTAGAGATCAAATCGCCAACATTCGCTGGATCATGGAGAAAGCAAGAGAATTCCAGAAAAACGTCTATTTCTGCTTTATTGACTACGCTAAAGCCTTTGATTGTGTGGATCACAACAAACTGTGGCAAATTCTGAAAGAGATGGGAGTACCAGACCACCTTACCTGTCTCCTGAGAAACCTGTACAAGGGTCAAGAAGCAACAATGAGAACCAGAGATGGAACAACCGATTGGTTCCAAATTGGGAAAGGAGTACGACAAGGCTGCATATTGTCGCCCTGCTTATTTAACTTATATGCAGAGTACATCATGAGAAATGCTGGGTTGGATGAATCACAGGTTGGAATTAAGATTGCCGGGAGAATTATCAACAACCTCAGATATGCAGATGATACCACCCTAATGGCAGAAAGCGAAGAGGATCTCAAGAGCCTCTTGCTGAGGGTGAAAGTGGAAAATGCAAAAGCTGGTTTGCAACTCAACATTACAAAAATGAAGATCATGGCATCTGGCCCCATCACTTTTTGGCATATAGAAGGGGAAGAAATGGAAGCAGTGACAGATTTTACTTTCTTGGGCTCCAAGATCACCGCAGAGGGTGACTGTAGCCATGAAATTAAAAGACGCTTGCTCCTTGGGAGGAAAGCTATGGCAAACCTAGACAGCATAGTAAGAAGCAGAGACATCACCTTGCTGACAAAGGTCCGTCTAATCAAAGCTATGGTTTTCCCAGTAGTAATGTATGGCTGTGAGAGCTGGACTATAACGAAGGCTGAGCGCCGAAGAATTGATGCTTTCAAACTGCGGTGCTGGAGAAGACTCTTACGAGTCCCCTGGACTGCAAGGAGGTCAAATCGGTCCATCCTAAAGGAAATTAACCCTGAGTGCTCATTGGAAGGACAGATACTGAAGCTGAAGCTCAAATATTTTGGCCACCTAGAAAACTCCCTGGAAAAGACCCTGATGCTGAGAAAGATTGAAGGCAAAAGGAGAAGGGGATGGCAGAGGATGAGATGGCTAGATAGCATCACCGATGCAATGAATATGAACCTGAGCACACTCCGGGAGAGAGCACAGGACAGGAAGGCCTGGCGTGCTATGGTCCATGGGGTCACGAAGAGTCGGACATGATTTAACGACTGAACAACAAGAAGGAGTTCCAGCAGCAGTGCTGAGAAAAGGTGCTTCATCTGAGCCTTCAGAGAGATGTGGCTAGTTGGCTTGACAAGCAGTTGCCTAGATGGATTACTTGGCAGACACAGCATAAGCCAACCTTCACCAACTTTGCATCCTCCAGATGTGCCAGACTACAGTTCCCATAATCCCCAGCCAACACAGCTAATCATGACCTGGTGGGAACATTTGGCATAAGGCGTGGGTACGATGCAACAAATTATTAGAGCTCAGAAGATGGTAAACGATAATAAAAGTAAAGTAATAATGAAACAAAAACGTATACTAAAAGAATAATGGTTTTCCTCACCTTCTTAAGCCTCATAGTGACATACGTGTTCACGTGGAAGGTATGGGCTGGGGATGCCTCTCTCTCTAGACTCCCAATTTTCACTTTAAATATTGAGTTATTGGGTTGTCTCACCCAGTACAACCAGATATTGAAGTTGGCTGTTAGTTCCCCGTCCCCATCCAGATATAGACTTTCCATAGCAGTATTGTAAAAACCAAAGTTTTTCAGAAATGGGTGAAGCTAGAATGACAGAGAAAAGCAGAGGATTATCTTAGCACTGTCCATCGTTGAGCTCTTAATGTCCCGTGGTTCAGGACGGGATCTTAATATTCCAGGGGCAGTCCTAGATCCATCACTGTCACTTGAGGACCAAGAGGCCATGGCGGCTTGGAGTGCCCTTTACCAACTTCTGCTGGCTCACCAGCTGTGGCCTCCCTTGGACAGAGACAGCTTGGCCACAGTGGTACAGGCACTAGCAACCTCAAGACTGGATTACTGCAATGTGCTCTATGTGGGGCTGCCCTTGAGGCTGGTCTGGAAGCTGGAGCTAGGGCAAAACACAGCGGCTCAGCTGTTGTCAGGCGCTGCCCCTTTTCATCATGCAACTCCTTTGCTGAGGAAGGTGCACTGGCTGCCTGTTCACTACTGGGCAGGTTTAAGGTCTTGGTACTGGTGTACAAAGCCCTAAATAACCTGGGACCAAGATACCTGAGAAAGCCCCTTCTCCCTTACCAACCTGCCCAGTCACTGAGGCCATCAGAGGGCATGCTCCTGGTGGCTCCACGTGGACCTATGGCCCGACTGGAATACACCCAGAGAACAGCCTTCAGTGTGGTGGCCCCCTTTCTTTGGAATTCCTTGCCCCTGTGGGTCAGGCAGGCGCCAACACTGTGTTGTTTTCAATGCCTCCTGAAAACATCTTTATTCCAAGAAGAGTTCCTTGACTGACCAGCCACAGTTTTTACTGATATTCTCTCTCTCTCTGGCATTTTATTCTTTTATTCTTTTATCTTTTATCGTTCACCACTCTGGAATGTGGAGTGGTATATAAATATTGTAAATAAATAAATAAATAAATTTTCATTCACGTGATTTTTTAAAAAAAATCTGAGGTGTATTCCAGAGTCCTTTCTGGCATGTTGGGGAAATAATCAGATAATTTAAGGATAAACAAAATGTTTTTCCCCACCCAATTCACCTCCCTATTGCAAGCAGTGATCGAGGAGGGGGAGTTCTGGCTGACTGGGGGGGGATGTCTACATTCACAAGATGTGGTGCAAGACCAGTGTTACATAATCATCTAGTGTCATTAGCACCTTCCGTTTTGAATCCCTTTCCTATCAACGAAGAGAAATAATGAGCTAATCCATCGCTAATCATCTGGAACCTCTCTCCCTCATCTGTGAAGACTCAGAGACAAGACAGGTTTTATTACTCTTGTTACAAGAGTCCAGCCTGAGTTCCACTTCCCTATATTTCAGTTCAGAATTAGCTTGGAGGCATCTGATGATAGAATGCCCTACAATAGCTCCGTCAGGCTTTAGAGAAAGGAACTTGGCAAAAGTCATTGGGAGAAGTTCTGGATGACAGCAGTGAGTTTTGTCCCCACCCTGACCCCCTTGCCCCCACAAAATCGGGGGGGGGGGTTCGGTCCAGGTTTTACCTTCTCTCCCCTCCCCAAATTTGAGACAACAGTTCTCCTCTGAGAACTTTCGGCTTAGCACCATTAGATAGATCAATATATTTCTGCACCCTGAAGAGAACTCTGGAAGTCAGGGTTGGTCTTTCCATTAAGGAGAGGGTGGCAAGTTGATGCTGTAACAATAGTAATAGTAACAGTAACAGTAACAGTAACAGTAATAGTAATATAAATTTATATGCCACTGAATATATTTAAAAATATCTCAAAGCAGTTCATAGGAAAACCTCAGTTACATTAAAATACATTATAATATACTTTAAAACACATAGTCATCGCTAAAACATTTATATAAAATAGTAATAAAAGCGTTAACATCAATTAAAACTAGCATTTATTTATTATTTATTTTATTTATTACATTTCCATGCTGACCAATAGTCCAAGATTGTTACTTCAGTTGCTATATTTGGGTACCATTGAAGAGTAGCACTGTGTAAACGCAGAATGGGGTGAGTGGGTTATATTTTACATCCAAGGCATCAAACCATATCAGGAAACTGAACATCGTCCTAGCTAGTGTGTCATGGTGGAACATGAACACTTGCTTAGAACCCCTTGATTGGGCAGGAATCCCATGTGGCTGAGACCATATACCTGAGACAGAACTCCGTGCTGACATCCAACCAGTGCCAACATATAACAGCCTCCCCCAATGTGGTGGCCTCGAAATGTTTTGGACTACAGCTCTCAACATTTCTAACCATTGGCCCTTATTTATTTATTTATTTCATTTCTATACCGCCCAATAGTCGAAGCTCTCTTCTTCCCTTCTGTCAGAGTCTGATGGGAGTTGAAGTCCAAAATATCTGGAGGCCACCAGGTTGGGGAAGTCACCATATAAACATCCCCAGACAACAGAGAGAGCGGGACATAGATAGTAGGGCATCACAGAAGAGCCAAGAAATCCCCACAGCAGTAGCCCAGTCAGGAGGCAGGAAGTGATCGAATTACCTCATGATACCCCCTGCCCTCATCTGAAGATACATGAGGCACTTAGGGGATGGACCACAGCAGAGACAAAGGAGCCTCCACAAGTGATGAGGAGAATCCCACCTCCCTTAGTGGGGGTAGGTCTCAGAGCTAGCAGATGGAGTGTGAAGCCTCTAGAGGTGGGACTTACACAAGGAGCCTCATCAACTGTGACTGTAGAATCTGCAAAATTCCACCAGACCACTAGGCTTGAAGTCTTCTCAGACTCTGATTCCAGAAATACTGATTCCATAATAGATCAATTCTGTGATATTTTTGTGGTGGAAAAGGGAATACCTGCCATGGCTGTAGCCTTTGAAGGTCCAGCCTTGATCTACCCTCCATCACCCTCTGCTTGGATTTGGAGGAGAATGCAGCATGTAAGGCATGTGCCACAGCCTGGACGCTGCTATAAACCATATAGTTGTCTTGAGAAAGACTTCGTTCAAGCAAATCCAAGGGAAATTTCTTTTTCTGTTCACATCTTGTCCTAGCTTTCACGGACAGTGTATGCTTTGAAGAGAAACAATGAATTGCTTTGTCCCAGTAATTAATGATGCCATCCAGATCAACACTGTCATCTGTTGGTCTATTGTTTCCCTGGATCAAGAAGGAAAAGAAAAAATGGTTGCGCTGGAAATATAACCTACTTTCAGACAATGTGGAGGTGATATCCCACAAAGCTGTTGTGATCCAGACTTTCCCTTCCGTGGTTTTCACCACCTTTTCAAACATTTCTTTGAGAATTAACATTCCACTATAGAAAGATCGAGTCTCTGTGTAGTAAACAAATACCCTGAGGTGTCTCCACATGAGAATCGATTCCATGATAACTGATACGACATACTTTGTCAGTTCTGGGATTCTTTGTGAGATGGCAACACAGATACCATGCTGGGTGAGCAAAGATGTCAGCATCTCCATGAACCTTTCTCCATTGTCATTGTCTGGAGCAATGAGACCAACCCATGCCCATCTAAAATGTAGGAGCAGTTTCACAATCCCCAGATACTGGTCTTCATCTTTTGGGACCAACCGGTAGAAAAAAGGGGACTGAGTTTTATCCTTATGGTCACGGGAGACAAAACTGTAACTGATCTGGTAAGGAAGAAAAAAAGGTTATTGGTTTTGTTTTCAGAGAAAATCTCAGAGATCTATTAACCTAAGGCTAGTAACAACTAGGAAAATGCCTGTGAAGAATGCCTTGAGAAGAGAAGGCTGAGGGGAGACAGGATAGCGCTCTTCAAGTACTTGAAAGGTTGTCACAGAGAGGAAGGCCAGGATCTCTCCTCGATCCTCCCAGAGTGCAGGACATGGAATCATGGGCTCAACTGACAGGAAGCCAGATTGCGGCTGAACATCAGGAAAAACGCCCTGACTGTTACAGCCATACGACAATGGAACCAATTACCCAGGGAGGCGGTGGGCTCTCCCACACTGGAGGCGTTCAAGACGAGGCTGGACAGCCACCTGTCAGGGATGCTCTGACTTGGATTCCTGCATTGAGCAGGGGGTTGGACTCAGTGGTCTTGTAGGCCCCTTCCAACGCTACTATTCTACGATTCTATGATTCTATGAATGGAGGAATTGGTCCATATATTGCAAGGATAGAAAGCAGGTTCTGTCCTCTCTGCTACAACACCTTGTGAAGTGCTCTCAGAATGTAGGTAACCCTGCACTACCTGATTAACACAACATATTTAGATTCCTCCTCAGCAAAATGTCATCTCAAAATAAGATTAAATTCTAATCCCTAGAGATACACATAGAGTTTTATATTTACCTGGAATTACTCTCTCAGACCACTGTTTTCTTTATTCCTTTTACTGTTAAAATACGAGCAGAACAATACTAAACATAAAGCTTACACATGGATAGACTCAAATACATGATCATTTTAAAATCATCTTAAATCAAGACTTTTAACAATAGCCCGTACCAATCTTACCAGTCTTCTCCTATAGGCAATTAAGAGATACCTAGCTACTCCATAACTGAGATCCCATATTGGGTGTTCTGAACTCCTTTATATACTTTTTGCATACACTTAAATATATATAGATTATTTTTCCTTCATTTATTTATGTCCCATGAAGATATATTCCTTGGGATACATTTCTATTTTTAAATCAAGTAGATCTAAAAAGAAATATTACTAGAATCCAACCCACTTAACAAGATTGATTATTATGATAACAAACAACATACTAGAATCCATGTTGCAAGCATGTTTGTGACAAAAGAGTTTGTTGTTGTTGTTGTTCAGTCATTAAGTCGTGTCCGACTCTTCATGACCCCATGGACCACAGCACGCCAGGCCTTCCTGTCCTCCCCTCTGTGTTTTCCCTGTGTCTCTCAAAACAGATCTCTTGTATTTACTATCAGAGTGATTCCCCCTTGTTACCTTATCTGATTGCATTCCTGATTTTATGATCAATGTAATTTTTTTATTGCTGCTGTTAATGTTTCTGTGAGTGCTGGGTTGCTGTGATTTTGAGACATGATAGGTGGCTATCTTTTGCTTACATACTGATGCCATACATGGCATCAGTATGTAAGCAAAAGATAGCCACCTATCATGTCTCAAAATCACAGCAACCCAACACTTTCAGAAACATTAAAGTGGCATTAAACTGGCATCATCTGATCTGAATTCCTTTCTTATCAGTACAGTGCTAATCATCAGTCACTTGGCACCTCTGTCTCACATCTGGACAAGCTGAGAGATGAGATTTATTACTCTTGCTGTAACAAACCCAGCTGTTCGAATCCCGTTATATTGTAATCTAGAATTAGCTCGTGGGCATCTGATTGCTGAATTTCCTAACTGTGTAACTGGGGAAAGATGGTGCAAATATGGAACTTTTGCCCCATTTGCCACACACCCCATTTCCTACCTGTGGGATTTTGTAGATGCCCAACATGGTTGAAATGTGGGTGGAGATTTCAGAGTCAGTGCCTTCTACAACAGCCAACAGGTCATTCTGTCTTCCGCAGCTGTAGTTTGGAATATTATTTTGCCCAGGAGAAAGCAGATCTAACATTATGTCATATGTGATCCTGACATTGTAGTAGTTCTCATAGATGTTGTAGCCCAGGGTGATGTTGGGTAAGAGGCTGGGATTCTGGTTCATCTCATGAATGGCAAACCAGAAGGCCAAGTTGTGGAAGAAATATTTGCCTTGTTGTCTGCAGCAAAACAGGTGTGTCAGATTTCCATCCTCTATTTAATAAAACATGTAAAAAAATCCTTATTGAGTAACTTGAAGGGCATATGCAGGCAATATAATCCTCTCAAAGGTATTCTTAGAACGGTACTCATTGTAGGTCAGATCCAGATCTAGGAGCACAGTATCGAGCCCCACATAAGTGTTGGTATGTGTTGGGGTGTTCGGGTGTGTCACAGCTACAAATCAAATAACTGTTTGCCTCTTCCAAACAAAAGAAAGGCAGTTGTGTACACTCCACTGCCAGAGAGGTGCATAACCTTCAAAGGACTCAATCAAACCAAAACAGTTGTTTGAACAGTGCATGAAACAGCGCAGACAAGGAAGCGGGGAAGGCTCTGCTGCTGTTTGGTGCTTTTAAGGTCAGGGTGGGATATATCACTGTCAGGGCCGGCCCTACCATTGGGCAGGGTGAAGCAGTCACCTCAGGTGGCGAATGCTGGGAGGTGGCAGCAAGGTGTTGGAGGAGAGAGCCGTGTGCCTCACAGCCTGACTTATAATCCTTAAGCTAGCCTGCTGCCTTCTGGTTCGCAGGAGGCTGCTGTTCCATCACTGATGTTGAAGAAACAGTCCAGTCAGCTTTTGTGCATGCAATGGGAGGGGGTGCCATCTCATTCTTCGCCTCAGGCAGCAAAATGTGTTGTGGGACAGTCCTGATGAATGTCCTATGCTGAAATGGAGCTCTGTTGTAGCGGAGCCAGAAAGCACAGGGTCAAACCATCAGGACTTTTCAATTACTATGGATGCCAACCCTTTAGGCTTTCGTGTTCCCTCTGCGTGTAGTTGCAATCCTCACGGTAACTCTCACCGCGCGTGTGTGTTTTCCCAGCAACAATATATTGTTGTGAGTTATCCTGTTTGAAATGCAAAGGGCTTCTTCACACAGAGCTTTTATCCTGCGATTGAGATGGCTCCTTCACGGACGTTTGCGGGCTCTTTACGTGATGCCGTGATCATTCAAGGCGTCTCCTGCACTAAATGCCCTTTGTTCCATTTTAAAATAGATCGCAGATACTGAGGTATCAAATTACCCCGTTGTGTTCTGCTTCAGTTTCCTCCGTGAAAAGAGTAAAAGTGGCAAGAAGAGGAGCGAAGGAGGGGGAAAAGGGAGGGGGGAAAGGAAGCACTTGAAAAAGGGAATCATGGTGATCCTGCATTTAAAAAGGAAGCAGAACACCCCGTTTTAAATGCAGGATTTTAGGCTGGTGTAGAGATGCCCTGCCCCTTCATGGATCACTGCCTTGTTGTGGCGAAGGGGCTTGCGTAACTCAGTGAAGCCATAAGCTGTGCCGTGCAGGGCCACCCAAGACGGACAGGTCATGGCGGAGAGTTCTGACAAAATGTGGTCCACTGGAGAAGGAAATGGCAACCCACTCCAGTATTCTTGCCAAGAAAACCCCATGGAACGTATCACAAGGCTAAAAGAGATGACGCCGGAAGATGAGCCCCTCAGGTCGGAAGGTGTCCAATATACTACTGGGAAAGAGCAGAGGGAATTTCCAAGTAGCGCCAGAAAGAGTGAAGCGGCTGGGCCCAAGCCGAAAGGACACTCAGCGGTGGATGTGTCTGATGGTGAAAAGAAAATCCGATGCTGTAAAGAACAATATTGTTTAGGAACCTGGAATGTCAGATCAATGAATCAAGGTAAGCTGGAGGTGGTCAAACATGAGATGGCAAGACTGAACATCGACATCTTGGAATCAGCGAACTAAAATGGACAAGCATGGGCGAATTTAATTCAGGTGACCATCATATATACTACTTTGGGCAAGAATCCCTTAGAAGAAATGGAGTAGCACTCATAGTCAACAAAAGGGTGGGAAAAGCAGTACTGGGGTACAAGCTCAAAAACGATAGAATGATCTCAGTACGAATCCAAGGCAAACCATTCAACATCACAGTAATTCAAGTCTATGCCCCAACCACTGAGGCCGAAGAAGCTGAGGTTGATCGGTTCTATGAAGACCTACAACACCTTCTAGAACTAACACCAAAAAAAGATGTCCTCTTCATCATAGGGGATTGGAATGCTAAAGTAGGAAGTCAAGAAATCACTGGGATAACAGGCAGGCATGGCCTTGGTGTACAAAATGAAGCAGTACAAAAGCTAATAGAGTTTTGCCAAGAGAACACGCTGATCACAGAAAACACTCTTTTCCAACAGCACAAGAGACGACTCTACACATGGACATCACCAGATGGTCAATATCGAAATCAGATTGATGATGTCTTTTGCAGCCAAAGATGGAGAAGCTCCATACAGTCAGTCAAAACAAGACCTGGAGCTGACTGTGGCTCAGATCATGAGCTTCTTGTTGCAAAATTTCAGCTTAAATTGAAGAACGTAGGGAAAACCACTAAACCATTCAGGTATGACCTAAATCATATCCCTTATGAATATACAGTAGAGGTGAGGAATAGATTTCAGGGATTAGACCTGATAGACAGAGTGCCTGAGGAACTATGGACGGAGGTCCATAACATTGTTCAGGAGGCAGCAACACAATCCATCCCAAAGAAAAAGAAATGCAAGAAAGCCAAGTGGCTGTCTGATGAGGCTTTACAAGTAGCTGAGGATAGAAGGGAAGCGAAAAGCAAAGGAGAAAGGGGAAGATATATCCAACTGAATGCAGAGTTCCAGAGAATAGCAAGGAGAGACAAGAAGGCCTTCTTAAATAAACAATGCAAAGAAATCGAGGAAAACAACAGAATGGGGAAGACTAGAGATCTCTTCAAGAAAATTGGAGATCTCAAGGGAACGTTTTGTGCAAAGACGGGCATGGTAAAGGACAAAGAAGGCAGGGACCTAACAGAAGCGGATGAGATTCAGAAGACGTGGCAAGAATACACAGAAGAACTATACAGGAAAGATCTGAATGGCCCTGATAGCCATGATAGTGCAGTCACTGAACTTGAGCCAGACATCCTAGAGAGTGAAGTCAAGTGGTTCCTTAGGAAGCATTACTAACAACAAAGCTAGCAGAGATGACAGTCTTCCAGCTGAGCTATTTAAAATCCTAAAAGATGATGCTGTTAAAGTGCTGCACTCAATATGCCAACAAATTTGGAACAGTCAACAGTGGCCGCAAGACTGGAAAAGGTCAGTTTACATTCCAATCCCAAAGAAGGGCAACGCCAAAGAGTATTCAAACTACCGTACAATTGCGCTCATTTCACATGCCAGCAAGGTGATGCTCAAAATCCTACAAGCTAGGCTTCAGCAGTATGCGAACCGAGAACTACTGGAAGTACAAGCTGTGTTTCGAAGAGGCAGAGGAACTAGAGATCAAATTGCCAACATTCGCTGGATCATGGAGAAAGCAAAAGAATTCCAGAAAAACGTCTCTTTCTGCTTCATTGACTACGCTAAAGCCTTTGATTGTGTGGATCACAACAAACTGTGGCAAATTCTTAAAGTGATGGGAGTACGAGATCACCTTACCTGTCTCCTGAGAAACCTGTACAAGGGTCAAAAAGCAACAGTAAGAACCAGACATGGAACAACCAAGTGGTTCAAAATTGGGAAAGGAGCACGACAAGGCTGCATATTGTCACCCTGCTTATTTAATTTATATGCAGAGTACATCATGAGAAACTCCGGGTTGGATGAATCACAGGTCGGATTTAAGATTGCCGGGACAATTATCAACAACCTCCGATATGCAGATGATACCACCCTAATGGCAGAAAGCGAAGAGGATCTAAAGAGCCTCTTGTTGAGGGTGAAAAAGGAGAGTGCAAAAGCTGGTTTGAAACTCAACATTAAAAAAACTAAGATCATGGCATCTGGCCCCATCACTTCCTGGCATATAGAAGGGG
Source organism: Heloderma suspectum (assembly GCF_057233095.1). Classification (NCBI taxonomy): domain Eukaryota; kingdom Metazoa; phylum Chordata; class Lepidosauria; order Squamata; family Helodermatidae; genus Heloderma; species Heloderma suspectum. The sequence continues at coordinate 398,020,621 of NC_139459.1, forward strand.
AAGAAATGGAAGCTGTGACAGATTTTATTTACTTGGGCTCCAAGATCACCGCAGATGGTGACTGTAGCCATGAAATTAAAAGATGCTTGCTCCTTGGGAGGAAAGCTATGGCAAACCTAGACAGCATAGTAAGAAGCAGAGACATCACCTTGCCGACAAAAGTCCATCTAATCAAAGCTATGGTTTTCCCAGTAGTAATGTATGGCTGTGAGAGCTGGACTGTAAGGAAGGCTGAGCACCGAAGAATTGATACTTTCGAACTGTGGTGCTGGAGAAGACTCTTACGAGTCCCCTGGACTGCAAAGAGGTCCAATCAGTCCATCCTGAAGGAAATCAACCCTGAGTGCTCATTGGAAGGACAGATAATGAAGCTGAAGCTCCAATATTTTGGCCACCTAATGCGAAGAGAAAACTCTCTGGAAAAGACCCTGATGCTGGGAAAGACTGAAGGCAAAAGGAGAAGGAGATGGCAGAGGATGAGATGGCTAGATAGCATCACCGATGCAATGAATATGAACTTGAGCACGCTCCGGGAGAGAGCGCAGGACAGGAAGGCCTGGCGTGCTATGGTCCATGGGGTCACGAAGAGTCGGACACGACTGAACGACTGAACAAAAACAAAGAAATGCCCTGACTCCCTTTACATGCGCTTCCTTCTCCCCGTGTCCTTCCACCCTCCTTCTCCCCATATCTGAGTCTTCCATTAACTTTCAAGCTCCGCTGCTTGCCGCTTTTACTCTTTTCATGGAGGAAACTGAAGCGGAACACAATGGGGTAATTTGATAGCTCAGTATCTGCAATCTATTTAAAAATGGAACAAAGGGCATTTAGTGTGGGAGGGTCATGGCAGGGTCATGGCGTCATGTAAAGAGCCCCCAAACTTCCGTGAAGGAGCCATCTCAATCGCAGGATAAAAGCTCCGCGTGATGAAGCCCTCAGTGGTGATCCTGCATTTAAAATGGAAGCAGAACGCCCCATTTTAAATGCAGGATTTTAGGCTGGTGTAGAAATGCCTGAGGTATTTTTGGGTGGCTTGGTTTTGAATTAGCTGCTTGTGGGCATGAAAGCTACTAGAAATCGCTTGTTGACCTTGTGATAAAATCTTCCCCTTGTGCTGGGCAATGAAACTCTTAGAGTCAGAGTAAAAACCCTGTGGTTTCTGGCTCCACTACAACAGAGCTCCAAGAATGCAGTTTGGGGATATATTCTGCTTTCTTTTCCTTTCTCGTGCAAACTTTCTCCCACAAACAGGAGTCTCTTATGCACTCTTTGTATCGATGTGCCCCCTTTCATGCCCTTTAAGGTTGGGCAGACTGAATGAAGCAGTTATTCTGTGTATCTTCCCTGCTACTGTGTGTGAATCTGAGAGTTTCTGTGTGCATTTGTGTGTTTCCAGGGTACAGAGTATTTTGTATCAAACAAAATCAGATGTTTTTGTTCTATCAGACTTCTCTTTTATGGATTTTGCTGTATGCCATATTCATTCACTGAACCAGCAAGAGCCAGTCAGAGCAGAAAATATTGGAGCTAGAAAGACATATAGTCTGAGTCTGACCTGGTTCCTACAGCTCTGTTACATATCTGCCACTGAAACACATTCAGCAGAATTTCCTATCATATGTGGGGGGATGTGTTTAACCAAGAAAGAAAACACCTTAGCTTATATCTGGGTAGACTAATGTTATGGGGGGTGGGGGGATAGCTGATTTTCCTTTATTGTTATTGCTGGGAAGACTTTTAAGAAATTGATACCTTACCTCAGTCAAGGCAATATAATATTTCTTCCTTTGAAATGAAAATGCCAAATGTTTAGTGATTAAAAATTTAAAATTGCAAATGAGTAAAAAAGATGCAATTGTATTAAAGGGAAGACACACAGAGACACAAGCAGGTTCACAATGAATTCTGCATAACTGGCATAAAAACAATTGTTACTATGACCTGGATGGTATCCAAAGAGAAAATCCTGAGTGACTATCACTTGGGCTAAAGAGTTACTTGAGTAATGAACAGATATGAGACTGCATTATTTCTGGACAATAGTGTACTTAAATTATTCACTTATCAATTAATGAGCAAAACTTATTGTGTAAGGTATACACATCAGAAAGCTTGATATACAGATGTCTGGGGCAGGGGAACAGACATTGGTTTAATTGGCAAATTTTGTGTAAGGAGTTATCTTCTCAAATGTATGATTCAGAATTGATCTTACCTTGCCTGAAAAGTGCATGCATAAGCCTTCTGGGGGTGGGTGGGGGGTATGCTTTAATTTTTTTAGGAATGTTTAGTAACAGTGGGATAATTAAGACAGTGAGCCCTAAGTTGTGGGAGAGCAGATAATATTAGCTATCATATACACAAAACAGATGAAAAGGTGTAATTATGAAAATGAATAAAATAATGAAAAATGGATCCCTTACTGATTATTGTGAGTACAAAACCGAAACTGAATCAGCCCTAAAATAATTATCCGTGTATGCTTTGCTTCAAGTATATTAATCAGTTATAGATAGTTAACGGGCAGCCAAGGTCTTCTTTAGTACTGAAATTATTGTTTAAAAACACTCAACAAATTTGTGCCAGTAGCATGAAATCTGTCACTACGTGATTACTTACACCATAATATAAATAAGAGGAGGGTGGGAGAAGGAGTTTGGTATGACTACAGCGGTTAGTTTAGGTAAGATCCCACTAATGAAGAGTTCTCCTGATCTGTAAAAATTGGAGGGATCATATTGATCTTCCGTTAAGTTCAATGGACATTTTGCCTTCAGCAGCCCCTGGGCTGCACGGGGCAGCAGCAGAAATAGCAGCATTAGCAGCAGAATCGCATTGGGCATGCTTGCCAAAATCACCTCCCTTGTGGCTGCTCCCTTGGAAGAAGCCAAAACCCTCTCACAGGACAAGGCTGAAGTCCGTGAGTTTGCTAATACAGACGGAATCCAGCCAGGGCTTCTGATGCAAAGGGGATGATACTAAACCTCAATCCAGCAGCATCCCTGCCTGCCCAAGCTCCCAGTGGTACACAGAGTATTTATATTGCACCACTTTCATGCCTGGTGCAAGAAATGGCCTCATGCCGCACCAGAATCCGATGTTTATGTTGTTGGTCTCAAAAAGCAGTCTGGGGCAAATCCCTGGAGTTTTGGCAAGAGGGTGACTAAATCACGGTGAATTTTATAATTATAAAGGGAAGAATGACTCCGCCACCTCCCGAACTCTCTGTGCATCTTCACACGCAGGTGTGCGGCTGGAGGAAAACATGTTTGCAAGAACTTGCCAATGAGCCAGATACTCAGTCTCTACCTAATGAGAGGAGCAGATCAGGGGGTGGGGTGGGGAACTCCCCACAAACTCGCCAGCCTTGGGCAAAATTTTTTTGAAGGGTGGGATACACATTTTAAATAATAATTATTTATTTAGTTATATCCCACCTTTCTTTCATTATTTATTTATTTACAATATTTCTATGCCGCTCCACATCAGAAGATTTCAGAGCGGTGAACAACAAGGGAAAAGAATAAAGCAGCAGGTTGAAAGAGTTAAAACGTGTTTTTTTTTTTAAGACATGGAACTCAAGGTGGCCACATGCAGTTGCCAGGTGGCCTCCTCCTCCAAGCACTGGCCAGACCTGAACCTGCTTGGCTTTAGCAAGCTGGCCGCCTCATGTGTCGTCAAACTATGCCCTGGGACCGTAGGTAAAGGATAAAAAGGTGAAGACCTTTTTATTTTCCCCGGGCTTTTTAGCATTTTAGCTTCCTAGACATTTAGCTTTGCTGTTTTATATCTGTATTTTAAATCTCTCCATTGCAGCTAGGTTTTATTCTGGTTGTATTGCTCTATTTAGGGCTGTGCAGGGACCCCCCGATCTGACTTGGAAGCTGACTTGTGGCTTCTGTGCCGGGGCTGATTTGGCTCAGGCTGATTCGGGCGCCCTCCGACCCAACTCGGCCCAAACCCGAAGCGGGATTTGGATGGCGAACCACACTTTGCCCCCCCGACAGGCCCACCCCCCCAGCTCCTTACGTGGGCCTCCTTCTCCTCCTCCGCCACACCCGTCTCCTTCTCCGCCGCCGCTGCGTTCTCCTCACTGCCACTGCCGCTGCCGCTGCCTTCTCCGCCGCCATCTCCTGAGGCCTGGACGCATGGCGACTCGTCTTCTTGCAGGGATTCGCCATTTCCCGGAGGCCTCAGGAACTGGGAATGGAGCTGGCGGAAAAGGCAGCAGTGGCAGCAGCGAGGAGAATGCAGCGGCGGCAGCGCGGAAGTGGAGAAGGCGATGGCTGTGTTGGAGGAGGAGGAGGGGGCAGCCCAGGTAAGGAGCTGGGGGTTTGCGTGGGGGCGTCAGGGGGGGAAGTGTGTGTGTGTGCGGCGGGGATGGGGGCAACAGTGACATTTTGCCTCAGAAAAAGACCCGGGGAAAAGCCTGCCATTGGAAAAGTCCAAGTTTATCCCTGACACGAGTACCCTTTTCCATCAGTGCGGTCCTTTGTTTAGCACACCCGCACACACACTCATTCAGACATGCAGGGCCGGCCCAGGACATCTGGCTGCCGGAGGTTCTATGGTACACTCTCCCATTCCACCCAAGAACACCAACTGGAGCAGCAGTTTAATCTTTCTTGCAGGTGGCAGGCTAGCTGAGTGTCTGCATGGCCCACTGCTCTCTCCTCCAACATCCTCCTCTGCCACCTCTCACCAACTGCCACCTGAGGAGGATGCTTCACTCTGCCTGATGGAAGGGCCGGCCCTGCAGACATGCACACACATACTCAAATGTATGGGGGATGCTGCCGCAGGGAGTCATTGTGGGACGGGGGAGACTAAAGCCCCACCTGCTGACCCCTCCCAGCGACCCCATCAGGAATTTCTGCACATAAGTAGCTATGCTGGCTGCTGGAGGGTCACACTGGGGGTGGGGTTTCTTCCTCACCCTCTTTTCTTTCAGAGCCCTCTTCCTGGCTTTGCCATCTCCCCTCCCCATATTTTATGCTTTCTCAAAAGGCCCATCTGGGCCCCACCCCAAAGCATCACCTAGACAGACTACCCAGGTCAGGGAATAAGGGGGGAAATGGATCAGTAATTAACCCAGCTAAATTCTTGTGTGTATGTGTGTGTGTGTGTGTGGGGAGATATTTAGGGGCAGATTCTGACATCCTTGAAATGGGGCAACTCACCCCTGGGTGGTTTTTGACAATGGCCAAGTGTTTTAGGGGCCAAGGATTACTCAACAGGGTACATTTGGGGGACAGAGATGGAGAAATCCTGATTAGTGGATCCGGAGTGAGAGTTTCAGTGTAAACACCTTCTTCTTCATGCATGGATTTTTTTTCTCTCTCTCTCTCTTGCACAGCAAGGGTGAAAGGGCTTCGCCCTTCGTACATCCTGATGAGATGCAAGGCAAGGCTTTAAGAAAGAAAAGACTACGAGTGGGGATGCTTTTGATTTTTTTTTTTTTTGATGGTGGGGAATGCAAGCCAGGGGAGTGGGCTGCAAGTGCCCTGGTGGGGGGAGGGGGGAAATATTCAGGGGGACTGTTTGGTAGGGTGAGGGAGGAAGCTGTGTATACTGCTTTTAGCTCATTGGAGGAAAGACGGGGCATGAAACTATTAAATAAACAAAGCAGCGTATATGTAAAATGATAATATTTTGTCACAATAACCATCAAAGTCACCTCTATCCAGTTGCTTGTCGACATTCTGAAAAAACTCTAAACACACACACACACACACACACACACACACACTCGCAATCAAGGTGCCTGGTACTCACTTTCACTGAAGTTACTTGAGCACCTGAAACAGAAAATCCCCAGAACTCTGACTCCCTGACAGTAACAGTATAGAAGAACAAGTCTTTCCGAAGAAAAATCAGCTTGGCTTCTGCAAAAGTAAGTCCTGACTTCTTCATAATGATTTGGTGTCATCAACAACCACTTCACTGCTCACTCCTAATTCCAGATCATTTACGAACAAGTTGAAAAGCACGGGTCCCAATGCAGATCCCTGTGGAACCCCACTGTTTACATCCCTTCATTTGGAAATTTTTACGATTTCTTCCTTCTCTCTGCTTTCTGTTCTTTAACCAGTTACTGATCCATAAAAGGACCTTTCCTCTTATTCCATGACTGCTGAGTTTGTTCAGGAGTCGTTAGGAAGGGACTTTGTCAAAAGCCTTTTGGAAGTCCAAGTAAACCATATCTACCAGATCAGCCCTGTCTCCATGTCTACTGACACTCTCAAAAAACTCTAAAAAGTTAGTGAGACAGGACTTACCTTTGTGGAAGCCATGTTGATTCTTTTTGAGCAGGGCTTGTCCTTCTATATGCTTACTGTTTTATCTTTAATAATGCTTTCAACCACCCTAAATAATTTGGTGTCATCAGCAAACGTGGCCACCTCGCTACTCACTCCTAATTTCTGATCACCTATGAACAAGCTGAAAGCCATTGGTTCCAATACAGATCTTTCTGGGACCCCACTATTTACTTCCCTCCATTGGGAGAATTTACCATTTATTCCTACTCCCTGCTTTCTGTCCTTTAACTAGATCCCTATCCATAAGAGGACCTCTCCTCTTATTCCATGGCTGCTAAGTTTGCTCAGGAGTCTCTGATGTGGGACTTTATCAAAGGCCTTTAGAAGTTCCTGCTAAAAAAAAACACATGTTCCTGATCTCCACACAGCCAAGATGTACTTTTCCTTGGTGCCTCTTAAAAATTCTATGAAATGGGTGTATTATTTTCAAAAGTTGCTTTGATTTTCTCAATACTGGCAAAATCATCAGTCACAATGGTGCTAGGAAATTCAGCTACAAGACCACTCCACAAGTCATTAGCAGTGGTATCACTCTCAGCCCTGCTACATCAGAGGAGACCCCCACCTCCTACTGTTTAACCCACTTTGCTAGCTAATGATGTAAGCAACAAACAGGCATATGTCAACTCACAGGAGAATTCCTCCAGCAATATAGTAAGGCAGGAGCAGGACAATGTGGGGCATCTTTACTGACCAAGGAAAAGTTTGGGGACATGGAGGGTAAGTTGCTGGTCCTTCCTGGGTTGTCGATTAAAGCTGATTGAAAGCAGAATTGAGGAACCTGGGGGCCTGCCAATTCATGGGTTGAACAACTCATGAATTGGTGTTACATGCAAACCAGGTCAATCTAGTTTTTAGAAATCATTTTGGGTGAGGAAAGGCCAGGTAGCGATATATGAACACCTCCTCTTAAACATTTTATTCAACATTCTAAAACAAAATATTTCATATTCCCTTTTTTAAAATGTGCTTTTTTAACCCCTTCCGAATGTGGATATGGTGAACATTTGAAGACTCAGATGCCATCTTTAGTTTTTGTTGTTAGATGCTCCTTTGTATTCAGATCAGGCCTCAATACAATAATGTAACACTTGGGAATAAAGATGCAGCCCAGTAACCCAGCACTGGAGGCCAAGATAGAGAAGACCTGCACAGCTACCATGTATTTCCCCTTGGTGCTCAGGTAGGTGGGCACAAAGGACACCCAAACGCTGCAGAAGACCAGCATGCTGAAGGTGATCAGCTTGGCTTCATTGAAGGCCCCTGGAAGCTTCCTGGCTAGGAAAGCCACTGTGAAGCAGATGGCAGCCAGGAAGCCCATGTAGCCAAGGGCAGTATAAAACATGGAGACAGACCCTTCGTTGCATTGCAGGATGATCTGTCCAGGCTGGGAGTGCATATCAGAGTCAGGGAAGGGAGGAGACATGCTAAGCCAGATGGTGCAGATGACAACTTGGACACAGGAACAAGAAAGGACAATGGAGTTGGCCAGACTCTTCCCCAGCCATCCCCTCACCCTGCTCCCTGGCTTTGTGGCCAGGAAGGCCAGCACCACAGTGATTGTTTTTGCCAACACAGATGAGATGGCAGCCGAGAAGATGATGCTGAAGGCTGTTTGTCGGAGGAGGCATGCTACTTTCCTTGGCTGGCCAATGAAGAGGAAGGAGGACAAAAAGGAAAGGAGGAGGAAGATGAGGAGAATGTAGGAGAGGTCCCTGTTGTTGGCTTTGACTATGGGAGTTTCTAGGAATTTAATGAAGATTCCTAATACGAAGCCTGTAGTTAAGGACAAGAATAGGGCAAAAGAAGCCAGGATGATCCCCAAATATTCTCCAAAGGAGAGGAAAGTGATGTTCTTGGGGATACATTGATCTCTGTCCTTGTTCGGGTGCTGACTTTCTGGGCATTTGGTGCAATGAGCTGCATCTGAGAAGAAAAAAGAGTAGAGTGACTTTGGTATCACCAATATCCATGTTGTTTCAGTGTTACTCTGTGTTCTACTATATTCCATAAAATATGTTTTGTTCTGTTTTGTGGCAGTTGTCATGTCCCCTGTTTCTGGGACCCAGAATTACCTCAAGGAAGGCACGGATTTATACAACTCACAGGCTACCCTACTCACAGGCATCTTGGCAATCTTGTGCTGGGAAGCAAACTGGTGAAGAGGCTGCATTTCAGGACACAACAAGGTCTGAGATAGATGGGTGGTATCCCAACCACTCACCAGGGTACTTGGGCATATATCAGCTTAGGCTGATATACTAACTACGCCCTTATCTGGACAGAGATAGCCTAACTACAGTTATCTGTGCTCTGATAACCTCTTGTCTGGATTCCTGCAATGTGTTGTACATGGAGCTGCCTTTGAAAATTGTCTGGAAACTTCAGCTGGTTCAAAACAGGGCAGCGAGAGTGTTAACAGGAACTGGCCAATGAGATCACATTACGCCGGTACTTTTCCAGCTGCACTGGCTGCCAGTCCATGTCCGGGCCCAATTCAAAGTGCTGGTATTGAAAATCAAAGCCCTAAATGGCTTGGGGCCAGATTTTCTGAAGGATCGCCTCCTCCCCTATGTACCTGCCCAGACCCTATCATCTTCAGGGGTCCTTTTCCAGGAGCCCCTGACAAAAGAGGTAAGGCAGGCGGCTACCAGAAAAAAGGCATATTCTGCTCTAGCACCCCAGCTGTGGAATGAGCTTGCTAGAGAAGTTCACCTGGCACCTACCCTGTAGTCATTCAGGTGCCAGGTGAAACTCTCTAGCAAGGTGACCTTTTAATGTCACAGCATTTTAGCATTTTAATGTTATAGTCTTTTAACTCTGAAGTTTTAAATCTGTTACTGTCTTTTAAATCTCTGCATTGCTGCTAGGTTTTATTCCGATTGCACTGTTATACTGTGGTTTTAAGCTTTCATGTTTTATATTCTTTTATGCTGTGCTTTGTGGTTTTAATTTTTGTGAACTGCCCAGAGAGCTTCAGCTATTGGGTGGTATAGAAATCAATCAATCAATCAATCAATCAATCCTTCCTTGATTGTGGAGATCAAAAATATAAAAATGTGCTTCATGTAGGGATGTCAGAGAATTCCGCGACAGATCTCGGTGAGGCCGAATGCCAGTGCATTCAGCCCCCCGAAATCCATCGCGGAATGGCCTGCCTCCCCCGCCCCCCTCGGATCCCCTCCCCGGGATGAGACTTACCTGGGGCGGATGTTCCGGACGGCGGCGGCTCCAGCGGCGGCTTCGGCGGCGGCGGCTGGTCTTCCAACCAGCTGCCGCCGCCACCATTTGCAGTCTGTGTCTCCCCCCCCCCCCCCATAGACATGATAGGCTACGTAAAGACTTACGTAGCCTATCATGTCTGGGTTTAAAAAAAAAAATGCATATGCAAATGGCGGTGGCTACAGCTGCCGCCATTTGCGTTCCTTATTTTTCGCCGTCTTAGTCCACGTCAATATTTAAGTAGACTAAGACGAAGAAAAGAAAGGGGAATGCAAATAGTGCCCACTATGCTATTTGCATTCCCCTTTCTTTTCTTCATCTTAGTCCACGTAAATATTGACGTAGACTAAGACGGCAAAAATAAGGAATGCAAATGGCGGCGGCCGTAGCCGCTGCCATTTGCGTACACGTTTTTTGTTGTTGTTGTTACCAGAGCCCTCCGCGGCCGGAAATCCGGCTGCAGACGGCCCTGGCCTGGGCCTGGGCCGCTGCTCCGCGGAGCCGCCGCGGAGCACAGCCAGCCATCGAGGATTCCCGGGGGGAGGGCCGGATCGCCTCCCCCCTGTCGAGGATTCCGGGGGGAGGGACAGAATGCCTCCCCCCCCACCATGAACAGAATCCGCGAAAAGGTAAGTCTCTTTCGTACATCCCTAGCTTCATGACATGTTCCTTGTGGGGTGGGAATAGTGGGTGGAAGGAGAGTTGATTCCAAAGGAGACGTCTTCCAAGTAAACTGTCACTGGGATGGTGTCATCCCAAAGTGGGCCCTGGAGTCTCAGATACAGAAGGACATCGCAGTACAAGCCCAGTTTATTTATTCATGTATTACATCTCTATACCACCCAGTAGCCGAACCTCTCTGGGCAGTCCACAAAAATGAAAAACACAAAGTACAAAATAAAAACAGTATAAAATATAAAAGCTTAAAACTACAGTATAAAAATACAACAAGAATTTAAAATGCAGGTTTGAAACACCAGAGTCCAGAGCTAAAAGATTAGGAGGCTAAAATGCTAAAATACTGGAAGAATAAAAAAGGCTTCACCTGGCGCCAGAAGGAGAACAACATAGGCACCAGGCGAACCTGTCTAGGGAGCTCATTCCACAACCGGGGTGCCACAGCAGAAAAGGCCCTCTTCCTGGTAGCCACCCGCCTCACTTCCTTTGGCAGAGGCTCACGGAGAAGTACTGCTGAGGATGAGCATGGGGTCTGGCCAGGCACATATGGGAGGAGGCAATCCGTCCAATAACCTGGCCCCAAGCTGTTTAGGGCTTTGAATTTCAATACCAGCACTTTGAATTGGGTCTGGAAATGGACTGGTAGCCAGGGCAGCTGGGCGACACTATCAAAATGTGATCTCATTAGCCAGTTCCTGTTAATAATCTTGCTGCTCTATTTTGGACCAGCTGAAGTTTCCAGTCCATTTTCAAAGGCAGCCCCACATATTATGCATTGCAGTAATCCAGACGAGAGGGTACCAGAGCATGTATAACTGTAGCTAGGCTATCTCTGTCCAGATTTGCATTTCAAAATGGCTAAGGAAACCACCTTCACATTAATTCCAGAGTGAATCTTTGTCCTGTTCCCAGAGGACTTTCTTGGCCCATACCTTCGTGAGTGGAGATGGTCCCTTCTGCACATGGAGCACAGGCAAAGCAGCAAATGGGCTTTCCTTCCTGAATGACTTTGACATCTCCAGAGAAGCAGCTTCTGGTACACCTAGAATCAGGCAAGATCTACTCGTAAAGACAAGGAACATTGATGAAAAAGTGTTAATGGTGTATCTGGAAGGTGGGACTGAGTCAGAGGCTTGGATAGGTCACAGTCTGTCCTCTACTTCCAGGCCATGTTTCACCATCAAATGGCTTTAACCCTCTGATGCTCAGTAGATTGCATGGGACATGGCTCATGGGTGTTTATTTTTGTTGTTGTGCTTATACTAGGAGCAGGAAGAAGGTAGATCTGGATTTACTGGTAGATCTGTGGGTGATTTGTAAGAGATTGCCAAGTATTTCCAGCTGAAAACGGTAGCAACAACAGAATGACAAACACATCCCACAGGGGCCCTAAATCGCACCACTGAAAGGAAAAGGCTTGGGGGAAACCAGGGGTGATTTTTTAATATTGAAGGACAGTGAGTTCCACTCAGTTTTGCTACTCAGAACAAATTTCTGGGCTCAGAATTCTTTTATTCTAACTCCATGATTTTTATTTTTATTTTTATTGCATTAGGCTCTGGATGATGGATCTTGGGGTGTAGGAAAAAACGAAGTCAATCCCACAAGCCTGATGACAGCCCACTCCTGCCTTTAGGGAGATTAGAGGTACATGCAGACTTTATTAACTAGCAACAAGAGACCTATTGATATGAGCAAAACTTAATTTTGCAAGTTTCAAAGGGGAAAAAAACCCTTTGCTGTGAAGCTGTTGAGTTAAAGATGTCAAGCAAGGATTTCTTTATTTAATTATGTATGCCCCGGCCGTGGGCTGCTAAGGTTTGGTGGTGCCGAGATAGTGATAAGCCAGATCCAGTTTTGCTTACAAGAAGACTTTATTGAGTACTTACAGCACACAGGTGTAGTCAATGGTTGGATCAGACAGCTTCTCTGAACCCAGAGCCAAGGGGTACAATGGGTTTTATACCATACATGTCAGCAGTGAGGCAGCATGACAGCAGCAAGCGTTAATTAGCGTTCATTTGCAACTTCCCCAGCATAAGCTAAGAGTACTTGTACAGAGGGAAAACAATCAGAACTTTCCCAGCACAGCCACCTGTAACTCGGCATAAACAGAGCCTCACTTCTCAGGCACATCCCTAGCCTTGGTTAGCATGGAATGTGCTGAGGCTACGTTATCGACCTTTGACTCATCTCACATGCTCAGAGGCCCACTAGTAGGGATGTATGAAAGTTACTTACCTTTCGCGGATTAGGTTGATGGGGGGGGTAGGCACTCTGTCCCTCCCCCTGGAATCCTGGCCGGCCGGCTGTGCTCCGCAGGGATTCTGCAGAGCCGCCGGCCGGCCAGCTCCACCAGCAGCCGGACATCCGGCCGCTGGCTAGCAAGGACGCAAATGGCGGCTACCTATTTGAGTTCCCCTTATTTTTGCCATCTTAGTCTACATAAATCTTGATGTAGACTAAGACGTGCCAAAATAAGGAACGCAAAATAAGGAACGCAAATGGCTAGATTTAAAAAAAAAACTTACCTTTGCCGAATGTCCCTCCCGGCGGCGGTTCGGCAGGCTTTCGGCAGGGGCGGGGGCGGCAGCTGGTCTTTCGACCGGCTGCCGCCATTACAGCTGAAGTAAAAAATAAAAAAAAAAACGTGATAGGCTACGTAACGATTAATGTAGCCTATCACAGCTAGATCTCCAAAGTCAGCCGTGATTGGCTACGTTAATCGTTACGTAGCCTATCACGGGTGACTTTGAAAAAAAAAAAGCGCGTACGCAAATGGCGGCCCCCATGGGGCGCCACCATTTGCGTTCCTTATTTGGTCCCTGTAGTCTACGTAAAGATTTACGTAGACTACGGCGAAAATAAAGGCAACGCTATCTGCGTTGCCCTTATTTTCTCCGTAGTCTACGTAAATCTTTACGTAGACTACAGGGACAAAATAAGGAATGCAAATGGCGGCGCCCTATGGGGGCCGCCATTTGCGTACGCACTTTTTTTTTTCAAAGTCACCCGTGATAGGCTACGTGACGATTTACGTAGCCTATCACGGCTGACTTTGGAAATCTAGCCATGATAGGCTACGTAAATCATTACATAGCCTATCATGGGGGTGTTTTTTTTACTTTCTTTTTCGCGGCCGGGTAGACGGGGTGCTTCTCCCCGGCCTGAATTTCGGCCGGGCGAGGTGGGGCACCTCCCCCCCCTCACATGAACTTCGGAGGGAGAAGCGAAGCGCCTCCCCCCCACCGCGAAGCAAGCTTCGAGGACAGGTAAGGGACTTTCGCCCATCCCTACTCTTAACCTCTACTATTTTTGACAGGTATATTTAAGAAAGGTAATAAATATAATCTGGATGGAACATGCAATTGCTTCAGTTTTGCAGGTTTAAGCTTAGCTCAAATTAAACCCTGGAATACTCTTCGGCTCTTTCCAACTCTCTCTCTCCTTTCCACAGATGAATTTCCCCTAACACATTTTCCTTGCTGTTCCTGATCTTTCTGCTTAGCCCCTGCCTCGTTCCAGGTGTGTGGAAAGCTGTTGCCCTGGATTTGTCAAGGTGGTTCAGGAAGGAAGGCCAGTTTGCTGCTATGCCTGTGCTCCCTGCGTGGAAGGGGCCATCTCCTCCCAAGAAAGTGGGTGACTCTGGAGAAAAATGCAGCCCATGGGGAGGAGGGAACTCCCTATTCCTCAACTTGGATCCTTTATTGCGATATCCATAATTCATCTGACAAAGAGAGTCCCAAGAAATGACCTGGGAGGATGGACTGAGGCCTGGAGGGTGTGGAAGCAGTGGATGGGGCAGGGATCAGCACCAGCAGACTACAGGTGTCTTCTGCATTTTACCTTGAATGTAAGTCTTTCATGATTAAGACTGTAATCTTCACCCCACTTCTCTCGGTTACACTCCTAGGGCCATTACAAATTGTTTGTGCTTTAGATTTTTAACCTGCCTCTCTACCAGAAACCAACCACTCTGTGTCTCAGGGGAGTTTCAAATGGAATGAAAAAATCACAAAATAGCTGTGATAAAAACTGTAAGCTTTGAGAAAAGAAAGAAAGAGATGAAGAAAGAAAAGCTGTCCTCATCGACCATTTCTGCAGCACAGCATAACTAGAAGTCATGAGGTCTTTTCCTAAGTCTCCGCCTAGGAAAAAGAAAGCAAATGCACAGTTACAAGATGGGGGATACATGGCTCAACCACACTACAAGTGAGAAGGATCTTGGAATTGTTGTCAATCACAAGCTGAGTATGAGCCAACAATGTGATGTGGCTGCAAAAAAGGCAAATGCTCCTTTGGGCTGCATTAATAGAAGCATAGCTTCCAAATCCTAGAAGTACTAGTTCCCCTCTACTCACCACTGCTTAGGCCTCATCTGGGGTACTATGTCCAGTTCTGGGCACCACATTTTAAGAAGGATGCAGACAAACTGGAGAGGGTTCAGAGGAGGGCAACAAAGATGATCAGGGGACTGGAAACAAAGCCCTATGAAGAGAGACTGAAAGAACTGGGCCTGTTTATCCTTGAGAAGAGAAGACTAAGGGGAGATATGATAGCGCTCTTCAAGTACTTGAAAAGTTGTCAAAGAGAGGAAGGCCAGGACCTCTTCTCGATCCTCCCAGACTGCAGGACACGGAATAATGGGCTCAAGTGACAGGAAGCCAGGTGGTGGACAGACATCTGTCAGGGATGCTCTGACTTGGATTCCTGCATTGAGCAGGGGGTTGGACTCGATGGCCTTGTAGGCCCCTTCCAACCCTACTATTCTATGAGTCTATGATTCTAAGTTCCTACAACTCATAGACAGCTGACAAACTATCAGATAAGTTCTTACAACCTTCTTAAGGGCTTGTAGAGTAGAAGCCATCTGAGCCTCACAAGGGAGGTAATATCACAGGAAGGGTGGCAGAACAGAAAATGCCCTCCATTCTCATGTGGCTGAGTAGCCCAGGAAGTAGCCACCACTCCTACCCCAGTTCTGCAAGCAGGAAGCAGAAAAGGATCTTTTTTCTCTGGCCAACTAGAAAGGGAGCAAAAAGAACCTCTCCACACACTGCTTTTTCCATTGGGAAAGGTTCCGATGTTTGGATGGTGATCTCCAATAAGCTGGCAAAAAAATATTAGGGTGCGTCATATTCCAGGGCAATGCCAGGGGGCACCTTAATTTCTGTGAAACAGAAACGTGAGACATTCTGTGAGACCATCCCTTTCAGCCCAATGCTTGCAATGGAAAACAAATGAACACCAGCAGACTGCACATTCCCACCCAGGGGGGATCATGAAAACGGAATGAAAAGCACATTGGAGTATTATCCGAATTTTCATGGAATTGGCTTTGGTCCATCAGGGACACACAAAGCAAGAAAAGCTGAGTGTACCGTACCTTTAAAATCTGGTTTTCACAGGTCACACAGAGCTTGAAAGGAACATACTTCTGGGTGGGGCAGAGGGAGTAGAACTGAACATCATCATCCTGGCAGGGACTGCTCAACCCATGAGAGAGGCTTGTTTCCTGCCCCTGTCCAGGCTCCCCCCCCCCACTACAACATTATTATGAATGGAGAGTAACTAATTCACAATTCTGAAGATTAGAAACAGTGCTAAAAAAGCAGGCTAGATACTCGCTCCTCATGAGATAACCCCACGGGTGCAAATAAGCCCCATTCCAGCAAACAGGGAGTTCTAGCTCCATCCCCCTTCTCTGGCCACTTCTTCCTGTTTGCAGTGACAAGCATCTCTGCTCCTGTGATCCCAAGACCACAGTAGATTGCTACTGCAATAAAGCTCTTATTTGCATCAACAAAGTAACGTGATGTCAGAGAAGCGACTTAACACAACGTCAGAGAAGTGATGTCACACAACATCGGAGAAGTGCATAATCGTAGAGACAAGTTACTCCCACTGGTAGGGATGTCAGAGAATTCCACGACGGATCTTGGTGAGGCCGAATGCCAGTGCATTCAGCCCCCCGAAATCCATTGTGGAATGAAGCCCCTGCCCCCCCAACCCACGAAAGGCGCGCGGGATGAAATCCCCGCCGCCCCCACCCCACGAAAGGTGCCCGAAACGGAGCACTTACCTGCTCCCGTCTGCACTGCTTTGCGAATGGTGGCCGTCCTGTGGCCACCATTCACTTCCTCCTCTTCATAGCAGTGATAGGCTACGTAAATACTTACGTAGCCTATCACAGCTAATGCAGGGATACCATCCGGCCGCTGGGCAGCCCTGCAGGGACGCAAATGGCGGCTGTCGTAGCCGCTGCCATTTGCGTCCCTGTATTGAGCCGTGATAGGCTATGTAAGTATTTACGTAGCCTATCATGGCAGGGGGAGGGGACCCAGTGTACGCAAATGGCAGCTACCGCCATTTGCGTATGCTGGGGTTTTCCCCCCTGCCATGATAGGCTACGTAAATATTTACATAGCCTATCACGGCTCAATACAGGGACGCAAATGGCGGTGGCTACGACAGCTGCCATTTGCGTCCCTGCAGGGCTGTCCAGTGGCCGGATGTCCGGCTGCGGTTATCCGGAGCTGGCTGGCGGCTCCGTGGCTTGGCTGTGGAGCAGAGCCGGCCAGGCAGGATTCCAGGGGGAGGGACGAAGCACCTCTCCCCCATTGAGGATTCCGGGGGGAGGGATGGAGCGCCCAGCGCAGAGCCAGGTAGGTGTTTCGTACATCCCTACCCACTAGCAAATAGGAAGTACAGCACTATTCTGAAAGCTCAAAAGAGCACTCTGATGCTTTGATGTGTTGCAAAGGCATGCTAGTTACTCTAGTTACCTAGGTTACCGAGGGCAAAGGCAGGTGAAGGACACACCCCTAGGAATGTACAGTCCAAGTAATCTGCACAAATGCAGCTTCCCCACAGGTAAACTCTGGGGTGGCTGCAGACTGGCCGCAACATCATGTGCCTTAAAGGACCTCCAAATGGTCCCAATCCACAGCACATCACCAGTGAAGATAGGCCCATAGCAAGAACACTGCAGAAAAGGCCCTTTCTCTGAGTCTTTGGAGAGCTGCAGCCGGTTGGGTTGGACAGCAGTGGCCTTGAAGGATTATTGATGGAATCACTATAAGGCAAAAGCCACCATTCCCCACTTGACTGCCCTGTAGATGGACTCATCATCCTCACTCCACACATCTGGAGGGTGCCAAGCTGGGGAAGGATGCCATAAGGCATAGACACTATCCAGCAATTAGAGGTGAAAGATTCTTCAAGTGTGCAAAGTCGAACACATGGATTTCCTTACCTCCTTGACCCACACAGTGGCATACTTGTCAATGTGGAACATTTGGTCTGGGGATGCCTGTCTCTCTAGACTCCCAATTTTCACTGAAATAACTGAGTTATTGGGCTGTTCCACCCAGTTCAAGAAAATATCTAAATTGGCTGCCAGTTCGCCATCACCATCCAGATACAATCCATCCATGGAAGTATTGGAAACCCCAAAGTTTCTCAGGAAAAGTTGAAGCTAGAATGACAGAGAAATGCAGAAACTATGTTGGTTATCTCAGCACTGTTCATTCTCAGACCATTTCCCATGATTCAGGACCACAGCACATGCCTACTGGAATCAGAAATGCTATGTAAGTTTGGTTCACGAACACGAGTTTTTCATCCAAGGTCCATTCTTGAGTCCCTGCTTTGGCATTTTGGAGAAAGTTCACTTTTAATTCATTAGATCAGCCTTCCTAGTCTGGTGCCTTCCAGATGTGTTGGACTACAACTCCCATAATCCCTACCTAGCATGGTTGTTGCCCATGCTACAGACAGACATAGACACTTTTAAGCTAAGATTCATTGCACAACTTTTGTCTGGGTTGTTTCCCCTTCAAATTTGTAAGATTCTTGTCCACCCCCGCAAAAAAATTCTGTTTTATATACCTTTAACCAACAGTTCAATGGCTGCTTTTTGGTGCATCCACAACTAAAATGATCAAGGGGCTGGTGCAACTCCCCTATGAGGGATGGTTGCAACCGCTGGGATTGTTTCGCTTGGAAAAAAGGCGAGTAAGGGGAGATATGATAGAGGTGTACAAAAGTATGCATGGTGTGGAGAATGTGGATAGGGAGACATTTTTCTCCCTCTCTCATCATACTAGATCCCAATGGAGTCATCCTATGCTGATTGGTGGGAGATTCAGGACAGATAAAAGGAAGGGCTTGTTCACACAGTGCAGAGTTAATCTATGGAATTCAGTTCCACAAGATGTAGTGATGTTCACCAATTTGGATGGCTTTAAAAGAGGGTTAGACAAATTCCTGGAGAAGTCTATCAATGGTTAGTAGTCCTGATGCCTCTATGCTACCTCCAGAACCAGAGGCAGTGAGCCTATGTACACCAGTTGCTGGGGAACATGGGTGCGAGGGTGCTGTTGCACTCATGTCCTGCTTCTGGGTTTCCTGTTGACAGCTGGTTGGCCACTATGTGAACAGAATGCTGAATGAGATGGACTCATTCAGCACGAATGAGATGGACTCATTCAGCACGAATGAGATGGACTCATTCAGCAGTCTGATCCAGCATGGCTCTCTTATGTTCTTATGTGGGGAAGGTGTAGAATTTAGCCAGTAAAGACCTTATTTAATGTTATGTCTAAGAGTGTAAAGTACAGAAATGAAAGTAGAATGCCCTGTTTTTCAAGCAAGTTCCTATGGTACCTTTAAGACTTTGTTTTAGCCTCCTTGAGCCTAGCCGTGATCTCATTTTCACCCAACGTACTTGCCAGAGCAGGGGAGGCGTGTCACCATAATGAACCTGCTGAGCAGATTTGCCAAAGCTTGGCCAGGGCTATTTGCCTGGAGATAGTTTCAGAATGGGAAAGGCAATGCAAACCCCTCAATGTCAACCCCAGATGACCCCACTTTCCTGGAAGCCTATCTTCTCAGGAGCTACCATCTCCATGTTTTGCGGCCCAACCCCCTGGCCACCTATTTCAGTGATCATGGGCAGAAAGGGATGTGGTCAGAGGGGTGAGGCATGCCAACTCAGGAGACAGAGTCACAGACCATAGAATCATAGCATAGTAGGGTTGGAAGGGGCCTACAAGACTATTGAGTCCAACCCCCTGCTCAATGCAGGAATCCAAGTCAAAGCATCCCTGACAGATGGCTTTCTGGCCTCATCTTGAATGCCTCCAGTGTGGGAGAGCCCACCACCTCCCTAGGTCAATTCATAGAATCATAGAATAGTAGGGTTGGAAGGGGCCTACAAGACTACCGAGTCCAACCCCCTGCTTAATGCAGGAATCCAGGTCAGAGCGTCAATGTTTAACTTCTGTCCCCTGCTCCAGTTCCATCTACAACCTGGGTATACTGGTTGCTTATCTGTTAAGGAACTCTTGCCTTGAAACCCTTGCTTGTGTTGGAATCCCACCTGTCTGAGTCAAACTTCCTGACTGTTAGATCAATGCAACAATGAAACCAATGACCTAGGGACCAGATCAATATAACATTATAATGAGATGAATGGGGAACCGTGGAGTTCAGAAGTGGGAGAAGCATAAAGTACTGTGACCTGTTAATTTACTAAAGGGGCCTAACATGCTGTATATGGAGCACTTCTGTTGCAAAGTTAATTTTTGCCAACTGCCCAGAGAGCTTCGGTATAAAAATGTAATAAACAAACAAACAAACTCCATATGGCTGCTATTTTCTCTGTTGGTTAGGTGAGTCACAGACATACCTGCTCAGGCAAGGGAACTAAGCTAGCTGGATTGAGCAGGAATGTTTTCACAGTGATGTACCCTGGAGGGTTAGTGTTGTTTATGGCTATCGTGCAATCTTTACATGGTCCAGATTGCTTATTTCGGTCGTAGACCAGCACATGTAAAAGATAATGTACTAAAAATACAGCAAACAAGGAATCAAAACCGAATAACTACAAAACAATATAATAAGAACATACAAATCCCAATGTAAAACAAAAACCCCTCACAACTCTGGTTTTATTCTGTTGTATTATTATACTGTGGTTTTCATGTTTTCCATATTTTGTATTGTTTTATTGTGTGCTCTTTGGTTTTAATTTTTGTGAACTGCCCAGAGAGCTTTGGCTATTGGGCAGCATATAAATAAACAAATAAATAAATAAATTGAAACCCCTTAACAACACATTTAAAACATATTATTTTATCATCACCCTCCGACAAGTGATTGCAGCTGCAGAGAAACTAGCTACTTTTACTGTGACCTGGGGATCCTGATCGGACCAAAGATACAACAAATAAAACACATCTGATATTAGTCTGGGTAATAAAAGTGAATTGAAGATCATGATAAAAGGAGCAATAAAATAAAATGTGTCCAACTGCCTTCCACTTCCCCCACCTCTCAAGGGCATAAACACTCTTCATAAGAAGAGAGCCAGCGTGGTGTAGTGGCGAGAGTGTTGGACTAGGAGCTGGGAGATCCGGGTTCTAGTCCCCACTCGGCCATGGAAACTCACTGGGTGACTTTGGGCCAGTCACACACTCTCAGCCCAACCCACCTCACAGGGTTGTTGTTGTGAGGATAAAATGGAGAGGAGGAGGATAATGTAAGCTGCCTTGGGTTCCTTGCAAGAGGAAAAAAGGTGGGGTATAAATGCAATAAATAAATAAAATAAATAAGGAACCCTCCTGAATTTTCCTTCCAAAAGTGCAGATGGCAGAACATCAGACCTAGCTAATATGAATGCTTTTCTAAATTTGGGAATAGTCTAATTGGCCGTATACTTTGTTGGCACAAATGCTCTCCCATTGTCTCTGAACTCAGGGTGTAATGTGGCCATACTTAGATGATTTTGCAGTTCAATATCCCAGATTAGTAGCTTGAGCTTTGGTATATCCAAGAGCTAAAAGAACACTGGGAGAGAATCTCAGATTCTGTAGTTTCTCATTCAACGTCCTTTTGTCTGAAAGACATCATTTAGTAATAGTGGGGCCAATCCCACAGGAAAGTAAATCATCTTCAAAATTTCTCTTGTGTACCCATGCACAGGCCTCTATAGAAATTTGCCCCACTTGCAATTGTAAAATTACATTGGACATGCAGCTTGGGACTCCAAAAATGGCTCTCAGAAATTTAGTTGGTATAACTTCCAATTTCCATAAGCACATATCAGTGACCCATATAGCATCTCAGCTGTAACCTGAGCTAAGCTGTAATCTTTTTAAGGGAGGATCAATACCCAGAGCCTCAGAATTTGCAAAAATTCGCCAGACTACCATGCTTGAAATCTTCTCAGAGCCCAATCCCACAAACAATGATTCCATAACTGAGCACTGTTGTAATTATCGGTAGAGATATCCATGATGGGAAATGGAATACCTGCCATGGCTGAAGCCGTTGAAGTTCTAACCTGGATCCACCCACCATGACCTTCTGCTTGGATCTGGAAGAGTATGCAGCACGTAAAGCCCGCGCCAAAACCTGGACACTGTTGTAAACAATGTAGTTGTCTCGAGAAAGGCTTTGTTCAAGCACATCCAGGGGCAAATCCTCTTTTTGTTCACACCTTTCCCGGCCTTTTGCACAGAATGCATGCTTTGAATATAAACAATGAAATACTTTTTTCCAGTAAGGAAGGATGTGACCCATTTCAGAATGGTGATGTTTTGGCCTGTTGTTTGACTGGATCAAGAAGGAAAAGAAGTAATGGCTGTACTGGAGATGTAATGTACTCTCAGACAATACCGAAGTGATGTCCCACAAAGCTGTTGTGATGAAGACTTTCCCTTCAGTGGCTTTTACCCTATATTGAAGTAACAGATTGAGAACAAAGATCCCATTATAAAAAGAGCGAATCTCTGCATAATAAAGGAACACCTTAACTTGTTTCCATCTGAGAACCAATTGAACAGTAACTTTCAGTGTATACGCAGTCATTTCTGGGATTCTTCGTGATATAGCAACACAGACCCCATTCCAGGTGAGCAAAGGCGTCAGCATCTGCATGAACCTCTCTCCGTTGTCATTGTCTGGAGCAAAGAGACCGATCCATGTCCACTTGAAATGCAGGAGCAGTTTGACAAGCCCCTGGTACTGATACTCATCTTTCGGGACCACCCGGTAGAAAAAAGGGAATTGGGTTTTATCCTTAAGGTCACGGGAGACAAAACCATAACTGAGCTAGTAAGGAATAAAATAGATTAATTTGTTTGTTTGTTTGTTTTTCTGGCCAAAGCTCAGAAACCTGTTAACCTAAAATTATTAACAACCAGCAAAATGCTTAACAGCTTGATGAGGTTATGACCCATATAGTCAATGGTGGTGTAGTAGAGAGCCAGCGTGGTGTAGTGGCAAGAGTGTTGGACTAGGAGCTGGGAGATCCGGGTTCTAGTCCCCACTCGGCCATGGAAGCTCACTGGGTGACTTTGGGCCAGTCTCAGACTCTCAGCCCAACCCACCTCATGTCAGGGTGGACACTGAGCCCATAGAATCCCAGAGTAGTTCTGATTCTGAGGAAGAGGAGTCGCTCCTGGGGGAGGAGCGCGCTCCTCTTTCCCAGGGCCAACAGCTGATGGAGATTCCTCCCACCAGCATTCCTAGCTTAGATAGCAGTCCTGGGAGTGACAGAGCGTGGGAAGCAGACTTGATGGACGCGTGACGCTGACACAGGGAGCAGCGCCAAATGGAGGGTGCAGAAAGGAGGCGTAGTGCCCCGTTGGCGCGCAAACAACGGCTGCACCCAGAGGATCCAAGGGAAAAGGGGAGGGACTCTCCCTAGTCCTTAAGTTCAGGGGTCTGCTAGTGATTCCCTTTCAAACGGGGACCAACTGTTCCAACGTAGGGCATAGGTACTCTGCTGCTCATATCTAGTTGCTAACAGTAGAGTTGTTAAGTTGTAAAAGAGGAATAAAGCTTTGAAAAGAATCCCTTTGTCTGTGTCTGGACTTGGCTACTGGATTAGACTGAGAGAAGCCTCCAAGGAGCCCTTGACACCTCACAGGGTTGTTGTTGTGAGGATAAAATGGAGGGGAGAAGGATTATGTACACCTTCTTGGGTTCCTTACAAGAGGGAAAAAGGCGGGTTATAAATGCAATCAATCAATCAATCAGTATATTAAAAGGGTAGCAGGAGGTTGAGGGACTTTCTGCCCTTACAACTGCAACACTTCAAGTGCGGCATAGAAAAAAATAATAGTAAAAGGTACCACCAGGTCCACACTGGGTGGTGATGTAACACTTTAACTGCATCCCAGATTCTCTTCCCTGAACACGGTGCAGAGTAGGAGGCTGTGACGAACAGAACTGTAAATGCAGAGAACATGGCTTTAAAAGGGGGGTGGACAAATTCCTGGAGGAAAAGATTATCAGTAGCTACTAGTCCTAGCTACGTCGTAGAATCATAGAATCATAGAATAGTAGGGTTGGAAGGGGCGTATAAGACCATCAAGACCAACCCTCTGCTCAGTGCAGAAATCCAGGTCAGAGCATCCCTGACAGGTGGCTGTCCAGCTTCATAGAATCATAGAATAGTAGGGTTGGAAGGGGCCTATAAGACCATCGAGACCAACCCCCCCCCCCTCAATGCAGGAATCCAAGTTAGAGCATCCCTGACAGGTGGCTGTCCAGCTTCATCTTGACTGCTTCCAGTGTGGGAGAGCCCACCACCTCCCTGGGTCATTGGTTCCATTGTCATATTGGTCTAATAGTCAGGAGTACCTGTAGTCCAGTACCAGAGGCAGGGTGCTGATGTACACCAGTTGCTGGGGAACATGGGCGGGATGGTGCTGTTGCACTCACCTCCTGCTTGAGGGTTTCCCGTGGGCATCTGGTTGGTCACTGTGTGAACAGAATGCTGGACTAGATGGACCTTTGGTCTGATCCAGCAGGGCTCCTCTTATGTTAAGTGCTTATAAGAACACGGTATCCCTGCAGCAGGATCAAACCAGCATCCTGTTTCTCACAGTGGTTAACCAGATTACCCTGGGAAGCCCACAAGCAGGACCTCAGTGTAATAACTGCTTCCCACTCATGATCTCCAGCACCTGATATACAGAGGTTGCCTCTGATACTGGAAGTAATGTATAACCACCGTGTCCAGTAGCCATTGACAGCCTCATCCTCTACAAAGTTGTCTAATCCCTTCTGAAAACCATCTGTACTTTGGCTGCAAAGTCCACAGTTACCTATGTGCTGTGTGAAGATGAGCTTCCTTTTGTCTGTCCTGACTCTCCCACTGTTCACCTTCATGGAATGACCCCCTCGGGTTCCAGCATTATGAGAGAGGGAGACAAACATCTCCCGATCCACTTTTGCCACACCAGCCATAGTTTTATAAACTTCTAACATGCCCCCTTTTACTTGCCCTTTTTCAAAGCTAAAAAGGCCCAGAGATTCCAGGTTACCTCGATCAATGGATGGAACCATAACTTAAATATTTTCCCAATGAAAACAATTTCCCTTTCGATGTTTGAAATAAATGAAAAATGCATAACATCGCTCTGGCTTCCCTTGCTGGTGAATCGTCTGGAAAATACAGTTCCAGCAACACTTCTTTCTTTCCTGAGACACATATTGAGGTATCCATACTCTGCTTATAATAGTCACATATAATATTCCAAATGGGTAGTGTCTTAGTTTGTGGCAGCAAAAACAATGTGGCAGATTGAAAACTTACAAACGTATTCTAGCGTATTTGTTATTTCCTTATTTACAACTTTTGTATACTGCTCCACATCCAGACAGATTCCAGAGCGGTGGACAATAATAAAAAAAATAAAATAAAAACACCATGTAAAAATCATTACTGTTTTAAAAAAGAAACAAGAGTTCTGATAAAACTGTGGCCGGTCACTCAAGGAAGGCTTCCTGAAATAACAATGTTTTCAGGAGGTGTCAGAAGCAACACAATGTTGGTGCCTGCCAGACTTCCAAAGGCAGGGAATTCCATAGGAAGGGGGCCACCACATTGAAGGCTTTTCTCTTGGTGGACTCCAGTCGGGCCATGTGGAACCACCATAAGCTTTCATGGACTAGAGGTCTGTAGACCAGGAATGATTATGTCATAACAAATCTGATAGTCTTTAAGGTGTCACAAAATTACTTGTTAATATAAGATTCAAATATCAAAAAGCCTATCGGATTAAGAAAAGATCTAAGGGTCTTCCAAATTTGTTCATGCACCAAAAAGGATGAAAATCATGTTAAGGGTTCCATGTCATGTAAGCAATTCAGTTAAAAAAGACAAATATTTTAAAGTCCCACAGTAGTCAAGCTTCTCCCTAAAGAATAGGCATAGGAATTCAGGCTGAGTTTTATACACAGGATCACACCTTCTAGATTGCAGAGATAAAGGACTTTTGGAGAGGAATCTAAAGAGGTATGCTAATTTAGCCCCACCAATGTGCATAATGTCATGCATAACATATCCCCCCCCCACACACATACACATAGACATTGTCCTCTGTGTTGTTGTTGTTGTTGTTGTTGTTATTATTATTATTATTATTACATTTATTAATCGCCCATCTGGCTGGTCACCCAGCCACTCTCAATATACAGTACAACGGTCTTCCTCTTTCTCCTCTGGGTTCTGCCAACAATCATGATTCATTATTTTGGGGAGGGAAAGTTAACATGGTATGTGTAAAATGATAAAAGACTCAATTTAAACCTATATAATGGAAATATGCTCAAGGGTCATATAATATAAAGCGAGACACAAAGAGTAGCTCCCCCCCCCATCCCCATCAGCTGCAGGCCTCCTAAAGCAATGTGCAATTAGGCTGCACCCCATTCCTACCTGTGGGATTTTGTAGATGCCCAACATGGCTGAAATATGGGTGGAAATTTCAGAGTCTGCACCTTCTAGAACAGCCAACGGGACATTCTGTTTTCCACAGCTGTAGTTTGGAATATTCTTATGCCCTGGAGACAGCAGATCTAGCATGGCGTCATACGTGATCCTTACACTGAAATAATTGTCATACATGTTGTAGCCCAGGGTGATGTTGAGTAACAGCCTTGGACTCTGGTTGATCTCATGGATGGCATACAAGAAGGCCAGGTTGTGCAAGTAAATTATGTCTTCCTTTCTGCAGCAAAATATATGTGTCACATTGTCACCCTCTGTTTAAGAAACAAAATGTCAGATTCCTTATTCTGAAACTTGAAGGGTAGATCCAGGCGGTGTAAACCTCTTGAGTTTATTCTTAGAACGGCATTTGTGGTAGGGCAGATCCAGATCCTGAAGCACAACGTGTGGTCCCCACAGAAGGTTTTGTACGTGTTGGGGTGGGCAGGTAGTTTCTTTGCCACTACAAATCCAATAAGCAGTTGCCTCTTCGAAACAAAAGCAAGGCAGATGTGCGCCCTCCAGTGCCGGAGGAGTGCACAACCTTCAAAGGATGCAATCACATTAAAGCCCTTGTTTAAAATGTTCATGAAATAGTGGGAGCACTGCTGCAGGGGAGGGGGGCATTGCTGCTCTTTGGTACTTTAAAAGGGGGAGGTGATTTCATAGAGCAGTCATAGAATAGTAGGGTTGGAAGGGGACTATAATGGCCTGTGGTGAAATGCACCCCTAAGCCTCTACATCAGTGAAGTGAGTAAGGGTGCTATCCTATGGAAGCCTCTGAGTTCAGCGTCCTCGGAAGCCCCCGAACTCGGAAAGCTCTGTGCCCTGTTGGGGTGAAGCCAACAGGATGGGAGGAGCGGAAGAGGCGCTCTTTGCCTCCCCGTCCTGCAATGTCCTTTATTTTCGCTAGACAGGATTTTCAGCCTGTCTAGCAGGGGTGCTTTGGAGAGGGAGGGAATGAGGTGGGGGAAGGGTGAGGATAAGCCCCCTTTCCCCCCTCTCCAAGAACATCTGAGGGTCAATCCGAAACACTGTTGCAGTGGGGCCAGGAACAGCGGGAGGAAAGCCCTGAGATTTTTGATTAGCACGGATGATATCATCTGTGACCTCCCACCCCACCCTCAGGTTTCCCTGTTGCCTCTGCCTTTAGCTACAATCTGCACACTAGCTGAAGGTGGGTGAGGGGAGAGAATACATTTCCCCAGCAATGATACATTGTTGTGAGCTTATCCCTGTTGCAATGCAAAAAAATTGGGGGTTGCTTGTTCTGGAATGGACAAGTAAGACCGATTAGCTTTACGAAAGACCTGCTCCTGGTGGAGATGAAAATTGCTAGTAGTGGGTTTATTGACTTCAAGATACAGTCTTTCTCCTTGGGGATGGGAAAAGAAACTCCTAGAAAATCATGTGCTGGTGGTCTTATGCTGTTTGGGGATATGTTGTCTTTCCCTTTCTCTTGCGATCGTCCTCTGCAAAAGCAGGAGGGTGGGAGATGGCTCTTATAACCCTCTGTGCATCTGCCTGCCTTTCTGTTCCTCTCACATCCTTTTGGGTTGCCCTGTGTCTTTTCTGTTTTCTCCTTCCTGTGTCTGGGTGCTTTCTTCTGTGAAAGAGAAAGTGATAAGAAGAGCTTGCATTTGAATTTGTGTTTTCTCTGAGGGTTTTTCTCATTGCCATATTCATTCATTTCCCTTGCAAGAGCCTTTCCTGTGCTTTCCATGTCTTTTAAGACCATCATCGTCGTCGTCATCATTATATTTCTATACCGCCCGAAAGCCGGAGCTCTCTGGGTGGTTTACAAAGATTAAAAACATTAAAAATACAATATACAGAGATTAAAAACAATTTACATAAAACACATGAACAGACAATATACACAAAAGAAACATATATCTAAAACCATACAAACAATCTCAGAAACAAACAACCATAACCATAAGACATTCCAGGATCGATTAAACACTTATCATATACTGCCAAATGTCTGGGAGAAGAGAAAGGTCTTAACCTGGTGCCGAAAAGATAGCAATGTTTGTGCCAGGTTGCCATCATTGGGGAGTTCATTCCATAATTTGGGGGCCACCACCAAGAGGGTCCTCTCCTTTGTCGCTGTCTTCCAAGCTTCCCTCGGTGTAGGCAGCTGGAGGAGGGCCTTAGATGTTGAGCATAGTATATGGGCAGGTTCATGTTGGGAGAGGCGCTCCGTCAGGTATTGTGGTCCCAAGCTATGTAAGGCTTTATAGGTTAAAACCAGCACCTTGAATTGGGCTCGGAAACATACAGCCAGCCAGTGCAAGTGGGCCAGAGTTGGTCTTATATGTTTGGACCTTCTGGTCCCCGTTATCAATCTGGCTGCCACATTTTGCATGAGCTGCAGTTTCCGAACCGTCTTCAAAGGCAGCCTGATGCAGAGTGCATTGCAGTAATCTAACTTGGAGATCACCAGAGCATAGACAACTGAAGCCAGGTTATCCTTGTCCAGGTAGGGGCATAGCTGGGCCACCAACCGAAGTTGGCAGAAGGCACTCCGTGCCACTGAGGCCACCTGAGCCTCAAGTGACAAAGATGGTTCCAGGAGGACCCCAAGCTACGGACCTGCTCCTTCAGGGTGAGTGCAGCCCCATCTAGAACAGTTTGAGCACCCTCCATCCAGTCAGCAGAACCACCCACCAACAGCATCTCAGTCTTGTCTGGATTGAGCTTCAGTTTATTAGCCCTCATCCAGTCCATTGTCGCAGCCAGGCACTGATTCAGCACATCCACAGCCTCACCTGAAGGAGATGAAAAGGAGAAATAGAGCTGTGTGTCATCAGCATACTGATGAAAACGCACTCCAAAACTCCAGATGACCACACTCAACGGCTTCATGTAGATGTTAATCCCCAATGCGTTAGGATCAGAGTTCTGCGGTCATCCAGAGCTTGGGGGCAGAACTGACCCCTGTGGCATCCCATACTGGAGAATCCACAGGGCTGAGAAATATTCCCCAAGCACCACCTTCTGGAGCAGACCATCCAAGTAGGAGAAAAAACACTGTGATGCAGTGCCTCCCACTCCCAGCTCAGACAATCCTCCCAGAAGGATACCATGGTTGATGGTATTGAAAGCTGCCGAGAGATCAAGGAGAATCAA
This sequence comes from Heloderma suspectum, assembly GCF_057233095.1. Classification (NCBI taxonomy): domain Eukaryota; kingdom Metazoa; phylum Chordata; class Lepidosauria; order Squamata; family Helodermatidae; genus Heloderma; species Heloderma suspectum. The sequence continues at coordinate 398,049,763 of NC_139459.1, forward strand.
CAAGGTCACACTCCCCTGTCCCTCTCCCAACATAGGTCATCAACAGGGCGACCAAGGCTGTTCCTGTGCCAAAACCTGGCCTGAACCACGACTGAAATAAATCTAGATAATTGGTCTCATCCAAGAGTGTCTGGAGTTTGAGTCAGGCATTGGCTCACCTAAGCTCACCCAGTGAACTGAGTCAGAGCCTTTCCTGTGCTTTCCATGTCTTTTAAGACTATTATTATCATCATCATCAACAACACTTCTATACCACCCAATAGCCAGGGCTCTCTGGGCGGTTTACAACAATTAAAAATATTTAAAAAATTACAGTATACAGAGACTAAGAACCATTTACATAAAAACACACATGAACAGACAATATACACAAAAGAAACATATATTTAAAACAACTTCGAACAAACAATCTCAAAAGCAAACAACCATAACCATAACCTATTCCAGGACTGATTAAAACTTATCATATGCTGCCAAATGCCTGGGAGAAGAGAAAGGTCTTAAGCTGGCGCCGAAAAGATAACAATGTTGGTGCCAGGTGGGCCTCATCAGGGAGATAGTTCCATAACTTGGGGGCCACCACCGAAAAGGCCCTCTCCCTTGTCGCCGTCTTCCGAGCTTCCCTCGGTGTAGGCAGCCGGAGGAGGGCCTTAGATGTTGAGCATAGTATATGGTTAGGTTCATGTTGGGAAAGGCGCTCCATCGGGTATTGTGGTCCCAATCCATGTAAGGCTTTATAGGTTAAAACCAGCACCTGGAATTGGGCTCAGAAACATACAGCCAGCCAGTGCAAGCAGGCCAGAGTCGGTCTTATATGTTCGGAACTTCTGGTCCCCGTTATCAATCTGTCTGCTGCATTTTGCACAAGCTGCAGTTTCTGAACTGTCTTCAAAGGCAGCCCGACGCAGAGTGCATTGCAGTAATCTAACTTGGAGAACACCAGAGCATAGACAACTGAAGCCAGGTTATCCTTGTCCAGGTAGGGGCATAGCTGGGCCACCAACTGAAGTTGGCAGAAGGCACTCCGTGCCACTGAGGCCACCTGAGCCTCAAGTGACAAAGATGGCTCAAGGAGGACCCCCAAGCTACAAACCTGCTCCTTCAGGGGGAGCGCAGCCCCATCCAGAACAGGTTGAGCACCCTCCATCCGGTCAGCAGAACCACCCACCAACAGCATCTGTCTTGTCTGGATTGAGCTTCAATTCATTAGCCCTCATCCAGTCCATTGTCGCAGCCAGGCACCGATTTATCACATCCACAGCCTCACCTGAAGGAGATGAAAAGGAGAAATAGAGCTGCGTGTCATCAGCATGCTGATGACAACGCGCCCGCAAACTCCAGATGACCGCAGAACTCTGATCCTAATGCATTGGGGATTATGCGGCATACTGCTGCTCTTTGTGTATGTGGGTATGAATACATAGATAAGGATCAAAACACCTCCTTCATCATCTCCACCTTAAAAGGATCACGCATAAGGAGATATGAAAGACCTCTGTGGAAGACTCTGGAGATCCCTGCCTCTCAGAGGAGATGAGACTGGGGCTAGACAGACATATCGTTTGACCCGGTATAAGTCAGCTTCCTATGTCTGTAAAATATAGCAGATACTGGAACACGTGCAGCATGATTTGCTATCTTAACTGGAGGGATCATGCATTTAACCAAGAAAAAACATTGCTTATGGGGTGGATTAAAATATATAATAAATACATGAATTACCTGAACGTATATCCAAGCACAAGGTTCAAAAAGAGAAGAAGGCGTTTGCTTTTTCTGGTAAAGGTTTCTAGGAACAATCTTCCTAGGAACGATCTCACTCTTTTTCCTGCTAACATTTTTTTAATGTTCAAGATAAACATAACTAATTGTGGTGGGTGAAACCTGCAGGATGTGGACACTAAGTAGTGCCTGAGTGTTTATTCACACACACTGCTCTGGGGTCATAAACCTACAGTAAACCAGGGGCAATCTTGGGAGTGGGATTTACCATGGATAGCGGCAAGGAAACAGTTGTTGTTCCTTTTAAAGAAGTCCAGGAAAGTCAGATCTGGTTGCAGTAACGTTAAAATCTGTCACTTCATAATTACTTACATTTCAATGTCTATAGAAGGAGGGTGGGAGAAGAAGGTTGGCTGGAATACAGCATGGAGAATAGGTAAGATCCCACCAAGGAGCTGATCTCCAGGTCTGTAAAAATTGTAAGAGTTGAATAGATCTCTAATTAAATTCAACGGGCATTTTGACCTCAGCTTTCCCCAGGCTACACAGGGCAGCAGCAGAAATAGCAGCAGGAACAGCAGTATCGTGCTGGGCATGCCTGCCACAGTCCCCTCCCTTGTGCCTGCTCCCATGGAAGAAGCCCAAACTCTCTCGCAAGACCAAGGCTGCAGTCAGTTGCTTTGCTTATTCAGATGCACTCCAGCCAGGGCTTCAGATGATATTAAGCCTCATGCCAGCAGCATCCCTGCCCTTCCATTAGCAAAAGCCCCAACGCTCAGTGGTGCACAAACTATTTACGAATCACCGCTTTCACGCGCAGTGCAATAAATTACCTCATGTTGGACCAGCTTCTAATGTTTATGTTATTAGTCTCAAAAGCAAACTTTGGGAAATCCCTGGTGTGTTGGCAAGAAGAAGTCTAGATCACCATGATTTTAATAATTATAAAGAGAAGAGCGACCTCCATCACATCCTGAACTCTCCGTGTGGCTTCATGCGCAGGTGTGCGGCTGGAGAAAAACATGCTTGAAAAAAGTTGCCAATAGACCATATGATCTGCCTAATGAGAAGGCAGATCAGCAAATGGGATTTACATATACCAGCAGCTTGAACTAAAGCTGACTGCACAATAGTTGGGCATATTGTAGAACTGGGAAAAGGGCAGCAAAGGGCAACTAAAGGGCAGCAAAGGGCAACTAAAAGGGGCTGGAGCATCTCCCCTATGAAGGAAGGTTACAACAACTGGGATTGTTTAGCATGGAAAAAAGGAGGGGAAGGGGAGAGACGATAGAGGTGTACAAAATTATGCATGGTGCGGAGAAAGTGGATAGGGAGACATTTTTCTCCCTCTCTCATAATACTAGAACCCAGGGGTTATCCCATGAAGCTGATTGGTGGGACGGTTTATTCATTTATTTGATTTACTGAAAATATTTCTTGGCCGCCTTTCAGAGCAGAAGCCCTCCCAAGGTGGCTTACAACAATAAAATACATAAAAACAATTAAAATATTAAAAGTGATAAAACTGTAAAAGCAATAAAAACAATAAAAGCCAGCAATAAACAATTAAAACCAACAATAAAACCAACAATGACGTTAACAGCAGCAACAGTAGCAGTCATATCAGTAGAAGGCCAAGGTAAAATAATATGGTTTCAAGGCCTTCTTAAAAGACTGCAGTGAGGGAGCATGGTGGACCTCCAATGGGAGCTTGTTCCAAAGATGTGGTTCAGGACAGATCAAAGGAAGAATTTCTTTATGCAGCACATAGTCAAACTATGGAATTCACTTCCACAATATGTAGTGATGACAATCAATTTGGATGGCTTTAAAAGGGGGTTAGACAAATTCCTGGAGGAGAAGGCTATCAGTGGTTACTAGTCCTGATGGCTACCTGCTACCTGCAGTATCAGTGGCAATATGCCTATGTGCACCAGTTGCTGGGGAACATGGGCAGGATGGTGCTGTTGCACTTACGTCCTGCTTGTGGGTTTCCCGTGGCCAGCTGGTTGGCCATTGTGTGAAGAGAATGGTGGACTAGATGACTGTCAGGGCTTCTTCACACGGAGCTTTTATCCTGCTATTGCGATTGGTCACTCACGGAAGTTTGCGGGCCCTTTAGATGACGTCTCCTGAACTAAATGACCCTTATTCCATTTTAAAATAGATCGGAGAGAATGAGCTACCAAATTACCCTGCTTGTGTTCCATTTGGGTTCCTTCCATGAAAAAGAAAAAGCTGCAAGGAGAGGAGCTAAATCAAGGAAAGATATGGAAGACTCAGATAAGGGGGAGAAGGAGGGGGAAAGGGGAGGGGGAAAAGAAAGCACATGTAAAGTGAGTCTGTTGTGATCCTGCATTTAAAATGGAAGCAGAAAGCCCCATTTTAAGTGCAGGATTTTAGGCTGGTGTAGAGATGCTGTCCGTCTGATCCAGCATGGCTCTTCTGTTGTCCTTACTGTACATACCATCCCTTCTCCATCCCATAGGTTCCTCATGCATTATCTGATATTTATTTGTTTGTTTGTTTGTTTATAACATTTCCTGGCTGCCTTTCAGGGCAGAAGCCCTCCCAAGGTGGCTTACTGCATTAAAATATATAAAACCAGTTAAAATATTAACAGCAATAAAAACATAAACACCATAAAATAGCAATAAAAGCAACAATAAAAGCCAACCACAACAGCAGTCATTTCAAGAGAATGCCATGGGGAAATAATATGTTTTCAAGGCCTTCTTAAAAGCCTGCAATGGCAGACCATGATGGACCTCCGATGGCAACTTGTTCCAAAGCTGTGAGGCCACTTCAGAGAAGGCCCTCTCCCGTGTGATCACCCACCTGACTGCTCTCACAAGTGGGCAAATGAGAAGGGCCTCTCTTTCTGATTTTAACATGTGGGCAGGCTGATATGGGTGTAGGCGATCCTTCAAGTAACTTGGTCCCAAACTGTTTAAGGGTTTAAGGGTCAAAACCAGCACTTCAATGTGGGCTTGGAAACGTGCTGGTAACCAGCTGGTGCAGTAAAGGCATTATGTGATTAGATCAGCTCTCCCCCGCCAATACGCGGGCGGCCGCATTCTGCACCAGCCAAAGTTTCTGAGCCGTCTTCAAAGGCAGCCCCACATACCGCACATTACAGTACGGTAATGTACCGTACATTAGTAGTCCAGCCTGGACGTTAGTAGTGTGTGGATAACTGAGGCAAGGTCCATCCTCTCAGATAGGACTGCAGCTGGTGTACCAGCCTAAGCTGGTCAAATGCACTTCTGGACACTGCAACCACCTGGGCTTCCCCAGTTAGCCCAGGAGGACTCCCAGACTGTGCACTTGGTCTTTTAGCGGGAGTGCAACCCATCTAAGACCAGTTGTAAACCTCCATCCCAAGTTGTTGGTTTCCCAACCCACAGTACCTCCAAAGGACAGGGGAGCTATCTTCGGATGCTTCACTGAGATCTGAGGTGGTGTAGATCTGACCTAGCTTTGTCCACCTGGTACTCTGTATAGCACCAGGCTGGGGGAGGGGAAAGGTCAACGTGATCCATTTAAGTTCAACCCTACTCACCAGGAAACCCCTTCATCCTGGGATGGACTTTGAGGTTCTGTACCTTGTGTTGGGACAAAACTATAGATGGGGAATGCTATTGGTTTACCTCACATCTGCTGCCCAGTGGCCTCACTGACCAAGAAGGATGGAGTGGTCTCAGATGTGGTTTTGGAAAACCCTAGGACGTTAGTCCTTGGGGACATCAATTTCCATGCTGAGGCTGCCTCAACAGGACCAGCTTGGGACTCCATAGCTTCCATGAAAACTATGGGGCTGTCGGAGTTTGTCACTGGCCCAACACATAGGGCAGGGTATTCATGTGATGTAGTGTTTGCCTCAGGGCATGAAGATTCCATAAAAGTTGTTTTGGGGTAGAAGCTGATACTGACAAGTAGGGATGTTGCAGGAGTCTGAGAAGGGGGTGGAGTCCAACGGACTTCCTCCAATTTGGCCTCCCAAAACCTGTTTGTCAAGCCACCACCACTTACTGGGTCTGCAAGTGCCCGATAGCTGCCCGTCCCTTTCACGAGATGCCATTTTGCACAAAGATGGCGGGTTGGGGTTTTGCGGATATGCAATGCTACATAAATGGTGGCCGTAAAGGGCCGTTTACACAACATTACAGGCGTACACGGTCCATTTACTCCTGTAATGCTGTGTAAATGGCCTGTTATGGCCACCATTTACAAAACATCACATATTCGGAAAATCCCAAGCTGCCATTTCTACTCAAAATGGTGGCTTGCCAGACACTTGTTGGGCACTCCAGTGGCTTGCATGGCAAGCAGGGGCGGGCGGTGGCGGTGGCTCGGTGAGCCCCCGGCAAAACTGGATGGAGGTGAATCCATCCATCCCTACTTTAGATCTGCCATGTCCCCTCCCTCGGACACCCAACATCACCCAAAGGAAGACTTAGATTCAGACAACTCACAGGCCACCCCGCTTCAGGAGTCATCAGTATATTTGGAACCTCAGAGCTGGGGTCCAGGGAGTCATCCTGGGGATCTTGCACTGGACGGCAAACTGTACCATAGGTTAATAGGATGGATCTGAGGAGTTAACGAAGTCTGAGATTGATGGATGGTGTACAAACTCCCTGTCAGGGTTGTATCTGAGCCCGAACAGTCCCAAGGCAGCTCTGATTCTGAGGAGGAGATACAATTCGTGGGAAAGGAACTCTCTCAGACTTCAGAGGCGCAGCTGGAGGGGGAGCCCCCCCCTGCTCACAGCCCTGAGTGCGACAGTGACCCAGGCATGGAAAGGGAGGGACAACTTGAGCTTTTAGATGTGAGGCGCAAGTGATGAGGCCCGCCTGGTGCCAACATTATCTTTTCAGTGCCAGGTTAAGACCTTTCTCTTCTCCCAGGCTTTTGGCAGTATATGATAAGTATTAATTGATCCTGGAATGGCACATGGTTATGGTTGTCTGCTTTGATATTGCTTGTTGAAGTTGTTTTAGAGATATGTTTTAGATATATGAAACCATATCAATCTGGTTTCAGGCCTGGGTGTGGGGCGGAGACAGCTGTGGTTGCCTTGGTGGATGACCTTTGTTTGGAACTGGACAGGGGGAGTGTGTCCCTGTTAGTTCTGCTGGACCTCTCAGTGGCGTTCGATACCATCGACCATGGTATTCTGGGACACCTCACTGGGAGGGGACTCAGAGGTTTTGTTTTACAGTGGCTCCATTCCTTCCTAGGGGGGCAAACTCAGAAAGTGGTGTTGGGGGATGCCTGTTCGACTCCATGGCATTAGCTTGTGGGGTCCCTCAGGGTTCTGTTCTGTCCCCCATTCTATTTAATATCTACATGAAACCGCTGGGAGAGGTCGTCCGGAGTTTTGGAGTTTGGTGCCACCAATATGCTGATGACACCCAGCTCTACTAATCCTTTCCACCAGATTCCAAGGAAGCCGTTCCTATCCTCAACCAGTGTTTGGCATCAGTAATGGACTGGATGAGGGAGAACAAATTGAAACTTAATCCAGACAAGACAGAGGTGCTCCTGTCAGTCGAAAGGCAGATCTGCGAATAGGGATTCAGCCTGTGTTGGATGGGGTTGCACTCCCCCTGAAGACTCAGGTTCACAGTTTGGGAGTGCTCCTGGATTCAGCCCTAAGCCTAGACGCTCAGGTTCCAGCGGTGGCCAGGAGTGCTTTTGCACAGTTAAAACTACCTCACCAAGTGCGCCCGTTCCTGGAGATGTCTCATCTGGCCACGGTGACACATGCCTTAGTTACATCCTGTCTGGATTACTGCAACGTGCTTTACGTGGGGCTGCCTATGAAGAGTGTTCAGAAACTGCAGTTGGTCGAAAGAGCTGCTGCCAGACTGTTGACTGGGGCTGGTTACAGGGAGCATACAACTCCCTCATTAAAACAGCTTCACTGGCTTCCAGTCTGTTTCCGGGCACAATTCAAACTGCTGGCTATGACCTATAAAGTCTTATACGGCTCCAGTCCAGGTTATCTGAAAGACCGTATCCTCCCTTATGAACCTGCCTGTGTCCTGAGATCTTCTGGGGAGGCTCTTCTCTCAGTCCCACCACTGTCTCAGGCATGTTTGGTGGGAACCTGGGAGAGGGCCTTCTCAGTGGCTGCCCCACGGCTGTGGAATGCCCTTCCCAGGGCGGCTAGAATGGCTTCCTCCTTGATGTGTTTCCAGAAGCAGACTAAAACATTCTTGTTCCAGCATGCCTTTGGGACATAGTTGCAACCTGGGAGTAAGCTATTGAAATGCTGTTTTAAAATACTGCTTTAATGTTTTTAATATAATTTTAATTGTATTGTTGTTTAATTATATTTTAACTTTTGTATTTTTCATATGTTTTAATTGTATGTTTTAATGTTTGTAAGCCACCTTGTGTCCCAGTATTGGGAAAGAGGTGGGGTACAAATATAATAATAATAATAATAATAATAATAATAATAATAATAATAATAATGATATTGTATATTGTTCTGTTCATGTGTTTTTTTATGGAATTGGCTTTTAAAATCTGTACATTGTATTTTTTAATGTTCTAATCTTTGTAAATTGCCCAGAGACCTTTGGCTATTGGGCGGTATAGAAATGTAATAAATACATACATACATACATACATACACCTGGAATGGAAATAACTTTTCCTGATGAAAACAGGGTATAGTAGTTGAAGGCTATCCAGGTGTTTGAAAGGACATTGCTCTTGGTAGAGTATACATGGTCCATCCTAATAACTCTGGATGCTCCTTCCTCCGTCTTCTCTTACATAACATCTGGGGTCCTACCACATTTGCCAGCCTCGAAAGGAAAGGTGGAGTGGTGCATGAGACCTACCAGTTGGCTTGCAGAGCTCTTGGCTTGGTAGATAATGAGAGCCACTGGGAGAGGAGAGCACTCTAAGAGAAGCAGCATTAGCTGATGCACCAGCAAAATTAAGACATTTGTTTTCAGTTATGCTGACATCCTGTCAGATTCCTTAACCGCTGACACCATGGCACGACCGACCACAGGAAAAGCCTTCCTGAGGACGTCCTACATCATCTTCAAAGAGAGATTCCAGATAATGAGATAGATTATGAAATTTAAAACATCAGGCTTTAATATTAATAGAGGATATATTACTTTGAACTGGTGAGAAACATCTTAAAGGTTATGGTTTAGCATCACCCATTTGCAGTATCCAGCTATGTATAGATAGGGAATATTTAAGGGAAGCAAGGCAGGATATAAGACAATTGTAATTTGTTACCACCCATGAATTGACATTAGTTAATGAGCGAAGGCTGCAATTTCCAAAATTATGGATAGCATACACTTCAGTTTAGGTAAATAAATGTTTGGATGCCCCTGGAGGCACTGGGAAAACCTATTCAATTAATTTATTACTAGTAAAGTGCCGTCTCAGAGGAAAACCACACTTGCTGTTGCATTGCTGCTACATGGTTGTAAGGCTGGAAAACTGCACACTCCATGTTTAAGTTACCACTCAACATCAGTGTTGGAGAGCCAGTGTGGTGTAGTGGTGAGAGTGACAGACTGGGAGACGGCCGGGAGATCGGGGTTCTAGTCCCCACTCAGCCACGGAAGCTCACTGGGTGACTTTCAGCCAGTCAGAGACTCTCAGCCCAACCTACCTCACAGGGCTGTTGTTGTGAGGATAAAACGGAGAGGAGGAGGAAAATGTAAGCTGCCTTGGGTTCCTTGCAAGAGGAAAGAAGGGGGGATATAAATGCAATAAACAAACAAACAAACAAACTTCATTGTGCAACGTATCTACACAGACCTCTCTGGCAAAGCTATTGCAGAAGTGTGAATTGATAGTTTGGGAGGAATGCAATATGGCAAACAAACTACCTCTCGAAGCGCTTGACCTCACATTAAAAGACATTCAAGGGAATGAGGCCCTTATGGGTGGCATGACCATCATTATGGGTGGCATGACCATCATTATGGGTGGCATGACCATCATACTAGTTGGAGATTTTTGACAGAAACTGCCCATGATTCCCAGAGGTGTGTGTGTGTGTGTGTGTGTGTGTGTGTGTGTGTGAAGTAAATGCATGTATTAAGTCATCCGGTTTGTGGTCTTCTCTTAATGTTCTGCATCTATCAACAACTATGCGAGTATATCTAAGGTAGGGATGTACGAAAGTGACTTACCTGTTCATGATTTTGTTCGTGGGGGGGGCGCTCCATCCCTCCCCCTGGAATCCTCGACGGGGGGGAGGTGATCCGGTCCTCCCCCCGGAATCCTGCCCGGCTGGCTCTGCTCTGCGGCGGCTCCGCAGAGCAGCCGGCCAGGGCTGTCCGCAGCCAGATTTCTGACCACGGACTGGCTGGTGCGGACACAAATGGCGGCCACCATAGCGGCCACCATTGGCATCCAGACAGGTAGCTGTGATAGGCTACGTACGTCTTTACGTCTTTTGCTGGGCAAAAACAACAACAACACAGCGTACGCAAATGGCAGCAGCTACGGCGGCCGCCATTTGAGTTCCCTATTTTTCGCTGTTTTAGCCTACGTAAATATTTACATAGGCCATTACGGAAAAAAAAAAAAGGAGAATGCAAATAGCGTAGTGGGCACTATTTGTGTTCCTTTTTTATTTGCTGTTTTAGCCTACGTAAATATTTACGTAGGCTAAAATGGGGGGTGGAAGGAACAGAAATAACGCCCAATACGCTATTTGCATTCCCCTTTTTTTCCCACCTTAATAGCCTACTTAAATATTTACGTAGACGAAAATGGTGAAAAATAAGGAATGCAAATGGCGGCGGCTGTAGCCGCCGCCATTTGCGTACACCTTTTTTTAAATTATTGGCTTGCCCTGATAGGCTACGTAAAGACTTACATAGCCTATCACGGCAAAGACCAGGATGTAAATGGCAGCCAGGGCAGCTGGTCGAAAGACCAGCTGCTGCCACTGCCGCCGGAGCTGCCGCCATCTGGAACATCTGCCCCAGGTAAGCCTCGTCCCGGGGGAATCTGCGGGGGGGGGGGCAGAGGTGGCAGGCCATTCCGCCAAGGATTTCGGGGGGCCGAATACCAGTGCATTCGGCCTCACTGAAATCCGTGGTGGAATTCTCCGCCATCCCTAATCTAAGGGACAACTTGAATTCAGGTGCCTTTGCTCATTTGCTGCTTCAGATCAGCAATGGGAATGTAACAGAAACAGAGGGAAAAATTGCGATCCCTAAAAATTTGGGGATTTTAGTAAACTCCGAAGAGTTAGCATCCAATGTTTACCCTGGAATTGAGCAACTGGCACCAAAACCCACATTGTGGTTATGTGAAAGAGCTATTTTAGTTTCAAAAAATGATATGGCTGCAATGGTTAATGAACTCACCATGGATACGTTCAATGCTGACAAAACAATTTATTACTCTATAGATGCTATGACTATTTGTTGCAGAACCCAGAATTAGAGAGACCATGGAGTGAAGGAAAAAGAGATTCTTTATTTAACGTGCGGGCTTAAGGCTGGAATCATTTCCAAAGAGCCAGAAGCCCCGAAATACATCAGCACATTGTTTTTATATACATTGTGACACATATGAAATGGCTTCTCCTCCCCATCCCGCGTGGGGTTGCAGTCCTCAACATTTCTTCTCCTAGCACCATTGTTTATAATACAAGAACTGGGTTATAAGGTAGCCATGATAAGGAGAGAACAGAAGAGAACAGCAGAGAACAAGATATACAATTGTATGACCTTTGACAAGATAAGGAATTCCTGTGTCTCATCAGCTTACAACAATATATTCAAGGGAGAAAGAGCTCAGCAAGAACATGAAGCATGAGACTGCATGAGGCTACTTAGTCTGACCCCCAATATGGCTGCTACATTCCCCCCTTAAATGCATAATTTCATTACAATTATAGCATTTTTGATAACCATACAAAGCTTTTTGTGACATACATATTACTTAGCCTCTTGTTGGGCTATTAGAGCGTAGAGGGCAGCAGTTTTACTAGCTGAGACATAAACCAGATTGGTTAAACAGCGCATAAGACAAGGAACGCAGAGACATAACAGTATCTCTATGAACAACACTGGTAGAATTAGGATGAACAATGCTTCAAGCCAGCTAAGATCTGGAAGCCAAGGGGTCAACTAATTTAGCTAATTGTTTTGTCTTATTGTTTTGTTAGCTACTATATTGTGCAGCTTGTTGATCTGTTCATCTACAGCATTGCCATTATCAGTTAAGTTAAAACAACAGAGCTTTTGGTGTGTCTCACAACTTAAATGATGAAGAAGGAAGAGGTAATCTATACCAGCTCTATTTTCTAGAACTGCACCTCTTAGATCACGCAACTCTTTATTTAACAATGACAATGCTCGTGAGGTGGCATTTATGCTTTTGGCTAAGCTGCAAGCTAACCGGTTGATCTTTAGACCATTAGCCAAGGCTAAACCTGGAACCCTAACCAGTGACATTGCTAAGGCCAATTTTTCTGAGTCAGAATATAACTGTACATGACTATTACAATTTTTAGTTAGTTGGAGTGCTCGAGGCTGCCGTCGATGGATTTTTTTGGGCCACAGGGGAAGAATTGGCACCAGTTCAATTGGCAGCTGAGGCAACATGGGTGGTTATTAGACAAGTTGGCAGGAATGAATGACCAAGTGCGGGAACTACATGTCTAAAACGATCCATGAGGTAAAAGTATGTGGGCATCATTAAAAGATATGTTTTGAATTTTATTACAGTGGAAGGGGGCCAGGGATAGCTTTATATTTTCTGGAAAATTTTTGGCAATTAAGCATTCGTGCACATGTAGCATTTGTTTCAGCAATGATGGGGGTGCGTAGAGTGAACTCTGTAGGGGGTAGGATCTTTGCAACCACGCCCCAATTAGCATTTTGGGAATAAGTTAAACTTACACCATAAACTCTTAACATGGTATCTTTTTGAATTTTCCCAGGATGTCTACAGACAGGTATTAGGCAAGAGCTAATAAGCCTGTTTACAGGTATATCTCTTGGCAAACAAAAATGTTTTACTCTCGTGATGTTAGCCAGGTGAAGCCAGTAATTATCAGCAAATCACTGGGACAAACTTCTCCTTCCAGGGGCAGACCCCCCTTTTTGCACCTTATTAAGGAGACACAATGCAACACTACTAACACTACAACACGCATGTTTGATCTTCTTTGGGATCTGACCGTACGCCGGGCAGCTATTCACCTGGCAAGCTGCAGTAGGGTCTAGTCCCCTTCTTCAATTCTCCAGTTGCAGGTCTGACCGTACGCAGGGGGACAGTCTCCTGGTGTGTCCACAGTAAGGTCTAGCCTGAGTCTTCTTACTGCTTTTTTAGAATGATTTTTAAAGGATTTTCAGGATTTCTGTTTACAGTCTACTCTCCCCCTCTCGCTCTCTTGACTCGTGTCCAATGTATCCAGGGTTTAACTCCAGCTGCTTTCATAGCTGCGGGGGTGGAAAGTATGACAGTTTTCAGTCCTCTCTATCTGGGAGTCAAAGGGTTATTTTTCTCTCTTTAACTCATACTTTAACTCTTGGTTGGAAAGGATGAACTTCTGTGATGGGAATGGCTTATTTTTTTAAGACAAAGCAACGCTGGGCTTGAAAAACTTTGCCCAGTGTTTGGACTTCTTGTTTAAGGCTAACGTTTGCTTGCTCTTGATGCCGCTCCAGTGTCAATTATGAAGTCAATGTCACGGCCCTTCTCAAGCTGTCTCCCTCTTCGCCCATTCTGGCCCCTTTGGTTTTCTCCTTTGTGTATTTGATTTATTTTATTTGGGCATTCATGCCACTAATGTACATCTTGTCTACACTGGGCACACTGGTTCTTTTTTAACAATCTTCTGCCTCTGCCGGGTCTTCTTTTCTTCTTTCGTCCACGTCTCCTTGGGCCTCTGGGTCGAGGGGGGTATACTGGAGATAGGCATCTGAAAGACGCTCCAAGTACGCTCTGGGGCCTCGGTGGCACCTTGCAGCACTTTAGACACTTTGGTCATATTAATTGTCTTCTTCATACCTGCTTTCATGGCTTCTAACAGCAGGGTTTGATACTGGGTGAGGTGCTCTAGCCCCACTTGTGTTTTGGGATTCCAGCGAGGGGGGGATTTACTTACAAGGAGACTTTATTGGGTAACTTACAGCACACAGGCGTACCTAATGGTTGGATCAGACAGCTTCTCTGAACCACGAGCTATTGGGCTAAATGGGTTTTTATACCATACATGTTACCCATGAGGCAGCACAACACTAGCAAGCATTTTCAGCATAGGCTAGAAGTGTTTGGTTCTCAGGAACAGCTTCCTGTAAACAACTTCGCTTCCTAACGTGCTTGATAACACTTTTATTCATTAGTATGGGAAGACAAATTTTTTCTCTTTCTTTTGCTTTCTTTTTCTTTGCTGATCTGCCTGTATTGCAGATCATGTTTCAAACTTTTTACATAAAACTTTCTGCTCCATGCACCAGCCTTGTCTCTTTATTTGTCTTTTTTCAAGTTAAACTCACTTACTTAAACCTTTCTGCCTTACACTAGTCCCAATGACACACATTTGGGATAGGCTCTTCTTCTCCTTCTAGTTACATTTTCTTCATCTTAAAGAACTATTACATTATTGTGGCTACTTTACCCCAGGTAATAAGCTCCAGGCACAATCAGCTGCTTTTAATTTACCCTGGGGGCAACTATGGCCACGCTTCTTCTCTACAAATGTTTTTTTTTCTTTGCCTCTTGCCTTTTCTTTCTTCTTTTTTTCTCCCTTCTCTATCTGTCTTCTACTTTCTCTATTCCTTTTTTTCTACTTGCCTTTGTCTTTTCTCCTTGTCATCTATTGGGAACCACACTTAGTATCATTTGGAGTTGCAACTAACACTAATCTGCAAATATCACATATATTTTATGATATTTAAGAAATCATAAAATATACACAACAAACTTTTTCTTCAATTTAACACAATGAATGGAAAACACTTTTTGCATGGTAAGGCATGATGGAGCAGATCCAGCAATTATACTGCTCTTCTGGCTGAAAGCTCAGGGCCCATTAAAATCAAGGGACGGGCATACCCACACACGCAAAGAGTTCTAGGTCACCATTTTTGCATCAGCAACTCTATGCTGCATGAGTTCTGGCAGAAGGAAATCTAAAAGTCATAGATCAAACTCAGCCTGCTGTACACTGAGCTGACTACAAACACAGACACACGGTCCACAGCGATGAGAGTTCAAGTTTATCTAAAGCTTCACAGCACTGTCCATGGCAAGTCTTTGACAATTTAAAATTTTAGTCCATGTGCAGAGTGTCTCTAAAAAGCCCAGATGATGATGGAGGCAAACAGAGAAGGCTCTGGGCAATGAAGATGCGATGTTTCCAGCAAAGGCTCTCCACTTATGCATCAGTTTAAAAAGGGGAAGTGTGGCCCTACACCCCTTCTGACAGGCAAGGGCCTTTAACTTTTTAGCAAGGCCTCTGTCTAAACAGAGCGGCACAGCTCAGCTCTCTAGCCGTGACACTTTAACCTGGGCAACTCCTTTGTAAATTTTATTTTACTTCTGTCAGGTTCTCTCACAGACATTTTAAAAACTTACTCTTTTTTTTTTCTCTTAACCTGGTACACGAAAGCACTGAAACACTGAGCGCCGAAACTCAGGACGCTGGGGGGTGATGGGCATCGCCTTATACTTGCATTTTTCAGGCAGCCATTAATCTTCGGGGAGGCGGTGGGGTGATTTGCAGGACTTCAAAGGCAAGCTTCCCAGTTTGTTTGTATCTGTAAATCCCAAGCTCAAAACAGGACACGATGAGGTACAGGGCAGCCAAATTCTTGCTTTGGCACGGGCAACAAATAACTCGGGTCAGCTTTCTTCGCTGGGGTCTCAAACAGGAAAACAGTCTTAATTTAAAGCTGTAACATCACTGACAGCGTCAGCCAGCCAGCTACACAGATCTCATTGTTTTTTAAGACAGTTGCTCCAATATCTTCTTTTCTTCTCAATCAGGTTGGGTCTCCCAGCTTACACAGTTTATTGCAGCTTCCAGGAGCATGGTAGTAGCGTGATTTTGGCTTGGCCAGGAACATGCTGTCTGGTTTCTCGGTCTCTTCAGCACACACACTCAGGCAGTGTAACACTGGACACTCAAGTCAGTGAGATTTCTTCATTGCAGGGAATCCCACGGCAAAAGCTTAATGGTTACGCTCTTCAGAAATCATATAGCCAATGGTCAGTAGCTACAGGCTCTATGCAATTCTAACACAGTTCAAAGCTAAACACGGCTACCTTGACAGAGATCTTCAACATGGTCTTTCCGCTTCATTCTGCTTTAGGACAGTCTTATGGCACACTTTTCACTCGAAGAGGGGTCTAGCCTGTGCTCTGGGGGCTGATTTTTCACCTTTATTTTCTATTTTGCCTTCATCTTCTGGGTCTTCATTTTCAGTTTCCATTTCTTAGGGATTTCATCTCAATTAGGCGAGGTGATGATGTTGCACAACTCAGAACGTTGTGGGCAATTTTCCTGCCCCCCCTCTCTCGGCATGCTAGGCTAACAGCTACTTCTTCGGCCTCACGCTCTCACGCTCCCACGCTTTGTTAAAAGCCAGACTGTCCTGCAACATTTCTCTAATTAACAGCCTCAGATCTTGTTCTTTTTTTCCTCTCAGCTCGACCTTGAGCTTTTTGCTGTTTTCTCTTTCTATTCTGAATCTTTTTAAAAAAACCTTTTTCCTTCTTTGTTTGACATACATCCCAAGGGGGTGCAAGGTTTGCTTCCCCCACCACCCATAGCCTCCCTCCTAAATTGAAGACAGACACAATTAGGGAAGGGGAATTGGTCAGTGAGTAAGGGGTCTCACTGGCCGACACAAGAGGATTTTTCACACCACGCACTTTGCTACTGGCCTGGGCACCCATGTTAGAAAAAGAGACTCCGTAACTGTTGGCGTCTCAAGTTACATAAAAGCCCGAGTGGCGAAAAATGTAGGCAGAGCAAAAAGAAAATCATACTGACGTGCTCATGACTAACAGTTTGGTAAGCTGATATTGACTGTTTATTGGCTATTGACTTGGTGAGCCGATGTACTAACTGTTTCATTGGTTACTGGTAAGAACAATAGAAGCAATATGGTATAAAAGGCTTTTGCACACGTGTCTCGAGGTCCAGACTGCTCTGCACCCGTTTTGCAAAACGTTTCAATAAAATAGTGTTGGATCCACTGCTGCCTGCCTGGCATCCTTTCCTTCTAAACTGAAAGCAAGGACTATTTTTATCTAACAATTTGGTGCCGTGACTCGGATCCTGCTTCGGGGCGCATCCCCTTCGCGCTGAGCCGAGGGGCCATGGAGGAGAAGTGGCCACAGGCGGTTGTTTACACTGCCTTCTCCTCACGATGGCGGCGGCAGAGGTGCTCAGGGACCAACACCAGAGGAAGAGGGAGACGTGATCACTCCTTTTAGGCACCGGCAGTGGATCAATAAGCAGCTGGACGCAGCTGCGGGCGGGACAGAAGAGGCTTTTGGGGTAAGTGAAACAGCTTACATTAGGGGATAAACGCGGGACGGTGGTGTGTTTGTGATTGTGTGAGACGCCTACGGGCGAAGCGAGTGGGGAGCCCCGATCTGCATTTCCTTACCCCGGAGATGGGCTAGGTCAGAGGAGGGCGAAGCGCAAGAATTGCTGACTGAAATTCCCACCGTCATGGGCGGGTCCCAATCTAAGTCTGCGAAGAAGTCCCATACGCCCTTGAAGTGTTGTTTGCGCAATTGGTCACGTTTTAAGCAAGATTATAGAACTAAGATGACAAAGGATCGTCTTGTCTTTTTTTGCACTCGGGAATGGCCAGTATTAGAACCCAAATGGCCACCTGAGGGGTCTTTTGACCCAACCTTGGTATCTGATGTGCGAACTACAGTAGCACAGAGGGGAAGTTGGGACCATTTCCCTTATATTGATTCGTGGGCAACTTGTGTACCCCTCGGCGGCAGGCCCGCCCCATGGGTAATTAAATGTATGTCCTTGGCCCTCCCTGTGATAATTAAGAAAAAATTGACCTTCCCTATTAGAGAGGTCCCCGACTCTACCGCCCAATATCCTCAAGAGACGTTGTTTGTTTATGTCCCATTCACGACATCTGACTTGTATAATTGGAAACAATTTAACCCCTCCTTTGAGGAGGACCCCAGTCCATTGTTGTCCTTAATAGAAAATGTGAGGCTCACACACAATCCTACCTGGGACGACACACAGATGTTATTAAACACTTGTTTCCTTAGTCAGAAACCAATTATTCTTGCTGGCGCGCGCCAAGCTTAGGGAGGAGCTCCCCCTTGTGACCGAAGATCAGATAGCAGCAGTGTTGCCTTTAAGACACTGATCGGAGACTAGCCAACGCTGCACAAAGGCAGAGGCATGCCGTATTTTTGGCTCATTTTAGCAGGCATGAGACAAGCCGCGCAGAGGGCCCCCAATTTGCAAAAAGTTCTGACTTTAAAACAAGACAAAAATGAGCCTCCTGCCATGTTCCTCCGAAGGCTAAGGGAAGCCTTCACCAAATATACTGACATTGACTTGAATGATCCAAATAATTTAAGGATCCTCACGACTCAGTTCGTGGGAAATAGCTGCCAGGACATCAGAAAGAAGTTGCAAAAAGTTGAAGGAGGCTTGGCAGCTGACCTAGGAGTTTTAGTTGAAGTAGCTCAAAAGGTTTATGAGAGGCAAGAAGAAGAAGAAAGAAAAGAAAAAGACAAGAGGCAGGCCAAGCTCCTTGCTGCGGTTCTTAAACCTGACAAAGAGGGAGCTAGAAAGGGGAGGAAAGGGGGAAGGAAAGGATCTCCCCTGGGGAAAGATCAATGTGCCTTTTGTAAGAAAATGGGGCACTGGAAGCGTGACTGTGAGGCTTTGAAGCAGAAAGAGAGAGGGGAAAATACGGGAGGAGCGCAGAGAGTTCTGTATGAACAGGAAAGAGATTAAGACAGACCGGGGCCCGGCCCCCTCTTAGCCGTCTCTGAGGCAAGACGGGACCCCATGGTCAAAATAAAGGTTGGGGGCCGCTCCTACAAAGCCCTTGTAGACACAGGGGCCGCCCTGTCCGTCCTCCCCCTCAGTGAGCCCCCAACGGGAGGTGGGGGGTTCACCACCATAATGGGGGTCGAGGGAAGGGCAACCCAAGTGCCCCTCTCTCGTCCCCTGTTCACCAAGGTTGGGAAAACACACCTAGAACATGCATTTGTCTGTACCCCCTCCTGTCCGGTGGCATTGCTAGGGAGGGACTCATTGACTAAACTCCAAATTGAGATTGCTTTTACTCCTGACGGAAGGATGGAGATACGGCTCCCTAAACAGCAGAGTAGTAACTACCAAATGGCCCTTTTAAAGGTTGCAGAAGAATCCATCCCAGAGGCCACCGAGGACTGGAGCTTAATAGAAAACAGAGTCAACCATCTAGGGGGGGTTTATAAAGTGTCAAAAGAAAAAGTACAGTTGGCCCAACCAACTGTAAAATTCCTAGGCCACCACTTAACTAAAGGGACTCGGAGCCTAGGGCAAGAAAGAGTCGAAGTCATCCGTGGCACTCCTGTCCCTAAGTCCCCCCGCGAATTGAGGGCCTTCCTGGAGTTGACCGGATTCTGCCGACTATGGATAGCAAACTGTGGGGAGACAGCGCGGCCGCTGCATGAGGCGCTGCAGAAAGATAGACTGGATAAATGGAAATGGACTAAGGAAATGAATAAGTCTTTCCTCAGTCTTAAAGCTGCTCTTGTGTCACCATCCGCACTGGCCATACCAAATCCCAGCCGGCCATTTAGACTTTATGTGCATGAAAATAAGGGCATAGCTTCGGGAGTGCTCTGCCAGCGAAAAGGGCCCTCTTGGAGACCAGTGGGATATTACTCCAAGGTCCTAGACGTCATAGCAAGAGGATGGCCAAGTTGCCTAAGAGCAGTAGCGGCAGCAGCTCTGATCTGTACCAAAGCCGAGAGAATGACAATGGGAGGACCCATTGAAGTTTGGGTGCCGCATGGAGTGCCGCAAATTTTGGGATCAGGAGGAGGAAGCAAATTTCTCAACCCAGCCCGGCATTCCCGATATAAAATAGGTTTACTAACAAACGAAAACCTCACTTTTAAGGCTTGCTCTAGCTTTAATATCGCCACACTACTGCCAGCATTACTGGGCACAAATGGATCAGGACTCCCAGATCATGACTGCTTTGAAGTATTAGACCTAGACACCAAAGGCCGACCGGACCTTGAGGATGAACCAATAGAGGGAGCCAGAGATCTGTTTGTAAATGGGTCTAGCTATATGCTAGATGGAAGGCGCTACACAGGAGCGGCCCTCATTGTGCACGAGGAAAGGTTGCCTCCTCATTTCTCCACCCAATCCGCTAAGTTGGTAGCCTTAACAAGAGCCCTGCAGGCAAGCAAAAGGAAGCGAGTATACCGATAGCAAAAATGCCTTCGCCGTTGTGCATGCTCATGGGCAACTGTAGAAAGAGAAGGGATTCCTTACAGCAAGCAGATCTCCAGTGGCTAATAGCGGCCTAATAGTGGATCTTCTGGATGCCCTCCAGCTACCCTCACAAGTAGCTGTTGTCCACGTCCGAGCCCATGGGAAAGAAAAAGAGGAAAAATGGAGACAGGGAAACCAGAAAGCAGATGAGGCCGCAAAAAGAGCAGCCAGAGAGGGAATCCAAAGAACATTCCTCATTCTACCCAAAAGAAAAGAGCGCCCCACATACTCCCCTGCTGAGTTACGGATGGCACAAGAACACGGAATAAGTCCCTGCGACGACGGATGGATCCAGATGACAGATGGAAGACTGCTTCTTCCACAGACCCTGCAGAGGGTTGTTCTAAAACAAGTTCACCATTCTCTTGGACACCCTGGAGCATCAGCCAAGATTGACTATTGTAAGAGGCTGTTTGTCTCCCCTAGCATAACTGTATGTGCCCACCGACTGGCCGTGACCTATAAAGTCTGCCAGAAAACCAACCCTCCCAGGGCACCCCATCCTCCAAAAGGAGGGCGACCATAGGCCTACTATCCCTTCCAGAGGGCACAGATTGATTTTGCTGAGATGCCACCATGTAGGGGTTACAGGTATTTGCTTGTAATAGTATGTCAAATGACAGGGTGGGTAGAAGCGTTTCCATGTAGGAACTGCCAAGCTAAAACTGTTGTTGCTAAATTGTTACAGGAGGTGGTGCCCCGGTTCTCCCTGCCCGAAGTTATAGAGTCCGATCAGGGCTCACATTTCACCTCAGTTATTACACGGGGGATGGCACAAGCTCTGGGAGTAGAGTGGCATTTACATTGCCCCTGGAGGCCCCAGGCAAGTGGACAGGTTGAAAGAATCAATCGGAGCCTCAAGGAGACTTTAACCAAACTCCAACGAGGGGTGAAGCTCACTTGAGTTGAGGCTCTGCCAATAGCTTTAACGAAGCTTCGAAGGATGCCAAGATAGGACATAAAATTGTCCCCCTTTGAACTGATGTTTGGGTTCCCGCCTCGGGTACACTGCGGAAGGAGGGAGGAAGTCAAGTGGGAGGTGGGTGATCAGATGCTAAGGGATCAGTTGACTTCTCTACAGTCTGTTCTTTCACAGCTACGAGCTTATTCCGTTCCGTTACAGAGACTGCCGGTAGATGCACCTATCCATCTCTTCCAGACGGGAGACGAGGTGTTGCTGAAAAAGTGGAATAAAGAAGCTTTAAAGGAAGGGTGGGAGGGGCCTTATTTGGTGAGACCAACCAGCCACTCGTGTATAAAGCTTGTGGGTTCTAGCAAATGGACACATTGCAGCCAGATAAAGCCATTTAGGCGACCCTTGCTTCCTTCTGTCACCTGGAAAGAACAGAAGGACACGGGCAACAGTCCTTTGCTCCCTGGCACCCCTCCGGAAGCTGCCAAGGACACAGGCGAAGAAGCCATCCAGGAGCCACAATCACCTGTAATATACAAGTCACAACATCTAGGAGAAGCTCGGGATCGAATTACAAAAAACTTGTA
Organism: Heloderma suspectum; assembly: GCF_057233095.1. NCBI lineage: Eukaryota > Metazoa > Chordata > Lepidosauria > Squamata > Helodermatidae > Heloderma > Heloderma suspectum. The sequence goes on from NC_139459.1 coordinate 398,071,508, forward strand.
ATATAAAGCAAGTATTGTGGGTGGTGTTGGTAACGTTAGTCAAAAAATATTAACATAGATGGTGATACCTCAAGGACTTGGGCTTGACAGCTTTAAAATAAAACCCTGAAATGTCACACCTACAGCCCTCAGACCACTTCTAGTACAGATCCCTGAGAAAGAGAGGCGTCCCTGGAGAACCAGGTTAGAGATCCCAATAACAGAGGAAACTGATAATGTGTGATTAGAGTAGATAAAGTATACAGCCAAGTCTTTAAATAAGTCTGACTGTTTTGTTTGTGCCACAGGGAGATCTGTAGCAAAGGTGCTGCCCTTTCCACTGGGATGGGACACTCCTTCCCTCCTCACCTGTGTGATCCGTTTGTTCCAGCACCCTAACGCATGGGGAAAAAGAAAAGAAAAGTGCCAGACTCTCAATAAACTATACCCGTGATGCTATAAAGAGATTGGCTGAGCAACTAGATGCCACCAGCCAAATGGCTTGGAAAAATCGGCGTGTTCTTGATATGTTAGCAGAAAAAGGAGGGGTTTGTGTCATGCTAGGTAGGCGGTGTTGCACCTTCATCCCTAACAACACTGCCCCAGATGGCACGGTAACAAGGGCTTTGCAGGGCCTCACCGCCTTGTCTGAAGAATTAGCCAAGAATTCAGGAATTAACAACCCCGTGACTGCCTAGTTAGAGAGATGGTTTGAAAAATGGAAACACCTAGCAGCCTCAATCCTTATTTCGCTTGTAGTGATGATAAGAGTTATAGTGTTATTTGGTTGTTGCATTATCCCCTGTGTTAAAGGCTTATCCCAGCGATTGATAAAAACCGCTCTGTCAAAACAGATGCTCTTGCTTTATTGTACCAATAAAGAGGCTCCGTTTTAAACGCTTTAAGACATGAATAAAGACTTAAAGGAGGGAATTGTTAGAAAAAGAGACTCCGTAACTGTTGGCGTCTCAAGTTACATAAAAGCCCGAGTGGCGAAAAATGTAGGCAGAGCAAAAAGAAAATCATACTGACGTGCTCATGACTAACAGTTTGGTAAGCTGATACTGACTGTTTATTGGCTATTGACTTGGTGAGCCGATGTACTAACTGTTTCATTGGTTACTGGTAAGAACAATAGAAGCAATATGGTATAAAAGGCTTTTGCACACGTGTCTCGAGGTCCAGACAGCTCTGCACCCGTTTTGCAAAACGTTTCAATAAAATAGTGTTGGATCCACTGCTGCCTGCCTGGCATCCTTTCCTTCTAAACCGAAAGCAAGGACTATTTTTATCTAACACCCGGACGGTCAACGGTATGCGTCAGAAACCGCAGTAGCCATTCACACAATAATCATTCTCTCCACTGCATCCATATGTACCTGCCACCCACTTTTCCCACTTTTCACCAGAGCGGAAAGCAGCTTCCCCAGCTTCCTCAGCTTCCTACTGAGTACTGGCGTGCTGGGTACTGGCGCCCACTCGGGGGTGTGATCAGGCCCCCCTTCTACCCGCAAGGAGTAGGTTCTTTTCGTATACGTATACCACCAACACTGACCTTCTTCATGAGGCGGGGCCCTCTTTTTTTCTGCCCAGTGGCCTTTCTCCCTAAAGGCGGGGCCCTCTTTTTCCCATATACTTGCCTTTCTCCTGAAGGCTTCCAATGTGGGTTTCAACTCAATTGCAGCTGCAATACAGGCAGGGCTCAAGTTCCTTCCTCCGCTTCCCAAGGTTCTCTTGCCGCTCGCTGCCGTTTGGGCGATCCCGGCGCAGGCTTTCTCCCATTCACTCGACAAAAAGGTCGGTGGCGCCAAGAAAGGGAGGCATGCGCCGAGCTCGTCCTCCCGGTGCGGCGATCAAGAGCAGGCAACTGCCACCTGTCTGGCTCAGAGCCTGCCACATCCGAGTCACGGCACCATTTATGTTGCAGAACCCAGAGTCAGAGAGACCACGGAGTGAAGGAAAAAGAGATTCTTTCTTTAACGCGCGGGCTTAAGGCTGGAATCATTTCCAAAGAGCCAGAAGCCCCGATTTACATTAGCACATTGTTTTTATAGACATTGTGACACATATGAAACGGCTCCTCCTCCCCCTCCCGTGTGGGGTTGCAGTCCTCAGCATTTCTTCTCCTAGCACCATTGTTTATGATACAAGAACTGGGTTATAGGGTAGCCATGATAAGGAGAGAACAGAAGAGAACAGCAGAGAACAAGACATACAATTGTATGACCTTTGACAAGATAAGGAATTCCTGTGTCTCGTCAGCTTACAACAATATATTCGAGGGAGAAGGAGCTCAGCAAGAACATGAAGCATGAGACTGCATGAGGCTACTTAGTCTGACCCCCGATATGGCTGCTACATACTTAACAAATCACAGGGACAGTCCCTGAAATTTGCCGATTTGGGCTTGCAGACTGAGTGCTTTTCTCATGGATAGTTTTACGTTGCATGTTCCCATGTAAGTTCACCTCACAATTTGTTTATTTCAGCACCCAGTGGAAGAACAGCCAAATATCGTACAAAGAAGCTTGGTGAATTAAATTTGTTAGGGATCCAAAAATGGGAATAGACTGTTAAATGTAATTGATTACAGCCTAAATATGCAGCATTGCCTGGTTATACAGAAAAGCACTATAAAATTAATAGCAAATAGTTAAAAAAAGTGAAATTGGCTGAAAAGTAATATAAATAAAATACACAGGTAACTTTCCTCACTTCAAGTTATAACCTTTTTTTTTTTTAATATTCTACACCCATCTCTGTCTCCATTAAAACCAAATTCCCCGTTTAGTGCACAATTCCAGGAAGAGCGAGAGCATTTGAATCACCTGCTCCCCCCCCCAAATGTGGATGCCTGAGTTGCATCCACTGTAAATTGAATGTTCTAATTAAATTAACCCAGGCAATGCTGGGTTTCAAGTCTATGCCCCAACCACTGAGGCCGAAGAAGCTGAGGTTGATCGGTTCTATGAAGACCTACAACACCTTCTAGAACTAGCACCAAAAAAAGATGTCCTCTTCATCATAGGGGATTGGAATGCTAAAGTAGGAAGTCAAGAAATCACCGGGATAACAGGCAGGCATGGCCTTGGTGTACAAAATGAAGCAGGACAAAAGCTAATAGAGTTTTGCCAAGAGAACATGCTGATCATAGCAAACACTCTTTTCCAACAGCACAAGAGGCGACTCTACACATGGACGTCACCAGATGGTCAATATCGAAATCAGATTGATTATGTCCTTTGCAGCCAAAGATGGAGAAGCTCCATACAGTCAGTAAAAACAAGACCTGGATCTGACTGTGGCTCAGATCATGAGCTGCTTCTTGCAAAATTTCGGCTTAAATTGAAGAACGTCAGGAAAACCACTAAACCGTTCAGGTATGACCTAAATCATATCCCTGATGAATATACAGTGGAGGTGAGGAATAGATTTCAGGGATTAGACCTGATAGACAGAGTGCCTGAGGAACTATGGACGGAGGTCCATAACATTGTTCAGGAGGCAGCAACGAAATCCATCCCAAAGAAAAAGAAATGCAAGAAAGCAAAGTGGCTGTCTGATGAGGCTTTACAAGTAGCTCACGAAAGAAGGGAAGCGAAAAGCAAGGGAGAAAGGGGAAGATATACCCAACTGAATGCAGAGTTCCAGAGAATAGCAAGGAGAGACAAGAAGGCCTTCTTAAATGAACAATGCAAAGAAATCGAGGAAAACAACAGAATGGGAAAGACTAGAGATCTCTTCAAGAAAATTGGAGATCTCAAGGGAACGTTTTGTGCAAAGACGGGCATGATCAAGGACAAAGAAGGCAGGGACCTAACAGAAGCAGATGAGATTAAGAAGAGGTGGCAAGAATACACAGAAGAACTCTACAGGAAAGATCTGAATGTCCCTGATAGCCATGATAGTGCGGTCACTGAAGTTGAGCCGGACATCCTAGAGAGTGAAGTCAAGTGGGCCTTAGGAAGCATTAGTAACAACAAAGCTAGCGGAGATGACAGTATTCCAGCCGAGCTATTTAAAATCCTAAAAGATGATGCTGTTAAAGTGCTGCATTCAATATGCCAACAAATCTGGAACACTCAACAGTGGCCACAAGACTGGAAAAGGTCAGTTTACATTCCAATTCCAAAGAAGTGCAACGCCAAAGAGTGTTCAAACTACCGCACAATTGCGCTCATTTCACATGCCAGCAAGGTGATGCTCAAAATCCTACAAGCTAGGCTTCATCAGTATGCGAACCGAGAACTACCGGAAGTACAAGCTGGGTTTAGAAGAGGCAGAGGAACTAGAGATCAAATCGCCAACATTCGCTGCATCTTGGAGAAAGCAAGAGAATTCCAGAAAAACATCTATTTCTGCTTCATTGACTACGCTAAAGCCTTTGATTGTGTGGATCACAACAAACTGTGGCAAATTCTGAAAGTGATGGGAGTACCAGACCACCTTACCTGTCTCCTGAGAAACCTGTACGAGGGTCAAGAAGCAACAGTAAGAACCAGACATGGAACAACCGATTGGTTCAAAATTGGGAAAGGAGTACGACAAGGCTGCATATTGTCACCCTGCTTATTTAACTTATATGCAGAGTACATCATGAGAAATGCCGGGTTGGATGAATCAGAGGTCGGAATTAAGATTGCTGGGAGAATTATCAACAACCTCCGATATGCAGACGATACCACCCTAATGGCAGAAAGTGAAGAGGATCTGAAGAGCCTCTTGTTGAGGGTGAAAGAGGACAGTGCAAAAGCTGGTTTGAAACTCAACATTAAAAAAACGAAGATCATGGCATCTGGCCCCATCACTTCCTGGCATATAGAAGGGGAAGAAATGGAAGCAGTGACAGATTTTACTTTCTTGGGTTCCAAGATCACCGCAGACGGTGACTGTAGCCATGAAATTAAAAGACGCTTGCTCCTTGGGAGGAAAGCTATGGCACACCTAGACAGCATAGTAAGAAGCAGAGACATCACCTTGCCGACAAAGGTCCATCTAATCAAAGCTATGGTTTTCCCAGTAGTAATGTATGGCTGTGAGAGCTGGACTATAAGGAAGGCTGAGCGCCGAAGAATTGATGCTTTCGAACTGTGGTGCTGGAGAAGACTCTTACGAGTCCCCTGGACTGCAAGGAGGTCAAATCAGTCCATCCTGAAGGAAATCAACCCTGAGTGCTCATTGGAAGGACAGATCCTGAAGCTGAAGCTCAAATATTTTGGCCACCTAATGCGAAGAGAAAACTCCCTGGAAAAGACCCTGATGCTGGGAAAGACTGAAGGCGAAAGGAGAAGGGGACGGCAGAGGATGAGATGGCTAGATAGCATCACGGATGCAATGAATATGAACTTGAGCACGCTCCGGGAGAGAGCGGAGGACAGGAAGGCCTGGCGTGCTATGGTCCATGGGGTCACGAAGAGTCGGACATGACTGAACGACTGAACAACAACAATGCTGGGTACTTCAGCCCACCATATCTAAGTTGTCCATTCAAACCATGCACTCCAACTCTCCCATTTTGGCTCAGAGGCTTCAAGCATTAGCACAGAAACAGATATACTCAGTGTACTTGTCCAGATGTTTCTGTCATGTGCATCTTCTGCTATGGCCCCTAGGTCTCTTTGACTGGCTATCGTGTTTCACCATAAATTCATGGACTATTCCTTCCCTGTCCTGACTTGGGCAATGAGAAGTATTTTCATATATTGGCTTTCTCCTACATTCAGTTTAAAAACTGCTCTGCCTATTCTTTTGTTTATCCCCAGTAATCTGGTTCCATTCTGGTTTATGTAGAGGTCACATCTTGTACAAGCCCAGCTGGTCCCAAAATGTTCCCCATTGCTAAAAAAACTGAATCCCTACACTAACTTCTCATTCATGAATTAAGACTCCTCAAGGACATAGTTGTTGAGGCAGTCCTTCCAACTGACCTCTGCCTGATTTATTTGTTATCACTGCTGTTATGGATACGAATTGTCAACATTAAAAAGATTAAGTCATTATTTATTTATTTATTTATTTATTAAATGTATTAATCGCCCATCTGGCTGGTCATCCAGCCACTCTGGGCGATGTACAACATATAATAAAACAGTTTAAAACAATACAATTCTACAATAAAACATTTTCTAAAATACCCTAACCCACCCCAAATGCCTGCCTGAACAACCACGTTTTTAATGCACGGCGGAAGCTCATTAAAGAGGGGGCATGACGGAGTTCCTTAGGGAGGGAGTTCCACAGAGTGGGGGCCACAACAGAGAAGGCCCTCTCCCTCGTCTCCACCAGTCTAGCTGTCCTGGCTGATGGGACAGAGAGAAGGCCATCCGAGGCTGATCTTGTTAAGCGGCCTGTCAGGTGCTGCTGGAGGCGCTCCTTAAGATAGGCTGGGCCGGAACCATGTAGGGTTTAAAAGGTCAAAACCAACACCTTGAATTTGGCCCGGAAAACAACTGGTTTTGTTTTCATCATATTTCATCTTTAGTTTTTCTTGTGAGATGACCCCTTCTATTCAGGTCAGGCCTCAATACAATGATGTAGCACTTGGGAAGAAAGATGCAGCCCAGCAGCCCAGCACTGGAGGCCAAGATGGAGAAGACCTGGACGGCTACCATGTATTTGCCCTTTGTGCTCAGGTAGGTGGGCACAAAGGACACCCACACACTGCAAAAGACAAGCATGCTGAAGGTGATCAGCTTGGCTTCATTGAAGGCCCCAGGCAGCTTCCTGGCTAGGAAGGCCACCGTGAAGCAGATGGCAGCCAAGATGCCCATGTAGCCAAGGGCAGTATAAAACATGGAGACAGATCCTTCGTTGCATTGCAAGATGATCTCTCCAGGCTGGGAGTACATGTCAGAGTCAGGGAAGGGTGGAGAAATTCCCAGCCAGATGGTACAGATGACAACTTGGGCACTAGAACAGGAAAGGACAATGGAGTTGGCCAAAGTCTTCCCCAGCCATTTCCTTACCCTGTTCCTTGGCTTTGTGGCCAGGAAAGCCAGCACCACAGTGATTGTTTTGGCCAAGAGAGAAGAGACAGCAACTGAGAAGATGATGCTGAAGGCTGTTTGTTGGAGAAGACATGTCACTTTCCTTGGCTGGCCAATGAACAGGAAAGAGGACAAGAAGGAAAGCAGGAGGGAGATGAGGAGAATGTAGGAGAGGTCCCGGTTGTTGGCTTTGACTATGGGAGTTCCCAGGAATTTAATGAAGATTCCTAACACAAAGACCGTGGTCAATGTCAAGAATAGGGCAAAGGAAACTAGGATGATCCCCACAGATTCTTCATATGTTAGGAAGGTTATAACCTTGGGGACACATTGATCTTGGTTTTTGTTTGGATGCTGATCTTCTAAACATCTGGTGCAATGGTCTGCATCTGAGAAGGAAAAGAGTGATTTTGGTGGCACCAATACTGATCTTACATTTAATTATGTATTTATGTATTTATTTATAATATTAATTTTCTGCCTTTCAGGGCAGAAGCCCTCCCAAGGCAGCTTGCAACAATAAAATGCATAAAAACAGTTAAAATATTAAAGGTGATAAAAATCTAAAAACAATTAAAACAACAATTAAAACCAACAATGATGTTAACAGCAGCAACAGTAGCAGTCATATCAAGAGAAGACCAAGGTAAAATAATACATTTTCAAGTCCTTCTTAAAAGCCTGCAATGACGGAACATGGCGGACCTCCGATGGCAGCTTGTTCCAAAGGTGTGGGGCCACAGCAGAGAAGGCCCTCTCACATGTGGTTACCAACCTGACTGCTCTCACGGGTGGGCAAATGAGAAGGGCCTCTCTTTCTGATCTTAAAGTGTGGGCAGGCTGATATGGGTGTAGGCAGTCCTTCAGGTAACTTGGTCCCAAAACATTTAAGGCTTTAAAGGTCAAAACCAGCACTTTGAATTGGGCTCAGAAATGCACCGGCAACCAGTGCAGCTGGAGCAGTCTAGGCGTTATAAAATCGAATCGGCTCGCCCCAACCAATACTCTGGCAGCCGCATTCTGCACAAGGTGGAGTTTCTGAACCATCTTCAAGGCAGCCCCATGTATAGTGCATTACAGTAGTCCAGACGGGATGTGACTAGTGCGTGGATAACTGAGGCAAGGTCTGTCCTCTCCAGGAAGGGCCACAGTTGGCATTCCAGCCTAAGCTGGTAAAAAGCAGCATACATCGGTATCAGTTTATGTTCCACTAGATCCCATAAATTATGTGCTGGGGCTAGCAGCTTATCTATGAAAGACCTCTTATGTCCCCTGCTTCCCAATTCCACTATCAGCCAAAGGAGGACTCAGATGCAGACAACTCACAGGTCACCCACTTCAGGGGTCATGTGTCATTGTTCTGGGATCCATGGAGTCATCCTGAAGTTCTTTCTTTGGAAGTCTACAAAATTATGCATGGTGTCAAGAAAATGGTGTCAAGAGGGAGAAAATGTGGAGGCAGTGACAGACTTTTTAGGTGCAAAGATTACTGCAGATGCTGACTGCAACCAGGAAATCAGAAGACGTTTACTTCTTGGGAGGACAGCAATGACAAATCTTGATAAAATAGTGAAGAGCAGAGACATCACACTGACAACAAAGGTCCGCATAGTTCAAGCAATGGTATTCCCCATAGTAACCTATGGCTACGAGAGCTGGACCATAAGGAAGGCTGAGCAAAGGAAGATAGATGCTTTTGAAGTGTGGTGCTGGAGGAAAATTCTGAGAGTGCCTTGGACTGCAAGAAGATCAAGCCAGTCCATACTCCAGGAAATAAAGCCAGACTGCTCACTTGAGGGAATGATATTAAGGCAAAACTGAAGTACTTTGGCCACATCATGAGAAGACAGGATACCCTGGTGAAGATGCTGATGCTAGGGAAAGTGGAAGGCAAAAGAAAGAGGGGCTGACCAAGGGCAAGATGGATGGATGATATTCTGGAGGTGACGGACTCGACCTTGGGGGAGCTGGAGGTGACGACAGCCAACAGGAAGCTCTGGCGTGGGCTGGTCCATGAAGTCATGAAGAGTCGGAAGCAACTGAACGAATAAACAACACATGAAAATGGATAGGGAGACATTTTTCTCCCTCTCTCACAATATTAGAACTTGGTGTCATCCCATGAAGCTGATTGGTGGTAGATTCAGGACAGATAATAGGAATGACGTCTTCACATAATGCGCAGTTGAACTATCGAATTCACTTCCACAAGATGTAGTGATGACCACCCATTTGGATGGCTTTAAAGGGTGGTTAGACAAATTCCTGGATGAGAAGGCTATCTATGGCTGCTAGTCCAGATGTTTATATGCTACCTCCAGAATCATGGGTAGTAAGCCAGTGAGTACCAGTTGCTGGGGAACATGGGCTGGAGGGTGCTGTTGCACTCACACCTTGCTTGTTGGTTGACCATGGTTGGCCACTGTGTGAACAGAATGCTGGATGAGATGGGCCTTGGTCTAACTAGCATGGCTCTTCTTATGTTCTAATGAAGGCAAACTGAAGTCTTGATACTAGGATTCAGCAAGGTCTGATTCAGCAAGTGGAATAACAAAATTCCACCAGAGTATTAGGGCTTGGACTGGCCTTTTCCTCTGCAGCGGGGACCCCAAGGAGCAGACTGGGATGTCAGCACCGCTGTGATAGCTTACTCTGAAGGTGTCCTTTTAGAATTGGCACTTTGCAAACAGCCCTCCTCCTGCCCTGTCCCCCCCACCCCAATATATCCCTCCAAATCACTTCATGAGATTCATTGCTACAATTTTTGCTCTCCCCAATTAAGAAACGAATTACACTTCAAAATGTTTTTTTAAAAAACCACTCATAGCACATGCCACAGTAAATCTTTGCCCTGTTCCCCATGTAGTTAATTTTCCTCTGGTACCCCTTACCTTCCTGAGTGGAGATGGTCCCTTCTGCACATGGGGCACAGTCATAGCAGCAAATGGGCTTTCCTTCCTGAATCACCTTGACGTATCCAGGGAAGCAGCTTCTGGTACATCTTGAATGAGGCAAGGTCTACCCATAAAGACAAGAAGGAACACCAAGGAAAAAGTGTTAGCAGTGCATTTGGAAAGTCAGAGACTTGGACATGACAAAAGAATTCCTCTAATTCCAGGCCAAAGATTTCCAAAGATTTCCAGCTCGCCCTTCCTTCCTTCCTTCCTTCCTTCCTTCCTTCCTTCCTTCCTTCCTTCCTTTCTAATAGCAACAATTAAATTACAAACACATCCTGCAGAAGTCCTAAATGGGGCATGGAGGGCTAAAACACCCCTCTCCAACCCCTCCCACCTCTGGTGGTCGGAGTGCCAGGCAGCCAATGGCTGCCAAGCATGTCTCCCCTCTCGACCCAACCGCAACGCCCCTCCCACGCAGCCAGGCAAGCCGGACATGGGGTAGGGCATTGGCTGAAATGAAAAACAAACACCAAACTGCAGGATTTTTGTAATGAGCTATTGTGAGTTCCATCGAGTACTGGCACTCAGACCAAAGTCCTGGGTTCAGAACTGTGTATTTTATTTTTTGCAACAGGCTCCAGTTCATGAGTCTCGAGGGTAGAATCAGAGAGTAGTTTTAAGTATTTGCAAAGGATTTTCATATGTTCATAGAATCATAGAGTTGGATTGGGCAATGTAGCCCTCCAAGTCTACCTCCCTGTCCAGTGCAGGAATCTAGTTTAATACCTCCATGACAGATGGCTGTCCAGTCTCTGCTTGAATATCTCGAATGACAGAGAGCCCGCCATCTCCCTTGGCAGCTGATGCCATTGGCTGATTGTTCTAACAGTTTGGAAGTCTTTCTTGGTGTTCCTCCAAAGTCTGCCTCCCTCTAACTTAAGCCCATGATGTTTTGTCTGACAACCCTTTAGATAGTCGCGAAGTGCTGTCATATCCTTCCTAAGTATAGCTTCCAAATCCTGTGAAGTGCTAGTTCCCCTCCGCTCAGCACTGGTTAGGCCTCATCTGGAGTACTGTGTCCAGTTCTGGGCACCACACTTTAAGAAGGATGCAGACAAACTGGAGAGGGTTCAGAGGAGGGCAACAAAGATGATCAGGGGACTGGAAACAAAGCCATATGAGGAGAGACAGAAAGAACTGGGCATGTTTAGTCTGGAGAAGAGAAGTTTGAGGGGAGATAGGATAGCGCTCTTCAAGTATTTGAAAGGTTGTCACAGAGAGGAAGGCCAGGATCTCTTCTCGGTCATCCCAGAGTGCAGGACACGGAATCATGGGTTCAAGTGACAGGAAGCCAGATTCTGGCTGAACATCAGGAAGAACTTCCTGACTGTTAGAGCAATATGACAATAGAACCAATTGCCTAGGGAGGTGGTGGGCTCTCCCACGCTGGAGGCATTCAAGAGGAAGCTGGACAGCCATCTGTCAGGGATGCTTTGACTTGGATTCCTGCATTGAGCAGGGGGTTGGGCTCGATGGTCTTATAGGCCCCTTCCAACTCTACAATTTATGAGTCTATGATTCTCGAGGTGAAAAATACCCAGCTCCTTCAATGGTTCCTTGAAGGACTTAGTTTCTAATACCCTGATCATCTTTGCTTCCCTTCTCTGAACATCTCTCCAATTTATCTGAATCCTTTTAAAGTGTAGTGTCTAGAACTGGACACAGTATTAGAGGTGAGATCTGACCACTGCAGAGTAGAGTGGAACTACTTCCCATTCTAAGGGAAAAACAACAACAACAAAATAGATTTCATAAGCCTGAAGTTGGCACATCTTGCCTTGAATGACAGATAGGAATGTAATAATTCAGAAGAGCGGTACATTTGAGGGTACATGAGGACTTAACTGATTGTGTCAGAAGAGACCTGCTGATTGGAAGTAAACACAATTTTTCACTTTTCAAAGGAAATCCCTTTCTTATGAAGCTGGTACATGAAAGGTGGGAACCAAGGATTCCTTTATTATTTTTTTGTCTGTTTTGTATTTGTGACCTGTTTTTCTTCCAAAACAGAAGTCACCAATATGGCTCGTGACAGTTTCAAATACATTACAAAAGTCACAGGATAGCTCCGATTAAAAATGTTACAATATTAAATGAGTGAAAGCAGTCTTGAAAGAAGGAAGGAAGGAAGGAAGGAAAGAAAGAAAGAAAGAAAGAAAGAAAAAGAAAAGCTGTCCTCATACGAAATTGCTTAAGCAGAGCATACAGAACAGGTCATGATACTCCATCAAATCACAAGCAGCTGCCAAAGCTCACATAAGTCTTTCCAAACTTCCTAAGGGCTTGTGGAGTACAGGCCATCAGGGCCTCACAAGGAAGGTAATATCACAAGGAGGGTGGAACAACATAAAAGGGCCCAGAAATTGTTATCACCACTAGCCCAGTTCCAAAAGCAGCACGGAAACAAGAGGGAAATCCTCAGAAACTCTTGCGCCACTGACACTTTTCCTACTGGGGAAGGTTCTCATGTCTGGAGGGGGAGAGAGGATCCAAGACCCTGCTAAAATAAAATTGGGTGCATGGTATTAAAGGGCAAAGCTGAAGCCAGGGGGCTCCTTAATCTCTTGTGAGAGGTTGTCCAATCCTCCTCTCAGATGCATGCTTGCTGTTAATAGACAGTGGATAACTCGCAACTGCACAGGAGAATGGAGGGATGCTTGCAAGTTCCCACCCAGCATGAGCACCGCAGAAAAGCCCTTCCGGTTGGGCCAGTCCATGCTGAAGCGATTATGGTGGTCAAGGGGTGGCCCTGAAGGAGCATGGAGTGGCCCTGTCTGCTCTGTGTTGCTCTGGTAGCTGGTTGAGTTCTCTAAGCCAACTGTGCATAATGGAGCCAGCACATCTCTAGCATCTGGAAGGGCCGGAACTCAGTGGGCAGGGGGAATGCTTTGCTCACAAGTAGAGGGAGATCCAGTAGCTGTGCTGAGAAAAGTCCCCTTTGTCTGAGATTTGGGGGCAGCTGTGGCCAGTTGGGTTGGAAAATATTGGCCTAGGCAGGTTATTTGAAGGACTCAGCATAAGGGAAAGGTCAGCCTTCCCAAACCTGGTACCCTACATCTTCAGTCCAACCGATCTGGAGTGTGCTTCAATTGTTGAAGGCACAGACACTAGACAATAATTCATTAGAGCTCAACATTTCTGAAAGAGTATGAAAGTAAACACATGAATTTCCTCACCTCTGTCAGCCACACATTGGCATTGTTGTCGATCTGGAACTTTTGTTCTGGGAATGCCTGTCTCTCTATACTCCCAATTTTCACTGAAACAATTGAGTTATTGGCCCAGTCCATGCAGTTCAACAAAATATCAAAGTGGGCTGTCAGTTTCCCAGTCCCATCCAGATACACGCCATCCATAGAAGAATTGGAAAACCCAAAGTTTCTCAGAAAAGGGTGAAGCTGGGATGACAGAGAAAAGCAGAACCTATGATGGATATCTCCACATTATCCATGCTCAATCTACTGTTCCATGCATCAGAACTGGAGAATGTGCCTTCTTGAATAATAATGGATGTGTAATTTTTTTTCCAAATACACTTTTTTTTCTTTTTTTCTTTTTAAACCAAAGGTCCATTCCTGGAATGCTGCTTTGGCATGTTGGAGAAGGCTAACATTCAAATCATTAGGGCAGCCTTCCCCAATGTGGTGCCCTCCAGATGTACTCAACTACAACTCCCATTATCCCTGGCTAGCATGGCCATTGCCCATGCTACATACACATGCACATACATACACACACAGAAAGAGAATGAGAGAGAGAAAGAGATTCATTCCACAATGTTTGTTCCCCACCCACAAAACATTGTTTTATTTTATGTAATTTTAATGAATTTATTACTTTTCTGTACCACCCAATAGCCAAAGCATTTAATCAGCATTTGAATTGCTGCTTTCTGGAGCAACCAGAATACCTGGATAAAGTGTGTAATTTGGCTGGTAAGATGTTTCTTTTAATATTCTGTCCAAGTAATTACACTGCAAAAACTAAAGGTGAATGATCGGGTTTTAAAGAAAGAGCCCTGTGGCACCTTTAAGAGATAGATAGATGGTAGATGGTAGAGCGCAGGACAGGAAGGCCTGGCGTGCTATGGTCCATGGGGTCACGAAGAGTCGGACACGACTGAACGACTGAACAACAAGATGGTAGATAGACAGACAGACAGACAGATATATTTAGCCCCCCTGAGCCTAGACATTATCTCATTGTCACCTCATTTACTTGCCTGAGCACGGAGAGCCTGTTACCATAATGACCCCGGCAAGTGGATCTGTGAAAGCCTGGTCTAAGTGTGTGGCCATCTGCCATGACCCTGATGGTCAGACTTCCCAGGTTCCCAGGATGAGGCTATGGTCTTGGAGCAAGGGTCAAAGTGGGAGAGGAAATGCCAACCCATCAACGTCAACCCTGGATGGCCCTACATCACTGGAAGCCTGTCCACATCAGGTGCTGCCTGCTCCACGTCTTCCAACCACCACCCTAAAAGTCATGCTGCTTATTCCGCAATGTCCTGGAAGTGCTACTTAGAGCCACAGATTGTTGGATCCAACAGGTGCTGAAGCATGCAAGGCCCTTTCACTGGAACGGGCTGTTCCGAGCAGAAGCAGAGCTAACTGCCTGGACTGAGCAGAACCCCTGCCTCAGTCTCACCCCGGGGTTGGCTGTTGCTCTCTGGGCTGAACTCCACACCGAGCTATCCAACGTGCTGCCTTGTCACAATTCTTGCCCCTGAGGTCTTGCCCTCTTGTTTGCACATCTCCCAAGACTCTTGTACCAGTCTGCATAATAAGCTTGTCTAACAAAGATCCATCCAGACTAAATATATATTCGGTGACAAAGTGCTAGTAATCCACAGTGTCCCCCACATGGTCAGTTTCAACAACTGCTGAAGTATTCAAGGCCTTACAAGTGGAAGAGGCTATTCCTAGCAGAGCTAAGCACCTGTATCACAATGCCTTCCGCTCCAAGCTCAGACAGATGGGATCAAAAGCCACAAAGGCCAGCAGAACCCTGACAAAAGCGGAGCGGTTCTCCTAACTTAGACAGTGTAGTTTAGTCAGACAGGGAATTGTGGTTCAGGATTTATCTTCCTGTTTCGTTGTATATTCACTACTCTCCTTCCCCTACTTGTGTGATATTTACTGCTGAATAATTAAATTCTTGGGCTGGATTGATTCCTTGTTTACATCTTCAAGGGGCGATTGGTCTCTTCCCATACAGTGCAGCCCATTTGGGCTGTGCTTACTGAAGGAAAGGAACGTTGGGCTACACTCTGGCCATAAGAGACCAGAGCCTGTCTGTCTTCCTTCTGAGTGAACCCTTAGAGCAAGGAGGAATTCTGCTGCCTCCACCAGAAGTTATGTAAGGGCAGATTTCATTTCATTTGCATTGATTACATTACTATACCGCCCAATAAACAAAGCTCTCAGATGCTGACAATAGTGGAGTAAGCATGAGTGGCATGCGGCACAGTGTCCTACCCTGGCACGGAGGAGCCTCAAGACTACAATATGTCATCCAGCCACTGTGCTTTACGTAATGGCAGATTCTGATTCCACAACTAATTATTCCATAATTGAGCCACTCTTTACTTTTCAGTACAGGTATCCATGATGGAAAATGGGATACCTTCCAAGGAGTTAGCCTTGGAAGATCCAGCATGGGTCTGTCCATGATTACTTTCTGCTTGGACCGGGAAGTGTATGCAGCATTCAAGGCATGTGCCACGACCCGGACACCGCTGTAAACGTTGTAATTGTCCTGAGACAGACTTGGTTCAAGCACATCCAGGGGAAATGCCTCTTTCTGTTCACATCTCCTCCGGCCTTTCACGGACAGTGCGTGCTTTGCATATGAACAATGAAATACTTTGTTCCAATAGGGAATGATGTGACCCAGATCAGAAGGGTGATGTTTTTGCCTGTTTGTCTGGATCAAAAAGGAAAAGAACCAATGAGTGTGCTGGAAAGGCAGTGTAGCCTCAGATAATGCTGAGGTGGTATTCCACAAGGCTGTTGTGATCCAGACTTTCCCTTCAGTGTCTTGTACTGTCTTTTCAAGTAAAAGATTCAGAACAAATATTCCACTATAGAAAGAGCGGGTTTCTGCATAGTAAACAAACACCTTGACTTGTCTCCATGTGGAAACAAATCCAACTTTAACCTTCAAATTATATGCAGCAAGTTCTGGGATTCTTTGTGTGATGGCAACACAGACAGTATGCTTGGTGAGCACCGGTGTCAGCATTCGCATGAACCTTTCTCCGTTGTCATTGTCTGGAGCAAAGAGACCGATCCACGTCCATCTGAAATGCAGGAGAAGTTCGGCAATCCCCAGGTATAGTTCTTCAGCTTTTGGAACCACCCGGTAGAAAAAAGGGAACTGGGTTTTATCCTTAATGTCATGGGAGACAAAACCGTAACTGACCTAATAAGGAATAAAAGAGATTGGCGTTTGTTTTGTTTTTCAGGGCAAAGCTCAGAAATCTGTTAACCTTCCTGTCAAGAGGATGAAGAAAAAACCCATGTATTACAAAAGTTGAAGGCACATGAAGTCCTCATTCATTTGAGGACCACAAGGCCTGTCTAGTCCAGTTTCCTGTTCCCCACAGTGGCCAGTCAGCTTCCTGTGAGAAGCCCACAAGTAGAATGTAGGGGGCAGTTGCACCCTCCCACTTTGTTTCAAACCCGAAGAAATGAAACTTAGCTCGGGAAATGAAACTGAAAGTTAACCGGGGAAATGAAACCAATCCTCTCAGGGATATCTCTACCAGCAAAAAAACCTCCAGGCCTCTAGGCCTGACCTTTTTCTTGTGCTTGCCTCTGTAGGCCTCAAACCTTCGCAGAATGTTTCATTCTGTTCCTACTAAGCCTTGGGATTGGCCCTGCTTCCTTCTGAATCTATTTTTATTTTATTTTTTACAAATAAAATAAACACTACCAACAATATAATCAAAATCTTCAGTTTCCAACATTGTTGTTGTTCAGTCGTTAAGTCATGTCCGACTCTTCGAGACCCCATGGACCATAGCACGCCAGGCCTTCCTGTCCTCCGCTCTCTCCCGGAGTGTGCTCAAGTCCGTATTCATTGCATCGGTGATGCTATCTAGCCATCTCATCCCCTGCCGTCCCCTTCCCCTTTTGCCTTCAGTCTTTCCCAGCATCAGGGTATTTTCCAGTGACTTTTCTCTTCGCGTTAGGTGGCCAAAATATTTGAGCTTCAGCTTCAGTATCTGTCCTTCCAATGAGCACTCAGGGCTGATTTCCTTTAGGATGGACTGATTTGACCTCCTTGCAGTCCAGGGGACTCGTAAGAGTCTTCTCCAGCACCACAATTCGAAAGCATCAATTCTTCGGCACTTAGCCTTCCTTATAGTCCAGCTCTCACAGCCATACATTACTACTGGGAAAACCATCAGGGTTGGTGATTTGATCTCTAGTTCCTCTGCCTCTTCGGAACCCAACTTGTACTTCCAGTATTTCTCGGTTCATATACTGCTGAAGCCTAGCTTGTAGGATTTTGAGCATCACCTTGCTGGCATATGAAATGAGCACAATTGTACAGTAGTTTGAACACTCTTTGGCATTGCCCTTCTTTGGAATTGGAATGTAACCTGACCTTTTCCAGTCTTGTGGCCACTGCTGAGTGTTCCAAATGTGTTGGCGTATTGAGTGCAGCACTTTAACAGCATCATCTTTTAGGATTTTAAATAGCTCAGCTGGAATACTGTTATCTCCGCTAGCTGGATGTCCGGCTCAAGTTCAGTGACCGCACTATCATGGCTATCAGGGACATTCAGATCTTTCCTGTATAGTTCTTCTGTGTATTCTTGCCACCTCTTCTTAATCTCATCTGCTTCTGTTAGGTCCCTGCCTTCTTTGTCCTTTATCATGGCCGTCTTTGTGAAAATGTTCCCTTGAGATCTCCGATTTTCTTGAAAAGATCTCTAATCTTTCCCATTCTATTGTTTTCCTCGATTTCTTTGCATTGTTCATTTAAGAAGGCCTTCTTGTCTCTCCTTGCTATTCTCTGGAACTCTGCATTCAGTTGGATATGTCTTCCCCTTTCTCCCTTGCTTTTCGCTTCCCTTCTTTCCTCCGCTACTTGTAAAGCCTCATCAGACAGCCACTTTGCTTTCTTGCATTTCTTTTTCTTTGGGATGGATTGAGTTGGTGCCTCCTGAACAATGTTACGGACCTCTGTCCATAGTTCCTCAGCCACTCTGTCTATCAGGTCTAATCCCTTAAATCTATTCCTCACCTCCACTGTATATTCATAAGGGATATGATTGAGGTCATACCTGAATGGTTTAGTGGTTTTCCCTACGTTCTTCAATTTAAGCTGAAATTTTGCAACAAGAAGCTCATGATCTGAGCCACAGTCAGCTCCAGGTCTTGTTTTTACTGACTGTATAGAGCTTCTCCATCTTTGGCTGCAAAACACATAATCAATCTGATTTCGATATTGATAGTGTTAGTTCTAGAAGGTGTTGTAGGTCTTCATAGAAGCAATCAACCTCAGCTTCTTTGGCCTCAGTGGTTGGTGCATAGACTTGAATTACTGTGGTGTTGAATGGTTTGCCTTGGATTTGTACTGAGATCATTCTATCATTTTTGAGATTGTACCCCAGTACTGCTTTTCCCACCCTTTTATTGACTATGAGTGCTACTCCATTTCTTCTAAGGGATTCTTGCCCACAGTAGTAGATATAATGGTCACCTGAATTAAAATTGCCCATGCCTGTCCATTTTAGTTTGCTGATTCCAAGATGTCGATGTTCAATCTTGCCATCTCATGTTTGACCACCTCCAGCTTACCTTGATTCCTTGATCTGACATTCCAGGTTCCTAAACAATACTGTTCTTTACAGCATCGGACTTTCTTTTCACCACCAGACACATCCACAGCTGAGTGTCCTTTCAGCTTTGGCCCAGCCACTTCACTGTTTCTGGCGCTACTTGGAAATTCCCTCCAAATTATTGCAGGTTAATTTGATTTGCCAAACTTCTCACCTTGGTGAATTGCCTTCTTCTGTCAGCAATTTCTTTAGTGTAATCATGAAAGAGCATAATCTTGTCATTTGCTGGTCCCTACCAGAGCTCACCTTGTTCTCTTGCCAAATGCATAAGGTAGTTTTTTGTGGAGACTCATGAAAATTGAACAATAACAGTCCCAGAAGTCCCTTTAGTGCCACGCCTTGAACCAGGAACACCATATGCATGCTCAATATCAACTAAGAAATCAGATGGCAAAGCAAATAGCTCATGCAAAAGTTTATCCATAAATTCCGCCAAGCCTATATCAGTAGCCACGTCTTTAATATCAAAATACTTAGATTCACTCTGCTTTTGAAGGCCTCCAGTTGAGAGATTCGAGCAGACAAAACATTATGGGAAACTTTCATGGCCATTTCATGCACAGCAACCTGATCTTCAAGATCATTAACCTTCACTTCCATCGTTTGAAAAGAGATATTAATTAAATCCAGAGCCCTCTGAAGGGCGGTTATTGAGTCCTTAATTGTTTCAAGTTTCTTTGACTGCTCTTGTAGCTGCAAAGACATAGTTTTTATCAAAGCAAGCAACTCCTCTTCATCTCTGGCATTTCTAGAAATCTTTGCCAGGGGAGCCATTGGGAGGGTGGGTGGCATTTTCAAGACTTTCCTTTTTTCCTTTGGTTCTGCCATCTCTCACTTTCCAAAGGACAACAAGCAAGTATAATTGCAGAAACAAGAAAAACAAACTTACACAAATTTAATTACAAGTCCTCAGATATTGCTGGTTGTTTAAGTTCAGAGATGTTGTTTGGAGCCATTTGTCCTTGTGTCTCCGAATTGCTTAGGAGTTTCAAATAGCATTCAGTAGATGACATTCCGGCATCTATTCTTAGATTTCAGCCCCTCTGTTTCTTCACAAAAGCAGCTGTTCTTCCAAGATTTCATCCGGATGGTACTGTAAGCTTCCCCTTTTAATTTCAGGGGAAGATAAAAAGGTTTCTCAACCATTTCCCTGTTGTTTGAGATAAGCAACCTGCAGAACTCTGCAAGTCGCTGCCAGACGCCATGGCTCCAACCGGATGTAAACGTCTCTTCTTCCTTCTGCGGTACTTCAAATGTGCTTGTTTGGCTGCTGCTTACCTCTTCATCACCAGAGGAGAGAGCTCTGCTATTTTCTGTTTATAATCTAGGACAGAGGGTGTTTCATCCCTTCCTGCTGTGACCTGGGTGTGACAACTGGCCCTGCTTCCCTCTGAAGCTCTTTAAAAGGCCTTACTGTTACCATTGTATGTCTAACTAGCAAGGTCATGGGATGTTTTACTTCAGTAGTTGTTTACAGTGAATCATTAGATTTGATATTGATGTTTTATTATGTACTTGTTATGAAATAATTTTGAGGTTAGAATGCTTAGAATACTGTGTACAGTTCTGGTCACTGCACCTAAAAGAAGATATTGTAGAGCTGGAAAAGGTGCAGAAAAGGGAAACTAAAACAATCAAGGGCTAGAGCATCTCTCCTGTGAGGGAAGGTTACAACAGCTGGGATTATTTAGCTTGGGAAAAAGGTGAATAACCAATATCTATCTCACATCTATATTAGTTTATGTTCCACTAGATCCCGCAAGTTATGTGTTGGGGCTGGCCGCTTCTATGCAAGACCTCTTATGTCCCCTTCTTCCTGGTTCCACCATGAGTCAAAGGAGGACTCAGATGAAGACAACTCACAGGTCACCCACTTCAGGGGTCACATGTCATTGTTCTGGGATCCATCATCCACGGAGTCCTTCTGAGGTTCTTTCATTGGAAGTCTACAGAATTATGCACGGTGTCAAGAAAAGGGATAGGGAGACATTTTTCTCCCTCTCTCATAATACCAGAACCTGTTGTCATCCCATGAAGCTGATTGGTGGGAGATTCAGGACACATAAAAGGAAGGACTTATTCACACAGTGCATAGCTAAGCTATGCAATTTGCTACCACAAGACATTGTGGTGACCACCCATTTGGAAGGGGGTTGGACAAATTCCTGGAGGAGACGGCTATCAGTGGCTACTAGTCCTGATGGCTATGTGCTACCTCCATTACCAGAGACAGTGAGCCTATGCACACCAGTTGCTGGGGAACATGGGTGGGAGGGTGCTGTTGCACCCCTGCCCTGCTTGTGGGTTCCTGGTGGACAGCTGGTTGGCTACTGTGGGAACAGAATTCTCGACTAGATGGACCCTTGGTCTGATCTAGCAGGGCTTTTCTTACATTTTAAGTTTGTTTAGTATGTATATGTATTGGGGTTTCTTAACAGTACTCTTTAATGAAATGCCTTGAGCATGCTGCATGGAAATGTGGAACTCATTCACTTCATTTCATAGAAATAAACTGATTCATTGATTGATATTTGTGTAATCCCACTTGAAAGCGGTTTGTGCTGTTGGCTGCAAGGTCCACAACTTAATGACCTGCTCTGTCAAGATGTACATCCTTTTATCTGTCCTGAACATCCCGCTTTTATGTGAGAGTGTTCCAAAGGTAGGTACCACCAATGAGAAGGCCCGCTTATACAATGCTACCTGGCACACAGACATAGCCAAGGTCAAATACATGGGATATCAGTCAAGTATAATCAGAGTTCCAAACAGCAGAATCAGACAGAATTCCTGATAACACAAAAGTCCAAACACGACTCAAAGTCATGGTACATGATACAGGAGCTGCAGCAATGGCATTGTTTCCAACAAAGCTAGACTGAGCATGCCGGCTTATGTTACCAGAGCCTCCTGAGCCCTACCCATGGCTCAGCTGCTGTTCATAACAGACCTTATCCCTGAGGAGTTCCCTCCTCTTGAGGAATCCTTCTTAGGAGTCAAGTGCTTCTTACTGATTTGCCTCTTATGGATACAATACTCTCTGGGACTGGGTGGTCATTTAGTCTCTGAATAGGAATGTCAGAGAAATCTTCAATAGAACCAAATGAGTTTGGATTTTCATGAATCTGATCCACGGATTCTGCACTGGACTGCTTTTTCCCCTGTCGGGCAGATTCCACAGACTTGCGGACCGGTTTTCTAACTTTCCTGAATTTTGTGCACATTTTGTCATAGAAAAATACACCAAATTAAAAAAAATCCTGGCCGAAAATGAACATTTCCCCCATAGGCTTAAGCATGAAGATGTGCATTTCAGGGGAATTTGTGCATTTTGCATGTGTGCATTTGTGCAAATTTGGAAACACCCCCTCCCCTGATTCCATCAATGGGGGGCTTGGCAGGTGCATGCGAGTCCACCCATCCCTAGTTTTAAACACCTCTTGAATGCACAGCTATTCCCACAGGCTTTTCTTGACCTGTGAGGGAGTCTGTTGCTACCCTGTTGTTATTGTCATAGTGTTGCAATGTTTTAAACGTTATTTATCTGGGCCATTATATTGGTATGCTGCATTTTAATTTGAAACAGTTCAGGATCTTAATATATTAAGTGGTATAGAACTATTCCAATATATATATATATGGCTAAATTTGAGCTATAGGCCTTCAGTTCAGCATCAGCAATGAATGTTTAGCTAAGCAGAAACACATTGTCCCAACTGAGAAAAATCAAACAGCAGCAAATCAAATACACATCCACATGTCCTAAGATGGCCTAAAATATTTGCAAAGGGGTGTTGGAAACAAGACGAAAAGTCCCCTCTGGCTTGTTGCCATCTGTAACCACAAAGACATGACTTACTCGTAGGGGAGTTGCTCCAGCCCTTTGACATAGAGAACAACAGCTCCTCCAGTAACAGCCCTTCCCTTGGCAACAGCCAAGTAACATCCAGTAACAGCCCCCTGCCAAGTAACATCCAGTAACAGCCACCTGCCAAGTAACATCTAGCAACAGCCTCCCACCAAGTAACATCCAGTAACAGCCACCAGCCAAGCAACATCCAGTAACAGCCTCCAGAAACAGCCCTTCCCTTGGCAACAGCCCTTTCCTGTCCTTCCTATAGAGTTGATAACCAGAGTTGACCATATCACATGGTTGTCTCCATTCCACCAGGTTTCTGTAATGCCCACGAGGTTGTCATTCAAAGTCATTGGCAGATACTGTAACTTGCTGCTTGAAAAAGAAAAAGTAAGAGTGAATGATTTTCCTTTCTGTACTTGTATGTGTCAATTCTCTTTTCTACTTTCATTAATACGTATCTGCTTTTAACAAAGCGTTCTCTGCAATTGTGCTCTTTCAGTCAGATGTCTAGATCTCAAATTCCAAGTCCATATTCATGCAATGCCTAACATATATGGACCCGAGACATCCTATATGGGCATTATCCTCTATTTTCTCGATATACAATGCAAGGATGATACTACAAGCAAGAAGGATCTTGGAATTGTTGTAGATCACAAGCTGAATAGGAACCAACAAGATGATGTGGTTGCAAAAAAGGCGAATGCCATTTTGGGCTGCGTTAATGGAAACATAGCTTCCAAATCACATGAAGTACTAGTTCCCCTCTACTCAGCACTGCTTGGGCCTCATCTTGAGTACTGTGTCCAGTTCTGGACACCACACTTTGAGAAGGCTGCAGACAAACTGAGAGCCAATGTGGTGTAGTGTTGAGAGTGTTGGGACTGAGATCCAGGAGATCTGGGTTCTAGTCCCCACTCGGCCATGGAAGCTCACTGGATGACTTTGGGCCAGTCACACACTCTCAGCCCAACCTACCTCACAGGGTTGTTGTTGTGAGGATAAAACAGAGAGGAGAAGGAGGAGGATAATGTAAGCCACCTTGGGTTCCTTGCAAGAGGAAAAAAGGCGGGGTATAAATACAATAAATAAATAAATACTGGAGAGGGTTCAGAGGAGGGCAATGAAGATGATCAGGGGACTGGAAACAAAGCCCTATGAAGAGAGACTGAAAGAACTGTTTAGACTGAAAGAACTGGGCATGTTTAGCCTTGAGAAGAGAAGACGGAGGGGAGATATGGTAGCGCTCTTCAAGGACTTGAAAGGTTGTCACAGAGAGGAAGGCCAGGGTCTCTTCTCCATCATCCCAGAGTGCAGGACACGGAATCATGGGCTCAAGTGACAGGAAGCCAGATTCTGGCTGAACATCAGGACAAATGTCCTGACTGTTAGAGCAATATGTCAATGGAACCAATTCCCTAGGGAGGTGGTGGGCTCTCCTACGCTGGAGGCATTCAAGATGAGGCTGGACAGCCATCATCTGTCAGGGATGCTTTGACTTGGATTGCTGCATTGAGCAGGGGGTTGGACTTGATGGTCTTGTAGGCCTTTTCCAACCCTACTGTTCTATGATTCTACGATTCCATGATTTTCTCCAGAGGTGATTATTTGTTATTTGGGGAGAAAAAAGTAACACATATGTATAAGCTGATATGCATACATTCTCCCCCCACCCCAAATGGGAAGAAGCTCAAACATCTTATGAAGCTAGAGACAAACATTTGTGTTTCCCCATAAACAGCTGAAGGCCTCTTAAAACAAAGTGCAATTAGATGGCACCCTCCCCCCCCTCCGCCCTGCATTCCTACCTGTGGGATTTTGTAGATGCCCAACATGGCTGAAATGTGGATGGAGATTTCAGAGTCGGCCCCTTCTAGAACAGCCAGTGGGTCATTCAGTCTTCCGCAGCCAAAGTTTGGAATATTCTTCCTCCCAGGAGACAGGACATCTAGCATGGCATCATATGTGATCCTTGCATTGAAATAGTTGTCATAGATGTTGTAGCCCAGGGTGATGTTGGGTAAAAGGCTGGGATTCTGGTTGATCTCATGGATGGCAAACAGGAATGCTAGGTCATGCCAGTAAATTGCATTTGCTCCACTGCAGCAAAATATATGTTTTGCCTTGTTACCCGCTATTTGATAGAACTTGTCACATTCCTTATTATGAATTATGAAGGGCATACGCAGGCAATTTAAATCTTGTGAGGTTATTCTTAGAGTTGGACACATACTAGGTTAGATCCAGAGCCAGAAACACAATAGTCCTCATGTCATGGTTGTGGGTTTCCTGTGGGCAGCTGGTTGGCCACTGTGTGAACAGTATGCTGGACTAGATGGACCATTGCTTTGATCCAGCATGGCTCTTCTTTTCCCCACATAAACGTTGGTATATGTTGGGGTGTGCAAACAGTAGTGTTGGTGCTACAAATCAAAGAATGATTTGCCTCTTTAAAAGAAAAACAAAGCAGCTGTATCTACTCCAGTGCTTGAGAAGTGTGCCATCTTGAAAGGACTCAGTCAATTCAAGGGTGCAATGCAACCTTACGCATGCTTATACTGAAAAAGTTCTAAAACTCCCAGCATTTCCCAGCCAACATGGCTGGTTGGAGAATACTGGGGGTTGTAGGACTTTTTTTCGGTCTCAACTTGCATAGGATTGCATCCTAAAGCAATTGTTTCAAACCTGGAGACCTGGTTGGAGGGGTGGTGGTGGAGAAGCTTTCTTGCTACTTAGTAATTTTAAAGACGGGGGTGGAAATAATACTGCCCTATGCTGACATGGAGCACTCAGCCTCTCCATTAATAAATGGAGTAAGTAAATAAATAATTCTTGTAAGTCTGTCCGAAACTATCGTTCACTTGAGTAGTTGTAGACAGTCTGGTCCTTCAGGGCATCGGTAGAGCAACCCACTAAGAAGCAACCACAAGAATACACGGACAGGAAATCACTGGATATTGTTACACTCCTGCATCCCACTTCTGAGAGATGAGAAGTTTCAGGGGTTCCAGCACTTAGTCTTCAGTGTCATGAGAAGGAGGACACTGGAGGCTTGTGGTGTTTCTTTCATACAAGGTTTATTTACACTGATCTTAAGATGATGTTTTTCTGCAACATCACCAGTCCAACAAATCCCTGCTCCCCCTCAGTTTTCTAGGGATTCACTGCAGCTCTCTCTTCCATCTAAGATCCACTCTCAGCCAGCCTGACAACCTCCTATACACACCCCTGACCTCGGCCTAGTAGAACAAAAGATTACCAACTGAAGAGTTATAGACCTGGAGGATAATCCTCAATCTCTTTATAATCAGAGGCACTGAGTTGTAAGGGACCCCTGGAAGGTAATTTGGACTGACCCCAAACACATGACACGGCAATATTTAGTTAAGGTGAGTCTCTCTCTCTCTCTCTCTCTCTCTCTCTCTCTCTCACACACACACACACACACACACAGAGAGAGAGAGAGAGAGAGAGAGAGAGAGAGAGAGAGAGACTTATTTCTCTTATTTACTTCCCAATTTAGAGGCTGGTTGTTCTATTTTACCACAAGTACATCTGGCCATCCCCCATTTTCTTTCAGTAGCAAATATGACCAAAGCTATCACTGCCTTTAGAATTATAGAATAGTAGGGTTGGCAGGGGCCTACAAGGCCCCTGCTCAATGCAGGAATCCAAGTCAAAGCATCCCTGACAGGCGGCTGTCCAGCCTCGTCTTGAATGCCTCCAGTGTTCTGCCATTATAAGCCTTAACATTCTACTGCTCATACAAATGATCCCTGTTTAGCTAATAACATGAAACTTCGCACCCATTATCTAATCGATGAGATCAACAGTTGCACACAATATCAAGGTGTTATGATAAAAATTAAGAACTAATAAAAATGATATACACCAAGCTATAGCTCAGCATGTATGTATGTGTGTGTGTGTGTGTGTGTGTGTATGTATATGTGTATATTATTTATTTATTTATTTATTTATTTATTTATGTAATTTCATTTCTATACTGCCCAGTAGCCGAAACTCTCTGTACAAGCATCTCTCTCTCTCTCTCTCTCTCTGTATGTGAAAACTCCTGATGGACATTATATCAAGGAAATGTGCCTTTCATTGCTTTGGTGAAGTTTTAAGCAGCGGTTCAAAAGTTGTAAAGCATTTTCTGCCCCATTAAAGTCGATGGCAGCAACTTCTGGCAAAGTTGACCCAAAGTCAATGTAAAGCATCAGTAAGGTGCATAGAACTGTAGCCTTCATGTATTTGAAACTGCACCCCTATGCCATTATGAAGACACGTGTCTATAATCCATCCTGAGCGCCTCTTCCACCAAGAGAGAGCAATGCGGCCATTCACTGCTCAACCACCATCTCAATAAATCCCCAACAGATGCAAACAGAGAATTCCCTTCCTGATGGTTGTAGTCACTCACTGATGAGGTAGAAACAGTTTGCACATTCTCAGAGACACTCCTAGTGTTCTGTACATCCTACCCTAGAAAGGATCAAGCAGATGGTGGTATGAAAGACCCCTGCAGGAGACCCTGGAAAGTCACTAACCTTCAGAGCAGACAATACCAGGGCTAGATAGACAAATAGTTTGACCTGGTATGAGGCAGCTTCCTATGACTCTGACATATTTAACCCAGTGTTACCAAATGTGCTTCTTCTTGACTTGTGTGCAAAAATTCACATGTGCTCTAGATGTGTTAAAGGATTTTCTTGACTTTGGCAATTGTGCATCTTTGGCCAAGGTTGAGCCCAAAATGATCTACACACACACACACACACACACACACACACACAAGTTTCTTGAAGCCATGGAGAATTCATTAAAGATGATCAAGAATTCACATTGCACATTCATTACTTTGGGGCAAATAACTTGGCCGATAACAATTCAATACAAGCATTCCTTTCAGCTAAGTCTTTTAAACCCCACAGAAACCCTATGCTGGCATTTGCCTGCTTGCCTGTAGGACTAAAGTGTGGAGGAGGACCTGGACACTCACGTAATCCCTATATGCCTGGTTCCCAATTAGACTTTTGCTTGTTGAAAGGTCTGAAGAGGACTGTGTAGTCACATTCAGCCTGTCCCTATATATGCCTGCCTGAGGATTGAAAACTGTTGGTGTAGCAGCCCTCCTCTGCATCCCACCAGTGCGAGACATATGCTATGTTGGGACACGGGAGAGGGCCTTCTCTGCTGTGGCACCCCAGCTGTGGAATGCCCTCCCCTTGGAGGCCCGATTGGCACAAACATTGGTTTCGTTTTGATGCCAAGTTAAAACACAGCTTTTCACCAAAGCCTTTAAGGGCTAACTGAATTCCCTAAAGTTGCACACTGTTTTAACTGCTTTATTGTTTTAGAGTTTTTAATTGGTATTAGCCTGTTTAATGGTTTAATATGCTTACAGCTGTTTACATTCTTTATTATTTTATACCGTCTACATTGATTTTATCTGTGTGCCACCCTGAGATCTCAGTGATATAGGGTGGGATACAAATGTTCTAAATAAATAAATAAATAAATAAACAAACAAACAAATAAATAAATAATATTTATTTATTTTGATCTTATCAGGGTTTCCAGTCACAGGAATTCTATAAGCACACTCAGCTGAATGTACTTACAAGTTCTCCTCAGACCTTTGTGCTCATCCCATGAAGGTCTAACTGTGGACAGGGTGCCCAGCGATGTTGAGGACAGGGCTTACTTGCACACCAACATCCCCCTCAACACTGTGTGTCCATGTAAAAGGAGGCTTTTGTGGATTGTTGCCTGTAGCAAGGCAGTAGTCCAAAGCAGCAAGATGAAGCTCAGCCTGGATAAATTAATAGTGGATGAGAGTCACAACGGAAGCATCCCACAGCCTTATACAAAACTGCGGTGCAACCACCCTTGGAATACTGTGTACAGTTCTGGTTACCACGCCTAAAAAAAGATATTGTAGAGCTGGAAAAAGTGCAGAAAGGGGCAACTAAAATGATCAAGGGGCTGGAGTATCTCCCCTGTGAGGCAGGGTTACAACAGCTGGGATTATTTAGCTTGGAAAAAAGGAGGGTAAGGGGAGACATGATAGAGGTCTACAAAATTATGCATGGTGTGGTGAATGTGGACAGGGAGGCATTTTTCTCCCTCTCAAAATATTAGAACCCGGGGTCATCCTATGAAGTGATTGGTGGGAGATTCAGGACAGATAAAAGGAAGGACTTCTTCACACAGAGCATAGTTAAACTATGGAACTCACTACCACAGGATGTAGTGATGGCCACCAATGTGGATGGCTTTAAAATGGGGTGGGACAAATTCCTGGCGGAGAAGGCTATCAATGGCTGCTAGTCTTGATGGCTATGTGCTACCTACTGTACCAGAGGCAGTGGGCTGGGGAACATGTGTGGGAGGGTGCTGTTGCACTCATGTCCTGCTTGTAGGTTTCCCGTGGGCAGCTGGCTGGCCACTGTGTGAACAGAGTGCTGAACTAGATGGACCCTTGGTCTGATCCAGCAGGGCTCTTCTTATGTTCTTAAGCGGGATTCTATCTGGGATTTACCAGGGGTAGTGGAGACCCCTGGGTTTCTCTCTCTCCATGAGAGATCAGTTGGAGCCCTTTCTGGGGAACTTGGTCTATCCAAGAGTCCAGTGTCCAGTGCTGAGGAGTTAGATGTTATAAGTCCATCAGCCACAGTCAGGAGTGATCCAAAAACCACTGGTTCTAATCATTACAGCATGGAGCTTTCCTCAAATGAACAAGGAACCTAGTGATTCAAGCAAGAAGGAAGGCTGCCCAATGAGGCCAAGCTCTGGGTGATTTCAGCAGTATGGCACCAATCAGGAACCAGTACATCTACTGCAGAAAGCTCTGGGGGTTAACACACTTTAAACAGAGAATTTGGCATCATGACTCTCAGGACTGTTACACAGACATTGCAAGGAAACTCCTTAGGATCAAGAATTGCAGTTCCTGCCTGAAAACAAATGGTTTGAACACTCTAATCCAGAGCCATCGATAAAATACAAAATAAGGTGCTCATGGCAAGCGGGCGCACTGTCCTGCAGAATGGTTTCTCAAGTGTGCAATATTGTGAAACCTTTTCAGCCCATTTAAATCCCTCTACCTTACTCCGCAAGGGTTTTTCAGGTATATCAGGAGGATGAAAGAATGTTGGAAATGGTTCCTTACATATTTGATCCATTTCATAGCTCGATGGCCTTGCTGCCTCCGAATCTAGGAAGCTTCGATTAAGATGATCATGACAAGTCTTACCTTTCATATGTGCCCGAAAGCTGTTGAGAAACCTCCCTCATTAAAGTCAGAGCTTCCCACACTAGCTCAAACCAGACATTCTGAAAGGCACCCTGTATCCATGGCTGCCAATATCAGGGAGGGTTCATGACCCAGTCAATGGCCAAGTGGTCTGCTAGCACCAGAAACATGCAGCATGGTAGTTAAAGGTGTAAAATCAACTTCACCAGTTGCAGTGGGTAGAAATAGCAGGATGTACACAGTACATTCACATGCTGTGCACAGATGTGCCTTCATACTATTCCAGAATCATAAGCCTAAAGGAAAATACAGGCAATATGCGGGACTGGGATTTACCAGGGATCGAGGCAAGGAAATAGCAATTGTCCATTTTAAATAAGTACAGGAAATGAGATGTGGGTGGAGTAGCATTAAATCTGTCACTGCCTAATTACTTACATTCCAATGTCTATAGAAGGAGGGTGGGAGAAGGAGCTATATTCAAATATAGCATTAAGTGAAGGTAAGATTCCACCAATGAGGTGGTCTCCTGATCTGTATAAATTCCCAGGATTGAATTTATCTCTCATTAAATTCAATGGGCATTTTGCCTTCAGCATCCCCGCAGCTGCCCAGGGCAGCTGCAGAAATAGCAGCAGTATTGTGCTGGACATTCGTGCTGCAGTCACCTCCCTTGTGGCTTTTCTCCTAGAAGAAGCCAAAACCCTCTCACAAGACCAGGGCTACATTCAGGGATTTTGCTAATACAGATGGAGACCAGACAGGATGTTTGGTTCAAAGCCTGCCTGTTCTAAGCTACAGCCCAAGCTCTTAATGATGCACAAAGTATTTATGGATCATTCCTTTCGTGCTCAGTGCAAGAAATCAACTCCTGTTGCACCTGATTCTGTTGTTTATGTTACTGGTCTCAAAAGCAATCTTTGGAGAAATCCCTGGAGTTTTAGCAAGAAGGAACAGAAGACTGAATCAGCATGATTTTGATAATTGCAAAGGGAAGAATTATCTCCATCATGTCCTAAACTTTCTCTCTCTGTGTGTTGGTCTGATCCAGCATGGTTCTACTTGAAGCCTTATGTTCAAATGCAGGTGTGCTGCTGGAGAAAAGCCCATCTGTTAGGGAGAACAAAAATGTTTCCATAGGCCAAAGAAGGGGGCATATCAACAACGCTAGACTGATCTTTAGTGAAGAAAACATTCCACTGAAATTGCTAGTATTGGAAATAAGGTCTGGAGGGTGGGATATATATTTTAAGAACTTGGAATAACTTTAAATAAACAGATAGATAAAATGGAGCTTTTCTGGATTGAAAGAATTTGTCCAATCCACTTTTAGAGCCATCCAAACCAGTGGTCAAGTGCCTACATCCTGTGGAAATGAATTCCATACTTCAACTATGTGCTGTGTGAAGAAGTCCTCCCTTTTATATGCCACAGAATCATAGAATCATAGAACAGTAGGGTTGGAAGGGGCCTATAAGACCATTGGGTCCAACCCCCTGCTCAACACAGGAATCCAAGTCAGAGCATCCCTGACAGATGGCTGTCCAGCCTCGTCTTGAACGTCTCCAGTGTGGGAGAGCCCACCACCTCCCTAGGGAATTGGTTCCATTGCCATATTGCTCTAACAGTCAGGAAGTTTTTCCTGATGTTCAGCCGGAATCTGGCTTCCTGTCACTTGAGCCCATTATTCTGTGTCCTGCATTCTGGGATGACCGAGAAGAGATCCTGGCCTTCTTCCCTGTGACAACCTTTCAAGTATTTGAAGAGCGCTATCCTATCTCCCCTCAATCTTCTCTTCTCAAGGCAAAACATGCCCAGTTCTTTAAGTCTCTCTTCATAGGGCTTTGTTTCCAGTCCCCTGATCCTGTCCTGAATCTCCAAACAATCACCTTCATGGGATGAATCTATTCAGTTCTCGTATTATGAGAGAGGGAGAAAAATGTCTCCCTATCCACTTTCTCTACACCATGCATAATTTTTCACACCAGCATCATGACTCTCCTCACTCAACTCTTTTCTAAGCTAATGAGTCCCAGATGATGTAACCTTTACTTGTAGGGGAGTTGCCTCAACCTCTTCATCCTTTTAGTTGCTCTTTTCTGCATTTTTCCTATGCTACAATGTCCTTTTTTAGTTACAGTGAGCGTATTCCAAGTGTGGTAACACCATAGATTTGTATAAGGACGGTGTGATTTTGGAAGTTTTATTTTCTATTCCTTTTCTAATTATACCTAACATTAAATTTGCTTTTGTCCCACAGTAGCCACACACTGAGTTAACATCTTCATTGAGGAGTCCACTACAACACTAAGATCTCTTTCTTGATCAGTCACTGCTAGCTCAGGTTCCATCAGCTGAAGTTGGGATTTTTTGCCTCAACGTGCATCACTTTGCATTTGCTTATATTGAACTGAATGCACCATTTTAATGCCCATTTTCCCAGTTTGGGGAGATCCTTTTTGAACTCTTCACAGTCCCTTTTTGTTTTAACTATCCTAAATAATATGGTGTCATCAGCAAACTTGGCCAACTCATTGTTCACTCCCTATTCCAGATCGTTTATTAAAAACATTCATCCCAATACAAATTCCTGTGGCACCCCACAGTTTACGTCCCTGCATTGGGAGAATTTTTCATTTATTCTTACTCTCTGCTTTCTGTTCTTTAGCCAGCTACTGATCCATAAGAGGACCTCTCCTTTTATTCCATGACTGCTAAGTTTGCTTAGGAGTTGTTGCTGAGGGACTTTATCAAAGGCCTTCTCAAAATCTAAGTAAACAATGTCTACCAGATGACCCCTGTCCATACGTTTATTTTTAGAAGTTCTGCAATTTAACATTTGAGTTTTTAAAGGACTCTTGGATGGATATCATCTGACCCTGGTACGATATGATACTTTATTGCTTAAAGCCATAGGCCACCAAAATGTACATTAAAGAGAGAGAGAGACAGAAAGAAAAAAAGAAAAAAAAAACACAGTACAGTCACATATTTGTATATACATAAATTCATACATCCAACAGAAACATCCCTAGTAGGCTGTTTGGGCTTTGGCACGTATTTTCCTTGCTGCCAAGGCAAATTTTGCTACCTGGGCAGTGGTAAAAGCATCAGTGCCAGAAAGAAGGACACATATCTGTTCTAAAGGTGTTCTATTTAGGAGGCTCTTGGAAATAATGGCAAGAAATTTATGCCTAGGATGGTCATAGAGAGGGCATCTTAGTAAGTAATGAGAGACATCCTCAACCTCCCCAAACTCACAGATACAGAGTCTCTGATGGACTGTGGTATTGTCAAATCTTGTGATTTATTAACTTTCAATTTGTCAATAAAGTTGAGAACTTCATCTTTTGTCACCACTATTCGCCTCAGTTCCTCAGACTCCCTTCCTGAAAGAAAAAATAAGTTCAGGCACAGGTCAAGTTGGGCCAGCTCATAAACAAGCAAGCTGAAGTCAACCCAGACAGATTCCTCCACCATCCCTAAGCTTCCTTGATATTGCTTGTTAACTGTGCTGGCAACCTTTTGGAGTTGGTGCTACTTTTAGGGATGTGCGAACCCACTCCTGTCTGGGTTCTCCGGGTGCCCACCCAGCTCTTGCCTCTCTCTCCAGTGCCTGGACTGCGCTCGAGCCCCTCCTGTGCTCAGTGAGCAGTCCGCACGTACCCCGGCGGCCTTGTCGATTTCAGCGCTCACCATTTTTTGAAAAATTAAATGGCGATCGCAAAAATACATGTATTTGTGTATGCATGTAAATGCACATTGTTGCAAAATGTGGATCTCCGCGCATACACAAATATGTGCATTCATAAAAATGGGCATTTTCCAATACGCGAACGCGTGCATTCGCAATAATGCGCATTTTCCCGTATGCACAGATATGCACATTTCTGTGATTGCAATGTTATTTCCCCCAAAATGGCGACCGCAAAGCTCAGCAAGGATGCTGAGGTGAGTGCAGGCCATTTGCTGAGCAGGGGGCGACCAGGGGCTCAGCGAAGCCGGGCGTGGGGATGCAGGCAGGGATGGTCCCGCTGGATTCCCAGGTGGAATCAGATGCCCACGCCATCCTTAGCTATGTTTCCTAACCTGCCGCGTACATACCAGCTCAGTTTCTATTATTGTGGGTTTGGGTAACCTCTCAAAAATTTTGAAGGGATTTAACTCTCTTGACTCCCCCTTTCAACTTCCCTTTTACCAGTTCACTTGTTTTAGAGAAATTTCTTTTTTTTTGAACTTCAATTTTCAACAGCAAAGCAGCAAAAGAAAAGTGATCTGTGAAAACTGACTGCGATTTTAGACTGACACTGGCTGGTAGTTCTTGATTCATGTTCTACCCACTGGGACATTAGAGTGCTGCCAGATCTGAACAATGGTCCATCTAGTCCAGCACCCCAGCTTCCCAGTGTGGGCAACCCAGTGTAGGAAGCCCACTAGCAAGACCTGACAAGGGCAATAGCCTTCTCACTCTGTTGTTCCTCGGTATGCGGTATCCAAAGGTAGACAGCCTCTGATCCTGGAGGCTCCATAAAGCCATCATGAGTCATAGCCATTGACAGAAGGAAATCAGATTGGGTCCAAATCGGTCTGAAGTGAAGTGGGGCCAATTCAGAAGGTCCAAATAGGCAACTGAAGCAAATTGGGGAGGGGCATGCACAACCCTGCCATGAATAGCTTTATCATCTAAGAATTTGTCCAATTCCCTCTGAAAACCAATTGTGTGGTTGGTTGCAAAGTCCAGACTTAACCATGTGCCATGTGACACTTAACCACGTGCTTTTTCTTTTTGCCTGTCCTTGAATCTCCCACCATTCAGCTTCATTTGATAACCACATTAGGTTCTACTGTTTATTGAATATAATAGGCTAGGATGAAACTAGTCTTCAGATTAAGAGAAGAGTTAAGGCTCTTTCAAACTGGTTCATACACAAAGAAGCATGGATATCATGTTAAATCATTGCACATCATATGAACAATACAATATTTCCTTTTTTTCAATGGTTAACAATATTTTAAGGTCCAAGTGTGGTCAGCTTTCTCCCAAATGAATATGCACACAAGTTCAACCTGAGTTATATACATAGGATCACAGTCAGCAGACATCCTGCATGGACATTTTTCTCTATTTTCCCAGAGGTCACGACGCGTTATTTGGGGAGGGAAATTTTACATGGAAAGAATACACCGATAAAAGGCTCAGTACATGTGTGTGTGTTTTAAATGTAAAGACACTCAAAGAGTACATAATCTAGAGACAGTCTCCCCACCCCACCCCTCAGGCATACGAAGTCTTTTCAGGGCTTTAAAGCAAAGTGCAGTTGGATTGCACTCCCCATTCCTACCTGGGGGATTTTGTAGATGCTCAACATGGTTGAAACATGGATAGAGATTTCAGAGTCAGCCCCTTCTACAACAGCCAACAGGTCATTCTGTCTTCCACAACTGTAGTTTGGAATATTTACATGCCCAGGAGACAGCAGATGGAGCATAACACCATAGGTGATCCTTGCCTTGTAATAGTTGTCATAGATGTTGTAGCCCAGGGTGATGTTGGGCAAGAGTCTGGGATTCTTGTTGATCTCATGAATGGCAAGCAAGAAGACCAGGTCATGCAAGTAAATTTTGTGTGCTTCTCTGCAGCAAATATTGTCATTAAGTTTTACAATATTTAATTAAGTTGTAATTGTTGTCTGAATAAACACTTAAAAAAACAAGAACGGTATAACAATAATGATAATTTTATGAGCAAACCACTTCATACATAACATGTTTTAGCTTCATATGTTATGACTGACCTAAGGGAACTTCAGCAAGTAGCCCCTAAAACATCTGCATTGTTACAGAAGCCAAAAGAAGCAGGAAGAGCTGGAGGCAGAGGAGGACTGGTATAAAGCATCTATTCCTGTTTGTGAGGAATTTGTTGGGATTGGAACTGGGGAATTTGGTCTAAAGGAAAAGCTATTCAGTGCTTATTTAGCTCTGCTGCTTGCCTTTTAGGAATGGTAACCAAACATATTAAATTTCCTTTAAGCACTCTCAAGCAATTATTTGAACAATTACATTTTATTTCCTTATCTAAATAATTCCTCTTAATAGAAATCTTAATTTTTGTTCATATTGAAAGGCTGTCTCAATCTTATCTGTATGCCATAGGAACAAGGCAATTGATGTTTTTTCAAGTGTAGAGGGTTTATTTTCATGACAGCAGTTAAAGGTTTTATTGATGAAACAACATAAGAGATAAGAAATGGAAGAAACGACTATGCTGGGAATTTTACAGAGAGAAATTAAAAACAAATGTTTTCCCCTAAATGGCTTAAAAATTTCCAGAAATATTACACAATGTAGTTTCTAGGAAGGCCAGGGAGCAATATATGACCACCTTCTCTTAAATATTTTATTCATCATTCTAAAATAAAATAATCCAGATAGATAGATAGATAGATAGATAGATAGATAGATAGATGTGTGTGTGTGTGTGTGTGTGTGTGTGTATGTGCATGGGTGTGCGTGCGCAAGACAGAGCATGTATATTCCAGTGGGGAAGAAACGGGGGATTTCCTTTTCTAAATCTGTCCTGTTTACCATCCAGGCTTTCACATCTCTAGCCTGACCAACTAAAATACTGTTTTAAGAATCAGTTCCATCTTTAGTTTTTGTTGTTAGATGCTCCTTTGTATTCAGATGAGGCTTCAATACAATAATGTAGCACTTGGGAAGAAAGATGCAGCCCAGTAACCCAGCACTGGAGGCTAAGATAGAGAAGACCTGCACGGCTACCACGTATTTCCCCTTTGTGCTCAGGTAGGTGGGCACAAAGGACACCCAAACACTGCAGAAGACCAGCATGCTGAAGGTGATCAGCTTGGCTTCATTGAATGCCCCAGGCAGCTTCCTGGCTAGGAATGCCACCGTGAAGCAGGTGGCAGCCAGGAAGCCCATGTAGCCAAGCGCAGTATAGAACATGGAGACAGAGCCTTCGTTGCATTGCAGGATAATCTCTCCAGGCTGGGAGAGCATGTCAGAGTCAGGGAATGGGGGATAGATTCCCAGCCAGATGGTGCAGATGACAACTTGGACAGTGGCACAAGAAAGGACAATGCAGTTGGCCAAACCCTTTCCCAGCAATTGCCTCACCCTGTTCCCTGGCTTTGTGGCCAGGAAAGCTAGCACCACAGTGATCGTTTTGGCTAACAGTGAAGAGATGGCAACTGAGAAGATGATGCTGAAGGCTGTTTGTCGGAGGAGGCAAGTCCCTTTCCTTGGCTGGCCCATGAACAGGATGGAGGACAAGAAGGAAAGCAGGAGGGAGATGAGGAGAATGTAGGAGAGGTCCCGGTTGTTGGCTTTGACTATGGGAGTTTCTAGGAATTTAATGAAGATTCCTAATATGAAGCCTGCAGTTAATGACAAGAGCAAGGCAAAGGAAGCCAGGATGATCCCAAAATATTCTCCAAAGGACAGGAAGGTTATGATCTTGGGGATACATTGATCTCGGTACTTATTTGGATGCTGATCTTCTGGACATTTGGTGCAGTGGTCTGCATCTGCGGAGAATAAGGAGAAAAGTGATTTAGATAATGCCAATATTTGTTTTGCATATTAGTCCATGTTCTGTTAGATTCCACAAAATATGTCTTGAAGTAGAAGCTTATACCAGACTGCTCATGTCCCCTGCTTCTGAGACCCAGGATTGTCCAAGGAAGATTAGTCAGAGGTCACCTCATTTCAGAGTTCATCAGTGTAAGGAAAGTCATGTCTAGGGAGTCATCCTAGGGTTCTTGTCTCAGAAGGCCACCAGAAGCACACTTTAACAGGTTAAGCCCCAGGACTCAGCAAGGTCTGGGATTGATGGATGATACCCCAAACTCCCTACTAGGGCTTAGACTGTGCTATCCCTCTGCACTTAGGGGCCCCTACTCCTTCCTCTGAGGAAGTCCCTTTGGAATCAGCCCTTCGGAATGAATGGTTCCTCTCCACTTCCTCAACTTCCTTACCCTCCAACTGTACATCCCTCAATATATTTTAAAACACTTCATGAAGCTCGTTTCTTCATTTAGATCTCCACAATTAGTAAATGATCCACATTTCAAAATGTCTTTAACTAAAACCCTTCCAGAAGATGCCACAGTGGGTCCTTGCCCTGTTCCCCAAGGGCTTCCTTTTCCTCTGGAACCCCTACCTTCCTGAGTGGAGATGGTCCCTTCCACACAGGGAGCACAAGCATAGCAGCAATGTGGTTTTCCTTCCTGTATCACCTTGACGTATCCAGGGAGGCAGGTTTTGGTACACCTTGATTGAGGCACGGTCTGCCCGTAAAGACAAGAAACATCCAGGAAAGGGGGTTAGTGGTGTATTTGCAAGCTCTGGCGTATTTGGGAGTCAACCTTCCCCTACTTGATGCCTTCCAGATGTGCCAGACGACAATGCCAATGATCCCCAGCCAGTACGGCTGTTCACTACCTGATGGGAAAGGCTGGCATAAGATATAGACACCATCCAACAATCTATTAGAGCTTAAAAGATCTTAAAAGCTATGTACAGTGGAACACATGGGGCTGCCTTTGAAAACTGGTCAGAAACTTCAGCTGGGCCTGAATACTGTAGTGAGATTGTTGATTGGGGCTGGTTACAGGGAGCGCGTGACTCTAGGGATGGGCAAATCAGCGAACCCCAAGCCTGCCGAAAGTTCTCTGAATTCCATCTTGAAGCTTGTTTTGACTCGAGTCTATATCAGATCACAAGCTTTCTATTTTTTTTTCTTGAAAATGCATGCATCTTTTTGAGCCTATATTCTCAAATGTATGTGTCTATTGTGCATTTCTTTGAAATATATGCATTCTTCTCCTGTGGATTAAAGCATATTTGTGAACATCTTTCAAAAGTACACATTTTGTCATGCACATTTTTCAATATGTGCATGCTGTAGAATGCTTGGGGGGGGGGGTTTTCATCTATTAATCACATTATAAACTCAGAAATGTATGGATTCAATCGCAGATTGTGTCCGAGTGTGCTCGGTCCGGAAGGTTCAAACTGGATAAATCCTGATAAAAAATGAACTGAAACAAATTTCTCATATATCCCTATGTGACTCCCTTGTTAGAACAACTTCACTGGCAAGTAGGGATGGCGGAGAATTCCGCCACAGACTCCAATGAGTCCTTTGAATTGAACCTTAAGATAGACTGGTTGCCAGTAGGGGTGTACGAACCCCACTCACTGGTCCACCTGGGGGTCTGCGGGGGGGGAGGCGATCCGGTCCTCCCCCCGGAATCCTACGCAGCCAGCTCTGCTCTGTGGTGAGTCCGCAGAGCCACTGGCCAGGTCCGTCCGCAGCCGGAGTCCATGGCACAACGGACCACTCCCCCCTCGCCACCCCACAAAGTTCGCCCCGGATGGACCCTACCTGCTGCCGGCAGGATGCGGGCCCGTCCATTGAGTCCGCAGCTGTCCGCTGCCGGTCTGCGGATGCAAATGGCATTTTGCGTAGCGGACGCCATTTGCATCCCTGCTCTTTTTGTGATAGGCTACGTGAATATTTATTTTATGTAGCCTACCATGAAAAGAGCAGGGACCAAATGGCGCCTGCTACCTGGACGCCATTTGCATCCGCAGACCGGCAGCAGACGGAAGTCCAGCTGTGGACAGACCCAGCTGGTGGCTCCGTGGACTCACCACGAAGCAGAGCTGGCTGGGTAAGATTCCGGAGGGAGGACCGGATCACCTCCCCCCCCACAGACCCCCAAGTGGACCGGTGAGTGGGGTTTGTACACCCCTACTGGCAACTCGTCTATCTCAAGGTACAATTCAGAGTGCTGGTTATGACCTAATGATCTTTATACAACTTGGACCAAGGCTACCTGAAAGACTGCCTTCTCCCATACAAGCCTGCACTAGTTTTATGATCTTCTAGGGAGGCTCTTCTCTCAGTATAGCTATCATCAGAAGAGCAGTTGGTGGGGATATGAGAGAGGGCCTTCTCAGTGGCTGCTCACAACCTCTGGAACTCCCTGCTGAGGGAGGCTAGGTTGGCTCTCCCTGTTTTCCTTCCACCAGCAAGAAACAAACAAACAAACAAACAAACATGTTTATTAAGATAGGCCTTTGGTATATAAACAGGTCTTTTGCTGAAAGGTGTTTTAATTGGTTGGTGCTGCTTGTTTCTTTTATTCTTGTGTTTTTAATTGGGCTTTTCATTGAATTGTGTTTATGTTATGTTTTAATGAAGATGTTGTTTTTGATCTGGATTTCAATGTCAGCCCCCTTGAGCACCATCCTTTGGCAGAATGCTAGGACATTAAGGGCATAGTCCTATGCATTTTTAGACAGGAAAAAAAGTCTTACAGCGTGCCTGGGGAATTCTGGGAGTAGTAGGACTTTTTCTGTCTAAACATGCATAAGACTATACCCTAAATAAAGGCATACATATATACATGGTTTTCCTCACCTGGTTAAGCCACACAATGGCATTCTCATCCATGTTAAAGTTATGGTCTCGGGATGCCTGTCCCTCTAGACTTCCAATTTTCACTGAAAGAAATGAGTTATTGGGCTGCACCACCCAGTTCATCAAAATATCTAACCTGGTTACCAGTTCCCCATTTCCATTCCGATACAATCCATCCATAGAAGTATTGTAAAACCCAACATTTCTCAGAAAAGGGTGAAGCTAGGATGACAGAGAAAAGCAGAAACTATGCTGGTTATCTCAGCACTGGCTATTTTGAGACAATTTCCCATGATTCAAGGCTATAGCACGTGCCTTCTGAAATCATAATGGTTGTGCAATTTTGGATCACACATACTTTTGTTTTTGTTTTGTTTTTAACCCAAGGCAGTTTGGAGGAAGGCTGTCATTAAAGTTATTCGATCAGCCTTTCCAAAGCTGGTGCCCTCCAGATGTATTGGGTCACAACTCCCATGATCCCCACATAAAATGGCCATTGCTCATGGTAGAAGATGAGAAGAGTCATAGCTTAGTGGAGTGTGTCCACATCCCATGAACCTGGGGGTCAGACACCTCAGTTGCATGGGATGACTCTCTCATCTTGGAGCAAGTGTCAGAGTGGGACAAGGTATGCCAACCCCTTGGTGCCAACTCCAGATGATTGCACTTTCCTGGACATCCCTCCACATCAGGAGCTGCCACCTCTGTATCCTCCTATGACATCCCCTGCCTGAGGTGGTCATGCTGCTATCATGGACTCTGTCCTGGAATCCCTAGCAGGACAATGGTCTCCCCCACACCGTTGGATCTAACGGCTGTTGAAGCAGGCAAGACCCTTTAGCTGGAAGAGGCTGCTTATAGAAGAGGTGTAGCTCGCCACCTGGACTGACCAGAAGCCCTACTTAGATATCAGTCTGAGATGTGTTCCTGAAGTAGAGATGGCACGGGCACTCGATTTCATCAGAGAATCTGGAGGAACCCCTCCCCCTCCCGCACCCCTGAGCCCTGCTCACTGAGCCCCTGTCCCTGCTCGCTCCTTGCCCGCACTCAGCAAGCAGCCCGCACTCACCCTGATGGCCTTGTCGAGCTCTGCAGTTACCAGTTTTGGAAAAATAAAATGGTGATCGCCAAAGTGAATATATTTGCATAGGCATGGAAATGCGCATTTTCACATCAGCAAACATGTACATTCACAAAAAACTGTGGGGCTCGACAAGGCTACTGGGGTGAGTGCAGGCTGCTTCCTGAGTGCAGGAGGGACTTGAGCATGGTCCAGGGAATGGCAAGCAGGGGCAGGGGGTGGGTAGACACTCAGAGAACCTGGACGGGGTGGGTTCGCACATCCTTAACTTGAAGCAACATTTGAGCTGTGTATGTACCTCCCATCTGAACTCCACCTGGAGCTATCCCCAGTACTGACTTGAACTGAACTTTGCCCTGCCTTTCTGGAAATTGAACTTTCCCTCACTTTACTATTTATTTATTTATTTATTTATTATTGCATTTATGTCCCATCTTTTTTCCTCTTGCAAGGAACCCAAGGCTGCTTACGTTATCCTCCTCCTCTCCATTTTACCCTGTGAGGTAGGTTGGGCTGAGAGTGTGTGACTGGCCCAAAGTCACCCAGTGAGCTTCCATGGCCGAGTGGGGACTAGAACCCAGATCTCCCAGCTCCCAGTCCAACACTCTTGCCACTACACCACACTTTACTTTGCTTTACTGAAATATGAAGTGCTGCCTTGAACCACTTGCTCGGGCTGGAATCTCACATGACTAAGATCAATCACAAGGGTCAGATCACCATCCAACCTCTATCTCCAAACAAGTATCCCGAGACACAATAAAGACCTGGGCAAAGATACGAGGGCACCGTAGAGGAGCCAAGGAATCTCCACAGCAGCAGCCCAGTCAGCAGGCAGGAAGTGGCTGATTGGCCCCATGAAGCCTCCTGTGCCTGAAGAAACTAGGTGCCGTGGAGCTTAGGAGATGAACCACCAGTGCTAATGGAGGCGGGTATCTGATGGTCTGTGTGTCCTCTGGTGGAGGGTCAGAAGATTGACCCACACAAGGAGTATTAAAATCTGGAGTTTGGCAAAGTTTCAACAGGCCACTATGACTGAAATCATTTCAGACCCTTGTTCCATAAATCCTGATTTGATAATTGAGAAATTCTGCAATTTTCAGTAGAGATCTCTGAGATGGAAAAGGCAATACCTGCCATGGCTGTAGCCTTGGAAGCCCCAGGCTGTCTCTGCCCACCATCAGCCTCTGCATGGAGCTGGTTGATGTTGCGGCATGTAAGACATGTGCCACGACCTGAACACTGATGTAAACATTGTAGTTGTCTCGAGAAAGACTTTGTTCAAGCACATCCAGGGGAACTGTTTCTATCTCTTCGCATCTTTCACGGCCTTTCATGGATAATGCGTGCTTTGAATAGAAACAACGAAATGCTTTCTGCCAATAAGGAGCAATGATACCCACATCAAAATTGTCGTGTTTTGGCCTCTTGTTTGTCTGGATCAAGAAGGAAAAGAAGTACTGGCTCTGCCGGAAATATAACCTTCTGTCAGAGAACATGGAGGTGAGGTCCCACGAAGCTGTTGTGATCCAGACTTTCCCTACAGTGGGATTTACCAACATTTCAAGTATGAGTTTTAGAGAGAATATTCCGTTAAAGAAAGAGCGAGTCTCTGCATAATAAACAAATACTTTGACTTGTCTCCACATGAGAACAAAAGCACGGATAGCCGCAACTTTAGATGGAGTCAGTTGTGGGATTCTTTCTGAGATCGCAACACAGACACCATGCCCAGTGAGCAGAGGTGTCAGCGTCTGCATGAACCTTTCTCCGTTGTCATTGTCTGGAGCCAAGAGACCGATCCACGTCCATCTGAAATGCAGGAGCAGCTTGGCAATCCCCAGGTACAGATCTTCATCTTTTGGGACCGCCTGGTAGAAAAAAGGGAACTGGCGTTTTTCCTTATGATCACGAGAGACAAAATCAAAACTAACCTTGTAAAGAACAGAAAAGAACAATGTGTTTGTTTCTCTGGGAAAAGATCAGAAATCTGATAAACTACAGTGATTAACAACTAACAAAATGCCTGCCAATAGGATGGAGAAATGGCTCGTATGTATTGCAAGGATAGAAGCATAGTTTTTCCCCAAAGTGGCTGCCAATGCCATTCACTTCTGTGGGAGAAAGGGAAATGGCAGATTTGAGAACCATAGTATGTGCAGATATAGCTGATGCATTCCCTCCCCAACTGCATCCCAGATAGTCTCCCCTGAACACAGTGAAAGGGTGGCAAAATATAGGGATCTGAATTTTATAGATGGATAACTAGGGATGTCAGAGAATTCCGCCACGGATTCCAGTGGAGATATAGGATGGAGAAGGGGGGAGACCTGCTTGCTTAATCTTGCCCTGAGAGCGGAGGACAGGAAGGCCTGGCGTGCTACGGTCCATGGGGTCACAAAGAGTCAGACACGACTTAATGACTGAACAACAACAACAACAACAATCTTGCCCTCCATGCACACACACTTTTCCTTGGTCAGCAAAGATGCCCCATTATGAACCATTTAGACTCATTGCTAAAAGAGGGCTCTCTCTCACTGTTCAACCCATCCTGCAAGTTACTAGTGTAAGCATGGGTCACCTCACAGTAGGATACCTTTAGCAATACAGTAAGGCTCAGATGCTTCTTAAGGCAATACAGGACCAGGACAATGTGGAGCAACTTTGCTGGTCCTGCGGGCTCCATCCACCCCATCTGGATTTGGGCCTGAAAGACCAAGGAAAAGTGTGGATGCATAGAAGGTATGTTCTAAGCAAGCACAATTTGTGATATTTCACAACATCATCACTCATCACGGGGCACGTCAGTTAAGGCATCATCCCTAGCTTCCAATTTCCTTGCTTTGTAGACCTTGAGCCAACATGAGATAGCCTTAATCCTGGTCTTAAACTGGCAGTTCTAAAAAAAACAAAAATAAAACATAATTGAATATAAAGCTAGGAACACACAGTAGCTTTCCCCTGAGACAGCTGAAGGAATTTTAAAGCAAAGTGCAATTATTTAGCATGCACACCCCATTCCTACCTGCGGTGTTTTGTAGGTGCCCAACATGTTTGAAATATGGATGGAGATTTCAGAGTCAGCCCCTTCTAGAACAGCCAACTGGTCATTCTGTCTTCCACAGCCGTAGTTTGGAATATTTGCATGCCCGGCAGAAAGGAGATCTAGCATTATGTCATACGTGATCCTTGCACTGAAATAGTTCTCATAGATGCTGTAGCCCAGGGTGATGTTGGGTAAGAGGCCAGGATTCTGGTTGATCTCATGGATGGCAAACAAGAAGGCCATGTTGTGGAAGTAAGCTTTTTCAAATTTTCTGCAGCAAAATGTCACATTGTCATCCTGTATTAATGTGTCTTCCACAGTTTCCTAATTCCG
Organism: Heloderma suspectum; assembly: GCF_057233095.1. Taxonomy (NCBI): domain Eukaryota; kingdom Metazoa; phylum Chordata; class Lepidosauria; order Squamata; family Helodermatidae; genus Heloderma; species Heloderma suspectum. The sequence continues at coordinate 398,116,317 of NC_139459.1, forward strand.
TAACTTGACAGGCATTCCGGCAATATAAAGCTCTCAAAGCTACTCTTAGAACTCCACCCATGCTAGGTTAGATCCAGATCCAGAAGCAGAACATCTGATCCCCCATAAGTGTTTGTATGTGTGGGGGTGAGGTGGGCAGGACACATTGCCTCTTAAAAACACAAGCAAGGCAGGTGTGTGCACTCCAGTGCTGGAGAACCTTGCTGGTCTACAACCGTAATAACATTGATTGATTGATTGATCAACTGATCAGTGCTGGAGACATGCACAACCTCCAAAGGACTCAGTCAAAGAGTCTGAAGAGTTTGTGAAACAGTGGTAGCATTGCTTCAAGGGGTGGCGTTTGCTGCTGTTTGGTACTTTTAAAGCAGGGGTGGTGGTGGGGGTGTGGATTTGGATGTCCTGTGCTGAACTGGAGTTCTCAGCTTCCATGTTAATAAAGAGCAAACATAACAGTGCTGACTGTAAGTAAAATTACGAAATCCATATTACCATTATACCTTATTTATCTATTCATTACATTTATTAATCGCCCATCTGGCTGGTCACCCAGCCACTCTGGGCGATGTACAAAGTGTATAATAGAACAGTTTAAAACAATAAAATGCCACAGTAAAAACACCATATTTCTAAAAATACCCTAACCCACCCCAAATGCCTGCCTGAACAACCATGTTTTTAATGCGTGGCGGAAGCTCATTGAAGAGGGGGCATGGCGGAGTTCCTTAGGGAGGGAGTTCCACAGAGTGGGGGCCACCACAGAGAAGGCCCTCTCCCTCGTCCTCACCAGCCTAGCTGTCCTGGCTGATGGGACAGAGAGAAGGCCATCCGAGGCTGATCTTGTTGAGTGGCCAATGTTAGGCCAGCCAACATGTTCGAAAAACAAAGGTGGGAGGAAAACACACACACACACATAAGCAGACTTCCCCATCAAGTCAGTGTTTTTATCCCTCCTATTTGCCCCTTCCCCAAAGGGTTTCGTAATGTCTTGCTTAATGAATAGCTCTGGAGAGGAGACTGGGAAAACATTTTTGTGACCTTTTCTCTAGGAACAGGCACAGTTGGCTCCCTAGCCTCAGTGGGCCACCACTGACAACTGGGCATCCAGGTTCAGGGCTGTGTCCAAGTGTGCATCCAAACGGCAAGCCTGAGTCTTCAGAGGGAGTGCAACCCCATCCATCACAGGTTGAATCCTTAACCCCCAATCTGCCTTTCAACTAACAAGGAGGCGGAGCACCTCCGTTTTATGTGGATTATGTTTCAATGTGTTCACCCTCGTCCAGTCTGTTAAAGACATCAGTCAGTGCTTTAGATCTGGAAAAACTTCCTTAGATATTGAAGGAGACAGAGCTGGGTGTCATCAGCGTAGTGGTGCCACTGAACCCCAAAACTCCAGGCAAGCTGTCCCAGCAGTGACTTGTTGTCGAGGTTCCCCTTATGACCTGGACTCCCTCAGCAACTCCTTAAGGATCTCTTGCCTCCTTAAGAGTCCCACCTGCCTTCTTTTGCCTTCCCCTTTCCAAAAATGTGGGGTGATTGACACTCTAGACACAACAGTTTACCCATAAATTAAAGGAAGCAATTCACAACTGAAGGTATTTACACAATAGAGCTGAGTGATACAGAAAGCATTAAGAGAAAATAAAAGTTGCAGAATGCAAGTTCCTTTACCCTAGCTCTACTTAGACATCTCCAGGCTGCTGCTTCTTGCTCCCTCTTCAGGCTCTGGTCTCTACAACTCTGCTCTTACTCTCACTCTCTTTATATACCCTCCTCCCTCAAAACCAAAAGTACTGCTTCAAACCTGAAGAAATGAAACTTAACTGGGGAAATGAAACTACTCCTCTGAGGGATGCCCCCTCCCCACAAAAATTCCAGGCCTCTAAGCCTGGCCTTTTTTTCCCCCTTTGCCTCTGTAGGCCTCAAACCTTCACCTCTGTATATATTAAACATCACGGGGAACAAGATGGAACCCTGATGGGCACCAGTAGCCAAAATCCTGTTTGATCCAGGGCATCAAACAGGAATCCCCCAGCACCATGTTCTGAAATTGCCACTCTAAGAAGGGCTTGAGCCAGTGTATGAAATTGTCTTCCAGTCCCATCTCAAACACCTCAGAAGGATACCATAGTCAATGGTATCGAAAACCACTGAAAGGTCTAGCAGAACTAACAGGGAAACACTCCCTCTGTCCAGTTCCCAGCATAGGTCATCCACCAAGGTGATCAACGCAGTCTCTGCCCCATAACCAGTTCTCAAGCTAGATTGAAATGGATCTAGATAATCCACTTCATCCAGAAATCCCTGCAGCTGGGAAATCACCACACACTCTAGCACATTGGAAATCTACACACACTCCAATATTGGACGCCGACCAGAAATTATCCAGTACTGTGGCGATCAGGGAGGGGGTGTTTAAAAAGCAACAAAAAAACCCCCAACAACCAAAGGTGTTCACCACTACCCATACCCACTCAGCTAGTCCTCCCCCCAATCCTCTCCACTCTTATAAGCTAGAAAGGGCAAAGGTCCATCACACACGTGGTAGGCTTCACTTCTGGAAGGATCCTCTCCACATCTTCAGGCTGGACAAATTGAAAGGTATCCATTATAAGTGGACCAGCAAGTACTAGAAACTGAGTCAACTATGGCAACCAAGTTGGTGCAGATCTGAGTTATTTTATCAGGGAAGTGTCACACCCATCATTCACAATGGGCTACTGAGTGGGTCTACTTTTTCTATGGTCCAGAAGGCAACAGGCCATTGACAACCTGAGAGAGAGCAGTGTTGGGTGAGTCTGTGCAGATGCAATGGTGGTATTACAGAGGGACAATCGATTCTGTTCAGTTTATTCCTCAATAACCAAACAGCCTTTGCATGTATATCAACCTAAACACTGAAACAACAACAATACAGAATGTATTGGAAATCAGAGTATAATGAGAAATAAAATAAGAAATAATTTAACAAATCACTATAATGTCCCCTAACTGCTGTTAATTGGAGGCTGTTTCTTCTGAATTCAGTTAAGAGCCATTTAAAACTATATGGGCAGATAAAAGACAAATATGGGGTCCATTTCCCAGGAAGGGCTGCAAAATCTTTATACAGCATGTTGGAATGGTACATGGCTACCACTGTAGTATCATGTAGGGACTGTATTATATTTAGCAGTATATAAGTGTCACAAATAAAATAAATATAGTAGCAGTCTGAAAATCAGCACCCATCAGATATCTTGAGACTTTCAGAGGGACCCCATGATATCCCCTTCCAGTCAAATAGCCCACAGAAAAGCCCGGTTTAGAAATAATTGCACCCATTCTACTGGGTGAGGATTCTGGTCCATATACAGGCACAACAATAAGAGAGGCCTGCTGAGATAGATAGACAGACAGACAGACAGACAGACAGACAGATAGGATAGATAGAGCCAAAAATACATAGCCACCTTCTGAACTAACATCCCCACTGAACAACAGGTTGTCTCCTTTTGGACAATTGGGGGTGGATCTGGGGACACCCAGGGCTCCAGACAGAAATTTAAGCTGTTTGGTGCTCTGTATAAAAGCTTGTACACTAATTTAGTTTTATATAGCTCACACAAGGGGATCACTAACTTCCCACCTGAACCAGCTGACAGGGAAAAAGTAGCCTTAGCAGTTACAGTAGTTACCAGAGGTTAGCTGTACAGAAATGATCAAGAGCCTGGAGCATCTCCCCTATGAGAAAAGGTTACAACAGCTGGGATTGTTTGGCTTGGAAAAAAGGAGGGTAAGGGGAGACATGGTAGAGGTCTACAAAATTATGCCTGGGGTGGAGAATGTGGATAAGGAGACATTTTTCTCCCTCTCACATAAAACTAGAGCTCGAGGTCATCCCATGAAGCTGATTGGTGGGAGATTCAGGACAGATCAAAGGAAGGACTCCTTCACACAGCACATAGTTCAACTATGGAATTTGCTCCCACAAGATGTAGTGATGGCCACCAACTTGGATGGCTTTAAAAAGGGGCTAGACAAATTCCTGGAGGAGAAGGCTATCAATGGCTACTAGTCCTGATGGCTATGTGCTATCACCAGTATCAGAGGCAGTATGCCTACGTACGCCAGTTGTTGGGGAACATGGGCGGGAAGGTGCTGTTGCACTCATGCCCTGCTTGTGGGTTCCTGCTCAACAGCTGGTTTGCTGTCCAGCAGTCTGTTCACACAGAGGCCAACCAGCTGTCAACCAGGAACCCACAAGCAGGGCATGAGTGCAACAGCATCCTCCCACCCATGTTCCCCAGCAACTGGTGTACACAGCCTCACTGCCACTGGTACTGGAGGGAGCACATAGCCATCAGGACTAGTAGCCACTGATAGCCTTCTCCTCCAAGAATGTATCCAATCCCCTTTTAAAGCCATCCAAATGGGTGGCCATCACTCCATCTTGTGGAAGTGAATTCTGTAGTTTAACCATGCACTGTTTGAAGGACTTCCTTTGACGTGTCCCGAATCCCCCACTAATCAGCTTCATGGGATAACTCCAGGCTCTAGTATTATGAGAGATGGAGAAAAATGTTTCCCTATCCACTTTCTCCACATCTGATCTGGCACGATTGTATACATCTTTATAATGCCTCTCCTCCCCTGACGTTTTTCTAAGCTAAATGTCCTGAAGTCTGGGTATCGTAGTATTAAATCCATCACTGCATAATTACTTACAATGCAATGTCGACAGAAGGAGGGTGGGAGAAGTTGGGGAGTCGGTCACGAGCATGTAGAACAGGCAAGACCCCACTGATGAGATAGTCCCCTGGCCTGTAAAAATTGAAATCATCGTACAGATCTCTCGCTAAATTCAAGGGGCATTTTGCCTTCAACATCCCCCCAGCTGCACAGGGCGGCAGCAGAAACAGAAACAGCAGCAGTAGCAGAAATATCCTGATGGGCATGCCTGTCGCAGTCACATCTCTTGCGGCTGCTCTTTTAGAAGAAGTCAAAACCCTCTTCAAAAAGCAAGGCTGCAGTCAGTCATTGTGCTAATCTCATCGACAGGGGATGATATTAAACTTCATGGCAGCAGCATCCTTCCCTGCCCTAAACCACAGCCCCAGCTCTCAGTAGAGCACAAAGTATTTATGCAGCATCCTTTCCATTCTTGGAGCAAGAAATCGCTTCACGTTGCACCAGATTCTGATGTTTACGTTCTTGGTTTCAAAAGCAATCTTTGAGGAAATCCTTGGAGATTTGGCAAAGAGATGAAGGCTAAAACTCCTTGATTTGAATCACTATCAAGGGAATTATGACCTCTGCCACATCCTGAACTCTCCGTGCATCTCGATGCGCAGGTGTGAGGCTGGAGAAAAACATGTTTATGGAAACTTAGCCATGAGCCATACACACTTCCACAGAAGAAGGGCAAACAAGGGATGTTAGACTAATCTATTGTGGAGAAAAAAAACTCCAAAAGCTTGCCACCTTTGAAAAGGTTTTTGAGGAGTGGGATATACATTAATAATAATAATAATAATAATAATAATAATAATAATAATTCAAAATCATGGCTGGGAATTTTTTTTGGGGGGGGAAGAACTCCTTAGGGCACAATTCTATCGAGATAGGCGGCTGCCTCCGAACTCAGAGGCGACCGCCTATACAATGCAGGGCAGGAGAAGCGCAGAGGGGATCGTTTCCTCTGTGCTTCTGCCCTGCATTTTTGGCCCGACAGCTGATTGAGGCTGTCTAGCCGTGGGAGCATGGAGTGAGGAAGGAAGCTGCTGTATGACACGTAGGATGTGTTGTACAGGCAGTTCCGCCCTCCCTGCCCTGGAATGCCCCAGCCACACCCCTTTTCAACTGCTCCGCACTCCTCTTGCGAGCACAGAGGATGGGGGCGTTCTGTGTTGCCCCTGAGGCAGGGTGGAAGTTGGGGGAGGTCGGTTCTCTGGAACTGACCTTGGAGTGTGGGCTCTGAGGTCGGTTCCCGGAAAACACCATATCCTATGGCCATCTAGCAGCTGTCTAGCAGCCATAGGATTGCTCCCTCCAGGGCACAACCCTATGGCCACTAGACCGTGTCTAGACAGCCACAGGATCTTTTGGTTCCCAGAAACCCGACTCCCCTACCCTCTCCCCTGGCCCCACTGCCTTGTAAGAGGTGCAGTTCAGTCCTGGCTCCACACTCCTAAGAGCAGTGCAGAACGGCTGAAAAGGGAGCATTTGTGGGGGTGGGGAGGGGGGGACCATGAAAGCACCATTATGATGCTTCCTATGTACCATCCGGCCTTCCCCCACCTGCTCCAGCATGCCCTGGCTAGACTGCCGAAGTTGTCTGTCTAGCCGCAAATGCAGGGCGTATCCCCTCTGAGCTCCGCCCAGCCTGCATGGCTGCATTGGATAGTCTGCGCCTCCAAGTTTGGAGGCGGACAACTATCCCCATAGCATGGTGCCCAAAGAACCTAAGAACTTAAGGTGAGCCATGCTGGATCAGATATGCCACACCACGAGTCCAGCTTGCTTGGCCTTGTGGTGGGCTGTTGCAGGCAGGTGGGGAGAGGTGACATCCTCGGCCTGAGGTAGTGCCACCAGAGGTGGGAGGGGCGGAGAGCCATCTTAAGCTCTCCGTGCCACTCCTTGACACCTCTGTGAAAGCACGGCTCTCCCTCATCCTCCCTTATGCAGTGTGGGATTGGTCTGGTCGTCCTTTTGGGGGCCAAGTAGGAATTTTTGGCTCACAGTCTGATTGGCCTGGGCTGTGCATCTTTTTGTCTACTTCACACTGTAAATGGGGTGGGTACATCATTAGACTAATCTGTTGTTTTAAGTCTAATTTACGGTCACATGCTGGTGCTGTTAGGACGGGCATTCAGGATGAGAATAGAGATGGTGTGCATTCAGAGGCATGGGTATTGTGACAGGTGATGCCTGAGGCCTCCTGCTCTGGGTTTTGTGGCCCATCAGGGGGATAAGGGTCACCTGGGAGGCCAACTCACCTCACCTACCCGGTGTTGTGAGGCACGGGCAGGGGTGACATGGGAAGGCCTACCTCCCCCCAAAAGGGTAGCCCTGTGGGGTGGTGAGACGACATGCCACCACACAGGCTTTGAATGCTTTTGCCCATTTCAGGAACAGCTAGGGGCTGCCCCAGTTTAGTTGCCCATCCTGTTTCCCCTTTGCAGATTTGATTGATAAATGTGGCCCGATTTGAACCCAAGAACCTGTGTCAGCCTCTTTATTTCCCTATCTCTGCTGCTCGCAACAGGAGTCCAGCCCTAGTCCAGCATTCTGTTCCCACAGTGGCCATCCAGCTGCCTGTGGAAAACTCACAATGACCAGGTTCACATGATCACTGTGGCTCATCATGGCTTATTTAAGCCATGATGAGCCTTAGCACCCATGGGTGCCATCCTAAAAATTCACACAAGCAGGAGTTTATATCAATGTTCAGCATGGAGAGAGCTTTATTTGCAGAACACACCTTAAATTGCATCAAACAGTCCACACAGCGGAGAAGCCCTCAGGGTGCTGAAAGAGCTTTAGTTATAACACAAACCTTAAAAGAATCCACACAGGAGAAAATAAAAGAAAAACATGCAATGCTGAAAAATAAAAACTCTGCCAGTTTAACACCAGAGCTAAGACTGAGATCCTTCATAAGGCAATACAAGACCAGGACAACATGGGGGATCTTTGCTGGTCCAAGGCACTCCATTCTTGAAACCCAGGCCTACAAGAAGAAGAAGAGAAGAGTGGTAGTAGTGGGAGACTCCTTGCTGCGTGGGATCGAGACCCAAGTATGTCGCGAAGACCCGTGGACTCGCCAGGTATGTTGTCTCCCGGGAGGACAGATTAGAGACGTGACTGAAAGGTTGCCTGCACTCATAAAGCCCACTGACAGGTATCCCTTTCTTCTCATCCATGTGGGAACAAATGATACCGCCAAGCGGAGCTACGAAGAGATCACGTCAGACTTTGAAGCTTTGGGAAGGAAACTCAAGAACTTTGGGGCCCAGATAGTTTTCTCATCCATCCTTCCAGTAGTTAGAAGAGGGATAGAAAGGGAACGAAAAATACTCCGGGTGAATGACTGGCTACGAAGGTGGTGCCGACGAGAGAGATTTGGATTCTGGGACCACGGGCTATACTTCCTGGAAGATGGGCTGTTGGCTAGGGATGGGTTGCACCTCACAAAGGCTGGGAAGAATGTGTTTGGCCACAGCATGAAGAACTTCATCAGGAGGGCTTTAAACTGAATCCTACGGGGAAGGGAGATGTAATGTTGGGGGTAACAATGGACGTAGGCGCATGCACTGCAATGGAGAGAACAGCGCTGATAGCGTCCAATAATAGTCTTCAGACACATGTAGGAAGAAAGCCAGACTATGAAGCACATGGTCTTCGATGTCTATATACTAATGCCCAGAGTATGGGAAACAAACAGAACGAACTTGAACTCTTAATACAGGAGGGAAATTATGACTTGATAGGTATAACTGAGACTTGGTGGGATGACTCTCATGACTGGAATACAGCAGTTGAAGGATATAACTTGTTCAAAAAGAACAGGAGGAACAGAAAGGGAGGCGGGGTTGCACTGTATGTGAAAAATACATATCTCTGCACAGAAATACAGGAGGAGGAGCTTGGTAGCCCCATCGAGAGCATCTGGGTTGAAATAAATGGAGCAAAGAATAAAAGGAACCTGGTGGTTGGAGTCTACTACCGGCCACCCAATCAAGGAGAAGACAAGGATGAAACTTTTGAAAATCAAATAGCCAATGTTTTAAGGAAGCATGATGTAGTAGTAATGGGGGACTTCAATTTCCCCGATATTTGTTGGGAGACAAATTCTGCAAAACATGGCCCCTCCAGGAAATTCCTGACTTGTGTGGCGGATAACTTCCTCCTACAGAAAGTAGAGGAAGGAACTAGAGGATCGGCTATCCTTGACTTGATCCTAACCAACAGAGATGACTTAGTGGATAAAGTAGCAGTTACAGGAACTCTGGGGGAAAGCGACCATGTTGTACTTGAGTTCTTGGTTCTAAGGGAAGCAAAAGCCGAGTGTACTCAAACGCGTACCCTGGATTTTAGGAAAGCTGATTTTAATAAACTCAGAACAATGATCAGTAAGGTCCCATGGCAAGCAATGCTAGCGAGAAAAGGAGTCCAAGATGGGTGGGAACTTTTAAAAAAGGAAATTCTCAAGGCACAATCACAAACAATTCCAACAAGAAGAAAAGGTGGAAGACAACAGAAGAAGCCAATGTGGCTTCACAAAAAGCTTAGGGATGACCTGAAAACAAAAAAGGACACATATAGGAAGTGGAAAGAAGGCCAAGTAACAAAGGAAGAGTACAGGCAGGTAGCACAGAATTGCAGGGATGGCGTCAGGAAGGCTAAAGCGGAGAACGAGGTGAGGTTAGCGAGGGATGCTAAAAACAACAAAAAGGCTTTCTTCAGCTACGTGCATAGTAAAAGGCAGAGGAAAGAAATGGTTGTTCAGCTATTAAATAAGGATGGCAAAATGATAACAGAGGACAAAGAAAAGGCAGAGGTGCTCAATTCCTACTTTGGCTCAGTCTTCTCCCAAAAGAGGGTCTATGACCCCCCTGGCAAAGGCGAAGTACAGGCTGAAGGGGCAGGATTGCAGCTTGAGATCGACAGGCATATGGTCAAGGAACACCTCATTACTTTGAATGAGTTCAAATCTCCAGGGCCAGATGAACTGCATCCTAGAGTCATAAAGGAACTGGCAGAAGAGCTCTCAGAACCGCTGTCTATTCTCTTTGAGAAATCATGGAGGACCGGGGAAGTGCCAGATGACTGGAGGAGGGCTAACGTTGTCCCTATCTTCAAAAAGGGAAAAAGGAGGAACCTGGGAACTACAGACCAGTCAGTCTGACATCAATCCCTGGGAAAATTCTGGAGCAGATCATAAAGCAATCCATCTGGAAGCACCTTGACAACAATGCAGTGATTACTCGAAGCCAACATGGATTTGTCAAAAACAAGTCCTGCCAGACAAATCTGATCTCATTTTTTGATCAAGTCACCTCCCTTGTAGACCGTGGGAATGCTGTAGACATCATATACCTCGACTTCAGCAAAGCTTTCGACAAAGTGCCCCATGATATCCTGATGAGCAAACTAGCTCGAAGTGGGCTAGATGAAACAACGATCATGTGGATCCACAGTTGGCTACAGAATCGGACCCAAAGAGTGCTTATTAATGGGACCTTCTCAAGCTGGGGAGAGGTAACGAGTGGGGTACCGCAGGGCTCAGTCCTGGGCCCAGTGCTCTTCAATATTTTTATTAATGACTTGGAGGAGGAGGTGCAGGGAATGCTGATCAAATTTGCAGATGACACAAAATTGGGAGGGATAGCTAATACTTTGGAAGACAGAAACAAAATTCAAAGTGATCTGGATAGACTGGAGTGCTGGGCAGAAAACAACAGAATGGCATTTAATAGGGACAAATGCCAAGTTCTGCACCTAGGAAAAAGAAACCAAATGCACAGTTACAAGATGGGGGATACGTGGCTCAACCACACTACGAGCGAGAAGGATCTTGGAATTGTCGTCGATCACAAGCTGAATATGAGCCAACAATGTGATGTGGCTGCAAAAAAGGCAAATGCTATTTTGGGCTGCATTCATAGAAGCATCGCTTCCAAATCCCGGGAAGTACTAGTTCCCCTCTACTCAGCACTGGTTAGGCCTCATCTGGAGTACTGTGTCCAGTTCTGGGCACCACACTTTAAGAAGGATGCAGACAAGCTGGAGAGGGTTCAAAGGAGGGCAACAAAGATGATCAGGGGACTGGAAACAAAGCCCTATGAAGAGAGACTGAAAGAACTGGGCATGTTTAGCCTTGAGAAGAGAAGACTGAGGGGAGATATGATAGCGCTCTTCAAGTACTTGAAAGGTTGTCACAGAGAAGAAGGCCAGGATCTCTTCTCGATCATCCCAGAGTGCAGGACACGGAATAATGGGCTCAAGTTACAGGAAGCCAGATTCCGACTGAACATCAGGAAAAACTTCCTGAGTGTCAGAGCAATACGGCAATGGAACCAATTACCTGGGGAGGTGGTGGGCTCTCCCACACTGGAGGCCTTCAAGACGAGGCTGGACAGCCATTTGTCAGGGATGCTCTGACTTGGATTCCTGCATTGAGCAGGGGGTTGGACTCGATGGCCTTGTAGGCCCCTTCCAACCCTACTATTCTATGATTCTATTCTACATATTTGGATTTGGGCCTGGAAGTCTCAGGAAAAGTGTGGGTGTATGGAGGGTAAATTCTAAGCAAGCACAATTCGTGACATTGCACAACTTCATCACTGATCATGGGGCATGTCAGTTAAGGCATCAGGCTTAGCTTCCAATTTCCTGGCTTTGTGGAGCTTGAGCCTACATAAGAGAGCGTGAACTCTGGTCTTAAACTGGCAAGTGTTTTTTTTAAAAAACAATTACTGAATTTCCCTGGTTTTTGAAAAGGGGATTTGAGATACAGTATTGGCAGTCTTGCCCACTCCCTGATGTATTTGAATCTGCTTCCTTGCAAGTTTACCTACATGATACATGGGGTTATAAATATTGAACTGATGGTAATCACAATTTCCTTTCAAGAATCGGGATTCTAAAATCTCTGGGAGGACTTCCTTTGTAGACAGTCACCCACCCTCCACATATAGAAAGCAATGAGAACAGCGAGGGTGGGGATGGAGCAAGCAAACTTATCCCCACTTCTCTCCCAGACATGTAGAGGTTACACACAACTAGAATGACTGAATGAGGCTAGCTTCTCACAACCATTGTAATGAGGGTACATAGAGTGTGATTGCCCATTCAGTGTAACATGTGAATACACCCCTAGTGTGAGATCCTTGCATATTCTTTTTTTATTTATTTTAATTATTTATTTATTATTAAATTTATTAATCACCCATCTGACTGGTCACCCAGCCACTCTGGGCGATGTACAACACACCATAAAACAATTTTAAACAATAAAATTCTACCATTTTTTTTTTAAAAATACCCTAACCCACCCCAAATGCCTGCCTGAACAACCACGTTTTTAATGCACGAGGGAAGCTCATTAAAGAGGGGGCATGACTGCCTTGTTGTGGCGAAGGGGCTTGCGTAACTCAGTGAAGCCATAAGCTATGCCGTGCAGGGCCACCCAAGACGGACAGGTCATGGCAGAGAGTTCTGACAAAATGTGGTCCACTGGAGAAGGAAATGGCAACCCACTCCAGTATTCTTGCCAAGAAAACCCCATGGAACGTATCACAAGGCTAAAAGATATGACGCCGGAAGATGAGCCCCTCAGGTCGGAAGGTGTCCAATATGCTACTGGGGAAGAGCAGAGGGTATTTCCAAGTAGCGCCAGAAAGAGTGAAGCGGCTGGGCCAAAGCCGAAAGGACACTCAGCTGTGGATGTGTCTGGCGGTGAAAAGAAAATCCGATGCTGTAAAGAACAATATTGTTTAGGAACCTGGAATGTCAGATCAATGAATCAAGGTAAGCTGGAGGTGGTCAAACATGAGATGGCAAGATTGAACATTGACATCTTGGGAATCAGCGAACTAAAATGGACAGGCATGGGCGAATTTAATTCAGGTGACCATCATATCTACTATTGTGGGCAAGAATCCCTTAGAAGAAATGGAGTAGCACTCATAGTCAACAAAAGGGTGGGAAAAGCAGTACTGGGGTACAATCTTAAAAATGATAGAATGATCTCAGTACGAATCCAAGGCAAACCATTCAACATCACAGTAATTCAAGTCTATGCCCCAACCACTGAGGCCGAAGAAGCTGAGGTTGATCGGTTCTATGAAGACCTACAACACCTTCTAGAACTAACACCAAAAAAAGATGTCCTCTTCATCATAGGGGATTGGAATGCTAAAGGAGGAAGTCAAGAAATCACCGGGATAACAGGCAGGCATGGCCTTGGTGTACAAAATGAAGCAGGACAAAAGCTAATAGAGTTTTGCCAAGAGAACATGCTGATCATAGCAAACACTCTTTTCCAACAGCACAAGAGGCGACTCTACACATGGACGTCACCAGATGGTCAATATCGAAATCAGATTGATTATGTACTTTGCAGCCAAAGATGGAGAAGCTCCATACAGTCAGTAAAAACAAGACCTAGAGCTGACTGTGGCTCAGATCATGAGCTGCTTCTTGCAAAATTTTGTCTTAAATTGAAGAACGTCAGGAAAACCACTAAACCATTCAGGTATGACCTAAATCATATCCCTTATGAATATACAGTGGAGGTGAGGAATAGATTTCAGGGATTAGACCTCATAGACAGAGTGCCTGAGGAACTATGGACGGAGATCCGTAACATTGTTCAGGAGGCAGCAACGAAATCCATCCCAAAGAAAAAGAAATGCAAGAAAGCAAAGTGGCTGTCTGATGAGGCTTTACAAGTAGCTCACGAAAGAAGGGAAGTGAAAAGCAAGGGAGAAAGGGGAAGATATACCCAACTGAACGCAGAGTTCCAGAGAATAGCAAGGAGAGACAAGAAGGCCTTCTTAAATGAACAATGCAAAGAAATCGAGGAAAACAACAGAATGGGAAAGACTAGAGATCTCTTCAAGAAAATTGGAGATCTCAAGGGAACGTTTTGTGCAAAGACGGGCATGATAAAGGACAAAGAAGGCAGGGACCTAACAGAAGCAGATGAGATGAAGAAGAGGTGGCAAGAATACACAGAAGAACTATACAGGAAAGATCTGAATGTCCCTGATAGCCATGATAGTGCAGTCACTGAACTTGAGCCAGACATCCTCGAGAGTGAAGTCAAGTGGGCATTAGGAAACATTAGTAACAACAAAGCTAGCAGAGATTACAGTATTCCAGCTGAACTATTTAAAATCCTAAAAGATGATGCTGTTAAAGTGCTGCACTCAATATGTCAACAAATTTGGAACACTCAACAGTGGCCACAAGACTGGAAAAGGTCAGTTTACATTCCAATTCCAAAGAAGGGCAACGCCAAAGAGTGTTCAAACTACCGTACAATTGCACTCATTTTACATGCCAGCAAGGTGATGCTCAAAATCCTACAAGCTAGGCTTCAGCAGTATGCAAACTGAGAACTAACAGAAGTACAAGCTGGGTTCCGAAGAGGCAGAGGAACTAGAGATCCAATCGGCAACATTCACTGGATCATGGAGAAAGCAAGGGAATTCCAGAAAAAAACGTCTATTTCTGCTTCATTGACTACTCTAAAGCCTTTGATTGTGTGGGTCACAACAAACTGTGGCAAATTCTTAAAGAGATGGGAGTATCAGACCACCTTATCTGTCTCCTGAGAAACCTGTTTGAGGGTCAAGAAGCAACAGTAAGAACCAGACATGGAACAACCGAGTGGTTCAATATTGGGAAAGGAGTATGACAAGGCTGCATATTGTCACCCTGCTTATTTAACTTATATGCAGAGTACATCATGAGAAACGCCGGGTTGGATGAATCACAGGTCAGAATTAAGATTGCCGGGAGAATTATCAACAACTTCAGATACGCAGACGATACCACCCTAATGGCAGAAAGCGAAGAAGATCTAATGAGCCTCTTGTTGAGTGTGAAAGTGGAGAGTGCAAAAGCTGGTTTGAAACTCAACATTAAAAAAAACTAAGATCTTGACATCTGGCCCCATCACTTCCTGGCATATCAAAGGGGAAGAAATGGAAGCAGTGAGAGATTTAATTTTTTTGGGCTCCAAGATCACCGCAGACAGTGACTGTAGCCATGAAATTAAAAGACGCTTGCTCCTTGGGAGGAAAGCTATGGCAAACCTAGAAAGCATAGTAAGAAGCAGAGACATCAACTTGCCGACAAAGGTTCATATAATCAAAGCTATTTTTTCCCAGTAGTAACGTATGGCTGTGAGAGCTGGACTATAAGGAAGGCCGAGCGCTGAAGAATTGATGCCTTCAAACTATGGTGCTGGAGAAGACTCTTAGTTCCCTGGACTGCAAGGACATCAAATCAGTCCATCCTAAAGGAAATCAACCCTGGCTGCTCATTGGAAGGACAGATACTGAAGCTGAAGCTCAAATATTTTGGCTACCTAATGCGAAGAGAAAACTCCCTGGAAAAGACCCTGATGCTGGGAAAGATTGAAGGCAAAAGGAGAAGGGGACGGCAGAGGATGAGATGGCTGGATAGCATCACCGATGCAATGAATATGAATTCATTGCTTCGGGAAAGAGTGGAGGACAGGAAGGCCTGGCGTGCTATGTTCCATGGGGTCTTGAAGAGTCGGACATGACTGAACGACTGAACAACAACTACAACAACAACAACAACAACAACAACAACAACAACAACTATTTATAGACTTATGTTTAATTAGCAAATTTTGAATGAGGTATCTTCTCAAAGGTATCATTCAGAAATGATCATATTTAACCCAAAAGGTGTATGTCTAAGCCTTTTTTGTATGCTTTCATTTTTCAGGGAAGTAGAGTTACAATATGTTAATTAAGGCTATGTGTCTTGTTTTATGGGACAGTAGAAATTATTGTTGTTGTTGTTGAGTCGTTAAGTCATGTCCGACTCTTCGTGACCCCATGGACCATAGCATGCCAGGCATTTATACACAAAAAGTTATGAGTATGTGTAGATTTTGGAATGTGGAAGCTTCTTATTAGAAACTCACCAGCCCAGAGGACCTGTCAGTTGAATAGCCTATTCAGTACTGAATGAGAATTTGGTACGTAGAATGAGATCTCTCCTTTTTAAGTCACTAGGACAAAAAATTTAAGAATGAGAAATAGTAAGGAAATCCTATTTCCTGTTAAGCTAATAAGATCTAAGAATCTTTAGGAAAGCTATATTTAACAACAAGAGGTGTTATTATGTTATTTTATGCAAACTCTATTTTGTTGCGTTTTCATCAGTATATTTCTAAGAAAAATGAAAAAATGGCTGAAGATATTTTCCCTTCCTATTTCTTGCTAGGACAAAACCAAAACTGAATACACCCAGAACAGTTTTGGGTATATGCTTTGTCTGAAGTGTGTTACTCAGCCATAGATTGTTAACTGGCAGCCAAAGGCTTCCTGCACCCTGGCACTATCAATTAAAAACCCTCAGGAAAGGCCAGATTTTTAACAAAGTGTCTTGTGCACATCCTCAGTCCCCCCCCCCCACCTGGAAATGATCCCATACATCTGGAACAGGTGGTGCTTTGGACACCTCACCAGATACTACAAGCAATGTTCAAGTCAGCCAGGTGACGTTATCCTCAAAGTACCTCACAAAATTATCCCACCAGACTTTGTAGTCGGTGGTTCTGGAGCACCCAAGACTCCTGGGTCCACCTAGGGATGTTACTGTCCCAGTGACGGCTTCCTCAGAGGTCTTTCCACTGCAATTGGTTTTCTGAATTCAACCCTCCTCCTATCCTCTGCTCGCACTCTACATCTGTTGAGGTGACTTCTTCTGAAACACTACATACAATTCATTTCTATATTTTTGATCTGTGCAATTAAAAGGAACCCTCTCAGAAAATGTCATAGTGAATCTTTGTCCTATTCACCAAGGCTTACTTTTTCCTCTGGAACCCCTTACCTTCCTGAGTGGAGATGGTCCCTTCTGCACATGGGGCACAGTCATAGCAGCAAATGGGCTTTCCTTCCTGAATCACCTTGAAGTATCCAGGGACACAGCTTCTGGTACACCTTGAATGTGGCACAGACTGCCCATAAAGACATGGAGGATGTAGGAAAAAGTGTTAGTGGTGTCTTTGGAAGCTATGGGACTGAGGCAGTGATGGGGATCACATGCTCACCGAGGGGAAAATAAGCCACAATGACTTATTTTCCTTCCCTGCATGTGTCAGTCGCAAGCTGCCTAGTTAGCGTAATTACCCTCGTTGGGTGCAGGTTGTCATAATGTTCGAACCCTGTGAGGGCAGTTGGTTGGGGTGCTTTATGAAACCACCCTAAAACCCGTGGCTTGTACTAGGACCTCTGAGCACATCTAGAGCTTCCAGGGGTGGAGATGGGGCTGTTGGAGACACCACAGGAAACATTGTATCATGGCCTCTTCTCTCCCTTCCCCACCCACTGGAATTCCCCCTTTCAGTCCCCTCTGAGGTCTTCCAAGGCCACATCTGCGAGCTCAGAAAGCAGCCAAGGCCTGCTCTATGGCCTTGGACTCCAAAGAATCCTCTAGCCCCTGGCATGCTCTCCTAGGACCATAGGCTCTCTTAAAGACCTATACTGTGGCAGGGGGGATGCCAGAGAAAGCTCACATTTCTGCCACCATTGCATCCATACAGAATAGACCAGTGACACTTTGCCCAAACTGTGTGAGTCATAGAATCATAGAATAGTAGGGTTGGAAGGGGCCTACAAGGCCATCGAGTCCAACCCCCTGTTCAGTGCAGGAAACCAAATCAGAGCATCCCGGACAGAAGTCAGAGATGGAGAGGGGGAGCAGCTGGTCGGTCACTGCGAACAATTTGCTTTATTCTTTGTGGACAAAGTTGCTTGGATTCACATTGAGTTGGATGCCAACACAGGAGCGGATCAGAAGGATGTAACCTTGGCTACCGCTTATCCAATTCTTTTCAGCTTGTAGATTTCAAAGATGTGGACAGGGTATATGGAGTGGGAAGGAGTACCACTTCTATACTTGACTCTTGCCCTTCTTGGCTGATTACACTGACTGAAGTAGGACCGATGCCCAGGGAAATTATTAGTTAAAAGAAGCAGTAATAAAACCTTTATTAAAGAAAACTTCCCTTGATTCAGGTAACCTGTCTAACTATAGGCCTGTCTCAAAGTACCATTCTTGGCAAAGGTGATTGAGAGGATGGTGTCCTTACAACTGCAGATGCATCTAGATGAAACTGATTACCTGGAGCCATTTCAATTGGGCTTTTGGTGGGATGAGGGACTGCAACTAATTTGGTCACCTTGGGGGATGATCTGTGCCAGGAATTGGATGGGAGGAGCATAATTAGTTTTCTTGGACATCTCAACAGCTTTCGAGTTTTGATACAATTGACCAAGTATCATTCTAAACTGTCTGGTTGGGCTGGGCCTTGGGGTGTTATTTTGTAGTCGTTCTGGACCTTTACATCAGGCCATGTCAGGTGCTGAGGGATTACTGCTAGACTCCATAGCAGCAATTGGTCTGCAGCATCCCACAGATTTCTCTTTTGTCCCCCATGTTGTTTACTATTGACATGAAAGTACTGGGAGAGGTCTTTTGGATCTTTGGGATAAGGTGTGAATAAAATCACATTATTTATTTATTTATGCATGCATGCATTTTGTGACCCACCTATATATGAATACTCTAGGTGGCGTACAAAGTTAAAAACCATTTAACAACAACAATAAGAACAAAACAGCTTAAAAACAGTGTACAAGATTCAGCAAAAGGAACAAGAGTTCTAAAAAGGGAAGGCCTGCTGGAATAATATTCTTTAATTCCTGCTTAAAAACCTTCAGCGAGGTCAGCAGGCGCGTTTCAAAAGAAATATAAAGAAATATAAATTTATAAATGTATAAATATCTTTCAAAACAAATATAAATAAATTATAAATACTAAATATTAGTATTAACTATAATATATAATAAATTAATATATTATATTAATATAAGTAATATCAAAGTCCCCTTCATGGATCACTGCCTTGTTGTGGCGAAGGGGCTTGCGTAACTCAGTGAAGCCATAAGCTATGCCGTGCAGGGCCACCCAAGACGGACAGGTCATGGCAGAGAGTTCTGACAAAATGTGGTCCACTGGAGAAGGAAATGGCAACCCACTCCAGGATTCTTGCCAAGAAAACCCCATGGAACGTGTCACAAGGCTAAAAGAGATGACGCCGGAAGATGAGCCCCTCAGGTCGCAAGGTGTCCAATATGCTACTGGGGAAGAGCAGAGGGTATTTCCAAGTAGCGCCAGAAAGAGTGAAGTGGCTGGGCCAAACCCGAAAGGACACTCAGCTGTGGATGTGTCTGGCGGTGAAAAGAAAATCCGATGCTGTAAAGAACAATATTGTTTAGGAACCTGGAATGTCAGATCAATGAATCAAGGTAAGCTGGAGGTGGTCAAACATGAGATGGCAAGACTGAACATCGACATCTTGGGAATCAGCGAACTAAAATGGACAGGCATGGGCGAATTTAATTCAGGTGACCATCATATCTACTATTGTGGGCAAGAATCCCTTAGAAGAAATGGAGTAGCACTCATAGTCAACAAAAGGGTGGGAAAAGCAGTACTGGGGTACAATCTTAAAAATGATAGAATGATCTCAGTACGAATCCAAGGCAAACCATTCAACATCACAGTAATTCAAGTCTATGCCCCAACCACTGAGGCTGAAGAAGCGGAGGTTGATTGGTTCTATGAAGACCTACAACACCTTCTAGAACTAACACCAAAAAAAGATGTCCTCTTCATCATAGGGGATTGGAATCCTAAAGTAGGAAGTCAAGAAATCACCAGGATAACAGGCAGGCATGGCCTTGGTGTACAAAATGAAGCAGGACAAAAGCTAATAGAGTTTTGCCAAGAGAACATGCTGATCATAGCAAACACTCTTTTCCAGCAGCACAAGAGGCAACTCTACAAATGGACGTCACCAGATGGTCAATATCGAAATCAGATTGATTATGTCCTTTGCAGCCAAAGATGGAGAAGCTCCATACAGTCAGTCAAAACAAGACCTGGAGCTGACTGTGGCTCAGATCATGAGCTGCTTCTTGCAAAATTTCGGCTTAAATTGAAGAACGTCGGGAAAACCACTAAACCGTTCAGGTATGACCTAAATCATATCCCTGATGAATATACAGTGGAGGTGAGGAATAGATTTCAGGGATTAGACCTGATAGACAGAGTGCCTGAGGAACTATGGACGGAGGTCCGTAACATTGTTCAGGAGGCAGCAACGAAATCCATCCCAAAGAAAAAGAAATGCAAGAAAGCAAAGTGGCTGTCTGATGAGGCTTTACAAGTAGCTCACGAAAGAAGGGAAGCGAAAAGCAAGGGAGAAAGGGGAAGATATATCCAACTGAATGCAGAGTTCCAGAGAATAGCAAGGAGAGACAAGAAGGCCTTCTTCAATGAACAATGCAAAGAAATCGAGGAAAACAACAGAATGGGAAAGACTAGAGATCTCTTCAAGAAAATTGGAGATCTCAAGGGAACATTTTGTGCAAAGACGGGCATGATAAAGGACAAAGAAGGCAGGGATCTAACAGAAGCAGATGAGATGAAGAAGAGGTGGCAAGAATACACAGAAGAACTATACAGGAAAGATCTGAATGTCCCTGATAGCCATGAGAGTGCGGTCACTGAACTTGAGCCGGACATCCTCGAGAGTGAAGTCAAGTGGGCCTTAGGAAGTATTAGTAACAACAAAGCTAGCGGAGATGACAGTATTCCAGCTGAGCTATTTAAAATCCTAAAAGATGATGCTGTTAAAGTGCTGCATTCAATATGCCAACAAATCTGGAACACTCAACAGTGGCCACAAGACTGGAAAACGTCAGTTTACATTCCAATTCCAAAGAAAGGCAACGCCAAAGAGTGTTCAAACTACCGCACCATTGCGCTCATTTCACATGCCAGCAAGGTGATGCTCAAAATCCTACAAGCTAGGCTTCAGCAGTATGCGAACCGAGAACTACCGGAAGTACAAGCTGGGTTTCGAAGAGGCAGGGGAACTAGAGATCAAATCGCCAACATTCGCTGCATCATGGAGAAAGCAAGAGAATTCCAGAAAAACGTCTATTTCTGCTTCATTGACTACGCTAAAGCCTTTGATTGTGTGGATCACAACAAACTGTGGCAAATTCTTAAAGTGATGGGAGTACCAGACCACCTTACCTGTCTCCTGAGAAACCTGTACGAGGGTCAAGAAGCAACAGTAAGAACCGGACATGGAACAACCGATTGGTTCAAAATTGGGAAAGGAGTATGACAAGGCTGCATATTGTCACCCTGCTTATTTAACTTATATGCAGAGTACATCATGAGAAATGCCGGGTTGGATGAATCAGAGGTCGGAATTAAGATTGCTGGGAGAATTATCAACAACCTCCGATATGCACTCGATACCAACCTAATGGCAGAAAGCGAAGAGGATCTCAAGAGCCTCTTGTTGAGGGTGAAAGAGGAGAGTGCAAAAGCTGGTTTGAAACTCAACATTAAAAAAACGAAGATCATGGCATCTGGCGCCATCACTTCCTGGCATATAGAAGGGGAAGAAATGGAAGCAGTGACAGATTTTACTTTCTTGGGCTCCAAGATCACCGCAGACGGTGACTGTAGCCATAAAATTAAAAGACGCTTGCTCCTTGGGAGGAAAGCTATGGCCAACCTAGACAGCATAGTAAGAAGCAGAGACATCACCTTGCCGACAAAGGTCCGTCTAATCAAAGCTATGGTTTTCCCAGTAGTAACGTATGGCTGTGAGAGCTGGACTATAAGGAAGGCTGAGCGCCGAAGAATTGATGCTTTCGAACTGTGGTGCTGGAGAAGACTCTTACGAGTCCCCTGGACTGCAAGGAGGTCAAATCAGTCCATCCTAAAGGAAATCAACCCTGACTGCTCATTGGAAGGACAGATAATGAAGCTGAAGCTCCAATATTTTGGCCACCTAATGCGAAGAGAAAACTCTCTGGAAAAGACCCTGATGCTGGGAAAGACTGAAGGCAAAAGGAGAAGGGGACGGCAGAGGATGAGATGGCTAGATAGCATCACGGATGCAATGAATATGAACTTGAGCACGCTCCGGGAGAGAGCGGAGGACAGGAAGGCCTGGCGTGCTATGGTCCATGGGGTCACGAAGAGTCGGACACGACTGAACGACTGAACAACAACAACAACAATATCAAAGTAATGTTTTTCCTCATCTGATTAAGCCACACAATAGAATCCTTCTCAATGTTGAACTTTTTCCCTGGGGATACCTGTCTCATCAGACTCCCAATTTTCATGGAAACAATTGAGTTATTGGGTTGTACCACCCAGTGCAACAAAATATCTAAGTTCTCTGTCAGTTCCTTATCTCCATCAGCATATATTCCATCCATGGAAGTATTGGAAAACCCAACATTTCCCAGAAAACGCTGAAGCTAGAATGAAAGAGAAAAGCAGAAACTATGCTGGTTATCTCAGCACTGTCCATTTTGAAATCAAATCTTCCAGGATTCAAGACCACAGCATCTGCATACTGGAATCATCATGGCTGTGTAATTTTGGCTCACATAGGTTTGTTTTTGTTTTTCTTTTAACCTGTGGCATTTTCGGGAAGGCTGGTTTTCAATCATTCCCCAACAATTCCCCAAGAACTCCCATAATTCCCAGCTTACGTGGCCATAGCCCATGGTAGCAGGGAATAATGGGATTTATAGCCATCTGGAGTCAACACATCTGGAGTACACCAGGTTGAGGGCCCCCAATGCAACTCTTCACAATGTCCAGCCCACCCCCTGAAGTCCCATAAAATCAATCCTGTGTCATCAGGTAGTGTTTCTCCCAGAAGCTTTAGAGAAAGGAACATGGCAGAAGCCATGGGGGGGAAGGTCAGGTTGGCACCAGTGAGTTTTGCCGCAACCCTGACTTTGAATTCTCTAACCACCCACCCAACACTGAGTTGGGTTTCAGTCCCTATTTGCCTCCCCCATCCACCCAAATTTGAATCAAACATTTTCGTCTGTTTTTGCTCAGCACTTTTTGATACATGTTTTTTGTTTTTCACCCTGAGGAGAATTTTGTATGATGTGGTTAGTCCTACCATTAAATAAATTGAGGCAAATAACTTCAGTTGGTAGATCTGGGTACTGTAGAAGAGCATCAGGCTGTACGTATATTGGAAGGATTACATTTTATCCCTCAGGCATCAACACATATTAGGATCAGAAGTTTGTGTTGCCTGAACTGTCTTGCTGAAATGTAAACTTTTGCCTAGAACCTCCTGCTCGTGGTGGAATCCCATCTGAGACAAACCACCTGGGTCAAATCAACATACTGACATCCAACCTCTGTCACCATATAAGCACCCCAAACAACAGACAGAAGTGCACCATAGAATAGCCAAGAAATCACCAAAGAAGCAGCTAGGTGAGGAAGCAGGAAGTGATGGATTGAGACGAGGAGGCCTCAAACTTGCACACGTTCACTTCTAACGAGACCTACACACCCTCTTATAAGGAATCTTTGGGCACTGGAAATACAGCGACTACAGCTAAGAAGGCCATTCCCACCCAAAAAGAACCACATTCAGACACGGTTGAAGAGGATAACACTGCAATGGCACATTTATTGAGGCTTACAAAGATTCAAATGCAAGCTAGTTTGGGGGAGATTATCTGAGCAAATCGACTTGCTAATACTTAGACCCGTTGAGGATGCTCCGGCCTTCACCAAGTTATGTCTTGATGGGAAATTAGCTGCATTCTTGTGGAAGCTGAGCTCCAGGCCTAAAACTGGTTTTCAAGACTGTGGGAACGAATCTTCCCAAGGCTTGAAGCACATGCAAACATATGGGTGAAAGAGGGAGTGGAGGCTACAATTTGTACTAAGAACCTCCCAAAGCAATATACCTTTCCTTGGGCTGATGCCCTTTCCTGCAGACAAGAGCTAGCAAGCATTGCAACTCCTGGTCTCAGGTGAAGAAGAAGGAAGCAGGAAGTAGGGATGTACAAAAGTCATTTATCTTTCTGTGGATTCTGTTCATGGTGGGGGGGAGGTGTTCCGTCCATCCCCCCAGAATCCTCGACGGGAGGGAGGCGATCCGGTCCTCCCCTCCAGAATCCTCAATGGCTGGCTGTGCTCCATGGCGGCTCTGCGGAGCAGCCAGCCAGGCCCAGGCCAGGGCTGTCTGCAGCCGGATTTCCGGCCGCGGAGGGCTCTGGGTAACAACAACAACAAAAACGCATATGCAAATGGCGGTGGCTATGGCCGCCGCCATTTGCGTTCCTTATTTTTCGCTGTCTTAGTCTACGTCAATATTTACGTAGACTAAGATGAAGATAAGAAAGGGGAACGCAAATAGCGCACACTACGCTATTTGCGTTCCCCTTTCTTTTCTTCATCTTTGTCTACGTAAATATTGACGTAGACTAAGACGAAGAAAGGAAGGAACGCAAATGGCACTGGCCGTAGCCACCGCCATTTGCGTATGCTTTTTTTTTTTTTTAACCCAGATGTGATAGGCTACGTAAGTCTTTACGTAGCCTATCACATCTATGGGGAAAACAACAACAACAAAACACACAGACTGCAAATGGCGGAGGCGGCAGCCGGTCAGAAGACCAGCCGCCGCACCGCCACCCCCGAAGCTGCCGCTGGAGCCACTGCCATCTGGAACATCCGCCCCAGGTGAGTCTCGTCCCGGGGGGCATCCGCGGGGGGCGGGGGGGGTCAGGCCGTTCCGCAATAAATTTCGGGGGGCCAAATGCACTGGCATTCAGCCTCACCGAGATCCGTCGCAGAATTCTCTGACATCCCTCGCAGGACGTCTTGACTAGGGGAGGCAAAGCGCCCACTGATGGCACCTTGCTCTGGCAAGCAAGGATCCTAGTGATTTCAGTGAGAAGAACCTTAGTCATTCAATGATTTCAGCATGGGGACTTTCCTCTGGGAGGAGAGACTCTGAGTGATTTCTGCAGCAGTGTGGCACCTTACCCCACTCCTTTGGGAAGAGGGGGTTGGGGGACTCTGCCCAAACCTTAGGCTTCTTATACCATGCAGAGAAAAGCTGTGACATCACATCTGTGATGAATGAGACACTGCTCAGAGGCACTGGAAATGGTGCTACTTCCTATGGGGTAATGACTGAACTGACCTTTCATCTTGTATAACAAAACACGGTGCTTGGGGATGATGGCTGTACTTGCTGGAAACAAAAGTCCTACTTACTACCTCTATTATTTTAACAAAAGATGACTTTATATGCTAATGGTTGTCTTAAGGACAGCTGTCAAGGCTGGAGTGCAACAATAGGAGCACATTGCAGGTAGTTGACCAGGTACCTTACCAGATATCACTCTTGCTATCCAGAACATTCATGTTTTGCTGAATTCTTACCCCCACATTTGCCTTTGGGGAATGCATTTTAGGAAGACCATTAGAAACTGAAGTGATTGATCTAGGGCTTCATCACCCAAGGCTAAAAATCCTGCAGTTTACCAGGGCTTGTGCTTCCAGAATCTTTGTGGGATTAGATAGGGTCCTTTCCACATGTCTTTAAAAACAACAACTAAACTTCTCAATGAGGTCTATGTGTTTCATTACAAAGCCACTAGGTGGCACTGTTGTTTAATTTGCAATAATGCGACTTTCAACAGTATACCCTCATTTTACATTGACTCCATGGTGGGAGGAGGGAAAATGCCAGACTTTCGTCGTCATGGAAAACAATGCAATAGAGCTCACAAAGAGTGGGAGGTGCCCTGGAGGAGGACTGTGTCATGTACAGGACCCACAAACGTCTCTGAGTAAGCAATATCCCTAGCAGGATAAAAGCCCCATGTGAAGGAACCCCTAGTCTTCCCTGATTGCTCTCAACCCCATTCCTGTGCCTTTCTCCCATTTTGTTGAAGCTCGGGATGGAGATGCCTGACTTTTGGGCTCGGTCTCAAAATGAAGTCAGTCCCTCAAAAGAGAGCTACATTCCCCTGCCTGAAGGAGCACCTACATAGATGCAGTGGAGCTTAAGTGATGGGCCACAAAGGAGTCACAGCAGACACAAAGGACAGTGATGAGGAGAATCCCATTAAGCCTACTGGAGATGAGTCTCAGATGGCCTGTGAGGCTTCTCAAGGAGGGCCAACAGTGGAACCTGCAGAAGGAACCTCAGGAACTGGGTTCGCATCAGGAAACAGGAACATTTCACCAGACTACCATGCCTGGAATCTTATTACCTGCCCATTCCAGAAATACTGATTCCATAACTCAGCAATCCTATCATATTCAGTAGAGATTTCCAAGCGAATACCTGCCATGGCTGTAGCCTTTGAAGTTCCAACCTGTCTCTGCCCTCCATCACCGCCTCTGCTTGGATCTGGCAGAGTACGCAGCATGCAAGGCATGTGCCATGGCCTGGATACTGATGTAAATGTTGTAGTTGCCTTGCGACAATCTTTGTTCAAGAACATCCAGGGGCAATTGCTCCTGCTGTTCACATCTCCTCCAGCCTTTCCTGGACAATGTGTGCTTTGAATAGAAACAATGAAATGCTTTCATCCAGTAAAGCATGAATCCAGGCAGGTCAACCTTGTCATGTTTGGGCTTTTTGTTTGTCTGGATTAAGAAGGAAAAGAACCAATGGCTGTGTTGGAAATGTAACCTCCTGTCAGACAACATCAAGGTGATGTCCCATGAAGCTGTTGTGATCCAGACTTTCCCTTCAGTGGATTCTAACATAAATTCATGTATTAGTTTTAGAGTTAATATTCCATATTGGAAAGAGTGAGTTTCTGCATAGTAAATACATACCTTCGCTTGTTTCCATGTGACATCTAAATCAAACAAAAACGTCATTGCATACCTAAGGAGTTCATTGACTCTTTTGGAGATGGCAATACAAATACCATGCCTGGTGAGCAAAGGTGTCAGGGTCTGCATGAACTTTTCTCCACTGTCATCAGCTGGAGCAAAGAGACCGATCCAGGTCCATCTGAAATGCAACAGCAGTTTGACAATCCCCAGGTACTGGTCTTCGTCTTTTGGGGTCACCCGGTAGAAAAAAAGGAACCGAGTTCTATCATTAAGGTCATGGGAGACAAAACTGTAACTAACCTAGTAAGGAATAAAAGAGAGTTATCTTTTGTTTTCTTTTCAGGCCAAAGCTGAAATATCTGTTAATCAAAAGTGAGAACAATGCCTGTTATTGTAGAAAAATGCCTGTTAACAGGAGGGAGGAATGGCCCATATATTGCACGCATAGAAGGCATGTTAGGTAGCTTCTACCCTCACCACCACAGCACCCTGAATGTAGCATAGTTTCCCCATAGATTGAAAGGCTTCCATTTGTTTGTGTAAGATTCAAGGAAAAGGGGACCATACTGGAGGTCCTTGGGGACCACACTGGAGGCATTCAAGATGAAGCTGGACAGCCACTTGTCAGGGATTCTCTGACTTGGATTCCTGTATTGAGCAGGGGGTTGGACTCGATGGTCTTATAGCCACCTTCCAACCCTACTATTTTATGATATAATGGTTCTATAATTCTATAAATAGAAGTATAGCTTCCAAATCCTGCGAAGTACTAGTTCCTCTCAACTCAGCACTGGTTAGGCCTCATAGAATCACAGAATAGTAGGGTTGGAAGGGGCCTACAAGGCCATTGAGTCCACCCCCTGCTCAATGCAGGAATCCAAGTCAGAGCATCCCTGACAGATGCCTGTCCAGATTCATCTTGAAGGCCTCCAGTGTGGGAGAGCCCACCACCTCCCTGGACTCCACCTCATCTGGAGTACTGTGTCCAGTTCTGGGCACCACACTTTAAGAAGATTGCAGACAAACTGGAGAGGGTTCAGAGGAGGGCAACAAAGATGATCAGGGGACTGGAAACAAAGCCCTATGAAGAGAGACCGAAAGAACTGGGCATGTTTAGCCTTGAGAAGGGAAGACTTAGGTGAGATACAATAGCACTCTTCAAGAACTTGACAGGTTGCCACAGAGAGGAAGGTCAGGATCTCTTCTCCATCATCCCAGAGTGCAGGACACAGAATAATGGGCTCAAGTTACAGGAAGCCAGATTCCTGATGGACATCAGGAAACACTTCCTGACTGTTAGAACAATTTGACAATGAAACAAATGACCTAGGGAGGTAGTGGGCTCTCCCATACTTGAGGCATTCAAGATGAGGGTGGACAGCCATCTGTCAGGGATGCTCTGACTTGGATTCCTGCATTGAGCAGGGGGTTGGACTTGATGGTCTTATTGGCCCCTTCCAACTCTACTGTCCCCTTCATGGATCACTGCCTTGTTGTGGCGAAGGGGCTTGCGTAACTCAGTGAAGCCATAAGCTATGCCTTGCAGGGCCACCCAAGATGGACAGGTCATGGCGGAGAGTTCTGACAAAATGTGGTCCACTGGAGAAGGAAATGGCAACCCACTCCAGTATTCTTGCCAAGAAAACCCCATGGAATGTAACACAAGGCTAAAAGAGATGACGCTGGAAGATGAGCCCCTCAGGTCGGAAGGTGTCCAATATACTACTGGGGAAGAGCAGAGGGAATTTCCAAGTAGTGCCAGAAAGAGTGAAGCAGCTGGGCCAAAGCCGAAAGGACACTCAGCTGTGGATGTGTCTGGTGGTGAAAAGAAAGTGCGATGCTGTAAAGAACAGTATTGTTTAGGAACCTGGAATGTAAGATCAATGAATCAAGGTAAGCTGGAGGTGGTGAAACATGAGATGGCATGAACTTGAGCACACTCCGGGAGAGAGCGGAGGACAGGAAGGCCTGGCGTGCTATAGTTCATGGGGTCACGAAGAGTCGGACATGACTTAATGACTGAACAACAACAAAACCCTACTATTCTATGATTCTATGATTCTATTTTTGTTTGTTGCAGCAAAAAACAACAGGGAATCTTGTGGCACCTTAAAGTAGGGATGGCAGAGAATTTCTCCCCGAATCTTCGGGGGGCTGAGCGCCAATGCATTTGGCCCCCCGAAATCAGCAGTGAAATTCTCCGCCCCCCCCCCCCCGGGACAGGACTTACCTTTGGCGAATGTCCCTCCCGGCGGCGGGTCCCAACTGGCTGTCACCGCCACCATTGCAAAAAAAAAAAAAAACTAAAGTAAAAGACCCCCCAAAAACCTGTGATAGGCTACATTACGATTTACGTAGCCTACCACGGCTAAATTTCCAAAGTCAGCCATGATAGGCTACGTAAATCGTCACGTAGCCTATCACGGGGTCTTTTTTTTTTTTTTACTTTTTTTTTTGCGGCCGGGGAGACGGGGCGCTTCTCCCCGGCCTGAATTTCGGCTGGGCGAGGTGGGAAGCCTCCCCCCCTTCACCTGAACTTCGGGGGGGAAAGCGAAGCGCCTCCCCCCCACCGCAAAGCCAAGCTGCGAAAAGGTAAGTGACTTTTGTACATCCCTACCTTAAAGAGGAACAACATCATTATAGCATACACTTTTCTGCACTGCTAGCCGTAGTAAACTTTTTACATTGATGCTATAATAGAGTCTTTGCGGTGCCACAAGACTCTTCATTGATTGGATATTCTTCTGTCGAAGAGCCTTCAGATTTAAGGAAAAGTTAAGGTTCTTCCAAAGTCGCTCATACAACAAAACCCGTGGAAATCATTCGTTACTGTGCTTGTGTACAAACATCAAACAAGTCAGTGTGGGTCAAGTCATAGGATTCTTCTAGCAATAGAGTAAGGTTCAGATGCTACATAAAGCAATAAAGGACAAGGGCAACGTGGGGTATCTTTGCTGTTCCCAGGCGCTCCATCCTGTCCATCTAGATTTAGGCGTGAAAGACCAAGGGAAAGGTTTGTGTGCATGGTGGATATATCTTAAGCAAACATAATTTGTGTTATTGCACAACATCATTGCTGATCATAGGGCACATCAGTTAAGGCATCAGCCTTAGCTTCCAGTTTCTTTGCTTTGTGGAGCTTTAAGCAACATGAGATAGCCTTAACTCTGGTCTTAAACTGGTAGGTTTTTCATCATTGAATATCTTGTTAAAGACTCCACATCATATTAGGAATTCTAAACAATATTTTTTAAGTGCATATGTGTGGTCAGCACTCTCCCAAATGAATCTGCATATGAGTTCAGCCTGAGTTATAAACAAAGGATCAAAATCCCCAGACATCTTATATGGGTATTGTCTTCTATTTTCAATATTCAGTGCCGTGGTGATTCTCTTTCTTGTGGTGTTTTCCAGGTGTGTGTGTGTGTGTGTGTGTGTTTGGAAATAGCCGATTTTTGCTTTATTGGAATTGCTGGGAAGACTATTCAGAAAATGCTAATCCACCTCTCTTAAAACCATATAGGATATCTTATTATGAAATGCAAATGCCAAATGTTAATGATAAATAATTAAGAACTGGAAAATGTAAATGAGTGAAAAGTAGGAATACACAAAGATACAAGCATGTTCACAATGAATTCTGGGTAACTGGCATAAAAAATAATGGTCAAGCTGACCAGGATGGTATCCAAAGAGAAAATGCTGAGTTAAAGTCCTATCACCATGGCCAAAATGTTATTTAAGTAATGAACAGGTGTGAGACTGTATTATTCCAGGTCAAAAGTGTACTTACAGTTTTTGTTTATCAGTTAATGAGCGGTGTGGTGCCCAGAACTGGACACGGTACTCCAGATGAGGCCTAACCAGTGCTGAGTAGAGGGTAACTAATACTTCCCGGGATTTGGAAACTATGCTTCTATTAATGCAGCCCAAAGAGCATTTGCTTTTTTTGCAGCCACATCACATTGTTGGCTCGTCTTCAGCTTGTGATCTACAACAATTCCACGATCCTTCCCACTTGTAGTGTTGTTGAGCCAAGTATCCCCCATCCTGTAACTGTGCATTTGGTTTCTTTTTCCTAGGTGCAGAATTTGGCATTTGTCCCTATTAAATTTCATTCCAGCGCTTGTTGTTTCCAGCCCAGCGCTCTAGCCTATCAAGTTCACGTTGAATTCTGTTTCTGTCTTCCAGAGTATTCGCTATCCCACCCCATTTTGTGTCATCTGCAAATGTGATCAGCATTCCCTGCACCTCCTCCTCCAAGTCATGAATAAAAATGTTGAAGAGCACTGGGCCCAGGACTGAGCTCTGCGGTGCCCCTCTCGTTACCTCTCCCCAGTCTGAGAAGATACCAAGATGCTTGCATACATAAAACATGCTCTCTTGACTCTTGATCTTCATGGCCTTGTCAAGCTAGCCATGGGGGTCTGAACAGGGGAGTGTTGATCACGTCATTGTGTGATGGTGTGGTCCCTACTGCACTGAAGGAGTCAGTGGACTCCTGAAAAAAACCACCCTTGATCCAGAGATCTATGATAACCATCATCTGGTGACTAACACTACGTTCCTGAGTAAGGTGCTCGAGGGAGTGGGTGGCATGCAAACTGCAAGTGCTCTTGAAAAAAGTTGATTATCTGGATCCATTCCAGTCTGGATTCAGGCCTGGTTTGGAGGTGGAATCGGCCTTGGTCAACCTGATGGATTACCTTCTTCAGGAGAGGGACAGGGGATGTGTGACCCTGTTACTTCTTCTTGATCCCTCAGCAGCTTATCATACCATCGACCACAGCATCTTCCTGGATGGCCTCCACAAGTTGGGAGTTGGAGGCACTGTTCTACAGTGGTTCGACTTGTATTTGAGGGGTCGGTTCCAGACGATAGTATTGGGTGATGGCAGCTGAACTGTGGGTGCCACAGGGCACCATTCTATTCCCCATTCTACTTAATATCTATATGAAGCCATTGGGAGAGGTCATCAGGAGATTTGGGGCAAGATGTCACCAGCATGCTGATCACACCCAACTCTATTTCTCTGGGCCATCTGAATCAGGAGAAGCCATACACATTCCGAGCTGGTGCCTGGACGCAGTGATGGCTTTGTTGTTTATTCAGTCGCTTCTGACTCTTCATGACTTCATGGACCAGCCCACACCAGAGTTTCCTGTCAGCCGTCGCCAGCCCCATATCCCCCAAGGTCATGTCCATCACCTCATTTTGACCATCTTCCGACCTGGGAGTCCCATCTTTCGATGGTATACTGACATATCTCTGGTTGTACTGATCCATTAAGTTGTCACGGCAAGAATACTGGAGTAGGTTGCCGTTACCTTCCCCCGGGATTGTATTTAGTCTGACTTCTCTGCCATGAACTTCCCATCTTGGGTTTCCCTTCATGGTTTAGCTCATGGCGTCATTGAGGTGCTCAAGCTCCAGCACCACAACAAGGTAATGATCTCCTTTGCTGGAGAGCGATGGCTTGGATGAGGGCTAATCAACTGAAGCTGAATTCCGATAAGACAGAGACCCTATGGGTTGGCAGTTCCCAGGTTCAGGAATCAGGGTGTTTGCTTGTTCTGGACGGGGTTGCACTCCCTCTGAAGGAGCAGATATGAAGTCTGGGGAAACTCCTGGATTCATCTTTATCTCTGGAGGCCCAGATGACCTTGGTAGCCTGCAGCACTCATCACCAACTTCAGTTGGTACACCAACTGTGCCCCATCCTGGAGAGGGATAGCCCAGCCATGGTGATCCATGCACTGGTAACCCCACAATTAGACTACTGTAATATGCATTATGTGGGGCTACCCTTCTGTGTGGTTCAGAAGCCGCAGCTAGTGCAGAATGCAGCAGCTAGGGTGCTCACTGGGACACCCAGCTGTGCTCACAGAACATTTGTGTAAACAAACAAACAAACAAACAAAAAACTGCACTGGCTATCTTTTAGCTTCTGAGCCACATAGAAGTTTATGTTGTCATCATACAAATCCCTAAACAACTTGGGACCAGGATACCTAGAAGACCATCTTCCCTTAGATATATCCGGCTGACCTTAAAATTGTCAGAGGAGGTCTTGCTGGTCATTGCAAAATTAACAGGATGTTACTACCTTGACAGAATGTTAATATGTCAACAGCGGGCCGTCTCTGTAGCGGTTGGAAAACCTTTGGAAAATCCTCCCCTGTGCAATTCAGGAGGCAGGAAATGTGGCATGTTTCAAACGCCTGCTGAAAATGCACTTGTTCACCCAGGTTTTCCCCAGCTTATGAGTAAATTAACCATGCAATTCCAGCCTCCTGTTCCTTGTATTGCTCTTGTTGCAACTGGAATTATTTTTAATATTGCATTTTAAATGTGATTTTAATTTTTATAGGTGAAACACTTAGGGATTTTATTATACTTAAAAAGGTAAAGGTAAAGGTGTCCCCAACCAGTCATGTCTGACTCTAGGGTGCGGTGCTCATCCCCGTTTCTAAGCCGAAGAGCCAGCGCTGTCCGAAGATGCTTCTGTGGTCATGTGGCCAGCATGACTGAACACCGAGGTGCACAGAACGCTGTTCCCTTTCCCGCCGAGGCGGTACCTATTTATCTACTTGCAATTTCTTGCTTTCGAACTGCTAGGTTGGCAGGAGCTGGGACTGAAGACGGGAGCTCACTCCGTCACACGGCACTTGGGTCTCGAACTGCTGTCCTGCCGACCTTCCGGTCTGCAGTTCAGCGTCTTAACCACTAAGCCACCGCGGCCCCCTTTTTTTATACTTAGTGGCATATAAATATCACAACTACATAAATAAGGCAGCCAAAGTCTTCCTAAATACTGAAACTATAATGTGAAAACACTCAGCAGGGGCCAAGTCCATAACATGGTTTCCATCAGAGGTGATGGAAACCATTTCCATTCATTACATGGAGAAGGAAATTGAATGAAGTATGAATAATCAGATGAAAGGCTTAATATTTTCTTTGAGATGCCAAGATGCTCAAAAGTTATATAAAGCCAGAGGCAAACAGTAGCTTTTTCTTCAGACATCTGGAGCCCTTTTAGGGTTTTTAAAAAGAAGCACAAGTAGACTGCATACACACATAACCCATTCCTACGTGTGGGATTTTGTAGATGTCCAACAAAGTTGAAATATGAACAGAGATTTCAGAGTCAAGCCCTTCTACAACAGCCAACAGGTCATTCCTTGGTCCACATTTGTAATTTGGAATATTCTTAAACCCAGGAGACAGCAGATCCAGCATGGCATCATACGTGATCCTTACATTGTAAGAGTTGTCATAGATGTTGTATCCCAGGGTGATGTTGGGCAAGAGGCTGGGATTCTGGTTGATCTCATGGATGGCGAACAAGAAGGCCAGGTCATGCAAGTCAATCTTGTGTGCTCCTCTGCAGTAAAATACATGTTCACATCGTCATCCCTTATTAGTTTGTCATCCTGAAATTCCTTATTCTGTAAATTGAAGGGCACATCCAGAATATAAAAAGTACTCAGCATTCCCCCCTCCTATCCCCTGCCCCTTGCCTGATGAATCAATCTGGTGATCGCAAAGGATTGCGCATGTTTCTGTGACCTTTTGGTTGTCCTGCATTAATGCAGTGAGTAAGAAAAAAGAGATACCTTGTAACTCTGATGGATACCTACCATTTCACTTGAGTAGTTCTGAATAGTATAGCCCTTCATTGCTTCAGTAGAACAAAATACTAGGAAGGAACCACAAGGACACATTTCAACCTTTGCTTGTTTCCTACATGAGAACGATTGAGGACCACAAATGGGCCACCTCAAGCTCCAAGTACAATCCTTGTCTAGGCCTCATAAATAATGTTTCAGATATCAGATACAAACATTACTCTGGAGTGGTAATGGAGTACATTCTTTTCCCTCAATAATGCCACCCAACTATAATGGAGAGATCTGTGTTTCATCATGGAGAGTTGCCAAGACATCAGTTGATCTTTCGGGGCAGATGGAAATAGTTCTCTCCTCAGGCATGTTGCAAAGGCACTTGTGGTCACGTAACACTCTTATGCTCCTAATGGAGAAGCTCTATACAGTCAGTAAAAACAAGACCTGGAGCTGACTGTGGCTCAAATCATGAGCTGCTTCTTGCAAAATTTTGGCTTAAATTGAAGAACGCAGGGAAAACCACTAAGCCATTCAGGATTGACCTAAATCATATCCCTGATGAATATACAGTGGAGGTGAGGAATAGATTCAAGGGATTAGACCTGATAGACAGAGTGCCTGAAGAACTATAGACGGAGGTCCGTAACATTGTTCAGGAGGCAGCAACGAAATCCATCCCAAAGAAAAAGAAATGCAAGAAAGCAAAGTGGCTGTCTGATGAGGCTTTATAAGTAGCTGAGGAAAGAAGGGAAGCGAAAAGCAAGGGAGAAAGGGGAAGATATATCCAACTGAATGCAGAGTTCCAGAGAATAGCAAGGAGAGACAAGAAGGCCTTCTTGAATGAACAATGCAAGGAAATGGAGGAAAACAATAGAATGGGAAAGACTAGAGATTTCTTCAAGAAAATTGGAGATCTCAAGGGAACGTTTTGTGCAAAGACGGGCATGATCAAGGACAAAGAAGGCAGGGACCTCACAGAAGCAGAGGAGATTCAGAAGAGGTGGAAAGAATACACAGGAAAGATCTGAATGTCCCTGATAGCCATGATAGTGCGGTCACTGAACTTGAGCCGGACATCCTCGAGAGTGAAGTTAAGTGGGCCTTAGCAAGCATTACTAAGAACAAAGCTAGCGGAGATGATAGTATTCCAGCTGAGCTATTTAAAATCCTAAAAGATGATGCTATTAAAGTGCTGCACTCAATATGCCAACAAATTTGGAACACTCAGAAGTGGCCACAAGACTAGAAAAGGTCAGTTTACATTCCAGTTCCAAAGAAGGGCAATGCCAAAGAGTGTTCAAACTACCGTACTATTGCGCTCATTTCACATGCCAGCAAGGTGATGCTCAAAATCCTACAAGCTAGGCTTCAGCAGTATGTGAACCGAGAACTACCGGAAGTACAAGCTGGGTTCCGAAGAGCCAGAGGAACTAGAGATCAAATCGCCAACGTTCGCTGGATCATGGAGAAAGCAAGAGAATTCCAGAAAAAACAACTATTTCTGCTTCATTGACTATGCTAAAGCATTTGATTGTGTGGGTCACAACAAACTGTGGCAAATTCTTAAAGAGATGGGAGTACCAGACCACCTTTCCTGTCTCCTGAGAAACCTGTACGAGGGTCAAGAAGCAACAGTAAGAACCAGACATGGAACAACCAATTGGTTCAAAATTGGGAAAGGAGTACGACAAGGCTGCATATTGTCGCCCTGCTTATTTAACTTATATGCAGAGTACATCATAAGAAATGCTGGGCTGGATGAATCACAGGTCAGAATTAAGATTGCCAGGACAATTATCAACAACCTCCGATATGCAGACAATACCACCCTAATGGCAGAAAGCGAAGAGGATCTAAAGATCTTCTTGTTGAGGGTGAAAGTACAGAGTGCAAAAGCTGGTTTGAAACTCAACACTGAAAAAACGAAGATCATGGCATCTGGCCCCATCACTTCCTGGCATATAGAAGGGGAAGAAATGGAAGCAGTGACAGATATTATTTTCTTGGGCTCCAAGATCACCACAGACAGTGACTGTAGCCATGAAATTCAAAGACGCTTGCTCCTTGGGAGGAAAGCTATGGCAAACCTAGACAGCATAGTAAGAAGCAGAGACATCACCTTGCCGACAAAGGTCCATATAATCAAAGCTATGATTTTCCCAGTAGCAACGTATGGCTGTGAGAGCTGGACTATAAGGAAGGCTGAGTGCCAAAGAATGGATGCTTTCGAACTGTGGTGCTGGAGAAGACTCTTACTAGTCTCCTGGACTGCAAGGATGTCCAATCAGTCAATCCTAAAGGAAATCAACCCTGAGTGCTCATTGGAAGGACAGAACTGAAGCTGAAGCTCCAATATTTTGGCCACCTAATGTGAAGAGAAAACTCCCTGGAAAAAACCCTGATGCTGGGAAAGATTGATGGCAAAAGGAGAAGGGGACGGCAGGGGATGAGATTGCTGGATAGCATCACCGATGCAATGAATATGGACTTGAGCATGCTCCGGGAGAGAGTGGAGGACAGGAAGGCCTGGTGTGCTATGGTCCATGGGGTCTTGAAGAGTCGGACATGACTGAATGACTGAACAACAACAAATGTTCTCTGAAACCTCTTTCAAGCCAGACAACACAAATATGGTATTCAAGAATATATATTGCTTAAACAGTCTAAAACAATAACAAGCTTTAGCTAAGATGGGGCGCATTACAAACATCCCTAAATACACAAAAGTTATCACTAAGAATGTAACAACAGTAATAGCAGGCATATTTTCAACACGGTAAACCCTCGGATCCTCTCAATCTAACAGTTAATACCATTTGTGTATTTACCTAAATGGAAGGCTTGGTGGGAAAAGCCAGCCTAAGCACGTATCGTTCTCCCAGGATCTCTCTCCCAAACAAATCGAGCCCTCGTCTTTTATCACTCCCATGAAGTTAATGACCACATCCTTAGTTTTGGAACTGGTCATACCACTATTTCCATTGTCTCAATGTAACCAGGTCTGCCATTGACAGCAGTAACATCTAGACAAATGTATCCTTGCTAAACTAAGAAGCGTGCTGCTTCGAGTACCTGACCGACCCACTTGTGTCAGCCTTCCTTAATTTCCAAGAATACATTCCATTACTCATAGTTATTTCACAACACACATACATGGATCTAGTCGCGTCTACAAATTACAATAAATTCTAATCAATTCCATACATTACAATGCATATTCCACTGCACCTATACACACACACTCCCCACCATGAACAGTACACAGTGCTAAAAGTTGCTCTATGCTGTGCTTCCTTATATTGCCATAGTTTCCATTCAGAATGTTCAGACTGTTGAATTTTAGAATGGATTTGGTTAAACTAGCTCAATGGTAGAGCACCAGCTTTTCATAGAGAAGGTCCTTGGTTCAATTCTAAGCACTGTTGTAGTGGCAGCAAGAATAGAAGGATGAAGCACCAGGACTTTTGGGTTAGATGTCATCTGTCACCTCAGCCTCTTCTGTTGTTTCCAAACATAGCTGCAATCATCACAGTAGCTGGGGAGTTAGTGGAATGGATTTTCCTAAAAACCATATATTGTTGAGAACTTTCTCCATTATAATACCACGTATTTTGATGTGGTGTGGTCTAGAATGGGCAATTAAGACCCATTCTCTTTACAAGAGACCCACTGCTGATGGAGAAGAATCTCTCCAGACTAGGATCTGAATGGCGAATGTAGTGCAATGTAAGCAAGTGTAAAGGGATGCATGTTGGAGCAAAAAATGCCACCTTCGAGTATAGCCTGATGGGATCTGAGCTAGTGGTGACTAGCCAGGAAAGCGATTTTGGGGTTGTGGTGGACAGCTGGGTGAAAATGTCTACCCAGTGTGTGGCCATGATGAAAAAGGCAAACTCCATGTTATGCATAATTAGGAAAGGAATTGGCAATAAATCTGCCAATATCATATGGCCCTTATACAAATCTAAGGTGTGACCACACCTGGTATATTGTGTACAGTTCTGGTATGTATGTATGTGTATATATATATATATATATATATATATATATATATATGTATATATATATGTGTGTGTGTGTGTGTGTGTGTGTGTGTGTGTTGTTGAGCCAGAAAAAGTGCAGAAAAGGGCAACTAATATGATCAAGGGGCTGGAGCATCTCCCCTATGAGGGAAGGTTACTGCAGCTGGGATTGTTTAGCTTGGAAAAAGTAGGGTAAGGGGAGACATGATAGAGGTGTACAGAATGATGCATGGTGTGGAGAATGTGGATAGGGAGACATTTGTCTCCCTCTCACAATACTAGAACTGGGGGTCATCCCATGAAGCTGATTAATGGGAGATTCAGGGCAGATAAAAGGAAGGACTTCACACAGCACATAGTTAAACTATGAAATTCACTACCACAAGACATAGTGACGGCTGCCCATTTGGATGGCTTTAAAAGGGGGTTAGACACATCCATGGAGGAGAAGGCTACTAGTTCTGATGGCTCTGTGCTACCTCCAGTATCAGAGGCAGTCTGCCTATGTACACAAGTTGCTGGGGAACATGGGTGGGAGGGTGCTGTTGCAGTCATGTCCTGCTTGTGGGTTTCCTGTGGGCAACTGTTTGGCCACCGTGTGAACAATTACACACATTACAATGCATATTCTGATGCACCTATGTGCACCCACTCCCTACCACAAACAGTACACAACCTTCTTTGATGAGCTTTAAAAACCTGGCTGCTCAGGTGGGCATTTGGGGTGAGTTAGGGTTTTTTAGAGCAGTGTTGTTTTGTTATGTTTTAATTTTTGTTGTTGTTGTTCAATTGGTTATGTAAATTTGTTGTTGGCACTGATGGCCGGGTAGCCAGCCAGATGGGCGGCTAATAAATCAAACAAACAAACAAACAGAATGCTGAACTAGGTGGACACTTGGTCTGATCCAGCATACTGTAGCTCTTCTTATGTTTTTAAGAAAATTGCCACAACTGGGGGGGGGGTGGCTTTGAGTTTTTTTTAAAAAATCTCTTTCCCTTTCTCATGCAATGTTTCTACCCCGAAGGAAGGGGGGTTGCTCTTATACATTTCTGTATATCTGTATATCTGCATGCCTGTCCATCTGAAGGACTGAGTCTATGTATCTTCCTTCCCTGTCTCTGTGTGTGGTTTCAAGAGAATTTATTTTTGGATTTGTATGCTTCCTATGTCTGTGTGCTGCCCGCTGTTAAAGAGAAAGTGATAAAGAAGAGCTTGTTGTTGTATGTGAGTTCTCTCCCCTGGATTTTGCTGTATGTCCTATTTTTTCATTTCCCTTTCAAGAGAGTTTGCTGCACTTTCTGTGACTTTGAGGAGATTACAATATCTCCCCTCTTCACTAAAGGCTACAATGTAGAATCATTGCCTTATAAACTCCTATAAGAAGTTCAAAACAAGCCTCACAGCATCATAAATAGAAGGCTGTGCACTACCTTGTGCTTCCATGTTCCTCAAATTTGTATCCCGTCACCCTGACTGCCCATTTCTTGATGGAAATTTTGGGAGTCAATCAGTTAAATAAATACAGTCATTAGAAGTGTTTATGCTCATATCCCATCACCTTGAGTGCCATTTTCTGTGTGTGGAAATGTTGGGTATGAATGAATGAATGAATGAATGAAATCAGCCCTTCTCCATGTACACACACATTTTATGCTCATGATAACCTTGTGAGATTTAGCATGTTGGGCGTTGGCTGCCCTTCAGTGTGTGTCTGTATGTACACACATAGACCCTCCCACACACACACACACTGATCATCCTACATCATTGAACTCTTCTTGGGGGTTAGATTATGGGGACTGACAAAATTCACCATTACATCCCTCAACTTCTCACATTCAGGCAAAAAGTGATAGGAAAGATGCTCGTGGGAGCCACGGAGGGCTCCTGGCCATCACAGGAGGCAATACTGGGTCTGGATAGACAACGGGCATTTCTACACCAGCCTAAAATCCCACATTTAAAATGGGGTGTTCTGCTTCCGTTTTAAATGTAGGATCACCACTGACTCCTTTTACACGTGCTTCCTCCCCCTTCCCCCTTCTCCCCGTATCTGAGTCTTCCATTATCTTTCATGGATCTTGCTCCTCTTCTTGCTGCTCTTACTCTTTTCACGGAGGAAACTCAAGAGGAACACAACGGGGTAATTTGATCGCTCATTATCTGCGATCTATGTAAAAATGGAACAAAGGGCATTTAGTGCAGGAGATGCCTTGGAGGGTCACGGTGTCAAGTAAACATCCTTCAGACTTCCATGAAGGAGCAATCTCAATCTCAGGATAAGAGCTCCATGTGAAGAAAGCCAGAGTCTCTCCTCCCAGAGGAAAGACTCCATGCTGAAATCACTAAAGGATGGGCCTCCTGCCGGTTGGCATGCCCTTTCCGCAAACTGTCTCTGGGCATCTCTACACCAGCCTAAAATCCTGCATTTAAAACGGGGCTTTCTGCTTCCATTTTAAATGCAGGATCACCACGGACTCCCTTTACACGCACTTCCTTTCCCCTCTCCTTTTCCGGACTCCTTTTCCCCCTTATCTGAGTCTTCCATGTGTTTGATTCTACAGCCACTAGATGGCACTGTGGTCTAGCTCCTCTTCTTGCGTTACGCAGCCTATCATGGGTGTGTGGGTGTGTTTTTTTTACTTTATTTTGTAATGGCAGCAGCGGCAGCCGGTCGGAAGATCAGCCGCTGCCCCCGACGAAACGCCGCCGAACTCCCGCCGGGACCCGCCGCCGAGAGGAACATTCGAGGGAGGTAAGTCCCATCCCGGGGGGGGGGGGGGTGGAAGGGTGGTGGTGGAGAATTTCACCAACAATTTCGGGGGGCTGAATGCGCTGGCATTCGGCCTCCCCAAGATTTGTGGAGAAATTCTCCGCCATCCCTACTTTGCCCAGGGTTTCTTTCTATGAGAAGGAATTCTGGTATTTAGCTGGCCCTAGACCACCCAGATTTTTCCCCAGTGCAAAGTGTCATCCCTAGATTTGTAGGTTCAATTTAGTCCTAATATTGACACATATATTATTTTTAAGGAACAACTCTCAGAGACCAAGGTTTTCTGTCTTTTACTTGTTTCAAGTAGATCTCTAT
Organism: Heloderma suspectum; assembly: GCF_057233095.1. Lineage (NCBI taxonomy): Eukaryota > Metazoa > Chordata > Lepidosauria > Squamata > Helodermatidae > Heloderma > Heloderma suspectum. The sequence goes on from NC_139459.1 coordinate 398,157,540, forward strand.
TACAGATTAAAAACTAAACATACATGGCTGATACATGCACAGATTAAAACAACATCAAATACGTTTCTAAGAATGAGGTTTATCAAGATCAAAACATAATAATAATTAAGGGTGTAATCCTATGCATGTTTAGACAGAAAAAAATGTCCTACAACTCCCAGCATTCCCCAGGCAGCCACATGGGTACAAGAATCTTACAACATGTCTGGCTACAGAATGCTGGGAATTGTAGGACTTTTTAATGTCTAAGCATGCATAGCATTAAGGGCCGCAGTGGCTTAGTGGTTAAGACGCTGAACTGCAGACTGGAAGGTCGGCAGGACAGCAGTTCGAGACCCGAGTGCCGCGTGACGGAGTGAGCTCCCGTCTTCAGTCCCAGCTCCTGCCAACCTAGCAGTTCGAAAGCAAGAAATTGCAAGTAGATAAATAGGTGCCGCTTCGGCAGGAAAGGTAACAGCGTTCCGTGCACCTCGGTGTTCAGTCACGCCAGCCACATGACCATGGAAGCGTCTTCGGACAGCGCTGGCTCTTCGGCTTAGAAATGGAGATGAGCACCACACCCTAGAGTCGGACACGACTGGTTGGGGACACCTTTACCTTTACCTTTTATGCATAGCTTTGCACCTTAACATCACTTACAATCTTCCCAAACCAAATTGCTTGTTATCTCTATTTCTATATTGTTATACATCTTTCACGCTCTCATGCCGTACCTTCTTATCCTGTAAATATTGTTTGGTGTGTGTGCGTTTTAAGATGTCACCTATTTTATTTTATAAAGACCTTCTCTCAAGGATTTTTTAAAAAAAATACTGTCCAGGTGAGGTTGCTTACTTCTTTGCCTCCTCTATTGAGCTGAATTCTATTGAGTGTCAGAGTTTGCTCCTCAGCCCTTTCTGGCCTTTGAATGAAAAACCTCAATGACTGTTTTTTCTTTGGCTCTAGCAAGGAGAGTCTGTTGGCAAGCTGGTCAGCTCCTGCTAAGATTTGTTCCTTGTGCCACAAGGTATCTGCTAAAGCTTTGCCTTATATCCCCTTCATTTGGCCTTCAGTTTTTTAACTGAAGCGGTTGTCATAGTAATGAAACCGAATTGCTTTCCATGAGAGTCTTCCTGGAAGTTCCTATAGATGGACCACAACTCCCATACTCCTGGCCATGCTGTGGAATTGTGGGAGTTGTAGTCCAAACCATTTGGAGGCTACCAGGTTAACCCTAGGGATGTACGAAAGTCACTTACCTTTTCGCGGAATTGATTCGCGGTGGGGGGGAGGCGCTCCGTCCCTCCCCCCAGAATCCTCAATGGGGGGGAAGGCTTCCCCCCGGAATCCTGCCCGGCCAGCTGCGCTCTGCGGCGGCTCCGCGGAGCAGCCGGCCAGGGCCGTCCACAGCCAGACTTCCGCCGCGGACGGGCTGCTGCGGACGCAAATGGCGGCTGCCGTAGCGGCCACCATTTGCATCCAGCCAGGCTGATGTGATAGGCTACGTAAGTATTTATGTAGCTTATCACAGCAGGGCAAAAACCCCACAAAACCAGTGTATGCAAATGGCGGCGGCTAGGGCGGGCGCCATTTGCGTTCCCTATTTTTCGCCGTTATATTTACATAGGTTAAAACGGCGAATAAAAAAAGGAAAGCCCACTACGCTACTTGCGTTCCCCTTTTTTTCCTCTGTAATAGCCTACGTAAATATTTACGTAAACTAAAATGGTGAAAAATAGGGAATGCAAATGGTTCCCGCCCTAGCCGCTGCCATTTGCGTATGCCGTTTTTTGAGGTTTCTTGATTGGCTTGCTGTGATATGCTACGTAAATACTTACATAGCCTATCACGGCAAAGACCAGGATGCAAATGGCGGCTGTGGCAGCCAGTCGAAAGACCAGCTGCCGCTGCTGCCGGAGCTGCCACCATCCGGAACATCCACCCCAGGTAAGCCTCGTCCAGGGGGGAATCCGTGGGGGGGTGGGGGGTGGCAGGCCATTCCGCCACGGATTTTGGGGGGTTGAATGCCAGTGCATTCAGCCTCAATGAAATCCGTGGCAGAATTCTCCGCCATCCCTAGTTAACCCTAGTGTAGAGAATACTGAAAAAGATTGACCAAGGGTCTGACTTGGTATCCGGTGGTGTCCTATGATTGTATGCTTCACCATCTCCATCAGATGATGGCTTTAGTTTTTTGTTGTTAGATGCTCCTTTGCATTCAGATCAGGCCTCAGTATAATAATGTAGCACTTGGGAAGCAAGATGCAGCCCAGTAACCCAGCACTGGAGGCCAAGATAGAGAAGACCTGCACGGCTACCATGTATTTCCCCTTCGTGCTAAGGTAGGTGGGCGCAAAGGACACCCAGACGCTGCAGAAGACCAGCATGCTGAAGGTGATCAGCTTGGCTTCATTGAAGGCCTCAGGAAGCTTCCTGGCTAGGAAAGCCACTGTGAAACAGATGGCAGCCAGGAAGCCCATGTAGCCAAGGACACTATAGAACATGGAGACAGACACTTCACTGCATTGCAGGATGATCTCTCCAGGCTGGGAGACCATGTCATAGTCAGGGAATGGGGGATAGATTCCCAGCCAGACAGTGCATATGACAACTTGGACAATGGAAAAGGAAATGACAACAGAGTTGGCCAAACTCTTCCTCAGCCATCTTCTCATCTTGTTTCCTGGCTTGGTGGCCAGGAAGACCAACACCACAGTGATTGTTTTTGCCAACACAGAAGAGACTGCAGCTGAAAAGATGATGCTGAAGGCTGTTTGTCGGAGGATGCAGGTCACTTTCCTTGGCTGGCCAATGAACAGAATGGAGGACAAGAATGAAAGCAGAGGGAGATGAGGAGAATGTAGGAGAGGTCTCAGTTGTTGGCTGTGACTACTGGAGTTTCTAGGCATTTAAGGAAGATTCCTAATATGAAGCTTGTAATGAAAGACATGAATAGGGCAATGGAAGTCAGGATGATTCCCAAATATTCTCCATAGGACAGGAAAGTTATAACCTTGGCGACACATTGATTTCCATTCTTGTTTGGATGCTGATCTTCTGGACATTTGGTGCAGTGGTCTGTATCTGAGAAGAAGGAGGGGCAGAGGAGGGCAAGCAAGGGAAGAAGAAGGGTAATAAGGAAAAGAAGGGTGTCATCATGACACAATGTGATTTTGTTATCTCCAATATTTATCATACACCTCTATTTATCTGTGTTCTACTAGGTTCCATAAAACACGCTTTGGTGTGGCAGCTTATATCCAAGAGCTGTCATATCCCCTGCACCTGAGACCCAACATCAACTAAGGAGGACTCAGATTCAGATGAATCAGACATCATTCCACTTCGGGGTCCTCAGCATCCTTGGGCTCTTGAGTTGGAAGGCAAATTGAAGCTTAGGTCAATAGGCTGAAATTCTAGGATTCAGCAAGGTCTGAGGTGGATGGTATCCTAAAGTACTCTACATGGGACTACCTTTGAAAACTGTCCAGAAACTTCAGCTAGTCAGAAGACACATGAGGCAGCCTCCTTGCTGAAGCTAAGCAGCTCTGGGTTTGGTCAGTGCTTGGAGGGGAGACCACCTGGGAACCACATGTAGCCACCTTGAGTTCCACAATGGAAGAAAGGTGGGGTATAAATGTAATAAACAAAATGAAATATTTCAGTCAGATTGTTGATGGGCCCAGTTACAGGGATGTCCCTTTATAGAACAGCTTCACTGGCTACCAGTCTGTTTCCAGGCACAATTCAGTGCTGGTTATGAACAATAAAGGCCTATATGGCTTGGAACCAGGCTACCTGAACCAGGCTACCTGAAAGACTACTTTCTCATATACAAACATGCCCAGGTTTAACGATCTTCAGAGGAGGCCCTTTTCTCAATACTGCCACCATCAAAAGTGTGTTTGGTGGGGGCACAAGAGTGGGCCTTCTCACTGTCTGTTCCCAGGCTCTGGAATTCCTTGCTGAGGGAGGCTAGATTGGTCCTTTGGTTTACTTCCACCAGCAAGGAAGAACATTTTTATTCAAGCCGGGCTTTGGCACATGTTGCTGAAGGTTTTTTTGTTTGTTTGTTTTAATTGATCAGTGTTGCTTTTCATTTATTGTTGCATTTGAATTTGTTTTATGGTATGTTTTCATTAAAATGTATTAATTTATTTACATAATGAATTAATTAAAATGTGTTTTGTAATCTGCAGTCCACAGCTCCCTTGAGTACCTTTCATTGGCAGAAAGGCAGGGTATAAATCAAATCACATCAAATAAATGACATGAAATGAAACCATGTTTTTCCTCACCTGCTTAAGCCACACAGTGGGATCCTCATCAATGGGGAACTTTCTGCCTCCAGATGCCTGTCTCTCCAGACCCCTAATTTTCATGGAAACAATTGAGTTATTGTGTGGGACCACTCAGTGCAACAAAATATCTACGTTCACTGTCAGTTCCCCATAACCTTCACGATACACTCCATCCATGGAAGTATTGGAAAACCCAACATTTATCAGAAAAGGGTGAACCTAGGATGAAAGAGAAAAGGCAGAAACTATGCTGGTTATCTCAGCACTGTCCAGTTTGAGATTGAATCTCCCATGATTCAGGACCAGAGCATGTGCTTACCAGAATCATCATGGCTGTGCAATTTTGGCTCACATAGGTTTGTTTTTGTTTTTCTTTTAACCTGCGGTATTTTGGGGAAGGCCAGCATTCCAGTCATTCCCCAACCATTCCCCAATAACTCCCATGATTCCCAGCTAACATGACCATAGCCCATAGTAGCAGGGGATAATGGGAGTTATAGTCATCAGGAGTCAACACATCTGGAGTACACCAGATTGAAGATGGCAGCTGTCAGGAGCGCCCTAGCAGCCTCTTTCAGTCTAGTCCAATAGCTAACTCAAGACACAGACAAAATGATTATTTTCAAGGCTTTAATCCTTTTACAACTTAATGACTCTTTCAGATGCTAATCACCAGTGACTAAGCAAGGAACAGCACTGGGGAAAAGATAGCAGAGTAGCCTATGCTCCAGGATAGGCAGTTGGTCCCTGTTTGAAGGAGAATCGCGGGAAGACCCTGAACTTATGGGCTAGGGAGAGATCCTCCCTCTTTTCCTTGGGTCCATGGGACACGGCCGTTGCTTCCATGCCAAACAAGCGCTAGACCTCCTTTCTGCGCCCTCTAACTGTCGTTGCTCCCTACATTGGCGTCGAGCATCCAGCAAGCCCCCCTCCAGCACTCTCTTGCTGCCAGGGTCACTATCTATCTCAGGAATGCTGGCAGGAGGAATCTCTGCCAGCTGCTGTGCCTGTGAGAGGTGAGCGAGCTCCTCTCCCATGGATTGCTGTTCCTCCTCAGAATCAGAACTGCTCTGGGGTTCTATCGGCTCAGTTTCCACCCTGACAGAAGCATTAGATAATTCAGGCCTGAGTGAAAAAGCTCCCTAATTCAACTCTTCACAATGTTTGCCCACTTCCCTGACGTCCCATAAGATCAATGCTATGTCATCACACAGTGTTTCTCCCAGGAGCTTTAGAGAAAGGAACTTGGCAGAATTTTGGCTCAAATTAGGGATGAGGGAGAATTTCTCCCCGAAACTTCGGGGGGCCGAGTGCCAACGTATTCGGCCCCCTGAAGTAGTTTTGGGGAGAAATTCTCCGCCCCCCCGCCCCCCCGGGATGGGACTTACCTTTCCCAAATGTCCCTCCCGGCGGCGGGTCCCGGCGGTGGTTCGGCAGGTCTTCGTCAGGGGCGGGGGCGGCAGCCGGTCTTTTGACCGGCTGCCGCCGCCGCCATTCCAATAAAAGTAAAAAAAACAAAACCGCCCCTGTGATAGGCTACGTGACGATTAACGTAGCCCATCACGGCTAGATTTGCAAAGTCAGCCATGATAGGCTACGTTAATCGTCACGTAGCCTATCACGGGTGACTTAAAAAAAAAAAGCACGTACGGCTAATGGCGGCCCCCATAGGGAGCCGCCATTCGTGTTCCTTATTTGGTCACTGTAGTCTACGTAAAGATTACATGGACTATGGCAAAAATAAGGGCAACGCTATTTGCGTTGCCCTTATTTTCGCCGTACTCTACGTAAAGATTTACATAGACTACAGTGACCAAATATGGAATGTGAATGGCGGCTCCCTATGGGGGCCGCCACTTGCGTATGCGCTTTTTTTTTAAAGTCACCCGTGATAGGCTACGTGACGATTAATGTAGCCTATCACAGCTGACTTTGCAGATCTAGCCGTGATAGGCTACGTAAATCGTCACGTAGCCTATCACGGGGGTGTTTTTTTTTTTAACTTTTTTATTTCGTGGCCGGGCGAGGCGAGGCGCCTCCTCCCCGGCCTGAATTTCGGCCGGGCGAGGCGGGAAGCCTCCCCCCCAGCCTGAATTTTGGCCAGGCGAGGCGGGAAGCCTCCCCCCCCGCCTTAACTTCGGGGGGAGCAGCGAAGCGCCTCCCCCCCACCGCGAAGCAAGCTGCGAGACCAGGTAAGTGGCTTTCGTGCACCCCTAGCTCAAATACACTTAAACAAACAAACAAACAAAAAACTTCAGGTATTTTGTTTAAGGCTAGCGTGTAAGTCATTCTGTCAGCCCCTCTCAAAAAATCCCATAATCCCTAGCTGACTAATCATAATCATTGCCCATCATAGCAGGGAATACTAGGAGTTATAGTCTAACTCATCTAGAGGGCTTCAGGTTGAAGAAGCCTGCATTAGATAATCTAGGCATGAGTGAAAATGCCCCCTAATGCATCTCCCAACTTGCAAGCAGTGGGTTGGCTGTTTTTTGGGGAAGGTGGGGTCTAAAATCATAGGGTGGGGTGCAAAATATACTACCACTGCTTGGAACACCTACTGGCAACTGGTGGTCACCATATCCACACAAACCCCTCCCCAAAGTCCCCTAAGAGCAATCAGGAGGGTGTTGCTTTCAGGGGGGTTGGAAAAAGGAACCTGGCTGAAGTGAATGGGAAATGTTCTGGACGGAAGCAGTGAGTTTTTATCCCAGCCTCTGAACAACCTAATTCCCCAAATTGAGGTGGGTTCCAGTCCCTGTTTTACATCCCCCACCCACCCAGATTAGAGTCAAGGGTTGTCCTCTGAGAATGTCCCACTCAGCAGTATTGGATAGAGAAGAACAGTTTCACACCTTATGGAGAATTCTGGAGGCCAGGGTTGGTCCTACCATTAAGGCACATTTCTTCAGTTGGTAGATTTGGCCACCGTTGAACAGCAGTAGACTAAAAAAATGTATATGCAACCGTGGGGATTACATTTTATGCCCCAGGCACCAATGCCTATCATGAAACAGAGGTTTGTCTTGCCAGGATTGCCTTGCTGGACCATGAACTCTTGCCTAGAACTTTTTCCTTGGGCTGCAATCCCATCCGACTGAGACCAAACAGCTGGGTCAGATCAACATACTGACATCCAACCTCTCTATAAGCATCCCAGACAACACAGAGAGCTGGGCACAGAGAGCAGGGCACCACAGGAAAGCCAAGGTATCTCCACAGCAGAAGCTAGGGATGGCAGAGAATTCCGCCACGGATCTCGGGGAGGCCGAATGCCAGTGCATTCGGCCCCCCGAAATCTGTGGCGGAAGGGCCTACCACCCCCCAGCCCCCTCGCGGATCCCCCTGGGATGAGACTTACCGGGGCGGATCGTCCAGGCAGCGGCAGCTGCGGCAGCGGCTTTGGCGGTGGCGGCTACGGTGGCTGGTCTTCCGACCGGCTGCCGCCGCCGCCATTTGCAAGTTTGTTTTTTGTTTTTTACACCGACGTGATAGGCTACGTAAGTTTTTACATAGCCTAAAATGTCTGGGTAAAAAAAAAAAAAAGGTGTATGCAAATGGCGGCGGCTATGGCAGCTGCCAATTGCGTTCCTTATTTTGGGCCATCTTAGTCTACGTAAATAATTACGTAGACTGAGACGGTGAAAATAAGGGGAACGCAAATAGCGTCCACTACACTATTTGCGTTCCCCTTATTTTCGCCATCTTAGTCTACGTAAATATTTACGTAGATTAAGACGTCAAAAATAAGGAACGCAAATGGTGGCGGCCGTAGCTGCCACCATTTGCGTACACGTTTTTTTTCCCCCCCAGAGCCCTCTGCAGCTGGAAATCTGGCTGCGGACAGCTCTGTCCTGGCTGGGCCTGGCCGGCTGCTCCGCAGAACCACCGCGGAGCACAGCCGGCCAAGGAGGATTCCATGGGGGGAGGAACGGAGCGCCTCCCCCCCCCAGCCAGGATTCCAGGGGGAGGGACAGGGCGCCTCCCCCCCATCAGCATAATCCGCGAACAGGTAAGTGATTTTTGTATATCCCTAGCAGAAGCCCAACCAGGAGGCAGGTAGTGGGGGATTGACTGCAGGAAGCTTCCCCTGCCTGAAGAAAAACTTATTTAGATAGATGGACCACAGCAGAGGCAAAGGAGCCACCACCAGTGCGGAGGAGAGACTCACCACGCCTAATCAGTATGGGTCTCAGATGGTCTGTGGGGCCTCTGGAGGAGGGCAAAGAGGAGGATGTGAACAAGAAGCCTCAGGAACTGGGATTGCATTACGAAACTGCAAAATTTCACCAGACCACTATGCTTGAAAACTTCTCAGATGCCCATTCCAGAAACACTAAATAATTCATTCACCAGGGCTATAGTTTTAAGTAGACATTTCCATGAAGGAAAAGGAAATACCCACCATGGCTGTAGCCTTTGAGGTTCCAACCTGTCTCTGCCCTCCATCATCGGCCTCTGCTTGGATCTGGAAGAGTACGCAGCATGCAAGGCATGTGCCACGGCCTGGACACTGCTCTAAATGTTGTAGTTGTCTTGAGAAAGTCTTTGTTCAAGCACATCCAGGGGCAATTGCTCCTGCTGTTCACATCTCCTCCAGCCTTTCCTGGACAATGCATGCTTTGAATATAAACAACAAAATGCTTTCTTCCAGTAAGGCATGAATCTAGGCAGGTCAACCTTGTCATGTTTGGGCTTTTTGTTTGTCTGGATTAAGAAGGAAAAGAACCAATGGCTGTGTTGGAAATGTAACTGACTGTCAGACAACATTGAAGTGATGTCACACAAAGCTCTTGTGCTCGTTGTGATCCAGATTTTCCTTTCAGTGGATTCTTCTATATCTTGACGTATTCGTTTTAGAGTTAATATTCCATATTGGAAAGAGCGAGTTTCTGCATAGTAAAGACATACCTTCACTTGTCTCCACTTGAGAATCAAATCAGTAGGAAATTTCAATGCATCCCGAAGGAGTTCATTGACTCTTTTTGAGATGGCAACACAGATACCATGCCTGGTGTCAGGGTCTGCATGAACCTTTCTCCATTGTCATTGGCTGGAGCAAAGAGGCAGATCCAAATCCACCTGAAATGCAAGAGCAGTTTGACAATCCCCAGATGTTGGTCTCCATCTCTTAGGACCACCTGGTAGAAAAAAAGGGAACCGAGTTTTATCCTTAACATCACAGGAGACAAAACTATAACTAACCTAGTAAGAAGTAAAAGAGATTAAACATTTGTTTTGTTTTCAGTTCAAAGCTCAAAAACCCATTAACCTGAAGTGATTAACAACTAGCAAAATGCCTGTCCATTTTAAAGCCATCCAGATTGGTGGCCATCACTACACCTTGTGGTAAAGTATTCCATGGGAGATGCAGTCCAGCTCAAGAGGACAGTGCCAGGTTGGGGAAGGTTACCTTTGTTGTTGTAATACCTGCAGGTGACAGTCTGTTTGGGAATTGTGTTTTCCTCCCCCTGTGCTGAAGTGGTTTATTCTATTCTTCATTTGTACACCAGCCTAAAAGTAAAATCCCACACTTAAAATGGGGCTTTCTGCTTCTGGTTTAAATGCAGGATCACAATGGACTCGCTTTACATGCTTCCTTTCCCCCTTCCTTTCCTCCCTTATCTCAGTCTTCCAGATGTTTCATTATACAGCTGCTAGATGGTGCTGTGGACTATTATTGTTGTAGTAGTAGTAGTTGTTGTTATTAACATTTCTATACCACCCAATTAGGGATGTCAGAGAATTCCGCCATGGATCTCGGTGATCCATTCAGCATTCGGCCTCACTGAAATCCATGGCGGAATTCTCCACCATCCCTAAGTCCATAAGACATTCCAGGATCGATTAAACACTAATCATATACTGTCAAATGCCTGGGAGAAAAGAAAGGTCTTAACCTGGCCTGAAAAGGTAGCAATGTTGGTGCCAGGCAGGTGTCATCAGGGAGATCATTCCATAATTTGTGGGCCACCACTGAAAAGGCCCTTTCTAGCTCTGCTTATTGCAGGTTTTCCTCTTTTTATGAAAGAACCTGGAACTCAAGCACTGTGGTTTGATAGCATATTATCTCCAATCTTTAAAAAAAAAATGGAATAAAGGTTGTTTAGTGTGCAAGATGCCCTGGAGTTTGACGATGTCATCTAAAAGGCCTGCAAGCTTTTGTGAGTGACCAATTTCAATAGCAGGATAAAAGCTCCATGTGAAGAAGCCCTTAGGCTACAGTTCTACCTGGCTGGGAATAATCACTATTGCTTCTGTGTAGACATACATGGATTCCTACTGCTAATGAACTTCTGCAAATGTATGAAGGAGTCCCCATTCAACGCCTATGGACATACTGAATAAAAACCTTTTTAAGTAGAATTTTATAAAGTTATAGCTTGTATACAGAATACAAAATGGACATATCACAGTGTTTTTTTTAATTTATTATTGATTAATTAATTAATTTTTGAAAAATGTATCATGCTGAAGATAGAAGGGCATCATGGCTTCTGTCCTTGTTGAATAGGGTGGCCACTTACACATGGCCAAAAAAAAAGAAAAAGGAAACAGCATCACCCAAAGAAATCAATGCTGTTGTAGCATGCCATGGGGAACTCAAATATAAGTTTCATCATTTATTTTTATATAATCTTTACACATGTTTGTTCCTTGAAGCTCCACTGAAATTACTAGGGTGAGGGACATCTTTGTTCCACCCACCCTCCCTTGAAACAGTGCAGCATTAACTGGTCACTCCATCTGGAGAACCAAGTAGGGGGCTTTGACCTGTTCACGTATTGACTCTGTGTACTGGGTTTTCCACCTACTCAGTCCTGTCTTCTTAAAGTGCGGCACCCAGAAATGGACACAGCACTCCAGATGAGGCCTAACCAGTGCTGAGTAGAGGGGAACCAGTACTTCCCAGGATTTGGAAGCTATGCTTCTATTCATGCAGCCCCAAATAGCATTTGCCTTTTTTTCAGCCACATCACATTGTTGGCTCATATTCAGCTTGTGATGGACAACAATTCCAAGATCCTTCTTACTTGTGGTATTGTTGAGCCAAGTATCCCCCATCTTGTACCTGTGCATTTGGTTTCTTTTTCCTAGGTGCAGAACTTGGCATCTATCCCTATTAAATGTCATTCTGTTGTTTTCTGCCCAGCGCTCCAGCCTATCCAGATCACTTTGAATTCTGTTTCTGTCTTCCAGGGTATTAGCTATCCTGCCCGATTTTGTGTCATCTGCAGATCTGATCAGCATTTCCTGCACCTCCTCCTTCAAGTCATTAATAAAAATGTTGAAGAGCACTGGGCCCAGGACTGAGCGTTGCGGTACCCACCTCACTACCTCTCCCCAGTTTGAGAAGATCTCATTGATAAGCACTCTTTGAGTTTGATTCGGTAGCCCACTGTGGATCTACCTGATAGTTGTTTCATCTAAGCCACTTTGAGCTAGTTTGCTCATCAGGATATCATGGGGCATTTTGTCCAAAGCTTTGCTGAAGTCGAGGTATATTATGTCTACAGCATTCCCACAGTCCAGAAGGGAGGTTGCTTGATCAAAAAATGAGATCAGATTTGTCTGGCAGGACTTGTTTTTGACAAATCCATGTTGGCTTCGAGTAATCACTGCATTGTTTTCAAGGTGCTTCCAGATGGATTGCTTCATAATCTGCTCCGGAATTTTCCCAGGGATTGTTGTCAGACTGACTGGTCTGTAGTTCCCAGGTTCCTCCTTTTTACCCTTTTTGAAGATAGGGACAACGTTAGCCCTCCTCCAGTCATCTGGCACTTCCCCCGTCCTCCATGATTTCTCAAAGAGAATAGACAGTGGTTCTGAGAGTTCTTCTGCCAGTTCCTTTATGACTCTAGGATGCAGTTCATCTGGCCCTGGAGATTTGAACTCATTCAAAGTAATCAGGTGTTCCTTGACCATATGACTATCAATCTCAAGCTGCAAACTCTGCAGTGGACCCAAGAATTATCATTTTCAAATGCTGTAGATTGTCTTACCATAAGAATGTTCATACTACAAATTTGAGTAAGTAAACGTCCATGGGTGCAATTCTATGCATGTTTGGATAGACATGGAGAATGCTGGGAGTTGTAGGACTTCCTTCTAGTGCTCTGTTGAAAATTTCTCCCACGTGTTTTTCGACCCTTCTTATTAAATGGGAAAAGAAAGAAAAATAGTTTTGAAAAGAAATTCAAAGAAGGATAAATTCTGGAGAAATTCTCATGGGTTGGGTTTGGAGTTCTTGTGCTTACTTTACTTCTGAGGTGGCTGGGGAATGTGCGAGAGTGTCCTGTCTGTCACTGGACAGTAATCTCTATGGGAGCCTGTAGCCCTTTTTGTTGCCTTCTGCACTTCAGTTACAGCCATCATGAGGAAGACATTGTGAGGTGATTCCTCCCATGGGGCTTTTCCAGTTCAGAAAGTGCAGGTGGCCTGGGAGGCTGCAAAGCAATGGAGAGATGTGTAATAGAGAGAGAAAACACACACAGCCCCCCTGCCCCAGCCTCCTCACTGTGATTAGGTAAGCTGAAAAATGCCACCAAATGAAATTCAAAATTCTGAATGCAAAAAGTGGAAGCCTCACCACAGTTGATGCTGTTGCCCCCTACAGAAGCAGTGCAATAAACCAAAAACCCTCAGGGGAAAAAAGAAAGGACCTCTGCTACCACCCCTGCCAATTGTGAGCCCCAACTGTGAGAAACTGTCTGCGGATTTCTCCTCCCCTAGGAGAAATTTGGTGAAATTCTCCCCCCAATTTTTCTGCCCAAAAATAGGCTGGAGACTTGTGAGAGGACATTTGTGCACAGCTCTACCTTCTTCTTTCGAAACGTGCATAGAATTGCTCTCTAACATACAGTACTGTGCAAAAGTCTTAGGCCACCACCAGCTTTGTTGTTTTAGCAAAGTTTTAATGACCATCCATAATTATTTTCCAGTCTCTGTATTAAGATACAAACAGAAAATACAGGAAATATGTACAAGCAAAAGTCAGTATTTAGTGTGACCTCCCTTGGCTCTAAGCACATCCTGAACTCTTTTGGGGAGACTGTCCTGAAGTTTTCTGAAGTAATCTTCTGGTATATTATACCAGGCTTCTTTCACCATTTCTTCTTCATTAGCTCTTCTGGATGGCTCACGGCCCATGGTTGAGCTCCTCCCTTCTGCAGCCTCCTCTTTCCCAAGTGTCCAAGCATCAACATCTAAGTTTCCAGTCAAGGATCAGAGCACGGTCACAATGGGTGCAGCTCGTCTGGATGCTGTTGAAGCCTCCATCTCCTTCCTTGTGTTTTCGCCCAGGCGACACACCATAGTTGGGGCGGTCCACCCTCCTGGGGCATCTCCATCAGGAGCACTGCAGGCGGCATCGTCTTCCTTGCTCCCAGGGACCCGGATGCGGCTGCCTTGGATATGGGTGAGATGACTGCACCTTGCCCCACTTGTCCAGATGGGTGACCTGCAAGACCATGGGGTTGCCGCCTTAGCTTACCTCCCTGGGGCGGCTGGCCCTCCCAGTGTCACCGGCAACTCCATCAGCCACGCCCCACGGTAGCCCCAGCCACTCAACTCAGCATCTTACAGGGTTTTGCTGGATTAATTTACGATCCCTCGCCCTGCCCCCACCCGCTTGGGCATCCACGTAGGTGGCATATCAGATCCCTACGCTAACCTGGCAAGTTGGTATGCCACCAGGGCTACTCCTCCTCCTAATGGCTTTCACCTGAGGAGGTGTGTGACTGGCTTACATCGAGGCCTTTCGCAGGAGGGCCACCATTGACCCTTCTCTGCACAAGAACCTGTTGGACCAGGACCTTTCGCGCCTCTTTTGACTCCTTCCCGGCCTGTTCTGCAACCGATCTGGCAATAGCCACATTCACCAGGCTGTCTCCCGCAATGGCCTTTCGCCTATGGCGGATCCGCTGCTTCAGCACCGCTGTCTGTGCTGGGAATACAGCCCCAAAGGTGCATATTCCCAGAACCCGTGCCTTTTCCATCATGAGTGCTCCCAAGTAGCAGTCAGTACTTGTCCTCCCCTTGTCCAATGCCTGGGGATGGTAGCCCCCCCCCCTTGGAAAGGCCGAGACAGTAGGAAGCTCTCATGGGCCCATGCCCGGTTAGGTTGGTGCTGCTACTCCGACTTTAAGTCGCTACCCCAATGGGGGGAACATGTTTTAACTTGGAACACGGTTTTAGGCTAGGTTCTAGGACCTCACCCCCTTTTCTAGGTCAACACACGCCTTCCTTACCTCGTAAGCAACATTGCTCCTCACCAAGGCGTCGATAGGTTCCTGACAGGTTAACAAGGCAGTACTTGCAGAAGGATTATAGCCCCCCTCCCTTCCCCCCCCACACCCCGTTATCTACTCTACGGATCTCCCTTCTGGAAATGGTGCCCAGGAAATCATCTAGGGAGTTTATCCTGATTCGTAACCTCTCTTCCCTGAGGGCCAGCCTGTTAATCAAGAGATTCCTGTTCATCTGTGTTCAGTGCAACACACCTAGTCGACGGGGCAGTGGTCTTGGTTCAGGATCCCGTCCACGGGTCCCTGGTGGGCATATTCTACATGGAGTCCGAAGACGGTGGTCAATGTTCTGACCTAATGCGAACACTGCTTCCCTTTCCTGTTGCCTCGGTGTCCCTTAGCTCACAAAGGCTCAGGGCCTGTTGCCCACATCAACATTTGGTAAAGCCAATCTGATACCCTTAGGCGTTATTCCAGCCTCCCTCAGGACAACTTTCAGGTCCTTTGAGCACAGCTTCAAGCAGTTATACATCTTCCTAGGGTTTTCCTTGGGGGGGGGGCATGTGAGATATTGTAGGGCATCTTCTTTTCACAGTTAGGGTAGCTGCCCCTGACTGTGCCTTCTCGTGCCGGCACAGTCTGGGCAATGTAGGGTCTGCGGCTTCCGCACCATCGAACCAGGGTTATTTCTGCTGCGCGCAAGTATCCATAGGCATGGCTTCTACTTGGTAGGGCTTTAATGGCACCTCCTTGCGGAGGTGTGAGCCGCTCCTCAAAGCCGGTCTGCAGATTCACTTGGTTCTGCTGCCGTCCAAGGTGGTTTCGGGCTCTTAGGGCAGGTCCGATCGTGCTGAGGGTAGTGGCCTGTAGAGTGGTGGCCAAAGTCTCCGAGCACATCTTCAATGACCTTATAGACAAGTCAGTAACCCCCCCCCTTCGGTATGTCAACGTGACCGCGTGATTCATCCTTTGTCCTCCTGAAATCGGAGGGTGATGTCATGTGTCAATGTGCCCGCACTCCAGTGTCGGTGTTACAACATTTGGTTCTGGGTCTACCATGTGCCGGGTTAGACAAACACAATGGTTGACACTTTGTCATGAAATTAAGTAAGGGACTTCCGGGCTTTTGCCCCGTGGCTGCTCCATTCCCAGATCACATCCTTGCAGAGGCTGGGAGACTGAAGCTAGGCATGCCATCCTGCATTCCAGGGCTCTCCGTACAGCAGCCACCTGCGACAGAGCGGTAGGGTGTGCCGCGCATTAGGCAAAGCTTCAGTGCTAGGATTCATGACCTGACCTATGGATCATCGGCTGCAATTTTGCGCCTCCTTAGGAACAACAGACTATATGGGACTATAAGTCGCAAGCTGGCCACTTAGCCTTCCAGCCCACAATGGTGGGATTCTCTGACTTCAAATCAGATTTTGGGTTCGTCAGGCAATATAGGATTGGGCATAGATGTTGCCTGCTTTTAGTAAATTTAGTCACCCTCTCTCCCCAGATACCCCTTTTGGGTTCTGGGGATAATGGCACTCCATTTGCGCTTTCCAGGAAAACATTTCCCTGTCCACACAGCAGCCTTAATGGACTTCATCAACCCCCCCCCCCATTAGGAATTCAGGGTGGGTCTGGGCTCCCAAGTACGACTTGTCCCGGAGGGCCTTGATACAGTTCAAGGTGCATGTCTGGCCCAATGTAACCCACTTATGCATTTGGTGATCATAGAATCATAGAATAGTAGGGTTGGAAGGGGCCTACAAGGCCATTGAGTCCAACCCCCTGCTCAATGCAGGAATCCAAGTCAGAGCATCCCTGACAGGTGGCTGTCCAGCCTCGTCTTGAATGCCTCCAGTGTGGGAGAGCCCACCACCTCCCCAGGTAATTGGTTCCATTGTCATCTTGCTCTTACAGTCAGGAAGTTTTTCCTGATGTTCAGCCGGAATCTGGCTTCCTGTCACTTGAGCCCATGATTCCGTGTCCTGCACGCTGGGATGATCAAGAAGAGATCCTGGCCTTCTTCTCTGTGACAACCTTTCAAGTACTTGAAGAGTGCTATCCTATCTCCCCTCAGTCTTCTCTTCTCAAGGCTAAACATGCCCAGTTCTTTCAGTCTCTCTTCATAGGGCTTTGTTTCCAGTCCCCTGATCATCTTTGTTGCCCTCCTCTGAACCCTCTCCAGTTTGTCTGCATCCTTCTTAAAGTGTGGTGCCCAGAACTGGACACAGTACTCCAGATGAGGCCTAACCAGTGCTGAGTAGAGGGGAACTAGTACTTCCCGGGATGTGGAAGCGATGCTTCTATGAATGCAGCCCAAAATAGCATTGGCCTTTTTTGCAGCCACATCACATTGTTGGCTCATCTTCAGCTTGTGATTGACAACAATTCCAAGATCCTTCTCGCTTGTAGTGTGGTTGAGCCACGTATCCCCCATCTTGTAACTGTGCATTTGGTTTCTTTTTCCTAGGTGCAGAACTTGGCATTGATCCCTATTAAATGTCATTCTGTTGTTTTCTGCCCAGCGCTCCAGTCTATCCAGATCACTTTGAATTTTGTTTCTGTCTTCCAAAGTATTAGCTATCCCTCCCAATTTTGTGTCATCTGCAAATTTGATCAGCATTCCCTGCACCTCCTCCTCCAAGTCATTCATAAAAATGTTGAAGAGCACTGGGCCCAGGACTGAGCCCTGCGGTACCCCACTCGATACCTCTCCCCAGTTTGAGAAGGTCCCATTGATAAGCACTCTTTGAGTCCGATTCTGTAGCCAACTGTGGATCCACCGGATCGTTGTTTCATCTAGCCCACTTCGAGCTAGTTTGCTCATCAGGAGATCATGGGGCACTTTGTCGAAAGCTTTGCTGAAGTCGAGGTATATGATGTCTACAGCATTCCCACGGTCTACAAGGGAGGTTACTTGATCAAAAAATGAGATCAGATTTGTCCAGCAGGACTTGTTTTTGACAAATCCATGTTGGCTTCGAGTAATCATGGCATTGTTGTCAAGGTGCTTCCAGATGGATTGCTTTATGATCTGCTCCAGAATTTTCCCAAGGATTGATGTCAGACTGACTGGTCTGTAGTTCCCAGGTTCCTCCTTTTTACCCTTTTTGAAGATAGGGACAACATTAGCCCTCCTCCAGTCATCTGGCACTTCCCCCGTCCTCCATGATTTCTCAAAGAGAATAGACAGCGGTTCTGAGAGTTCTTCTGCCAGTTTCTTTATGACTCTAGGATGCAGTTCATCTGGCCCTGGAGATTTGAACTCATTCAAAGTAGTGAGGTGTTCCTTGACCATATGCCTGTCAATCTCAAGCTGCAATCCTGCCCCTTCAGCCTGCATTTCGCCTTTGCCAGGGGGGTCATAGACCCTCTTTTGGGAGAAGACTGAGCCAAAGTAGGAATTGAGCACCTCTGCCTTTTCTTTGTCATCTGTTATCGTTTTGCCATCCTTATTTAATAGCTGAACCACCCTTTCTTTCCTCTGCCTTTTACTATGCACGTAGCTGAAGAAAGCCTTTTTGTTGTTTTTAAACATCCCTTGCTAACCTCAGCTCATTCTCAGCTTTAGCCTTCCTGACGCCATCCCTGCAATTCTGTGCTATCTGCCTGTACTCTTCCTTTGTTACTTGGCCTTCTTTCCACTTCCTATATGTGTCCTTTTTTGTTTTCAGGTCATCCCTAAGCTTTTTGTGAAGCCACATTGGCTTCTTCTGTTGTCTTCCACCTTTTCTTCTTGTTGGAATTGCTTGTGATTGTGCCTTGAGAATTTCCTTTTTTAAAAGCTCCCACCCATCTTGGACTCCTTTTCTCGCTAGCATCGCTTGCCATGGGACCTTACTGATCATTGTTCTGAGTTTTTGAAAATCAGCTTTCCTAAAATCCAGGGTACGCGTTTGACTACACTCGGCTTTTGCTTCCCTTAGAACCAAGAACTCAAGTACAACATGGTCGCTTTCCCCCAGAGTTCCTGTAACTGCTACTTTATCCACTAAGTCATTTCTGTTGGTTAGGATCAAGTCATGGATAGCCGATCCTCTAGTTCCTTCCTCTACTTTCTGTAGGAGGAAGTTATCCACCACACAAGTCAGGAATTTCCTGGAGGGGCCAGGAAATTGATCGGTATGGCAAGGGCATGGGAGTGGCCCATGGCCAAATGCAAATCAATGGGTAGTGTCCCGTCGGGACCTTAGGATTCTATGGAATGCCATGGGTCTGAGGAAGGGCCTCCGTTGTACCAATCCAACGGCTTACTGTTGACATAAGGGCAATTTGCGCAGTTTCTACATTAACTCTACCCCGCTAGGCCTAGGTAATTCTGCAGTTTAGAACCCACAGTCGCTACATTGAAGCAGTCTCCATGATAGTTGCTGGAGGTTTCTCTCTCAGGCACGTTATGGCAGTTTCAAAAGGGGCTTCACAGCGCTCCGGCCTGCGTTAGCGAGTCGTCTGCTTCTTCCTGACATAACTATCGCTTTGCTTGTCCCAATGTGTTTATGTTCTAGACCAGCAGACTTGTCGTACGCCGGAACGGGAGCCCTTACATGGGCATGTTATGACGTCTGGAGCTGCACGAAGGGCTTGTACATTGATTTCAGACTTCAGCTTCTGTCACACTGTCACATTAAGATCCAGTGGCTTCCCAGACGAGGCATGCGGTGGGAGACCCCTCCTCACTCTGTTCCACTAAAGTTCATCAGTCTTCCTCCACAGGTCCAGGTGCTGCACATTGAGAGGAAGGACTTCGGCTGTAAGCCAGGCGAGGACCTGATCGAACAGACCTTGGTTGAGGTGCAGGTGGTCCGGCATACCTGGCCAGAAGTAGCCTATTGCAGCCCTCACTGCTCCCATAGATCAATGGGAAGGAATGGAATGACGTTGCCAGTGGCAGGGGACATCCGAAAGTGCACAGAGAAATGGCTGATGGCCTATGCAAATGAGGTGATGGATGCACCACCCGCCAGGGAATTCTGTGGACATGGAGGGAGCATTGCAGGACGGACAGTGTCCGCCTGTCTCATGTAGTGTATAACATATTTCTGTCTGATCTGCAAAGGGGCCTGCAGGAAGTTCTTCTGCGCAGGTGGGGGAGTTTCACAAGCTCTAGGCTTGTGACTCCTGTGGCGGCTAGGATGGGCAAAAACAGGAAAGTAGGGATGGCGTGCATGCAGAGACACCTTATGGTGACAGGTGATGCTTGAGGCCCCCCAAATGGGTTGTGTGGCTCGGCGGGGGGATAAGGGCTGCCTGGGAGACCAACCCTACTCACTCACCCAGGTGTTGTGCGGCACCGGGTTGGGGGTGACACCGGAAGGTCTACCTCCCCCAGAAGGGGCAGTCCCGAGGGATGGCGAGATCACTGCCACCCCTCAGGCTGGGTGTGTTTTCGCCCAAGAAGTGCCAGCTAGCCGCTGACACAGTTAGATGCCCGTCCTAGTTACCCCTTTGCAGCTATTTCAATAAATGTGGCCCAATTTTCAACCCAAGCTAGTTGTCTGCATCTTCTTTAACCCATCTCCGCTCGCAACTGGACTCTGTGGAGGCCAGTCCATGACTGTCAGTGTTTTATCAGCTGTTTTCCTCACTAAATATGATTTTGCTGCATTAGCAATGTGCTTGGGATCGTTATCATTATCAATGTGCTTGGGATCGTTATTGAAAAATGAAAACATTCCCAGTCAGGCACTTTCCAGAAGGAATGGCATGAGGAATTAAAACATGTCTGTAGTTTTCAGCATTCATGATCCCATCAATACAGACAAGATCACCAACACCACTGGCAGAAATGCAGCCCCAAACCAGGACAGACCCTTCACCATGTTTCACTGAAGGCCGCAAGCACTCATTCGTCCATCTCTCTCCAGCTCTTCTTCTCACATATTGTCAATGATTGGACCCCAAAATTTCAAACTTGGATTCATCACTCCATAATACTCTTTTCCACTGATCCTCATTCCAATCTTCGTGAGCTTTAGCATATCTTAGCCTTTTCACCCTGTTCCCCTTCAGCAATAGTGGTTTCTTGGCTGCTACCCTTCCACAAAGACCATTCCTGGCCAGACGCCTGCTGTTACTCTAGTGTAAGGGGAGGTCACATTAAATACTTGCCACTTTAGCCTATGGAAGCTGTTTTTTCTGATTTTTTTTCTATTGTTGAACACTGCATACAAATTTCCTGTATTTTCTGGTTGTATTCTAATGAAGAGACTGAGAAATAATTATATATGGTCATTATACCGTTGCTAAAACAACAAATCTAATGGTGGCCTAAGACTTTTGCACAGTACTGTACATTTAATTTCAGTCATTCCAAGAGAGAATGGGACTTTTTTCCCATCTTGTCCCAACTTGCAAATGTTTACATTGTAAGGGGGGGGGGTGTCCTTGAATAAACAAGGGGGAAACAACTCTACTCTGATTTTTTTTTTCTTCATATTCGTCCCCCTGGGCCTTCAGTCTGCTGCATACTCAGAACTCCACAAACAAACCTGGAGTGGAAACATTTCAAAGGCTATGAACACACTGAAGAAGATTCAGAAGTGTGTCCATGGTGTGGCAAGCTACACAACAGGAAAAACCAATGCCCAGTTTGGGAGACAGCATGCAGAAAATGTCTCAAAAGAGGACATTATGCTGTCACCACCAAACATATGGTGGTGACAGGTCCTCAGGAAGACTGCTCCAGAGAAATGGAGATAGTTTACCTGAGATCTTTCCATGGAGAAGGCAAAATGAACCTCCATGAACAGTCTCAACACAGGGGAACATGTCACCATAATCCCAGCCTCATGGTACAGAAGACTCAAGGCACAATAAGAACATCAGAAAAGCCATGCTGGATCAGACCAAGGGTCCATCTAGTCCAGCATTCTGTTCACACAGTGGACAACCAGCTGTCGACCAGGAACCCACAAGCAGGACATGAGCACAACAGCACCCTCCTGCCCATTTTCCCCAGCAACTGGTGTATATAGGCTCACTGCCTCTGGTCCTGGAGGTAGCACATAGCCATCAATACTAATAGTCGTTGGTAGCCTCCTCCTCCAGGAATTTGTCCAAACCCCTTTGAAAGCCATCCAAATTGGTGGCCATCACTACATCTTATGGAAGTGAATTCCATAGTTTGACTATGCGCTGTGTGAAGATGTCCTTCCTTTTATCTGTCCTGAATCTCCCACCACCACTCAGCTTCATGGGATGGCCCTGGGTTCTAGTATTGTGTGAGAGGGAGAAAAATGTCTCCCTATCCACTTTCTTCACACCATCCATAATTTTGCACACCTCTATCATGTCCCCCCTCACTCACCTTTTATCTAAGCTAAACAGCCCCAGATGTTGTAACCTTCCTTCATAGGGGAGTTGCTCCAGCCCTTTGATCATTTTAGTTGCTCTTCTGGGCACTCCTCCCCCCAAAAAACCTCTATAATAGCCTTTTTAGGTGCGGTGACCAGAACTGTACACAGTTTTCCAAGTGTGGTCACATACATTTGTATAAGGGCAGTATGATATTGTCAGGTTTTTTTTTATTATTCCTTTCCTAATTATGGAATTTGCCTATTTTACAGCAGCAGCACACTGGGTCAATGTTTTAATCAAGCTGTCCACCACAACCCCATTGCCAGCTCAAATCCCATCAGCATACATGTGAAGTTGGGATTTTTTGCCCCATGGTGCATCACTATATACATGCTTACACTGAACCACATTGGCCATTTTGATGTCCATTGTCCCAGTTTGAAGAGATCCTTTTGGAGCTCTTCTCAGTCCCTCAAGTCAATGTGTGTTTTTTTTTTTCAAACACTACAGGAAGCATTTCAAAGTTTCGATTTCCACAATTTCATTTCAAAGTTTTGATCTCCACAATTAAGAGCTGATCCACATTTCAAAATGCCTTTTAAAAAACCTCACGGTTGCCATGAACCTTTCCCTGTTCCCAAAGTGCCAATTTAGCCATCAATTGGGATGGCTTTAAAAGGGATTGGATGGCCACCAATTTGTGATGGCCACTAATTTGGATGGCTTTAGAAGGAATTAGACCAATTCCTGGAAGATGAGGCTATCAATGGCCTAGTCCTGATGATGATATGCTACCTTCAGTATCATAGTCAGTATGCCTATTGCCTACACTCACCAGTTGCTGGGACCATGGGCACAGTGATCCAGTACAGCTCTTCTTATGTTCTTATTAGGGATATAAAGTGGCGGCAAGTTGAGGAAGGCTGGATTAAGGCAACAAAGGTTTCCAAGAGTGAAAGTCAAAGGCCCAGTGACTCCCAGTATCCACTGCATTGATTGTTTTGCATACTAAGGCAGGACCTCTTGTTCTTCAAGTGGGGTCTGGATGCTCTTACGAAATGGGCATAACCTCTGCAATCCAGTGTATGTTCCCTGGATTGTTTGCCAAGCTTTCAAAGAAGTTATGATCCCCTACTGCCTGGCCAATACACGATGACCTTCTTGTTCAGCTGATGGAACAGGACCATCAGGAGCAAAGGAGGCTGCATGGGGTGTGATTTTGCAGGCTTCCCTCTTTCTCTGACCATGATTGTGACTGTGATATTTTTGGTCCTTTGGAATAGTCTGTTTTTAAATCACCTCCCATGCTATTACTCCTCTGCCAGGAGTGGGGGAATATGCCTCTGTCTTAGCCAACTTCCATGGGGCAAGGTAAACAGTGACCATCTCAGCACAATGTGTGCCCATTTTTCATGCATGCATGTGTATTACATGGATCTAAGTATTATCTAAGTATTATCTGGTGAGTACATCTGTGATGGTCATCCCAAAGTAAGGTTAGCAATTTACAAGTCATTTAAAAACACACAGAGGCAGCCATGTTGGACATAAGAAAAAATCCAAAATCCATTTGTTGAAATACCTTCATTAAGGCCAACTCAAAGATCACCCCCACCCCAAAATATGCAAGCTTCTGAGGAAAAGCAATCAGAAAAGCTTGCGCATAAGAACGCAGCATAAGAACATAAGAAGAGCCATGCTGGATCAGACCAAGGTCCATCCAGTCCAGTATTCTGTTCACACAGTGACCAACCAGCTGTCGACCAGGAACCCACAAGCAGGTCATGAGTGCAATAGCACCCTCCCACCCATGTTCCCCAGCAACTGGTGTACATAGGCTCACTGCTTCTGGTACTGGAGGTAGCACATAGCCATCAAGGCTAGTAGCCACTGATAGCTTTTCACCTCCTGGAATTTATCTAAGCCTCTTTTAAAGCCACATTTTCTGTGCTGTTGGCATGGGCTTAATGCAGATATTATATGATATGGATATGGTGTGATTGTGCAAGCTGTGTGGGCAACAGCATTATCTCTAAAGGTCATAATCCTCCCTCTCCCTCTGCCATGATCATGACTGGTATTTTTGGTCCCTTCGGATGCTCTCTTTTCAAATCCCCCCACATGCCACTTCTGTCCACCTACCCCTCTGGCAGGAATGGGGGATATGCATCTGTCTTAGACAACTTGCATGGGAGGAGTTAAACAACCACCACCTCAGCACAATGCGTGCCTATTTTACATGCATATTACATGGATCAAAGTATTATCTGGTGGGAACATCTGTGGTGGTCGTCCCAAGATATAACTTGCAACTTGGAAGTCATGAAAACACACACACACACACACACACACACACATACACACAAAGTTGTGTTGGACATAAGAAAAAAAATCAAAAATCCATTTTTTGAAATACCTTTATTAGGCCAACTCAAAGATCAGCAAAACAATGTCCTAGCTTCTGAGAAAAAGTCATCTCAAAAGCTTGCACATTTTTTGTGCTGTTTGAGTGGGCCTAACGAAAGTATTGCACAATACGGATTTTTCAGTGTGCAAATGCTAATATGGAGGGGTAGTGGAGATCAGGAGACAAAGGGGGCACCAGAAAGATGTTAACAAGAGGTCACATTCACATATCTGATATCAAGTTCAGATTGGGACAGTCTTTGCCTGACTTTTCATATTGGAGGGGTTTCTACTGTGCCTTTTCATGGCTAGTGACATGGATGGCTTCACAAGATGATTAGGCAAAGTTCATGGAGGGTAAGCCTACCAATGGCGACATGCTGGCTATATAGTACCTCCATTATCAGAGGCAGTATGCCTCTGAATACTGATAGCTGGAGAACATAAGCAGGAAGGTGCTGTTGCTCTTATATCCTGTTTGTGGGCTTCCCTGTTGGACCATCTGGTTGGCCACTGTACGAAACAGGACTCTGGGCTTAGATAGGCTGGTGGTCTTATCCAGCAGGGAGCTTCTTATGTTCCAAGACTGGAATAGAGCCTCTATTCCAACTGAAGGCTACCTTTCCCCCAACTAGTAGAATTTGGGAGTACTTTGTAACATCATCTGAGGCCTTCAGGGCTACTTGGTTTAAGAAAGGTCCACTTTCTGTAAGAAAAAAATGACTTATGTGATACATTTTTATATCCCAGATTGGATGATTGAAGCTCAGTCCAGTCCAGTTTCCTTTGGCCCATGGAAGAGGATGTGGCTCATCAGTAACATGTCGTAAGCATGTTTTTCTGCAGGCTCACATCAGCTCATGGAGCCACATGTCAGTCAGTCTTTCCTTCACAATTATAAAAATCATGGTGATTGAGTCTACTTCTTCGTGGCAAAGCTCCAGGGATTTCCCAGAAGATTGCTTTTGAGGCCAAGAAACCCCGCATAAACATCACAGTCAGGTGCAACATGAAGTAATTTCTTGCGCTGAGCGTGAAAGGAATGGGACATAAAGAAATTGTGCACCATTTAGTGTGGGCTGTGGTTTAAGGCAGGCAGGGATGCTGCTGGCATGAGGTTTAATATCCCCGGTAGATCAGAAGCCCTGGCTGCACTCCATCCATCTATATCAGCAAAGGCACTGACTGACTGTGGCCTTGATCCTGTGAGAGGGTTTGGCTTCTTCTAAGAGAGCAGCCACAAGGGAGGTGACAGCGGCAGGCATGCCTAGCACGATACTGCTGCTCCTGCTGCTGCTATTTCTGAAGCTGCCCTGTGCAGCCTGGAGGATGCCGAAGGCAAAATGCCCATTGAATTTAATGGAAAATCAAAATAATCCGTGGAATTTGTTCAGACCAGGAGACCACCTCATTAGTGGGGCCTTACCTATGATGGATCCTATATTTGATCCTACCTCCTTCTCCCACCCTCCTCCTATTGACATTAAATTGTAAGTAATTATGCAGCAACATATGTATTGCTACTCCTCCGAGATCTGTTGACTGGCCCTATTCAAAAAGTGTGATGGCTATTACCTTGCCTCTATCCCTTGCAAATCCCCACATTGTCCCTGTTTTGCTGTGGTGCTATGTTTCTGGGGAAGCAGGAATGAGCCCACGGGCACCATCTCATGTCCACCTCCTGCTACTTTCACCCACCGCACCCACCCTTTTGAACTTTTAACCATGATATTCAGATTACAGAAGGGTCAGGGATTTTAGCTAGGGATGTATGAATCCCTTACATTGTTCCGGGGGCAGCATCTGCTGGAGGAGGGGATGTGCTCTGTCCCTCCCCCCAGAATCCTCAACGGGGGGGAGGTGATCCAGTCCTCCCCCCCGGAATCCTCGATGGCCGGCTCTGCTCCACAGTGGCTCCGCGGAGCAGCCGGCCAGGCCGGGGCCGTCCGCAGCTGGATTTCCAGCCGTGAACTGGCTGCTGGATAAAAAAAAAAGGCGTACACAAATGGCGGCGGCTACAGCTGCCGCCATTTGCATTCCTTATTTTTTGCCATCTTAGTCTAGGTAAATATTTACGTAGACTATTACGGCGAAAATAAAGGGGAACGCAAATAGCGTAGTGGGCTCTATTTGCATCCCTTTTTGATTCGCCGTTTTAGCCTACGTAAATATTTACACATTCAGCCTCACCGAGATCCATGGCGGAATTCTCTGACATCCCTATTTTTAGCATCATTTTACATGAACAAACAGACAAAAAAGGTAATGCCTTCTTGGCTTTTGAAAACCTATGCTTGGATATGGGCTAAGGCGGTTCTTTCTTGGTTCAGTGCATCCCCTAGATAAGCGAAGGAGTTGTACTGGTATGTTTGAGTTGCAACTCAAAGTCAACGCAGTGAAACCTGACTTTGACCGATCAGAGGATTTGTCTATCCAGCCCCAGTGTCACCTACTTTGATGGGCAGGAGCCTTTCATGGCTCCCACAGGTGTCTTTCATTTCACTTTTTGCCTGAGTTTGAGATGCTGAGGATCAGGGATCTAATGATGAATTTGGCTGGTCCCCAAGAAGAGTCCAGAGATGCAGGGTGCTGTGTTGATCCATATACGTGTGTATGTGTGTCCCTCTCTGTGTGTTATATACATGTACATACAGAGACACACTGAAGAGCAGCTAATGTCCAATATGCTAAACATGAGGGGGGGGGTGTCACAGTCTCAGACAAGCCTACCTCACAGGCTTCTTATGAGCATAACATGTATGTGTATGTGGAGGAAGGGTTATTCAATGTCTCTCTCTCTCATTCATTCATTCATTCATTCATTCATTCATTCCCAACATTTTCTCCAAGAAAATGGCACTCAAGTTGATGGGATATGAATGTGAGGCACATCAAAGAACTGTGTAGTGCACAGCCTACCTTTTATGGTGCTGTGAGGATCATTTTGAGCTGTTTATTAGGGATGTACGAATCCCCTTACCTGGGGATTCTTACCTGAGAAATAGGAGGGGAAAATGCTGACTGCTTTTTTTTCTGGATATGCCCTACAATATACAGAATAAGGAATTTCAGGGTGACAAACTAATAGAGGATGACAATATATTTTGCTGCAGAGAAGCACACAAAATTGACTTGCACGACCTGGCCTTCTTGTTTGCCATTCATGAGATCAACCAGAATCCCAGCCTCTTGCCCAACATCACCCTGGGATACAACATCTATGACAACTCTTACAAAGCAAGGATCACGTATGATGCCATGCTGGATCTGCTGTCTCCTGGGCACAATAATATTCCAAACTACAAATGTGGACGAAGGAATGACCTGTTGGCTGTTGTTGAAGGTGCTGACTCTGAAACCTCTGTCCATATCTCAACCATGTTGGATATCTACAAAATCCCACAGGTAGGAATGGGGTGTGTGTGGGTGTGTGCAGTCTAGTTGCACTTTGCTTTAAAACCCTAAAAGGGCTCCAGATGTCTGGAGAAAAAGCAACTGTTTGCCTCTGACTTTATATAACTTCTGATCATCTTGAAATTTTTTAAAAATGTATTAAGGCTTTTATCAAATTATTCATACTTTGTTAAATTTCCCTCCCCAAATAAGGAAAAGTGAACTGTGGTGGAAACCATGTAATGGATTTGGCCTTTGCTGAGTGTTTTCAAATATTACAGTTCCAGTATTTAGGAAGCGTTTGATTGCCAGTTAATGACCCACAGCTGATCAATATATTTCAAAGAAAGCATACACCAAAAATTGGTGGTTTTTTAATTCATTCATTTATGTATGCATGCATTTATTTCATTATTTGTGATATTTATATACCACTGAATATAATAAATTCCCTTTCACCCATAAAAATTAAAACCACAGTTAAAATACAATAAAAACAATTCCAATGGGTGTCCACAAAATCCCACAGGTAGAAATAGTGGAGCGGGGGGGAGCGCAGTCTAGTTGCACTTTGCTTTACAACCCTAAAAGGCCTCCAGATATCTGGAGAAAAAGCAACTGTTTGCCTCTCACTTTATATAACTTTATATAAAGCCTTTGGCTGCCAGATAAGTACTCACCATAGCTGATCAATACATTTCAAACAATGGTGGAAAGGAAAGGAAAGGTTCCTCTTGTGCAAGCACCGAGTCATTGCTGACTCCTAGAGGGACGCCACTTTCACTGGCATTTTCATGGCAGACTATAGCGGGGTGGTTTGCCCTTGCCTTCCCCAGTCATGACTACCTTTCCCCCAGCGAGCTGGGTACTCATTTCACCGACCTCGGAAGGATGGAGGGCTAAGTTGACCTGAGCCGGCTACCTGGGACCCAGATTCCGCTGGGATCGAACTCAGGTCATGGGGAGAGTTTCGGTTGCAATACTGCCGCCTACCACTCTGTGTCACACGAGGCTCTAACAAAGGTGAAGGTAGAGTCAATTTTTGTTTTGTGTTAGGAAGGATTAGTAAAGGAAAAACAAATATATTTTGATGTGTGTGTGTGGGTTTTTTTAAAAAAAAATTCTTGCAACAGACTTGTGACATCACAACAGAATATAACTTGCATTAAAAACCAGAAAATATTTCTTGTTAAACAGAGCTTTTCTAAAGGTTCTTAGATCTTAATGGCTGAACAAGAAATAGAATTTCCTGAATATTTCTTACTCTTAGCCTTCTTGTCCTAATCACTTAAAAAGGACAGATCTTATTCTAAGTATCAAGTTCCCCATTCAGTTCTCAGTGGGCTGTTCAGCTGACAGGTACATGGGCCTAGGGAGCTTCTAATCAGAAGTTCCTGCATCCTAAAATCAGCACATATTTATACTTTTTTGTGGAGAAATGTCTTCATAGCTAAAATTATCACTGTCACATAAATATGGGCAATACTTATCTTATTGTTAAAGAATTAGAACATACAAAAAAAAGTTTACACATACACCTTTCAGGCTAGATATGATCAAGATTGACTTATACCTTTGAGAAGATAACTCCTTACGCAAAACTTGCCAATTAAACCTAAGCCTATCATTTTTTGTAGACATCTGTCTATCAAGCTTTTCGATGTGTATGCCTTACATAATATTTTCTGTTCATTATTTGATAATCAAAAACATTAAGTACAGTTTTGATGTACTTAAGACAGTTGTAACTGATAAGACAGTCTCATCCACATCTGTTCATTACTTAAATCATTTTTTGGCCCAAGTGATAGTATTTTAAAACAGCATTTTCTCTTTATGTATCGTCCAGGTCAACTGCCCATTATTTTTTTATGCCAGTTATCCAGAATTCATTGTGAACAAAGGATTTAGTTTCTTTGTATAAAACTCAGGATGAGTGCATATTCATTTGGGAGAAAGCTGGACACACTTTAACTTTAAAATATTGTTTAGTATGAAAAAAAACCCAGTGAATTGCTCATATGATGTGGAACCTTGAACATGATATTCAACGATCAAAAGCCTGCTGGTTTAAGACCGGATTTAAGGCTCTCTCATGCTGGACCAAACTACACAAAGCCAGGAAACTGAAAGCTAAGATGTATGCCTTAACTGATGTGTCCTGTGATCAGTGACGATGCTATGCAATGACACAAACTGTGCCTGCTTAAAAATTTACCTTCCATGCACCCACACTTCTCCTTGGTCTTCCAGACCTAAATCTAAATGGGGAGGAAAGACCAACAAAGATGTCCCAGGTTGTCCTGGTCCTGTATTGCTTTAGGAAACATCTGAACCTTACTGGATTGCTAGAAGAATCCTGTGAGTTGATCCATCCCTGTTTGCTGTGTGTAAGAAAGCACAATGACTTAATTTCCATGCTTTTTGTATATGATTATTATTTATTTTATTTTTATTTTATTCATTGATTTCTTAATTGCCCATCTGGCTGGTCACCCAGCCACTCTGGGCGATGTACAACAACAACACAATCAAAACCAGTAAAATTAAACATTAGAACATCCTGTTCTAAAAATATCCTAACCCACCCCAAATGCATGCCTGAACAACCAAGTTTTCAGTGCATGGCAGAAGGTCATTAAAGAGGGAGCATGGCGGAGTTCTCTAGGAAGGGAGCACCACAGACTGGGGGCCACTACAGATCAGCCAGGACAGCCTAGCTGTCCTGGCTGATCGGACAGAGAAAAGGCCATCCGAGGCTGATCTTGTTGAGCTGCCTGTCTGGGGTTGCTGGAGGCGCTCCTTGAGATGGTGTAAGAGCCACTTTGGAAGAGCCTTAATGTTTCCCTAAATTGGAAGGCTCAGGGACACTTGTTGTTGTTCAGTCGTTCAGTCATGTCCAACTCTTCGTGACCCCATGGACCAAAGCACGCTAGGCCTTCCTGTCCTGCACTTTCTCCCGGAGCATGCTCAAGTTCATATTCATTGCATCGGTGATGCTATCTAGCCATCTCATCCTCTGCTGTCCCCTTCTCCTATTGCCTTCAGTCTTTCCCAGCATCAGGGTCTTTTCCAGAGAGTTTTCTCTTCGCATTAGGTGGCCAAAATATTTGAGCTTCAGCTTCAGTATCTGTCCTTCCAATGAGCAGTCAGGGTTGATTTCCTTTAGGATTGACTGATTTGATGTCCTTGCAGTCCAGGGGACTTGTAAGAGTCTTCTCCAGCACCACAGTTCGAAAGCATCCATTCTTCGGCGCTCAGCCTTCCTTATAGTCCAGCTCTATATTACTACTGGAAAAACCATAGCTTTGATTAGACGGACCTTTGTTGGCAAGGTGATGTCTCTGCTTCTTACTATGCTGTCTAGGTTTGCCATAGCTTTCCTCCCAAGGAGAAAGCGTCTTTTAATTTCATGGCTACAGTCACCGTCTGCGGTGATTTTGGAGCCCAAGAAAGTAAAATCTGTCACTGCTTCCATTTCTTCCCCTTCTATATGCCAGGAAGTGATGGGGCCAGATGCCACGATCTTAGTTTATTTAATGTTGAGTTTCAAACCAGCTTTTGCACTCTCCACTTTCACCCTCAACAAGAGGCTCTTCAGATCCTCTTCGCTTTCTGCCATTAGGGTGGTATCATCTGCGTATCTGAGGTTGTTGATAATTGTCCTGGCAATCTTAATTCCAACCTGTGATTCATCCAACCTGGAGTTTCTCATGATGTACTCTGCATATAAGTTAAATAAGCAGGGCGACAATATGCAGCCTTGTCGTACTCCTTTCCCAATTTTGAACCACTTGGTTGTTTCATGTCTGGTTCTTACTGTTGTTTCTTGCCCCTCGTACAGGTTTCTCAGGAGACAGGTAAGGTGGTCTGGTACTCCCATCTCTTTAGGAATTTGCCACAGTTTGTTGTGATCCACACAATCAAAGGCTTTAGCGTAGTCAATGAAGCAGAAATAGAGGTTTTTCTGGAATTCTCTTGCTTTCTCCATGATTCAGCGAATGTTGGAGATTTGATGTTTAGTTCCTCTGCCTCTTTGAAACCCAGCTTGTACTTCCGGTAGTTCTCGGTTCGCATACTGCGGAAGCCTAGCTTGTAGGATTTTGAGCATCACCTTGCTGGCATGTGAAATGAGTGCAATAGTATGGTAGTTTGAACACTCTTTGGCATTGCCCTTCTTTGGAATTGGAATGTAAAATGACCTTTTCCAGTCTTGTGGACACGGTTGAGTGTTCCAAATTTGTTGGCATATTGAGTGCAGCACTTTAACAGCATCACCTTTTAGGATTTTAAATAGCTCAGCTGGAATACTGTCATCTCCGCTAGCTTTGTTGTTACTAATGCTCCCTAAGGCCATGTATTCTTTCCACCTCTTCTTAATCTCATCTGCTTCTGTTAGGTCCCTGCCTTCTTTGTCCTTTATCATGCCCGTCTTTGCACAAAACGTTCCCTTGAGATCTCTGAATTGCTTGAAGAGATCTCTAGTCTTTTCCATTCTGTTGTTTTCCTCGATTTCTTTGCATTGTTCATTTAAGAAGGCCTTCTTGTCTCTCTTTGCTACTCTCTGGAACTCTGCATTCAGTTGGATATATCTTCCCCTTTCTCCCTTGCTTTTTGCTTCCCTTCTTTCGTGAGCTACTTGTAAAGCCTCATCAGACAGCCACTTGGCTTTCTTGCATTTCTTTTTCTTTGGGATGGATTTCGTTGCTGACTCCTGAACAATGTTACAGACCTCCATCCGTAGTTCCTCAGGCACTCTGTCTATCAGGTCTAATGCCTGAAATCTATTCCTCACCTCCACTGTATATTCATAAGGGATATGATTGAGGTCATACCTGAGTGGTTTAGTGGTTTTCCCTACGTTCTTCAATTGAAGCCGAAATTTTGCAAGAAGCAGCTCATGATCTGAGCCACAGTCAGCTCCAGGTCTTGTTTTGACTGACTGTATAGAGCTTCTCCATCTTTGGCTGCAAAGGACATAATCAATCTGATTTCGATATTGACCATCTGGTGATGTCCATGTGTAGAGTTTTCTCTTGTGCTGTTGGAAAAGAGTATTTGCTATGATCAGCGTGTTCTCTTGGCATAACTCTATTAGCCTTTGTCCTGCTTCATTTTGTACACCAAGACCATGCCTGCCTGTTATCCCAGTGATTTCTTGACTTCCTTCTTTAGCATTCCAATCCCCTATGATGAAGAGGACACCTTTTTTTGGTGTTAGTTGTAGAAGGTGTTGTAGGTCTTCATAGAACCGATCAACCTCAGCTTCTTCGGCATCAGTGGTTGGGGCATTGACTTGAATTACTGTGATGTTGAATGGTTTGCCTTGGATTCGTACTGAGATCATTCTATCGTTTTTGAGATTGTACCGCAGTACTGCTTTTCCCACCCTTTTGTTGACTATGAGTGCTACTCCCTTTCTTCTAAGGGATTCTTGGCCACAATAGTAGATATGATGGTCACCTGAATTAAATTCACTCATGCCTGTCCATTTTAGTTCGCTGATTCCCAAGATGTCGATGTTCAATCTTGCCATCTCATGTTTGACCACCTCCAGCTTACCTTGATTCATTGATCTGACATTCCAGGTTCCTAAACAATATTGTTCTTTACAGCATCGGATTTTCTTTTCACCACCAGACACATCCACAGCTGAGTGTCCTTTCGGCTTTGGCCCAGCCGCTTCACTCTTTCTGGCGCTACTTGGAAATACCCTCTGCTTTTCCCCAGTAGTATATTGGACACCTTCCAACCTGAGGGGCTCATCTTCCAGCGTCATCTCTTTTATCCTTGTGATACGTTCCATGGGGTTTTCTTGGCAAGAATACTGGAGTGGGTTGCCATTTCCTTCTCCAGTGGACCATATTTTGTCAGAACTCTCTGCCATGACCTGTCCGTCTTGGGTGGCCCTACATGGCATAGCTTATGGCTTCACTGAGTTACGCAAGCCCCTTCTCCACAACAAGGCAGTGATCCATGAAGGGGAGTAGATATGATGGTCACCTGAATTAAATTCGCCCTTGCTTGTCCATTTTAGTTTGTTGATTCCCAAGATGTTGATGTTCAATCTTGCCATCTCATGTTTGACCACCTCCAGCTTACCTTGATTCATTGATCTGACATTCCAGGTTCCTAAACAATATTGTTCTTTACAGCATCGGATTTTCTTTTCACCACCAGACACATCCACAGCTGAGTGTCCTTTCGGCTTTGGCCCAGCCGCTTCACTCTTTCTGGCGCTACTTGGAAATACCCTCTGCTCTTCCCCAGTAGTATATTGGACACCTTCCGACCTGAGGGGCTCATCTTCCGGCGTCATCTCTCTTACCCTTGTGTTACGTTCCATTGGGTTTCCTTGCAAGAATACTGGATTGGGTTGCCATTTCCTTCTCCAGTGGACTACATTTTGTCACAACTCTCTGCCATGACCTGTCCATCATGGGTGGCCCTGCATGGCATAGCTTATGGCTTCACTGAGTTACACAAGCCCCTTCGCCACACCAAGGCAGTGATCCATGAAGTGGCTGGGGGCACTAGAGAATATTAAATCAATTAAGAGTTCCGGGCACCTTAAAGAGGAACAATTTTATTATGGTACAAGCTGAAAAAGTAAATTATGGCCGGTAGTCCAGTACAGTTTACAGCTTATGCTATCATCATTTCCTTAGTTTCTAAGGTGCTACAACACTCTCTGATGTTGTTTTTTCTGCAACAGACCAACACAGTGACTCCTTTAGACCACTATATGTGAATATTGCTAGCATGGCATGGTCACCTCAAAATGTATCGCAAGAAAGAGCTTGGCTCAAAGAATAAGGGGGGGGGGAATGGAGAGAAACAGGAAGTCTTAGGTTGGTGCCATGTTTTTCCAGGGGATTCACCTGCATGGCAACTCAGATATATGCTGGGGTGTATCCATGTTTATGCAAGATCGCTATGCTGGTGGGGGAAAAAACCCCAAACAAACCTTCCCTACCTGCTTCATCCCAGAGCAGCCACTCCAGCACCTAAAAATGCTATGCAGAGAGTCAGGTGGCCCTGCTGAAAGGGCTGTAGGGGGGGGGATCTCTGAAAACTGGTCAGAATACAGTTGAGAAGGGCATAGATCTGCTATATCACCTTGTTGTTTGGTCCCCAAGGATACCCTTTCCCTTAATCCTACATTAGCAAATATAGGATTAATGTAATGTAATGGAAGCCACCTTGGGTTCCTTGAAAGAGGAAAAAAGGTGGGATATAAAATCCATAAATAAATAAATACATAAATACATAAATAAACAAGCAAGCAAGCAAGCAAGCAGGCAGGCAGGCAAGCAAGCAATCAAGCAAATAGGCAAATGGGAAACTCTTACTCTATGGGGAAACTATGCTGCATTTTGGGTTCTGTGGTAGTGAGGGTGGAAGCTGCCTAATATACCTTTTACACTTGCAATATATGGGCCGTTCCTCCCTCCTATCAAAAGACATTTTGCTAGTTGTTATCATGTTAGATGAACAGTTTATTTTAGCTCTGAGCTGAAAACGAAAGAAGCGTTTCATGTCTTTTATTCTTTACTAGGTTAGGTATAGTTTTGTCTCCCGTGACCTTAATGATAAAACTCGTTTCCCTTTTTTCTACCGGGTGGTCCCAAGAGACGGAGACCAGCACCTGGGGATTGTCAAACTGCTCTTGCATTTCAGATGGAATTGGATCTGCCTGTTTGGTCCAGCCAACGACAATGGAGAACGGTTCATAAACACCCTGACACCGGTGCTCACCAGGCATGGTATCTGTGTTGCCATCTCAAGAAGAGTCAATGAACTCCTTCGGGATGCATTGAAATTTCCTACTGATTTGATTGCCAAGTGGAACCAAGTCCAGGTATTTCTTTACTATGCAGAAACTCGCTCTTTCCAATATGGAATATTAACTCTAAAACTAATACATCAAAATATAGTAGAATCCACTGAAGGGAAAGTCTGGATCACAACAGCTTCATGGGACATCACCTTGATGTTGTCTGACAGGAGGTTACATTTCCAACACAGCCACTGGTTCTTTTCCTTCTTAATCCAGACAAACAAAAAGCCCAAACATGACAAGGTTGACCTGCCTGGATTCACACCTTACTGGAAGAAAGCATTTCGTTGTTTCCATTCAAAGCTTGCATTGTCCAGGAAAAGCTGGAGGAGATGTGAACAGCAGGAGCAATTGCCCCTGGATGTGCTTGAACAAAGACTTTCTCAAGACAACTACAACATTTACATCAGTGTCCAGGCTGTGGCACATGCCTTGCATGCTGCGTACTCTTCCAGATCCAAGCAGAGGGCGATGGAGGGCAGAGACAAGTTGGAACCTCAGCGGCTACAGCCATGGCAGGTAGTCCCTTTTCCTTCTCTCTAGTGAAAGTTATGGTATTGATCAATGAGAGATTCATTATTTCTGGAATGGGCATCTGAGAAGATTTCCAGCATAGTGGTCTGGCGAAATTTTGCAGTTTCCCAATGCAATCCCAGTTTCGGAGGCTCCTTCTGCAGGTCCCACTCCTGGCCCTTCTCAAGAGTCTCCACAGAGGTTCAGAGGCCCATCCTGATTAGGCATGGTGGGACTCTCCTCATCACTGGCTGTGGCTCCTTTGTGTCTGCTGTGGCCTGTCCTCGAAGCTCTGGAGCATCTACATATGTGGTTCTTCAGGCAGGGTAGGCCTCTTGGGGTCAATCCATCATTTCCTACCTCCTGACTTGGTTGCCACTGGGTGATTCCTTGGCCCTTCTGTGGTGGTGCCCAGCTCTCTGTGTCAGTGTGTTGATCTGACCCAGGTGGTTTGTCTCAGATGGGATCCCACCACAAGCAGGAGGTTCCAGGCAAAAGTTCACATTTCAGCAAGATGATCCAGGCAAGACTACCTTCTGATTCCTAACATGATTGAATTCCTGGGGCATAGAGAGTAATCCACCCTTTACATTTACACAATGTAAAATTTAACTCTGCTGCTGTTGTACGGTACCCAAATCTTCTAACTCAAGTAACTCGCCTCAATTTCCTGAACAGGAGGCCCAACACCAGCCTCCAGAATTCTCCTCAGGGTGCAAAATGAAAGACATCTATCTAACAGTGCTGAGCCAAAAGTTCCCAGATGAAAACCTTTGATTTAAATTTGGGTGGGTTGGAGTGGCAGAACAGGGGCTGAAACCCAACTGAATTTAGGGGTGGGGGTTAAAAGTGAGGGTCAGGGCAAACCTCATTGGTTCCATCCAGAGTCCAGACCTTCTACCCATGGCTTCTGCCAAGTTCCTTTCTCTACAGCCTCTGGGAGAAAAGACGACATGATGAGAGAGCATCGTCAGACTTCAGGAAGGTGGGCAGATATTGTGGATGGTTGAATTAGGGAGCTTTTTCACGCAGGCCTAAACTATCTAATGCTGCAATCTTCAACCTGGTGTACTCCAGATGTGTTGACTCCAGATGACTATAACTCCCATTATCCCCTGCTACCATGGGCTATGGCCATGTTAGCTGGGAATTATGGGAGTTCTTGGGGAATTGTGAGGGAATGACTGGAATGCTAGCCTTCCCCCAAATAGCACAGGTTAAAACAAAAACAAGAACAAAAGAACCTATGTGAACCAAAATTACACAGCTCTGATGATTCCAGTAGGCAGATGCTCTGGTCCTGAATGATGGGAGATTGAATCCCAAAATGGATAGTGCTGAGATAACCAGCATTGTTTCTCCTTTTCTGTTTTGTCCTAGCTTCACCCTTTTCTGAGAAATGCCAGGTTTCGCAATACTTCCAGGGATGGAGTGTATCATGAAGGAGATGCAGAACTGACAGCGAACTTAGATATTTTGTTGAACTGGGTGGTCCCGCACAATAACTCAATTGTTTCCAGGAAAATTGGGAGTCTGGAGAGACAGGCATCTGGAGACAGAAAGTTCCTCATTGATGAGGATTCCACTGTGTGGCTTAACCAGGTGAGGAAAAGCATTTATTCCATATAGTTTTATTTTCATTCTGCCTTTCTGCCAGAGAATGGTGCTTAACACAGCTAAATCCAGATTAAAAACCCAAACTTAATTAATTAATTAATCAATCAATCCTAATGATGACATGATGTAAAGTAATTAAATTGAAAAGCCAATTAAAAATCCAGCAAGAAAAGATATTCAACATTTATCAATTAAAAAACAAAAACAAAAAACCTTTCATCAGAAGAGCAGCTTATATGCCAAAGGCATGCCTGAATGAACTTTTTTTTTTTTCCCGTGCTGGTGGAAGGAAAACGGAGAGGCCCAACCTAGCTTCCCTCAGCAGGGAGTTCCAGAGGTTGTGGGCAGCCACCGAGAAGGCCCTCTCTCTTGCCCCCATCAAACACACTTTTGATGATGGCAGTATTGAGAGGAGGATCTTCCTCCTCTGAAGATATGAAATCCTGGGCAGATTCACAGGAGAGGAAGTGGGCTTTCAGGTATCCTAGTCACAAGCTATATTGGGATTTACAGGTCATTATCCACACTTCAAACTGTGCCCATAAGCAGACCAGAAGCCAGTGAAGCTGTTTTAACAAGGGGGTCATGTGCTCCCTGTAACTGGTCCTGGTTAACAATCTGACAGCTAGGGATGCTGGAGAAATCTGCCGTGGACTCAAATGAGGCCAGATTCCAAAGAATCCGACCTCCAGAGTCCACAGTGGACCAGCCACATCCACCCCTGCATCTGGAATAGTTCCCATGGGGTGTGTCTTCAGCTTTCTAAAAAATGTGATACACTAATGGCGGCTGCCATTAGCTTATTGCAGGAAAATGACAACCGTAAACGGTGTATCGTATGCTATTTGCAGCTGTAAAGCACTTACTTTTACCGAAACACAGCAGTAAACAGCTGCAATTTAGGTAAAAGTAAGGCTTTATGGTGGCAAAAGGTGTAACATATGCCATTTGCAGCATGAGATACCCAAGAACACTTACCAAAAAAGAACGGAACTGCCAACAGGGAACCCTGCCTGGGAGAAATTGTAGAGAATTTCTCCTCCCCCTGGAGAAATGAGGTGAAATTGTCTCCCAAATTTCTCTGCCCACAAATATGGTGGAGAACTTCGAGAGGCCATTTGTGCACAGCACTGCTACAAACCTGATCCTTCAGGGACAGCACGACCCCTTCCAGAACAGGTCGATTGCGAGCGGAGATGGGTTAAAGAAGACGCAGACAACAAAGTTTGGGTTGAAAATTGGGCCACATTTATTGAAAATATATGCAAAGGAGTACCTAGGACGGGCACCTGGCTGTGTCAGCGACTAGCTGGCACTTCTTGGGCAAAAACACACCCAGCCTGAGGGGTGGCAGTGATCTCGCCATCCCTCCGGACTGCCCCTTCTGTGGGAGGTAGACCTTCCCCTGTCACCCCCTCCCGGTGCCGCCAAACACCTGGGTGAGTGAGGAGGATTGGTCTCCCAGGCATCCCTTATCCCCTGCCATTTGGGGGCCTTAGGCATCACCTGTCACCATAAGGTGCCTCTGCATGCACACCATCCCCAATCTCTTTCTGCTTTGGCCCATCCTAGCCGCCAGCTGAAAAGTGACCGATGAGAGATTGGACCTAAATCACCTATGGGATGTGCCCTACCCCAATAACAGTGTGAAGTAGGCAAAAAGACTCACAGTAGAAAGCCAGTTGAACTGTGAGCCAAAAATTCCTACATGGCTCCCAAAAGGGCAACCGGTGATAAACCCAAACTGCTTAAGGGAGGGTGGGAGGGGGCCACGTGAGCGAGAGAGCTTTGGTTGGGAGGGGGGCAGAGCTTAAGGCAACTCTGTCTGCCCCTCCCTGCTTGGTGGTGTCACTGTGGGTGCCAATGACAAACACCCATGTCATCTCTCCCCCACAATATCCCCCCTCTTTCAGACAGACAAGCTGGTGCCGGGGTGAGGGCATATTCCAGACCTCAAGTCAGACTCTCTACTGTCAAACAACAGCTCCATCTTGTCTGGCCTTAAGTTAGGCTTCTTAGCTCCCATCCAGCCAAATATCGAACCCAGGCAACGTTCACGGATTTCACCTGCTTCCTTGCTGGTAGGTGACAACTAGGGGTGCACGAAAGCCACTTACCTGGTCTCGCAGCTTGCTTCGTGGTGTGGGGGAGGCACTTCGCTGCTCCCCCCGAAGTTCAGGCTGGGGGGGGAGGCTTCCTGCCTCGCCCAGCTGAAATTCAGCCCGGGGGGGGGGAGGCTTCCCGCCTCGCCCGGCCGAAATTCAGGCCGGGGAGGAGGCACCTCGCCTCGCCCGGCCGCGAAATAAAAAGTAAAAAAAAAAAAAACGCCCCCGTGATAGGCTATGTGACAATTTACGTAGCCTATCATGGCTAGATCTGCAAAGTCAGCTGTGATAGGCTACGTTAATCGTCACGTAGCCTATCACGGGTGACTTTTTTTAAAAAAAGCGCGTACGCAAATGGCGGCCTCCATAGGGAGCCGCCATTCGCGTTCCTTATTTGGTCGCTGTAGTCTACGTAATATCCAAATGGGTATCCATTTGAAGGTGGCATACATATCCCACCCTTTCAAAACCTGAAAACTTTGTAAGGTCCTCAGTCCATTGCATTATAGGAGGTGAGTGTTTATCTTTCCGATGTTGTTATATCAGTCTTTTAGCTGTCAAAAGAGTGCAGAGAATCCATTTATGCTGAACATTTGTTAGTTTCCATGAAGTAGGTTAATAATTTAAAAGAGTGCGTACATCAGTGAATATTAAAGACTGTTCCAGTACAAAATTTATCTGTGTAATAACCTCCTTGCAAAAAGAAGCAACTGCTGGACATTGCCAAAACATATGTTTAAAATAAGCATGGACTGTATTGCGTTGCCAGCAATTAGCCAAATTGGACAATCCCTCATTAAAGAGACTTGCGGTGTCCAACAGACATGAAGCAAACGTCTTTGCTGAATATGATGCAGCCTAAGATCCACACATGTGAAAGGTACATTCCAAAGTGGTGATGCACTAATTAGGCATTTTGCGGTGGTGCCCACAGCACTTTTTCAAATTCCCAAATGAGCCCATGGGTCCAAAATGTTTGGGGAGCCCTTTTATAGATCTTTAAGAGAGCAATCCAGGAGAGCATGCCAGGGGCCAGAGGGTTACTTACTTACTTACTTACTTATTTATTTATTACATTTATATCCCACCTTTTTTCCTCCTTCAGGAACCCAAGGTGGCGTACATAATCCTCCTCCATTTTATCCTCACAACAACAACCCTGTGAGGTGGGTTGGGCTGAGAGTCTGTGACTGGCCCAAAGTCACCCAGTGAGCTTCCATGGCCGAGTGGGGACTAGAACCCAGATCTCCTGACTCCCAGTCCAACACTCCAGCCACTACACCACACTTGGACTTCTTTGGAGTCCAAGGCCATAGAGGGGGGCCTTGGTTGCTCTCCGAGCTTGGGCATGCCACTCCAGATGCATGCATCGGAGGAGCACGGGAAGGTCTGCAAGGGGCATTCCAATGGGTGAGGAAGGGAGATAAGAGGCCAGGATACAATGTTTCCTATGGCCTCTGCAGCCCCAGCTCCACCCCGGCAGTATGACTACTCTAGATGGGCTCAGAGGCCCTCCTAGGCTCCGATGATACAACAATGATGCTAATCATGCCACCGTAGCTTATTTTCCCTCCATGATCATGTGGGCCTGGTCCCTGCCTCACTCCCAGAACTTCCAAATACACCCCTGATGCTTTTTCCTCTTTGTTCCCGGTCTTTATGGGCAGTCCATGCCACATTCAAGGTGTACCAGAAGCTGCCTCCCTGGATATGTCAAGGTGATACTGGAAGGAAAACCCATTTGCTGCTATGACTGTGCCCCATGTGCAGAAGGGACCATGTCCACTCAGGAAGGTGAGGTGCTCCAGAGGAAAAGTATGTAGGGATGGATGAACTCACCTGCACCTGAATTTGCTGGGCGCTCGCCTAGCCACCGCCACTGGTCCCCGCTCACTGTGCTGCACCTCAGTGAGCACCCAGTGAGCGCCACAGGGCCACCCATCCTTAGGGAGCCACCAGGTTGCACAAAATGGTGGCTCGGGTTTTACGAAATACTAATGTTGCGTAAATGGCGCCTATATGGCTGCCATTTGCATAACATTTCTTTGCACAAAATGGCGGCTGCTGGAGTCCCCGTTGCCACCTCTTGTTCTCCTTCTTGCAAGAAGAGAATGAGTGGTTGGCGGGAGGTGACAGGTCTCCTGCCACCACCACCTCTCAACCCCCTGTGGTCTCCTTCCTTGTAAGGAGTACATGAGGGGTTGATGGGTGGCATTTTTAGGGATGTCAGAGAATTCCGTGACGGATCTCAGTGAGGCCGAATGCCAGTGCATTCGGCCCCCCAAAATCCATTGTGGAACGAAGCCTCTGCCCCCCCAACCCATGAAAGGCACGCGGGACAAAGTCCCCACCGCCCCCAACCCACAAAAGGTGGGCGAAACGGAGCATTTACTTGCTCCTGTCCACGCTGGTTTGCAAATGGCGGCTGTCCTGCGGCCGCCATTCGCTTCCTCTTCTCTTCATAGCTGTGATAGGCTATGTAAATACTTATGTAGCCTATCACGGCCAACGCAGGGATGCCATTTGCGTCCCTGCAGAGGCCGTGATAGGCTAAGTACGTATTTACGTAGCCTATCACGGCAGGGGGGAAAACCCCAGAGTACGCAAACGGCAGTGGCTACCGCCATTTGCGTATGCTGGTTTTTTTCCCCTTGCTGTGATAGGCTACGTAAATATTGACGTAGCTTATCATGGCTAAATACAGGGATGCAAATGCAGGACTGCCCAGCGGCCGGATGTCTGGCTGCGGTCGGTCGGAGCTGGCTAGCAGCTCCGCAGCTTGGCTGGGGAGCGGAGCTGGCAGGACAGGATTCCGGGGGAGAGGACCGTAAGGAGTAATGATTACTCCTTACGTGTGCTAATTAAAAGCATATATATATATATGTATATATATATGTGTGTGTGTATGTATGTATATGTATGTATGTATGTGTGTATATATATATATATATATATATATATATATAAAACTGTTCTGGTTTTTAAGGTTGTTTGAAGATTGTACTACGTCTTTGTTTGTGCTTATGTGTTTTGAATTGTTTTGTAAACCAGCATGATTGGTTTTTCCAGAAAGGTCGTATAGAAATAATTAAATAAATAATTTAAAAAAATACATGAAGCTCAGACCTTGTGGAATCCTGTCATTCACCCTATTGGCCTCCTCTTCGGTTTGCCTTCAAAGGAAACATGACTCCCCAACATGACTCCCAGGACTGATGACACTTCAGGGCTGATGACCCCTGATGTGGGCTGACTAGAAGCAGTTTAGCCTGAACCTGAGTCTTCCTTGAGGTGATTCTGGGCCTCAGATTTGCCAGTTCTTGGGAATAACCTTCCAGCCCCAAACACATTTTAATGGAATCCAGTAGAATGTAGATTAAGATAGATCGAAGAGGCATTTTGGTGATAACAAAGCCACTCTTTATCTCCTAATTTTTCCTCTTTTACTCAGATGCAGAACATTGCACAAAATGTCCAGAAGATCAACATCCCAACAAGGCCCAAGATCAGTGTATCCCCAAGGTTATAACCTTCCTCTCCTATGGAGAAGATTTGGGGATCATCCTGGCTTCCTTTGCCCTGTTCTTGTCCTTAACCACTGGCTTAGTGTTAGGAATCTTCATTAAAAACTTAGAAACTCCCATAGTCAAAGCCAACAACCGGGACCTCTCCTACATTCTCCTCATCTCCCTCCTGCTTTCCTTCTTGTCCTCCTTCCTCTTCATTGGCCGACCAAGGACAGTGACTTGCCTTCTCCGACAAATGGCCTCCAGCATCATCTTCTCAGTTGCTGTCTCTTCCCTGTTGGCAAAAACTATCACTGTGGTGCTGGCCTTCCTGGCCACAAAACCTGGGAACAGGGTGAGGAGGTGGCTGGGGAAGAGTTTGGCCAACTCCATTGTCCTTTCTTGTTCCTGTGTCCAAGTGATCATCAGTTCCATTTGGTTGGGGATCTCTTCCCCATTCCCTGACTCTGACATGCACTCCCAGCCTGGACACATCATCCTGCAATGCAATGAAGGCTCTGTCTCCATGTTTTATACTGCCCTTGGCTACATGGGCTTCCTGGCTGCTATCTGCTTCACAGTGGCTTTCCTAGCCAGGAAGCTGCCTGGGGCATTCAATGAAGCCAA
Source organism: Heloderma suspectum (assembly GCF_057233095.1). Classification (NCBI taxonomy): domain Eukaryota; kingdom Metazoa; phylum Chordata; class Lepidosauria; order Squamata; family Helodermatidae; genus Heloderma; species Heloderma suspectum. The sequence goes on from NC_139459.1 coordinate 398,201,364, forward strand.
GCTGATCACCTTCAGCATGCTGGTCTTCTGCAGTGTTTGGGTGTCCTTTGTGCCCACCTACCAGAGCACAAAGGGGAAATACATGGTAGCTGTGCAGGTCTTCTCCAGCTTGGCCTCCAGTGCTGGGCTACTGGGCTGCATCTTTCTTCCCAAGTGCTACATTATTTTGCTGAGGCCTGATCTCAATACAAAGGAGCATCTAACAACAAAACAGAAGGTGACATCTGATTCTTAAACTAGGTTTTGAAATGGGGATAATTCATATCCACATCAGCAGTGATGGCAAAATAATCAGGGGAAAGTTCTGCCTCAATAAACAGCTCCACAAATGCTTGGTACGGGGATCTCTCAGAGCAGTTCTTAATTGGCTAAGTTTCTAAAACAGGGATAGTGACCCTGTGGCTCTCCATATATTGTTGTACTACAGCTTCCATCAGCCCCAGATTTCAGGGGTGATTGGAATTTGCATCCAAGAACATCTGGAAGGCCATAAGTTCCACCACCCCTGTTCTAAATCCCTATTTAATTTCTGCATCGCCTGGGCAGAGGTTTCAAGGATTCAGCACCTAATACTCTCCCATATAAAGATGATTATAAAATTAAAGATGGGACTGGGTTTTGTGTTCCCCAGAACATGCTTCAGCAGCATTGGGATGATGAATATTCTGTTTCTTGGCCATTTGCAATGGGCACTGCATTCCACAAGGAGGGAAGCTATGACATCATTCTATCTTCAGTATGATATGTTTTCAGAATAAACTAAAATACTTTGGTACATGAGTTTTGTCTCATTCAGAAAGTCCGTATTGCACCCCTTGAATAAGGGCTGCTCCATGCACAAGAATATATTACATGGACAAACATTTTCCTAATCCCATGCAAAAGTTTGTTATCAGTAGCATTCTATGCATGTCTATTCGTAAGCAAGTCCCATTGAGTTCAATTGGACTTATTCCCAGCCAGGTGTATGTAGGATTGCAGCCTAAGTGTACAAATGAAGAATGGACTGCAGTTCTTTGATGTGAGCTAAGGTATATACTGATGGAGAAGCTCTATACAGTCAGTAAAAAAAAGACCTGGAGCTGACTGTGGCTCAGATCATGAGCTTCTTGTTGCAAAATTTCCACTTAAATTGAAGAACATAGGGAAAACCACTAAAACATTCAGGTATGACCTAAATCATATCCCTTATGAATATACAGTGGAGGTGAGGAATAGATTTCAGGGATTAGACCTGATAGACAGAGTGCCTGAGGAACTATGGACGGAGGTCCGTAACATTGTTCAGGAGGCAGCAACGAAATCCATCCCAAAGAAAAAGAAATGCAAGAAAGCCAAGTGGCTGTCTGATGAGGCTTGACAAGTAGCTGAGGAAAGAAGGGAAGCGAAAAGCAAAGGAGAAAGGGGAAGATATATCCAACTGAATGCAGAGTTCCAGAGAATGGCGAGGAGAGACAAGAAGACCTTCTTAAATGAACAATGCAAAGAAATCGAGGAAAACAATAGAATGGGAAAGACTAGAGATCTCTTCAAGAAATTTGGAGATCTCAAGGGAACGTTTTGTGCAAAGACGGGCATGATAAAGGACAAAGAAGGCAGGGACCTAACAGAAGCAGATGAGATTAAGAAGAGGTGGCAAGAATACACAGAAGAACTATACAGGAAAGATCTGAATGTCCCTGATAGCCATGATAGTGCGGTCACTGAACTTGAGCCGGACATCCTCGAGAGTGAAGTCAAGTGGGCCTTAGGAAGCATTAGTAACAACAAAGCTAGCGGAGATGACAGTATTCCAGCTGAGCTATTTAAGATCCTAAAAGATGATGCTGCTAAAGTGCTGCACTCAATATGCTAACAAATTTGGAACATTCAACAGTGGCCACAAGACTGGAAAAGATCAGTTTACATTCCAATCCCAAAGAAGGGCAACGCCAAAGAGTGTTCAAACTACCGTACCATTGTGGTCATTTCACATGCCAGCAAGGTGATGCTCAAAATCCTACAAGCTAGGCTTCAGCAGTACGTGAACCGAGAACTACCAGAAGTACAAGCTGGGTTTCGAAGAGGCAGAGGAACTAGAGATCAAATCACCAACATTCGCTGGATCATGGAGAAAGCAAGAGAATTCCAGACAAATGTCTATTTCTGCTTCATTGACTACACTAAAGCCTTTGATTGTGTGGATCACAACAAACTGTGGCAAATTCTGAACGTGATGGGAGTACCAGACCACCTTACCTGTCTCCTGAGAAACCTATACAAGGGTCAAGAAGCAACAGTAAAAAACAGACATGGAACAACCGATTGGTTTAAAATTGGGAAAGGAGTACGACAAGGCTGCATATTGTCACCCTGCTTATTTAACTTATATGCAGAGTACATCATGAGAAATGCCGGGTTGGATGAATCACAGGTTGGAATTAAGATTGCCGGGAGCAATATCAACAACCTCCGATATGCAGACGATACCACCCTAATGGCAGAAAGCAAAGGGGATCTAAAGAGCCTGTTGTTGAGGGTGAAAGAGGAGAGTGCAAAAGCTGGTTTGAAACTCAACATTAAAAAAACGAAGATCATGGCATCTGGCCCCATCACTTCCTGGCATATAGAAGGGGAAGAAATGGAAGCAGTGACAGATTTTATTTTCTTGGGCTCCAAGATCACCGCAGACGGTGACTGTAGCCATGAAATTAAAAGATGCTTGCTCCTTGGGAGGAAAGCTATGGCACACCTAGACAGCATAGTAAGAAGCAGAGATATCACCTTGCCAACAGAGGTCCGTCTAATCAAAGCTATGTTTTTCCCAGTAGTAATGTATGGCTGTGAGAGCTGGACTATAAGGAAGGCTGAGCGCCGAAGAATTGATGCTTTCGAACTGTGGTGCTGGAGAAGACTCTTACGAGTCCCCTGGACTGCAAGGAGGTCAAATCAGTCAATCCTAAAGGAAATCAACCCTGAGTGCTCATTGGAAAGACAGATACTGAAGCTGAAGCTCAAATATTTTGGCCACCTAATGCAAAGAGAAAACTCTCTGGAAAAGACCCTGAGAGAAAGATGGAAGGCAAAAGGAGAAGGGAACAGCAGAGGATGAGATGGCTAGATAGCATCACCGATGCAATGAATATGAACTTGAGCACGCTCCGGAAGAGAGCACAGGGCAGGAAGGCCTGGCATGCTATGATCCATGGGGTCATGAAGAGTCGGACACAACTGAACGACTGAGCAACAACAACAACAAGGTATATACTGCAATTGCTTTCACATTTAGACCATTGATATTAAAGCTGAGCAGGAGTTAAGGTGAGTTGCTAAAAAGATGCCACCATTACAGGCCACAGAATTCTACTCCTTATCAAAATGACACCTGTTGAGCTAATTACTTGAAGGCTGACCTCCATGATCTACCTGGTGAAGTCTACAATTGTGCAGAATTTCAAACGAACCCAGTAAAAAGGAGCTGTGCTTGAGGAGCTGTGCTTTTCATTGGTTTGGTGAATGTCTGAGCAACAGTTCAAAGTTTATTAAGCGATTTCTGTACCATGAAAGCCTTTGCAATCACTGGCAAAGTTACGTTGGGCATGCTCAGTTTCACTCTGAAGCTAGACTGCTTCCAGGACTCCAAGGTTTTCCAAGGAATTCTATTAGAGGGGGTTTCTGTATGCAATGCCTATTCCTTTAGTTATGGGATGTGACTTCACAAGATAAGACATGTTCCTACATGGATTTGGACTCTTGCATGGAGGGGTGGGTGGGTAAGGAGGCTTTAAATCTTTGTCCCCCTGCTGTATTCCCAAACTGAATCAGGCTTCCTTTACCTCCAGTTTACATTCATCACAGCCAACCAGGTGGATGCCTAATTGAATGACTTTTTGAACAGCTTGTTAGATTTTTACTTTCTGTTTCCTATAGATACGTTGTCACATCCCAGCTGTTAAGCAAACCATGAGTAGCTTGTGGTGACCAGGGTGAGTGAGAATTTTCCATAAAGAATGCGGAGAATTTCCCAGAAGAAATTCATGAGAAGAGTAAATATGACTTAAAACATAAGCTTGAGAGAAGGACTTTATTAAATAACAGCAACAACAACAACAACAACAACAACAATAATAATAATAATAATAATAATTTATTCCTTCAAAAGAATCCTATATTCGCAGGATCAAAAGATATGGTATGAGAGCCTAACCCCTTCATGGATCACTGGCTTGTTGTGGCAAAGGGGCTTACAAAACTCAGTGAAGCCATACGCTATGCCTTCCAGGGCCACCCAAGACGGACAGGTCATGGCAGAGAGTACTGACAAAATGTGGTCCTCTGGAGAAGGAAATGGCAACCCACTCCAGTATTCTTGCCAAGAAAACCCCATGGAACGTAACACAAGGCTAAGAAGAAGATGAGCCCCTCAGGTTGGAGGGTGTCCAATGTAATACTGGGGAAGAGCAGAGGGAATTTCCAAGTGGCGCTAGGGTGGGCGGAGAATTTCTCCCTGAAACTTCGGGGGGCCGAGCGCCAACGTGTTCGGCCCCCCGAACAAGTTTCGGGGAGAAATTCTCCACACACCCCCACCCCCCGCACCCCCCCCCGGGACGGGACTTACCTTTGGCGAATGTCCCTCCCGGCGGCAGGTCCGGCCGGTGGTTCGGCGGGTCTTCGTCCGGGGCTGGAGCGGCAGCCGGTCTTTCGACCGGCTGCTGCCGCAGCCATTCCAATAAAAGAAAAAAAAATGCTCCCGTGATAGGCTACGTGACGATTAACATAGCCTATCACGGCTAGATTTGCAAAGTCAGCCATGACAGGCTACGTAAATCGTCACGTAGCCTATCACGGGTGACTTTAAAAAAAAAAAAAAGCGCGTACGGATAATGGCGGCCCCCATAGAGAGCCGCCATTCCCGTTCCTTATTTGGTCGCTGTAGTCTACGTAAATCTTTATGTAGACTACGGCGAAAATAAGGGCAACGCTATTTGCGTTGCCCTTATTTTCGCCGTAGTCTACGTAAAGATTTACGTAGACTACAGCAACCAAATAAGGAACGCGAATGGCGGCTCCCTATGGGGGCCGCCATTATCCGTACGCGCTTTTTTTGGTGTTTTTTTTAAGTCACCCAAGATAGGCTACGTGACGATTAACGTAGCCTATCACGGCTGACTTTGCAGATCTAGCCGTGATAGGCTACGTTAATCATCACGTAGCCTATCACGGGGGCGTTTTTTTTTTTAAACTTTTTAGTTTGCGGCCGGGCGAGGCGCCTCCTCCCCGGCCTGAATTTCGGCTGGGCGAGGTGGGAAGCCTCCCCCCTGGCCTGAACTTCGCGGGGGGAGCAGCGAAGTGCCTCCCCCCCCACCATGAAAAGCTTCGAGGACAGGTAAGGGACTTTCGTGCACCCCTAAGTGGCGCCAGAAAGAGTGAAGCGGCTGGGCCAAAGCCAAAAGGACACGCAGCTGTGGATGTGTCTGGTGGTGAAAAGAAAATCCGATGCTGTAAAGAACAATATTGTTTAGGAACCTGGAAAGTCAGATCAATGAATCAAGGTAAGCTGGAGGTGGTCAAACATGAGATGGCAAGATTGAACATCGACATCTTGGGAATCAGTGAACTAAAATGGACAGGCATGGGCGAATTTAATTCAGGTGACCATTGTATCTACTACTGTGGGCAAGAATCCCTTAGAAGAAATTGAGTAGCACTCATAGTCAACAAAAGGGTGGGAAAAGCAGTACTGGGGTGCAATCTCAAAAATGACAGAATGATCTCAGAATGACTCCAAGGCAAATCATTCAACATCACAGTAATTCAAGTCTATGCCCCAACCACTGAGGCCGAAGAAGCTGAGGTTGATCGGTGCTATGAAGACCTATAACACCTTCTAGAACTAACACCAAAAAAAGATGTCCTTTTCACCATAGGGGATTGGAATACTAAAGTAGGAAGTCAAGAAATCACTGGGATAACAGGCAGGCATGTCCTTGGTGTACAAATTCAAGCAGGACAAAGGCTAATAGAGTTCTGTCAAGAGAACACACAGATCATAGCAAACACTCCTTTCCAACAGCAGAAGAGGCAACTCTACACACGTACATCACCAGATGGTCAATATCGAAATCAGATTGATTATGTATTTTGCAGCCAAAGATGGAGAAGATCTATACAGTCAGTAAAAACAAGACCTGGAGCTGAATGTGGCTCAGATCATGAGCTTGATGTTGCAAAATTTCGGCTCAAATTGAAGAACGTAGGGAAAACCACTAAACCATTCAGGTATGACCTAAATCATATCCCTTATGAATATACAGTGGAGGTGAGGAATAGATTTCAGGGATTAGACCTGTGCCTGAGGAACTATGGACGGAGGTCTGTAACATTGTTCAGGAGGCAGCAACGAAATCCATCCCAAAGAAAAAGAAATGCAAGAAAGCCAAGTGGCTGTCTGATGAGGCTTGACAAGTAGCTGAGGAAAGAAGGGAAGTGAAAAGAAAGGGAGAAAGGGAAAGGTATATCCAACTGAATGCAGACTTCCAGAGAACAGCAAGGAGAGATAAGGCCTTCTTAAATGAACAATGAAAAGAAATCGAGGAAAACAATAGAATGGGAAAGACTAGAGATCTTTTCAAGAAAATCGGAGATATCAAGGGAACGTTTTGTGCAAAGACAGGCATGATAAAGGACAAAGAAGGCAGGGAACTAACAGGAGCAGATGAGATTCAGAAGACATGGAAAGAATACACAGAAGAACTATGCAGGAAAGATCTGAATGTCCCTGATAGCCATGATAGTGCGGTCACTGAACTTGAGCCGGACATCCTAGAGAGTGAAGTCAAGTGGGCCTTAGGAAGCATTAGTAACAACAGAGCTAGCGGAGATGACAGTATTCCAGCTGAGCTATTTAAAATCCTAAAAGATGATGCTGTTAAAGTGCTGCACTCAATATGCCCACAAGTTTGCAACACTCAACAGTGGCCACAAGACTGGAAAAGGTCAGTTTACATTCCAATCTCACAGAAGGGCAATGCCAAAGAGTGTTCAAACTACTGCACAATTGCGCTCATTTCACATGCCAGCAAGGTGATGCTCAAAATCCTACAAGCTAGGCTTCAGGAGTATGCGAACCGAGAACCACTGGAAGTACAAGCTGGGTTCCGAAGAGGCAGAGGAACTAGAGATCAAATCGCCAACATTCGCTGGATCATGGAGAAAGCACGAGAATTACAGAAAAATGTCTATTTCTGCTTCATTGACTACGCTAAAGCCTTTGATTGTGTGGATCACAACAAACTCTGGCAAATTTTGAAAGAGATGGGGGTACCAGACCACCTTACCTGTCTCCTGAGAAACCTGTACGAGGGTCAAGAAGCAACAGTAAGAACCAGACATGGAACAACCGAGTGGTTCAAAATTGGGAAAGGAGTACGACAAGGCTGCATATTGTCACCCTGCTTATTTAACTTATATGCAGAGTACATCATGAGAAACGCCGGGTTGGATGAATCACAGGTCAGAATTAAGATTGCCGGGAGAATTAGCAACAACCTCAGACACGCAGACGATACCACCCTAATGGCAGAAAGCAAAGAGGATCTCAAGAGCCTGTTGTTGAGGGTGAAAGTGGAGAGTGCGAAAGCTGGTTTAAAACTCAGCATTAACAAAAAGAAGATCATGGCATCTGGCTCCATCACTTCCTCGCATATGGAAGGGGAAGAAGTGGAAGCAGTGACAGATTTTACTTTCTTGGGTTCCAAGATCACCACAGATAGTGACTGTAACCATGAAATTAGGAGACGCTTGCTCCTTGTGAAGAAAGCTATGGCACACCTAGACAGCATAGTATGAAGCAGAGACATCCCCTTGCTGGCAGAGGTTCATATAATCAAAGCTATGGTTTTCCCATTAGCAATGTATGGCTCTGAGAGCTGGACTATAAGGAAGGCTGAGCGCCAAAGAATGGGTGCTTTCCAACTGTGGTGCTGGAGAAGACTCTTACGAGTCCCCTGGACTGCAAGGAGGTCAAATCAGTCCATCCTAAAGGAAATCAACCCTGAGTGCTCATCGGAAGGACAGATACTGAAGCTGAAGCTCATATTTTTTTCCACCAAATGCGAAGAGAAAACTCCCTGGAAAAGACCCTGATGCTGGGAAAGACTGAACGCAAAAGGAGAAGGGGAGGGCTAGGGATGGCAGAGAATTCTGCCACGGATCTCAGTGAGGTCGAATGCCAGTGCATTCTGCCCCCCGAACTCCGTGGCAGAATGGCCTGCCACCCCCACCCCCCCGCGGATCCCCCCCGGGACAAGACTTACCTGGGGTGGATCTTCTGGGCGGCGGTAGCGGCGGCGGCGGCTCCGGCGGCAGCTCCGGCAGCGTCGTCGTCGTCGGCTGGTCTTCTGACCGCCTACTGCCGCTACCATTTCCAGTGTTGTAAAAAAAAAAAAAAAGCCGTGATAGGTCACGTAAATCTTTACGTAGCCTATCACATCTGACTTTAAAAAACAAACACACGTACGCAAATGGCAGCGGCTAAGGCCGCCGCCATTTGCATTCCTTATTTTGGCTCATCTTAGTCTACGTAAATATTTACATAGACTAAGACAGCGAAAATAAGGGGGAACGCAAATAGCGTCCGCAAATAGCTATCCTGGCCGGCGGCTCTGCGGAATCCCCCCGGAGTGGAGCCAGCTGGCGAGGATACCGGGGGGAGGGACGGAGCGCCTCCCCCCCAGCGGAACCCAGCGGAGCCAGGTAGGGGCACTTTCGTACATCCCTAGGGAGGGCAGAGGATAAGATGGCTAGATAGCATCACCGATGCAATGAATATGAACTTGAGCAGACTCCAGGAGAGAGCGGAGTGCAGGGAGGCCTGGCATGCTATGGTCCATGGGGTCACGACGAGTTAGACATGACTTAACAACTGAACAACAACAATGGTTTATATATATATATATATATATATATATATATATATACACACACACACACACACACACACATACACATATATATATATATATATATATATATATATATATGCTTTTGTGTGTGTGTGTGTGTCTGTGTGTTCGCACGCACATGCAGGCATGCATGTGTGTGTATGTGCATATGTATACACACAGACACACACACAATTTATTTATTTGATTTCTGTACCACCAATAGCTGAAGCTCTCTGGACAGTTCACAAAAATTAAAACCTGTCGTGTGTGTGTTTATGTATATGTGTGTGTGCGCGTGTGCATGTGCACATGTGTGTATACACATACACACACATACACAAACAGAGTAAAACATGTTTCAAAAGCTTCCTAAGAATTCTTTAGCAGCTTTGCTTTGGAATATCAAAACCTCTTGCCCACCAAAGGTGTATGAACGGAGAAGCGATGTCAAGGCCCAACGTCCAGGAGGTTTTCTGGAAGAATGCACCTGTTCTTCGCATTTGGTCTGTATCTAGACTTCACAACAGGGATGGGAACCTGTATTTTTGTGGAGGCAGGTTGACCCCCTCACCGAGCCCTTTGCAGGCTGTATGAGATTCTAGAAACTACCAGCTAGAAGAGAGTCTCTGATCATCACGCCTAAACAATGAAGTGTCTACGAAGTTCGGCTTCTAATTGTTAGATTGCTTTCACCGTCTATATGTCAGCACCCTTCTAAACAAGGGGTTTTTAGGGACGTTTCAAAACAAAATACTCCTTTTAATTTTTTTTAAAGTCTTTCTATTTGCAACACAATGGTAACAACAACAGACAAACCAAAAAGCAAATAAGGGGGGGGGGAATCATATCAACATAAGTACTCCATGACATCTCCATTGATATAGGGCGAATTATATTAATATTTTTTTTAAAACCACACATAAGGAAGGAAAAAGGAGGATTAATATGCTTTGTATCATTTTTAATTTAGTTATATGATGAAATTCCAATTAAAAATATAAAAAGGAAGAAGAGAAGAAAAAAAGGTACCCCGATACCTGACTCTAGGGCAGGGGTTGGCAGCATGGCACCTGCACTCACTACCACCCCCAATGCACCCTTCAGACCCCCCACACCTCCTCCTCTCACTCCACCATGGCAACACTGGCAGTGGCAGGAAAAGGTCATGGGCAGAGGGGGATGGAGGAGGTGAGCACGGGGGTGTCTTGGGGAGAAGGGTCACAGTGGCAGACATTTCCAGCAGGGAAGGAAGGACAAGGTGGCATGGCGGAAGGAGATGGGTCATCAGTGCAACCTTTGGATGCACAAGAAGCTCAGGCCTCTGGACCTCCCAACACCTGTCTTTGATGTTGGCTCCAGTCTCTATATGAAAAGAAACAGGCAAAGGCTGCTGGGAGGTCAGCCGGGAGCTTTTGCCTTAGCCTCGGTCCTTGTGCTTCAAACCATCTGGTGTTGCTCCCCTGAAATCCTGCGTTTGGCCTTCAGCTTCCCATCTGATCCTGCTCTGAGCAAGCAGGATCACTTTGTAGCCAGAGTCCCCATATTTACTCAGTTCAGTTTCTGAGTAATAGTGGGCAAACTCGGACAATGGAGGGAGAGGAAACATCTTAATTACTCATGTATTGAACTCTCCCCAGTTAGAAGAATGGTAAATCTGGGATATATTTGGAGATCACTCCTTTACAATCAGCCAGGAATCTTCACAAGGAAAACCATTAGCAGGTTGCACCTGCAAGGTGGCATCACTCCTTGCAAACAGCTCTCCCCAAGCTGGTACCCTCAGGATGTGTTGGCCCCCAACTCTCTATATACAAATGCTGGCTGGGAATGAAGAAAGTTATAATCCCACATATTGGGGAAGCTGCATCTGTGAGGTCTGCAGTTTCATCGAGTGTACCTTATAAAAGCCCAAAATATTTAACATGATTTTTAGGGACTGCTGTACAAGACCATGATCTCTGATGGTTTTCAGTGTGGTTCTGCCTGGACGTTCCTGTACATGGCTTCAAATCTTGAGGCTGCCTTTGATTTGTGATAGGGGCAGGAGTCCCCTGGTACATTTTGTTGTTGTTGTTTTAAGGGTATGGTGCTCAGTGGTAGAGCACCTGCTTTGCATGCAGAAGATGACCAGACCAGTTGCATCCCTGGCATCTCCCAGTAAGGGTGGGGAAAACTGGCGACTAGAGAGCTGCTGCCAGTCAGTATACACTGTGCATAGGCAAGGCAACCCGGTTCTCTCCAAATGTGTTGGACTACATAATCCATGGCTTTTAGTCCTGCTGTCTGGGGCTTATGGGAGCTATAGTCCAAAATATTTGGAGGATACCAGGTCACCTACCCATAGTGTAGACCACGGGGGATTATCCATGACAATGCAAGGAGAAGCAAATGGAGGATTATCTGTATTTTCCTAGGAATTGGCTTTGGTGCGCTTTGGTCCACACAGGGCTCCGTGACTGAGTGTGCTGCACCAGCATAAGTCGCTTCACGGAACATACTTGGGTGTGTGTGTGTGGAGTGAATGTCATCTGACTGGCAGGGGCTGCTCAACCAATAAGAGAGGTTTCCCTGCCCCATGCAGGCTCTCCCCCCTCCCCCTTTCTCCTTCTATAAGCAGAAGTTGAACAAAAGCACTCTCCCTCTCTCTCCCTCTCCCCCCCTCCCCATTAATAACTTTCTTAAAGAAACAATGATTAAATGAACACAGTGTTGATGTAGCACTTAAGGAAAGGATCACAGCTTCGCATTAACAACTTCCTTACAACACAAAACATTACCGTAACCCAGCTGTAGATCCTTCTCTGTTAAAACTCTGGCTGCTGTGAGCCAGTGAGGCTCTGCTTCAACTCCTCCCTTAGAGCTGGCAAAACTCTTCAGAACCTTTAGGAGACTTAACCCTGTGAATACTTGACTCAACCTGGCTCCAATCAGCCCTTTTTCTAATCCCATCTAGGGATGGTGGAGAATTCCACCACGGATTTCAGTGAGGCTGAATGCACTAGCATTCGGCCCCCCGAAATCTGTGGCGGAACGGCCTCCCCCCCCCCCGTGGATTCCCCCTGGGACGAAGCTTACCTGGGGCAGATGTTCCAGCGGCGGCGGCTCCGGTGGCAGCTCCGGAAGCGGCTGCGGCGGCTGCGGCTGGTCTTTCGACCGGCTGCTGCGGCAGCCATTTGTATCTGCTGTTTGCCGTGATAGGCTACGTAAGTATTTACGTAGCCTATCACAGCAAGCAAAAAAACCAAAAAACCAAAAAAACAGTGTACGCAAATGGTGGCGGCTACGGCGGCCGCCATTTGCATTCCCTATTTGCGTTCCATTTTTTTTTGCTGTAATAGCTTACGTAAATATTTACGTAGGCTAAAACGGCCGAAAAAAAAGGAATGCAAATAGCGCCCACTACGCTATTTGCGTTCCCCTTTTTTTCGCCGTAATAGCCTATGTAAATATTTACGTAGGATAAAACGGCGAAAAATAGGGAATGCAAATGGTGGCTACCGTAGCCGCTGCCATTTGCATATGCTGTTTTTTTTTTTTTGCCTGCCGTGATATAGCCTATCATGGTAGCCTGGCTGGATGCAAATGGCCGCGGCTACGGCGGCCGCCATTTGCGTCCACAGCAGCCAGTCCATGGCCGGAACTCCAGCTGTGGATGGCCCTGGCTGGCTGCTCTGCGGAGCCGCTGCGGAGCGGAGCCGGCCAGGCAGGATTCTGGGAGGCAGGACTGGATCACCTCCTCCCAAGTCGAGGATTCCGGGGGGAGGGACAGAGTTCCCCCCACCACGAATCAATCCGCGAAAAGGTAAGTGACTTTCGTACATCCCTAATCCGATCTCTCCTTTCCCCTGAAGCTCCCAATGCTGCAAAGGAGTGAAGCTGCAAATTAATTACTTCCCAAAAGAAAATATTTAGTTAGTTAGCCAGTTAGTTAGTTATTTCATTTCTATACCACCCAATAGCTGAAGCTCTCTGGGCGGTTCACAAAAATTAAAATCAAAAAGCACACAGTAAAACAATATAAAATATAAAAGCATTAAAACCACAATATAACAATACAATCAGAATAAAACATTTTAAAACCTAGCAGCAATGCAGAGATTCAAAATAAAGATTTAAAACAGCAAAGCTAAAAGACGAGAAAGGTAAAATGCTCAAATTCCTGGGGAAATAAAAAGGTCTTCACCTGGCACCAGAAGGAATACAGTGTAGGTGCCCGGTGAACCTCACTAGGGAGCTCATTCCACAGCCGGGGTGCCACAGCAGAAAAGGCCCTCCTCCTAGTAGCCACCCACCTCATTTCCTTGTTCAGGGGCTCATGGAGGTCAACCGCTGAGGATGATCTTAAGGTCCTGGCAGGCACATATGGGAGGAGGCAATCCTTCAGATAACCTGGCCCCCAACCATTAAGGGCTTTGAATGTTAGTATCACTACTTTGAATTGGGACCGGAAATAGACTGGCAGCTGGAAAAGTACTGGTGTAATATGAGCTCATTGGCCAATCCCTGTTAACAATCTTGCTGCCCTATTTTGGACTAGCTGAAGTTTCTGGACTGTTTTCAAAGGCAGCCCCCCGTATAATGTATTGCAGTAATCCAGATGAGAAGTTATCAGAGCATAGATAACTGTAGCTAGGCTCTCTCTGTCCAGATGAGGGCGTAGTTGGTATACCAGCCTAAGCTGATCAAAAGTTCTTTGTGCCACTGAGTTCACCTGTGCCTCAAGTGACAGTAAACAACAAGGACTAGCCTTATTGTGCACAATGGGAGTTACTTCTCAGTAGACACACATATGTTTGTGATGGGAAAGACAGGGACGGGAAAGATAGGGATGGGAAATCAGCCCCCTTTTTAACCTCATGCTGCGCACGATTGAAGGTGTAAATTAGTTACTTCCAAAAGGCAATAAACCAAACAAAAGACTATCACAGCCGCAAGATAGCACTTTAGAGCCTTTAGGGATTTAGTGTTTTAAAATGTGCTATTTCGATTGAGGGGGATCTCTGTAAGTTCTGAAGTGCACATTCAGGGGACAAGCCTCCTTGACCAAAATGTAGGGGTGTACAAAACACCGCTTACCTGGCTCCTCCAGGTTCCGCAGGTGGGGGAAGGCGATCCATTCCTCCCACCCGAATCCTTGATGGGGGGGAGGTGATCCATTCCTCCCCCCCAGAATCCTGCCCAGCTGGATCCGCTCCGTGGCCAGGCTGCGGAGCTGCCGGCTGGGTCAACCCACAGCGGGGCCTCCAGCCGCTGCCGGGCTGCTGCGGACGCAAATGGCGTCCTGTGTAGGGGATGCCATTTGCGTCCCTACACCGGCCCATGATAGGCTACGTAAATATTTATGTAGCCTATCACGGCAAAACTAAGGGAACGCAAATGGCAGCCACTGTAGCCGCCGCCATTTGCATTCCCTAAGTTTTGCCGTGATAGGCTATGTAAATACTTATGTAGCCTATCACGGCTTCTGTAGGGACGCAAATGGCGTCCCTGCATTAGCCATGATAGGCTATGTAAGTATTTATGTAGCCTATCACGGCTATATGGACGAAGCGAATGGCGGCTGTGGTTGCGGCCGCCATTTGCTATGCAGCGTGGATGGCAGCAGGTAGGTGCTCCGTTCTGGGCCCATTTCATGGGGGGGCAGGGGGGGCTTCATTCTGCCATGGATTTTGGGGGGCTGAATGCACTGGCATTTGGCCTCACCGAGATCCATGGTGGAATTCTCCGCCATGCCTACAAAAATGGGAGGTACTTCAGAGTAGACAGTAATTGGTTTGTGCTGGGAAAACATGGGATGGCAAACACAGGGACAGGAAACACCCCTTGACCAGGGTCATGGTGAAAGGCATACCCCTGGGCAGGGCTAGCATACCTGAGGTAAATGTGAGGGTTGGGGCACACAACAACTATACTGCAGAGAACCCAACTTAAGGAAAATAATTGGACTTGAAGTAGTCTCAGGAAATCTGGGTTTTCAAAGAAAAGCTCCAGGGTGACTATGGGATGGCCATAAAGTCATGTTACCCGAACAACCTTGAAATGGAGCCTGCTTGCAGCAAATCAACCATGGAGACACCCCCCAAGGGTGAGCAGAAAGGAGATCTCCAGATGTTTTGGACTTCACCTCACAGCATTCCTGCCCATTGGCCATGCTGCCAGCACCTTCTTGGAGCTGAAGTCCCAAACATCTGAACATCTACTTCTGCCCATCCATGGTGTAGACAATACTCATCTGGATTGACCGACAACTGCTAAATAAAAAGAGGTGTTTTTACACTCTTTCTAAAAGCCAATCGAGTTGGGGCCAACCATAGAAATTGGGTGAGCACATTCCACCTTTTGAGAATGTGACACAGGAGAAAGCCCTTTCAGGTGTCCCTGACAAACAAGGCTCTGCAAGTGAGGGTATCTTCAAAAGGACCTCTCCTACAGGTCTTAATACTTGGGCAGATTCATAACAAGACTGGTAGTCCTTTAGATAGCCTGGTCTTAATCCAATCAGGGCTATAAATTATAAAACCAACAGAGTGAATTGAGCCTTGAAAGTAATTGGTAACTAGTGCAGGTCATTCAAGAAAGGTGTGAATCCATCCAATACCATGAGCTGGTTAGCAGTCTAGTTGCTGCATTTTGTACTAATTGAAGCTTCCAGATATTCTTCAGGGGTAGACCCACTTACAGGGCATTGCAGTAGCCTTTTCATGATGTAACCAAGGCATGGGTAACTGTTCAATGGGGCTGCGGTGGCTTAGTGGTTAAGACGCTGAACTGCAGACTGGAAGGTCGGCAGGTCAGCAGTTCGAGACCCGAGTGCTGCGTGACGGAGTGAGCTCCCGTCTTCAGTCCCAGCTTCTGCCAACCTAGCAGTTGGAAAGCAAGAAATTGCAAGTAGATAAATAGGTACCACCTCAGCGGGAAAGGTAACAGCGTTCCATGCACTTCGGTGTTCAGTCATGCCGGCCACATGACCACGGAAGCGTCTTCGGACAGCGCTGGCTCTTCGGCTTAGAAACGGGGATGAGCACCGCACCCTAGAGTCAGACACGACTGGTTGGGGACACCTTTACCTTTTTTTTTTTAACTGTTCAATATCAACAGCTATAAGTCAGCTTCCTGCCATCGTATGCTACACTGCCCCTATCCTGTCTTGGCAAAATCCTGAACTGTCATCTTCTTATCAGTTCCTGAGAGAGAAGTAGTAGTTTGAAACCTCTGGACAGATGATATAGAACTTTAACAGGCTCTGTCAAGATTCTCTTAGCCCCCACTTCACTTCAATGCTCAAACATATACAGATGAGAGGCTTCAGTCTACAGCTTTTAATCCATTACTTCACAGGGTCATACAGATGCAAATTCTCAGAGAAACTCTCCATCTACAAGGAATGCTTTCAGGGGATCCAAATGGAATTCATGAGAGTTGCCTGCCGTTTGAAGAGGGAGGCAGTCTCGCTAGCCTAACTTAAGGGGGGGAGCTCCCTCTCTTCTGGTGAGGACTCTAACCACAGCTAACCACAAGCAAGGACAATCGGGTAGACAATCTAAGTTCCACCCCTGCCTTCTCTCTCTCTGCTCTGCACCTGGCATCTATAAGGCCAATCTCCTGTTCTCTACCTCTCAAAGTGGGGTGTGTGAGGAGGGACCCTCAAGCTCAGCCATCTGTAGGTTTGTAACCTGAGAAGCAGGCCTACTCATATCTGGACTAGCCTGGGAAAACACCTCCCCTATGCCTGATGGTTCTCCTTCAGAATCTGAACTGCTATCCCACTCCCTGCACTTAGAAACACCCCTGACAGGCATTTAGGCAGGGGCAAGGAACCAGTGGTCCTCCAGATGTTATTGGATTCCAACTCCAATAACCTATCATCACTAGATATGCTGGCTGGGGCTGATGGGACCTGGAATTACATAGGTTCCAAACTCCTGATTTAGAAGAATGGAAAATTAAGAACTTCTCTGAAAAATCACCTTTCCCATCTCCACTACGATTTGAGGACCTGTTCGTTGAGGCAGAACTTTTGCCTGACCTCTGTGTGATTATCTTGATATTACTGGCATTACTTGATATTACTTGTGGATATTAACTGTCAGGATTTAACAGTCTATTTTAAGAATCAGATGCCATCTTTAGTTTTTGATGTTAGATGCTCCTTTGTGTTCAGATCAGGCCTCAATACAATAATGTAGCACTTGGGAAGAAAGATGCAGCCCAGTAACCCAGCACTGGAGGCCAAGATAGAGAAGACCTGCACAGCTACCATGTATTTCCCCTTGGTGCTCAGGTAACTGGGAACAAAGGACACCCAAACGCTGCAGAAGACCAGCATGCTGAAGGTGATCAGCTTGGCTTCATTGAAGGCCCCAGGCAGCTTCCTGGCTAGGAAAGCCACTGTGAAGCAGATGGCAGCCAGGAAGCCCATGTAGCCAAGGGCAATGTAGAACATGGTAACAGACCCTTCATTGCATTGCAGGATGATGTGTCCAGGCTGGGAGTGCATGTCAGAGTCTGGGAATGGGGGAGAAATTCCCCACCAAATTGTGCAGATGACAACTTGAACACTGGAACATGAAATGACAATGGAGTTGGTCAAACTCTTCCCCAGCCAGTTCCTCACTCTGTTCCCTGGTTTCGTGGCCAGGAAAGCCAGCACCACAGTGATTGTTTTCGCCAACAGAGAAGAGACAGCAACTGAGAAGATGATGCTGAAGGCCATTTGTTGGAGAAGGCAGGTCATTTTTCTTGGTCGGCCAATGAAGAGGAAGGAGGACAAGAAAGAAAGCAGGAGAGAGGTGAGAAGAATGAAGGAGAGGTCACAGTTGTTGGCTTTGACTATTGGAGTTTGTAGGTATTGAGTGAAGATTCCTAATATGCATCCTGTGCTTAAGGACAAGAATAGGGCAAAGGAAACCAGGATGATCCCCAAAGGTTCTTCATAGAACAGGAATGTTATAACTTTGGGGACACATTGATCCCTGCCCTTGTTTGGATGCTGATCTTCTGGACATTTGGTGCAATGGACAGCATCTAAGAAGAAGAAGACATAAAAGGAGAGGAAGAGTGATTCGGTATTGCCAATATCTATCTTATACCTTTGTTTTTATGTATTGATTTGATTTGTACCCCACTTAAACCAAGAAAACGGTGCTCAAGATGCCAAACAGTCATAAGAATGAAAGACGATGATGATGATTTTAGAATAAAAACTTCATTAAAACAATACATCAAATTAAAGGGCCACAGGAGTGCCACTTTAGTCAAGGTGAGTCACATTTAAAAATGTTTCTATTGTAAGCCTCAAAATTCTACTGCTAATAAAACGACACTTGTTTAGCTAATAATTTGACCCTTGGCAACCATGAACTACCTGATGCGTTCTACAACTGTGGAAAATGTCCCACCAATCTGATGAAAATTGCAACAGGATGAACAAGGTAAAAAGTACTGAAAATGGACATATTTGGGCGTTTTTACTGCAAGCTGAAGCTCAGCAATATATATACACACACACACACACACACTCCTCATGAAAAATTCTGATGTATTTTATTCAGGTTTGTCAAGGAGATGTGCCTTTCATTGGCTTGGTGAAGTTCTCAACAGCAGTACAAATGTCATTAAGGTTTGTCTGCCTCATGGAAGGAAGCCTATAGCAGTAACTGCTGGCAAAGTTATGTCACTTTAATTCTGAAGCTAGAATGCTTCCAGTAATCTAATGTTTTCAGAGGAACTCCATTACAGAGTGCTTCTATATGCAATGCCTATTCCCTTGGTTATGGAATGTGACCCCACATAGTGAGACTACACGTTACACAAAGGACCCAAGCATGGCGGGGGGGGGGAGAACCTTTAACCCATCTCCCCCAGTTAGGGTTCTAATCTGAATCAGGTCCCCTATGCCTCTAATTTCTATTGCTGAAAAGACATCCAGTTGTAAGGTAAATTGTACGCACAAGGCAAAGGCTTAAACTCCCCTACCCACCACTAGCTGATCCATATGAGGTCCCATGAGCTTACATCTGAGTAAAACAAAACAAACAAACAAAACAAACAAAAACATAGCTATATATTTAAAGTAATATACAGTTTGTTGTTGTTGTTGTTGTTGTTCAGTGGTTCAGTCGTGTCTGACTCTTCGTGACCCCATGGACCATAGCATGCCAGGCCTCCCTGTCCTGCGCTCTCTCCTGGAGCGTGCTCAAGTCCATATTCATTGCATCGGTGATGCTATCTAGCCATCTCATCCTCTGCCATCCCCTTCTCCTTTGCCTTCAGTTCAATCTTTCCCAGCATCAGGGTCTTTTCCAGGGAGTTTTCTCTTTGCAATATACAGTTTACCCTCAGAGAATTTGTGGATGGATGGGGATTACAAAGGGAAAATTGGAGGCTCAAATTTCAGGGTCCCTGGTATTGTCAAATATGTTTTTGTCTGTGAACTCCTTGCAAAAAAAGTTAAGATGTATCAGGGACGTGTGCACCTATAATAACGAAACTGTTTTAGTGAGATAGGATTGATTGATGGATACATCATGAAACCATATTTCATTCATCATATGAGGTTATGAGTATCAAGTTTGGCTTCTATTGTTGTTTTTATTGTTTTTATGTTTTTATCGCTTTAAATATTTCAACTGTTTTTATGTATTTTATTGCTGTGAGCTGCCTTGGGAGGGCTTCTGCCCTGAAGGGCGGCCAAGACATATTTTAAATAAATAAATAAATAATAAGGATTTGTTCGCCTTGGTTCTTTTATAGAGATATTAGGAAGGGTATGCATATGGGGGGGGGGAGGTTTTGGGATGCAGTGGAGCTTAAGGTCTGTGAGAGCTTATAACCATGGCATGCTGAAGGGGGCTTAAGGGATAGTACTTTTGGGGGGCAAATGCTATAGGGTTTAGGAGGCAAGTAGAGAATCACAGTGGCACAGATCCATTGTATCAGAAGCTCATTAGAAGCAATACATATGTTGTTAAGAGATGTTTTATTGCTCTTCGAATTGTGTGAGGCCTTGTATGTATGGAAGTGACCAGCCAAAGGTTATAAAAAGGAATGCAGATGCTGCAGATTCAACTTTCTCCATGTCCAGAATCACTGATATTGTAGTTCTAGCTTTCTCTGTGTCTAGACAGGACCAAAGTTTAAAAAGATCCAGTGACCACAGAAAAAGAGAACTCGGGCAGTTTTGGCAATGAACACCTTATGTCAAGGAGGGAGGTAATTTTGGGGGCAAAAGGTTGGACTTTCTGGGAACAGGATGACCTAAAAGCTTACGTGGATGAATAGATTTGAAAATCTTAGAATATGTATTAAGAAGGAGGTCACCAATTTTGAAAATGTTTTTAAGCTTAAGCATTCTGTTGATCTTGATAGGCTGCAGTGCTGGGCAGAAAACAACAGAATGAAATTTAATAGGGAAAAATGCCAAGTTCTGCACCTAGGAAAAAGAAACCAAATGCACAGGTACAAGATGGGGGATACTTGGCTCAACAATACTGCAAGTACGAAGGATCTTGGAATTGTTGTAGATCTAGGGATGGCGGAGAATTTCTCCCCGAAACTTCGGGGGGCCGAGCGTCAAAGTGTTCGGCCCCCCGAACAAGTTTCGGGGAGAAATCCTCCGCACCCCCCTGCCCCCCGCACCCCCCCCGGGACGGGACTTACCTTCGCCAAATGTCCCTCCCGGCGGCGGGTCCGGCCAGCGGTTCGGCGAGTGTTCGAGCAGGGAGGGAGCGGCAGCCGGTCTTTTGAGCGGCTGCCACCCCCGCCATTCCAATAAAAGAAAAAAAAAACACCCCCGTGATAGGCTATGTGACGATTAACGTAGCCTATCACGGCTAGATTTGCAAAGTCAGCCGTGATAGGCTAGGTTAATCGTCACGTAGCCTATCACGGGTGACTTAAAAAAAAAAAAGCGCGTACGGATAATGGCGGCCCCCATAGGGAGCCGCCATTCCTGTTCCTTATTTGGTCGCTGTAGTCTACGTAAAGATTTATGTAGACTACGGCGAAAATAAGGGCAACGCTATTTGCGTTGCCCTTATTTTCACCATAGTCTACGTAAACATTTATGTAGACTACAGCGACTAAATAAGGAACAGGAATGGCGGCTCCCTATGGGGGCCGCCATTATCCGTACGCGCTTTTTTTTTTTAAAGTCACCACCTCCCTGGGTAATTGGTGGCATTGTTGTATTACTCTAACAGTCAGGATGTTTTTCCTGATGTTCAGCCGGAATCTGGTGTCCTGTAACTTGAGCCCATTATTCTGTGTCCTGCACTCTGGGATGATCGAGAAGAGATCCTGGCCTTCCTCTCTGTGACAACCTTTCAAGTACTTGAAGAAAGCTATCCTATGTCCCCTCAGTCTTCTCTCAAGGCTAAACATGCCCAGTTCCTTCTGTCTCTCCTCATAGGGCTTTGTTTCCAGTCCCCTGATCATCTTCTCTCCTCCACACACCCAGCTCTGCCCACAAAGACACACATCTCCCCCATGCACACAGCTCCCCCCCCCCACACACAGCTGCCTATTCCCTACGTTCACTGTCCATCTCTTGAGGTAATTTTCTTCTGAAACTCTTAAGGAAACTCATTTCTGTATTTTTGATCTCAGAAATTAAGAAGTTAATTTTTTAGAGGTCTAAAAAAACTCACTCACATAATACGTTGCAGTGAACTTTTGCACTGTTCCCCCAGGGTTTCCTTTTCCTCTGGAACCCCTTACCTTCCTGAGTGGAGATGGTCCCTTCTGCACATGGAGCACAGTCATAGCAGCAAAGCGGCTTTCCTTCCTGAATCACCTTGACGTATCCAGGGAGGCAGCTTTTGGTACACCTCGAATCAGGCAAGATCTATTGGTAAAGACAAGGAATATCGAGGAAAAAGTGTTAGTCGTGCATTTGGAAGTTCTGGGACTGAGTCATAGATGATGACCAGACACAACCAGTCCTCTACTTCCAGATCTGGTTCACCACAAAAGGACGTGAGCACATCATGCTCAGTAGTGTTCAAGGGACAGTGCTTTGGGGAGGTTTTGTTTTGCTTTGTTTTTTGCTCCATAATAGCAAGGCTATTGGTGAATGCCTACTACCAGAGGTGAACAGAAGGCATATCTAGAGCTACTGGGAGATGTCTGGTTGATCTTCAGTAGATGGCCAATTATTTCCCTCTCTCATATTGTTTCACAACAAAACAACAAAATCAAACAAACACCCAACTGGTGTCCTAAATTATTAGGATACCTGAGATAACTCCGTCTTCTTTATCAATCTACCCAGTCACTGAGGCCATCGAGGGGCATGTTCCTGGTGGTTCCACATGGACCTATGGCCCAACTGGAATCCACCCAGAGAACAGCCTTCAGTGGTGGCCTCTTTTCAGTGGAACTCCCTGCCTCTGGAGGTCAGGCAGGCATTGACACTGTGTTGTTTCCAGGGCCTCCTGAAAACTCAGACCAGCCATGATTTGATTGTTACTCTGTTTTTAAAAATAATTGTTGTAAATTTATTTCATTTATCTTTTTATCTTCTATTGTTCACTGCTTCAGGATCTGTTTGGATGTGGGGTGGTATATAAATGCTGTAAATAAAAATAAATAAACAAATAAAAAAAATATTCTGCTGAAATGAAGAAAGGAGGCTAACCAGGAGTGGGTTTTTGTGGGGAAGGACTTTTAACTCCACTCAGTTTTGATACTGAAAATGAATTCTTGGGCTTGGAATTCTTCAATCCTTACTTTTTTTTTTTGTTTTTTTTCCCTCCCTCATCTAGCTCTGGTTGACTGAGCTCAGCATTCTAGGGAGCAACAAAGTAGATCCCACAAACCTGAAGTCTGTTCACCCCTACCTTATACTACAGATAGGAAAGAAAAAAAATGTTTGACCATTGCAAGAATAGACATGCAACTTGGAAGTACGCATATTTTCTTAGGATTCACAAAAAATTATGATGTTGCATTAAAGGTATAAAGCAAAGATTTATTTCTTTTACTGTCTGCGTTTTATATTTTTATCCTGTCTTTCTGACACACACACACACACACACACACACAGTCTCCAACATGAATATGTGCAAATGGAGTGTAGGCTGGTGGCTCCTATTTCACTGGGGCAGTACACCCGCTCTGGGTTTCAGTCAGAACCAGTCAAAACTCTAAAGGAGCTATCCAAGATGCTGAATCCATTTTGGGAATAGGGTTAAGCCCCTTGGAGAGCTCCTTTAGAGTTCTGACTGGTTCTGACTGAAACCCAGAGCAGATTCTTAGTCCCACTGACATTGGAGCCACCAGCATACACTGGATGCTTCTATCACAAACAGCTGAAAAAAATGCACAATAGCTGAAATTAAAAATAAATAAATAAATAAATAAATAAAGCAAGATTAAAGAAATAAAAGCTGCCCTCATAGGCGATTGCAACAGCAGAGGATAAAGGACAAATCATAGCCAGCTGACAAACAATGGATAACTCCTTCCAAACTTCCTCAGGCTCAAAGGGGAGCCTCAAAGGGGAGGTAATATTACAAGGAGTATGGAACAACAGAAAATGTCTTTCATTCTTCAATGACATGGCCATCAGTACTCATTAAATCACTGAAAACAAGGAGTAGGACTCCATGGTCAGTTCTTGCAATGGAGGGATGTAAACAGTGGGGTCCCCCAAGGATCTGTATTGGGACCACCAGTGCTTTCTCACTTGTTCATTAATGATCTGGAGTTTGGAGTGGCATTGTGAAGAGCACAAGCCAGGTGAATGGGCATCCAAATGTAGGGATGTCAGAGAATTCTGCCATGGATCTCAGTGAGGCTGAATGCCAGTGCATTCGTCTCCCTGAAATCTGTGGCGGAATGAAGCCCCCCACCCTGTCAAAGGCGCACGAAACAGGACACTTACCTGGTGCCATTCGCGCTGCTCTGCGAATGGCGGCCGCGTTCATGGCTGCCATTCCCTTCATCACTATAGCTGTGATAGGCTACATAAATACTTATGCAGCCTATCATGGCTAACACAGGGACGCCATTTGCATCCCTGTGGAAGCCGTTATAGGCTGCGTAAGGATTTACGTAACCT
Source organism: Heloderma suspectum (assembly GCF_057233095.1). Lineage (NCBI taxonomy): Eukaryota > Metazoa > Chordata > Lepidosauria > Squamata > Helodermatidae > Heloderma > Heloderma suspectum. The sequence continues at coordinate 398,225,349 of NC_139459.1, forward strand.
ATCATGGCAAAAAAAAAGGGAACGCAAATGGCAGCCACTGTAGCCACTGCCATTTGTGTTTGCTGGTTGTTGTTGTTTTTGCCGTCATAGGCTACGTAAATATTTACGTAGCCTATCATGGCAAAATACAGGGACGCAAATGGCGGAGGCTACGGCAGCTGCCATTTGTGTCACTGCAGGCTGCCCAGCGGTTGGATGTCAGGCTGCGGGCGGCCCTGGCCGGCGGCTCCGCAGAATCTCCGTGGAGTGGAGCTGGTCGGAGAGAATTTTGGGGGGAGGGACAGAGCGCCTCCCCCCCACTGCAAATGTCACCCTTCGAAAAGGTAAGTAACTTTCGTACATCCCTATCCAAATAAGAAATGTGCATCAATGTAAGCAACTGTAAAGTGATGAAGGTTGGGGGGGATCCCAACTTCACATATATGCTGATGGGATCTGAGCTAGTGGTGACTGACCAAGAAAGAGATCTTGGGGTAGTGATGGGCAGCTCAGTGCAAAAGTCAATCCAGTGATGGAAATCCAGTGATATAGCCATTGCTACTCATTAAATTAAATGGCAATCCAAATGTAATCAATGTCAATGTAATCCAAATGCAAATGTCAATGCAATCCAATGCCAATCCAATGTCAGTGCAATGCAAATGGCAGTCTAGTGATATAGCCATCAGTACTAATTTAATCACTGAAAACAAGGAGTAGGACTCCATGGTTAGTTCTGGCAATGTAAAGTGATGCAGGTTGGGGTAAAATAATAATAATAATCCCAACATCACATATATCCTGATGCGATCTGAGCTAGTGATGACTGACCAAGAAAGAAGTCTTGGGGTAGTGGTGGGCAGCTGGATGCAAATGTCAATCCACTGTGCGGCTGCTGTGAAAAAGAGAAATCCCATGTTGGCCAAAACGAGAAGAGGAATTGACAATAAAAGTGCCAGTATCATAATAGCAGGGATGTCAGAGAATTCCGCCACAGATCTCGGTGAGGCCGAATGCCAGTGCATTCGCCTCCCCGAAATCCGTAGCAGAATGAAGCCCCCCCCCAATCCACGAAAGGCACGCGAAACAGAGCACTTACCTGGTGCCGTCTGCGCTGACTTGCAAATGGCGGCTGCCCTGCAGCCGCCATTCACTTCTTCATCATAGCCATGATAGGCTACGTAAATACTTACGTAGCCTATCATGGCTAACGCAGGGACGCCTTTTGCGACCCTGCGGAGGCCGTGATAGGCTATGTAAGTATTTACGTAGCCTGTCACGGCAAGCCAAAAAACCCCACAACAGCGTATGCAAATGGTGGCGGCTACGGCGGCCGCCATTTGCGTTCCCTATTTTTAGCCGTTTTAGCCTACGTAAATATTTATGTAGGCTATTACGGTGAAAACAAGGGGAACGCAAATAGCGTAGAGGGTGGTATTTGCGTTCTGTTTTTTTCGCCGTAATAGTCTATGTAAATATTTATGTAGAACGGGGGGGGGGAGGGAAAAGGAACGCAAATGGCGCCCACTATGCTATTTGCATTCCCCTTGTTTTTTACCGTAATAGCCTACGTAAATATTTACGTAGGCTAAAATGGCTAAAAATAGGGACTGCAAATGGCGGCCACCATAGCCACTGCGATTTGCGTATGCTTTTTTTTTGGCTTGCCATGATAGGCTACGTAAATACTTACGTAGCCTATCAAGGCAGCTTCGCAGGACGCAAATGGCGGCCGCTACAGTGGCCGCCATTTGCGTCTGCAGCAGCCTGTCCGCGGCCAGAACTCCGGCTGCAGACAGCCCTGGCCGGCAGCTCCACAGAGCCGCTGCTGAGCAGAACCGGCCCAGGGAGGATTTGGGGGGAGGGATGGAGCGCCTCCCCCCACCGCAAATCCAAGCTCCGCAAAGGTAAGTGACTTTCGTACATCCCTACATAATAGGGCCACACTTGGAAGACTGTATACAGTTCTGGTCACTGCATTTTGAAATGGAAAACAAACACTAGTAGAAGCCAATGGGCAGGTGCTTGCATAGCCCCACCTGTTCTTTGGAGAGCTGCTGTACTGGCCTAGGTGGGTTACTTGATGGACTCAGCATAAGCCAGTTTCCCCCAATCTAGCACATTCGGGATGCGTTGGACTACAATGGTCATGCTGTCTGGGGAAGATGGGAGCTGTAGTCCAAGACATCTGGAGTGGGGCATGCTGCGGAAGGCTGGCATGAGGCTACCCAACTATTTATTAAATTGCTTAACAATGTTGTTAGGTATATGTTGTCTCTGTGTGTGGTGTCTGTTTATATATTTTAATGTAAATGGTCTTGCACTTTGCATAATGTATTTTTAATGGTTTTTAATCATTGTGAACCACCGGGAGAGCTTTGGCTATGGGGCAGTATAGAAATATAACAAATGAAATGAAAATGAAATTAGTAGTCCAAAGTTTTTAGAGCGTATACAATGGAACATATGGCATTTCTCACCTGGCTAAGCTGCAGAGCAGCGTCTTCGTCAATGTGGAATGTTTGGTCTGCAGCAGATGCCTGTCTCGCAAAACTCCCAATTTTCACTGTAGCAACTGTGGTATTGGGTGGAGTCACCAAGTTCAACAAAATATCAAAGTTGGCTATCAGTTCCCCATCTCTGCCTAGATACCCTCCGTGCATGGAAGTATTGGAAAACCCAAAGTTTCTCAGAAAAGGATGAAGCTGGAATAACAGAGAAAAGCAGAATCTATGCTGGTTATCTCAGCACTGTCCAGTTTGAGATCTCATGTCCCATGATTCATGACAGTATCATCATAGAATCATAGGGTTGGAAGGGGCCTATAAAACCATCGAGCCCAACCCACTGCTCCATGCAGGAAGCCTGATTCCCAGACGGTCTCCCATCCAAGTACTAACCAAGACTGACCCTGCTTAGCTTCCGAGATCAGACAAGACCTAACTGGTGGGAGATTGGCTGGGGAATGTGGGGAATGTTTGTCTTTTTTCTGTCTAAACAGGCATAGGATTTCACCTTAAATTCTCTGTGTCAACAAAGAGTCAGTGTTTAAGAATCCTTCCTTAAAATATGTACGCTCTTGCCTGATTTGCACATTTGCTCCATTGCTTATGGAATAGATGAAGTGGTGCCCATGGGAAATTTGATTTAAATGAATTATTTGAATCAGCTCCCCCCTTTTCCCCCCTCCCCCTTGCTAATTTAAATCACCATTTATATTTAGTGCATTTATGTTCTGTGTGTATATCCTCTGTGTGCTTTAATGTAAATGGCTTTTAAACATTGCATGTTGCATTTTAATGTTTTAACTTCTGTAAACCGCCCAGGGAGCTTTGGCTATGGGGAAGTACAGAAATGTAATAAATAATAACGGTAATAATATATTGATAGTGTGAACCTGTCCACCACCCAGTTGGCTGCACAGGGCTTAGGGGAGACAGGCAGAGAGCTGGACCTCCTGTCTTGGTCCCTCCTTGGCCTCCTCATGCAAGTCGGGGGCCCTCCTGCCAAAGCTCTCTGGGCAGATTACAGAAGATTAAAGATAACACTGTAGCAGCCCACCAGGACTCACCGGACCAAGTCATCCTTCTTTTGCTGAAAGCACCCAGGCAGAGAGGAAGCAGGCAGCTGAGTTAAAAGGGAGCACTGCCTGTGGCTGGTTCAAGCTGATATGGGTAGCACAGCACAGCTGGGGGGGGCAAGCCTCAGCAGCAACAGCTGGGCTGCATCAAGATGCTGCTAGAAAGCTCAGGGAAGGAGCTGGAAAGGGAGGGTGGTGGGCAGAGCAAAAGAAGGGAAGACAGGCTGGTGAGAGTCGCTTGCAAGAGAGCAGGTAGACACTTTCTGCCAAGGCAGCTGCTGGACGAGGACCTCACCTGCAGCCATCCCCCAAGGCCCTTTAAATGGAAGTGTCTCCTAACGGGATATGGAGTTCACCAGCTGGACTGAGCAGAAGCCCTACTTAGGTCTCCATTGTATCGATCCCCCGTCTGAACTCCACACCGAGCTTCCCAAGGTGCTGCCTGGAATTTGGAAAGGAACGTTGCCTTACTGGATATTGAACTTTGTCTTGCCTGACTGGGCTTTGCTGGAACAGAAGTCTTTGCCTTGAATCCCCTGCTTGGGCTGGAATCGCATCTGGACAAGGCCAACCACCGGGGATTGCCTTCCCTATGCAACATCCCTATGCCTTCCTGACATAGGGATGTTGGAAGTGTCCATACAGGGGGTGGAGTCTGATGGACTCCCCCCTGCTCGGGCCCCTGGACTTAGCTTGCCGAGTCCCCACCCCCACGTGCTGAGCTGCTGGGACTTATAGTCCCACCCATGAGCACCTGCAGCCAAGTTGCAAGTGGCGACTTCCTGTTCTTCATCTTGTGTGCAATGGCAGGCACTTTCCAGACAGCCATTGTGTGCAAGATTTAATTAAAGAGTGCTGGGGGCTGGCCATGCCAAAGACTCAGGAATAAGCTGTTGTTCGCATAAAGCACAAGAGCTTGGAGTCCTTGGTGCGGAGAGGAGAGGCAGCTCGCACAGCTCAGTGGGTGGGATGAGCAGGGAGGCCCGCCAAGCAGGTCCAGGCCATGCAAGCTGGTGTGTGTGGGGGGTCGTCCATCCCTCTCCTGACATCCAAACGTTTTCTTCATATAAGCAGTCCCAGAAAACACAGAGAGCTAGGCACAGATAGCGGGCCACCTTAGAAGAGCCAAGGAATTTCCACAGCAGGAGGCAGGAAGGGCTGGATTGACACCATAACCCCCGTCTGCTATTAGCAAAAGGTCTTGAGCCTCCAGGGGGTGGAACAAGAAGCCTCAGGAATTCGAGTTGCATTAGGAATCTCCAAAAATTCACCGGATCTCTATGCTTGAAATTTTCTCAGAGCCAACAGCTGTGGAAGCAGCTAAGATCTGGGCACAGATAGCATGGCAACATAGAAGAGTCAAGGAATCACCCAGTAGCCCAGTCAGGAGGCAGGAAGTGGTGGATGGACCCCATGAGGCCTCCTGTGCCTGAAGAAGCACCTGTTGAAATGCCATGGAGCTTAGCAGATGGCCCACAGCAAACACAAAGGAGGCAACACCAATGATGAGAAGAGTCCCTCCTTGTCTAATGGGGTGGGTCTCAGATGGTCTGTGGTGCCTCTGGAGGAGGACCAAGAGGGGGACCTGGATCAGGCACATCAGGAACTGGAGATGCATGAAAAATCTCCAAAATCCCACAGAGCACTATGCTTGAATTCTTCTCAAAATCCAAGTCCCAAAATAATGATTTGATAATTGAGCAATTCTTTGTTTTTCCATAGAGGTCTCTGTGATGGGACGGAGAATACCTGCCATGGCTGAAGGCTTGGAAGTTCCAACCTAGGTCTTCCTACTGTTGTCATCTGTTTGGAGCTGGATGAATACGCTGCATTCAAGGCACGTGCCATTGCCTGGACGCTACTGTAAACATTGTAGTTGTCTCGAGACACCATTTGTTCAAGCATATCCAGGGGAAAATTCTCTTTCTGTTCACACCTGTTCCGGCCTTTCACAGACAATGCATGCTTTGAATATAAACAATGAAACGCTTTATTCCAATAAGGTATGAATGCACTGTCAATGAACTTATTATGTTTTGGCTGATTTTTTGTCTGGATCAAGAAGGAAAAGAACCAATGTCTGTGCTGGAAAACCAATGTCTTGTGAGACAATGCCGAGGTGATGTCCCACAAAGCTGTTGTGATCCAGACTTTCCCTTCAGTGGGTTCTACCCATGTTTCAAGTACTAGTTTTAGAAGCAATATTCCATTATAGAAAGAGCGAGACTCTCCATAGTAAACCAATACCTTGACCTGTATCCATGTGAGAATAAAATCACTGTTAACACCCAATCCAGACACAGCCAGTTCTGGGATGCCTTGTGAGATGGCAATGCAGATACCATGCCGGGTGAGCAAAGGTGCCAGCGTCTGCATGAACTTTTTTCCATTGTCATTGTCTGGAGCAAAGAGCCCAATCCAATTCCATCTGAAATGCAGGAGCAGTTTGACAATCCCCAGGTACTGGGATTTGGCTCTTGGGACCACTTGGTAGAAAAAAGGGAACTGGGTTTTATCCTTAGGGTCACCAGAGACAAAACTATAACTAACCTAGTAAGGAAGAGAAGAAGTTAATCTTTTGATTTGTTTTCAGGGCAAAGCTCAGAAATTAGTGAACTTAAAGTTATTAGCACTAGCACAGTGCCTTTCAATAGGGGTGAGGAATGGCCCATATATTGCCAGAGTGGAAGACAAGTTAGACAGGATCGATCCTCACTATCATCCCAAGTGCAGCATAGTTTTCCCCAAAGGTGATGCCATTCATTTACATGGGAGAAAGGGAAGGGGTATCCTTGAAGACCAGAGTGGGTGGGGGTATAGCTGCATGTCTCTTTCTCAACTGCGACAAACAAAGGAGAAAACTCAGCACCTTTCTGTCACATGAGGCTGCACATTTATGTATTTATGTATGTATGTATTTACTTCAGAGAATTTCTATACCACTGTTCATTTCAAAAATCCAAAAGTGGTTTACAAGATACAATCATGATGAAATACAATGAAACCCATCCTTAAAACAATGAATTATGATTTCCGTGATGGGCCCTCCACCAGGAAGAGTGGAGACTCAACTATGCAAAACTGTGGAAGATCTACAAATGAGGCAACTTCTCTTCTTATGCCTGGAAGTCATTTATCCTAATGAGGAGGAAAGGATTCACTTCAGGGCTGGTTTCTTCCGTGCTTGATTAATTTTACTTTTGACCTGCCTTGAGGCTTTTGACATATATCTTCCTGTTGAGATCAGGTGGTGTCCTCATGTGGAGTGCTCCTGACATGACATAGAATAGAACACAACTCTTTGCCCAGGAGTTTCCCTGAGTGTCAGCATTGTCAGCTCTCCTTCATTATTAAAATGACATGGGGGTGCCCCTTTAGCTAAAAATGGCCTAAAGCCAGCGGAGGCTGGTGGCTCTGATTTCTGTGATGTTGTCATTCCACTCTGGGTTTCAGTTCGAAACCAGCCAGCACTCTAAAGGAGCTATTCCAAGGCACTGAATCCATTAGGGGATAGGGTCCAGCACCTTAGATAGCTCCTTTAGAGTTCTGACAAAGCCCAAAATGGAATCACAGCCTCACCGAAATCAGAGCCACCACACCCACCACTGCCTTAAAGGTATTGGACGCTGTGGTTCTGTCACTCTTCTGATGCTTCCCATTTTGCCTAGTCTGGCCACCTAGATCCTCACCCTGGCACAGGTAAATGACCTGCGAAAGCCGCCTTTGTAAATGGACATGTTTGGCCTTCACTCGGAGCGACTCAGGCGTTTCAGTGCTGCCAAACCTTCAGCTACAAGGATGGATCCAATGGACCCAGGAAGAGGTATTTTGAATTCCTCTCCTGTTTTTAGGAGGTTTTTGTACAAGTTGAAGCCTCCTACCATGGACTCCCTGTATTGAATTCACTACCACAGGATGTAGTGATGGCCACCAATTTGGAGGGCTTTAAAGGGGGGTTGGACAAATTCCTGGAGGAAAAGGCTACCAATGGCGACTAGTCTTGATGGCTATGTGCTACCTCCAGTACCAGAGACAGTAAGCCTCTGTGCACCAGTTGCTGGGGAACATGGGCAGGAGGGTGCTGTTGCACTCATGCTCTGCTTGTGGGTTCCTGGTCGACAGCTGGTTGGCCACTGTCTGAAGAGAATGCTGGACTAGATGGACCCTTGGTCTGATCCAGTATGGCTCTTCTTATGTGCTTAGTATGCACGCATGTGCTACTTTGGTCAATTTTTAGAACTATATTTGGTCAGAACCCCAGTCAGCTTATGCAATTATCCTGGTGTTCCAGTGACAAGAATTGTGACCAGAACCCCTTATTTGAATCTCTCTTTCTCTCTCAAGCTCTCCAGGAGAAGTTGTCTTGATGCAAGGTGTAAGGCTGATGGACGGTGTTACTCCATACGAAGGAGCAAGCAAGGGCAGGGCAAGCACACAGAGTGTTTTGCGCTCTAGATAACCTTCTTCTGCCATCCCCTTTTATTACCGTGATGGTGCATCATTCAGGACTGGAATGAGCGCAATGCCTCTTGTCAGCAAACCTCCTAAATTCCCTTTCTCCCCTCCACACTTTTACAAGCTCACTCCAAGCCTTTCTTCTTCTTTCCCAAGGGCGTTAGAAGCTCAGATTTGCTTCATCCCCATCTCCTTGACCTCTCCCACTCACCCACCCACTTCAGTACGGACTATGAGCATATCTCCACAGCCTAGTTTAAGTCCCCGAAGCCTCACATTCAGCCTCCTGGAAAATGAAGCCAATTTCCACATAGTGCAGTTCTCTCTGCAGGCTCTAATTGATTTGTGTGCATCTATTTGAATTAGAATCGCTCTATCCAGTTCATTTCCCTGATTAATGAGTCCACATTTTAAATTCTTGCTTGCCTTTAATCAACCCCCCATCGTTTGAAGAAGCGCGTGCGCGTGAGTGTCTGTCTGTCTGTGTGTATTATGGGTTCCATCTTTCCAAAAGCACACTATTGCCAAATATATTTGCTAGTTTGTTTGTTTGTTTGTTCATTTGTTTATTTATTACATTTATATCCCACCCTTCTTCCATCATGGAACTCAAGGTGGCTACATGTGGTTCCCCAGTGGTCTCCCCTCCAAGCACCGGCCAGAACCAACCCTGCTTAGCTTCAGCAGGGAGGCTGCCTCCTGTGCCTTCAGACTCTGCCCTGGGACATATATTTCTTGAGGCAGATATTGAGGTGCCCATACATTCTAAGGAATTGCCGTCTTAGTTTGCTGGACTAAAAACAACAAAAGGTCTTCTGACTCCTTGAAGACTAACACATTCATTATCGCATACGATTCCATGGACTAGAGGGCTGCTCCATGCCAATTTATGTCATAATGAACTTTATAATGTTTAAGGTGCCACAAGATTCCTAGCTGATAAAATATCCTAGTATCAAAAAACCTTCAGATTAAGTTAAGGCTGTTCTAAATTTGCTCATATACCAGAAAGCATGGATTTAAGTTAAAGGTTCCACATCATGTAAACAATTATATCCACCAAAAAAAAAAAAAAATCAGAATAAACAATATTTTAAAGTGTGGTCAACTTTCCCCCAAAGAATATGCATGAGGTACAGCCTGAGTTATATGCATAGGATCACACCTTCCAGATGGCAGAGATAAAGGACCTTTGGAGAGAATCAAATGAACTATACTAATTTAGCAGAACCAGTTTGCATAGTCATGCCACGCAAAACCTATACAATCCCCAGGCATCCTACATGGGCACTGTTCTCTATTTTCTCAATATACAATGCAAGGGTCTTCCTCTAGGGATGTTCGAGAATTCCGCCATGGACTCCAATGAGGCTAGATTCTTTAGAACCCGCAAATGGCTGCCCTGGTCTGAGGCCACCATTTGCCTCCCTACTTTAGCTGTGATAGGCTACGTAAGTATTTACTTAGCCTATCACAGCATAGAGCAGGGACACAAATGGCGTCTGCTATGCCGGACACCATTTGCGGCCGCAGCCTGGCAGCGAACGGAAGTCCGGATGCAGGTGGGCCAGGCCGGCGGCTCCACGGACTTGCTGCAGAGTGGAGCTGGCTGGGGAGGATTCCAGGGGGAGGGACAGATCACCTCCCCCCCACTGTGGATCCCCCGACTGGAATGGCGTAAGTAATCCGCCCATCCCTATCTTCCTCTGATTTCTGCCACACATCACCATACATTATCTGGGGGGGGGGAATATAACATGGTATATATATAAACTGATACAATGAGCTCCTCAATGAGGTCTGTGTGGCACCAACATTGTTATCTTTTTGGATCCTTGTCTCTATCTCTTTTCCCAGGCATTTGGCAGCACGTGATGAGTTTTAATCAGTCCTGGATGTGTCTTTAGTTAGGACTGAGTGTTCAAAGTCGTTTGTAGTTATATGTTGTTTGTTTATATTGTCTGTGTGCTTTATGTAAATGGATTTAAAATGTCTTATATTGTATTTAAAAATTTTAACTTCTGTAAACCACCCAGAAAACTTCAGCTATATGGGGTGGTATAGAAATGTAATTAATGAGGAAGACGAAAGAAGGAAGAAGAAGTCTCATTATTATTTTTATGGAAAGACACTCAAAGGTCATACAAAGCTGGAGACAGACAATAACTCCCCCACACACACATAGCTGAATAACTTTTAAAAGTAAAATGCAATTAGAGGGCACCCCCATTCCTACCTGTGGGATTTTGTAGGTGCCCGACATGGTCGAAATATAGGAGGAGATTTCAGAGTCAGCCCCTTCTACAACAACCAATGGGTCATTCTGTCTTCCACAGCTGTAGTTCGGAATGCTCTTCTGCCCAGGAGACAGCAGATCTAGCATGGTGTCATACGTGATCCTTGCATTGTAATAGTTGTCATAGACATTGTAGCCCAGTGAGATGTTGGGTAAGAGGCTGGGATTCTGGTTGATCTCATGAATGGCAAACAGGAAGGCCACATTGTGCAAATAAAGTACATCTGGACTTCTGCAGTAAAATGTACGTGTCGCATTGTCATCCTCTATTTAATAATACATGACAAATTCCTTATTCCATAAATTCAGATAACCATTTTCCTCTTAAAAACAAAAGCAAAGCAAATCTGTATACTCCAGTGCAGCAGAAGTGCACAATCTCCAAATGACTCAATCAAATGAAAACAGTTGTTTAAAAGGTTTGCAAAACAGTGGAGGCATTGCTGCAGGGGGGGGGGGCCTTTCCTGGTGTTTGGTCCTTTAAAGGGGAGAAAATTATGTGAATGTACTGTGCTGAAATGGATCCCTCACCCTCTTCATCACTGAAATGAGTAACTCAATAAAGAAATTTTGTGACTCTGTCGATATCTACTTTTCATTTGAGCATTTATGGCCCGTCATCAGTAGAGCAAACCACAAGGAAGGAACCACAAGGGCATAATGCACCCTTTGGTTGGGCATGTTCCCTTCCCTCAATCATTTCACCAAGCTACAAAAGAGAGATCTGCCCTTTGTTATGGAAAGGAAACTCCCTGGTCAATGCTGGATCTCCCTGGATGGATTACCCAGGGATCTCAGGACAGATAAAAGGAAGTATCTCTTAACATATCATGTAGTTAAACTATGGAATTCTCTTCCAGAAGTTGTAGTGAGGGCCACCAAATTGGATGGGTTGAAAAGGGGATTGGACAAACTCATGGAGGAGAAGGACATCAATGGCTTCTAGTCCTCATGGCTATATCCAACCTCCAGTGTCAGAGGCAGGATGCCTATGTCCACCAGTTCCTGGGGAACATGAACAGGACAGTGCTATTTCACTCACAGCTTTCTTGTGAGCTTCCCACTGGAGCAGATGGTTGGCCACTGTGCTGGACTAGATAGCTCTTTGGTCTAATCCAGCATGGCTCTCCTTATGTTAAGTACCAAGACCGGAACAGAAGTTCTCTTTCCTAATGCAGGTTTTCTTACCCAAAGTAGCATGATTTAGGATTTGTTTGTAACAGCACCTTTCATCTGCAGCCTTCAGGCTCACCTGGGTCAGCAGTAGGGATGTCAGAGAATTCCGCCATGGATCTCGGGGAGGCCGAATGCCAGCACATTCGGCCCCCCAAAATCGGTGGCGGAATGGTCTGCCGCCCCGCCCCCCCGGGACGAGACTTACCTGGGGCGGATCTTCCTGGCGGCGGCACTCCGGCGGCGGCTGCGGTGGTGGTTCGGCGGCGGCAGTGGCAGCCAGTCTTCCGACCAGCTGCCGCCACCACCATTTCCAGTAAAAAAACAAAAAAACAAAAACAAAAACATGATAGGCTACATAAAGATTTACGTAGCCTATCACAGCTAAGTTAAAAAAAAAATGTGATAGGCTACGTAAATGTTTACGTAGCCTATCACGGCTGACTTAAAAAACAACAACAACAACAGCGCGCGTACGCAAATGGCAGCAGCCACGGCCACCGCCATTTGCGTTCCTTATTTTGGCACATCTTAGTCTATGTCAAGATTTACGTAGACTAAGACGGCGAAAATAAGGGGAACACAAACAGCGTAGCGTCCGCTCTGTTAATAAGGGGAACGCAAATAGCGTAGCATCCGCTACGCTATTTGCATTCCCCTTATTTTCGCCATCTTAGTCTACATAAATCTTGACGTAGACTAAGACGTGCCAAAATAAGGAACGCAAATGGCGGTGGCCATGGGCGCCGCCATTTGCGTACGTGAGTTGTTGTTGTTTTTTAAGTCAGCCATGATAGGCTACATAAACATTTATGTAGCCTATCACGGCTGACTGCAGGGACGCAAACGGCAGCGGCTATGGCCGCCTCCATTTGCGTCCCTGCTAGCCAGCGACCAGATGTCTGGCTGCAGGTGGAGCCGGCCGGCAGCTTCACAGAATCCCTGCGGAGCACAGCCGGCCGGCCAGGATTCTGGGGGGGAGGAACGGAGCGCCTCCCCCCCGTCCAGGATTCCGGGGGGAGGGACGGAGCGCTCCCCCCCCATCAACATAATCCGCGAAAGGTAAGTGCCTTTCATACATCCCTAGTCAGCAGACATCAAGAAGGAACCAACTGTTAAGGACGAACCAACCTGATACTACAGTTAAAAGTTCAAAATGAGCAACACCAGCTGCTGTAGGTGAAAATAGCAGGTAGACACCAGATGGTGCCTGAGTGATCATTTATACTGCTCCAGAGTCATAGCCCTACCACAAAACAGAGGTGATATGGGAACCAAAACTTATCAGGGATGGAGGAAAGGAAATCAGCATTGTCCCTTTTCAACTGGGCGAATTCATCAGATTGGGATGGAGAAATATTACATCTATCCCTGCATAATTACTTACAGTTGGATGTACATAGAAGGAGGATAGGAGAAGGAACTTGGAAAGACTCGAGCGTGTAGGCTAGGTAACACTCCACTAATGAGGAGGTCTCCTGGTCTGTACCAATTGACAGGATCAAATTGATCTTCCACCAAATTCAGTGGGCATTTTGCCTCCAGCATCTCCCAGGCTGCACAGGGCATAAGCAGAACTAGCAGCAGAAGCAGCAGTAATGCGCTCCGCATGGCTCTCACAGTCACCTCCCTTGTGGCTGCTCTCTCGGAAGAAGCCAAAACCCTCTCCCAAGATCAAGACTGCAGTCAGTGACTTTGCTAATACAGGTGGAGTCCAGCCGGGGCTTCTGATCCACAGGGGATGTTATTAAGCCTCACACCAGCAGCATCCCTGCCCGCCCTGAACCACAGCCCAAGCGCTCAGTGGTGCGCAAAGCATTCATGCATCATTCATTTCATGCTCGACAGAAATTGCCTCATGTTGCACCTGATTCTAATGTTTATGTTCTTGGTCTCATAAACAATCTTTGGGGAAATCCAAAGAAGAAGAAAAGGCTAAATCCCCATTATTTTCATAATTACACAGTGAAGGGATCTCTGAAGTCCTGAACTCTCTGTGTAGCTCCATCTGCCAGTCAGTGTGTGGCTGCAGAAAAATATATTTGTGAGAACTTATCAATGAGCCACATACTTTTTTCCATAGGTCAAAGAAGGGGGCAGACTATCTATGCCAGAATTTTTCTTTTCAGTGAAGAAAAAACTCAAAAATCTTTCCATGTTTTTTGAAGGGCGGGATAAACATTTGAAAATGGAAATACCATTAAATACACCAACTGATGTACAGACAAATAGATATACAGTAGAAGAGCAGAGTTTACTTTATCATGCCCACCCCCTGAAAGATGGAGGTTCTTAACATGCTTCTTTCTTAACATCTGCTAAGCCAGGTGGGCCTGAAGGCTGCAGATGAAGGGTGCTATTACAAATGAATCCTACTGTATGCTAATTTAGGTAAGGTAGCCTGCATTTGGAAAGAGAGGCTCTATTCCAGTCTTGGAACTTCAGGACATCAGAAGACCTACCTAGTCCAGCATTCTGTTTGCATGGTGGCCAACCACATACTCCAATCCCACAAGCAGGGAATGAGTGAAATAGCACTGTCCTGCTCATGTTCCCCAGCAACTTGTGTTCATTCATACTGCTCCAGAATCATAGCCCTACAGCAAAACAGGGACAATATGGGACCTGGGATTTATCAGGCAAGGAAATCACCATTGTCTATTTCCAATAGGCCTAATACATCACATCTGAGTAGGGATGTTGGAGAATTCTGCCACAGACTCCAGTGAGGTCTCCCCCTCCCCGCCACCCTCCGAAATCCTGCCTGGAGTGGACCTATCTGGAGGTGGATGCGGTGGCAGCTCCGGCTCGTCTTCCGGCCACTGCCGGGCTGCTGCGGCTGCAAATGGCAGCCATCGTAGTGGCCGCCATTTGTGAACCTGCATTAGGCCGTGATAGGCTACGTAAATACTTACGTAGCCTATCACAACAAAGAGCAGGGGTGCAAATGGCGGCCGCTACACCATTTGCGCCCTTGCTCTTTGCCATAATAGGCTACGTAAGTATTTATGTAGCCTATCATGGCAAAAGGCAGGGACGCAAATGGTGGCCACTACGCCATTTGCGTCCTTGCCTTTTGCCATGATAGGCTACGTAAATACTTATGTAGCCTATCACAACCTAATGCAAGGATGCAAATGGCAGTCGCTAAGACGGCCACCATTTGTGGCCGCAGCAGCCCGGCGGCTCCGCAGCCTTGCCGCGGAGCCGGCTGGGGAGAATTCCAGGGGGAGGGACAGATTGCCTCCCCCCCACCGTGGATGCCCTGGACTGGAATGAGATAAGGGATTCATACATCCCTACATCTGAGTAGAGGAACATTATATCCATCACACATAATTATCTACAATTAAATGTAGATAGAAGGAGTTTATCTCCCAGGGTGGACAGTGCTTGTCCTCTCCCTAGGCATCTTGCAAAGGCACTTGAGGTCATGCAACACTCTTGTTCCCATAGAAAGGAGCACTGTGTCTGCCTAGGTGCATGCACTTCCCACCACAACCAGTTCATATTAGGGAAGTTGGAGAATTCCGCCACGGATTCCAGGGAGGCCGAATTCCAGTGCATTTGGCCTAGGGATGTACGAAAGTAGGGATGTCAGAGAATTTCGCCACGAATCTCGGGGAGGCCGAATGCCAGCGCATTCGGCCCCCCGAAATCGGTGGTGAAACGGTCTGCCCCCCTGCCCCCCCGGGACGGGACTTAACGTGGGCGAATCTCCCTGACGGCGGCGGCTCCGGTGACAGTTCAGAGGCAGTGCGGCGGTGGCGGCTGCGGCGGCCGGTCTTCCGACCGGCTGCTGCCGCTGCCATTTCCAGTAAAAAAAACCCACAAAAAGTGATAGGCTACGTAAAGATTTACGTAGCTTATCACGACTGCATTTTAAAAAATACCGTGATAGGCTATGCAAATGTTTACATAGCCTATCACGGCTGAGTAAAAAATAAAACAAAAAACTGCACGTACGGAAATGGCGGCACCCATGGGCTGTCTAGTCTACGTAAACATTTACGTAGACTACAGCAAAAATAAGTGGAACGCAAATAGCGTAGACGCTACGCCATTTGCGTTCCCCTTATTTTCGCTGTAGTCTATGTTAATGTTTACGTAGACTAGACTTGCCAAAATAAGGAACGCAAATGGCGGTGCCCATGGGCACCACCATTTGCATACACGTGGTTTTTTTTTTTTCACTCAGCCGTGATAGGCTATGTAAACATTTATGTAGCCTATCACGGCTGACTGCAGGGACGCAAATGGTGGCCACTACTATCTTTGCAGACCCGGCCGGCCAGGATTCGTGGCGGGAGGGATGGGGCGCCTCCCCCCCGGCCAGAATTTCGGGGGGAGGGACGGAGCACCTCCCCCCCAACCGCTAATCAATTTCGTCATAAGGTAAGTGACTTTCTTACATCCCTATACAAAAGTAGGGATGTACGAAAGTCCCTTACCTTTGACGAAAGTTGATTTGCAGTGGGGGGGAGGCGCTCCGTCCCTCCCCCCGAAATTCTGGCTGGGGGGGAGGCACCCCGTCCCTCCCGCTGCGAATCCTGTTCTGCCGGGACTGCAAAAGGCGGCGGCCATAGCCGCCGCCATTTGCATCCCTGCAGTCAGCCGTAATAGGCTATGTAAATGTTTACATAGCCTATCACGGCTGAGTGAAAAAAACAAACAAACCCACGTGCACGCAAATGATATTTGCGTTCCCCTTATTTTCGCCATAGTGTACGTAAATGTTTACGTAGACTACACGTGCCAAAATAAGGAATGCAAATGGCGGCGGACATGGGCGCCGCCATTTGCGTACGCACTTTTTTTTTTTTCCACTCAGCCGTGATAGGCTACGTAAACATTTACGTAGCCTATCACGGTATTTTTTAAAAATCTAGCCGTGATAGGCTACATAAATGTTTATGTAGCCTATCACTTTTTTTTTTTTAAACTGGAAATGGTGGCGGCTGCAGCCGCCACTGCTGAATCGCTGCCGAACCGCTGCCGCTGCTGCAAGGGATATTCGCACAAGGTAAGTCCTGTCCCGGGGGGGGGCAGACCGTTTCGCCACCAATTTTGGGGGCCCGAATGCACTGGCATTCGGCCTCCCCGAGATTTGTGGCGAAATTCTCTGACATCCCTATACGAAAGTCACTTACCTGTTCGATGAAGGATTCTCGAAATCCACGGAGCCGCTGGCCGGGGCTGCCTGCAGCCAGAAATCTAGCCACTGGGCAACTTCCTTCCAGAAGGACAAAACAGAACAAAACAGCGTACGCAAATGGTGGCAGCTACGGCGGCCGCCATTTGCATTCCCTACTTTTCACCGTTTTATCTTACATAAATATTTACGTAAGAGAAAACGGCGAAAAAAAAGGGAATGCAAATAGCGTAGTGGGCGCTATTTGCGTTCCTTTTTTCCCGCCGTTTTATCCTATATAAACATTTACATAGGCTTTTACGGGGGAAAAAAGAGAACACAAATAGCACCCACTACACTATTTGTGGTTCCCTTTTTTTGGCCGTAATTGCCTACGTTAATAGTTACATAGGATAAAAGGGCCCAAAATAGGGAACGCAAATGGCGGCCGCTGTAGCCGCCACCATTTGCGTACGCCGTTTTTTTTTGCTTGGCTTGCCATGATAGGCTACATAAATACTTATGTAGCCTATTATGGCAAAGACCCAGATAAAATGGTGGCTGTGGCAGCTGGTTGAAAGACCAGCCGCCGCCGCTGCCGCTAGAGCTGCTGCCAGAGCTGCTGCCAGAGCCACCACCATCCGAAACATCCACCCCAGGTAAGCCTCATCCCGAGGGGAATCCACGGGGGGGTGGGGGGCAGGCCGTTCCACCACGGATTTGGGGGGGGCAAATGCCAGTGCATTCGGCCTCACTGAAATCCGTGGCAGAATTCTCCGCCATCCCTAATTCGGCCCCGCAGAATCTGTGGTGGAATGAAGTAACCCCCCTGCCACCCCCTGAAATGGGCCCAGAACGGAGCCTACCTGTTTGAGGCCATCTGGTGCTCTGCAAATGGCTGTCGTGTCTGCAGCCACCATTCACCTTCCCATGAATGGCTGTGATAGGCTACGTAAGTATTTATGTAGCCTATCAGGGCTGACGCAGGGATGCCATCTGCGTCCCTGCAGAGGCCGTGATAGGCTATGTAAATAAATACGTAACCTATCACGGCAAAAGACAGGGACACAAATGGCGGCAGCTACAGCGGCTGCTGTTTGCATCCCTGCACAGCCCAGCTGCGGCTGGATGTCCGGCTGCGGTGGCCCCAGCTGGTGGCTCCGTGGTGTCGCAGCAGAGTAGAGCCTGCTGGGGAGGGTTTTGGGGGGAGGGATGGAGCGCCTCCCCCCAGGTGTGGATGTCCCTGGATGAAACCAGGTGAGTGTTTCGTACATCCCTAGTACATATTCCTAAAAGCCGATTTAGGCTGTGCTCATTTATGGTGCAATAGCTTAAACAATTCTGAATGCTCAGAAGAATGTTGAATTTCACAATGGATTTGGTTATAGTAGATCAGTGACAGAGGTGATCACTTGATTTGCTTGCAGTAGGTCCCAGGTTCTGTTGTAGCGGAGCCAAGAATTGCAGAGTTGAAGCACCAGGACTTTCTAGTTGGCAGGAATGACGATGTCATCTGCCTCCCCCCGTGCCTTTCCTGTGCTGAAAATCGACACATTTGTACTTTTTTCTCTAAGTTGCAGCTCAGAATCTCATATATTTCTTTCAAATTTTAGTGAACACTGCCAGCATACATGATTCTGGTTTGCCTTTCTCTGCCTTTGATGTGCCTATCGTTGGGTTCATGAATGCCTTTGGTGTGCCTTTCATTGGGTTCATGAAATTCTGAGCAGTGGTACAAAGGTTATCTAGGTTTTTCTGCTGCATGACAGCAGCAAAGTTACACTCAGATACGTTCACTTTTATTCTGAAGCTAGTACTTTAAGGTTTTCAAAGGAATTCTATTACGGACAGATTCTATAAGCATTTGGTACTTGTATAGGGGAGTCTCCTTTATCAGTGGAGGTTCTCCACACAATCCAGGACACCATGTTTCCCTCACAGTTCAGCTATGTAAATATGTTGATTTAGTTTTATTGGATTTAGTTTTATTGTACAAGATGATGACAGCCCATCATTATTAGTCAATTCTCCAGCATTCAGCTCCCCTGGAGACCATACTGACTCCTTTCTCTCCTTTAAGTGAGGACTTCAGCCCTACAGGACTAAACTAACCATTTCATGGGGCTTATATTGGAAAACAAGGCTTTGATTGTGAAATTGCCCTGCCTTGTCCAATCTGGAAAAAAAGATCAACCTTCCAGAGAGAGGGAGTCACATCTACAGTTCTGCTTTGAGTGCCAGGCCAGGTTTCTAAGATCTGTGCATCTATCATCTATCTATATACTTATGTCTTTATGTATTTATAGAAACATTTTTATATTAAAATTATATATATTTATATATAAATTATATATATAGAATAGTATATTATAGAAACTCTTTTGCAAAATGGAGGCTACCACATCAAAAATAGCAGAGTAACATAGTGTTTGGTAATAATATGAATCAGATTTTTGTTTTCATCATGAGATGTTCCTTTGTATTCAAATCAGGTCTCAACATAATAATGTAGCATTTGGGAAGAAAGATGCAGCCCAGTAACCCAGCACTGGAGGCCAAGATAGAGAAGACCTGCACGGCTACCATGTATTTCCCCTTGGTGCTCAGGTAAGTGGGCACAAAAGACACCCAAATGCTGCAGAAGACCAGCATGCTGAAGGTGATCAGCCTGGCTTCATTGAAGGCCCCAGGTAACTTCCTGGCTAGGAAAGCCACCATGAAGCAGATGGCAGCTAGGAAGCCCATGTAGCCAAGGGCAGTATAAAACATGGCAAAAGAGCCTTCGTTGCATTGCAGGATGATGTGTCCAGGCTGGGAGTGCATGTCAGAGTCTGAGAATGGTGGAGAGATGCCCAACCAGATGGAGCAGATGACAACTTGAATACAAGAACAGGAAAATACAATGGAATTGGCCAAATTCTTTCCCAGCCACCTCCTTGCCCTGTTTCCTGGCTTTGTGGCTAGGAAGGCCAGCACCACAGTGATAGTTTTGGCCAACACAGAAGAGACGGCAACCGAGAAGATGATGCTGAAGGCTGTTTGCTGGAGGAGACATGTCACTTTCTTTGGCCTGCCCATGAACAGGAAGGAGGACAAGAAGGAAAGCAGGAGGGAGATGAGGAGAACGTAGGAAAGATCCCGGTTGTTGGCTTTGACTATTGGGGTTTGGAGGAATGTTATGAAGATTGCTAACACAAATCCTGTAGTTAAGGACAAGAACAGGGCAAGGGAAGCCAGGAAGATCCCTAAACAATCTTCATAGGACAGGAAGATTATTTCCTTGGGGATACAGTGGGTTTGGTCATTGTTTGGATGCTCATCTTCTGGGCACTTGGTACAATGGTCTGCATCTGGGAATAACAAGAGTAACATCAACTTTACTTTCTTAGCAATCTCTGTTCTTTGACATAATATCAACAATACTTTCTGATGTGATTGACAGCAGAAATTAAATTTGTGCAGGGCCTGGTCAAGTCTCCTGGACCTCACCATTCTCTTATGTGAACAACCCATATTTGGTGTTCCATGACTTTCACCTAGGGATGGGGAACCTATAATGCTAATCTAGCCCCAAAGTTTCCTAATCCAGCCATCAAAACCTTCATGGGTTCCCCTAGTGGGCCTTTGTAGTGGGAACATGGAGGATCATTGTTATCTCAAGGAGCTAGTGGTACACAGAATTCCCTGCCCATGACTACAGTGCTTTTTGGCCTGGTTTAGGGATGTATGAAAGTCACTTACCTTTTCGAAGGGTGACATTCATGGTGGTGGGAAGGCGCTCCGTCCCTCCCCCCCGAATCATGGCCAGCTGGCTCCGCAAATGGCGGCGGCCGTAGCCACCGCCGTTTGCATCCCTGCAGTCAGCCGTGATAGGCTATGTAAATGTTTACGTAGCCTATCATGGCTGATTTAAAAGAAAAAAAAATTTAAAAGAAAAAAAAATATTGGAAATGGCGGTGGCGTCAGCTGGTCGGAAGACTGGCCGCTGCAGCGGCCGCCGCTGAACCGCCGCCGAACCGCCGCTGCAGCCGCCGCGCTAGGAAGATCCACCCAAGGTAAGTCCCATCCCGGGGGGTGTGTGTGTGGCAGATTATTCCACCACCGATTTCGGGGGGCCGAATGCGCTGGCATTCAGCCTCCCCGAGATTCATGGCGGAATTCTCTGACATCCCTAGCCTGGTTATTGAGCTATCTACCCTTAATGGATCAATGCCTTGTTGTGGCAAAGGGGCTTGCGTAATTCAGTGAAGCCATAAGCTATGCTGTGCAGGGCCACCCAGATGGAAAGGTCATGGCAGAGAGTTCTGACAAAATGTGGTCCACTGGAGATTATTATCCAGGATGGCAGTGATGAATGGGGTAGTATATGGTTTCAGCCATTATTGTGTTTATTGCATTCTAAATCCTTTAATTCTTGCCAACAAAACCCCATGGAACGTATCACAAGGCTAAAAGAGATGATGCCAGAAGATGAGCCCCTCAGGTTGGAAGGTGTCCAATATACTACTGGGGAAGAGCAGAGGGTATTTCCAAGGAGCTCCAGAAAGAGTGAAGCGGCTGGGCCAAAGCCGAAAGGACACTCCGCTGTGGATGTGTCTGGTGGTGAAAAGAAAATCCGATGCTGTAAAGAACAATCTTGTTTAGGAACCTGGAATGTAAGATCAATGAATCAAGGTAAGCTGGAGGTGGTCAATCATGAGATGGCAAGATTGAACATCAACATCTTGGGAATCAACGAACTAAAATGGACAAGCATAGGCAAATTTAATTCAGGTGACCATCATATCTACTACTGTGGGCAAGAATCCCTTAGAAGAAATGGAGTAGCACTCATAGTCAACAAAGGAGTGGGAAAAGCAGTACTGGGGTACAATCTTAAAAATGATAGAATGATCTCAGCACGAATCCAAGGCAAACCATTCAACATCACAGTAATTCAAGTCTTTGCCCCAACCACTGATGCTGAAGAAGCTGAGGCTGATCAGTTCTATGAAGACCTACAACACCTTCTAGAACTAACAGCAAAAAAAGATGTCCTCTTCATCATAGGGGATTGGAATGCTAAAGTAGGAAGTCAAGAAATCACCAGGATAACAGGCAGGCATGGCTTTGTTGTACAAAATGAAGCAGGACAAAAGCTAGTAGAGTTTTGCCAAGAGAACACACTGATCATAGCAAACACTCTTTTCCAACAGCACAAGAGGCGACTCTACACAAGGACATCACCAGATGGTCAATATCGAAATCAGATTGATTATGTCCTTTGCAGCCAAAGATGGAGAAGCTCTATACAGTCAGTAAAAACAAGATGTGTAAAAACAATATACAGTGGAGGTGAGGAATAGATTTAAGGGATTAGACCTGAAAGACAGAGTGCCTGAGGAACTATGGATGGAGGTCCGTAACATTGTTCAGGAGGCAGCAATGAAATCCATCCCAAAGAAAAAGAAATACAAGAAAGCAAAGTGGCTGTCTGATGAGGCTTTACAAGTAGCCGAGGAAAGAACGGAAGCGAAAAGCAAAGGAGAAAGCAGAAGATATATCCAAATGAATGCAGAGTTCCAAATAATAGAAGGAGAGACAAGAAGTCCTTCTTAAATGAACAATGCAAAGAAATCGAGGAAAACAATAGAATGGGAAAGACCAGAGATCTTTTCAAGAAAATCGGAGATATCAACAGAACGTTTTGTGCAAAGACGGGCATGATAAAGGACAAAGAAGGAAGGGACCTAACAGAAGCAGATGCGATTAAGAAGAGATGGAAAGAATACACAGAAGAACTATACAGGAAAGATCTGAATGTCCCTGATAGCCATGATAGTGAGCTCACTGAACTTGAGCCAGACATCCTCGAGAGTGAAGTCAAGTGGGCCTTAGGAAGCATTACTAACAAGAAAGCTAGCGGAGATGACAGTTTTCCAGCTGCGCTATTTAAGATCCTAAAAGATGATGCTGTTAAAGTGCTGCACTCAATATGCCAGCACATTTGGAACACTCAACAGTGGCCACAAGACTGGAAAAGGTCAGTTTACATTCCAATTCCAAAGAAGGGCAATGTCAAAGAGTGTTCAAACTACCATACAATTGTGCTCATTTCACATGCCAGCAAGGTGATGCTCAAAATCCTACAAGCTAGGCTTCAGCAGTACGTGAACCGAGAACTACTGGCAGTACAAGCTGGGTTTCGAAGAGGCAGAGGAACTAGAGATCAAATCACCATCACTCGCTGGATCATGGAGAAAGCAAGAGAATTCCAGAAAAACATCTATTTCTGCTTCATTCCCTATGCTAAAGCCTTTGATTGTGTGGATCACAACAAACTGTCGCAAATTCGTAAAGAGATGCGAGTACCAGACCATCTGACCTGTCTCCTGAGAAATATGTATGAGAGTCAAGAAGTAACAGTAAGAGCCGGACATGGAACAACTGATTGGTTCAAAATTGGGAAAGGAGTACGACAAGGCTGCATATTGTTGTCCATATTGGTCCATGGGGTCACGAAGAGTCAGATATAACTGAACGACTGAACAACAACAATCGCTGGCCTAACTCTGGATGCAAATGGTGCCCACTATGCCATTTGCAGCCATAAAGCTGTTAGGTTAACCTAAATGCATCCATTTATGGCTGCAATTAGGTTAATCTAACAACTTCATGGCCGCAAATGGTGTCCACTACACCATTTGTGGCCCTGTTTCTTCATGCAACGGGCTACTCAAATTATATTTATGTAGATATTTGCATAGCCTATTGCGTGAAAAAACAGGGATGCAAATGGCGTAGTGGACGCCATTTGCATCCAGATTTAGCCCAGCAATATGGCATGGCAATGGCAGCTGGCCGTATTGCCAGCCATGCACACCCGGAGGCCGGCTCCACAGGAGCAGCCAGCCTGGATGGATTCTGGAGGGAGGCAGACGTGAGTGCTCCATTCTGCCATGGACTCCAGAGGCCGGATTCTTTGGAATCCAGCCTCATTCAGGTTCGTGGTGGAATTATCCACCATCCCTAGTGTTGAGATGAAATTGCATGTGGCAGGGGACACATCTGGCTCCTCCCAGCACCACCTGAGTTTCTGTTAGAGTTGGAAGAGGCCCTTTAGGCTATCAGGTCCACCCCACCCCCTTGCTCAGTGCAGGAATACAGTTTAAAGCACCCCTGGATGCTGGCTGTCCAGTCTTTGCTTCTAAACCTCCAGCGTCATAAAGCCCACAGTCTCGCTACGCAGTTGATTCCATTGTGTGACTGTCCTGACCATTAGGAAGTTTCTCCTGATGTTCAGCCAAAATCTACCTTCCTGTAACTTAAGCCCACTATTTCAAGTCCTACAGTTTCATGCAGTACTGGGGCTACTTCCCTCATGCACCACCGATGGGGAGGATGCTGCATGGGCAAAACCTCACCAACCGAGCCAATGGCTACAGTTAGGGGTGTCAGAGAATTTCTCGCTGAAACTTCGGGGGGCCGAGTGCCAACGTATTTGGCCCACCAAAGTAGTTTCGGGGAGAAATTCTCCACCCCCCCACCCCCCGCGGGATGGGACTTACCTTTCCCGAATGTCGTTCCCGGTGGCGGGTCGCAGCGGCGGTTCGGCAGGGCTTCGACAGGGGCGGGGGGTGGCAGCCGGTCTTTCGGCTAATAGCGTTGCCCTTATTTTCGCCGTAGTCTACGTAATCTTTACATAGACTACAGCGACCAAATAAGGAACGCGAATGGCGGCTCCCTATGGGGGCCGCCATTAGCCGTAAGCGCTTTTTTTTTTTAAGTCACCCGTGATAGGCTACGTGACGATTAACGTAGCCTATCACGGCTGACTTTGCAGATCTAGCCATGATAGGCTACGTAAATCGTCACGTAGCCTATCACGGGAGCGTTCTTTTTTTTTAACTTTTTATTTCGCGGCTGGGCGAGGCGAGGCGCCTCCCCCCCGGCCTGAATTTCAGCCGGGCGAGGCGCCTCCCCCCCCCGGCCTGAATTTTGGGGGGAGAAGCAAAGCACCTCCCCTCCACCGCGAAGCAAGCTGCGAGATGAGGTAAGTGACTTTCGAGCACTCCTAGCTACGGTGCTTCTCAAATTGCCAACCCACTTGGGCCAGCTTTGCTGAATGTACATTTTTCCCCAATGAGGAAGCACCATGAATGTCATTTGGGAAACAAATGATGGGGGGGGGGGTCGACTTTCAACCTTGGACAGCTGGGTGGGAAGTTGTCCAGCCCCCAACCCTAATTTAGTTCCCCAGCTGTAGTGAGTTGATTAATAAGCAAAAACCCTGGACTTCACAGGGTTTTTGGATGCTGGTCGTTGTTGTTCAGTCGTTAAGTCATGTCCGACTCTTTGTGACACCATGGACCATAGCACACAAGGCCTTCCTGTCCTCCCCTCTCTCCCGGAGCGTGCTCAAGTTCATATTCATTGCATCAGTGATGCTATCTAGCCATCTCATCCTCTGCCGTCCCCTTCTCCTTTTGCCTTCAGTCTTTCCCAGCATCAGGGTCTTTTCCAGGGAGTTTTCTCTTCGCATTAGGTGGCCAAAATATTGGAGCTTCAGCTTCAGTATCTGTCCTTCCAATGAGCAGTCAGGGTTGATTTCCTTTAGGATGGACTGATTTGACCTCCTTGCAGCCCAGGCAACTCGTAAGAGTCTTCTCCAGCACCACAGTTCGAAAGCATCAATTCTTCGGCGCTCAGCCTTCCTTATAGTCCAGCTCTCACAGCCATACATTACTACTGGGAAAACCATAGCTTTGATTATATGGACCTTTGTCGGCAAGGTGATGTCCTGTGTAATTTAGCTTAATCAGAATTTTTTTTGGTTACATTAGCAGGCCTTTATACTGGTTCCAACCTTAGCTGGTCCCAAGCAAGTCCAGCTCTATTTGTCAATATCTGGACGCTGCTAGGCCTTTGCCCAGTTAAAGAGATAACAGTGTCCTGCCTTTGTTCTCACAGTGGAGCAGGAGACACCCCCCCCCCAAAGCTGGAATGTTGGGGCCTCTCTCCTTTAAGAGAGGCAATTCATTTCCCAAGCTGGATGCTTCAAGCGGGGAAGGCCTAGGTTCTCCTAAGTGTGTGTGTGTGTGTGTGTGTGTGTGTGTGTGTGTATCTGGCCTGTCAGCCACTGAACTTAGAGCAAGATGTCTGTAAAGCCTTTGGTCTGGCTTCAGTGGGAAATAAGCATTACCAGCTTGGAGAACTTTGATGGCTCTAGGAACAGCTTCCCCGTCTGTGTTGGGGACTCAGACAGACATATCAGTTTGTGACAAGGGTAACTGCTTTGTCAACTGAAGGGAGGAATGAAGTTCCTGTGTGTGTGACAAAATCAGCACCCCAGATCAGCACACCAACCCTCCTTTAACCCAATTGTATTGTTGTAAGTTTGGGGGTTGGACAGGTGAGAGGATCCAGGACTATTCGTAGAGAATGTCCTTTTAGTCTTCAGAAAGTTGTGAAGTATCTCCTCCTTTGTTAGGGAAATTACAGGTCAGTGGCCCAGAATGCCTGGGAATTTGCAGATTCCTTTGGAAGATGGGAGCTATTGAGGGAGAAGGGTCAAAGAATACAAATTTTGGTCCATCTTCCTTTCTTTGAAGGAAAGAGACCACCGTTCAAATGAGACAGAAGAAGAAGAGACACAAAGAGCTGAGATTAGTGTGTGAAAGCAGCTCAGAATGGACTCTCTCTTCCTCTCTCTCAGGAGATTGGATATGGGAGCAGCAGAATTTGGTTGCCTCTTGGAGTGTTTAAGTCAGCTGTCCCCAGCGTGGTGCCCTCCACATCAATTGGACCACAACTCCCATCATCCATACAGACCACAATTAAAGTTGTGCCTCCACCTATGCCCAGCCTATGCCAAATGGGGTTATCCAATGAAGTAAATATTGGGAGACTTAATGCAAAAGGAAGTTAATGAGCTTCTGCCACACACTGAAATCTTGGTTATTCAGGCTGGCATTAGGGGCAGGTTAGGGTATTTTTAAATAATGTTTTAATGTATAATTTTACTGTTTTAAATTGTACCGTTGTACATCGCCCGGAGTGGCTGGGTGACTGGCCAGATAGGCGATTAAGAAATTTAATAAATAAATAAATAACTTCATAGATTACTATGAAATTCTGTATCACAAGATGAAGTAGTGGCCACCAACCTGGAAAGCTTTAAAAAGGGGGTTAGACAAATGGATTCCAAGAAAACCCCATGGAACGTATCACACATTGCTATCTTCTTCCTTTTTCCTGGAAAATTTAAATCGTTAACAATAAGATACATGCAGTTAAGCACCAACATTCACTGCCTTGTTGTGGCGAAGGGGCTTGCATAACTGAGTGAAGCCATAAGCTATGCCGTGTAGGGCCACCCAAGACAGACAGGTCATGGCAGAGAGTTCTGACAAAATGTGGTCCTCTGGAGAAGGAAATGGCAACCCATTCCAGTATTCTTGCCAAGAAAACCCCATGGAACGTATCACAAGGCTAAAAGATAAGACGCCGGAAGATGAGCCCCTCAGGTCGGAAGGTGACCAATATACTACTGAGGAAGAGCAGAGGGTATTTCCAAGTAGAGCCAGAAAGAGTGAAGTGGCTGGGCCAAAGCCGAAAGGTCACTCAGCTGTGGATGTGTCTGGTGGTGAAAAGAAAATCTGATGCTGTAAAGAACAATATTGTTTAGGAACCTGGATATGAACTTGAGCACACTCCGGGTGAAAGCGGAGGACAGGAAGGCCTGGTGCGCTATGGTCCATGGGGTCACGAAGAGTCGGACACGACTGAACGACTGAACAACAACAACAACATATATTATCTCCACTCTTAGGGACAGTTTCATAAAATCTTTCCATCACCCATTGATGTGTTTATTGCATTGTGAATCCTTTAAAGAACCAATTTGCTTTAAAAGAGGGTGTCTCTGTACACCAGTGTGATTGCACTCATGTTGTACTTGTGGGCTTGCTATTGGAGCACCTCATTACTAGAGGTGCCCGTCGCTGGGAAATCTGGTTCTTTTTGGGCTCAGCAGAGTTCTGTGGCCCGTATGACTTGCTTTGCATCTGCAAGCTGAGCTGTGGGTTCATTCTCAAACCCCAGGAACCTTTTTGTGCATTTGGGGGTGGTGGGCAGGTGGCAGCGGGGGGGGGGAATTCTGCCATTTGCACATATCTCTGAGCAGTTGTACAAATTACAGCCAAATTTGCACAAATTACACAAATTCAGCCATAGTCTGCATAATCACACAAATTTGGTGAGAATTTACACAAATTCAGGTATAGCTTGTGGACACTGCTCAGAAATTTGTGAAAATGGCAGAATCTCCCCTCCCCCAAATATGCACAAAATCCCCAGGAAATCCACAAATTGGCCCAACTTGCAGCAGTTACAGTCAAGCTCCACAGTGGGAAATGAAAGGAAGTCTAGGGGGCCAAGCCTAAGAAAATCCATTGCCCCCCACCCTTTTTATCTGACACCCTGAATGGATGGATATTGTGAGAGTGGAATTGTTCATTATTATTGTTCAGTTGTTCAGTTGTGTCCGACTCTTTGTGACCCCATGGACCATAGCACGCCAGGCCTTCCTGTCCTGCGCTCTCTCCCAGAGCATGCTCAAGTCCATATTCATTGCATCAGTGATGCTCCCTAGCCATCTCATCCTCTGCCGTCCCCTTCTCCTTTTGCCTTCAGTCTTTCCCAGCATCAGGGTCTTTTCCAGAGAGATTTCTCTTCGCATTAGGTGGCCAAAATATTTGAGCTTCAGCTTCAGGATCTGTCCTTCCAATGAGCAGTCAGGGTTGATTTCCTTTAGGATGGACTGATTGGACATCCTTGCAGTCCAGGGGACTTGTAAGAGTCTTCGCCAGCACCACAGTTTGAAAGCATCAATTCTTTGGCACTCAGCCTTCCATGTAGTCCAGCTCTCACAGCCATACATTACTACTGGGAAAACCATAGCTTTGATTATATGGACCTTTGTCTGCAAGGTGATGTCTCCGCTTCTTACAATGCTGTCTAGGTTTGCCATAGCTTTCCTCCCAAGGAAATAAAATCAGTCACTGCTTCCATTTCTTCCCCTTCTATATGCCAGGAAGTGATGGGGCCAGATGCCATGATCTTCGTTTTTTTAATGTTGAGTTTCAAACCAGCTTTTGCACTCTCCTCTTTCACCCTCTAATCCACCATGTCTCTTATGTTTTATGTGTATTTATGAGTCAACTCAAATATTATGAAATACCGGTTTAAATTTCAATAAACTTTTGAGCGTGTGGTAATGTTGGCTTATTTGTAGGGATGTATGAAATTGGCCTTACCTGGCTCTGCCAGGTTCTGCTGGGGGGGGGGGAGGCGCCCCATCCCTCCCCCTGGAATCCTGGCCAGCCGGCTTCGCTCCGCCGGGATTCCGCAGACCCTCCAGCCGGCTCCGCTAGCAGCCGGACATCTGGCCGCTTGCTAGCAGGGATGCAAATGGCATCGGCTGTAGACGCCGCTGTTTGCATCCCTGTAGTCAGCCGTGACAGGCTACATCAATCTTTACGTAGCCTATCACGTCTGACTTAAAAAAAAAACAAAAAAACACACACGCGTGTACGCAAATGGCAGCGGTTCTGGCTGCCACCATTTTCGTTCCTTATTTTGGCCCGTCTTGGTCTACGTAAAGATTTACATAGACTAAGACGGCAAAAATAAAGGGAACGCAAATAGCGTAGCGGACGCTATTTGCGTTCCCCCTTATTTTCGCCATCTTAGTCTACATAAATATTTACATTGACTAAGACGGGCCAAAATAAGGAATGAAAATGGCGGCGGCTGTAACCGCCGCCATTTGCGTAGGTGTGTTGTTTTATTTTAAAAGTCAGACGTGATAGGCTACGTAGCCTATCACGTTGTGTTTTTTTTTTAAACACTGGAAATGGCAGCAGTGGCAGCCAGTTGGAAGACCGGCCGCCGCAGCTGCAGCTGCAGCCGCCGCCACCGCCGCACCGCTGCCGCCGCCGCCGCCGGAGCCGCTGCCACCCAGAAGATCCGCCCTAGGTAAGTCTCGTCCCGGGGGGGATCCGCAGGGGGGCAGGGAGCTGGCAGGCCGTTCCGACACGGAGTTCGGGGGACCGAATGCACTGGCATTCGGCCTAGGGATGGACGAAAGGTACTTACCTCGTCCCGCAGCTTGCTTCGCGGTGGGGGGGAGGCGCTTCGCTTCTCCTTCCAAAGTTCAGGCGAGGGGGGGGGAGACACTCTGCCTCGCCCGGCCGAAATTCAGCCTGGGGGAGAGGCGCCCCATCCCTCACCGGCGAAATTCAGGCAGGGTAGGAGCACCCCGTCTACCCGGCCACGAAAAAAAAAGTAAAACACACACACACACACACACGTGATAGGCTACGTAATGATTTACGTAGCCTATCACGGCTAGATTTCCAAAGTCAGCCATGATAGGCTATGTAAATCATCACGTAGTCTATCACGGGTGACTTTGAAAGAAAAAAAAAGCGCGTACGCAAATGGCGGCTCCCATGGGGACCGCCATTTGCGTTCCTTATTTTGGCACATCTAGTCTAGGTAAAGATTTATGTAGACTACGGCGAAAATAAGGGCAATGCAATTAGCATTCCCTTATTTTCGCCGTAGTCTACATAAATCTTTACATAGACTACCCCTGTCCAAATAAGGAACGCAAATGGCGGCGCCCATGGGCTGCCGCCATTTGCGTATGCACTTTTTTTTTTTCAAAGTCACCCGTGATACGCTACGTGATGATTTACGTAGCCTATCACGGCTGACTTTGGAAATCTAGCCGTGATAGGCTATGTAAATCGTTACATAGCCTATCATGGTTGTTTGTTTTTTTTTAACTTTACTTTTTTTTTTTTTTGCAATGGCAGTGGCAGCAGCCGGTTGGGAGACCGGCCGCCGCCCTGGCCCCCGCCGAACCGCCGCCGGGACCCGCCGCCGAGAGGGACATTCGGCGGAGAATTTCCCCAACACTTTTGGGGGGCCGAATGCGTCGGCATTCAGCCTCCCAAAGATTCATGGAGAAATTCTCCGGCAACCCTAATTCGGCCTCACCGAGATCCGTGGCGTAATTCTCTGCCATCCCTACTTATTTGGACCAGGGTCTCCGGAACTCAAATAGTCTAGATTCTGAAGATAAACAAGATCAAATAAACAGACATTGCCAACAGCTGATGGACATTCCTCCCACCAGCATTCCTAGCTTAGATAGCAGTCCTGGGAGTGACAGAGCATGGGAAGCAGACTTGATGGATGCTTTACGCCGACGCAGAGAGCGGCGCCAAATGGAGGGCGCAGAAAAGAGGCGTAGTGCCCAGTTGGCACACAAACAACAGCTGCGCCCAGAGGATCCAAGGGAAAAGGGGAGGGACTCTCCCTAGTCCTTAATTTCAGGGGTCTGCCAGTAATTCCCTTTCAAACGGGGACCAACTGTTCCAACTTAGGGCATAGGTACTCTGCTACTCATATCTATTTGCTAACAGTAGAGTTGTTAAGTTGTAAAAGAGGAATAAAGCTTTGAAAAGAATCCATTTGTCTGTGTCTGGACTTGGCTACTGGATTAGACTGAGAGAGGCCTCCAAGGAGCCCTTGACAGGATTCACCCACCTTCCTGGGTGGAGATGGTCCCTTCTGGGCAGGGAGCACAGTCATAGCAGCAAATTGGCTCTCCTTCCTGAACTACCTTGACGAATCCCGGGTGACAACTTTCCACACACCTGGAATGAGGCAGGGGCTAAGCATAAAAAGAAGAACCATCAAGGAAAAGGTGCTAGGACTAATTTTTCAACATAAATTAGAGATGTACAATGCAGGGGTTGCCATAACAACTGAGGAACTGCCAATATCTAGCAGGAGTGAGCAGGTTTGCTGCTTCCAATGAGCTCATCACTACTGCTTCATTTTAAAAATGCAGGAACACCCCATTCCTGAGCTGTGATCATGACATCTGAACCCAGAATGGTTTAGGGGTTAAACAAACTAGAGTAACACAACAACAAAGCATTTACAGTGATTTTCCTCACCTGTTTGAGCCATTTGGGCCACACAATGGCATCTTGGTCAACGGTGACGTTGAAGCCTAGGGATCCTCGTCTTTCAATACTACCAAAATTCACTGTAACGACAGACCCATTGGGAAACTTCACCCAGTTCACAATGTCAAAATTGGCTGCCAAGTCTCCATTCTCATCCAAATACACTCCGTCCCTAGAAGTATTATAAAACTGGGAGTTTCTCAGGAAAGGGTGAAGCTAGAATGGCAGAGAAAACACCAGCAAGGAGGAAACCAGAAAGCACATAAGATATCTCAGTTCTGCCCATTTCACACTTGAATCTGGCTTCCAACTCTGGGTGTGTGTGTTTTAAACATTCTCAAGGGACCTAATTTCATTCCTGAATTTGAGAAGCTGAAGCCATGACATAATTTCCTCTGCGATCTGGTCCTGGTCTTACCCTCTGGCAAAGGGCGGGTGGCTATTTCATGGTAAAACTTTTAGGCACAATTAAAAGACAGAAAATGATCAGTTCTGTATTTAAGGGCACAATCCTATGCATGTTTAGACAAAGAAAAGGCCTACAACTCCCAGCATCAGAGAAATGGCCTACAACTCCCAGCATTCCCCAGCCAGACCTTTTCTCTATCTAAACATGCATAGGATTGCACTCTAAGGCTGCAAACCTAGACACACTTATCTGGCAGTAAGATCAACTGAACTCAATAGGATTTCCTTCTGAGTAAGGTCACATAGGGTTAGTATATGTTTAGTACATGCTTGGAAAAGAATCTGAATGTCTTGCCAGAAGCTGTTTCCTGTCTCCTAGCTGAGCAGAGCAGAGGAAGCTGCTCCATCTGGTCTAGGGGCTATACAAGGAAGCAAGCTCCCAGAGAGCGAGCGTTTTGTTTGTTTCTTTGTTTCATTTTTTAAAATTTCTTTTTCTTGTAACACATACTTCCATACCTGTGGGGTGGTGTTTTTAACCTCGAGTGAATAGAGGACAAAGCACACGCTATTCCAGTACAACTAGAAACATAAAGGGAAGATAGACAAGGGAAGGAAAGGACTCTCCAGTGGTGGTGACCTGCAAGGTCTGTGCCATGTTTGTTTTCTTGCCTGAGATCCACATGGCCTACACATGCACCAAGGGCAAGTTGATCACGCTGTTGGAAGAAAAAGTAAGAGGACTGGAGGGAGGAGTGTCAACCCTCCAGGGAATAAGAGAACACAAAGAGTTCTTGGATAGAACAGTGGAACTACAGCAGCAAAGTGAAGAACAGAAGCTAGAAGAGCAACAGCAAGCTGAGGCAGAAGAGGAAAATGCTGAGGTGAGGAAAAATGCAGTAGAGGATACTCCTTGGAAAAAGGTGGCAGTTAGGAGCAGAAGAACTAGAAGCCACTCTACACCAGTGGAAGCAGTGGAACTAAGGAATTGTTTCCAGGTACTTGAGGATGAGACTGGAGGACAGCCTGCAGAGGAAGAATTACAGGGAAACCTGCGTGAGAGCAAGCAAGAGGTTGAAGGTCAGTCAAGCAGAGGCAATGAAACCAAGGCCTACAACAAGAATAAGAGAAGAGTAGTAGTAGTGAGAGACTCCTTGCTGCAAGGGATCGAAACCCAAGTATGTCACAAAGACCCATGGACTCACCAGGAATGCGTTCTCCCAGGAGGACCAATAAGAGACGTGACTGAAGGGTTGCCTGCACTCTTAAAGCCCACTGACAGGTATCCCTTTCTTCTCATCCATGTGGGAACAAATGATACTGCCAAGCAGAGCTACAAAGAAATGACATCAGACTTTGAAGCTTTGGGAAGGAAACTCAAGAATTTTGGGGCCCAGATAGTTTTCTTATCCATCCTTCAAGTAGTTAGAAAAGGGATAGAAAGAGAAAGAAAAATACTCTAAGTAAATGACTGCTATGAAGGTGGTGCTGACATGAGAGATTTGGATTCTGGGATCATGGGCTATACTTCCTGGAAGATGGACTAATGGCAAGGGATGTGTTGCACCTCACAAAGGCTGGGAAGAATGTGTTTGGCCACAGCATGAAGAACTTCATCAGGAGGGCTTTAAACTGAATCCTACAGGGGAGGGAGATGTAAAGTTGGGGGTAACAATGGATGAAGGCTCATGCAACACATGGAGAGAACAGCTCTAATAGTGCCCAATAATAGTCTTCAGAAACACGTAGGAAGAAAGCCAGACTATGAAGCACATGGTCTTCGATGTCTACACACTAATGCCCAGAGTAGGGGAAACAAACAGAACAAACTTGAACTTGTAATACAGGAGGGAAATTATGACTTGATAGGTGTAACTGAGCCTTGGTGGGATGAGACCCATGACTGGAATAGAGTAATCGAAGGATATAACTTGTTCAAAAAGAACAAGAGGAACAGAAAGGAAGGTGGGGTTGCACTATATGTTAAAAATACATATCTCTGCACAGCAATACAGGAGGATGAGTTTGGTAGCCCCATTGACAGCATCTGGGTTAAAATAAATGGAGCAAAGAATAAAAGGAGCCTGGTGGTCGGAGTCTACTACCGGCCACCCAATCAAGGAGAAGATGAGGATGAAACTTTGGAAAGCAAATTGCCAAGGTTTCAAGGAAGCATAATGTAGTAGGAATGGGGGACTTCAATTTCTCTGAAATTTCTTGGGGGACAAATTCTGCAAAACATGGCCCCTCCAAGGGATTCCTGACTTGTGTTGCTGATAACTTCCTCCTACAGAAAGTAGAGGAAGGAACTAGAGGATCGGCTATCCTTGACTGGATCCTAACCAACAGAGATGACTTAGTGGATAAAGTAGCAGTTACGGGAACTCTGGGGGAAAGCGACCAAGAACTTGAGTACTTGGTTCTAAAGGAAGCAAAAGCCAAGTGTAGAGAAACACGTACCCTGGATTTTAGGAAAAGCAATTTTAATAAACTCAGAACAATGATAAGTAAGATCCCATGGCAAGCGACTCTAATGAGAAAAGGAGATGGGTGGGTTTTTTTAAAGGAAATTCTTAAGGCACGATTACAAACAATTCCAACAAGAAAAAAAGAGGAAGACAACATAAGAAGCCAACGTGGCTTTAAAACAAACTTAGAAATGACCTGAAAACAAACAAACAAAATGACACAAACAGGAAGTGGAAGGAAGGCCAAGCAACAAAGGAAGAGTACAGGCAGGTAGCACAGGATTGCAGGGATGGCGTCAGGAATGCTAAAGCTGACAATGAGTTGAGATTAGTGAGGGATGCTGAAAGCAACAAAAATGCTTTCTTCAGATATGTGCATAATAAAAGACAGAGGAAAGAAATGGTGATTCAGCTATTAAATAAGGATGGCAAAATGATAACAGATGACAAAGAAAAGGCAGAGGTGCTCAATTCCTACTTTGGCTCAGTCTTCTCCCAAAAGAGGGTCTATGACCCCCCTGGCAAAGGCGAAGTACAGGCTGAAGAGGCAGGATTGCAGCTTGAGATCAATAGGCACATGGTCAAGGAACACCTAATTACTTTGAATGAGTTCAGATCTCCCGGGCCAGATGAACTGCACCCTAGAGTAATAAAGGAACTGGCAGAAGAGCTCTCAGAACTACTGTCTATTATCTTTGAGAAATCATGGAGGATGGGTGAAGTGCCAGATGGCTGGAGGAGGGCTAATATTGTCCCTTTCTTCAATAAGAGCAAAAAGGAGGAACCGGGGAATTACAGTCTGACATCAATCCCAGGGAAAATTCTGCAGTAGGTTATAAAGCAATCCACCTGTAAGCACCTTGAAAAGAATGCAGTGATTACTTAAAGCCAACATGGATTTATGAAGAACAAATCCTTCCAAACTAATCTGATCTCATTTTTTGATCAGGTAACCTCCCTTGTGCACTGTGGGAATGCTGTGGACATATTGTATCATGACTTCAGCAAAGCTTTCGGCAAAGTGCCCCATGATATCCTGATTAGCAAACTAGCTAAAAGTGGCTTAGATGAAACAACTACCAGGGGAATCCATGGCTGGCTACAGAATTGGACTCAAAGAGTGCTTATCAATGGGATCTTCTCAAACTGGGGAGAGGTAATGAGTGGGGTACCGCAGGGGTCAGTCCTGGGCCCAGTGATCTTCAACATTTTTATTA
This sequence comes from Heloderma suspectum, assembly GCF_057233095.1. Lineage (NCBI taxonomy): Eukaryota > Metazoa > Chordata > Lepidosauria > Squamata > Helodermatidae > Heloderma > Heloderma suspectum. Next base: position 398,261,079 of record NC_139459.1, read on the forward strand.
ATGACTTGGAGGAGGAGGTGCAGGGAATGCTGATCAAATGTGCAGATGACACAAAATTGGGCCGGATAGCTAATACCCTGGAAGTCAGAAACAAAATTCAAAGTGATCTTGATAGGCTGGAGCACTGGGCAGAAAACAACAGAATGACATCTAATAGGGATAAATGCCAAGTTCTGCACCTAGGAAAAAGAAACCAAATGCACAGTTACAAGATGGGGGATACTTGGCTCAATAATACTACAAGTGAGAAGGATCTTGGAATTGTTGAAGATCACAAGCTGAATATGAGCCAACAATGTGATGTGGCTGCAAAAAGGCAAATGCTCTTTTGGGCTGCATTAACAGAAGTATAGCTTCCAAATCATGTGGAGTCCCAGCTACCGTCTACTCAGCACTGGTTAGGCCTCATCTGGAGTACTGTGTCCAGTTCTGGGCACCACACTTTAAGAAGGATGAAGACAAAGTGGAGAGGGTTCAGAGGAGGGCAACAAAGATGATCAGGGGACTGGAAACAAAGCCATATGAGGAGAGACGGAAAGAACTGGGCATGTTTAGCCTTGAGAAGAGGGGAGATAGGATAGCGCTCTTCAAGTACGTGAAAGGTTGTCACAGAGAGGAAGGCCGGAATCTCTTCTCGATCATGCCAGAGTGCAGGACATGGAATACGGGGCTCAAGTTATAGGAAGTCAGCTTCCAGCTGAACATCTGGAAAAACTTCCTGACTGTTCGAGCAATATGACAATGGAACCAATGAACCAGGGAGGTGGTGGGCTCTTCCACACTGGAGGCATTCAAGATGAAGCTGGACAGCCATCTGTCAGGGATGCTTTGAGTTGGATTCCTCCATTGAGCAGCGGGTTGGACTCAATGGTCTTATAGGCTCCTTCCAACCCCACTAATCTATAATTCTATGATTCTATGAAGCATCCAATGGTACAAGTTGATTTAAAAAAAAATGCTTCCCACACAACACCATTATCTACTCAATACAAAGGATAGTTTAATACAAAGGGTTTACTAGGAATAGCTAACTACAATTATTTTAATACAAAAAAAGACATGAGTTTAATACAAAATAATGGGGGAAAGTACAGCTTGGCATAATGATCTAAGTCATCAGAAAAATTAAAGATGTACACACCTCTCAAACATTATCTGCACACGTTAGCCCATCCAAACAAAGGATGGAGCCTAGCTGAGGGAGGCCACAGAAATGTAGCGGCAAAGTCAAGAGGTAGGAAGGTACCACAGTGGTAAATTAACAGAGTACTACCAATGGTGGGGGCTATTACCAAATGGGTTGTCTCTTCTGAGGCCAGTGGGTGGGGTGGGGGTGTCACAAAGAGGGACCAGTACAGGGAGTTTTGTAACTCATTTTCCCCTAGAAATACACGCTTCACCTGATTACTACATTTGACGTTTTCTCAGAGTCTAATTCCAAGAACAACTATTATGGAACAGTACAATTGATCACCAGGTAAAACAGAGATATTTACAGTGGCAAAGGGAATACCTGCCATGGCTGAAGCCTTTGAATGTCCAGCCTGTCTCCATCATCCACCACCCTCCTCTTGGACCTGGATGAATAAGCAGCATCTAAGGCATGGGCCACAGCATGGATGGTGTTGTAAATGATGTAGCTGTCTTGAGACAGAATTTTCTCCATGTTCTCTTGGGCAAGGGCCTCCAGTTTCTCATTCTCTCTGCATCTTGTCCAGCCTTTCACTGACAGTGCATGCATTGAATAGGCACAATTAAATGCTTTCTCCACAACATGCTTGATAGCAAAGAAGAAGGGAATAAAATCATGATAGTCATGCCTTTTATTTGACTGGAGAAGAAAGGAAAAAAGACCCCTGACAAGTTGGAAAGATAAATTATTATACATCAACTCCAAGGTGATGTCCCACAAAGCGCTTGTGATCCAGACTTTCCCCCAAGTGGGTTTCATCCACCTTTCAACTAATTTTTGCAGAACATATACTCCATTTATGAAGGAACTAGTCTCTGCATAATAAATATAGACATTGACTTGTCTCCACCTTTGGAATGAAACATCGCGGATATTTACAGAGCTTGTTGTCAGATGTGAGAGGCTTTGTGAGAAAACCACACAAACCCCATTCCTGATGAGCTCAGGGGTCAAGGTCCTCATAAACCTATCTCCATTGTTGGTATCTACAGCAAAGAGACCTGTCATCGTCCATCTGAAATGAAGGAGCAATTTGACAATCCCTGGGTACTGGGTTCCTTCTTTGGGGACCGTTGGGTAGAAAAAAGGGAACTGAGTTTTATCACTCAGAACATGAGAAGCATAAGCATAAGTGACCTGGAAGAGAAGGGAAGAGACTGGTGATTTGCTTTGTTTCAGAACCAAGTTTCAATTCTTCATTGGATGTTTCTGAAGCCTCTCTAGATACCAATGGAAAAAATAGTCTTAATTTTATGATGCTTATTTTTTTGGTCAGACTTCATGACAGAACACTGAACAACAAAGATGCTAAGTCTCCATAATGGAAGCACACTTGATTTTTTCAGGGTGACCAAAAGGTGCAAAGTTGTTTATCCACCCCCACCCCCTGCTCACTGGGGTCCCCAAGTAGCCCACTTCCTTACTGAGCTAGAAGCATATGAATCAGGACAAAATTACACATGCTGTTAATCATGTGATTTCCCCTTGAGTGCAGGATGTTTGTTTTACAAGTAGCCCGAATAGGCTCCCAGTATAGACTGTGATCCTGGTATAGGGAGCAGGGAGCTTTAACCATTGCATCCAGTTCACCTGTGGTTTTTATGGGCAGGGGAATTCTCTTTTAAGTTCTTTGCAAAACCTTTTGATTTCTCTAGAGAGAACCTCAACTGGAGTTATACTTGGCCTGCAAATGCCCACTGCTCACCTGTGGGATTTTATAGATGCCCAACATGGTTGAAATCTGGATGGAGATATCAGAGTCAGATCCTTCAAGAACAGCCAATGGGTGATGCCACCTTCCACACTTGTAATTTGGCACATTGGCCTGCCCAGTGGAGAGCAGGTCTACCAAGGCATCAGAAGTCATTCTTGCATTGTAATAGTTGTCCTGGATGCTGTAGCCCAGGGTGATGTTGGGTAAGAGCCTGGGATTCTGGTTGATCCTCTGAATGGCAAACAAGAAGGACAGGATCATCCAGTAATATGTGGATCCTTTCCTGTGGAAGGAAATTGTGTCCCACTGTCATCATCTTCAAGGAAACTAAAAGATGTGGTTGCTGCTTCTTTGACTCCATTAATGCTTGAAGCAATCCATATCTGTGCAGTGTGTTTCTAGAACTTTGCTCATGGTCTTGAGCCAAAGCCAGAAGTGCAACAGCCAGTCCCCACTTACTGACTGATGTGTTTCTGGAGGTAGGGAGAGGGTAGACCTGTTCCAGAGTCAGTCACCATTATCCACTTTAAAATAAAAACAGTGGGCTGGGGTAAGAAGCTGGGAGATGCCTGGATGTACTTGTGGTAAAATAGAGCAACCAGCACCTCAATTAGGAAGTAAATACATGAATATATATTTTCTGTGCATATGTATGTGTGTGTGTGTGTGGGGGGGGGGGATTGTCATGAGCTTTCTTCAATTTCCGTCTCTTGCGGCTCTCTCTCTAGTAATTTGTTCTACATGTCTTTTGAGATTTCTTCCCCAATATTTCTGTAGTGGGCTTTATTCCAGGGTTTTCCAAGTTTGTCTCAGCTTTAGCCTGCACTCCACATCCTAGAATTTCTATGTTCTTTTAACAGTAGCAGCAGCTCAATTCCACCAGCCTTGATGAAGTGGTGATGTTAATTTCACTGAAGCTTTATAATTCTCAGCCTTTACATCATGCTTTAAGTTATATTGGAATTTGATATAGGATACTCTGGATCCAAATGACAGACCCTGCATTTCTTTGGGGAGAACTACAAACCTGAAAAATGTTACTGGTACACACCAATACCAAGTAGACATTGAAGGCAACTGTCCACCCTTTAAGGAACATCAGAGTTTGGAGGACATCACACATGTAGACAATATGTGTACTGCAGGTTTACTAAAACAAACAAACAAACAAACAAACCTGCCATACTTTTAGGAATATAATAATAACAAAACATATATATTCCACATTTTTCAACCTGCAGTTTCACACATGTGTTATGGGTAATCAGATGTTCTTTGCCGAAAACATATGTAGACCACACCCAAAGCCTGCTGAAGAAACTTCTGAGCAAGCACTTCAACAATATATGGATTAAAAGATTAGGAATATTTTAATCTTTTAATTCTGATCTACTGGGGGATTTATTTTGGGGGGAATAAAATACTGCATACACCAGACACCAAGCTTCTTCTCAGAAGTGAGATGTTTTGGATTTTGATACTGGGAAGCCTTGACCCAAAAGGTTGAAATGAAAAGCTGGAATACTTTTCACTGCTGTATGTTTTGGGTGAGAATTCTGAATGATTACTCATGTGTAGAGGAGATAGTAGGAATAATAACAAAATGAATTCTCCCCTCTAAGAAATGATAGCGTCCCTATACACTTGTAGCCACTTAAGGATTATACAACCAGGCTAGGTTCTCCCAAATGTTCAGTTAGCTTCCAACAGAGGAAGTATTAGGCAGGCTTGTCAAAGCATACATGTAGGAGGATGAGTAGATAAGTAAGACGGCACAAATAACTCCTGAAAATGTCCTCTAGAATATTGTGCAATCAAGACTGTAGATATTCACAGAATGCTTTGGGTTACTTGCCACAGCAGTTAATTGCAGTAGATTAATTCTGGTATTTTTGCTAGTGCTTTGATTATTAGAAAGACATATTGCTTTAGGATGACTGTGTTTTGCATAGAAGTAGATGGATTCAGTACCAAGAGTATGAATTCCTGGTAAACACTGTCATGGTCATTGTGTCAAGACCTGACTTCCTGATACTGAGGCTCCACTTTCAGTAAAGCTTTTATTGCAGAAATTCCAGTAATTAGCTTTAAGCCTTTACAGTCTCAGTAAAGATCAGCAAATAACATATCACAGCATGGTTCCTTGACTGGGATCAGTTTATGGGTATCCCAACAAGAGTTCCAAAATGATTTGGTTTCAGCAGACAGAATAGGTCCAAATGAGTTTATAGTGCCATTGAAGAAGCAAGACAAGAAAGCTCTCCAGGTGAGTAAGCTTTTCAGGAGAGAACGTTGCATCCAGCAAACTTTACAGTCATCATTTCCTCTTGTTTTAGTAGAGGGGAGCGGCCTCTAAAGATCACAATCGAACATTCGATCTGGCAGGGCTACCTACCTCACAAACATGTGCTGCCCCTCACCGGACACCTCTGTTCCACCCGCTGGAGTTGACAAGGCATCTTAGGACACACTACAGAAGCTCCCTGTCCTTTAGAGTCCACCCTCTGCTGCTCTGTTCCCATGAAAGACAAGGTCGGGTCTCCAAGGTGTAGAAGATAGGTCGTATCAGCATCCTGAGCCTCACTCCCCCACCCCCAGCTCATAAGCCAGAGGGAAGTGAGTTCTCAGGTGTCTGGCTTTCCTTGGCTGGGCTGGGCTCTACAGCATCCCACTATGACTCAGAATCAGTGCCACTGGGCTATGGATCCACCTGGACTGGGACAAGGTCTGACACATTGCATATTAATGATGGGAACTATGTAGACAGTTGGGAAATGAAGTGGTGTAACGTTTTACACTTCTCAAAAATGTTTTCATGTGTTTATGAAATGATAACAATGTTTCATATTGCAATTTTGGTTGCAACTTTGGAAGCCTCTGGTGAGGGAATAATATTTTCCAAAGCCAACAGTTTCAAGACATGCACTAGACATCCAATGCAGTCTAGTTCACCCTGGAATATTGCTCACTACTGTTATCTGAGACTGCAAATCAAGAACATAAGAAGATAAGAAGAGCCATGCTGGATCAGACCAAGGGTCCATCTCATCCAGCATTCTGTTCACACAGTGGCCAACCAGCTGTTGACTAGGAACCCAACAGCAGGACATGAGTGCAACAGCACACTCCCACCCATGTTCTCCAGCAACTGGTGTACGTCGGTGCACTGCCTCTGGTACTGGAGGTAGCACATGGCCATCAGGACGAGTAGCCACTGACAGCCTTTTCCTCCAGGAATTAGTCCAACCCTCTTTTAAAGCCATCCATCCAAACTGGTGGCCATCACTGCATTCTGTGGTAGCGAATTCCATAGTTTGACTATGTGAAATCATAGCAGCTGCAAACATATGTAGAAGCTAAAATCATACATTCCCCCATTTTTTATAGTCAAAAATACAGGGCAAGAGAGAGACCAAGTCTGCTCCATCTTTTCAGGTAGGCTTTCAGGTATTTGAAGGCCACTATCATATATCCCCTTCATCTTCTGTTCTCCAGGCTAAAGAAACCCGGCTCCTTCAAATATCCCTCATAAGACTTTTTTTCCAGATGAACATTTACCATCTTACTAGGCATGGGCGTGGGGTGATGGGACAGACAGGACTTTAAAGAAAAGTGGGTGTTAGTTCTGCACATTAAGGAGATGGCAGCAAGACCACATTTTCTTATAATATGTTGCTGCAATTTACAGTTCAAAAGGAACCTGGCCAGCTTCAGCTTCTGACTTGGCATGCTGTCACTTAGTGCTGACACACCCCTGAACTCTTCCCCCAAAGGCAAAATAGGACAGTGCTTTACCAGGTCCCAGATAACAGGGGCAGCCCTTGAGAACTGGGATAACTGGAACTGATGATATCAGGAGTAGCAGAAACGAAATGATGCCTAAGATGACTTACTGTCTAAGGCGGGTAGAGGTTGGTTGGTTGAAAACATATGGTAGGAACTGGGCACGTGTTGCAGAGATGACGCCGCTGATCAGGTGGTCTCCTGCCCTGTAATGATTCAATGAGTCTGTTCCATCCCTTTCCAAAGTCAAGGGGCATTTGGCCTTGAGCATTCCGCAGGTGGCCTGGGGGAGCAGCAAGAGCAAGAGCAGAATCATTGTGACACCTCAGTGCTGGTGTCTGCTTCCCCCAACGAATTCCAAGTATGATTAGAAGAAGCCAAAGCTGCTTGACAAGACCGATGCTTCCGTGGCTTCCCTAATAGAGATGGAGCCCAGCCAACCAAGCTTCACATCTTAGGGGGATGACTGTAAGTAAGCCTCACAGCCACACAATCCTCCTCACTTGCTCTGAATTCCCTCCCAAGCTCTCAGTGGCACTGGGGGCATTTATGTCCCAGTCCTTTTGCACCTCGATGCAAGATGTCATCATGCTGATGTCAGTGGACTCAAAGGTGAGCTTTGGAGAATAATCCTTGGAGCTTTGGCAAGAACAAGAAGAAGAAACCAATGATTTTGATAATTATAAGTGGGGAAATTTGCATCACTTCTGAAACTCCTTCAACTCTCTGTTCAGTTCAGTGTGCAGGTGCACTGCTGGGGGGGCATGTTTGTGAGAACTCAGCAGTGTGGCTCCACACACTTGAGACTTGGGCTAAGAGGATGAGGGGAGGGGAACTTGGCTTGAACATTAGCAATGAAACACCTTCACAGTAGCTGGAATCCAGGTAGTCTTGTAGGTTATTTATTACAATGGATTAATCTTGAAGCTGCTTGCTAAATCCAGGTAACGGCTAAATCCAGCCCAGTATTGTCTCCTCTGACCAGCAGTGTCTCCTCTTTAGGATATAAATGGGAACCAGCAAAAAATGGTTTATTCCCCCTCCCTTCTCCCTTTCTCTCTTTGATAGCTCACAAAAGGTCTCAGGAGGTTCAGCTGCTGGCATCTCCACTTCCTAGGGCTGCCATCTGCACAAAAGGTAGAAGAATTAGAACATTGTCACCTACCATGAGTTGTAGGGAAGGGGCAATGGATGTGTCTGTGAAAATATGTAATGGGCAGTGCAACCCTTTGGAGATGTAGTCCATTCTTGAGGAACCACAACTGAGAGTTAATCCTTTCCCTGTGCTGATTTCCTACTCAGTGCCTCCCCCCCCCCATGCCCCCAGCTGAAACAGTTTTCTGTCCTGGGTGGAGGGGGGGGGAAGCACACATTTGGACACTTTTCCCATCAGAGAAAAGCTCAAAGGTCAGGGTCAGGGTGGATGGATGGATGGACGGAGGAGCAAACTTTGGAATGCTTCTCTCCTCAGACCATGGCCCTTATAAAAATGCACCCCCATCCGCTTTGGAGAAAGTACAACAGCAGCTACAACTGGATCAAGTCCAAGTACACAATGTTCATTTCAGCCCTCAGCTTGGCTTTATATTTCCAGGACCAGAGGAATCTCTTCACAGATGTGAGCAGCAGTGGGCAACGTTTGTTGCTCAGTTCCCCCTTTTTTTTAAAAAAAAAATCTATATTTCTTTTATTTTTTATAAGTGAAATAAACAATACCAACAACATAGTCAAAATCTTCCGTTTCCAACATTACAGTATTCTGGGGGGCAGGGGGAGAGAGAAAAGGAGGAAAGCAAAAGAAGGAGAGAGAGAAAAGCAAGCAAGCAAGAAAAACACACACACTAAGCTTCAATGAAAGCAACCCAAATATCCCAAAGAAAGAAACCCAAATATTTCATCTGACCTTCAAAAAAAATGCAAAATGTAGCAGGATATATGATATTGCAGGTTATTTTGCTTTGCCAAACTTCTCGCTTTGGTGAATTGCCTTCTTCTGTCAGCAATTTCTTTGGTATAATCAGGAAAGAGCATAATCTTGTCATTTGCTGATCCCCACCTCACTTGTTTCTCTAGCCAGACACAGAAGATAATATTTTCTAGAAACTTGTGAAAACTGAACAACATAAGGCCCAGAGAAGTCCCTTTGGTGCCTCGTATAGGAGTGTAGGAAAGTCACTTACCTGGTCTCGCAGCTTGCTTAGCGATGGGGGGGAGGCAGTTCGCTGCTCCCCCCAAAGTTCAGGCCAGGTGGGGAGGCTTCCCGCCTCGCCCGGCCGAAATTCAGGCCGGGGAGAAGCGCCCCGTCTCCCTGGCCACGAACTTCAAAAGAAAAAAAAAAAAGCCCCTCTGATAGGCTATGTAATGATTAACATAGCCTATCACGGCTAGATCTGCAAAGTCAGCCGTGATAGGCTACGTTAATTGTCACATAGCCTATCATTGGTGACTTTGAAAAAAAAAAAAAAAAGCGCGTACCAAATGGCGGCCCCTATAGGGAGCCGCCATTCACGTTCCTTATTTGGTCCCTGTAGTCTACGTAAAGATTTACGTAGACTACGGCGAAAATAAGGGCAACGTTATTTGCGTTGCCCTTATTTTCGCCGTAGTCTACGTAAATCTTTATGTAGACTACAGGGACCAAATAAGGAACTCGAATGGCGGCTCCCTATGGGGGCCGCCATTAGCCGTACGCACTTTTTTTTAAAAAAAAGTCACCCATGATAGGCTACGTGACGATTAATGTGACAAAGTCATGGCTGACTTTGCAAATCTAGCCGTGATAGGCTACGTTAATCGTTACGTAGTCTATCACAGGGGCGTTTTTTTTTTTTTACTTTTGTTGTAATGGCAGCGGCGGGAGCCGGTCGAAAGACCGGCTGCCGCCCCCGCCCTTGACGAAGACCTGCCAAACCGCCGCCGGGACCTGCCGCCGGGAGGGACATTCGTGAAAGGTAAGTCCCGTCCCGGGGGGGGCGTGGGGCGGGGGGGTGGAGAATTTCTCCCCAAACAACCTTTGGAGGACAGAATGCGTTGGCACTCGCCCCCCCGACGTTTCGGGGAGAAATTCTCCCCCATCCCTAGCCTCGTATTGAGCCAGGAACATGATATGCATGCTCAATATCCAGTAGAAAATCAGATGGAAACCAATAACTCATGCAAAAGTTTATCCATAAATTCAGCCAAACATACATCAGCTGCGAAGACTTTAATACCAAGAATACGAAGGTTCACTCTGCGTGTGAAAGCCTCCAATTGAGAGATTTGAGCAGACAAAGTATTGTGAGAAGCTTGCATAGGGGTTTTCTGAGCAGTAACTTGATCTTCAAGCACATTAACCCTTGTTTCCATTTTTGAAGAGAGATATTAATTAAATCCACAGCCCCTTGAAGGGCAGTGATTGAGTCCTCGATTGATAGCTGAGAAGACATATTTTTTTATCAAAGCAAGCAGCTCCTCTTCAGCTCTGGCATTTCTGGAAATCTTTGCCAGGGGAGCAACTGGGGGGGGGGAAGGTGGCGTTCCCAGAACTTTTGTCTTTCCCTTCGCTACTGCCATCCTCCACTTCGAGAAGCATAACAAGCAAGTATAATTGCAGAAACAGAAAAAAAACAAATATTTAATTAGATTTAAGTACCAGTCCCCAGATATTGCTGGTAGTTTAAATTCACAAATTTCTTTTGAAACTTGTCAGTCTTGTAGTCTCCTAATTGCTAGGAGTTTCAAACAGCGTTCAGTAGATGATACTCTGGCCACTGACCTTATATTGCAGCCCTTCTGCCACATTGCAAAACCAGCTGTTCTTCCAAGATTTCAACTGGATGGTACTGTCAGATTCCCCTTTTAATTCCAGGGGAATTTTAAAAGGTTTCTCAACCTTTTCATAGCTGTTTAAGATAAGCAACCTGCGGAGCTCTGCAGGTCACTGCAAAGACAACTAGGGATGTACAAAAGTCACTTACCGTTTTGCGGATCTGCTACGCGGTGTGTGGGGGAGGTGCTCCGTTCCTCCCCCCAGAATCCTCATTGGGGGGAGGCGCTCCATCGCTCCCCCCAGAGTCCTGCCCGACCGGCTCCGCTCTACGGGGATTCCGTGGAGCCGCTGGCTGGCTCCGCCCGCAGCTGGACTTCTGGCCACTGGGAGGCAGGGATGCAAATAGCAGCTGCCATAGCTGCTGCCATTTGCGTCCCTGTATTTAACTGTGATAGGCTACGTAAAGACTTACGTAGCCTATCACGTCTGGGTAAAAAAAACACAATGGCGTACGCAAATGGTGGCGGTTACGGTGTCCGCCATTTGCGTTCCTTATTTTTCACCATTTTAGTCTACGTACATTTTTACGTAGGCCAAAACGGCAAATCAAAAAGGAATGCAAATAGCGCCCACTGCACTATTTGCGTTCCCCTTTATTTTTGCTGTAATATGTAAATATTTACGTAAACTAAAACGGCAAAAAATAAGGAACGCAAACGGTGGCCACCGTAGCCGTACGCCGTTTTTTATTTTTACCCAGACGTGATAGGCTACGTAAGTCTTTACAAAAAAAATCACACCAGACTGCAAATGGCGGTAGTGGCAGCCAGTCGGAAGACCAGCCGCCACTGCCGCCGCCGAAGTCGCCGCTGGAGCCGCCGTCATCTGGAACATCCACCCCAGGTAAGTCTCGTGCCGGGGGGAGGGATACACAGGAGGGCAGGGGGGCAGGCTGTTCTGCCATGGATTTTGGGGGGCTGAATGCCAGTGCATTCAGCCTCACTGAAATCCATGGTGGAATTCTCGGCCATCCCTAAAGACAACTTGGCTCCGGCTGGAAGTTGCTCAGGTCCCTTTTTGAGGGGTTCACGGGTGGGGGACTGAGGGCATATAAGGAAGGGGTAAAGCTCTGGTTCACCAGCAGGCCTGTCTTTCCTGGAAGGGAGGATGTTTTTGCTGCCTGGAGTCTGAGATGCAGCCAGGCAGTTGTGCTCACAAAGTGTGTACAGGTTGTGGAACGATGGGCCCAGGAGAAGAAGAAATTGTGATGGCTCTATGGAAATAGGCAGAATCTCCTCTGAGCAGAAGGATCAGGGGCAGTTTTGGCCTGCCTGCATCCAGGCTTTAAAATGGGGGTGTCCAACATTCAAGTGGTGGGAGTGGCAAAAGGGGCAGGGCCAAGATATCTGCATATTATTAGCTTAAAGTTTTTATCGCCAGTAACTGAGACTTAGGAGAGGCATTTTGACCTTTTAGAAGGGGGGGAGGGACTCCACATAAGCCAGAAAGCCACAAAAGCATTGGTGGTTGAGGAAAAAGGGGTGGGAACAGGGGATGTGGGCTTGTCCAACTGGGAATTTGGTCCCCAGGCCTCTACCATTTGAGGATGTGATATAACTTGGGTTGTGGGGTTCTGCGATGGATGAGCTCTTGAGCAGGGATCAGGTTAGATCAGGTTTCTCAGTAAACAAGATGGAAAGAGATCAGCACCATGGCAAGCTCCGAGTGGTGCTGGGGCTGGAAGCTGGACAGGATTGTCTGTATGATGCCGCAAGAAGGACCACAGTAAGACCAAGACTTCAATGGAGATGTATCGACCTTTATCCCTCTGGGAAATTCAGTATTCAAATTCTGGTGGCGGTGGGACGGGGGACATCCAGAGACTGTGGGGGAGGCTTGAAGAATGTTGGTCTTGCAGTACCTCTTGCACCTAACACCAGTAACTTCAAGAGAAATCAGCAGCTACCCAGGATGGAGGGGGGAGGAGAGAGGAGGAAGAGAGAGACAGAGACACACAGAGAGAGCTGCTAGTGCTGTGCTGAGTCGTGCCCCCTATTTGGGGGATTTTTTTTCCTCTCCCTGAAAAAAAAGGCATTGTTTTTTCTTCCTGTTTCGCAGGGAGGGGAGAATTTGAGATAATTTTCTCCTTGGGGAGGGGGACAAGGTTTACACATACCTTTTTAAGTTTGGGAGGTGACTTAACGATCTTCCTGTTGGAGGGGGTTACTTGAAAAATGCCTCCAGCAGGGGAGGCTTCTCCAGCCTGGCAGCACTTCTTGAATTCCTATGAGACCACATGACCTCGCACTGTCCAGTAGGAATTCAGGAAGAACTCCGGGGTTGCAGAAGCTTCTTTGCAAAAAGCTTTTTTTTGCATAGAACAAATGGGATTTGGGGAGCATTTTAGAAAGAAAAATGTTTATCTTGCTTGCTCTGTGTTGGTGCAAGGAAGAGCAGAAATTTCTAAAGCTCTAAATTCCCTAAGTGCTCATGCTGTGCAAAGAAACGTCTGCAGCCTTGGAGCTTTTCCTCAATGCCTACTGGAGAGGGCAAGGTGACGTGGTCTCCCATGAGTCCAGAAAGAGCTTGGGATGGAGAAGAGTCCTGGGCTCCTGTGTCATTCTGTGTCATTCATTCAGAACACCATTCTGTGTCACCTGTCTTGGTGTTGCAATTAAACATTCTGTGTGTAATCTGTTTCTCCCCACCCACGCACCCACCCACAATCAAATCCTCAGATCATAAGTTTGAAACACATCAATCTCTTCAGCAGAAGCAGCACACCTTTCCTACATTTATTCCCCCCAACACACACACACACACACACACACACACACACACCACCCAAGGACCAGAGGGAGGAATGGACATAAGGAAAGCCCCCAAATGAGGTTATCTTAAAGGTAATCTGTAACACATGCTTGCAGGAAAGGCTTGTATTGTGCAATTCCCTTGCCTCATCCAGGGGGGTGGAGGGAATGGTTTGAGAGATGAAGTCTGGAGTACCATAGGCCTACTGGAGAGGGGTGATGGATGATGGATACAGTTCATGTATACATATCCACCCTGAGTGCCAGACATGGTGCTTTAGTGCGTGCGTGCGTGCGTGCGTGCATCTATCTATCTATCTATCTATCTATCTATCTAATCTATCGAAATCATTTTATACTATCTGTCTTTTCTGAAAATGGCCCCCAAAGTATTTTACATTGGTAAAATGTCAGAACAATTTAAAAAAAGGAAGCATTAAAACCCAGAGTACAACAGTTCAAATAAAAAACATAACTAGCACAGTTGAAATGACAAAGAAATGTTTTCTTTCCCCACTGCTTTTCTGAATGTGGAATGAAACATTTTTATTTTTTTTTTGCAAAGCAAAGACTACCATGTCAAAAGTAGCGGAATATCTGGCTGTTCAGTAGCAATACAAATCAGATTTGCACTTTGGTTTTCATCACGAGATGGTCCTTTGCATTTAGATCAGGCTTCAGTATAATAATGTAGCACTTGGGAAGAAAGATGCAGCCCAGTAATCCAGCACTGGAGGCCAAGATAGAGAAGACCTGCACGGCTACCATGTATTTCCCCTTGGTGCTCAGGTAGGTGGGCACAAAGGACACCCAAACACTGCAGAAGACCAGCATGCTGAAGGTGATCAGCTTGGCTTCATTGAAGGCCCCAGGCAGCTTCCTGGCTAGGAAAGCCACCGTGAAGCAGACGGCAGCCAGGAAGCCCATGTAGCCAAGGCCACTATAAAACATGGTAATAGATCCTTGGTGGCATTGCAGGATGATGTGTCCAGGCTGGGAGTGCATATCAGAGTCAGGGAATGGGGGAGAGATGCTTAGCCAGAGAGTACAAATGCCAGCTTGAATACTGGAACAGGAAAAGACAATGGTGTTGGCCAGACCCTTTCCCAGCCATTTCCTCACACTGTTCCCTGGCTTTGTGGCCAGGAAGGCCAGCACCACAGTGATCGTTTTAGCCAAGAGAGAAGAAATGGCAACCGAGAAGATGATACTGAAGGCTGTTTGTCGGAGGAGGCAGGTAACTTTCCCTGGCTGGCCAATGAACAGGAAGGAGGACAAGAAGGAAAGCAGGAGGGAGATGAGAAGAACATAGGAGATGTCCCGGTTGTTGGCTTTGACTATTGGGGTTTCTAGGAATTTAATGAAGATTCCTAACACAGTGCTTGTGGTTAAGAACAAGAATAGGGCAAAAGAAGTTAAGATGATCCCCAAAGGTTCTTCAAAGGACAGGAAGGTAATTTCCTTGGGGATGCATTGATCTCGGTCCTTATTTGGATGCTGATCATCTGGACATTTGGTGCAAAGATCTGCATCTGTAAAAAGCAAGAGCAACATCTCATTTGCATCCTTCACAATCTCAGTGCTTTTTCTTTCCATCAAATATATTTTCTCCTGTTAAATGAAATTCCCAATGTGGGGAAGCACTGTGCATAGCGAAGCTCAGTTCTAGCTGAGACACCAGGTGTGGACCAAAATGTTATCCCTCCCCTGTTGCCATTCAGATTGTGGATGGTGTGGTGAGTGGCCCACTGCCCTGCCCCCCAATTTAGTTCCCCACCCCTGGTTCAATCCAAGAATGTTGTTGTAAGTTTGGGTAGTGGGCAGTTGAGTACATCCAGGAGTATTCCTGGAGATTGTCTTCATGTTCCTTTGTAAGTTGCCAAGTATCTCCTCTTTTCTTAGGGAAATGTCACATCAACTGCCCACAATGATGAGGAAGTTGGAGATTCCTATTGGAGGTGGGAGCCATTTGTGGGAAAGGCATGCCTTTCTTCCACACCTCTATCCATTAGATAAAGGTGATGTCTGTGAAGGAGATAAAAGATAGACCACAGTTTGACTGAGACTGAGGAAGAGACAAAGAGAGCTCAGTCTTGGCTCTGTAAGCATCTTAGGGTGCTGCTGTCTCTCTCTCTGGCCTGGTTCTCATATAACATGAAGCCACCATGGGTGATTTTCCCTGCAGGGATTTTTGTTGTGCTGGTCGCCATTTTGAAAATTCATGGCATGGCGGGGTATGCTGTAGCTTCTTGTTATATGTGAACTTGGTGAGGGTGGGTTGTTGGGGTGCTTGAAATCACCATCAACCCTCAAACAGCCCATGGATTCTGGGTGGCTTGTCAATCACCCCAACACCCCAACCTCACTAGATCCTCATATAATGTAATGCTACCATGTGTCACTGGTGCACCCTGAATATTCAAAATGGTGGTGGCTGCTGCAATGAGAAACCTGACAGGGAAATTCACCCATGTGGCTTCTCATCACATATGAACCAGGTCTCTCTCTTTCATCTGGTCTGGTCTTGGTGTAGTGGATTTTGGCTGCCCGCTGGAATGTTTTAACCAGCCTTCTCCAACCTGGTACCCTTCATGTATGTTGGACTACATCTCTCATCATCCACATTTATCACACAAAACTATGCCCACCTATGCTCAATCTGTGCTCACCCAGGGTCATCCAATGAAGCTGGATGGTTCAAGATTCAGGACAGATAAAATGACATCCTTCAACACCCAGCACATAGTTAAACTATAGAATTTGCTATCACAAAATGTAACGATGACCACCTACTTATTCAGCTTCAAAAGGGGATTAGATAAATTCATGGAGGATAATGCCATCAATGGGTACTACTCACGATGGCTATTAATATTCACTCCACTATGAGATGGAGTATTGTGGCTGGTGGATACAAGAGGGAGGCTGATGTTGACCCCATGTCCTACTTGTGGGCTTGGCCAGTGTGAGAATAGAAAGCTGAACTAGATAGGCCTTTGGTCTTAGCCAGCACATCTTTTCTTATGTTTATATGTATACTAGCAAAAGGACCCAGCTTTGCACAGTTGGGAAGAACCCTTAGTTTGATACAACAAAGCCTAACACACCTGTCTTCAAAGTGTACGAATTGCAAAACTGTGTCCAAAGTCTGCCATGGAATGACTGAATATGGTACTGCAGGCTTCAACCTCATAGACACATTTAAAGTAATTCTTATTAAGGTGTTTTGTTCTTCATCTCCTGAAGATTGTCTTGAGCATGCCTCTCTGTCAGCCATGGTTACCAAAATTTCACTATGCCCCAAACCATCCCAGACCCAGATAGAAGTACAACAAATCTTGAAAGGTTCAGAATAACTGGATGTATGGTTTTCTAGTCCATCAAGGACATACTGACAAACACTTCCATTCTATCTATCTATCTATCTATCTATCTATCTATCTATCTATCTATCTATCTATCTATCATCTGTGAATAAATTAAAATATTATGAAAAGCCACTAAGGCTCTGATGAACTCCTTCCAAAGGAAACCAAATCAGGGTAAGCACTGTATCACTGGAACATCTCACCACTCAGAGAAGTGGGATGAATATAACAAGATTAGCCATGGAGGTTGTGCATGTGACTGAAAGTGGCAGGAAACACCACTATGTGACCAGTTGCTGGGGATTATGAGTGGAAGGGTGCTGCTATACTCATGTCCTGCTTGTGGGTTCCTGGTCAAGGGCTGGTTGGCCACTGTGTGAACAGAATGCTGGACTAGATGAACACTTGGTCTGATCCAGCAGGGCTCTTCTTATGTTCTTAAAGTACAGGTGACACTTTAAGTCATGTGCACACACTGGTGGTGCTGATCCCTGCCTCATCCATGCAGTCCCCACCCAACACCAGGTCCAGCCTCCATGGTAACTTCTTGTGATGTTTTGTGAAAAAAAAATATGCATAGTGAAAGAAAGGATCTAAATCTAGTAATGGCTTTAAGAAAAACATTCACAGAAACTGTCTGGCTGAATCCTTGCCCTCCTCATAACAGGCTGCCCTTTTCCCTGCAATCACCTTCCTTAGTGGAGAAGGTCCCATCGGCGCAAGGTTCACAGTCATAGCAACAAATTGGAGTTTCTTCCTGAACCACCTTGACAAATCCAGGGTGACAGCTTTCCACACACCTGGAAAAAGGCAGGGTCTAAGCAGAAAAGTGAGAAACAGCAGGGAAAATGTGTTTGGGCTAATTTATCTACAGGAATAAGAACATAACATGCAAATACAAGAAGAGCCCTGCTGAATCATACCATGGCTCCATTTAGTCCAGCATTCCGTTCACACAGTTGTCAATCAGCTGTTGACTGGGAACCCACAAGCAGGACACAAACGCCACAGCGCCCTCCCACCCATGTTCCCCCCGCAACTGGTGTACATAGGCATACTGCCTCTGATACTGGAGGTAGCATATAACCATCAGGTGGCCAATGATATTTTATCCTCCATGAATTTATCCAATCCCCTTTTAAAGCCATCCACATTGGCTTTTTCGGAAGCAGAGTAGATATTTTGCTACTCAGAAGGTCCCGGGTTTCCTCCCTCCCTGGCATGCACCTCCTATGGGGTGAATCGCCTGGTTTACATACCTCCTCCCTGAAGCCTCTCCTCATAAACCAGAGGAGAGAAAGAGAGAGAGGAAAAACTCTTCTCCGGGGCATGCTGAGAATGATGGGAGTTGCAGTCCATCCATCTGGACTCTAAGGGGTTGGACACAGAGTTGGAAAGGATGCAACAGGACCTCTAAAGTTTCTCTTGAAGTCTATAACTAAGCCTAACCATGTGCAACTGCAACGACGATAGATTGTTGCCCTGTTTACTAGTCCTAGGACCTCTCCCACTTTCTATTTACTGGTGTTAAATCTTAGATTGGATGCACCTTGGGGCAGGGACCTGTCCTCCTTGAGTTTGTGAAGCGCCGTATGCTATGCACTGCTGTTGCTCTATAAATGGATCAATCGTTCAAATCCCAAGTAGCCTGCAGTTTGAAAGGTGGTCAGCTGGGCAAGAGAGCTGGGAACAGGTTCCCCTCTGTCTGAGAGCTTGAAGCACTGATGCCAGTTGGAAATGACAGGGAGTCAAAGACAGCCCCAGTTGGAGCAGCCCTCACCAGCCTGGTGCCCTCCAGATATAGTGGGCTGCATTTCCCATCATTCCAAGCCAGCACATTCCAAGCAGTGCACCAGGTTAGGGAAGGCTGACCCTGTTACATTTATTAGAGGTCAATAGAGGGCAACTGAATAGTTTTCCTCACCTGGTTGAGCCATTTGGGCCAGACAATGGCATCCTGATCAATGACTAACCCGAGGCCTGTGGATCTTCCTATGCTCCCAAATTTCACTCGAACAACAGACCGATTGGGAAACACCACCCAGTTCAGGATGTCCAAGTCAGCTGTCAGGTCTCCTCTGTCATCCACATATGCCCCGTCCAGAGAAGTGTTGTAAAACTGGGAGTTCTTCAGGAAGGGATGAAGCTAGGATGGCAGAGGAAACACCAGCATTGAGCAAACAAGTAACCACATTCCATATCTCAGTTCTGCCCATGTCATGCTTGGATCTCTCAAGAATATAGGGAACCCTTGGGGCCATAGTAAGTGCCAGAGGAACATAGGAACACAGGTAACTGCCAGCCTATAGGAATATAGGGTGCTGCCTTATACTGCTTGAAACCATAGCTCCATCTAGCCCAGTATCGCAGAAACTGACTGGCAGTTTCCAGGGTTTCAGGCAGGCATTTTTCCTGACCTACCTGGAGATGCTGGGGATTGAATTTGGGACCTTCTGCAAAGCAGGTAATCTACCACTGTGCTATAGCCCCTCCCCAATATCCTACGGTTAGAGCTGGTTCCAGACTCAAGTACCTGGGTGTGTATTTTAACATATGCAAGGGACCTGATTTCTTATTTTCTTACTTAAAAAAAAGCAAATATTTTTTGTACCCTAAGGAGAATTCTGAAATCTGGCCCTGGTCATACTTGCAGGCAAAGAGAAGAGAGCTGCTTTCCTGGGGTATAGTTTCGGCACCATTAAAAGCAGTAAATTGTCAGTTATTCAGTATATAGTTGGGATGAGTAAATCAATCCTTCTCTAACCAACCAGCTAGTATTTTTGTTTTTGATGTTTCCAGAACAGGTATATAGGGATGTACGGAAGTCCCTTTACCTGGCTCTGCCAGGTTCTGCTGGGGGGGGAGGCACTCCGTCCCTCCCCCCGGAAGTCTCACCGGGGGGGGAGGCACTCTGCGCCTCCCACCCGGAATCCTGGCCAGCCGGCTCTGCTCCACAGGGATTCCGCGGAGCCACCGGCCGGCTCTGCCAGCAGCTGGACATCCGGCTGCTGGCTAGCAGGGACGGCTGCAGCCGCCGCTGTTTGCGTCCCTGTAGTCAGCCGTGATAGCCTACGTAAAGACTTACGTAGCCTATCATATCTGGCTTAAAAAAACAAAAACAAACACACGCATATGCAAATGGCAGCGGCTACAGCCACAGCCTTTTGCGTTCCTTATTTTTGGGCGTCTTAGTCTACGTAAATATTTACGTAGACTAAGACGGTGAAAATAAGGGGGAACGCAAATAGCGTCCACTACACTATTTGTGTTCCCCTTATTTTCACTGTCTTAGTCTATGTAAATATTTACATAGACTAAGACGCCCAAAAATGAGGAACGAAAATGGCGGCGGCTGTAGCCGCTGCCATTTGCGTACACGTTTTTTTTTTTTAAGCCAGCCATGATAAGCTATGTAAATCTTTACGTAGCCTATCACATCGTTGTTGTTTTTTTCTTTTAACAAGATTGCAAATGGCTTTTTAATAAGGAGCTGCCACCCGGACGATCCGCCCCAGGTAAGTCTCGTCCCGGGGGGGATCTGCGGGGGGGGGGCAGGGGGCAGGCCATTCCGCCACAGATTTTGGAGGGCTGAATGCACTGGCATTCGGCCTCACCGAGATCCGTGGTGGAATTCTCTGCCATCCCTACAGGTATGTCCATGACTTACCTGACTCAGAGAGAAAACAGAAGCTATATGGACAGACCCTACTCAGAAACAGATATATAACTCCCAGCTGAGTGCTCTAGGCTTCAAAAATTATAGCAATCAGGGTTGTGGTTTCAGAAGCATCCCTCAAGCCTAGGGATGCACAAACTCATTGTTGTCTGCACTGTACACTGCTCGGCAGAACCCCACTGCGCATGGTGAGCTGCCAGTAGGGATGGCGGAGAATTCCGCCACAGACTCCGGGGGCCCCGGATTCTTGGAATCCACCTCCCCGGAGTCCATGGCAGAATGGACCACCCCACCCTGCCACCCCGTGAAGTGCGACCTGGCCGGATCCTACCTGGCACCGCTGGGTCCGGGTCCGGCCGGGTCCATCTGCAGCTGGCCTTCGGATGCAAATGGCGTCCTGCCTAGCGGGAAACTGAAACTTTGCATAAATGGGACACTTTATGGCCACATTTCCGTAAAATCAGCCTTTACGGAAAGGCTGAGCCACCATTTGGGGCAGAATGGTAGGTCAGTGGAGCAGTGGGGCCTGCCATGCTTGCCCGACTTAGCGTGCGCCGAGTTGGGCACGCACGGTGGTCCACAGACTCCAGTCCTGGGTGCCAAGCTGGCAGTAATCCACTGAGCTCGAGCCTCCAACCTGACCCTGTCACCACCCCTACTCAAGTCAGACAACACAAAGTGGTACCACAAAATAGACATTTATTGATC
The DNA here is from genome assembly GCF_057233095.1 of Heloderma suspectum. Lineage (NCBI taxonomy): Eukaryota > Metazoa > Chordata > Lepidosauria > Squamata > Helodermatidae > Heloderma > Heloderma suspectum. Next base: position 398,282,081 of record NC_139459.1, read on the forward strand.
AAACCGTATTAGACAGTAACAAAACTTCGCAATGAGAAAGCAAGCAAAACACATCACTATATACAATACAGTTAGGATAACTCAAAGCATAATGGAAAAGGTGGCTAGCACATTCTTAGTAAAATTAGGGCACAATCCTATAAATTGCACCCCTGATGATCATAAGCCCCTGAACTCAAAGGCTTATGATCATCCTATGCAGGGCGGGAGGAGCAGTGTCCTTGTCCTCCCACCCTGCATTTTTCACTAGACAGGTTTTTTCACCCATCTAGTGAAGGCATTTCAGAGGGGGAGGGAAGGAGGCTGGTGAAGGTCAGGATAGTTTGTATCCTGGCCTTTCATTCTCCTCCCCTCCCTGCTCTTTGGAATGCCCCCTTTCTCCCTCTCCAAGTTTGAGTTCCCAAACTCAGAGGCCAGACAGTTCAGGTCTTTCCTTGCTGGCTGCAGGGGGCAGGGGGTTGGATCTCTAACTCCTCCTTCTGAGGTTGGAGTGCTGCCTCCAACCTAGGAGGACAGTATCCAAACTATTCTGTGGCCCCTCAGATGCTGTCTGATTGAATGGGCCATAAGACTGCTCCCTCAAAGTTCTTATTTCCCTCAACCAACAAAGCAGTCATCATTGAGATCTCGTAGTTACCTGACAGGAAGGCATGGTTGGCAGAGCATAAGTTTGGTAGGCAACTCATTCTCCCAGGATCTCTCTGCTCAATCAAGCTGGAATCTTACCATTTATGCAGCTGGATTGAAACAGGAGCTTCATACCCAATCATAGCTCCTTCACCCAGTTTGAGAGCACCTCTTCCATCTCCTCATGAGAGAAAGATCTGTTCACTTTCAAGAGCTAACCAACCCACCATTGGCAAACTCCCTTTCCCCAGGTCCAAGAACACATTTTGCCTTTAAAGCTAGCTCGTAGCATACATAGAACGAATCACTTTGCATATACAGTCAGCCCACACAGAGTATAATGAATAACACTCATATGAAATACAATGAACCCTTCTCAACAATACGTACTACATCTACATTCATACTTTGTGGCACAGACAATCTTATACTTGTCCACTACAAGTATAAGACTATCTTATACTTGTCTATGCAGAAGCTCCACAGAATTCCAGGGAACTTATTCCTGAGGAAGTGATTATACACACTTAACATGAGAGTACGTCCCACTGAACTTAATTGGATGTATGCATAGATATGCATAGGATTGTACTGTAAATATTATATATTTACTATGAGCTTGAGAGAGAATCGGAATGTCTTAACTCACACTAAGGCATCAAAATGTGTAAGTCGTTGTTTTTAAAAATGCTTAATTTTAAAAATTAATACAATGTTAAAGTAAAATTAATACACATTGTATTCATGCGTAATACAAATTTTCAATAGAAAAAACAAAAGTTTAATGCAAATTAATGTGGAAAAGTACAGTTTGCACAATTTTAAAAGTAAACAGAAAAAAGCCCAGAGAGCCATAGAATAAATTACTTACATTCGCTTTAGGTGTTCTGGAAACATAGCATCATTTTTCCCGTTTTGACTCATATCAAGATCACCCTGAAGAATAATTTAATTGAACCAAATCCCCAAAGACTCTGTATTTATCATTTAGTTTATAAGTTTGGCAGCTAACTAGACATAACAAAATATGCAAATTGAATTACGACAAACATTACACAAAAAAACACATGCAGCTTGTACCACAGAATATAAGTGTTTTGAATTTAGCAGTAACAACCGATCCCCAAGGGGGTGCAGGGGTGGGGCAAAAGAAAATAACTTTAAAATAATTGATGAAAAGTTGTGATTTTGTGTGGCCCCAAGTCACAGCTGATGCTTACATGCCTGTTAAGTGTAATAGTTTGCAAGAGACATCAATGTGCGTGAAAGAATAAGGATGGCAGGACTTGCTTCTGCCAACCCCCTCATCCACCCACACAAAGTTGTTGTTGTTGTGTGTGTGTGTTTTAAGAAGGGGGCAGGGATGGCATCGGAGTGCTACAGAGCACCAAAAATGTTGACTTCAGCTTCTTCTTTTTAAACTCCCACAGACGAAGTGGGGAGCTTGACAGAGGGATGGAAGGATGGAGGTGTCATAGAGGAGCCAGGTAGGTGCCAATGAAAAGGCAGGAAGGGACAGAAAGAGCCGGCAAGATGGATGACTCCAATAGAGGGAATCAGCCACTGCAGAGTACAGATGCAAAAGGGCTACACAGCACCAGTGATGGATGCAGCAGTGATGGGTTGTGTCCTCTGAGGACAGTGTAAGGGGAACTGAAAGAGGGACCAGTACAGGGAACTTTGCAGTTGGGTTTGCTCCATAAATATGCCATGTTTCACCTCCCCTGTTAGGCTTGACAATTTCAGAGGCCAATCGTTCTGGAATTGTGTAGTTGCTCCAGGAGGGGCATCTGTGATGGAAAAGAGAATACCTGCCATGGCTTTACTCTCTGAATGTTCATCCGGTCTCCACCCTCCACCACCAACCTCTTGGATCTGGATGAATAAGCTGCATCCAAGGCATGGGCCACAGCCTGGATGGTGTTGTAAATGCTGTAGCCGTCTAGAGACAGGATTTTCTCAATGCCCTCTTGGGGCAGGGCCTCTAGTTTCTCATTCTCTGCGCACCTTGTCCAGCCTTTCACAGATGATGCATGCTTGGAGTATGAACAATTAAATGCTTTCACTGCAAACTGCTTGATAACCGAGGAAAATATCTGAAAATCATCACAGTTTGCCCTTTTATTTCCTCGCAGAAAGAAGGTAAAAATACTATGGATGTATTGGAAAGATATATCATTATACATTAACTCCAAGGTGATATCCCACAAAGCTGTTGTGATCCAGACTTTTCCTGTAATGTGTTCCATCAATGCTTCAATTATTTGTTGTATAACATTTATTCCCTTTAAGAAGAAACTCATCTCTGCACAATAAACAAATACATTGACTTGTCTCCAGTTGTGGAACATAGCATGACGGATTTCAACTACTTTTGTAAGCTGCCCTGAGATGATTTGTGAGAAAACAACACAAATACCATTCCTGTTGAGTTCAGGTGTCAAAATTTTCATGAACCTCTCTCCTTTGTCCGTGTCCAGAGCAATGAGGCCAGTTGACATCCATCTGAAATGAAGGAGCAGTTTGACAATTCCCGGGTATTGGGCTCCTTCTTTGGGGAACATTCGGAACAAAAAGGGAAACCGAGTTTTATCACTCAGAGCATGAGAAACAAAAGCATAAGTGATCTGTCAAAGAAAGGAAGAGAAGGGTGGTTTGTTTTGTTTCAGTACCAAATTTCAATTTTTCATCAGATATTTCTGAAACCTAGTCAAATTATACCTCTTAACTTGTTTATATATGCCAAACTTCATGCCTATTGAACTAGGGATGTACAGAATGTGTGAAATCCATTCTGTCTGCATTTTGCAGGTAGTCAGGTACCTTTTATTCCATCGTCCGCTCATCGATGCAAACAGTTTTTTTGTGTGTGTGTGTTTCTGAATTTGCCTGAATTCCCACTTGTGCAAATTTGTGCTTGCAAAAATGTGCAAATTCCCCCTCCATTGCAGATTTCTCCACCATCCCTATATTAAATTAATACTGTGTTAATTGTATGACCAATATTTGTTTTCATCATTTTAATGGTAAAACTCAGAATAGAATGATGCCCTAAATTATGGAGCATCTCCTGAGCCTCCATAATGGAAGCAAGTTCCCAGCTGTTCACCCCAATTTCCCATTATTATTTGATATGGCCATGAAATGGAACCCAGAATAGGAACACAATAGATTCTTAGGGTGGTAAGATATTTTACTCTCCCCCATCTCTGGTGCCCCTGAGTGCTTCTCTTACCCTCTGAACTAGAAGCATATGAATTTGGACAAAATTACACATAATATTAATCAGATGGTTTGCCTTGAGGGTTTTCCTTTCACAAATAGCCAGAGTGTGCTCCCAATACAAATTGGTACCCTGATGTGAGGGGTAGAAGGGCTACAACACTACTATGGATCCAGATCACCTATTTTCATGGTGAGGGGAAGTCCCTACTCAAGTTCTCTGGACAATTCTTTGATGTCTTCAGAAAGAACCCCAAGTGGAATGAGATTAAGCCTGCAAGTGCCCCCCTCCCCACATCCACATACCTGTGGGATTTTATAGATGACCAACATGGTTGAAATCTGCATGGAGATGTCAGAGTCAGCCCCTTCAAGAACAGTCAAGAGGTGATTCCGTCTTCCACACTTGTAGTTGGGAACATTTGCCTCTCCAGTAGACAGCAGGTCTACCAAGGCATCAGAAGTCATTATTGCATTGACATGGTTGTTATGAATGTTGTAGCCCAGAGTGATGTTTGGTAGGATCCTGGAATTTTGGTTGATCTCCTGAATGGCAAACAAGAAAGACAGGAAGTTCCAGTACCTCGTGGATCCTTTCCTGAGAGGAACAAAAAAGACACAGAGAGAGAGTCACCTTGTAATCCTGTCCTCATTGAAATGAAAATATTCAGTTGCTGCTTCTTCAGCTTTGTGAACTTTTCAAGTCAATATCTCTCTGTGTGTATATCTGCATTATATTTCTAGAACTTTCCTAATGCTAATACCAATCCCAAGCCAAAGCCAAAGGCATGACAGCCAATCCCCACTTCAGGCAGCTTTCAATGTTCCTATGTGATTTCTGTAATGGGCTAATTTCATGGTTTGTCCCAGCTTTAGACCCCACTGCACCTAGCAAAGTAGAATATCATGCTTTTGGATGGGCTGCAAATGTGTAATTCTTGGCATTTATATTGTGCTTTAAGGTGCTGAACATGGCTATTTCCATTCTTGGTCCCATAGAATAATAGAATCATAGGGTTGGAAGTGGCCTACAAGACCATTGAGTCCAACCGCCTGCTTTGTGCAGGAAGCCTGATTCCCAGGCAGTCTTCCATCCAAGTACTAACCAGGGCTGACCCTGCTTAGCTTCCAAGATCAGATGAGATTGGGCGCATCCAGCCCTTTTCTTGTATCATTTTATCCTTGTTTATATTACTAACTTCACCATTTGTTCAATGGTTTCAAGACACGTACTAAGCATACAATGTAGTCTAGTATTGTGGGGTGTTAAAAAGCTGAGCCAGAGCCACTCACAACAACCCTGGAATGTGGTCCATTTTTATTATCTCAAACTGTAAATCAGGTGAAGTCTGCCCTCACCTCCCTCTCACTAACAGGCAAAATAGGGGCAGCACTTCACCCGCAAACACATGCAGAAGGTAAAGTCACATGTCCTCCACAGTTTAAGAATGTTCATAAATATACTTATGATTTTCAAATACATATTTGTATTCTAATACAATATATAACATGGCCCTAAGATAGGCCTCTGTGCCAGCTGATTACCTCAATGTGCGTTTCAGGTAAATTAATGGAAAACATGACTAAAGAAAAAACTGTCAAGCACAGAGAAGGACAAGCCCTGCTGAAAAAGATTTGACATGGCTTCCTCAAAGGTAAGTTATGTCTCACAAACCTTTTAGTGTTCCTTGACAGTGTCAATTACAGGGGTGCACAAAAGCCACTTACCTGGTCTCGCAGCTTGCTTCGCGGTGGGGGGGAGGCGCTTCATTGCTCCCCCCAAAGTTCAGGCCGGGGGGGGAGGCTTCCCGCCTCGCCCGGCCAAAATTCAGGCTGGGGAGGAGGCTTCCCGCCTCACCCGGCCGAAATTCAGGCCGGGGAGGAGGCGCCTCGCCTCACCCGGCCGCGAACTAAACAGTTAAAAAAAAAACCAACGCCCCCGTGATAGGCTATGTAACAATTAACGTAGCCTATCACAGTTAGATCTGCAAAGTCAGCCGTGATAGGCTACATTAATCGTCACATAGCCTATCACAGGTGACTTTAAAAAAAAAAAAAGCACGTATGCGAATGGAGGCCCCCATAGGGAGCCGCCATTCGCGTTCCTTATTTGGTTTCTGTAGTCTACGTAAATCTTTACGTAGACTACAGCGACCAAATAAGGAACGTGAATGGTGGCTCCCTATGGGGGCCGCCATTAGCCGTACGCGCATTTTTTTTTTTTAAAGTCACCCGTGATAGGCTATGTGACGATTTACGTAGCCTATCACGGCTGACTTTGCAAATCTAGCCATGATAGGCTACGTTAATCGTCACGTAGCCTATCATGGGGGCGTTTTTTGTTTTTTGTTTTACTTTTATTGGAATGGGGGCGGTGGCAGCTGGTCGAAAGACCGGCTGCCACCGCTGCCCCTGTCAAAGAACTGACGAACCGCTGCCGGGACCCGCTGCCGGGAGGGACATTCGGGAAAGGTAAGTCCCATCCCGGGGGGGGTGCGGGGGGTGTGGGGGTGTGGAGAATTTCTCCCTGAAACTACTTCGGGGGGCCGAACATGTTGGCACTCGGACCCCCGAAGTTTCGGGGAGAAATTCTCCCCCATCCCTAGTCAATTAGGGATGGCGGAGAATTCTGCCACAGATTCCAGTGAGGCTGAATGCACTGGCATTTGGCCCCTCAGAATCTGTGGTGGGATGGCCTCCTGCCCCCCTCCCACCCCGCAGAATCCCCTGGGATGGCACTTACCTGCGGTGGCTTCGGTGGTGGTCTTTGGCGGCGGTGCAGCGTCAGAAGGTGTGGTGGCGGGGGCAGAAGGTGCAGCAGCGGCGGAGGTGGCAGGTGCGGCAGTGGCGGAAGGTGTGGCGACGGGGGCGGCGGCCGGTCTCCTGGCTGGCCGCGGCTGGGCGCAGCGTATGCAAATGGCGGCGGCTACAGCGGCCGCCATTTGCATTCACTATATTTAGCCATTCTAGCCTACATAAATATTTACGTAGGCTAGAACGACGAAAAATAGCGAAAGCAAATGGCAGCTGCCGTAGCCGCCTCCATTTACGTACGCTTTTTTTTTTACTTTGCTGTGATAGGCTACATAAATATTTACGTAGGTTAAGTACAGAGACGCAAATGGTGGCGGCTATGTCTGCTGCCATTTGCGTCCCTGCAGGCTGCCGAGCAACCGGATGTCCGGCTGCAGGCGGCTGGAGCTGGCCGGCGGCTCTGCGGCTTGGCTGCGGAGCAGAGCCAGCCAGGCAGGATTCCGGGGGGGGGGGAGGGACGGAGCGCCTCCCCCCCCATCGAGGATTCCGGGGGGAGGGACGGAGCACCTCCCCCCCAGCGGAACCCGGCGGAGACAGGTAAGGGCAATTTCATACATCCCTAGCTCTCCTTATGTTCTTGTGTTTTTATGGCTATAATTGCTTATGACTCTAAAGAATTTATTGCAGTTAAAACTAGGGTTGTCAGAGAATTCCATGACGGATCTCGGTGAGGCCAAATGCCAGTGCGTTCAGCCCTCCAAAAACCGTCATGGAACGAAGCCCCTGCCCCCCCAACCCACGAAAGGCGCACGGGACGAAGTGCCCGCTGCCCCCACCCCATGAAAGGCATGCGAAACGGAGCACTTACCTGCTCCCGTCCATGCTGCTGTGAGAATGGCAGCCGTCCTGCTGCCGCCATTCGCTTGCTCCTCTTCAGCTGTGATAGGCTATGTAAATACTTATGTAGCCTATCATGGCTAATGCAGGGACACCATGTGTGTCCCTGTGGAGGCCGTGATAGGCTACATAAGTATTTATGTAGCCTATCACGGCAGGGGGAAAAAAAACCCAGCGTACGCAAATGGCGGCAGCTACCGCCATTTGCGTACGCTGGGTTTTTTTTTCCCCCTGCCGTGATAGGATATGTAAATTTTTACATAGCCTATCATGGCGAAAAAAGGGATGCAAATGACGGCGGCTACGACAGCCACCACTTGCGTCCCTGCAGGGCTGCCCAGCGGCCCGATGTCTGGCTGCAGGCAGCTGGAGCCGGCCGGTGGCTCCACAGCTTGGGTGCGGAGCGGAGCCGGCCGGCCAGGATTCCGGGGGTAGGCTCGGAGCGCCTCCCCACCCTCAAGGATTCCAGGGGGAGGGACGGAGCGCCTCCCCCCCAATGGAACCCGGCAGAGCCAGGTAAGCAGGGTTTTGTACACCCCTAGTTAAAACAAAAGGGGATTGTTAAGAGCTCCAACAGGGTCTCTCCAAACTGGGAGAATGGGCATCAAAATAGGAAGTGCGGTTCAATGTAAGTAAGCGTAAAGGGAAGCATGTTGGGGCAAAAAATCCCAACCAAGTATAAGCTGATGGGATCAGAGGGAGCAGTGACTGACCAAGAAAGAGATTTTGGGGTCGTGATGGTTATCTTAATGAAAAAGTCAACCCAGTATGCGCAGCTGTTGTGAAACCGCAAATCACATGTTGGGCAGAAATAGAAAACAAGTTGAAAATAAAACCACACTGCCCTGAGACAAGTCTAGGGTGAAACCACACTTAGAATCATGTGTACAGTTCTGGTCACTTCACCTCAAAACCCCGGGGTGATCACATGAAGATGAACATTGGGAGATCCAGGGAAGATACAATGAAGTACTTGTAAAGAGAAGATCTCAGCAGTCCAGCCTTGCTCAAGAAGAGAAAGCTGCTCCAGAGGGAAGGCCCACAGACTCTGTGTTATTCACAGGCCTGATTTGCTTGTTTTTACATATGTGTTGGGACCAAATTATTAATTAGAGATCAAAGATTATTTGTGGGAATGGTTAGACGTTGTTTTGGTGGGATGAATATAGACTTTAATAGCAGAGTTATAATGCTGTAATATTGTGAAATATGTATCTTCCTATACTAGAAGACCCCCTTCATGGATCACTGCCTTGTTGTGGCGAAGGGGCTTGCGTAACTCAGTGAAGCCATAAGCTATGCCGTGCAGGGCCACCCAAGATGGACAGGTCATGGCAGAGAGTTCTGACAAAATGTGGTCCACTGGAGAAGGAAATGGCAACCCACTCCAGTATTCTTGCCAAGAAAACCCCATGGAACGTATCACAAGGCTAAAAGAGATGACGCCGGAAGATGAGCCCTTCAGGTCGGAAGGTGTCCAATATGCTACTGGGGAAGAGCAGAGGGTATTTCCAAGTAGCGCCAGAAAGAGTGAAGCGGCTGGGCCAAACCCGAAAGGACACTCAGCTGTGGATGTGTCTGGTGGTGAAAAGAAAATCCGATGCTGTAAAGAACAATCTTGTTTAGGAACCTGGAATGTCAGATCAATCAATCAAGGTAAGCTGGAGGTGGTCAAACATGAGATGGCAAGATTGAACATCGACATCTTGGGAATCAGCGAGCTAAAATGGACAGGCATGGGCGAATTTAATTCAGGTGACCATCATATCTACTATTGTGGGCAAGAATCCCTTAGAAGAAATGGAGTAGCACTCATAGTCAACAAAAGGGTGGGAAAAGCAGTACTGGGGTACAATCTGAAAAATGATAGAATGATCTCAGTACGAATCCAAGGCAAACCATTCAACATCACAGTAATTCAAGTCTATGCCCCAACCACTGAGGCCGAAGAAGCTGAGGTTGATCGGTTCTATGAAGACCTACAACACCTTCTAGAACTAACACCAAAAAAAGATGTCCTCTTCATCATAGGGGATTGGAATGCTAAAGTAGGAAGTCAAGAAATCACCGGGATAACAGGCAGGCATGACCTTGGTGTACAAAATGAAGCAGGACAAAAGCTAATAGAGTTTTGCCAAGAGAACATGTTGATCATAGCAAACACTCTTTTCCAACAGCACAAGAGGCGACTCTACACATGGACGTCACCAGATGGTCAATATCGAAATCAGATTGATTATGTCCTTTGCAGCCAAAGATGGAGAAGCTCCATACAGTCAGTAAAAACAAGACCTGGAGCTGACTGTGGCTCAGATCATGAGCTGCTTCTTGCAAAATTTCGGCTTAAATTGAAGAACGTCGGGAAAACCACTAAACCGTTCAGGTATGACCTAAATCATATCCCTGATGAATATACAGTGGAGGTGAGGAATAGATTTCAGGGATTAGACCTCATAGACAGAGTGCCTGAGGAACTATGGACGGAGGTCCGTAACATTGTTCAGGAGGCAGCAACGAAATCCATCCCAAAGAAAAAGAAATGCAAGAAAGCAAAGTGGCTGTCTGAGGAGGCTTTACAAGTAGCTCACGAAAGAAGGGAAGCGAAAAGCAAGGGAGAAAGGGGAAGATATACCCAACTGAATGCAGAGTTCCAGAGAATAGCAAGGAGAGACAAGAAGGCCTTCTTAAATGAACAATGCAAAGAAATCGAGGAAAACAACAGAATGGGAAAGACTAGAGATCTCTTCAAGAAAATTGGAGATCTCAAGGGAACGTTTTGTGCAAAGACGGGCATGATAAAGGACAAAGAAGGCAGGGACCTAACAGAAGCAGATGAGATTAAGAAGAGGTGGCAAGAATACACAGAAGAACTCTACAGGAAAGATCTGAATGTCCCTGATAGCCATGATAGTGCGGTCACTGAACTTGAGCCGGACATCCTAGAGAGTGAAGTCAAGTGGGCCTTAGGAAGCATTAGTAACAACAAAGCTAGCGGAGATGACAGTATTCCAGCCGAGCTATTTAAAATCTTAAATAGTGTTGCAGAACCCAGAGTCAGAGAGACCACGGAGTGAAGGAAAAAGAGATTCTTTATTTAACGCGCGGGCTTAAGGCTGGAATCATTTCCAAAGAGCCAGAAGCCCCGAAATACATCAGCACATTGTTTTTATAGACATTGTGACACATATGAAACGGCTCCTCCTCCCCCTCCCGCATGGGGTTGCAGTCCTCAACATTTCTTTTCCCAGCACCATTGTTTATAATATAAGAACTGGGTTATAGGGTAGCCATGATAAGGAGAGAACAGCAGAGAACAAGATATACAATTGTATGACCTTTGACAAGATAAGAAATTCCTGTGTCTCATCAGCTTACAACAATATATTCAAGGGAGAAAGAGCTCAGCAAGAACATGAAGCATGAGACTGCATGAGGCTACTTAGTCTGACCCCCGATATGGCTGCTACATTCCCCCCTTAAATGCATAATTTCATTACAATTGTAGCATTTCTGATAACTATACAAAGCTTTTTGTGACATACATATTACTTAGCCTCTTGTTGGGCTATTAGAGTGTAGAGGGCAGCAGTTTTACTAGCTGAGACATAAAACAGATTGGTTAAACAGCGCATAAGACAAGGAACGCAGAGACATAACAGTATCTCTATGAACAACACTGGTAGAATTAGGATGAACAATGCTTTAAACCAGCTAAGATCTGGAAGCCAAGGGGTTAACTAATTGAGCTAATTGTTTTGCCTTATTGTTTTGTTAGCTACTATATTGTGCACCTTGTTGATCTGTTCATCTACAGCATTGCCATTATCAGTTAAGTTAAAACAACAGAGCTTTTGGTGTGTCTCACAACTTAAATGATGAAGAAGGAAGAGGTAATCTATACCAGCTCTATTTTCTAGAACTGCACCTCTTAGATCACGCAACTCTTTATTTAACAATGACAATGCTCGTGAGGTGGCATTTATGCTTTTGGCTAAGCTGCAAGCTAACCGGTTGATTTCCAGACCATTAGCCAAGGCTAAACCTGGAACCCTAACCAGTGACATTGCTAAGGCCAATTTTTCTGAGTCAAAATATAACTGCACATGACTATTACAATTTTTAGTTAGTTGGAGTGCTCGAGGCTGCCGTCGACAGATTTTCTTGGGCCACAGGGGAAGAATTGGCACCAGTTCAATTGGCGGCTGAGGCAACATGGGTGGTTATTAGACAAGTTGGCAGGAATGAATGACCAAGTGCGGGAACTATATGTCTAAAACTATTCATGAGGCAAAAGTATGTGGGCATCATTAAAATATATGTTTTGAATTTTATTACAGTGGAAGGGGGCCAGGGATAGCTTTATATTTTCTGGAAAATTTTTTGACAATTAAGCATTCGTGCACATGTAGCATTTGTTTCAGCAATGATGGGGGTGCGTAGAGTGAACTCTGTAGGGGGTAGGATTTTTGCAACCACGCCCCAATTAGCATTTTGGGAATAAGTTAAACTTACACCATAAACTCTTAACATGGTATCTTTTTGAATTTTCCCAGGATGTCTACAGACAGGTATTAGGCAAGAGCTAATAAGCCTGTTTGCAGGTATATCTCTTGGCAAACAAAAATGTTTTACTCTCATGATGTTAGCCAGGTGAAGCCAGTAATTATCAGCAAATCACTGGGACAAACTTCTCCTTCCAGGGGCAGACCCCCCTTTTTGCACCTTATTAAGGAGACACAATGCAACACTACTAACACTACAACACGCATGTTTGATCTTCTTTGGGATCTGACCGTACGCCGGGCAGCTATTCACCTGGCAAGCTGCAGCAGGGTCTAGTCCCCTTCTTCAATTCTCCAGTTGCAGGTCTGACCGTACGCAGGGGGACAGTCTCCCGGTGTGTCCACAGTAAGGTCTAGCCTGAGTCTTCTTACTGCTTTTTCAGAATGATTTTTAAAGGATTTTCAGGATTTCTGTTTACAGTCTACTCTCCCCCTCGCGCTCTCTTGACTCGTGTCCAATGTATCCAGGGTTTAACTCCAGCTGCTTTCATAGCTGCGGGGGTGGAAAGTATGACAGTTCTCAGTCTTTTCCATCTGGGAGTCAAAGGGTTATTTTTCCCTCTTTAACTCATACTTTAACTCTTGGTTGGAAAGGATGAACTTCTGTGATGGGAATTGGGGGCTTATTTTCTAAGACAAAGCGACGCTGGGCTTGAAGAACTTTGCCCAGTGTTTGGACTTCTTGTTTAAGGCTAACGTTTTCTTGCTCTTGATGCCACTCCAGTGTCAATCATGAAGTCAATGTCACGGCCCCTCTCAAGCTGCCTCTCCCTTCGCCCATTCTGGCCCCTTTGGTTTTCTCTTTTGTATTTGATTTATTTTATTTGGGCATTCATGCCACTAATGTCCATCTTGTCCACACTGGTTCTTTTTTAAGAATCTTCTGCCTCTGCCGGGTCTTCTTTTTTTTTTCTTTCGTCCACGTCTTCTTGGGCCTCTGGGTTGAGGGAGGGGGGTATACTGGCGATAGGCATTTGAAAGACACTCCAAGTACGCTCTGGGGCCTCGGTGGCACCTTGCAGCACTTTAGACACTTTGGTCATATTAATTGACTTCTTTATACCTGCCTTTATGGCTTTTAACAGCAGGGTTTGATACTGGGTGAGGCGCTCTAGCCCCACTTGTGTTTTGGGATTCCAGAGGGGAGGTTTACTTACAAGGAGACTTTATTGGGTAACTTACAGCACACTGGCGTACTTAATGGTTGGATCAGACAGCTTCTCTGAACCACGAGCTATTGGGCTAAATGGGTTTTATATCATACATGTTACCCATGAGGCAGCACAACACTAGTAAGCATTTTCAGCATAGGCTAGAAGTGTTTGGTTCTCAGGCACAGCTTCCTGTAAACAACTTCGCTTCCCAAAGTGCTTGATAACACTTTTATTCATTAGTATAGAAACACAAAATTTTTCTCTTTCTTTTGCTTTCTTTTTTTTTTGCTGATCTGCCTGTATTGCAGATCATGTTTCAAACTTCTTATATAAAACTTTCTGCTCCATGCACCAGCCTTGTCTCTTTATTTGTCTTTTTTCAAGTTAAACTCACTTACTTAAACCTTTCTGCCTTATACTAGTCCCAATGACACACATTTGGGATAGGCTCTTCTTCTCCTTCTAGTTACATTTTCTTCATCTTAAAGAACTATTACATTATTGTGGCTACTTTTGTTGTTGTTGTTGTTGTTCAGTCGTTCAGTCGTGTCCGACTCCTCGCGACCCCATGGACCACAGCACGCCAGGCCCTCCTGTCCTGCGCTCTCTCCCGGAGCGTGCTCAAGTTCATATTCATTGCATCCGTGATGCTATCTAGCCATCTCATCCTCTGCCGTCCCCTTCTCCTTTTGCCCTCAGTCTTTCCCAGCATCAGGGTCTTTTCCAGGGAGTTTTCTCTTCGCATTAGGTGGCCAAAATATTGGAGCTTCAGCCTCATTATCTGTCCTTCCAATGAGCAGTCAGGGTTGATTCCCTTTAGGATGGACTGATTTGACCTCCTTGCAGTCCAGGGGACTCGTAAGAGTCTTCTCCAGCACCACAGTTCGAAAGCATCAATTCTTCGGCGCTCAGCCTTCCTTATAGTCCAGCTCTCACAGCCATACACCACCACTGGGAAAACCATAGCTTTGATTAGACGGACCTTTGTTGGCAAGGCGATGTCTCCGCTTCTTACTATGCCGTCCAGGCTTGCCACAGCTTTCCTCCCAAGGAGCAAGCGTCCCCTAATTTCATGGCTACAGTCACTGTCTGCGGTGATCTTGGAGCCCAAGAAAGTAAAATCTGTCACTGCTTCCATTTCCTCCCCCTCCACATGCCAGGAAGTGATAATAAGCTCCAGGCACAATCAGCTGCTTTTAATTTACCCTGGGGGCAACTATGGCCACGCTTCTTTTCTACAAATGTTTTTTCTTTGCCTCTTGCCTTTTTTTCCTTCTTTTTTTTTCTCCCTTCTCTGTCTGCTACTTTCTCTATTTCTTCTTTTCTACTTGCTTTTGTCTTTTCTTCTTGTCATCCATCGGGAACCACACTTAGTATCATTTGGAGTTGCAACTAACACTAATCTGCAAATATCACATATATTTTATGATATCTAAGAAATCATAAAATATACACAACAAACTTTTTCTGCAATTTAACACAATGAATGGAAAACACTTTTTGCATGGTAAGGCATGATGGAGCAGATCCAGCAATCATACTGCTCTTCTGGCTGAAAGCTCAGGGCTCAGCAAAATCAAGGGACGGGCATACCCACACACGCAAAGAGTTCTAGGTCACCATTTTTGCATCGGCAACTCTATGCTGCATGAGTTTTAGCAGAAGGAAATCTAAAAGTCATAGATCAAACTTAGCTTGTTGTACACTGAGCTGACTACAAATACAGACACACGGTCTACAGCGATGAGAGTTCAAGTTTATCCAGAGCTTCACAGCACTGTCCATGGCAAGTCTTTGACAATTTAAAATTTTAGTTCATGTGCAGAGTGTCTCTAAAAAGCCCAGACAATGATGGAGGCAAACAGAGAAGGCTCTGGGCAATGAAGATGCGATGTTTCCAGCAAAGGCTCTCCACTTTTGCATCAGTTTAAAAAGGGAAAGTGTGGCCCTACACCCCTTCTGACAGACAAGGGCCTTTAACTTTTTAGCCAGGCCTCTGTCTAAACAGAGCGGCACAGCTTAGCTCTCTAGCCGTGACGCTTTAACCTGGGCAACTCCTCTGTAAATTCTATTTTACTTTTGTCAGGTTCTCTCACAGACATTTTAAAAACTTACTCTTTTTTTTTCTCTTCTAACCTGGTACACGAAAGCACTGAAACACTGAGTGCCGAAACTCAGGACGCTGGGGGGTGATGGGCATCGCCTTATACTTGCATTTTTCAGGCAGCCATTAATCTTCGGGGAGGCGGTGGGGTGATTTGCAGGACTTCAGAGGCAAGCTTCCCAGTTTGTTTGTATTTGTAAATCCCAAGCTTAAAACAGGACATGATGAGGTACAGGGCAGCCAAATTCTTGCTTTGGCACGGGCAACAAATAACTCGGGTCAGCTTTCTTCGCTGGGGTCTCAAACAGGAAAACAGTCTTAATTTAAAGTTGTAACATCACTGACAGCGTCAGCCAGCCAGCTACACAGATCTCATTGTTTTTCAAGACAGTTGCTCCAATATCTTCTTTTCTTCTCAATCAGGTTGGGTCTCCCAGCTTACACAGTTTATTGCAGCTTCCAGGAGCATAGTAGCGTGATTTTGGCTTGGCCAGGAACATGCTGTCTGGTTTCTCGGTCTCTTCAGCACACACACTTAGGCAGTGTAACACTGGACACTCGAATCAGTGAGATTTCTTCATTGCAGGGAATCCCACGGCAAAAGCTTAATGGTTACGCTCTTTAGAAAACATATAGCCGATGGTCAGTAGCTACAGGCTCTATGCAATTCTAACACAGTTCAAAGCTAAACACGGTTACCTTGACAGAGATCTTCAACATGGTCTCTCCGCTTCATTCTGCTTTGGGACAGTCTTATGGCACACTTTTTACTCGAAGAGGGGTCTAGCCTGTGCTCTGGGGGCTGATTCTTCATCTTTATTTTCTATTTTGCCTTCATCTTCTGGGTCTTCATTTTCAGTTTCCATTTCTTAGGGATTTCATCTCAATTAGGCGAGGTGATGATGTTGCACAACTCAGAACGTTGTGGGCAATTTTCCTGCCCCCCCCTCTCGGCTTGCTAGGCTAACAGCTACTTCTTCGGCCTTACACTCCCATGCTCCCACGCTTTGTTAAAAGCCAGACTGTCCTGCAACATTTTTCTAATTAACAGCCTCAGATCTTTTTTTCCTCTCAGCTCGACCTTGAGCTTTTTGCTGTTTTCTCTATTCTGAATCTTTTTTTTTTTTTTTTTAAAAACCGTTTTCCTTCTTTGTTTGACATACATCTCAAGGGGGTGCAAGGTTTGCTTCCCCCACCACCCATAGCCTCCCTCCTAAATTGAAGACAGACACAATTAGGGAATGGGAATTGGTCAGTGAGTAAGGGGTCTCACTGGCCGACACAAGAGGATTTTATACACCACGCACTTTGCTACTGGCCTGGGCACCCGGACGGTCAACGGTATGCGTCAGAAACCGCAGTAGCCACTCACACAATCATCAATCTCTCCACTGCATCCATATGTCCCTGCCACCCACTTTTCCCACTTTTTACCAGAGCAGAAAGCAGCTTCCCCAGCTTCCTACTGAGTACTGGCATGCTGGGTACTGGCGCCCACTCGGAGGTGTGATCAGGCCCCCCTTCTACCCGCAAGGAGTAGGTTCTTTTGTATACGTATACCACCAACACTGACCTTCTTTATAAGGCGGGGCCCTCTTTTTTTCTGCCCAGTGGCCTTTCTCCCTAAAGGCGGGGCCCTCTTTTTCCCATATACTTGCCTTTCTCCTGAAGGCTTCCAATGTGGGTTTCAACTCAATTGCAGCTGCGATACAGGCAGGGCTCAAGTTCCTTCCTCCGCTTCCCAAGGTTCTCTTGCCGCTCGCTGCCGTTTGGGCGATCCCGGTGCAGGCTTTCTCCCATTCACTCGACAAAAAGGTCGGTGGCGCCAAGAAAGGGAGGCATGCGCCGAGCTCGTCTTCCCGGTGCGGCGATCAAGAACAGGCAACTGCCACCTGTCTGGCTCAGAGCCTGCCACATCCGAGTCACGGCACCATTTATGTTGCAGAACCCAGAGTCAGAGAGACCACGGAGTGAAGGAAAAAGAGATTCTTTATTTAACGCGCGGGCTTAAGGCTGGAGTCATTTCCAAAGAGCCAGAAGCCCCGAAATACATCAGCACATTGTTTTTATAGACATTGTGACACATATGAAACGGCTCCTCCTCCCCCTCCCGCGTGGGGTTGCAGTCCTCAACATTTCTTTTCCCAGCACCATTGTTTATAATATAAGAACTGGGTTATAGGGTAGCCATGATAAGGAGAGAACAGCAGATATACAATTGTATGACCTTTGACAAGATAAGGAATTCCTGTGTCTCGTCAGCTTACAACAATATATTCAAGGGAGAAAGAGCTCAGCGAGAACATGAAGCATGAGACTGCACGAGGCTACTTAGTCTGACCCCCGATATGGCTGCTACATTAAAGTGCTGCATTCAATATGCCAACAAATCTGGAACACTCAACAGTGGCCACAAGACTGGAAAAGGTCAGTTTACATTCCAATTCCAAAGAAGGGCAACGCCAAAGAGTGTTCAAACTACCGCACAATTGCGCTCATTTCACATGCCAGCAAGGTGATGCTCAAAATCCTACAAGCTAGGCTTCAGCAGTATGCGAACCGAGAACTACCGGAAGTACAAGCTGGGTTTCGAAGAGGCAGAGGAACTAGAGATCAAATCGCCAACATTCGCTGCATCATGGAGAAAGCAAGAGAATTCCAGAAAAACGTCTATTTCTGCTTCATTGACTACGCTAAAGCCTTTGATTGTGTGGATCACAACAAACTGTGGCAAATTCTTAAAGTGATGGGAGTACCAGACCACCTTACCTGTCTCCTGAGAAACCTGTACGAGGGTCAAGAGGCAACAGTAAGAACCGGACATGGAACAACCGATTGGTTCAAAATTGGGAAAGGAGTACGACAAGGCTGCATATTGTCACCCTGCTTATTTAACTTATATGCAGAGTACAGCATGAGAAATGCCGGGTTGGATGAATCAGAGGTCGGAATTAAGATTGCCGGGAGAATTATCAACAACCTCCGATATGCAGACGATACCACCCTAATGGCAGAAAGCGAAGAGGATCTCAAGAGCCTCTTGTTGAGGGTGAAAGAGGAGAGTGCAAAAGCTGGTTTGAAACTCAACATTAAAAAAACGAAGATCATGGCATCTGGCCCCATCACTTCCTGGCATATAGAAGGGGAAGAAATGGAAGCAGTGACAGATTTTACTTTCTTGGGCTCCAAGATCACCGCAGACGGTGACTGTAGCCATGAAATTAAAAGACGCTTGCTCCTTGGGAGGAAAGCTATGGCCAACCTAGACAGCATAGTAAGAAGCAGAGACATCACCTTGCCGACAAAGGTCCGTCTAATCAAAGGTATGGTTTTCCCAGTAGTAATGTATGGCTGTGAGAGCTGGACTATAAGGAAGGCTGAGCGCCGAAGAATCGATGCTTTCGAACTGTGGTGCTGGAGAAGACTCGTACGAGTCCCCTGGACTGCAAGGAGGTCAAATCAGTCCATCGTAAAGGACATCAACCCTGAGTGCTCATTGGAAGGACAGATCCTGAAGCTGAAGCTCCAATATTTTGGCCACCTAATGCGAAGAGAAAACTCCCTGGAAAAGACCCTCATGCTGGGAAAGACTGAAGGCAAAAGGAGAAGGGGACGGCAGAGGATGAGATGGCTAGATAGTGAACCATGCTCACAACTCAGGACTTATTGCTGAGTGAACATGCAGAAGATCAGGCCACAACCCTCCCCACAAGAGCCTAAGTATATTTTCCTGGGACTCAGCCTCATTGCATATAACGGGAGTAGACAGACATTGCCTCAAGCGTGCGAGTGCTGTGAAAAATCCAAATGTCCTGTTGGGGATCATTAGGAAAGGAAGCATATCATTTTTGACTTGGAAGGGATCTCAAACATTATCTCATTCAGCCCCCTGTTCAAATGCAGGATCTGCAGTGCAGGACAAAACTACAACATCCCGGAGAGGTGGTCACGCAGCTTCTGCTTAAATACCTCCAAAGAGTATTTCCTGAGGCAGTCTGTTGCATTAGAAAGTTTCTCCAAATGTTTAGCTGAAATCTTCTTCCCTGCCATTTCCACCTATTGGCTCTTGTCCTGTCCTCTGGAGCAACAAAGATCAAGATTGGTCCATCTTTAGCATGATACTCCTACAGATACTTAAGGACACTTAGCACATCCCCTATCCCGCTTCACCTTCTATTCTCCAGGCTAACTTTCAACCGTTCTTGATAGGACTAACCATTGGACTAACTTTCTACTGTTCCAGACTAACATTTACAATCATAAGATCATAAGAAGAGCCCTGCTGGATCAGACCCAGGCTCCATCTAGTCCAGCATTCTGTTCACACAGTAGCCAACCAGCTGATGACCAGGAAACCACAAGCAGGACACACAAGTGCAACAGCAACCCCCCCCCCCATGTTCCCCAGCAACTGGTGTACATAGGCTCACTGACTCTGGTACTGGAGGTAGAACATAGCCATCAGGGCTAGTAGCCATTGATAGCCCTTCTCTCCAAGAATTTGTCCAACCACCTTTTAAATTGGTGGCCATCACTACATCCTGTGGTACTGAATTGTGTAGTTTAACTATGTAATATCAGCCGTATTGAGCATGCACATGGAGAGAAATGTTTGTTCAATTATTTCTTCCCTGATTTAGAGGATGGTTGACATAATTTATGACAATGACATCCAGTCATTCCTCAAATTCCTTTAAGTAGCAAATGTGACCAAAGCTATTGCTTGACTTACAGCACCCATACCAAATTGGTGCTCTTCAGACGTCTGGTAGCGAATTCCACAGTAGCGAATTCCATAGTTAAACTATGTGCTGTGTGTAGAAGTCCTTCCTTTTATCTGTCCTGCATCTCCCACCCATCAGCTTCATGGGATGACCCCTGGTTCTAGTATTTTCAGAGAGGGAGAAAAATGTCCACATTCTCCACACCAGGCATAATTTTGTGGACCTCTATCATGTCTCCCCTTACCCTCCTTTTTAAAAAAGATAAAACAATCCCAGCTTTGTAACCTTCCCTCATAGGGGGGATGCTCCAGCCCCTTGATCATTTGAGTTGCCCTTTTCTCCACCTTTTTCCAGCTGTACAATGTCTTTCTTTAGGTGTGGTGACCAGAACTGTACACAGTATTCCAAGTGTGGTGTGCCAATCTTAAAAGGCAGTTTCGGAGTGTGGTGGCGGTGTGGACAGATTGGGGAACAGTGTCCTTCTCCCTTCACCTCAGCTTGTGTCTGCTCACATGGTTTAAACGAAAAGCGGATGTCTGCTCTGCATGGTAAAGGGATGCAGAACACAGTGTTTTATAATACATTTCCCGACTTTACGGTTCAAAAGGACCCCTTGCAGCTGCAACGTCTGACCTGACAGTCTCTCAAACAGCAAACTATCAAGTACCAGATGACAGGGATACAGGCCTGGTAATCAGGGAAGACTGGAGCTCATAAAATCATTAGTGAGTGGAGCAGCACACAGGAATACACACCACGACTTACCAGGCTAGTCTCGTAGAGGGAGCCTTGTTGAACGTGTACGGTAGAAATCTAGCAAGTGTTGGAGAGATGATTCCACCGATGACATGGTCTCCTGGCTTGTAATGATTCAGTGGGTCTATTCCATCCCTTTCCAAAACCAAGGGGCATTTGGCCTTGAGCATCCCGAAGGTTGCCTCAGAAAACAGCAGCAACAGCTGCCTCTGCCTTACTCCTCCAAACGAATTAGAAGAAGAATTAGAAGAAACCAACCCCCCCTTGCAGGACTGATGTTTAAGTGTCTTTCCTAACACAAATAGAGCCCAGCCAGCCAAGGCTTCACATTTTAAGGGGATGAGAATAAGTAAACTTCACGCCCACACTGTCCTTTTATGCTCCTTTTTTTTTTGCCCATGGATGCAAGACATCACCTCACATTGCTCTCGACTCTGATGTTTATGTCCAAGGACTCAAAAGCAATTAGGGGGATCTCTTGAGCTTTGGCAAGATGAAGAACAAATCACTATGATTTTGGAAATTAGGAGGAGTTGCGTCACTTCTTCAACTTCCTCAACTCTCTATTTGGCCCCATGTGCGGGTGCATGGCTGGAAAAATCACTGGTGCAACGTCACACTCTTGACATGGGCAAGTGAGGGTGGAAAGGTGAGATTGGCCTCACTTTTACTGATGAAACACCTATTTCCTGTTTCTGTATGAAACACTTTCAGATGAAGGAGGATCAAGACAGTCTTCTCGGGTAGCTAAGAGGAATCACACAGCATGGATTAGTTAGTCCTGAAGTTACCTTCTGCTGTATCCAATAGTTAGTAAATCTAGTCCAATATGAACTACTTTCATATGCAGTGGCTCTCCCTTACAATGTGTACAAAAAGGGGCCAGCAACAAACATTACTGTGGTATACTTGTTACTGTTTCTCCCCTCCCATTTTTGGGTAGCGCCACAAAGGTTCAGCAGGTGGTTTGATCTCAGCCTGAAAGAGCTACCATTTGCACAAGGCAGAATCACTAGAACATCATCACCCACCTTAAGCTCTAGGGATGGAGCAGGCTACGAGTCCGTCTAAGTGTCTAATGGGCAGAGCCACCTGTGGAGGTTGGGAGGAGAGAGGAGAGTTCAAAATGGAGGGACGGCCATGCCAGCCAGGTCAGAAGACGGGAGGGGGCTTTTTATCTTTTCTTTTTTTTCTTTTCTGTTCTCCTCATCACTTTTTCTTTGTTTTTAACATATTCCCTACCAATCAGAGGGAAGATAACTGCCCTAGATTATGTTGGTGTAGTAATCATAGTGTGCCAGGGCTGTGTCCAATAATGAGGAGGCTTTGGATCTGGTGGATAAATGGCCATTTTTAACTTATACTTATCAGAGAGCAATCCTAGGTTTCCTGGGTGAGCGTCCCAGGGACCATAGCATGGCTTAGAATCATAGAATCATAGAATAGTCAGGTTGGAAAGGGCCTACAAGACCATCAAGCCCAACCCCCCTGCTCAATGCAGGAATCCAAGTCAGAGCATCCCTGACAGATGGCTGTCCAGCCTCATCTTGATTGTGTCCAGTGTGGAAGAGCCTACTATCTCCCTAGGTAACTGGTTCCACTGTCGTATTGCTCTAAGAGTCTGGATGTTTTTCCTGATGTTCAGCCTGAATCTGGCTTCCTGTCACTTGATCCCATGATTCCGTGTCCTGCACTCCAGGATGATCGAGAAGAGATCCTGGCCTTCCTCCCTGTGACAACCTTTCAAGTCCTTGAAGAGTGCTATCCTATCTCCCCTCAGTCTTCTCTTCTCAAGGCTAAACATGCCCAGTTCTTTCAGTCTCTCTTCATAGGGCTTTGTGTCCAGTCCCCTGATCATCTTTGTTGCCCTCCTCTGAACCCTCTCCGGTTTGTCTGCATCCTTCTTGAAGTGTGGTGCCCAGAACTGGACACAGTACCCCAGATAAGGCCTAACCAGTGCTGAGTAGAGAGGAACTAGTACTTCACGGGATTTGGAAGCTATGCTTTTATTAGGCTTGTTAAGCCTAGGGATGGTGCGGGAGTCCAAGAAGGGGGTGGAGTCTGATGGACTCACCCCCTCCAGCCCCCTGGACCCTGCTCCCTGAGCTGCGGGGCGCTGACAGATGAGCCACAGAGCACCCTGGAGCTCAGGGAGTGGTTGGGAGTGCTGCTGAGGACTCATTCTGCTTCCGCCGCTACACCGCTGGGGAGTGGCCACCCAAGGACCTGTCCTGCCCCTGCTGCTGTCAAGGAAGCCCTGGACAACTGGTGAGGGCAGGAAGGACCTCAACACCACCACAGCCCTCAGGAGGAGGACAGGGCTAGAGCACTTGGGGAGGGTGCTGGGCTGTGGAGGGGCAGCTGCCGTGGTTTGGAGGGTGGGCGGGGCGAGCAGGGAGGCTGGCTGAGCGGGTCTGGGCTGTGCGAGTGCGAGATGAAGCTTGCCAAGCTCCCCCATGGCCCAGATGGAGATGGGTCTGTCCATCCCTAGTCAAACCCCTTCTGAGGTTGGAAGAGGGAGCTGGAGATCCACCCCCACCCCCTCGCAGCCAGCGCACAGAGAACCACACTGCTTGCCTCTCCGAGTTTGGAAAATTGGCCTCAGAGAGGGGGAAAGGGGCATTCCTGTGGGTAGGGAGGGGATGAGACCAGAGAAGCCAGGATCTAACTTACCCTATGCCTCCTCCAGCCTCCTTCCCTTCCCCTCTGTCCGAAGTGCCTTTGCTAGATGGGCTGAAAGGCCCATCCAGCTAAAATAAAGGAGATCAGCGGACAGGGAGGCAAAGATAGATTTATTTATTTATTTATTTATTATTGCATTTATATCCCACCTTTTTTCCTCTTGCAAGGAACCCAAGGCGGCTTACATTATCCTCCTCCTCTCCATTTTATCCTCACAACAACAACCCTGTGAGGTAGGTTGGGCTGAGAGTGTGTGACTGGCCCAAAGTCACCCAGTGAGCTTCCATGGCCAAGTGGGGACTAGAACCCGGATCTCCTGGCTCCCAGTCCAGCACTCTTGCCACTACACCACACTGGCTCTCCAGTCAAAGATTGCCTCCGCCACTCCTCCAGCTCTGATGGCTTCAGCCCAAAGGGCACAGGACTCTCAGAAGCCTCCACATTTAGGGGCTTTCAAGCAGTGAGGGCACAGCCCAGATGACTGTGCTCTGAGAGAACAACCAGCAAACTAGTCTTCCATGGCTCAGGCCTGAAAGACCTGAGGACCCTTCTCTCCCAGTATGAACCTTCCCATATGCTGTGGTCGTCATCGGAGGGTTTCCTCCAAGTGCCTGCTCCAAGGAAGGTCCAGAGGTTTCCAGGGTTCCAAGGGAGAGGACCTTTTTGGCAGTGGCCCTCCTGATTGGATACATCTTTCCCCACTTGGTGCCAACCCAGGTTAAGACCTTCCTGTATCCCCAGGCATTTGACAGCTTTGGATGGGATGGGATACATTTTTTTTTAACCTAGACCTGGGATTTGTATTCTTGATTGTGTTAAAATTGCTTGGTATGTGAATGTTTTTATATTATGTTTTAAGCTGTATTTTAAGTTTTAAATCTTTTGTAAACCACCCAGGGAGCTTTGGCTACTTGGCAGTATAGAAACGTTAATAATAAAAGCAACAAAAACAGAGAATTAAGCTGGGAAATCTCCCTCTCCCATAATACTAGGACCCACTGGGGTCATTCCATGAAGCTGATTTGTAGGAGATTCAGGACAGATAACAGGGACTTCTTCAAACAGAGCATGGTTAAACTGTGGAAGTCACTACCACAGGATGTAGTGATGGCCACCAACTTGGATGGCTTTAGAAGAGGATAAGACAAATTCCTGGAGGAGAAGGCTATCAATGGCTACTGGTACTGATGGTTCTATGCTACATCCAGTGGCAGTGAGCCTGTGTACAGTGATTGCTGGGGAAAATGGGTAGGAGGGTGCCATTTCACTCATGTCCTGCTCATGGGTTCCTGATCGACAGCTGGTTGGCCACTGTGTGAACAGAATGTTGAACTAGATGGGCCCTTGGTCTGATCCAGCAGGACTGTTCTTATCTGCTTAGATGAAGATGAATGTTTTCAGCATGTGTCTACAACTAACAATTGTTGGTGCATTCCTTAATTTCACAGGCAGAGCATTCCAGAATGCAGTGGCCCCTGGCTTCCACTTCCTGGAGGCCTTCAGCACATCCTCAATCACAGTATAACCCACAAGGTTCCTCACAAGGGTCACATGGGCAACTCCCTGCACTAGAGGAATGGACCATTAAAAAAAAAAAATAAAGGAAACGGGCAGCAACACTTGTTCCTGGAATGGGGCAGGTCAGCAGAGATCCCAGAAGAGAGTGATACCATTCATTTCTTTGCTTACTTTAGGAACTGCTAGTTCTTATTACACTGGCAGCCCCTTTCACTAGTGCAACAGAGCTAGTGGAGGCACAGTGGCTGGCAAAGGTGAAGTACAGGCTAAAGGGGCAGGATTTCAACTTGAGATTGATAGGAATATGGTCAAGGAACACCTAATGACTTTGAATGAGTTCAGATCTCCAGGGCCAGGTGAACTGCATCCTAGAGTAATAAAGGAACTGGCAGAAGAACTCTCACAACCACTGTCTATTCTCTTTGAGCAATCATGGAGGATGGGTGAAGTGCCAGATGATTGGAGGAAGGCCAATGTTGTCCCTAACTTCAAAAGGGGTAAAAAGGAGGAACCTGGGAACTACAGACCAGTCAGTCTGACATCAATCCCTGGGAAAATTCTGGAGCAGATTATACAGCAATCAGTCTGTAAGAACTTTGAAAACAATGCAGTGATTACTTGACGCCAACATGGATTTGTCAAGAACAAATCCTGCCAGATGAATCTGATCTCATTTTTTGATCAGGAAACCTCCCTTGTAGACCGTTGGAATGATGTAGACATCATATACCTCGACTTCAGCAAAGCTTTCAACAAAATGCCCCATGATATCCTGATGAGCAAACTAGCTCCAAGTGGGCTAGATGAAACAACGGTCCGGTGGATCCACAGTTGGCTACAGAATCGGACTCAAAGAGTGCTTCTCAATGGGACCTTCTCAAACTGGGGAGAGGTAATGAGTGGGGTACTGCAGGGCTCAGTCCTGGGCCCAGTGCTCTTCAACATTTTTATTAATGACTTGGAGGAGGAGGTGCAGGGAATGCTGATCAAATCTGCAGATAACACAAAATTGGGCAGGATAGCTAATACCTTCTTCTTCATGGATCACTGCCTTGTTGTGGTGAAGGGGCTTGCATAACTCAGTGAAGTCATAAGCTATGTCGTGCAGGGCCACCCAAGACGGACAGGTCATGGCAGAGAGTTCTGACAAAATATGGTCCACTGGAGAAGGAAATGGCAACCCACTCCAGTGTTCTTGCCAAGAAAACCCCATGGAACTTATCACAAGGCTAAAAGAGATGATGCCGGAAGATGAGCCCCTCAGGTCAGAATGCGGTCCAACATACACTACTGGGGAAGAGCAGAGGGAATTTCCAAGTAGCGCCAGAAAGAGTTAAGTGGCTGGGCCAAAGCCGAAAGGACACTCAGCTGTGGATGTGTCTGGTGGTGAAAAGAATATCCAATGCTGTAAAGAACAATATTGTTTAGGAACCTGGAATGTAAGATCAATGAATCAAGGTATGCTGGAGGTGGTCAAACATGAGATGGCAAGATTGAACATCGACATCTTGGGAATCAGCAAACTAAAATGGACAAGCATGGGCGAATTTAATTCAGGTGACCATTATATCTACTACTGTGGGCAAGAATCCCTTAGGAGAAATGGTGTAGCACTCATAGTCAACAAAAGGGTGGGAAAAGCAGTACTGGGGTACAAGCTCAAAAATGATAGAATGATCTCAGTACGAATCCAAGGCAAATCATTCAACTTCACAGGAATTCAAGTCTATGCCCCAACCACTGAGGCCAAAGAAGCTGAGGTTGATCGGTTCTATGAAGACCTACAACACCTTCTAGAACTAACACCAAAAAAAGATGTCCTCTTCATCATGTGGGGATTGAAATGCTAAAGTAGGAAGTCAAGAAATCACTGGGATAACAGGCAAGCATGGCCTTGGTGTACAAAATGAAGCAGGACAAAGGCTCATAGAGTTTTGCCAAGAGAACACGCTGATCATAGCAAACACTCTTTTCCAACAGCACAAGAGGCAACTCTACACATGGACATCACCAGATGGTCAGTATCGAAATCAGATTGATTATGTCCTTTGCAGCCAAAGATGGAGAAGTGCCATACAGTCAGTAAAAACAAGACCTGGAGCTGACTGTGGCTCAGATCATGAGCTTCTTGTTGCAAAATTTTGGCTTAAATTGAAGAATGTAGGGAAAACCACTAAATCATTCAAATATGACCTAAATCATATCCCTTCTAAATATACAGTGGAGGTGAGGAATAGATTTCAGGGATTAGACCTGATAGACAGAGTGCCTGAGGAACTATGGACGGAGGTCCGTAACATTGTTCAGGAGGCAGCAACTCAATCCATCCCAAAGAAAAAGAAATGCAAGAAAGCCAAGTGGCTGTCTGATGAGGCTTGACAAGTAGCTTACGAAAGAAGGGAAGCGAAAAGCAAGGGAGAAAGGGGAAGATATATCCAACTGAATGCAGAGTTCCAGAGAATAGCAAGGAGAGACAAGAAGGCCTTCTTAAATGAACAATGCAAAGAAATCGAGGAAAACAATAGAGTGGGAAAGACGAGAGATCTCTTCAAGAAAATTGGAGGTATCAAGGGAACGTTTTGTGCAAAGACGGGCATGGTAAAGGACAAAGAAGGCAGGGACCTAACAGAAGCAGATGCGATGAAGAAGAGGTGGAAAGAATACACAGAAGAACTATACAGGCAAGATCTGAATGTCTCTGATAGCCATGATAGTGCGATCACTGAACTTGAGCCGGACATCCCAGATAGTGAAGTCAAGTGGGCCTTAGGAAGCATTACTAACAACAAAGCTAGCGGAGATGACAGTATTCCAGCTGAGCTATTTAAAATCCTAAAAGATGATGCTGTTAAAGTGCTGCACTCAATATGCCAACAAATTTGGAACACTCAACAGTGGCCGCAAGACTGGAAAAGGTCAGTTTACATTCCAATTCCAAAGAAGGGCAATGTCAAAGGGTGTTCAAACTACCGTACAATTGCACTCATTTCACATGCCAGCAAGGTGATGCTCAAAATCCTACAAGCTAGGCTTCAGCAGTATGCGAACCAAGAACTACCGGAAGTACAAGCTGGGTTTCGAAGAGGCAGAGGAACTAGAGTTCTTGGGAGATCTGATGCATAAGCAGTGGAGTTTGGCAGACTGTTGGAGTGCTTCAGTCAGCCTTCCTCAACCTGGTTTTCTCCAGAGGTATTTGACTACAACTCTCATCATCCTCATCCAGCATGGTTTCAGGTGTGTCTCCACCTGTGCTTGATCTAGGGATGTACGAAAGTCACTTACCTTTTCAAAGGTTGACATTCGTGGTGGGGGAGAGGCGCTCCATCCCTCCCCCTAAAATTCTGGCCAGGGGGGAGGCGCTCTGTCCCTCCCCCCCGAATCCTGGCCGGCCGGCTCCACTCTGCAGGGATTTTGCAGAGCCGCTGGCCGGCTCCACCAGCGGCCAGACATCCGGCCGCTGGATAGCAGGGACGCAAATGGTGGTGGCTGTAGCCGCCGCCGTTTGCGTCCCTGCAGTCAGCCATGATAGGCTACGTAAATGTTTACATAGCCTATCACGGCTGATTTTTTTAAAAAAAGAATCGCACGTATGCAAATGGCGGCACCCATGGGTGCCATTTGTGTTCCTCATTTTGGCATGTCTTCGTCTACGTAAACATTTACGTAGACTAAGACGGCGAAAATAAGGGGAATGCAAATAGCGTAGACACTACTCTATTTGCGTTCCCCTTATTTTCGCCATCTTAGTCTACGTAAATGTTTACGTAGACTATGACGTGCCAAAAAAAGGAACGCAAATGGCGGCACCCATGGGCACTGCCATTTGCATACATGCATTTTTTCTTTTTTCTTTTAAATCAGCCGTGATAGGCTATGTAAAGATTTATGTAGCCTATCACGGTGATTTTAAAAAATCTAGCCGTGATAGGCTACGTAAATCTTTACGTAGCCTATCACGTTTTTTTGTTTTTGTTTTTTTTTTAACTGGAAATGGCAGTGGCGGCAGCCAGTCGGAAGACTGGCCGCCGCCGCTGCCGCCGCACCGCCGCCGCTGCTGCCGCCGCCGCCAGGAAGATCCGCCCAAGCTAAGTCCCGTCCTGGGGGGGCGGGGGGGGCAGACCATTCCACCACCAGTTTCGGGGGGCCGAATGTGCTGGCATTCAGTCTCCCCGAGATTCGTGGCAAAATTCTCTGACATCCCTACTGCAAACATGTTTTGTTAACTGGTCATGTTTAGTCTTTAAGATTCAGGCTAGGCTAGAGATAAAGGCTCATATATATATATATACATCCTTTTTTTCTTCTCTCCTTTTTTTCTTCTTTTCTCTTTTCTTTAAATCCTTTCTTTTTAAAATGGATATGATATACAGTACTTAAATTTACTGTTGAGGGTGAATGGAAATGTGCACACTCATTTATATATCTAGTAAAAAATACATTTGTGATTGTTGTAAGGTTGCTTTTAAGCTTTGTTATTATATAACATTATAAATTTTATTAGTGATTTGTCATTATTATTATTAGTTATTATTATTTATCATTTTAATCTCCTTCTTTTTTATTACTATTGTTATCATTATTATGAGATTGGTTAGTAAGATTTTTGGCTGGTTCAATTGTTAAGCCTTACTATTATAAGTTAGTTGAAGGGCAATATATGGTTACTAGAAATGAATTGCAGGCCCGGTTCCTTGCTATAAGATTGATGATATGATATTGAAATGTAAGGTTGACTACTTATGCTGTATTGAATTGTAATGTCACCAATGTTATAGGTATAATTTTTAAGTAAAATGGGATTTGAAGTTTCTGTGTAATGGAGTTTAAATTTAATCCTTTTAAATAACTTTTTATATTTTTTTCATGCTTTCTTCTTCCTTCTCCTTCTTCTGTTTTCTGTTTTCTTTCTTCTTCTCCCCCCCCCTTTTCTCTTTTGTTATTGCTGTGTCCTCCTAAACTGTATTGCTGGGGAATTGTAGTTACTGATTAGGTTGTTGGTACTGTTTATTTCATTTATAAAGATAAAAAAATAGAATAAAATGTATTTAACAAAAAAAGAATATCTGCACATTAGCTTCTTTCTATCTGTAGATCTGAGGAATCAGCACAGGATAAGAAAAATAATGGTATTGGAACAGATAATCATTACTATCAACTTTCATCAATTTTCCAAAATAGAAGGGTTGGGTCTAGGGATGTATGAACACGCTTACACACTGTTCGGCCTGGGGGTCTGCAGTGGGGAAATCCAGGCTGAAAGGGCCCCCACATTCATCAGATGTTGTGGGGTGCCTCTCCTCTATTTTATACGGTGGCATTAGCCTACTGTTGTGAAATTACAGCCATAAATTGCATAGTTTACGGCATATGCCTCTGTAAAGCACTTCCTTCTATGTATAGTGTGGCCATTGATGGCACAAATTGTGGCCCTTGACAGCAAAATTTACATAGGAAGATGTGATTGCCGCAAATGATGTAAACTACGCAATTTATGGCTTATTTTTCCATGATAGGTTAATGGCAGCTGCCATTAGCTTCTCACACTGCTTATAATGGAGGAGACCCACCCCGCAGGAAATCCAGCAGACCACATGGAACAACCGATTGGTTCAAAATTGGGAAAGGATTACGACAAGACTGCATATTGTCACCCTGCTTATTTAACTTATATGCAGAGTACATCATGAGAAACGCTGGGTTGGATGAATCACAGGTTAGAATTAAGATTGCTGGGAGAATGGTCAACAACCTCCGATATGCAGACAATACCTCCCTAATGGCAGAAAGCGAAGAGGATCTCAAGAGCCTCTTGTTGAGGGTGAAAGAGGAGAGTGCAAAAGCTGGTTTGAAACTCAACATTAAAAAAACGAAGATCATGGCATCTGGCCCCATCACTTCCTGGCATATAGAAGGGGAAGAAATGGAAGCAGTGACAGATTTTATTTTCTTGGGCTCCAAGATCACCGCAGACGGTGACTGTAGCCATGAAATTAAAAGACGCTTGCTCCTTGGGGGGAAAGCTATGGCTAACCTAGACAGCATAGTAAGAAGCAGAGACATCACCTTGCTGACAAAGGTCCATCTAATCAAAGCTATGGTTTTCCCAGTAGTAACGTATGGCTGTGAGAGCTGGACTATAAGGAAGGCTGAGCGCCGAAGAATTGATGCTTTCGAACTGTGGTGCTGGAGAAGACTCTTACGAGTGCCCTGGACTGCAAGGAGGTCAAATCAGTCAATCCTAAAGGAAATCAACCCTGACTGCTCTTTGGAAGGACAGCTACTGAAGCTGAAGCTCAAATATTTTGGCCACCTCATGCAAAGAGAAAACTCTCTGGAAAAGACCCTGATGCTGGGAAAGACTGAAGGCAAAAGGAGAAGGGGACGGCAGAGGATGAGATGGCTAGAGAGCATCACCGATGCAATGAATATGGACTTGAGCACGCTCCGGGAGACAGCGCAGGACAGGAAGGCCTGGCGTGCTATGGTCCATGGGGTCACGAAGAGTCGGACACGACTGAACGACTGAACAACAAAAGTCTGTGGCATATCCAGTTGAAATGGTCGTGGCTGAAAGGCTGGGACAGGCCCTTCTCAGCTTTGGCTGTTGCAGAGGAAACTGATGGGTCTGTACCTGGTTGTCCAATCATTCCAATGGCTTTTCCAAATCCATAGCCAGAGAAGAGAGGGAGAACTCCATTCCCTCAAGCTAACTCAGGAAGGGACTGAGTTGAAAGGCTCTACATTATCATGAGCATGGGGAGAAAGCAGAAAGTGTATAACTTTGTCTTTGTATCATCAGTTTTATTAAACAGCTACATTGGCTCTGTAAAATAATGGCTTCATTGGGCTCCACAAGCATTTACGATGCTGGATTAAAGCTTCTACGTTATACTGAATTCTTTCTTTGGATTAGGGATGGCGGAGAATTCTGCCATGGATTCCAGCGAGGCTGGATTCTTTAGAATCCAGCCCCCCGGAATCCACGGAAAAATGGCCTCCTGCCCCCCCCCGCCCCCCATAGAATCCCCCCAGGACGGCACTTACTTGGGGTGGATGCAGCGGATTCGGTGGCGGCATCGGTTCCAGCAGTGGCAGCGGCAGCGTCATTGCAGCCATGATAGGCTACATAAGAATTAACGTAGCCTATCACGGCTAACCTCAAAAAAACCCCCACAAAACCCCAGCGTACGCAAACGGCAGCAGCTACAGCGGCCGCCTTTTGCATTCCCTATTTTTCGCCGATTTATCTTACGTAAATATTTACGTAAGATAAAACGGCGGGAAAAAAAGGGGAATACAAATAGTGTAGTGGATGCTATTTGTGGCCATTTATTTTTTGCCGTTCTAGCCTACATAAATTCTTACGTAGTGGATTTGCAGTGGGGGGGGAGGCGCTCGGTCCCTCCCCCTGGAATCCTCCCTGGCCGGCTCCGTGGAGCTGCCGGCCAGGGCTGTCCGCAGCTGGAGTTCCAGCCGCTGATGGGCTGTTGTGCCGTAGCGGCCACCATTTGTGTCCTGCGAAGCTGCCATGATAGGCTACGTAAGTATTTATGTAGCCTATCACAGCAAGCCAAAAAACCCACACAAAACAGCGTACACAAATGGCGGCGGCTACAACAGGGAAACGCAAATAGCGTAGTGGGTGCCCCCCCCGTTTTAGCCTATGTAAATATTTACGTAGGCTATTACAGTGAAAAAAACGGAACGCAAATAGCACCCACTACGCTATTTGTGTTCCCCTTGTTTTCGCTGTAATAACCTATGTAAATATTTACGTAGGCTACAACAACTAAAAATAGGGAACGCAAATGGCAGCCACCGTAGCCACCGCCATTTGCGCACACGGTTTTTTTTGGGGGGCTTGCTGTGAGAGGCTACGTAAATACTTACGTAGCCTATCACAGCCTCCACAGGGAGGCAAAAGGCGTCCTTGCATTAGCCGTGATAGGCTACGTAAGTATTTACGTAGCCTATCATGGCTATGATGAAGAAGCGCATGGCGGCCACAGGGCGGCCGCCATTCACAAGTCAGCGCAGACAGCAGCAGGTAAGTGCTCTGTTTCACATGCCTTTTGTGGGTGGGGGGGCTTCATTCCACCACAGATTTCGGGGGGCCGAATGCAGTGGCATTCGGCCTCACCGAGATCCGTGGCAGAATTCTCTGACATCCCTACCTGTGAGGATAAACTCCTTCCAAGGCATCTTACAAGTCAGATGAAATGCTAGGACTGTGCAGGGATCCCTTGACCCACTCCGGAGGCTGATATGGACCTTCCAAATTGGCCCTGACCTGAAATCCAATCCAGACACCTGAAACACTTTTCACGTGCAACCCTGTGAGCCCAGCACACACCAGCCGTCCAGCTAGCATGTCCCTGCTCACGTGGCTGGGCGGGTAGAAGCTCAGATCATGCCAAAGCAGCCCAAAGCAGTTACAGGTGTGGTCCAACCCACTTTGGAACGCTTCAGTATGCTCCCAACCGACTCTAGAACTGGACCACTTTGGCCGGAATCGCACCACACCACTTAATCATTCAGACCAAGGAGGTGCACAGCCCTAGAAATGTGTTAATACAAACCACTAGGAAAGAATATTAAAAATAACAACTCATAATGATCCATTCCACAGGGTAGTAGATGGTATCAGGCCCTATAAGAGAAAAGAGGGACAGTCTAGCTGAAGCAGGGTCCTGAGGGGATCTTGGCCCACCTTCCTTTCTGTCTCCAAATTAAGAAATGTGTTTGAGTAATGCATTTGATGGTTATCCCAAGAGTGATGGAAGTAGATTTGGGAAGGGTCTGGTGGCCCTGAGGAAAATGGCTAGTCCCTCAGGTGTTCAAGCAAAAGGATCAGCAACTGAGTTTGCACAAATAGCTCAGGGTATGCAGCCAAGTCAGAATCAGCAGAGAGACCGTGTTGGTTCCTTTTGTCACCTGATCCCTGCTATATTTAGGGATGGCGGAGAATTCCGCCACGGATCTCAGTGAGGCCAAATGCCATTGCATTTGCCCCCCCCCCTGAAATCTGTGGCGGAACGAAGCCCCCCTGCCCCACCCCCCCACGAAAGGCGTGTGAAATGGAGCACCTACCTGGTGCCGTTCATGCTGTTTTGCGAATGGCGGCTGTGTCTGCAGCCACCATTCTCTTAGGGATGGCGGAGAATTCCGCCACGGATTTCAGTGAGGCCAAATGCACTGGCATTCGGCCCCCCGAAATCCATGGTGGAATGGCCTCCCACCCCCCGCCACCCCGCAGAATCTCCCTGGAATGAAACTTACCTGGGGCTCCGGCGGTGGCGGCGGTGGTTGGTCTTTCGGCCGGCTGCTGCAGCCGCCATTTGCATCCTGCCAAGCTGCTGTGATAGGCTACGTAAGTATTTACGGAGCTTATCATGGTAAAGGCAGCCACGCAAATGGCGGCTACTACGCCATTTGCGTAGCTGCCTTTACTGTGACAGGCTATGTAAATACTTACGTAGCCTATCACGGAAAGAGCAGCGGCGCAAACAGCGTAATGGCCGCCGTTTGCGTCCCTGCTCTTTGCTGTGATAGGCTACATAAATACTTACATAGCCTATCATGGCAGCCTGGCTGGACACAAATGGCGGGTGCTACGGTGGGCACTATTTGTGTCCACAGCAGCTCAGCCATGGCCGGAACTCTGGCTGCGGACGGCCCTGGCCGGAGGTTCCGCGGAGCTGCCTCAGAGTGGAGCCAGCCAGGAAGGATTCCGGGGGGGACACACGGAGCACCTCCCCCCCACCGCGGAAGCCCCACAACTGAACAAAGTAAGGGATTCGTACATCCCTAGCTGGATTAGAGACTCGAGTGATCCTCTCTGGCCCTCTGCTGTGGTGGTGATGCTACTGTAACACAGGTGAGACCAGGCCAGCAGTTCCCTCCCCTTGCCAGGCTTGCTGGCAAAAAGAGGAAGGCACTGGGGCCCTGCCACTTGGGTTCTTCTTTTGAGATTAGTCCTGGAGGCTTCCAGAACCTCCTAATCCATAGCTTTTTTTAAACAGCAGGCCATATGCCTCAATAGGTCATCTTTCTTTCCTCAACTAACTACGATGCAGACAATTCTCCCTTCTTCATTTCTAGAGTGATGTGACCCCAGTGGAAAAGATTATAATTATTATTTTTTAGAGCTCCTTCTCCTTGCAGGGAATGCTGCCCAGTATTTCTGGATCTACCTAGGGATGTACGAAAGTCACTTACCTTTTCGCAGCTTGGCTTTACGGTGGGGGGGAGGCGCTTCGCTTCTCCCCCTGAAGTTCAGGCGAGGGGGGGAGGCGCCCCGCCTCGCCTGGCTGAAATTCAGGCTGGGGAGAAGCGCCTCGTCTCCCCGGCCGCGAAACAAAAAGTAAAAAAAAAAGACCCCGTGATAGGCTACGTGACGATTTACGTAGCCTATCACGGCTAGATTTCCAAAGTCAGCCATGATAGGCTACGTAAATCGTCACGTAGCTTATCATGGGTGACTTTGGGGGGGGAAAAGCACATACGCAAATGGCGGCACCCATGGGGCACCGCCATTTGCGTTCCTTATTTTGGCACATCTAGTCTACGTAAAGATTTATGTAGACTATGGCGAAAATAAGGGCAACGCAAATAGTGTGCCCTTATTTTCTCCATAGTCTACGTAAATCTTTACGTAGACTAGACGTGCCAAAATAAGGAATGCAAATGGCGGCGCCCCATGGGCGCCGCCATTTGCGTACGTGCTTTTTTTTTTTTCAAAGTCACCCATGATAGGCTACGTGACGATTTATGTAGCGTATCATGGCTAAATTTGGAAATCTAGCCGTGATAGGCTACGTAAATCATTACGTAGCCTATCACGGGTGTTTTTTTTTTTTTACTTTAGTTTTTTTTTTTGTAATGGCGACGGCAGCAGCCGGTCGGGAGACTGGCCGCCATCCCCGCCCGCGCCGAAACGCCGCCGAAACGCCGCTGGGACCCACCGCCGAGAGGGACAGTCGCTGAAGGTAAGTCCCATCCCGGGGGGGGCGGGGGGCCGGCGGAGAATTTCCCAACCAATTTCGGGGGGCCGAATGCGTCGGCGCTCAGCCTCCCAAAGATTCGGGGAGAAATTCTCCACCATCCCTAGATCTACCTGGATCCCACTGGAAACCAACAGGCTATGGATACATTCCATACTTGCCCCCAGCAGAAGCCATGGTACTTATTTGTTCTTGGTCGGACCAGAATTTGAACACATCCCCAGTACTATAGATCAGACACCATGGTTGGTTTTCATCATGAGATGCTCCTTTGTATTTAGGTCAGGTTTCAGTAAAATAATGTAGCACTTGGGAAGAAACATGCAGCCCAGGATCCCAGCACTGGAGGCCAAGATGGAGAAGACCTGCACGGCTACCATGTATTTCCCCTTTGTGCTGAGATAGGAGGGCACAAAGGAAACCCAAACACTGCAAAAGACCAGCATGCTGAAGGTGATCAGTTTGGCTTCATTGAAGGCTGCAGGCAGCTTCCTGGCTAGGAAAGCCACCGTGAAGCAGATGGCAGCCAAGAAGCCCATGTATCCAAGTGCAATGTAGAACATCATCAGAGATCCTTCATTGCATTGCAGGATGATCTGTCCAGACTGAGAGTGCATATCAGAGTCAGGGAAGGGTGGAGATATGCCCAGCCAGATGGTGCAGATGACAATTTGGACACTAGAACAAGAAATTATGATGGAGTTTGCAAGCCTCTTCCCCAGCCATCTCCTCACCTTATTGCCTGGCTTCGTGGCCAGGAAGGCCAGCACCACAGTGATCGTTTTGGCCAACACAGAAGAGACAGCAACAGAGAAGATGATGCTGAAGGCTGTTTGTCGGAGAAGGCAGGTCTCTTTCTTTGGCCAGCCAATGAATAGGAAGGAGGACAAGAAAGCAAGCAAGAGGGAGATAAGCAGAATGTAGGAGAGGTCCCGGTTATTGGATTTGACTATTGGAGTTTCTAGGAATTTAGCGAAGACTACTAAAACAAATCCTGTTATTAGGGATAAGACTAAGACAAAGGAAGTTAGAATGATCCCCAACGTTTCGTTATGGGACAGAAAAGATATTTCCTTGGGGACACATAGATTTCGGTCCCTGTTTGGATGCTGATCTTCTGGGCACTTGGTGCAATGGTCTGCATCTGAAAAGAAGAAGAGTCATTTCAGCATGACGAACATGAGGTGTGCATCCAGAACTGTCAGTGTTGTGTTCCATTTTGAGGAAAGATGTGGATGTGGAAGGGGTCAGGAAACAGGAACTTGTAGCAGGGGAGGGAGAGAGACCAATGTTTGCTCATAAAGGACCTGTTTCGTGTTCAGAAGATACAATCTGTGGCCATATCACAAAAGCAGGATCTCAGGCAGTGAGAGAGTACTGGGCTCGTGCAAGTCAGATTACACAAAACTGAGCTTGATGAATTGATTTGGTTTGAAGACATTTTCCTGTTTTGTTGAGATATGGAATAGCAACTATGTTTAGCTAAACAGTGTTCAGGGTATGATCTATGTGGTTGTCCTATTTTAGTCTTCAGAACAGCCCTGTGAGATATGCTAGGCAAAGTCGTAACGAGTGGGCCAAGGCAGGAAGCCCTGTCTCTGAGCAGGGATTTGAACCTGGTTCTCCCCAGTCCAAGCCCAACACTCCACCTGCATCATCAGCCTTGCTACTCCCAAGGGTGGTCCGTTAAGGTTCATACCCCAAGCATCAATCCCTCATAAAGTCGACTATTCTTACCCTTTCATGGACAATTTTGCAAAAGGGGGTTAAAGCAGTAGAAGAGTGAATCGACACTGGTCAGGAGAGTGGTCTGATCAAGACAGAGTTAGGCAATGTTGTGGAGCAGAGGTTTCCAACTTTTCCATCTTGAACTTGACACCATTTTCACATCCTCTTTTCTGCCAAGGAGCACCTGCATGTCTGCCACAGAATCACAGCACATTGAAGAGGATTCTCTCTCTATGATGGAGGCTGGACTATGTCTGTAATGACATTGCTGCCCCAGTCACATTAAATGCAGAGCTCTTTTTGCGCAGTGTGCTTTAAACCAGGGAAACGAGGTTGGCCTGTGTACAGTGGAAGCTGGTGGATCCAATTTTGGTGGGGATGCGAATGCATTCCGAGTTTCGGTCAGAACCACCGAGGGCTGTAAAGGAGCTATCAAAAGGGTTGAACTCAATCCCCAAAATGGTTTCAGCACCTTGCTCTTTAGAGTTGGGGCTGGTTCTGACTGAACCCAAGGATGGATTCATGGGCTCACTGAAATTGGAGCCCCCACATTTTGCAGAAGACATTTGGGCTTGCCTTAATCATGTATAAATCAGAGCGGGGTGGGTGGGTGATTTATGGGTGGGTTTTAAAACAATGAAGCCAAGAAGGGATAAAAGTTCAAAATGTTTTTAAAATCTTCACTGAAAAGCTCTCCTTATTTAATTCATTTGTTTCTATGACTTTTGAGCCTGCCCTTCAGAAAAAGTGTTAGGAT
This sequence comes from Heloderma suspectum, assembly GCF_057233095.1. Classification (NCBI taxonomy): domain Eukaryota; kingdom Metazoa; phylum Chordata; class Lepidosauria; order Squamata; family Helodermatidae; genus Heloderma; species Heloderma suspectum. Next base: position 398,320,569 of record NC_139459.1, read on the forward strand.
GATTTGCAAGCCAGAAAAATAAAAGACAGTATAAGAAGATCCATTAATCAGAGTTACAAGAAAACAAACAAGAACAGCATCGAAATGTGGTAGAATGGAGAAGCCTGTCATTAAAACCAGATTCACTCTATGTGCCGAAATGGCTAGGCAAATAAAGACATCTTCACCTGGCACTAGAATGGCATCACAGTTGATGAGCCTTCCTGGGGAGGGTGATCTACTAGTGGGGTGCCACAACCAAAAAGGCCCTCTGTCAACTCACAGTCACTTCATTTCAGATGGCAGGAGGATCCAGAAGAGAGCCTCTGATTAGTGTGTAGGCACAAAACAAACCCAAATGTTTTCTCTCTTTCCCAAAGAAACACCCGTTCCTCTGAAGTCACCCACCTTCCTGAGTGGAGATTGTCCCTTGTGCACATGGAACACAAGCATAGCAGCATGGTGGCTCTCCTTTCTGGACCTCCTTTGCATATCCAGGCTGACAGCTCTCAACACATCTGGAATGAGGCACAGTCTAGCGATAAAGAGAATGAGCAGCAAGGAAAACATGTTAGAAATATTTGTGCCTATGGAAATGAAACTGAGAGTTTGGAAAGGACCCATTGAGTTCTCTATTCCCAGTGACCTCAAGTGTCCCCAGGATGTTCTTTGGGCTGTTCATTTGTTTGTTTCAACATTTATATCCAGCATTTCTCTACATAAGTAGACTGAATGCAGAGTGCAAAACTCATAGGTAAGAAGTAAAATAATAAAATAAAATAAAATAAAATGCAAATTGGAACCAACCTAAGCAGAAGAAGAGCAACCATAAAAAACACCAGTGAAGAGACATGACTAGACACCTTATAGATATTAACTAGAGCAGTACAAACACCTCCCGCTTTGCTTCAGACCGACTCGGACCCAACCTGCTTCCTTTCAGATTCACATCCGAACTGAAATACGGATATCCGAATTATTTGGCATTGAAGTTTTCCCCATGACTTACATTGGAAAACAGAAATGGCCATAACTTTTCACTGTATCCACAGAAGTGCATGAAATCTGGGGACCTGGCAATCCATGGAGATGGGATTCCACCCGCTAAAGTTCAGACAGTTTAGCCCAGTTGTTTTTGTGCTAGGCACAGAGAAATTGTGGGGTTCTCAGAAACTGAAACCAAAGGTCTTAATGGGATATTGAGGGAAGTTAGGTGTTTAAGTGGTGATTGGGAGGAGGTCACTGACTTTTCCTAATCTCTGCTGTAGGTTCCTTTAACCCCTCTCCTCTTTCCTATTCAGCCTCACAGTAGATGACCTCAGGCTGTCTTTGGCTGAATGGAATACACATTACCTGCAGAAAACAGGCTGGCAGGCAGGGTGTGCTGTGTTTTCATCACATACTCGCAAAACAAAGAGCTATAACTTTTCACTGGTTGCACAGAAGAGCATGAAATTTAGGCCAAGGGCAGCCCCAATGCCCAAGCCCTGAAGATGCCTCATATTGGGCTTGCTTTGCCACACAGTGTAGTATTAAATATAAATATTATATCTTGATAATATGTGTAGTGCTTTGCCCAATGTATTTTGAATTGTGGACTCATGTGTAGTGCTTTTCCACACATTGTTTCCTTGACCACAATACAAGCACACACACAGAGACACACACCCAGACACACAAAAACAAAAGAAAAGCAAATACAGAACGATGCAGAAGCAAAGAAAATGGTGTGTGTGTGTTTTGTTCTGTGTTTTAGGGAAAAGATATAGAGTTCAAAAATGGGAAGGGAAGGAATACAGGAATTGAGAAGGGCAGGGAATGGGGAGAGCCAAGAAAAAGGGAAGAAAAATGCTGTTTAGAATATTTTATTTTCTTTCCTTTAAGCATCTAGCTGGAAAACTATGAAAAAAGAGTTGAACTACTTTTTAAATTCTTCTTTCTTTCCTATAAATGATCCGGAAAGAAAGAAAGAAAGAAAGAAAGAAAGAAAGAAAGAAAGACAAAGCTAATAAGAATGGTTGAAAAATTCAGAAGGGTGGCGTGGGGGCAAAGAACAAGGCAACAAAAGGAGGAACATAAATGTTCTTTTAAAATGTTTTTTGTTTTTTAAAAAAACAAATAATCTAGAAAAGAAAGAAACAGAATTGTTGAATTGAAAAGGCTTGTTGGGAAAGAATAAGAAGAACAAATCTGCAGTACTACACACACACACACACACACACACACACACACACACCAGATCTAGCCAATGAACTATTCAAGTGTGACAGCTCTCTTTGACTTCTAAGTCCTCTAAAAAGACTTAGGGTTCAATGGAACAAGCATAGGCTGATCTCTCCAAGACATGAAGTATCCCGTCCCCACTGTCACTGACTGGAGACTGCTGGGTTAGGTTCAGCCCCAATGTGGCAACTAGAGTGACCATTCACCAAAGCTCCCTTCCTCCTCCTTCTCTCCCCTTCCCTGGTCTTTCACAAGTTGATACATTTAGATTGAGAAGGCATGAGAAGAGCTCTGAAATTCTGTGTTGGGCCGAGGCACTTTGGTGCTGACCCGCTTCGCTTTGGACTGCCTCAGTGCTCTTCTGATCCACTTTGGACTTTACTGGGGCACCCCTGAAGCACCCTGATTTGCTTTGGTATTCGGATTTGGCACCGAAGCCATGCACAGCCCTAGCATTAACCACATATTGTTAGAGTTTAAAACATGCCTCAAGCCCAAACTATGGCACTAATCCTTACTTGATTAAAATTCCTGGGCCACACAATGGATTTTGGGTTAATGGTGAGCTTTCTCTCTGTGGATGCTTGTCTCTTTATACTCCCAATTTTCACCCTGCTACGAGTCAAATTGGGAAACAGCACCCAATTAATAAATTCAAAGTCAGATTCCAGCTCTCCGTGTTCATCCAGAAACAGTCCACTCCCTGAAGCATTAGAAAACTGGACGTCTCTTAAAAAAGTGTGAAGCTGGAATGACAGAAGATACAGCTACCGTTTAGAAAACATGAAAACACACTCAATGTCTTTCTGGGGATGTAGAGATTTTGTTAAATCTGTTCCATCCATGTTTTGCAGATTCTAAGGCCTCTCTCAACTTGAACCTATCTGGATACTACAATCAGCATCTGAGGCCTTCCTCTGCATGCCTCCTCTGAGGGAGGCTCAGAATGTGGCAGCAAGGGAGAGGGCCTTCTTAGCGGTAGCCTCCAAATTGTGGAATACTCTCCCCAGGGAAATCTGCCTGGCACCAACACTGTCATGTTTTTGACACCAGGTTAAGACTGCCACCTACTCCCAGGCATGTCATGGCATATTATGGCGCATTTATCACAGTTGTTTTTATCAGCTCTATTATCTTAATATAACTTTTGGCATTTTAAACTTTTTTTTTTCAATTGTATGTTAAAGAGGTTATATTCCATTTTTATTATATTGTATTTGTGGTCTGTAATTTCTCTGAACACCCACAAGGTTTCAGCTATTGGGTGGTATAGAAATAAACAAAGACATACATTTGTAAATAAATAGTAAATAAAAATACACTTACTATTTAAAAAGAAAGATGGAGAGATGATGCCTCATTCCTTGAGAGGGGAACTTGAGAGCCTTCAAACATTTCACCCCCACCCCTGCCCCCACCTTCCTTTTTCTAGCCATGAAGGGCAAGGGTCGAGAGGGCACATGGCTGGGGGCCTCACTGCAATCGCCTTGCCCACTTCATCAAGCACAGTAACAGAAATGGATCTTGCAAGACCAGCAAGAGGGACCAGGCACCCCAACTGAATCCACTACAAAATCAGTATCAAGTTTACTGCAAAGACAAATGATTTTATCCTCAAGGTTCTTCAAAAAATGATCCCCACTCTTTCCTGAGGGGTCCAGGGAACCGTTTTATGGAGAGTGCACTAATAATCTCTGGACCACTCAGAATAACTCCCCAGGGAGACTACTTGAGGATGCAAAGGCAGCATGAAAATCAGCTCGTTTGCTGCTGGCACTGCCACACAGTAGGGACGACTACGTGCTTTAACAGATGTTCAGACATTTGCATCCTGAAACTTTTGCCAGTTGCAGTGGTCAGCGGAGGCTGGTGTGTCCCACTTAAACAGGGCTGTGAATCAGCACTGAGTTTCAGTCAGAACTCTAATGGAGCAAACCAAGGTGTGGAAACCACTTTGGTGATCGGGTTCAGCACTTTGGATAGCTCCTTTCTTGGTCGGACTGGTTCTGACTGAAAGCCAGAGCGGATTCACAGCCCCACTGAAATAGGAGCCACCAGCCTCCACTGGAGGGGGTGTAGCCAAAGGAGAAGGGAATACCTGCCAGGGTTGCAGCCTTTGATGTTCTAGCCTGCCTCCTTCACCCATCATCAACATCCATTTATATCGGGATGAATATGCAGCATCTAAGGCATGTGCCAAAGCGTGGACACTGTTGTATGTACTGTAGCTGTCCTGAGACAGGGTTCTCTCTATCTCCTCTGGGGGCAGCATGTCCAGTTGCTCTTTCTCTGTGCATCTTGTCCAACCTTTCTTGGATAATGCATGCTTCAAATACAAACAGTGAAAGGATCTTTCGCAAAACTGTTCAGTAGCAGAAGAAATTGGTTCGTAGTACTCATATCTTGTCCTTTTGGGGGTCTTCATTATGGAGGACAAAGAACCATGGAGGAATGGAAAGAAAGATGGTTTATCAGACAAGATCAGGTTGATGTCTTGAAAAGTTGTTGTGATCCACAGTTTTGCCCCACTTTGTTTCTTTTCAAGTCTTCTTTGTATAAAGATAATTGGAAGAACGCCATAGTGAGAGTCCGCATAGAAAACCATTACTCTGACTGTTCTCCACATGACAGGTAGTTCATTGTCAGACATTTGGTAAATGACATTTCTTGGTAGTCTTTTTGAGAAGGCCACACAAATCCCTTGACTGATTGTGAGTGGTGTCAAGGCCCTCATGAACCTCTCTCCATTGTCGGTGTCCGGAGCATAAAGGCCAATCCACGTCCATCCGAAAAAGAGGAGGAGCTGGACAATCCCCAGGTACTGGGTTTCTTCCTTTGGTGCCATCCGGTAGGCAAAAGGAAACTGAGTTTTATCATTAAGATTGTGCACAACAAAGCCATAACTCATCTAGTGAGGAAAGGAAAAGACTGGTGTTTAGCTTTAAAACATAAACAAAAACAAACAATATTGTATGGTTTTGTTTCATTCTGGTGCTCATTTTACTTTGGTTTTATTCTGCACAGTTCTCATTTTGCTTTAAAGATCATACCTTGTTTTTAATGGGCTGTGAATAAATAAATAAATAAATAAATAAAAAATAAAGATCGAATAATTGCTGACCACAATTATTAACATCTAACAAAATGTGTGTCACTATGAGAGCTTTTTTGGTATATGTTGAAGTGGGTTGCCAAAATTCCCGAAGGATGTTTCTGGTACTGCCATTCTGTGTGTGACTTGCCAAAGAAGTCCACTGGGTTCCTTGTCAGTGTAACCCAAGCCACTCCACCCCATCTCAAAGCAACAGCATCCCAAAGACTCTCCCTTTCTTTTCCCCATAGGAGTGGATGCTAACCTGTTACCTATATAAAATTAAGTGGAGCTGTACTGCTGAAGACGCCTCTAGGTGTAGGCTGAACCTGCCCTTGTGTCAGGTGACCCAACTGTAAAGGGAAGATTTAGCCTTGCCACACACAACTCTGTTCCTGAAACTGTGTGGGGGACACACTAGAGCATTTTTTCAGGAATTACAGCCAACAGGAGGAAATAAGAGCAGAAAAGGCTCTAGGGCCATGGCTTCAGTGAAGGTGTGGGCAAATATATGAGTCCACAGGCACCGTTGTCACCGGATCTGGTCATGCAGCTTAAATGGTTTCATAGCAGGATCAGGCACCCCACAGCCTGTCAAACACATTGGGGTCTCATTAGAGCCTCATTCAGGTATTACAGCCCTGACTTGACAGCATGAGCAGGAAAGGCTGTGTGGGTGAGCCTTTAGCTCAGTGGTTGGTAACAGCATAAGGAGACCATACGAACATAAGAAGAGCCATGCTGGACCAGATCAAAGGTCCATGTAGTCCAGCATTCTGTTCTGAGTTGTGACAGTGGCCAACCAGTGCACGTGTGAAACCCTGAGAAGGAGGTCAGTGCAACAGCACCCTCCTGCCCATGTCCCCCACCAGCTGGTGCACAGAGGCATAGTGCCTCTGATACTGGAGGTAGACATGTATCTGGGGGTTCATTGTCTCCAGTGGAAGACTGCATGGCCTAAAATCCACCATCATCCGATCCAGTCACAAAGCTGAAATCAAAAGGTGGAATCCAACAAAAGTCTTACTTAGAGTACACCCACTGAAATGAATGGGACATGTTAGTTAACCCCAAGTAGGGATGGCAGAGAATTCCGCCACGGATCTCGGGGAGGCCGAATGCCAGTGCATTCGGCCCCCCTAAATCTGTGGCGGAACAGCCTGCCTCCCTACCTCCCCACGGATCCCCCCAGGATGAGAATTACCTGGGGCGGATCTTCCAGGTGGCAGTGGCTCTGGCGGTGGCCGCAGCTGCTGCAGCTGGTCTTCCAACTGGCTGCCACTGCCGCCATTTGCAGGTTTTTGTGTTTTTTTTACACCCACGTGATAGGCTATGTAAGTTTTTACGTAGCCTAAAATGTCTGGGTAAAAAAGAAAAGAAAAGGCATACGCAAATGGCAGCGGCTACGGCCACCATCATTTGCGTACGCCTTTTTTTTTTTTTAACCCAGACGTTTTAGGCTACGTAAAAACTTACGTAGCCTAAAATGACTGGGTTAAAAAAAAAAAAGCATACGCAAATGGCGGCGGCTATGGCCGCCGCCATTTGCGTTTATTTATTTATTTTTATTTATTTATTGCATTTATGCCCTGCCTTTTTTTCCTCTTGCAAGGAACCCAAGGCTGCTTACATTATCCTCCTCCTCTCCATTTTATCCTCACAACAACAACCCTGTGAGGTGGGTTGGGCTGAGAGTGTGTGACTGGCCCAAAGTCACCCAATGAGCTTCCATGGCCGAGTGGGGACTAGAACCTGGATCTCCCAGCTCCTAGTCCAACACTCTTGCCACTACACCACACTGGCTCTCATTTTGGTTTCTTATTTTCTTATTTTCTTTTCTTAGTTTCTTATTTTGGGCCATCTTAGTCTACGTAAATAATTACGTAGACTAAGACGGCGAAAATAAGGGGAATGCAAATAGCGTCCACTACGCTATTTGCATTCCCCTTATTTTCACCATCCTAGTCTACGTAAATATTTACGTAGATTAAGACATCAAAAATAAGGAACTAAGAACTAAATCTTGTACATTTGCGTACACAGTTTTTTTTTTCCCCAGAGCCCTCCGCGGCTGGAAATCCGGCTGCAGACGGCTCTGGCCTGGCTGGGCCTGGCCAGCTGCTGAGCCGGCCAAGGAGGATTCTGGGGGGGGAGGAACGGAGCGCCTCCCCCCCATCCAGGATTCCGGGGGGAGGGACGGAGCGCCTCCCCCCCATCCAGGATTCCGGGGGGGGGAGGGACGGAGCGCCTCCCCCCCATCCAGGATTCCGGGGGGGGGAGGGACGGAGCGCCTCCCCCCCATCCAGGATTCCGGGGGGGGGAGGGACGGAGCGCCTCCCCCCCATCCAGGATTCCGGGGGGAGGGACGGAGCGCCTCCCCCCCATCCAGGATTCCGGGGGGGGGGAGGGACGGAGCGCCTCCCCCCCATCCAGGATTCCGGGGGGGGGAGGGACGGAGCGCCTCCCCCCCATCCAGGATTCCGGGGGGGGGGAGGGACGGAGCGCCTCCCCCCCATCCAGGATTCCGGGGGGGGGGAGGGACGGAGCGCCTCCCCCCCATCCAGGATTCCGGGGGGGGGAGGGACGGAGCGCCTCCCCCCCATCCAGGATTCCGGGGGGAGGGACGGAGCGCCTCCCCCCCATCCAGGATTCCGGGGGGGGGAGGGACGGAGCGCCTCCCCCCCATCCAGGATTCCGGGGGGGGGAGGGACGGAGCGCCTCCCCCCCATCCAGGATTCCGGGGGGGGGAGGGACGGAGCGCCTCCCCCCCATCCAGGATTCCGGGGGGAGGGACGGAGCGCCTCCCCCCCATCCAGGATTCCGGGGGGGGGGAGGGACGGAGCGCCTCCCCCCCATCCAGGATTCCGGGGGGGGGAGGGACGGAGCGCCTCCCCCCCATCCAGGATTCCGGGGGGGGGGAGGGACGGAGCGCCTCCCCCCCATCCAGGATTCCGGGGGGGGGGAGGGACGGAGCGCCTCCCCCCCATCCAGGATTCCGGGGGGGGGAGGGACGGAGCGCCTCCCCCCCATCCAGGATTCCGGGGGGAGGGACGGAGCGCCTCCCCCCCATCCAGGATTCCGGGGGGGGGGAGGGACGGAGCGCCTCCCCCCCATCCAGGATTCCGGGGGGGGGAGGGACGGAGCGCCTCCCCCCCATCCAGGATTCCGGGGGGGGGAGGGACGGAGCGCCTCCCCCCCATCCAGGATTCCGGGGGGGGGAGGGACGGAGCGCCTCCCCCCCATCCAGGATTCCGGGGGGAGGGACGGAGCGCCTCCCCCCCATCCAGGATTCCGGGGGGAGGGACGGAGCGCCTCCCCCCCATCCAGGATTCCGGGGGGAGGGACGGAGCGCCTCCCCCCCATCCAGGATTCCGGGGGGAGGGACGGAGCGCCTCCCCCCCATCCAGGATTCCGGGGGGGGGGAGGGACGGAGCGCCTCCCCCCCATCCAGGATTCCGGGGGGAGGGACGGAGCGCCTCCCCCCCATCCAGGATTCCGGGGGGGGGAAGGGACGGAGCGCCTCCCCCCCATCCAGGATTCCGGGGGGAGGGACGGAGCGCCTCCCCCCCATCCAGGATTCCGGGGGGAGGGACGGAGCGCCTCCCCCCCATCCAGGATTCCGGGGGGGGGGAGGGACGGAGCGCCTCCCCCCCATCCAGGATTCCGGGGGGAGGGACGGAGCGCCTCCCCCCCATCCAGGATTCCGGGGGGAGGGACGGAGCGCCTCCCCCCCATCCAGGATTCCGGGGGGGGGGAGGGACGGAGCGCCTCCCCCCCATCCAGGATTCCGGGGGGGGGGAGGGACGGAGCGCCTCCCCCCCATCCAGGATTCCGGGGGGGGGGAGGGACGGAGCGCCTCCCCCCCATCCAGGATTCCGGGGGGAGGGACGGAGCGCCTCCCCCCCATCCAGGATTCCGGGGGGAGGGACGGAGCGCCTCCCCCCCATCCAGGATTCCGGGGGGAGGGACGGAGCGCCTCCCCCCCATCCAGGATTCCGGGGGGAGGGACGGAGCGCCTCCCCCCCATCCAGGATTCCAGGGGGAGGGATGGAGCATCAGCATAATCCGCGAACCGGTAAGTGATTTTCGTACATCCCTAACTCCAAATGATTCTGCTGGTAAAGGAAAGTGTGCAGGGAGAACACACCATGTTTCCCAGAAGAATCAGGCTGGCAGGTTGTGGAAATGCAGCAGCAGAATCATGGCAGTGACCCGGATGATGCATTTTACCCACCGCTGCTTTAGCTTCTCCCCTGTTGTCATGTGCATGTTGCTGACTTCCCTGTGTTTCAGTGTAACTTCAGCAGTAAGGAGGCAAGAATCTCTTCAACAAGTGCTTAACAACCCTGGGAGGTCAGAATGAACCCTGGAAGATTCCTTCATGGGTAAGTAACATGGTAGATGAAAAGTACATATGGGTTCAAAATGCTGATTGGGCTCTGCTTCCATCCAGGTGCCACCTAATGATTAGAAGTTGGCATTAGAAGGGTTCTTAGCCTGTGGTCCCTCCGCACCTGCCCCACCATTCCAGCTCCTGCAGCTCGGACTGATTATGGTCCTCCATCAGGTCACTTCCTGATGCCTTGGCTCCCAAACCAAAGCTCCACTACTGCCACTACCCACCTCCAGCACACGATCCAGAGGACCAGCTTTCCCAGTGGACAGAGGTGCCTTGAAGTGGAATTCAAGCCAAGCAAGTGCTCAGCTCACATTTTTATGAACCTGTCATCCTCTCCACTCCCAATTCATACCTGTGGGATTTTGTAGATGCCTGACATGGTTGAAATCAGCATGGAGAGGTCAGATTCAGCCCTTTCAAGGACAGCCAGCAGGTGATTCTTTCTCCCACAGCTGTAGTTTGGAAGATTGCTTTCCCCACCAGCAGCCAGCTGTAGCATTGCATAGGAAGTTGTTCTTCCATCAAAGTGGGACTTATAAACATCGTAGCCCAGGGTGATGTTGGGTAAGAGCCTGGGGTTCTGGTTGATCTCCTGAATGGCAAACAAGAAGGCCAGGATGTGCCAGTACCTTGGACCTAGCAAACTGCAAAACAAGAAATGAAAATAAAAAGTCATGTACTTCCTTTTTTAAATCTAAAGCCCTTTGAGGGGAATATAAAACTCAGGGAGCTGATCCTCACATAACAGTTTGTATGTTTGTAGGGACCAGCAAACCAAATGTTGTAGCAAGTAGATAACTATCAGTTGGCCATTTAAACACAAAGGTAGAGAGATTATGCCTCATTCTTGGAGATAGCAAGTCCACAGCGTTCAAAGAACAAAATCTATGCCTATATTTACGTTACATTTCTTTACTACCCCATCACTGAAGCTCTCTGGATTTTACAAAAATTCAGATGCATTATACAAAGTCTAAAACCATTTACAGAAATCGGTGGTGATGTTCCGCAAACTCAAATACCGCCAGTGGACCTCTCCAGAATCTTTCTGTTGGACAACCAGTTGCACAACCAGTGGCAAAGCAGGTGCAAGGTAGTTGCTCAGCGGATTGCACAACAGATTGCACAAGGGGGGCAAACAGTTGCATGCCTGAAGCAGAATGCCCCATAGGTGGCACAACTGGTTGCACATCTGGAGGCCCAATCATTGCACAAGCATAATGCAAGACCCCCTGCACAACCACACTCATGCAAATGTAACTTTAGTTGGATTCTTCTCTTGCACATTGTTCAGATCCTAGAGTCCGCTAGCGCACTGGACACTGCCTAGACAACATAGACTTGAACAAATCTAATCAACCATAGGATGAAATGAGGACCTGATTAACAACTCATCACATGCTGTGAAATGCCTGAGAGAAGAGAAATGTCTTAACTTGGCTCTGAGAAGAAAACAGTGTTCGCACCAGGTAGGCCTCATACACACACAGACACACACATGCGCGCGCATATATATTCAGTGAAACGTCTTAGACACAATGGCCTTAATCCGGAGGACAATTTGTAGGGACTACAGAACTCATACCACTTTTTTGTTTTGTTTTTTTCCCTGCAGGAATTCCACACTCTCTGTTAGTCATTCTATCATACATACGCATGCACGCACGCACACACTCATGCACACACACACACACACACACACAGATACGCAATTCTTACCCCCAGACTGAAGCAGCCTGTGGCAAGACATTTAAACTCAGATTCACATTTTCTCTTGGATTTGCAGTTGCTTCCAATAGAACAAACAAAAGACAAAGACATGCTTGACAAAAGGGGAAATTTCTGGATCTATACACTCATAATGTATGTCCCATATCTAACAGTGGTATTGTCAGATAAGCGACATACATTCTGCTGATACTTTTGAGGAAGTTAGTTCCAATTGGGACTGGGAAATATAAAAAACATATGCCCTGAAAAATATTTGTGTGTGTGGGGAGGGATTCTTGAAAGTGTCACCCCCAATTTTCACACCCAATAACACAGCCTGTTCAGTCACCATCTCTCCAAATATTCAATTGCAATGGTGCTGCATTTGGCTCTGCTTACTGCAGAATAGCTTCAGTTCAATGATATCCATTTGCTACCTTGTAATAATCATTAATGCTGGGGATGGAGGGGACAGCCACGTGATGGCATTTTTTGTTTAGACTATGCCCAAGAAAGAGACACCGTAGGTTCACCCTGTGTCTTCTCACAGCGTGTTTGTTCTTTAGTTGCGACTATGTAAGAAATCTCTGATTATCCAGCCATATGTCATCATGCTGAGTAAGATAGTCCTAAATGCTAACGATGCTCCAAATTTTCCTTCAAAAGGCACAACAGGGGCAAAGTAGGGAGAGTGAATGACTAGGGATGACCAGGGGTATGAGGAAATAGGGGCGATTTCCAGTAAATGGGGGCAATGGCCGTCCAGGTTGGGAAGCAGTTAATCATCACTACTTACCAATCAACCCTGGTGAAAGGGGACTCAGAAAAGACGTATGGCTGGAGATACTTAAGATATTGTGAAGATAAGACTCCACTAATGAGGTAGTCTCCTGGCCGGTAGTAATTGAGTGCTCCTTTTTGATTTCTGACTGGAACCAAGGGACATTCTTCTTTTTGCGTCTTGCAGGCTGCATGAGGCAGCAGCAGCAGCAGAAGCAGCAGCAGTGATACCATGGCGGTTCTGCTGCCTTGCTCCTTCTGACTGGTCCTCTCAGCTCCAAAGTCAGCTGGTCAGAAGAAGCCAGAAAAGTCTTGCAAGGGCGAGGCTGCAGTCACTTTATGAATACAATGACTTCTGAGCTGAAAGAGAATTCCACCAAACTGCACCGCAGTCGTGGTCATCCCAGGCTGCCCTCGAACTCAGCACCGGTAGCACAGGGGGTATTTAATACATGCAGCTTTTCAGGCATGCTGCAAGAAGTTACCTCATGTTGCCTTTGATGCTCCTGCTTAGGTCATTGGTCTCAAAGGGAATCTCCAGAAAGCAGAGACTGCTTGAGCTTTGGCAAGGATCAGAATCAATCACAACGTTTTTGAGATTTACCAGAGGAAGCATCGCCTCTGAAACTTCATGGACTCTTGGGGTGGCTTAAGCCCCAGGTGCAGAGCTGGAGAAAAACATGTTTTTGAGAACTCACTAATGAGGTTTCATCTTCTGACATGGGCGTGGGAGTGACTGTGGCCTGAGCTTCGTTGGAGAATGATCAACGAAAAACACACTATCAAAAAAAATCTGGTTGGATGTATACCACTGGTTGGGGTGGGAGGATATGTAGTCTTCCACATGTATTGGACAATGTCCTGTCAGCCCTACCCAGTGGTGAGGAATGTTGGGAGTTATAGTCCAAAAACATCCAGAAGGCCACACTGTTGGTGTCTCTTAGGGGGGAGCGGTCTGGGATTGGATACTTAACTCCTCCTTCTGAGGTCAGAGTGCTGTCTCTGACCTCAGAAGAGTTTCCGAATCCATCCTATGCTTCCTGGGACACTCACCCAGGGAGTATAGGATGGCTCTCAAAGAGATGAACTTTCAGGATGCTGAGAAAATAAATGTAGTTTTATTCCAAGAAGTAGAATCAGAATCACAGAATCATGGAATCATAGAATAGTAGGGTTGGAAGGGGCTTACAAGACTATTGAGCCCAACCCCCTGCTCAATGCAGGAATCCAAGTCAGAGCATCCCTGACAGGTGGCTGTCCAGCCTCACCTTGAATGCCTCCATTGTGGGAGAGCCCACTACCTCCCTAGGTCATGGCTTCCATCGTTGTATTGCTCTAACCATCAAGAAGTTTCTCCTGATGTTCATCCGGAATCTGGCTTCCTGTAACTTGAGCCCATTATTCCGTGTCCTGCATTCAGGGATGATCAAGAACAGATCCCGGACTTCCTCTCTGTGACAAACTTTCAAGTACTTGAAGAGCGCTATTATATCTCCCCTCAGTCTTCTCTTTTCAAGGCTAAACATGCCCAATTCTTCCAGTCTCTCTTCACAGGGCTTTGTTTCCAGTCCCCTGATCATCTTTGTTGCCCTCCTCTTAACCCTCTCCAGTTTGTTTGCATCCTTCTTAAAATGTGGTGCTCAGAGCTGGACACAGTACTCCAGATGAGGCCTAACCAGTGCTGAGTAGAGGGGAACTAGTACTTCCCAGGTTTTGGAAGCTATGCTTCTATGAATGCAGCCCAAAAGAGCATTTGCCTTTTTTGCAGCCACATCACATGGTTGGCTCATATTCAGCATGTGATCGACAACAATCGACCAGGTTTCATCAGGTACTTCTTTCAGGGAAGCACTATTGATACACCACAGCATCACAGGGAAACCTGTTTGGTCTGTCACTTTGTTTCAACACTTATGTGCCATCTTCTCTTTACATATGCTCACAAGATGTGCAAAACTATAAGACATAAAACAATGAAAAGAACTAAAATACAATCCTAGAAGAATGGAAATTATGAAGAACGGCAATCAAACAGCAGCCATAAAACTGGTTACTGTCTGATTGCAATCGATATGTTACATATAAAACAGACTTCTTTGCTACAGCTTCAAAACGTATTTGTGTAGCCGCTACGGATGGACAGACTCACCTCCATCTGGGGCCGTTGGGCCCTGACCCACCATTTTGCTTAGAAAATTTGGCTTGGGCCTTTCCAGAGCAATGTTGTGCAAATTGTGGCCATAAAGGGGCGATCTGTGCAACACTGCAGGTGTGAATCACACCTGTAATGTTGTGTAGATCACACACTTATGGCTGCAATGTGTGCAGCACTGCAGTCCCAGAAAGACCTGAGCCATCATTTCTACATAAATGGTGACTCAGGGAAGGAGTGGGCAGCTCTGTCGGATGCCTGAGGACCATGTGGCACTCATGGACAGGTCTGGTGAGTGCTGGGTGGTCCATGAATGGGGACCAGGGGGCTACGTGGAGGGGAGTCCACCCCCATATTGGGCGCCTGCCCACGACATCCCTAGTAGTTACTCTGAATGCTGTTGCAGTTGACTGTGTAGGAGATGTGTGAACTAGACTCTTGTCTTATGCTCTGTTATTACATGATTGTTTCTAAGCTATGTTGTTTGTAATGGCTATCAGTCAAATAAAATAAAATGTATCAGTGACAGTGAGTGAGCAGTAGGCATGATTATGAGCTCGCACGCATGTGCATTAGGTCTCACAATAATTAACATACACTACACAGTGAAACTATGGGATTTACTTCCACAGGGTATAGTGATGGCCACCAATTTGTATGGCTTTAAAGAGGGAATGGACACATTCATGGAGGATAAGGCTATCTAGGGCTACTAGTCTTGATGGCTATATGCCACCTCAAGGATCAGAGGCAGTATGTACACCAGTTGCAGGGGAACATACTGTAGGTGGGATGGTGCTGTTGCCCTCATGTTCTACTCTGTGTTTTTCATGGGTAGCTGGTAGGGATGGCGGAGAATTTCTCCATGAATCTTCGGGAGGCCGAATGCCAACGCATTCGGCCCCCTGAAATTGGTGTGGAAATTCTCCGCCAGCCCCCCCCCCCCGGGATGGGACTTACCATGGCCAAATGTCCCTCTCAGTGGCGGGTCCCTGCGGAATCTTCGACGGGGAGGGAGGTACTCCGTCCCTCCCCCCAGAGTCCTGCCTGGCTGGCTCCGCTCCGTGGGGATTCCGCAGAGCTGCCGGCCGGCTCCGCCCGCAGCTGGACATCTGGCCACTGGGCAGCAGGAACACAAATGGCGGCGGCCGTAGCCACCGCCGTTTGTGTCCCTGAACTTAACCATGATAGGCTACGTAAATATTTACGTAGCCTATCACAGCAAAGTAAAAAAAAAAAAAAAGTTTACACAAATGGCAGCAGCTATGGCAGCCGCCATTTGCATTTGCTATTTTTCACCATTCTAGCCTACGTAAATATTTATGTAGGGTAGAATGGCAAAAAATAGTGAACGCAAATGTTGGCCACCATAGCTGCCGCAATTTCGTATGCTGAGACCAGCCGCCACTGCCGCTGCACCCACCAAACGGGTTCGCGTTCAAAAAATAGCGAACGCAAATGGTGGCCGCCGTAGCTGCCACCATTTGCGTACTCTGCGCCGAGCCCTGGCTGGCCAGGAGACCAGCCGCTGCACCTGCCGCCGCACCTGCCACCGGTGCACCCGCCGCCGCCGCACCCCCTGTGGCTCAGCAAGCTCGTGGGAGCTCAAGCTCTGGGGGGAGGTGCTCGAGTGGAGGCAGAGCTTCAGTGGGTACCTGCCGATACCAGATGTGGGTGGGTTTGTCCACCCCTACCCCTGTCATGTGCCATGGGTGGTAGGCCTATAATTGTTTACAGAAAGAAATTGTTTCACCAGCAACCTTGTGTACTTCAGTTAATAAGTGGCCCAGTGTACAAACAAATGCCAAAGGCAATTCTGTGACATTTGTATTTGGCTCAGAACAAACATTATTTCAAATGTGCATACATCTAGGAACAATATTATTATTATTATTATTATTATTATTATTATTATTAACACTAGAGTAGGTGCGAGGCACCCTATGTTGTTCTTAAATGCCCCACTATCCATCATGCTTGGGTCCCAATCTGGAGCAGGTCCCCTGAAATACTCTAGTGTAAAAATGGAATAGAAATATGTAGAGAGACATTTAAAGTAATGTCTGTTTTGGCTCTTACTATCAGAATTAAATGTTCCGTTAATAGCCTTCAGTGTGCTAGGAACATTTTAGAACTTTTGTTAGGAGGGCTCCGTCTCTCAACCTTCCTTCTCAATCAAATGATTAGATCAGGCAGCTGAAACCCATTGGCCTTTTTAACACCATCACCATGCTGTCCTTATTTTCTTCCATCCTTTATTTCTCCACCCACCCCCAAGGGCAAGAAAGAGGAACACTCACAACATAATCTGCAAAACAAAGAAATCTGCAATGTGTTGGGTTCTCCACTCAATAAGGCATGAGGCTGCAGGTCAGGGCTGAGTTAACACAAATCCTTTATTCATGCATGAAGGTTGGCTGCTAACAAAGGGGAAACAACAACCCTCCTTCCAGAACAACACATTCATATACCTGAGGAAAAACTGGCCCAAGGACCAATCACAGTATGTCACCATATATGGCACCTAATATCCACTAATTACAGCAATTTCTTAATCATATGATTATTCTAAATTAGGACTGCTTTATTGCAAAGCTTTTACAGACTCAACAATTAGCAAAGTTAGAAAGCAATAGTTGGCAAAGTGAGTGAATATGTTCCAGGAAAGATCTAGCACATTATGGAAGCATTCCAAGTTTCTTTTCTTTGTTGTTGTTCAGTCGTTCAGTCGTGTCCAACT
Source organism: Heloderma suspectum (assembly GCF_057233095.1). Taxonomy (NCBI): domain Eukaryota; kingdom Metazoa; phylum Chordata; class Lepidosauria; order Squamata; family Helodermatidae; genus Heloderma; species Heloderma suspectum. Next base: position 398,337,643 of record NC_139459.1, read on the forward strand.
GTTCGTGACCCCATGGACCATAGCACGCCAGGCCTTCCTGTCCTGCACTCTGTCCCAAATGCTATCTAGCCATCTCATCCTCTGCTGTCCCCTTCTCCTTTGGCCTTCACTCTTTCCCAGCATCAGGGTCTTTTCCAGAGAGTTTTCTCTTCGCATTAGGTGGCCAAAATATTTGAGCTTCAGCTTCAGTATCTGTCCTTCCAATGAGCAGTCAGGGCTGATTTCTTTTCTTAGGTTCCCCTTTTCGTAAGGCCCATTGCTAGAGTGCATCTGGCCCTTGCTCTTAGTTATACCAGACAAACTACAAATGATCTTTTAGCAAAATAGAAATGATTTTTATCAAATGCAATGTGTAAAACATGGTTGAGGACAATAATTGTCCTGCCAGAGAGGGGGTGTTGACCCTATGTCATGTATACATTTATGACTTGAATGACAGGCTGGGATTCAAAGATTCATTCATTCATTCAATTATTCATATATTTATACAAACATTTCAAAACACCTTTCAGACCAGAAAATTCTGCCCAGGTTATTTCACATTGGTATCATCTCAAAACAAGTTAAAAACAGAGTGGCATTAAAAGCCAGAGTAGAATGCCAAAAAGGTTTTCTCCAGTGCTTTTCTGAAGTTGGAATAAAGCCCCTTTTCCCAAGTGCATAAAAATAGCAGGTTATTGTGGTATTTGGAAACAAAGATGAATCAGATTTATTATTTGGTTTTCAACATGAGGTGCTCCTTTGTATTCAGATCAGGCCTCAGTATAATAATGTAGCACTTGGGAAGAAAGATGCAACCCAGTAACCCACCACTGGAGGCCAAGATAGAGAAGACCTGCACAGCTACCATGTATTTCCCCTTGGTGCTCAGGTAGGAGGGCACAAATGACAGCCAAACACTGCAGAAGACCAGCATGCTGAAGGTGATCAGTTTGGCTTCATTGAAGGCCCCAGGCAGCTTCCTGGCTAGGAATGCCACCGTGAAGCAGATGGCAGCCAGGAAGCCCATGTAGCCAAGGGAAGTGTAAAACATGGTGACAGACCCTTCGTTGCATTGCAGGATGATCTGTCCTGTCTGTGAACCCATGTCAGACTCTGGGAAGGGTGGAGAGGTGCCCAGCCAGATGGTGGAAATGACAACTTGGACACTGGAACAGGAAATGACCACAGAGTTCGCCAAACTCTTTCCCAGCAAATTCCTCACCCTGTTCCCTGGCTTTGTGGCTAAGAAGGCCAGCACCACAGTGATTGTTTTGGCCAAGAGAGAAGCAATGGCGACCGAGAAGATGATGCTGAAGGCTGTTTGTTGGAGGAGACAGGTCACTTTCCTTGGCCGGCCAATTAAAAGAAAGGAGGATGAGAAGGAAAGCATCAGGGAGATGAGAAGAATATAGGAGAGGTCCTGATTGTTGGCTTTTACCACTGGAGTTTCTAGGAATGTAATGAAGATTACTAATATGAAGCCTGCAATTAATAACAAGAACAGGGCAAAAGAAACCAAGATGGTCCTCAAATATTCTTAATAGGACAGGAAATTTATAACCTTAGGAATGCATTGATCTCGGTTCACATTTGGATACTGATCTTCTGGACACATGATGCAATTGTCTGCATCTGGAAAGAAGAAGAGTGACATCTCTCTTACATCCATAATACTCTTTAACATTCCATCAAAAATACTTTGATGGTGTCATTGACACATTCATTTCATGCTGGGTAGACCTGCTGGACATCATTATTTTCTCATACAAACAAGCCACATTTTATGTTTTGTGTGTTTATACTAGGGATGTATGAAAGTCACTTACCTTTTTGAAGGGTGACATTCGTGGGGGGGGGAGGAGCTCCATCCCTCCCCCTGAAATTCTGGCCGGGGGGGGAGGCACTCCGTCTCTCCCCCCCAAATCCTGGCCGGCCGGCTCTGCTCCGTAGGGATTCTGAGGAGCCGCTGGACGGCTCCACCAGCGGCTGGACATCCAGCCGCTGGCTAGCAGGGATGCAAATGGCGGCTCCATAGCTGCCGCCATTTGCGTCCCTGCAGTCAGCTGTGATAGGCTATGTAAATGTTTACGTAGCCTATCACGGCTGATTTAAAAGAAAAACACACACACGCACATACGCAAATGGCGGTGCCCATGGGTGCCGCCATTTGCATTCCTTATTTTGGCACATCTTACTCTACGTAAACATTTACATAGACTAAGACGGCGAAAATAAGGGGAACGCAAATAGCATAGATGCTACGCTATTTGCGTTCCCCTTATTTTCGCCCTCTTAGTCTATGTAAATGTTTATGTAGACTAAGACATGCCAAAATAAGGACCGCAAATAGCGACGCCCATGGGCGCCGCCATTTGCGTACGTGCGTGTGTGTGTTTTTCTTTTAAATCAGCCGTGATAGGCTACGTAAACATTTACATAGCCTATCACGGTGTTTTTTAAAAATCTAGCCGTGATAGGCTACGTAAATCTTTACGTAGCCTATCACGTTGTGTGTGTTTTTTTTAACTGGAAATGGCAGTGGTGGCAGCCAGTTGGAAGATCGGCCGCCGCGGCCGCAGCCGCACCGCCGCCGCCACACCACCACCGGAGCCGCCGCTGGAGCCGCCGCTGCCAGGAAGGTCAGCCCAAGGTAAGTCCCGTCCCGGGGGGGTGGGGGGGCAGACTGTTCCGCCACCGATTTCGGGGGTCTGAATGCACTGGCATTCAGCCTCCCTGAGATCCATGGCGGAATTCTCTGACATCCCTAGTTTATACACAATTTTAATCCAATGTTAGTGTTGTAACATTGGGGGTTGGACAGATGAGTGGCTCCATAGTTATTCTTGTAAACATGCCAGATATCTCCTCCTTTGTTAGAGAAACCACAGGTCAATGGCCCTCAAGGACTAGTCTAGAAACCATGGAATTCTCTGGAAGGTGAAATCCATTTGGGGGGAAGGTCATATCTCCCCCCCTCCCACTGCTTAGATAAGGGTGATGTAATCTAGGTGTCTGTGAAGGAGATAAAGGGCAGTATGCAGTTTGAGGAAGACTGAGGAAGACACACAGAGAGTTGGGTTTGAGCTCTGAAAGCATCTCTCTCTCTCTCTCTTTCAGGAGATCAGATGTGGGAACAGTGGGCTTTGACTGCTTGTTGGAGTGTTTAAGCCAGTCTACCCTGACCTGGTTCCCTCCAGATGTGTTGGACCACAACTCCCATTATCCACATCCTGCATGATTACAACTATGCTCAACTTATGCTCCACCATCAGGGGCATCTGGATGTGGCGAATATTTGCCCCAGAAATCTTTGCCCATTTGGCTAGGGATGGCGGAGAATTTCTCCCCGAAACTTCGGGGGGCCGAGCGCCAACGTGTTCGGCCCCCCAAACAAGTTTCGGGGAGAAATCCTCTGCCCCCCTGCCCCCCCCGGGACGGGACTTACCTTCCCTGAATGTCCCTCCCGGCGGCGGGTCCGGCTGGCGGTTCGTCCGGTGTTCGAGCGGGGCGGGAGCGGCAGCCGGTCTTTCGACCGGCTGCCGCCCCCGCCATTGCAATGAAAGAAAAAAAAAAAACGTCCCCTGATAGGCTACGTGACGATTCACGTAGCCTATCACGGCAAGATTTGCAAAGTCAGCCGTGATAGGCTACGTGAATCGTCACGGAGCCTATCACGGGTGACTTTAAAAAAAAAAAAAAAGTGTGTACGGATAATGGCGGCCCCCATAGGGAGCCGCCATTCCCCTTCCTTATTTGGTCGCTGTAGTCTACGTCAATGTTTACACAGACTACGGCGAAAATAAGGGCAACGCTATTTGCATTGCCCTTATTTTCGCCGTAGTCTACGTAAACATTGACGTAGACTACAGCAACTAAATAAGGAACGCGAATGGCGGCTCCCTATGGGGGCCGCCATTCGCGTACGTGCTTTTTTTTTTTTTTTAAAGTCACCCATGATAGGCTACGTGACGATTCACGTAGCCTATCACGGCTGACTTTCCAGATCTAGCCGTGATAGGCTACGTGAATTGTCACGTAGCCTATCAAGGGACTTTTTTTTGTTTTTTTTTTACTTGCGTGTTCGCGGCCGGGCGAGGCGGGAAGCCTCCCCCCCCCGGCCTGAACTTCGCGGGGGGAGCAGCGAAGCGCTCCCCCCCACCGCGAAAAAGCTGCGAGAAAAGGTAAGTGACTTTCGTTCACCCCTACATTTGGCAAGACTCCTGCACCAACCTACATAATAAACTACCTTGCAAACATTTATCCAAAAGAGTTTTGGTCTTCCATCTACCTTTTCATAAGTTACCCTTTTGATAAAGAAACAAATGAAATAATATTGTGTATTCCTCTGTTAAGTCTGAATTAATTTGATTCTAACAGAGGCATTCATACTGACATGCTGTAACTTCTCACTGATCTATAAACCTGTCATTGTTAAGTGAGATGGGTACAAAACAAACTTTCCCATCTAAAATCACCTGTTAACACCCTCCCCAGTAAAAAGGGTCCTGGCCCCATCAAAGAACCACTGTCACATCTTTATCAAGAGAGGGACAGGGGGAGTACAACCCTGTTAATTCAGCTAAATGTCTCATCGGCTTTTGATACCATCGACCATGGTATCCTCCTGGATCAACTCTGTGGGAGGCACTGTGCTACAGTCATTCTGGTCCTACACATCTACTTAGGAGTAAGATCAACTGAACCCAACAGGATTTGCTTCTGAATAAGTATATTTTGGTGCTATGTGTGTGTCTGCATGTGTGCGTGTGTGTGTGACTGCTGCCTTCCCTTGTTTTTTTTTTCTCACACTCTAAGCCCCCCCCTTTTCATATTTGGGAATTAGGCTGCATTGTTTTAAAATATTGCCAGGCTTTGCATTGCTAGGATTTTCACCAGGATTTTGTTGAGTCTTGCATTTCTGGCTTTGAGCAAGAAAATCCCAAGGCACCTTCCTTCCTTCCTTCCATCTTTCCTTCCTTCCTTCCTTCCTTCCTTCCTTCCTTCCTTCCTTCCTCCCCCCCTCTCTCTTTCTTTCTTTCTTTCTTTCTTTCTTTCTTTCTTTCTTTCTTTCTTGTTATCTCCTAATACTGGGATGGGGTCATTGGCATTGGCAATAGGGCTGAGAAACTCTCAAAAGACTTGGATAGATTAGAGTGTGTCAGGAAGTTCATTCTGACTGAAGGCCTCCTATCAGTAATTGTTTGCCCCTGGTAGAGAAAGGGGTCCACCAGTAGGAATATTTATCCTCCCTCTCAATCCATAACAAATGGAAAAGGGAATACCTACCATGGCTGTAACCTCCGAACATCCAGCTTGTCTCCACCCTCCACCACCATCGTCTTGGATCTGGATGAATAAGCAGCATCGAAGGCCCGGGCCACAGCCTGGATGGTGTTGTAAATGATGTAGCTGTCCAGAGACAGGATCCTCTCTATGAACTCTTCTGATAGGGCCTCCTGTTTTTCATTCTCTCTGCATCTTGTCCAGTCTTTCATAGTCAATGGATGCTTTGAATAGGAACAGCTAAATGTTTTCTCCGCAAACTGCTTCATAGAAGAGTAAAGGGACAGAAAATCATCATATTTTGCCCTTTTATTTGTCTGGGGAAAGAAGGAAAAAAATACTATGGATGTGTTTTGAAAGATAGATCATTATCGATCAAATCCAAGGTGATATCCCACAAAGTTGTTGTGATCCAGACTTTCCCTACAATGGGTTTTACCCTGAGTTTAATTACTTTTTGTATAATCTGTATTACAATTAAGAAGGAACTAGTCTCTGCACCATAAACAAATACATTGACTTGTCTCCATTTTCCAAATAAATCATACTTGAGCTGCACATATTGTGTATTCAGTCCTAAGATGCTTTGTGTGAAAAGGACACAGATATCATTCATGAGGAGCTCAGGAATCAACGTCTTCAAGTATCGCTCTCCCTTGTCAGTGGCTGAAGGAATGAGACCAGTTGATGTCCATCTGAAATGCAGGAGCAGTTTGACAGGTACTAGTCAACTAGTACTGTGTTCCTAATTCCAAAGAAAGGGGGCCGCCACGCTGAAGCCTCTTCTCCTGGTGGACTCCAAGTGGGCCATAGGTAAGGATGCTGGAGAATTCCACCATGGACCCAAATGAGGCCTGATTCCAGCAGGCCGGCTCCACTTACCTCTGCATCCGGAGGATTCCCTGTGGAATGGCAGTCTGGCTCTGCGGTGCTGGCACTATGATAATGGTGGCCACCATGGCCATATACCTTGGAGAAATATAGCTGCAAATGGCATAGTGGACACCATTTGCGGCTGTAAAGTGCTGCTTTTTACCAAAATAGAGCTGTAAACACCTGCAACTCAGGGCTTTACGGCCACAAGTGGCATCCAATATGCCATTTGTGTCGGTGTTTTTCCCCACGATGGGCTAGCCTATGACCGTATTGCCAGCGCTGTGGAGCAGGAGTCTGGCTCTGAGAAATCCTCTAGATGCAGAGCTGCTCTGGAGGACTCCAGGGGGGACGAACCGATCACCTCCCCCCCTGCAGACACTGCCCATCCCTAGCCATAGGTCCATGTGGAACCACCAGGAAAAGCCCTCCACTGACCTCACTGCCCAGGCAGGTTGGTAAGGGAAAAGGTGCTCTCTCAGGTATCCTGATTCCTGTAGTTGTTGTCCTGAGGCAAGATTTGAAATTTGCAAGTGTTAACACAGAGGAATTAAGGTCAGTGGCACACAGAAAGTTTTTGCAAGAAGTCTGCAGCTCCTCTTGGGTTGTGCAAGGCCTCAGTATCCTATGGGAACTGCTTTTCTGCCCTTCTGCAAGACTGAAAAACTAGGGATGTCAGAGAATTACGCACGAATTTTAAATGGAATTGAATTCTGAGAAATCCGGTCCAAGGAATTGTCCTCGGAATGGAGCGGCCTGGTCATCCTGGACCGGAGCTCACACAGACCCCCTTTTTTTGTCAGTCAAATGGCAGATTTTATGAAAATAATTACGAAAATAAATCCGTAAATCGGAAAAGGAGAAAGAAGAACGTGACCGGCTGTATGCTTTTTATGAGCCATTTTCCCTGTGATGCGAGGCTTTCTTTCACTCAGGCTGAGTCTTGAACTCCATGGAAATCCTCCATCTTTTCTGTTTATTGTCTTTGGAGGTGAGGTCAGGTCTGGTGAGGTCAGGTGAGGTGAGGTCAGGACAGGTCTGGTGAGGTTAGGTGAGGTCAGGTCAGGTCCAGTGAGGTGAGGTCAGGTCTGGTGAGGTTAGCTGAGGTCAGGTCAGGTCCAGTGAGGTCAGGACAGGTCCGGTGAGGTCAGGTGAGGTGAGTTCAAGATAGGTCAGGTGAGATCAGGTGACCAGAAGTTGCGTGGGGAATCCCCGTGAAGGGCTTTACCCTTTTTACAAAAATAAATATGCATTTTCCCTATGACCCGAGGCTTACGGAGACCGACGGTGGGTGCGCAGAAAGGATTTTTCAGCGGTACTTACATAATTGTTTAGGTAAATTTGGCAAGGCGGAAAAAAAGGGGGAATCCAGGGCAAGCGGACGGTGGAACGGGGAGGCCCATGGCGCAGCAGAAAATCCTCATGGAGCAGAACCACTCCGCATGGATTCTGGGGGGGAGGAAGGGATCGTCTCCCCCCCCCCGCAGATTCCCCACTGGAATGGACGGTGTGGAATCTGTACATACCTACAAAAAAAACCCTAGTCCCCATCCAGTTACAGGCCACATGTCCCCAGATCAGCAGAATTTGGGGGTACTTTGTAACAGGCTTCTAGCATTAACATCGAAGCACCTATACATGGTATCCCTCCCGAGATGTCTCTGGTGCATGCCTCTTCTGCTATGGCACTTAAGCCTCTTTGACTGGCTATCATGTTTCACCGTATGCTGATGGCCCATTTCTTCCCCATCTCCATTTGGGCAATTGGAAATGTTTCAACCTTCATCCCCTAGGGATGATCCAACATGAACTGGATGCTTCCCAGCTCCTGTTGGCTTTAACCCAGGGTTCAGCTTAAAAGCTGCTTTGCCAGCTTGTTTGTTTGTTTAATACCAACAGTCTGGTTCAAGTGCAGCCCATCCCCCTTGTAAAGGCTCAGCTTGTCCCAAAATGTTCACCAGTGCCGAAGAAATCTGAACTCCTCCTCCTTGCACCACCATCTCATCCACAGGTTGAGACTCCTCAGCTTTGCCTGTCTAGCTGGCCATGCGTGTGGAAGAGGTAGCATTTCAGAGAAAGACACCTTGGTCATCCTGGATTTCAACCTTCTCTCTTGAAAGCTAAATTTGGGTTCCATGACCTCCTGCCCACAATTCTCCATGTCATTGAGACCAGCATGGACCATGGCCACAATCATCACCCAGCACTTCCTACAAAGCTGTCTAGATGGTGTGTGATATCAACAACCATTGCACCAGGCAGGCCAGATACCATGATGCCCATCACAAACCCAGCTGTCTCTGTGTCCAGTGATCAAATACCCCCATGACCTTAAGGCCTCCATGTACTGGAGTATTGGTTCATCTTCTGAGGAATTGGTTTCTTCCAAGGGAACATTCCCTCTTCCATAGAATGACACCCTACTTCCCAGAGACCCTGATTCTCCATGACAGCAGAGCTGCTTTCACCCAGGGATAGGGACACTGCTATTAGGTCCCCCAAGGTCACATCCACCAGCCTCTCTCCCTCTTTAATTTCTCCATGTCAGCAACCTTGGCTTGAATGCAAGGAACTTCTTACCTGTCAGCCAGGAGCTCATTACACCAGGTACATACGCACGACTTCTGTCCAGCTGGCAGAGAGTCATACACATGGCACCCAGTGCAATATGCTGGATAGCCCACAAACACCCGCTGGCTTTCTACCTTCATAACGCTTTCTTTAAATTGCTAAATCAGCATTTCCAGGTGCAAGTTATTTCCTCTGAATATGGCCCATGGATGAAGGAGCAAAGGGGCAGTGGAGTTGGGGGGCAGAGGTGGACTTGTAAACACCTTTGGCCCTCTGTAGTAGCAACTGTCTCTTCTGGTGCATTTTAAATATAAAGCATCCTAAGAACTTTGGTTAAGAAGCAGCATGGTGTAGAAAATAAATCCTAAGGCCATTCTGTGTCCATTACCTTAGGGCTGGGGCATCTGAAAAGACATCCTGTCATCCATGCTAGGGTCCTGATCAGGGATCCTTCCTGCACCATGACTAGTCACATTTAATGCACTCTGTGTTTTGACCCTCAGTGTTGACTAAAAATTATGTGTATAGCCACCCCTGTGCTGTCAGTGGTGCAGTAGCTCCATCGGGAGGCCTTCATGTCTCCACTCTCCCTCAGATCATGAAGCTGAAACCCATTTACCTCTTCAGCACCACCATTACCACACCTTTCTTCCCGTCACTTATTCCTCCACCTCCCCCACAAGGGCTGGAGGCAGGAAAGCCATCAAAATGAGGGAATCCTCAAGACAAAAGAAAATGTGCTTACAGATTATGCTTTTGGGGTGGAATTTCCCTGCCTTGTTCAGGTAGGGAGGTAGGGAGGAAGAGACTGAGGGATGAAATCTGGAGAACACCAGGCCTTCCACAGAGGAGGAGATGACTCTATGTCTTCCTTGAGCACCAGGCCTCATTTCTATTCTTTACTTATTGATTCATTTGTCATTTATTTTTATAAATATTTCCGTATTGTTGTTCAGCCCCGGTAATTTATATTGACCCACTATGCCATTTGTTTCCAGAGACTTACTCAGCACAGCAATATGGCATGGCAATGGCTGCCAGCTGTATCAACATTCACCAGTGATGCAGAGCAGGCAGCTGGCTCTGTAGGATTGCCACCGAGACGTATCTGACCCGGACAGATTCCGGGGGGAGGTGGAGGTGAGTGCTCCGTTCCGCCATGCACTCTGGGAGTCATTGGAGTCCGTGGCAGAATTCTCCACCATCCCTAGTCTACATAGGCTCACTGCCTCTTGTACTGGAGGTAGCACATAGCCATCAGGACTTGTAGCCATTGATAGCCTTTTCCTCCAGGAGCTTGTCCAACCCACCTTTAAAGCCAGCCAAATTGGTGGCCATCACTACATCTTGTAGCAGCAAATTCCATAGTTTAATTATGTGCTGTGTGAAGGCATGAACCTACTCAGTTACTACACTCTTCCTCTAAGGCCCTTCTCCAGTTGCCTCCTCTGAGGGAGGCTTGGAAGGTGGCAATAAGGGAGAGGGCCTTCTTGGTGGTGCCCCCCTAATTATGGAACCGCCTCCCTAGGCTCACCCACCAGCATCATTGTTATCATTTCAGTGCCTGGTTTAAACCTTCCTCTACTCCACTGGTTCATCTTCCCAGGATTTGTTTCCCTCTTCCTCAGAATGATGCCATCCTTCCCTGAGACCCCCATTCTCCATGACAACAGAGGTGCTGTCATCCAAGGACTGGGACACTGCAATTATGTCCCTGAAGGTCTCATCCACCAACCTCTCTTCCTCTCTTAGCTTCTACAAGTCAGCAACCTTGGCTTCAAGGCAATGAACTTGTTTCCTGAGGGCTAGGACCTCATCAAACCAAGCACACACACCCAAGACTTCATTACTGTTTTTAAAAAATAAATAAAACAATGGAAAATTAGCATTTCCAGATTCAAGATATATCCTCTGAGATTTGTTGTGGCCCGGGGATGAAACAACACAGGGGCAGTTGAGGGTGGGTGGGTGGGTGGCCTTGTATACACCTTTGGCCCTCTCTAACAACTCGTCTCTTTTTTTGCATTTTAAATATATCATAAGAATGTTGGTGAAGAAGCATCCTTTCTCCCTTCTTTTATCCCCCCCCCCCACCAAGGGCTAAAGGCTGGACAGCCAACACAATGAGATAATTCCCAAGCCAATGTGCTTGCAGAGGACGTTTTTCTGGTGCTATTTCCTTGCCTCATCCAGGTAGGGGGGAAGAGGTTGAGGGATGACATCTGGAGAACAATATGGTGATGGCTCTCTGTCTAATCTACAGTACAGCCTTGAGCATCAAGCCTGGTTTCCATGCCTTATTTGTTTGTTAATTTGCTTCTTCATTTATTGTTACAACATTTCTGTACTGCTGTTCTTCCCTCAAGGGTCTTTTACAGTGGTTAAATCTAACAACAATTTAACAACAGAGAGCATGAAAAGCCACACTTTAAGTGCTAAAACAAACCTCATCGGTCACAGGATTAAACTGGCAAAAAACATTTACTATGGGGCTTTTCCAGAGCTGGAAGGAAGCCTGTTTTGCTATGTGCCAAGAGAACAAGGTCAACAATAACAGAATTTTGGAGTGTGTGATCAACACACCAATCAAATTTATACTTTTGTATGTGTAATAATGTGTTCCTTTGTATTCAAATCCGGCCTCAGTAGAATCATGTAGCACTTCGGTATGAAGATACATCCTAATAACCCAGCACTAGAGGCCGAGATAGAGAAGACCTGCACGGCTACCATGTATTTCCCCTTGGTGCTCAGGTAGGTGGGCACAAAGGAGACCCAAACACTGCAAAACACCAGCATGCTGAAGGTGATCAGCTTGGCTTCATTGAAGGCCCCAGGCAGCTTCCGGGCTAGGAAAGCCACTGTGAAGCAGATGGCAGCCAGAAAGCCCATGTAGCCAAGGGCAGTATAAAACATGGAGACAGAGCCTTCGTTGCACTTCAGGATTATGTGTCGAGGCTGGGAGTGCATGTCGGAGTCTGGGAAAGGTGGAGAGGTCCCCAACCAGATGGTGCAGATGAGAACTTGGACAATGGAACAAGAATTGACAATGAAGTTGGCCAGACTCTTCCCCAGCCATCTCCTTACCCTGTTCCCTGGTTTTGTGGCCAGGAAGACCAGCACCACAGTGATTGTTTTGGCCAACACAGAAGAGACAGCAACTGAGAAGATGATGCTGAAGGCCATTTGTCGGAGAAGGCATGCCAATTTGCTTGGCTGTCCAATAAACATAAAAGAGGACAAGAAGGAAAGCAAGAGGGAGACGAGGAGAATGTAGGAGAGGTCCCGGTTGTTGGCTTTGACTATTGGGGTTTTGAGGAATTTAATGAAGATTCCTAAGACAAAGCCTGTGATTAAGGACAGGAATAGGGCTAAGGAAGCTAGAATGATCCCCAAAGGTTCTTCATAGGACAGGAACATTATAAGCTGGGGGATACATTGATTCTGGTCCTTGTTTGGATACTGATCTTCCGGGCACTTGGTGCATTGGTCTGCATCTGGAAATAACAAGAATAAAATCACCTTAGTGATCTTGGTCCTTTTACATTAAACCAATATACGTATGTTCCAAGGGTGATTGACAGCACACTTTAAGTCTGTACAGTGCACAGCTCAGGCCTGTTGTTCCTCCATTTTTTTTTCCTGTGAACAAACCACAGTTTGAATTTCTTGAGTTTAAATATGAATCTATGTAAATCACATCCTCATAAGATTGAGGTTTGGAAAGGTTGGTGGTTCCAGGAGTATTCCTGGGGACTGCCTTGACAGTGCTCCAAAAATTGCCAAATATCTCCTCCTTTTTAGGGAATTACAGTCTTCTCAGGACAGTCTGTACATTGAAAATTCCACCATTGTAACGTTGCATTCTAACCTTTATGCTATCGGCATGGTTTGACCAAACATTCCAAAACTGGATAGTTTCACTTGAAAATTTCAGGATGATTGGAGGAAGATTGTCGAGGGGATAAACATTAAAACCATGACAAGTAAGAGTGTTGTTAACAGTTCTTATAACAGGGAAAAAACAGGATTTTAACAATTAGATTTACTTCTGAATATAAAATAAGATCCATTTTGGGCTTAGCAGATTGAAATCAAAAACTAAACCAGATATTCTGTACAGGTTGCAAGTTTGCAGGACAAACTCCAACTTGATCCCAGGCACCACAAGCCAAAACCTCCTCTGTCTTTTTTACACAAGAAGTGAAACTCAAAACTGGGGAACATGGGCCCCAGTTTCACATGGCTGAGAATGTGAAAGGGCATGCTGAGCCGAGCCCTGCCTGTTTCCTTGCAGATTCAGCCCCTTCCCACCCCCTGCTGTTTCACAGGCTGTTGGAAAGGGCCCCCGAATTCTGCTGCAGGAATGGCCCATGACATGGACTCTCCTCACATGCCTGTTTTGAAGCAGATTGTAGCCCACTGTGACTACTCTTGCAAACAGCTATTTGGTGGGGAATGGGGGAAGATTGTGGAATGAGATCAAAATATATGTACTAGATACACAATAGATGTCTGCCCAGATGTCCAAGGAAGCTAGCAAGTTTGGAAAGCAGCAATGCCTGAAGCACAGGTGCAGACTATCCCCACTTGGAGGTCAACCGGAATGATAATTCATGAAGGATTTAAAAAAAAAAAATATATTATTGTATTAATTAATTCTTTTTATTGTATGTTGTACATCGCCCAGGGTGGCTGGGTGACCAGCCAGATGGGTGATTAATAAATTTAATAATAAAATAAAATAAAAATAAAATAAATTCTAGTTAACTGGATTAATTCTAAATTAATTCTGAGGAAACTGTGGAGAGGCATAGAAAAAGCAAGATCCTGAGGAGGCTGAGGAAAGACCAGGAAAGAAAACAGCAGGAGCAGCATTCTGCCCTTAGATGCTCGACAGCCAACAGAAGTAACTGGGTCCTACACTTCCTTCCGAGTCCTGGATTGCACAGTTAGAGACAGCATTTCTTTTAAGAAATAAATTACTTAGTTTAAGGGCACATTTGCCATTCGCCCAATGGACTGCCCTTTTCCCAGAAGTCACCCACCTTCTTTAGCAGAGATGGTCCCTTCTGCACAGGGAACACATTCATAGCAGCAAACCGGCTTTCCTTCCTGAACCACCTTGACGGATCCAGGGCGACAGCTTTCAACGCACCTTGAAGGAGGTAGGGTCTAAAAAGAAGGACCAGCAAGGCAAATGTGTAGCACTGATATATGTACAGAAATGAGACACAGACCAAGCAGGACCTCTGATTCCCTGGAGACTGGTGGCTCCACTTTCAGTGGAGTTGTGAATGCATTCTGTTTTCATTCAGAACCAGACAGCACTCTAAAGGAGCTATCCAAAGTTCTGAACCCTATCCCCAGAAATGGATAGCTCCTTTAGAGTTCTGGGTGGTTCTGGCTGAAACCCAGAATGCATTCACAGCCCCGGCCAGAAAGGATTCACAGCCCCACCGGAACAGGAGTCACCAGCTGAGTGGTGCTGAGTGTCTAATTTCTGAAGTGAAAAATGCACAGTACAAAATCATGATGGAAATGTTAAAGGCCGTCCTATCTGAAAAGTCCCTGATGTCTTCTGCTCTTTGTTTTTAAAATTCTTCCACTGATGAAGGTTTCTCTTGATTATTTTTATTGTTGTTTTGTTTTGTTTTTTACTTATATAGGTGTGAATGCTCCATTCATGCCTGGAATGTTGTGTGAATGGGCCTTTAATGGCCAACAATTATGCAACATTACCTACCTGGTAATTACAGGCTGAATTTTGATGGGCAATCATGAAGAAAGAAAGAAAGATAAAATCATGTTGCTAATTGCATTAGTTGTTTGCAAACTAATAGTTCCAAAGTTCAGCAACTAGCAGCAGTGCCACTGTTCAGGGGAACCTTTCCATGTCACATTTTGTGTTTGGATCACATCGGTCCCTTGCCTCCATCTCATGGCTATTAGGGATGTACGAAAGTCACGTCCCTTTTTGAAGGGTGACATTCGCGGTGGGGGGGAGGCGCTCTGTCCCTCCCCCTGAAATTCTCCCCGGCCGGCTCCGCTCCGCAGCGACTCCACAGAGCTGCCAGCCAGGGCCACTCGCAGCCAGATGTCCGGTCGCTGGGCAGCCTGCACAGGGATGCAAATGGTGGCCACTGTAGCTGCTGCCATTTGCGTCCATGTATTTTGCTGTGATAGGCTACGTAAATATTTACGTATTTGCCTATCACGGCAAAAAAAAAAAGGAACACAAATGGCGGTGACTATGGTGACCGCCATTTGCATTCCCTTTTATTTTGCTGTGATAGGCTACGTAAATATTAACGTAGCCTATCACGGCACAAGACAGGGGCGCAAATGGTGGCAGCTACAGTGGCCACCATTTGCATCCCTGTGCAGGCTGCCCAGCGGCCCAATGTCCAGCTGCAGGCGGCCCTGGCCGGCGGCTCTGAGGAGTTGCCACAGAGTGGAGCCGGCCGGGGAGAATTTCAGGGGGAGGGATGGAGCGCCACCCCCCCCACCGCGAATGTTACCTTTGAAAAGGTACGTGACTTTCGTACATCCCTAACTCAAAGCATCCTTGACACATGGCTGTCCAGCTTCTTCTTCAATGCCTCCAATGTGGGAGAGCCCACCACCTCCCTAGGACTTTGGTTCCATTATCATATTGCTGTAACAGTCAGTGAGTTTTTCATAATGTTCAGCCGGAGTATGAACTTCCTGTAACTTGAGCCCATGAATCCATGTCCTGCACACTGGGATGATCGAGAAGAGTTCCTGGCTTTCATCTCTGTGACAGACTTTCAAGTGCTTGAAGAGTGCTATCATGTCTCCCCTCAGTCTTCTCTTCTCAAGGCTAAACATGCCCAGTTCTTTCCATCTCTCCTCATGGGGCTTTGTTTCCAGTCCCCTGATGATCTTCATTGCCCTCCTCTGAACCTCCTCCAGTTTCTCTGCATCCTTCTTCAAGTGTGGTGCCCAGAACTGGACACAATACTCAAGATGAGGACTAACCACTGCTGAGTAGAGGGGAACTAGTACTTCATGGGATGGAAGCTATACTTCTATTCATGCAGCCCCAAATAGTATTTGCCTTTTTTTGCAGCCACATCACATTGTTGGCTTATCTTCAGCTTGTGATCTACAACAATTCTGAGATCCTTCTCGATCATAGTATTGTTGAGCCAAGTATCCCCAATCTTGAAACTGTGCATTTGGCTTCTTGTCAGAGAATTCCGCCACGGATCTCGGGGAGCGGAATGCCAGTGCATTCGGCCCCCCGAAATCGGTGGTGGAATGGCCTGCCCCCCCAGTCCCCCCGGGACGCGACTTACCTTGGGCAGATCTTCCAGGTGGCGGCGGCTCCAGCGGCGGCTACGCTATTTGCGTTCCCCTTATTTTCACCGTCTTAGTCTACGTAAATCTTGACGTAGACTAAGACGTGCCAAAATAAGGAACGCAAATGGCGGCGGCCGCCAGCGGCTGGATGTCCGGCTGCTGGTGGAGCCTGCTGGCGGCTCCGCAGAATCCCTGTGGAGCGGAGCCGGACAGCGAGGATTCCGGGGGGAGGGACAGAATGCCTCCCCCTCACCATCAACATAATCCATGGAAAGGTAAGTGACTTTCGTACATCCCTAGCAGAACTTGGCATTTATCCCCAATCAATTTCATTTTGTTGTTTTCAGCCCACTGCTCCAGCCTATCAAGACCACTGTGAATTTTGTTTCTGTCTTCCAAAGTATTAGCTATCCCGCCCAATTTTGTGTCATCTGCAGATCTGATCAGACCTCTGCACCTCCTCCTCCAAGTCATTAATAAAAAATGTTGAAGAGCACTGGGCCCAGGACTGAGCCCTGTGGTACCCGCTTGTTACCTCTTCCCAGTTTGAGAAGGTCCCATTGATAAGCACTCTTTGAGTCCGATTCTGTAGCCAACTGTGGATCCACCGGATCGTTGTTTCATCTAGCCCATTTTGAGCTACTTTGCTCATCAGGATATCACAGGTTGCTTTGTCGAAAGCTTTGTGTTAAGGTTCCCTTTTCGCCCTGCTGAGAACTCCAAGAGCCAAATCAGCACTCAGACCAGAGGCTGCATTTCCAAGGCTTTAATTCCATTTCCTCTAATGAGGCATACAGGTGCAAATTGCTAGAGGCTACAAAAGAAACAGCCTTCTGGGAGTTCAAAGGGAAACTATGAAAGTTGATCTCCTTTTGGGAAAAAAAGGTGACAAGGTCTCTTAACTTAAGGGGTAGGAGGGGAAGATCTCCCCCTCTCCCGTGACACATCCAGGCGTGGCTGTTGACGCTGAGCCAATCGGCAGAGTGCAGAAGTTCAGCCCATGTGACTTCACACTTGTGCCTGCGTCTGCAACTTGCATCTAAAAGTTCAGGTTGTTCTTCTGTTTCTCTCCCTGTCCACTATCACTCTCAGGGATGTGTGAAGGGGGGATGGACTCTCCATGCAGCTGTGCCTCGGAAGCCTGGGAAAGTTCCTCCCCCACCTGTAGCGCTCTTCCTCAGGATCTGAACTACTCGGACACTCTATATGCTCAGGGGCAACCCTGAACCTTTGCTGAAGTCCAGGTATATTATGTCCACAGCATTCCCACAGTCCACAAGGGACATTAGCGGATCCAAAGATGAGATCAGATTCATCTGGCAGGATTTGTTCTTGACAAATCCATGTTGGCTTCGAGTGATCACTGCATTGTTTTCTAGGTGCTAACAAATGGATTGCTTTATCATCTGCTCCAGAATTTTCCCAGGGATTGATGTCAGACGGACTGGTCTGTAGTTCCCAGGTTCCTCCTTTTTGCCCTTTTTGAAGATAGGGTCAACCTTAGCCCTCCTCCAGTCATCTGGCACTTCACCCGTCCTCCATGATTTCTCAAAGAGAATAGACAGTGGTTCTGAGAGTTCTTCTGCCAGTTCCTTTATTACTTGAGGATGCAGTTCCTCTGGCCCTGCGTATTGGAATGCATTCAAATTTATTAGATGTTCTTGACCATATGCCTACCAATCTTTAGTTGCAGTCCTACCCCTTCATCCTGTTCTTTGCCTTTGCCTGGGAGGTCATAGACCTTCTTTCGGGAGAAGAATAAGCAAAAGTAGGAATTGAGCACTTCTGCCTTCTCTTTATGATATGTTATCATTTTGCCATCTCTATTTAAAAGTTGAACCACCATTTCTTTCCTCTGTCTTTTACTCTGCATGTATCTGAAGAAAGCCTTTTCATTGCCTTTAGCATCCCTTGCTAATCTCAGCTCGTTCACAGCTTTAGCCTTCCTGATGCCATCCCTGCAATTCTGTGCTACCTGCCTGTACTTTGCCTTTGTAGCTTGTCCTTCCTTCCACTTCCTATATGTGTCCTTTTTTGTTTTCAAATTGTCTCTAAGCTTTTTGAGAAGCCACATTAGCTTCTTCTGTTGTCTTCCACCTTCTCTTCTTGTTGGAAGTGTTTGTGATTTTGCCTTTAGAATTTCCTTTTTAAAAGCTCCCACCCATCTTGGACTCCTTTACTTATTAGAGTTGCTTGCCATGGGACCTTACTTATCATTGTTCTGAGTTTATTAAAATTGGCTTTCCTAAACTCCAGGGTACACGTTTGTCTACACTCGGCTTTGGCTTCCTTCAGAACCAAGAACTCAAGTATAACATTGTCACTTTCCTCCAGAGTTCCCGTAAGTGCTACTTTATCCACTAAGTCATCCGTGTTGGTTAGGATCCAGTCAAGGATAGCTGATCCTCTAGTTCCTTCCTTCCTCCACTTTCTGTAGGAGGAAGTTATCAGCAACACAAGTCAGGAATTTCTTGGAGGGGCAATGTTTTTGCAGAATTTGTCTCCCAACAAATATCGGGGAAATTGAAGACCCCATTACTACTACATCATGCTTCCTAGAATCATGGGCTATTTGCTTTTTGAAACTTTCATCCTCGTCTTCTCCTTGGTTGGGTGGCTGGTAGTAGACTCCGACCACCATGTTCCTTCTATTCTTTGCTCCATGTGCTCAGATGCTCTCGATGGGGCTGCCAAGCTCATCCTCCTGTATTTCTGTGCAGAGATAGGTATTTTTAACATATAGTGCAACTCCACTTCCCTTTCTGTTCCTTCTGTTCTTTTTGAACAAGTTAGATCTTTTAATTGCTGTATTCCAGTCATGGGAGTCATCCCATCAAGTTTCAGTTACACCTATCAAGTCATAATTTCCCTCCTATATTAAGAGTTCAAGTTCGTTCTGTTTCTTTCCCATATACCGGGCATTTATATCTAGGCATCGAAGACCATGTGCTTTATAGTCTGGCTTTCTTTCTATGTGTTTTTGAAGACTATTATTGGACACTATTAGAGCTGTTCTCTCCATTGTGGTGCATAAGCCTTCCTCCATTGTTACCCCAACTTTATGCCCCCTCACAGGATTCAGTTCAACACCCTCCTAATGAAGTTCTTCATGCTGTAGACAAATACATTCTTCCCAGCCCATGGGACGTGCAACCCATCCCTTGCCAACAGTCCATCTTCCAGGAAGTATAGCCCATGGTCTCAGACTCCAAACCTCTTGAGTTGGCACCACCTTCATAGCCGGTCCTTCACCCAGAGTATTTTTCGTTCCCTTCTATCCCTCTTCTAACTACTGGAAGGATGGATGAGAAAACTATCTGGGCCCCAAAGTTCTTGAGTTTCCTTCCCAAAGCTTCAAAGTCTGATGTGATTTCTTTGTAGCTCTGCTTGCTGGAATCATTTGTTCCCACATGGATGAGAAGAAAGAGATACCTGTCAGTGGGCTTTATGAGTGCAGGCAACCCTTCAGTCATGTCTCTAATCTGTCCTCCCAGGAGACAGCATACCTGGCAAGTCCATGGGTCTTCACAACATACTTGGGTTTCGATCCCATGCAGCAAGGGCTCTCCCACAACTATTATTCTTCTCTTCTTGTTGTTGTAGGCCTTGGATTCATTGCCTCTGCTTGACTGAGCTTCACCTCTTGCTCGCTGTCATGCAGGTTCCCATGTAATTCTTCCTCTGCAGGCTGTCCTCCAGTCTCATGCTCAAGTTCCTGGAAATGGTTCCCTAGTTCCACTGCTTCCACTGGTGCAGAGTGGCTTCTAGTTCTTCTACTCCTGTCACCTTTTTGAAGGAGTATCCTCTACTTCTAGAGAGTGAAGTCAAGTGGGCCTTAGGAAGCATTACTAGCAACAAAGCTAGCGGAGAACACTCAGCAGTGGCCACAAGACTATAAAAGGTCAGTTTACATTCCAATTCCAAAGAAGGGCAACAACAAAGAGTGTTCAAACTACCGTACAATTGCACTCATTTTACATGCCAGCAAGGTGATGCTCAAAATCCTACAAGCTAGGCTTCAGCCGTATGCAAACCGAGAACTACCGGAAGTACAAGCTGGGTTTAGAAGAGGCAGAGGAACTAGAGATCAAATCGCCAACATTCGCTGGATCATGGAGAAAGCAAGAGAATTCCAGATAAACGTCTATTTCTGCTTCATTGACTACGCTCAAGCCTTTGATTGTGTGGATCACAACAAATTCTGGCAAATTCTGAAAGAGATGGGAGTACCACACCACCTTACCTGTCTCCTGAGAAACCTGTACGAGGGTCAAGAAGCAACAGTAAGAACCAGACATGGAACAACTGATTGGTTCAAAATTGGGAAAGGAGTACGACAAGGCTGCATATTGTCACCCTGCTTATTTAACTTATATGCAGAGTACAGCATGAGAAACGCCGGGTTGGATGAATCACAGCTCGGAATTAAGATTGCCGGGAGAATTATCAACAACCTCCGATATGCAGACGATACCACCCTAATGGCAGAAAGCGAAGAGGATCTAAAGAGCCTCTTGTTGAGGGTGAAAGAGGAGAGTGCAAAAGCTGGTTTGAATCTCCACATTAAAAAAACTAAGATCATGGCATCTGGCCCCATCACTTTCCGGCATATGGAAAGGGAAGAAATGGAAGCTGTGACAGATTTTACTTTCTTGGGCTCCAAGATCACCGCAGACGGTGACTGTAGCCATGAAATTAAAAGACGCTTGCTCCTTGGGAGGAAAGCTATGGCAAACCTAGACAGCATAGTAAGAAGCAGAGACATCACCTTGCTGACAAAGGTCCGTCTAATCAAAGCTATGGTTTTCCCAGTAGTAACGTATGGCTGTGAGAGCTGGACTATAAGGAAGGCTGAGTGCTGAAGAATTGATGCTTTCGAACTGTGGTGCTGGAGAAGACTCTTACGAGTCCCCTGGACTGCAAGGAGGTCAAACCAGTCCATCCCAAAGGAAATCAACCTGGAGTGCTCATTGGAAGGACAGATCCTGAAGCTGAAGCTCAAATATTTTGGCCACCTAATGCAAAGAGAACACTCTCTGGAAAAGACCCTGATGCTGGGAAAGACTGAAGGCAAAAGGAGAAGGGGACGGCAGAGGATGAGATGGCTAGATAGCATCACTGATGCAATGAATATGGACTTGAGCTAGGGATGTACGAAAGTCACTTACCTGAACCCAAAAGTTGATTCGCGGTGGGGGGGAGGCGCTCCGTCCCTCCCCCCAAAATTCTGGCCAGGGGGGAGGCGCCCCGTCCCTCTGGCCACAAATCCTGTCCTGCTGGGACGCAAATGGCGGCGGCCATAGCTGTTTGTGTCCCTGCAGTCAGCCGTGATAGACTACGTAAATGTTTACGTAGCCTATCACGGCTGAGTGAAAAACAAAAAACAAAAACCACGCGGACACAAATGGCGGCACCCATGGGTGTTCCTTATTTTGGCACGTGTGGACTAAGTGGACTTTTGGATGATTTTTTCTTTTTTACTTTCCCGAAATTTACGCATATAAATCATTCGAAAAATATGTACGTTTCTGCTGAGGAAATGTTGAATGAATAGGGAACAATATACTAAATGTTACATACCAAGGTGAATCATGTAAATACTTTTGTAAACACTTACATAAGTATTTCCATATTTTTCCGCTTGACAGAAAAAAAAAAATCACATCTGTCTGTGTTCAGATGACAGAATGAAAGGTGCCTGACAATCCGTGAAACACGAACGGAGCGGATTTTACACAGTCTGTACATCCCTAGATGGCATCCTATCCAAACCGCTTCCACACATGTTTCATGCCACTCCTATTTTAATACAATGCCCCATTATCTTATGTTCAAACTTTGCTTTTCTTCTTCAGGTTTCCCTTTGGCCCAGAAATTCAACTATTTCTTAAGAATGTCCATGCAGTATTTCAACAACCTCAAAGAGGGCTTGCAATGCACTTGAGCCCTCAGAACAGTTTTCTTCAATGTACTGGCTTGACCATTATTAGACCAAATTTTAAATCCTCTTTATGGTGGATTTTTTTTAAAAAAAATGACTAATGTTAAACTATATAATAATGGCACTGGTAAATATGCTGCTACTGCCTCCTTATATTCCATTTTTGAAATAACGGTCAAGTCTGTTTTGTACAGGGCAACACATCTATTCTTCTGATTGGTGGTGTGAAGCTGTTCAACAAGGAAATGGGAGCAGGGTTAAATATTGGAATAGCTCTATTCAGCTCACAGGACCATGGGGAAAGTGAGCCATGGACTACTTGACCTGATTCGCTGAGTCAAGCATGTTAAGATCCACCATTGTTTGCTTCGATAAATGAAACCATGTGGAGTGTGAGATGTGATAAGGAAATTTACAATGAATTGTCGAATAAGGCATGTTAGAATATTACTTTCAAGAAAGAACTACTTGAAGATCCAACAATCCCAAACACATGGTTTCCAGGAGAATTTATAGACTGGGAGGGCCAACCAAATGTTTGCAAGAAGCTATTTTCTGGTACTTTATTGGATCATATTAAAATTGCCATGGAGCCTACTAAATTATTTATATATTTATGGCATTTCTTAATCGCCCATCTGGTGGTCACCTGGCCACTCTGGATGATGTGTAACAGTACAATTGAAAACAGTAAAATTACCCATTAAAACATGGTTTAAAATTACCCTAACCCACCCCAAATGCCTGCCTGAACAACCAAGTTTTCAATGCGTGGCAGAAGCTCATTAAAGAGGGGGCATGGTGGAGTTCCCTAGGGAGGGAGTTCCACAGAGTGGGGGCCACCGCAGAGAAGGCCCTCTCCCTCGTCCTCACCAGCCTAGCTGTCCTGGCTGATGGGACAGAGAGAAGGTAATTTGAGGCTGATCTTGTTGAGTGGCCTGTCTGGTATTGCTGGAGCTGCTCCTTGAGATAGGCTGGGCTGGATTTAGGGTTTTACTAAAAGACCAATATGGATTGTTTATTCTATAGGTAAATACTGTCAGAAATTAGTGTGCCAGGGATTCTCAAAGTACATTTGGATAGATAGAAACTGCCTGCAAATATCTGGTATTCTTGGACTCAGTATAAATTAATGGGCATAATTAACATGGTCAAAATAAAACACAAAAGAGAGGCATCTGAAAAAGTATTGGTGTTCCAGGGCAATTTCAAGAAAATAACACTTGGAAAGGAGTTTCTGAGTACATGGCAAAGGAAATGAGCAAAGCCATGGAAGATGCAGATAAAAATTTTGATCTGTTGAAAAGTACCCTTTTTTGCTTAGAGATGCAGTGGTTTCCTCCTTAAAAATAATACAACCTGACCTTTCTAGCATTTCTGTGGAATTTTACACTCATGCAGTTATAAATAAAATACTGCCAGAATTAGATCTGTTAGCCCTAGGACAGCCTGTTTGGGAAAATGGGAATTGGACAGATGTTTTAATGCCATTAAATTTGACTCTTTGCAAATGGAAGCTCTTATGAGAGAAACCTCTGTACGGTTACAAAACACAGAAAAGACACATTTTGAATGATATACTAAGAAAGCATACACAAGACCAAATGTATTGTGGGTAGTGAATTCCTAATATCCATTGTCAGTGTTTGAAAAACTTCATATGACCTGTTAGGTCAATATCAAAACTATGAAATATCAAAACAATGGCAGTTTTTATTTTGAGGAAGTTGAACAAAAAGGTTATCCTGCGTTCCACTGTAGCAATTGCATGACTGATTTTAAATTTGCTTTTTGTGATGTGGATAATAAGAAAAGGAAAGAAAAACGGTCTATGATTGCTCTGACAAACAAGCCTCACATACATGTATTTTACAAACCTCCATTTTTTCCTTGGATCACTCACAGTGGATTCCGAAAATCTGAGAGCATGGAACTCATTAACCCTCCTGATGGAGAGTTTCTGTCATGTTTACTGGAAAGTGAGAGTCCTGAAGAGGCAAACGTCAGATGCCTGTTCACCATTTTCTCAATAAACCTCATAAATCCGACTACCCACAATGTCTGGTTTTAATGGCAGAACACAATTCAGCCAACACACCGAAACATAGGGACAAAATTGTGGTGTGGCCCTCAAACAAAGTGATCCAACAGCTTGTGTCTGAAGGAATGCACAGATGGGTAGCAGAGCTGAGGAAAGCTCTGCTGTCTTCAAGATCTTGAAGAATTGCTGCTAGTGGAAAAATAAGAACATAAGAAGAGCCCTGCTGGATCAGACGAAGAGTCCATGTAGTCCAGCATTCTGTTCACACAGTGGCCAACCAGCTGTCGACCAGGAACCCACGAGCAGGACAGGAGTGCAACAGCACCCTCCCACCCACATTCCCCAGCAAGTGGTGTACATAGGCTCACTGCCTCTGGTACTGGAGGTAGCACACAGCCATCGAGACTAGGAGCCAGTCTTGATTTTTATTTTGGAGTTTTTATTTTCAATTATTGTTTATATTTTTGAATAATTTTATTTTTTTCTCAGTTTCTATGCAATAAGAACTCATCTGATGATGTTTGAAATAGTTGGTTGAAATGTAAACTAAGGATGTATTTGTCATATCCCTGATGTTACACAAAATTAGTTATTTTCTGTAAATGTGGAAAGATGTGTTTGGGCGCAGGGGCAATTAATTTGCTTTTGCTTTTTCAACGCTTGCCATGACTTCATGGAACATCAAGGGGCTGTGAAATGTAAACAAGCAGAAATGCCCTAACCCCGGTGCCAGCACGTCTGGCTGTAAGGGGGGGGGGATATAGCGGGTGGGTGGGGAGAGATGACGTGGGTGTGGGTCATTGGAACCCCCGGTGGCACCACCAATTAGAAAGGGTGCTGGGAGAGTTGCCTTAAGCTCTGACCCCCTCCCAAACAATGCTCTCTCGCTCGCACAGCTCCCTCCCGCCCTCCCTTAAGCAGTGTGGGTTTATACCGGTTGCCCCTTTTGGGAGCCATGAAGGAATTTTTGGCTCACAGTTAATTGGCCTTTACTGTGTGTCTCTTTGCCTACTTCACACTGTTATTGGGGCTGGGGTGCATCCAGTAGGCAAATTTACTACAATCCCTTAGGTCACTTTTCAGTTGGCAGCTAGGACGGGCCAAAGCGGAAAGAGATTAGGGATGGTGTGCATGCAGAGGCACTTTATGGTGACAGCTGATGCCTGAGGCCCCCCGAACAGGTTGTGTGGCTCGGCAGGGGGATAAGCGTTGCCTGGGAGACCAACCCTCCTCACTCACCCAGGTGTTGTGCGGCACCGGGTTGGGGGTGACACCGGAAGGTCTACCTCCCCCAGAAGGGGCAGTCTGGAGGGATGGCGAGATCACCGCCACCCCTCAGGCTGGGTGTGTTTTCGCCCAAGAAGTGCCAGCTAGCCGCTGACACAGTTAGATGCCCGTCCTAATTACCACTTTGCAGGTATTTTCAATAAATGTGGCCCAATTTTCAACCGAAACCTTGCTATCTGTGTCTTCTTTGACCCACCTCCGCTCGCAAAAGAGGTCTTTCTAAGTTAAAAGAGCTTCATGTTGTCAGATTTTGTTGTCTTTTCTTTTTACCAGAAACCCATTTATGGCTGGAGAGGGACAGATGTTGTGAAAGGACTGGGTTGGTGAAACTTACGTTACAGATACTTCAACATGGTGTAAAAGGGTTGTGATTTTAATTCATAAGTGACTTTCTGTTTCAGTTCAACAGGTGATTCTTGATACTGAGGGCTGTTTTTTGATTCTGGTAGGGAAGTATATGGGTAAATTAATAGCTACGATTGATGTCTATGGGCCAAATATTGCTTCTCCAGCTATGTTTCATGATTGTTTTGCTAAACTGATTGATAGCGCTTATAATTATTTGATGGTGGGCGGGGACTTCAATGAGGTCTTAAATCCTTTGTTAGATGGGAGTACACCTCCTCCTAAGACTGAATCTGCTGCTAGACTGGCACTGCAAGCTTACATGATGGGTCATGGTTTAATTGATGCTTGGAGAATTTTATATCCTGCCAACTGAGAGTATCCTTTTATTTCAACAGTTCACCATAATGGTTTTAGATTAGACTATTTTTTGATCTCTACACTTTAGTATGCCAAGTTAAAGACTGCCACATTGGTAGTGTCAGATCGTGCCCCAGTATGTTTGGAACTGCAATTGTCTGACACTTCTAGGGCCTCCAGTCTTCATAGAATCATAGAATCATAGGGTTGGAAGGGGCCCAAAAGACCATCAAGTCCAACCCACTGCTCTTTGGTGCTTTAATGGTTCTCCTCTCAATGATGAGAAGTTTAAAACCCAGATGTTTTCATTTTCATGAAGGGCCAAATTATTTCTAATGCTTCTTGTAAAAAAAAACTTAAAAGAACTCAACAGATGTTTTTAAATAGGAAGCTGAAATCTCTTATAGCTCAGTTTGCCACTTCCCCTTCAGCACAACTGTATAAAGAGCTTAGGGATGTACGAATCCCTTACCTGGCTCCGCGCAGGGGCATCCGCGGTGGGGGGGAGACACTCCGTCCCTCCTCTCGGAATCCTGCCCGGCCGGCTCTGCTCCGCGGCTTGGCCGCAGAGCCGCCGGCCGACTCCGGCCGCCCACAGCCGGACATCTGGCTGCTGGGCAGCCCTGCAGGGATGCAAATGGCAGCTGTCATAGTTGCCGCCATTTGCGTCCCTGTATTGAGCTATGATAGGCTATGTAAATATATATGTAGCCTATCACGGCAAGGGGGGGGGAAACCCAGCGTATGCAAATGGCGGACGGCCACCATTCACAAAGCAGAGCGGACGGGAGCAGGTAAGGCGGACGGCCACCATTTGCAAAGCAGAGCGGACGGGAGCAGGTAAGGCGGACGGCCACCATTTGCAAAGCAGAGCGGACGAGAGCAGGTAAGGCGGACGGCCACCATTTGCAAAGCAGAGCTCACCGAAATCCATCATGGAATTCTCTGACATCCCTAAAAGAGCTAAAGAATATTAAGCATGACCTCATGCTTAGTATGCGGTGGTATATAGGCATAACTTGCGAATGGACTCATATTTGGATATTTGGTCTGATGTTACTGACATTTACGTGTAACCTATTCTTTCTCCCTCTTTTTTCTCTCTCCCTAGAATATTGTAATATTTGAAACTGAGGATTTTAGAATAAGTTGTTATATTTCTTAATTTTGCTTTGTTTTGTTCCTTTGTTTGTTTGTTTTGTTCTGTTAAAATTCCAAATACAAAATGATAAAAAAAAAAGACTACTAGCCACTGATAGCCTTTTTCCTCCAGGCACTTGTCTAACCACCCTTTTAAACCATCCAATCTGTCCAACTGCTTCTTCCATCTTTATACTTCCCACAGAATATCCATTAAAGAAAGAAAGATGTAATCGCTGGATGATGCTTTCTGATTGGTAGCTCTATGAGCCTGCTGTCTGGAACTGCAGCTCGAGTTTGTTACAGTTGTTACAGCTTAAGGGATGGCAAATAGAGTGAAGTGAAATGAATGATTTTCCCTACCTTGGGGGTTTTCCCCACAATGGCATCCTGATGAATGGTGAACTTGAGGCCTGGGGAATCCTGTCTTTCCATACTCGCAAGTTTCACTCTCATGACAGACCGATTTGGAAACACCACTGAGTACATGATGTCCATGTTGACTGCCAGGTCTCCATTCTCATCCAAATACACTCCATCCATGATGGACTTATTGTTAACATGGGGATTTCTCAGGAAAGGATGAAGCTAGAATGGCAGAGAAAACACCAGCATTTAGGAAACATGAAACCACATGGGATAACTCTGTTCTGCCCATTTCAGGCTTGAATCTGTCATGACTCGAGGTCGAGGATAGTTCCAAACTTGATCCTTGTTTTTGTCTTTTTCACACTTAAAGCCTCTGATTTCATTCCCCTGTCAGCCTTAGCATTGGGGAGCTAACGCCATTCAACACATAAATTTCCCTTTTCTGTTACATTGGCCATAAGACACATATGTCTTTTGGTCCTCTGAGGAGAATTCTGCAATCCCGGTCATCTCTTATTGTAAGCACAGATACCCCAACCACTCCACTGGGCACATCTGGGGCACCATTAAAAGCCAGCAAATTTCCAACAGGGACCTGATTGGCCTCTGTGTGAACAGAATGCTGGACTAGATGGACTCTTGGCCTGATCCTATGTAGCTCTTCTTTGGTGCAAAAGTAAGGGGAGAAGAAGAAATTGGCACAATTTTAAGTCGCCAGAAAACCTAAAAACATATATGGCTCTCAAACATGTGAGCCATCCAGGCATCCGGTAGAGGGGGCGGCACCACACATAGACCTACCAATGAGGGAGGCATTTTGGAAGACAGAGGGCTGAGCTATAGTGAAAACCGACTGGTGTCCAAGTAGCAGCCCATTCGGGAGACAGGAAGGATAAGACAGACAGAAGATGGCCTATTCCAGCATCGAAGCATTTGAAATAGACCAGTTCTGAGACAGAGGAGTTGAACCAGTGCCAGAGGCTATTACCAGAGGACCTGTGTCCTCTGAGGGCATAGAAGAAGGGAAAAAGAGGGACCAGCAAAGGTAGTTTCACAACTGGATTCACTCCATAACTTCAAAACATTTTACCTCCCTAATACGTTTGAGATTTTCCTATTTTGCAAATCCAAGTCAATGATTCTGGAGTGGGACAAACGATTGCCATGTCTAGCAGAGGTACTTGTGTGACAACCACTGACATGCTGATGTAGTTCAGCAGTGCCTCCAAGAGCATCTGGTAAGTTGCCACCATGCTGGGATGCCTGTGTAGGCTGATCGCACTTCCTTGTCCTCCAATGTGCATCCAAATCCTTCTGCTCATTTTTACAATGGGCTGACTGGCTGAAACCAGCCAAGCCTTTTGAAATGTAAGTTTACAGTTGTTGGGAAGGAAAATTCAGCAACTAAGTCATTTAACTGTTGATCTGTTTTCTGGACCACTGACATCGCAAATGAAAGCTATGGCATTATTGGACAAAACTTCTATCAATTTCTGCTAAGGAGCTGGCTTTTATTGAAATCAAATTCCTATAAAAATACGAGTTCACTCACCACTGAGGAGCCATCCATATGTTGTTTAATCAGAGGATAAGATTGTCTCAGACAATCTTCTTCTTTTTTTCCCAATGAACTCTGCATATGTTCTGGAATCCAGACTGTAGTCAAGGAGGAAACATGGAACTGGCTATGTGAGGGTTTTTATTATTGTTGTTGTTTGGTGTCAGTGTGATAATTGCCTAAGCTTGTTTCCCCCCTTTATCTTCTTTCCCCTCCCCAACCCCCACCCTCAGTAAACTCCTGATAATATTTGGACATTTGGCAGCATGGTTTCAAAATGGATGTTGTTGCTGTTGTTATACCCCTCCAGGTGGAAAGGACTGCAAGGTTACAAAAATACCGTTTTTTAAAAAATACTTTCACAAGGTTTTTGTTGAATTTTGCATTACTGGGTTTAACCATGAACATCCCAAAGCATTTCTATTTTTTGTAAGTTTCCTAGGGCTGGACTGAAAGGTGGCGTCTTTGACAACTGGGCTTAGAAACTCCCCAGGCAGTTGAACAACCTGGAGTGTCAGGAGATTTACCATTACTAATGGAAGCCAATCAGTGATTCTTTTTTTCACAGCACATAAGGAAGGGAACTAATAGTTGGACAAGATAAACCCCACCCACCAAACCCCAACCATAACAGATGGAAATGGGAATACCTGCCATGGCTGTATCCTTTGGTTTTCCAGCCTGCCTCCACCCTCCACCACCCTCCTCTTGGATCTGGATGCATAAGTAGCATCTAAGGCATGGGCCACAGCCTGGATGGTGTTGTAAATGATGTAGGTGTCTAGAGACAGAGTTCTCTCCATGTCTTCTTGGGACAGGGCCTCCAGTTTCTCATACTCTCTGCATCTTGTCCAGCCTTTCACAGACAGGGCATGCTTTGAATAGGAACAACTAAATGCTTTCTCCACAAACTGCTTGATGGTTAAGTAAAAGTGTACAATATCATCATAGTTTGCCATTGTATTTGTCTGGATTAAAAAGGAAAAAAATCCGTCGATGTGTAGGAAAGGCTTCTCAAAATACATCAAGTTCAAGGTGATGTCCCGTGTAACTGTTGTGATGCAGACTTTCCCTACAATGGAATTTATCGAGTGTTCAATGGTTGTTTGTATAGCATATATTCCAGGTAAGAAAGAACTATGCTCTGCAGAATAAACAAAGACATTGACTTGTCTCCACTTTTGGAACAAAGCAGTGAGGACCACTACTTGGTTTGTATTCAGCCCTGCGATGGTTTCCGAGAAAAACACACAAACACCATTCCTGGTGGGCTCAGTTGTGAAGGTCTTCAAGAACGTCTCTCCTTTGTCAGTGGCTGATGCAAAGAGACCAATCAAGGTCCATCTGAAATGCAGGAGCAGTTTCACAATCCCTTGGTGCTGGATTCCTTCTTTGGGGACCATCCGGCAGAAAAAAGGGAACTGTGTTTTATCACTCAGAACATGGGAGACAAAAGCATAAGTGACCTGCCAAAGAAAATAAGAGACTGATGGTTTGTTTTGTTGCAGAACCAGATTTCAAGTCTTCACCAGATTTCAAGTCAGATTTCTGAAATCTGGCCAGATTATTTGTATTAAGTGGTAATTTTATTTTCCAAATTTATACCATTGGATGGAAATTGAAGGTCTCTGATGAACTTCTTTTTAATTATTCTTTATTTAATCTTGACCATATAAATAAAATACAATAAACAGCCAGCAACAAAATCCATCATGTAAAATAAAAATAATAAAGGGGGAAAAAGGGGAAAAAATACCCCCCCCCCCAAATTCAAACAGCATATCTTAGTACAAAACATATTAACAGAAATAAGAAGGGGTCTTAGGGGGAAATTACAAATATGAATATAAAAATAAACATTATATTTAAAGGGGGGTTGTGCATTAAGTAAGCCAAATATTTCTAAAGGGTTTTTTTGGATCAAATCCATATCTTTATTCATATATGCAATAAAAGTCCACCACTAGGAGCAAAAGTATCTATTTTCTTTTGTCCTTTTTCTATGCATAAATTTTGAGTCAATTTTTCTACTAATACTACCCCCTCTACCTTGTTTTATGTATGTATGTATGTATGTATGTATGCAGGCAGGCAGGCAGGCAGGCAGGCAGGCATTTATTTATTTATTTATTTATTTATTTATTTATTTATAACATTTATATACCATTCCACATCAAAGATTTTGCAGTGGTGAACAGCAAGATAAAAGACAAATGCCCCATAATTAAAACAATGTAAACATTTTAAAAGAACATTGTTTTACCATGGAGGGAGCAATCCTATTGCTGCTAGACAGGGATAGACAGCCATAGGATTGGTCAGTTTCAGGGAACTGACCTTGGAGCCCACACTCCAAGGTCATTTCCCTGAGAACCAACCACCCCTCCTCCAGTGCTGCCTCCTAGGCAGTACGGAACAGCCCCACGCCCCGCGCTCGGAAGAGGAGAACGGAGTGGCAAAAACCGGGCATTCCTGGGGGCGTGTCGGGGCAGGGAAGTCAGAAATGCCAGTACCACACATCCTACATGTCATCTGGCTGCTGCTTCCTGAACTCCAAGTTTCCATGGCCAGACAGCCAAAATCGGCTGTCTAGCCATAAATGCAGGGCAGCTGAAGCGTGGAGGGGACAATGCCCCCCACACTTCTCCTGCCCTGCATTGGATAGGCGGTAACCTCGAGTTCAGAGGCGGCCACCTACCCCGATAGGATTGTGCCCTTAGCTACTGAAAGTCCTTGTAAATCTTTCAAAAAAATGGCAATAAGCACTTGTGCTGCCTAGAAAAACACATCCCACCAACTTGTTATGTAATAGGTCTCCATACTGTCCATGGAAATTAAAGTTCTCTGGTGAACCACTGGTGAATGTAGATGAAGCCTTCAAACCACTACCCCACCTGTGGGATTTTGTAGATGCCCAACATGGTTGATATCTGGATGGAGGTTTCAGAGTCAGATCCTTCAAGAACTGCCAACAGCTGATCCTGCGTTTCACACCTGTAATTGGGCACATTGGCCTGCCCAGTGGAGAGCAGGTCTAGCAAAGCATCAGAAGTCATTCTTGCATTGAAATGGTTGTCCTGGATGCTGTAGCCCAGGGTGATGTTGGGTAAGAGCTTTGGGTTCTGGTTGATCTTCTGAATGGCAAACAAGAAGGAAAGCATGTTCCAGTAATACATGTATCCTTGCCTGTAAAGACATTGTGTCACATCGTCATCCTGTCTTCAAGGAAACTGAAATATGCCCTTGTTTCTTTGCATTGCTCTGAGGCAGTTTTCCCCAACCTGTTTTGGGGAAAAACAGGTTTCCCCCAGTTTTCCCCCAGTTTTTGGTAATTTTGGAAAACAACTGCAGCTTTCCTGGCCATTGTCAGGCTGATTGGAGTTGATACGCAAAATATCCGAAGGTCACCAAGGCCTGGCATGCTATGGTCCATGGGGTCACGAAGAGTCGGACATGACTGAACGACTGAACAACAACAACAACAACACTGTAAGTGGGGCAGTAGCTTTGGTCATATTTACTACAGAAAAATAATTAGGGGGATGGCTGGATGTAATTTTTGGACAGCAAATTTCTTTCTCTTTTTGTGATTGGCTATGTAAATATTTATGTAGCCTATCACGGCCAAGGGAAGAGATGCAAATGGCGTCAGATATGCTGGACGCCATTTGCATGGCAGCAGCCAGAAATCTGGCTGTGGATGGGCCCATGCGGAGCCAGCAGGAAAAGATTCCGGGGTAGGGATGGATCACCTCTCCCCCCCCCAGCGAATGCAGCGGACCGGATGGGTGAGTGGGGTTCGTACACCCCTACTTATTTGCTCTGCATCACTTCTGAGATTTCTGCCATAAGGTTTCTGCAGTCAGCCACATTCCAGAGTTTGGTACGTCGGTTTGTCTCAGCTGCTGCTCCCAGCCAGCACCCTGGGTTTTCTGTGTTCTATTAATAATTAATTACACAAAAATCCCTTTGGTTTACATATTATGTTAAGGGCTTTCCATGTTCACCCAGGCTCCAAAATACTGGGAAATCAGATCTATTCTGGGCCACACCTTTAACAGCTGCATCATTTGGGTGACAGGCATATGGGATGTTATCCAGCGCTGCAGTTGATAATACATAATCACTCCTGGATTTGCCTCTTCTCTGGAGCGTAGGGATGTACGAAAATCACTTACCTTTTGCGGATTATGCTGATGATGTGGGGGAGGTGCTCCGTCCCTCCCCCCAGAATCCTGGACGGGGGGGGAGGCGCTCCGTTCCTCCCCCCCCCCGGAATCCTGGCTGGCCAGCTATGCTCCGCAGCAATTCTGCGGAGCCGCCGGCCGGCTCCGCCAGTAGCCAGACATCCGGCCGCTGGCTAGCAGGGACGCAAATGGCGGCGACCGTAGCCACCGCCGTTTGCGTCCCTGCAGTCAGCCGTGATAGGCTACGTAAATGTTTACGTAGCCTATCACGGCTCACTTAAAAAACACGCTATTTCCGTTCCCCTTATTTTCGCCATCTTAGTCTACGTAAATGGTTTTTTTTACATAGAAAAATGTTTTATGTTTATGTTTTATGTTTATAAAAATGTTTATGTTTTTTTCCTCCACCATTTGCGTACACGTGGGTTTTTTTTTTTTTTTTAAGTCAGCCATGATAGGCTACGTAAACATTTACGTAGCCTATCACGTGTTTTTTTTTAAACCTAGCCATGATAGGCTACGTAAATCTTTACGTAGCCTATCACTTTTTTTTTTTTTTAACTGGAAATGGCGGCCGCGGCAGCCGGTCAGAAGACTGGCCGCGGCAGCTGCCGCACAGATGCCAGAGCCCCCGCCGGAGCCGCCGCCACCAGGAAGATCCGCTCAAGGTAAGTCTCGTCCCGGGGGGGGCGGGGGGGCAGGCCGTTCTGCCACCGATTTTGGGGGGCCGAATGCGCTGGCATTCAGCCTCCCCGAGATCTTTGGCGGAACTTTCGTACATCCCTACTGAAATGTCCACACAGACTTGGGGCAACTGAAGCTTTCGTGCTAGTGCAGCTAACCCCCCACCTTACAAGTACTCACCTGGGATCCAATGCCATCCACGTAGTGTGACAGGGTTGGAATAACAGCAACAGCAAAAACAACAACAACCAAATGTCTCTGTTCTGACAGGAACCACCACCACTCCATTAAATGAGCCCTCTTGAGTGGGTGAGGCTAGTTTCATTGCAGTTCTATTATCCTTAGCATTTCTATTGTGCTTTAAGAGACTAAAAGCATGTCAAATCTCCAGGGCTACTTCTATTCTAAGCCCTATACTATCTGTGTTTTAGTTTTATCTTCATAGTTGTTTTAAGAGATCCAGGACACATTTTGTTGTTGTTGTTCAGTCGTTCAGTCGTGTCTGACTCTTCGTGACCCCATGGACCATAGCACACCAGGCCTTCCTGTCCTGTGCTCTCTACCGCAGCGTGCTCAAGTTCATATTCATTGCATCCGTGATGCTATCTAGCCATCTCATCCTCTGCCGTCCCCTTCTCCTTTTGCCTTCAGTCTTTCCCAGCATCAGGGTCTTTTCCAGGGAGTTTTCTCTTCGCATTAGGTGGCCAAAATATTGGAGCTTCAGCTTCAGTATCTGTCCTTCCAATGAGCACTCAGGGTTGATTTCCTTTAGGATGGACTGATTTGACCTCCTTGCAGACCAGGGGACTCGTAAGAGTCTTCTCCAGCACCACAGTTCGAAAGCATCAATTCTTCGGCGCTCAGCCTTCCTTATAGTCCAGCTCTCACAGCCATACATTACTACTGGGAAAACCATAGCTTTGATTAGACGGACCTTTGTCGGCAAGGTGATGTCTCTGCTTCTTACTATGCTGTCTAGGTTGGCCATAGCTTTCCTCCCAAGGAGCAAGCGTCTTTTAATTTCATGGCTACAGTCACCGTCTGTGGTGATCTTGGAGCCCAAGAAAGTAAAAACTGTCACTGCTTCCATTTCTTCCCCTTCTATATGCCAGGAAGTGATGGGGCCAGATGCCATGATCTTAGTTTTTTTAATGTTGAGTTTCAAACCAGCTTTTGCACTCTCCTCTTTCACCCTCAACAAGAGGCTCTTGAGATCCTCTTCGCTTTCTGCCATTAGGGTGGTATCGTCTGCATATCGGAGGTTGTTGATAATTCTCCCAGCAATCTTAATTCCGACCTCTGATTCATCCAACCCGGCATTTCTCATGCTGTATTCTGCATATAAGTTAAATAAGCAGGATGACAATATGCAGCCTTGTCGTACTCCTTTCCCAATTTTGAACCAATCGGTTGTTCCATGTCTGGTTCTTACTGTTGCTTCTTGACCCTCGTACAGGTTTCTCAGGAGACAGGTAAGGTGGTCTGGTACTCCCATCACTTTAAGAATTTGCCACAGTTTGTTGTGATCCACACAATCAAAGGCTTGAGCGTAGTCAATGAAGCAGAAATAGACGTTTTTCTGGAATTCTCTTGCTTTCTCCATGATGCAGCGAATGTTGGCGATTTGATCTCTAGTTCCTCTGCCTCTTCGAAACCCAGCTTGTACTCCCGGTAGTTCTCGGTTTGCATACTGCTGAAGCCTAGCTTGTAGGATTTTGAGCATCACCTTGCTGGCATGTGAAATGAGCGCAATTGTGCGGTAGTTTGAACACCCTTTGACGTTGCCCTTCTTTGGAATTGGAATGTAAACTGACCTTTTCCAGTCTTGTGGCCACTGCTGAGTGTTCCAGATTTGTTGGCATATTGAATGCAGCACTTTAACAGCATCATCTTTTAGGATTTTAAATAGCTCAGCTGGAATACTGTCATCTCCGCTAGCTTTGTTGTTACTAATGCTTCCTAAGGCCCACTTGACTTCACTGTCTATCATGTCCGGCTCAAGTTCAGTGACCGCACTATCATGGCTATCAGGGACATTCAGATCTTTCCTGTATAGTTCTTCTGTGTATTCTTGCCACCTCTTCTGAATCTCATCTGCTTCTGTTAGGTCCCTGCCTTCTTTGTCCTTTATCATGCCCATCTTTGCACAAAACGTTCCCTTGAGATCTCCAATTTTCTTGAAGAGATCTCTAGTCTTTCCCATTCTGTTGTTTTCCTCGATTTCTTTGCACTGTTCATTTAAGAAGTCCTTCTTGTCTCTCTTTGCTATTCTCTGGAACTCTGCATTCAGTTGGGTATATCTTCCCCTTTCTCCCTTGCTTTTCGCTTCCCTTCTTTCATGAGCTACTTGTAAAGCCTCATCAGACAGCCACTTTGCTTTCTTGCATTTCTTTTTCTTTGGGATGGATTTTGTTGCTGCCTCCTGAACAATGTTACGGACCTCCGTCCATAGTTCCTCAGGCACTCTGTCTATCAGGTCTAATCCCTGAAATCTATTCCTCACCTCCACTGTATATTCATCAGGGATATGACTTAGGTCATACCTGAACGGTTTAGTGGTTTTCCCTACGTTCTTCAATTTAAGCTGAAATTTTGCAAGAAGCAGCTCATGATCTGAGCCACAGTGAGCTCCAGGTCTTGTTTTTACTGACTGTATGGAGCTTCTCCATCTTTGGCTGCAAAGGACATAATCAATCTGATTTTGATATTGACCATCTGGTGACGTCCATGTGTAGAGTCGCCTCTTGTGCTGTTGGAAAAGAGTGTTTGCTATGATCAGCATGTTCTCTTGGCAAAACTCTATTAGCTTTTGTCCTGCTTCATTTTGTACACCAAGGCCATGCCTGCCTGTTATCCCGGTGATTTCTTGACTTCCTACTTTAGCATTCCAATCCCCTATGATGAAGAGGACATCTTTTTTTGGTGTTAGTTCTAGAAGGTGTTGTAGGTCTTCCTAGAACCGATCAACCTCAACTTCTTCGGCATCAGTGGTTGGGGCATAGACTTGAATTACTGTGATGCTGAATGGTTTGCCTTGGATTCGTACTGAGATCATTCTATGATTTTTAAGATTGTACCCCAGTACTGCTTTTCCCACCCTTTTGTTGACTATGAGTGCTACTCCATTTCTTCTAAGGGATTCTTGCCCACAATAGTAGATATGATGGTCACCTGAATTAAATTCGCCCATGCCTGTCCATTTGAGTTCGCTGATTCCCAAGATGTCGATGTTCAATCTTGCCATCTCATGTTTGACCACCTCCAGCTTACCTTGATTCATTGACCTTACATTCCAGGTTCCTAAACAATATTGTTCTTTACAGCATCGGATTTTCTTTTCACCACCAGACACATCCACAGCTGAATGTCCTTTCGGGTTTGGCCCAGCCGCTTCACTCTTTCTGGCGCTACTTGGAAATACCCTCTGCTCTTCCCCAGTAGCATATTGGGCACCTTCCGACCTGAGGGGCTCATCTTCCAGCGTCATCTCTTTTAGCCTTGTGTTACATTCCATGGGGTTTTCTTGGCAAGAATCCTGGAGTGGGTTGCCATTTCCTTCTCCAGTGGACCACATTTTGTCAGAACTCTCTGCCATGACCTGTCCATCTTGGGTGGCCCTGCACGGCATAGCTTATGGCTTCACTGAGTTACGCAAGCCCCTTCGCCACAACAAGGCAGTGATCCATGAAGGGGTCCAGAACACATACTGGGCATAAAACATTGTCTAGTACATCCTGAAATTCAAGTTGTCTGTTTCTATCAGACTGCAAATGAAGTGAAGTCATAGCATCTCTCCTGTCCACCGGTGAGAAATGGCAAAAACAGCAGCAGCATTTCGCCCACAAAAACATGCAGAAGCCAAGACAACATGTCCTCTGCGTTTTATAGTTGCAAATTATGACATATCCATATTCTAAAAGAAATATGTAACATGTCCCTAAGATCAGCCTCTGTAAAAGAGGACTGGGCAATATGATGCCAATTTTAAAAAGGGGATTCATTGGAAATCCAGGGAACTAGTTTTATTAAAGTTCTAATAAACAAACCCCCCTACTTATTCAGTTATTTACAATTCTATATCTCCCAATAGCTGAAGCTGTCTGGGCAGTTCTCAAGAATTAAAACCACAAAGGACATAAAAAAATACTATACATAAAATGTAAGAGTTCGAAATTACAGTATAAAAGTACAAACCAAAATAAAACCTAGCAGCAATGCAGGGATTTAAAATACAGTAACAGATGTAAAACAGAGCTATGGTTCACCCTCCCCCTTCCAAAGTTTTCAACCAAGTACCAAAACACAGAGAAATTGTGAGCTAAGGCTCACAAAAGCCTTAACACCACATCCACCATAAGGAGGCAGAAAGTGCAAGTGGAATTCTCATTCATCCAAAGCAGATTCACCAGGACAGAGAATATGATATACAGAGGTGACTGTTGGGTTCTAGAAAACTGATGACAATCAACTTAGGTCCACTTACATCTCTTTTTTTAAAGCAGCCTTCCTCCATCTGGTACCCTCCAGATGTGTTGGACTTCTCTCTGGGAATGACCAGAGTTACAGTTGAACTCACCTGGACAGCACCAATTTGGGGGAGGCTGTCCTAGAGCAGTGGTGGGCAGAGTTAGATCTCCAGATGTTCTGGACTTCAACTCCCGGAATCCCCTACCAGCATGGCCAATGATCAGGAATGCTGGGAGCTGAACTCAAAACATCTGGAGATCTTCTTTCTGCCCATGCCTGTTCTAGAGCATTGTCTTTTCCAGAATTAGGAGAGAACATATGTGATCCACCAAGGATCTCCAAAGCAGGTGCAGCACTTGAAATAGACAAACTTAAACCAAATGAGGAGACAACTCCTGCCACTTGAATGCATAATCAAGACAGTTCTGCTGACTCCAAAACTGGTTCTCAAAGCATGGCATAGGTTTTCATTTTATTGAATGCCACATATATGTTGTTGGGGGACTAACGGGGGGGGGGGACTTTTCCTTCTGTATGACCAAAGGCAGAGTCAGAACCTAATGTGTAAAAATATTTTTTAATTACTCATGAAAATGTTTACACGGCCAACCTATTGAACAAGGAAGGAAGCCACGTTGGCAATCCATCTTCAACATGATTTATGTTTTAGGAAGAAAAAAACCCTACACACCTGGAAGACCTTGGCGCATGCATTTTGTATTTAGTATGGAAGTTGCCGTAACATTCTACTGAACATGCTCTTACTCAGAAAGCTCAAATGCCTTACAGCACCGCTCGACTAGCATCTCCCTCATAAGCAATAATTCATTACATGGACTTACATGCTCATAGTCCTATGCAGAAGTTCATTCAGAAGTAGCAGTAGAGCTCTGAAAGGATTTCACCAAACTGGGAAAATGGGCATTAAAATAGGAAGAGAGATTCAATGGAAGCAAGTGTAAAGTAATGCAGGTTGGGGCAGAAAATCCCAACTTTACATATACACCAGTGGGATCTAAGCTGACAGTAACTGAGCAAGAAGGAGGTCTTGCGTTAATGTCATGCAGCTGCTGTGGAAAGCACATATCCCACATTGGGGATCCTTACGAGATGGATCACAGAATGCTGGATTGATTGATTGATTGATTGATTCATTCATTCATTCATTTCATTTCATTTCATTTCATTCATTTCTATACTGCCCAATAGCCGAAGCTCTCTGGGCGGTTCACAAAAATTGAGTTAGAAGGAGCAAGTAATCCAACTCCCTGTTCAATGCAAGATTGAGAACGCAGGATGCAGCTACTGAAAGATGATGATCCAACCATTGCATTGTCGTCGTCGTCATCATCATCATCAAATAGATTGATAAACCACGGGACATACCTAAAATAGCTATGCATAAATACCACCAGGGAGGGAGAGCACCTCACTTCCTGAGGCCGTCGGTTCCATTGTCAAAAGACTCCTACATTAGCAAGCTTCTCTCCAGGTTTAGCCATAATCTGCTTCCCTGAAATCCCCCCTGCACCCGTTCTAGTCCTTTCCTCGAGGAAAACAGAGGCCAAGTCTGCTCCATTTTCAGCCGGACAGCCCTTCAGATATTTAAAACCTGCAATCACATCCTCCCTGAATCTTCTCTTTCCCAGGCTAAAAAATCCCAACTCTTTTGATCATCCCTTCTAGGACACGGATTCCAGACTAACACTCGCAATGTTAATTTATAGGAAATTATGGGGGATAGAAGATGGGAGCAGTGTTTGCCACCATAACTGTGTATGTTCTCCTCACTGATGGGATGGCAGAAAGACCGCACTGTCCTAGAATATGTTACTACACTTTCGAGTTCAAAAGGAGCCTGGCTAGCTGCAGCACCTGACTTGGCTGGCAAGCTGTCATTTATCATTGATGCATCCTCAAATTCTTCCCACAAAAGCAAAACAGGACAGCAATTTAGGTTCCAGATAACAGGGCAGTACCTGGTAACATTGGGTGATAGGAGCTTATGAAATCAGTAGTGCGTGGAGTAGCAAAACTCCATCACACATGCATCGTGACTTACTTGTGAAGTCTGTTGGAAGGTGGCTTGTTGAAAGAGTACGGGAGAAATCTAGGACGTGTTGCAGAGATGAGCCCACTGATGATGTGGTCCCCTGGCCTGTAATAATTCCGTGGGTCTAATTCATCCCTGATCAAAGTCAAGGAGCATTTGGCCTTGCACATCCCACAGGTGGCCGGGGGCAGCAGCAAAAGCAGCAGCAGAATCATTCTGAACAAACCTGGCACAGCCGCCCCCCTTGAGTTTGCTCCTCTCAACTAAACAGACAAAGAATGAGAAGAAGCCGAAGCCACCTTGCAAGACTGACGCATACGTGGCTTTCCTAATACAGATGGAGCAGAGCCAGCCGAGGCTTCCCATCTGAAGGGGATGAGAGAAGTAAACCTCACACCCACACACTCCTCCTCCCCTGCCCAAACCTCCTCCCCAGCACAGGAGGCATTTATGTGTCTGCCATGTGCACCTGGATTCAAAAAGTCACCTGATGTTCATCTTGAATCAGTGGACTCAAAGATGATCTTTGGAAGATTCCCTGGATGTTTGGAGAGGATAATAATAATAAACATTATGATTTTGATAATTATAAGGGGAAGAAGTGGCATCATTTCTCCATCTTTCTGAGCTCTCTACTCGGTTCCATGTGCAGGTGAATACCTGGGCGCAAGGGAGAAGCATGTTTGTCAGAACTCACATACCCAACTCCACACTTTTGACATGTGTGAGTGAGGGTGGAAAGGGGAGCTTGGCTTGACCTTTACTGTCTTCATATGAAGCAGGAACAAATTAGTCTTTTAGGATATATGTACATAAACATTTGGGTATCAGATAGTTATTACAACCCAGATCAGTATTGTTCCCTCTGATAGGCAGTGTCTCCTCTTGAGGATGTAAACGGGGACCAGGAAAAATGTTGGCTGTTTATTTTGTACCTCCCATTTTTTGGTAGCTAAAGAGGTGATGCAAAATTGACAGCAACCATTTTCGCTGGTCCAAAATTACATTCTGAAGAGCAGACCCTACCTATCAGAGGGAACAATCCAGAGCAGGATTTAAAAATGGTCTGATGAAGTCACCATGTTTAAAGTAGAGATGTCAGAGAAATCCGTCCAAAAGTTAAATGGGATCAAATTCAGACACATCTGGTCCATGGAACCCCCCCTGCAATGGGGCGCCTTAGTCTACTCGGACCAGAGCTCATGCGGACCCTTTTTTTTTCCTCCGCCGAAAATTTTACACAAGTATTTACGAAGGAAAATTCGCAAATCGGGATGAAAGAAATAGTCATAGATGGTGAAAGGGATTCTACAAAACTGTTTAATAAATACGCAGTTTCCTGCGATGACACGGCTTTCTTTCACTGGGAGGGAGGGGGTCACAAAGTGCACGTAGCCTGCCTGAGGCTGAGTCACGGAGTGCACGTAGCCTCATTTTTTTTTATTGTCTGTGAAGGTGAGGTCAGGTTCAGGTGAGGTCAGGTGAGCGAGATCCCTCCAGGCCACCCCCCCCACCCCCCCAGGAAGATAAAGTTATTGAGGGGAGGGAACTCGCTGACCTCTTTTCCCTCCTTCACACATAGGATGGCAGTGTGTGAGTGTCCAGCAGCCTCAGATTCTCCAGTCCTGACTAGAAACCAGAGGCCCCGCTGCTGAAGACAGAGTGTCCGTGTCCAGCAGCTACAAGGAGTGTGTTTCTGTGTGTCCCCATTCTACAGCACTGCAGTTCAACCTTTATTACAGTGAAGGTATGTTCTTTCATATGTTTTGTTGTGGTGGTGGTTCAGTCATTCAGTCGTGTCCGACTCTTCGTGACCCCATGGACCAGAGCACGCCAGGCCTTCCTGTCCTGTGCTCTCTACCGCAGCGTGCTCAAGTCCATATTCATTGCATCGGTGATGCTATCTAGCCATCTCATCCTCTGCTGCCCCCTTTTCCTTTTGCCTTCAGTCTTTCCCAGCATCAGGGTCTTTTCCAGGGAGTTTTCTCTTCGCATTAGGTGGCCAAAATATTGGAGCTTCAGCTTCATTATCTGTCCTTCCAATGAGCAGTCAGGGTTGATTTCCTTTAGGATGGACTGATTTGACCTCCTTTCAGTCCAGGGCACTCGTAAGAGTCTTCTCCAGCACCACAGTTCGAAAGCATCAATTCTTCGGCACTCAGCCTTCCTTATCGTCCAGCTCTCACAGCCATACATTACTACTGGCTAGGAAAACCATAGCTTTGATTATGAGGACCTTTGTCGGCAAGGTGATGTCTCTGCTTCTTACTATGCTTTCTAGGTGCACCATAGCTTTCCTCCCAAGGAGCAAGCATCTTTTAATTTCATGGCTACAGTCACCATCTGTGGTGATCTTGGAGCCCAAGAAAGTAAAATCTGTCAATGCTTCCATTTCTTCCCCTTCTATATGCCAGGAAGTGATGGGGCCAGATGCCAGGATCTTAGTTTTTTTAATGTTGAGTTTCAAACCAGCTTTTGCACTCTCCTCTTTCACCCTCAGCAAGAGGCTCTTGAGATCCTCTTCGCTTTTTGCCATTAGGGTGGTATCATCTGCGTATCTGAGGTTGTTGATAATTCTCCCGGCAATCTTAATTCAGACCTGTGATTCATCCAACCCGGCGTTTCTCATGATGTACTCTGCATATAAGTTAAATAAGCAGGGCGACAATATGCAGCCTTGTCGTACTCCTTTCCCAATTTTGAACCAATCGGTTGTTCCATGTCTGGTTCTTACTGTTGCTTCTTGATCCTCATACAGGTTTCTCAAGAGACAGGTAAGGTGGTGTGGTACTCCCATCTCTTTAGGAATTTGCCACAGTTTGTTGTGATCCACACAATCAAAAGACACTGTCCAAATGGAGAAATTTGAAAACAAAATAACTCCATGTAAACTTGCAAGTCAAAGCAAGGATGCTGGAGAATTCTGCCATGGACTGAATGAAATAACCCTGGATTCCAAAGAATCCAATCTCTGGAGTCTGTGACTGAGTGGCTGCACTTACCTCCAGGTCAGTAGTAGTTCACACAGGGCAGCTCTCCAGCTCCCTATAAAACACAATACGCCAATGCCAGCTGCCATTAGCTTATCGCAGGAGTTACAGCTGTAAAGGGTGTATTGTACACCATTTTCAGCTGTAAAGCACTTACTTTGACCTAAATACAGACACAAACAGCTGCAATTTAGGTCAAAGTCAGTGCTTTATGGCCACAAATGGCATGCAATATGCCATTTATGGCTGTATTTTTCCTGTGATAAGCTAATGACAGTCACTATTAGAGTATCACATCTGAAAGGGAGCTGGAGAGCCATCCAACTATGATGGATGCGGCTGGGCTCTGAAGGATTCCGGGGAGCCCTGAGCAGCCCTATTTGCCCCTCCATGGACCCCCCCCCCGTACTGGGCAGTGGAGGGTTCATACATCCCTAAGTCAAAAGGGAAAAAACCCAGATAATATCTGTCAAACTACTGGTACACCCTCATCACGTATCAACTCCTACAAATAAAGGATTTATTGACTTTTCTACCTCAAAATCTGCACGTTCCACCCCCCACCCCCAGTTTCTGTTGTAATCTCAGGATGTGGTCCTATGTGGTCCTATAATAATTTAAGTGACTCTAGTTAGTGTTTGAAGGCAATATTTTGGAAGCCCAGCTTGGTAGCAGAGTTGGGAAACGACCCACCTCTCTCTGAGATCTTGAAGAACTGATGTGAGTTAGAATGCACAGGGATTCAAAGAGATCCCCACCCACAGTGCTTCCAGAGTTGGCTTTTATACTGCCATCACCCTGACTTCTATGAAGAACTCTATGGAGGGTCCAGCTGA
This sequence comes from Heloderma suspectum, assembly GCF_057233095.1. Taxonomy (NCBI): domain Eukaryota; kingdom Metazoa; phylum Chordata; class Lepidosauria; order Squamata; family Helodermatidae; genus Heloderma; species Heloderma suspectum. Next base: position 398,381,936 of record NC_139459.1, read on the forward strand.
ATTGGTCTTCCACTTGTGACCCGCCTGTGTTTTCCCAACATTACTTCCATCTCTTTTTTTTACTGCAGAAAATTTGTTAAAGAAGAAAAAAGAAGTCAGCATTGCTGCACAATGCTTTCTGATGGATAGCACTAGGAGCCCACTGTCTGGAAACATCCATGGTGTCTGTTACACTGATTGGAATTTAAGAGATGATAGAGCAAAATGAAACAAATGATTTTCCCCACCTGCTTGAGCCATTTCGGCCACACAATGGCATCCTGGTCAATGGCAAACTTGAGGCCTGAGGATCCCCTTCTTTCTATGCTCCTGAATTTCACCCTAACAACAGATCTATTGGAAAAACTACCCAGTTCAGGATGTCAAAATCGGCTGCCACATCTCCATTCTCATCCAGCTACACTCCATCCATGATGGAAGCATCGTAAAACTGGGGGTTTCTCAGGAAAGAGTGAAGCTACAATGGCATAGGAAACATGAACATTTAGAGTAAACAGGAAACCACCTTTGATATCTCAGTTCTGCCCATTTCAGTTTTGAATCCCTTAGCAACATAGGAAGCTTCCTTATACTGAGTCAGACCATAGGTCTATTTAGCCTGGTATTATTGACACTGACTGGCAGTGGCCCGCTAGCATTTTAGGCAGGATTCTTTCCTATCCCTACCTGGAGATATCGGGGATCGAACCTGGGAACTTCTGCAGGCAATGCATGTGCTCTTCCACTGTGCTACAGCCACTCCCCAACCTACAGCTGCTCCCCAACCTTGGGATTGTGGTGGACAGCTCAATGAAGATGTCAACCCAGTGTGTGGCCACTGTAAAAAAGGCAAACTCCATGTTAGACATAATTAGAAAAGGAATTGAGAATAAAACTGCCAATATCACACTGCCCTTAGACAAATCTATGGTGCGGCCACACTTGGAATACTGTGTACAGTTCTGGTCACCACATCTAAAAATAAAAGAAAGAAAAAAGATATTGTAGAGCTGGAAAAAGTGCAGAAAAGGGCAACTAAAATGATCAAGGGATCAACTCCCCTATAACGGAAGGTTTTAAAAGTTAGGATTGTTGAGCTTGGAAAAAAGGAGGGTAAGAGGAGACATGATTGAGGTCTACAAAATGTTGCATGGTGTGGAGAATGTGGATAGGCAGACACTTTTCTCCCTCTCAAAACAACCTGGAGAACAAGAAAAAAAGATTTCTTGTTCTCAAGCAGAGCATTGTTAAAGATCCTTAGATTTTGATACGTTAAAAAAGTAAAAGAATTTCTTTAACATCTCTTGTTTTTAGACTTCTAGTCTTAATACCTTAAAAAGGAAAGATGTCATACAAAGTACCATGTTATCTATTCAATACTGAATAGGCTGTTCCGGTGACAGGTACAGAGGCGTGATGAGCTTCTGAGAAGAAGCTCCCACATTCTAAAATCAAAACATATTTCTGTGTGTGTAGAAATTACCCCATAACTAATATTATCTACTGTCCCATAAATTAGGGCTCACAGCCTTAATTATTTCATTGTTTCTAAATATTATTAAAAATTTAGAACACACATAAAAGGATTATACATACAGTATGCCTTTCAGACTAGATAAGATAAATTTGGAACACTCAACAGTGGCCGCAACACTGGAAAAGGTCAGTTTACATTCCAGTTCCAAAGAAGGGCAACGCCAAAGAGTGTTCAAACTACTGTACAATTGCGCTCATTTCACATGCCAGCAAGGTGATGCTCAAAATCCTACAAGCTAGGCTTCAGCAGTATGTGAACCAAAAACTAGTGGAAGTACAAGCTGGGTTTCGAAGAGGCAGAGGAACTAGAGATCAAATTGCCAACTTTCGCTGGATCATGGAGAAAACAAGAGAATTCCAGAAAAACGTCTATTTCTGCTTCATTGACTACGCTCAAGCCTTTGATTGTGTGGATCACAACAAACTGTGGCAAATTCTTAAAGTGATGGGAGTAACAGACCACCTTACCTGTCTCCTGAGAAACCTGTACGAGGGTCAAGAAGCAACAGCAAGAACCAGAAATGGAACAACCTATTGGTTCAAAATTGGGAAAAGAGTATGACAAGGCTGCATATTGTCGCCCTGCTTATATAATTTATATGCAGAGTACATCATGAGAAATGCTGGGTTGGATGAATCACAGGTCGGAATTAAGATTGCCAGGAGAATTAGCGACAACCTCCGAAATGCAGACAACACCACCCTAATGGCAGAAAGCAAAGAGGATCTAAAGAGCCTCTTGTTGAAGGTGAAAGAGGAGACTGCAAAAGCTGGTTTGAAACTCAACATTAAAAAAAACGTAGATCATGGCATCTGGCCCCATCACTTCCTGGCATATAGAAGGGGAAGAAATGGAAGCAGTGACAGATTTTATTTTCTTGGGCTCCAAGATCACCGCAGACGGTGACTGTAGCCATGAAATTAAAAGACACTTGCTCCTTGGGAGGAAAGCTATGGCAAACCTAGACAGCATAGTAAGAAGCAGAGACATCACCTTGCCGACAAAGGTCCATCTAATCAAAGCTATGGTTTTCCCAGTAGTAATGTATGGCTGTGAGAGCTGGACTATACGGAAGGCTGAGTGCTGAAGAATTGATGCTTTCGAACAGTGGTGCTGGAGAAGACTCTTATGAGTTCCCTGGACTGTAAGGAGGTCAAATCAGTCCATCCTAAAGGAAATCAACCCTGAGTGCTCATTGGAAGGACAGATCCTGAAGCTGAAGCTCAAATATTTTGGCCACCTAATGTGAAGAGAAAACTCTCTGGAAAAGACCCTGATGCTGGGAAAGACTGAAGGCAAAAGGAGAAGGGGACGACAGAGGATGAGATGGCTAGATAGCATCACCGATGCAATGAATATGAACTTGAGCACACTCCGGGAAAGAGCGCAGGACAGGAAGGCCTGGCATGTTATGGTCCATGGGGTCACGAAGAGTCGGACACGACTGAACAACAAAAGATAAATTTTGAATTATACTTTTGAGAAGACAACTCTTTACCCCAAATTTGCCAACTAAACTTGAACACGTACTTTTTTTCTAGACATTTATATATCAAGCTTTTTGATGTGCATACCCTACACAATATTTTTTGCTCATTCATTGATAAGCAGAAAATTTAAGTACACTTGTGTCCTAGAATTATACAGTCTCACACCTGTTCATTACTCAAACAACTTTTTGGCTCAAGTGATAGATAGATAGATAGATAGATAGATAGATAGATAGACAGACAGACAGACAAACAGACAGGCACAGTTGCAATCAAAATTATTCAACCCCCATTGCAAATCAGGTCTATTGTCAAAATTTACAGACTTTCAGATGTTTGCAATGAACAAGGCCAAATGTCCCTTGACTGTGAAAAGGCATGGATTTGACCCACTTAATCATTACAGGCCAGGAGACCACATCATTAGTGGGATCATCTCTATAACTGATGGTATGTTTAGAGCATACCGTTTCACCAGGCATCCCTATAAAAGTCTTCACTGGTAAGTTATTACGTGTATCGTAGGGATGTATGGACTGTGTAAAATCTGTTCTGTCTGTGTTTTGGGGATTGTCAGGTGTCTTTCATTCCATCATCCACCCACAGAGAGATGCAGATTTTTTTTTTTTTCATCATGCGGAAAAATACAGAAATATTTACGTAAAATACCCCCTTTTCCTTCCCTGCAAGGCCACATTAGTGACCTCAGGAAGTAGTAGGCACAGTTCTTTCCACAGCAGCTTTGAGGGGGCAGGGGGCGGTATAGGAATGTCTACAGCCTCGGACAAGGAACTCTAAAGAATCCTGTGGTCCCTGGCATGCTCTCCCTTTGTGTGTGTGTGTGTGTGTGCGTGTGCGTGTGCGCCACAAATCCTGAGTTCTGTGCTGCCACCAAAGCAGCACAAAACCAGCACAGAACTTAGGCATAGGTTCAGAGCAGATATGGGAATGTAGATTTTCTCACCATTCTCCAGGATCCACCAAGGATATGTCATTTTCACATTTTTGTTGGTGATACAAAACCCAGGATTTGTGGCAGGAAGCAGGACGGAACTATCACAAAGCTTTGGCATAGGTTCGGAGGAGATATGAGAATGTGGATTTTTTTTAGCATTCACCATGCAAGACCAAAGTATGTCACTTTCATACTTTGAGTGTCCATCCTTGCTGGCTGACCGCAGCTGGTATGCAGTGGCTGCAATAAATTACTTGCAGATAACCAGGGTCATATACTGTACCTGCCCAAGGCTGGGGAAGGAGGAAGAGTGCCCAGAGCTGGGAAGTTTACCGATTCAAACAAAGATGAGACAGCGAGGCAAGGAAGTCCATTTAGCAGTCCAGAGTCAAAACACAAGGATTCACAAGCACAGGATGAGGTTCAGGTTCAAGGGTCTAAGCACTGCGAGGCAGATGAGATTGGCCATGTACAACATTGTTCTCCTTCTCCAGCAGCTTTGTCCCTGCCTGCTTCCTGCTCTTCACTACAAAGTCCTGGAGCAGCTGCTGGCAATTAGTCCTCTGGCTTCTGGGAGCCTCTTTGTCTTAAATGGACAGAGGTTCACCTCCATTGTTCTTTTCCATGGAGCCACCTTCGCTTTGCTGGGGGTCAGTGGAACTTCACCCTCTGAATCCAACGGAGGAGCTGCAGCAGGGCATTGATCATTGACTGGTGGTGAAGGGGCTCAAGCTGTTTCTGTGCAGGTCCTTTCTCCCAGGTCTGGAGGCTGCCATTCCCCTTTGTCCTCGGAGGAGTCTGAGGGAGGCATGACAAATAGGGCCTTCAGTGCTGGGGCACCCCAGCTGTGGAATGCTCTCCCCTTGGAGGCCCAATTTGTGCAGACGTTGGTTTCATTTCTGCGCCAAGGCTTTTCACCAAAGCCTTTGAGGGCTACTTGAATTCCCTAAAGTTGCACTCTTAACTTTTTTGTTTTGTTTTAGATTTTATCATTGGTATTGGCTTGCTTAATGCTTTTATGCTTTTAGCTGTTTAAATTATTTATTGTTTTATATTGTTTAAATTGATTTTATCTGAACTCGGCCCTGAGATTTTAATGATATAGGGGGGATACAAATGTTTAAAATAAATAAATAGTAAGCATGAAACAAAATGTTTGCATTGTTCATTATTGTAACGTTTTGTTTGTTTGTTTGTTTTTTCTATTGCAATTGATATATTGGAATGCATTCTTGTTTGCTTTGGGCATACAGATAAAATGCTGCTGCCGATAGTTAAACTATGGATTTCCCTACCAGAAGAGGTAGAGATGACCACCTGTTTGGATGGCTTTAAAAGGAGACTGGACAAATTCATAGAGGTTTAGGCTATCAATGGCTGCTAGTCCTGATAGCTACATACTACCTCCAGAATCAGAAGCCATACGCCTATGTACACCAGTTTCTGGGTAACACAAGTGGGAGGGTGCTATTCCACTCACGTACTACTTGTGTGTTTCCCACAGGGTGCTGGTTGGCCACCATGCAAAGAGAATATTGGACTAGATGGACTCTGGGTCTGATCCAGTCTCTGAACCATCTCTTTTTATATTTTTATGTTATTATTCTCCAACAGCTATCTCAAAGGGTTTCTCAGGTCATTCTGAAGGCTTTAAAGCTGAGGTTTGCCTAGGGTACTCCATCATGCCCCCTCTTTCATGAGCTTCTGTTGTGTATTAAAAACGTGGTTGTTCAGGCAGGCATTTGGGGTGGGTTAGGGTATTTAAGAAAATGTTTTTATTGTAGAATTTTATTGTTTTAAACTGTTTTATTGTATGTTGTACATCACCCAGTGTGGCTGGGTGACCAGCCAGATGGGTGAATAATAAATTTAATAAAATAAATAAATAAATAAAAAAATCAGATGCTGTAAAGAACAATATTGTTTAGGAACCTGGAATGTCAGATCAATGAATCAAAGTAAGCTAGAGGTCAAACATGAGATGGCAAGATTGAACATCAACATCTTGGGAATCAGCAAACTAAAATGGACAAGCATGGGCGAATTTAATTCAGGTGACCATCATATCTACTACTGTGGGCAGGAATCCCTTAGAAGAAATGGAGTAGCACTCACAGTCAACAAAAGGGTGGGAAAAGTATTACTGGGGTACAATCTCAAAAACAACAGAACGATCTCAGTACGAATCCAAGGCAAACTATTCAACATCACAGTAATTCAAATCTATGCCCCAACCACTGAGGCCGAAGAAGCTGAGGTTGATCAGTTCTATGAAGACCTACAACACCTTCTAGAACTAACACCAAAAAAAGATGTCCTCTTCATCATAGGGGATTGGAATGCTAAAGTAGGAAGTCAAGAAATCACTGGGATAACAGGCAGGCATGGCCTTGGTGTACAAAATGAAGCAGGACAAACGCTAAGAGAGTTTTGTCAAGAGAACATGCTGATCATAACAAACACTCTTTTCCAACAGCATAAGAGGAAACTCTACACATGGACATCACTAGATGGTCAATATCAAAATCAGATTGAATATGTCCTTTGCAGCCAAAGATGGAGAAGCTCTATACAGTCAGTCAAAACAAGACCTGGAGCTCACTGTGGCTCAGATCATGAGCTCCTTGATGCAAAATTTCGGCTTCAATTGAAGAATGTAGGGAAAACCACTAAACCATTCAGGTATGACCTAATTCATATCCCTTTTGAATATACAGTGGAGGTGAGGAATAGATTTCAGGGATTAGACCTGATAGACAGAGTGCCTGAGGAACTATGGACGGAGGTCTGTAACATTGTTCAGGAGGCAGCAACGAAATCCATCCCAAAGAAAAAGAAATGCAAGAAAGCAAAGTGGCTGTCTGATGAGGCTTTACAAGTAGCTGAAGGAAAGAAGGGAAGCAAAAAGCAAAGGAGAAAGGGGAAGGTATATCCAACTGAATGCAGAGTTCAAGAGAATACAAGGAGAGAAAAGAAGGCCTTCTTAAATGAACAATGCAAAGTAATCAAGGAAAACAACAGAACGGGAAAGACTAGAAATCTCTTCAAGAAAATCAGAGATCTCAAGGGAACATTTTGTGCAAAGACGGGCATGATAAAGGACAAAGAAGGCAGGGACCTAACAGAAGCAGATGAGATTAATAGGAGGTGGAAAGAATACACAGAAGAACTTTACAGGAAAGATGTGAATGTCCCTGATAGCCATGTTAGTGCGGTCACTGAACTTGAGCTGGCCATCCTAGAGAGTGAAGTCAAGTGGGCCTTAGGAAGCATTAGTAACAACAAAGCTGGCAGAGATGACAGTATTCCAGCTGAGCTATGTAAAATCCTAAAAGATGATGCTGTTAAAGTGCTGTACTCAATATGCCAACACATTTGGAACACTCAATAGTGGCCACAAGACTGGAAAAGGTCAGTTTACATTCCAGTTCCAAAGAAGGGCAACGCCAAAGAGTGTTCAAGCTACCATACAATTGCGCTCATTTCACATGCCCGCAAGGTGATGCTCAAAATCCTACAAGCTAGGCTTCAGCAGTATGTGAACCGAGAACTATCCAAAGTATAAATTGTGTTTTGAAGAGGCAGAGGAACTAGAGATCAAATCGCCAACATTCGCTGGATCATGGAGAAAACAAGAGAATTCCAGAAAAACGTCTATTTCTGCTTCATTGACTATGCTAAAGCCTTTGATTGTGTGGATCACAACAAACTGTGGCAAATTCTGAAAGAGATGGGAGTACCAGACCACCTTACCTGTCTCCTGAGAAACCTGTATGAGGGTCAAGAAGCAACAGTAAGAACCAGACATGGAACAACCGATTGGTTCCAAATTGGGAAAGGAGTACGACAAGGCTGCATATTGTCGCCCTGCTTATTTAACTTATATGCAGAGTACATCATGAGAAATGCCGGGTTGGATGAATCACAGGTCAGAATTAAGATTGCTGGGAGAATTATCAACAACCTCCGATATGCAGACGATACCACCCTAATGGCAGAAATCAAAGAGGATCTCAAGAGCTTCTTGTTGAAGGTGAAAGTGGAGAGCTGGTTTGAAACTCAACATTAAAAAAACTAAGATCCTGGCATCTGGCCCCATCACTTCCTGGCATATAGAAGGGGAAGAAATGGAAGCAGTGACAGATGTTATTTTCTTGGGCTCCAAGATCACTGCAGACGGTGACTGTAGCCATGAGATTAAAAGGCGCTTGCTCCTTGGGAGGAAAGCTATGGCAAACCTAGACAGCATAGTAAGAAGCAGAGACCACCTTGCTGACAAAGGTCCACATAATGGTTTTCCTAGTAGTAACGTATGGTGTGAGAGCTGGAGTATAAGGAAGGCTGAGTGCCGAAGAATTGATGCTTTCGAACTGTGGTGCTGGAGAAGACTCTTACGAGTCCTCTGGACTGCAAGGAGGTCAAATCAGTCCATCCTAAAGGAAATCAACCCTGACTGCTCATTGGAAGGACAGATACTGAAGGTGAAGCTCAAATATTTCAGCCACCTCATGCGAAGAGAAAACTCACTGGAAAAGACCCTGATGCTGGGAAGGATTGAAGGCAAAAGGAGAAGGGGATGGCAGAGGTGAGATGGCTAGATAGTGTCACCAATGCAATGAACATGAACTTGAGCACACTCCGGGAGAGAGCGGAGGACAGGAAGGCCTGGCGTGCTATGGTCCATGGGGTCACGAAGAGTCGGACACGACTTAACAAGTGAACAAAGAGAGATGTAATGTAATGTATGTTTTTGCCCTTACTATCAGAATTAAATGTTCCGTTAATAGCCTTCTGTGAGCTAGGAACATTTCAGAACCTTTTTTAGGGGCGGTCCATCTCTCAACCTTCCCTCTCAATCAAATCATTAGATCAGGCGGCTGAAACCCATTGGCCTTTTTAGCACCATCACCATGCTTTCCTTATTTTCTTCCTTCCTTCATTTCTCCACCCACCCCCAAGGGCAAGAAAGAGGAACACTCACAACATAATCTGCAAATCATAGTAATCTGCAATGTGTTGGGTTCTCCACTCAATAAGGCATGAGGCTGGAGGTCAAGGTTGAATTAACACACATCCTTCATTCATGCCTGAAGGCTCACTGCCAACAAAGGGGAAACAACAACCCTCCTTCCAGAACAACACATTCATATACCTGAGGAAATACTGGCCCAAGGACCAATCACAGTATGTCACCATATATGGCATCTAATATCCACTAATCACAGCAATTTCTTAATCATATGATTATTCTAAATTAGGACTGCTTCATTTCAAACTTTTACAGATTCAACAATTAGCAAAGTTAGAAAGCAACAGTTGGCAAAGTGAGCGAATATGTTCCGGGAAAGATCTAGCACATTATGGAAGCATTCCAAGCTTCTTTTCTTTGTTGTTGTTCAGTCGTTAAGTCGTGTCCAAATCTTCGTGACCTAACGGACCATAGCACGCCAGGCCTTCCGGTCCTGCACTCTCTCCCAGAATGTGCTCAAGTTCATGTTCATTGCATCGGTGATGCTATCTATCCATCTCATCCACTGCTGTCCCCGTCTCCTTTTGCCTTCAATCTCTCCCAGCATCAGGGTCTTTTCCAGGGAGTTTTCTCTTTGTATTAGGTGGCCAAAATATTTGACCTTCAGTTTCAGTATCTGTCCTTCCAATGAGCAGTCAGGGTTGATTTCTTTTCTTATGTTCCCCTTTTCTTAAGTCCCGTTGTTAGGGTGCATCTGGCCCTTGCTCTTAGTTATACCAGACAAACTACAAATGATCTTTTAGCAAAATAGAAATGATTTTTATCAAATGCAATGTGTAAAACATGGTTGAGGACAATAATTGTCCTGCCAGAGAGGGGGTGTTGACCCTATGTCATGTATACATTTATGACTTGAATGACAGGCTGGGATTCAAAGATTCATTCATTCATATATTTATACAAACAGTTCAAAACACCTTTCAGCCCAGAAAATTCTGCCCAGGTTATTTCACATTGGTAACATCTCAAAACAAGTTAAAAACAGAGTGGCATTAAAAGTCAGAGTAGAATGCCAAAAAGGTTTTCTCCAGTGCTATTCTGAAGTTGGAATAAAGCCCCTTTTTCCAAGTGCATAAAAATAGCAGGTTATTGTGGTATTTGGAAACAAAGATGAATCAGATTTATTATTTGGTTTTCATCATGAGGTGCTCCTTTGTATTCAGATCAGGCCTCAGTATAATAACGTAGCACTTGGGAAGAAAGATGCAACCCAGTAACCCACCACTGGAGGCCAAGATAGAGAAGACCTGCACAGCTACCATGTATTTCCCCTTGGTGCTCAGGTAGGAGGGCACAAATGACAGCCAAACACTGCAGAAGACTAGCATGCTGAAGGTGATCAGTTTGGCTTCATTGAAGGCTCCAGGCAGCTTCCTGGCTAGGAATGCCACCGTGAAGCAGATGGCAGCCAGGAAGCCCATGTATCCAAGGGAACTGTAAAACATGGCAACAGACCCTTGACTGCATTGCAGAATGATCTGTCCTGACTGTGAGTGCATGTCAGAGTCAGGGAATGGTGGAGAGATGCCCAGCCAGATGGTGGAAATGACAACTTGGACACTGGAACAGGAAATGACCACAGAGTTCGCCAAACTCTTTCCCAGCAAATTCCTCACCCTGTTCCCTGGCTTTGTGGCTAAGAAGGCCAGCACCACAGTGATTGTTTTGGCCAAGAGAGAAGCAATGGCGACCGAGAAGATGATGCTGAAGGCTGTTTGTTGGAGGAGACAGGTCACTTTCCTTGGCCGGCCGATGAATAGAAAGGAGGATGAGAAGGAAAGCATCAGGGAGATGAGAAGAATATAGGAGAGGTCCCGATTGTTGGCTTTTACCACTGGAGTTTCTAGGAATGTAATGAAGATTACTAATATGAAGCCTGCAATTAATAACAAGAACAGGGCAAAAGAAACCAAGATGATCCCCAAATATTCTTCATAGGACAGGAAAGTTATAACCTTAGGAATGCATTGATCTCGGTTCACATTTGGATACTGATCTTCTGGACACATGATGCAATTGTCTGCATCTGGAAAGAAGAAGAGTGATATCTCTCTTACATCCATAATACTCTTTAACATTCCATCAAAAATACTTTGATGGTGTCATTGACACATTCATCTCATGCAGGGTAGACCTGCTGGACTTCATTATTTTCTCATATAAACAAGCCACATTTTATGTTTTGTGTGTTTATACACAATTTTAATCCAATCGTAGAGTTGTAAGATTGGGGGTTGGACAGATGAGTGGCTCCATAGTTATTCTTGTAAACATGCCAGATATCTCCTCCTTTGTTAGAGAAACCACAGGTCAATGGCCCTCAAGGACTAGAAACCGTGGAATTCTCTGGAAGGTGAAATCCATTTGGGGGGAAGGTCATGTCTTCCCCCCCTCCCACTGCTTAGATAAGGGTGATGTAATCTAGATGTATGTGAAGGAGATAAAGGGCAGTATGCAGTTTGAGGAAGACTGAGGAAGACACACAGAGAGTTGGGTTTGAGCTCTGAAAGCATCTCTCTCTCTCTCTCTCTTTCAGGAGATCTGATGTGGGAACAGTGGGCTTTGACTGCTTGTGGGAGTGTTTAAGCCAGTCTACCCTGACCTGGTTCCCTCCAGATGTGTTGGGCCACAACTCCCATTATCCACATCCTGCATGATTACAACTATGCTCAACTTATGCTCCACCATCAGGGCATCTGGTTGTGGCAAATATTTGCCCCAGAAAGCTTTGCCCATTTGGCAAGACTCCTGCACCAACCTACATAATAAGCTACCTTGCAAACATTTATCCAAAAGAGTTTTGGTCTTCCACCTACCTTTTCATAAGTTACCCTTTTGATAAAGAAACAAATGAAATAATATTGTGTATTCCTCTGTTAAGTCTGAATTAATTTGATTCTAACAGAGGCATTCAAACTGACATGCTGTAACTTCTCACTGATCTATAAACCTGTCATTGTTAAGTGAGATGGGTACAAAACAAACTTTCCCATCTAAAATCATCTGTTAACACCCACCCCAGTAAAAAGGGTCCTGGCCCCATCAAAGAACCACTGTGACATCTTTGCATTGCACTTTGAGGACAAAATTGCCTGTCTCTGCAGCAAACGTGATGCTGTACTTAGTGCAGTACCAGTCAAGGTGTCTGATGCCACCATCTGCCCAATGTTGTGGGTTCAGTCTCAGTTGTCATGCTGATGATGTGGACATGGTGGTTGCAGCAATGTGACCGACCATGTGGCCTCTAGATTCCTGTCCCTCCTGGCTAATAAAAGCTAGCTGGGGGTATGTCTGGATGGGTGCAGGGAGTGATAAATGCTTCCCTATGAGAAGGGGTGGTCCCTGCTGTCCTTCAGGAGGCAGTAGTGTGGCAAGTCCTGAAGAAGCTCACTCTGGACCTAATGTTATTAGACAACTACTGTCCAGTCACAAATACCCCTTTTCTAGGGAAGGTTCTGGATAGGGGTGGACGAAAGTCACTTACCTTTTCTCGCAGCTTGTTCGCGGTGGGGGGGAGCGCTTCGCTGCTCCCCCCGCGAAGTTCAGGCCGGGGGGGGAGGCTTCCCGCCTCGCCCGGCCGAAATTCAGGCCGGGGGGGGAGGCTTCCCGCCTCGCCCGGCCGAAATTCAGGCCAGGGAGGAGGCTTCCCGCCTCGCCCGGCTGCGAACACGAAAGTAAAAAAAAACAAAAAAACACGTCCCCTGATAGGCTACGTGATGATTCACGTAGCCTATCACGGCTAGATCTGGAAAGTCAGCCGTGATAGGCTACGTGAATCGTCACGTAGCCTATCACGGGTGACTTTAAAAAAAAAAAAAAAGCGTGTACGCGAATGGCGGCCCCCATAGGGAGCCGCCATTCGCGTTCCTTATTTAGTTGCTGTAGTCTACGTAAATGTTTACGTAGACTACGGCGAAAATAAGGGCAACGCTATTTGCGTTGCCCTTATTTTCGCCGTAGTCTACGTAAACATTGACATAGACTACAGCGACCAAATAAGGAAGGGGAATGGCGGCTCCCTATGGGGGCCGCCATTATCCGTACACACTTTTTTTTTTTTTTTTAAAGTCACCCGTGATAGGCTACGTGACGATTCACGTAGCCTATCACGGCTGACTTTGCAAATCTTGCCGTGATAGGCTACGTGAATCGTCACGTAGCCTATCAGGGGACATTTTTTTTTTCTTTCATTGCAATGGCGGGGGCGGCAGCCAGTCGAAAGACCGGCTGCCGCCCCCGCCCCGCTCGAACACCGGACGAACCGCCAGCCGGACCCGCCGCCGGGAGGGACATTCAGGGAAGGTAAGTCCCGTCCCGGGGGGGGGGCGGGGGGTGGGGGGGCGGAGGATTTCTCCCCGAAACTTGTTCGGGGGGCCGAACACGTTGGCGCTCGGCCCCCCGAAGTTTCGGGGAGAAATTCTCCGCCATCCCTAGTTCTGGAGAGGGTAGTGGTGGAACAACTGCAGGCACTCTTGGAGGATACTGATTGTCTAGACCCATTTCAATCTGGGTTTCACCCTGGTTATGGAACTGAATCAGCCTTGATTGCCCTGATGGATGACCTTTATCAAGAGAGGGACAGGGGGAGTGCAACCCTGTTAATTCTGCTCAATCTCTCATCGGCTTTTGATACCATCGACCATGGTATCCTCCTGCATCAATTCTGTGGGAGGCACTGTGCAACAGTCATTCTGGTCCTGCTTACGGGGCCAATTTCAAAGAGTAACATTGGGTGACTTTTCCTTGGCACTTTGGCAATTGAGCTGTGGGGTACCACAGGGTACCATCTTGTCCCCAATGTTGTTTAATGTCTATATGAAGCTCCTGGGAGTGCTCACTTGGGGATTTGGAGCTAAATGCCATCAGTATGATGATGACATGCAGCTCTATCTCCCTTTGACATCTGAATCAGGAGAGACTGTGCAAGTCCTGAATCAGTGCCTAGTCTCAGTAATGTGTTGATTGAGGGCCAATACACTGAAGCTGAATCATGGCAAGATGGAAGCCCTGTGGGTGAGTGGTTCCCGGGTCGGGGAGATAGGCTCATTGTCTGTTCTGGATCGGGTTGCACTCCCTATGAAAGTTCAGGTTCATAGTCTGGGGGTACTCCTAGATCCATCAGTGTTGCTGGAGGCCCAAGTGGCCATGGCAGCTCGGCCTGCCTTTCACCAGCTTTGGCTGGTTCACCAGCTATGGTCTCTCCTGGATGGAGATAGCTTGACAATGGTGGTACAGACATTAGTCACCTCAAGACTGGATTACTGCAATGCGCTCTATGTGGGGCTGCCCTTAAGGCTGGTCCAGAAGCTGGAGCTAGTGCAGAACACAGCAGCTCAGCTGTTGTCAGGAGCTGCTCCTTTCCCGCATGTAACTCCTTTGCTGAGGAACTGCCCTGGCTGCCTATTAACTACTGGGCCAGGTTTAAGGTATTAGTACGAGTGTACAAAGCCCTAAACAACTTAGGACCAGGATACCTGAGAGAGCGCCTCCTTCTTTACCAACCTGCCGGGTCACTGAGATCATCAGAGGGCATGTTCCTGGTGGCTCCACATGGACCCACGGCCCAGTTGGAGTCCACCAAGAAAAGAGACTTCAGTGTGATGGCCCCCTTCCTGTGGAATTCCCTGCCTTTGGAGGTCAGGCAGCTGCCAACATTGTGTTCCTTCTGGTTCCTCCTGAAGATATTGTTATTTTGAGAGGTCTTCCTTGCATGACCAGCTGTGGTTTATTAAATTTGACCTTATTGGGATTTGTCTTTTTAAAGAACGTTTTAACTCTTTTGTCCTGGTGATTTATTCTTTTACCTTGTTGTTCACCACTCCAAAATATTCTAATGTGGTGTGGTATACACATATTATAAATGAATAAATGAATAAATAGAATCAGGGGAAAATGCTTTAAATGGTCAGGAAGGAAGGATATCTGCTTCAGTGTAGTATTGTGTGTATGTTCTGTTTATCACATGAATGAGTGAAATATGATATGAAATAGTGTGAGAAGTAAATAGAACTGAAAAAAAGTTCAGCTTTAAAGTAGGAAAACAATACCTGCAGAAGAGAAGCAGATGGTTTACTGTTTGGAGAACATACAGAAATACGTCTCAGAAAATCTGACAATATTTCACTCCAAATCAAAGCTGGGAAAGTTGGGAAATGTTATGACCTGAATTCCATTCTTTGTAAAACACATGTAAGAAGCACATAAAAATCATAGAAAAATGGGAGACAGAGCATAGGAACTTCAGGACAGAACATAGGCTTTTATCTTGACTTCCCTACACTCCTTTTTTTTCTTTAAGCTCAGAAATGTCATTTGGGTGAGTTACTTCACTTAAGAAAGACCTGCTCCTGAAACTAAACTTAGAAAGCTTTCTGAAATACATTTTCCTTGTAACCGGTTTATGTATTTGTCTTCATTCAATGCTCAGATATTAGTTTTTAAGAAATGTAAGAACTGATTAAGATTGTAAAGTAAAAGATCAAAGGATACTTCCAATTTCCAAGTCCTCTTTAATAATTTTGTGACCCTATCCTAGAAGAAAACCTGCATTCCATGGTGGCCCTTTATTCTTGGCAAATGGCAGGGGATACATTACCTGCAGTTCCATGATCGTGTTAAATACAGAAATCCCATCTCATAAAATCCCTAGACAAATCCATCACACTATGAAGCTGAGTGGTGGAAGATTCAGGACAGATAAGAGGACGCACTTCATCACAGAGTACATAGCTAAACTATAGAATTTGCACCCAGATGTAGTAATGGTCACCAATGTAGATTACCTCAAAAGAAGATTTTGTGTTTGCTTGATGGATAGATTTAATAGATTTATATACTGCTGAACATATTTAAAAATATCTCCAAGTGGTTCACAAAATATATTATAGCATGCATTAAAATTCAAATAAAATACATAGAAACTGCTAAAATGTTAATATAAAACATTAAAAAATTAAAATCAATTGAAATCAATTAAAACATAACTATAATTACAAACAGACTGAGCAGCATATTCACTCAGGGAAGGCCTGGGTAAAGAAACTGGTCTTTAATTGGTGCTTAAAGCATGATACAGTTAGTGCCTCCTGAATACCAGTGGATTAGACCAACTCATGGAGGATGAAGCTATCATAGTCATGAGAGTTCTATATTCCCTCCACTGTCAGA
Source organism: Heloderma suspectum (assembly GCF_057233095.1). Taxonomy (NCBI): domain Eukaryota; kingdom Metazoa; phylum Chordata; class Lepidosauria; order Squamata; family Helodermatidae; genus Heloderma; species Heloderma suspectum. Next base: position 398,398,093 of record NC_139459.1, read on the forward strand.
GGCAGTATGCTATGCTTCTCAACACCAGATGTTGAGGAACACAAGGAAGTAAGGATGGCGGAGAATTTCTCGCCGAAACTTCGGGGGGCCGAGCGCCAACGTGTTCGGCCCCCCGAACAAGTTTCGGGGAGAAATCCTCCGCACTCCCTTGCACCCCGCACCCCCCCCGGGACGGGACTTACCTTCGCCGAATGTCCCTCCCGGCGGCGGGTCCGGCCGGCGGTTTGGCGGGTGTTCATGCGGGGCGGGAGCGGCAGCCGGTCTTTCAACTGGCTGCTGCCACCGCCATTCCAATAAAAGAAAAAAAAACACGCCCCCTGATAGACTATGTGACGATTAACGTAGCCTATCACGGCTAGATTTGCAAAGTCAGCCATGATAGGCTACGTCAATCGTCACGTAGCCTATCATGGGTGACTTTAAAAAAAAAAAGCGCGTACAGATATTGGCGGCCCCCATGGGGAGCCGCCATTCCCATTCCTTATTTGGTTGCTGTAGTCTATGTAAGGGTTTACGTAGACTACGGCGAAAATAAGGGCAACGCAAATAGCGTTGCCCTTATTTTCGCCGTAGTCTACGTAAATCTTTACGTAGACTACAGCGACCAAATAAGGAACGCGAATGGCGGCTCCCTATGGGGGCCGCCATTAGCGTACGCGCTTTTTTTTTTTTTAAAGTCACCCGTGATAGGCTACGTGACGATTGACGTAGCCTATCACGGCTGACTTTGCAGATCTAGCCGTGATAGGCTACGTTAATCGTCACGTAGCCTATCAGGGGGCGTTTTTTTTTAAAAAAAACTTTTGAGTTCACGGCCGGGCGAGGCGGGAAGCCTCCCCCCCCCCGGCCTGAACTTCGCGGGGGGAGCAGCGAAGCGCCTCCCCCCCACCGCGAACAACCTTCGTGGACAGGTAAGGGACTTTCATCCACCCCTACTTGAAGGAAGAAGGTGTTATTGCTCTCATGTCTTCATTGTGGGCTTCCCATTGGGGCATATGGTTGACCACTCTGTGTAAACTGAATGCTGGACTAGATAGGACTTTGGAAGGATCCAGCACACATTTTTTTATCTGTGTGTGTGTGTGTGTGTTTATGCATATATGTGAATAAACTCAAATATTTCAAAATGCCACTAAGCGTCCACTGACTTCCTTCCCAAGAAAAACAATGTGCTCCTTCCTTGGAATTTCTCAGCACTCAAGAAAAGTGGGGTGAACATAACAATGGAAGGTGGGCATGCAATTTACATGCAGAAGAGATGTAGGCTGGTGGAGTTGATCCCCGTTCCATCCACAACCTTCTCACCCACCTCCAGGTCAATACTCCAACATCATTTCTTGGAGAAAAAGGAGCAATATAAATGTAATAAATAAGTAAATTTCGTATGACTCACTTTGTGAAATAGATCATCACTACTGCATGAATGGATCCAATTTCAAAGATGATTTTAAAAAATCACAGAAAACATCTGGGCAAATCTTTGTCCTCTTCCCCAAGGTCTGCCCTTTCCCCTGGAGTCACCCACCTTCCCGAGTGGAGATAGTCCCTTCTGTGCAGGGAACACAGTCATAGCAGCAAACCGGCTTTCCTTCCTGAACCACCTTGACGAACCCAGGGTGACAGCTTTCCACACATCTGGAATGAGGCAGCATCTATGCAAGGACCAGTAAGGAAAATGTGTTAGGACCAATATAGGAATAAAAATGAGACACAGACTTGGAAAGGACCCTGGCTACCATAACAAACAGCCTAAAAAAAGAGAAAAGTCTGGGTCACTTAATAACACTTTTAGGTAGTGTGGGTTTTTGCTCCTAGATGTGGGTTGGAGAACCCAACAAGAAAAGAGACCACACAGTTTAAAGCAAACAAACAGAAGTTAAAAAGTTTACTAAAAAAAAGTATGATAAGGGAAATGGTTTTAACATCTGAATAGTAACAGCACACACACACACACCAGAACTTTAAGAGCAAAAGGGTAAGAAAATAAACATGGTAAATGCATCCAGCTATTCTTGACTAGACTCTGTCCCTAGCTGAAACAAGGAATGTGTTAGGGTTGGTTTATCAACTGAAATGAGATACAGAGTTGGAAAAGACCCAACAGGACCTACTGAGTTTAACTTAAAACCTGTAACTACACATAAGATCATGCAACTGAAATAGCCACATGCTGTTTCCCTTTTTACTACCCCTGAGGCCTACCCTTTCTTCTCCCTCCTCTGTTGTTTCCCTTGCATCAAATGTTAGATTGGAAGCACCTTGGGGCAGGGACCTGGCCTCTTTTAGTCTGCAAAGCACAGTGCACACTGACGGTGCTGTATAAATGAATATATCCAATACACACCACAAATTTCTGTTTAATATGTGTTAAAGCAGGGGGTGGGCAAAGCTCAGCCTATCGGCCACATGCATCACTGCCACAAGCTGTCATGGAGCCCCACCCATGTGGCACCCCCACAAAAGTGCTACAGACTAGTTTGCTATCAAATTTTGGAGGAAACCTACTTGCCTTTTTCTTTCTTTGTGGGGGTGGCACCCCATGGAATATGCACCAGCCTGCAGAATGTCCACCAGCAGGGGACCAGGGGTCAAAAATGGCCCCTGGACCTCTAGAGATTGCCCATCCCCTTTAATGTCAACTCAAGCTCCAAAAAGCTGGAGAAATTTAAGGGTCACACCCTTAACTAATGTGCTATTTAGGCAATATGCATATGGTATGGTATCTCTCTTCAGAAATCATTCTAAGCTCTAACTCTAGAAAGCAAAGAGTTAAATTATCTGAGCACCTAACTGCCAAAAAGGTTCATAGATACCCAAAACTTTGGGTAGCTCAGTGAAGATGTCAGCCCAGTGTGTGGCTGCTGTAAAAAAGGCAAACTCCATGTTACGTAAAAATAGGAAAAAGAATTGAGAATAAAACTGCCAGTTTCGTACTGCCCCTATACAAAACTATGGTGTGACCACACTTGGAATACTATGTACAGTTCTGGTCACCATGCCTAAAAAAGGCTATTGTAGAGCTGGAAAAAGGGCAGAAAGGGGCAACTAAGATGATCAAGGGCCAGGAGCATCTCCCCTATGATAGAAGGTTACAACAGCTGGGATTGTTTAGCTTGGAAAAAAGGAGGGTAAGGGGAGTCATGTTAGAGGTGTACAAAATGATGCATGGTGTGGAGAATGTGGATAGGGAGACATTTTTCTCCCTCTCTCAAAATACTAGAACCCAATGGCATCATCCCATGAAGCTGATTGGTGGGAGATTCAGGACAGATAAAAGGAAGGACTTCTTCACACAGCACAGAGTTAAACTATGGAATTCACTACCACAGTATGTTTGGATGGGTTTAAAAGGGGGTTGGACAAATTCCTGGAGGAAAAGGCTATCAATGGCTACTAGTCTTGATGGCTATGTGCTACCTCCAGTACCTGAGGCAGAGAGCCTATTTACACCAGTTGCTGAGGAACATGGGTGGGAGGGTGCTGTTGCGCTCATGCCCTGCTGCTTGTGGGTTCCTGATTGGCAGCTGGTTGGCCACTGTGTGAACAGAATACTAGACTAGATGGACCCTTAGTCTAATCCAGCATGGCTCTTCTTATGTTCTTATGTCCTTATGGAGGTTGAGAGTGCTATCTATGTTCTTTTGGCCCTGTAGATCTTGGATCTAGATGGAATTACGATGTGGCCCTGTTTCTTGAATAGGGATGTTGCGAGCGTCCCTCCAGGGGGTGGAGTTCGATGGACTCCCCCTGCTCAGACCCTCGGACTCAGCTCACTGAGTCCCCACCCCACCCACCGAGCTGCCTGGACTTACAGCCCCACCGGCGAGTGCCCACAACCAAGTATCAAGTGGCAAGGGCGATTTCCTGTTTTTGTAAATTAAATCTTGCGCACAATGGCCAGCAATTTCCAGACGGCCATTGTGCACAAGATTTAATTAACGAGTGCTGGGGCTGGCTGCCGAGGCCCTTCTTTCCTTTTGCCAAGCCCTTGACAGCTGGTGTGAGGAAGAAGGGTGATGGTGGCACCCTGGCACTCTCACCCTGGCCTCATCTAGAGTAGGCCAGGGCAAGAGGCTGGGGGCTGGCCACTGAGGTCATTCTTCCCTGCACCCAGCCCTTGACAGCCAGCATGAGGAAGAAGGGTGACGGTGGCACCCCAGTGTTCTCACTCTAGAAGAGCCCAGGGAGAGAGGCTGGGGGCTGGCTGTGCTGAGGACTCAGCAATCAAGCCCTTGTGCGCATAAAGCAGGTGGGCGGAGTGAGCAGGGAGGTTCGCTGAGCATGTCCAAGCCACGCATGCTGGGGGCAGCTTGTCAACCTCCCCCCAACCTGGACGGAGATGGTCTCATCCATCCCTGTTCTTGAATCTCAAGAAGTTATCCTGCACGATTCCCGGAAGTCATGGATTCAGTGCAGTGTGGGAGTCCATGTGACATCAGCTGGCTTTGGCGCAGGCTGGTGGAAGCGGTGCGAATTGGCAGAAGGGAAGATACAGTAGGGTGGGTGGGAGAACAGAGGGGTAAACATGTCTACCCAGAAGTAACTCATTGCCTTCAGTTCCACGTTGCTGCCTCTCACTTTAAGTAATCGAGCTTGGGAGTGGGGGCGAGGGATCCAGCCCTGCTGTGTTAACTCTGTGCAGCTATGAAGGAGCACAGCTGAGAAATGGTGGATGCCTGCTGATTCGAAGCTGTGCAGCCGAGAAAGGGTGATTACCAGGGTGGACGACATTCATGAACGTGTACTCAGAAGCACTTCATTGAGCCTGTGTTTGTGGGTGGGTGGGTGGGGGACCCTGTTGATTGGGCAGTTAGTATACATCAAAGAAAATGTGTAGTTGCTCTCCCTCCTTGCCAGCTCCGTGCTCTCTGCTCTCAGAGCCTCTTGCACTCCCTCTCATTCTGCTCAGTTTCTGGACAGCGGCAGCTGTCTGCTTGCCTGCCCACTTCATAAATCTGTGCGTGTATGTGGGGTATGCAGGGTTTATCATGAACATCTGCTTATAAATAAGCAAGTCCTGCATTGCACCCCACTGAAGGCGCGAAGGAGGGGGAGCACACCTCTGCTCATTGGCTGCCACGTACCTATGGAATTGCTGACATCCATTTCTACTTGCAGCGGAACTCGCCTGCCCCACCCCAACTAATGCGGCTCCAGTTCCCGTATACACTTCAAAAGCAGGGGAATACAGCATGTACTGTGGAAAGAGCTCATTCCATTCTGTGAAAATGAGGATTTTGCCCAAATCGCTTCACAAAGCCTTTCTGTTTAGATGGCCCCTTTGCTGTTCCACTGAAAGAGATTGTTCAGTAGAGAACTGGCTGTTGGATTTAAAGCAAGGCCTGAGTTAAACGGGCTGGAAAGTGTCTATGCTGGGGGCACATAGGCATGGTCGTAGACAGAACAGAAATGTTATTTAGGCAATATGCATAAGATATGGTGTCCTATGCCATGGCTAGTGCCAGCTTCACACTCTTTTGGAGCTTGATGTCTGAGGCAGAGTGGTGGACCGAAGTCCCCCAGGCTTGCCTGTTCACTGGAATAGACACATAGGCCTGGTTTCCACATTACAGCATCCGCTGGTTTATTTAACCCATTGTCTGGCGGACAATCAAACTGTGGTTTGTTTGCTCAATCCCTGGGCTGTTTGTTTCCCTCCTCCTGCAGCCTCCCTGTATCCCAAATGTGTGAGACAGTAATGGAAGTTGCAGTCCCACCCATCTGGAGTACACCAGCTTATGGAATAGGGATTACGGAATATGTAACGGACCTAGAGTCTGTTACATTTGTTAGAGCTTTTGGAGATGGGAGATGAATATAGCAAAATGAAAGGAATGGTTTTCCACACCTGGCTGAGCCATTTGGGCCATACCATAGCATCCTGGTCAGTGGTAAACTTGAGGCCTGGGGATCCCCGTCTTTCTAGACTCCCAAATTTCACTCTGTTGATGGTCTTATTGGGAAGTACCACCCAGTTCATGATGTCAAAGTCGGCCGCCAGGGCTCCATTCTCATCCAGATACACTCCATCCATAGAATTATTATAAAACTGGGAGTTTCTCAGGAAAGGGTGAAGCTAGAGAGAATATACCATTACTGAGGAAACAAGGAACTGCATTTTATAGCTCACATCTTCAGATTTTCCATTGAATATCATGGATACATAGGAAGCCTTATGCTGAGTTAGGCCCTTGGTCCATCTAGCCCAGTATTGGCAGTGACTCTCAACGGTTTCAGGCAGGAATTTTTCTGGCCCTACCTGGAGATCCCAGGGATTGAACCAGAGGCCTTCTGCATGGAAAGAGTGTCCTCTATCACTCTGCTCCCACCCCTACCCAATCTCTTATGGCTCAGGGCTGGTCCCAGATTCAAATGGCTGGTTGTGTCCTCCAACATTTACTGGGGAAGGGGGTGATTTCATGCCTGATTGCTGTTTGGCTGCTTTACCTGTTCGCAAAGTTCGAGGCATTAAGCATATACATTTGTTCTGCACTCTGGGCCTGGTCTTACAGTTACAGAAAAAGAGTCTGGCCACTTCATGGGGCAAACTTTGGGCACCAATATCAGGCAGCAAACTGTCAGTTACAGAATTAGGGCTGCAATCCTACACATCCACTTAGGAGTAAGATCAACTGAACCCAATAGGATTTGCTTCTGATTAAGTATATTTTGGTGCTATGTGTGTGTCTTCACGTCTGTGTGTGTGTGTGTGTGTGTGTGTGTGCGCGCAACTGCTGCCTTCCCTTGTTTTTTCCCCACCCTCTAAGCCCCCCCCCCCTTTCATATTTGGGAATTAGGCTGCATTGTTTTAAAATATTGCCAGGCTTTGCATTGCTAGGATTTTCATCAGGATTTTGTTGAGTCTTGCATTTCTGGCTTTGAGCAAGAAAATCCCAAAGCACCTTCCTTCCTTCCTTCCTTCCTTCCTTCCTTCCTTCCTTCCTTCCTTCCTTCCTTCCTTCTTTCTTTCTTTCTTTCTCTTCCTTCCTTCCTTCCTTCCTTCCTTCCTTCCTTCCTTCCTTTATTTTTTCTTGTTATCTCCTAAAACTGGAATCGGGTCATTGGCAATAGGGCTGAGAAACTCTCAAAAGACTTGAATAGACTAGAGTGTGTCAGGAAGTTCATTCTGACTGAAGGCAGCCTATCAGTAATTGTTTTCCTCTGGAAAATTCTGGTAGAGAAAGGGGTCCACCAGTAGGAATAGTTATCCTCCCTCTCAGTCCATAACAAATGGAAAAGGGAATACCTCCCATGGCTGTAACCTCCGAACATCCAGCTTGTCTCCACCCTCCACCACCATCGTCTTGGATCTGGATGAATAAGCAGCATCGAAGGCCCGGGCCACAGCCTGGATGGTGTTGTAAATGATGTAGCTGTCCAGAGACAGGATCCTGTCTATGAACTCTTCTGACAGGGCCTCCTGTTTCTCATTCTCTCTGCATCGTGTCCAGCCTTTCACAGTCAGTGCATGCTTTGAATAGGAACAGCTAAATGTTTTCTCCCCAAACTGCTTCATAGAAGTGTAAAGGGACAGAAAATCATCATATTTTGCCCATTTATTTGTCTGGGGAAAGAAGGAAAAAATACTATGGATGTGTTGGAAATATAGGACATTATCGATCAAATCCAAGGTGATATCCCACAAAGCTGTTGTGATCCAGACTTTCCCTACAATGGGTTTTACCCTGAGTTTAATTACTTTTTGTATAATCTGTATTGCAATTAAGAAGGAACTAGTCTCTGCACCATAAACAAATACATTGACTTGTCTCCATTTTCGAAATAAATCATACTTGAGCTGCACATATTGTGTATTCAGTCCTTTGATGCTTTGTGTGAAAAGGACACAGATATCATTCCTGAGGAGCTCAGGAATCAGCGCCTTCAAGAATTGCTCTCCCTTGTCAGTGGCTGAAGTGATGAGACCAGTTGATGTCCATCTGAAATGCAGGAGCAATTTGACAATCCCTGGGTACTGTGTTCCATCTTCAGGGACCATCCGGTAGAAAAAGGGGAACTGAGTTTTATCACTCAGAACATGAGAAACAAAAGCATAAGTGACCTGGCAAAGGAAGGAAGAGACTAGTGGTTTAAGAACATAAGAGCCATGCTGAATCAGACCAAGGTCTACCTAGTCCAGCAGTCTGTGCACTCAATGGCCAACCAGCTGTCAATGGGAAACCCCACAAGCAGGACATGACTGCAACAGCAACCTCCCACTCATGTTCCCCAGCAACTGATGTACATAGGCATATTGTCCCTGATAGTGGAGGTAGCACATAGGTATTAGGACTAGTAGCTATTGTCAACCTTCTCCATCAGGAATTTGTCCAATCCCCCTTTAAGGACATTGAGTGGTGGCCATCACTACATCTTGTGGTAGTGAATTCAATAATTTAATAAAGTTTGCTTTCTCTCAGTGCCAAATTTCTAAAATCTGGTGATCTTATACCTGGTAATTATCTTTTCTAAACTACATACCAATGGAATAAATACTCTTAATGTATGATGAAAAAAACAAACTCAGGGTTCATAATAATAGAACACTAAAAAAAAATAATAATTGCAAAGTAGTTTACCCTGCCCCTCACTGGCCCCTGAATGTCATAGGATCATAGAATAGTGGGGTTGGAAGGGCCTATAAGACCATCGAGTCCAACCCCCTGCTCAATGCAGGTACCTAAGTCAAAGCATCCCTGACAAATGGCTGTCCAGCTTCATCTTGAATGCCTCCAGTGTGGGAGAGCCCACCACCTCAGTAGGTAATTGGTTCCATTGTTGTATTGCTATAACAGTCGGGAAGTTTTTTTTCCTGATGTTGGATGAATGTGGACCAAACTACACGTGATGTCAATCACATGGTTTTTCACATGAATGAAGGCTTTTTCCCCCCACCAAAAGCCAGCATGTGGTCCCTGAACCAGATCAGGACTCCTGAAAAGGTGGTGGTTGAGAACCTTTGCCTCCCTCTGTTAATTTGGATTGTGTCCATTCCTATTTGCATGGGGGTTGGGAAAGCTCACATTGAAGTTATATGGAGAACATTTGATTTCTTTAGACATAACCTCAGGTAGAGTTAGATGAAGTTTATGAATACCTTCCACCTCACCTGTGGGATTTTGTAGATACCCAACATGGCTGAAATCCAGATGGAGTTTTGGGAATCAGCCCCTTCAAGAACAGGCAACAAGTGATTCCGCCTTCCACAAGTGTAGTTGGGAACATTTCTCTGCCCAGTAGAGACTAGGTCTAATACAGCATCAGAAGTCATTCTTGCATTGAAATAGTTGTCATAGATGTTGTAGCCCAGGGTGATGTTGGGTAAAAGCCTGGGGTTCTGGTTGATCTCCTGAATGGCAAACAAGAAGGACAGGATGTTCCAGTAATCCATGTCTCCTTTCCTGCAAAAGGGAGTGTCACATAGTCAACCCATCTTCATGCAAGCTCCATCAAGGTCCCTTCCAAGGCTATCATTCTTTGTGGATGCATGATAGCTTCAGCTGCATGATAGCTTCAGTTGCAGAGACTACATGCATCTATTCCATTGAACAGACAATCCTCCCCATACCATTTTGTTTTTCAATAACTTGATTTAGCTATTTATAAAATTTATGGAAGAGTAAGTTGTTTATTGGGAACTTTGGTGTATGCCTAGGAAGCATTTCATAGGTATGCAAGTGTGTGTGAAAATGTATATACCTCATTTCAGTGATTCAGAGAAGGGCTGTCTTATTGACTGATGTATATAATGAAATACAAACACATACAGTGTGTGTGTGTGCATGCACGCATGTGTGTGTATAGTGAGACAGATGATCAGCAGATGTTCACATAGCCAGAGAGATGGTAAATGGCACCTGCTGACTTTGTGCCTGAAATCAGAACACTGGGGGGTGAAGAGGCGAAAGGAAATTAAAATCCTGATGCAAGCCATACTCAGATGTAAGCCAGAATTAAGTCTTATGCCTCTGGAATTAGGGATGGGAGTCTGGAACAATAGCTGCTATATACTATCATCCTGTACAGGTTACTCAGAAGAAAGTCCAACTGACAACATTGTACATGTTCCTGGAGTCATCACCCATCCCATATTTTCTTACTCATATCTAAGCTGGATTTCATTTCATGGGACTTAACAGACAGTAAGTCCCATTAAACAAAATCCAACTTTGGGTAAGGAAATATGGGATGATGGGACAGTAAGTCAGAATAGAATTGTAACCTCCATTTGGAATCTACGTCCTTCATTATGAGTTGCAGGAAGGGGTCCCAATAAACTTATTTTATCCCCACCAGTTATCTCAAGTTCCAAAGCAACCAGGGATAAGTCATGCAGAGATAGGTCATGGTGGAAATCTCAGTGCGACAGAATGATTATTTTTCATTCAAGCCACCAACCCACTCTTCCCAACTAAGCATCTCAAATCCCAAAGCAACACCAGCTATCTTACATTATTCCTGCTGTTGTAAATCTCAGTGTAGTGGTTCATGGCTTTTTTTTTTACTCATTCATCATGGCACAGTTCCAAATCCTGAACTCTCATTTAATTCAGTCTTACCATAATGCTACAAAACCAGCATAAGGATAGTGAAGGTTGCTGGAAGAGGGCTCCCTCTCCCTGTTTAACCCATTTGGCAAACTACTGATAAAAGCAACAAGCAGACACAGATCAACTCACAGGAGGATTCCCCTAGCAATACATTGAGATTCAGATGTTTTGTAAAGCATCAAAAACCAGGACAACATGGGACATCTTTGATGTTCTGACGCGCTCCAACCTCCCCATATGAATTTGGGCCTTAAAGACTTAGAAAAGGCAAGGGTGCATGGACAGTATGTTGTAAGCAAGTGGAGTTTCTAATGTTGTGCAACTGATCAAATCAGTTAAGGCATCAGCTTCCAATTCACTTCCAATTTCTTGGCTTTGTAGAGCTTGAGCCAACATGCAATCATCTTAACTCTGGTCTTAAGCCAGCAGGGTGTTTTTCTGATAACCAAACAGTCAATTCATTTGTAGCAGTATATCCCACCTTTTTCCCGATACTGGGACTCAAGGCAGCTTTACAACATTAAAAACTTTTACAGTTCAAACATATAAATAGAAATATACAAAAGTTAAAAATACAATTAAATCATCAATAATACTACAATTGTGTAAAATATCAGAATTTTAAAAAGACAGCAACATCAACAATAAAACCAATCCATCATATTCTCACAGGTCCAGAGTAGCTATCCCCATAGGCCAGCCAGAACAAAAACATTTTTGCCCGCCTGCAGAAACATATGGGATGGGAGTACCAGACCACCTTACCTGTCTCCTGAGAAACTTGTACGAGGGTCAAGAAGCAACAGTAAGAACCAGACATGGAACAACCGAGTGGTTCAAAACTGGGAAAGGAGTACGCCAAGGCTGCATATTGTCACCCTGATTATTTAACTTATATGCAGAGTACAGCATGAGAAACGCCAGGTTGGATGAATCACAGGTCGGAATTCAGATTGCCAGGAGAATTATCAACAACCTCAGATACGCAGACAATACCACCCTAATGGCAGAAAGCGAAGAGGATCTAAAGAGCCTGTTGTTGAGGGTGAAAGAGGAGAGTGCAAAAGCTGGTTTGAAACTCAACATTAAAAAAACGAAGATCATGGCATCTGGCCCCATCACGTCCTGGCATATAGAAGGGGAAGAAATGGAAGCTGTGACAGATTTTACTTTCTTGGGCTCCAAGATCACCGCAGACAGTGACTGTAGTCATGAAATTAAAAGACGCTTGCTCCTTGGGAGGAAAGCTATGGCAAACCTAGACAGCATAGTCAGAAGCAGAGACATCACCTTGCCGACAAAGGTCCATCTAATCAAAGCTATGGTTTTCCTAGCCAGTAGTAATGTATGGCTGTGAGAGCTGGACTATAAGGAAGGCTGAGCGCCGAAGAATTGATGCTTTCGAGCTGTGGTGCTGGAGAAGACTCTTACGAGTCCCCTGGACTGCAAGGAGGTCCAATCAGTCCATCCTAAAGGAAATCAACCCTGAGTGCTCATTGGAAGGACAGCTACTGAAGCTGAAGCTCCAATATTTTGGCCACCTAATGCGAAGAGGAAACTCTCTGGAAAAGACCCTGATGCTGAGAAAGACTGAAGGCAAAAGGAGAAGGGGACGGCAGATGATGAGATGGCTAGATAGCATCACCGATGCAATGAATATGAACTTGAGCACGCTCCGGGAGAGAGCGCAGGACAGGAAGGCCTGGCATGCTATGGTCCATGGGGTCACGAAGAGTCGGACACGACTGAACGACTGAACAACAACAACAAGAAACATACCAAGGAGGGTGTCACTCTTGCCTCCCTGGGAAAGGAATTCCAGAGCCTTGGGGCAGCCACCGAGAAGGCCCTCTCCTGCGTTCCCACCAGGCGAGCCTGTATACCATATGTTCCACAATAGATTGTGCTCAAAGGTGTTCACACGAACTAATACAGTAGTCATAATTTAGATACATTACAGTAACTCCGTGGCAGTTCATTTAAAAAGTATCAACATTAATAAAGGTCAGTTAACATCATAGGAACATAGGGACATAGGAAGCTCCCTTATACTGTACTGAGTCAGGCCATTGGCCCATCTAGCCCAGTATTGTTGACACTGATTGGCAGCAGCTCTCAAGCGTTTCAGGCAGGAAACTTCCCTTGCCTTACCTGGAGAAGCCAAGGAACAAACCTGGGACATTCTGCATGCAAAGCACATGCTCTATCAGCCAAAAAAGGACAGGGGACTTCAAAAAAAAAAAAAATCCACCCCAAGCTGCAAAAAAGAGACTCTTCTCTCATCAGGTCCCATGCTGGAGGCCAGAAAGGGCACCCACCTCTCTCTCTCTCTCTCTCTCTCTCTCACACCCCCCCCCCAGCAAAAGCACCACCTTCTTCCTTATGAAGGCTTCTAGGACTAGGGATGTGGCAAGGCAGATAGAAACAGCAAAGCCCAGAGGGCAAACCCAGAGTCTCCCTCAACTCTATGGTCCTCAAGGGGTCCCCAAACTCCATGCTGGGTATCATTAGGAAAGGAATAACAGAATTTTTAGGCCAGGAAGGGATCTTGGAGGTTATCTAGCCAACCCCTGCTCAGTGCAAGGTAGGGCAGAACTGCAACATCCCTGACAGATGGTCCTCCAGCCTTCATTTAAATACCTCCGAAGAGGGAGAAACTGCCACCTCTCAAGGCTGTCTGTTCCACTGTTGAATAGATCTCACCCGTACAAAGTTTCTCCCATTTGTAGCCCAAATCTGCTTCCTTGCAATTGACACCCAGGAGTTTTAGTCCTGCCCTCTGGGGCACCAGAGACCATCCAGCTTCGGCATGACAGGCCTTCAGGTTCCCTGTGCCCCCTAAATCTTTTCTCTTCTATGCTGAACATACCCGGCTCTTTCATTTGTTCCTAGAAGGACTTGACTTAAAGACTAACATTTGCGGGCTTAATAGGAAGTTATGGAGTTGGGGGGGCGGTTATGAGGAGCAATGCTCTTCTGCCTTAGCCACAGTTTGTATCTCTTGACAAGGTTTGAAAGAAAAGTGGACATTTGTTCTGCACATTAAAGAGAAGAGAGAAAAAACACGCTATCTAACTGTATAATTTACAGCTCAAAAGAGACCTGGCTATCTGAAGCTTCTGACATGGCAGGCTGTCGTCTAGTGCTAATAGAACCCCAAAGCAAATCACTGCTCCTAATGAGGCAATGGTTTAGCTGGTACCAGGTAACAGACACGATGCCTGGAAATGAGCAATTCCTGGAGCTCAGGAAAACATGAGCGAATGGAGTAGCAGTAACTCCATCACACACACACATAATGACTTACCCAAAAAGCCTGACCAAGGGAGGCATGTCGAAACTGTACGGTTGAAAGGAAGCACCGGTTGCAGAGAGGACCCCGGTGATGAGGTGGTCTCCTGGCCTGTAATGATTAGGTGGGTAAAGTTCATTCCTTTTCAAAGTCAACAGGCATTTGGCCTTGAGCATCCCATGGGTGGCCTGGGGCAGCAGTAGGAAGAGCAGGATCATTCTGGGTACATTGGTACAGCCTCCACCATAATTAGAAGGATCCAAAGCCCCCCTTACAAGACCGAGGCTTCAGGGGCTTTCCTAATGCAGATGGAGCCCAGCTAGCCAAGGCTAAACCTCTGAAGGGGATGAGAGGAAGTCAACCTCACCCCCCCACAGTCCTCCTCACCTGTCCTAAACCTCCTCCCAAGCCCTCACCAGCACAGGAGGCATTTATTAGCCCGTCCTTTTGTGCTTGGATGCAAGACGTCACCTCATATTGCTCTTGAATCTGATGTTTATGTCAGTGTCCTCAAAGGAGATATTTCTAAAAATCCTTTGAGCTTTAGAGAGAATAATCATCATCATAATAAATTGCCATGATTTTGGTAATTTTAAGGGGAACTAACATCACTTACGCGACTTCTTGAATTCTCTATTTTGTTCCACGTGTAGATTCATTGAATTTACTTCATTTCTATACTGCCCAATAGCCAAAGCTCTCTGGGTGGGTGACAAAAATTAAAACCACAGAGTGCAGCATAAAACAATATGGAAGTTTAAAACCACAATATCACATTACAACCAGAATAATGCCTAGCAGCCATGCAGAGATTGATATGGGCCTAGGGTAGGTGGCGGAGGTAAACTTGGCCTAAGCTTTTCACCTTCATATGAACCAGAATCAAGATAAAAAGGTAAAGGTGTCCCCAACCAGTCATGTCCAACTCTAGGGTGCGGTGCTCATCCCCGTTTCTAAGCCGAAGAGCCAGCGCTGTCTGAAGACGCTTCCGTGGTCATGTGGCCAGCATGACTGAACACTGAGGTGCACGGAACACTGTTACCTTTCCCGCCGAGGCAGTACCTATTTATCGACTTGCAATTTCTTGCTTTCGAACTGCTAGGTTGGCAGGAGCTGGGACTGAAGACGGGAGCTCACTCCGTCATGCAGCACTCGGGTCTCGAACTGCTGACCTGCCGACCTTCCAGTCTGCAGTACAGCGTCTTAACCACTAAGCCACCGCGGCCCCTTAGAATCAAGATAGTACCAAGATAATATCATAGATAGATGGACAATGACACAACATGGATTATTTAGTCCTGAAGTTCTCTTCTGTTGCATCAGACTGTTGATAAATCCAACCCAGTATTACTGTTTCTGCTTGTTTTGCTCCTACCTGTTGGGGGGCTTAGAAAAGGTCCCAGCAGCTTCCATTCCTGGCATCTCCATTTAATAGGGCTGCCATCTGCACAAGGCAGAATAAGTAGGAGATTGTCACCCACCTGGAGCTCTTGTGAAGAAGTCCTTCCTTTCATCTGTCCTGAAATTCCCACCATATTGGCTGACGCCAGGTTCTAACATTATGAGATGTATTTTGTGTCAAGTCTCTTTGATCGTAAGACTGTGGGCTTGGAGTGTTGCCTTTTTATTGATATTATGCAAGCTGTTGTCAGACTATTTTTGACTGAAAAGCAGCATCAGGACAAAAAAATGCTTTAAATAAATAAAGTCCGCACTAAACTACTAATCCCATTGTGTGACTTTGGGCAGTCATGCTCTCAGCAGGGAAAGGAAGAGCTGTTTACAGCACCTTGAGCTCCTTAGGGTGATAGAAAACTGACGAATACATACATAAGTTTCAGAAGCCAAAGGAGACCAGAAGCCAACATCCAACACACAAGAAGCTGGACAGCCATCTGTCAGGGATGCTTTGACTTAGATTCCTGCATTGAGCAGGAGACTGGACTCGATGGTCTTATAGGCCCCTTCCAACCCTACTATTCTATGCTTCTATGATTCTATGAAGTCCACTGTTAATCCACTGTTCAGCTAGCTGAACTGGCAGAATTTCTGCAGATTAATACAAATCTAGGTGAATGATGCAATCATTTTTCCTGTTCTGTGTTTTCTGGTCTGTTTTAAAGAATCCGGCCCCCTGGAGTCCATGGCGGAATGGAACACTTACCTCCGTCTCCCCCCGGAATCCTCTTGGGCTGGATCCTCCAGCTCCGGATTGTCAGCGATATGGCCGCCATGCCGTATCGCTGGCTGAAGGGGACTGACTGCGGATGCAAATGGCATCCAGGATGTCATTTATGGCCGTAAAGGCCTTAGTTTAAGGTAAATGCAGGCGTAAATGGCTGCATTTAGCTTAAACTAAGACCTTTACGGCCACAAATGGCGTCCCGGATGCCATTTGCATCCGTGCTTTTCATTCACGCGATAGACTACACAAATATTTGCTTAGCCTATCGTGTGAATGAAAAGCACAGACGCAAATGGCGTCCAGGACACCATTTGCATCCATAAAGGTCTTAGTTTAAACTAAATGCAGCGATTTATGCCGGCATTTACCTTAAACTAAGGCCTTTACGGCCACAAATGGTGTCCTGGACGCTATTTGCATCCACAGTCAGTCAAGTCCCCTTCAGCCAGCAATATAGCATGGCGGCCATATCGCTGGTGCTTCGGAGCTGGCCAGCAGCTCTGCAGAATTGCCATGGAGCGGAGCAGGCTGAAGAGGATTCCAGGGGGAGGAATGGATCGCCTCCCCGCCGTGGGTGGATTCCCCACGGACCGGAAGGTAGGGAATCTGCCCATCCCTAGTGTTAGCAGGCTGCTCAGTTTAGGGCAAACGCTGTAGGCTCCTGAGAGAATTGGCAACCAGAAAGGGGATGGTAATCTTTCTTAATGGCTGTGCTGGTCATATATACACAAGGTCAAATCTATTAAAACCTGTTTAACTGCAACTGTATATTTCAGTAGTTATAAGATATGGAAAATGCTAAGCAAAGGGACATGGGACTGCCCCTTCAGTTAAGGTGACCCCCCCGCCCACCCCCCAAATATACTGGCATTAAAAGCCTCCAAATTCTACTACTTTTACAAATTACACATTTTTAGATAATACTGTGAAACCTGGTTTCCATGATTTACCTGGTGAGGTATACAATCATGCAAAATATCAATGTGATCTGATAAAAATTGCCACAGGTACCTCAAGTTAAAAACTGCTGCAAACGGACAGATTTGTACTTCGTATTCCAAGCTGCAGCTTGATGTCCCATACATTTATTTCAAACGTTGCTGCTTTATTGGGGTTTGTCAAGGAGATGTGCCTTTCTTAGGTTTTATGAACGGTTAAGCAGCCGTTCAAAAGTTATTTCATGGGGTTTTCCTGCAGCGAATGCCCTCACCCTGGCGCCAGCTTGTCTGGCTGAAAGGCGGGGGGCATTGCAGGAGGGTGGGGTGACAAGACGTAGGGGCCTCTGACTGGTGCACCCCAGTGGCACCACCATGCAGGGAGGGGCAGGTTGAGTTGCCTTAAACTCAGCCCCCTTCCCAAACTCAGCTCTCTGGCTCGACGCAGCTAGAGAGAACTACAGCTCCCCCGGGAAACGACGAGGAACACCCGTCTGCTGGAGACCATCTGCCTGCTTGAGACTTCATCCCGTTCCAGCCACCTGGTCTCAGCGTGCAAGTAACGCGCCTAAATCACTACCAAAAGGCTCGCTTCCACCCCGGGGCTTGCGGCGGGAGCATGTGCTCGGGCGCAATTCCTTTGAGGCCTGCGCTTCCCCTGCCAGCGGGACCGCTGCTGTTGGTGGCAGCGCGTGCTTGGGCACGGCCCCTGTGGCCGCCAGCACTTGCTGCCCTCTGAGGGCGCCAGTGTTGGTGGGCTGCGCGCCTGCCCCCTCCCTTGCCTCCTCCCTCGCCTCCTCCCTCGCTTCTCCGGCGCCGATGGCTTGGCGCACCTACCACGGCTCCAGGGCTGCCGGCGCTCACGGCGGGGGCGCTCATGCCCAGCGCCGCCCCCTCCCTGGCTGCCCTCCTTCGCCTCTCCAGCGCTTGTTCTCTGCCGGGGCGCCAGTACTTATAGTGGCGGCGCGCCCGCCTTTCGTTGCCGCCGCCTTCTCCTCCTTCCTCCTCCAGCAGTTGCAACTCACGCCGCCGCAACCCCGGAGTTGCCGGCACTAGCGGTGAGTGGGCTTCCTCGTGCGCCAGCAGGACTGCCGGCGTCGGTTACAGAGGCGCGCGCTCCTGTGTGGCGCCTGTTGTTGCCGGCGTTTGCCGGCCCCAGAGGCCACCGCCGCTTACAGCGACGGCACGCTTGCCCCCCCACTTCTTGATCACCGGTGGGTATGATGGCGGCGCGCGCCAGGCGCGACGCCTATTGTCTCCGGAGTTTGCCAGCCCCTGAGGCCGACGGCGCTTACAGCAACGGCGCACCTGCCCCCCGTTCTTAATTGCCTGCGGGTGTGGCGGTGGCGCGCGCTCGGGGGCGGCACCTGTTGCCCCTGGCGCTTGCTGCCCTGCGTGGGCGTGGCAGCGATGCCCTCCTAACTTGGAATCAGTGGCATAACGGCCGGCATTGCAGCAGTAGGTGGCCTTGCCCGGCCGGCAGGCTACTTGCTGGGTGTGCTGCTGCCTGTAGCATGGCAACTGCTGGGCCTGCCCTCGTTTGTCCCCCTAGGCGTTAGTAATGTCCCAGTGCTTGCACAAGAGGAACCTCTCCTTTCTGGAGTCTGCTTGGCAGCCATGTGTTGCCACCTTGAGTTGGCAACACAGTTGGAAGGGGAGAAGAAAGAAAGAAAAAAAAGAAAAACACACACACACACCACGGGATATAAACGCATTGAACAAAAGCCTCGGGGAAAGGAGGTGGATCCTGGGAATAGGTGGGGCTTGGCCTTCTGAGGAACCCCAATGGGCTGGATCTAGCCCCAGACCTGAGGGTTTTTTTGCACCCCTTGCTAGCCTAGCCCTTTTCCTCCCGTGTCTCTAAGGGCTGGATGCTCCCAATCTCTTCTTGTTATAGAAATTTCAGTTGTTGTATGTCTGTTATACTATGATTTTATAAGCTAAACTATGTCTATTCTACCTCAGTGTGAGACTGCTATGCTAGACAAAGACACAGCGCCTTATCAGAAACTCGGGAATGCCAAGAATGTGTTTACTAGGGTACAAGGCTACCTCTCTGCGCATGCCTAAATATGTAAAAGGTGCTGTCTGTTTTTTTGTTTCCCGCTCAGCTAGACAAAGAGATTAGTACAGCGCAGGCGTAAGACAGCCCCCAAAGGTCTTGCCTATATAAACTTTTGAATCACATCACTTGATTGTAACCTTTGATGGAGCGTTAGCCCCAGGGGTTGCCTTATTCTGCAGAATAAAATCGTGTTGGACCAGATCTCTGCCTCCTCTCGTTCTTGGTAAACGAATTAGAAGGTCTACCAGGGAAAAAGAACACAATTTTTGTAACATTCTGATCTGGGAAGCTGGCAGGGGCAGTAGCACAGGTAGAAGCCCTGCGACGCCCCCACAAATTGGCCTCTACATAGGCACGATTCTGAGTCAAATCAATGTTGCGGGCCCAGTCTCGGCTTCCATTCTCATGCGTCTGGAAACAGCTGAACGCACTCCCTGGACCACCTCTCCTTCCCCCGACTGTGCCCAGGTAAAGCCACGGCAGTCCACCCCAAACAGACATGACAACAGGCGCAATGTTCACTCTTGCTTTCCATTGCAGTGCACCTGGACGCCATTGAGGCCTCCACCTCGCCTTCGCAGGCTCACCATGGCAGTACACTGCCGCTGCAGGCGGTCCACCCTCCTGCGGCATCTCTGTCAGCAATGATCCAAGCAACATTATCCTCCTTGTGGTTTCGCCCAGGCGGCACTCCACAGTTGGAGGCGGTCTGCCCTCCTGGGGCATCTCCGTCAGTAGCACTGCAAGCAGCAGCATCTCCCTTGCTCCCGGGGACCAGGACGCGGCTGCCCCGGATATGGGTGAGATGACTGCACCTCGCCTCACTTGTCCAGATGGGCAACCTTCAGGGCTTTGGGGTTGCCACCTTTGCTTACCTCCCTGGGGCGGCTGTCCCTCCCATTGTCATCGCCCTATACGACACCCGGGCCGCCTGCAGCTCCATCAGTCACACCCCACATTAGCCCCAGCCACTTAATTCAGCATCTTATATGGTTCTGCTGGATAAATTCAGGATCCCTCGCCCTGCCCACGCCCGCTTGGGCATCCACGTAAGTGGCATATTAGATCCCTACACTAATTTGGTGACTTGCAATGCCACCAGGGCTACTCCTTCTCGTAATGGCTTTCACCTGAAGAGGTGTGTAGCTGGCTTATGTCGAGGCCTTCCGCAGGAGGGCCGCCATTGACCCTCCTCTGCGCAGGGACTTGACGGACCTGGACCTTTCGCTCCAATTTTGATTCCTTCCCGGCCGTGTTTCAATGACAGATCTGGCAGTGGCCACATTCCCCAGGCTGTCTCCCGCACTGGCCCTCGGCCTATGGCAGGTCCACTACTTCAGCACCTTTATCTGTGCTGGGAATACATCCCCAAAGGCACATACTCCCAGAACCTTACCTTTTCCGTCATAAATGCTCCCTTATAGCAGTCAGCACTTGTGCACCTCTTGTCCATTGCCTGGGGATGGTAGGGTCCCCCTTGAAAGGCCGAGGCAATAGGAAGCCCAGGGCCAGGCTACAGCTCCCCCCGGTGGGCCCATGCCTGGTTAGGTTGGCGCTGCTACTCCAGCTTTAAGACGCTACCCCAACAAGGGGAACGCGTTTAACTTGGAACATGTTTTCATGCTAGGTCCTAGGACCCCTCCCCCTTTGTCTAGGTCAACATAGGCCATCCTTACTTCGTAAGCAACAGTTCCCCTCACCAGGCATCAACAGGTTCGTGAGAGGTTTAACAAGGCAGTACTGGCAGAAGGGTTATAACCCCCCCCCCTTTTTTCCACACCCCGATATCTAATTTAGGATTTCCCTTCTCGGAATGGTTCCCAGGAAATCCTCTAGGGTGCTTATCCGATTCCTAACCTCTCTTCCCTGAGGGCCAGTTTGTTAATCACGAGATCCTTGATCATCAGTGCTCAGTGCGATACACCTTGTCGATGTGGCAGTTGTCTTGGTTTGGTATCCCGGCCACGGGCCCTGAGGGGCATATCCTACATGGAGTCCAAAGATGGTGGTCAACGTTCTGACCTAACGCAAGTATTGCTTCCCTTCCCTTTTACCTCGGTGTCCCTTAGCTCACAAAGGCTGAGGGCCTGTTGCCCACATCAACATTGAGTAAAGCCAATTTGATACCCTTTAGGCATTATTCTCACATCCCTCAGGACAACTTTTAGGTCATTTGAGTACAGCTTCAAGCAGTTATACATCTTCCTAGGGTTTTCCTTTGGGGGGCCATGCAAGATATTTTAGGGCATCTTCTTTTCACATTTAGGGTAACGGCCCCTGACTGTGCCTTCTCGTGCCGGCTCAGTTTGGGCAGTGCAAGGACTGCGGCTTCCGCACCATTAAACCAGGGTCATTTCTGCTGTGCGCACGTATCCATGGGCATGGCTGCAACTTGGTAGGGCTTTAATCGCACCTCCTTACGGAGGCGTGAGCCACTCTTAAAAGCCGGACTGCGGATTCACGTGGTTCCGCCGCTACTCCAGGGGGTTTCAGACTCTTAGGGCAGGTCCAATCGTGCGGTGGGTAGTGGCCTGTAGAGTGGATGCTGCCGCCTCCAAGCACATTTTGGATGACCTTATAACCAAGTCAGTAACCCCCTCCCCTTCGGTATGACAACGTGACCACGTTATTCACTCTCCGTCCTTCTGAAATCGGAGGATCATGTCATGTGTCAGTCTGTTCGCGCTCCAGTGTCAGTATTACAACAGCCGGTTCTGGGCCCGCCATGTGCCGGGTTAGGCAAACCCAATTGTCGATGCTTTGTCACGAAATCAGGTCAACAACTTCCGGGCCTTAGTCCTGGGGGTGCGCCCATTCCCAGATCCCATCCTTGCAGTACTATGGGAGACTGGGAGTCTGAAGCCGGGCATGCCATCCTGCATTCCATGGCACCTGTATAGGAGCTGCCTGCGTCAGAGCAGGTATAGTGTGCCGCGCATTAGGCAAAGCTTCAGCGATAGGATTCACGGCCATTACATATAGTTCATTGGCTGCAATTTTGCACCTCCTTAAGGAACAACAGACTATCTGGGACCATAAATCGCAAGCTGGCCATTTAGCCTTCCGGCCCACAACGGTGGGATTCACTGACTCCATGTCAGATTTTTGGGTTCGGTGTGCAATATAAGGTTGGGCACAGATGTTGCCTGCTTTAGTGAATTAGCCACCCTCTCTCTCCAGATACCCCTTTCGGGCTCTGGGGTAACGGCCCTCCTTTTGAGCCTTCCAGTAAGACGTTCCCTGTTCCACGTGGCAGCCTTAACGGCCTTCTTCAACCCCCCCCCCCCGTTAGGAATCCAGGGTTGGTCTGGGCTCCCAAGACCGACTTGTCCCAGAGGGCCTTGATATGCTTCAAAGTACAGGTCTGGCCCAATGTAACCCATTTACGTAACTGGTGATCAAACTGATCGGTATGGCAAGGGAACGGCAGTTGGCCACGTCCAAACGTAAGTCAATGGGTTATGCCCCGTCGGCACCTTATGGGTTTTATGGAATGCCGCGGGTCTGAGGAGGGGCCTCGGTTTTATCACTTCAATGGCTCACTGTTGACATAAAGGCAATTTGGGCAGTTTCTACATTAGCTCTGCCCTGCTAGGCCTAGGTAATTTGCAGTTCAGAACCCACTATTGTTACATTGAAGCAGTCTCCATGGTAAGCTGCTGGAGGTTTCTCTCTCAGGCATGTTATGGCATTTCAAAAATGGGACTTCACAGCATTCCGGCCTGCGTTCATGAGTTGTCCGCTTCTTCATGATACAATTTTTGCTTTGCTTGCCCTAATGTGCTTATTCCTTAGACCAGCAGACTCATCGTACGCCGGTACGGGTGCTCTTACATGGGCTCGGTATGACATATGGAGTTGCATGAAGGGCTTGTATGTCATCTTCAGACTTCAGCTTCTGCCACCCCATCACATTAAGATCCAGTGGCTTCACAGAGGTGGCATACGGTGGGAGTCCCCTCCTCACTCTGTTCCACCAAAGTTCGTTAAGTCTTCCTCCGCAGGTCCAGGTGCTGCACATTGAGAGGAATGACTGCGGCTGTAAGCCAGACAAGGACCTGATCGAACAGGCCTTGGTTGAGAGGCAGATGGTCCGGCATACCTGGCCGGAAGTAGCCTATTGCAGCCCTCAGTGCTCCCATGGATCAATGGGAAGGAATGGAATGACGTTGCCAGCGGCAGGGCACGTCCGAAAGTGCACCGAGAAATGGCTTATGGCCTATGCTAATGAGGCGATGGATGCTCCACCCGCCAGGGAATTCTATGGACAAGGAGGGAGCGTTACAGGAAGGACGGTGTCTGCCTGTCTCATGTAGTGAATAACATATTTCTGTCTGATCTGCAAAGAGGCCTGCGGGAAGTTCTTCTGCGCAGGTGGGCGGAGTTTCACAAGCTCTAGGCTTGTGACTCCTGTGGCGGCTAGGACAGGCAAAAACAGGAAAGTAGGGATGGTGTGCATGCAGAGGCACCTTATGGTGACAGGTGACGCCTGAGGCCCCCCGAACGGGTTGTGCGGCTCGGCAGGGGGATAAGGGTTGTCTGGGAGACCAACCCTACTCACTCAACCAGGTGTTGTGCGGCACCGGGTCGGGGGTGACACTGGAAGGTCTACCTCCCCCAGAAGGGGCAGTCCGGAGGGATGGCGAGATCACCGCCACCCCTCAGACTGGGTGCGTTTTCACCCAAGAAGTGCCAGCTAGCCGCTGACACAGTTAGATGCCCGTCCTAGTTACCCCTTTGCAGCTATTTCAATAAATGTGGCCCAATTTTCAACCCAAGCTTGTTGTCTGCGTCTTCTATAACCCATCTCTGCTCGCAAATGCCCCCACCCCGGCGCCAGCTTGTCTGGCTGAAAGGGGGGGGCACTGCGGGCGGGTGGGGTGACAAGACGTAGGGGCCTCTGATTGGTGCACCCCAGTGGCACCACCATGCAGGGAGGGGCAGGCTGAGTTGCCTTAAACTCAGCCCCCTTCTCAAACTCAGCTCTCTGGCTCAACGCAGCTCCCTCCCCTAAGCAGTGTGGGTTTATTACCAGTTGCCCTTTGGGAGCCATGTAGGAATTTTTTGGCTCACAGTTCGATTGGCCTTTTACTGTGCGTCTTTTTTGCCTACGTCACGCTGTTTTGCGGGGCGAGTGTGTCCTGTAAAGGAATATGGTCTTTATCATCGGTCACATTCCAGTTGGCGGCTAGGACGGGCAAAAACAGGAAAGTAGGGATGGTGTGCATGCAGAGGCACCTTATGGTGACAGGTGACGCCTGAGGCCCCCCGAACGGGTTGTGCAGTTCGGCAGGGGGATAAGGGTTGCCTGGGAGACCAACCCTACTCACTCAACCAGGTGTTGTGCGGCACCGGGTTGGGGGTGACACCGGAAGGTCTACCTCCCCCAGAAGGGGCAGTCCGGAGGGATGGCGAGATCACCGACACCCCTCAGGCTGGGTGTGTTTTCGCCCAAGAGAAGTGTCAGCTAGCCGCTGACACAGTTAGATGCCCTTCCTAGTTACCCCTTTGCAGCTATTTCAATAAATGTGGCCCAATTTTCAATCCAAGCTTGTTGTCTGCATCTTCTTTAACCCATCTCCGCTCGCAACTGCTGGCATGCTCAGTTTCACTCTGAAAGGCACATGTTATTGCTGATGATGATTTGAACCCCTTTGATAATTTTACCAGAGAGGTATACAGGTGTGTGCAATAAGCAAATAAATAATGTTCCATAAACAGACCTTGGGGAGGAGGACTTTCTGTAGGGAAGTCAGATACAAGGGGTGTGTGTGTGTGTGTGTGTGTGTGTGAGAGAGAGAGAGAGAGAGAGAGAGAGAGAGAGAGAGAGAGAATGGTCGAACGCTTTGGGTACCGCTCACCAGACCCCAACTGGCCACACACCCCTGTTTGGCTTGCCATGTGAGCTGCCAAATGGTCCACTGGTACCCGGCAAGTGGCTCATGGCATCCCTGCATCCATTTGGGGAGTAAAAATGGAGGCTCAGCTATTCATGTCAGTCACCATTTGTATAAAATGGCAGCTGTGAACAGCTCCAATTTACACAACGTTACAGGCTAATTAGACCAGTTATACCTGTAATGTTGTCTAAATGGGGCTATTTATGGACAAGATGGGTTCCCCCTGCTTGCCCAACTCTGTGTGTGCCGAGCTGGGCAAGCAGCAAAGCTCATATAGCAGAGTTGAAACAACGTGGACTGATCTTGCCAAAGGGAGGCAGGGTTTTTTTTAATATTAATTCGACAGGCTGCATTGGTTGTAGCTGCCTTGCTTCATTGATCGGGCTGAAGTTTGGACTGCCTCACATTCCAAATTACAGGTATAGTGGGCACACACAAAATGTTAAGTGGATCTGAAAAATGAGCATTGCTGGTTGCAGGTATCATATAGGTGCATAAGCAAAGGGGGCTGGGATTGGCTGCGTCTTCCCACTGCATGTACATGGAAGTTAGAAACTCATTTGCCATTTCATGCTATAGTTCTTAACTCTGAAAATAATGGAGGATTGGGAACTCTGTTTTCTGTAATGCAGTGATAAGCTCTAGTATCCTTACTTATTGCCTTTAAAACAAACCGGAAACTGGTGTTCTCTTCCTTGGAGGTATGTGATGGATTTAGCAAAAAACTAATCTCTCTTTGGGAAAGGTTTAGTGGGAGGCTCATGCAGTTTCTTAGCTTCATAGAAACAAACCCAATGTTGTAAAAACATCTGGTTTCTAGCAGCCCTGTATCCAACTAGTTATTTTTATGCAGTGAAGCACTGGGACTAGGGATGTGCGAACGCACCCCCATCCGGGTTCTCTGGATGCCCACCCAGCCCCTGCCCCTGCTCGCCAGTCCCCAGACCTCTCTCAAGCCCCTCCCATGCTCGGCAAGCAACCACACTCACACCAGTGGCCTCGTCAAGCTCTGCAGTCACCATTGTTTTTTTTTAAAAAATGATATGCTGATTGCAAAAATGTGCATGTTTTTGTATGCGCAAAAAAAAAAAAAAAAAGCAGCTGCACCGGGTGATCCTGAGCCTGAGCCTGCTTCTGCCCCCGCCCACAGGTACTTAAGGCGGGGCTGCCAGAGGCTGCTCGGGAAGGAGCACTTAGCGTTGCACTTGGAGTCGCAAGATCTACCCACCTGCCTCTCCAGAGACACCAGCAGCCACAACACCAGCAGCAAATAGCAGCAGCAGCAGAGGGCAGCAGCTTTAAAGACCAGGGGAAGGGGCAAACGTGGACTATCTGCTCCTTCTTCGCTGCTGTTCTCTTTTATCTCTTTTACATGCTTTTAAACTGTTGTATATTTTATATCTTAATATTTTAATATGTGCCTGGGAGGACTATTGGACAACTCAGGGGGTGGGGGAGGTGCCACCATAACTGTGGTCACGGGCAGGGGGAGGCATGGCGTTGGGGGATTAACAGGCCAGCTGAGGAGAAGAGGGGCTAGACACCTCACAGCTGTCCCCTCTTCTGGTTCTTCCCCCAACCTGATGGTTCCTGGCAGCCTTACCAGTCTGCCCTCGGGTCTGGTGGTGCTGCTGCTGAATGCCAGGTCAGCCCAAAATAAGACCTCCCTCATCCATGATTTGATTGTGGATGAGGGGGCTGACCTGGCATGTATTACTGAGACTTGGGTGGGGGAACTGGGAGGGGTCACTCTCTCCCAGCTGTGCCCTCCTGGGTACTCAGTGCAGCACCAACACCGACTTGAGGGTCGGGGAGGGGGGGTTGCCGTGGTCTATAGGAATTCAATCTCCCTCTCCAGGCTTCCTGCTCATTCGAGTGCAGATCTTGAGTGTCTGTACCTTGTGTTGGGTACCCGGGACAGATTAGGAATTCTGTTGGTGTACCGCCCACCCCGCCGCCCATCGGACTCCCTGCCTGAGCTGACGGAGGTGGTCTCGGACTTGGTGTTGAGGACCCCCAGGATGATGGTCCTGGGGGATCTCAACTTCCATGCCGAGGCCGCTGTATCCGGGGCGGCTCAGGACTTCATGGCCGCCATGACAACCATGGGGCTGTCCCAACATGTCATCGGCCCAACGCATATAAAAGGACACATGCTTGATCTGGTTTTCTCGACTGGGCAGGAGGATGGTGATCTGAAAGTAGAGGAATTAACATCTGTCCCTTTGTCATGGTCAGATCACTTCCTGCTGAGGTTTAGACTCCTGGTGGCCTTTCCCCTCTGCAAGGGTGGGGGACCTATTAAAATGGTCCGCCCCCGGAGATTAATGGATTCCAATGGATTCCAGAGGGCTCTGGGGGATTTTCCTGCTGGTATGGCTGGTGCTCCTGTCGAAGCCCAGGTCGCTCTGTGGAATGCAGAGATGACTCGGGCGGTTGACACGATCGCGCCCAAGCGCCCTCTCCCTCTGAGCAGAGCCCGGCCAGCTCCTTGGTATACACCTGAGCTGAGGGCAATGAAGCAAGAGGGGAGACGGCTAGAACGCAGGTGGAGGAAAACTCGTGCTGAGTCTGACCGAACACAGGTAAGAGCCCAGTATCGAGCCTACTCTGTGGAGGTGAGGGTGGCAAAGAGGCAGTTCTTTTCCACCAGCATTGCATCTTCTCAGTGTCGCCCGGCGGAGCTTTTCCGAGTGGTTCGCGGCCTGTTACATTCTGGGCCAGGGAGAGAGACGGTGGAACCCTCGGTAGCACGCTGTGACGAGTTTGCGCGGCACTTTGAGGATAAAGTCGCTCAGATTCGTCATGAATTGGACACCACGATTAATGCAGTTCCATTGGTAGAGGCGTTCAGAGCACCGTCTGGTCCAGTTTTATTGGATGAGTTTCAGTTACTGAGGCCTGAGGATGCGGACAAGGTGCTTGGCCAAGTCCGATCGACCACTTGTGTGCTTGACCCTTGCCCTTCATGGCTTATTAAATCAAACAAGGAGGGGTTGTCCGGCTGGGTCCAGGAGGTTGTAAATTCCTCCTTGAGAGAGGGAGTGGTGCCTGCCACTTTAAAAGAGGCAGTAATTACACCACTCCTGAAAAAGCCTAACCTGGACCCAGAGGATGTTAACAATTATAGGCCAGTGGCCAACATCCTGGGCAAGGTGCTTGAGCGGGTGGTTGTAGGACAGCTCCAGGCACTCTTGAATGAAACCGATTATCTAGATCCATTTCAATCGGGCTTCAGGCCTGGTTTTGGAACGGAAACTGCCTTGGTCGCCCTGTAGGATGACCTCTACCGGGAGAGGGACAGGGGGAGTGCGACCCTGTTGATTCTCCTGGACCTCTCAGCGGCTTTCGATACCATCGACCATGGTATCCTTCTGGATAGGTTGTCTGGGTTGGGAGTTGGAGGCACTGCACTACAGTGGTTCCGCTCCTACTTGGATGGCCGATTCCAGAAGGTGGTGCTGGGGGATTATTGCTCTGTGCCATGGCAATTGTGCCATGGGGTTCCACAGGGCTCTATTCTATCCCCCATGCTGTTTATCCCCCATGCTGTTTAACATCTACATGAAACCGCTGGGGGAGGTTATCCGGAGGTGTGGGCTGAGGTGCCATCAATATGCGGATGACACCCAGCTCTACCTCTCTTTCTCATCAAAACCAGGTGAGGCAGTGGCTGTTCTGAACCAGTGCCTGGGCACGGTAATGGACTGGATGAGGGCTAATAAACTGAAACTCAATCCAGACAAGATGGAGGTACTGTTAGTGGGTGGTTCGTCTGCCCGGCTAGGTGATATTCAACCTGTTCTGGAGGGGGTTGCACTCCCCCTAAAGGATCAGGTTCGTAGTTTGGGGGTGCTCTTGGATCCAGAACTGTCACTTGAGGCACAGGTGAACTCAGTGGCACGGAGCACTTTTCATCAGCTTAGGCTGGTATACCAACTACGCCCTTATAAGTTATCTGGACAGAGATAGCCTAGCTACAGTTATCCATGCTCTGATAACTTCTCATCTGGATTACTGCAATGCGTTATACATGGGGCTGCCTTTGAAAACGGTCCAGAAACTTCAGCTGGTCCAAAATAGGGCAGCAAGATTGTTAACAGGGACTGGCCTGCGAGCTCATATTACGGCAGTACTTTTCCAGCTGCACTGGCTGCCAGTCCATTTCCGGGCCCGATTCAAAGTGCTGGTGTTAACATTCAAAGCCCTTAATGGCTTGGGGCCAGGTTACCTGAAGGATCGCCTCCTCCCATATGTGCCTGCCCGGACCTTAAGACCATCCTCAGCGGCCCTTCTCCGTGAGCCCCTGCCAAAGGAAGTGAGGCGGGTGGCTACTAGGAGGAGGGCTTTTTCTGTTGTGGCACCCCGGCTCTGGAATGAGCTCCCTAGTGAGGTTCGCCTGGCGCCTACATTGTACTCCTTTCGGCGCCAGGTGAAGACCTTTTTTTATTTTCCCAGGCATTTTAGCTTTCTAAATTTTTATCTTTGCTGTTTTAAATCTGTATTTTAAACTCCTGTACTGCTGCTAGGTTTTATTGTGGTTGTATTGATATATTGTGGTTTTAATGTTCTATATATTTTAAATTGTTTTATTGTGTGTTGTTTGGTTTTAGTTTTTGTGAACCGCCCAGAGAGCTTCAGCTATTGGGCGGTATAGAAATGAAATAAATAAATAAATAAATAAATAAAAATGCACATTTTGCGAATGCACATATGCTCATGTGTAGGTTATCTAGCCCTAATCCTATGCTCTAACACTAACCCTAACATCTCTAATATTCCAAGAGCAGATTAACCCTTTGGTGAAACTGCCCTGGCCATTCCAATGGCTTTAACCCTCCAAACCCCTCCTATGGGTCTGGCCTAGATCAGGGTCCCTATATCTGAAAGGAAAGGAAAGGTTCCTCCTGTGCAAGCACCGGGTCATTACTGACCCCTAGAGGGATGCCACTTGCGCTGGCGTTTTCATGGCAGACTGGAGCGGGGTGGTTTGCCATTGCCTTCCCCAGTCATGACTACCTTTCCCCCAGCAAGCTGGGTCCTCATTTTACCGACCTCAGAAGGATGGAGGGCTGAGTCGACCTGAGCCGGCTACCCGAGACCCAGCTTCCGCTGGGATCAAACACAGGTCGTGGGGAGAGTTTCGGTTGCAATGCTGCCACCTACCACTCTGCGCCACACGAGGCTCCCTAAATCTACTTGAGAGTAAAAATAAGAGGAAATGTAGCTGCTCAATCCAGATTTAAAGGAGAAGACTGCTTTGGCCCTAACAGGGCTGCTAGTCCTCTGGAAATTGGTCAGAGTGCAAATTCTCTCTCCCTGTTCTGCCGGTGATTGGTTGAGTCTGTCTAGCCCCAGCAGCTACTCACCAGAGCAGCCTCCTAGAGACAGGAATTCAGTAGCAGCTTCCAGGAAAAGGAGGAGCCCCTGGGGCATAAGGAGCCTCATCTCTTATGGGGCTCTGCCATACATCTCAGAACGTGCATTGCAGGACACAAAAAAGCATCAGTTCCTCCGGGTACCTGTGCATTTACTGCTTATTCATGCTTGCATCAAGTATTTTATTTTGGTCTTGAACTGTCATTTTAAACTTTGTAAAGTTTCATATTTGTATGTTGTTGTATTTTATGTCTTTTAACTGAGTGTTTGGAAAGAGGAACGGTTGCCTGTCTCTATTGTGAGGCCTGCAGGGCCACGTGCAGAATGCCAACACGTTCCAATGCATTCTGTTAGACATACAGAAGGAGAAATGACAGTCTGGCTTCATTCTCAGGCACCGTTCCTCAAACTCAGCTGACCATCCCTGAAAACAATGCTGGCCCACCTCACAGGGCTGTTGTACATGAACTATTGAGATAATGCATCTGAGCACCCAAGAAGTGCATTCCATGAATGTAATACCAGATGTGTTGACCTACAACTCCCAACATTCATAGACAGCATGACCATTGACTTTAGATGGTGGTAGTTGTAATCCATCACTTCTGGAGGGTACCAGGTTTGGGAAGGCTGACCTATATGGTGAGATAGGGTAATGGCAGTGTGTGTGTGTGTGTGTGTGTGTGTAAAAGACCTAGGGATGTCAGAGAAATTAACAGCAGAATCAAATTAGTTCAGATTTCTGTGTGTCTGACCCATGGATTCTGCAGCGGACTGGCTTTTCCTGAGTCACACAGATTCTGTGGGCTTCCAGACTGTTAAAAACACACAAACACCACTTTTTGGAATTCTACACAAACTTAGTCATAGAAAAATCCATAAAGTTAAAAAAAGAAAGAAAAAAGAAATAGCTGAAAATACACATTTCCTTCATAGGCTCAAGCGTGAACATATGGATTGGGGGAGATTTGAACATTTTGGAGAAGATTTGCACAGTTTTGGGGGCATTTGCAAATTTGAGCAAATTTGGAAATGGAAAAAAATCTGATTCTGCCAATGAGCAGACCTGAAATGAGGGATGTTGGAGAATTCTGCCATGGACTCCAGTGAGCCTGTGGCAGAATGGGGAAATCCCCCCTGCCACCTCACGAAATCCCCCCAGGACGGAGCCAACGTGGCAGCAGCTCCAGCGGTGGGGGCTCCAGCAGTGGCGGCTCTGGCGGTGGCAGTGGCTCCAGGTGGTTTTCCAGCCGCTGCTGGGCTGTGCTACGCTGGCTGCCATTTGCGTCCCTGCCAATCCGTGATAGGCTACATAAGTATCTACGTAGCCTATCACAGCTAACACAGGGACACTATTTGCATCCCTGTATTTTGCCGTGATAGGCTACGTAAATATATACATAGACTATCACGGCTAATGCAGCAGGGACACAACTGGCATAGTGGCTGCCATTTGCGTCCCTGCGGTAGACGTGATAGGCTACGTATATATTTACATAGCCTATCATGGCAAAAGGCAGGGACTCAAATGGCGTAGCGGCCGCCATTTGCATTCCTGCCTTTTGCCGTGATAGGCTACGTAACTATATACGTAGCCTATCACGGCTACAGCAGGGACGCAAATGGCGGCCGGTACAGAGCCGGCCAGGGAGGATTCCGGGGGGGGGGGGTTGGAGCGCCCTCCCCACTGCGGATGGCCCCAGTGGAACAAGGTAAGTGTTTCATACACCTCTACCTGAAAATCCACAAAATGCCAACAGAACAGATTTTACAAAATCCATACATCCCTAGTAAAACCCCACATTAGGGCATTTCCCTCTGAGTGCTTCTGATTGACAATGGGGGCATCTGATGTTCACAGATCTACCAGCCACTTCAGTGGGTTTCTTTGGCCATACACAAGGCCCTAAAGTAAGCAAGCAGCCAGTCACTCTGGATTTAGGCATTTCAATGGACCACTTGGAAATTCAGTGTTGGGACGGGGTGTAGCTGAGGGATAGAGCACCTGCTCTGCATGTAGAAGACCCAAGGTTCAATCCGCTGCATCTGCAGTGGTAGGGCTAGGAGAACCTCTTGCCTGAAACCCTGGAGAAATTCTGGCCATCAGTGTCAGCAATCCTGGGCTTGCTGGAACAATTGTCAGACTCAGTACAAAGAAGCTTTCTATCTTCCTGTGGCCATTTCAAAGGAACCAATCCTTTCCTGGCAGTTGTGACATCAAAGGACTGCAAGGGTGGTTTGTAACACTCTTGGTCCTGTGATGCCCCTTGCACACCCCACCAGAAGCTTCAAGAGACAGCAGCACTAGCAGCAGCCCAGGAGGAAAGAACCCAGGCCTGTGAGGGACAGACATCTGGCACTGGCAGCCACTTCCGGGTGGGCGCTATTCCCACTGAGATTTGCTGTGGCCCACAGATTCAGCAGCAAAGTATCAGTTGACCTGGTGCTCAGTGGCAGACTTATATAATGTGGCTGCCCACAATGGCAGCCATGTTGTGAGAGTGCTCATGACACTCTCTCAAAATTCCAAATGTGTCCTCCCTAGTCACCCTCGTTTATGTTGTTGTCTTTAAAATATACTGTAATCCACCAAAAGAACGGTGGTTAGTAAGCAGCCTAGTGTACAAATAAATCCTAAAGGCTGTCCTCTGTCACATGTCTTAGGACTAAAACACAGACATTAGTTTAAATGTGTGCCTAGCAACTATATATTCATTTCATTTTTATTCTAGAGTACATGCAGGACCCCCAATCTGGATCTTAAATGCCCCCCCATCCCCCACACTAGCATCCAGATCCTGATCAGGTCCTCTGTGCCTGTAAAAATGGCAGGGGGGGGGGCATAGCTGCTAGACAGACATTTGAAATATTGTCTGTTTTGGCCCTGCTGTCGTTAAACATCCCATTGATAGACATCCCTGTACTATGAGTAATGCAGAACCTCCATCCAAAGGGCTCCATCTCTCCACTCTCTCCCTCAATCACATCACCAAATCATAAGCTTGAAACACATTTATCTCTTCAGGATCTTCAGCACCACCACAACCCCTTTCCTCATTTTGTTTATTCCTCAACACACACACACAACACAGGGCAAGAGGGAGGAACACCAAAAAAGTAATCTGCAAACCATGTTTGAAGAAGCTTTTATCATGCAATTGCCCTGACTCATCCAGGGAGGGTGAAGAGGCTGACAGCTGAAATGGGAAAGCAATGATCCTGACGGAGAGGAGTAGTGACTCCATGTCACACAAGCAGTTCTACCTTCAGTGTCAAGCCCGGTTTCAAAGATGTATTCATTTATATAAACATTATAACACCATCCTTCAGCACAGAAAGCCCCACCCCTTCCTGGGCATTTTACATTGGTACAATCTAAAACCAAGTTAAAAAAGGAAAGAGCATTAAAATCCAGAGTAAAACAGATAAAAGAAAAACCAAAGTTAGCTGGATTAAAATTAGTGATGTACGAACCCCTCACTTTCTGGTCCAGGGAGTGGTTCGTAAAGGCCCCCCCCTCTATGTTGAGGGGTGCCTCAAAACCCTCAGGAGCTGCTCTGCATCTGGGGCAGTTCACGGAGCATCTCTCTGGCTCCCTATACAAGGCGATATGCTAATGGCGGCTGCCATTAGCCTATCGCTGGGACAAATACAGATGCAAATGGCATATTGTATACCACTTGCAGCTATAAAGCACTGATTTTGACCTAAATACAGCCTTAAACAGCTGCAATTAGGTCAAAGGCAGGGCTGTATCACCTCAGGGGGCTTCCAATATGCTATTTACATTTGTATTTTTCCCCGTGATACACTAGCCTATTGCAGGGAAAAATATAGACGTAAATAGCAGATTGGACACCACTTGCAGCCATAGAGCCCTGACTTTGACTGAATTGAAGCTGTTTACGGCTCTATTTTGGTCAAAATCAGTGCTTTACAGCTGTAAGTGGCATACAATACACCATTTGCATCTGCATTTGTCCCAGTGATAGGCTAATGGCAGCCGCCATTAGCATATCACCTTGTGTAGGGAGCTGGAGAGCCACTCCACATGAAATCCTCCAAAGCTGGAGGTAAGTGATGCTGTTCCGCTGTGGAATCTGGAGGTCAGATTCTCTGGAATTCAGCCTCATTTGAGTCCATGGCAGAATTCTCTGCCATAGAAGAAAAAGTTTTGTTCAGTGCTTTTGCAAAGTTGGAATGAAACCCCTTTTGCCAAGTGCAGACTATCATGTCAATATTGCAGAAAATTGAATCATATTGTTACTTTTGTTTTTGTCATTAGATGTCCCTTTGTATTGAGATCAGGCCTCAAAAAAATAATGTAGCACTTAGGAAGAAAGATGCATCCCAATAACCCAGCACTGGAGGCCAAGATAGAGAAGACCTGCACAGCTACCATGTATTTCCCCTTGGTGCTCAGGTAGGTGGGCACAAAGGACACCCAAACACTGCAGAAGACCAGCATGCTGAAGGTGATCAGTTTGGTTTCATTGAAGGCTCTGGGCAGCTTCCTGGCTAGGAAAGCCACCGTGAAGCAGATGGCAGCCAGGAAGCCCATGTAGCCAAGGGCAGTGTAAAACATGGTGACAGACCCTTCATTGCATTGCAGGATGATCTCTCCAAGTTGAGAGTTCATGTCGGAGTCTGGGAAGGGTGGAGAGATGCATAGCCAAATGGTGCAGATGCTAGCTTGAATAATGGAACAAGAAATGACAATGTTTTTGGCCAGATTCTTCCCCAACCATCCCCTCATCCTGTTCCCTGGCTTTGTGGACAGGAAGGCCAACACCACAGTGATTGTTTTGGCCAATACAGAAGATATGGCAACCGAGAAGATGATGATGAAGGCTGTTTGCTGGAGGAGGCAGGTTGCTGATGTTGGCCAACCAATGAATAGGAAGGAGGACAAGAAAGAAAGCAGGAGGGAGACGAGGAGAATGTAGGAGAGGTCCCGGTTGTTGGCTTTGACTATTGGTGTTTCTAGGAATTTAATGAAGATTCCTAACACAAAGCCTGTGGTTAGGGACAAGAATAGTGCAAAGGAAGCTAGCATCATGCCCAAAGATTCTTCATAGGACAGGAAGGTTATGACCTTGGGGATACATTGATATTGGTCCTTATTTGGATGCTGATCATCTGGACACATGGTGCAATGGTCTACATCTGGAAAGAGCAAGAGTAACATCTTTCTTCTACATCCATAACACTCTGTTCTTTTACATTCCATCAAAGGTATTTTTCTGCTGTAATTAGCAGCATACATTTCTTACATGCAGGTAGGGATGTCAGAGAAATCTGCTGTGGATTCAAATGAGGCCGGATTCTTTGGAATCCAGCCTCAGGAATCCACAGTGGATCGGGACCAGTTACGTCCACTCCAGGTGGACTGGAGGCGGAACGGCACTCGGCCACTTCTTGCCAGCCAGAGCCGTTCACCTCCTCCCTGTCCCTGCCGATTGCCATGTCTTTTGATCAGCATGTGATCAGCATGCGATCAGCAGAATGTGCCCATAGACTTATATGCAAAATAGAGCCATGAATCTTGTGTATAAGCCTATGGACACATAACCTTGTATGCAAGTTTCATGACTGTATATGTGTATAAGTCTATGGGCACATCCTCCCGATCGCCTTTTTTTTTTTTTTTAAAGACATGGCAATCAGCAGGGACAGGGAGGAGATGAACGGGTCTGGCTGGCAGGAGGGAAGGTAAGCACCCCCAAGCCAGTTCCTCCCTCCCCCCACCAGAATCTGAGCAGAGCGGAACCGCTCTGGAGAGTTCCAGGAGGGAGAAAACACCCCCCACAGATTCCCCAGTGGAACAGACGGTGGGGAATCCATACACCCCTACATGCAGGATACAGTCAGGACTGCTAGATCTCATTACCATGACTTTAACCTAGGAATGGGGCATCTCTGGCCTGTGGTGTTAATCTGTCCTGCAGAGGTCCTCAATCTGGCCAGCAAAGCCTTCATAGATTCATGCAGCCACCACCCTACCCCATTGAAGACTCTCTGCTGCAATACCTTTTACTGAATACAGGATAACAATGGGGGATGTGGGTGGTAGAAGTCTCAGCCAGTTCCTCATAGTGTCAACTAAGTCTCTTTTGTGTGTCATGCTGCCCCCATGGGGATGGTACATGGTGCTCTAAACCCTAGTCACTTGCCTAGCAGCACCTTCCCCATTCGGGAATATGCCATGTGGGTGAAGCATCCCTGGCTGAGCTCCCACCTGGAGCACGTCTCCAGCTGCTGACTCAGACAGAGCAGCTTTGCTGAGTGCAAGATTTCTGCCAATGGCAGAAGCACCATTCACAGTGAAACTGGGTACCACTGCCAGCTGTTGCACTCGGTGGATCATTCACCCAACACATTGGCCGGAAACAAAATTATGTCAGGGCCATGTGCACTCTCCCTGATGTTGTTCAGACTGTGGACAGCTGGGTGGGAGGTCACTTAACAGAAATTAGTTCCCCACCACTGCTTTAACCCAATCAAATTGTTGTAAGATTTGGGGTTGGGCAGGTGGGTGGATCCAGATTGCCTTTATAGTCCTCCAAAGCTACCCAAGTATCTCCTCCTTTGTTAGGGAAATAATAGGTCAATGACCCACAATGACTGGAAATTATAGGATTCCTGTGGAAGTGAGAGCCATTTTGTGAAAACAGCATGCCTTTCTTCCCCACCTTCACCCCTTGCATAAGGGTGGTGTAGTCTAGGTTTCTTTGAAGGAAACAAAACATAGACCATAACCGTATTGAGTCAGAGAAGGAGACACAGACAGGTGAGTCTGCAAGCATTTTAGGGTGCCAACTGCCTCTCCTGGGGGATCAGATGTGGGGGCACTGGACTTTGGTTCCCCACTTGAGTAGGGATGGTGGAGAATTCCACCACGGATTTCAGTGAGGCCTAAGGCACTGGCATTCGGCCCCCCGAAACCCGTGGCGGAATGGTCTCCCACCCCCCTGCCACCTTGCAGAATAGCCCTGGAACGAAACTTACCCGGGGCTCCAGTGGTGGTGGTGGCTCCAGTGGCGGCAGCGGCGGCTGGTCTTTTGACCAGCTGCAGCAGCTGCCATTTGTGTCCTGCAAGGCTGCCGTGATAGGCTACGTAAGTATTTATGTAGCCTATCACAGCAAGCCCCCTACCAAAAAAACCCACCAGCGTACGGAAATGGCGGCGGCTACGGTGGCCACCATTTGCATTCCCTATTTTTAGCCATTTTAGCTTACGTAAATATTTACATAGGCTATTATGGCAAAAAAAGGGGAACACAAATAGCGTAGTGGGCGCTATTTGTGTTCCTTTTTTTCCTGCCATAATAGCCTACGTAAATATTTAAAATGGTTTTTTTTTGGGGGGGTGCTGGTTTTTTTTGGGGGGGCGTGCTGTGATAGGCTACGTAAATACTTAAGTAGCCTATCACGGCAGCTTCGCAGGACGCAAATGGCGGCCTCTACGGCGGCCGCCATTTGCGTCTGCAGCAGCCCGTCCGCGGCCGGAACTCTGCCTGCAGACAGCCCTGGCCAGCGGCTCGGTGGAGCCGCTGGGGAATGGAGCCGGCCACAGAGGATTCCGTTCCTCCCCCCACATCGTGAATCACATCTGCAAAAAGGTAAGTGACTTTTGTACATCCCTACACTGGAGTGCTCAAGCCAGCCTGTCCCATCCTGGTTCCCTACAGATGTGTGGAACTACAACTGTTAACATCCACATCCAGCACCTATAGTCAACCGGAGTTATCCCATGAAGATGAGCGGTGGGAAATTCAAGACTGACAAAAGTATAAACTTCATCAGTCAGAACTTAGTTAAACTATGGAATTTGCACCCTCAGGATGTAGTGATTGCCAGTAACTTCAGTAGGATTAGACAAATTCATAGAGATTGAGGATATCAGTAGCTAACAATATTTTTTCCAGTATCAGAGTTAATGTGCCTC
Organism: Heloderma suspectum; assembly: GCF_057233095.1. Classification (NCBI taxonomy): domain Eukaryota; kingdom Metazoa; phylum Chordata; class Lepidosauria; order Squamata; family Helodermatidae; genus Heloderma; species Heloderma suspectum. The sequence goes on from NC_139459.1 coordinate 398,436,347, forward strand.
TGGGGAACATGAGTGGGATTATGCTGTTGCACTCATGTGCCACTTGATGGTTTTCCATTGGAGCATCTGATTGGCCACAATGCTGAACTAGATAGGACTTTGTTCTGATCCAGCATGATCTTGTTGTAACTTAACAAGCTCCTCTAAAGGCTATCCTATGGGGATAGTAGGCCACCTCCAAACTTGGAGGTGACCGACTATCCAGTGCAGGGCAGACAGAGCGCAGAGGGAATCATGTCCTCCATGCTCTGGCCACCCAACATTTGCAGCTAGATGGCAGATTTTGGCTGTCTAGCTGGGGCGGGCACCTTGGAATGGGAGGGGGGAGGCCAGATGGCACATAGGAAGCATTCTAACACCACTTCTGTGGTCCCCTCCCCTCCCTGCCCCTAGGAATGCCCCCTTTTCTCCTGCTCCATGCTGCTCTTCTGAGAGCAGAGTTGGGGATGAGCCGCACTGCCCATGAGGTCATGGGGGAGGGAGTGGGGAGGCAGTTTTCTTGGAACTGAGCTCAGAGTGCTGGCTCCGAGCTCAGTTCTCTGGGAAAACAATAAAAAATCCTATGGCCACCTAGTCACTATCAAGCAGCCATAGGATTACACCCTAAGTTATTTTTACTTCATTTATGTCCCACTGAAATATACATGGCTGTTCCTAAACCACTTACGACTAAACAATATTGCTGAAACCCCAACCTCTTAATAAGATCAATGCTATAATAACATACATATACAAATATTCCAGGATACCATGACATGCCCCAGGTGTGTTTTTGGCACAAGAACTATTTCTCTGACTCCATCCTGACTTATGATGATGTTTTCTCAAAACATCTCTCTTGTATTTACAATTTGCTGCCTTATTTGATTGCATCCCACCTAACTGATTTATTATCCTATTTATGATTCTATGAAGGACATCTTATTGTAAAACTACCTGCCTTCATAAATGGTCTGGACACTTCAACTGGTCCAAAATAGGGGAGTGAGACTCCTAATGGAAACTTGCCAACATGATCATATTACACCAGTACTTTTCCATCTGCGCTGTCTGCCAGTCCATTTCTGAGCCGGATCCAAATTGATGCTATTAATATTCAAAGCCCTAAACAGCTTGGGGCCAGGTTACCTGAAGGATCATCTCCTCCCATATGTACCTGCCCAGATCCTAAGGTCATCTTTAGTGGTCCTTCTCTGGGAGCCCCTGCCAAAGGAAGTGAAGTGGGTGTCTACTAAGAAGAGGGCCTTTTCTCCTGTGGCACCCTGGTTGTGTAATGAGCTTCCCAGAGAGCCTCGCCTGGTACCTACGTTGTACTCTTTCCACTCCAGGTGATGACTTTTTTTTATTTTCCCAGGCAATTTAATCATCCAGCTCTGCTGTTTTAAATCTGTTTTTGTATTTTCAATCTCTGCATTGCCTCTAGGTTTTATTTTGGTTTGTATTTTTATATTGCAGTTTTAAGCTTTTACATGTTATATTGTATTTCATGATGCATCTTGGGCTTTTAAAGGTTGTGAATCACCCAGAGAGCTTCAGCTAGTAGGTGGTATAGAAATGTAATGCAATAAAAACAAAACAAAAAATCTAATATGGGCATTGACATGGGGCTTCTCTGCCACTAACCCCTTTGTGACTGAACTGTCAAACCTGGAATTGTTTGTTTGGAATTCCTTTCTTATCAACCGAGACGAATAGTGAGCTAATCATGAATTATTACCTATCTGGAACTTTTGTCTCCCATCTGGGAAGGATCAGTGTTGAGATGAGTTTTATTGCTCTTGTACCAAGAGGCCAAGCTGCATGGCATTGGCTTTCAGAATACCATATTTTAATCCAGAAGTCTCTTGGAGGCATCTAACTATGGAATTTCCTGATTGTGTAGCAGGGACAAGGTAGTTCAAATATGGAAGATCTGCCTGATTTGGCCTCATCCCCATGGGCTGCATTTTCCTTCACGGTCACCCACCTTCCTGGGAGGAGATGGTCCCTTTCTCACAGGGAGCACAGTCATAGCAGCAGGTTGGCTTTCCTTCATGTTCCACCTTGACAAATCCAGGGCGACAGCTTTCCACACACCTGGAAAGAGGTAAGGGCTAAGTAGAAAGGTAAGGACCATTGATGGAAATCTGTTAGGGCTAATTTCACTACAGCAATGAGACACAGAGTTGGAAAGGACACAAGAGGACCTCTAGGGTTTAACCCGATCCCTGTAAGTAAGTCCAAGCATGTGCAATGGAAATAACCTCATGTTGCGTCACGCGTTCCACATGCCACCTTGCCTCTCTACTGTCCCTTAGGTAGAATTTTTATTTTGGAAGCACCTTGGGGCAGGGAGCTGTTCTCTTATAGTATGTAGTACTGCCATGCCTGCTGGTAGTGCTATAAGAATATAGAAATGATTTCAGTCCCGACTGACCCCAGCCTGTGTTTGAACACAATACCTCTGGCATACGGCTGGGTGCAGAGCTGGGAGAAGACTCACCTCTCTCTGAGATCTTTAAAAACAAAAAAAAAACCAACAAAAAAAAAACAATGGCTGCTACTTGGATTTGAGAGAGAGAGAAAGGCAGCCCTACCTGGAGCATTGACCAGCATGGCGCCATACACATGTGTGGACTATCATTCCCAATAAATGTTGGCTTGGAATAATAGAAATTGCCTGGAGGACACCAGGGCAGGGAAGGTGTCAAATTCTCAATAGCAGGATAAAAGCCCTGTGTGAAGAAGCCTCTGGTCTTAGGTGCAGGAAAGGGAGGCCGGAGACTTCATGGGTCACTATTTGGGCACCATTAAAAGGCAGCAAATAGTCAGTTATGTGATTAAGGCTGCAATCCTGCCCACACTTAGCTGGGAATAAGTTTGACTAAAGTCAGCAGGATTCAAATATACATACATATATATATATATATATATATATATATATATATATGTATATATATCCCTGCCCGTTTAAGACCAGAGTGAAGACCATCTCATGTTGGCTCAAGCTCCACAAAGCCAGAAAACACCTCTCCTGATAGGAGACCTTCTGGTACACCATGATCAACATCTAAGGCCCTCTTCCAAGGGTTTTTTAAAAGGGTGTTTCAGGGGATGGCTTTTTCTGTGCCCCCCCCAATTATGGATCACTCTCCCCCCAATGAAGTCTGCCTGGCGCCAGTCTTGTCATTTCCTGATAGCAGGGTAAAACTTTCCTCTAGCCCCAGACATTTACCAGTATATGCTGGGGGCTTTTAAAAGTATTGCGTTAGTTGTATTATTGTGTCCTTGTACATTACTGATAACTGTGTTCAGCAGTTGAAGGTTGTATATTATATTTTATCGTGTTGTATATTATGGTTCTGATTTTTGTGAACCCCACAGAGAGGTTTGGCTATTGGGTGATAAATAACAACAACAACAACAACAACATGATAACATAACAACAACAACAATAATGGTTAGTATGTGCTTGGGAGAGAATCGGTATTTCTTGCCCCAGGCATCAACTTGTACAAGTTGATTTTAAATAAAATGCTTCCAGTACAAATTTATTATCTACTCAATATAAAAGATAAGCTTAATATCAAAGGTTTAATGCACAACCTTTGATTCAATGTTACTGAATGTGCTCTTCTAGACACATCTACACACTTGGTGCGCATTTGTTAAAGGCTGTCACAGAGAGGAAGGCCAGGATCTCTTCTTGATCATCCCAGAGTGCAGGACACGGAAGAATGGGCTCAAGTGACAGGAAGCCAGATTCCGTCTGAACATCAGGAAAAACTGCCTGACTGTTAGAGCAATACGACAATGGAACCCATGACCTAGGGAGGTGGTGGGCTGTCCCACGCTGGAGGGATTCAAGACGAGGCTGGACAGCCACCTGTCAGGGATTCTTTGACTTGGATCCCTGCATTGAGCAGGGGGGTTGGACTTGATGGCCTTGTAGACCCCTTCCAACCCTACTATTCTATGACGGTGCCTATAGTTAAAACATACACACACTATTTTCCAGTGTTTTGTGTGCAATACTTCCTCTTTTTTCCTCTCATGGAATAAGGGTCTACACTTCAGAGGGCACCAAAAGCCTTTCTTATTGAGCACAGTCACAGTCAGCTCAGCCAAATCTTCTGGTAGACTTGGCTGACTGATGACAAGACTGTCTACAGAGAGGGAATTTGGGGATGCAACAGGAATCTCAGCTGCAATTCTTCCCCCTAGGCAGCCACAGGAAGGCTTGTACAAAGTGGCTGAGCTCCAATCAAATAGCCTCCAAAATTAGACCAAGTTTGCACACTTCCATAAAGCAGAGAAGCAATAGAAAAGAAGGTGCCAAGTAGAAGGCTATACTCTGTAATTATAGGTCCTTTGGAGAATGGGATAGATGTGTGAAAGATGTCTCCTTAGATCTCAGTAATCTGTGAAGCTGGAGTTTGGCAAGGTGAGAGTTTAGGTGGCCAGGATGTGATGAGTCTGGCAAAAAGGTGGCCGAGCAGTGTGGCAGAACAGTGGCATCCTATGCCTCTTACGGTGCAATCCTATGCATGTTTAGGCAGAAAAAAGTCCTACAACTCCTAGTATGACCCAGCCAGTATGCATAGGATTGCACCCTTAGCGTTGCCATTTGGGTTGCCAACAGAACACCAAGAGCATCTCTAAAACAGCCTAAACTCCCACATTTAAAATGGGGCTTTCTGCTTCCATTTTAAATGCAGGATAACGACGAGCTCCCTTTAACTGTGCCTCCTCCCCCTACTTTCCCCCCATTATCTGAGTCGTCCATATGTTTCATTATACAGCCACTAGATGGTGCTGTAGTCTAGCTCCTCTAACGGCAGGTTTTCCTCATTTCACGGAGGGAACTCAAGTGGAACTCAAGCGCTGTAGTTTGATAGCTCACTGTCTCCGATCTTTTAAAAAATGGAATAAAGGTTATTTAGTGTGGGAGATGACCCGGGGGTTGACAACATCATCTAAGGAGCCCACAAGCTTCCATGAGTAACCAATCTCAATCGCAGGGTAAAAGCTCCATGTGGAGAAGCCCCAAGATTTGCCATGCTCCCCAAAATGGTAAAATCCGGTCAGAAATGGGGAGGTGTAGAGACGAGGTTGGTCTGGGTAGTGTGGCCCCCATATGTTACTGGCCAGACAGCCATGAATGGAACTGATCCAGCAAACCAGCCCAAGCTCAGGTGTTTATATTGTTTTAACAGAACCTATAATGGCAAAGTGATATGGCGCAGTCACAAAGAGGCTGTGGGAGGATCCCCAGGTGGTGGCAGAAGGCATTGTATGCTGAAAACAACAGGGACAGGTCAATTCCTTGATATTTGAGGGAGTGCCTCCCCCTATATATGCCTGTCTGAGGATTTAAATCTGTTCAAGGAGCCCTCCTCTGCATCCCACCAGTGTGAAATATACACTATGGTGGGACGTGGGAGAAAGCCTTCTCTGCTATGGCACCCCAGTTGTGGAATACCCTCCCCTTGGAGGCCCAACTGCTGAAGACATTTGTTTCATTTTGGCGCCAGTTAAAACATAGCTTTTCACCAAAGCCTTTGAGGGCCAATTGAATTCCCTAAAGTTGCACACTGTTTTAACTGTTTTATTGTTTTAGATGTTGTAAATTGGTTTTAGCTTGTTTAATGGTTTAATATGCTTTTGGCTGTTTTAATTATTTATTGTTTTATGCTGTTTAAATTAATTTTATCTGTACACTGCCCTTAGATCTTAATGATATAGGGCAGGATACAAATGTTTTAAAATAAATAAATATGTGCAGAGCAGTCAGGCAAGACAGTTTTACAGTACCATTTCCCCTCCTCTTGCTTAGCTGTGCATATATCTCTGTCTATCGTCTGCCTGCCTGCCTGCCTGCCTGCCTGCCTGCCTGCCTGCCTGCCTGCCTCTCTATCTATCTATCTATCTATCTATCTATCTATCTATCTATCTATCATCTATCTTTATATCTATCTTTATATCTATCCATCCATCCATCCATCCATCCATCCATCCATACAGTATTTGCATACCACCCCATATCTAAAACAGGTTTTGGAGCAGTGAACATAAAAGGTAAAATTGTAAAACTATAAAAACATTAAGCTTGCAATCCTAACTAGACAGGTGTCTGCCTCTGACCTCGGTGGCGACTGCCTGTCCAAAGCAAGGCAGGAGAGGCATGGGGGATCGTTCCCTCTGTGCTTCTCCTGCCTTGCTCTTTCTCGCTAGACAGTCCTTTTTGGCTGTCTAGCGGTGGGGGAAGAGACCAGGAGAGGAACCTGCCATACGACACATAGGATGTGTCATATGCGCAGCTCCACTCTCCCCACCCTGGAACTCCCCCCAGCCCAAGCCCTTTTCAGTCACTCTGCATTCATATTCTGAATGCAGAGGATGGGGCTTCTCCATGCTGCCTTTAAGGAAGCACAGATGCGGGGGGAGGTCAGATTTCTGGGAACCAACCCCCAAGGTTGGTTCCTGGAATAGAGCATTTCCTACAGCCCTCTAGACAGCATCTAGTGGCCATAGGATTGCTTCCTGAGACACCATATTAAAATTATGCTTTTTAAAAAACAGAATGCCAATAAAAACTATGGCTGGTAAGTTAAGGAATGCCTCCCGGAACAGTGCTTAGACAAGGTTATCTTAAAGTGGCCATTTCCATGGTTGCCAGCAAACGTGAGAGTCTGCAGTGCCTGCCTTACCTCTGAGCAGCTTGCCAAGAACAGGTAGGGATGGATGAAAGGGACTTACCTTGTCCCGCAGCTTGCTTTGCGGTGGGGGGGAGGCGCTTTGGTTCTCCCCCCGAAGTTCAGGCCGGGGAGGAGCACCCCATCTCCCCGGCCGCAAAAAAAAAAGTACAGTAAAAAAAACAAAAAAACACCCGTGATAGGCTACATGATGATTTACGTAGCCTATTATGGCTAGATTTCCAAAGTCAGCCGTGATAGGCTACGTAAATCGTCACGTAGCCTATCATGGGTGACTTTGAAAAAAAAACAAAACACATAGGCAAATGGCGGCGCCCCATGGGCACCGCCATTTGCGTTCCTTATTTTGGCACGTCTAGTCTACGTAAAGATTTACGTAGCAAATAGCGTTCCCTTATTTTCGCCGTAGTCTACGTAAATCTTTACGTAGACTACCCCTGTCCAAATAAGGAAGGCAAATGGCGGCGCCCATGGGGCGCTGCCATTTGCGTATGTGCTTTTTTTTTCCCCCCAAAGTCACCCGTGATAGGCTACGTGACGATTTACGTAGCCTATCACGGCTGACTTTGGAAATCTAGCCGTGATAGGCTACGTAAATAGTAACGTAACCTATCACGGGTGTTTTTTTTTTAACTTTACTTTTTTATTTTGTAATGATGACGGCAGCAGCCGGTCGGGAGACCCGCCGCCGCCCCTGCCCCCGCCGAAACGCCACCGAAACGCCGCCGGGACCCGCCACCGAGAGGGACATTCGCCGAAAGTAAGTCCCATCCCGGAAAGGCCGGGGGGCTGGCGGAGAATTTCCCCACCAATTTCGGGGGGCCAAATGCGTCGGCACTTGGCCTCCCAAAGATTCGTGAAGAAATTCTCCACCATCCCTGAGAACAGGTAAGTTTAATACAAAAATATAAGTTCAATATAATATAATGGGGCAAGTACAGCTTGGGACAATGCTGAATTCACCAGAAGCATTTAAAGAAGTACACACCTATCACACCCTATGTATTGCCCCTGCAGTGGGTGCTGAACTCTTAATTTAGAGGTGCCAAGATAGTGATAAATCAGATCCAGGTTTACTGATAAAGGAGTACTGTACTGAGTAACTTACAGCACACAGGCATACCCAATGGTTGGATCATACAGCTTCTCTGAACCCAGAGCCATGGAGTAACATGGGTTTTATAGCATACATAGCAGCATAACAGCAGCAAGCGCCCCCTAGCGTTCACTCCCAGCATAGACTAGCATTGCATGGTTCCCAGCACAGCCACCTGTAGCTTTAAGATGAATAGCCTCTGCTTCTCAGGCTCATCTTATACTCTATATACTTTACTCATTACACTCTACTCATTAGTATGCAATGTGCTAGGCTGCGCTATTGGACCTTTGACTCACCTTCACATGCTCAGAGGCTTACTAGCAAGAGAATTGCACTAATAATAAACTTAAGCAAGCATTATGGATCTCTAGGCCCCTCTAACACTATAAATGACTTGGCTATGCTCCTGGGGCCAATACACCCTATCAGCACATGAGCCATACAGACACCTAGTATAGGCTCCACTCCAGCACTACACACACTCCCACAGATAAAAGAGGAAGCTTGCTGGAGGGAGGATAGGAAGGGCCACAGTGGAGTCATGGAGATGCCAAAGTAGCAGCCATTTGAGAAGGTCAGAAGGTCAGACAGAGCCAGCAAGATGGCTGACTCCAGTGGTGGGGTAGAGGGGATGGGTAACTGAAGGGACAGAGGAGTTGTCCCAATCATGGGGGCTATTACTGGATTGGCTGTGTCATCTGAGGTCAGTGTAAGGTGGCAAAAAAAGGGGACCAGAACAGGGAGTTCTGCAACTGGGTTTGCTCCATAAATACCCAGCTATTCACCACACTGCTAGATGGGGCATTTTCTCAGGTTCTAAATCCAGGACAGCTGTTCTGGAACTGTACAAGGGAATGGGCCAGTGCGGCAGACACCGAGGGGTAGGGATGGTGAAGAATTCCACCACAGACTCCAGTGAGGCTGGATTCTAAAGAATCCGGCCCCCCAGAGTCTGTGGCGGAACGAAACACTCACCTCCGCCACCCCGCAAAGTTTGCGCTGGCTGGATGCTACCTGTCACCGGCTGGGTATGGGTCCATCCACTCACTCCACTGCCATCCGCTGCCAGTCTGCAGATGCAAATAGCGTCCGCTATGCCATTTGCGTCCCTGCTCTTTGCCATGATAGGCTACATAAATCTTTACGTAGCCTATCGCACAAAGGGACAGGGACGCAAATGGCATCCGCTATGCCATTTGCGTCCCTGCTCTTTGCTGTGATAGGCTATGTAAATATTTACATAGCCTATCACAGCAAAGAGCAGGGACACAAATGGCGTCCGCTACGCCAGACGCCATTTGTGCCTGCAGACCGGCAGCGGATGGACGTCCGGCAGTGGACGGACCTGGTCGGTGGCTCTGCAGATGCGCCGCGGAGCAGAGCCAGCTGGGGAAGATTCTGGAGGAAGGAACGGATTGCTTCCCCCACTACAGACCCCCCAGCAGACTCGGGTGAGTAGGGTTCATACACCCCTACTGAGAATGTTGGGTTTATGACCGGAATGGCTGAGTCTTCTTTTTCTAGTGTAAGGAGACCAAAAGTAGGGGTGTACAAAACCCCCTTACCTGGCATCCAAGGGGGTCCGCGGGGGGGGAGGAGATCCCTCCCTCCCCCCCGGAATCCTCGCCGTGCCCGGCTGGCTTCACAGACTCACCTCGGAGTGGAGCCACCAGCCGGCTCCAGCCGCATAGCAGACGCCATTTTCGTCCCTGTTCTTTGCAGTAATAGGCTACGTAAACATTTACATAGACTATTACTGCAAAGAACAGGGATGCAAATGGCGTAGTGGCCGCCATTTGCATCCCTGCTCTTTTCCGTGATATGCTACATAAATATTCACATAGACAATCATGGGCAGGGATGGAAATGGTGGCTGCTATGACAGCCGCCATTTCATTCCGCAGCTAGGCTGCGGAAAGAAGACGACCATCCAACCAGGAGCAGCCACCATTGCCAGGTAAGGTCCATCCCGGGGGGATTTCAGGCGGTGGCAGTGTGGGGGGGTAGTCCATTCCGCCATGGACTCGAGGGGGACTCTAAAGAATCTGGCCTCACTGGAGTCTGTGGCGGATTTCTCCGCCATCCCTAGCCAAAAGAGGGAGCAGCATATGGTGTTTTGCAGCTGGTTTTGCTCCATAAATATGCAACATTTCATCTCATTTTCTTACATTCCCAACTTCTACATCCAAAGCAATCATGCTGGAATTGTACAATTGATTGTCACATTCAGCAAAAGTATCTGTGATGGAAAAGAGAATACCTGCCATGGCTGTAGCCTTTGACCATCCAGTCTGTCTCCACCCTCCACCCTCATCCTCTTGGATCTGGATGAATAAGCAGCATCTAAGGCACGGGCCACAGCCTGGATGGTGTTGTAAATGATGTAGCTATCTAGAGAGAGAATTCCCTCAATGTCCTGTTGCGGAAGGGCCTCGAGTTTCTTGTTCTCTGTGCATCTTGTCTGTCCTTTCACAGATAATACATGCTTTGAATAGAAACACTTAAATGCCTTTTTCCAAAATGCTTTGGCAGCAGAGAAAAAGAGCCAAAAATAATCATCTTTTGTCATTTTATTTGTCTGGATAAAGAAGGAAATTATCCCATGGATGTTTTGGAAAGATAGATCATTAGATCTCAACTCCAAGTTGATGTCCCACAAAGCTGTTGTGATCCAGACTTTCCCTGTAATGGGTTTCATCAGCTTTTCAAAGAGTTGTTGCATAATGCCTATTCCATTTAAGAAGGAACTAGTCTCGGCACAATAAACATAAACATTGACTTGTCTCCAATTATGGAAAGAAGGGTGACGGAGTACCACATTGTCTGTATTTAGTCCTGAGATACTTTGTGAGAAAACAACACAAACACCAATCCTGATGAGCTCAGATGTCAAAGTCTTCATGAACCTCCCTCCAATGTTGGTATCTGGAGCAAAGAGACCGAGCAGTTTGGCAATCCCTGGGTACTGGCTTCCTTCTTTGGGGACCATCCAGTAGAAAAAGGGAAACTGAGTTTTATCTCTCAGTTCATGAGCAACAAAAGCATAAGTGACCTAGTGAGGAAACAAAGAGGTTTCAATTCTTCATTGTATATTTCTGGAATATGACCAGATTACATCTATTAACTGATATGACAGAAAGCGAAGAGGATCTAAAGAGCCTCTTGTTGAGGGTGAAAGAGGAGAGTGCAAAAGCTGGTTTGAAACTCAACATTAAAAAAACGAAGATCATGGCATCTGTCCCCATCACTTCCTGGCATATAGAAGGGGAAGAAATGGAAGCAGTGACCCATTTTATTTCCTTGGGAGGAAAGCTATGGCAAACCTAGACAGCACTGTAAGAAGCGGAGACATCACCTTGCAGACAAAGGTCCGTATAATCAAAGCTATGGTTTTCCCAGTAGTAATGTATGGCTGTGAGAGCTGGACTATAGGGAAGGCTGAGCGCCGAAGAATGGATGCTTTCAAACTGTGGTGCTGGAGAAGACTCTTACGAGTCCCCTGGACTGCAAGGAGGTCAAATCAGTCCATCCTAAAGGAAATCAACCTTGAGTGCTCATTGGAAGGACAGATACTGAAGCTGAAGCTCCAATATTTTGGCCACCTAATGCGAAGAGAAAACTCCCTGGAAAAGACCCTGATGCTGGGAAAGATTGAAGGCAAAAGGAGAAGGGGACGGCAGAGGATGAGATGGCTAGATAGCATCACGGATGCAATGAATATGAACTTGAGCATGCTCCGGGAGAGAGCGCAGGACAGGAAGGCCTGGCGTGCTATGGTCCATGGGGTCATGAAGAGTCGGACACGACTGAACAACTGAACAACAACAAAATCTTTGCCATACTTCATACCAATAGAAGAAATAGTCTTACTTTTATGAGGAATACATTTTTCAGGCTTCATAATGATAGAACACTAAAACAACAGCAACAACAACAACAACAACAACAACAAAACATAAGATGTCCTAAACTACAAGGTATAGAGTCTGCCCTAAGACTCTATACTGGAAGCCAGTTACCAAAAATATATAACACTTTCGATGCAGTGTTTAATGAGGCCAAGAAACAGAACCCAGAACTGGAGCACAATGATTCTTAGGGATGACCAGACCAATAGCTGCAAAGTAGTTGGCCCTCCACTTTCACTGGTGTCCCTGAGCACCACCCTCTGATTTCTGAGCTATAAGAGTATCTATCTATCTATCTATCTATCTATCTATCTATCTATCTATCTATCTATCTATCTGTTGCATTTATATCCTGCCTTTTTTCCTCCTTAAGGAACTCAAGGCAGAGTACATAATCCTCCTCCCCTCTCCATTTTATCCTCACAAGAACAACCCTGTGAGGTTGGTTGGGTTGAGAGTCTATGACTAGCCCAAAATCACCCAGTGAGCTTCTATGGATGAGTGGGGACTAGAACCCAGATCTCCTGACTCTCGGTCCAACACACTAGCCACTGCACCACACTGGCTCAGTATGACTGAGTATTAAACTACAAATTATGTTAAATATGTGATTTGCCCTTGAATGATGGATTTTCTTTTCAACAGTAGCTAGCATGCCCCCCTGATCCAGGTCAGGAACTTAGCAGAGAGATGTTGGGTGTTTTAACACTTTGCCCCCTCTGTAGATCTGGATTGCCCAACATTCCACCTATGCCTCCTATTTTCATTAGCAGGGGAAATCCCAACTGAAGTTCTCTGGAGAACCCCTTGATTTACTTGGAGAGAATCCCGCATAGTGTTGGACACAGCCTGCAAATACCTCCCCCCCCCCCGTCCCTGCACCTGTGGGATTTTGTAGATGCCCAACATGGTTGAAATCTGGTTGGAGATTTCAGAGTCAGATCCTTCAAGAAGAGCAGACAGGTGATTCCGCCTTCCGCAGCTGTAGTTTGGAACATTTGCCTTCCCAGTAGTGACCAAGCCTCCCAAGGCATCAGAAGTCATTCTTGTACTGAAATAGTTGTCATGGATGTCGTAGCCCAGGGTGATGTTGGGTAAGAGCCTGGGATTCTGGTTGATCTCCTGGGTGGCAAACAAGAAAGACAGGATCTTCCTGTAATCTATGCTTCCTTTCCTGTGGGGGAGGGGAAATGTGTCACATTCTCATCACATCTTCAATGAAACTAAAATATTCACTTGTTGCTGCTTTGACTCCATGACCCTTTGAAGCAATTTATATCTTTGCAGTCCATTCCTAGAACTTTGCTCATGCTAACGCCATCCCTGAGCCAAAGCCAGAAGCACAACAGCCAATCCCCACTTAATGGTTGATTTTTTTTCTGGGAGCGTGATGAAGTAGCCTTCATCAAGGGTCAATAGCCATTATCCAACAAAACCACTTTGTTCCAGTGCTTTGATTAGGCATGTGCAACCCTTCAAATAAGTAAATCAGATAACAGTAAATGTTCAAAAGGTTCATTAAATGATAGGGCATTGCTGTAATGGTGGCTTTGCATGGTCCTGAGGTCTGTTTGGAGTCCACTCTGGAAAGATCTTTTAGTGCACTGGCTCCTTCGCTATGGAACTCCTGGAACTTGAACTTAGATTCTGGTAAATACATGTTTATGTAGACAAGCTTTTCTTGTTTTCTTAATAGACCCACCACCCCTGCAGAGGCTCCAAGTCCCAGCAATTCTAAACCCTACCAGGTAGTGATATGCAATGACAACAGAATTAGAGAAAGGTCCTCCAATCCCAGATCACCATCATTCCACCCTATGCAGAAAACCAGATCCAAAGTGTGCCCTGCTGAATGAGTGGGGCCAGATATTAATTTGGACAGACCCATGGTTGCCATGGAGGCCATGAAGTCCTGAGACACTTCCAATAAGGCGGCCACAGCATGAATAGTAAATTCACCCCAGGACAACAAGCTGCAGAGACTTCAGTGCCAACCCTGAGACTACCTTGGCTAGCTCCCAGAAAGACTGGTATGAGCCTGCCTGGTCCTTAAGAACTTCTGGAGGGGCACTTCTTTTGAGACCACCACCATCAGACGCACACACATTTGGTGGCAACACAAGAGAGGGCCTTTTCTGTGGCCACTCCCAAGGTATAGAACTCCCTCCCAAGGGAGGAGGCTCACATCCTCTGCTATCATTCTGATGGCAAGCAAATACTACTTTAATCAAGAAGGCCTTTGGCCTGTAAGTGGGTCTGTAGGTTGGATACTTTTTTAATTCTGTAACTGTTATGCATTTATTGAATTTCAATGTGTTTTATTGCTTTAATCTATTTCAAATTGTTTTTTTAAGCCACCTTGAATGACATTTTTTTATAGAAAGGTAGGGTATACATCAAACAAACAAACAAACAAATAAACAAGTAAATAAATAATTCAACTCCTTGCTCAATGCAGGATCTGCAAAAAGGGGTGCAACTACCTCCAAAGAGAGGGAGAACCCTCCACCTCCCAAGGATATCTGTTCCATTGTTGAACATCCCTCACTAAGTTCCTCCTAATGTTTAGCTGAAATGGGCTTTCTTGGAATTTACGCCAACAGGTTTTAGTTCTGCCTTCTGTGGCAACAGAAAACAACTCCGTTTTTCTTTTCTTTTTTTTCTCTGCATAACAACCATTCAGATATGTAAAGGTCACTCTCTTCTCTCCCTTTACTGCTCTCCAAAAGCAATTTAGTACCGGGAACATGCTATTATCCCCCGGATCAGAACACACAGCTTGATCTAGGGGTGCACGAAAGTCACTTACCTGGTCTCGCAGCTTTTCGCAGTGGGGGGGAGGCGCTTCGCTGCTCTCCCCGCGAAGTTCAGGCCGGGGGGGAGAGGCTTCCCGCCTCGCCCAGCCAAAATTCAGGCCGGGGAGGAGGCGCCTCGCCCAGCCGCGAAATTAAAAGTTTAAAAACAAAACAAAACGCCCCCGTGATAGGCTACGTGACGATTAACGTAGCCTATCACGGCTAGATCTGCAAAGTCAGCCGTGATAGGCTACATAAATCGTCACATAGCCTATCATGGGTGACTTTAAAAAAAAAAAAAAGTGTGTACGCAAATGGCGGCCCCCATAGGGAGCCGCCATTCGCGTTCCTTATTTGGTCGCTGTAGTCTACGTAAATCTTTACGTAGACTACGGCGAAAATAAGGGCAACGCAAATAGCGTTGCCCTCATTTTCGCCGAAGTCTACGTAATCTTTACGTAGACTACAGCGACCAAATAAGGAACGTGAATGGCGGCTCCCTATGGGGGCCGCCATTAAGCGTATGCGCTTTTTTTTTTTTTTTAAGTCACCCGTGATAGGCTACGTGACGATTTACGTAGCCTATCACGGCTGACTTTGCAAATCTAGCTGTAATAGGCTACGTTAATCGTCACGTAGCCTATCACGGGGGCGTTTTTTTTTTCTTTTATTGGAATGGCGGGGGCGGCAGCCGGTCGAAAGATCGGCTGCCACCCCCGCCTCTGACGAAGACCTGACAAACCGCCGCCAGGACCCGCCGCCGGGAGGGACATTGGGGAAAGGTAAGTCCTGTCCCAGGGGGGTGCGGGGGGGCGGGGGTGTGTGGAGAATTTCTCCCCGAAACTTCTTCGGGGGGCCGAACATGTTGGCGCTCGGCCCCCGAAGTTTCGGGGAGAAATTCTCCGCCATCTCTAGCTTGATCTTGAGACAGAAAATGAAACCAGGGTGGCATCCAAATGAGAAAGTGTTGTAATAATGGGTGACTTCAATTACCCCATATTGGCAGGATAAACACATGCTCCTGTCACAAAAAAAGAGGTTAAGAGAGCAATCCTATGGGGATAGATTGTTGTTATTGTTCAGTCGTTAAGTCATGTCCAACTCTTCGTGACCCCATGGACCATAGCACGCCAGGCCTTCCTGTCCTCCGCTCTCTCGCGGAGCATACTCAAGTTCATGTTCATTCAGGATCTGTCCTTCCAAGGAGCACTCAGGGTTGATTTCCTTTGGGATGGACTGATTTGACCTCCTTGCAGTCCAGGGGACATGTAAGAGTCTTCTCAGGCACCACAGTTAGAAAGCATCAATTCTTTGGCGCTCAGCCTTCCTTATAGTCCAGCTCTCACAGCCATATGTTGCTAATGGGAAAACCACCACTTTGATTATACAAATCTTTGTTGGCAAGGTGATGTCCCTGCTTCTTACTATGCTGTCTAGGTTTGTCATTGCTTTCCTCCCAAGGAGCAAGCGTCTTTTAATTTCATGACTACGGTCACCGTCTGCGGTGATCTTGGAGCCCAAGAAAGTAAAATCTGTAACTGCTCCCATTTCTTCCCCTTCCATATGCCAGGAATTGATGGGACCAGATGCCATGATCTTCATTTTTTTAATGTTGAGTTTCAAACCAGCTTTTGCACTCTCCACTTTCACCCTCAGCAAGACGCTTTTGAGATCCTCTTCGCTTTCAGCCATTAGGGTGGTATGTTCTGCGTATCTGAGGTTGTTGATAATTCTCCCGGCAATCTTAATTCCGACCTGTGATTCATCCAACCCGGCATTTCTCATGATGTACTCTGCATATAAATTAAATAACCAGGGCGACAATATACAGCCTTGTCGTACTCCTTTACCAATTTTGAACCAATCGGTTGTTCCATGTCCGGTTCTTACTGCTGCTTCTTGACCCTCGTACATATTTCTCAGGAGACAGGTAAGGTGGTGTGGTACTCCCATCTCTTTAAGAATTTCCACAATTTGATGTGATCCACACAATCAAAGCCTTTAGCATAGTCAATGAAGCAGAAATAGAGTTTTTTCTGGAATTCCCTTGCTTTCTCCGTGATCCAGCGAATGTTGGTAAGGATGGATGCAAGTCCCTTACCTGGTCCCGCAGCTTGCTTCGCGGTGGGGGGGAGGCGCTTCGGTTCTCCCCCCAAAGTTCTTGGCGGGGGGGAGGTGCCCCGCCCCTCCCGGCTGAAATTCAGGCCGGGGGGGAGCACCCCGTCTCCCCGGCTGTGAAATAAAAAAAGTAAATAAAAAAAAATGATAGGCTATGTAACGATTTACGTAGCCTATCACGGCTAGATTTTCAAAGTCAGCCATGATAGGCTACGTAAATCTTTACGTAGTCTATCACGGGTGACTTTGAAA
The DNA here is from genome assembly GCF_057233095.1 of Heloderma suspectum. Classification (NCBI taxonomy): domain Eukaryota; kingdom Metazoa; phylum Chordata; class Lepidosauria; order Squamata; family Helodermatidae; genus Heloderma; species Heloderma suspectum. Next base: position 398,453,214 of record NC_139459.1, read on the forward strand.
AAAACAAACAAACCGCGTACGCAAATAGCGTTGCCCTTATTTTCGCCATAGTCTACGTAAATCTTTACGTAGACTACCTGTGCCCAAATAAGGAACGCAAATGGTGGCGCCCATGGGCACCGCCATTTGCATACGGGCTTTTTTTTTTTTCAAAGTCACCCGTGATAGGCTACGTAGGGATGGCGGAGAATTTCTCCCCGAAACTTCGGGGGGCCGAGCGGAGAAATTCTCCTCACCCCCCCACACCCCGCACCTCCCCCGGGACGGGACTTACCTTTGCCGAATGTCCCTCCTGGGGGCGGGTCCGGCCGGCGGTTCAGTGGGTGTTCGTGCGGGGCAGGAGCGGCAGCCAGTCTTTCGACCGGCTGCCACCGCCGCCATTGCAATAAAAGAAAAAAAAATGAGAACGCCCCCGTGATAGGCTACGTGACGATTAACGTAGCCTATCACGGCTAGATTTGCAAAGTCAGCCATGATAGGCTACGTAAATCGTCACGTAGCCTATCACGGGTGACTTATGATTCTAACCATGCTGATAGCATAAAGGTTAGAATGCAAAATTACAATGGTGGAATTTTCAATTCCCCTTCATGGATCACTGCCTTGTTGTGGCGAAGGGGCTTGCGTAACTCAGTGAAGCCATAAGCTATGCCGTGCAGGGCCACCCAAGACGGACAGGTCATGGCAGAGGGTTCTGACAAAATGTGGTCCACTGGAGAAGGAAATGGCAACCCACTCCAGTATTCTTGCCAAGAAAACCCCATGGAACGTATCACAAGGCTAAAAGATATGACGCCGGAAGATGAGCCCCTCAGGTCGGAAGGTGTCCAATATGCTACTGGGGAAGAGCAGAGGGTATTTCCAAGTAGCGACAGAAAGAATGAAGCGGCTGGGCCAAACCTGAAAGGACACTCAGCTGTGGATGTGTCTGGCGGTGAAAAGAAAATTCGATGCTGTAAAGAACAATATTGTTTAGGAACGTGGAATGTCAGATCATGGAATCCAGGTAAGCTGGAGGTGGTCAAACAGGAGATGGCAAGATTGAACATCGACATCTTGGGAATCAGTGAAATAAAATGGACAGGCATGGGCGAATTTAATTCAGGTGACCATCATATCTACTATTGTGGGCAAGAATCCCTTAGAAGAAATGGAGTAGCACTCATAGTCAACAAAAGGGTGGGAAAAGCAGTACTGGGGTACAATCTGAAAAATGATAGAATGATCTCAGTACGAATCCAAGGCAAACCATTCAACATCACAGTAATTCAAGTCTATGCCCCAACCACTGATGCCGAAGAAGCTGAGGTTGATCGGTTCTATGAAGACCTACAACACCTTCTAGAACTAACACGAAAAAAAAGGGGTCCTCTTCATCATAGGGGATTGGAATGCTAAAGTAGGAAGTCAAGAAATCACTGGGATAACAGCATGGCCTTGGTGTACAAAATGAAGCAGGACAAAAGCTAATAGAGTTTTGCCAAGAGAACATGTTGATCATAGCAAACACTCTTTTCCAACAGCACAAGAGAGGACTCTACACATAGACATCACCAGATGGTCAATATCAAAATCAGATTGATTATGTCCTTTGCAGCCAAAGATGGAGAAGCTCCATACAGTCAGTCAAAACAAGACCTGGAGCTGACTGTGGCTCAGATCATGAGCTGCTTCTTGCAAAATTTCGGCTTAAATTGAAGAACGTCGGGAAAACCACTAAACCGTTCAGGTATGACCTCAGTCATATCCCTTCTGAATATACAGTGGAGGTGAGGAAGAGATTTCAGGGATTAGACCTGATAGACAGAGTGCCTGAGGAACTATGGACGGAGGTCCGTAACATTGTTCAGGAGGCAGCAACGAAATCCGTCCCAAAGAAAAAGAAATGCAAGAAAGCAAAGTGGCTGTCTGAGGAGGCTTTACAAGTAGCTCACGAAAGAAGGGAAGCGAAAAGCAAGGGAGAAAGGGGAAGATATACCCAACTGAATGCAGAGTTCCAGAGAATAGCAAGGAGTGACAAGAAGGCCTTCTTAAATGAACAATGCAAAGAAATCGAGGAAAACAACAGAATGGGGAAGACTAGAGATGTCTTCAAGAAAATTGGAGATCTCAAGGGAACGTTTTGTGCAAAGACGGGCATGATAAAGGAAAAGAAGGCAGGGACCTAACAGAAGCAGATGAGATGAAGAAGAGGTGGAAAGAATACACAGAAGAACTATACAGGAAAGATCTGAATGTCCCTGATAGCCATGATAGTGCGGTCACTGAACTTGAGCCGGACATGCTAGAGAGTGAAGTCAAGTGGGCCTTAGGAAGCATTAGTAACAACAAAGCTAGCGGAGATGACAGTATTCCAGCCGAGCTATTTAAAATCCTAAAAGATGATGCTGTTAAAGTGCTGCATTCAATATGCCAACAAATCTGGAACACTCAACAGTGGCCACAAGACTGGAAAAGGTCAGTTTACATTCCAATTCCAAAGAAGGGCAACGCCAAAGAGTGTTCAAACTACCGCACAATTGCGCTCATTTCACATGCCAGCAAGGTGATGCTCAAAATCCTACAAGCTAGGCTTCAGCAGTATGCGAACCGAGAACTACCAGAAGTACAAGCTGGGTTTAGAAGAGGCAGAGGAACTAGAGATCAAATCGCCAACATTCGCTGCATCATGGAGAAAGCAAGAGAATTCCAGAAAAACGTCTATTTCTGCTTCATTGACTACGCTCAAACCTTTGATTGTGTGGATCACAACAAACTGTGGCAAATTCTGAAAGTGATGGGAGTACCAGACCACCTTACCCGTCTCCTGAGAAACCTGTACGAGGGTCAAGAAGCAACAGTAAGAACCAGACATGGAACAACCAATTGGTTCAAAATTGGGAAAGGAGTACGACAAGGCTGCATATTGTCACCCTGCTTATTTAACTTATATGCAGAGTACATCATGAGAAATGCCGGGTTGGATGAATCACATGTCGGAATTAAGATTGCCGGAAGAATTATCAACAACCTCCGATATGCAGACGATACCACCCTAATGGCAGAAAGCGAAGAGGATCTCAAGAGCCTCTTGTTGAGGGTGAAAGAGGAGAGTGCAAAAGCTGGTTTGAAACTCAACATTAAAAAAACTAAGATCATGTCATCTGGCCCTATCACTTCCTGGCATATAGAAGGGGAAGAAATGGAAGCAGTGACAGATTTTACTTTCTTGGGCTCCAAGATCACCCCAGACGGTGACTGTAGCCATGAAATTAAAAGACGCTTGCTCCTTGGGAGGAAAGCTATGGCAAACCTAGACAGCATAGTAAGAAGCAGAGACATCACCTTGCCGACAAAGGTCCGTCTAATCAAAGCTATGGTTTTCCCAGTAGTAATGTATGGCTGTGAGAGCTGGACTATAAGGAAGGCTGAGCGCTGAAGAATTGATGCTTTCGAACTGTGGTGCTGGAGAAGACTCTTATGAGTCCCCTGGACTGCAAGGAGGTCAAATCAGTCCATCCTAAAGGAAATCAACCCTGAGTGCTCATTGGAAGGACAGATAATGAAGCTGAAGCTCCAATATTTTGGCCACCTAATGCGAAGAGAAAACTCCCTGGAAAAGACCCTGATGCTGGGACAGACTGAAGGCAAAAGGAGAAGGGGATGGCAGAGGATGAGATGGCTAGATAGTATCACGGATGCAATGAATATGAACTTGAGTACGCTCCGGGAGAGAGCGCAGGACAGGAAGGCCTGGCGTGCTATGGTCCATGGGGTCACAAAGAGTCGGACACGACTGAACGACTGAACAACAACAACAATTTTCAATTTACAGACCGGCCTGAGAAGACTGTAATTCCCTAACGAAGGAGGAGATATTTTGCAATTTTTGGAGCACTGTCAAGGCAGTCCTCAGGAATACTCCTGGAACCACCAACCTTTCCAAACCTCAATCTTATGAGGATGTGATTTACATAGACTCGTATTTAAACTCATGAAATTCAAACTGTGGTTTGTTCACAGGGAAAAAAAGAAAAAAAAAGGAGGACCAACAGTGCTGAGCTGTGCACTGTACAAACTTAAAGTGTGCTGTCAATCACCCTTGGAATATATATTGTATGGAATGTAAAAGGACCAAGATCGCTAAGGAGATTGTATTCTTGTTCTTTCCAGATGCAGACCATTGTACCAAGTGCCTGGAAGATCAGTATCCAAACAAGAACCAGACTCAATGTATCCCCAAGCTTATAATGTTCCTGTCCTATGAAGAACCTTTGGGGATCATTTTAGCTTCCTTAGCCCTATTCCTGATCTTAATCACAGGCTTTGTCTTAGGAATCTTCATTAAATTCCTCGAAACCCCAATAGTCAAAGCCAACAACCGGGACCTCTCCTACATTCTCCTCGTCTCCCTCTTGCTTTCCTTCTTGTCCTCTTTTATGTTTATTGGACAGCCAAGTAAATTGGCATGCCTTCTCCAACAAACGGCCTTCAGCATCATCTTCTCAGTTGCTGTCTCTTCTGTGTTGGCCAAAACAATCACTGTGGTGCTGGCCTTCCTGGCCACAAAACCAGGGAACAGGGTAAGGAGATGGCTGGGGAAGAGTCTGGCCAACTCCATTGTCAATTCTTGTTCCATTCTCCAAGTTCTCATCTGCACCACCTGGTTGGGGATCTCTCCACCCTTCCCGGACTCCGACATGCACTCCCAGCCTCGACACATCATCCTGCAATGCAACGAAGGCTCTGTCTCCATGTTTTATACTGCCCTTGGCTACATGGGCTTTCTGGCTGCCATCTGCTTCACAGTGGCTTTCCTAGCCAGGAAGCTTCCAGGGGCCTTCAATGAAGCCAAGCTGATCACCTTCAGCATGCTGGTCTTCTGCAGTGTTTGGGTGTCCTTTGTGCCCACCTACCTGAGCACCAAGGGGAAGTACATGGTAGCCCTGCAGGTCTTCTCTATCTTGGCCTCTAGTGCTGGGTTATTGGGCTGTATCTTCATACCGAAGTGCTACATGATTATACTGAGGCCGGATTTGAATACAAAGGAGCACATGATTACACATGCAGAAGTTTAAATTTCATTTGGTGTTTTGATCACACACTCCAATATTCTGTAATTGTTGACCTTGTTCTCTTGGCATTTAGCAAAACAGGCTTCCTTCCAGCTCTGGAAAAGCCGCATAGTAAATGTTTTTTACCATTTTCATCCTGTGACCAATGAGGTTTGTTTTAACTCTGTAAGTGTGGCTTTTCATACTCTGTGGTTAAATTGTTGTTAGATTAAACCACTGTAAATGACCCTGGAGGCCCTTTTGAGGTTATAACAGCAGTACAGAAATGTTGTAAAAATAAATGTACAAGCAAACTAACAAATAAAGCATGGAAACCAGACTTGATGCTCAAGGCTGTACTGTAGATTAGACAGAGAGCCATCACCATATTGTTCTCCAGATGTCATCCCTCAGCCTCTTCCCCCTACTTGTATGAGGCAAGGAAATAGCACCAGAAAAACCTCCTCTGCAAGCATATTTCACCAATTGGCTTGGGAATTATCTCATTGACTTTCCAGCCTTTTGCCCTTGTGGAGGAGGGGGAGGAATAAAAGAAGGGAGAAAAGGTGAGGTAGTGCTGGTGCTGAAGAGGTAAATGGGTTTCAAACTCATGATCTGAGTACTTGATTTAGAGGGAGGGTGGAAGGATGGAGCCCTCCTTGATGGATGTTCTGCACCAGTCATAGCACCGGAATGTCTATAGACATAATGTTTAATCTCAACACTCAGGGTCAAAACACAGTGTACATTAAATGTGACAAGCAACTACGTTTTTATCCTGATTTTCACACTAGAGTTGGCACAGGACCCCTGATCTGGATTCAGTCCCTAGCGGGGCTGACAGGTGGTCTTTTAAGATCCCCTACCCCTAAGGCAACGGACACACAGTGCTCCTTTAGGATTTATTTGTACACCCTGACGCTTCCTAAACAAAGTTCTTACAATGTTCTTTATGATGCTCTTAACCATTCTTGTTGTTGTTGTTGTTGTTGTTCAGTCGTTCAGTCGTGTCCGACTCTTCGTGACCCCATGGACCATAGCATGCCAGGCCTTCCTGTCCTCCGCTCTGCCCCAGAGTGTGCTCAAATCCATATTCATTGCATCGGTGATGCTATCCAGCCATCTCATCCTCCGCCGTCCCCTTCTCCTTTTGCCTTCAGTCTTTCCCAGCATCAGGGTCTTTTCCAGTGAGTTTTCTCTTCACGTTAGGTGGCCAAAATATTTGAGCTTCAGTTTCAGTATCTGTCCTTCCAATGAGCAGTCAGGGTTGATCTATTTAAAATGCAATATAAGAGATGAGTTGTTAGAGAGGGCCAAAGGTGGATACAAGTCCCCCCCCCAACTACCCCTTTGTTGCTTCATCCCTGGGCCACAACAAATCTCAGAGGAAATAGCTTGAATCTGGAAATGCTAATTTTACATTAAAAAAAAAAAAAAAAAACTATTATGAAGTCTTGGATGTGTGCTCGGTGTGATTAGCTCCTAGCCCTCAGGAAACAAGTTCATTCCTTGAAGCCAAGGTTGCTGACTTGTAGAAGCCAAGACAGGAAGAGAGGTTTGTGGATGAGACCTTCAGGGACGTAGTGTCCCAATTCCTGGGTGACAGCACCTCTGTTGTCGTGGAGAATGGGGGTCTCAGGGAAGGACGACATCATTCTGAGGAAGAAGGGGAAAAATCCTTGGAAGACGAACCAATGGAGTAGAGGAAGGTTTAAACCTGGCACTGAAATGATAACAATGATGGTGGCTGGTGAGCATCACTAGGGAGGTGGTTCAATAATTAAGGGGGCACCACTGAGAGGGCCCTCTCCTTTACTGCCACCTTCCAAGCCTCCCTCAGAGGAGGCAACTGGAGAAGGGCCTTAGAGGAAGAGTGTAGTAATTGAGTAGGTTCATGCCTTCACACAGCACATAGTTAACTATGGAATCTGCTGCTGCAAGATGTAGTGATGGCCACCAATTTGGCTGGCTTTAAAAGTGGGTTGGACAAACTCCTGAAGCTATCAATGGCTACTAGTCCTGATGGCTATGTGCTACCTCCAGTACCAGAGGCAGTGAGACTATGTACACTAGGGATGGTGGAGAATTCTGCCATGGACTCCAGTGAGTCTGGATTCTCAAGGATCCAGCCCCCCAGAGTCTGTGGTGGAACGGAGCACTCACCTCCACCTGCCCCCGGAATCCGTCCAGGTCGGATCTGTCTTGGCGTTGATCCTACAGAGCCGGCCGCCTGCTTTGCATCAATGGAGAATGTCGATACAGCTGGCAGCCATTGCCATACCACATCGCTATGCTCCAGATGCAAATGGCATAGTGGGCACCATTTGTGGCCATAAAGCTGGTAGATTAGCCAAAATGCAGCCATTTACAGCTGCTTTGAGTTTAATATACGGCGTCCACTACGGCATTTGCGTCCCTGGTTTTTGATGTGATAAGCTAGGCAAACATTTGCATAGCTTATCGCATGAACAGGTTCTTTTGCAGTGTTTGGGTCTCCTTTCTGCCCAGCTACCTGATCATGAAGGGGAAATACATGGTAGATGTGCAGGTCTTCTCTATCTTGGTCTCTAGTGCTGGGTTACTGGGCTACATTATTCTACTGAGGCCTGATCTGAATACAAAGGACAACATCATAACACAAACAAAAGTATAAATTTGATGTGTCTTGTTATCCAACACCCTAATAGTCTGTTACGTTTGACCTGGTAGTCTGCCCTTGGCAAAAGGGGATTTATTCCAACTTTCAAAAACACCATAGTAAATGCTTTGATCATTTTAATTCTGTGAGCTTTTCTTTTTTCTTTTACCTCTTTAACTCTGGCTGTTAATGGTCTCTGTTTTTAATTCATTTTCATATTTAACCAATAAAAATTACCAGGGCTGAACAGCAGTATAGAAATGTTTATAAAAATAAAGGAACAAATGAATCAGTAAGTAAAGCACAGGAACCAGGCCTGCTGCTCAAGGAAGTCACAGATTCATCACCCCCTGTGTGGCAGGCCGAATGTTCTCCAGTTTTCATCCCTCAATCTCTTCCTCCTTACCTCCCTACCTGAACAAGGCAGGTAAATTCCACCTAAAAAGTATAATGCGTAAGCCTGTTTTCTTTTGTCTTGAGGATTCCCTCATTTTGATGGCTTTCCTGCCTCCAGCCCTTGTGGGGGAGGGGGAGGAATTAGTGACGGGAGGAAAGGTGTGGTAATGGTGGTGCTGAAGAGGTAAATGGGTTTCAGCTTCATGATCTGAGGGAGAGTGGAGACATGGAGGCCTCCCGATGGAGGTACTGCAGCACTCAAAGCACAGGGATGGCTATACAGATAATGTTTAGTCACAGTGAGGGTCAAAACACAGACTGCATTAAATGTGACTAGTCGTGGTGCAGGACCCCTGATAGCATGGATGACAGGATGTCTTTTCAGATGCCCCAGCCCTAAGGTAATGGACACAGAATGGCCTTTAGGATTTATTTGTACACCATGCTGCTTCTTAACCAAAGTTCTTTGGATGCTTTATATTTAAAATGCACCAGAAGAGGCAGTAGCTACTGCAGAGGGCCAAAGGTGTATACAAGTCCACCTCTGCCCCCCAACTCCACTGCCCCTTTGCTCCTTCATCAATGGGCCATATTCAGAGGAAATACCTTGCACCTGGAAATGCTGATTTAGAGGGATGTACGAAAGTCACTTACCTTTTCGCGGATTCAGTTCATTGGGGGGGAGGCGATCCGGTCCTCCCCCCCGGAATCCTCGATGGCCAGCTGTGCTCCGCGGTGGCTCCGTGGAGCAGCTGGCCAGGCCCAGGCCAGGGCCGCCCACAGCCGGAAATCCGGCTGCGGAGGGCTCTGGGTAAAAAAACCACAAAAAAATGCACACGCAAATGGCGGCGGCTACGGCTGCCGCCATTTGCGTTCCTTATTTTTCGCCATCTTAGTCTATGTAAATATTTACGTAGACTAAGACGAAGAAAAGAAAGGAGAACGCAAATAGTGTACTGGGCGCTATTTGCATTCCCCTTTCTTGTCTTCATCTTAGTCTATGTAAATATTGATGTAGACTAAAACGGAGAAAAATAAGGAACGCAAATGGTGGAGGCTGTAGCTGCCGGCATTTGCGTACGCATTTGTTTTTTGTTTTTTTTATCCAGATGTGATAGGCTATGTAAGTCTTTACATAGCCTATCATGTCTATGGGGGGGGGGGAGAAACAAACACAGACTGCAAATGGCGGCAGCTGCACCCGGTCGGAAGACCAGCTGCTGCCGCCACCTTCTGAAACATCAGCCCCAGGTAACTCTCGTCCTGGGGGGGGTTCCGTGGGGGGCAGAGGGGTGGCAGGCCGTTCCACGATGGATTTCGGGGGGGCGAATGCACTGGCATTTGGCCTCACCAAGATCCATCACGGAATTTTCTGACATCCCTACTGATTTAGCAATTTCAAGAAAGAGTTATGAAGGTAGAAAGCCAGCAGGTGTTGGCGGGCTATGCAGCATATTTCACTGGGTGCCATGTGTATGACTCTCTGCCAGCTGGACATAAGCCGTGTGTGTGTACTCGGTGTAATGAACTCCTGGCTGACAGGTAAGAAGTTCCTTGCAGTCAAGCCAAGGTTGCTGACATGTATCAAAGAGGCAGAGAGGCTGGTGGATGTGACCTTGAGGGACCTAATAGCAGTGTCCCAATCCTGGGTGAAAGCAGCTCTGCTGTCATGGAGAATTGGGGTCTCTGGGAAGTAGGGTGTCATTCTATGGAAGAAGGAATGTTCCCTTGGAAGAAACCCATTCCTCAGAAGATGAACCAATATTCCAGTACGTGGGGGCGTTTTGCTTGTGAGGATCTGATCACTGGACAGCTGGGTTTGTGATGGGCAACATGATAATTGGCCTATCTGGTGCAATGGTTGTTGATATCACATGCCATCTACAGAGCTCTGTAGGTAGTGCTGGGGTGATGATTGTGGTCATGGTCCATGTTGGTCCCAATGACATGGAGAATTGTGGGCAGGAGGTCATGGAACCCAAATTTAGCTTTCATGAGAGAAGGTTGAAATCCATGATGACCAAGGTGACTTTCTCTGAAATGCTACCCCTTCCACATGCATGGCCAGCTAGACAGGCAAAGCTGAGGAGCCTCAACCGGTGGATGAGATGGTGGTGCAAGGAGGAGGAGTTCAGATTTCTTCAGCACTGGTGAACATTTTGGGACAAGATGAGCATTTACAAGGGGGATGGGCTCCACTTGAACCAGACTGTTGCTGTTAAACAAACAAACAAGCTGGCAAAGCAGCTTTTAAACTGATCCCTGTGGTAAAGCCAACATGACCTGGGAAGCATCCAATTCATGATGGATCATTCCTGGGGGATGAAGGTCAAAATATTTCCAGTTGTCCAAATGGAGATGGGGAAGAAATGAGCCATCGGCATACGGTGAAACATGATAGCCAGTCAAAGAGGCTTAAGTGCCATAGCAGACGAGGCATGCACCAGAGACATCTGGGGAGGGATACCATGTATAGGTGTTTCTATGCTAATGCTACAAGCCTGTTACAAAGTACCCCCAAATTCTGCTGATCTGGGAACATGTGGCCTGTAACTGGATGGGGACTAGGGTTTTTTGGTAGGGATGTAAGGACTCCCCACCGTCCATTCCAGTGGGGAATCCGTGGGGAGTGGGGAAGTGATCTGTTCTTCCCCCCAGAATCAGCACAGAGCAGTTCCACTCCACGAGGATTCCGCAGAGCCAAGGGCCGCCCCATTCTGCCATCTGCATGCCCTGGATTCCCTCTTTTTTTCTGGTTCCCTGAACTTATGTAAGTAATTCTGTAAGTACCACTGAAAAATCCTTTCCGCCTGCCCGCCGCCAGTCTCTGTAAGCCTCAGGTGATGGGGAAAATGCATATTTATTTTCGTAGAAAGCGTAAAGCCCTTCACAGGGATTCCCCATGCCACTTGGTCACCTGACCTCACCGGACCTGTCCTGACCTCACCTCACTTGACCTCACCAGACCTGACCTCACCTCCACAGACAATAAACAGAAAAGATGGAGGATTTCTGTGGGCTTCAAGATTCAGCCCCAGCAAAAGAAAGCCTCGCATCACAGGGAAAATGCCTCATAAAAAGGGTAAAGCCGATCAAGTTCTTCTTCCTCCTTTTCCAATTTATGGATTTCTTTTCGTAATTATTTTTGTATAATCTGCCATTAGGAGGTAGGGACGTACGAAAGTCACTTACCTTTTCACAGCTTGGATTCATGGTGGGGGGGAGGCACTCCGTCCCTCCCCCCGGAATCCTCACTGGGCCGGCTCTGCGGAGCCACCGGCCAGGGCCATTCACAGCCGGAGTTCCAGCCACGGCCAGCTGCTGAGGACGCAAATGGTGGCCGCCATAACAGCCGTCATTTGCATCCATCCAGGCTGCCGTGATAGGCTACGTAAGTATTTACATAGCCTATCACGGTAAAGGCAGCCATGCAAATGGCGGCTACTATGCCATTTGTGTAGCTGCCTTTACCGTGATAGACTATGTAACTACTTATGTAGCCTATCACAGAAAGAGCAGCGGCCCAAACGGCGTAGCGGCTTCCATTTGTGCCCCTGCTCTTTGCCATGATAGGCTACGTAAATACTTATGTAGCCTATCATGACAGCCTGGCAGGACACAAATGGCGGCGACTATGGCGGCTGCCATTTGCATCCGCAGCAGCCGGCCGAGAGACCAGCTGCCGACGCCGTAGCCGCTGCCAGAGCCGGAGCCGGAGCCGCCAGAACATCCGCCCCAGGTAAGCTTCGTCCCGGGGGGGATTCTGCAGGGGGGCGGGGGGGGGGAGGCCGTTCCGCCATGGGTTTCAGGGGGCCGAATGCCAGTGCAGTCGGCCTGACTGAAAGCCATGGCGGAATTCTCCACCAGCTCTATTAGGTGGACCAAAAAAAAAAGGGTCTGCATCCAGGTTGTCCGGGCCGCTCTGTTCTGAGGAGAATTCCACGGACCAGATTTGTCAGAATTCAATCATATTTAAAATTTGTGCATAATTGTCTGACATCCCTAGTTTTTTGGTCTTGGAGAAGGGCAGAAAAGCAGTTCCCATAGGATATTGAGGCCTTGCACAACGCAAGAGGAGCTGCAGACTTCTTGCAAAAACTTTCTGTGTGCCACTGACCTTAATTCCTCTGTGTTAACACTTGCAAATTTCAAATCTTGCCTCAGGACAACAATTACAGGAACCAGGAAACCTGACAGAGGACCTTCTCCCTTACCAACCTGCCTGGTCACTGAGGTCAGCGGAGGGCGTGTTCCTGGTGGTTCCACATGGACCTATGGCTAGGGATGGGCAGATTACTCACCGTCCGTTCCACAATGGTGTCCACAGGGGGGTGAGTGATTGGTTTCTCCCCCCTGGAATCCTCTGGAGCAGCTCTGCGTCCAGAGGATTTCTCAGAGCCAGACTCCGGCTCTGCAGCACTGATGATACAGACATAGGCTAGCCCATTGTGGGAACAAACACAGACACAAATGGCCTATTGGATGCAACTTGTGGCCATAAAGCCCTATGTTTACCCTAATTGCAGGTGTTTACGGCTCTATTTTGGTAAAAAGCGGCACTTTACAGCAGCAAATGGTGTCCACTACGCCATTTGCAGCTGTATTTCTCCAAGGTATATGGCAATGGCAGCCACCGTTACAGTAGTGCCAGCACCACGGAGCTGGAGAGCCATTCCATGGGGAATCCTCTGGATGTGGAGGTGAGTGGAGCCGGTTGGGGAGGATTCCGGGGCGGGAGGGAGGGATCGCCCCCCCCAGAGGACCCTGGCAGTAGACTGGTAAGTGGGATTTGTGCATCCCTAGAGGAGACACTGCCTATCAGAGGGAACAGTATTGAGCTGGGTTGTAATAACAATCTGAAAGGCAAATGTTTATGTACATGTAACCAAAAAGACTAATTTGATCCTGCTTCATATGAAGTCAGTAAAAGGCAAGCCAAGCTCCCCTTTCCACCATCACTCGCACATGTCAAAAGTGTGGAGTTGGGTATGTGAGTTCTCACAAACATGCTTCTCCCTTGCGCCCAGATATTCACCTGCACATGGAACCGAGTAGAGAGTTCAGAAAGATGGAGAAGTGATGCCACTTCTTCCCCTTATAATTATCAAAATCATAATGTTTATTATTGTTATTCTCTCCAAACATCAGGAGATTTTTCTAAAGATCATCATTGAGTCCACTGATTCAAGACAAACATCAGGTGACAATTCGAATCCAGGTGCACAAGATAGACACATGAATGCCTCCTGTGCTGGGGAGGAGGTTTGGGCAGGGGAGGGGGAGTGTGTGGGTGTGAGGTTTACTTCTCTCATCCCCTTCAGATGGGAAACCTCGGCTGGCTCTGCTCCATCTGTATTAGGAAAGCCATGTAGGCATCATTCTTGCAAGGCAGCTTTGGCTTCTTCTCATTCTTTGTCTGTTTAGTTGAGAGGAGCAAACTCAAGGGGGGCGGCTGTGCCAGGTTTGTTCAGAATGATTCTGCTGCTGCTTTTGCTGCTGCCCCCGGCCACCTGTGGGATGTGCAAGGCCAAATGCTCCTTGACTTTGATCAGGGATGAATTAGACCCACGGAATTATTACAGGCCAGGGGACCACATCATCAGTGGGCTCATCTCTGCAACACGTCCTAGATTTCTCCCGTACTCTTTCAACAAGCCTCCTTCCAACAGACTCCACAAGTAAGTCACGATGCATCTGTGATGGAGTTCCTGCTACTCCAGCACTACTGATTTCACAAGCTTCTATCACCCAACATTACCAGGCACTGCCCTGTTATCTGGAACCTAAATCACTGTCCTGTTTTGCTTTCTCAGGAACAACTTGGGGATGTATAAGTGATAAATGACAGCTTGCCAGCCAAGTCAGGTGCTGCAGCTAGCCAGGCTCCTTTTGAACTCAAAAGTGTGGTAACATATTCTAGGACAGTGCGGTCTTTCTGCCATCCCATCAATGAGGAGAACATACACAGTTAGGGTGGCAAACACTGCTCCCACCATCTGTCCCCATCTCCAGAATTTCCTATTAATTAACATTGCGAGTGTTAGTCTGGAATCCGTGTCCTAGAAGGGATGATCAAAAGAGTTGGGATTTTTTAGCCTGGGAAAGAGAAGATTCAGGGAGGATGTGATTGCAGGTTTTAAATATCTGAAGGGCTGTCCGGCTGAAAATGGAGCAGACTTGGCCTCTGTTTTCCTCAAGGAAAGGACTAGAACGGGGGCAGGGGGGGATTTCAGGTAAGCAGATTATGGCTAAACCTGAAGAGAAGCTTGCTAATATAGGAGTCTTTTGACAGTGGAACCAACGGCCTCAGGAAGTGAGGTGCTCTCCCTCCCTGGTGGTATTTATGTATCTTGTGAATCACTTACAGCTATTTTAAGTATCTTTCATGGTATATCAATCGAACCACAGTTCGAAAGCATCAGTTCTTCAGCACTCAGCCTTCCTTATAGTCCAGCTCTCACAGCCATACATTACTACTGGGAAAACCATAGCTTTGATTAGACGGACCTTTGTCGGCAAGGTGATGTCTCTGCTTCTTACTATGCTGTCTAGGTTTGCCATAGCTTTCCTCCCCAGGAGCAAGCGTCTTTAAATTGCATGGCTACAGTCACCATTTGCGGTGATCTTGGAGCCCAAGAAAATAATATCTGTCACTGCTTCCATTTCTTCCCCTTCCATATGCCAGGAAGTGATGGGGCCAGATGCCAAGATCTTAGTTTTTTTAATGCTGAGTTTCAAACCAGCGTTTGCACTCTCCACTTTCACCCTCAGCAAGAGGCTCTTTAGATCCTCTTCACTTTCTGCCATTAGGGTGGTATCCTTTGCGTATCTGAGGTTGTTGATAATTCTCCCGACATTCTTATTTCTGAACTGTGATTCATCCAACCCGGCGTTTGTCATGATGTACTCTGTGTATAAGTTAAATAAGCAGGGCGAATATGCAGCCTTGTCGTACTCCTTTGTCAATTTTGAACCAATCGTTTGTTCCATGTCTGGTTCTTACTGTTGCTTCTTGACCCTCGTACAGGTTTCTTTGCCCCCTTCTATCTCCAGCATTCTGTGATCCATCTCATAAGGATCCCCTTTTCACAGCAGCTGCATGACATTAACCCAAGACCTCCTTCCTGTTCAGTCACTGTCAGCTTAGATCCCGTCGGTGTATATATAAAGTTAGGATTTTCTGCCCCAACCGGCATTACTTTCCACTTGCTTCCATTGAATCTCCTTTGCTATTTTAATGCCTGTTTTCCCAGTTTGGTGAAATTCATTCAGAGCTCTACTGCTATTTCTGAATGAACTTCTGCATAGGACTAGGAGAATGTAAGTCCATGTAATGAAATATTGCTTATAAGGGAGATGCTAGTCAAGAGGTGCAGTAAGGCATTCGAACTTTCTGAGTAAGAGCATTTTCAGTAGAATGTTATGGCAACTTGCATACTAAATACAAAATAAATGTGCCAAGGTCTTTTTGGTGTTTTCCCCCCCCTAAAACATAAATCATGTTGAAGATGGATTGCCAACATGGCTTCCTTCCTTGTTCAATAGGTTGGCCATGTAAACATTTTGATGAGTAATTATTTTATTTTTTTTACACATTAGGTTCTGACTCTGCCTTTGATCATACAGGACTGAGCACATAAGGAAGAGTCCCCCCTGTTAGTCCCCTAACAACATATATGTGGCATTCAATAAAAGGAAAACCTGTGCCATGTTTTGAGAACCAGTTTTGGAGTCAGCAGAACTGTCTTGATTACGCATTCAAGTGGCAGAAGTTGTCTCCTCATTTGGTTTAAGTTTGTCTATTTAAAGTGCTGCACCTGCTTTGGAGATCCTTGGTGGATCGCATATGTTCTCTCCTAATTCTGGAAAAGACAATGCTCTAGAACAGGCATGGGCAGAAAGAAGATCTCTAGATATTTGGAGTTCAACTCCCAGCATTCCAGATCATTGGCCATGCTGGTAGGGGATTCTGGGAGTTGAAGTCCAGAACATCTGCATATCTAACTCTGCCCACCACTGCTCTAGAACAGCCTTCCCCAAATTGGTGCCATCCAGATGAGTTGAACTGTAATGCTGATCATTCCCAGGGAGAAGTCCAACACATCTGGAGGGGACCAGATGGAGGAAGGCTGCTTTAAAAAAAGAGATGTAAGTGGACCTAAGTTGATTGTCATCAGTTTTCCAGAACTCGACAGTCACCTCTGCATATCATATTCTCTGTCCTGGTGTATCTGCTTTGGATGAATGAGAATTTCCCTTGCGCTTACTGCCTTCTTCTTAGGAAAGATGTGGCGTTAAGGCTTTTGTGAGCCCATAATTTCTCTGTGTTTTGGTACTTGGTTGAAAACTTTGGAAGGGGGAGGAAGAACCATAGCTCTGTTTTAAATGTGTGATTGTATTTTAAATCTCTGCATTGCTGCTAGGTTTTATTTTGGTTTGTACTTTTATACTTTACTTTTGAATGTTTACATTTTATGTATGGTACTTTATTATGTCCTTTGTGGTTTTGATTCTTGTGAACTGCCCAGAGAGGTTATTCAGCTATAGGGAGGTATAGAATTGTAATAAATAACTAAATAAATAGTTTTTTTTTTGTTTATTAGAACTTTAATAAAACTAATTCCCTGGATACCCAATAAATCCCCTTTCTAAAACTGGCATCATATTGACCAGTCCTTTCTTACAGAGGCTGATCTTAGGGACATGTTACATATTTCTTTTAGAATATGAATATGTCATAATTACCAACTATAAAAAGTGGAGGAGGTGTTGTCTTCGCTTCCCGATGCTTTTGCAGGCGAAATATGGCTGCTGTTTTCAGCATTTCTCACAGGTGGAGGGGAGTGCTGCTAGGACTTCACTTGATCTTAGGGATGTTCTAGACAATGTTTTATGCCCAATATGTGTCCTCGATCTGTTAAACCTATTTAACAGTGAAGATAAAAGTAAAAACCAGATGGTATAGGGATAAGAATAAAAATAGTCCTGGAGATATGACATGCATTTAGTGTCTTCAACCTCAATACAAAAGCTATGAATAATTGAACTGCAGTGAAACTAGCCTCACCCACTCAAGAGGGCTCATGTAATGGAGTGGTGGTGGTTCCGGTCAGAACAGAGACATTTGGTTGGTGTTGTTGCTGTTGCTGTTATTCCAACTCTGTCATACTATGTGGATGGTATTGGCTGCCAGTTGAATACTTGTAAGGTGGAAGGGTAGCTGCAGTAGCATGACAAGGTGACAATGTGACACAATGTCTTTACAGGCAAGGATCCACGTATTACTGGAACATGCTGTCCTTCTTGTTTGCCATTCAGACAATCAACCAGAATCCAAGGCTCTTACCCAACATCACCCTGGGCTACAGCATCCATGACAACCATTTCAATGCAAGAATGACTTCTGATGCCTTGCTAGACCTGCTCTCCACTGGGCAGGCCAATGTGCCCAATTACAGTTGTGGAAGGCAGGATCACCTGTTGGCGGTTCTTGAAGGATCTGACTCTGAAACCTCCATCCAGATATCAACCATGTTGGGCATCTACAAAATCCCACAGGTGGGGTAATGATTTGAACGCTTCATCTACATTCACCTGTGGTTCACCAGAGAACTTTAATGTCCATGGACAGTATGGAGTCCCATTACATAACAAGTTGGTGGGATGTGTTTTCATAAGCAGCACAAGTGCTTATTGCCATTTTTGGAAAGATTTCCAAGGACTTTCAATAGCTAAGGGTGCAATCCTATCGGGGTAGCTGGCTGCCTCTGAACTCGGAGGTGACCACCTATCCAATGCAGGGCAGGAGAAGCGTGGAGGGGATTGTCCCCTCCACGCTTCAGCTGCCCTGCATCTGTGGCTAGACAACCAATCTTGGAGCACAGGAAGCATCAGCCAGATGACATGTAGGATGTGTTGTACAAGCATTTCCAACTTCCCTCCCCCGACACGCCCCCAGGAATGCCCCATTTTTGCCACTTCATGCACCACTTCTGAGTGTGGACCGCGGTGCTGTTCAGCACTGCCTATGAGGCAGTGTGGGAGGGGATTGTGGTTGGTTCTCAGGGAACTGACCTCAGAGTGTGGACTCCGAGGTCGGTTCCCGGGAACCGACCTATCCTATGTCCGTCTACCACTGTCTAGCAGCCATAGGATTGCTCCCTCCATGGTATAACAATGTTCTTTTAAATGTTTACATTGTTTTAATTATGGGATTTTATTCTTTTATCTTGTTGTTCACCACTCCAGAATCATTGATGCCAAATGGTGAACCTGTATTGCATATATGAAGACATTGCATATATACATTCAGTCCAAAAAACCTTTAGAAATATTTGGCTTACTTAATGCACAAAATCCCTTTAAATATGATGTTTATTTTTATATTCATCTTTGTAATTTCCCCCTAAAACCCTTACTTATTTTTGTGACTATATTTTGTACTAAGATATACTATTTTAATTATTATTTGGGGGGGGGATCTTTTTCCCATTTTTTCCCATTTATTAGTTTTATTTTGCATCATGGATTTTGTTGATTACAAAATTTAATCAACATTAAATGTTTATTGTATTTTATGCATATTGTCAAAATTAAACAAAGAATGATTAAAAAGAAGTTCATCAGAGACTTTCAATTTTTGTCCAATGGTGTGAAGTTTGGAAAATATAATTACCAGTTAATAGACATAATCTGGCCAGATTTTAGAAATCTGACTGGAAATCTGGTAAAGACTTGAAATCTAGGCAAGTTGGAGAATTCCACTGTGGTCTCCAGTGAGGCTGGATTCTTTAGAATCCACCCCCCCAGAGTCCATGGCAGAACGGACTACCCTGCTGCCACCCCCCAAAATCCCCCCTGGAACGGACCTACCTGGCGGTAGGGGTGGACGAAAGTCACTTACCTTTTCTCGCAGCTTGTTCGCGGTGGGGGGGAGCGCTTCGCTGCTCCCCCCGCGAAGTTCAGGCCGGGGGGGGAGGCTTCCCGCCTCGCCCGGCCGAAATTCAGGCCGGGGAGGAGGCTTCCCGCTCGCCCGGCCGCGAACACGAAAGTAAAAAAAAACAAAAAAAAAGCCCCCTGATAGGCTACGTGACGATTCACGTAGCCTATCACGGCTAGATCTGCAAAGTCAGCTGTGATAGGCTACGTGAATCATCATGTAGCCTATCACGGGTGACTTAAAAAAAAAAAAAAAGCGTGTACGCGAATGGCGGCCCCCATAGGGAGCCGCCATTCACGTTCCTTATTTAGTTGCTGTAGTCTACGTAAATGGTTACGTAGACTACGGCAAAAATAAGGGCAACGCAAATAGCGTTGCCCTTATTTTCGCCGTAGTCTACGTAAACATTTACGTAGACTACAGCGACCAAATAAGGAACGGGAATGGCGGCTCCCTATGGGGGCCGCCATTATCCGTACACACTTTTTTTTTTTAAGTCACCCGTGATAGGCTACGTGACAATTCACGTAGCCTATCATGGCTGACTTTGCAAATCTAGCCGTGATAGGCTACGTGAATCGTCACGTAGCCTATCAGGGGACGTTTTTTTTTTTTTCTTTTATTGCAATGGCGGGGGCGGCAGCCGGTCGAAAGACCGGCTGCCGCTCCCGCCCCGCTCGAACACCCGACGAACCGCCAGCCGGACCAGCCGCCGGGAGGGACATTCAGGGAAGGTAAGTCCCGTCCCGGGGGGGACGGGGGGTGGGGGAGTGTGGAGGATTTCTCCCCGAAACTTGTTCGGGGGGCCAAACACGTTGGCGCTTGGCCCCCCAAAGTTTCGGGGAGAAATTCTCCGCCATCCCTACCTGGTGGTGGCAGCCCCAGCTCATCTTCCGGCCACTGCCAAGGTGCTGCGGCCACAAATGGCAGCCATTGCAATGGCCGCCATTTTCGTCCATTCCTTAGGCCACATGATAGGCTACTTAAATACTTATGTAGGGATGTGCGAAAGTCACTTACCTTTTCAAAGGGGGTGATTCATGGTGGGGGGGAGGCGCTCCGCACCTCCCCTCGAAATCCTAACCCGGCTGGCTCCACTCCATGGCAACTCCACGGATCCTCTGGCCAGGTGCATTTGCAGGCGTGTGGAGCCTGTGGATGCAAATGGCTGCAGCTACGGCTGCCGCCATTTGCATTCCTGTTTTTTTGCCATGATAGGCTACGTAAATATTTATGTAGCCTATCACGGCAAAAAAACAGGGGCGGAAATGGCATAGCAGCCACCATTTGCACCCCTGTCCTTTGCCGTGATAGCCTATGTAAATATCTACATAGCCTATCATGGCAAAAAAACAGGGGCGCAAATGGCGGCGGCTATGGCAGCCACCGTTTGCATTCCCTTTTTTTGCCGTGATAGGCTAAGTAAGTATTTACATAGCCTATCACGGAAAAAATGGGGAAGCGAATGGCGGCCGCAGATGCGGCTGCCATTCGCAAAGCATCACGAAAGGCACCAAGTAAGTGCTCCGTTTCGTGCACCTTTCATGGGGTGGTGGGGCAGGGGAGCTTCGTTCTGCCACGGATTTGGGGGGACCGAATGCACCGGCATTCGGCCTCACTGAGATTCGTGGCAGAATCCTCTGACATCCCTAACAAAGGCAAATGTCAGCCAGTATAGTGTCCGCCTTTTGCGTCCGCAGCGCGGCGGCAGCAGCCAGAGGTCTGGCTGCAGCCAGCCCCAGTAGGCAGCTCCGCGGCTTTACCATGGAGCGGAGCCGGCTGGGGGGATTCCAGGGTGGAGGGTCAAATCACTGCCCCCCCCCCAGGGGATGCCCCGGACTGGAAAAAAGTAAGTGATCCGCTCACCCCTATTGAAATCTAGTTCTGCAACAAAACAAACCATCAGTCTCTTATTTTCTTTGGCAGGTCACTTATGCTTTTGTCTCCCATGTTCTGAGTGATAAAACGCAGTTCCCTTTTTTCTGCCGGATGGTCCCCAAAGAAGGAATCCAGCACCAGGGGATTGTGAAACTGCTCCTGCATTTCAAATGGACCTTGATTGGTCTCTTTGCATCAGCCACTGACAAAGGAGAGACGTTCTTGAAGACCTTCACAACTGAGCTCACTAGGAATGGTGTTTGTGTGTTTTTCTCGGAAACCATCGCAGGGCTGAATACAAACCAAGTAGCGGTCAGCACTGCTTTGTTCCAAAAGTGGAGACAAGTCAATGTCTTTGTTTATTCTGTAGAGACTAGTTCTTTCATACCTGGAATATATGCTATACAAACAACCATCGAACACCAGATAAATTCCATTGTAGGAAAGGTCTGCATCACAACAGTTATAGGGGACATCACCTTAAACTTGATGTATTTTGAGAAGCCTTTCCTACACATCAACGGATTTTTTTCCTTCTTAATCCAGACAAATACAATGGCAAACTATGATGATTTTCTACACTTTTACTCCATCATGAAGCATTTTGTGGAGAAAGCATTTAGTTGTCCCTATTCAAAGCATGCCCTGTCTGTGAAAGGCTGGACAAGATGCAGAGCGTATGACAAACTGGAGGCCCTGCCCCAAGAAGACATGGAGAGAACTCTATCTCTAGACACCTACACCATTTACAACACCGTCCAGGCTGTGGCCCATGCCTTAGATGCTGCTTATTCATCCAGATCCAAGAGGAGGGTGGTGGAGGGTGGAGGCAGGCTGGAAATCCAAAGGATACAGCCATTGGAGGTATTCCCTTTTCCGTGTGTTATGGTTGGGGTTTGGTGGGTGGGGTTTCTTTTATCCAATTAGTAGGTCCCTTCTTTACATGCTGTGAAAAAAAAGAATTACTGATTGTCTTCCATCAGTAATGGTAAATCTCCTGACACTCCAGGTTGTTCAGCTGCCTGGGGAGTTTCTAAGCCCAATTGTCAAAGATGCCACCTTTCAACCCAGCCCTAGGAAACTTATAAAAAATAGAAATGCTTTGGGATACTTGTGGTTAAACCCGATCAGCCTACACAGGCATCCCAGCACGGTGACAACTTACCAGATGCTCTCGGAGGCACTGCTGAACTACATTAACGTATCAGTGGTTGCCACACCTGGCACTGGTTCAACTCCTCTGTCCCAGAACTGGTCTATTTCACATACTTCAATGCTGGAATGGGCCATCTTATGTCTATCTTAGGTCTATCTTATCCTTCCTGTCTCCTGACTGGGCTGCTACTTGGGCGTCAGTTGGTTTTCACTATAGCTCCACCCTCTCCAAACTGCCTCCCTCATTGGCAGGTCGATCTGTGGTGCCGTCTCCTCTACCGGATGTCTGGATGGCACCACACATCAACCTGCCGATGAGGGAGGCAGTTTGGATGTCTGGATGGCTCACATGTTTGAGAGCCGTATACATTTTTATGTTTTCGGGTGAAAATTGTGCCAATTTGTTCTTTGCCCCTTACTTTTGCACTATATAAACACCAAAGAAGAGCTACATTGGTTCAGGCCAAGAGTCCATCTAGTCCAGCATTCTGTTCACACAGAGACCAATCAGGTCCCTGTTGGAAATTTGCTGACTTTTAATGGTGCCCCAGATGTGCCCAGTGGAGTGGCTGGGGTATCTCTGCTTACAGTAAGAGCTGACTGGGACTGCAGAATTCTCCTCAGAAGACCAAAAGACATATGTGTCTTATGGCCAATGTAACGGAAAAGGGAAATTTATGTGTTGAATGGCGTTAGCTTCCCAATGCTAAGGCTGACAGGGGAATGAAATCAGAGGCTTTAAGTGTGAAAAAACAAAACCAAGGAGCAAGTCTGGAACTATCCTCAAGTCATGGGAGATTCAAGCATGACATGGGCAGAACAGAGTTATCCCATGTGGTTTCATGTTTCCTACATGCTGGTGTTTTCTCTGCCATTCTAGCTTCATCCTTTCCTGAGAAATCCCCATGTTAACAATAAGTCCATCATGGATGGAATGTATTTGGATGAGAATGGAGACCTGGCAGTCAACATGGACATCGTGTACTCAGTGGTGCTTCCCAATCGGTCTGTCATGAGAGTGAAACTTGCGAGTATGGAAAGACAGGATTCCTCAAGCCTCAAGTTCACCATTCATCAGGATGCCATTGTGGGGAAAATCCCCAAGGTAGGGAAAATCATTCATTTCACTTCACTCTATTTGCCATCCTTTAAGCTCTAATAACTGTAACAGACTTGAACTGCAGTACCAGACAGCAGGCTCATAGAGCTACCAATCAGAAACATCATCCAGCGATTACATCTTTCTTTCTTTAATGGATATTCTGTGGGAAGTCTAAAGATGCAAGAAGTGGTTGGACAGAATGGCACGGGTATGATGTGCTTCATCTGCACTCCCCCCACAATAATATTCTGTGAATGAGACAGGGCAATGGCTCTATAAAGACCACCTATGGAAGCCACTCTGTAGGTCTGCCTTTGAATCCCTGTCAATTTTCCAATAAGCCTGGAAGGTAATGGGAGACATGAAACAGGTCTACCAGATTACGCATGGTGTGGAGAATATGGATAGAGAGACTTTTTCTCCCTCTCTCAAAATACTAGAACCCGGAGTCATACTATGAAGCTGATGGGTGGGAGATTCAGGAAAAATAAAATGAAGTACCTCTTCACACAGTGTGTAGTTAACCTATGGAATTTGCTACTACAGGATATAGTGAGGGGCACCAATTTGGATGGTTTAAAAAGGCGGCCAGACTAGTGCCTGGAGGAAAAGGCTATCAATGGCTAGTAGTCTTTTTTATCATTTTGTATCTGGAATTTTAACAGAACAAAACAGACAAACAAACAAAAGGAACAAAACAAAACAAAATTAAGAAATATAACAACATATTCTAAAATCCCCAGTTTCAAATATTACAATATTCTAGGAAGAAAAAGAGAGAGAGAGAGAGAGAGAGAGAGAGAGAATGCGTTACACGTAAAGTTCAGTAAAATCAGACCAAATACCGAAATATAAGTCCATTCACAAGTTATGCCTATCTACCACCGCATACTAAGCATGAGCTCATGTTTATTATTCTGTAGCTCTTTCTACAGTTGTGCTGTAGGGGAAGTGGCAAACTGAGTTATAAGAGATTTCAGCTTCCTATTTAAAAACGTCTGTTGAGTTCTTTTACGGTTCTTGTGTTTGTTTTTTTACAAGAAGCATTAGAAATAATTTGGCCCTTCGTGAAAATCTTTACTGCCCTCCCACCAATGGCACACAAACCCACAGTACTCCCATTAGTATCACAACACTCTGCTAGTTCAGCTAACATCTGGGTTGTAAACTTCTCATCATTGAGAGGAGAACGATTAAAGCACCAAAAAGCAGTGGATTGGACTTGATGGCCATCTGGGCCCCTTCCAACCCTACGATTTTATGATTCTATGAAGACTAAAGGCCCTAGAAGTGTCAGACAATTGCAGTTCCAAACATATTGGGGCATGATCTAACACTACCGATGTGTCAATCTTGTCCATCTTGCAGTCTTTCATTTCACCTACTAAAGAAATAGAGATAAAAAAATAGTCTAATGTAATGCCATTATGAGGAACTGGTGAAATAAAAGGATACTCTCTGTCGGCAGGATGTAAAATTCTCCAAGCATCAATTAAACCATGTCCCATTATGTAAGCTTGGAGTGGCAGTCTCCCAGCAGATGTGGTCTTAGGAGAAGGTGCATTCCCATCTAACAAAGTTTGTAAGACCACATTAAAGTCCCCACCCACCATTAAATAATCATATGTGCTATCAATCAGTTTAGCAAAACAATCATGAAACATAGCTGGAGAATCAATATTTGGCCCATATATGTTGATTGTAGCAGTTAATATGTTGATTGTAGCAATTAATTTACCCATATACTTCCCTACCAGAATAAAAAAATACCCCTCAGTATCAAGAATCACTTGATACAGAATGCTGGACTACATGGACCCTTGGTCTGATCCAGCATGGCTCTTCTTATGTCCTTATTTTTCAACTAGCAGCAATTCTTCAAGATCTACATCCTGGACTAATAAAGGAACTGGCAGAAGAACTCTCAGAACCACTGTCTATTCTCTTGGAGAAATTGTGGAGGACGGGGGAAGTGCCAGATGACTGGAGGAGGGCTAAGGTTGTCCCTATCTTCAAAAAGGGCAAAAAGATGGAACCAGTCAGTCTGACATCAGTCCCTGGGAAAATTCTGGAGCAGATTATCAAGTAATCAGTCAGTAAGCACCTTGAAAACAATGCAGGGATTACTGGAAGCCAACATGGATTTGTCAAGAACAAAGCTTGCAGATTAATCTGATCTCATCTTTGGATCCGCTAATGTCCCTTGTGGACTGTGGGAATGCTGTGGACAGAATATACCTCGACTTCAGCAAAGGTTCAGGGTTGCCCCTGAGCATACAGAGTGTCTGAGTAGTTCAGATTCTGAGGAAGAGCTGCTACAGGTGGGGGAGGAACTTTCCCAGGCTTCTGAGGCACAGCTGCATGGAGAGTCCATCTCCCCTTTGCACATCCCTGAGACAGATAGTGGACAGGGAGAGAAACAGAAGAACAACCTGAACTTTTAGACGCAAGTTGCAGATGCAGGCACAAACGTGAGGTCATATGGGCTGAACTTCTGCACTCTGCCGATTGGCTCAGCATCAACAGCCACGCCCGGATGTGTCACAGGAGAGGGGGAGATCTTCCCCTCCCACCCCTTAAGTTAAGAGAGCTTGCCACCTTTTTTCCCAAAAGGAGATCAACTTTTGTAGTTTCCCTTTGAACTCCGTGAAGGTTGTTTCTTTTGTAGCCTCTAGCAATTTGCACCTGTATGCCTCATTAGAGGAAATGGAATTAAAGCCTTGAAATGCAGCCTCTGATCTGAGTGCTGATTTGGCTCTTGGAGTTTTCAGCTGGGCAAAAAGGGAACCTTTCGACAAAGTGCCCCATGACATCCTGATGAGCAAAGTAGGTCAAAGTGAAACAACGATCAGGTAGATCCACAGTTGGCTACAGAATCGGACTCAAAGAGTGCTTATCAGTGGGACCTTCTCAAACTGGGGAGAGGTAACAAGCAGGATACCACAGGGCTCAGTCCTGGGCATAGTGCTCTTCAACATTTTTTTTTATTACTGATTAGGAGGAGGAGGTGCAGGGATGCTGATCAAATTTGCAGATGACACAAAATTGGGCAGGATAGCTAATACCCTGGAAGACAGAAACAAAATTCAACGTGTTCTTGATAGGCTGGAGCCCTAGGCTGAAAACAACAGAATGAAATTTACTGGGGATAAATGCCAAGTTCTGCACCTAGTTAAAAGAAACCAAATGCACATTTTCAAGATTGGGGATAATTGGCTCAACAGTACTATGATCAAGAAGGATCTCGGAATTGGGGATCATTTTCAAGATTGGGGATACTTGGCTCAACAATAGTATTATCGAGAAGAATCTTGCAATTGTTGCAGATCACAAGCTGAAGATGAGCCAACAATGTAGTTTGCTGTGGCTGCAAAAAAGGCAAATGCTATTTGGGGCTGCATGGATAGAAGTATAGCTTCCAAATCCCATTAAATACTAGTTCCCCTCTATTCAGCACTGGTTAGGCCTCATCTTGAGTATTGTGTCCAGTTCTGATGGTGGGAAATCCATACATGCCTACTGAGCACACACCCATGACTTCATAACTGTATTATTATTATTATTATTATTATTATTATTATTATTATTATTATTACTGCAAAAGTAGCATTTCCAGATTCAAGCTATTTCCTCTGAGGTTTGTTGTGACCCAGGGATGAAGCAATAAAGGGGCAGTTGAGTTGTGTGTGTGTGTGGGGGGGGTAGAAGTGGACTTGTAGACACCTTTGGCCCTCTCTAATAAGTTGTCTTTTTTTGTTGCATTTTAAATGTTGGTTCAGAAGATCAAACAAATATTGTAAGAACTTTGGTTAAGAAGCATCAGGGTGTACAAATAAATCCTAAAGACCATTGTGTGTCCATTGCCTTAGGGCTAGGGGATGTTAAAAGACCACCTGTCACCCCTGCTAGGGACTGGATCCAGATCAGGGTCCTGTGTCAACTGTAGTGTGAAAATGGGGGGGGGGGAAAATAGATGCTTGTCACATTTAATGTACACTGTGTTTTGACCCTGAGTTTTGAGATTAAACATTATGTCTATAGACATTCCAGTTGGATGTTAATGTCAGTTGGATGTGAATTCTGACCCTTCTAAATGCAGTTTGATTTCTTTTATATTAACCATGATATTTCTTGCTTTCTTTTTCCATGATAAATGAGGTTATCTTAAAGAGAAAAAAAAAGTTTGCCTGATCAGAACTTCGTAGGCATAGCCTTCTCAAGAAGTAGTTAAATTCAATAAACAAAAACCTTTTCATTATGCAATAGACGTATTATTTAAATAGCACATCTTTTATGGGTCTGTCAGCTAACAGCTGTAGTTTGGTAGCATTTTGGAGTGTTCAAAGCCCTGAACGCGAAATGTTAAACAAAAGGGTTTTTTGGTTACACAGCATATTCATTCATATAGCGCCATCACTGTGCACACTAGAAGAGTACAGCACTCTGCCCCAAGGTGCTTCCAATCTAATATTCAATAGAGATGACGAGTAGGAAAATGGAGGCCCCAGGGGTATTAAACATGGGATCAAAATGCAGTTATTTCTATTGCATGCACTTGGACTTAGTTAGAGGCTTCAAATGAGATACCATCAGTGGAAGCTCATGGCTCCTGTTCCAGTGGGGCTGTGAATCCTTTGTGGGCGGGGCTGTAAATGCATTCTGGGCTTCAGCCAGAACCCCCCAGAACTCTAAAGGAGCTATCCATTTCTGGGGATAGGGTTCAGCACTTTGGATAGCTCCTTCAGAATGCAGTCTGGTTCTGAATGAAATCAGAATGCATTCACAGCTCCACTGAAAGTGGAGCCACCAGTCTCCAGGGAATCAGAGGTCCTGCTTGGTCTGTGTCTCATTTCTGTACATACATCAGTGCTACATATTTGCCTTGCTGGTCCTTCTTTTTAGACCCTACCTCGTTCAAGGTGCGTTGAAAGCTGCCGCCCTGGATTCATCAAGGTGGTTCAGGAAGGTAAACCAGTTTGCTGCTATGAATGTGTTCCCTGCGCAGAAGGGACCATCTCTGCTAATGAAGGTGGGTGACTCCTGGGAAAAGGGCAGTCCATCAGGAGAAAGGCAAATCCTCCCTTAAAGTAAGTTATTTCTTAAAAGAAACGCTGCCTCTAACTGTGCGGTCCAGGACTCAGACGTAAGTGTACGACCCAGTTACTTCTGTTGGCTGTCGAGCATCTAAGGACAGAATGCTGCTCCTGCTGTTTTCTTTCCTGGTCTTTCCTCAGCCTCCTCAGGATCTTGCTTTTCTACGCCTCTCCTCAGTTTCCTCAGAACTGATTTAGAATTCATCCAATTAATTAGAATTAATTAATAAATAGAAGTAATTGGTGCAATAATAATTAAAAAGCCTTCATGATTTATCATTCCAGTTGACCTCCAAGTGGGGATAGTCTGCACCTGTGCTTCAGACATCACAGCTTTCCAAAATTGCTAGCTTCCTTGGACATCTGGGTAGACATCTATAGTGTATCTAGTACAAATATTTTGATCTCATTCTACAATCTCCCCCCATTTTCCTGCCAAACATCTGTTTGCCAGAGTGGTCATGGTGGGCCACAGTCTGCTTCAAAACAGGCATGTGAGGAGAGTTCTCCACATGGGCCATTCCTGCAGCAGAATTGGGGGCCCTTTCCACCAGCTTGTCAAACAGCGGGGGGTGGGGAGGGGCTGAATCTGCGAGGAAACAGACAGGGCTTGGCTCAGCATGCCCTTTCACATTCTCAGCCACGTTCTCAGCCACGTGAAACTGGGGCCCATGTTCCCCAGTTTTGAGTTTCAATTCTTGTGTAAAAAAGGCAGAGGAGGTTTTGGTTTGTGGTAGGGGTGCACAAAAGTCCCTTACCTGTCCTCAAAGCTTTTCGTGGTGGTGGGGAGGCACTTCGCTGCTCCCCCCGTGAAGTTCAGGCCAGGGGGGGAGGCTTCCCGCCTCACCCAGCTGAAATTCAGGCCGGGGGGGAGGCTTCCCGCCTCGCCCGGACGAAATTCAGGCCGGGGAGGAGGCGCCTCACCTCGCTCGGCCGCGAACTAAAAAGTTAAAAAAAAAATACGCCCCCGTGATAGGCTACGTGATGATTAACGTAGCCTATCATGGCTAGACCTGCAAAGTCAGCCATGATAGGCTACGTAAATCGTCACGTAGCCTATCACGGGTGACTTAAAAAAAAAAAAAGCACGTACACAAATGGCGGCCCCCATAGGGAGCCACCATTTGCGTTCCTTATTTGGTCTCTGTAGTCTACGTAAATCTTTATGTAGACTACGGCGAAAATAAGGGCAACGCAGTTACCAAAATGCTACACTTTATAAATTAGCCACTCACTCAAGCGACATCAAAAATACCTAAAGTTCCTACCTTATTGGTACATACCATAACTCATCACACACACACACACACACACACACACACACACACACACACAGAGAGAGAGTTGAATTACTGCCAAGGTTCATCCAGCATGGTTGCTTTCACTGCTGTACCTTACTTCCTTTAGTATGAATCTAGGCATCCCCCTGGCCACTCTCTAGTTTCCTTTGGTGGGCTGTTTGGTGAGTTGGAGGGGTTGCATCTGCTGGAAACTGGAATGTGAGGACACTCCTGATGCATTGATGACCCAGAAAAACCCTCCCCCTCCCCAACACGTAGGGTTGATGCAGGTGCCTGAATGGGTCTGAGAGGCTGGTGGGTTCTCCCACACATGGCCTGCCAGACCCCGCTCCCCAAGCTGTGGATCGCTGACAGACCCACTGCCCAGCACCCTAGAGCTCAGCAGCATCCGGGATCAGCTCAGCCCGCGTTACCATCAATGCTGCTTCCTTCTCCCCCTCCCAGCTTGGTTACCGCAGTGGCAGCATCAATGGTTAGGGCAGGAGGGGCTTCCTCCTTGTCCTCTTCCTGCCCAACTGATGCCGTCAGGGTAGCTGGGATTGGGGGAAAGAGACACAAAGGGACACAAAAAGTCCCTGTCTGGCAACTCCTGAAGAGACCAAGCCCTCGTCACCTAAAACCCTATTTCTGTTTTTCTTCTATTGGGGTCAGTGGGAAACTATTTTTGTTTTTCAAAGTTCAAGTTTGTTTAGTCAGTGATAGTCAATGGCGAAAATGGCCCTTCGAGGCCACCCACCACTGTGCACAACAGTAGACTTACGAAAAACAAGAGCCCCCATGTAGTGTTAAAATGGCTCCCACAAAGGAGGAACTGCAGAGGAAAGATGCATGCGAGCCAGGACTGGATACAAGCAGGAAGGTCCCCAGCTCTCCAGGGTCTCACACAGCTCAGCTCACCTGGGCGAGTGGTGGCAGCAGCTGGAGCACTCCCAGAATGCAGATGCGGTGGTGACTTTCCATCCGTACTGACACCCCACATTTGTCAGCAGATTCACCCAACCAACCAACAAATGGACAAGCAGTCATCTTCTCTTTCTCCTTCTCAGACACTAAGGATATGACATGAGGTAAACAGCAGAGGGGGAGAGAGAGGCCGAGCTACTGAGAATACTGAGGCTTATGTTCGACCCACTGACTATCCTTACATTTAAAAAACAACCATCACCTTATTTTAAAGACTAAATGAAATTAAACCTTGGAAAAAATAGTTTCCTTCTAACCCCAATATAGGAAGAACAGAAATGGTGTTTTAGGTGACAAGGGCTTGTTCTCTTCTGCAATAGCAACAGAGGGACTTTTGTTTGCCTGTGTGTGTGTTTTCAACTCAGCCTGATCTTTGTCCCACGATCTTCCTCCAATCATGAATCATCCTGAAAGTTTCAAGCAAAACTGTCCAGTTACAGAATGCTTGGTCAAACCATGCCGATAGCATAATGGTTAGAATGCAACATTAAAATTGCATTTGCAGTTTACAGACTGGAATTTTCAATTTACAGACTGGCCTGAGAAGACTGTAATTCCCTAACAAAAGAGGAGATATTTGGCAATTTTTGGAGCACTGTAAAGGCAGTCCCCAGGAATACTCCTGGAACCACCAACCTTTTCAAGCCCCAGTACTATAAGGATGTGATTTAAATAGACACATATTTAAACTCATGAAACTCAATCTGTGGTTTGTTCACAGGGGGAAAAAAAGAAAAAAGAAAAAAAGGAGGACCAATAGTCCTGAGCTGTGCACTGTACAAACTTAAAGTTTGCTGTCAGTCACATTTAGAACATATATTGTATGGAATGTAAAAGGACTGAGATCGCTAAGGAGATTTTACACTTGTTCTTTCCAGATGCAGATCGTTGCACCAAGTGCCCGGAAGATCAGTATCCAAACAAGGACCGGAATCAATGTATCCCCAAGCTTATAATGTTCCTGTCCTATGAAGAACCTTTGGGGATCATTCTAGCTTCCTTAGCCCTATTCCTGTCCTTAATCACAGGCTTTGTCTTAGGAATCTTCATTAAATTCCTCAAAACCCCAATAGTCAAAGCCAACAACCGGGACCTCTCCTACATTCTCCTCGTCTCCCTCCTGCTTTCCTTCTTGTCCTCTTTTATGTTTATTGGACAGCCAGGCAAATTGGCATGCCTTCTCCGACAAACGGCCTTCAGCATCATCTTCTCAGTTGCTGTCTCTTCTGTGTTGGCCAAAACAATCACTGTGGTGCTGGCCTTCCTGGCCACAAAACCAGGGAACAGGGTAAGGAGATGGCTGGGGAAGAGTCTGGCCAACTCCATTGTCAATTCTTGTTCCATTCTCCAAGTTCTCATCTGCACCACCTGGCTGGGGATCTCTCCACCATTCCCGGACTCCGACATGCACGCACAGCCTCAACACATCATCCTGCAATGCAATGAAGGCTCTGTCTCCATGTTTTATACTGCCCTTGGCTACATGGGCTTTCTGGCTGCCATCTGCTTCACAGTGGCTTTCCTAGCCCGGAAGCTGCCTGGGGCCTTCAATGAAGCCAAGCTGATCACCTTCAGCATGCTGATCTTCTGCAGTGTTTGGGTGTCCTTTGTGCCCACCTACCTGAGCACCAAGGGGAAATACATGGTAGCCGTGCAGGTCTTCTCTATCTTGGCCTCTAGTGCTGGGTTATTGGGCTGTATCTTCATACCGAAGTGCTACATGATTATACTGAGGCCGGATTTGAATACAAAGGAGCACATTATTACACATGCAGAAGTTTAAATTTCATTTGGTGTTTTGATCACACACGCCAATATTCTATTATTGTTGACCTTGTTCTCTTGGCATTTAGCAAAACAGGCTTCCTTCCAGCTCTGGAAAATCCCCATAGTAAATGTTCTTTCCCATTTTCATCCTGTGACCGATGAGGTTTGTTTTAACTCTGTAAGTGTGGCTTTTCATACTCTCTGTTGTTAAATTGTTGTTCGATTTAACCACTGTAAATGACCCTGGAGGCCCTTTTGAGGGCACAACAGCAGTACAGAAATGTTGTAAAAATAAATGTACAAGCAAACTAACTAACAAACAAAGTGTGGAAACCAGGCTTGATGCTCAAGGCTGTACTGTAGATTAGACAGAGAGCCATCACCATATTGTTCTCCAGATGTCATCCCTCAGCCTCTTCCCCCTACTTGTATGAGGCAAGGAAATAGCACCAGAAAAACCTCCTCTGCAAGCATATTTCACCAATTGGCTTGGGAATTATCTCATTGACTTTCCAGCCTTTTGCCCTTGTGGAGGAGGGGGAGGAATAAAAGAAGGGAGAAAAGGTGAGGTAGTGCTGGTGTTGAAGAGGTAAATGGGTTTCAAACTCATGATCTGAGTACTTGATTTAGAGGGAGGGTGGAAGGATGGAGCCCTCCTTGATGGATGTTCTGCACCAGTCATAGCACCGGAATGTCTATAGACATAATGTTTAATCTCAACACTCAGGGTCAAAACACAGTGTACATTAAATGTGACAAGCAACTATGTCTTCATCCTGATTTTCACACTAGAGTTGGCACAGGACTCCTGATCTGGATTCAGTCCCTAGCGGGGCTGACAGGTGGTCTTTTAAGATCCCCTAGCCCTAAGGCAATGGACACACAGTGCTTTTTAGGATTTATTTGTACACCCTGACACTTCCTAAACAAAGTTCTTATAATGTTCTTTATGATTCTTAACCATTATTCTTGTTGCTGTTTTTGTTGTTGTTCAGTCGTTCAGTCGTGTCCGACCCTTCGTGACCCCATGGACCATAGCACGCCAGGCCTTCCTGTCCTCCGCTCTGCCCCAGAGTGTGCTCAAGTTCATATTCATTGCATCGGTGACGCTATCTAGCTATCTCATCCTCTGCTGTCCCCTTCTCCTTTTGCCTTCAATCTTTCCCAGCATCAGGGTCTTTTCCAGTGAATTTTCTCTTCACATTAGGTGGCCAAAATATTTGAGCTTCAGTTTCAGTATCTGTCCTTCCAATGAGCAGTCAGGGTTGATCTATTTAAAATGCAATATAAGAGATGAGAGGGCCAAAGGTGGATACAAATCCCCCCTCCCAACTACCCCTTTGTTGCTTCATCCCTGGGCCACAACAAATCTCAGAGGAAATAGCTTGAATCTGGAAATGCTAATTTTGCAATTAAAAAAAAAACTATTATGAAGTCTTGTATATGTGCTCGGTGTGATTAGCTCCTAGCCCTCAGGAAACAAGTTCATTCCCTTGAAGCCAAGGTTGCTGACTTGTAGAAGCCAAGACAGGAAGAGAGGTTTGTGGATGAGACCTTCAGGGACGTAGTGTCCCAATTCCTGGGTGACAGCACCTCTGTTGTTGTGGAGAATGGGGGTCTCAGGGAAGGATGGCATCATTCTGAGGAAGAGGGGAAAAAATCCTTGTAAGATGAACCAATGGAGTAGAGGAAGGTTTAAACCTGGCACTGAAATGATAACAATGATGGTAGTGGGTGAACCTCACTAGGGAGGCGGTTCCATAATTAGGGGGCACCACCAAGAAGGCCCTCTCCCTTATTGCCACCTTCCAAGCCTCCCTCAGAGGAGGCAACTGGAGAAGGGCCTTAGAGGAAGAGTGTAGTAACTGAGTAGGTTCATGCCTTCACACAGCACAGAGTTAAACTATGGAATTTGCTGCTACAAGATGTAGTGATGGCCACCAATTTGGCTGGCTTTAAAAGTGGGTTGGACAAATTCCTGGAGGAAAAGGCTATCAATGGCTACTAGTCCTGATGGCTATGTGCTACCTCCAGTACCAGAGGAAGTGAGCCTATGTACACTAGGGATGGTGGAGAATTCTGCCATGGACTCCAATGTGGCTGGTTTCTAAAGAATACAGCCTCCTGGAGTCTGTGGTGGAATGGAGCACTCACCTCCGCCTCCTCCCGGAATCCGTCCGGATTGAATCTGTCTTGGCATCGATCCTGCAGAGCCGGCCGCCTACTCTGCATCAATGGTGAGTATCGATATGGCTGGCAGCCACTGCTGTGCTGTATCACTGTGCTAAGTATGTCTCTAAATGCAAATGGCCTAGTAGGTGCCATTTGCAGCTGTAAAGCTGGTAGATTAGCCAAAATGCAGCCATTTATGGCTGCATTTAGCTTAATATACCAGCTTTACGGCTGCAAATGGCATCCACTACGGCATTTGCATCCCTGGTTTTTGACGTGAAAGGCTACACAAATATTTGCATAGATTATCACATGAACAGGGTCTTTTGCAGTGTTTGGGTCTCCTTTCTGCCCAGCTACCTGACCACAAGGGGGAAATACATGGTAGCTGTGCAGATCTTCTCCATCTTGGCCTCTAGTGCTGGGTTACGGGGCTGCATCTTTCTTCCCAAGTGCTATATTATTCTACTGTGGCCTGATCTGAATACAAAGGACAACATCATAACACAAACAAAAGTATAAATTTGATTATTCTTGTTATCCAACACCCCAATATTCTGTTACGTTTGACCTGGTAGTCTGTCCTTGGCAAAAGGGGTTTTATTCCAACTTTGGAAAACACCATAGTAAATGCTTTGACCATTTTAATTCTGTGAGCTATTATTTTTTATTTTACGTCTTTTACTCTGGCTGTTAATGCTCTCTGTTTTTAATTCATTTTTAGATTTAACCAATATAAATTACCAGAGCTGAACAGCAGTATAGAAATGTTTATAAAAATGAATGAATGAATGAATGAATGAATCAATAAGTAAAGCACAGAAACCAGGCCTGCTGCTTAAGGAAGGCACAGAGTCATCACCCCCTGTGTGGCAGGCCTAGTGTTCACCAGATTTCATTCCTCAGTTGCTTCCTCCCTATCTCCCTAACTGAACAAGGCAGGGAAATTCCACCAAAAAAGCATAATCCATAAGCACATTTTCTTTTGTCTCAAGGATTCCCTCATTTTGATGGCTTTCCTGCCTCCAGCCCTCTAACCCTAGCATGGATGACAGGATGTCTTTTAACATGTCCCAGCCATAAGGTAATGGACACAGAATGGCTTTTAGGATTTATTTGTATACCATGCTGTTCTTAACCAAAGTTCTTATGATGCTTTATATTTAAAATGTAACAGAAAAGACAGTTGCTACTACAGAGGGCCAAAGGTGTATACACATCTGTATACACATCTTGTTTCCCGCCTCCCAGCTGAGCAGAGCAGAGCAGAGCAAGCTGCTCCAGCTGGTCCAGGGACTACAGAAGCAGGCAAGCTCCCAGAGAGCGAGCGAACAGAGCGAGCGAACAGGGGGAGCAAACAGGAGTTGGCCAGGGGAGTTGCAGTGGTTGAAGAGACAAAGGAGACAAAGGAGACAGAGGCTAAGAGGTAAGTGGGTTGCAGGAAGCCCAGGGCGCTGCCCTTTATCCTTCTGACTGGCTGTGAGCTCACCAGGAGCTTCTGAGAGCTCCAACTGAATTGGAGGGGTGTGGCCTGAGTACTCCCAGCAGCTGACTGGGCGGGAAGCTTCAGTCTGTTTCCCGCCTCCCAGCTGAGCAGAGCAGAGCAGAGCAAGCTGCTCCAGCTGGTCCAGGGACTACAGAAGCAGGCAAGCTCCCAGAGAGCGAGCGAACAGAGCGAGCGAACAGGGGGAGCAAACAGGAGTTGGCCAGGGGAGTTGCAGTGGTAGAAGAGACAAGGGAGACAGAGGCTAAGAGGTATGTGGGCTGCAGGAAGCCCAGAGGGCTGCCCTTTATCCTTCTGAGTGGCTGTGAGCTCACCAGGTGCTTCTGAGAGCTTTAACTGAATTGGGGGTATGTGGCCTGAGTACTCCCAGCAGCTGAGTGGGCGGGAAGCTTCAGTTTGTTTCCTGCCTCCCAGCTGAGCAGAGCAGAGCAGAGCAAGCTGCTCCAGCTGGTCCAGGGACTACAGAAGCAAGCAAGCTCCCAGAGAGTGAGCAACCAGAGTGAGCAACCAGGGGGGGCAAACAGGAGTTGACCAGGGGACTTCGGCATGGGAGGTCAAGGGGGAGGCCGCTAACATTTTTTTTCATTATTATTTTATTTTATTTTTAACTAACTTTTTCCCATTTATTTGTCTTGTAACACATACTTCCACACCAGTAGGACTCTGCTTTTAACCTCTACTGAGTAGAGGAGCAGGCACAGGCTAGTCTAGAACAATCACAAAGCTAGACACAAAAAGGGAAAAGAGGCTATGGAAGGACAAGACTCTCCAGTGGTGGTGACCTGCAAGGTGTGTGCCATGTTTGTTTTCTTGCCTGAGAACAACATGGCCTACACCTGCAACAAGTGCAAGTTGATCACGCTGCTGGAAGAAAAAGTAAGTGGACTGGAGTGGCGACTGTCGACCCTCCGGGGAATAGGAGAACACGAAGAGTTCTTGGACAGAATGGGGGAACTACAGCAGCAAAGGGCAGACCAGAAGCTTGAAGAGCAACAGCAAGATGAGGCAGAAGTGGGAAATGCTGAGGAGAAGAAAAATGGAGTAGAGGATACTCCTTGGAAAATGGTGACAGTTAGGAGAAGAAGAACTAGACGCCACTCTGCACCAGTGGAAGCGGTGGAGCTGTGGAACCGATTCCAGGTACTTGCAGATGAGACTGGAGGACAGCCTGCAGAGGAAGAATCACAGGGGAACCTGCATGAGAGTGAGCAAGAGGCTAAAGGTCAGTCAAACAGAGGCGATGAAACCCAGGCCTACAAGAAGAAGAAGAGAAGAGTGGTAGTAGTGGGAGACTCCTTGCTGCGTGGGATCGAGACCCAAGTATGTCGCGAAGACCCGTGGACTCGCCAGGTATGTTGTGTCCCGGGAGGACAGATTAGAGACGTGACTGAAAGGTTGCCTGCACTCATAAAGCCCACTGACAGGTATCCCTTTCTTCTCATCCATGTGGGAACAAATGATACCGCCAAGCGGAGCTACGAAGAGATCACGTCAGACTTTGAAGCTTTGGGAAGGAAACTCAAGAACTTTGGGGCCCAGATAGTTTTCTCATCCATCCTTCCAGTAGTTAGAAGAGGGATAGAAAGGGAACGAAAAATACTCCGGGTGAATGACTGGCTACGAAGGTGGTGCCGACGAGAGAGATTTGGATTCTGGGACCACGGGCTATACTTCCTGGAAGATGGGCTGTTGGCTAGGGATGGGTTGCACCTCACAAAGGCTGGGAAGAATGTGTTTGGACACAGCATGAAGAACTTCATCAGGAGGGCTTTAAACTGAATCCTACGGGGAAGGGAGATGTAATGTTGGGGGTAACAATGGACGTAGGCGCATGCACTGCAATGGAGAGAACAGCGCTGATAGCGCCCAATAATAGTCTTCAGACACATGTAGGAAGAAAGCCAGACTATGAAGCACATGGTCTTTGATGTCTATATACTAATGCCCAGAGTATGGGAAACAAACAGAATGAACTTGAACTCTTAATACAGGAGGGAAATTATGACTTGATAGGTATAACTGAGACTTGGTGGGATGACTCTCATGACTGGAATACAGCAGTTGAAGGATATAACTTGTTCAAAAAGAACAGGAGGAACAGAAAGGGAGGCGGGGTTGCACTGTATGTGAAAAATACATATCTCTGCACAGAAATACAGGAGGAGGAGCTTGGTAGCCCCATCGAGAGCATCTGGGTTGAAATAAATGGAGCAAAGAATAAAAGGAACCTGGTGGTCGGAGTCTACTACCGGCCACCCAATCAAGGAGAAGCCAAGGATGAAACTTTTGAAAAGCAAATAGCCAATGTTTTAAGGAAGCATGATGTAGTAGTAATGGGGGACTTCAATTTCCCCGATATTTGTTGGGAGACAAATTCTGCAAAACATGGCCCCTCCAGGAAATTCCTGACTTGTGTGGCGGATAACTTCCTCCTACAGAAAGTAGAGGAAGGAACTAGAGGATCGGCTATCCTTGACTTGATCCTAACCAACAGAGATGACTTAGTGGATAAAGTAGCAGTTACAGGAACTCTGGGGGAAAGCGACCATGTTGTACTTGAGTTCTTGGTTCTAAGGGAAGCAAAAGCCGAGTGTACTCAAACGCGTACCCTGGATTTTAGGAAAGCTGATTTTCATAAACTCAGAACAATGATCAGTAAGGTCCCATGGCAAACAATGCTAGCGAGAAAAGGAGTCCAAGATGGGTGGGAACTTTTAAAAAAGGAAATTCTCAAGGCACAATCACAAACAATTCCAACAAGAAGAAAAGGTGGAAGACAACAGAAGAAGCCAATGTGGCTTCACAAAAAGCTTAGGGATGACCTGAAAACAAAAAAGGACACATATAAGAAGTGGAAAGAAGGCCAAGTAACAAAGGAAGAGTACAGGCAGGTAGCACAGAATTGCAGGGATGGCGTCAGGAAGGCTAAAGCGGAGAACGAGGTGAGGTTAGCGAGGGATGCTAAAAACAACAAAAAGGCTTTCTTCAGCTACGTGCATAGTAAAAGGCAGAGGAAAGAAATGGTTGTTCAGCTATTAAATAAGGATGGCAAAATGATAACAGATGACAAAGAAAAGGCAGAGGT
This sequence comes from Heloderma suspectum, assembly GCF_057233095.1. Taxonomy (NCBI): domain Eukaryota; kingdom Metazoa; phylum Chordata; class Lepidosauria; order Squamata; family Helodermatidae; genus Heloderma; species Heloderma suspectum. The sequence goes on from NC_139459.1 coordinate 398,492,240, forward strand.
GCTCAATTCCTACTTTGGCTCAGTCTTCTCCCAAAAGAGGGTCTATGACCCCCCTGGCAAAGGCGAAGTACAGGCTGAAGGGGCAGGATTGCAGCTTGAGATCGACAGGCATATGGTCAAGGAACACCTCATTACTTTGAATGAGTTCAAATCTCCAGGGCCAGATGAACTGCATCCTAGAGTAATAAAGGAACTGGCAGAAGAACTCTCAGAACCGCTGTCTATTCTCTTTGAGAAATCATGGAGGACCGGGGAAGTGCCAGATGACTGGAGGAGGGCTAACGTTGTCCCTATCTTCAAAAAGGGTAAAAAGGAGGAACCTGGGAACTACAGACCAGTCAGTCTGACATCAATCCCTGGGAAAATTCTGGAGCAGATCATAAAGCAATCCATCTGGAAGCACCTTGACAACAATGCCGTGATTACTCGAAGCCAACATGGATTTGTCAAAAACAAGTCCTGCCAGACAAATCTGATCTCATTTTTTGATCAAGTCACCTCCCTTGTAGACCGTGGGAATGCTGTAGACATCATATACCTCGACTTCAGCAAAGCTTTCGACAAAGTGCCCCATGATATCCTGATGAGCAAACTTGCTCGAAGTGGGCTAGATGAAACAACGATCATGTGGATCCACAGTTGGCTACAGAATCGGACTCAAAGAGTGCTTATCAATGGGACCTTCTCAAGCTGGGGAGAGGTAACGAGCGGGGTACCGCAGGGCTCAGTCCTGGGCCCAGTGCTCTTCAACATTTTTATTAATGACTTGGAGGAGGAGGTGCAGGGAATGCTGATCAAATTTGCAGATGACACAAAATTGGGAGGGATAGCTAATACTTTGGAAGACAGAAACAAAATTCAAAGTGATCTGGATAGACTGGAGTGCTGGGCAGAAAACAACAGAATGGCATTTAATAGGGACAAATGCCAAGTTCTGCACCTAGGAAAAAGAAACCAAATGCACAGGTACAAGATGGGGGATACGTGGCTCAACCACACTACGAGCGAGAAGGATCTTGGAATTGTCGTCGATCACAAGCTGAATATGAGCCAACAATGTGATGTGGCTGCAAAAAAGGCAAATGCTATTTTGGGCTGCATTCATAGAAGCATCGCTTCCAAATCCCGGGAAGTACTAGTTCCCCTCTACTCAGCACTGGTTAGGCCTCATCTGGAGTACTGTGTCCAGTTCTGGGCACCACACTTTAAGAAGGATGCAGACAAGCTGGAGAGGGTTCAAAGGAGGGCAACAAAGATGATCAGGGGACTGGAAACAAAGCCCTATGAAGAGAGACTGAAAGAACTGGGCATGTTTAGCCTTGAGAAGAGAAGACTGAGGGGAGATATGATAGCACTCTTCAAGTACTTGAAAGGTTGTCACAGAGAAGAAGGCCAGGATCTCTTCTTGATCATCCCAGAGTGCAGGACACGGAATAATGGGCTCAAGTTACAGGAAGCCAGATTCCGGCTGAACATCAGGAAAAACTTCCTGAGTGTCAGAGCAATACGGCAATGGAACCAATTACCTGGGGAGGTGGTGGGCTCTCCCACACTGGAGGCCTTTAAGACGAGGCTGGACAGCCATTTGTCAGGGATGCTCTGACTTGGATTCCTGCATTGAGCAGGGGGTTGGACTCGATGGCCTTGTAGGCCCCTTCCAACCCTACTATTCTATGATTCTATGATTCTATGATCTACCTCTGCCCCCCAACTCAACTGACCCTTTGCGCCTTCATTAATGGGCCATATTCAGAGGAAATACCTTGCACCTGGAAATGCTAATTTAGCAATTTAAAGAAAGAGTTATGAAGGTAGAAAGCCAGCAGGTGTTTGCGGGCTATCCAGCATATTGCACTGGGTGCCATGTGTATGATTCTCTGCCAGCTGGACAGAAGTCGTGGGTGTTTACTCGGTTTAATGAGCTCCTGCCTGATAGGTAAGAAGTTCCTTGCATTCAAGCCAAGGTTGCTGACATGGAGAAATTAAAGAGGCAGAGAGGCTGGTGGATGTGATCTTGACCTAATAGCAGTGTCCCAATCCCTGGGTGAAAGCAGCTCTGCTGTCATGGAGAATAGGGGTCTTTAGGAAGTAGGGTGTTATTCTATGGAAGAGGGCATGTTCCCTTAGAAGAGATGCATTGCTCAGAAAATGAACCAATACTCCAGTACATGGTGGCCTTATGATCATGGGGATCTGATCATTGGACACATAGACAGCTGGGTTTGTGATGAGCGTCATGGTAATTGGACTCCTTGGTGCAATTGTTGTTGATATCACATGCCATCTAGACAGCCTTGTAGGTAGTGCTGGGGTGTTGATTGTGGTCATGTCCATGTTGGTCCCAATGACATGGAGAATTGTGGCCAGCACGTCATGAAACCCAAATTTTAGGGATGTACAAAACTCACTTAACTTTGCTCCGTCCCTCCCCATGGAATCCTCGATGGGGGGGAGGTGTTCCGGTCCTCCCCCCTGGAATCCTCGATGGCTGGTTCCACTCTGCAGCCAGGACATGGAGGAGCTGGCCAGGGCCGTCCGCCGCCGGATTTCCGGAGGCGGACGGTCTGGTGTGGACGCAAATGGTGGCCACCATAATGGCCACCATTTGCGTCCAGCTAGACAGCCATGATAAGCTACGTAAGAATTTACATAGCTATCACGGCTAACGTCAAAAAAAGAAAAGAAACACGCAGCGTACACAAATGGCAGCGGCTACAGCAACCACAATTTGTGTTCCCTACTTTTTGCCAACTTATCTTACATAAATATTTACGTAAGATAAAAGGGGGGGGGAAGGGGAACGCAAATAGCATAGTGGACGCTATGTGCGTTCCTGTATTTTTTGCCATTCTAGCCTACGTACATATTTTAAATTTATCTACAATAAGGATATTTATCTTTATATAAATATTTATATCTATATAAAGATATTTTCTACGTAGAAAAATAGGGAACGCAAATGGCGGCCGCCATAGCCGCCGCCATTTGTGTATGCTGTGTGTTTTTTGTTTTTTGTTTTACGTTAGCCGTGATAGGCTACGTAAATTCTTACATAGCCTATCACGGTCCAAGGATGGCAATAGCTGCGGCAGCAGCCCTGCTGCAGCCGGCCAGGAGACCAGCCGCTGCCACCACTGCCGCCACTGGAGCCGCCACCACCGAATCCGCCCCAGGTAAGTGCCATCCCGGGGGGATTCCGTAGGGGGGTGGGGGGGCAGGAGGCGGTTCCACCACGGATTCCGGGGGGGGGCGGATTCTAAAGAATCCGGCCTCACTGGAATCCATGGCGGAATTCTCCGCCATCCCTACCAAATTTAGCTTTCAAGAGAGAAAGTTGAAATCCAGGATGACCAAGGTGACTTTCTCTGAAATGCTACCTCTTCCACACGCATGGCCAGCTAGACAGGCAAAGCTGAGGAGCCTCAACCTGTGGATGAGATGGTGGTGCAAGGAGGAGGAGTTCAGATTTCTTCGGCACTGGTGAACATTTTGGGACAAGATGAGCATTTACAAGGGGGACGGGCTCCACTTGAACCAGACTGTTGGCGCTAAACAATCAAACAAGCTGGCAAAGCAGCTTTTAAACTGAACCCTGGATTAAAGCCAACATGAGCTGGGAAGCATCCAGTTCATGTTGGATCATCCCTAGGGATTGAAGCTCGAAACATTTCCAGTTGCCCAAATGGAGATGGGGAAGAAATGGGCCATCAGCATACGGTGAAACATGATAGCCAGTCAAAGAGGCTTAAGTGCCATAGCAGAAGAGGCATGCACCAGAGACATCTGGGGAGGGATACCATGTATAGCTGTTTCTATGCTAATGCTAGAAGCCTGTTACAAAGTACCCCCAAATTCTGCTGATCTGGGGACAAGTGGCCTGTACCTGGATGGGGACTAGGGCTTTTTGTAGGAATGTACTGATTCTCCACCGTCCGTTCCAGTGGGGAATCTGAGGGGAGGGGGGAAGTGATCCGTTCCTCCCCCCGGAATCCGCGTGGTGCAGTTCCGCTCCGCAAGGATTTCGCAGAGCCGAGGGCTGCCCCGATCTGCTGTCCACATGCCCCGAAATGCAAATTTATTTTCGTAAAAAGGGTAAAGCCCTTCATGGGTTTCCCCACGCAATTTCTGGTCACCTATCCTCACCTGATCTCACCGGACCTGTCCTGACCTCACCTCACCTGACCTCACTGGACCTGACCTCACCTCCACAGACAATAAACAAAAAACATGGAGGATTTCCATGGAGTTCAAGACTCAGCCCCAGCAAAAGAAAGCCTCGGATCACAGGGAAAATGCCTTATAAAAATGGTGAAGCCGGTCACGTTCTTCTTCCTCCTTTTCCAAACCACGGATTACATTTCATAATTACTTTCATAAAATCCGCCATTCGACTGACAAAAAAAAAGGGTCTGCGTGAGCTCCGGTCCAGGTTGACTGGGCCACTCCATTCCGAGGACAATTCCTTGGACTGGATTTCTCAGAATTCGATTCCATTTAAAATTCGTGCATAATTCTCCGACATCCCTAGTTTTTCGGGCTTGCAGAAGGGCAGACAAGCAGTTCCCATAGGATACTGAGGCCTTGCACAACCCAAGAGGAGCTGCAGACTTCTTGCAAAAACTTTCTGTGTGCCACTGACCTTAATTCCTCTGTGTTAACACTTGCAAATTTCAAATCTTGCCTCAGGACAACAACTACAGTAACCAGGTTACCTGAGAGAGTGCCTTCTCCCTTACCAACCTGCCTGGTCACTGAGGTCAGCAGAGGGCTTGCTCCTGCTGGTTCCACATGGACCTATGGCTAGGGATGGGCGGATTACTCACCACCCGTTCCATGACGGTGTCCGCAGCGGGGGAGTTGATCGGTTCCTCCCCCCTGGAGTCCTCCGGAGCAGCTTTGTGTCCAGAGGATTTCTCAGAACCAGACTCCTGCTCTGCAGTGCTGGCAATACAGTCACAGGCTAGCCCATCATGGGGAAAAAGAAAAACATGGACACAAATGGCATATTGGATGCCACTTGTGGCTGTAAATCCCTGAGTTGCAGGTGTTTACGGCTCTGTTTTGGTAAAAAGCAGCACTTTACAGCCACACATGGTGTCCACTACACCATTTGCAGCTGTATTTCTCCAAGGTATATGGCAATGGCGGCCACCATTACCATAGTGCCAGCACCGTGGAGCCGGAGTGCCATTCTGCAGGGAATCCTCCGGATGCGGAGGTAAGTGAAGCCGGTCCACCGGAATCTGGCCTCATTTGGGTCCGTGGCGGAATTCTCCAACATCCCTACCTATGGCCCACTTGGAGTCCACCAGGAGAAGAGGCTTCAGCGTGGCGGCCCCCTTTCTTTGCAATTCCCTGCCCCTGGAAGTCAGGCAGACACCAGCTCTCTATTTTTCCAGTACCTCCTGAAAACAGCACTCTTCCAGTAGGCCTTCCTTAATCGACCAGTTGCAGTTTTTATTGGTACTGGGTTTTTAAACAAGTGTAACTTTAATGTGGTGTTTTAATCCTTTTATGCTCTGACTGTTTTATCTTTTGTGTTCACTGCTCCAAAATCTGTTCAAGGTATGGAGAGTGATATAAATATGTTAAATAAAATAAATAAATAACTCTCTGCATTATTTTATTTTTTCCTTCTAAGTTCTGCATAGTCCAATTATTCTCTTTTCCTCCCTTTTTCCGAATATTCCATCCCAATCCAAACTCCAAATCCCCTTGGCTTTAAAGCTACCTGCTGCTCTTTAATTCTCTCCATCCACTTCCTTCCCAAATCCTGCATTTGCTCTAAAACTCTTTCACAATCCCCCCAAACAGTCTGTTACCCCCCCGCTCAAAATCTCAAGCTGAAAGTTCCTTCTCCCCCCCACACACACACTTTCTCCTCCCCCCTCCATGATCAGCTACACACACACACACACACACTTGTCTATACATCTCAGTGTGCTTCACTATTGACTTTAAAAGCTTACCTCTAACCTTCAGAGTGTGAATGTATGATTCTAATTCCCCAAAAGTATGTACAGCTCTAATTGCCCTGATGTGGGATTTTAATTAATTGCTTATCAAATTTGCAGATGACACAAAATTGGGTGGGGTAGCAAATAGCCTGGAGAGCAGAAACAAAATTCAAAGTGATCTTGATAGACTGGAGTGCTGGGCAGAAAACATTTGAATGACATTTAATGGGGATAAATGCCATGTTTTGCACCTAGGAAAAAGAAACCAAATGCGAAGTTACAAGGTGGGGGATACATGGCTCAAGAATACTACAAGCGAGAAGGATCTTGGAATGGTTGTAGATCACAAGCTGAAGATGAGCCAACAATGTGATGTGGCTGCAAAAAAGGCCAATGCTCTTTTGGGCTGCATTAATAGAAGCATAGCTTCCAAATCATGTGAAGTATCAGTTCCCCTCTACTCAGCTGGTTAGGCCTCGTCTGGAGTACTGTGTCCATTTCTGGGCGCCACACTTTAAGAAGCATGCAGACAAACTGGAAAGTGTTCAGAGGAGGGCAACGAAGATGATCAGGGGACTGGAAACAAAGCCCTATAAGGAGAGATGGAAAGAACTGGGCATGTTTAGCCCTGAGAAGAGAAGACTGAGGGGAGATAGGATAGCGCTCTTTAAGTACTTGAAAGGTTGTCACAGAGAGGAAGGCCAACATCTCTTCTCGATCATTTTATTTGTTTGTTTATTTATTAAATTTCTTAATCGCCCATCTGGCCAGTCACCCGGCCACTCTGGGCAATGTACAACAAAGCAACAGTTTTAAAACAATAAAATTCTACATTAAAACATCATCCCAGCATGCAGGACATGGAATAATGTGCTCACGTGACAGGAAGCCAGATTCTGGCTGAACATCAGGAAAAAAGTCTAGATTGTTAGAGCAATACAATAATGGAAGCAATGACCTAGGGAGGCGGTGGACTTTCCCACACTGGAGGCATTCAAGAGGAGGCTGGACAGCCATCTGTCAGGGATGCTCTGACTTGGATTCCTGCACTGAGCAGGGGGTGGGACTCAATGGTCTTATAAACCCCTCCCAGCCCTACTCTTCTATGATTCTATGCTTCTTCTATGCTTCTTCTCTAATAAGTGAAATAATGGTTTCTGAATATCTTGGTGTGCTCTCTGACCCATTCAGCTTTGGGGAGTGTCAGGTTTTCCTAAGCACCCAGAGTTCAATGCCAAAACATCCTTCAGGTATGTGTTTGGTTTACATGTATGTGATATGCACATCCATTGAAACTGAACATATACATGAGGGATTTTTGGCATTGAAACCCTATGTTGTACCTACATCTTAGATGCAGGAAACTATGGGTAAAACATTTAACCTTTTCTTCACCAAAAGAACGGTGTGCTCTCCTTTTTCTCCCCTCTGTGTCCATGTGGGATTGGTAAACACTCTTTCTGTTCGGCCTTTAGTTTTTCTCTGCTAAGTGCCTATTTAACAAGAGGCAGTGATGCCAAAGATTCCCATCAGCCCCTGCTCTCTGGAATATTCTACCCCTGGAAAGACTCTGTCCTCCAACACAATCAAATATTTTATTCACATTCTAATAATTCATTTTAATCTAAGCTTTCCCAGGTTAATTTGTATTAATCCAGTTTGCTTGTTACTCTTTTAACTATGTATATATGTTTTATTTATTTAATTCACCGATGTTATTTACAATATTTATATACCACTCCACATTAAAGATTTTGGAGTGGTGAACAACAAGATAAAATAAGGAAGCCCAATAATTAAAGCAATTAAAATATTTTAAAAGAGTAGATTCTGAATGTAATGAGCTGCGGCTGGTCACTCAGGAAAGCCTGTCGAAAGAACAATGTCTTCAGGAGGTGCCCAAAGCAACACAATATTGGTGGCTACCTGACCTCCAAAGGCAGGGAATTCCACAGGAAGGGGGCCACCACACTGAAGGCTGTTCTCCTAGTGGACTCCAACCGGGCCACAGGTCCATGTGGAACCACCAGGAGCAAGCCCTCCAATAACCTCAGTGACTGTGCAGGTCGGTAAGCAAGAAGGCGCTCTCTTGGGCCTTTGTACATCAGTATTAAAGAATTAAACCTGGCCACATAGCAAATACACCGCCAGTGCAGTTCCCTCCACAAAGGAGTCCCATGCTGAAAGGCAGCTCCCGACAACAGCCGAGCTGCTGCATTCTGCACTAGCTCCAGCTTCCGGACCAGCCTCAAGGGCTGCCCCACATAGAGCACATCGCAGGACTCCAGTCTTGAGGTTACTAATGCCTGTACCACTGTGGCCAAGCTATCCCTGTCCAGGAGAGGCCACGGCTGGTGAAATTTCAACAACATATTGAAATTGACATTTCATCCACTGAGCCCAAAGCCTTGTCATTACATGTGCACACAGCCAGAAAAGAGAAAAATTGCTGCAGTTGTTGATCTAGTGCACTTACTTTCCCTTCCTGTTGGAAACAGTGGTAAGGAAAACAGTTTTTTTTTTAAAGAAGAAGAACTGGTGAGGAAAAGAAAGAAAGAAAAAAATAGAAGCGAAAAGCCCCTTCTTCTCTTTCTGACCTAGCTGGTATGAGCCTGGTAGAGTTTAGGAAGTGCTGGTTTGGTTTCTGTGGCCATTATGTTGCCAGACTCATAGCCTGCCCCATGCCTACAGCTCAAGGTGACTAGTCATGTTGTATGTGTTCTGCCTTGTGCAGATGGCACAAATGGAGACGCCAGGCACTGAACCCCCCAGGATGTTTCATGAGCTACCGAAAGAGGTGGCTTGTGAGAACGCACTGAGTCAGCCCTCACTGATGCAACCCCACACTGTTGACATGGGTGTGTTAGGTTGGAAAGACGAGCTTTCCTTGACCATTATTAACTTCATATGAACCAGGATCCATTTAGCCCTTTACAAATATCTTTAAACATGGTGACTTCATCAGGCTGTTTTTAAATCCTGCTCTGGATTGATCCCCCTGATAGGTAGTGTCTGTTCTTTAGGATGTCAATTTGGACATCCAAACTGATTTTGCATTGATTTTGTCACCTCTTTAGCTACAAAAAAATGGGAGGTACAAAATAAACAGCCAACATTTTTCCTGGTCCCCATTTACATCCTCAAGAGGAGACACTGCCTATCAGAGGGAACAATACTGAGCTGGGATTTAATAACTATCTGATACCCAAATGTTTATGTGCATATATCCTAAAAGACTATCTTGATCCTGCTTCACATGAAGTCAGTAAATGTCAAGCCAATCTCCCCTTTCCACCATCACTCGCACATGTCAAAAGTGTGGAGTTGCATATGTGAGTTCTCACAAACATGCTTCTCCCCTGCCCCCAGATATTCACCTGCACATGGAACCGAGTAGAGAGTTCAGAAAGATGGAGAAGTGATGCCACTTCTTCCCCTTATAATTATCAAAATCATAATGTTTATTATTGTTATTCTCTCCAAACATCCGGGGTATTTTCCAAAGTTCATCTTTGAGTCCACTGATTCAAGATGAACATCAGGTGACATTTCGAATCCAAGTGCGTAAGGACAGACACATAAATGCCTCCAGTGCTCAGGAGGAGGTTTGGGCAGGGGAGGAGGAGTGTGTGGGTGTGAGGTTTACTTCTCTTATCCCCTTCAGATGGGAAGCCTTGGCTGGCTCTGCTCCATCTGTATTAGGAAAGCCATGTATGCGTCAGTCTTCAAGGCGGCTTCGGCTTCTTCTCATTCTTTGTCTGTTTAGTTGAGAGGAGCAAACTCAAGGGGGGCGGCTGTGTCAGGTTTGTTCAGAATGATTCTGCTGCTGCTGTTGCGGCTTCCCCCGGCCACTGGTGGGATGCGCAGGGCCAAATGCTCCTTGACTTTGATCAGGGATGGAATAGACCCACGGAATTATTACAGGCCAGGGGACCACATCATCAGTGGGCTCATCCCTGCAACATGTCCTAGATTTCTCCCTTATGCTTTCAACAAGCCTCCTTCCAACAGACTTCACAAGTAAGTCACGATGCATGTGTGATGGAGTTCCTGCTACTCCACGCACTACTGATTTCATAAGCTCCTATCACCCAACATTACCAGCCACTGCCCTGTTATCTGGAACCTAAATTGCTGTCCTGTTTTGCTTTTGCTGGAAGAATTTGGGGATGCATCAATGATAAATAACAGCTTGCCAGCCAAGTCAGGTGCTGCAGCGAGCCAGGCTTCTTTTGAACTAGAAAGTGTGGTAACATATTCTAGGACAGTGTGGTCTTTCTGCCATCCCATCAATGAGAATATACACAGTTAGGGTGGCAAACACTGCTCCCATCATCTATCCCCCATCTCCATAATTTCCTATTAATTAACATTGCCAGTGTTAGTCTGGAATCCGTGTCTTATGAGGGACGATCAAAAGACCTGGGTATTTTTAGCCTGGGAAAGAGAAGATTCAGGGAAAATATGATTGCAGGCTTCAAATATCTGAAGGGCTGTCAGGCTGAAAATGGAGCAGACTTCGTCTCTGTTTTCCTCGAGGAAAGGACTAGAACGGGGGTGGGGTGGGGATTTCAGGGAAGCAGATTATATGGCTAAACCTGAGGAGAAACTTGCTCATGTTGAGAGTGGAACCGATGGCCTCAGGAAGTGAGGTACTCTCCCTCCCTGGTGGTATTTATGTATCTTGTGAATCACTTAGAGCTATTTTAAGTATGTTTCGTGGTATACAATCTATTTGATGATGATGATCATGATCATGATAACAACAATGCAGTGGTTGGATGGCCATCTTTCAGTAGCTGCATCCTGCATTCTCAATCTTGCATTGAACAGGGAGGTGGATTACATGCCCCCTTCTAACTCCAGCATTCTGTGATCCATCTCATAAGGATCCCCAACGTGAGATATGCACTTTCCACAGCAGCTGCATTACATTAACCCAAGACCTCCTTCTTGCTCAGTCACTGCCAGCATAGATCCCTTTGGTGTATATGTAAAGTTGGGATTTTCTGCCCGGATGTACACTGCTTTATACTTGCTTCCATTGAATCTTATTTGCTGTTTTAATGCCCTTTTGCCCAGTTTGGTGAAATCCTTTCAGAGCTCTACTCCTACTTTTGAATGAACTTCTGCATAGGACTAGGAGCATGTAAGTCCATGTAATGAATTATTGCTTATGAGGGAGATGCTAGTTGAGGGGTGCAGTAAGGCATTCCAGCCTTCTGAATATGAGCATTTTCAGTAGAATGTTATGGCAACTTGCATACTAAATACAAAATTCATGTGCCAAAGTCTTTTAAGTGTGTGGGTTGTTTTTCTAAGACATACAAAAATCATGTTGAAGATGGATTGCCAACGTGGCTTCCTTCCTTGTTCAATAGGTTGGCCGTGTAAACATTTTCATGATTAATTAAAAAATAATTTTACACATTAGCTTCTGCCTTTGATCATACAGAAGGAAAAGTCCCCCCTGTAAGACCCCCAACAACATATATGTGGCATTCAATAAAAGGAAAACCTGTGCCATGTTTTGAGAACCAGTTTTGGAGTCAGCAGAACTGTCTTGATTACGCATTCAAGTGGCAGGAGTTGTCTCCACATTTGGTTTAAGTTCATCTATTTAAAGTGCTGCACCTGCTTTGGAGATCCTTGGTGGATCACATATGTTCTCTCCAAATTCTGGAACAGACAATGCTCTAGAACAGGCATGGGCAGAAAGAAGATCTCCAGACTTTTTGAGTTCAACTCCCAGCATTCCTGATCACTGGCCATGCTGGTAGGGGATTCTGGGAGTTGAAGTCCAGAACATGTGCAGATCTAACTCTGCCCACCACTGCTCTAGGACAGCCTCCCCCAATTTGGTGCCCTCCAGATGCATTCAACTATACCTCCAATCATTCCCAGAGAGAAGCCAACACATCTGGAGGAGACCAGATGGAGGACGGCTGCTTTAAAAAAAGAGATGTAAGTGGACCTAAGTTGATTGTCATCAGTTTTCCAGAACCCAACAGTCACCTCTGCATATCATATTCTCTGTCCTGGTGTATCTGCTTTGGATGAATGAGAATTCCACTTGCTTTTTCTGCCTCTTTATGTTGGATGTCATGTTAAGGCTTTTGTGAGCCTTAGCTCACAATTTCTCTATGTTTTGGCACTTGGTTGAAAACTTTGGAAGGGGGAGGGTGAACCATAGCTCTGTTTTACATCTGTTATTGTATTTTAAATCTCTGCATTGCTGCTAGGTTTTATTTTGGTTTCTACTTATACTGTAATTTTGAACTTTTACATTTTTATATGGTACTTTATTATGTCCTTTGTGGTTTTGATTCTTGTGAACTCCACAAAGAGCTTCGACTATTGGGTGGTGTAGAAATGTAATAAATAAATAGTTTTTTAAAAAATTATTTGCTCTTTAATAAAATTAGTTCCCTGGGTTCCCCACAAATCCCCTTTTAAAAATTGGCATTATGATGGCCAGTTCACTGGTACAGAGGGTGTTCTTAGGGACATGTTACATATTAATTGTAGAATATGCATATGTCATAATTTGCAGCTAAAGAAAGTGGAGAAGGTGTTGTCTTCGCTTCCATGTGTTTTTCTAGGTGAAATGCTGCTGCTATTTTCTGCATTTCTCACAGGTGGGGGGGAGTGCTGCCATGACTTCACTTGATCTGCAGCCTGATTAAAAAAAGAAAAAAAAGAGGACTTGCATTAAAGGATGTTCTAGACAATGTTTTATGCCCAGTATGTGTCCTTGATCTATTAAACCAACTATGAAGATAACATCTTTAAAAAAATAGATGGTGTAGAGCTAAGACTAAAAATAGCCCTGGAGATATGACATGCTTTCAATGTCTTCAGTTGAGACAAACTGACTTGCCAGACTCTGGAATCGTGGGCTGACTGCAGAAACCTCATGGCAGAAATCTCCGAAGAGATGCAGCACAAATAAGCAGGGACAGGGCCTAAAGTGCTGGCAGCTCATGGGAAGTCATGACAACTCTCCCCTTTCACACACACACACACACACACACACACACAACACACAAACGGAGATAAAAGTTCAGTTCAGTTCTTCCCTCCCAAATTTAGAGGCTGGGTGCTGTATCTTACAACAATTATATCCAGCCATCCCCCAAATTCTTTTCAGTAGTAAATATGACCAAAGCTACTGCCCCACTTACAGCACCCTTCCCAAATTGATGACCTTCAGATATTTTGCATATCAACTCCAATCAGCTTGACAATGGCCAGGAATGCTGCAGTTGTTTTCCAAAATGACCAAAAGACTGGGGAGAAACAGGTTGGGGAAAACTACCTCAGAGCAATGCAAAGAAACAACGGCATATTTCAGTTTCCTTGAAGACAGGATGACAATGTGCCGTGATGTCTTTACAGGCAAGGATACACATATTACTGGAACATGCTTTCCTTCTTGTTTGCCATTCAGACAATCAACCAGAATCCAAGGCTCTTACCCAACATCACCCTGGGCTACAGCATCCATGACAACCATTTCAATGCAAGAATGACTTCTGATGCCTTGCTAGACCTGCTCTCCACTGGGCAGGCCAATGTGCCCAATTACAGTTGTGGAAGGCAGGATCACCTGTTGGTGGTTCTTGAAGGATCTGACTCTGAAACCTCCATCCAGATATCAACCATGTTGGGCATCTACAAAATCCCACAGGTGGGGCAGTGATTTGAAGGCTTCATCTACATTCACCTGTGGTTCACCCGAGAACTTTAATTTCCATGGAAAGTATGGAGACCTATCACATAACAAGTTGGTGGGATGTGTTTTAATTAGCAGCACAAGTGCTTATTGCCATTTTTGGAAAGATTTACAAGGAATTTCAATAGCTAGGGGCGCAATCCTATACGGGTAGGTGGCCGCCTCTGAACTTGGAGGTGACCACCTATTTGATGCAGGGCAGGAGAAGCGTGGAGGGGATTGTCCCCTCCACGCTTCAGCTGCCCTACATTTATGGCCAGACAGCCAATTTCGGCTGTCTGGCAATGGGACCTCGGGGCACAGGAAGCAGCAGCCAGATGACATGTAGGATGTGTTCTACTGACATTTCTGACTTCCCTGCCTTGACATGCCCCCAGGAATGCCCCGTTCTTGCCACTCTGTGCACCTCTTCTGAGCGCGGGGTGCAAGGCTGTTCCACGCTGCCTAGGAGGCAGCACAGGGGTGTGGGGTGGTTGGTTCTCAGGGAACTTACCTCGGAGTCCGGGCTCCGAGGTCGGTTCCCAGGAACCGACCCATCCTATGGCCATCTACCACTGTCTGGAGGCCATAGGATTGCTCCCTCCATGATATAACAATGTTCTTTCAAAATGTTCACATAAATTTAATAATGGGGTATTTGTCTTTTATCTTCTTGTTCACTGCTCTGAAATCTTTGAAGTGGAGTGGTATATAAAAGTAAACAAACAAACAAACAAACAAAACACGGGTGGAGGGAGTAGCATTAGTAGAAAAATTGACTCAAAAGTTACACATAGAAAAAGGACAAAAGAAAATAGATACTTTTGCTCCTAGTGGTGGACTTATATTGCATATATGAAGAAAGATAGTAATACGGATTTAGTCCAAAAAATACTTTAGAAATATTTGGTTTACTTAATGCACAAACCCCCTTTAAATATAATGTTTATTTTTATATTCATATTTGTAATTTCCCCCTAAAACTCCTATTTTTGTGACTATGTTTTGTACTAAGATATGCTGTTTGAATTATTATAATGGAGGGGGGGGAATCTTTTTTATTTTTGCCCTATTTATTAGTTTTATTTTCCATGATGGATTTTGTTGATTACTGTTCATTGTATTTTATGTCAAGATTAAATAAAGAATAATTGAAAAAGAAGTTAATCAGAGACTTTCAATTTCTGTTCAATGGTATGACATTTGGAAAATATAATAACCAGTTAATACACATAATCTGGCCAGATTTCAGAAATCTGACTTGAAATCTGGTAAAGACTTGAAATCTGGTTCTGCAACAAAGCAAACCATCAGTCTCTTATTTTCTTTGGCAGGTCACTTATGCTTTTGCCTCCCATGTTCTGAGTGATAAAACGCAGTTCCCTTTTTTCTGCCGGATGGTCCCCAAAGAAGGAATCCAGCACCAGGGGATTGTGAAACTGCTCCTGCGTTTCAGATGGACCTTGATTGGTCTCTTTGCATCAGCCACTGACAAAGGAGAGACATTCTTGAAGACCTTCACAACTGAGCTCATCAGGAATGGTGTTTGTGTGTTTTTCTCAGAAACCATCTCAGGGCTGAATACAAACCTAGTAGTGGTCTGCACTGCTTTGTTCCAAAAGTGGAGAAAAGTCAATGTCTTTGTTTATTCTGCAGAGCATAGTTCTTTCATACCTGGAATATATGCTATACAAACAACCATCGAACACCAGATAAATTCCATTGTAGGGAAAGTCTGCATCACAACAGTTATGTGGGACATCACCTTGAACTTGATGTATTTTGAGGAGCCTTTCCTACACATCGACGGATTTTTTTCCTTTTTAATCCAGACAAATACAATGGCAAACTATGATGATTTTCTACACTTTTACTACACCATCAAGCATTTTGTGGAGAAAGCATTTAGTTGTTCCTATGCAAAGCATGCCCTGTCTGTGAAAGGCTGGACAAGATGCAGAGAGTATGAGAACCTGGAGGCCCTGCCCCAAGAAGACATGGAGAGAACTCTATCTCTAGACACCTACATCATTTACAACACCATCCAGGCTGTGGCCCATGCCTTAGATGCTGCTTATTCATCCAGATCCAAGAGGAGGGTGGTAGAAGTTGGAGGCAGGCTGGATATCCAAAGGATACAGCCATGGCAGGTATTCCCTTTTCTGTCTGTTATGGTTGGGGTTTGGTGGGTGGGGTTTATCTTGTCCTATTAGTCCCCTTCTTTACATGCTGTGAAAAAAATAATTACTGATTGTCTTCCATCAGTAATGGTAAATCTCCTGACACTCCAGGTTGTTCAACTGCCAGGGGAGTTTCTAAGCCCAATTGTCAAAGATGTCACCTTTCAGCCCACCCCTAGGAAACTTATAAAAAATAGAAATGCTTTGGGATGTTCATGGTTAAACCCAATAATGCAAAATTCAGGAAAAATCTTGTGAACACACACACATACACATATATATTATGTATTATATTATAAACATAAATGGTATTTTTGTAACCTTGCAGTCCTTTCCACCTGGGGGTATAATAACAACAACAGCAGCAGCAGCAGCAACAACAACAACATCCATTTTGAAATAATGCAGCCAAATGTCCAAATATTATCAGGGGTTTACTGAGGGTGGGGGTTGGGGAAGGGAGAGAAGATAAAGGGGGGGGGGAAACAAGCTTAGGCAATGATCACACTGACACAAAACAACAACAACCACCACCACCACCACCACCACCGCCACCATAATAATCCCTGACATAGCCAGTTCCATGTTTCCTCCTAGAGTACAGTCTGGATACCAGAACATATGCAGAGTTCATTGGGGGGGGAAAGATTGTCTGAGACAATCGTGTCCTCTCCGATTAAACAACATATGGATGGCTCAGCAGTGGTGAGTGAACTCTTATTTTTATGGGAATCTGATTTCAATAAAAGCCAGATCCAGAGCAGAAATTTATAGAAGTTTTGTCCAATAATGCAATAGCTTCCATTTCTTGATGTCAGCGGTCCTGAAAACAGATAAACAATTAATGACTTAGTTGTTGAATTTTCCTTCCCAACAACCGTAAACTTCCATTTCAAAAGGCTCGGCTGGTTTGAGTCAGTCAGCCCATTGTAAAAAAGAGCATTAGGATTTGGATGCACATTGGAGGACAAGAAAGTGCGATCTGCCTACACAGGCATCCCAGCATGGTGACAATTTACCAGATGCTCTTGGAGGCACTGCTACATCAGCATATCCATGGTTGTCACTCCATTACAAGTACCTCTGCTAGACATGGCAATCATTTGCCCACTCCAGAATCATTGACCTGGATTTGCAATATAGGAAAATCTCAAAAGTATTAAGGAGGTAAAATGATGTGTACTTACGGAGTGAATCCAGTTGCGAAACTACATTTGCTGGTCCCTCATTTCTCCTTCTTCTATGCCCTTGGAGGACACAGGTCCTCTGGTAATAGCCCCTGGCACTGGTTCAACTCCTCTGTCTTGGAACTGGTCTATTTCAAATACTTCGACGCTGGAATGGGCCCTCTTATGTCTATCTTAGGTCTATCTTATCCTTCCTGTATCCTGACTGGGCTGCTACTTGGGCGCCAGTTGGTTTTCACTATAGCTCCACCCTCTCCAAACTGCCTCCCTCATTGGCAGGTGGATGTGTGGTGCCATCCCCTCTACCGGATGTCTGGATGGCTCACATGTTTGAGAGAAATGTATGTTCTTAAGTTTTCTGGTGACTGAAAATTGGGCCAATTTGTTCTTCTCCCCTTACTTTTGCAGTATATAAACACCAAAGAAGAGCTACGTCGGATCAGGCCAAGACTCCATCTAGTCCAGCATTCTGTTCACACAGAGGCCAATCAGGCCCCTGTTGGAATTTGCTGACTTTTAATGGTGCCCCAGATGTGCCCAGTGGAGTGGTTGGGGTATCTCTGCTAATAGTAAGAGCTGACTGGGATTGCAGAATTCTCCTCAGGAGACCAAAAGACATTAATGTCTTATGGCCAATGTAACGGAAAAGGGAAATTTATGTGTTGAATGGCGTTAGCTTCCAAATGCTAAGGCTGACAGGGGAATGAAATCAGAGGCTTTAAGTGTGAAAAAACAAAACCAAGGCACAAGTCTGGAACTATCCTCGAGTCATGGGAGATTCAAGCATGAAATGGGCAGAACAGAGTTATCCCATGTGGTTTCATGTTTCCTAAATGCTGGTGTTTTCTCTGCCATTCTAGCTTCATCCTTTCCTGAGAAATCCCCATGTTAACAATAGGTCCATCATGGATGGAGTGTATTTGGATGAGAATGGAGACCTGGCAGTCAACATGGACATCGTGTACTCAGTGGTGCTTCCCAATCGGTCTGTCATGAGAGTGAAACTTGCGAGTATGGAAAGACAGGATTCCTCAGGCCTCAAGTTCACCATTCATCAGGATGCCATTGTGGGGAAAACCCCCAAGGTAGGGAAAATCATTCATTTCATTTCACTCTGTTTGCCATCTCTTAAGCTCTAATAACTGTGACAGACTCGACCTGCAGTTCCAGACAGCAGGCTCATAGAGCTACCAATCAGAAAGCATCATCCAGCAATTACATCTTTCTTTCTTTAATGGATATTCTGTGGGAAGTCTAAAGATCGAATAAGCAGTTGGATAGAATACATGGGTATGATGTGTTTCATCTGCACTCCCCCCACAATAATATTCTGTGAATGAGACAGGGCAATAGCTCTGCAAAACCACGTATGGAAGTCCCTCTGTAGGTCTGCCTTTGAATCCCTGTCAATTTTCCAATAAGCCTGGAAGGCAATGGGAGACATGAAACGGGTCTACCAAATTATGCATGGTGTGGAGAATGTAGATAGAGAGACTTTTTCTCCCTCTCTCAAAATACACGAATCCAAAGTCATACTATGAAGCTGATTGGTGGGAGATTCAGTAATAATAAAATGAAGGACCTCTTCACATATTGTGTAGTTAACCTATGGAATTTGCTACTACAGGATATAGTGAGGGGCACCAATTTGGATGGTTTAAAAAGGCGGTTAGACTAGTGCCTGGAGGAAAGGGCTATCAATGGCTAGTAGTCTTTTTTATCATTTTGTATTTGGAATTTTAACAGAACAAAACAGACAAACAAACAAAGGAACAAAACAAAACAAAATTAAGAAATATAACAACATAATCTAAAATCCCCAGTTTCAAATATTTAGGGATGGCGGAGAATTTCTCCCCGAATCGTCGGGGGGCCGAGCGCCAATGCATTCGGCCCCCCAAAAATCGGCGGTGAAATTCTCCACCCCCCCGCCCCCCCCGGGATGGGACTTACCTTTGGCGATTGTCCCTCCCGGCGGCGGGTCCTGGTGGCGGTTCGTCGGCCTTTTGTCGGGGGCAGGGGCGGCAGCCGGTATTCCGACCAGCTGCCGCCGCCGCCATTACAAAGTGTAAAAAAAAGAAAAAAACCCGTGATAGGCTATGTAACGATTTACGTAGCCTATCACGGCTAGATCTCCAAAGTCAGCCATGATAGGCTATGTAAATGGTTACGTAGCCTATCACGGGTGACTTTGAAAAAAATAAATAAAGCGCGTACGGAAATGGCGGTGCCCATAGGGCGCCACCATTTGCGTTCCTTATTTGGTCCCGGTAGTCTCTAGCCGTGATAGGCTACGTTAATCATTACGTAGCCTATCACGGGTTTGTTCTTTGTTTTTTTAGACTTTGTTTCGCGGCCGGGGAGACGGGGCGCTTCTCCCCGGCCTGAATTTCGGCCGGGTGAGGCAGAAAGCCTCCCCCCCCCGGCCTGAATTTCGGCCAGGCAAGGCAGGACGGCTCCCCCCCCCTCACCTGAACTGCGGGGGGAGAAGCGAAGCACCTCCCCCCCACCGCGAAGCACCCCTGCGAAAAGGTAAGTGACTTTCGTACATCCCTACAAATATTACAATATTCTTGTTGTTCAGTTGTTCAGTCATGTCCAGCTCTTCGTGACCCCATGGACTATAGCACGCCAGGCCTTCCTGTCCTGTGCTCTCTCCTGGAGGGTGCTCAAGACCATATTCATTGCATCAGTGATGCTATCTAGCCATCTCATCCTCTGCCGCCCCCTTCTCCTTTTGCCTTCAGTCTTTCTCAGCATCAGGGTCTTTTCCAGAGAGTTTTCTCTTCGCATGAGGTGGCCAAAATATTTGAGCTTCAGCTTCAGTATCTGTCCTTCCAATGAGCAGTCAGGGTTGATTTCCTTTAGGATTGACTGATTTGACCTCCTTGCAGTCCAGGGGACTTGTCAGAGTCTTCTCCAGCACCACAGTTCGAAAGCATCCATTCCTCGGCTCTCAGCCTTCCTTATAGTCCAGCTCTCACAGCCATACATTACTACTGGGAAAATGATAGCTTTGATTAGATGGACCTTTGTTGGCAAGGTGATGTCTCTGCTTCTTAATATTCTGTCTAGGTTTGCCATAGCTTTCCTCCCAAGGAGCAAGCATCTTTTAATTTCATGGCTACAGTCACCGTCTGCGGTGATCTTGGAGCCCAAGAAAATAAAATCTGTCACTGCTTCCATTTCTTCCACTTCCATATGCCAGGAAGTGATGCGGCAAGATGCCATGATCTGAGTTTTTTTAATGTTGAGTTTCAAAGCAGCATTTGCACTCTCCTCTTTCACCCTTAACAAGAGGCTCTTTAGATCCTCTTCACTTTCTGCCATTAGGGTGGTATCACCTGAGGTTGTTGATAATTCTCCCGGCAATCTTAATTCCAACCTCTGATTCATCCAACCCGGCATTTCTCATGATGTACTCTGCATATAAGTTATATAAGCAGGGCAACAATATTCAGCCTTGTCGTACTCCTTTTCCAATTGTGAACCAATCGGTTGTTCCATGTCTGGTTCTTACTGTTGCTTCTTGACCCTCGTACAGGTTTCTCAGGAGACAGGTCAGGTGGTCTGGTACCCCCATCTCCTTAAGAATTTGCCACAGTTTGTTGTGATCCACTTTAGTCTTTAGCGTAGTCAATGAAGCAGAAATAGATGTTTTTCTGGAATTCTCTTGCTTTTTCCATGATCCAGCAAAGTTGGTGATTTGACCTCTCATTCCTCTGCCTCTTCAAAACCCAGCTTGTACTTCCGGTAGTTCTCAGTTCGCATACTGCTGAAGTCTAGCTTCTAGGATTTTGAGCATCACCTTGCTGGCATGTGAAATGAGCGCAATTGTATGGTAGTTTGAACACTCTTTGGCATTGCCCTTCTTTGGAACTGGAATGTAAACTGAATTTTTACAGTCTTGTGGCCATTGTTGAGTGTTCCAAATTTGTTGATATATTGAGTGCAGTACTTTAACAGCATCATCTGTTAGGATTTTAAATAGCTCAGATGGAATACTGTCATCTCCACTAGCTTTGTTGTTACTAATGCTTCCTAAGGCCCACTTGACTTCACTCTCGAGGATGTCCAGCTCAAGTTCAGTGACCACACTATCATGGCTATCAGGGACATTCAGATCTTTCCTGTATAGTTCTTCTGTGTATTCCTTCCACCTCTTCTTAATCTCATCTGCTTCTTTTAGGTCCCTGCCTTCTTTGTCCTTTATCATGCCCGTCTTTGCACAAAACGTTCCCTTGAGATCTCCTATTTTCTTGAAGAGATCTCTAGTCTTTCCCATTCTGTTGTTTTCCTCGATTTCTTTGCATTGTTCATTTAAGAAGGCCTTCTTGTCTCCCCTTGCTATTCTCTGGAACTCTGCATTCAGTTGGATAAATCTTCCCCTTTCTCCCTTTCTCCCTTTCTCCCTTGCTTTTTGCTTCCCTTCTTTCCTCAGCTACTTGTAAAGCCTCATCAGTAGGGATGTCAGAGAATTCCGCCACGGATCTTGGTGAGGCCTAATGCCAGTGCATTCGGCCCCCCGAACTCCGAAGTGGAACAGCTTGCCACCCCCCCCTCCCCCCTGGATCCCCCCCAGGAAAAGACTTACCTGGGTGGATGTTATGGACGGCGGAGGCTCCGGCGGAGGCTTCGGCGGAGGCAGCGACGGCAGCCGGTCTTCCGACCGGCCGCCGCCACCATTTGCAGTCTTCCCCCCCCCATTTGTGATAGGCTATGTAAAGACTTACATAGCCTATGACATCTGGGTAAAAAAAAAAAAAAAAGCGTATGCAAATGGCGGCAGCTACGGCTGCCGCCATTTGCATTCCCTATTTTTGGTTGTCTTAGTCTACGGAAATGTTTACACAGACTAAGACGGCGATACTAAGGGGGAACGCAAATAGCGTAGCATTTTTTTTTTTTGGACCCAGAAGTGATAGGCTATGTAAGTCTTTATGTAGCCTATCACAGCTGAATACAGGGATGCAAACAGCGGCAGCTACTGTTTGCATTTGCTTCCCTGCTAGCCATTTGCATCTCTGCTAGCCAGCGGCCGGATGTCCAGCTGCTGGTGGAGCCGGCCGGTGGCTCCGCGGAATCCCCGCCGAGTGCAGCCGGCCAGCCAGGATTCTAGGGGGGAGGATTCCAGGGGGAGGGATGGAGTGCCTCCCCCCCCAGAACCCGGCGGAGCCAAGTAAGGGGGGTTTCGTACATCCCTACTCATCAGACAGCCACTTTGCTTTCTTGCATTTCTTTTTCTTTGTGATGGATTGAGTTGCTGTCTCCTGAACAATGTTATGGACCTCCATCCATAGTTCTTCAGGCACTCTGTCTATCAGATCTAATCCTTTAAATCTATTCCTCACCTCTACTGTATATTCATAAGGGATATGATTTCCTAAACAATATTGTTCTTTACAGCTTTGGACTTTCTTTTCACCACCAGACACATCCACAGCTGAGTGTCCTTTCGGCTTTGGCCCAGCCGCTTCACTCTTTCTGGCACTCCTTGGAAATTCCCTCTGCTCTTCCCCAGTCATATATTGGACATCTTCCGACCTGAGGGGCTCAACGTCCGGTGTCATCTCTTTTAGCCTTGTAATACGTTCCATGGGGTTGGAACATTTAGCATGTTGTTGACTCCTCTCTGCACCACGGGTAATAAATTGGCCAGGAGGAGTTTGAGAAGTCCTCTCTTGATTATTTGGTTGCCTTTCTCAGCAACCCCATTTGATGGTGGATTTATTTATTCATTTATTGCATTTATATCCCGGCTTTGTTCCTCTTGCAAGGAACCCGAGATGGCTTACACTATCCTCCTCTCCATTTTATCCTCACAACAACAACCCTGTGATGTAGGTTAATGCTGCTTAACTGGTGCGGCCCAACCAATCAACATGTGCAAGGCATTCCCTGTAGCCCCAGCTGTCACATCCTGCTGTGGCAAAATCCATGTGAACCTGGTACAGGCACCAACAACTACTTACTGATGCATATAGCCATGAGATGGAGGCAAGGGACCTATGTGATCCAAATATAAAACATGACATGATGAAAAGGTTCCCCTGAACAGTGGCGCTGGTGCTGGTTGCTGAACATTAGAAGGATTGGTTTGCAAACAACTAATGCAATTAGCAACATGCTCCGAATCTAAAATTCAATAGAGATGACAACTAGGAAAATGGAGGCACCAGGGGTATTAAACATGGGATCAAAATCCATTTATTTCTATTGCATGCACTTGGACTTGGTTAGAAACTTCAAATGAGATACTATCAGTGGAAGCTCATGGCCCCTGTTCCACTGGGGCTGTGAATCCTTTGTGGGCGGGGCTGTAAATGCCTTCTGGGCTTCAGCCAGAACCCCCCAGAACTCTAAAGGAGCTATCCATTTCTGGGGATAGGGATCAGCACTTTGGATAGCTCCTTCAGAATGCAGTCTGGTTCTGAATGAAATCAGAATGCATTCACAGCTCCACTGAAAGTGGAGCCACCAGTCTCCAGGGAATCAGAGGTCCTGCTTGGTCTGTGTCTCATTTCTGTACATACATCAGTGCTACACATTTGCCTTGCTGGTCCTTCTTTTTAGACCCTACCTCGTTCACAGTGCATCAAAAGCTGTCGCCCTGGATCCGTCAAGGTGGTTCAGGAAGGAAAGCTGGTTTGCTGCTATGAATGTGTTCCCTGTGCAGAAGGGACTATCTCTGCTAAAGAAGGTGGGTGACTTCTGTGAAAAGGGCAGTCCATTGGGCGAATGGCAAATGTGCCCTTAAACTAAGTAATTTATTTCTTAAAAGAAATGCTGTCTCTAACTGTGCAATCCAGGACTCAGAAGGAAGTGTGGGACCCAGTTACTTCTGTTGGCTGTCGAGCATCTAAGGGCGGAATGCTGCTCCTGCTGTTTTCTTTCCTGGTCTTTCCTCAGCCTCCTCAGGATCTGTCTTTTTCTATGCCTCTCCGCAGTTTCCTCAGAATTAATTTAGAATGAATCCAATTAATTAAAATTATTCAATAAATAGAATAATTAATACAACAATAATTAAAAAAAACCCTTCATGAATTATCATTCCAGTTGACCTCCAAACGGGGATAGTCTGCACCTGTGCTTCAGACCTCACTGATTTTCCAAACTTGCTAGCTTCCTTGGACATCTGGGCAGACATCTATTGTGTATCTAGTACATAGTGTATCTAGTAGTATTCAGTAGGAAATCTCATTGTTGAAATCATGTTTTCATCCCGATTATAAGAACTGTTAACAACACCCTTACTTGTCATGGTGTTAATTTTTATCCCCTCCAAAAATTTCTTCTTTTTTAATATCTTCTAAAAGAAAGGCATTAAGATTCTTAACAACGTAGATCAACAATATATCAGACTAAACCTTCATCAACGCAAACTACCAAAATGGCACACGTTATAAATTAACCACTCACTCAAGCTACATCAAAAATACATAAAGTTCCTAAATTATTGGTACATACCATAAGTCATCACGCACAAAGTTGAATTATTGCCAAGGCTCACCCAGGATTGGTGCTTTAACTGCTTTACCTTACTCCCTTCAGTACGAATCAAGGGGTCCTCCTGGCTCCTCTCAAGTTTTGTATGGTGGGCTGTTTGGTGGGTTGGAGGGGTTGAATCTGTTGGGAAACTGGAGTGTGAGGAGATTCCTCATGCATTGGTGACTCAGGAAATCCCTCCCCCTCCCCGACACATAGGGTTGATGCAGGTGCCTGAATGGGTCTGAGAGCCTGGTGGGTTCTCCCATACTTGGCCTGCCAGACCCTGCTCACCAAGCTGTGGACTGCTGAGCGACCCACTGCCCAGCGCCCTAGAGCTCGGCAGCATCCAGGATCAGCTCAGCCCGTGTTGCCATCACTGCTGCTTCCTTCTCCCCCTCCCAGCTTGGCTACCACAGTGGCAGCATCAATGGTTAGGGCAGAAGGATGACAAGAGGGGATTCCTTCTTGTCCTCCTCGTGCCCCACCAATGCCGCTATGGTAGCTGGGATGGGAGGAAAGAGGAGAGGTGAGTAGCACTCCTTTCTCCTCCTCCCCTCATTGTGGCTACCACAGCGGCAACAGTGCTGGTGAGACAGGAGGACTTACTGAGCCCATCTGCTTGCATGCGTCCTTCCTCACCTGGTTTGACCTTTCATTCTGAAACTTGAATGTCAGGATGATTGGAGGGAGATTGTGGGAGAAAAAATCAAGCTGAGCTGAAAAACAAATATACAAAAAGTCACTCTCTGGCAACTCCTGAAGAGTAGGGGTGGACGAAAGTCACCTGTCCTCGAAGGCCGTTCGTGGTGGGGGGGAACGCTTCGCTGCTCCCCCCGCGAAGATCAGGCCGGGGGGGGGGAGGCTTCCCGCCTCGCCCGGCCGAAATTCAGGCCGGGGGGGAGGCTTCCCGCCTTGCCCGGCCGAAAGTCAGGCCGGGGAAGAGGCGCCTCGCCTCGCCCGGCCGCGAACGCGAAAGAAAGAAAAAAAAAAAACTTCCCCTGATAGGCTATGTGACGATTCACGTAGCCTATCACGGCTAGATCTGCAAAGTCAGCCGTGATAGGCTACGTCAATCGTCACGTAGCCTATCACAGGTGACTTTAAAAAAAAAAAAAAAAGTGCGTACGCTAATGGCGGCCCCCATAGGGAGCCGCCATTCGCGTTCCTTATTTAGTCACTGTAGTCTACGTAAATGTTTACGTAGACTACGGCGAAAATAAGCACAATGCAAATAGCGTTGCCCTTATTTTCGCCATAGTCTACGTAAACATTTACGTAGACTACAGCCACCAAATAAGGAATGGGAATGGAGGCTCCCTATGGGGGCCGCCATTATCCGTACACTCTTTTTTTTTTTTTTTTAAGTCACCCGTGATAGGCTACGTGACGATTCACGTAGCCTATCATGGCTGACTTTGCAAATCTAGCCGTGATAGGCTACGTGAATCGTCACGTAGCCTATCAGGGGAAGTTTTTTTCTTTTTTTTTTCATTACAATGGCGGCGGCGGCACCCGGTCGAAAGACCGGCTGCCGCTCCCCCCTCGCTTGAACACCCGCCGAACCGCCGGCCGGACCAGCCACCGGGAGGGACATTCGCAAAAGGTAAGTCCCATCCCGGGGGGGTGCGGGGGGCGGGGTGTGTGCGGAGGATTTCTCCCCGAAACTTGTTCGGGGGGCCGAACGCGTTGGCGCTCGGCCCCCCGAAGTTTCGGGGAGAAATTCTCCGCCATCCCTACTGAAGAGACCAAGCCCTCATCACCTAAAGCACTGTTTCTGTTTTTCTTATATTGGGGTCAGTGGGAAACTATTTTTGTTTTCCAAAGTTTGATTTCATTCAGTTGATGAGAGTGGCGAAAATGGCCTGTCGAGGCCACCCACCGCTGTGCACAACAGTAGACTTACAAAAAACAAGAGCCTCCATCTGGCGTTAAAATGGCTCCCGCAAAGGAGGAACTGCAGAGGAAAGATGCATGTGAGCCAGGACTGGATACAAGCAGGAAGATCCCCAGCTCTCCAGGGTCTCACACAGCCCAGCTCAACTGGGCGAGTGGTGGCAGCGGCTGGAGCACTCCCAGAATGCGGATGCAGTTGTGTCTGTCCGTCCCTACCCACATCCCACATTTCTCAGCAGATTCAGCCCACCCATCCACCAATTGGCCAAGCAGTTTCATCTTTCTTCTTCTCAGACACTAAGGATATGAGGTAAAGAGCGGGGGGGGGGGAGAGAGAGGGGGCAAGCTACTGAGAATACTGAGGCTTATGTTCAACCCACTGACTATCTTCACATTTAAAAAAAACAACCACCATCTTATTTTAAAGACTAAATGTAATTACACTTTGAAAACAAAATAGTTTCCTTCTGACCCCAATATAAGAAGAACAGAAATGGTGTTTTAGATGACAAGGGCCTGTTCCCTTCAGGATTAGCTACAGAGGGACTTTTGTTTGCTTGTGTGTGTTTTTTTCAACTCAGCCTGATCTTTCTCCCACAATCTTCCTCCAATCATCCTGAAAGTCTGAAGCAAAACTGTCCTGTTTCAGAATGCTTGGTCCAACCATGCCAATAGCATAGTGGTTAGAACACAACATTACAATGGTGGAATTTTCAATTTACAGACCGGCCTGAGAAGACTGTCATTTCCCTAACAAAGGAGGAGATATTTGGCAATTTTTGGAGCACTGTAAAGGCAGTCCCCAGGAATACTCCTGGAACCACCAACCTATCCAAACCCCAATCTTGCAAGGATGTGATTTGCATAGACTCATATTTAAACTCATGAAATTCAAACTGGTTTGTTCACAGGTGAAAAAAATGAAAAAGAGGAGAAC
The DNA here is from genome assembly GCF_057233095.1 of Heloderma suspectum. Taxonomy (NCBI): domain Eukaryota; kingdom Metazoa; phylum Chordata; class Lepidosauria; order Squamata; family Helodermatidae; genus Heloderma; species Heloderma suspectum. The sequence goes on from NC_139459.1 coordinate 398,519,596, forward strand.
CAACAGTCCTGAGCTGTGCACTGTACAAACTTAAAGTTTACTCCAAGTCATACTTGAAACATATATTGTACGGAATGTAAAAGGACCAAGATCGCTAAGGAGATTTTATTCTTGTTCTTTCCAGATGCCGACCATTGCACCAAGTGCCCAGAAGATCAGTATCCAAACAATTACCATAATCAATGTATCCCCAAGCTTATAATGTTCCTGTCCTATGAAGAACCTTTGGGGATCATTCTAGCTTCCTTAGTCCTATTCCTGACCTTAATCACAGGCTTTGTCTTAGGAATCTTCATTAAATTCCTCGAAACCCCAATAGTCAAAGCCAACAACCGGGACCTTTCCTGCATTCTCCTCGTCTCCCTCCTGCTTTCCTTCTTGTCCTCTTTTATGTTTATTGGACAGCCAAGCAAATTGGCATGCCCTTTCCGACAAACAGCCTTCAGCATCATCTTCTCAGTTACTGTCTCTTCTGTGTTGGCCAAAACAATCACTGTGGTGCTGGCCTTGCTGGCCACAAAACCAGGGAACAGGGTAAGGAGATGGTTGGGGAAGAGTCTGGCCATTTCCATTGTCAATTCTTGTTCCATTGTCCAAGTTCTCATCTGCACCACCTGGTTGGGGATCTCTCCACCCTTCCCAGACTCCGACATGCACGCACAGCCTCGACACATCATCCTGCAATGCTCTGTCTCCATGTTTTATACTGCCCTTGGCTACATGGGCTTTCTGGCTGCCATCTACTTCACAGTGGCTTTCCTAGCCAGGAAGCTGCCCAGGGCCTTCAATGAAGCCAAGCTGATCACCTTCAGCATGCTGGTGTTTTGCAGTGTTTGGGTATCCTTTGTGCCCACCTACCTGAGCACCAAGAGGAAATACATGGTAGCCGTGCAGGTCTTCTCTATCTCGGCCTCTAGTGCTGGGTTATTAGGATGTATCTTCATACCGAAGTGCTACATGATTATACTGAGGCCGGATTTGAATACAAAGGAGCACATTATTACACATGTAAAAGTATAAATTTGATGTGTGTTTTTATCACACACTCAAATATTCTGTTATTGTTGACTTTGATCTCTCAGCACATAGCAAAACAGGCTTCATTCCAGCTCTGGAAAAGCACCAAAGTAAACATTTTTGCCATTTTTACCAAAGTAAACTTTTTTGCCATTTTCATCCTGTGACCAACCAAAGAGGTTTGTTTTAACTCTTTAAGTGTGGCTTTTCATACTCTGTTGTTAAATTGTTGTTCGATTTAACCACTGTAAAAGACCCTGGAGACCCCTTTGAGGGCAGAACAGCGGTACAGAAATGTTGTACCAATAAATGAAGAAGCAAACTAACAAATAAAGCGTGAAAACCAGGCTTGATGCTCAAGGCAGTACTGTAGATTAGACAGAGAACCATCACCATATTGCTCTCCAGATGTCATCCCTCAACCTCTTCCCCCCTACCTGGATGAGGCAAGGAAATAGCACCTGAAAAACCTCCTCTGCAAGCACATTTTGCTGATTGGCTTTGGTATGATCTCATTGTGTTGGCTTTCCTGCCTTTAGCCCTTGTGGAGGAATAAAAGAAGGGAGAGAAAAGGTGAAGTAGTGCTGGTGCCGAAGAGGTAAATGGGTTTCAAACTCATGATCTGAGTACTTGATTTAGAGGGAGGGTGGAAGGATGGAGCTCTCCTTGATGGATGTTCTGCACCACTCATAGCACCGGAATGTCTATAGTCATAATGTTTAATCTCAACACTCAGGGTCAAAACACAGTGTACATTAAACATGACAAGCATCTATATCTTTTTTCCTCATTTTCACACAAGAGTTGGCACAGGACCCCAATCTGGATTCGGTCCCTATCAGGGGTGACAGGTGGTGTTTTAAGATCCCCTAGCCCTAAGGAAATGGACACACAATGGTCTTTAGGATTTATTTGTACACCCTGATGCTTCTTAACCAAAGTTCTTACAATGTTCTTATGATGTTCTTAACCAACATTCTTACAATATATTTAAAAATATAAAATATATTTAAAATGCAACAAAAAGAGACGACTTATTAGAGAGGGCCAAAAAGTCCACCTCTGCCCCCCCACTCAACTTCCCCTTTGTTGCTTCATCCTTGGGCCACAACAAATCTCAGAGGAAATAGCTTGAATCTGGGGTGTATGGATTCCCCACCATCTGTTCCAGTGGGGAATCCGGGGGGGGGGAGGTGATCCATTCCTCCCCCCTGGAATCCTCCGGAGTGGCTCCAATCAGTGAGGATTCCAGGGGGGGAACCAGCTTGGGGGTCGCTTACCTTCCCTATTGCCAGCCAGAGCTGTTCACCTCCTCCCTGTCCCTGCCATGTCTTTTCTTTAAAAAAAGAAAAGAAAGGTGATTGGCAGGATGTGCCCATAGACTTAGACACAAATAGAGTCATGAATCTTGCATCTAAGCCTATGTGTCCTTAGGCTTATACGCAAGATTCATGACTCTATTTGCGTCTATGGGCACATCCTGCTGATTGCCTTTTTTTTTTTAAAGAAAAGACACGTCAATCAGCAGGGACAGGGATGAGGTGAACGGCTTTGGCTGGCAAGAAGCAGCCGAGTGCTGTTTCACCTCCAGTCCTCCTGGAGCAGAGGTAAGTGGTCCCGATTCGCTGCAGATTCCTGAGCCTGGATTCCAAAGAATTCGGCCTTATTTGAATCTGCAGCAGATTTCTTTGACTTCCCTGGTGCTCGCTCGGTTTGATGAGCTCCTCCTAGCCCTCAGGAAACAAATTCATTCCCTTGAAGCCAAGGTTGCTGACTTGTAGAAGCTAAGAGAGGCAGAGAGGTTGGTGGATGTCACGGGCATAATAGCAGTGTCCCAGTCCCTGGCTGACAGCACCTCTGCTGTCATGGAGAATTGGGGCTCAGGGAAGTAGGGCATCATTCTGTGGAAGAGGGAAACAAATCCTCAGAAGATGAACCAATGGAGTAGAGGAAGGATTTAACTTGGCACTGAAATGATAACAATGATGGTGCTGGGGGGGGCTCACTAGGGAGGTGGTTCCATAATTAGGGGGCCACCACTGAGAAGGCCCTCTCCCTTATTGCCACCTTCCAAGCCTCCCTTAGAGGAGGCATCTCGAGGAGGGCCTTAGGGGAAGAGTGTATTAAATGTAGGGATGTACAAAAGTGACTTACCTTTCACGGATTATGTTGATGGTGGGGGGGAGGTGTTTCATCCCTCCCCCCGGAATCCTGGTGGGGGGGAGGCACTCCGTTCCTCCCCCCGGAATCCTCGAAAGGCCAGCTGTGCTCCGCAGCAGCTCCGTGGAGCAGCCGGCCAGGCCCGGCCTGGCCAGGCCAGAGCCATCCGCAGCCAGATTTCCGGCCGCGGAGGGCTCTGTGTAAAAAAACACAAAAAACCGCGTACGCAAATGGCGGCAGCTGCGGCCGCCGCCATTTGCGTTCCTTCTTTTTGGCTGTCTTAATCTGCGTAAATATTTACGTAGACTATGACGGCGAAAATCAAGGGGAACGCAAATAGCATAGCGGGCGCTATTTGCATCCCTTTTTCATTCACCGTTTTAGCCTACGTAAATCTTTACGTAGGCTAAAACGGCGAATCAAAAGGGGACGCAAATAGCGCCCACTACACTATTTGTGCTCCCCTTGATTTTCGCCGTGATAGTCTACGTAAATATTTACGTAGATTAAGACGGGTAAAAAGAAGGAACGCAAATGGCGGTGGCCATAGCCGCTGCCATTTGCGTACACGTTTTTTTTTTAACCCACCCCCAACCATGATAGGCTACGTAAAGATTTATGTAGCGTATCACGTCTTTTTTTAATTTTTTTTTAAACCTAGCCATGATAGGCTACATAAATCTTTACTTAGCCTATCACATCTTTTTTTTTTTTCACAAGCCTGGAAATAGCGGCGGCAGAAGCCGGTCGGAAGACCAGCTGCCGCCACCGCTGCCAAAGCCGCCGCCGGAGCCACCGCCAGAGCTGCCGCCGCCTGGAAGATCCGCCCCAGGTAAGTCTCCTCCCGGGGGGGATCCGCGGGGGGGGGGTGGCAGGCTGTTCCGCCACAGATTTCGGGGGGCCGAATGCACTGGCATTCGGCCTCACCGAGATCCATGGCAGAATTCTCTGATATCCCTAATTAAATGAGTAGTTTCATGCCTTCACACAGCACATAATTAAACTATGGAATTTGCTACTACAAGATGTAGTGATGTCCACCAATTTGGCTGGCGTTAAAAGTGGGTTGGACAAATTCCTGGAGGAAAAGGCTATCAATGGCTACTTGTCCTGATGGCTATGTGCTACCTCCAGTAGCAGAGGCAGTGAGCTTATGTACACCAGTTGCTGGGGAACATAGGTGGGAGGGTGTTGTTGTGCTCATGCCCTGCTTGTGGGTTCCTGGTTAGCAGCTGGTTGGCCACTGTGTGAACAGAATGCTGGACTAGATGGACCCTTGGTCTGATCCAGCAGGGCTCTTCTCATGTTCACATGTTCTTATTACATCAGATATTGTGGTCCTAAGCTTGATAAAGCTTTATAGGTCAAAACTAGCAACTTGAACTGGTCTCAGAAACATGCAGGAAGTCAGTCCAAGAGGGCCAGAATCAGTGTTATATGTTCAAATCTCCTTGTCCCTGTTATCTATCTGGCTGCTGCATTTTCATGAGCTGAAGCTTCTGAACTGTCTTCAAAGGCAGTCCCACATAGAGTGCATTGCAGTAATCTAACTTGGAGGTTACCAGAGCATAGATGACTGAAGCCAGGTTATCCCTGTCCAGATAGTGGCTTCCTTGAGCCACCAGCCAAAATTTGTAGAAAGCACTCTGTGCCACAGAGGCCACCTGAGTCTCATGGGACAAATATAGTTTCAGGAGAATCCCCAAGCTATGACACACATAAGGAACTGGGAGCTTTGGACCTGGGAATAAGCCTTGAACCATCTCTCTCATGTCTCAGCCCACCTTTTCCAACACAGTCTGCTTAATTGGGCTCGGATCCCTGCCAGCAGGAGCAGTAACTAATGATGATTTATTTATTTATTTATTGCATTTATACCCCGCCTTTCTCCCTCTCGCAAGGAACTCAAGGCGGCCTACATTATCCTCCTCCTCACCGTTGTATCCTCACAACAACAACCCTGTGAGGTAGGTTGGGCTGAGAGTCTGTGACTGGCCCAAAGTCACCCAGTGACAAGTCCACCCATGATGATGGCCTCTTCAAGGCCACTTTCACTCACAGCAAAGTGATAAGAGGTTTGTCCAAAAAGCCATTTGTCAAGCAGTCCGAACATCACAACAGGCAAAGTTCTGAGCAGGCAGGTATCCAGACAAGGGTGAAGCAAGAGGCAAAGTTAGATTCAGTATGAATTTTCAAGGGAGTCCAATTTCCAAGGAAGAAGTTCAGGATCACTGAGGATGCATGAACACCGCAAGCATGCAAAGACATTGTTTCCAACCAACGCTGGGCCTGGCCTTGCTGGCTGATATACAGGCCCTAGCTGGACATGCCCAACTGCCAGCTGTGAAGCCAGCTACATAAGGATGGCCTTCATGGAGCCAAGATCCTTGCCTTCAACCTCACGCTTCTCCGAAAATGCTGGTCCTGCTCTCTGTGCCTCATTTGTCATCGTTCGTGAAGGCTGGGTTGTCTCATCACATCAGGCTCATCCTGATCCCTCCCCCTCCCCAACACATCCACCCCAGGTAGGCTTTGTCCCAGGGGGAATCCATGGGGGAGGGAGGCCATTCTGCCACAGATTTCGGGGGGCTGAATGCCAGTGCATTCGGCCTCACCGAAATCTCTGGTGGAATTCTCTGCCATCCCAACCACTAACAGTCTCCCTGCCCTGTTTTGGTCCAGCTGAAGTTTCTGGACCATTTTCAAAGGCAGCCTCATGTATAACACATTGCAGTAATACAGACAAGAGGTTGTCAGAGGATGGATAACTGTAGCTAGGCTATCTCTGTCCAGATAAGGATGTAGTTGGTATATCAGCCAACTACATATCAGTTTTTCTCTCCCGATGCTCTCAAGCCCCTGTGCCAGTTATGGCATGTACACACACACACACACACACACACACACAAAGTTGGGAGTTAGACGGTCATCCCTTTTTGACTGCTTCCCCGTTGACCGATTCCCTTGAAACACACATCACTGGAAAGCTTTTGATGTACAGATTCCAGGAATAACAACAGTTTTCACTGTAATTCATAGTTGGGAGTTAATGTCCATAAACTTTTTTTTTTTAAGTATTAGGCTATCTTCTATAACAATGTACTACGAAGTCAAGTACAATTAAATAAACATAATTTATAACAAATTGGAGCAAAATGCAATATGAACACACATGAAATCTCTATACACCTTTATGAACACAGCTGCAGGCCAAAGTACAATGATATGCCAGTAATGTACGGTCTGGAAACAAATCATGAAGGGATTAAGAGACACCTACAGGTAAAAGTAACCCAGTCAAACATTAGTTGTTGCCCAGAAAGAAATTCTAGCTGTTGAATTTAACAAAATAGCATTTATAAATTACTAGCATGCCCAGATGTCAAACACTTGCCCATAACAGTAACCGGCAAATGAACCATGAGTCTGAGACTGCCTCCTGCCACTACCCCACCAGCTCCTAGAGAAAAAGCTTTGTGCCCCCACCTGGATGCTTCCATGCCATGCCTGCATCAGCAGACCTGCATATGATGACCGCCTTTTGACGACAGCAAAGCTTTGGCCAGCCTTGCATCGGTCAGCATTTCAAACCAGCCCAGGAGCAGGAGGCAAACTGTGCCTGCCAGTATGTGTCCTGCAACCAATATCGACAGCATTGATATCAATAACTGTGTCAAGGTTTGTGAACACTGCGATGCCTTGCTTTTCAATGGTGAATCATCAGCTCTTTGCTGCCATGACGGAAAGGTTTTACTACTACCATTCATGGTTCTGGGCTTCATCCGCAACATTGAAACCAATGGCTCTGCTCTTGGCAAGCAATTCCTGAAGGACATTCTCAAGTACAACCCTAGGCTTTGCTTCCTTCTGTGCAGCACTCAAGATGGCACAGCCGTACGTTCTTGACACCAATGAGGACACTACGGCTCACCTAAAGTGAGCAGGGAACAGTACACTGGACCACACCTCGCTGGAGTCACTCCCTAAGCTGCTACTTAATGTTAACCCATAGACTAATAAGTACCGGCATGTCAGTGAAATTCTTGAGCAGGGGAATGCTGCTGCTAGGGATATACAAAAGTCACTTACCATTTTGAAGGGTGACATTCGAGGTGGGGGGGAAGTGCTCCGTCCCTCCCCTGAAATTCTCTCCGGCCGGCTCCGCTCCGCAGAGATTCCGTGGAGCCGCCAGCTGGGGCTGCCTGCAGCCGGACATCCGGCCGCTGGGCAGCCTGCAGGGACGCAAATGGCGGCTGCCATAGCCGCCGCCATTTGCGTCCCTGTATTTTGCTGTGATAGGCTACGTAAATATTTGCCTATCATGGCAAAAAACAAAACAAAACAGCGAATTCAAATGGCGGCGGCTACGGTGGCCGCCATTTGTGTTCCTCATTTTTCGCCGTTTTAGTCTACGTAAATATTTACGTAGACTATTACGGCAAAAAAAAGGGAACACAAAGGGCAGCCACTATGCCATTTGCGCCCCTCTTTTGCTGTAATAGCCTATGTAAATATTTACATAGGCTATCACGCCCCCCAAAAAAGGGAACACAAATAGCGGCCACCGTAGCTGTAGCCGCTGCCATTTGCGTTCCCTTTTTTTTGCTGTGATAGGCTACGTAAATACTTATGCAGCCTATCACGACTTCTGCAGGGATGCAAATGGTGTCCCTGCATTAGCCGTGATAGGCTACATAAGTATTTACGTAGCCTATCACGGCTATAGCGATGAAGTCAATGGCAGCCGTGGATGCGGCCACCATTCGCAAGTCAGCACGATTAGGGATGGCGGAGAATTCCGCCAGGGATTTCAGTGAGGCCGAATGCACTGGCATTTGGTCCCTCAAAATCTGTGGTGGAATGGCCTGCCGCCCGCCCCCCCCCGCGGATACCCTCGGGACGAGGCTTACCTGGGGTGGATGTTCCGGACGGCGGCGGGTCTGGCGGTGGGTCTGGCGGGGGGTCCGGCGACGGCAGCTGGTCTTTTGACCGGCTGCCGTGGCCGCCATTTACATCCTGGTCTTTGCCGTGATAGGCTATGTAAGTCTTTACGTAGACTATCACGGCAAGCCATAACCCCCCCCCCCCCGCAAAAAACCGGCGTATACAAATGGCGGCGGCTACGGTGGCTGCCATTTGCATTCCTTATTTTTCGCCGTTTTAGTCTATGTAAATATTTATGTAGACTATTACGGTGGGAAAAAAAGGGAACACAAATAGTGTAGTGGGCGCTATTTGCATTCCTTTTTTTCCTGCCGTTTTAGCCTACATAAATATTTACGTAGACTAAAATGGCAAAAAATAAGGAAAGCAAATGGCGGCTGCCATAGCTGCCACCATTTGCATCTGCTGGTTTTTTTTTTTTGGCCCAGCCGTGATAGGCTACGTAAAGACTCACGTAGCCTATCACGACTGCCTGGCTGGACAGAAATGGCGGCTGCTACAGCAGCCCCCATTTACGTCTGCACCAGCTGGTCCATGGCCGGAAATCCGTCTGTGGACGGCCCTGGCCGGCTGCTCCGCAGAGCCGCTGCAGAGCAGAGCCGGCCAGGAAGGATTCAGGGGGGGAGGAATGGATCACCTCCCCCCACTGTCAAGGATTCCAGGGGGAGGAACGGTGTGCCTCCCCCCCGACGAACACAATCCACGAAATGGTAAGTGACTTTCGTACATCCCTAAGCCCAAACGGCAGCGGGTAGGTGTCCCGTTTCATGCACCATTCGTGGGGTGGGGGGGTGGAGGGGCTTCGTTCCGCGATGGATTTTGGGAGGCTGAATGCACTGGCATTTGGCCTCACCGAGATCCATGGCGGAATTCTCTGACATCCCTACCTGCCGCACTTGCTGCTAGACATGCACCAATGGACCTATCACTGTGCTTCCATCAAAGCCACAGAACAATGAACACTATGGCTCACTCTGGATGCTAAAATGTTCCCTGTGTCTCTGAATTTGCTGCTGTGTTTGTTACCTTGGATGGCTTTCCTCTGCCTGGTTGTTGTCTGATAGTATGTGAAATGTGGTATAGACACCTACTTGCCATTTTAACTCTGCTAGGTGTGATGAATTTGTCCTTGCCTAGGGATTTGATGAAATGAGATTTTTCTATTTAGCTTCATCCTGGATCAGCAGTTAACATATCCCACTCCATTTCCCAACTTCATCTGCAGCATTGTCACTGAGGCTCTGCCCTTGGCAAGTAATTCCTTGCCAACAGACATTGCCAACAGACCTTCGCAAGTACAACACTGCCCTAGGCTTTGCTTCCTTCTACGTACCACTCAAGATGGCACAGCCACAAGGTCCCGGTCCATTTGTGATCAAGGTGCAAGGCTCAGTTCACCATCCGGTCGGCACTTTGCAGTCGGATGAGAGTCCAAGCTGTGGCCAGCTGTTCATTCTTGACACTGATGAGGTCACTAGAGCTCTCTTCGAGTGAGCAGAGAACAGCACACTGGACCTCACCTTTCTTGAGTCACTCCCTAACCTGCCACTTAATCTTAACGCTCATGCTAATAAGCACCGGCATGTCAGTGAAATCCTTGAGCATGAGAACGCTGCCACACTTGCTGATGGATGTGCACCAATGGATGTATCACTGTGCTTCCATCAGAACAATGGAACGATGAACACTATGGCTCACTCCGGGTGCTAAAATGTTTCCCGTGTCTCTGAAGCTGCTGCTGTGTTTGTTACCTTGGATGGCTTTCCTCTGGCTGATGGTGGTCTGATAGTATACCCTAAAGGTGGACAGTGCTGCAAGTTCTTCTTTGTGGAGAACCATGGCAACCCTTTGGTTTACCCTTTGCTGCACTTCCATGGTTTGGCTGGATGGTGTCCTGGAATGGCACATGTTGCAGCCAGGCAAACCAAGTTGGCGGCACTAGGGATGTCAGAGAATTCCACAACAGATCTCAGTGAGGCTGAATGCCAGTGCATTCTGCCCCCTGAAAACCATCGCAGAATGAAGCCCCTGCCCCCCCAACCCACAAAAGGTGTGCGGGACAAAGTGACGCCACCCCTACCCTACGGAAGGCGTGAGAAATGGAGCACTTACCTGCTCCTGTCCGGGCTGCTGTGTGAATGGCGGCCATCCTGTGGCCACCATTCGTGTCTTCCTCTTCAGCTGTGATAGGCTACATTAATATTTATGTAGCCTATCACGGCTAACGCAGGGATGCCATTTGCGTCCCTGTGGAGACGGTGATAGGCTACGTAAGTATTTACGTAGCCTATCATGGTGGTGTGGGGGGGGAAACCCAGCATATGCAAATGGTGGCAGCTGCCGCCATTTGCGTACGCTGGGGTTTTTTTCCCCCTGCCATGATAGGCTACATAAGTATTTACGTAGCCTATCACAGCTAGGGATGCACGAAAGTCACTTACCTGGTCTCGCAGCTTGCTTCGTGGTGGGGGGGAGGCGCTTCGCTGCTCCCCCTGAAGTTCAGGCCGGGGAGAGAGGCTTCCCGCCTCGCCCGGCTGAAATTCAGGCCGGGGGGGAGGCTTCCCACCTCGCCTGCCCGAAATTCAGGCCGGGGAGAAGCGCCCCGTCTCCCCGGCCGCGAACTTCAAAAGAAAAAAAAAACGCCCCTGTGATAGGCTACGTAACGATTAACGTAGCCTATCATGGCTAGATCTGCAAAGTCAGCCATGATAGGCTACGTTAATCGTCACGTAGCCTATCACGGGTGACTTTGAAAAAAAAAAAAGCGCGTACGCAAATGGCGGCCCCCATAGGGAGCCGCCATTCGCGTTCCTTATTTGTTCCCTGTAGTCTACGTAAAGATTTATGTAGACTACGGTGAAAATAAGGGCAACGCTATTCTGGGGGGAGTCGTGGAGCGCCTCCCCCCCCGGCGAGGATTCCAGGGGAGGGACGGAGCGCCTCCCCCTCCCAGCGGAACCCGGCGGAGCCAGTTCAGCGGGGTTTTGTACTCCCCTAGTTGGCACCTATCTGCCCACACCTGTATTTTGCCACGAACAACTCTACATTGCCATGAGTCATGTGCATTCATCGGCAAACCTCAAGATTCAAGTCATCAGTGGGCCAGAAGAACATTTATGCCAAGAGCATTGTATTTAAGGAAGGTTTTTTGAGATAAGAGACATAATACTTTGAGTGTTTCAAAAAACACAGTTAGTTAGGTTCAACCTTTCATTGGATTTGATTTTTCTCCATGAACTGCATTTGTGGGAATCCAACTTGTACATATGAATAAGAAAGTGAGTATTTGCACCATGATCTTCCACATGGACCTGGACAAGAAGTGGACCATCTGGATGGCAGAGATGAAGAAGTTAGAGAGTAGGCATAGATGGTAAATTCTCCCAATGGAAAATTTAAAGTCACCAAAGACTCCTGAGCAAACTTAGCAGTCATGGAATAACAGGAGAGGGCCTCTTACGAATCAGTAACTGGTTAAAGAACAGGAGGCAGAGAGTAGGAATAAATGGTAAATTCTCCCAATGGAGGGAAGTTAATGGTGGGATCCTACAGGGATCTGTATTGGAACCAATGCTTTTCACCTGCTCATAAATGATCCAGAATTAGGAGTAAGCATTGAGGTGGTCACATTTGCTGTTGATGCCAAGCAATCTGTGGTGGTTAAAACAACACGGTATTGCGAACAGCTCCAAAATAAGTTCTCCAAATGTTCAGAGTTGTAGGACATTTTTCTATCTAAACATGCATAGATTGTTCCTTAAATATGGCTAGATTCTCACAACCTTCTTAATGAGCATGCATAAAGTGCAAACATGTGATCAGTGTAATGTGTGATATGTCCCTAATGTAAGACATGACCCTTACATGTGATTTCCCTACCACACAGAAAGTAAGACAGAGAAACCTTGTGCTGCATTTCTGGTTTCAGAAAGGGGGTGTGAAGCCCTACTCCCCACCTGCGCATTCCACCGCACCACAAAAAAAATCCCTGAGAAACTAAGTGGATGTTATTTTAAAGAAGTAGGTGATTTCTTCTCTTTTTTTAGGGCTGTGCACCTCTTCGGCCTGAGGCCCGAAGCCCAAGTCGAAGCGGGCTGCTTCAGGTCACTTCAAGCCCCTTCTGAGCTGAAGTTCCTGAAGTGACCCTGAGTGGGTAAGGGGCTCTCTGAAGTGCCTCGGTGCGCTTTGGAGCTTTGGCACCCCTGGCCCATCTGCACTGGTGCCTCCAGGTCCTTACCTGAGTCGCCATCACCACCACCTCCCCCTCTCCTCCTTCTCTGCTGCCTCCGCTGCTGCCACCACCAGTGCCGCCATTTTTAAAATGGCGACTCCCTGCAAAAAGAGCCAGCGCACGTCCAGGCGTCAGGAGCTGGTGGCGGCGATGATGGTGGCTGCGGCCAAGGAGGAGGAAGAGGAGGTGGCAACCTACGGAGCTGGGGGGTTGCATGGGGGCATCAGGGCCCCCCGAAGCAGGATTCAGCCATCCAAATCCTACTTCGGATTAGGGGCTGAGTTGGGTCGGGGGCCTCCCGAATCAGCCCGAGCCAAATTGGGCCCTCTTCCAAAGCCACAAAGCAGTGGCTTCTGACTCAGATTGGGGGCTCCCTGCACAGCACTACTTTTTTTACTCACAATAAAGCTCATGGGACCAAATATAGACAGGACCCTAGGATAGTGGGTAGGGCATTTAACACTTTGCAATATGCCTACAATTCACATTACAACTGGATGCTGTTTTGGCAATGTAAATTGGAGGCATGGTTGGGGGATGAGCTGGATTGGGAGCACAGCAGGGGAGCACAAAGGATTACATTCTCCCTACCCCCCACCCCCGGGCAGGGGCCCAACAGTATAATCTCACATTGTGATGTCACATATAGACCTTGTACATATGAGACCTCTCTAACAGAATTCTTCTGGAAATCTTGGGAGTAGTGACAACATTCTATCTTCAGAGTATAACTAAGTATGCCCAATTTAACTTTACCAGCAGACATAGGGGTCACATGAAGCTGCTTTATCCGTAAAGGTCAGGCCAAGCTCACCTTTCCACTTTTACTCGCCCATGTCGAGAGTATAGTTGCATCAGTGAATTCTCATAAACATGTTTTTCTTCCAGCCATGCATTGTACATGGACCTGAACAGAGAGTTCAGGAAGATGCTGAAGAGATGCAACCTCTTCCCTTCATAATTATCCAAATCATAGTGATAAATTATTATTATTCTCTCCAGAGGGGTTTTTCGTAAGATTCCCTTCGAGTCCACAAACATAAACATCAGATTCAAGAGCAACGCTCAAGTGATGACTTACAATCAAGCCTGAAAAGACCTCTACATAAATGCCTTCTGTTCCACAGAGAGCCTTGGGGGATGGTTTAGGACTGGTGAGGAGGACTGCATAGGTGTGAGGTTTACTTCCAATCTTCTCCTTCAGGAGTGAAGCTTTGGCTGGCTGGGCTCCATTTCTATTAAGACATCAATGTCTTAATAGACACTGATGTCTATTAAGACTTCAGTCTTGTTAGGGGGCTTTGGCTTCTTCTAATCATTCTTCTAATTTCTTGTGAGGAGCAGGCGTAAGGGTGGAGGGAGTACTAGGCATACCCAGAATGATTCTGCTCTTGCTTCTGCTGCCCCAGGCAACCTGTAGGATGCTCAAGGTCAAATGCCCCTTGACTTTGAAAAGGGATAGACATAACCCATTGAATCATTACAAGCCAGGAGACTACCTCATTAGTGGTGTTACCTCTGCAGTAGATGCTGCGTTTATACCATACACTTTCAAGGACCCTCCCTCTAACAGATTCCACTGGTAAGTCATTATGCATGTGATGGAGTTTCTGCTACTCCACTAGATTTAATAAGCTCTAATCAGCTTTAATTCCCAGGGACTATACCTGCTATCTCGTACCTGGTAAATCGCTGCTCTATTTTGCCTTTGGAGGAAGACTTTGGGGATGCATGAACACTGAAAGACAGCATGCCATTTCAGAAGCTGCAGATGCAAGGGGTCCTTTTGAATTGTAGAGTTAAAGCACTCTCTTTTTAAACCATTCAGTGCATAGTCTGCTGATTCATTTTTTAAAAAAGGGTAGTAACATATTATAGGACATTTCAATCTAGGGCAGATAGAATCTCTTCTCCTTTCCCATAACTGCCTATTAAGATAGCAAATGTTAGTCTACAAACCAAGTCCTATGAGGAAGAGGAATGCTTGAAAGAGCTGGATAGGTTTAGCCTTGAGAAGAGAAGGTTAAGGAGAGATAAGGCAGCTCTTTTTTAAATATTGGAAGGACTGTTATGCATCAAATGGAGTAGAGTTGTTCTTCATACATCCACAATGCAGGACTAGAACCACTGGGTGGAAATGGTGGGAAGCTGATTTTGGTTAAACATTAGGAGGAACTTCCTAATGGTACAAGCTGTTCCACAATGGAACAAACTGCCTCAGGAAGTGGTGGGTCTCTCCCTGGAGTTATTTAAGTAGAAGCTGGATGGCCATCCATTATAGAAGTTGTAGTTGCACCCTGTAGAGCCTGGACTGAGCAAGGGGTTGGAGTAGATGACCTCTGAGATGCCTTGCAAGACTAAAATTCTATGATTCCTTTTCTAGTGATCTGCAATACTTTCATTGTGCAACATACTGCCAGCTCAGATCCTATCCGCATTTACATGGTTAGGATATTTTGCCCCAAAGTGCATCACTTGATACTTATTTACATTGAACTACATTTACCCTTTTGATTCTCATTATCCAGTTTGGTGAGATCCTTCTGAAGTTGTTCAGTATCCCCCACACACACACACACACTTTTTACAAAATTATAATGACCCTAAATAAGTTGGTGTCATCAGCAAACTTAGCCACCTCACTGCTCACTCATATTTCCAGATCACTGATGAACAACTTAAAAAGCATCGGCCCCAACAGAGAGCCTGGTGGGACCCCTTTGTCTACATCCTTCCACACGGAGAATTTACTATTTATTCCCTCTCTCTGCTCTCTGGTCTTCAACCAGATACTGATCCATAAGAGGACCTCTCCTCTTGTTCCATGACTGCTAAACTTGAACAGGACTCCTTGGTGAGGGATGTCTTCAAAAGCCTTTTGGAAATCCAAGTAAACAATGTCTAGGGGATCACCCCTGTCCACATGTTTATTGACACCCTTGAAGAATTCTAAACGGTTAGTGAGACAGGACTCATCTTTGAGAAAGCCATGGTGATTCCCCCCCCCAAAGCAGGGCTTGTCCTATATGCTTGATAATTTTAACTTTAAAAATGCTTTCTGCTAAATTACCCAGAATAGACATTAAGCTAGCCAGCCAGTAAATCAGTGGATTCCCCCAGGTCCCTTTTCTTTTCTTTTCTTTTCTTTTCTTTTCTTTTATTCACAGGTATTACACTGGCCACTGTCCCTGTTCTCTGGTAGAGAAGTCGATCTTAGGGACTTGTTACATGTTTATATGATAATATGTATGTGTGATTTTAGCTTCTCCATGTGTTTGCAGGTGATGTGCTGTTGTTGTGCCTGTTTGTGAGAGGGAGGCATGGTGGGAGAGCCACTATGATTTCACTTGATCTGTAGTTTGAGATAACAACCGTGGACTACATTCCATGTTGTTGTGAGTGTCACAGCTTTTTAACACCTCACAATACTAGACTATGTTGCATGACTAGTAAGTGTCTTGGAACTATGGAACAAGAGCCAGTGTGGTGTAGTGGCTAGACTAGAGTGCTGGACTGGAAGCCGGGAGATCTGGGTTCTAGTCCCCATTATAGCATAGAATCATAGCATAGAATCATAGCATAGTAGGGTTGGAAGGGGCCTATAAGACCATCGAGTCCAACCCCCCCCCCCCAATGCAGGAATCCAAGTCAGAGCATCCCTGACAGGTGGCTGTCCAGCTTCATAGAATCATAGAATAGTAGGGTTGGAAGGGACCTATAAGACCATCGAGACCCCCCCCCCTTAATGCACGAATCCAAGTCAGAGCATCCCTGACAGGTGGCTGTCTAGCCTCCAGTGTGGGAGAGCCCACTACCTCCCTAGGGAATTGGTTCCATTTTTGCATTGCTCTAACAGTCAGGAAGTTTTTCCTGATATAGCCATCTTGCCTAACAGCCAATGATAGCCTTCTCCTCCATGAATTTGTCTAATCCCCTTTTAAAGCCATCCAAGTTGGACACAGTCCCTACATCTTGTGGTAGTAAATTCCATAGTTTAACTATGTAATGTGGAAAGGAGTAATTCCTCTTATCTATCCTGAATCTCCCACCATTCAACTTCATTGGATGACCACAGGCATTAGTATTATGAGAGAGGGAGAAAATTTATCCCTTTCCATTTTTTCCACACCATGCATAATTGTATACACCCCTTGTTGTTGTTCAGTCATTCAGTCATGTCCGACTCTTCGTGACCCCATGGACCATAGCACGCCAGGCCTTCCTGTCCTGCGCTCTCTCCCGGAGTGTGCTCAAGTTCATATTCATTGCATCCGTGATGCTATCTAGCCATCTCATCCTCTGCCGTCCCCTTCTCCTTTTGCCTTCAGTCTTTCCCAGCATCAGGGTCTTTTCCAGGGAGTTTTCTCTTCGCATTAGGTGGCCAAAATATTGGAGCTTCAGCTTCATTATCTGTCCTTCCAATGAGCACTCAGGGTTGATTTCCTTTAGGATGGACTGATTTGACCTCCTTGCAGTCCAGGGGACTCGTAAGAGTATTCTCCAGCACCACAGTTCGAAAGCATCCATTCTTCGGCGCTCAGCCTTCCTTATAGTCCAGCTCTCACAGCCATACATTACTACTGGGAAAACCATAGCTTTGATTAGATGGACCTTTGTCGGCAAGGTGATGTCTCTGCTTCTTACTATGCTGTCTAGGTTGGCCATAGCTTTCCTCCCAAGGAGCAAGCGTCTTTTAATTTCATGGCTACAGTCACCGTCTGTGGTGATCTTAGAGCCCAAGAAAGTAAAATCTGTCACTGCTTCCATTTCTTCCCCTTCTATATGCCAGGAAGTGATAGGGCCAGATGACATGATCTTAGTTTTTTTAATGTTGAGTTTCAAACCAGCTTTTGCACTCTCCTCTTTCACCCTCAACAAGAGGCTCTTGAGATCCTCTTCGCTTTCTGCCATTAGGGTGGTATCGTCTGCATATCGGAGGTTGTTGATAATTCTCCCGGCAATCTTAATTCCGACCTCTGATTCATCCAACCCGGCATTTCTCATGATGTACTCTGCATATAAGTTAAATAAGCAGGGTGACAATATGCAGCCTTGTCGTACCCCTTTACCAATTTTGAACCAATCGGTTGTTCCATCTCTGGTTCTTACTGTTGCTTCTTGACCCTCGTACAGGTTTCTCAGGAGACAGGTAAGGTGGTCTGGTACTCCCATCACTTTCAGAATTTGCCACAGTTTGTTGTGATCCACACAATCAAAGGCTTGAGCGTAGTCAATGAAGCAGAAATAGACGTTTATCTGGAATTCTCTTGCTTTCTCCATGATGCAGCGAATGTTGGCGATTTGATCTCTACCTCTTCGAAACCCAGCTTGTACTTCCGGTAGTTCTCGGTTCGCATACTGCTGAAGCCTAGCTTGTAGGATTTTGAGCATCACCTTGCTGGCATGTGAAATGAGCGCAATTGTGCGGTAGTTTGAACACTCTTTGGCGTTGCCCTTCTTTGGAATTGGAATGTAAACTGACCTTTTCCAGTCTTGTGGCCACTCTTGAGTGTTCCAGATTTGTTGGCATGCAGCACTTTAACAGCATCATCTTTTAGGATTTAAATAGCTCAGCTGGAATACTGTCATCTCCGCTAGCTTTGTTGTTACTAATGCTTCCTAAGGCCCACTTGACTTCACTCTCTAGGATGTCTGGCTCAAGTTCAGTGACCGCACTATCATGGCTATCAGGGACATTCAGATCTTTCCTGTATAGTTCTTCTGTGTATTCTTGCCACCTCTTCTTAATCTCATCTCCTTCTGTTAGGTCCCTGCCTTCTTTGTCCTTTATCATACCCGTCTTTGCACAAAACATTCCCTTGAGATCTCCAATTTTCTTGAAGAGATCTCTAGTCTTTCCCATTCTGTTGTTTTCCTCGATTTCTTTGCATTGTTCATTTAAGAAGGCCTTCTTGTCTCTCCTTGCTATTCTCTGGAACTCTGCATTCAATTGGATATATCTTCCCCTTTCTCCTTTGCTTTTCACTTCCCTTCTTTCCTCAGCTACTTGTCAAGCCTCATCAGACAGCCACTTTGCTTTCTTGCATTTCTTTTTCTTTGGGACGGATTTCGTTGCTGCCTCCTGAACAATGTTACGGACCTCCGTCCATAGTTCCTCAGGCACTCTGTCTATCAGGTCTAATCCCTGAAATCTGTTCCTCACCTCCACTGTATATTCATCAGGGATATGATTTAGGTCATACCTGAAAGGTTTAGTGGTTTTCCCTACGTTCTTCGATTGAAGCCGAAATTTTGCAAGAAGCAGCTCATGATCTGAGCCACAGTCAGCTCCAGGTCTTGTTTTGACTGACTGTATGGAGCTTCTCCATCTTTGGCTGCAAAGGACATAATCAATCTGATTTCGATATTGACCATCTGGTGACGTCCATGTGTAGAGTCGCCTCTTGTGCTGTTGGAAAAGAGTGTTTGCTATGATCAGCATGTTCTCTTGGCAAAACTCTATTAGCTTTTGTCCTGCTTCATTTTGTACACCAAGGCCATGCCTGCCTGTTATCCCGGTGATTTCTTGACTTCCTACTTTAGCATTCCAATCCCCTATGATGAAGAGGACATCTTTTTTTGGTGTTAGTTCTAGAAGGTGTTGTAGGTCTTCATAGAACCGATCAACCTCAGCTTCTTCGGCCTCAGTGGTTGGGGCATAGACTTGAATTGCTGTGATGTTGAATGGTTTGCCTTGGATTCGTACTGAGATCATTCTATCATTTTTAAGATTGTACCCCAGTACTGCTTTTCCCACCCTGTTGTTGACTATGAGTGCTACTCCATTTCTTCTAAGGGATTCTTGCCCACAATAGTAGATATGATGGTCACCTGAATTAAATTCACCCATGCCTGTCCATTTTAGTTTGCTGATTCCCAAAATGTCGATGTTCAATCTTGCCATCTCATGTTTGACCACCTCCAGCTTACCTTGATTCATTGATCTGACATTCCAGGTTCCTAAACAATATTGTTCTTTACAGCATCGGATTTTCTTTTCACCACCAGACACATCCACAGCTGAGTGTCCTTTCCGCTTTGGCCCAGCCGCTTCACTCTTTCTGGCGCTACTTGGAAATACCCTCTGCTCTTCCCCAGTAGCATATTGGACACCTTCCGACCTGAGGGGCTCATCTTCCGGCGTCATCTCTTTTAGCCTTGTGATACGTTCCATGGGGTTTTCTTGGCCAGAATACTGGAGTGGGTTGCCATTTCCTTCTCCAGTGGACCACATTTTGTCAGAACTCTCTGCCATGACCTGTCCGTCTTGGGTGGCCCTGCATGGCATAGCTTATGGCTTCACTGAGTTACGCAAGCCCCTTCACCACAACAAGGCAGTGATCCATGAAGGGGTATACACCCCTTACTCACCTTTTTTTGTAACTAAAAAGTGGCATTTTAGTTAGCCACCTTGAGCATCATTTTTGGGGTAGAAAGGCAGGAAACAAATAAAATAAAACAAGTATTATTATTTTATTTTTTTACATTCATTCGGCCATGGAAGCTTACTAGGTGACTTTCGGCCAGTCACAGACTCTCAGCCCAACCTACCCCACAGGGTTGTTGTTGTGAGGATAAAATGGAGAGGAGGGGGATTATGTATACCGCCTTGGTTTCCTCAAAGAGGAAAAAAGGCGGGATATAAATTCAATAAATAAAATAATGAAGATAATGATATAAACAGGGATATCATGCTGTGATTAAAAATAGCCTTGCAGATATGATGTGCTCTCAGTACTTTAAAACACATCAACGGTAAAAAAATATAGAGCTACAGTGAAAGTAAACTCCCCTGTTCAAGAGGGCTAATGCAACTGAGCTGTGACAGCTGTTAGAACACAGATGTTCTAGGATGTGGGGGCACAAATGGAGACAAAGTGATTTTCGAAACCTGAGAATTGAACCCACCACAGAAATCTCAGAGCAGAAATTGCAAAAGAGATGCAGAGCAGGTGACTGGAGGGAGAGCTGAAAGAGAGGGCAACTCATGAGGTCATGACAACTCCCCCCCCCAAAGCACGTACACACACACACATACATGGGGGGGGGGAATGGTTCCATTATTTACTTCCTAATTTAGAGGCTGACTGTTCTATTTTACCACAAGTATATCCAGGCATCCTTCATCTTCTTTTAAGGAGGAGATATGACCAAAGTGAAGACTCCCCTGATTTATTTGTTATATTATTATTATTATTATTATTATTATTATTATTATTATTTATACAACATTTATAAATGGCTCCATATCTAAAAAAAAAAGTTTCCTGAGTGGTGAACGGTAGCTTAAAAAGAGAAGAAAAAAATAGAACTGCAAAGGATGAAAATATTATGGGGGTTGGACTCGATGGCCTTGTAGGCCCCTTCCAACCCTACTATTCTATGATTCTATGATTTAAAATGAAGTTGAACCTATAAAACCATGCCTGGTCATTGAGGGAAACTTCTAAAAAAATATTTAGCAGAGGCCAAAAAGAAAGTAAATTTGGAACTGAATCCGCCTGACAACAACCAACAGGCAATTCCACAGAGAAGCAACCACTACACGAGAAGCTGCATTTGGAGTCCATTCAGAGTGCAGCCACCGGGCTTTGCTGGTGGGCAGTGAGGGGAGGCAGCCATTAATTATACATTTTCAAACAGAACCAGTGCAAATGTTCATTCTGGTGATGGAACTAGGTGTGTGCAGCCCTTCAAACAAGTAAATCAAGTATGGTACATGTTCTAAAAGCTTCATTAAATTATGGGTCGTTGCTCCACGTTTGGCTCTGCATGGACCATTCAAATGAACATTTGCACTGGTTCTGTTTGAAAATGTATAATTAATGGCTTCCTCCGCTCACTGCCCACCAGTGGAGCCCGGTGGCTCCAAATTCAGTGGGAGCTGTAAATCCATTCCGGGACTCAAGTCAGAACCAGCCAACACTCTAAAGGAGCTATCCAAAGTGCTGGGCTTCCCCCCAGATGGGTTCAGCACCTGGGATAGCTCCTTTAGCAACCTGCCACCAGCCTCCTGTGTTTCTGGCTTTTCCTTGGGCTCAGTTTTCTCATGAGTACAGTTCTAGAAATCAAACCAAGATATTTATGTTGCCTGAAGTCATGTGGATTCAAAGAACTAAGAATTGCATATGTTAGTTCATTGAAGACAGGATGACAATATGCTGCATATGTTTTTGTTTTTGTTTTGTTTTTTTCAGGAAAGGACCAAAAAATGACTGGAATATCCTTTCCTTCTTGTTTGCCATTCAGGAGATCAATCAGAATCCCAAGCTCTTACCCAACATCACCCTGGGCTACAGCATCTATGAGAACTATTTTGATGCAAGAAGGACTTCAGATGCCTTAATGGACCTGCTCTCTACTGGAGAGGAAAATGTGCCAAACTACAAGTGTGGGAGATGGAATTACCCATTGGCTGTTCTTGAGGGGGCTGAATCTGAAAACTCCATCCAGTTTTCATCCATGTTGGGCATCTACAAAATCCCACAGGTGGAGGGGGTGTTTGCAAGCTGAATCAAATGTTCTCCAGGGGACATCAGTGGGGACTTCCTGTCTCTGTGAAAATAGGAGGCATGGTGGGGCGGGAGAGCTGGATCAACGATGGGGCACAAGGGTTAAAGCCCCCTAGCCTCACAACCAGGCCCCATATTGTATGGGGAGTACGCTGGCAATTTGTGAAAGAACAATCCTGCACTCAAGGGCAAATCACATGATTAATGTCATCTGTAGCTTGTCCTCTCATTCATTCATATGTTTATTGCTCAGGAAGCAAGGGGGGCACCCATGTGTAATGACATGTGTTTGTATTTGGTTGTGCTGTATGGTGGGACTCAACTGAGTGTTGCACTGATTGATATAGAAGGACTCACCTGATTCTGTAAGGGGGAATGTAAGTTTGTATTGTGACTCACTCACCAAAAGCTGTCTTTGCAACCTTGCATTGGAGTGTTCACTTTATGCTTAAGAACACCAGACATTACACCATGGACACCAGTGAGGGTGAGAGTAAACTCTTTTGCAGCTGGCTGTTGGCCACCCCTAAGAATACAGTGTGAACCCGTTCTGGGTTCTGTTTCTTGGCCATGTTAAATCTTGCACGGAAAGTGGGTTGAACAGTGTGGAACTGGCTTCCATTATGAAGACTCAGAAAAGGCTCTGTTGTTTCAGAAATCTTCATTTCATTAATTTAGTACATTTCTTCTCTGCCCCTTACCCAAAACTCTCAGTGTGGTATTTTTTTTCCCAGTGTTCTATCATTACAAAGCCTGAAAATTTCATTTGTCATAACATTAAGACTCTTTGTTCTATGGATGTGAAGTACGGCACAGGTTATTACCAATGGGGAGAGCAATCCTATAGCCACTAGACACTGTCCAGAGGGTCATAGGATTTTTCACCATGGCCCCTCCCCCTCCCCCTTGTAGCTTATGTGGAGAGATCCACAGTAGCTGTCTCTCCATGCTCATAAAATGGAGTGCAGAGAGGGTGAACAGGGGGCATTCCCGGGGAAGGGGCAGAAGACCAGAGAAGCTCCTTTACACTGCTTTGTATGGGGTCTCAAGGCCTGTTCCTGCCCCCTTTCCAAGGCCCTGGCAGAATGCAGGGCAGGTGGGCTACAGAGGAGAGGATCCTCTCTGTGTTCTGCCTGACCTCCACAACACAGTTGCCAGCCTATGACTTCAGAGGCTGGCGACTATCTCCATAGGATTGCACCCTAAGGGGTATCATCTGGCCGGATTTCTGAAATATCCAATGAAGAATTGAAATATGGCTGTGAAACAAATCAAACCACCAGTCTCTTCCCTTCCCTTCCCTTCCCTTCCCTTCCCTTCCCTTCCCTTCCCTTCCCTTCCCTTCCCTTCCCTTCCCTCTCTCTCTCTCTCTCTCTCTCTCTCTTTCTTTTTGCCAGATCACTTATGCGTTTGTTTCTCATGTTCTGAGTGATAAAACTGACTTTCCTTTTTTCTACCGGATGGTCCCTGAAGAAGGAAACCAGTACCTGGGAATTGCCAGACTGCTTCTGCATTTCAGATGGACATGGATTGGCCTTGTTGCTCCAGAGACTGAGAATGGAGAGAGGGTCATGAGGACCTTGACACCTGAGCTCATCAGGAATGGTGTTTGTGTATGTTTCTCAGAAAGCATCTCTGGATTAAGTACAAGGGAACTGCAGTTCAAGTATGCTTCATTCAGCAAGTGGACACAAGTCAATGTATTTGTTTACTGTGCAGAGACTAGTTCTTTCTTAAATGGAATAGGCATTATGCATGACATAGTTGAAATGTTGACAGGATCCACTGTAGGGAAAGTCTGGATCATCACAGCTTTGTGGGACATCACCTCGGAATTGATGTTTAATTATATGACTTTCCAACACATGCGTGGTTTGTTTTCCTTCTTTATCCAGACAAATACAAGGGCAAAGCATGATAATTTACAAGATTTATTCTTTTCCATCAAAATGTTTTTGGAGAAAGCATTTAAGTGTTCCTATTCAAAGCATGCATTGTCTGTGAAAGGCTGGATACGATGCACAGAGAAAGAGAAACTGGAGGTCCTACCTCAAGACGAAATGGAGAGAATCCTGTCCCTAGACAGCTCTCGCATTTACAACAGTATTCAGGCTGTGGCCCATGCCTTAGATGCTGCTTATTTGTCAAGATCCAAGAAGATGGTGGTGGAGGGTGGAGACAGGCTGGGTGTTCAAAGGGTACAGCCATGGCAGGTATTCTCTGTTCCACCACAGATGTCTCCGTTGAACATGATGATAGTTTTACAGTTCCAGAATTATTGTCTTGTATTTCTAACATGACCCTATAAGAAAAGGAGGTGTAATGTTGCATATTTGTAGGGCAAGGGCAGTTGTGATTCACCTTGTGCTTTGCACCCTCACTTTAGTTTCTGTGGACACAGCCTGTCTAATGATGGCCCCATGATTGGTGCAACTCTTCTGTTTCTGCAGGGGTCCATTCCCATGCTCTGCCACTGGAATAAAACACCCTGTCTGTGCTCCACACACACATTCTCACAAAATAACAAATGAGTAGGAAACACTCCAGATGCATCTTAGATTTTATCCACTGATTTCACTTTCTCCGAAGTGAGATAACATATTCTTGATGAGGGAAATCAGGCCCACCAAGTTTGCTGTTACTGTTCCAAAACTACATACAGAGATAGGATCTTCCATCTATCCTAACTGAATTTCTGTCTGTGTTTCTGGAATCTAACTGGTCCCCTCCTTTTGATACCCCCCATGACTCAAGGCTAACAGTTCATTGTTGCTCAAACAGCAGTACCTTACTCTCTTCAGTAGAATTCAAGGTGTCTTCCCAGCTTCTATCAACATCAGCAGTTATTCCTCTGCCTAATCCCAAACAGCTCATACAAAGAAGGCAGAATCATCTTTCCCAGTTGAATTCATACCTGCATATCCTGGAGGCTACAACTTCATTGTTGCTCTAACCACTGCACTTCACTCCCTTCAGTATATAGCAAGGCTAACACTTCATTATTGCTCTAGCCACTGTGCCTTACTCCCTTCAGGAGATCTCAAGAAGGCCCCCCAGATCTTATCAAATTCTGTTTGGTGGGCTGTGGGGGGTGGGTTGAACCTGCTGAGAAATCAGAGTTTGAGGACAGTCCTCCTCATGCACTAGTTTACCAGCATTATCAGTACAGCTCCCACCACCATCCCGCCATTCCAAGCAGATTCACACACATATCCCAACCAGCAGACCAAACAGAATCATCTTGTCTTTCTCCTTCTCTGCCGCTAATAATATCAGGTAAATGGCAGTCCTCCCCTCCCCACATTGTAAATCAGCTGTGAGGGAGAGGGAGAGAGTGCCCTACGGAGCATGATGCCCAGGCATATAGAAGAAGAAGATGAAGAAGATGAAGATGACAAAGAAGGGGACAACGGGGACGACACAGACGATGGAGAAGAAGGAGAAGGAGAAGGAGAAGGAGAAGGAGAAGGAGAAGATTGTTTTAAAGACTATATGAAACGGAAGTTTTAAAAGTATATACAGTTAGGGCCAGAAACATTGGAACAAGGATAACTGTTTTGGCAGTTGGCCTCTGTACACCACCACACTGAAGCTGAAAGGAAACACACCCAGAAGGAAGCAAAGTCAGGACTTTCAGCTGTAATTCAAGGGGTTTGACAAAAGTGGGGCACTAGCCATTCAGGAAGGACAGCCAATGGCATACGCACACACCCATCGTTGGAGGCTCATAAGTAATGGAACAAACCAACATCATTTCAAACTGAAGGATCGCCTTTAATACTGGGATGAAAATCCTTTGCAGTCAATGACTGCCTGAAGTCTGGGACCCATGGACATGACCAGATGCTGAGTTTTCTTCCTCAAGATGCTTTGCCAGGCCTTTACTGCAGCTGCCTTCAGCTACTGCTTGTTTGTGGGTCTTTCTGCCTTCAGTCTTGTCTTCAGTAAGTGAAAAACGTGCTCTATTGGGTTGAGATCAGGTGACTGACTTGGCCATTGAAGAACATCCCACTTCTTTGCCTTGAGAAACTCTTGGGTAGCTTTTGCTGTATGTTTTGGGTCATTCTCCATCTGCAATATGAAGCGGCATCCTATCAGTTTGGCAGCATTTGGCTGAATCTGAGCAGAAAGTATAGCCCTATACACTTCAGAATTCATCCTGATGCTTTTATCAGCAGTCAGGTCATGAATAAACACCAGTGACCTGGTTCCATTGGCAGCCATACATGCCCATGCCATAACACTGCCTCCACCATGTTTGACAGATGATGTGATATGCTTTGGATCATGAGCTGTTCCTTTCCTTCTCCATACTTTTCTCTTCCCATCATTCCAGTACAAGTTAATCTTGGTCTCATCAGTCCAAAGAATCTTATTCCAGAACTGGGCAGGCTTTTTTAGGTGTTTGGTGGCAAAGGCTAATCTGGCCTGTCTGTTCTTGAGCGTTACCAGTGGTTTGCACCTTGTTGTGAAGCCTCTGTATTTACATTCATAAAGCCGTCTCTTGACTGTAGATGTTGACAATGACGTGCCTACCTCCGCAAGGGTGTTCTTGACCTGGCTAGATGTTATGAAAGTGTTGCTTGTCACCATGAGCAGAATTCTGTGGTCATCCACTTTAGTTGTCTTCCGTAGTCTTCCAGGCCTTTTGCTGTTGCTGAGCTTGCCCGTTAATTCCTTCTTTTTCAGGATGTTCCAAATTGTTGTATTGGCCACTCCCACTATTTTTGCTATCTCTCTGATGGGTTTATTTTGTTTCCTCAGCCTAATGATGGCTTCCTTCACTCACATGGACACTCTTTGGACCTCATGTTGGGGGCTCCAGTGAACGGCTACCAAATGCAAATGTAACACTCAGAACCTCCACCAGGCCTTTTATCTGCTTGATTGGTCATGGGGTACCCAGGAAACAGGCCACACCCGGCCATGCAGCTGCTTGTCAGCCATTCGTTCCATTACTTATGAGCCACCAATGATGGGGGTATGTGTATGCCACTGGCTGTCCTTCCTGAATGGTTAGTGCCCCACTTTTGTCAAACCCCTTGAATTACAGCTGGAAGTCCTGACTTCGCTCCCATCTGGGTGTGTTTCCTTTCAACTTCAATGTGGTGGTGTACAGAGGCCAACTGCCCTGACAGTTATCCTTGTTCCAATATTTCTGGCCCTGACTGTATATCAACTCACCAATGCCAATGCATGGTGAACAGAAAGCCCTCATTGTTTCAGGTGAAAACCCTCTGGTCTCTTCAGGCAAAATGACAGCAAAATGGTTGCCAATGTGTTTTTTTCAAAGTCATTTCTGACAGAGGGAAGTTTTCCCTTCACCCTTTGGAATTGTTGCTGCTTTTTCTCCCAAAAGATTCCATAAATCACACTGAAATGTTCAGGGTGCACAGTGAAGACTTCTGTCTGGCACCTGGAAATTTCAGAAAGATTAATCAAACCATTTGATTTCAGAAAGGATAGAACAACTCACCTCCTCTCATCATCCAGCAGGGTGGAATGCTCCATTTACAAATGGGCCATAACCGAACTGTGACTGCTGTGACAGTTATAATTGACAGGACAATCATAGGTATGTCCACTCAGAAGCAGCCCACTTGTGTTCAAAGACACTCCCAGGAAATTGTGTGTGGAATCGCAGCCTTAATTACACAACTGATCCTTTGGTGCCTGTGTATGGTGCCCAAAATGTGCCCCATAAAGTGGCCAGCCTCCAATTGCCTTTGGGAAAGGCCAGGACCAGACTGCAGAACCAGCTGGTGCTTGCTGTATGGGGGCCAGGTGAGTGTGGGGAGCATCCAGTAGGGTGCCTGTGTCAGGGTGCTGCCTCCTCTTCATTCTGCCTGCTTGGTTGTCAAGGACAGCTGCCCAGGCAGCAGTGGGAGGAGGCACAGGGCACACCCCAGCATGGTCCAGCCACGAGCCACCTCTTGCTCACTAGCAAGAAGTGGCTAGTAGATGGGGCACTGCCTCCTCTTCCTCCTGCTTTGTCCAAGCTGTTCCTGGCTGCTTGCCAAGCTCCAGGGTGCTCGTTGGCTGGGCCCGCCAGTTCCCTGGAGTTTTGCGAGCTTGGGCCGGGGGGGCATGGGGGATTTCACCAGCCTCCCAGAATACGTCAGGCACTCGCAACATCCCTAGTAGTGATGGCCACCAACTTGGGTGGCTTTGAAAGGGGGTTGGACAAATTCCTGGAGGAGAAGACTACCAATGGCTACTAGACCTGATGGACATGTGCTACCTCTAGTACCACAGGCAGTGAGCTTATGTACATCAGTTGCTGAGGAACATGGGTGGGAGGGTGCTATTGTGCTCATGCCCTGCTTATGGGTTCCTGGTCGACAGCTGGTTGGCCGCGGTGTGAACAGAACGCTGGACTAGATGGACCCTTGGTCTGGTCAAGCATGCCTCTTCTTATGTTCTTATGTCTCATGACTTCAATTTCCCAACATGCTGAAGTCAACAAATGGCATCAGGGATGAAATGAGGTCCCCTGGTATTTTAAGAACACACACACAAAGCCACTTGAGTATGGAACCAATCCTCAGCCATAGGAGATTCCAGCAGAGAAATTGGCACAATCCGTTTCTCTTGTACTAACCGTTAGTGTTTTCTCTGTCATTCTAGCTTCATCCCTTCTTGAGGAACCCCCAATTTTACAATACTTCTATCATGGACGGAGTTTATTTGGATGAGAACAGAGAACTGGCAGCTGATTTTGACATCGTGAACTGGGTGGTGTTTCCCAATAAGTCTGTCATTAGAGATACATTTGGGAGTATAGAAAGACGGGGATCTAAAGGCCTCAAGTTTGCCATTGACCAGGATGCAGTTGTGTGGTCCAAATGGATCAACCAGGTGAGCAAACTCATTCCTTTCATTTTACTATGTTTAATGACCATTTCTTAATCTATCTCAAACATATGTAACAGACTCCAGTCAGCTTTGCTAATCTGGTGCCCTGAAATGTTTTCGATGGCAACTTCAACTCTCCCCATAGGACATGTTGGCAGGAGATTAGGGTATATTCAGTGAAACACATCTGGAGATATTTTTTGCACTGAAAGGCTGCTCTGGGTAGGGAAACCACCCAGAGAGCTTCAGCTATTGGGCAGGATAGGAATGAAATGTAATGAAATGAAATGAAATGAAATGAAATGAAAGAATGACTGAATGACTGACTGACTGACTGACTGAATAAATAAATAAATAAATAATGGCTTCTCTAAGTAGGGCAGCCTTTGACTACCTGTCAAGTCCAACTAGCAGCAGTTTTTCAAGATCCGAGAACAATGAATCTTGCCCAGCTCTGCTACCTAGCTGTGCTCCAGAAGGATTGTCTTCAAACACAAACTGCAGGTTTTCTTGTTCAGTCATTCAGTCGTGTCCGACTCTTCATGACCCTGTGGACCATAGCACGCCAGGCCTTCCTGTCCTCCGCTCTCTCACGGAGTGTGCTCAAGTTCATATTCATTGAATCAGTGATGCTATCTAGCCATCTCATCCTCTGCCATCCCCTTCTCCTTTTGCCTTCAGTCTTTCCCAGCAACAGGGTCTTTTCCAGAGAGTGTTCTCTTCGCATTAGGTGGCCAAAATATTTGAGCTTCAACTTCAGTATCTGTCCTTCCAATGAGCACTCAGGGTTGATTTCCTTTAGGACTGACTGATTTGACCTCCTTGCAGTCCAGGGGACTCGTAAGGGTCTTCTCCAGCACCACAGTTCAAAAGCATCAATTCTTCGGCGCTCAGCCTTCCTTATACTCCAGCTCTCACAGACATACGTTACTACTGGGAAAACCATAGCTTTGATTAGACGGACCTTTGTCGGCAAGGTGATGTCTCTGCTTCTTACTATGCTGTCTAGGTTTGCCATAGCTTTCCTCCCAAGGAGCAAGCGTCTTTTAATTTCATGGCTACAGTCACCGTCTGTGGTGATCTTAGAGCCCAAGAAAGTAAAATCTGTCACTGCTTCCATTTCTTCCCCTCCTATACACCAGGAAGTGATGGGGCCAGATGCCATGATCTTAGTTTTATTAATGTTGAGTTTCAAACCAGCTTTTGCACTCTCCTCTTACACCCTCAGCAAGAGGCTCTTGAGATCCTCTTCTCTTTCTGCCATTAGGGTGGTATCATCTACGTATCTGAGGTTGTTGATCAACCTCCCAGCAATCTTAATTCTGACCTGTGATTCATCCAACCTGGCGTTTCTCATGATGTACTCTGCATATAAGTTAAATAAGCAGGTGACAATATGCAGCCTTGTCGTACTCCTTTCCCAATTTTGAACCACTCGGTTGTTCCATCTCTGGTTCTTACTGTTGCTTCTTGGCCCTCATACAGGTTTCTCAGGAGACAGGTAAGGTGGTCTGGTACTCCCATCTCTTTCAGAATTTGCCACAGTTTGTTGTGATCCACACAATCAAAGGCTTTAGCGTAGTCAATGAAGCAGAAATATACATTTTTTCTGAAATTCTCTTGCTTTCTCCATGATCCAGCGAATGTTGGCGATTTGATCTCTAGTTCCTCTGCCTCTTCGAAACCCAGCTTGTACTTCTGGTAGTTCTCGGTTTGCATACTCCTGAAGCCTAGCTTGTAGGATTTTGAGCATCACCTTGCTGGCATGTGAAATGAGTGCAATTGTACGGTAGTTTGAACACTCTTTGGTGTTGCCCTTCTTTGGAACTGGAATGTAAACTGAACTTTTCCAGTCTTGTGGCCACTCTTGAGTGTTCCAATTTTGTTGGCATATTGAGTGCAGCACTTTAACAGCATCATCTTTTAGGATATTAAATAGCTCAGCTGGAATACTGTCATCTCTGCTAGCTTTGTTGTACGTAATGATTCCTAAGGCTACTTGACTTCACTCTCTAGGATGCCTGGCTAAAGTTCAGTGACCGCACTATCATGGCTATCAGGGACATTCAGATCTTTCCTGTATAGTTCTTCTGTGTATTCTTTCCACCTCTTCTGAATCTCCTCTGCTTCTGTTAGGTCCCTGCCTACTTTGTCCTTTATCATGCCTATCTTTGCACAAAACATTCCCTTGTGATCTCTGAGTTTCTTGAAGAGATCTCTAGTCTTTCCTATTCAATGGGAAAATATTTTTTTCCTTGATTTCTTTGCATTGTTCATTTAAGAAGGCCTTCTTGTCTCCCCTTGCTATTCTCTGGAACTCTGCATTCAGTTGGATATATCTTCCCCCTTCTCCCTTGCTTTTCACTTCCCTTCCTTCCTCAGCTACTTGTCAAGCCTCATCAGACAGCCACTTTGCTTTCTTGCATTTCTTTTTCTTTGGGATGGATTGAGTTGCTGCCTCCTGAACAATGTTACAGACCTCCATCCGTAGTTCCTCAGACACTCTGTCTATCAGGTCTAATCCCTTAAATCTATTCCTCACCTCCACTGTATATTCATAAGGGATTTGATTTAGGTAAGACCTGAATGGTTTAGTGGTTTTCCCTACGTTCTTCAAATTAAGCAGCAATTTTGCAACAAGCAGCTCATGATCTGAGCCACAGTCAGCTCCATGTCTTGTTTTTACTGACTGTATGGAGCTTCTCCATCTTTGCCTGCAAAGGACATAATCAATCTGATTTCGATATTGACCATTTGGTGATGTCCATGTGTAGAGTCACCTCTTGTGCTTTTGGAAAAGAGTGTTTGCTATGATTAGTGTGTTCTCTTGGCAAAACTCTATTAGCCTTTTTCCTGCTTCATTTTGTACACCAAGGCCATGCTTGCCTGTTATCCCAGTGATTTCTTGACTTCCTACTTTAGCATTCCAATCCCCTATGATGAAAAGGACTATTTTTTTTGGTGTTAGTTCTAGAAGGTGTTGTAGGTCTTCATAGAACCGATCAACTTCGGCTTCTTCTGCCTCAGTGGTTGGGGCATAGACTTGAATTGCTGTGATGTTCAATGGTTTGCCTTGGATTCGTACTGAGATCATTCTATCGTTTTTGAGATTGTACCCCACTATTGCTTTTCCCACCCTTTTGTTGACTATGATTGCTACTCCATTTCTTCTAAGGGATTCTTGCCCACAGTAGTAGATGTAATGGTCTCCTGAATTAAACTTGCCCATGATTGTCCATTTTATTTCACTGATTCCCAAGTTGTCAATGTTCAATCTTGCCATCTCATGTTTGACCACCTCCAGCTTACCTTGATTCATTGATTTACATTCCAGGTTCCTAAACAAGATTGTTCTTTACAGCATCGGACTTTCTTTTCACCACCAGACACATCCACAGCTGAGTGTCCTTTCGGCTTTGGCCCAGCTGCTTCACTCTTTCTGGCACTACTTGGAAATTCCCTCTGTTCTTCCCCAGTAGTATATTGGACACCTTCCGACCTGAGGGGCTCATCTTCTGGTGTCATATCTTTTAGCCTTGTGATATGTTATTATTATTATTATTATTACTGCATTTATATCCCGCCTTTATTCCTCTTGCAAGGAACCCAAGGCGGCTTACATTATCCTCCTCCTCTCCATTTTATCCTCACAACAACAACCCTGTGAGGTAGGTTGGGCTGAGAGTGTGTGACTGGCCCAAGGTCACCCAGTGAGCTTCCATGGCCGAGTGGGGACTAGAACCCGGGTCTCCCGACTCCCAATCCAACTCTCTTGCCACTACACCACACTGGCACAATGCTCCATTGTGTTTTTTTCCCCAGGAATGCTGGAGTGGGTTGCCATTTCCTTCTCCAGTGGACCTCTTTTTGTCACAACTCTCTGCCATGACCTGTCCATCTTGGGTGACCCTGCACGGCATAGCTTATGGTTTCACTGAGTTACGCAAGCCCCTTTGCCACAACAAAGCAGTGATCCATGAAGGGGAAACTGTAGGTTACCAAGCACTTAAATAATTTATCCATGTATATGCCACCACCAGTGTCCCTGGCACTTTGCATACTGTAGGAGGACAGGTCCCTGCCCCAAGGTGCTTCCAATTTAAAATGTAATACAAGCAAAAAAGCAGAGGAAGGGGAGGCCCTGGGGTGGTAAACCAGGAAGAAACATATGGTTGTTTCAGTTGCATGTGCTCAGAGATACTTATGGGTTTCAAGTTAAACCCTAGAGGTCCTTTCCAATACTCTGTGTCATATCTGTAGATATATTAGCTCTAAATATTTTCCTTGACTTTCCTTTTTTTTTTTTGCTTAGCCTCTACCTCACTCTAGGTGTGTTGAAAGCTGTCGCCCTGGATTCGTCAAGGTAGTTCAGGAAGGAAGGCCAATCTGCTGCTATGACTGTATTCCCTGTGCAGAAGGGACCATCTCCACTCAGGAAGGTCGGTGTTTCTCGAGAAAAATGCTGCCTTGACAACTTGACCTCTACTAGGCATTATCTACTCCCTTTTTAAATTTTATTTTAAAGCTGTCTGAGTTGGTGGCCATCACTACATCTTCTGGTAACAAATTCCATAGTTTATGCACTGTGACTTATTCCCCCTCCCCGATTGTGCAAACCCAGTCACTTTGTCAAGAAGCACTTTCTTTATCTGTCCAGAATCTACCATCAATCAGCTTCATGAGATGACCCCAGGCTCTAGTATTATGAAAGAGGGAGGGGGAAAAAAAAGTGTCCCTATTCACTTTCTCTGCAAAATGCATAATTTTGAACTCTTATTTCATGCCTCCCCTAAGCTAAACAGTCCCAGATGCTGTAACCTTTCCTCAAAGGGGAGTTGCTCCAGCCCCTTGATCATTTCAGTTGCTCTTTTCTGCACTTTTTTTTAAAAAACTCAACCATATCCTGTTTAGGTGTTCTTTATACTCAGTGAGCTGGGCTCCGTAGCAACCTGCATCCTTACATAGCTTTAGTTAGATTGCCCCAACTGCTGCAGAAGCCAATCAACTACTGGCTCATCTAATTCTCTCCATTAGCTTCAGTGACTGGAAGTCTAAGTCAGTTGCCCCCCCTCCCCCTGGAGTGGCAACTGTCTATTCAGGGGAGAGGACAATAATCCATGTGTCATTGGATGTGATCAGTCACTACAGGGTTAATTCACCCGGTGATGATGTGGACCTGGTCAATAGGTAAGTGATTGAGGAAAGGATGCAGTTTGAGCTCCCCTGGGAATGCTGAGTCATTGAGCTTGGTTCAGTGTGTTCTTCTCCCCACTCTGTTTTGCTTTTCTTGTTTTTTTAAACTAAATGAAGAGGTGATCTCTCAACTTGGATGAAGTCTATTTCTGAACTTTAGTTTATGACATCCTCTATAAGACCTCAGACCTGAACCTACACTGAACCCAAACTCAAACTAGCCTATACATTTGGGAGGAAGGGTTGTTTTTTGTTTAATAAGCAGACTCTTCCACTAGCTGGACTTACACACTTAGCCCTGTTCCAAATACGGATGGACAGACCTCCCGGAGTCCATCCCATGCGGTGCTTGCCGAACCCCCAGCGCTCAGGCATTCACTCCCTAGTCGAGCACCATTTCCCACTCAAATGGCTGCTCGTACTTTTCTGTAAGATTCCCGTCTGTGCAAATGGGGGCCTTAAAGGGGCAATGTCTGCAATATTACAGGCATCTATGCCGACCCAGGCAAGCAATGGGCTCATGGACTTGTGCTCAGGGGCGGGGGGAGCTGGTGATTTTTCCCCAAGCTTTGAGCCCCAACTGGGCATCTGCACCATCCCTAGTTCCAAACTTGGATTTAGTCTGAGTAGAGGGTTTTGGTTCTCTTGAAACCATTCTTTTGGAAAAGGGTGTCAAGTGTTCTAAGTTCCTGCTCTATTTCCCTCCTGGGATTTGGCTCCCACCTGTAAGTTTGTAAATGGTTACCCTACTGGGATTAGTTCCATTTGCTATGCCTTTGTTCTAGCTTCAGCTGAAGATTTATGAGTTTAAATGTGTTTAAATATGTAGTTTAAATACAAACAAACACAAATACATGTGTTTAATGTAGTTTAAATGTGTTAAAAACATAGCTGAGTGAATTTAATAAATATAGCATTTACCTTCTCCTGGTATGGGGTGCTTAGCTTGGAAAACAGATGTAGCTGGTTCTTGGAGGATTCTGCCAAATCTCCCTCCATCTGCATCCCCACCGTTCTCTCCAATCACACTTCAGAGATAACAGTGGGGATTTCTCCAGAGGGTGGGTTTTGGACCCCAAAGCCTGCACCTTGCAAGAATGCATGGAGGAATTGCTGGTTGGTTGGCAAATCTTCACAGGCCAGTTTAGGCTGGGTACTGGACGGTCAGTCCCCATCTGTGGGTACAATACGTATCTAAAATGGGAGAATGAGGACCAGTAGGTTTGGGCTGTGATCTGCATGAAATTAATGTGTGCTGTTGTTGGTCACACCAGAAAAATATCATTGCTAATATTTAAAACACAAGAGATTGCTTCAGCGATTGAGCAGTATAGAAATGTAGTAGACAGATAGGTAGATGATTGATAGATAGATGAGACAGACAGACAGACAGACAGACAGACATGGACATGACAGAGATGTTACTCTTGTTCTTTCCAGATTCAGATTATTGCATCAAGTGTCCAGATGATCAGCACCCAAACAAAGACCGAGATCAATGTATCCCCAAGGTTATAGTTTTCTTGTCCTATGAAGAACATTTGGGTATCATCCTGGCTTCCGTTGCTCTGTTCTTGTCCATAACCACAGGCTTTGTGTTAGGAATCTTCATTAAATTCCGAGAAACTCCAGTAGTCAAAGCCAACAACCGGGACCTTTCCTACATTCTCCTCATCTCACTTCTACTTTCTTTTTTGTCCTCCTTTCTGTTCATTGGCCAGCCAAGGAAAGCTACTTGCCTCCTCCGACAAACAGCCTTCAGCATCATCTTCTCATTTGCTGTCTCTTCTCTGTTAGCCAAAACATTCACTGTGGTGCTGGCCTTCCTGGCAACAAAGCCAGGGAACAGGATGAGGAACTTGCTGGGAAAGGGTTTGGCAAACTCTGTTGTCCTTTCCTGCTCCAGTGTCCAAGTTGTCATCTGCACCATCTGGCTGGGCATCTCTCCCCCATTCCCAGATTCTGACATGCACTCCCAGCCTGGACAGATCATCCTGCAATGCAATGAAGGTTCTGTTACTATGTTTTATACAGCCCTTGGCTACATGGGCTTCCTGGCTGCCATCTGCTTTACAGTGGCTTTCCTAGCCAAGAGGCTGCCTGGGGCCTTCAATGAAGCCAAGCTGATCACCTTCAGCATGCTGGTCTTTTGCAGTGTTTGGGTGTCATTTGTGCCCACCTACCTGAGCACAAAGGGGAAATACATGGTAGCTGTGCAGGTCTTCTCTATCTTGGCCTCCAGTGCTGCATTACTATGCTGCATCTTTTTCCCCAAGTTCAACATTATTGTACTGAGACCTAATCTGAATACAAAGGAGCATCTTGTGATGAAAACCAAAGCATAAAATTGTTTCATATTGTGACCAAACATACCAATTTTCTGCCATTTGTGAGCTTGTATTCTTTGCTTTTCAAAAGAGGCTTAATTTCATTCTCGGAAAAGCATGGAATATTTATTTAATTTAATTAATTTGCCATTTTAATCCTGTTAACCAAGTTTTATGTTTTAACTGTCTTATTCTTGTTTTTAATGGTCTTTGTTCTTAACTTGTTTTGAGATTTTGTCAATGTAAAACACATTGGCAGTCCTGTTTGTGGCTGAAAGGTGGTATAAAATGTTTCTATAAATAAATTAACAAATAAATAAATACATCTTGGAAGCAAATCTAGTGCTCAAGACTGAACTGTATACACGACAGGGTCATCATCCTGTCTGTGGCAGGCCTATTGTTGTCCAGACATTATCCTTTAGCCTCTTCCCCCTCCCTAAACAAGGTAGGGAATTTTCCCAAGGGAAGTATCATCTGCAAGTGTAACCTTCATGAACTAGCTAGTCTAGGCCATTAGAGGAAGAGTCCACATTCAGGGATGAGCTTCTTCTAGGGGTGTGCAAAACACTTACCCCGTTCTGGCTGGCAGTCCGCAGTGGGGGGGGAGGCAATCCATCCCTCCCCCCCAGAATCCTCCCTGGCCAGCTCCATTTTGCGGCAAGGCCACAGAGCTGCCAGCCAGGGCCAGCCACAGTCTAGGGACGTACGAAACTCACTTACCTTTTCAAGGAATTTTTCGTGGTGGTGGGGAGGCACTCCGTCCCTCCCCTCGGAATCCTCAATGGGGGGGAGGTGATCTGGTCCTCCCCCCCCCCGGAATCCTGCCCGGCCAGGGCCATCCACAGCTGGATTTCCAGCCGCGGAAAGGCTGCTGCGGACGCAAATGGCAGCCGCTGTAGCAGCCGCCATTTGCATCCAGCCAGGCTGCCATGATAGGCTACATAAGTATTTACATAGCCTATCACGGCAAGCCATCAAAAAAATTAAAAACAACGGCGTACACAAATGGCAGCGGCTACGGTGGCCACCATTTGCGTTCCCTACTTTTTGCCGTTTTAGTCTAAGTAAATATTTACGTAGACTAAAACAGTGAAAAATGGGGAACGCAAATGGTGGCCGCCGTAGCCACCACCATTTGCGTATGCCTTTTTTAAATTATTATTGGCTTGCCATGATAGGCTACGTAAATACTTACGTAGCCTATCATGGCAAAGACCAGGATGCAAATGGCGGCCATAGCAGCCAGTCGAAAGACCAGCTGCCGTCACCGTAGCCGCCACCGTCTGGAACATCCACCCCAGGTATGCCTCGTCCCAGGGGGAATCCGTGGGGGGCCGGGGGGGTGGCAGGCCGTTCCACAACAAATTTTGGGGGGCCGAATGCCAGTGCATTTGGCCTCACTGAAATCTGTGGTGGAATTCTCCGCCATCCCTACCACAGCCAGTCTTCCGGCCGCTGCCAGGCTGCAGCTGCAAATGGCGGCTGCTACAGTGGCTGCCATTTGTGTCCCTGCCAAGCAGTGATAGGCTACGTAAGTATCAACATAGCCCATCACCGCAAAAGGCAGGGACGCAAATGGCGGCTGCTACGCCATTTGCGTCCCTGTCTTTTGCCATGATAGGCTACGCAGATACTTACGTATCCTATTACAGCAAAGAGCAGGGGCGCAAATGGTGTAGCAGCTGCCATTTGCATCCCTGCCTTTTGCTGTGGTAGGCTACATAGATACTTACGTAGCCTATCACGGCTTGGCAGGGACGCAAGTGGTGGCTGGCGTAGCAGCCGCCATTTGCGGCCGCAGCCCAGCAGCAGCCAGAAGATGACCTGGAGCCAGCGCTACTGGAGTTGTCGCCGCCGCCAGGTAGGTTCGTTCCAGGGGGGATTTCGGGGGGGGGAGGGTTGTTCTTTAGAATCCGGCCTCACTGGAGTCCATGGCAGAATTCTCCAACATCCCTAGCTTGTTCTGCTTAGGAGCTAAATGCTGGAGAACTAATATGGGCTCATACCACTGTGTATAATTTAGAATGAACTGATACATGTGTATAGCTGAACTGAAAGGTGATGGGGCATATTTAGTGAAAGATGGGTATTTCTGTGATGTGTTCTATTTGTATACTTACTGCAGAGCTATGTCTTCAGGGCTACAATTTGTAAGCTGCCGTTTGTTGCTGTCCTGTTGCTTGGAATTAAAGTCCAAGCAACAGGACAGTTGGTCTTATAGGCCCTTTCCAACCCTACTATTCTGTGATTCTAAGATGTTTCATCAGTAAAGATCAGGCCACCCTTACACCACCACCACCACCACACACTTGCTCATGCCAAGTGTGTGGAGATGCATCAGTGAGTTCTCGCAACTATGTTTTCTCAAATTGTTTACCTGTGCCTGGAGCTGAATAAAGAGTTCAGGAAGTTACAGAGGTGATCCAACATCTTCCCCTTATAATTAAGAGATGTATTATTATTATTCTCTCTAAACCTCAAGGGGTCCCCCCTCCCCAAGATTGCCTTTGAGTCCACTGACATAAACATCAGATTCAAGAGTAACATGAGGTGATGTCTTGCATCCAGGTGCAACAGGACTAGGGCATAAATGCCTCCTGTGCCACTGAGAGCTTGGGATGACATTTAGGACAGGTGAGGAGGACAGTGGGGCATGAGGTTTCTTTCCTCTCATCCCCTTGGGATGCGAAGCCTTGACTGTCTCTGTTCTATTTCTGCTAGGTAACCCACTGAAGCATCAGTCTTGAATGGGAGCTTTGGCTTCTTGAAAACAGTCTTCCAATTTGTTGAGAAGAGCAAGGCTGGGTCTGACTCTGAATCAGGTATATTCCTGATGATACTGCTGCTGCTCTTGCTGCTTCTGTCCCAGGCAACCTGTTGGATGCTCAAGGCCAAATGCCCCTTAAATTTGGTAAGGGATGGAATAGACCCTTTGTATCATTATAAGCCAGGAGATCACCTCATTAGTGGGGTCGTCTCTGCAACAAATGCTGAATTTCTACCGTACAGTTTCAACCACCCTCCCTCTACCAGACTACACTGGTAAGTTATTACATATGTGATGGAGTTACTGCTACTCCGCTGTAGGAAATTTAACTGAGCATTGTAACTCAGCTTATCTAAGGCAGAAGGGTTAAGCATGTTCTTAACGGGGCATTAAACAGTTAACAGTTATCCGAGTTTCTGGGAAGGACAGTTTCCCAAGTTCTACAAATGTGTAACCCATACTGGATTTTTTTTGCCAGTCTGATTAGTATGTTTCACTATATACACATATTTACTATGGACTGCTGGAGCTCCAGAGAGGCAGCTGGCAGTCTTTGGACTGGGCTCTTCTAAAATTAGGTGGTTTGAGAAGCCAGCAACAATGCCTGGACCATGTGATGCTGATTTTGGGATCTGCAGAAATGGAAGGATGGATATGCATAATAGTAACAGAGCCACACATGATACTTGAAGAGGAAAAAAAAGAAAGATCAAGTGAAGCACAGACCCATATAATGCCAGGTTCTACATCTGGCATTTTCACTTCAAGACTGAACATAGTTCTAAAAATAACATTGTCTTGGATCAGGCATGGTTATAAGACCCACTTTAACATTCCATGAACATTCCAGTCATAATGTTCTGCTTCTGTATCAGAGAAGCATAAATAGCATGATGAACATAGGAGGGGATAGCTAAGAGAACCAAAAATCAGTAGGCCCAACAAAGGATTGGTTCCATCAGCCTAGTTTGAGCCAGAGTGAATTTCAAGAAGTGCTTGTTTGGGTAGCAGAGTCGTTTTGACTTTTAAAAAGAGCACTGTTCAACCAACGGTTAAGCAACCCTTCCAGCATAAGGTAGCCACAAAAATTTGCTGCGTCCTGACCTGCACCAAATTTTAGTAGACAGAACATGGAAACCAGTCATAGTTTTAAACCAGTGGTTTAAGAAAAAATCACCAGTGAAATCTAATTTCCCAACACTGGAGGCACATGCATTGTGTGTATATAATGTGTGTGTAAGTCTGTCTGTGTTTATGTGTTTGAATGGAATTCTGCCGGTTGTGAGTTTGTCAAATAATGTTACATAAATATATGGCTTCAATTGGCTTTTAGACTAGTATATCAGTACAGTGGAGGCTGGTGGTTCCAATGTCAGTGGGCTGGTGAATCCGTTCCGGGTTTCAGTCAGAACTCTAAAGGAGAGATGGCTCCTTCAGAGTTCAGACTACTTCTGACTGAAACCTGGAGCTCATTCATCATCCCACTGACATCGGAGCCATGAGCCTCCATTGTATCAGTAAAACTTACCAAGTTTAAAAATATAGTATCAGTAAACCATTAAAATCCCATCTTTAGGTAAGATGCAGTGTAACATTTCAAAGCATGTATGAATTTTGTTTAATTGTCTGACAAGGAAAGTGGGCACAGTTGGAATGGAATCAGAAAGATAGTAGAAGAGTTTGAATGAGCATAGAAAGGAAACCAGAAAAGGACTTGCTTACCCTTGAAGATAGATTTATTTAATTGCATTTTCCTACCTTGTGGGGGGGGGAAAAGTTAGTAATTTCAAATGAAGTTCATTTTGTTACCATACACTTTTCTATTTCAAGTCCTTCTTCCTTTTTCTAAAATGCAGTTTTGGCAGAGAGGTGAGGGACAACTGAAAAAAGAAGAAGAAGACGAAAGGATGTAAAAAGAAACCATGCCTCTGACCATATACAGAAATAAATTGTTTTTTCAATAAAATAAAATGCCAATTTAGTGTTTTAAAACCATCTTAGAATTAAGATCAGTGGAACTGAGGACTGTCCATAAAAGCTTTTATGCATTTCTTTGGAACTCAGCTGCTCTCAGAAGCTTCCCTTTTCTATTTATTTTATTTTTATTTATTTCATTTCTATACCGCCCAATAGCCAAAGATCTCTGGGTGGCTCACAAAAATTATTTGAGATTCACAAAAATTAGCATGCAACGCCTTTGCTGAGGGAATTGCACTGGCTGCCTATTCACTATCGGACCAGGTTTAAGGCTTTAGTACTAGTGCATAAAGCCCTAAACAATTTGGGACCAGGCTACCTGAAAGAGTGCCTTCTCCCTTATCCACCTGCCCAGTCACTGACATCATTGGAGGGCTTGCTCCTGGTGGTTCTACATTGACCTATGGACCAACTGGAGTCCACCCAGAGGAGAGCCTTCAATGTGGTGGCCCTGATTCTTTGGAATTCCCTGCCCTGGGAGGTCAAGCAGACACCAACATTCTGTTTTTTAGAAGAACGATTTTAATAATGGAGTTTAAATTCTTGTTATCTTTTTACTTTTTATTTCTTATATTCACTGCTCCGGAATCTGTTAGATATGGAGCAGTATACAAATGTTGTAAATAAAATCAATAAATAAAATCAATTTCTTTGGGGTTCATGGTTCTAGAAATCTGCATTTTGCTGCAGTGATGCAGTTCCTCTTTTATATTTTAATGGAGAAACCTACACTTAAAATCGGCTTGATTCTGGTAGTCCTAAACATGTCTCTTTTGTTTCTTCTTCCAAATATCTTTTTAAAAAGCAAAATTGTTTAATTTTGCTGGTGCTAAGCATTCCTAGCGGTGGCAGAGAATTCTGCCACGGACCCCAAGACCGTGGCGGAACGGGGCACTTACCTCCGCCTCCCTCCGGAATCCTCTTTGGCCGGATCCTCCTTGCGGTGATCCTGTGGGCCTCTGGCCGGCTCCTGAGCTCCAGCAATATGGCTGCCATTGCCGTATCGCTGGCTGAGGGGGACTGTTTCCGGACACAAATGGCGCAAATATTTGCGTAGCCTATCACGTGAAAAAGCAGGGATGCAAATGGCGTCCGGTACTTCATTTGCGGCCATAAAAGTCTTAGTTTAAGCTAAATGCAGCCATTTACAGCTGCATTTACCTTATGGCCACAAATGATGTACTGGATGGCATTTGTGTCCACAGTCAATCCCCCTCAGCCAGCGATACGGCAATGGCGGCCATATCGCTGGTGCTTCAGACCTGGCTGGTGGCTCCGTGGAATCACTGTGGAGCAGAGCCAGCTGGCCAGGATTCCGGGGGGAGGAACAGATCACCTCCCCCCCCCCGTGGGTGGATTCCCCTCAGAGCAGCAGGCAGGGAATCCACCCATCCCTAGGAATTCCATCCTCCAAGTGTGGATTTGGGAGTGAAAGACCCAGGAAAAGTGGGTGCATGGAGGGTAACTTGCAAGCAAGCAAAATCTATGACATTGCACAACTTCTTGACTGATCACATGACACGTCAGATAAGGCATCAGCTAGGGACGCTGGAGAAATCTGAGAAGGACTAAAATGAGCTGGGATTTCTATTTTATTTTTTTTATTTTTTTACTTTCCTGTAGGGATGTCAGAGAATTCTGCCATGGATCTTGGTGAGGCTGAATGCCAGTGCATTTGGCCCCCCGAAATCCATGGCGGAATAAAGCCCCCCTGCCCCCCCACCCTGCGAAATGGGCCCGGAACACAGCACCTACCTGCTGCCGTCTGCACTGCATTGAGAATGGCGGCCGTGTCTGCGGCCGCCATTCGCTTCTTCCATATAGCCGTGATAGGCTATGTAAATACGTACGTAGGCTATCATGGCAAAATACAGGGACGCAAATGGCAGCAGCTATGGCTGCCGCCATTTGCATCCCTTCAGGCTGCCCAGCAGCCGGATGTCCGGCTGCAGGCAGCCCTGGCCGGTGGCTCTGCAGAATCTCCACAGAGCGGAGCTGGCCGGAGATAATTTGGGGGGGAGGGACGGAGTGCCTCCCCCCCACCGCAAATGTCACCCTTCAAAAAGGTATGTGACTTTCGTACATCCCTACTTTCCTGAAATGTACACATATTTATTCGTAGGAAAATATGCACGTTTCTGCTGAGGAAAAGTGGGATGGAGTGGGGGACAATACATTACATGTTATGTACTAAGGTAAATTATGTAAATTCATATGATTTTTTTTCCTTACATAATTATTTGTGTATTTTTCCGCATGATGAAAAAAAATGTATTTGCATCCATCTGTGAGTGGACAATGGAACAAAAGGCACCTGACAATCCGGGAAACACAGACAGAGCAGATTTTACCCAGTCCCTAATATCAGCCTTAGCTTCTAATTTCCTGGCTTTGTGGGGTAGATCATAGAATCATAGAGTTGGAAGGGACCTACAAGACCATTGAGTCCAGCCCCCTGCTCAGTGCAGGAATCCTGATTCCCAGGTGGTCTCCCATCCAAGTACGAACCAGGGCTGACCCTGCTTAGCTTCTGAGATCAGACAAGATCGGGCGCATCCAGCCCTTTGCTCGATTTGGACCAATGTGAGACAAGCTTAGCTTTTGGTCTTTTTAACCTGTAGGATTTTTTATGTTTGCATATGTATGTTGTTAGAGTCATTGATAAGAAGTGGTGTTATTTAGATTTAAAGAATAAAATTGTATCTTTAAAAAATGTAGCTTAATGGAAACATACATGAATGAAGTCAAAACGATCTAAAAGTGTTGTACTTTTACAAAAAAGACTTTGAACATGCAACGTGGAGAGTTCTCCTTTTGGATCAATTACCCCCAACGTGCTGCCTATAAACTAGGGATGGTGGAGAATTTCTCCACGAATCTCTGGGAGGCCAAATGCCAACGCATTCGGCCCCCCGAAATTGGTGGAGAAATGGTCCCCCCCCGTCCCCCCCGGGATGGGACTTACCTTTGCCGAACGTCCCTGGCGCTGGCGGCTCCCGGCGGCGGTTCAGCGGTGGTTCGGCAGTGGCAGCCGGTCTTCCAACCGGCTGCCACCGCCGCCATTTCCCAGTAAAACAAAAACAAAACAACAAACGTGATAGGCTATGTAAAGATTTACGTAGCCTATCATGGCTAGATTTTCCAAAAACACTGTGATAGGCTACGTAAATCCTTACGTAGCCTATCACGGCTGACTTTGGGGGGGAAAAAAAGCATGTATGCAAATGGCGGCGCCCATGGGCGCCGCCATTTGCGTTCCTTATTTGGGCACGTGTAGTCTACATAAACATTTACATAGACTACGACGAAAATAAGGGCAACACAAATAGCCGTAGTCTACGTAAATGTTTATGTAGACTACACGTTCCCAAATAAGGAACGCAAATGGCGGCGCCCATGGGCGCCACCATTTGAGTACACGCTTTTTTTTCCCCCCAAAGTCAGCCGTGATAGGCTACGTAAACATTTACGTAGCCTATCACAGCTGACTGC
This sequence comes from Heloderma suspectum, assembly GCF_057233095.1. Classification (NCBI taxonomy): domain Eukaryota; kingdom Metazoa; phylum Chordata; class Lepidosauria; order Squamata; family Helodermatidae; genus Heloderma; species Heloderma suspectum. The sequence goes on from NC_139459.1 coordinate 398,564,074, forward strand.
AGGGACGCAAATGGCGGTGGGTACGGCCGCCGCCATTTGCGTCCCGGCAGGAGACGGGGTTCGCGGCCGGAGGGACGGGGCGCCTCCCCCCCGGCTAGAATTTCGGCCAGAGGGACAGGGCGCCTCCCCCCCACCCAGAATTTCAGGGGGAGGAACGGAGCGCCTCCCCCCCACCGCGAAGCAAGCTGCGGGACCAGGTAAGTGACTTTCGTCCATCCCTACAGTATAAACTAACCATTGTGATTGGTCTGCTTAGAAGCCTTGGCGTAAGATGATGTGAATGTACCCTGTGCTTGAAGCTATGAATGTATGAGCCTTTCGTTTAGGATTGTTATGCTGATATTTTTGTAGTAAAAGAAGACAAAGTTTGTCTGAGAGAGACAAAGATGTTCATCTTGGAAATAAACATTTTGTCTGACTTCTATCCATTGTAAAGAGATTGATCTTAGCCTGTGCCGATGTCTGGTTTTGAGAGGAATTTAAATGCATGTGGTTAAACAGGTAATCCAGGTTTGACTACATGCTGCTAACGTAATTTGAGAGAACCTCTAAACCATATGCAACAGCAGGTACCATACGGTGTTTTGCAGTCAAAAGCCAAGGGGGAGAGAGAGTGTGTTTGTACAGGATACACAGGGCCCGACCCTACTGTGCCGGAATAAACCATTCTCAGCTGCCAACATGAGTGGGGGACAATACACTTCATGTTATGTATTAAGGCAAATTATGTAAACATGATTTTTTTTCTTATGTAATTATTCTATTCATCATCTATTCTATGATTCTATGATTCTATGATTCAATCATCTATTCTATGATTCTATGATTTGCGTATTTTTCTGCATGATGAAAAAAACCACATTTGCATCCGTCTGTGAGTGGACACCTTCATAGGGCGATTAGTCAAATACATGGTGGAGGAGAGGTCTTTCAATGGCTATTATTCATGATGGCTTTATGGAGACTCCAGGATCAGAGGCAGTCTACTCTGGATACCATAACAAGGTGAGAGGGCTGTCCTGCTTGTGGGCTTCCCAGAAGTATTTGGTTGGTCACTGTGGGAAGCTGGGTGCTGGACTAGGTGGAAAGTTGGTCAAATCTGGCCAGGCTGTCCTTCACTTCTAAGGTGCCAAAGGGTAGAACATAGTGCTGTGCTGAAATCCCACTCTTTTTTTTTTTTTTTTTTTTAACCATTCTCATTTGATTTGATAGAAGAGAAGTTGCTTTCAAAAAGAAACTCTGTGAAGAAATTTTGGAGAAATTCTCATGGGTTGGGATTGGGTTTCTTAGGCTTACCTTACGTTCGAGATGGCCAAGGAGTGACCACAAGTGTCCTGTTTTTCAGTGTACTATCATCTCTCTGCCAGCCTGTAGCCTCCTCAGTTTCCTACACATCAGTTAAAGCCCAGCTTAAGGCACCATGAGGTAATTCCTCCCATGGGGCTTTTTCAGGATGTGCAAGCAGCCTGCGAGGCTAGCTGTGATTAGGAAAACTCAAAAGCACAACACAAATGCATGATAGGACAACCTGAATGAGGCAGAACAAGGGAAGCCTCTTTCATGGGGGGAGAAAACTTTCAGGAAATTGGAGGACAGATTTTGGCAGAGCACTAACTCCACCTCATCCCTGGAGCCGGACACCACACTGCCCCCACCTGCGTTGTGATGGATGCAGACTGGGAGCCAGCCTGCCAAGAGAGTTGGTGCTGTTGCAGCATGAAATCCGCCCAAACCCTTTAAAAAAAGAAAAGAAAGAAGCTGTGCTACAAGCCCTGCCAATGGGGAGCCCTGCCTGGGAGAAACAGTTGAAAATTTCCCATCACCCTGGAGAAATTTGGTGAAATGGTCTGCCATTTTGTGCACAGCTCTAACATTTATCAGGTTGCCAACTTAAAAATTGTTCATGACCCTTGCAAAAGTTGAGACCACATCACAATATGCCAGAACTGTGTCTTAAACAGGTATGGTTTCTTTCTTTCTTTCTTTCTTTCTTTCTTTCTTTCTTTCTTTCTTTCTTTCTTTCTTTTTTAATTTACTGGCTGACAGACAGTGTAGTATAGTGGTGAGAGTGTTGGACTGGGAGCTGGGAGATCCGGGTTCTAGTCCCCACTCGGCTATGGAAGCTCACTGGGTGACTTTGGGCCGGTCACAGACTCTCAGCCTAATCGACCTCACAGGGTTGTTGTTGAGAGGATAAAATGGAGAGGAGGAGGATAAAGAAAGCTGCCGTGGGTTCCTTGCAAGAGGAAAAAGGGCAGACTATAAATGGAATAAATAAATAAATGTAATGTGGACAGCACAGTACTGCAAAAGAACTCTGCTGTGTTCGTAGCACCGAAACATCAAATTGTGTCACCTCCACTGAACTCGGACTTATCTGCTAACAGTGGATACAGATTTCTTCCCCAGTGCACCCCGTAAGATTATACAAGATTACAAAAGAAGAGCCCTGCTGGATCAGGCCAAGGTCCATCTAGTCCATGATTCTGTTCACTTGGCAGCCAACCAAGTTGTCGATGGGAAACCCACAAGCAGGACATGAGTGCAACAGCATCCTCCCATATTTTAGCAATCGAAGCATAGGAATAATGCAATCAAGGAAGTGTCCACATGAAGAAAACATGGGTCACTGCAGAGAATTCTATGGCAGAAGTGTCAGAAACGTCATAGGAGGATTTGGTGCACGGGGGCGGGGAGTGGGGTGGAAAATAATAAATAATGTTGACATTAAAACTGCTGCAAGTAAATCGGCTTATATTGGGAATGAAATGTATATGATAACTGAAGAAATGGAAAACATATATACTGAAATTGTGCAGGGATTTGACTTACTGGGGCAGTTATTGTCACATTAGGTAAAGGTAAACAAATCTGTAACTCAATACATTTTTAAAAGCTGTTATAAACTCTTAAAGATGTGTCAATTGCTGTTAGGGATGTGTGAACCCCCCCACTCTGAGTTCTCTGGGTGCCCGCGAAGCCCCTGCCCCAGCTCGCCAGTGCCCGGACTGCAATCGAGCCCCTCCTGTGCTTGGCGAACAGCCTGCACTCACCCTGGCACCTTGCTGAGCTCTGCAATCAGCATGTTTAGAGAAATAAAATGGTGACTGCAAAAAATGTGCATATTTGCAAATGTGCATGTTTGCGTGTGCTCGAAAATGCTTATTTTTGCAATTGCCATTTTATTTCTCAAAAATGCTAACTGCAGAGCTGGATGAGGTCTCTGGGATGAGTGTGGGCCATTTTCCGAGCACGGGCAGGGGGAGAGTAGGGACTTGGTGAGCAGGGCTCGGGGATGTAGGGATGGCGGAAAATTCCGCCACGGACTCCAATGAGGCCAGATTCTAAAGAATCCACCCCCTGGATTCCGTGGCGGAATGGAACATTTACCTCTGCCTCCCCACAGAATCCTCTTCGGCCGGATCCTCCGGATCCAGATTGCCAGCGACACGGCTGCCACGCCATATCGCTGGCTGGGACTGCCATTTGTGTCCCTGTTTTTTCATGCAATAGGCTACACAAATATTTGCGTAGCCTATCGCGTGAATGAAAAGCACGGATGCAAATGGCCATTTACAGCTGCATTTACCTTAAACTAAGACCTTTATGGCATAGGGGTGGATGAAAGTCACTTACCTTTTCTCGCAGCTTGTTCGCGGTGGGGGGGAGCGCTTCGCTGCTCCCCCCGCGAAGTTCAGGCCAGGGGGGGAGGCTTCCCGCCTCACCCGGCTGAAATTCAGGCCGGGGGGGGGAGGCTTCCCGCCTCACCCGGCCGAAATTCAGGCCGGGGAGGAGGCTTGCCGCCTCGCCCGGCCGCGAACGCGAAAGTTAAAAACAAAACAAAACACCCCCTGATAGGCTACGTGACGATTCACGTAGCCTATCACGGCTAGATCTGCAAAGTCAGCTGTGATAGGCTACGTGAATCGTCACGTAGCCTATCACGGGTGACTTAAAAAAAAAAAAAAAGCGCGTACGCGAATGGCGGCCCCCATAGGGAGCCGCCATTCGCGTTCCTTATTTAGTTGCTGTAGTCTACCTAAATGTTTACGTAGACTACGGCGAAAATAAGGGCAACGCAAATAGCGTTGCCCTTATTTTCGCCGTAGTCCACGTAAACATTTACGTAGACTACAGCGACCAAATAAGGAACGGGAATGGCGGCTCCCTATGGGGGCCGCCATTATCCGTACACACTTTTTTTTTTTTTTTTAAGTCACCCGTGATAGGCTACGTGACGATTCACGTAGCCTATCACGGCTGACTTTGCAGATCTACCCATGATAGGCTACGTGAATCGTCACATAGCCTATCAGGGGACTTTTTTTTTTTTCTTTTATTGCAATGGCGGCGGCGGCAGCCGGTCGAAAGACCGGCTGCTGCTCCCGCCCTGCTCGAACACCCGACGAACCGCCAGCCGGACCCGCCGCCGGGAGGGACATTCAGGGAAGGTAAGTCCCATCCCGGGGGGGGCGGGGTGTGGGGGGGTGCAGAGGATTTCTCCCTGAAACTTGCTCGTGGGGCCGAACACATTGGCGCTCGGCCCCCCGAAGTTTCGGGGAGAAATTCTCCGCCATCCCTATTATGGCAGCAAATGGCATCCTGGATGCCATTTGCGTCTGCAGTCAGTCAATACCCCACAGTCAGCGATATGGCATGGCAGCCATATCGCTGGCGCTTTGGAGCCAGCCGGCGGCTCTGCGGAATTGCTGCAGAGCAGAGCTGGCTGAAGAGGATTCCGGAGGGAGGAATAGATCCACAGAGACCCTATGGGGATGTGGGCAGGGGTGGTTCCACTGGATTACTAGATGGAATTGGGTGCTCATGCCATCTCTAGTTGCTCTTCAGTGTACTAAATTGGCAGGAATCATGGCTAGTTTTGGAACTCAATTAATGGATGCTGTGTTAAGCTATTCCATGAATCCTAAAGTTCCCATGATATTAAAGATAAAGTATGAACAGGAAAATGAGGTTTATGCATAATTTTTCTAGGTTTACAGGTTTAGCAGGGGCATGGAATTGTTCAGTGTTAATAGGATTTGCTTTTGCCTGCCAACACCATGCAACATTTTCACTATACAGTTTTGTAACTACATAAAAAAGTCAGACAAAGGGGGATCCATTTATTAATGGTTATAAATTGCATAATATAGGCCTTACACATTTTACTGCCACAAAGTAACATTATTAACACTCAAATATGGTTGTAAGACAAATATAACATACAAGGGTTTCATTAAAAATAAATACCTTGCCATTTAAACATAAAATGTGGTATTTGGCTTTGCATTCAATCATGGTTTTAATAACAGGAAAAGGGGGGTGATGTTAATAATTATGACTGGCCTATATGCTTACACAAAACATTTTCAAAAGCCAAGAAAAATACTTATGGGGGGAGAAATCCTGTGGTCCTTAGACAGTGTCTGGGGGGGGGCATAGGATATTTCAGATTCCCAGATCTAGGGATGTATGGATTCCCCACTGTCCGTTCCGGTGGGGAATCCGCCGTGGGGGGAGGGGATCTGCTCCCCCCCCCCAGAATCCTCGTGGAGCGGCTCCGCTCCACGATGATTCTGCAGAGCTGAGGGCCACCCCATTCTGCTGTCCACATGCCCCGGATTCCCCCCTGTTTTTTTCGGCTTCCCGAACTTATGTAAATAAGTCTGTAAGTACTGCCAAAAAATCCTTTCCACATGCACGCGGTCAGTCTCCATAAGCCTATTTATTTTCATTAAAAGGGTAAAGCCCTTCTCGGGGATTCCCCACGTAACTTCTGGTCACCTGACCTCACCGGACCTGTCCTGACCTCACTGGCCCTGACCTCACCAGACCTCACCTCACCTGACCTCACCTCCACAGACAATAAAGAGAAAAGATGGAGGATTTCTGTGGACTTCAAGCCTCAGCCCCAGTGAAAGAAAGCCTCGGGTAATAGGGAAAATGCCTCATAAAAAGGGTAAAGCTGTTCACGTTCTTTTTCCTCCATTTCCGATTTATGGATTTCTTTTCATAATTATTTTTGTAAAATCCGTGGACAAAAAAAAAAAGGGATCCGCGTGAGCTCCGGTCTGGGTCGACTGGGCCACCCCATTCCAAGGAGGATTCTGTGGACCAGATTTGTCAGAATTTGATCCCATTTAAAATTCGGGTGGAATTCTCTGACATCCCTATGGCCAGATCCAAGGTCAGAGAAAGTGCTCCGACCTCGGAGGGGGGAATCCATGCTCCAGCCCCCTCTTTCTCCCCCGCCACCTCATGATAGAGGTCTACATGGTGTGGAGAATGTGGATAGGGAGACATTTTCCTCCCTCTATGAAAATACTAGAACCTGGGGTCATCCAATGAAGCTGATTGATTGGCAGGAGATTCAGGACAAATTAAAGGAAGGACTTCTACACACAGCACAGAGTTGAACTATGGAATTCACTTCCACAGAATGTAATGATGGCCACCAATTTGGACGGCTTTAAAAGGGGGTTAGATAAATTCCTGGAAGAGAAGGCTATCAATGGCTACTAGCCCTGAGGGCTCCATGCTATCACCAGTATCAGAGGCAGTATGCTTATATACACCACTTGCTGGGGAACATGGGTGAGAGAGTGCTGCTGCACTCAGGTCATGCTTGTGGATTCCTGGTCAACAGTTGTCTGGCCACTGTGAGAACAGAATGCTGGACTAGATGGACCCTGGGTCTGATCCACCATGGCCATTCTTATGTTTTTTATGAAACAACTGGACTGGCTGCTGTTCGAGGTTGTGAACTCGACCTCGGAGGATGATAAAAGGGGATGTTTCAGTGGGTGGGGAGGGGAGGAAACTGAAGAGGCCAGGATATGAGCTATCTTGAGGCCACCCCAGCCAGCTTCCCTCTCCCTCTGAAGCACCCCAGTTAGACAGGCAAAGACACCCATCTAGCAGAAATGCAGAGCAGAAGGATGGGGAGGCAAAGGCTGCTCGTCTTCTCTGCTGCTTTTCCCACTCTGGGTTGGATTTCTGTGAGCCTCTGTGTTCAGAGGCTTATGATCACTCTGATAGGAGTGCACCCTAAAAATAGGATTGCACCCTCTTCTCCATGAGCCCTCACCAAAGGAAGTGAGGCGGGTGGCTACCAGGAAGAGGGCCTTTTCTGCTATGTCCCCCCTGGCTGTGGAATGAGCTCCCTAGTGAGGTTCGCCATAGTTGTTATCCTTCTGGCACCAGGTGAAGAACTTTTTTTATTCTCTCAGTATTTTAGCATTTTATATATATATATACACACACACACATACACACACACACACACACACACACACACCATTTAATGCAAGCCAAATGTTAAGCAGAATGTTATTTTAAAAAGTAACATAAAAATGATGTCTAAAGATGAAAAAAGGCTTCTATTTTTCTAAGATAACATGTGTGTGGGGGGGATTAAAGAAGTTTAAAAGGCATTTCAACTGTGTTTATTTAAGGCAGAAGGCTAAATGAGCCTGCCATGAAGTGCTGCTTACATAAAAGAACAGCATAGATAGCATGGGATAGTATAGGTATATATAGGTAGGGATGAACAGATTCCCCACCATCTGTTCTGGTGGGGAATCTGTGGGGGGGATAGGGATGTACGAAAGTGACTTACCTTTTGCAGATTATGTTGATGGTGGGGGGGAGGTGTTCCGTCCCTCCCCCTGGAATCCTGGCCGGGGGGGAGGCGCACTGTTCCTCCCCCCAGAATCCTTGAACGGCCGGCTGTGCTCTGTGGCAGCTCCGCGGAGCAGCCAGCCAGGCCCGGCCTGGCCAGGCCAGAGCTGTCTGCAGCTGGATTTCCGGCCCGGAGGGATCTGGGTAAAAACAAAACAAAACAAAAAACAACCGTGTACGCAAATGGCGGCGGTTATGGCCACCGCCATTTGCGTTCCTTCTTTTTGGCCGTCTTAATCTACGTAAATATTTACGTAGACTATGACGGCGAAAATCAAGGGGAATGCAAATAGCTTAGCTATAGGGCCGCTTACCTTGCCAGCCAGAGCCATTGGTCTCCTCTGTGCTGATCAACATTTCTTTAAAAAAAAAAAAAGGTGATTAGCAGGATGTGCCTATAGACTTATATGCAAATAGAGCTGTGAATCTTGCGTATAGGTCTTTGTGTCCATAGACTTATACGTAAGATTCACGGCTCTATTTTGCATATACGTCTATGGGCACATCCTGCCTATCGCCTTTTTTAAAAAGAAATTTCGATCAGCGCAGAGGAGGCAAATGGCTCTGGTGGAAGAAGCAGCGAAGTGCCATTCCACCTCCAATCCTCCTGGAGCAGAGGTAAGTGGTGCCAATCTGGGACGGATTTCTCTAACAACCCTAGGTATAGGTTGGGAGAGCTAAGTGTACCAAAGATGAGTAGGCTGAATAAAAGGGACTAGTTTGTGCCAGAGTGAATTTTGGGAAGTGCATGTTTGGGTAACAGGGTCATTTTGACTTTAAAAATGAGAGATATTTAAGTGAAAAGTTGGTGGTTAAATGTGCAATCCTTTGCACATTTAGGAGAGAAAAAAGAAATCTCCCAGCCCACATTGCTGGATGTAAGGATGCCGGGTTGGAGCGGGTCCAGAGAAGAGCTACCATGAGTGGTCTGGAAACCAAGTCCTATGAGGAATTCTTGAAGGAGCTGAGCATGATTAACCTGGAGAAGAGAAAATTAAGGGGAGACATGAGAGTGGTGTTCAAAACCTGAAAGGCTGCCATGCCTAAGGTAGAGAGCAGACATGATTTCAGTTGTGCAAGAGAACCAATAAATGGAAATGGCAGGAAAGCAGATTTCACCTAAACATTGGGGACAACTTCCACCCCAGAATAAGATTAGATCTACCTCAGATCAGATCTCTCAGTGATCAGGTGTCTGTCTACTTGTGGATCAACAATAATTTGATCCAATCAAAACAGCAAGTTTCACAGAATGCAAATGAATGTGTGATGACTTCAGAATGCACACAAAGGACCCTTTGGGCTGGATCAGTCCCAAGGGCATCTTGTAGAGAGCATTCTTCTGGATGAGTGGATGTATTATTTGGGATGTTCTCAAGCTTGATTTTGGCTGCATGGAACTTGGTTATCGGGCAGTATAGAAATAAATAAATAAATACTCTTTTTTTTAATTATTCTTATCCTTGAAAGTCCTTTGTACACAATGAAACAAGGTCTAAATACTTTAGTTTCCTTAAAAACAGGATGACAGTGAGACTCCTCCTCCTCCGACTCCTCCTCCTCTTCTTCTTCTTCTTCAGGGAAGGATTCACAGCATACTGGAAGTTCCTGTCCTTCCTGTTTGCCATTCAGCAGATCAACCAGAATCCCAGGATCCTACCAAATATTACTCTGGGCTACAACATCCATAACAACTATTTCAATGCAAGAATGACTTCGGATGCCATAGTAGACCTGATCTCTACTGGGCAGGCAAATGTTCCCAACTACAAGTGTGGAAGACGGAATCACCTGTTGGCTGTTCTTGATGGAGCTGACTCTGATATCTCCATCCAGATTTCAACTATGCTGAACATCTACAAAATCCCACAGGTGGGGGGGTGGGCATTTGCAGACTGAGTCTAACTCCATTTGGGGTTCTCTCCAGAACATTCAAAACATACTCCAGAGAACTTCCCCTCCCCATGAATATAGGAAGTATGTATGGGGTGATCTGGATCTGCAGTGAAGTACAAAGGGTTAAAGCCCCCCTACCCACACCAGGTTCCCAATCTGTGTTTGTTTGTTTGTTTGTTCAGTCATTTTTTATTTATAGTACTTATGTACTGCTTAATATAATAAGACCTCTAAGCAGTTTGCATATAAGTATTACAGATCACATTTATACACTATTCAAAACCGTTCCAACTACAATAACAATAAAAAGCAGTACAAGAGACAATAAGATAATAATAATGTTCTATATATTTTAAATTGTTTTATTGTTTGTTGTTTGGTTTTAATTTTTGTGAACCGCCCAGAGAGCTTTGGCTATTGGGCAGTATAGAAATGAAATGAATGAATGAATAAATAAATAAATAAATAAGGTAGAGCAGGATATGATTAATTACAAGCCAGAGAAAGCCTGGGTGAATAAGTGCATTTCCAGGAGGTGTTTAAAGCATACCACATTCTCTGCTTCCCAAATTGCATGGGGCACTGTTTTCCAGAGGGAAGGGGCCACCACCAAAAGGCTCACCTTCAAGATATTACACAGGAACATTCTCTTGGTTGTAGAATGAGCAGCAAGGCCTCCTCTGAAGATCTTAAAGGTCATCTTGCTAGTATCCATAGGAAAAGGTGGTCTGCTAGGTATCCTGGTCCCAAGTTCCTTAGAGCACTGTATGTCAGCAACATAAACTTGAACATGTCTTGGTGCTTAATAGGCAGCAAGTGCAGTTATTCTAAATGTGAGTTTGGCTGGGTGTCCCACTGAGCACCCTAGTTGCTGCATTCTGCACTACCTCCAGATTCTGGACTTGCACAAGGGAAGCCCCACATAGCATTACAGTAATCTAGATGTGAGGACACCAGTGCATGAACTAGACTGGCTAGGCTATCTGTATCCAGGAATAGGCATAGTTGGCACACCAACCAAAGTTGGTAATGGATGCTCTGGGCCACTGATGTCACCTGGGCCTCCAGTGACAAAAATGGATCTAGGGACCACCTCCAAACTACGGACCTGTTTCTTCAGAGGGAGTGCAACCCAATCCACAACAAGTAAACAATCTAATTCCATGTCCTGGGAACCAGGCACACATAGTGTCTCTGTCTTAGCAGGATCCAGCTTCAATTTCTAGGCCACCATCCAACCCATAACCACATCCAGGAACCAGTTCAGCATATGCACAGCCTCTCCTGACTGAAATGTTACAGAGAAATAGAACTGGTTGCCATTATCTCTTTACACAGGCTTTCCCTAAAGTGTGACCCAGCCAGCTATGGTTTCAAGCACACAGTAGAGTGTGAAGTTATAGTAATGGTTAATTTATATTTTGTTGTGTCTATGGTTATATTCATTGTCGTTTGCATTCCTTCATATTTGATGTCCAGTGCTTTGATACCTTTGTGGAAAGAGGTATATCAATATGAATAATCAATAAAATAGATCTGCAAACTGATGACACCTCATCCCAAATCTCCTACTGACCACTTCCAATGGTTTCATATACACGTTGGCCAACTCTGGAATTGACCCCATATGCCAGAGTCGAAAATGGTGCCACCAACTCCCAACTCACTAAGAGAGTTCAGAAGAATACTCCGGTCAATAGTATCAAAAGGCCTTGAGAGACTGAGAAAGAATAACAGGCTCACATTCCCCTTGTCTCTCTCCCAAAGAAGGCCATCCATCAGGGAGGCCAAGGCCTTGTGGGATCGATCCCACCATGGCTGAACCCAATGCCCATGCCAGGGCTTTTTTTGATAAGCCTCTTCCCAGAGCTGGTCCAATCACATGAGGCTCTAGTCAAATCCAGCCACAGCACAGTCCCTAGATGCAACAAAACAGCCAGCCCCACTCTCATCTATTGTTCTTTGTGAACTTTGTATACAGAGTACAGTATCGGGGGGAAAAATCACGTGTTCAACATCATGTATAGTTTGGTACTCATTCCTATGCTTATTGCTCAGAAAGCAAGGGGGGCACATGGGGACACCAGTGATGAGGGCGGGTAAGCTACTTTGCAGGTGTTGCTCCCATTCTGGGTTCAGTTTCCTGGCCACATTAAATACTGCTAGGAAAGTGGGATGTACTGTTTGGAACTGGATTCAATTAAGGAGATGCAGAAGATGCACTATAGTTTATGGCATCGAGATTTTTTGGTTTTCTGAAAATGTTATTCATTATAGAATTAAGGTGTTATCTTCCATTGGTATGATATTTGGCACATCTTAAAAGGAATAATCTGGCCAGATTTGAGAAATATCCAATGAAGACTTGAACTTTGGTCCTGAAACAAAATGAACTACCAGTCTCTCCCTTTTCTTAACAGGTCAGTTACGCTTTTGTTTCGCATGTTCTGAGAGATAAAACTCAGTTTCCTTTTTTCTACCGGATGGTCCCTGAAGAAGGAACCCAGTACCCATGGGTTGTCAAACTGCTCCTGCATTTCAGATGGACGTTCGTTGGTCTTGTTGCACTTGACACCGACAATGGAGAGAGGTTCATGAAGATGTTGACACCGGAGCTCCTCCAGAATGGCATCTGTGTTGTTTTCTCACAAACCATCTCAGGATTGAATACAAATGAAGTGCGGCTTCCTCATGCTTCATTCTACAAGTGGAGAGAAGTCAATGTCTTTGTTTATTGTGCAGAGTCTTTTTCCTTCATAAATGGAATAGGCATTATTCAACAAGCAGTGGAAACAATGATGAAACCTGTTGTAGGCAAAGTCTGGATCACAACAGCTTTGTGGGATGTCACCTTGGAATTGATGTACACCTTGGAGTTGACGTCCGTCCAACACATCTGTGGTTTATTTACCTTCTTTGTTCAGGCAAATAAAAAGGCACAATATGATGGTTTTGAACACTTTTTCTTTTCCCTGAAAAAGCTTTCAGAGAGAGCATTTAGTTGTTCATATTTAAAGCACACATTGTCTGTGAAAGGCTGGACAAGATGCACAGGGAACAAGAAACGGAAGGTGCTGTCTCAAGAGAACATTGAAAGAATCCTGTCTCTAGACAGCTACTTCATTTATGACACCATCCAGGCTGTGGCACATGCCTTAGATGCTGCTTTTTTGACCAGATCCAAGAGGATGGTGGTGGAGGATGAAAACAGGCTGGGCATTCAAAGAGTACAGCCATGGCAGGTATTCCATTTAGTATCACAAACATATCTTCTGAACATGGCAATAAAACGTACAATCCCAGAATGATTGGCTTAATTTTCTATGCCTTGGAAGCTTCAGTGCCCTAACTGACATAGGACCTGGCTATCTAAGGGACTGCTTCTCTTGGTATGTGTGTTAAGGTAAGGAAGAGAGGGCCTTTTGAGAGCATGGGCTTTTCCCTGTGGCACCCACAAATTATGGAAGGAGCTCCCCCAAGAACTAAGAGTGGCTCCTACTCTCTTAGCTTTTAGAAAGAAGGTGCATATTTTCAATTTAGCCTTTTCAAATGTGTACCTCTACTGTCCTTGCTGTTTTATTTATTTATTTATTTATTTATTTATTTATTTATTTATTTTTAAAAAACCATTCTTCCAAACTGTTGTACACTGCCTTAGGAGATAAATATACACATGGTACTAATAAATAAAATAAAGAAAGAGTAATATGAGAATATATGGATATATGATGAAATGTTGCATATTCTTGGGAAAACCCAGTGGCAGAACTCCTTGTGCTGGTCCCCCATTTACCCCCTTCCACTGGCCTCAGAGGACACAGTCCAGCTTTCCAAAGCTCCCAGTACTGGCTCAATTCCCCTGAGTCTGCAGTGGCCGATTCCTTCTAATTCTCCACTGGAGTCAGCCATCTTGCTGGCTCTTTCTAATCCATTCTGCCTCTTGTATCAAGGAGATAGGCTGGATGTTCTCTACAGCCATGGCAGATATTCCCTTTTCCATAATGGAGATCTGTGCTCACCATGATAATCCATCGTACAATTCCAGAATAGTTACCTTGGAACTGGACTGTGAGAAAATGCCAAATGTTGCAGTGATCTGTTGTATATTTAAGGAGGGACCCAGTAGTGAACATCCCTGTCCTGGTATTTGTTTTGCCTCCTTACATGGCCTCAGAGGACACAGCCCATCTTGTCATCGCCGCCAGCACTGGCTCAACTCCTCTGTCTCTGCAGTGGCCAAAACGTCATGCTTCATCGCTGGAGTAAGACCCCCCACCCACCTCACCTGCCCTCTGCATGGGAGATCCCTTGGGTGGGGAAGGTGACATAAGGACATAAGAAGAGCCCTGCTGGATTACACCAAAGGTCCATCAGGTCCACTATTCTGTTCACACAGTGGCCAACCAGCTGTTGACCAGGAACCCACAAGCAGAGCATGAGTGCAACAGCACCCTCCCACCCATGTTCCCCAGCAATTGGTGTACACAGGCTCACTGCCTCTGGTACTGGAGATAGCATATAGCCATCAGGACTAGTAGCCATGGATAGACTTCTCCAGGAATTTGTCCAACCCCCTTTTAAAGCCATCCAAACTGGTGGGCATCACTACATCCTGTGGTAGTGAGTTCCATATTTTAACTCTGTGCTGTGTGAAGAAGTCCTTCCTTGTATCTGTCCTGAATCTCCCAGCAATCAGCTTCATAGGATGACCCTGGGTTCTAGTATTATGGGGGGGGGGAATGTATCCCTATCCACATTATCCACACCATGCAACATTTTGTAGACCTCTATCATGTCTCCCCTTACTGTCATTTTTTCCAAGCTAAACAATCCCAGCTGTTGTAACCTTCTCTCATAGGGGAGATGGCTTCTTCCTGCGTACTGAATTGGCTGCTACTTTGGCAACTACCTGACTCCACTAAAGAATTCCCCTCCCTCCGTCAAGCATTTGTACATGATTAATTTGTCTGGTGGCTTTTAATAATGTGCAGATCTGTACTTTCCCCCTTTGTTTTGTATTGAACATATGTTTTTGCAATATGTACAGCAGTATTTCTTGTATATGTTTTTATGTTGAGTAAATCATAGCTTTGTAGTGGGGGTCATCACTAACTGAAGCCCCAGCAATTGCAGTAGATCTACTTTAAGTATGACTAAGTCTGTATCCAAACCACAACATTTACAATGCAATCCCCTGTGTGCTTACTCAGAAGCAAACCCTACTGATTTCAGTTGAACTTTTTTCACAGATAAGTAGTATGTGTAAGATTGCAGCCTCAATTATGTGACTATTTCCTGACTTTTAATGGTGCCCAAAATGTGACCCATGAAGTGTCCCAACTCCATTTCCTGAGTGTAAGACCAGGAGCAGATTGTAGAACAAATGCATATGTCTAATGGCTTCACCTTCAAAAACTGCTAAAGCAGATAAAGGGCAATTGGGAATGAAACCAAGTCCCTTGCGAATGATAACAAAACATACCCAGTCACTTCAGTCTGGGACCAACTATAGGAGATTCATAAAATGGACATACCTGACTCTGAGCTACTGAATATAGATTCTTGTTTCCTAAGTGCTGAAGTTTTGTCTCATCCAAGCTTCATCCTTTCCTGAGAAACCCCCAGTTTTACAATACTTCTATAGACGGAGTGTATTTGGATGAGAATGGAGACCTCGCAGCTGACTTGGACATACTGAACTGGGTGGTGTTTCCAAATGCGTCAGTCATTAGAGTGAAATTTGGGAGTATAGAAAGACAGGGATCCCCAGGCCTCAAATTCACCATCAATCAGGATGCCATTGTGTGGCCCAAATGGCTCAACAAGGTGAGGCAAACATTCCTTTACATTCGCTGTATTTGTTTTTACCATCTCTTAACCAATAGTAAGTGTAACAGACTCAAGGTCAGACTTCCCTAACCTGATGCCCTGCGGATGTATTGGATTGCAACTTCCATTACTCCCAGCCCGCTGATGCTGATGGGAGTTGAAGCCCCAAACATTACGAGGACACCAGGCTGCGGAAGGCTGATTGATCTGGGCACCACACTTTAAGAAGGATGTAGACAAGCTGGAGAGGGTTCAGAGGAGGGCAACAAAGATGATCAAGGGACTGGAGACAAAGCTCTATGAAGACAGACTGAAAGAACTGGGCATGTTTAGCCTTGAGAAGAGAAGACTGAGGGGAGATATGATAGCAGTCTTTGAGTACTTGAAAGGTTGTCACAGAGAGGAAGGCCAGGATCTCTTCTCGATCCTCCCAGAATGCAGAACACAGAATAAGGGCTCCAGTTACATGAAGCCAGATTCCGGCTGAACATCCTGAATGTTAGAGCAATATGACAATGGAACCATTTACCTAGGGAGGTAGTGGGCTCTCCCATGCTGGAGGCATTCAATGCTGGATGCTGGACAGCCATTTGTCAGGGATGTCCTGACTTGGATCCTGAATTGAGCAGGTGGTTGGACTCGATGGTCTTGTAGGCCCCTTCAAACCATACTATTCTATGATTCTTTGATCTGAGGGTGCCTTTGATGCCCTATTATTTCCAACTAGCAGCAGTACTTCAAGACCTCAGAGGGTATTGAGGCTTTCCCCAGCAAAGCTAAGCAGCTGTGCACCAGAAGCCTTGCCTTTGAACACTGGCTGCGGAGATAACCTGGTATTTCAATAAAATATCCTTCCATTTAGCCCCTGCAGCATGCAAGGCACATGACAGACTACAAGAGGACAGGTTCCTGCCCCAGGTGCTGTACTGACCGAATTGGTTCAAGGCACCCAGAGGGGCTGAAACCAGCAAGGCACATGCAAGAAAGGAGGGTCAACACAAGATCCCCATCAGGGCAAGTCAGGTCACACCCAATCAGGTCAGGTTGAGTGGGGTCAGGTCCCATGGCATCAGGTCAACTGAGGTCAAGTTCTATGGCACTGGGGCAAGTCAGGTTTGGTGCGGTGAATAGCAAGGCAAGGTTAGACCAGGCAGGGTCTTATGGGACCTTGGCCAGCTCCAAGTTAGCTGAGACTCGGGTTCTTAAAGGGCTACTGCCAGATCTGTAGCCACTGGTTTCTATGGAATGGGGGTGGTGAAGTCGGTAAATAGGGAAGTGTCTTCTGCATCTGAGGAATCAGGCAGAGGCACATCCTCTGGTCTGGAAGGTCCTAGAATAGCAGGGGGTGGTTAATGGAGGGAGTCTCCTCAGCCTCTGAGTCCTCTTCGGAGCCAGAGGATGGGTCAAGGCTGGGAAACATGACAGGTGCTTCCAATCAAAGAATTTACACAAGGGAAACAAGGAAGGGGAGGAAAAAGGAGGCCACAGGGGTAGTAAACAGGGAATCAGCTTGGGAGTAGTTTCAGTTGCATGTCCTGATAATTAGTTATGGGCTTCACTACAGGTCCTGTCGGGTCCTTTCCAGCTCTGTGCTTCATTTCTGCAGATAAAGTAGCCCTAACACATTTTCCTTGGTGGTCTTTGTTCTGCTTAGCCCCTGCCCCATTCCAGGTGTGTGGAAAGCTGCCGCCCTGGATTTGTCAAGGTGGTTCAGGAAGGAAAGCCAGTTTGCTGCTATGACTGTCTTCCCTGTGCGGAAGGTACCATCTCCACCCAGGAAGGTGGGTGAGTCTGGAGGGGAATGCAGATCCTGGGGAGGAGGGCAAAGATTCAGCCAGACATCTTTTGTGAAGGCTTGTTTAAAGGGGTTGTTTCTGGAAAGAGCCGTTATTTATTTCACAAGGCACTCAAAGAGTGCTTATCAATGGGACCTTCTCAAACTGGGGAGAAGTAACGAGTGGAGTACCACAGTCCTGGGCCCAGTGCTCTTCAACATTTGTATTAATGACTTGGAGGAGGAGGTGCGGGGAATGCTGATCCAATTTGCAGATGACACAAAATTGGGCAGGATAGCTAATACCTTGAAAGGCAGAAACAAAATTCAAAGTAATCTTGATAGACTGGAGAGCTGGGCAGAAAACAACAGAAAGAAATTTAATAGGGATAAATGCCAAGTTCTGCACCTCAGAAAAAGAAACCAAATGCACAGTTACAAGATGGGGGATACATGGCTCAACAATACTACGAGTGAGAAGGATCGTGGAATTGTTGAAGATCACAAGCTGAATATGAGCGAGCAATGTGATGTGGCTGCAAAAAATGCCAATGCTATTATGGGCTGCATTAATAGAAGCATACCCAGAAGTACTAGTTCCCCTCTATTCATGCTGCCTAGGCCTCATCGGGAGCATTGTGTCTAGTTCTGGGTACCACAGTTTAAGAAGGATGCAGACAAGCTGGAGAGGGTTCAGAGGGCAACAAAGATGATCAGGGGACTGGAAACAAAGCCCTATGAAGTAGGGATGTATGAAAGTGACTTACCTGTTCGCGGATTATGTTGATGGTGGGGGGGAGGCATTCCATCCCTCCCCCCGGAATCCTTGCCAGGGGGGGAGGCGCTCCGTTCCTCCCCCTGGAATCCCTAGCCAGGCCAGAGCCGTCCGCAGCCGGATTTCCGGCCGCGGAGGGCTCTGGGTAAAAAAAAAAAACGGCGTACGCAAATGGTGGCGGCTATGGCCGCCACCATTTGCATTCCTTCTTTTTGGCAGTCTTAATCTGCGTAAATATTTACGTAGACTACGACGGCGAAAATAAAGGGGAACGCAAATAACGTAGCGGGCGCTATTTGCGTCCCTTTTTCATTCACCGTTTTAGCCTACGTAAATATTTACGTAGGCTAAAATGGCGAATCAAAAGGGGACGCAAATAGCACCTGCTACGCTATTTGCATTCCCCTTTATTTTTGCCGTCATAGTCTACGTAAATATTAACGTAGATTAAGATGGTAAAAAGAAGGAATGCAAATGGCGGCGGCCGTAGCCGCCGCCATTTGCGTACGCGATTTTTTTTTTTAACCCACCCAACCATGATAGGCTACCTAAAGATTTACGTAGCCTATCACGTTGTTGATTTTTTTTTAACCCACCCAACCATGATTGGCTACGTAAATCTTTACGTTGCCTATCACATCTTTTTTTTTTTTTTACACAAGCCTGGAAATGGCGGCGGCGGCAGCCGGTCAGAAGACCGGCCACCTCAGCCACTGCCGCCACAGCTGCAGCTGCAGCTGCCGCCGCCACCACCTGGAAAATCCGCCACAGGTAAGTCTTGTCCCGGGGGGGATCCGCGGGGGGGTGGGGGGGCAGGCCATTCCGCCACGGAGTTCGGGGGGCCGAATGCACTGGCATTCGGCCTCACTGAGATCCGTGGCGGAATTCTCTGACATCCTTACTATGAAGAGAGACTGAAAAAACTGGGCATGTTTAGCCTTGAGAAGAGAAGACTGAGGGGAGATAGGCTAGCGCTCTTCAAGAACTTGAAAGTTTGTCACAGAGAGGAAGGCCAGGATGTCTTCTCAATCATCGCAGAGTGCAGGGCATGGAATAACGGGCTCAAGTTACAGGAAGCCAGATTCCGGCTGAACATCAGGAAAAACATCCTGACTGTTAGAGCAATACAACAATGGAACCCATTACCTGGGGAGGTGGGCAGAATGCTCTGCCACACTGGAGGCATTCAAGATGAGGCTGGACCGCCATCTGATGCTAAGACTTGGATTCCTGCATTGAGCAGGGGATTGGACTCGATAGTTTTATAGGCCCCTTCCAACCCTATGAGTTGGAATAATAGAATCTATGATTCTATGATTCTATGACCTTGGAGGATGCATCTTGGGGTAGGTGGGGAGGTAGTGGAAGGAACTTAGCATTGTAAGAATTCACCATAGCTTGGTTTCTCCGGGCACTCACCGAAGCAGCACGCCTGCTTGCACCCCCCCTCCAGACCTGCACTCAGGCCTCCCACGAGCTCAGCGAGTTCCCCAGGCTCACTGCAATCCCATTCGGTGAGCACCCGCCATTTCCACGCCTTTGCTTGCTACGTAAAACAGGAAGTTAAAAAAGTGCATATTTAAATATGCACAGTTTGGAGCTGGGAAAGCAAAATAAGCACAATATTAGAGGGATGCTGCCAAGGCTGAAGCTAAACAAATCAAGTTGGTAGCTGGAGGAGAGCTCTATTCACTGGCTTGGCTGAGGAGGACACTTTGCTCATACAGCATCCTCCAAAAGAAGGAACCTGTCTGATGGCAAGTCTTTGGAAGTTTGCATGCTGTGAACCATCCCCATAGGGGCAGTGCAAAAGAGCCTCAATTGGAGAAGGGAGGATTTGGCTGAGACCCACCCCACCCCCAATACCCACCTTCTGCTAACTCAAATGATGGGCGGGAAGGCCAAGCCTGCCACAGGAGCCACACGTGAAGACTTAGAGAGCCATGATTTTTTTGTGGCCTATTCACATGGGAGAATACTGAGGACCAACAGGCCTGACCATGCCCTGCATGATATTAATGTGTGTTATTAATCACACCACAAAGTTATATTTAATGGAATATACAAGAAGAGAGATTGATAAGGGTGTAAGGAAGATGTTGCTCTCATTCTTTCCAGATTCAAACCATTGTACCATGTGTCTGGATGATCAGCATCCAAACAAGGACCGAGATCAATGTATTCTCAAGGCTATAACCTTCCTATCCTATGAAGAAACTTTGGGGATCATCCTGGTGTCCTTTGCCCTATTGTTCTCCTTAATTACAGGAGTTGTGTTAGTAATATTCATTAAATTCCTCGAAACCCCAATAGTCAAAGCCAACAACCGGGACCTCTCCTACATTCTCCTCATCTCCCTCCTCCTTTCTTTCTTGTCCACCTTACTATTCATTGGCTGGCCAAGGAAAGCGACCTGCCTTCTTCGACAAACAGCCTTCAGCATCATCTTCTCAGTTGCTGTCTCTTCTCTCTTGGCCAAAACAATGACTGTGGTGTTGGTCTTCTTGGCCACAAAGCCAGGGAACAGTGTGAAGAACTTGCTGGGAAAGAGTTTGACCAACTCCATCGTCCTTTCCTGTTCTGGTGTGCAAGTTGTCATCTGCTCCATCTGGCTTGGCATCTCTCCACCATTCCCTGACTCTGACATGCACTCCCAGCCTGGAGAGATCATCCTGCAGTGCAACGAAGGGTCTGTCGCCATGTTTTACGGTGCCCTTGGCTACATGGGCTTCCTGGCTGCTGTCTGCTTCATGGTGGCTTTCCTAGCCAGGAAGCTGCCTGGCGCCTTCAATGAAGCCAAGCTGATCACCTTCAGCATGCTGGTCTTCTGCAGTGTTTGGGTCTGCTTTGTGCCCACCTACCTGAGCACCAAGGGGAAATACATGGTAGCCGTGCAGGTCTTCTCTATCTTGGCCTCCAGTGCTGGGTTGCTGGGCTGCATCTTTATTCCAAAGTGCTACATCATTTTGCTGAGGCCTGATCTGAATACAAAGGAGCATTTGATGACAAAAACTAAAGAATAAATCTGATTCATATTGTTACCAAGTACCCCAAGATACTACTATTTTTATACAATAGTCTGCATTGGGGGAGGGGGGGGTGGTCTTCTTTCCAACATTGCAAAAGCATTTCAGGTCTGAAAGTTGGTATAAAAATGTTCCTACCTGTAAACAACAACAACAGATCAATAAATACATTTTAGAAACCAGGCCTGTTGATAGAACTTGTGGATGTTGAGCAGGTGCTTGGAGAAGTTTGGACAACCACTTCGAGATTGGATGAGGAACTGTTATGTTCCACTGGAGGAACCCTCCTCAGAGTAGGGATAGATGGAACACTTACTTTCCATTCTATTATGTTTCCACTGGGGCGGGAGGCGCACCATCCCTCCCCCCGGAATCCTCGATGGGAGGGAGGCACTAAGTCCCTCCCTCCGGAATCCTGCCTGGCCGGCTCCACTCCGCGGCCAAGCCATGGAGCCGCTGGCCAACTCCAGACATCCGGCCATTGGGAAGCCTGCAGGGAAGCAAATAGCGGCTGCCATAGCCGCCATTTCTGTCCATGTACTTAAACGTGATAGGCTACGTAAATATTTACGTAGCCTATCACGGCAAAGTAAAAAAAAAAGCGTACGCAAATGGTGGTGGCTATGGCGGCCGCCATTTGTGTTCATTATTTTTCACCTTTCTAGACTACAGAAATAATTATGTAAGCTAGAACGGCTAAAAATAGCAAACGCAAATGGCGGCCGCTGTAGCCGCCGCCATTTGAGTACGCTGCGCCCAACCACGGCCAGCCAGGAGACCAGCCACCACCGCCGACTCCGCACTGCCGCTGTCGCCGCCCCCGCTCCTGCCCCTGCCACTGCCATACCTGCCACCGCCACACCACCGCCCCCCCGACGCCGCACCTCCCACCGCCGCCCCCACTGCCACCACCCCCGCCTCCACTGCCACCCCTTCCACCGCCGCTGCACTTTTCACCCCTGCCGCTGCACCTTCCGCCACCATTGCACTGTGACCACCGAATCGCTGCCTAATCCGCTGCATCCACCCCAGCTAAGTGCCGTCCCGGGGGATTCAGCATGGGGGGAGGGGGGCAGGAGGATGTCCTGCCACGGATCCTGGGGGGCCAAATGCCAGTGCATTTGGCCTCACTGGAATTCGTGGCGGAATTCTCCACCATCCCTACCTCAGAGGAGCTAGAGCTCCCAGACATGAAGTGACCCCAGAGTTACGGCGGCCGTCATTTGCGTTCCTTATTTTTCACCGTTTTACTGTATGTAAATATTTACGTAGACTATTTTGGCGAAAAAAAAAGGGGAACGCAAATAGCATAGTGGGCACTATTTGTGTTCCTTTTTTATTTGCCATTTTAGCCTACGTAAATATTTACATAGAAAAAAACAGCGAAAAATAAGGAATGCAAAAGGCGGCCGCCGTAGTGGCCGCCATTTGCGTACGCCGTTGTTGTTTTTTACTCAGACGTGATAGGCTACATAAAGACTTATGTAGCCTATCACAGCTCCCTGGCTGGACACAAATGGCGGCTGCTACGGTGGCCGCCATTTGCGTCCGCAACAGTCAGTCCGCGGCCGGAAATCTGGAAATATTTACATAGGCTAAAATGGTGAATCAAAAAGGGACGCAAATAGCACTCACTACGCTATTTGCATTCCCCTTTATTTTCGCCATCATAGTCCACGTAAATATTTACGTAGATTAAGACAGCCAAAAATAAGGAACACAAATGGCGGCAGCCACAGCCGCCGCCATTTGCGTACGCATTTTTTTTTTCCTGAGAGCCCTCTGCGGCCGGAGCTCCAGCTGCAGACAGCTCTGGCCTGAGTGGGCCTGGCCGGCTGCTCCACGGAGCTGCCGCAGAGCACAGCCGACAATTCGAGGATTCCGGGGGGGAGGAACCTAGCACCTCCCCCCTCATCGAGGATTCCAGGGGGAGGGACGGAACACCTCCCCCCAACCATCAACATAATCCGTGGAAAGGTAAGTGACTTTCGTACATCCCTACCCCCACCCCAAGAAATGCGCGCAAAATGGAGTGCTTACCTGCTCCTGTCTGCGCTGCTGTGTGAATGGTGGCCATACTGTGGCGCCATTTGCTTCTTCCTTCTTCATAAATACTTACGCCGTTTGTGTCCCTGCGGAGGCCGTGATAGGCTACGTAAGTATTTACATAGCCCATCACGGCAGGGGCAAAACCCCCAAGTGTACTCAAATGGCGGCAGCTACCGCCATTTGCGTATGCTGGGGTTTTCCCCCTGCTGTGATAGGCTATGTAAAATTTTACATAGCCTATCATGGCAAAAGAAAGGGACGCAAATGATGGTGGCTACAACAGCTGCCATTTGCATACCTGCAGGGCTGCCCAGTGGCCAGATGTCTGGAGCCGACCGGGCAGGATTCCGAGAGGAGGCACAGAGCGCCTCCCCCATCAGTGAGGATTCCAGGGGGGATGGACAGAGTCCCTCCCCCCCAGCGGAACCCGGCGGAGCCAGGTAAAAGGGGTTTCGTACACCAGTAGCTGAGTAGGGACGTCAGAGAATTCCGCCACGGATCCAGGACGGGACTTACCTTGGGTGGATCTTCCTGGTGGCGGCGTCTCCGGAGGCAGTTCAGCGGCGGTGGCTGTGGCGGCTGTGGCGGCTGGTCTTCTGACCGGCTGCTGCCACCGCCACCATTTCCAGTTAAAACAAAAACAAAAATGTGATAGGCTACGTAAAGATTTACGTAGCCTATTACGGCTAGATTTTTAAAAAACACCATGATAGCCTACATAAATGTTTACGTAGCCTATCACGGCTGATTTAAAAACAAAAAACAAAAAACGCGCGTATGCAAATGGCTGCCATTTGCATTCCTTATTTTGGCATGTCTTAGTCTACGTAAACATTTATGTAGACTAAGACAGCGAAAATAAGGACAACGCAAATAGCGTAGCATCTACGCAAATAAGGGGAACGCAAATAGCGTAGCGCGCTTTTTTAAAAAGATCAGCCGTGATAGGCTATGTAAACATTTACGTAGCCTATCACGGCTGACTGCAGGGACACAAACAGCGGTGGCTACGGCCGCTGCCATTTGCATCCCCGCTATCCAGCGGCCAGATGTCCGGCCGCTGGCGGGGCCGGCTGGCGGCTCCGCAAAATCCCTGCGGAGTGGAGCCGGCCGGCCAGAATTTCGGGGGGAGGGACGGAGCGCCTCCCCCCCCACTCGAATGTCACCCTTCGAAAAGGTAAGTGACTTTCCTACATCCCTATAGCTGAGACCCAGAAGCTCTGGCTTTATCAGGTCTCAGTTCGAACTTCAGAGCTCCTGGAAACAATGTCTTTCTATAAGCTCCAGTGTCTTGTATTCCTGCCCATGGTCTGTGACTGATCTGCTGTGCTGCTGACCTCTGGACCTCTGCTTGACTCTGCTCTTTGGACTGCATTTGTTTGGGACTGCTTAGCTGTCCTTTGACCTTGGCCTCAGGCCTTTTTCTTGGAACTCTCCTTCTTGACTGGTAAGACTTTGCTCTTGATCCTCGCCTTTATAATGACCTGCTATCTGACTTGCCCCTCAGTTTGCCGAAATGCTGAGCCTGACCAGCCATAGCAGGACAGGAAAAATTGGCTGAGCCAGGGAAGTGATCAGTTCCTCTTTGTGAGAGGGGTTGGTTGGGGATGTCCAGTGTGGGGAAATCTGGCATTGTGCTTTGACCTTGGCCTCAGACCTTTCTCTTGGAACTCTCATTCTTAACTGGTCACACTGAGCTCTAGATCTTTGCCTGTTTTCTGATGTATTCCTGACCAGGGCAATTCCATAGCGAAAAGGCTATACTAGGTGCTTCTTTTCCCATGTACACAAACACACACACATTGCTATATTTGCTTTTTTTTAAGTATTTGTATTTTGTTTGTTTTTTAAGTCCTCTACACTGCTCTGAGGTCTTTTGGCATGGAGCAGTGTATACTAGGGGTGGACGAAAGTCACTTACCTGATCCTGAAGCTTGCTTCGCAGTGGGGGCGAGGCACTCCATCCCTCCCCCCAAAATTCTGGGTGGGGGGGAGGCGCCCCATCCCTTCCTGCCGAAATTCTGGCCGGGGGGAAGGCGCCACATCCCTCCCCACTGAAATTCTGGCCGGGGGGGAGCGCCCCGCCTCTCCGGCCGCGAAAGCTCTTCTGCTGGGATGCAAATGGCAGCGGCCGTAGCGGCCGACGTTTGCGTCCCTGGCCTGCAGTCAGCCATGATAGGCTACATAAATGTTTACGTAGCCTATCACGGCTGACTTTGAAGGAAAAAAACAAAAAGCCCAAAGCCCCTGGTCCCGGGTACAGCAAAGACTTCAGCATAGAGAAGTCTTATTGTGTGTATGAAATCCTAACCTCCTCGCCACACAAGAAATCTTCCAGTGGTTCCCACTTAACACACATATACTACATTTTGTCTATATATCAGGTTAGTGTAATGGTATAGTATATATATATATATATATATATATATATGTGTGTGTGTGTGTGTGTGTGTGTGGTTGCTTGATCACCTGGCCTAAGCTGATTCCAATAATTGAAAAAAAGCTATACAACTTTGGGGAAAGGTCTGGATTGAGTTAATTTAACTGATAATAGTAGTGCTGTAGATAAACAGATCACCTATCTGCACCATATAGTGTCTGACATAACAATGGGACAAAACAATTGGCTAGATTGGTTAACCTCTTGGCTCCCAAATCTTAGCTGGCTTAAAGCATTGTTCATCCTAATTCTACCAGTGTTGTTCATAGAGATACTGTTATGCCTTTGCATTCCTTGTCTTATGCGCTGTTTAACCAATCTGTTTTATGTCTCAGGTAGTAAAACTGCCGCCCTCTATGCTCTAATAGCCCAACAGGAAGTTAAGTGATATGTATGTTATAAAAAGTTTTGTATTGTGCTTTGCAGACTATTATGAGCATTCGCATATCAGAAATGCTATAATTGTAATAAAATTATGCATTTAAGGGGGGAATGTAGCAGCCATATCGGGGGTCAGACTAAGTAGCCTCATGCAGTCTCATGCTTCATGTTCTTGCTGAGCTCTCGCTGTCTGAAATATGTTTGTAAGCTGTCGAGACGCAGGAATCTCTTAACTTGTCAACAAAGGCTAAGGTCATAGTGATATGTATATCATGTTCTCTGCTGTTCCCTGCTTATCATGGCTACCCTATAACCCATTTCTTGTATTATAAACAATGGTGCTAGGAGAGGAAATGCTGAATACTGCAAACCCACACAGAAAGGGGCGGGGAAGATTTTGCATATGTGTCATAATGTCTATAAAAACCACTTGCTGATATAAATCGGGGCTTTTGGCTCATTGGAAGTCATTCCAGCCTTAAGCCCACGCGTTAAATAAAGAACTCTTTTTCCTTCACTCCGTGGTCTCTCTGACTCTGAGTTCTGCAACATTATATTAAATTCTGTTTACCACCTTTGTTTTATTACCTCTGTTCTATTATATGTATATAATGGAGAGAGAGAGAGAGAGAGAGAGAGTAAAGGGGCAGGGAAGTGCCCCTTTAGTTAAGGTGACAAACATCTATGCACCATGATTCAGACTAGGGATGCCAAATGCACTGGCATCAGATCTGGAACAGACCATGGAACATCAGACTAGTTTAAGATGGGGAAAGGAGTATGGCAGGGTTGTGTACCCTCACCCTACCTATTCAACCTGTATGCAGAACACATCATGCAATGTGCTGGGCTTGATGAAGCCAAGGCTGGAGTTAAAATGGCTGGAAGAAACATTAACCATCTCAGATATGCAGGTGATACCACTTTGATGGGTCAAAGTGAGGAGGAGCTGAGGAACCTTCTGACGAAGGTGAAAGAAGAAAGTAGGGATGTCATAGAATTCTGCCACAGATCTCGGGGAGGCCGAACGCCAGCGCATTTGGCCCCCCGAAATTGGTGGCAGAACGGTCTGCCCCCAGCCACCCCCGGGACGAGACTTACCTGGGGCGGATCTTCCTGGCGGCGGTGGCTCCAGTGGTGGCTCCGGCAGCGGTTCGGGGGCAGCGGCGGCTGGTCTTCTGACCGGCTGCTGCCGCCGCCATTTCCAGTTAAAAAAAAAAGTTATAGGCTATGTAAAGATTTACGTAGCCTATCACGGCTGACTGCAGGGACACAAACGGCGGCGGCTATGGCCGCCGCCATTTGCGTCCCTGTTAGCCAGCGGCCGGATGTCCGGCTGCTGGCGGAGCCAGCCGGCGGCTTTGCAGAATTCCTGCGAAGCACAGCTGGCCAGCCAGGATTCTGGCCAGGAGCGCCTCCCCCCCATCCAGGATTCCAGGGGGAGGGACGGAGCGCCTTCCCCTCCACCATCAACATAATCCGCGAATATAAACATAAACATTTACGTAGCCTATCATGGCTGACTGCAGGGATGCAAACGGTGGCGGCTACGGCCGCCACCATTTGAGCACCTGGCCAGCCAGGATTCGGGGGGGGGGAGGGACGGAGCTCCTCCCCCCCACCGCGAATCAATTTCGTGAGAAGGTAAGTCACTTTCATACATCCCTATATCAACACTGGAGTTGTAAGAGAAGATGTCCCCACTTTTAAAGCATGGGGATACCCCAGCTCATGCCTACACACAATGGGTTTGCTCTGAGGAATACTGTAATCACAAGAGATTTCCCCTCCAAGGCATAGTTCATGCTAGGAGTGGGGACCTGGGGGTGAGGGCTTGTGCCTGTGGTGGAGGCCCGGAATTGGGGCGTCAGGGCTGGGGGTGGGAGGTATGGGGAGAGCATTGTTGGGGCTCCAGGCTGAGTGGGGCAGTTGGAGGGCAGCTTGGGGGGTTCATACATTGGTTTCTGCAGTGTAGGCTCATGGCCAATCATGATTAGCATTAGGGATTAGCAAACTGATAATTCTCACGAAATTGCTTCGCGGTGGGGGGGAGGCGCTCCGTCCCTCCCCCGAAATTCTGCCTGGGGGGGAGGCACTCCATCCCTTCCCCCCGAAATTCTGGCTGGGGGGGTGCTCCGTCCCTTCCCCCCCGAATCCTGGCTGGCCAGGTGCGCAAATGGCGGTGGCCGTAGCCGCCGCCATTTGCGTCCCCGCAGTCAGCCGTGATAGGCTACGTAAATGTTTACGTAGCCTATCGTTGTTGTTCAGTCGTTCAGTCATGTCTGACTCTTCGTGGCCCCATGAACCATAGCACGCCAGGCCTTCCTGTTCTGTGCTGTCTCCTGGAGTGTGCTTAAGTTCATATTCATTGCATCGGTGATGCTATCTAGCCATCTCATCCTCTGTCGTCCCCTTCTCCTTTTGCCTTCAGTCTTTCCCAGCATCAGGGTCTTTTCCAGAGAGTTTTCTCGTCGCATTAGGTGGCCAAAATATTGGAGCTTCAGCTTCAGTATCTGTCCTTCCAATGAGCACTCAGGGTTGATTTCCTTTAGGTTGGACTGATTTGACCTTCTTGCAGTCCAGGGGACTCGTAAGAGTCTTCTCCAGCACCACAGTTCGAAAGCATCAATTCTTCGGCTCTCAGCCTTCCTTATAGTCCAGCTCTCACAGCCATACATTACTACTGGGAAAACCATAGCTTTGATTAGATGGACCTTTGTTGGCAAGGGGATGTCTCTGCTTCTTACTATGCTGTCTAGCTTTGCCATAGCTTTCCTCCCAAGGAGCAAGCGTCTTTTAATTTCATGGCTACAGTCACTCTCTGCGGTGATCTTGGAGCCCAAGAAAGTAAAATCTGTCACTGCTTCCATTTCTTCCCCTTCTACATGCCAGGAAGTGATGGCGCCAGATGCCATGATCTTTGTTTTTTTAATGTTGAGTTTCAAACCAGCTTTTGCACTCTCCTCTTTCACCCTCAACAAGAGGCTCTTGAGATCCTCTTCGCTTTCTGCCATTAGGGTGGTATCGTCTGCATATTGGAGGTTGTTGATAATTCTCCCAGCAATCTTAATTTTCTACCTGTGATTCATCCAACCCGGCGTTTCTCATGATGTACTCTGCATATAAGTTAAATAAGCAGGGTGACAATATGCAGCCTTGTCGTACTCCTTGCCCAATTTTGAACCATTTGGTTGTTCCATGTCAGTTTCTTACTGTTGCTTCTTGACCCTCGTACAGGTTTCTCAGGAGACAGGTAAGGTGGTCTGGTACTCCCATCACTTTAAGAATTTGCCACAGTTTGTTGTGATCCACACAATCAAAGGCTTTAGCATAGTCAATGAAGCAGAAATAGACGTTTTTCTGGAATTCTCTTGCTTTCTCCATGATCCAGCGAACATTGGCGATTTGATCTCTAGTTCCTCTGCCTCTTCGAAACCCAGATTGTACTTCCGGTAGTTCTCGGTTCGCATACTGCTGAAGCCTAGCTTGTAGGATTTTGAGCATCACCTTGCTGGCATGTGAAATGAGCGCAATTGTGCGGTAGTTTGAACACTCTTTGGCGTTGCCCTTCTTTGGAATTGGAATGTAAACTGACCTTTTCCAGTCTTGTGGCCACTGTTGAGTGTTCCAAATTTGTTGGCATATTGAATGCAGCACTTTAACAGCATCATCTTTTAGGATTTTAAATAGCTCAGCTGGAATACTGTCATCTCCGCTAGCTTTGTTGTTACTTATGCTTCCTATGGCTCACTTGACTTCACTCTCAAGGATGTCCGGCTCAAGTTCAGTGACCGCACTATCATGGCTATCAGGGACATTCAGATCTTTCCTGTATAGTTCTTCTGTGTATTCTTGCCACCTCTTCTTAATCTCATCTGCTTCTGTTAGGTCCCTGCCTTCTTTGTCCTTTATCATGCCCATCTTTGCACAAAACGTTCCCTTGAGATCTCCAATTTTCTTGAAGAGATCTCTAGTCTTTCCTATTCTGTTGTTTTCCTTGATTTCTTTGCATTGTTCATTTAAGAAGGCCTTCTTGTCTCTCCTTGCTATTCTCTGGAACTCTGCATTCAGTTGGGTATATCTTCCCCTTTCTCCCATGCTTTTCGCTTCCCTTCTTTCCTCAGCTACTTGTAAAGCCTCATCAGACAGCCACTTGGCTTTCTTGCATTTCTTTTTCTTTGGGATGGATTTCGTTGCTGCCTCCCGAACAATGTTATGGACCTCCATCCATAGTTCTTCAGGCACTCTGTCTATCAGGTCTAATCCCTTAAATCTATTCCTCACCTCCACTGTATATTCGTGAGGGATATGATTTAAGTCATACCTGAATAGTTTAGTGGTTTTCGCTACGTTCTTCAATTTAAGCTGAAATTTTGCAACAAGAAGATCATAATCTGAGCCACAGTCAGCTCCAGGTCTTGTTTTGACTGACTGTATGGAGCTTCTCCATCTTTGGCTGCAAGGGACATAATCAATCTGATTTCAATATTGACCATCTGGTGATGTCCATGTGTAGAGTCATCTCTTGTGCTGTTGGAAAAGAGTGTTTCCTATGATCAGCGCGTTCTCTCGGCAAAACTCTATTAGCCTTTGTCCTGCTTCCATTTGTACCCCAAGGCCATGCTTGCCTGTTATCCCAGTGATTTCTTGACTTCCTACTTTAGCATTCCAATCCCCTATGATGAAGAGGACATCTTTTTTGGTGTTAGTTCTAGAAGGTGTTGTAAGTCTTCATAGAACCGATCAACCTCAGCTTCTTCGACATCAGTGGTTGGGGCATAGACCTGAATTACTGTGATGTTGAATGGTTTGCCTTGGATTCTTACTGAGATCATTCTATCATTTTTAAGATTGTACCCCAGTACTGCTTTTCCCACCCTTTTGTTGACTATGAGTGCTACTCCATTTCTTCTAAGGGATTCTTGCCCACAGTAATAGATATGATGGTCACCTGAATTAAATTCGCCCATGCCTGTCCATTTGAGTTCGCTGATTCCCAAGATGTCGATGTTCAATCTTGCCATCTCATGTCTGACCACCTCCAGCTTACCTTGATTCATTGATCTGACATTCCAGGTTCCTAAACAATATTGTTCTTTACAGCATCGATTTTCTTTTCACCACCAGACACATCCACAGCTGAGTGTCCTTTCAGCTTTGGCCCAGCCGCTTCACTCTTTCTGGCACTACTTGGAAATACCCTCTGCTCTTCCCCAGTAGTATATTGGACACCTTCCGACCTGAGGGGCTCATCTTCCGGCGTCATATCTTTTAGCCTTGTGATACGTTCCATGGGGTTTTCTTGTCAAGAATCCTGGAGTGGGTTGCCATTTCCTTCACCAGTGGACCACATTTTGTCAGAACTCTCTGCCATGTCCTGTCCGTCTTGGGTGGCGCTGCACGGCATAGCTTATGGCTTCACTGAGTTACACAAGCCCCTTCGCCACAACAAGGCAGTGATCCATGAAGGGGACGTAGCCTATGATGGCTGAGTAAAAACAAAAAACAAACACCGCCCATACGTAAAAAACAAAACACCGCATAGACGCTACGCTATTTGCGTTCCCCTTATTTTTGCCGTAGTCAACGTAAATGTTTACGTAGGCTACACATGCCAAAATAAGGAACGCAAATGGCGGTGCCCATGGGCGCCGCCATTTGTGTACGCGCGGGTTTTTTTTTTTTTTTACTCAGCTCTGATAGGCTACGTAAACATTTACGTAGCCTATCATGGTGTTTTTTAAAATTTAGCCATGATAGGCTACGTAAAACTTTATGTAGCCTATCACATTTTTTTGTTTTGTTTTTCTTTTAAACTTGGAAATGGCGGTGGCGGCAGCCAGTCAGAAGAGTGGCCGCTGCAGCCGCTGCTGCCAATCCGCCGCCGGAGAATCTTGGGCAAATCTTCCTGGCAGTGGCGGCGGCGGTGGCTGCTCCGGCGGCGGTTCGGCGGCGGTTCGGCGGTGATTCGGCGGCAGCAGCGGCAGCCGGTCTTCCGACCAGCCGCCGCCGCTGCCATTTCCAGTAAAAAAACACACAATGTGATAGGCTACGTAAAGATTTACGTAGCCTATCATGGCTAGATTTTTAAAAAATCACGGCTGATTTAAAAGAAAAAAAAAACATGCCTACGCAAATGGTTCCTTATTTTGGCTCATCTTCATCTATGTAAACATTTACGTAGACTAAGACGGCGAAAATAAGGGGAACGCAAATAGCGTAGATGCTACGCTATTTGCGTTCCCCTTATTTCCGCTGTCTTAGTCTATGTAAACATTTACGTAGAGTAAGACGGCGAAAATCAGTGGAACGGAAATAGAGTAGCATCTACGCTATTTGCGTTCCCCTTATTTTCACCTTCTTACTCTACATAAATGTTTACGTAGACTAAGACATGCCAAAATAAGGAACGCAAATGGCCCATGGGCGCCGCCATTTGCGTACGCATGGGTTTTTTTTCTTTTAAATCAGATGTGATAGGCTACGTAAACATTTACGTAGCCTATCACAGCCAACTGCAGGGACGCAAATGGCGGCAGCTACGGCCACCGCCATTTGCGGAGCCGGCCGACCAGGATTTGGGGGGGAGGGACCAAGCGCCTCCCCCCCGGCCAGAATTTCAGGGGGGAAGGACAGAGTGCCTCCCCCCTCAGCCAGAACTTTGGGGGAAGGTACGGAGCGCCTCCCCCCCACCGTGAATGTCACCCTTCAAAAAGGTAAGTGACTTTCGGACATCCCTAATCAGGGTATGGCATTCACCACTACCTTGGATCTGAATGGCCATTTGATCTTCACCACTACCTTGGAGCTGAATAGCTTTCAGTGGCAGAATGGTAGACCCAGATTTGTCTGTTCACTAGAATAGATGCATGGCATCTATGCAACTGAAGCCTTCATGCAACTGAGGCTACCAGTCTGCCATACAAGTACCCAAGTGGAAAGCAATACCATCTCATAGAATGAAAGAGCTGGAAGGGATCGTGAAGGTAATCTAGTCCAACGGATGAAAGCAACCCACACGCATGGGTCAACTCACAGGAGGAGTAGATGAATGCATTGCATTCATCTAGCAATGCAGCAAGGCTCAGATGTTTCTTAAGTTAATCCTGGACCAGGACAACATGGAACATCTTTGCTATTCCCAGGCACTCCATCTGGATGTGGGCCTGAAAGGCCAAGGGAAAGTGGGAGTTCATTGAGAGTACATTGTAAGCAAGCATAATTTGTGGCACTGCACAACATCATACCTGGTCACAAGAAACATCACTTCAGGCCTCAGTCTTATCTTCCAGTTCCCTGTCCTTGAGGATTTTTTTTGTTTTTTGTCATTGAATTTCCCTGGATTTTGAAAAGGAAATTTCTCCCCAAAGTATTTGAATCTGCTTTCTTGCAAGTCAACATATATGACACATGGGATTATAAATGCTTAACTAATGGTAATCATGATTTCATTTCAAGGTGCTGTAATATTTTTAGGTGTACATCTCGGACAATAAATGCAGGTAAATATGTGTGCTAATCAGAACAAATCAAAAGCTTAATTGTAGGGTAATAATTCCATTAGAAACTTAAGTCAAAATCTAGGGAACCAGGTGTTGACCCACTTTGTGCTTCATTATAATGAAAGGGGACATTCTCTAGCCATTCATTGGAACCTCCTCCTGCAATAAAGGGTGTGGATTCCAAATGGAGGCTGCCATTCTATCCTGACTTACTAGACAGTATGTCCCATTAAACGAAATCCAACTGTATAAGAAAATATGGGATGTGAGATGGCTCAGGGAACTTTTCAGGCCCTATCAGTAGGGCTTACTTCTCAGTAAGCTGCACAGGAGTGTAGTTTATAGCTCTTGTAGTTCCAGCCCCACATCCTTATTTTCAGAGGCAAAGGACTTCCTTCTGAGGACCAAACAAAACATTATTGTAATCGCACTTAGCTCAGCTATGGTTTATTTACTGAAGAGTGAGTGTGCGTGGTCCCAATTTAGATCAGGATGATGGTGCTCGGGGGTGGGGGGATGGGACTTCCCAACCCAGCCATTGTTGCCCTGATATTCCACCCTTCTCAGCAGGAATTTTTTTTTTAAAGATTAAGAATGTCTCTCCCCAAAAGGAAAAAGAAATCTCTCAGCCCCATATAATTAAAAAAACCTCCCCCCCCCCAAGGGAGAGATTTCAGGACAAAAATGCATGGGTAGGGGAGCTTAAACCAACATACATGAGCTCTATGTTCCTGATCCAAATAGAGACATAAGTACATAAGAAGAGCCATGCTGGTTCAGTCCAAGGGTCCATCTAGTTCAGCATTCTGTTCACACAGTGGCCAACCAGCTGTGGATGGGAAACCCAGGACAAGCAGGCATGAGTGCAACAGTGACACGTTACAGATATGTGTGCAGAAAGCTGGACTAAAAATGCTATATCCTTTAACTCTTTGAATTTCTCTCCTTAATACTGTTTTATATATTATTTGATTTGTACTCTTTCATGCACCTAATCCAGCTTTCTTACTCTCAATAAAGATTGCTTCTTACTAGGTTCCTTTCTAAAAGCTTGCTATCTGTCCCTTCTTCTTTTTTTCTAATTCATGGGATTGACCTGTGTCACTGTGATCCTGAAAGGATCTTGAATTATAAATCCTTTTAGCCAAAACATTAGAGTGTCAATGGAAACATTCTAGCCCAGGTCAGAAAAGGTGGGGAAGAGGGAGTGTGAATAGAGAGTGGATGGTTTTATTGCAGGAAGGCCTAATGGGGGTGCTTTCGTATGTGCTGAAGATTGCCAAAGTATCAGTTACAAAAGATGGAGATGGGCCAATAAAGAGGGGCATCACCAGATGTTTTAATAACAAAGAACGGTATTTGTACAACCTTGAGGCGTGTTGGAGAATGAGAAGAATGTGACAGTCTCCAACCTTGAGAGGTGTTGGGGAATGAGAAGAATGTGTCAGTCTGTCAGTAAACAACCTTCAATCTTGGAATTTGGGATCAACAAAGAACACATTGAACCCCTCTTTGATGCCATAGGCCTCAACGAAGGAAAAAGAGGATAAAACCCCTGAGCCTGCAGTGTTCAGGAGGGCCGTGGTTGCATCTGGATAGTTGTATGTGCACATACCAACAGTACCCTCAATCCACGGGACACGTGTCAAGTGCTCTGGCCAAGTGCTTGGCAGCAAGTGGTGAGGATGTGTTGGGTAGAATTCGGGGAATAGGATTTTACCATCCAGGGCATACATATGGTACAGTTATCTTTGCACTGTCATATTTTTTGATTACGTCAGGGTAATCTGTTGCAAAGTGCCATGGCACGTGCCAGCACAGAATGAGCAAAAGTTCACCAAGTGAGTTCCATCCCTCCCACCCCTTCCCTCAGAAGCAGAGAGAAGGTGGAATGTGACTCTGGCTTTAAAAAAAAATCAAGATGATTCCTCCATGTTTACACATCTCTCCCATGTCACTATTGGTATTCAGGATCCTGCTGAAATAGATTCAGTTGTATTCTCTGTCTTTCACTCAGAATAGAGACTGTGTCAAAAGAACATTCATAATTAGGCAGATTATAATCTGCATGTGGTAACTGTTAATGCAGAGGAATTAGTTCTGTCTATGCTATGAGCTAGCTTTAAGGGGGGCAAAGGTGTTTTAGAGTCTGAAGCAAAGGAGTTTGCCACGGGTGGGATGGTTAATCCTAGGAAGCGAAAAGCTTCTTGATTTAGGAGATGGATTTAGGAAATGAGCTAACAATGTGATGTGGCTGCAAAAAGGCAAATGCTCTTTTGGCCTGCATTAACAGAAGTATAGTTTCCAAATCATGTGAAGTACTAGTTCCCCTCTACTCAGCATTGCTTAGGCCTCAACTGGAGTCCTGTGTCCAGTTCTGGGCACCACACTTTAAGAAGGATGCAGACAAAGTGGAGAGGGTTCAGAGGAGGGCAACAAAGATGATCAGGGGACTAGAAACAACACTTTATGGGGAGAGGCTGAAAGAACTGGGCATGTTTAGCCTTGAGAAGAGAAGACTGAGGGGAGATATGATAGTGGTCTTGAAGTACTTGAAAGGTTGTCAAAGAGAGGAAGGCCAGGATCTCTTCTCGATCATCCCAGAGTGCAGGACATGGAATGGGCTCAAGTGACAGGAAGCTAGATTCCGGCTGAACATCAGGAAAAACTTCCTGACTGTTAGAGCAATCTGACAATGGAACCAATTACCTGGGGAGGTGGTGGGCTCTCCCACACTGGAGGCATTCAAGACAACGCTGGACAGCCATCTGTCAGGGATGCTCTGACTTGGATTCCTGCATTGAGCAGGGGGTTGGACTAGATGGTTTTATAGGCCCCTTCCAACCCTACTATTCTATGATCTTATAAGTTTCACAAGAGTGCTTCTGGAGTTGGCTGTAAACCTGGCTGTATTAAGAAGAAGCCCACTTAGAGCTATGTTCAGGAACTATGACTAGGTCTGAAGTTCCTGTCTGAATTAGGGATGGCAGAGAATTCTGCCACGGATCTCGGGGAGGCTGAATGCCAGTGCATTCGGCCCCCGAAATCTGTGGCGGAACGGCCTGCCACCCCCGCCCCCCTGTGGATCCCCCCAGGACGAGACTTACCTGGGGCAGATCTTCCGGGCGGCGGCAGCTCCTGACCGGCTGCCGCCGCCGCCATTTGCAGCTTTTTGTTTTTGTTTTTGTTTTTACACAAAAGTTTTTAGGTAGCCTAAAAGGTCTGGGTAAAAAAAAAAAAAAAAGGCATATGCAAATGGCAGTGGCTACAGCCCCCGCCATTTGCATTCCTTATTTTGGGCCATCTTAGTCTACGTAAATAATTACATAAACTAAGATGGCGAAAATAAGGGGAACGCAAATAGTGTCCGCTACGCTATTTGTGTTCCCCTTATTTTCGCCGTCTTAGTCTACGTAAATATTTACGTAGATTAAGACGTCAAAAATAAGGAACGCAAATGGCGGCAGCCATAGCCACCGCCATTTGCGTACGTGGTTTTTTTTTTCCCAGAGCCCTCTGCGGCTGGAAAACCGACTGCGGATGGCCCTGGCCTGGCGGGGCCTGGCCGGCTGCTCCGCAGAGCTGCTGTGAAGCACAGCCAGCAAAGGAGGATTCTGGGGGGGAGGAATGGAGCGCCTGCCCCCCCGTCCAGGATTCCAGGGGGAGGGATGGAACGCCTCCCCCCCCCATAAAGATAATCCACAAACAGGTAAGTGATTTTCGTGCATCCCTAGTCTGAATCATGGTGCATAGATGTTTGTCACCTTAACTAAAGGGGCACTTCCCTACCCCTTTAATCTCTCTCTCTCTCTCTCTCCATTATATACATATATTAGAACAGAGGTAATTAAACAAAGGTGGTAAACAGAATTTAATATAACACTTTCAGAGGAACAATGGAAGTGTGTGTGTTCAAATATTTATGTTGTTGTTTATTCGTTCAGTCGCTTCCAACTCTTCGTGACTTCATGGACCAGCCCACGCCAGAGCTTCCTATCAGCTGTCACCACCCTCAGTTCCTCCAAGGTCGAGTGAGTCACCTCCAGAATATCATCCCTCCATCTTGCCCTTGGTCGGCCCCTCTTTCTTTTGCCTTCCACTTTCCCTAGCATCAGCATTTTCTCCAGGGTGTCCTGTCTTCTCATGATGTGGCCAAAGAACTTCAGTTTTGCCTTTCATATCATTCCCTCAGGTGAGCAGGCTGGCTTCATTTCTTGGAGTATGGACTGGTTTGATCTAGGGATGTCATAGAATTCCTCCACGGATCCCGGTGAGGCCGAATGCCAGTGCATTTGGCCCCCTAAAATCCGTTGTGGAACAAAGCCCCACCACCACCCTGCCCCGTGAAATGGGCCTGGAACGGAGCACCTACCTGCTGCCGTCCATGCTGACTTGTGAAAGGCGGCCCCATCTGCGTAGGTAGCCTATCACGGCTAACGCAGGGACGCCATTTGCGTCCCTGTGGAATCCGTGATAGGCTACATAAATATTTACGTAGCCTATCATGGCTTAATTAAGGGAACGCAAATGGCAGCAGCTACGGTGGCCGCCATTTGCATTCCCTTTTTTTTTTGCCATTTTAGCCTATGTAAGTATTTACGTAGGCTAAAACAGCAAAAAAAAGGGAACGCAAATGGTGGCCGCCATAGCTGCCGCCATTTGCGTCCACTGGTTTTTTGTTTTTGTTTTTTGCAGTGATAGTTTACTATGCGGGGCACCTCACCCACTCGCATGAACTTCGGGGAGAGAAGTGAAGCGCCTCCCCCCCACCGCAAAGCAAGCTTTGAGGACAGGTAGGGGACTTTCGTCCATCCCTAGATCAAACTAGGGATGTACGAAAGTCACTTACCTTTTCGAAGGGTGACATTCATGGTGTGGGGCAGGGGCTCTGTCCCTCCCCCCAAAATTTTCTCCAGCTGGCTCCACTCTGTGGAGATTCTGCAGAACTGCCGGCCGGTGCCGCCCGCAGCTGGACATCCGGCTGCTGGGCAGCCTGCAGGGACACAAATGGCGGCTGCCGTAGCTGCCATTTGCATCCCTGTATTTTGCCATGATAGGCTACGTAAATATTTCCAAAGTCAGCCGTGATAGTCACGGGTGACTTTTGAAAAAAAAAAAAAGCACGTACGCAAATGGCGGCCCCCATAGGGAGCCGCCATTTGCGTTGCTTATTTGGTCCCTGTGGCCTACGTAAAGATTTACATAGACTACGGCAAAAATAAGGGCAACGCAAATAGTGTTGCCCTTATTTTCGCCGTAGTCTACGTAAATCCGCTGAACCGCTGCTGGAGCCACTGCTGGAGCCGCCACCGCCAGGAAGATCCGCCCCAGGTAAGTCTTGTCCCGGGGGGGCCGGGGGGCAGACCGTTCCGCTACCGATTTCGGGGGGGCCAAATGCGCTGGCATTCGGCCTCCCCAAGATCTGTGGCAGAATTCTATGACATCCCTACTTTCTTCTTTCAACTTCGTCAGAAGGTTCCTCAGCTCCTCCTTGCTTTGACCCTTCAAAGTGGTATCATTTGCATATCTGAGATGGTTAATGTTTCTTCCAGCCATTTTAACTCTAGCCTTGGCTTCATTAAGCCCAGCACATTGCATGATGTGTTCTGCATACAGGTTGAATAGGTAGGGTGAGGGTACACAACCCTGCCATACTCCTTTCCCCATCTTAAACCAGTCTGATGTTCCATGGTCTGTTCCAGATCTGATGCCAGTGCATTTGGCATCCCTAGTCTGAATCATGGTGCATAGATGTTTGTCACCTTAACTAAAGGGGCACTTCCCTGCCCCTTTAATCTCTCTCTCTCTCTCTCTCTCTCTCTCCATTATATACATATAATAGAACAGAGGTAATAAAACAAAGGTGGTAAACAGAATTTAATATAATGTTGCAGAACTCAGAGTCAGAGAGACCACGGAGTGAAGGAAAAAGAGTTCTTCTTTATTTAATGCACGGGCTTTAGGCTGGAATCACTTCCAAAGAGCCAAAAGCCCCAATTTATATCAGCAAATTGTTTTTATAGACATTATGACACATATGCAAAATCTCCCCCGCCCCTTTCTGTGTGGGTTTGCAGTATTCAGCATTTCCTCTCCTAGCACCATTGTTTATAATACAAGAAATGGGTTATAGGGTAGCCATGATAAGCAGAGAACAGCAGAGAACATGATATACATATCACTATGACCTTAGCCTTTGTTGACAAGTTAAGAGATTCCTGCGTCTCGTCAGCTTACAAACATATATTTCAGAGAGCAAGAGCTCAGCAAGTACATGAAGCATGAGACTGCATGAGGGTACTTAGTCTGACCCCTAGTATGGCTGCTACATTCCCCCCTTAAATGCATAATTTTATTACAATTATAGCATTTCTGATAAGCGAATGCTCATAATAGTCTGCAAAGCACAATACAAAACTTTTTATAACATACATATCACTTAACTTCCTGTTGGGCTATTAGAGCATAGAGGGCGGCAGTTTTACTACCTGAGACATAAAACAGATTGGTTAAACAGCGCATAAGACAAGGAATGCAAAGGCATAACAGTATCTCTATGAACAACACTGGTAGAATTAGGATGAACAATGCTTTAAGCCAGCTAAGATTTGGGAGCCAAGAGGTTAACCAATCTAGCCAATTGTTTTGTCCCATTGTTATGTCAGACACTATATGGTGCAGAGAGTTGATCTGTTTATCTACAGCACTACTATTATCAGTTAAATTAACTCCATCCAGACCTTTCCCCAAAGTTGTATAGCTTTTTTTCAATTACTGGAATCAGCTTAGGCCAAGTGATCAAGCAACCATATATATATACACACTATACCATTACACTAACCTGATATATAGACAAAATATAGTATATGTGTGTTAAGTGGGAACCACTGGAAGACCCTTGTGTGGCGAGGAGGTTAGGATTTCATACATACAATAATTCTTCTCTATGCTGAAGTCTTTGCTGTACCCGCAACCAGGGGCTTTGGGCTTTTTGTTTTTTTCCTTCAAAGTCAGCCGTGATAGGCTACATAAACATTTATGTAGCCTATCACGGCTGACTGCAGGCCAGGGATGCAAACATCGGCCGCTACGGCCACCGCCATTTGCATCCCAGCAGGAGAAGAGCTTTCGCGGCCGGAGAGGCGGGGCGCTCCCCCCTGGCCAGAATTTCAGCGGGGAGGGATGGAGTGCCTCGCCCCCACTGCGAAGCAAGCTTCAGGATCAGGTAAGTGACTTTCGTCCACCCCTAGTATACACTGCTCCATGTCAAAAGACCTCAGAGCAGTGTAGAAGACTTAAAAAACAAACAAAATACAAATACTTAAAAAAAAGCAAATATAGCAATGTGTGTGTGTGTTTGTATACATGGGAAAAGAAGCACCTAGTATAGCCTTTTCACTATGGAATTGCCCTGGTCAGGAATACATCAGAAAACAGGCAAAGATCTAGAGCTCAGTGTGACCAGTTAAGAATGAGAGTTCCAAGAGAAAGGTCTGAGGCCAAGGTCAAAGCACAATGCCAGATTTCCCCACACTGGACATCCCCAACCAACCCCTCTCACAAAGAGGAACTGATCACTTCCCTGGCTCAGCCAATTTTTCCTGTCCTGCTATGGCTGGTCAGGCTCAGCATTTCGGCAAACTGAGGGGCAAGTCAGATAGCAGGTCATTATAAAGGCGAGGATCAAGAGCAAAGTCTTACCAGTCAAGAAGGAGAGTTCCAAGAAAAAGGCCTGAGGCCAAGGTCAAAGGACAGCTAAGCAGTCCCAAACAAATGCAGTCCAAAGAGCAGAGTCAAGCAGAGGTCCAGAGGTCAGCAGCACAGCAGATCAGTCACAGACCATGGGCAGGAATACAAGACACTGGAGCTTATAGAAAGACATTGTTTCCAGGAGCTCTGAAGTTCGAACTGAGACCTGATAAAGCCAGAGCTTCTGGGTTTCAACTATAGGGATGTACGAAAGTCACCTTTTCGAAGGGTGACATTCGAGTGGGGGGGGATGTGCTCCGTCCCTCCCCCCGAAATTCTGGCCGGCCGGCTCCGCTCCGCAGGAATTCTGCGGAGCCGCCAGCTGGCTCCGCCAGCGGCCGGACATCCTGCCGCTGGCTAGCGGGGACGCAAATGGCAGCAGCCATAGCCACCGCTGTTTGTGTCCCTGCAGTCAGCCGTGATAAGCTACGTAAATGTTTACGTAGCCTATCACGGCTGATTTTTTTTAAAAAAAGCGCTACGCTATTTGCGTTCCCCTTATTTGCATAGATGCTACGCTATTTGCGTTGGCCTTATTTTCGCTGTCTTAATCTACATAAATGTTTATTTGCAGGGATGCAAATGGCAACTGCTGTAGCCACCATCATTTGCGTCCCTTTCTTTTGCCATGAGAGGCTATGTAAAAATTTACGTAGCCTATGACGGCAGGGGGAAAACCCCAGCATAAGCACATGGCGGTAGCTGCCGCCATTTGAGCACGCTGGGGGGTTTTGCCCCTGCCGTAATGGGCTATGTAAATACTTACGTAGCCTATCACGGCCTCCGCAGGGACACAAATGGCATAAGTATTTACGAAGAAGGAGGAAGCGAATGGCGCCGCAGTATGGCCGCCATTCACACAGAAGCGCAGACGGGAGCAGGTAAGCGCTCCATTTTGCGCGCATTTCTTGGGGTGGGGGTAGGGATGTATCAAAGTCACTTACCTTTCCGCAGATTATGTTGATGGTGGGGGGAGGTGTTCCGTTCCTCCCCCCGAAATCCTCGAAGAGGGGGGAGGCGCTAGGTTCCTCCCCCACCGGAATACTCGAATGGTCGGCTGTGCTCCGCGGCAGCTCCATGGAGCAGCCGGCCAGGCCCACCCAGGCCAGAGCCATCCGCAGCCGGAGTTCCGGCCGTGGAGGGCTCTGGGGGGGAAAAAAACGCGTACGCAAATGGTGGCGGCTGTGGCTTACTTTTGTGTTCCTTACTTTTGGCCATCTTAATCTACATAAATATTTACGTAGACTATGACGGCGAAAATAAAGGGGAATGCAAATAGCGTAGTGGCTGCTATTTGCGTCCCTTTTTGATTCACTGTTTTAGCCTATGTAAATATTTCCGGATTTCCGTCCGCGGACTGACTGTTGCGGATGCAAATGGCAGCCACCGTAGCAGCTGCCATTTGTGTCCAGCCAGGGAGCTGTGATAGTCTATGTAAGTCTTTACGTAGCCTATCACATTTGAGTAAAAAACAACAAAGGCGTACGCAAATGGCGGCGGCTACGGCGGCGACCTTTTGCATTCCTTATTTTTCACTGTTTTATTCTATGGAAATATTTACGTAGGCTAAAATGGCGAATAAAAAAGGAATGCAAATAGCGCCCACTATGCTATTTGCGTTCCTCTTTTTTTTCGCCGAAATAGTCTACGTAAATATTTACGTACAGTAAAATGGTGAAAAATAAGGAATGCAGATGATGGCCGCCGTAACTATGGGGTCACTTCATGTCTGGGAGCTCTAGCTCCTCTGAGGTAGGGATGGTGGAGAATTCCGCCACGGATTCCAGTGAGGCCGAATGCACTGGCATTTGGCCCCCCGGAATCCGTGGCAGGACATCCTCCTGCCCCCCTCCCGCCCTGCGGAATCCCCCGGGACAGCACTTAGCTGGGGTGGATGCGGCGTATTTGGCAGCAATTCGGCGGTCACAGTGCAATGGTGGCGGAAGGTGCAGTAGCAGGGGCGGAAAGTGCAGCGGCGGCGGAAGGGGTGGCAGCGGAGGCGGGGTGGCAGCAGCGGGGGCAGCGGTGGAAGGTGCAGCGTTGGGGGGGCAGTGGCGTGGCGGTGGCAGGTATGGCGGTGGCAGGGGCGGGAGCGGGGGCGGCGACAGCGGCAGCTATGGCGTCGGCAGCTGGTCTTTCGACTGGCTGCTTGCGGGCCCCATTTGCATCCTGGTCTTTGCCGTCATAGGCTACGTAAGTATTTACGTAGCCTATCATGGCAAGTCAATTAAAAAAACAACAACGGCGTATGCAAATGGTTGTGGCTACGGCGGCCGCCATTTGCGTTCCCCATTTTTCTCCGTTTTAGTCTACGTAAATATTTACATCGACTAAAACAGCGAAAAATAGGGAATGGAAATGGCGGCCACCATAGCCGCTGCCATTTGCGTACGTCGTTGTTTTGGGGTTTTTTGATGGCTTGCCATGATAGGCTATGTAAATACTTACGTAGCCTATCACAGCAGCCTGGCTGGATGCAAATGGCGGCCGCTATTGTGGCCGCCATTTGCGTCTGCAGCAGCCTTTCCGCGGCTGGAAATCTAGCTGCGGACGTCCCTGGCTGGGCAGGATTCTGGGGGGGGAGGACCAGATCGCCTTCTCCCGTTGAGGATTCCAGGGGGAGGGACGGAGTGCCTCCCCCCACCATGAAAAATTCCGTGAAAAGGAATGTGAGTTTCATACATCCCTAGGCTGTGGCTGACCCTGGCTGGCGGCTCTGTGGCCTTGCCACAAAGTGGAGCTGGCCGGGGAGGATTCAGGGGGGAAGGATGGATCGCCTTCCCCCCCACCACAGACTTCTGGCCGGAATGGGGTAAGTGTTTCGCACGCCCCTAGAACAAGCTCATCCCTGAATGTGGACTCTTCCTCTAATGGCCTGGACTAGCTAGTTCATGAGGGTTACACTTGCAAATGAGACTTCCCTTGGGAAATTTCCCTACCTTGTTTAGGGAGGGGGAAGAGGCTGAAGGATAATGTCTGGACAACAATAGGCCTGCCACAGACAGGATGATGAACCTGTCATGTATACAGTTCAGTCTTGAGCACTAGATTTGCTTCCAAGATGTATTTATTTATTTGTTAATTTATTTATAGAAACATTTTATACCACCTTACAGCCACAAACAGGACTGCCAAGGTGTTTTACATTGACAAAATCTCAAAACAAGTTAAGAACAAAGACCATTAAAAACAAGAATAAGACAGTTAAAACATAAAACTTGGGTAACAGGAATAAAATGGCAAATTAATTAAAGTAAATAAATATTCCATGCTTTTCCATGAGATTGAAATTAAGCCTCTTTTGAAAAGCAGAGAACACAAGGTCACAAATGGCAGAAAATTGGTATGTTTGGTCACAATATGAAACAGTTTTATACTTTGGTTTTCATCACGAGATGCTCCTTCATATTCAGATTAGGCCTCAGTACAATAATGTTGAACTTGGGGAAAAAGATGCAGCATAGTAATGCAGCACTGGAGGCCAAGATAGAGAAGACCTGCACAGCTACCATGTATTTCCCCTTTGTGCTCAGGTAGGTGGGCACAAAGGACACCCAAACACTGCAAAAGACCAGCATGCTGAAGGTGATCAGCTTGGCTTCATTGAAGGCCCCAGGCAGCCTCTTGGCTAGGAAAGCCACCGTAAAGCAGATGGCAGCCAGGGAGCCCATGTAGCCAAGGGCTGTATAAAACATAGTAACAGAACCTTCATTGCATTGCAGGATGATCTGTCCAGGCTGGGAGTGCATGTCAGAATCTGGGAATGGGGGAGAGATGCCCAGCCAGATGGTGCAGATCAGCAGATGACAACTT
Organism: Heloderma suspectum; assembly: GCF_057233095.1. Taxonomy (NCBI): domain Eukaryota; kingdom Metazoa; phylum Chordata; class Lepidosauria; order Squamata; family Helodermatidae; genus Heloderma; species Heloderma suspectum. The sequence continues at coordinate 398,608,988 of NC_139459.1, forward strand.
GGACACTGGAGCAGGAAAGGACAACAGAGTTTGCCAAACCCTTTCCCAGCAAGTTCCTCATCCTGTTCCCTGGCTTTGTTGCCAGGAAGGCCAGCACCACAGTGAATGTTTTGGCTAACAGAGAAGAGACAGCAAATGAGAAGATGATGCTGAAGGCTGTTTGTCGGAGGAGGCAAGTAGCTTTCCTTGGCTGGCCAATGAACAGAAAGGAGGACAAAAAAGAAAGTAGAAGTGAGATGAGGAGAATGTAGGAAAGGTCCCAGTTGTTGGCTTTGACTACTGGAGTTTCTCGGAATTTAATGAAGATTTCTAACACAAAGCCTGTGGTTATGGACAAGAACAGAGCAACGGAAGCCAGGATGATACCCAAATGTTCTTCATAGGACAAGAAAACTATAACCGTGGGGATACATTGATCTTGGTCTTTGTTTGGATGCTGATCATCTGGACACTTGGTGCAATAATCTGAATCTGGAAAGAACAAGAGTAACATCTCTGTCATGTCCATGTCTGTCTGTCTGTCATCTATCTATCAATCATCTACCTATCTGTCTATTACATTTCTATACTGCTCAATCGCTGAAGCAATCTCTTGTGTTTTAAATATTTAGGGATGGCCGCCTGAAATCTGTGGTGGAACAACCTACCCCCCCACCCCCTGTGGGTCCCCCCCGGGATGAGACTTACCTGGGGCGGATCGTCTGGGCGGCGGCGGCTCCGCCGGCGGCGGCGGCGGTGGCAGCTGGTCTTCCAACCGGCTGCCACCGCTGCCATTTGAAGTCTTGTCAGTTTTTTTTTTTTACAAGATGTGATAGGCTATGTAAAGACTTACATAGCCTATCACGTCTGGCTTAAAAAAAAAAACGCGTACGCAAATGGTGGCGGCTACGGCCACCACCATTTGCATTCCTTATTTTTGGCCGTCTTAGCCTACATAAATATTTACGTAGACTAAGATGGCAAAAATAATGGGAATGCAAATAGCGTAGCGGACACTATTTGCATTCCCCCTTATTTTTGCTGTCTTAGTCTACGTAAGTATTTACGTAGACTAAGACGGCCAAAAATAAGGAACGCAAATGGCGGCGGCCTTGGCCGCCACCATTTGCATACGTGGGTTTGTATGTTTTTTTAAGCCAGACGTGATAGGCTATGTAAGTATTTACATAGCCTATCACGGCTGACTACAGGGACACAAACGGCGGCGGCTACGGCTGCCGCCATTTGCGTCCCTGCTAGGCAGCAGCTGGATGTCCGGCTGCTGGCTCCACAGAATCTCTGCGGAGCAGAGCCAGCCAGCCAGGATTCCGGGGGAAGGGACGGAGCGCCTGCCCCCCCAGCGGAACCCGGCAGAGCCAGGTAAAGGGAGTTTTGTACATCACTATAAATATTAGCAATGGTATTTTTTCTGTTGTGACCAACAACAGCACACATTAATTTCATGCAGATCACAGCCCAAACCTACTGGTCCTCATTCTCCCATTTTAGATATGTAGTGTACCCACAGATGGGGATCGTCCAGTACCCAGCCTAAACTGACCTGTGAAGATTTGCCAACCAACCAGCAATTCCTCCATGCATTCTTGCAAGGTGCAGGCTTTGGGGTCCAAAACCCACCCTCTGGAGAAATCCCCACTGTTATCTTTGAAGTATGATTGGAGAGAATGGTGGGGATGCAGATGGAGGGAGATTTGGCAGAATCCTCCAAGAACCAGCTACATCTGTTTTCCAAGCTAAGCACCTCATACCAAGAGAAGGTAAGTGCTATATTTATTAAATTCACACAGCTACATATTTAAACACATTTAAACTACATTAAACACATGTATTTGTGTTTATTTGTGTTTAAACTACGTATTTAAACACATTTAAACACATTTAAATTAAACACATTTTAACACATTTAAACTCATAAATCTTCAGCTGAAGCTAGAACAAAGGCATAGCAAATGGAACTAATCCCAGTAGGGTAACCATTTACAAACTTACAGGTGGGAGCCAAATCCCAGGAGGGAAATAAAGCAGGAACTTAGAACTCTTGACACCCTTTTCCAAAAGAATGGTTTCAAGAGAACCAAAACCCTCTACTCAAACTAAATCCAAGTTTGGAACTAGGGATGGTGCAGATGCCCAGTTGGGGCTCAAAGCTTGGGGAAAAATCACCAGCTCCCCCCGCCCCTGAGCACAAGTCCATGAGCCCATTGCTTGCCTGGGTCGGCATAGATGCCTGTAATATTGCAGACATTGCCCCTTTAAGGCCCCCATTTGCACAGACGGGAATCTTACAGAAAAGTACGAGCAGCCATTTGAGTGGGAAATGGTGCTCGACTAGGGAGTGAATGCCTGAGCGCTGGGGGTTCGGCAAGCACCGCATGGGATGGACTCCGGGAGGTCTGTCCATCCGTATTTGGAACAGGGCTAAGTGTGTAAGTCCAGCTAGTGGAAGAGTCTGCTTATTAAACAAAAAACAACCCTTCCTCCCAAATGTATAGGCTAGTTTGAGTTTGGGTTCAGTGTAGGTTCAGGTCTGAGGTCTTATAGAGGATGTCATAAACTAAAGTTCAGAAATAGACTTCATCCAAGTTGAGAGATCACCTCTTCATTTAGTTTAAAAAAACAAGAAAAGCAAAACAGAGTGGGGAGAAGAACACACTGAACCAAGCTCAATGACTCAGCATTCCCAGGGGAGCTCAAACTGCATCCTTTCCTCAATCACTTACCTATTGACCAGGTCCACATCATCACCGGGTGAATTAACCCTGTGGTGACTGATCCCATCCAATGACCCACTGATTATTGTCCTCTCCCATGAATAGACAGTTGCCACTCCAGGGGGAGTAACTGAGTTAGACTTCCAGTCACTGAAGCTAATGGAGAGAATTAGATGAGCCAGTAGTTGATTGGCTTCTGCAGCAGTTGGGGCAGTCTAACTAAAGCTATGTAAGGATGCAGGCTTGCTAGGGAGCCCAGCTCACTGAGTGTAAAGAACACCTAAACAGGATATGGTTGAGTTTTAGAAAAAAGTGCAGAAAAGAGCAACTGAAATGATCAAGGGGCTGGAGCAACTCCCCTTTGAGGAAAGGTTACAGCATCTGGGACTGTTTAGCTTAGGGGAGGCATGAAATAAGAGTTCAAAATTATGCATTTTGCAGAGAAAGTGAAAAGGGATACTTTTTTTTTCTCCCTCTTTCATCATATTAGAGCCTGGGGTCATCTCATGAAGCTGATTGGTAGTATATTCTGGACAGATAAAGAAAATGCTTCTTCACACAGTGACTAGGTTTGCACAATCGGGGAGGGGGAATAAGTCACAGTGCATAAACTATGGAATTTGTTACCAGAAGATGTAGTGATGGCCACCAACTCAGAGAGCTTTAAGATAAAATTTAAAAAGGGAGTATTCCTAGAGAATGCCTAGCAGAGGTCAAGTTGTCAAGGCAGCATTTTTCTCGAGAAACACCGACCTTCCTGAGTGGAGATGGTCCCTTCTGCACAGGGAATACAGTCATAGCAGCAGATTGGCCTTTCTTCCTGAACTACCTTGACAAATCCAGGGCGACAGCTTTCAACACACCTGGAGCAAGGTAGAGGCTAAGGAAAAAAAAAAAAGGAAAGTCAAGGAAAATATTTAGAGCTAATTAGGGATGGCGGAGAATTTCTCCCCGAAACTTCGGGGGGCCGAGCACCAACGTGTTCGGCCCCCCGAACAAGTTTCGGGGAGAAATCCTCCGCCCCCCCCGCGCCCCGCACCCCCCCCGGGACAGGACTTACCTTCCCTGAATGTCCCTCCCGGCGGCGGGTCCGGCTGACGGTTCGTCCGGTGTTCGAGCGGGGCGGGAGCGGCAGCCGGTCTTTCGACCGGCTGCCGCCCCAGCCATTGCAATGAAAGAAAAAAAAAAACACGTCCCCTGATAGGCTACGTGACGATTCACGTAGCCTATCACGGCAAGATTTGCAAAGTCAGCCATGATAGGCTACGTGAATCGTCACGTAGCCTATCACGGGTGACTTTAAAAAAAAAATGTGTGTACGGATAATGGCGGCCCCCATAGGGAGCCGCCATTCGCGTTCCTTATTTGGTCGCTGTAGTCTACGTAAATGTTTACGTAGACTACGGCGAAAATAAGGGCAACGCAAATAGCATTGCCCTTATTTTCGCCGTAGTCTATGTAAATCTTTACGTAGACTACAGCGACCAAATAAGGAACGCGAATGGCGGCTCCCTATGGGGGCCGCCATTCGCGTACGCGCTTTTTTTTTTTTTTTTAAAGTTACCCATGATAGGCTACGTGACAATTCACGTAGCCTATCACGGCTGACTTTCCAGATCTAGCCGTGATAGGCTACGTGAATCGTCACGTAGCCTATCAGGGGACGTTGTTGTTGTTTGTTTGTTTTTTACTTTCGTGTTCGCGGCCGGGTGAGGCGGGAAGCCTCCCCCCCGGCCTGAATTTCGGCCGGGCGAGGTGGGAAGCCTCCCCCCCCTGGCCTGAACTTCGCGGGGGGAGCAGCGACGCGCTCCCCCCCACCGCGAACAAGCTGCGAGAAAAGTGACTTTCGTCCACCCCTAGAGCTAATATATCTACAGATATGACACAGAGTATTGGAAAGGAGCTCTAGGGTTTAACTTGAAACCCATAAGTATCTCTGAGCACATGCAACTGAAACAAAAATATGTGTCTTCCTTGTGTACTACCCCTGGGGCCTCCTCTTCCTCTGCTGTTTTACTTGTATTACATTTTAAATGGGAAGCACCTTGGGGCAGGTACCTGACCTCCTACAATATGAAAAGAGCCAGGGACACTGGTGGTGGCATATACATGGATAAATGATTTAAGTACCAGGTAACCTGCAGTTTCCCCTTCATGGATCACTGCCTTGTTGTGGCGAAGGGGCTTGCATAACTCAGTGAAGCCATAAGCTATGCCATCCAGGACGACCCAAGACGGATAGGTCATGGCAGAGAGTTGTGACAAAATGAGGTCCACTGGAGAAGGAAATGGCAACCCACCTCAGTATTCCCAGAAAAAAACACACCAATGGAACGTATCACAAAGCTAAACGATATGACGCCGGAAGATGAGACCCTCAGGTCGGAAGGTGTCCAATATACTACTGGGGAAGAGCAGAGGGAATTTCCAAGTAGCACCAGAAAGAGTGAAGCGGCTGGGCCAAAGCTGAAAGAACACTCAGCTGTGGATGTGTCTGGTGGTGAAAAGAAAATCTGATGCTGTAAAGAACAATCTTGTTTAGGAACCTGGAATGTCAGATCAATGAATCAAGGTAAGCTGGAGGTGGTCAAACATGAGATGGCAAGTTTGAACATCGGCATCTTGGGAATCAGCGAACTAAAATGGACAGGCATGGGCGAATTTAATTCAGGTGACCGTTATATCTACTACTGTGGGAAAGAATCCCTTAGAAGAAACGGAGTAGCACTCATAGTCAACAAAAGGGTGGGAAAAGCAGTACTGGGGTACAATCTCAAAAATGATAGAATGATCTCAGTATGAATCCAAGAGAAACCATTCAACATCGCAGTAATTCAAGTCTATGCCCCAACCACTGAGGCCGAAGAAGCTGAGGTTGACTGGTTCTATGAAGACCTACAACATCTTCTAGAACTAACACCAAAAAAAGATGTCCTCTTCATCATAGGGGATTGGAATGCTAAAGTAGGAAGTCAAGAATTCACTGGGATAACAGGCAAGCATGGTGTACAAATGGAAGCAGGACAAAGGCTAATAGAGTTTTGCCAAGAGAACACGCTGATCATAGCAAACACTCTTTTCCAACAGCACAAGAGGAAACTCTACACATGGACATCACCAGATGGTCAATATTGAAATCAGATTGATTATGTCCTTTGCAGCCAAAGATGGAGAAGCTCCATACAGTCAGTAAAAACAAGACCTGGAGCTGACCGTGGCTCAGATCATGAGCTTCTTTTTGTAAAATTGCCGCTTAAATTTAGGGATGGTGGAGAATTTCTCCCAGAAACTTCGGGGGGCCGAGTACCAACGCATTCGGCTCCCCGAAATCGGCGGTGAAATTCTCCGCCATCCCCCTCCATCCCCCCCGCCACCCCCCTGGGATGGGACTTACCTTTCACAAATGTCACTCCCGGCAGCGGGTCCCGGCGGCGGTTTGTCAGGTTTTCGTCAGGGGCGGGGGCAGCAGCCGTTCTTTCGACCGGCTGCTGCCTCCGCCATTACAAGTGAAGTAAAAAAAAAACCCATGATGGGCTACGTAACGATCACGGCTAGATCTCCAAAGTCAGCCGTGATAGGCTATGTTAATTGTTACGTAGCCTGTCACGGGTGACTTTGAAAAAAAAAAAGCGTGTACTTTTTAGTACGTATGTACTTTTTAGATAGTGTTGCCTTTATTTTCGCCATAGTGTACGTTAATGTTTACGTAGACTACAGGGACCAAATAAGGAACGCAAATGGCGGCGCCCTATGGGGGCCGCCATTTGCGTACGTGCTTTTTTTTTTTTTTTACCCGTGATAGGCTACGTGAGGATTTACATAGCCTATCACGGCTGACTTTGGAAATCTAGCCATGATAGGCTACGTAAATCGTCACGTAGCCTATCACAGAGGCATTTTTTTTTTTTACTTTTTTTTTCTTGGCCGGGTAGACGGGGCACTTCTTCCTGGCCTGAATTTTGCCGGCGAGAGATGGGGCGCCTCCCCCCCGGCCTGAATTTCAGCCGGGCGAGGCAGGGTGCCTCCCCCCCCTCGCATGAACTTCGGGGGGAGAACCGAAGCGCCTCCCCCCCACCGCGAAGCAAGCTTCGAGAACAGGTAAGGGACATTCGTCCATCCCTACTTAAATTGAAGAACATAGGGAAAACCACTAAACCATTCAGATCTAAAGAGCATCTTGTTGAGGGTGAAAGAGGAGAGTGCAAAAGCTGGTTTGAAACTCAACATTCAAAAACTAAGGTCATGGCATCTGGTCCCATCACTTCCTGGTATATAGGAGGGGAAGAAATGGAAGCAGTGACAGATTTTATTTTCTTGGGCTCCAAGATCACCACAGACGGTGACTGTAGCCATGAAATTAAAAGATGCTTGCTCCTTGGGAGGAAAGCAATGGCAAACCTAGACAGCATAGTAAGAAGCAAAGACATCACCTTGCTGACAAAGGTCCATCTAATCAAAGCTATGGTTTTCCTAGTAGTAACGTATGGCTGTGAGAGCTGGACTATAAGGAAGGCTGAGCGCCGAAGAATTGATGCTTTCGAACTGTGGGTCTGGAGAAGACTCTTACGAGTCCCCTGGACTGCAAGGAGGTCAAATCACTCAATCCTACAGGAAATCAACCCTGAGTGCTCATTGGAAGGACAGATACTGAAGTTGAAGCTCAAATTTTTTGGCCACCTAATGCGAAGAGAAAACTCTCTGGAAAAGACCCTGATACTGGGAAAGACTGAAGGCAAAAGGAGAAGGGGACGGCAGAGGATGAGATGGCTAGATAGCATCACCGATGCAACAAATATGAACTTGAGCACACTCAGTGAGAGAGCGGAGGACAGGAAGGCCTGGTGTGCTATGGTCCACGGGGTCATGAAAAGTCGGACACGACTGAACGACTGAACAACAAAACCTGCAGTTTGTGTTTGAGGACAATCCTTCTGGAGCACAGCTAGGTAGCAGAGCTGGGACAAGATTCATTGTTCTCGGATCTTGAAAAACTGCTGCTAGTTGGACTTGACAGGGAGTCAAAGGTTGCCCTACTGAGAGAAGCCGTTATTTATTTATTTATTTATTTATTCATTCATTCATTCATTCATTCCATTTCACATCATTTCATTTCTATCCTGCCCAATAGCCGAAGCTCTCTCTCTGGGTGGTTTCCCTACCCAGAGCAGCCTTTCAGTGCAAAAAATATCTCTAGATGTGTTTCATTGAATATACCCTAATCTCCTGCCAACATGTCCTATGGGGAGAGTAGAAGTTGCCATCGAAAACACTTCAGGGCACCAGATTAGCAAAGCTGACTGGAGTCTGTTACATATGTTTGAGATAGATTAAGAAATGGTCATTAAACATAGTAAAATGAAAGGAATGAGTTTGCTCACCTGGTTGATCCATTTGGACCACACAAATGCATCCTGGTCAATGGCAAACTTGAGGCCTTTAGATCCCCGTCTTTCTATACTCCCAAATGTATCTCTAATGACAGACTTATTGGGAAACACCACCCAGTTCACGATGTCAAAATCAGCTGCCAGTTCTCTGTTCTCATCCAAATAAACTCCGTCCATGATAGAAGTATTGTAAAATTGGGGGTTCCTCAAGAAGGGATGAAGCTAGAATGACAGAGAAAACACTAACATTTAGTACAAGAGAAACGGATTGTGCCAATTTCACTGCTGGAATCTCCTATGGCTGAGGATTGGTTCCATACTCAAGTGGCTTTGTGTGTGTGTTCTTAAAATACCAGGGGACCTCATTTCATCCCTGATGCCATTTGTTGACTTCAGCATGTTGAGAAATTGAAGTCATGAGACATAAGAACATAAGAAGAGGCATGCTTGACCAGACCAAGGGTCCATCTAGCCCAGCATTCTGTTCACACAGCGGCCATCCAGCTTTCGACCAGGAATCCACAAGCAGAGCATGAGCGCAATAGCACCCTCCCACCCATGTTCCTCAGCAACTGATGTACATAAGCTCACTGCCTGTGGTACTGGAGGCAGCACATGGCCATCAGGTCTAGTAGCCATTCTCCTCCAGGAATTTGTCCAACCCCCTTTCAAAGCTACCCAAGTTGGTGGCCATCACTACTAGGGATGTTGCGAGTGCCTGACGTATTCTGGGAGGCTGGTGAAATCCCCCATGCCCCCCCGGCCCAAGCTCGCAAAACTCCAAGGAACTGGCGGGCCCAGCCAACGAGCACCCTGGAGCTTGGCAAGCAGCCAGGAACAGCTTGGACCAAGCAGGAGGAAGAGGAGGCAGTGCCCTATCTACTAGCCACTTCTTGCTAGTGAGCAAGAGGTGGCTAGTGGCTGAAGCATGCTGGGGTGTGCCCTGTGCCTCCTCCCGCTGCTGCCTGGGCAGCTGTCCTTGACAACCAAGCAGGCAGGATGAAGAGGAGGTAGCACCCTGACACAGGCACCCTACTGGATGCTCCCCACACTCACCTGGCCCCCATACAGCAAGCACCAGCTGGTTCTGAAGTCTGGTCCTGGCCTTTCCCAAAGGCAATTGGAGGCTGGCCACTTTATGGGGCACATTTTGGGCACCATACAAAGGCACCAAAGGATCAGTTGTGTAATTAAGGCTGCGATTCCACACACAATTTCCTGGGAGTGTCTTTGAACACAAGTGGGCTGCTTCTGAGTGGACATACCTATGATTGTCCTGTCAATTATAACTGTCACAGCAGTCACAGTTCGGTTATGGCCCATTTGTAAATGGAGCATTCCACCCTGCTGGATGATGAGAGGAGGTGAGTTGTTCTATCCTTTCTGAAATCAAATGGTTTGATTAATCTTTCTGAAATTTCCAGGTGCCAGACAGAAGTCTTCATTGTGCACCCTGAACATTTCAGTGTGATTTATGGAATCTTTTGGGAGAAAAAGCAGCAACAATTCCAAAGGGTGAAGGGAAAACTTCCCTCTGTCAAAAATGACTTTGAAAAACACACATTGGCAACCATTTTGCTGTCATTTTGCCTGAAGAGACCAGAGGGTTTTCACCTGAAACAATGAGGGCTTTCTGTTCACCATGCATTGGCATTGGTGAGATGATATACAGTCAAGGCCAGAAATATTGGAACAAGGATAACTGTCAGGGCAGTTGGCCTCTGTACACCACCACATTGAAGTTGAAAGGAAACACACCCAGATGGGAGTGAAGTCAGGACTTCCAGCTGTAATTCAAGGGGTTTGACAAAAGTTGACAAAACCATTCAGGAAGGACAGCCAGTGGCATACACATACCCCCATCATTGGTGGCTCATAAGTAATGGAACGAATGGCTGACAAGCAGCTGCATGGCCGGGTGTGGCCTGTTTCCTGGGTACCCCATGACCAATCAAGCAGATAAAAGGCCTGGAGGTGGTTCTGGGTGTTACATCTGCATTTGGTAGCTGTTCACTGGAGCCTCCAACATGAGGTCCAAAGAGGTGTCCATGCGAGTGAAGGAGGCCATCATTAGGCTGAGGAAACAAAATAAATCCATCAGAGAGATAGCAAAAACATTGGGAGTGGCCAATACAACAGTTTGGAACATCTTGAAAAAGAAGGAATTAACGGGCAAGCTCAGCAACAGCAATAGGCCTGGCAGACCATGGAAGACAACGAAAGTGGATGACCACAGAATTCAGCTCATGGTGAAGAGGAACCCTTTCACAACATCTAGCCAGGTCAAAAACACTCTTGAGGAGGTAGGCATGTCAGTGTCAACATCTACAGTCAAGAGACGGCTTTATGAATGTAAATACAGAGGCTTCACAACAAGGTGCAAACCACTGGTAACGCTCAAGAACAGACAGGCCAGATTAGCCTTTGCCACCAAACACCTAAAAAAGCCTGCCCAGTTCTGGAATAAGATTCTTTGGACTGATGAGACCAAGATTAACTTGTACTGGAATGATGGGAAGAGAAAAGTATGGAGAAGGAAAGGAACAGCTCATGATCCAAAGCATATCACATCATCTGTCAAACATGGTGGAGGCAGTGTTATGGCATGGGCATGTATGGCTGCCAATGGAACCAGGTCACTGGTGTTTATTCATGACCTGACTGCTGATAAAAGCATCAGGATGAATTCTGAAGTGTATAGGGCTATACTTTCTGCTCAGATTCAGCCGAATGCTGCCAAACTGATAGGATGCCGCTACATATTGCAGATGGAGAATGACCCAAAACATACAGCAAAAGCTACCCAAGAGTTTCTCAAGGCAAAGAAGTGGGATGTTCTTCAATGGCCAAGTCAGTCACCTGATCTCAACCCAATAGAGCACGTTTTTCACTTACTGAAGACAAGACTGAAGGCAGAAAGACCCACAAACAAGCAGCAGCTGAAGGCAGCTGCAGTAAAGGCCTGGCAAAGCATCTCGAGGGAGGAAACTCAGCCTTTGGTCATGTCCATGGGTTCCAGACTTCAGGCAGTCATTGACTGCAAAGGATTTTCATCCCAGTATTAAAGGTGATCCTTCAGTTTGAAATGATGTTGGTTTGTTCCATTACTTATGAGCCTCCAACGATGGGTGTGTGCGTATGCCATTGGCTGTCCTTCCTGAATGGCTAGTGCCCCACTTTTTTCAAACCCCTTGAATTACAGCTGAAAGTCCTGACTTTGCTCCCATCTGGGTGTGTTTTCTTTCAACTTCAGTGTGGTGGTGTACAGAGGCCAACTGCCAAAACAGTTATCCTTGTTCCAACAGTTATCCTTGTTCTGGCCCTAACTGTATATACTTTTAAAAGTTCCATTTCATATAGTCTTTAAAACAATCTTCTCCTTCTCCTTCTCCTGCTTCTTCTCCATCATCTGTGTCATCCTCGTCTTCCCCGTCTTTGTCGTCTTCGTTTTCTTCGTCTTCTTCATCTATATGCCTGGGCATCATGCTCCGTAGGGCACTCTCTCCCTCTCCCTCACAGCTGATTTACAATGTGGGGAGGGGAGGACTGCCATTTACCTGATATTATTAGCAGCAGAGAAGGAGAAAGACAAGATGATTCTGTTTGGTCTGCTGGTTGGAATATGTGTGTGAATCTGCTTGGAATGGCGGGATGGTGGTGGGAGCTGTACTGATAATGCTGGTAAACTAGTGCATGAGGAGGACTGTCCTCAAACTCTGATTTCTCAGCAGGTTCAACCCACCCCCCACAGCCCACCAAACAGAATTTGATAAGATCTGGGGGGCCTTCTTGAGATCTCCTGAAGGGAGTAAGGCACAATGGCTAGAGCAATAATGAAGTGTTAGCCTTGCTATCTACTGAAGGGAGTGAGGTGCAGTGGTTAGAGCAACAATGAAGTTGTAGCCTCCAGGATATGCAGGTATGAATTCAACTGGGAAAGATGATTCTGCCTTCTTTGTATGAGCTGTGTGGGATTAGGCAGAGGAATAACTGCTGATGTTGATAGAAGCTGGGAAGACACCTTGAATTCTACTGAAGAGAGTAAGTTACTGCTGTTAGCCTTGAGTCATGGGGGGTATTAAAAGGAGGGGACCAGTTAGATTCCAGAAACACAGACAGAAATTCAGTTAGGATAGATGGAAGATCCTATCTCTGTATGTAGTTTTGGAACAGTAACAGCAAACTTGGTGGGCCTGATTTCCCTCATCAAGAATATGTTATCTCACTTTGGAGAAAGTGAAATCAGAGGATAAAATCTAAGATGCATCTGGAGTGTTTCCTACTCATTTGTTATTTTGTGAGAATGTATGTGTGGAGCACAGACAGGGTGTTTTATTCCAGTGGCAGAGCATGGGAATGGACCCCTGCAGAAACAAAAGAGTTGCACCAATCATGGGGCCATCATTAGACAGGCTGTGTCCACAGAAACTAAAGTGAGGGTGCAAAGCACAAGGTGAATCACAACTGCCCTTGCCCTACAAATATGCAACATTACACCTCCTTTTCTTATAGGGTCATGTTAGAAATACAAGACAATAATTCTGGAACTGTAAAACTATCATCATGTTCAACGGAGACATCTGTGGTGGAACAGAGAATACCTGCCATGGCTGTACCCTTTGAACACCCAGCCTGTCTCCACCCTCCACCACCATCTTCTTGGATCTTGACAAATCTTGACCTCCAGTTTCTCTTTCTCTGTGGATCGTATTCAGCCTTTCACAGACAATGCATGCTTTGAATAAGAACACTTAAATGCTTTCTCCAAAAACATTTTGATGGAAAAGAATAAATCTTGTAAATTATCATGCTTTGCCCTTGTATTTGTTTGGATAAAGAAGGAAAACTAACCACGCATGTGTTGGAAAGTCATATAATTAAACATCAATTCCGAGGTGATGTCCCACAAAGCTGTGATGATCCAGACTTTCCCTACAGTGGATCCTGTCAACATTTCAACTATGTCATGCATAATGCCTATTCCATTTAAGAAAGAACTAGTCTCTGCACAGTAAACACATACATTGACTTGTGTCCACTTGCTGAATGAAGCATACTTGAACTGCAGTTCCCCTGTACTTAATCCAGAGATGCTTTCTGAGAAACATACACAAACACCATTCCTGATGAGCTCAGGTGTCAAGGTCCTCATGACCCTCTCTCCATTCTCAGTCTCTGGAGCAACAAGGCCAAACCATGTCCATCTGAAATGCAGAAGCAGTCTGGCAATTCCCAGGTACTGGTTTCCTTCTTCAGGGACCACCCGGTAGAAAAAAGGAAAGTCAGTTTTATCACTCAGAACATGAGAAACAAACGCATAAGTGATCTGGCAAAAAGAAAGAAAGAGAGAGAGAGAGAGAGAGAGAGAGGAAGGGAAGGGAAGGGAAGGGAAGGGAAGGGAAGGGAAGGGAAGGGAAGGGAAGGGAAGGGAAGGGAAGGGAAGGGAAGGGAAGAGACTGGTGGTTTGATTTGTTTCACAGCCATATTTCAATTCTTCATTGGATATTTCAGAAATCTGGTCAGATGATACCCCTTAGGGTGCAATCCTATGGAGATAGTCGCCAGCCTCTGAAGTCATAGGCTGGCAACTGTGTTGTGGAGGTCAGGCAGAACACAGAGAGGATCCTCTCCTCTGTAGCCCACCTGCCCTGCATTCTGCCAGGGCCTTGGAAAGGGGGCAGGAACAGGCCTTGAGACCCCATACAAAGCAGTGTAAAGGAGCTTCTCTGGTCTCCTGCCCCTTCCCCGGGAATGCCCCCTGTTCACCCTCTCTGCACTCCATTTTATGAGCATGGAGAGACAGCTACTGTGGATCTCTCCACATAAGCTACAAGGGGGAGGGGGAGGGGCCATGGTGAAAAATCCTATGGCCCTCTGGACAGTGTCTAGTGGCTATAGGATTGCTCTCCCCATTGGTAATTACCTGTGCCGTACTTCACATCCATAGAACAAAGAGTCTTAATGTCTTAATGATAGAACACTGGGAAAAAAAATACCACACTGAGAGCTTTGGCTAATGGGCAGAGAAGAAATGTACTAAATTAATGAAATGAAGATTTCCGAAACAACGGAGCCTTTTCTGAGTCTTCATAATGGAAGCCAGTTCCACACTGTTCAACCCACTTTCCATGCAAGATTTAACATGGCCAAGAAACAGAACCCAGAACGGGTTCACACTGTATTCTTAGGGGTGGCCAACAGCCAGCTGCAAAAGAGTTCACTCTCACCCTCACTGGTGTCCATGGTGTAATGTCTGGTGTTCTTAAGCATAAAGAGAACACTCCAATGCAAGGTTGCAAAGACAGCTTTTGGTGAGTGAGTCACAATACAAACTTGCATTCCCCCTTACAGAATCAGGTGAGTCCTTCTATATCAATCAGTGCAACACTCAGTTGAGTCCCACCATACAGCACAACCAAATACAAACACATGTCATTACACATGGGTGCCCCCCTTGCTTCCTGAGCAATAAACATATGAATGAATGAGAGGACAAGCTACAGATGACATTAATCATGTGATTTGCCCTTGAGTGCAGGATTGTTCTTTCACAAATTGCCAGCGTACTCCCCATACAATATGGGGCCTGGTTGTGAGGCTAGGGGGCTTTAACCCTTGTGCCCCATCGTTGATCCAGCTCTCCCGCCCCACCATGCCTCCTATTTTCACAGAGACAGGAAGTCCCCACTGATGTCCCCTGGAGAACATTTGATTCAGCTTGCGAACACCCCCTCCACCTGTGGGATTTTGTAGATGCCCAACATGGATGAAAACTGGATGGAGTTTTCAGATTCAGCCCCCTCAAGAACAGCCAATGGGTAATTCCATCTCCCACACTTGTAGTTTGGCACATTTTCCTCTCCAGTAGAGAGCAGGTCCACTAAGGCATCTGAAGTCCTTCTTGCATCAAAATAGTTCTCATAGATGCTGTAGCCCAGGGTGATGTTGGGTAAGAGCTTGGGATTCTGATTGATCTCCTGAATGGCAAACAAGAAGGAAAGGATATTCCAGTCATTTTTTGGCCCTTTCCTGAAAAAAACAAAACAAAAACATATGCAGCACATTGTCATCCTGTCTTCAATGACAGTGGAGCGGAGCCAGGCAGGCATATTCCGGGGGGGAGGAACAGCTCACCTCCCCCCCCGTCAAGGATTCCAGGGGGAGGAACGGATCACCTCCCCCAACCCACGGAACCAGGGGAACAAGGTAAGCAGGGTTTTGTACACCCCTAGGTGCCACTCTGGAGTTACTGCAAGGTGTGGGTGTGTTCTTGAAACCATAGGAAACAGGGACCGCAGTGGTCTCCAATTTCATTTATGTATAAGTGGAAAATAAAGATAAATCAGTGTATATTATACTTAGCTATTTCCCTTATTCAGTGGACCAGTACAACATTGAATATTTATATCATTTAGGAAGTGATTCTTTTTCTTCTATTAATTTTAATTGTATGGGGGATGGATGGACTCATTCACACCAGGCTTTGTTGCTTGCTCCCTGAGCCGCGGCCACCGCCCACCCTTTTTCACGGTGCTGTGCGAGGTTCCAGAGACAGCCTGGCAAGCATCCCACGAAGCCGTACTGCCGTCTGCCTTCCCAAATCCTTCCTTTGCAAGGACGGAAGAAGGTGCAATTGGCGGGAGGCGACCTGCCACTTGTAAAGCCTGCACCCCCTGCTTCCTTGTATGGAGGACGACCATGTCGTCTTGACAGGCACAAGGGCGGGAATCTCCCACCAACCACAGCTAAAGGGACTTGTCTCTCAGGGGATTTCAGAGGGGGTGTCTCACAGTCACACGTTCCCTTTGAAGTGCATGCAAAGGTTAAGTGCATTTGCTAGGAATATCTGGTCTTTGTTGCCCGAAGCCTTCTCTGTTTGGATCCATCATCGTCTGGGCCTTTGGAGGCACTCTGCACATGCTCTTGTATGAGCACATGCTCATGCATATGGCCTTGTAGGCCCCTTGCAACCCTACTATTCTATGATTCTCCCTTACTTGGAACTTCAGATTGCGAAAGATTTGCCATGAAAAGTACTGTGAGGCTTTTCACAGACTGCAGCTCTCATTTGCTGTGGACCGTGTGTCTCTGTTTGTCATCAGCCCAGCATCCTGGCAGGCTCGGTTTCATCTATGACTTTTGGACTTCCTTCTGCCTGGACCCATGCAGTGTGGAGTTGCCAATGCAAAAGCAGTGGCACAGGAGTTCACCCTTCCCTTGACCTTGATACATGTTTTATAACATGTAGCCTGGGGCTATTAAAAAAAAAAAAATTCCAAGTTGGACTCTGTATGGGTGTGGGTTTGTTTAGGCCATCCAAGATTTTATTCTTTGATTTCCTGATGGGGTCTTTCCAGGAATCATTCCCATTCCTTGTCCGGGGTTGGGCTTCTGTGTATGGATTGCCTGGGTTTGATACA
The DNA here is from genome assembly GCF_057233095.1 of Heloderma suspectum. NCBI lineage: Eukaryota > Metazoa > Chordata > Lepidosauria > Squamata > Helodermatidae > Heloderma > Heloderma suspectum. The sequence goes on from NC_139459.1 coordinate 398,625,506, forward strand.
TCAAGAATCCCGAGTCCCTTACTTTCTTTTCAGACCATGAAGATAGGGATGTCAGAGAACTCCGCCACAGACTGAAATGAGATCGAATTCCTTTCAGTCCGTGCCACAAAATCCTCTGTGAAGCGGCACCACGGGGTCCTGCGGAGCCAGCAATCATGCAGCTTTGTTGTTGTTGTTTGCAAATAAATAAATTGTAAATAAAACACAGTATAATTTGTAATCAGAAGGATAATAATATTACAATAATAACTGCTTCAGTGTAACTGCTTCAGAAAGAACACACAAACAATGTGTGTGGTTGAGACTGGCCCAAAGTCACCCAGTGAGCTTCCATAGCCAAGTGGGGGCTAGATCCCCCCATCTCCCAAGTCCCAGTCTAACACTCTAACCCCTAGGCTACACTGGCTGTCCAACCACTGCGCCACACTGCTGTTATGAAACTCATGAAAAAGAGACAGTTTAATGGAAAGGTCTTTCTGAAGCAGTCACACTTGTACAAATGCAGCATGATGTGGATGTGGAAATACAAAGTGGAGCTGGGGGCAAGTGGGGTGCTGTCATGTGTAGGAGTAAGTCCCACTGAACTCAATAAGACTTACTTCTGAGTAGACATGCAAATAGTTGGCTCTCCTCTCCATTTTAGCCTCACAATGTCAACAACAACGCTGGATGTGGAAATATAAGGCTTAGCAGGGAGAATAATACAGCATGCGGGGCTCCAGGACTGGCATGGTCATTTAAAAAGTTTCTTTCATTCTTTAAAACAGTGTTGCTTTTAAACAAATAGTTTATCTCTCAGGCACACCTACGACAGCCTTCTTTTGGGAACCCCTACAAGGAAGAGAGGACAGGAAGGCCTGGCGTGCTATGGTCCATGGGGTCACGAAGAGTCGGACACGACTGAACGACTGAACAACAACAACAAGGAAGAGGAAGTGTTTTTGCTGAAAGGAATTACTGCGTGGCAGCGGAAGGAAAATAATACGTAAATATTTATGAAAAATAGTGATTCTTACGGATGTTATGCAGACTCATGGAGAAGGATAGGTACAGGAATTACGTTTGTTGGTATGTATTTATTTACGTAATTTTTGAGCAGGAAAAAAAGAGGAGAATTCTGGGGGCGTGTGAACAGTGGAATGGAGAACTGGACGCAAACTGCGGACGTCAAGCAGCACGGAAGGAACACAATTCGTACATCCCTACGTGAAGATGGCAACGGGCAAACCATGTTGATGTGGATCTCAGTCACGGTAGTAGTGTTTAGCTTTGGACTGTTCCAGAATTACATAGAGCCGATAGCTACTGACCATCAGCTATATGATTTCTAAAGAGTGTAACCATTAAGCATTTGAAGTGGGGTTTCGTGCAATAAAGAAATCTCACTGCTTTGGGTGTCCAGTGTCAGACTGCCTGAGTGCGTGTGCTGGAGGGATAGGGAAACCTGACATACATAGTTATGGATACACAGAGAGAGAGAGAGAGAGAGAGAGGCCTTATAGCTCCTGAGGAAGACTGTTGCTAGTCGAAAAGGCAACCCACTTTGATTCCGTTGATATCTCTGATACACTGATCCATTTCATCTGATGTACATGCCCTGAAAATACTCACTTCCTCTATAATTTGGGGGGGAGGGATAATCAATTGTGCCTTATTTGTTTGTAAATATGTTTATAAAACACTGCAAATTCCCTTCTTTCACACTATGTGTTGTTCAAGTGCAGTTCTGTAAGGTTCCTTGCCCCTTGTGTGTTTTGGCTAGGGATGTGTCGGAGAAATCCGCTGCAGATTCAAATGAGGCCGGATTCCAAAGAATCATCCTCACTCGGGAATCCGCAGCGGATCAGGGCCGCTTACCTCCGCTCCAGGAGGTAAGACTTGCGTATAAGTCTATGGGCACGTCCTGCCGATGGCCATTTTTTAAAAAGTTAGAAGAGGAAGTCAGACTGGTAAATATGTCCAGACTCAAAACTACAACAACAGTAGCTCAGAATGTATACAGGAGGTCAGGGAAGGGACCACCTACATTGAGAGGTATCCAGGACGGATTATGAGTGGGGTGCCTCGGAAACTGGTCTACACAGCAACAGCGTCTCAGTTGCTGTGGGGTGCAATGGGCTTCATCACACGGAGCTTTTATCCTGCAATTGAGAGGGATCCGTCACGGACGTTTGCGGGCCCTTGCCATGATGCCGTGACCTTGCTGGGGCCCTCCAGCACTAAATGCCCTTTGTTCCGTTTTTAAATCTGAGGGGGTGCCTCATTCCGTTACCCTTCTGCCCACTCCCTTGGACCATGAGGGAAGCCCTTTGGGTGGTCCTGGACACTCCCTGGATGCATCCAACGGGCACACAGAAAGGGGCTTTGGAAGACCTTCATCTCTGGGGCTCTATAGAAATGTAATACATTACATACATACATACATACATACATATGATGAAGGTGCCCCCGAACTCTGGAATTCTCTGTCCCTGGAAATAAGGCATGCATCAATGATGGTGAGGTTTAGATACGTGCTAAAAACATTCCTTTACACCCAGGCATTCTCCACTTAATTTTCTTGATCGAGTATGCTGCTGGTTATACTTTTGGATATGTATAAGCTGAAATTAGCCATTCCTCCACTGGATCTAAAGCCTATTCATTGCCATTACGGACGGACACAGGGAAGAAATTGGGCCAGCCTTGGATCCAGGGCGGTTAACTTCTCTCCCATTGTAAACAATTGAAGGCCAAAGACCTAACAAACAAAAAATCACCGAGGAGAAAAGAAAAAGAGAGAGAGAGAGGGAGGTAAAGCCCCTCCCCCCGCTCACCCCTCCCCCTTTCAGGCCTGGCTGACCTGAACCTGGCAGGGACTATAAAGGGATTGCTCTTCCATCATGGACTTTCTGTCGTCCCAAGCTCCTTAGGTTTCTCTACCCATTCAATATTTTGACAGAATCGTCTCCTGTCCTATCCTGAGAGCTCAAGGCAGCGGGGTGGCAATGAGTTGAATCTCCAGGGATATTTGGCGAGCTACTACAAAAAGGGAGGGGCAAAAGAAACAGCAGCGGTTTCACCAGGGCAGGGTCACAGAAACAACATCAAGCTTGCTACCCCACCATCAAACCATTTCCCAGTCACTCAGAGAGACTTCGGCAGGGTCATGAACAGCCCATCTCTCACCGGGAGTGTTACAATAACGCCCCCCCCCCGTGTTTTACCCAGAGGGATATCAGCTTCTAGCCAGGACCGGTTGGAGAAGGAGAAGCCACCATCCAGTGAAGAGGGAGTGCCTGCTGCTGCTTGCTGCTGCCGGTGCCACCTCCCCCACTAGCATCAGGACTGCTCTCCTCTGTGGACTCTTGCCGAGACAGAGCTACTGTGGACTTCTGCCTGACAGACAACCATTCCCTGCAGGACCAGGCCCCTGGGTACTGAGGCAGCTATTGCTGGCCACCTCCACCTGTCCCTTCTTGGAAGGAGTTACATAAGTTGGCTGGCTCAGGTGGTCCATGTGCCACTGGTCCAGGCCTGTTGGGTTGCTCCTTTGGGGAGTTATGAGGGCTCGGGTTCCTCCCCTCCGCCCTCCTCCCTTGAGCAACTGAGTGTGTGCACATTTTGGGTGAGTGAGCTATCCCAGGGTGACAGTGTGGGATAGCTGGGGAGGCTAAGTCCCAACCATCCCTTAGCTGAGAACTGAGGGGTGGGGGCAATTGGCTAGCATGAGAGGCTAGCCATGACCTGGATGACAGCCTGATGCAAGCGTAAAAGTGTGGTGTGCTTGAGCGGGGAGGGGGAGTAGGCTCATGTTAATTTTAGGTTGCTCCTACAGTTTTGACTGGCCTGGCTTCTTGTCTGGCTGTACTGGCCTGTTGGCATTAGTTTTATATCATTTTAGAGGTGTACATGTACTTAGGTGAATCCCAGGGGAACAGGGAGAAACAGGGTGCCCCTATTGAAGTAATCTCGGGCAGAGGGAGGTATGGCATTGGGGGTTGGATGTGTCAGGTAAAAGAAAGGCGGGAAAGATATTTGAAATCTGTCATCTTTCAGTTCTTCCCCCATACCTCAAAATCTAGGTTGCCCTATCACCCCACCCTCTGATCTGTTGGTGCTGCTTTGAATGCCAAATCAGTCCATAATAACACAATTATTATCCATGATTTGATTGTGGATGAATGGGCTGACCTGGTGTGCATTACTGAGACTGGGGTGGGGGAGCTGGGCAGGATGGATCTGTCTCAGCTTTGTCCACCTGGGTACTCAGTACAGCACCGTCCTATATTGGAGGGCCGGGGTGGGGGGAGGAGTTGCTGTCGTCCATAAGGATTCCATCTCCCTCATGATGAAACCTATCTATCCTAGCACCGGTTTTGAGGATCTGCACCTTGTGTTGGGCCAAAGAAACAGAACAGGTATGCTGCTGGTGTACCGCCTACCCCGCTGCCAAGCAGTCTCCCTGCCTGAGCTGGCTGAGATGGTCTCAGAGGTGGTGTTGGAGAACCCTAGGAGAGTGGTTTTGGGAGGCTTCAACATCCACGCCGAGGCTATCCTGACAGGGCCTGCTCGGGACTTCATGGCAACCATGACAACCATGGGGCTGTCTCAGTACATCACTGGCTCGTCACATGTGGCAGGACATAACCCTGGACCTGGTTTTTGCCGTTGGGTGGATGAGGGATGATGTGGTTTTGGGGGGTGTTTCAACAACCCCGTTGTCATGGTTAGATCATTTTCTTGTGAAGTTTGGATTGGCAGTAGCAAAGCCTCCCTGCAGGGGTGGGGGACCAATTAAGATAGTCCGCCCCTGGAGACTTATGGAATCCGATGGATTACTGAATGCTCTGGGGGATTTTCCGTCTGATAGGGCTGGCAATTCGGTTGAGGCTCTGGTCTCACTATGGAATGGTGAGATGGGAAGGACCTTCGATATAATCACCCCCAAGCGCCCACTCCAGCACTTTAATGCCCATAATTCACCTTGGTTTACAAAAGGTCTACAGGCAATGAAACAGTCAGGACGATGACTAGAGTGCAGGTGGTGCAGGTCTCGGAGCACGTATGATTGACGATTAGCAAAGACTCTTCACTGTGCCTATTATGCAGCAGTGAAGATGGCAAAAAAAAAAAAATCTTATTATACATCTATTATTTCATCCTCAAACTGTCACCCAGTAGAATTGTTCTGAGTGGTGAAGGGCCTGTTGGGATCTTGCACAGGCAGGGTCAGAGAAAGTGGAGTTGGAACCCTCGGTCATCTGCTCTGATAAATTTGCTAGGCACTTCAAGGAGAAAGTCGCTTATATTCACTCAGAACTTGACGCCACAGTTACTGCAGAGTCTGGGGAGGTGTCCAGTGTTCCATCTGGTTGTGTTTCCTAGGATCAGTTCCAGTTGTTGCAGCCTGATGATGTGGACAAGATGCTTGAATCAGTCTGGCCCACCACATGTAAACTTGACCCTTGCCCTTCTTGGCTTATACGATCAAGCAAGGTTAGATTGGCTGGGTGGGTCCAGGGAGAGGTAAATGCTTCACTCTCTCGGGGTGTGGTTCCTGCTGCCTTGAAAAAAGCTGTAGTGCGCCCTCTCCTGAAGAGGCCCTCCCTGGACCCAGAGGTGTGTGAGAACTATCGCCCCATTGCCAATACCCCTTTGGGGGCAAGGTGCTGGAGCGCGTGGTGGCTGGGCAGCTTCAGACCTTCCTGGAGGAAAGTGATTATCTGGACCCATTTCAGTCTGGTTTCAGGCCAGGGTACAGCATTGAAATGGACTTGGGTGGTATGACTGAAGACCTACTCCAGGTGAAAGACAGGGGGAGTGCTACCCTATTGATCTTCCTGGATCTCTCAGCAGCTTTTGACACCATTGATCATGGTGTCTTACTGGATCGGCTTTGCAGGATGGGAGTTGGGGGCACTGTGCTACAATGACTTGGAGACGACTCAAGACGTTCTGCTCCTATCTGCAGGGCTGATTCCAGAGAGTGGTATTGGGGGATTCTTGTCCTACTCCATGGCTTTTAAACTGTGGGGGGGCACAGGGTTCTATTCTATCCCCCATGCTGTTCAACATCTATATGAAGCTGTTGGGAGAGGTCATTAGGAGTTTTGGGGTGGGGTGTCACCAGTACACTGATGATACTCAGCTCAATTTCTCCTTGTCATTGGAGGTGGTGAAGGTGCTGGACCAGTGCCTACAGGCTATAATGAACTGGATGAGCACCAATACACTGAAGCTAAATCCTGACGAGCCGGAAGCTCTGTGGATAGGTGGTTCCCGAGTCTGGGAATTGGGTAAGCAACCTGTCCTGCATGGGCTTGCACTCCCCCTGAAGGAGCAGGGGCATCGCTTGGGAGTACTCCTAGACCCATCCCTGTCACTGGAGCCCCTGGTAGACTCCGTGGCCTGGGGTACTTGGGTCCACCTTCGGCTGATCTGCCAGCTACAGCCTTTCTTCGACAGGGGTAACCTAGCCACAGTACTCCATGAGCTGGTAACTTCCCAGTTAGACTACTGTAATGCACTTTATGTGGGGCTGCCCTTGAAGATGACTCAGAAGTCGCAGCTAGCACAAAATGCAGCAGCTAGAGTGCTGACCGGAACACCTCATACAAACCATATCATCAGTTTTAAAGGAATTGCACTGGCTGCCAATACTCTTCTGGTTGGAATTCAAGATTTTGATGATGACATTTGAAGCCCTAAGTGGCTTGGGACCTTGATAATTACACTATGGTGTGATGTGGGAGAGGGCCTTCTCTGCTGTGTCACCCCAGTTGTGGAAATACCTCCCCAATTTTGTCACCAAGTAAAAACGTGGCTTTTGATCAAAGCCTTTGAGGGCTAAACGCATTCCCTAGAACATTGTTTTAACAGTTTTATTGTTTTAGATTTTAGCTGGTTTTAGCTTGTTTTATAGTTTAATATGTTTTTAGGTGTTTAAATTATTGTTTTATACTGTTTACATTGATATTACCTGTATGCCGCCCTGAGATCGTAATGATAGAGGGCAGGATAGAAATGTTATAAATAAATAAATAAATAGCCCCCATAGGCCCTCATCCTGGGCAGAGGAAGCCCCTTGTGGGGATGGAACCACAGCCATTGCCCTCAAGGGTCCAGGGTCTCCCCAGTCTTCTGATATGGCCTTTCGGTACTGTTCTTCCTCACTGGGAGCTCTAACTCCTTTGAGGAAGACTCCTCCAGTGGGGCATGACATTTCCCTCTCCTGTATGGAAGTGCTTGCCCAAACCTTTCCAAGCACCATCCAAAAGCTGTACTAACAGGCATTGTTTCTAAAATTTAGGCATTTGTTCTTGTTTATTTATAGAAACAAAAGTGTGCCACATTTCAGGCCTGAGAAGTCCCTCCCCCCACCCTTGCATTTTACATTGCTAGAATTTCAATAGAAGTTAAAAGCAGGAAGCAATAAAAACGAGAGTACTAAAGTAAACATAAAATCCATTCCTAGCAAGATAAAAATGGCAACAATGTCTCCTTGTTTGCTTTTCTGGAAAGTTGGAAAGAAGCCGGTTTTTCCAAATACACACTCTTGCATAAAAGTAGAATATCCAGGTGTCTGGTAAAAAGATGCATCGGATTTATTCTTTGCTTTTCATCATGAGATGCTCTTTTGTATTCAGATGAGGCCTCAGAATAATAATGTAACACTTGGGAAGAAAAATGCAGCCCAGTAACCCAGCACTGGAGACCAAGATAGAGAAGACCTGCACGGCTACCATGTATTTCCCCTTAGTGCTCAGGTAGGTGGGCACAAAGGACACCCAGACGCTGCAGAAGACCAGCATGCTGAAGGTGATCAGCTTGGCTTCATTGAAGGCCCCAGGCAGCTTCCTGGCTAGGAAAGCCACCGTGAAGCAGATGGCAGCCAGGAAGCCCATGTAGCCAAGGGCAGTGTAAAACATGGCGACAGACCCTTCGTTGCATTGCAGGATGATCTGTCCTCCCTGTGAGCCCATGTCAGACTCTGGGAAGGGTGGAGAGGTGCCCAACCAGATGGTGGAAATGACAACTTGGACACTGGAACAGGAAAGGACAACACAGCTGGCCAAACTCTTTCCCAGCAAATTCTGCACCCTGTTCCCTGGCTTGGTGGCCAAGAAGACCAGCACCACAGTGATTGTTTTGGCCAAGAGAGAAGAGATGGCAACTGAGAAGATGATGCTGAAGGCCGTTTGTCGGAGGAGGCAGGTCACTATCCTTTGCCGGCCAATGAATAACAAGGAGGACAAGAAGGAAAGCAGGAGGGCGATGAGGAGAATGTAGGAAAGGTCCCGGTTGTTGGCTTTGACTATTGGGGTTTCCAGGTATTTAATGAAGATTCCTAACACAAAGCCTGTGATTAAGGACAGGACCAAGGCAAAGGAAGCCAGGATGCTCCCCAACATTTCACTGTAGGACAGGAAGGTTAATCTCTTGGGGATGCATTGGTCTTGGTCCTTGTTTGGATGCTGATCGTCTGGACACTTGGTGCAAAGCTCTGCATCTGGAGAGAACAAGAGGAGCATTTCCCTTACATCCTTAGCAATCTCAGTTCCTTTATATTCCATCAAAGTTTTTTTTCAGTGTAATAGGCAGCGCACATTAATTTCATGCAGGGCACAGTCAGACACGCTAGGATTCATAATTGTCCCATGTCAGCAAGCTGCATGTGGTGATTCCTGTGTTTAGAATCCATCTTTAAATACGACTTTAATCTAGAAGTGTGGAATATCTGGCCTGCAAGCCTAATATGGCCTGTGAAGTTTTCCCACTTCACCCACAAGACCTTCATGGATTATTTTAGTATGCGGCTTATCCTTCTCTCTTGCAAGAGTCCCTGTTGGTATCTATGATCTGTGATAGGAGATTACAGCAGGGGATGTGGGCAGCAGGGGACTTGCCCAGCACCTCACAGCATTGGCTGTGTTGCAAGACATGCACCTTCTCTATGGGGTGATTTGTAGTGCATGACGTCCCAGGGACATGCATCTGTGGTGCCTCCCAATTTAGGATTAGCGAGATGGATGAAGTTGCGAAGAATCCCTGGCTGAGATGGGACCTGGAGCGCTTGAATGGAAATGGCCATCAAGAGTTGCAGAATATCACCAAAAGAATACTAACACCCAACTGTGGTAATAAGCAATATTATCTGTGCAATTTATTGTACAAAAGGTGACATGAATTGTGTGAAACTACAAAGCCTATGAACAAGAGAAGAGGGAAAAACAAAGAAACAGGGGGGGAAATTTCCAAATGGATGCACAGGTGTGAGAATGAAGAGACAGAGATCTGGTAAAGTGCCCATTCTGATGGTCCATCAGAAGTGGTAAGAGACAGACCTCCGTTTAAGCCACAGTTCCGAATAGAACAACCAAATGTGGTCAGATTTTTTTTTTTTTCTCACTGGCCATTTTTTCAATCTCTTTTTTCACTGCTGCCTAATGTTCGGTCAAACAACTGTGCATCTGAACAGAGGAAGATTCCAGACAGTTAAAAGGGATTCCATCTTCACACATGCATAGTTCAAGTATGGAATTTGCTTAGAAAAGGTGTAGTGATGGCCAACAAGATTGACAGCTTCAAACAAAAGAGGATTAGAAAAAGAAATGGAGGAAAGGCTTTCAGGGGGTCCTAGTCATGATGGCTGCATATTCCTTTAGGTGTCAGAAGCAGCATGGCTCTGTATACCCATTACGGGGCAACTTGAGTGGAAGGATGCTATTGCGGTCATGTCCTCCTTATGTGCTTCACATTAGCCTGTCTGGCAACAGAATACTGGACTAAAGAAAACTTTGACCTTATCCACCATACCTCCTCTCATGTTTTTTATATACATATGTTGGAAAATGCCACTAAGCCTCCACTGACGTCCTTTCAAAGGAAACCAAACACTGGAATACATTCCGTCCCTGGCATTTCCCACTGCTCAGAGATGTGGGGTGAACATAACAGTATTAACCATGGAGTGTGTGTATGATGTGACATAGAGAAGACACATCTAGGGATGTCCTAAAGTCACTTACCGTTTCGCGGATCTGCTTCACGGTGGGGGGGAGGCGCTCCGTCCCTCCCCCCGGAGTCCTGCCTGGCTGGCTCTGCTCCATGGGGATTCTGCGGAGCTGCCATCCTGCTCCACCCACAGCCAGACATCCGGCCACTGGGCAGCAGGGAGAGAAATGGTAGCTGCCGTAGCTGCCGCCGTTTGCGTCCCTGTATTTAACCCTGAGAGGCTACGTAAATACTAACGTAGCCTATCATGGCAAAGTAAAAAAAACAATGCACACGCAAATGGTGGTGGCTACGGCGGCCACCATTAGCGTTCCTTATTTTTCGCTGTTTTAGTCTACGTAAATAAGTCAGGCCGTTCCACCACGGATTTTGGGGGGCCAAATGCCAGTGCATTCGACTTAATTGAAATCCGTAGCGGAATTCTCCGCCATCCCTAGACATATGTAGGCTGGTGGAACATATCATACACTGTCTCAACCACCAAACTGCAGGGAGAGGTCCGTCTTATGACATCATGGCTTGAGACTCACTTTGTGAAATGAATTATCGATATTGCAAGGAAGGATCCAGGTTTACATTTTTAAAAAAACAACTTAAAAGCTTCCAAGTAAGCATATGGAGTCACCATCCCATCTCCCACCGTCCATCCTCCAAACTTATGTTGTGTGACCCACATGGACCTATGGCCCACCCGGAAAAGGGCCTTCAGCTTGGTGGCCCCCTTTCTTTGGAACTCCCTGCCCCTCTAGGTCACTGTGTTGCTTCTGATGCCTCCTGAAGAAAGCTCTTTTCCTGGAGATATTTGTTAACTGACCTGCTGCTGCCTTTGTGTTTTTCAAAGGATAATTTCAATATGGTATTTTAATATTTTAATCTTTTTATGGATTAGCCTTTTTATGTTGAGCACTCCAGAATCTCCTTTAGATATCGAGCGGTAGACAATTGTTGTAGATAGATGAGATAGATAGATGACAGACAGACAGACATACATACAGACAGACTGAGGATATTTCAAGATAGGACCCAAATTTAGAAATCCTATAGGGGAAAATTTCAGAAAAATATCTGTGTGGATCGTTGACCTCCTCCCCAGCAATGGCATTTTCCTGTAGAGCCACCTACCTTCCTGTGTGGAGATGGTCCCTCTCATACAGGGAACACAGTCGTAGCAGCAAGTGAGCTTTCCTTCCTGAACCACCTTGACAAATCCAGGGAGACAGCTTTCCACACACCTGGAATGAGGCAGAGCCTAAGCAGAAAGGTAAGGAACAGCAAGGAAAATGTGTTAGGGCTCATTCATCTGTCGAAAGGAGGGATAGAGTTGGAGACATCCCAAAAGAGCTTCTAGAATTCAACTGGATGCCATACCAAAGGTTAAGCCTGTGCAACTGAAGGAATGGCATGTTGCTTCCCAAAGTCATGTATTGCCTTGATTAAATGTACCTGTTAAATAGAGGTTAGGAGATGATAAACAAATACTGTGACATGAAAGGAATTATTTCCTTCACCTGGTTGAGCCATTGGGGCCACACAATGGCATCCTGATCAATGGTGACTTTGAGGCTTGCGGATTCCCGTCTTTCTATACTCCCAAGTTTCACTCTAACAATAGACCTATTGGGAAACTTCACCCAGTTCACAATGTGAAAGTTGGCTGCCATGTCTCCATTCTCATCCAAATACATTCCATCCAAAGAATTATTGTAAAACTGGAAGTTGCTCAAGAAAGGTTGAAGCTAGAATGGCAGAGAAAGCACCAGCAATGAGGAAACAAGAAGCCACACTTGAGATTTCAGTTCCTCCTTTCATATCTCAATTCTGCCCATTTCATGCTTGAATCTCCCAGGGCTTGTTCCATACTCAAACGTCTGGGTGGGTCGCTTCACATTCACAAGGGGCCTGATTTCCTTCCTCAAGTCCCTTTGTCTGCTTGAGGAGTTTGCTGAGCAGATTCCGTTAGACATATACCCTTGTTCTTGGATCTGGGCCTGGACTTTCCCTTAGGCAAAGGGAGGACAGCCCTTCATGGGCATCTTTCAGGAAGCATTCATCATTGTCAGTGATGCCACAGGGGCTGAAAACCTACACACACCTCCCTGGGGGCTAGTTCAACTGTGCTCCATAGGATTTCTTTCTGAGTAGTCTCACAGAGGATGACATTGTAAAAAGAAATGCGTAGCTTGTGCTTGGGAGAACTGAATTCAAGGCATTGAATAGCACAAGTTGATTTAAAGAACGCTTTCAGAACAAAACCTTTGTCCACTTCTGATAAAAGGTAGGTTTAATATCAAAGATGATCAGCACCTGAGTATCTCTATGTTGGGAATATTGCAACCTCATCTGCACGTTGTTGGGATGGGGCTGTGTTGCAGTCAGTCAATTCATGGGATTTTGAGCAGAGATGGCCTTAGGACCTCTCTAGCTTACCTGAGAAAAATAATCCCACCAGTTCCAACACCACGATGAGAGTCTGGAACTACATGCAAAATCCTACAGACAAACAAGGATCTAGATGAATGTAAGCAAAGGCCTATTGATTCTCTACCCTACTTATATGTGCTCTTGCAAGATGGCTTGAAGTAGGGATGCACGAAAGTCATCCCTATGCTAGGGATAGGGAAAGCTACCTGGTCTCGCAGCTTGCTTCGCAGTGGGGGGGAGGTGCTTCGCTGCTCCCCCTGAAGTTCAGGCCAGGGGGGGGAGGCATCCCTCCTCGCCCAGCTAAAATTCAGGCCAGGGGGGAGGCTTCCCACCTCGCCAGGCCGAAATTCAGGCCAGGGAGAAGCGCCACGTCTCCCCAGCCATGAACTTCAAAAGAAAAAAAAAATCAACGCCCCTGTGATAGGCTACGTAACGATTAACGTAGCCTATCACAGCTAGATCTGCAAAGTCAGCCATGATAGGCTACGTTAATCATCACGTAGCCTATCACACGGGCGTTTTTTTTTTTTTTTCCTTTTCTTGTAATGGCTGCAGCGGCAGCCAGTTGAAAGACTGGCTGCCGCCCCCACCCCTGATGAAGACCTGCCGAACCGCCGCCGGGACCCGCCGCCGGGAGGGACATTCGTGAAAGGTAAGTCCCATTCCGGGGGGCGGAGAATTTTTCCCCGAACAACCCTCGGAGGACGGAATGCGTTGGCACTCAGCCCCCCGAAGTTTCGGGAGAAATTCTCCCCCATCCCTAGCTTGAAGTGATTATGGGGACAGGGGCATTACCAGAAGGGCTGCATCCTCTGAAGCCTGTGTAAGGGGTAAAAAAGGGAGCAATCCCGGGAGTTTCACAACTGGGTTTCCCCCATAAGTCTTCAACACTTCACCTCAGTGTCTCATATTGTAAATCCAAGGCAATGATTCCGGAATTGTACAATTGATGTCTGATCAGAAGGGGTAAATGTGATGGAAAAGGGCATACCTGCCATGGCTGAAGCCTTTGAACGTCCACCCTATCTCCACCCTCCAGCCTCCTCCTCCTCGGTCTGGATGAATAAGCAGCATCTAAAGCATGTGCCACAGCCTGAACAGTGTTGTAGGTGATGTAGGTGTCTAGAGAGTGGATTCGGTCAATGTCCTCTTGGGGCAGGGCCTCCAGTTTCTCATTTCCTGTGCATCTTTTCCAGCCTTTTACAGACAATGCATGCTTTGAATAAGAACAATTAAATTCTTCCTCCACCAACTGTTCCATAAAGAAAACGAGTACACCGTCACCATAATTTGGCTTTTTCTTTTTCTTGAGAAAGAATGAAAATAACCCATAGATGCGCTGGAAAGGTAGATTACTATATTTTAACTCAAAAGTGATGTCCCACATCGCCGTTGTGATCCAGACTTTCCCTTCACTGGGTTTCATCACTCTTTCAAGTGAAACTTGCAACATGTGTATTCCCTGTAACCAGGAACTAATCTCGGCACAAAAAACAAAGACATTGACCTCTTGCCATCTTTGTAATAAACCAGGACGGACTCGGGCAGAATTTGCTTTCAGTTGTGATAGGCTTTCTGAAAAAATGACACAAATGCCATTCCTGATGAGCTCAGGTGCCAACATCCTCATGAACCTACTTCCGTTATCGGTCTCGACTGCAAAGAGACCAATCATTGTCCATCTGAAATGCAGCAGAATTTTGACAATTCCTGGGTACTGGGTTTCTTCTTTAGGAACCATCCGGTAGAAGAAAGGAAACTGAGTTTTATCGCTCAGATCCTGAGAATCAAAAGCATAAGTGACCTGGCCAAGAAAGGAAGAGATGGGTGGTTTGTTGTGTTTCAGCCCTAAATGCCAGTTCTTCATCTTTTTAAGATGGTGCCTCTTACCTTGCAATTAGCTGTGTGAAACCTCCTTGTAAATTAAGAAATCATCTTAATTTAATGATGAAGTAATTAATTCTTTAGGCTTCACAGTCACAAAACCCTGAAAAATGAAGATGCCCTAAAGAGCCTAAACTAGAGAGCATCTCCTGAGCCTCCATAATGGAAGGTAGGTCACAGGAGTTCATCCAAGTTTCCTGGGAATAGGAGCATGCTTAATTCTTAGGGGTGCCCTAAATAATTTTACCTGCCCCACTGTACTGGTGTCCCAGAGTGCCCTCTCCTTTCTAAGCTCTATGGCTATGAATGAGGACAAAACTTCACGGCATGTTAATCACATGATTTGCCCTTGTGTAGAATTCTCTTTAACAAATAGACAGCATGAACAGCTTAGGTGTGTCCAGAACCTCTGGGTCACACAGTTTGAAGTGAACTTGGAGTAGAGGCACTTTGAGATCTGCATCAACTTATGTTATCTAACTGCAAGTGAGTTCAATTGAAGCCAGGCTCCTGAGAAATGCCTAAATGAACTGGACGGGTAAAACCTTGGAACAATCTTGGCTGTGTCATTCCTCAGAATTGTTATTAAACTGTGGTTTTAGTGGTGAGGCTCTAAGTGTTTCTAGCTGTAATATTGGAAATGTTTTAGCGCAACAATTATCAGATAATAGGGATGGCGGAGATTTCTGCCACGGACTCCAATGAGGCCAGATTCTTTAGAAAATGGGCACCATTTGCGTCCGGTCCGGAGACTTACGTACAGCGATACGTCATAGCTGCCGGCTGTATTGACATTCAGCAGTGATGCAGAGCAGGTGGCCGGCTCTGCAGGATCGATGCGGAGTGGAGCCAGCCTGGACGGATTCTGGGGGGAGGGACCAATCGCCTCCCCCCGTGGGCGGATTCCCCCACAGAATGACAGGTAGGGAATCTGCCCATCCCTATCAGATACTAGTGTGTAGAGGGCCATGGCTGCTCTGTCAAACACAAGGTTTGTGAAACAGTTCGCCACGGCTGAAATCCAGTCTCAGGAAGAAAAAATATCACTCCCTCCCAATGGAAAAAGTAAACTAACAGCCTTCACCTCTCTTTGATTCGAGCAAATGGAGGTGACGATGCAACAAGGAAGATTTGGGGGCACTCCGGGGCAAGACAGCATTTGTGGTGCACCTGAAGTAGAAGTTCCGGCCCACCTCTCACTGGCCTGCCAGTTATATTTCAGTTGCAAGGAACAGTATTGATTTTCAATTCTTGGCATTATGAGAAATTGGGCAGCTGAGGAGAAACTGAGTTTTTTCATAGGAGGTTCCAACCAGTTTGTGACTCAGAGGGTGGTCCTCTTTGCAGTTTATGCAGCCAGTTTAAGGAAAAAAGGAATGGGGAAAAAATGACTGATTAAACGAACCATGTAGCAGTTTTTTAAAAACAAAAATAAAAATGTGTACAGTCAAAATGGGTATATAAACCCTTATTGTATCAAGATGTATGTATATATCTATACATCTATATACCCTTCTATGTTTTTGTTGTTTTATTCTGTCAGTCGCTTCCGACTCTTCGTGACTTCATGGACCAGCCCACTCCAGAGCTTCCTGTTGGCCGTCGCCACCCCCAGCTCCCCCAAGCTCGAGTCCGTCACCTCCAGAATATGATCCATCCACCTTGCCCTTGGTTGGCCCCTCTTCCTTTTGCCTTCCACTTTCCCTAGCATCAGCATCTTCTCCAGGGTATCCTGTCTTCTCATGATGTGGCCAAAGTACTTCAGTTTTGCCTTTAATATCATGCCCTCAAGTGAGCAGGCTGGCTTTATTTCCTGGAGTATGGACTGGTTTGATCTTCTTGCAGTCCAAGGCACTCTCAGAATTTTCCTCCCGCACCACAGTTCAAAAGCATCTATCTTCCTTCACTCAGCCTTCCTTATGGTCCAGCTCGCACAGCCAGAGGTTACTACGGGGAAGACCATTGCTTGAACTATGCGGACCTTTGTTGTCAGTGTGATGTCTCTGCTCTTAACTATTTTTATGTTAGTTTCATGTTTTAAGATGCATGTCTTCATGGTTAGTTTTAAGGTGTGTTTTTCATGTTTGAAATGGTCTGAAGACTTATTCAGTAAAATTTGATTTGATTTGAATTGACACCATGGGCCCACCAGGACAGAATGGGACCCTGTTGTGAATGGAAGGGATTTATTAATGCTATGATTCTATAATTCTTTGTGGCATACAGCGGATCCAGGTCACCTATTTTCAGGGGGAGGAGAAGCTTCTGGTGGGGTTCTCTGAAGCATATTTGGATTTCTTGGGAGAGAACCGTAAGTGGTGTAAGGAAAAAACTGGGGGCAAAATTTCAGATCCCCTGGTATTGAATATCTAGGCACACCTACTTTATAAGCCTCAGCATGGCCCTGATGTTGGAGATGAGGTTCCTTTGGGGACTAAGAACAGAGCGTTCACATTCACTCAGATTTTACTTAAATTCTACAAATAAGGACTAAAACAACAACATAAGCTAAATGCATTTATTAAAGAAAGATAAACAATAAACATGCACACAAATGTTCAGCCAGCAAAGCAAAGATAAAAGTAAGACATACACTTTAGAAGCTCTCTTTGGTTGCCATTCATACAAGTTCTTTTTCTGGTAAAAGGGACCCTTTCCTCAAACAAGACTCCGCTCCTTGCCAAGTTCAGACTTAAATATCCCTCTATGTTGATGTTCTCCTCTCTAATACATATTCCAAAAACTATCTTTTTCGAACATCTCGATTCATATGCATATTTTCCTCACACATTTCCCAGAAATTCCCACCTATCTCTGATGCATTTTGTTTAGTCCCAAAATGCCTCAGTTCCCCTTGACTGTAGTGAAATAAATCCTTTCTCCTTTTCCTTTTCCTAAAACCAGTTGAAACCAGTTCTGTTCTTCATGCTCCAAATGTCCTGTGATAACCTTCTACTTAGAGCAACGTCATCCTTTGAGATGTATGCAGCCTCATCTCATAGCATACACGATGTCAATTGAACAAGTTATGCCATTACCCCTCTAAGCTCTGGCAAGAAACTGACAAACCTACCTTCCTACTTGCCCCATTGCCCCAAGCATCAACCCTCTATAAGGATCACCTCTTACCCCCTTGAACTTCAAACTCCCCATATCCCATATTGTACCCAAATGTAAATTGGAAGGCCCAAGACAATCCTTACAGTGGAATTAGTCTCAGGCTGCAAGTGCCACCTCACCATACCTGTGGGATTTTATAGATCCCCAACATGGCTGAAATCTGGATGGAGTTTTCAGAGCCGGCCCCTTCAAGGACAGCCAATGGGTGCTTCCCCTTTCCACAGCTGTAGTTTGGAACATTTGCCTGCCCAGGTGAGAGCAGGTCTACAAAAACATCCAAAGTCACTCTGGCATTGCGATAGTTGTCATAGATGTTGTAGCCCAGGGTGATGTTTGGTAACAGCCCGGGATTCTGGTTGGTCTCTTGAATGGCAAAGAGGAAGGACAGGATCTTCCAGTAATCTGTGGATCCATTCCTGGAAAAAAAGAAAAAGAAGTATAAATATGTCACAGTGTCATCCCATCTTCAATAAAACTAACATATTCAGTTGTAGCTGCAGCTGTTGACCTTGAGACAATGTACACATCTGCATTATCTTTCTGAAACTATCCACATGCCAACACTTGATTCCAAGCCAAGGCCAGAAGTAGGGTTGGAGGAGAATTTCTCCCTGAAACTTCGGGACCCCGAGCGCCAACGTGTTCGGCCCCCCGAAGATGTTTCGGGGAGAATTTCTCCGCACCCCCCTGCCCTCTGCACCCCCCCAGGGATGGGACTTACCTTTCCCGAATGTCCCTCCGGGTGGCGGGTCCCGGCGGCGGTTCGTCGGGTCTTCGTCAGGGGCGGGGGCGGCAGCCAATCTTTCGACCGGCTGCCGCCGCCGCCATTCCAATAAAAGTAAAAAAAAAAAAACGCCCCCGTGATAGGCTACGTGACGATTAACGTAGCCTATCACGGCTAGATTTGCAAAGTCAGCCGTGATAGGCTACGTTAATCATCACGTAGCCTATCACGGGGGCGTTTTTTTTTTTTTAACTTTTAATTTCGCAGCTGGGCGAGGCGAGGCGCCTCCTCCCCGGCCTGAATTTCAGCCGGGCGAGGCGGGAAGCCTCCCCCCTGGCCTGAATTTCGGCTGGGCGAGGCGGGAAGCCTCCCCCCCGGCCTGAATTTTGGCTGGGCGAGGCGGGAAGCCTCCCCCCCCCGGCCTGAACTTAGGGGGGAGAGCAGCGAAGCACCTCCCTCCCACTGCGAAAAGCTGCGAGACCAGGTAAGTGGCTTTCGTGCACCCCTAGCTAGAAGTCTCAGTCTCCACAATCCATTTTAAAGCAAAGCTAGTACAGATGTTCATGGCACCACTGGAATTAGGCATTGTCAGGGATTTTGGGAAATAGCTGATCTCGATCTATTGGACTTGTTGAAAAAAAAAAGGCTAATCTACTTCTGTTAGAACAATGTGTCTTAGTATGAACCCCAAAGGCCAAATGGCGAATGACAAATAATTAAGAATTCAAAAATGTAAAAAAAGTAAAATAAATAAATAAAGTAGTTAGTTATTAAATTAGTAATAGTATAAATGGGAAGATAACAAGTTCACAATCAGGTTCACAATGAATTCTGGATAACTGGCATAAAAAATAGTGGTTCAGTTGACCTGGATATTATCCAAAGAAAAAATGCTGAGTTAAAGCCCTGTCATTTGGGCCAAAATGTTATTTGAGTAATCAACAGGCATAGTTAGAAGAGGGATTGAGAATAAAACTGCCAACATCAGACTTCCCCTATCTATAGTGTGACCATACTTGGAATACTGTGTAAAGTTCTGGTCCCCACACCTAAAAAAAGATACTGTAGGGCTGGAAATGGTTCAGAAAAGGGCAACTAAAATGATCAAGGGGCTAGAGTATCTCCCCTGTGAGAGAAAGCTACAACAACTGGGATTGTTGAGCTTGGAAAAAAGGAGGGTAAGGGGAGCCATAATAGAGGTGTACAAAATGATGCCTGGTGTGGAGAATGTGGATAGGGAGACATTTTTCTCCCTCTCTCGAAATGCTAGAACTGGTCATCCTATGAAACTGATTGGTGGGTGATTCAAGACAGATAAAGGGAAGTATTTCTTCACACGACACATAGTTAAACTATGGAATTAGCTACCACATGATGTAGTGATGGCCAGCAATTTGGATGGCTTTAAAAGGCGGTTGGACAAATTCCTGGAAAAAAAGGCTATTAATGGCTACTAGTCTTGATGGCTATGTCCTCCCTCCAGTACCAGAGGCAGTGAGCCTATGTACACCAGTTGTTGGGGAACATGGGTGGTGGGGGTGCTGTTGTGCTCCTACCCTGCTCGTGGGTTCCTGGTCGAGAGCTGGTTGGCCACTGTGTAAACAGAATGCTGGACTAGATGGACCCTTGGTCTGATCCAGCATGGCTCTTCTTATGTTCTTATAAATATAAAAAAACCTTAATATATAGATGACTGGGTGAATTTATAGACTTATGTTTAATCTGCAAATCTTGGGGAGGGAGTTATCTTCTCAAAGGTGTAATTCCAAAGTGATCTTATCTAGCCTGAAAGATGTATGTGCAAGACTGGGGGGAGGGGGAATGTTCTAATTTTTTAGGAATGTTTAATAAGGATAAGGTAGTTAAGACTGTCCCCTTCATGGATCACTGCCTTGCTGTGGTGAAGGGGCTTGCATAACTCAGTGAAGCCACAAGCTATGCCGTACAGGGCCACCCAAGATGGACAGGTCATGGCAGAGAGTTCTGACAAAATGTGGTCCACTGGAGAAGGAAATGGCAACCCACTCCAGTATTCTTGCCAAGAAAACCCCATGGAATGTACCTCAAGACTAAAAGATATGACCCCGGAAGATGAGCCCCTCAGGTCAGAAGGTGTCCAATATACTACTGGGGAAGAACAGAGGGAATTTCCAAGTAGCGCCAGAAAGAGTGAAGCAGCTGGGCCAAAGCCGAAAGGACACACAGCTGTGGATGTGTCTGATGGTGAAAAGAATGTCCGAGGCTGTAAAGAACAGTATTGTTTAGGAACCTGGAATGTCAGATCAATGAATCAAGGTAAGCTAGAGGTGGTCAAACATGAGATGGCAAGATTGAACATCGACATCTTGGAATCAGCGAACTAAAATGGACAAGCATGGGCGAATTTAATTCAGGTGACCTTTATATGTACTACTGTGGGCAAGGATCCCATAGAAGAAATGGAGTAGCACAAAAGGCAAGCATGGCCTCGGTGTACAAAAGGAAGCAGGACAAAGGCTAATAGAGTTTTGCCAAGACAACACGCTGATATTAGCAAACACTCTTTTCCAAAAGCACAAGAGGCAACTCTACACATGGACATCACCAGTTGGTCAATATCAAAATCAGATTGATTATGTCCCTTGCAGCCAAAGATGGAGAAGCTCCATACAGTCAGTCAAAACAAGTCCTGGAGCTGACTGTGGCTCAGATCATGAGCTTCTAATCACAAAATTTTGGTTTAAATTGAAGAAAATAGGGAAAACCACTAAACCATTCAGGTTTGGCCTAAATCATATCCCTTATGAATATACAGTGGAGGTGAGGAATAGATTTAAGGGATTAGACCTGATAGAAAGAGTGCCTGAGGAACTATGGACGGAGGTCCGTAACATTGTTCAGGAGGCAGCAACACAATCCGTCCCAAAGAAAAAGAAATGCAAGAAAGCCAAGTGGCTGTCTGAGGAGGCTTGACAAGTAGCTGAGGTAAGAAGGGAAGCGAAAAGCAAGGGAGAAAGGGGAAGATATACCCAACTGAATGCAGAGTTCCAGAGAATAGCAAGGAGAGACAAGAAGGCCTTCTTAAATGAACAATGCAAAGAAATGGAGGAAAACAATAGAATGGGAAATACTAGAGAACTCTTCAAGAAAATTGGAGATATCAAGGCAATGTTTTGTGCAAAGAGAGACATGATAAAGGACAAAGAAGGCAGGGACCTAACAGAAGCAGATGAGATTCAGAAGAGGTGGAAAGAACACACAGAAGAACTATACAGGAAAGATCTGAATGTAGGGATGTACGAAAGTCACTTACATTTTTGCAGCTTGGCTTCGCGATGGGGGGGAGGCACTTCGCTTCTCCCCCCGAAGTTCAGGCAAGGGGGGGGAGGCGTCCCTCCTCGTCCGGCCGAAATTCAGGCCAGGGGGGGAGGAGCCCCGCCTCGCCCGGCCGAAATTCAGGCCGGGGAGAAGTGCCCTGTCTCCCAGGCCGCGAAACAAACAAATAAACAAAAAGACCCTGTGATAGGCTACGTGACGATTTACGTAGCCTATCACGGCTGGACTTCTAAAGTCAGCTGTGATAGGCTACGTAAATTGTCACGTAGCCTATCACGGGTGACTTTGAAAAAAAAAACGTGTACGCAAATGGCGGCCCCCATGGGGCGCCGCCATTTGCGTTCCTTATTTTGTCCCTGTAGTCTACGGAGAAATTCTCCGCCATCCCTATCTGAATGTCCCTGATAGGCATGATACGTAAATCTTTAAGTAGACTATGGTGAAAATAAGGGCAACGCAAATAGCGTTGCCCTTATTTTCACCGTAGTCTACGTAATCTTTACGTAGACTACAGCGACCAAATAAGGAACGTGAATGGCGGCTCCCTATGGGGGCCGCCATTAGCCATACGCGCTTTGTTTTTGTTTTTTTAAAGTCACCCGTGATAGGCTACGTGACGATTTACGTAGCCTATTACGGCTGACTTTGCAAATCTAGCCATGATAGGCTACGTTAATCGTCACGTAGCCTATCACGGGGGTGGGTTGTTGTTTTTTTTATTGGAATGGCGGTGGCGGCAGCCGGTCAAAAGTTCGGCTGCTGCCCCCGCCCCTGACGAAGACCCGACGAACCGCCACTGGGACCCGCCGCCGGGAGGGATATTCGGGAAAGGTAAGTCCTGTCCCGGGGGGGTGGTGGTGCAGGGGGTAGGGGCGTACGGAGAATTTCTCCCCGAAACTTGTTCGGGGGGCCGAACACATTGGCGC
Organism: Heloderma suspectum; assembly: GCF_057233095.1. Taxonomy (NCBI): domain Eukaryota; kingdom Metazoa; phylum Chordata; class Lepidosauria; order Squamata; family Helodermatidae; genus Heloderma; species Heloderma suspectum. Next base: position 398,647,892 of record NC_139459.1, read on the forward strand.
TCAGCCCCCCGAAGTTTCGGAGAGAAATTCTCTGCCAACCCTAGACAAGAAGCAACAGTAAGAACTAGACATGGAACAACCAATTGGTTCAAAATTGGGAAAGGAGTATGTCAAGGCTGTATATTGTCACCCTGCTTATTTAACTTATATGCAGGGTACATCATGAGAAATGCCAGGTTGGATGAATCACAGGTCGGAATTAAGATTTCCCAGAGAATTATCAACAAGCTCAGATACACAGACGATACCACCCTAATGGCAAAAAGCAAAGAGGATCTAAAGAGCCTCTTGTTGAGGGTGAAATTGGAGAGTTCAAAAGCTGGTTTGAAACTCAGTATTAAAAAACTAAGATCATGGCATCTGGCCCCATCACTTCCTGGCCTATAGAAGGAGAAGAAATGGAAGCAGTGACAGATTTTACTTTCTTGGGCTCCAAGATCACCGCAGACGGTGACAGTAGCCATGAAATTAAAAGATGCTTGCTCCTTGGGAGGAAAGCTATGGCAAAGCTAGACAGCATAGTAAGAAGCAGAGACATCACCTTGCCGACAAAGGTCTGTCTAATCAAAGCTATGGTTTTCCCAGTAGTAATGTATGGCTGTGAGAGCTGGACTATAAGGATGGCTGAGCGCCGAAGAATGGATGCTTTCGAACTGTGGTGCTGGAGAAGACTCTTACAAGTCCCCTGGACTGCAAGGAGGTCAAATCAGTCCATCCTAAAGGAAATCAACCCTGAGTGCTCATTGGAAGGACAGATCCTGAAGCTGAAGCTCAAATATTTTGGCTACCTAATGCGAAGAGAAAACTTCCTGGAAAACACCCTGATGCTGGGAAAGATTGAAGGCAAAAGGAGAAGGGGTCGGCAGAGGATGAGATGGCTAGATAGCATCACTGATGCAATGAATATGGACTTGAGCATCCTCCGGGAGAGAGTGCAGGACAGGAAGGCCTGGCGTGCTATGGTACATGGGGTCACGAAGAGTCGGACACGACTGAACGACTGAACAACAACAAGTTAAGACTGTGAGCAGTAATGTATGCGACAGAAGATAATATTAATTTCTAAACAAAAGTATAAGTACGTGCTAAGTTTAGAATGTTGGCACTTTCATAAGAAGTTCACCAGGCCTGTGTATCTCTCAGCTAAATAGCCTATTCCATTCAGAATGGGGAACTTGGTACTTAGAACAAGATCTCCCCCTTTTTTAAAGTATTAAGTCTATGAAGAAATGTTTAAGAAATTCTATTTCATGTTAAGAGATGGCTAGATAGCATCACTGTTGCAATGAATATGAACTTGAGCATGCTCCGGGAGAGAGCGCAGGACAGGGAGGCCTGGTGTGCTATGGTCCATGGGGTCACGAAGAGTCGGACACTACTGAATGACTGAACAACAACAAATTTCAGGTTAAGCTATTAAGATCTAAGAATTTTTAGCAAAGCTCTGCTTAACAACAAAAAATGTGCTTATGCCATTTTATGAAAGCTATAGTTCGAAGTGATGTTACAAACATCTTTCTAATAAAACTAAACAATGGATTCCAAAGATTTTCCTTTACTAATTATTCTCCATACAAAAGCAAAACTGAATCCACTGAAAACAATTTTTGGTGTACCCTTTGTTTGAAGTGTATTGATCAGTTAGACCACCTTGTCCTACAAGATACATTTTAGATCAGAAGAAGTCTGGCCAGCTGCTGTTTCAGCTTCTGGAAGGGCAGGCTCTGCACTGCTCTAATAGTCAAAAGAGCCCTAGCTCAAGTTGTTCTCTAATATGTCACTATGCTTTGAAAAATGTACCAGCCGTCTGTACCTGGAGTTGTGACTGCCTGTTGATGGCAAAATAGGACAGTGATTGACCAGCTTCCAGATAACAGAGACACTAAGTGTTAATCAGGGGTGACTGGAGCTCATGGAATAAGAAGCAAGTGGATCAGCAGGAACTCCATCACACACAGAATGACGTACCAGGCACATCTGTTCGAGGGGGGCTTGTAGAAAGTGTGTGGCAGAAAGTCAGCATGTCCTGCAGAGATGACCACACTAATGAAGTCATCTCCTGGCCTGTAATGATTCAGTGGGTCAAGTTCATCCCTTTCCAGAGTCAAAGGGCATTTGGCCTTGAGCACCCCACAGGTTGCCTGGTGTAGCAGAAGGAGCAGCAAGAGCAGAATCATGTTTGGGATGCCTGGCAGAGCTTCCACCTCGCTCCTCTCAAGCAATTCGAAGAATGATTTGAAGAAGCCAAAGACCCCTTGCAAACTGAGGCTTCAGTGGCTTTACATATACAGATGGAGCCTAGCCAGCCAAGGCCTCACATCTTACAGTGTTGATTGTACATAAACCTCACACCCACATAGTCCTCCTCACCTGCTCTAAACCTCACGCCAAGCCCTCACTGGCCCAGGAGGCATTTATGGTCCTCTCCTTTTGTGCCTGCATGCAAGACGTCTCCTCATGTTGCTCTTGAATCTGACGTTAATATCAGTGGACACAAAAGTGATATTTTTTGTGGGCGTGTTTGTTGTATGTATCCCATGAGCTTTGGCAAGAAGAAGAATAGATTATTGTCATTTTAATAATTATAAGGTTCAGAAGTTGGGTCACCTCTGCATCTTCCTGAAGTCTCTCCTCGGTTCCATGCGCAGGTGGACATCTGGAGAAAAACATGTTTGCAGGAACTGACTGATGCAGCTCCTTCACATGAACCAATCTCAAGAGAGTCTTTTATGACATGTAGTTAGTCTTGAAGGTGCCGTATCAGGGAGTTGATAGCACCTGCCTTGTATTGCCTAATTTGAGAGGGAGGGGCCCCGTGTTAGGAAGTAAATCCAGCCCAGAAAAGAAATGTTGTGGTTAATTTTTCCCATCCCCTTTTTTTGCTAGCTTACTAAATATCCCCGGAGATTCAACTCATGGCATCCTTGATTAATAGTGCTGCCATCTTCACAAGGCAGAATAATGAGCCCATTGTCACCCTGCTTGAGCTCTTGGGATTGGACAGGGTATGATTCTGTCACAAAGTTGAATGGGCAGAGAAACTGAAAGAGCTTGGGAAGCCAGATAGTCCATGATGGAGGAATAGTCCCTTCATAGTCCCTTCCAGGCTCAAGTCAGCCAGGCCTGAAAGGTGGTGAGGCTAGGGGTGGGGGTTAACTTCCTTCTCTCTCTTTTTCTTTTCTCCTAACCAATTCTTCTTCTTTTTTTCCCCACCTTCAACTGTTTCCAGTGGGACTAATTTTAACTGCCCTAGATCCAAGGCTGGCCCAATTTATTTCTTGTAGGGAAGGTGGAGAATTCCATCATGGAGTTCAATGAGGTTTGAGTCAAAGGAATCCAGCCTCCAGATTCCATGGCAGAATGGATCCCTTACCTTCGCCGCCTCCCCAGAAGCATCTGGAGCTGGATCCTGCCAGCGGCGAGTCTGCAGAGCTGCCAGCAAGCTCCGCATCGCGTGAAAAACCACAGATGCAAATGGCGTAGCAGACACCATTTGCGGCCGTAAAGCCCTTAGTTTAAGCTAAATGCAGCCATTTAATCTAAGAGCTTTATGGCCACAAATGGTGTAGTGGATGCCATTTCCATCGAGAGTCAGCCTTTAACCTACCAATATGGCACAGCAATGGCAGCTGGCCATATCCGATACAGAGCCAGTGGCTGGGTCCACAGAATCGCTGCCAAGTGGCACCAGCTGAAGAGGATTCTGGGGGGAGGGAAGGATCACCTCCCCCCATGGGCAAATTCCCCCCAGAACGACAGGTAGGGAATCTGCCCTTCCCTACTTCCATCCAGGTAATGAATATGCTTTGGGTAAGGGCTGTGCACGTACCCCCAGATCCGCTTTGGATGCTGCTTTGGATCACCCAAAGTGACCCCAATCCACTTCAGCATGATTTGGACCCCTCTGCTCTGGCTCCAAATCCAAATCCAATCGCTAGCCTATCGTGGGGAAAAACACAGATGCAAATGGCGTAGTGGATGCCACTTCCGTCCTTAAAGACCTTAGTTTAACCTAATTGCAGCCATTCATGGCTGCATTTAAGTTAAACTAAGCACTTTACAGCCACAAGTGGCATCCACTATGCCATTTGCGGCTGTATTCTTTCCTCATAGCAACATGGTAAGGGCGGCTGCCATCACCATGTCATCAGCGATACGGAGCCAGTGTGTGGCTCTGTGGAATCGCCATGGAGAGGGGCCGGCTCCGGAGGATTCTGGGGGGAGGAGGAGGTAAGTCATCCATTCTGCCGCGGACTCCAGAGGCCAGATTCTTTTGAATCTGGCCTCATTTGGGGCTGTTGCAGGATTCTCTGCCATCCCTGGGCACCACTTTCTTCTGGCTCCAGAGGATTTTATGTGAAGCAGCTCTCTGGCTCCCTATAAGGTGATCCATTAATGGTGGCTGCCATTAGGCTATCGGTTGGAAAAATAGAGACTCAAATGGTGTATTGTACGCCACTTGTGGCTGTAAAGCACTGATTTTGACCAGACATAAACAGCTGCAATTTAGGTCAAAGTCAGGGCTTTACGGAGACAAGTAGCATCCAATATGCCATTTGAGTCTCTATTTTTCCCATTGATGGGCTAATGGCAGCTGCCATTCACACATCACCTTATAGGGAGCCAGAGAGCTGTTCCACAAAATGCTCCAGACACGTAGCAGCTCTTGAGGATTTTGAGGGGCCCTGAGCAGAGCGGATGGCCCCTCTTCAAACTCCCCCAGCTCGGTTCAGAAAATGCGGGGTTCATACTTCTCTAGTTCAAATATTCATAGGCATGTATTTGAGGACTTCTAGAGAAAACTTGGATAAATAAATTCTTGTGGTCTTATACAATGGCCAGGATGTCTAGGATATTCCCACTGGTAAGAGAGATATGCTGGAGGCATAAATGCAGGGGGACCGTTGGCCAGATAGGGAGTCATTGTAATCTAGCTAAGAAATGTTGGAGGAAGGTAACAATTGGCATCAGAGGAATTACAGGCTATAATGAGCTAGAATTAACACCAACAATTATATTCCTGGGTGATATGAAAGAGATCGGAACTCTAGAGTTTTAGTGCTAAGATCCCTTAGCACAAACTTGGTGGACAGCACACATCTCCAGTGCAATTCAAAACAAACAAATAAACAAAAGATTTAGACCAGCATGGTCATAATCTACATAACAAGTTATAGGTTGGTTCCCCATTAACATTTTTGTTGTTGTTCAGTCGTTCAGTCGTGTCCGACTCTTCGTGACTCCATGGACCATAGCACGCCAGGCCTTCCTTTCCTCCGCTCTCTCCCGGACTGTGCTCAAGTTCATATTCATTGCATCGGTGATGCTATCTAGCCATCTCATCCTCTGCCATCCCCTTCTCCTTTGGCCTTCAATAGATTGCTATTCTCTGGAACTCTGCATTCAGTTGGATATATCTTCCCCTTTCTCCCTTCTGTTTCTCTTCTCTTCTTTCCTCAGCTACTTGTAAAGCCTCATCAGACAGCCACTTTGCTTTCTTGCATTTCTTTTTCTTTGGGATGGATTGAGTTGCTGCCTCCTGAACAATGTTATGGACCTCCGACCATAGTTCTTCAGGCACTCTGTCTATCAGGTCTAATCCCTTGAATCTATTCATCACCTCCACTGTATATTCATAAGGGATATGATTTAGATCATACCTGAATGGTAGGGATGGACGAAAGTCCCTTACCTGGTCCTGTAACTTGCTTTGCGGTGGGGGGGAGGCACTTCGGTACTCCCCCCGAAATTCTTGGCAGGGGTGGAGGTGCCCCACCCCTCCCGGCCAAAATTCAGGTTGGGGGGGAGGCGACCCATCCCTTGCCACCGAAACTCTGGCCGGGAAGGAGCGCCCCGTCTCCCCGGCCGTGAAATAAAAAAAGTTATGGGAAAAAAACGTGGATGGGAGCAGGTAAGGGCTCCGTTTTGCACGCCTTTCATGGGGTGGGGGTGGTGAGCACTTCGTCCTGTGTGCCTTTCATGGGTTGGCGGGGGCAGGGGCTTCATTCTGCGATGGTTTTTTGGGGGCCGAATGCACTGGCATTCAGCCTCACCGAGATCTGTTGCGGAATTCTCTGGCTTCCCTAGTTCTGGGCTTAATAGTTCTGGGCCTAGTTCTGAGCTTCATGGATCACTGCCTTGTTGTGTCGAAGGGGCTTGCGTAACTCAGTGAAGACATAAGCTATGCCGTGCAGGGCCACCCAAGATGGACAGGTCATGGCAGAGAGTTCTGACAAAATGTGGTCCACTGGAGAAGGAAATGGCAACCCACTCCAGTATTCTTGCCAAGAAAACCCCATGGAATGTTTCACAAGGCTAAAAGAGATGACGCTGGAAGATGAGCCCCTCAGGTCGGAAGGTGTCCAATATACTACTGGGAAAGAGCAGAGGGAATTTCCAAGTAGCGCCAGAAAGAGTGAAGCGGCTGGGCTGAAGCCGAAGGGACACTCAGCTGTGGATGTGTCTGATGGTGAAAAGAAAATCTGATGCTGTAAAGAACAACATTGTTTAGGAACCTGGAATGTCAGATCAATGAATCAAGGTAAGCTGGAGGTGGTCAAACATGAGATGGCAAGATTGAACATGGACATCTTGGGAATCAGCGAACTAAAATGGACAGACATGGACGAATTTAATTCAGGTGACCATCATATCTACTACTGTGGGCAAGAATCCCTTAGAAGAAATGGAGTAGCACTCAGAGTCAAGAAAAGGGTGGGATACAAAAGGGTGGGAAAAGCAGTACTGGGGTACAATTTCAAAAACGATAGAATGTTCTCAGTACAAATCCAAGGCAAACCATTCAGTGTCATAGTAATTCAAGTCTATGCCCCAACCACTGATGCCGAAGAAGCTGAGGTTGATCGGTTCTATGAAGACCTACAACACCTTATACAACTAACACCAAAGATGTCCTCTTCATCATAGGGGATTGGAATGCTAAAGTAGGAACGTCAGTGAATTCCACTACGGATCTCGGTGAGGCTGAATGTCAGTGCATTCGGCCCCCTGAAATCCATGGCGGAATGTAGCCCCCGCCCCCCCAATCCACGAAAAGGTGCGTGAAACAGAGCACTTACCTGCTGCCGTCCATACTGACTTGCTTCATCATAGACGACTTCATCATTGATGACTTCTTCATCATAGCCGTGATAAACTACGTAAATACTTACATATCCCCCCCCATGGAATCCCCTTGGGACAGAACTTACCTGGGGCGGATGCGGCGGATTCGGTGGGGCGGCGGCAGTTCCGCCGGCAGCTCCAGCTCTGGCGGCTGGTCTCCTGGCCGGCCGTGGCCGGGCTGCTGCGGGCGCCATTGGCGACCTTGCAGGTGTGATAGGCTACGTAAGTATTTATGTAGCCTATCACAGCTAAACCTTCCATAAAAACCCCAGCATACGCAAATGGCAGCGGCTATGGCGGCCGCCGCTTACATTCCCTATTTTTCGCCTTTATAGCCTATGTAAATATTTATGTAGGCTATTACGGCAAAAAAATGGGGAACACAAATAGTGTAGTGGGCGCTATTTACATTCCTTTTTTTTTTTTGCCATTCTAGCCTACATAAATATTTATGTAGGCTAAGATGGCAAAAATAGGGACCGCAAATGGCGGCTGCCGTAGCCGCTGCCATTTGTGTCCACTGTTTTGTTGTTTTTTGGGGGGTTGCTGTGATAGGCTACGTAAATACTTATGTAGCCTATCATGGCAGCCTGGCTGGATGCAAATGTCCTGCGGACGCAAAATTTGCAAAATTTGGATGGACACAAAAAATTTGGCTGGACGCAAAAACACTGTGGAGCGGAGCCAGCCAGGCAGCATTCCGGGAGGGAGGATCGGATCTCCTCCTCCCCCGTCGAGGATTCTGGGGGGAGGGACAGAGGGCCTCCCACCCAACCATGAATCAGTCCACAAAAAGGCAAGTGAGTTTTGTACATCCCTAAAGTATTTACATAGCTTACTATGGCAAGCCAAAAAAAACCAAAACAGCATACGCAAATGGCGACGGCGACGGCGGCTGCCATTTGTGTTCCATATTTTTAGGGGCAGGGGGCAGGCCTTTCCACCACGGATTTTGGGGGACTGAATGCCACTGAAATCCGTGGCGGAATTCGCTGCCATCCCTAGTCAATATCGAAATCAAATTGATTATGTACTTTGCAGCCAAAGATGGAGAAGCTCTATACAGTCAGTTAAAACAAGACCTGGAGCTGACTGTGGCTCAGATCATGAGCTGCTTCTTGCAAAATTTCAGCTAATATTGAAGAATGTAGGGAAAACCACTAAACCATTCAGTAGGGATGGCGGAGAATTTCTCCACGAATCTCGGTGAGGCCGAATGCCAACGCATTCGGCCCCCCGAAATTGGTGGTGAAATTCTCCGCCACCCCCCCGGGATGGGCCTTACCTCTGTCGAATGTCCCTCTCAGCGGCGCGTCCCAGCGGCGTTTCAGCGGCGTTTCGGCGGGGGCAGGGGCGGCGGCCGGTCTTCTGACTAGCTACCGCCACCGCCATTTCCCCGTAAAGTTTTTTTTAAAAAAAAAAAAAAACACGTGATAGGCTACATAATGATTTACGTAGCCTATCCTGGCTAGATTTTCAAGGTCAGCCATGATAGGCTACGTAAATCTTTACGTAGAGTACCCGTGCCTAAATAAGGAACGCAAATGGCGGCGCCTATGGGCACCACCATTTGCGTACGCGCTTTTTTTTCCCCAAAGTCACCCGTGATAGGCTACGTAACGATTTACATAGTCCTGCAGCTGCCATTCACTTCCTCCTTCTTCAGCTGTGATAGCCTATGTAAATACTTACGTAGCCTATCACGGCTAATGCACGGACACTATTTGCTTCCCTGTGGAGGCCGTGATAGGCTACGTAAGTATTTACATAGCCTATCACGCCGGGGGGTGGGAACCCCAGCGTACACAAATGGCGACAGCTACTGCCATTTGCGTACACTGGGTTTTTATTCCCCTTGCCATGATCGGCTACGTAAGTATTTACGTAGCCTATCACGACAGGGGGGAAAAAACCCAGCGTATGCAAATGGTGGTGGCAACCGCCATTTGCATACGCTGGGGTTTTCCCCCTGCCGTGATAGGCTACATAAATATTTACGTAGCCTATCATGGCTCACTGCAGGGACACAAATGACGGCAGCTACGACAGCTGCCATTTGCATCCCTGCAGGGCTGCCCAGTGGCCGGAGTTGCCCGGCGCCTCCACAACTTGGCCTCAGAGAGGAGCCAGCCGGCCAGGATTCCGGGGTGAGGCACGGAGCACCTCCCCCCCGGTGAGGATTCCGGGGAGAGAGATTGAGTGACTCCCCCCACCTGCAAAGCCCCATGGAGCCAGGTAGGTGGGGTTTCGTACACCCCTACCCAGAAATCCACGCTGTGCCCATATATGAGCACATGCATGGGTTCCCGTCCATTCCATCCATCTTAAGGAAATAAACAAGAAAAAAACAAGAACGTGAAGGCTTAGTACACATATCAAGGGAAAGCCCATACATAAGACTTAAAGGCCTTGGAACACCATCTACCCACCGCCTTTACCTGATCGTTTGAGAAACCTGAAGATGCGGCTGTCGAACCTTCATATGAAGCAGTGAGTCTTTTACAGGGATGGCAGATAATTTATCCACGAATCTCCCGGAGGCCGAATGCCAATGCATTCGGCCCCCCAAAATTGGTGGTGAAATTCTCCGCCAGCCACCCGCCCCCCCCCCCGGGATGGGAGTTAGCTTGTGCGAATGTCCCTCTCAGCGCCGCTTCGGCGGCGGTTCGTCGGGGGCGGCGGCAGTGGCCGGTCTTCTGACATTTGCGTTCCTTAGTTTGGCACGTCTAGTCTACATAAAGATTTACATAGACTACAGTGAAAATAAGGGCAACGCAAATAGCGTTCCCTTATTTTCGCCGTAGGCTACGTAAATCTTTTTTCAAAGTCACCCGTGATAGGCTACGTGACGATTTACGTAGCCTATCACAGCTGACTTTGGAAATCTAGCCGTGATAGGCTACGTAAATCGTTACGTAGCCTATCATTGGTGGTTTTATTTTTTTCACTTTTTCTTTCATGGCCGGGGAGACAGGGTGCTTCTCCCTGGCCTGAATTTCGGCCGGGCGAGGCGGGGCGCCTCCCCCCCGGCTTGAATTTTGGCTGGGCAAGGCGGGGCACCTCCCCCCCTCCTGAACTTCGGGGGGAGAACCGAAGCGCCTCCCCCCCACTGCGAAGCAAGCTGCGGGACCAGGTAAGTCCCTTTAGTCCATCCCTAGTCTTTTATGATATCTAGTTAGTCTTGAAGGTGCCATCTGCTGTATCAGATAGTTGTTAATGCCTGCCTTCTGTTGCCTACTTCGAGAGGGAGGGGGCTCTTCTTAGGAAGTAAATGCGACCCAGCAAATACTGTTGCTGTTTATTTTGCCCAACCCCTTTTTTGGTAGCTCACCAAATATCCCTGGAGATTCAACTCAGGGCATCCTTGATTAACATGGCTGCCATCTTCACAGGGCAGAATGATGAGCCCATTGTCAACCCGTGAGCTCTTGGGATAGGCCAGCCTATTATTCTGTCACAGTATTGAAACCTAAGGAACTTGGGAGGGCAGATAGTCCATGATGGCAGAAGAGTCACTTCATAGTCCATTCCGGGCTCAAGTCATCCAGACTTGAAAGGTGGTGAGGCTCAGGGTGGGATGGGGGCTTTAACATCCCTATCTCTCCCTTTCTTTTCTCCTCACCAATTGTTTCTTCATTAATTTTTTCCCCTTCAATTATTTTCTATGGGAGGGAATATACCTGCCCTAGAACCAAGGCTGGCCCAATGTCTTGGTTGTGTGTGTCCATCCAGGCAATGAATAGGCTTTAGATCCAGTGGAGAAATGGTTGATTTCAGCATAGATTTTCAGACTATGATGGGATTCACACACACCTCACCAGCAAAAGCAAAAAACACATTTGAATCCACTGGTATCAACATCAGATCTAAGAGCAACATGAGGTGACGTCTTAGATCCAGGCACAAAAGGACAGCAACATAAATGCCTCATCTGGCCATGACAGCTTGCGTTAAGGTTTCGGGAAGGTGAGGAGGGCTATGTGACTGTGAGGTTTAAATACAAATATTCCTGTAAGATGTGAAGCCTTGGCTGGCTGGAGTCCATCCAAGTATGATTCTGCTGTTGCTGCTACTTCTGTTCCAGTGTCCAAGCTGTCATTTCCAGCATCTGGCTGGGAACCTCTCCACCATTCCCTGACTCTGACATGCACTCACAGCCAGGTAGGGATGGACGAAAGTCCCTTACCTGGTCCCGCAGCTTGCTTTGCGGTGGGGGGGAGGCGCTCCGTTTCTCCCCCCAAAATTCTGGCCAGGGGGGAGGCGCCCCATCCCTCCCTGCCGAAATTCTGGCCAGGGGGGAGCACCCCGTCTCCCTGGCCGCCAATCTCGTCTCCTGCCGGGACGCAAATGGCGGCAGCCATAGCCGCCGCCATTTGTGTCCCTGCAGTCAGCCGTGATAGGCTACGTAAATCCTTTGCTATTTGCGATGCCCTTATTTTCGCCGTAGTCTACATAAATGTTTACGTAGACTACACGTGCCCAAATAAGGAACGCAAATGGTGGCGCCCATGGGCGCTGCCATTTGCGTACACGCTTTCCCCCCCCCCCAAAGTCAGCCGTGATAGGCTACATAAGGATTTACGTAGCCTATCACGGTGTTTTTTTAAAATCTAGCCGTGATAGGCTACATAAATCTTTATGTAGCCTATCACGTTTTTGTTTTTTTTCCACCTTGGAAATGGCGGCGGCAGCAGCCAGTCAAAAGACCAGCCGCCACCACCGCTGAACCGCCGCCGGGAGCCGCCAGTGCCAGGGACATTCGACAAAGGTAAGTCCCATCCTGGGGTGGTGGGGGGTGGCGGCAGACCGTTTCTCCACCAATTTCGGGGGGCCAAATGTGTTGGCATTCAGCCTCCCGGATTTTCGTGGAGAAATTCTCCAACTTCCCTACAGCCAGCACAGATCATCCTGCAATGCAACAAACAGACTGTCACCATGTTCTATAGTCCCCTTGGCTACATGGACTTCCTGGCTGCCATCTGCTTCATGGTGGCTTTCCTAGGAAGGAAGCTGCCTGGGTCCTTCAATGAAGCCAAGCTGATCACCTTCAGCATGCTGGTCTTCTGCAGTGTTTGGGTCTCCTTTGTGCCCACCTACCTGAGCACCAAGGGGAAATACATGGTAGCCATGCAGGTCTTCTCCATCCTGGCCCCCAGTGATGGGTTACTGGGTTGCATCTTTCTTCCCAAGTGTTACATTATTATCCTGAGGCCTCATCTGAATACAAAGGAGCATCTCATGATGAAAACCAAAGAATGAATCTGATTTATATTTTTACCAAACAATCTGATATTCTCCCCCACCCTTTTTAACAGCACTATGAACCTGATAACTAGGCTTCTTCCCAATTTTGGAAAAGCAACAGTGCAAACATTTTTTCCCCCATTTTAACCTTCCTTGATAGCTACTTTTTATTATTATTTATTTCTCCACCATCCCTACCTGAGCCCTTGAGGGAAATAGTTGCTGGTCCATACCCACAAGAGGTGGGGTATTCTGCCTCTGAGGCAGAGGCTGAGTGACCCCCTAGCCCCGAAGTGTATTGTGGTCTCAAGAGACAGGCCAAAGAAATGTCTGTGAGGAGGAGTGTTCATTTACAAAGGACAGCTTCTCATGAGTAAATGACTACACATGAGCTAGGCTCTCCTCATGAGTAGTAGTTTTGCTGGGCTGTGTTCCTCCCCCCTCAAGTTCCACATTAGTATTCTGAGGCCTCATCTGAATAGAAAGGAGCATCTCATGATGAAGACAGAATGAATCCGATTCATATTTTTACCAAACACCTTGATATTCTATTTTTTTGTCAATATTCTGCATCTGGAAAAATAGGCTTCATTCCAACTTCAGAAAAGCAAACAAGGACATACTTTTGTCATTTTAATCTTGCTAAATATGGTTTGTATTTTTCCTGTATAACTCTGGGTTTTAATGCTCCCTGTTCTTTACTTTTGTTGAGATTATACCAATGTAAAATAGAAGGGGAGGCCTGAAATGTGGTAAACATTTGTTTCAAGAAATAAACAACAAAAACAAATAAATGAATTTTAGAAACCAGACCTGTTAGTACATCTTTTGGTTTTTGGACAAGGTCCATGGAAAGGTTTGGGTAACAATTCCATATCAGTTAAGGAACTGCCATGCCCCACTGAAGGGGTCCTCCTCAAAGGGGCTAGAGGTCCCAGTGATTAATCATGCAACAGAAAAGGCCATGTCAGAAGACAGGGAAGACCCTGGAGCCTTGAAAGAGATGGCTGTGAGTCCACCCCACAAGAGGCAGGGTACTCCATGTCTGAGCCAAAGGCTGAGCAACCCCGAAGCTCTCAAGGGTGTTGTTGTCTCAAGAGGCAGGCCAGAGGAACCCCTGTGAGGAGGAGTCCCCATTGAGAAAGAAGGGCTTCTCCTGAGTAAATGACTCCATATGAGCAAAGCCCACCTCATGGGTAGAACTTTTTCCAGAGGGTCTGTGAGGAAATGCAGCTAAGCCCCAAACGTTCTGGCTTCAGAAGCTCTTAGTTGGAACTTCAGAGCTGTTGGAAAAAAAGCTTTTCTACCAGCTCTATTGCCTTCCATCCCTGACCTTGGTTTGTGCCTGACCTTCTGTGCTGCTGACCTCTGAACCCCTATTTGACTCTCCTCTTTGGATTGCATTTGTTTTGAACTCCTCATCTGTGTGTTGTCCTTGGCCTTGGGCCTTTGTCTGAGGAATGTTCTGGGAAAGATTTTGCTCCCTCACGCAGCCTGTGGGGTGCTCAAGACCAATTGCCATTTGACTCTGGAAAGTGACGAACCTGACCCACCGAATAATTACAGGGCAGAAGAACACTGGATTAGTGCAGTCATCTCTGCAGGACGTGCTGACTTTCTGCCACACACTTTCTACAGTCCTCCCTGTAACAGACTTTCCTGGTAAGTCATTCTGTGTGTGATGGAGTTACTGCTGCTCCAGTTGCTACTGATTCCATGAGCTGCAATCGTCCCTGATTACCAGTTAGTGCCCCTGTTACCTGGAACCTGGTAAATGGCTGTCCTATTTTGCCATCAACAGGAAATCACAGTTCAAGGCACAGCCTGCTGGTTCATTTTTAAAAGTGTCATAACGTATTATCGGATAATTTGAACTGGGGCTATGATGACTATTAGACTTGTGCAGAGCCTTCCATTCCAGAAGCTAAAACTGCAGCTTGCCAGGCTCCTTCTGAAGTAAGCTTTAGGACGAGGTGGCCTCCCTGTTGAATAGGGATGTACGAAAGTCACTTACCTGGTCTCACAGCTTTTTTCACAGTGGGGGAGAGGCGCTTCACATTTCCCCCCGAAGTTCAGGCGAAGGGGGGGAGGCTTCTCGCCTTGGCCCGCTGAAATTCAGGCTGGGGGAGAGGCTTCCTGCCTCGCCCGGCTGAAATTCAGGCCGGGGAGAAGCGCCCCGTCTCCCCTGCCACGAACTACGAAAGAAAGAAAAAAAAATAAAAGACCACGTGGCCGTGATAGACTACGTAAATCGTTACGTAGCCTATCACGGGTGACTTTGGAAAAAAAAAAAAGCGCGTACGCAAATGGCGGCCCCCATAGGGAGCCGCCATTCGCATTCCTTATTTGGTCCCTGTAGTCTACGTAAAGATTTACGTAGAATACGGCGAAAATAAGGGCAACGCAAATAGCGTTGCCCTTATTTTCGCCGTAGTCTACTTAAAGATTTACGTAGACTACAGGGACCAAATAAGGAACACGAATGGCGGCTCCCTATGGGGGCCGCCATTAACGTACATGCTTTTTTTTTTCCCCAAAGTCACCCGTGATAGGCTACGTGACGATTAACGTAGCCTATCACGGCTGACTTCGCAAATCTAGCCGTGATAGGCTACGTTAATCCTTACGTACCCTATCACAGGGGCGTTTTTGTTTTGTTTTTTACTTTTCTTGTAATGGCAGCAGCGGCAGCCCGCCCCTGACAAAGACTTGCCGAACCGCCGCCGGGACCACCGCCAGGAGCGACATTCGTGAAAGGTAAATCCCATCCCGGGGGGGGGGGGAGAATTTCTCCCCAAAACTTCAGAGGACTGAATGCCTTGGCACTCGGCCCCCCAAAGTTTCGGGGAGAAATTCTCCCCCATCCCTACTGTTGAATACTCTTCAAACAAAGAGTGCATCAAAAACTGTTTTCTGTGGATTCAAATTTGATTTTGTACTAAAAAGAAGTAGTAGGGACAGTCCTTTGGATCCTTTTATTTTTATTAGAAATATGTTTGCAATGTGACATCAAAATACAACTTGCATAAAATGG
The DNA here is from genome assembly GCF_057233095.1 of Heloderma suspectum. Lineage (NCBI taxonomy): Eukaryota > Metazoa > Chordata > Lepidosauria > Squamata > Helodermatidae > Heloderma > Heloderma suspectum. The sequence continues at coordinate 398,663,295 of NC_139459.1, forward strand.
CATAAAAAACATTGCTTTTGGTTAATGACTGCTTTGCTAAATGTTCATATATCTTAATAGCTTAACAGGAAATCAAATTCTTTAAACATTTCTTATTGTTAGACTTCTGGTCTTAATAGTTTAAAAAGGAGAGGGCTCACTCTAAGTACCAAGTTTCCCATCCAGCTATCCAGCTGGCAGTTTCACAGGCCTGGAGAGCTTCCTGCATTCTAAAATCAGCGCACATTTATATTTTTGAGTAGAAATTACCTCATAACTAATATTACCTACTGTCCCTCAATTAGGTCTCACAGTCTAAATAATCTTATTGTTGTAAAACTTTCCTAAAACATTAGGACATAAAAAAGGCTTACATGTACATTTTCCAGGCTAGATAAGATCAATTTTGAATTATGCCTTTGAGAAGATAATTCATTGGTCAAATTTGCAACTTAAACTTAAGTCTATAAGGGAGCACTCCTATGGCTGCTAGACAGTGGCTAGACAGTGGCTTATTTTCTGGGAGCCCGTGCTCCGAGGTCAGTACCTAGAGATCTGACCTCCTCCCACTTCTCATTCCATTGTCTTGATGATCCCAGCTAAGATCTCCACACGGGAACACAAGGTGAGCTCCATTTAACCGTGACACTAGGGATGTACGAAAGGCATTTACCTTTCGTGGATTATGTTGATGGTGGGGGGGAGGCGCTCCGTTCCTCCCCCCCACCCGGAATCCTGGCCAGCCGGCTGTGCTCGGCAGGGATTCTGAGGAGCCACCAGCCGGCTCTGCCAGCAGCCGGACATCCGGCCGCTGGCTAGCAGGAATGCAAATGGCAGTGGCCGTAGCTGCCGCCGTTTGCATCCCTGCAGTCAGCCGTGATAGGCTACGTAAATGTTTACAATATGCTATTTGCGTTCCCCCTATTTTCGTCGTCTTAGTCTATGTAAATCTTGACATAGACTTAGACGTGCCAAAATAAGGGACGCAATTTGCGTACGGGTGTTGTTGTTGTTGTTTTTAAGTCAGCCGTGATAGGTTACGTAAATCTTTACGTAGCCCATCACTTTTTTTTTTTAAACTGGAAATGGCGGACGCTACGCTATTTGCGTTCCCCTTATTTCCACCGTCTTAGTCTACGTAAATGTTTACGTAGACTAAGACGTGCCAAAATAAGGAACACATTTGCTACGCGCGTTGTTGTTGTTGTTGTTTAAGTCAAACGTGATAGGCTACGTAAACATTTACGTAGTCTATCACGGTTTTTTTAAAAAAACCTAGCTGTGGTAGGCTACATACATCTTTACGTAGCCTATCACGTTTTGTTTTTTTAAACTGGAAATGGCAGCGGTGGCAGCCGGTCGGAAGACCGGCCGCCGCATTCACCGCCGCCGAACCACTGCCAGAACAGCCGCCGGAGCCGCCACCACCAGGAAGATCCACCCAAGGTAAGTCTCGTCCTGGGGGGTGGCGGAGTGGTTGGCAGGCCGTTCTGCCACTGATTGCGGGGGGCCGAATGCGCTGGCATTCGGCCTCCCCGAGATCTGTGGCAGAATTTTCGTACATGCCTATTTGAGAGGAAAACATTAAATGAAATCCACAAGCAGCACACGACCCTCCCACTCCCCTGCCAGTGCTAACACCACTAGGGAGAGCCAGTGCAATGTGAATTCTGGAGTCGGATTTTTAATAATCCAACCTCCTTTCAATCCGTTGAGCAGTTGTCCACCAACCCCAAGTTCTGTACACTCCCTGGATTCTTCCAGTGGCTGCTCAGAAAGGAGCTTTTAAAGATCTTCCGCTATTGGGCAATATAGAAAAGTAATAAATAAGTAAATATAATCAAACAGTGTAGCTGCCCTTGACCTCTGTCATGCATCTGCCACTGCAAATCAGGCATACAGCAACCACTGTGGGTTTTAGATGCATGCTAAAAACATTCCTTTTCACCCAAGCGTTCTCTGCTTAACTTTTTTGATTGAGTATATTCCTGGTGATACTTTTATGTATGTAGATATGAAAATTGATGGTTTATCCATCATCTAAAGCCTATTCATTACCTGGATGGACACACACACACACACACACACACACACACACGGAAAATGATTTGCCAGCCTTGAATCCAGGGAAGTTATTTCCCCTCCCATTGGAAACAACTGAGGTGAAAATATTTTCAAACAGAAAAAAAAATCAGTGAAGATGAAAGAAAAAAAAAAAGACACAGAGAGAGGATAAAGCCCCCTTCCTACTGGGTCCATCCATGCTCGCAAGGTCGTTGCTGTGGAGTGATGACAACGGCATGAGTCACAAATGGCCCTGATGTGCTCTGGCTCCACAGTAAGTCTGTGTCAATTGATTTCAGCTGCGCCGCCCACCCCCGCAAGCCCCATCATGTGAGCCTGGAGGGCCCAACGTGTTCCCAGCAAGCTGTGTGGGGCTCCCGCCCCTTAGCAAGCTGGCAATGGGAGGCGGCAGTGGCAATGACAGGCTGCCGGCAGTGAGCATCAAGCGCCTATTGCTGTGGGCAAACCTCCCTTCTTCCTGCTGTGGGCAAGCAAGGAAGAAGGGAGACTTGCATACAGTTGCAAGCACTGGACTTGCAGGGAAGTCTCTCCTCTCCCCGGAAAAGGGCGGCTCGCTACGGAGTCGAGTGCTTGCACACTGCGCAGTGCTCGGCGACCAGGGGTGGGCAGTGGTGGAAGCCCAGCAAACGGGTTCTGGGAGGCTGAGCAGGAGGGGGAGTCAGTTGGACTCCACCCTCCTCTCGGATGCCCGTGACATCCCTAGTCCTTCATACTATCTCCACTCAGATAACAAACATGACCTCACATGCTGATGACTGTTTTCACGACCTGTGTCAAGGCTGCCCTGCAACAACAGGAACATGTTCTGCATTCCTTCTTTTTTTGCCATTTTATACTACAGAAATATTTACGTAGGCTTAGGGATGTACAAAAATTCTGCCCCGGATCTCGGGGAGGCCGAATGCCAGTGCATTCGGCCCCCTGAAATCGGTGGCAGAATGGCCCGCCGCCCTGCCCCCCCCGGGATGAGACTTACCTTGGGCGGATCTTCCTAGCGGCGGCGGCGGCGGCGACTCCGGCGGCGGCTCCGGTAGCAGTGGCCGGGCTTCCAACCGGCTGCTGCCACCATTTCCAGTTTAAAAAAACAAAACAAAACGTGATTTTGTTCCAACCGGCTACGACAGCCACCATTTGCATCCCTGCAGGGCTGCCCAGCGGCTGGATGTCTGCCTGTGGGCGGCCGGAGCCAGCCGGCGGCTCTGCGGATTGGCCGCGGAGCAGAGCCAGCTGGGCAGGATTCCAGGGGGAGGTACAGAGCACCTCCCCTCCAGTGAGTATTCTGGGGGGGGGACGGAGTGCCTCCCCCCACCTGCGGAACCCGGCGGACCCAGGTAAGCAGGGTTTCGTACACCCCTACCCACACCTGTGGAACCCAGCGGAGCCAGGTAAGTGGGGTTTCATACAACCCTAGAATGTTGGAATGCTAAGGACAGGTAAATGGAAGTACTTCTTCACACGTGCATAGCTAAATATGGAATTTTGTAAAAAAAAAAAAAAAAAAGGTGTAATGATGGCCAAGAAGATAGATAGCTTTAAAAGAGAATTAGACAGATAAATGGAGGAAAGGGTCTTGGAGGCTATTCGGCATGATGGCTCCATATTCCTTCAATTGTTAGAAGGAGTATAACTCTCTATACCCATTACTAGGGCTGTACGAAACCCACTTACCAGTCTGCTGAAGGGGTCCACTGGGGTGAGGAGGCAATCTGTCCCCCCCCCCAGAATCCTCCCCCACCGGCTTCACTCCTCAGCGAGTCCGTGGACCCACTGGCCGGGCCCGTCCGCAGCTGGGCTTTTTGTGATTGGCTATGTAAATATTTATGTAGCCTATCACAGCGAAGGGCAGGGACGCAAATGGCATCTGCTACACCATTTGCATCCCTGCTTTTTGCCGCGACAGGCTACGTAAATATTTACGTAGCCTATCACGGCCAAGGGCAGGGACACAAATGGCATCTGCTACGCCGGATGCCATTTGCATCCACAGACCAGCGGCAGATGGCTGCAGAAGGAAGGCGACGGATCCAGACTGGCTGGCACTGGGTAGGGTCCATCCCGACTGGACTTCACGGGGTGGCGGGGGGGAGAACTCTGTTCTGCCAGAGACTCCGGGGGGGGGGCGGATTCTAAAGAATCTGGCCTCACTGGAGTCCATGGCGGATTTTTCCGCCATCCCTACCCTTTACTGGGCAACATGGGTAGGGGTGGACGAAAGTCACTTACCTGTCGTCGAAGGCCGTTCGTGGTGGGGGGGAGGCGCTTCGCTGCTCCCCCCGCGAAGTTCAGGCCTGGGGGGGAGGCTTCCCGCCTCGCCTGGCCGAAATTCAGGCCGGGGGGGAGGCTTCCCGCCTCGCCCGGCCGAAATTCAGGCCGGGGAGGAGGCGCCTCGCCCGGTCGCGAACGCGAAAGTAAAAAAAAAAACAACACCCCCTGATAGGCTACGTGATGATTCACGTAGCCTATCACGGCTAGATCTGCAAAGTCAGCCGTGATAGGCTACGTGAATCGTCACGTAGCCTATCACGGGTGACTTTAAAAAAAAAAAAAAAAGCGCGTACGCGAATGGCGGCCCCCATAGGGAGCCGCCATTCCCATTCCTTATTTGGTCGCTGTAGTCTACGTCAATCTTTACGTAGACTACGGCGAAAATAAGGGCAACGCAAATAGCGTTGCCCTTATTTTCGGCGTAGTCTACGTAAATCTTTACGTAGACTACAGCGACCAAATAAGGAACGGGAATGGCGGCTCCCTATGGGTGCTGCCATTATCCGTACACTCTTTTTTTTTTCAAAGTCACCCGTGATAGGCTACGTGACGATTCACGTAGCCTATCATGGCTGACTTTGCAAATCTAGCCGTGATAGGCTATGTGAATCGTCACGTAGCCTATCAGGGGGCGTTTTTTTTTTCTTTCATTGTAATGGCGGCGGCGGCGGCCGGTCGAAAGACCGGCTGCCGCTCCCACCTCGCTCGAACACCCGCCGAACCGCCGGCCGGACCAGCCACCGGGAGGGACATTCGGTGAAGGTAAGTCCCGTCCCGGGGGGGGGGTGCAGGGGGCGGGGGGGTGCGGAGGATTTCTCCCCGAAACTTGTTCAGGGGGCCGAACACGTTGGCGCTCGGCCCCCCGAAGTTTCGGGGAGAAATTCTCCGCCATCCCTAAACATGGGCGAGACAGTGCTCTTGTAGGGATGTTTGGATTGTACTTAATCTGTTCTGCATGAGTTCCATGGATTGAGTGGGGTTTTGAGGTCTGTTGTTTGGAAACTCACAAATTCAGGGCTTTTTCCCCACCCAGAAAAATATGTAAGTGCCCCAGTCGTTACGGAGGTATTTAAGTAACATTTTACAGAAGTTACAGAATTTAGAATTGTGAATCATGCCCTAACTTACAGTTTTGCCTAAGAATGTATTTATGCCATTTATTTATGCCAGTCCATTCTCGATTTCTCTAACATCCCCACACTCATGTTATAGATGCCCACCGAGGCATCTAGTTGTCCATTGTGTCAACAGAACACTGGACTAGAAAGGCCTTTGGTCTGATCCAGCCTCAGCATTGTAAAGAAACTAAACTCAGAGATTAAAGAAAACTTTCATCTGATCCAGCATGTCCCTTCTTATTTTATTTTTGAATGTACATTTCCAAATAAATTCATTTATTCCCAAATGCCAGTAAGCCTCCATTCACTTCCTGCCAAAAGTAAATGAACCTTGGCAAGCACTCCATCCCTGGCATTTCTCAGAGCAGGGGGGTGAGCAGAACAATGTTAACCATGGAGAGCGGGCATGCAGTGTAAAGTGCAGAAGACACATGTATTGTCATGGAGTTTAGGAAATAGCTCACTTTGGGCATGCTGGGAAGACTATTGAAAAATGCTAATCCACCTATTTTAAAGCAATATAAGTTGTCTTATTATGAAATGCAAATAGTAAATATTAATGATAATTATTAAGCATTTGAAAAAAATAAATTAGTAAGAAGTATTATATTAAAATGAATTGAAGAGAAGACAACACAGAGACACAAGCAGGTTCACAATGACTTCTGGGTAACTGGCATCAAAATCATGGTCAAGGTGAGCTGGATGGTATCCAAAGAGAAAATGCCGATTAAAGCCCTATCACTTGAGCTAAATGTTTACTTGAGTAATGAACAGATGCAAGACTGTATAATTCCAGGTCAAAAGTGTACTTAACGGTTTTGCCTATCAATTAATCAACAAAAATATTGTATAAGTTATACATATCAAGTAGCGTGTTACATCCACATCTGAAAGAATTGCAGGCTCAGGTTAAATTGGCAAATTTGGGGCAAGGAGTTATCTTCTCAAAGATATAATTCAAAATAGATCTTATCTAGCCTGAAAGGTGTACATGCAAGTCTTCTACATATGTTCCAATGATTTTAGAATGTTTACTAGTTAAGAAATAATTTAGACTATGAGCCCTAACTGATGGGACAGTTGGTAATACTAGTTACGAGGTAATTACTATACAAAAATGGAATAATCATGTGCTGATTTTAGAATGTGGGAGTTTCTTCTTAGAATTTCATCACGCCGGTGTACCTGTTAGCTGAATGGCCTATTCAGTATTGAATAGGGAACTTGGTACTTGGAATGAGAGCTCTCATGTTCAAACTATCCAGATTTAAAAATCCTGTGTTTTTAAATCTGTTTAAATTTGTTAAACACACAAAGCTGTGTTTAACAAAAGTCTTTATGTCATGATATACAAGTTATATTCTTATGTAATGTTACAAAGAGATTTCTAATAAAAATAAATGGATACAAAATATTTTTTTTCTGTACTAATTCTTGTGAGTCCAAAACCTGAGTTGCAACCCACAAACCAGTCGCAGGTGTACACTTTGCTTAGAAGTATTGAATCCGCTATTAGGTAGTAAATGAGAAGCTAAATGCTTCTAAAGAACTGAGCTATAGGCAGATAGCTCAGACAAAGTCCCTCATCTGTAACAGTGGGCTGGTAGAGCAGCACCATCCACTGTCTCACCAACCAAAGCTCAAGGAGGTTTCCAGCTTCCAACGTGATTGCTGGAGAATTACAGATATTGCAAGAATGGATCCATGTTTAGAAATCCCGTTACAAAAATCTTCACAGAAAATGTCTGGAGTCATACTTCCTCCCGCCCCGTGTCCATCCTCCACATTTATTTTATTTTTTGTGACTCGTGTTGTAAAATAAACTGTGGATATTGCAAGAAAGGACACAAGTTTAGGAGTCCCCTTAAGAAAAACGCCACACAACATGTCTGTGTGGATCGTTGCCCTCCTCCCCAGGGGCTGCATTTTCCCCCAGACTCACCCACCTTCTTGGGTGGAGATGGTCCCTTCTGGACAGGGAGGACAGTCGTAGCAGCAAGGTAGCTTTCCTTCCTGGACTACCCTGACGAATCCAGGGAGACAGCTTTCCACACATCTGGCTGGAGGCAGGGGCTGAGCAGAAAGATCAGGAACAGCAAGGAAAATGTGTTAGGACTCATTCAGCTGTGTCAAGGGAGACAGAGTTGGAGAGGACCCAAGAGAACTTCCAAGGTTTAACTTGATCCCGTAATAAAGCTGAAGTCAATGAAAATAAAGCTACTGTACATTGCAGTACAGTAAACAATCACATTTATTGCCTTTATTCAATAAATTCAATAAATTGTATTTATTGCTTTTATTCAGCTTGTGGTTTTCTTCACCTGGTTGAGCTGTTTGGGCCACAGAATGGCATCCTGGTCAATGGTGACTTTGAGGCCTGAGGTTCCCTGTCTTTCCATACTCCCAAATTTTACTCCAACAAGAGACCTATTGGGAAACTTCACCCAGTTCATAATGTCAAAGTTGCCTGCCAGGTCTCCATGCTTATCCAAATGCATTCCATCCAAAGAATTATTGTAATGTAGCAGCCATATCGGGGATCAGACTAAGTAGCCTCATGCAGTCTCATGCTTCATGTTCTTGCTGAGCTCTTTCTCCCTTGAATATATTGTTGTAAGCTGACGAGACACAGGAATTCCTTATCTTGTCAAAGGTCATATAATTGTATATCTTGTTCTCTGCTGTTCTCTTCTGTTCTCTCCCTATCATGGCTACCCTATAACCCAGTTCTTGTATTATAAACAATAGTGCTAAGAGAAGAAATGTTGAGGATTGCAACCCCATGCGGGAGGGGGAGGAGGAGCCGTTTCATATGTGTCACAATGTCTATAAAACCAATGTGCTAATGTAAATCGGGGCTTCTGGCTCTTTGGAAACGATTCCAGCCTTAAGCCCGCGCGTTAAATAAAGAATCTCTTTTTCCTTCACTCCGTGGTCTCTCTGACTCTGGGTTCTGCAACATAAATGGTGCCGTGACTCGGATGTGGCAGGCTCTGAGCCAGACAGGTGGCAGTTGCCTGCTCTTGATCGCCGCACCGGGAAGACGAGCTCGGCGCATGCCTCCCTTTCTTGGCGCCACCGACCTTTTTGTCGAGTGAATGGGAGAAAGCCTGCACCGGGATCGCCCAAACGGCAGCGAGCGGCAAGAGAACCTTGAGAAGCGGAGGAAGGAACTTGAGCCCTGCCTGTATCGCAGCTGCAATTGAGTTGAAACCCACATTGGAAGCCTTCAGGAGAAAGGCAAGTATATGGGAAAAAGAGGGCCCCGCCTTTAGGGAGAAAGGCCACTGGGCAGAAAAAAAGAGGGCCCCGCCTTATGAAGAAGGTCAGTGTTGGTGGTATACGTATACAAAAGAACCTACTCCTTGCGGGTAGAAGGGGGGCCTGATCACACCCCCGAGTGGGCGCCAGTACCTAGCACGCCAGTACTCAGTAGGAAGCTGAGGAAGCTGGGGAAGCCGTTTTCCGCTCTGGTAAAAAGTGGGAAAAGTGGGTGGCAGGGACATATGGATGTAGTGGAGAGATTGATGATTGTGTGAGTGGCTACTGCGGTTTCTGAAGCATACCGTTGACCGTCCGGGTGCCCAGGCCAGTAGCAAAGTGCGTGGTGTGAAAAATCCTCTTGTGTCGGCCAGTGAGACCCCTTACTCACTGACCAATTCCCATTCCCTAATTGTGTCTGTCTTCAATTTAGGAGGGAGGCTATGGGTGGTGGGGGAAGCAAACCTTGCACCCCCTTGAGATGTATGTCAAACAAAGAAAGAAAAAGGTTTTTTTTTAAAAAAAGATTCAGAATAGAAAGAGAAAACAGCAAAAAGCTCAAGGTCGAGCTGAGAAGAAAAAAAAAAAAAGATCTGAGGCTGTTAATTAAAAAAAATGTTGCAGGACAGTCTGGCTTTTAACAAAGCGTAGGAGCGTGAGAGTGTAAGGCCAAAGAAGTAGCTGTTAGCCTAGCGCGCCGAGAGAGGGGGGGCAGGAAAATTGCCCACAACGTTCTGAGTTGTGCAACATCATCACCTCGCCTAATTGAGATGAAATCCCTAAGAAATGGAAACTGAAAATGAAGACCCAGAAGATGAAGGCAAAATAGAAAATAAAGATGAAGAATCAGCCCCCAGAGCACAGGCTAGACCCCTCTTCGAGTGAAAAGTGTGCCATAAGACTGTCCCAAAGCAGAATGAAGCGGAAAGACCATGTTGAAGATCTCTGTCAAGGTAACCGTGTTTAGCTTTGAACTGTGTTAAAATTGCATAGAGCCTGTAGCTACTGACCATCAGCTATATGATTTCTGAAGAGCATAACCATTAAGCTTTTGCCGTGGGATTCCCTGCAATGAAGAAATCTCACTGATTTGAGTGTCCAGTGTTACACTGCCTAAGTATGTGTGCTAAAGAGACCGAGAAACCAGACAGCATGTTCCTGGCCAAGCCAAAATCACGCTACTGCCATGCTCCTGAAAGCTGCAATAAACTGTGTAAGCTGGGAGACCCAACCTGATTGAGAAGAAAAGAAGATATTGGAGCAACTGTCTTAAAAAAACAATGAGATCTGTGTAGCTGGCTGGCTGACGCTGTCAGTGATGTTACAACTTTAAATTAAGACTGTTTTCCTGTTTGAGACCCCAGTGAAGAAAGCTGAACCGAGTTATTTGTTGCCCGTGCCAAAGCAAGAATTTGGTGGCCCTGTACCTCATCGTGTCCTGTTTTGAGCTTGGGATTTACAAATACAAACAAACTGAGAAGCTTGCCTTTGAAGTCCTGCAAATCACCCCACCGCCTCCCCGAAGATTAATGGCTGCCTGAAAAATGCAAGTATAAAGCGATGCCCATCACCCCCCAGCGTCCTGAGTTTCGGCACTCAGTGTTTCAGTGCTTTCGTGTACCAGGTTAGAAGAAAAAAAAAAAAGAGTAAGTTTTTAAAATGTCTGTGAGAGAACCTGACAGAAGTAAAATAAAATTTACAGAGGAGTTGCCCAAGTTAAAGCATCATGGCTAGAGAGCTGAGCTGTGCCGCTCTGTTTAAACAGAAGCCTTGCTAAAAAGTTAAAGGCCCTTGTCTGTCAAAAGGGGTGTAGGGCCACACTTTCCCTTTTTAAACTCATGCAAAAGTAGAGAGCCTTTGCTGGAAACATCGCATCTTCATTGCCCAGAGCCTTCACTGTTTGCCTCCATCATCATCTGGGCTTTTTAGAGACACTCTGCACATGAACTAAAATTTTAAATTGTCAAAGACTTGCCATGGACAGTGCTGTGAAGCTTTTGATAAACTTGAACTCTCATCGCTGTGGACCATGTGTCTGTGTTTGTAGTCAGCTCAGTGTACAGCAGGCTAAGTTTGATCTGTGACTTTTAGATTTCCTTTTGCCAGAACTCATGCAGCATAGAGTTGCCGATGCAAAAATGGTGACCTAGAACTCTGTGTGTGTGGGTATGCCCGTCCCTTGATTTTAATGAGCCCTGAGCTTTCAGCCAGAAGAGCAGTATAATTGCTGGATCTGCTCCATCATGCCTTACCATGCAAAAAGTGTTTTCCATTCATTGTGTTAAATTGCAGAAAAAGTTTGTTGTATATATTTTATGATTTCTTAAATATCATAAAATATATGTGATATTTGCAGATTAGTGTTAGTTGCAACTCCAAATAATACTAAGTGTGGTTCCCAATGGATGACAAGAAAAGAAAGAATAGAGAAAGTAGCAGACAGATAGAGAAGAGAGGGGGAAAAAAAAGAAAGAAAAGGCAAAAGGCAAAGAAAAAACATTTGTAAAAAAGAAGCGTGGCCATAGTTGCCCCCAGGGTAAATTAAAAGCAGCTGATTGTGCCTGGAGCTTATTACCTGGGGTAAAGTAGCCACAATAATGTAATAGTTATTTAAAATGAAGAAAATGTAACTAGAAGGAGAAGAAGAGCCTATCCCAAATGTGTGTCAGTGGGACTAGTGTAAGGCAGAAAAGTTTAAGTAAGTTTAACTTGAAAAAGACAAATAAAGAGACAAGGCTGGTGCATGGAGCAGAAAGTTTTATATAAAAAGTTTGAAACATGATCTGCAATACAGGCAGATCAGCAAAGAAAAAGAAAGCAAAAGAAAGAGAAAAAATTTGTCTTCCCATACTAATAAATAAAAAGTGTTATCAAGCACTTTGGGAAGCGAAGTTGTTTACAGGAAGCTGTGCCTGAGAACCAAGCACTTCTAGCCTATGCTGAAAATGTTTGCTAGTGTTATGGGTAACATGTATAGTATAAAAACCCATTTAGTGCAATAGCTCGTGGTTCAGAGAAGCTGTCTGATCCAAAAATTAAGTACGCCTGTGTGCTGTAAGTTACCCAATAAAGTCTCCTTGTAAGTAACCCCCCCTGCTGGAATCCCAAAACACAAGTGGGGCTAGGGCGCCTCACCCAGTATCAAACCCTGCTGTTAGAAGCCATGAAAGCAGGTATGAAGAAGTCAATTAATATGACCAAAGTGTCTAAAGTGCTGCAAGGTGCCACCGAGGCCCCAGAGCGTACTTGGAGCGTCTTTCAAATGCCTATCGCCAGTATACCCCCCTCCCTCAGCCCAGAGGCCCAAAAAGACGTGGACGAAAGAAAAAAAAAGAAGACCCGGCAGAGGCAGAAGATTCTTAAAAAAAAGAACCAGTGTGCCCAGTGTGGACAAGATGGACATTAGTGGCATGAATGCCCAAATAAAATAAATCAAATACACAAAGGAGAAAACCAAAGGGGCCAGAATGGGCGAAGAGGGAGACAGCTTGAGAGGGGCCGTGACATTGACTTCATAATTGACACTGGAGCAGCATCAAAAGCAATCAAACGTTAGCCTTAAACAAGAAGTTCAAACACTGAGCAAAGTTCTTCAAGCCCAGCGTCGCTTTGTCTTAGAAAATAAGCCATTCCCATCACAGAAGTTCATCCTTTCCAACCAAGAGTTAAAGTATGAGTTAAAGAGAAAAAAATAACCCTTTGACTCCCAGATAGAGAAGACTGAAAACTGTCATACTTTCCACCCCCACAGCTATGAAAGCAGCTGGAGTTAAACCCTGGATACATTGGACACGAGTCAAGAGAGCGAGAGGGGGAGAGTAGACTGTAAACAGAAATCCTAAAAATCCTTTAAAAATCATTCTGAAAAAGCAGTAAGAAGACTCAGGCTAGACCTTACTGTGGACACACCGGGAAACTGTCCCCCTGCGTACGGTCAGACCTGCAACTGGAGAATTGAAGAAGGGGACTAGACCCTACTGCAGCTTGCCAGGTGAATAGCTGCCCAGCGTACGGTCAGATCCCAAAGAAGATCAAACATGCGTGTTGTAGTGTTAGTAGTGCTGCATTGTGTTTCCTTAATAAGGTGCAAAAAGGGGGGTCTGCCCCTGGAAGGAGAAGTTTGTCCCAGTGATTTGCTGATAATTACTGGCTTCACCTGGCTAACATCATGAAAATAAAACATTTTTGTTTGCCAAGAGGTATACCTGCAAACAGGCTTATTAGCTCTTGCCTAATACCTGTCTGTAAACATCCTGGGAACATTCAAAAAGATACCATGTTAAAAGTTTATGGTGTAAGTTTAACTTATTCCCAAAATGCTAATTGGGGCGTGGTTGCAAAGATCCTACCCCCTACAGAGTTCACTCTACGCACCCCCATCATTGCTGAAACAAATGCTACGTGTGCACAAATGCTTAATTGTCAAAAAATTTTCCAGAAAATACAAAGCTATCCCTGGCCCCCTTCCACTGTAATAAAATTCAAAACATATCTTTTAATGATGCCCACATACTTTTGCCTCATGGATGGTTTTAGACATGTAATTCCCGCACTTGGTCATTGATTCCTGCCAACTTGTCTGATAACCACCCATGTTGCCTCAGCCGCCAATTGAACTGGTGCCAATTCTTCCCCTGTAGCCCGAGAAAATCCGTCAACGGCAGCCTCGAGCACTCCAACTAACTAAAAATTGTAATAGTCATGTGCAGTTATATTTTGACTCAAAAAAAATTGGCTTTAGCAATGTCACTAGTTGGGGTTCCAGGTTTAGCCTTGGCTGATGGTCTGGAAATCAACCGGTTAGCTTGCAGCTTAGCCAAAAGCATAAATGCCACCTCACGAGCATTGTCATTGTTAAATAAAGAGTTGCGTGATCTAAGAGGTGCAGTTCTAGAAAACAGAGCTGGTATAGATTACCTCTTCCTTCTTCATCATTTAAGTTGTGAGACACACCAAAAGCTCTGTTGTTTTAACTTAACTGATAATGGCAATGCTGTAGATGAACAGATCAACAAGCTGCACAATATAGTAGCTAACAAAACAATAAGACAAAACAATTAGCTCAATCAGTTGACCCCTTGGCTTCCAGATCTTAGCTAGCTTGAAGCATTGTTCATCCTAATTCTACCAGTATTGTTCATAAAAGTTCTGTTATGTCTCTGCGTTCCTTGTCTTATGCGCTGTTTAACCAATCTGTTTTATGTCTCAGCTAGTAAAACTGCTGCCCTCTATGCTCTAATAGCCCAACAAGAGGCTAAGTAATATGTATGTCACAAAAAGCTTTGTATGGTTATCAGAAATGCTATAATTGTAATGAAATTATGCATTTAAGGGGGGAATGTAGCAGCCATATCGGGGATCAGACTAAGTAGCCTCATGCAGTCTCATGCTTCATGTTCTTGCTGAGCTCTTTCTCCCTTGAATATATTGTTGTAAGCTGACGAGACACAGGAATTCCTTATCTTGTCAAAGGTCATATAATTGTATATCTTGTTCTCTGCTGTTCTCTTCTGTTCTCTCCCTATCATGGCTACCCTATAACCCAGTTCTTGTATTATAAACAATAGTGCTAAGAGAAGAAATGTTGAGGATTGCAACCCCATGCGGGAGGGGGAGGAGGAGCCGTTTCATATGTGTCACAATGTCTATAAAACCAATGTGCTAATGTAAATCGGGGCTTCTGGCTCTTTGGAAACGATTCCAGCCTTAAGCCCGCGCGTTAAATAAAGAATCTCTTTTTCCTTCACTCCGTGGTCTCTCTGACTCTGGGTTCTGCAACAGTAAAACTGGGCATTTCTCAGGAAAGGATGAAGCTGGAATGACAGACACAACATCAGCATTGAGGGAAGAAGAAGCCACATTTGATATCTCAGTTATGCCCTTTTCATGCTTGAACCTTCTATGGCTCAGGCTGGTTCCAGACCCATATCCCCTGGTGTGTCTTTTCACATTCACGGGGGACCTGATTTCATCCTTCAGTACCCTTTGTCTGCACTAGGAGTTTGAGAAGATGAATTCTTTAGGCATATAAATTCATTCTGGAATCTGGGCCTGGTCTTACCCACAGGAAAGGGAGACCAGCCACTTCATGGAGCATATTTCAGGAATCATTAAAGAGCTGCAAATTATCAGTTATGTAGATAATGTTGCAATCCTATACACACTTAAAGGTAAAGGTGTCCCCAACCAGTCGTGTCCGACCCTAGGGTGCGGTGCTCATCCCCGTTTCTAAGCCGAAGAGCCAGCGCTGTCCGAAGACGCTTCCGTGGTCATGTGGCTGGCATGACTGAACACCGAGGTGCACGGAACGCTGTTACCTTTCCCGCCGAGGCGGTACCTATTTATCTACTTGCCATTTCTTGCTTTCGAACTGCTAGGTTGGCAGGAGCTGGGACTGAAGACGGGAGCTCACTCCGTCACGCAGCACTCGGGTCTCGAACTGCTGACCTGCCGACCTTCCAGTCTGCAGTTCAGCGTCTTAACCACTAAGCCACTGCGGCACCAGTGGCTTACACACTTACCTAGAAGTTCATTCAACTGTACTTACTAGGATGTGTTTCTGAGTAGGCCCACAGAGGATTCTGTTGTTAATATTGTAAGTTTAGGATATGCTTGGGGAGTGACTGGATTTAAGGCATTGAAGTGCACAGCTTGATTTTTTTTTAAAAAAAATTTCTTTCAGCACAAAAGTATAATTGGCTTCAATCAATTACTACGGGCATTACCAGATGGGCTGCATCGTCTGAAGCCGGTGTAAGGGGTAAGAACAGGGAGCAGCACAGGGAATTTCTCACTTGGGTTTTCCCCATAAATATGCAGCATTTCACCTCAATTCCTCACATTCTAAATCCAAGGCAAGGAATTGTACAACTGATTGCCCCTTCAGCAGGGATATCTGAGATAGAAAAGGGAATACCTGCCATGGCTGAAGCCTTTGAACTTCTCGCCTGTTTCCACCCTCCACCATCTTCCTCTTGGATCTATATGAATAAGCAGCATCTAAGGCATGGGCCACAGCCTGGACAGTGTTGTAAGTGAAGTAGCTGTCTAGAGACAGGATTCCATCCATATCCCCTTGGGGCAGGGCCTCTATTTTCTCATGTTCTGTGCATCTTTTCCAGCCTTTGATAGACAATGCATGCTTTGAATAGGAACAATTAAATTCTTTCCCCAGAAATTGATTGATAGCAAATAACAGAGTTTGAAAGGCATGATATTTTGCCTTTTTACTTTTCTGGAGAAAGAAGGAGACAAATCCATAGATGTGTTGGAACAGTAGATTAGTATAGGCTAACTCCAAGGTGAAATCCTACATAGCTGTTGTGATCCAGACTTTTCCTTCATTAGGTTTCATCCCCGTCTGAACTACAGCTTGTAAAAGGTATATTCCATGTAACCAGGAACTAGTCTCTGTGCAATAAACGAAGACGTTGACTTGTTGCCACTTTTCAAATGAAGCATCATGAAGCTGTAGAGCATTTGTTTTCGATTGTGACAGGCTTTCTGAAAACACTAAACAAACGCCATTCCTGGTGAGCTCAGGTGCCAAGGTCCTCAAGAACCTATCTCCATTCTCTGTGGCTGAAGCAACAAGACCAATCATTGTCCATCTGAAATGTACCAGAATTTTGACAATCCCAGGGTACTGGCTTCCCTCTTTAGGAACCATGCAGTAGAAAAAAGGAAACTGAGCTTTATCACTCAGAAGCTGAGAAACAAAAGCATAAGTGACCTGGCAAATAAAGGAAGAGACTAGTGGTTTGCTTTCTTCATCTGGCAAGATTATACCTCTTAGCACGTAGTTATCTTATCATCATTCGAATAGGGGGGAAAAGCAGTCTTAATTTTGTGATGGATAAAAAGTTCAGGCTTCGCCATTGCAGAACCCTGAAAAATGAAGATGCCGTAAATGGCCTAAACTATGGAGCATCTCTTTAGCCTCCATAATGGAAGCAAGGTGCCAACTTTTCATCTGACTTTCCCAGCAGTAGGAGCATGCTTGATCCTTAGGGGTGGCCTAATGTATCCCCCACCCCCGCTTTTGCTGTTTTCCCTGAGTGTCCCTTTCCTTTCTGACCTAAGTGCAGATGAATTTGGACAAAACCACACAATGTTAATGACATGATTTGAGGTTGTGCAGAATTTGACTTTCACAAATAGACAGCATGGCCTCACTGATACAGCATGAGACTTTGGTGTGAGTGGCAGGTGGGCTTTAACCCTTTGTTCCCCATTGTGGACCCAAATCACCTATTTTTGTTGGGAGCGGAAGCTCCCATTGTAGTTCTTTGGAGAAGATTTTGATTTCTTGGGGGAGAACTGCAATTCTAATTAGACTCAGCCTGCAAATGCCACCTTACCGCACCTGTGGGATTTTGTAGATGTCCAGCATGGTTGAAATCTGGATGGATGTTTCAGAGTCGGCCCCTTCAAGAATAGCCAATGGGTGATTTGTTCTTCCACAGCTGTAGTTTGGAACATTTGCCTGCCCAGTAGAGAGCAGGTCTACGAAGACATCAGAAGTCAGTCTTGCATTGCGATAGTTATCGTAGATATTGTAGCCCAGGGTGATGTTCGGTAACAGGCTGGGATTCTGGTTTATGTCCTGAATGGCAAAGAAGGACAGGATCTTCCAGTAATCTGTGGGTCCTTCCCTGGGGAAAAAGTGTTGATGTGTCACCTTGTCTTCCCATCTTCAATAAAACTAAAATATTCAGTGGTTGCTTTGGCTGTTGCCTTTTGTGATGATGATGATGTGTGTGTGTGTGTATATATATATATATATGCATTATGTTTCTAGAACTTTCCACGTGGTAACACTGATCCCAAGCCAAAGTCAGAAGCACAACGGTCAATTCTAACTTAAGGGCTGATGGAGTAGGGGGGTGGGGTTGTTCATAGCCTTGTTCCAAGTTTAATATCCACTGTCGTTTATAAGGAAACTAGCAGAGATGTACGTTCCGGTACTGGAAGTTGTAATGTTTTGTTTGTTTTGTTCAGTCGTTCAGTCGTGTCCGACTCTTCGTGACCCCATGGACCATAGCACGCCAGGCCTTCCTGTCCTGCGCTCTCTCCCGGAGCGTGCTCAAGTTCATATTCATTGCATCCGTGATGCTATCTAGCCATCTCATCCTCTGCCGTCCCCTTCTCCTTTTGCCTTCAGTCTTTCCCAGCATCAGGGTCTTTTCCAGGGAGTTTTCTCTTCGCATTAGGTGGCCAAAATATTGGAGCTTCAGCTTCATTATCTGTCCTTCCAATGAGCACTCAGGGTTGATTTCCTTTAGGATGGACTGATTTGACCTCCTTGCAGTCCAAGGGACTCGTAAGAGTCTTCTCCAGCACCACAGTTCGAAAGCATCCATTCTTCGGCGCTCAGCCTTCCTTATAGTCCAGCTCTCACAGCCATACATTACTACTGGGAAAACCATAGCTTTGATTAGACGGACCTTTGTCGGCAAGGTGATGTCTCTGCTTCTTACTATGCTGTCTAGGTTGGCCATAGCTTTCCTCCCAAGGAGCAAGCGTCTTTTAATTTCATGGCTACAGTCACCGTCTGCGGTGATCTTGGAGCCCAAGAAAGTAAAATCTGTCACTGCTGCCATTTCTTCCCCTTCTATATGCCAGGAAGTGATGGGGCCAGATGCCATGATCTTCGTTTTTTTAATGTTGAGTTTCAAACCAGCTTTTGCACTCTCCACTTTCACCCTCAACAAGAGGCTCTTGAGATCCTCTTCGCTTTCTGCCATTAGGGTGGTATCGTCTGCATATCGGAGGTTGTTGATAATTCTCCCAGCAATCTTAATTCCGACCTCTGATTCATCCAACCCGGCATTTCTCATGATGTACTCTGCATATAAGTTAAATAAGCAGGGTGACAATATGCAGCCTTGTTGTACTCCTTGCCCAATTTTGAACCAATCGGTTGTTCCATGTCTGGTTCTTACTGTTGCTTCTTGACCCTCATACAGGTTTCTCAGGAGACAGGTAAGGTGGTCTGGTACTCCCATCACTTTATGAATTTGCCACAGTTTATTGTGATCCACACAATCAAAGGCTTTAGCGTAGTCAATGAAGCAGAAATAGACGTTTTTCTGGAATTCTCTTGCTTTCTCCATGATGCAGCGAATGTTGGCGATTTGATCTCTAGTTCCTCTGCCTCTTCGAAACCCAGCTTGTACTTCCGGTAGTTCTCGGTTCGCATACTGCTGAAGCCTAGCTTGTAGGATTTGGAGCATCACCTTGCTGGCATGTGAAATGAGCGCAATTGTGCAGTAGTTTGAACACTCTTTGGCGTTGCCCTTCTTTGGAATTGGAATGTAAACTGACCTTTTCCAGTCTTGTGGCCACTGTTGAGTGTTCCAGATTTGTTGGCATATTGAATGCAGCACTTTAACAGCATCATCTTTTAGGATTTTCAATAGCTCGGCTGGAATACTGTCATCTCCGCTAGCTTTGTTGTTACTAATGCTTCCTAAGGCCCACTTGACTTCACTCTCTAGGATGTCCGGCTCAAGTTCAGTGACCGCACTATCATGGCTATCAGGGACATTCAGATCTTTCCTGTATAGTTCTTCTGTGTATTCTTGCCACCTCTTCTTAATCTCATCTGCTGCTGTTAGGTCCCTGCCTTCTTTGTCCTTTATCATGCCCGTCTTTGCACAAAACGTTCCCTTGAGATCTCCAATTTTCTTGAAGAGATCTCTAGTCTTTCCCATTCTGTTGTTTTCCTCGATTTCTTTGCATTGTTCATTGAAGAAGGCCTTCTTGTCTCTCCTTGCTATTCTCTGGAACTCTGCATTCAGTTGGGTATATCTTCCCCTTTCTCCCTTGCTTTTCGCTTCCCTTCTTTCGTGAGCTACTTGTAAAGCCTCATCAGACAGCCACTTGGCTTTCTTGCATTTCTTTTTCTTTGGGATGGATTGAGTTGCTGCCTCCTGAACAATGTTACGGACCTCCGTCCATAGTTCCTCAGGCACTCTGTCTATCAGGTCTAATCCCTGAAATCTATTCCTCACCTCCACTGTATATTCATAAGGGATATGATTTAGGTCATACCTGAACGGTTTAGTGGTTTTCCCGACGTTCTTCAATTGTAATGTGCAATCCTTCAAATTGAGGGAGAAATGAAGCTCATTCAATGATGGGGCATTGCCTTGAGGCACTCTTCCCCAATCTGGTGCCCTCCACTTGTTTTGGGCTACAACCCAAGCACTCCTCTCTTTTTTTTTTTTTACTTAATTTTTATTCTACTTTTTATCTTTATAAATGAAATAAAAAATACCAACAACATAATCACCATCTACAGTTTCTAACATTACAGTATTCTTGAGGACACCACAACAACCAGGAAAGCAAAAAAGAAAATATAAAAAGGAAAGAGAAGGCAAAAGATGAAAGAACAGGAATAGAAAGGGAACAAGAAAAAGTATTAAGAGAAAAAAAATTACATATTACAGAGAAACTTCAAATATCACTCTACTTAACAGGTTATGCCATTGCCAATATTACAATTCAGTACAGCCTAGATAATCCATCTTATAACATATCCTCAGATTTATAGCAAAGAAACATGCTATAAATTTTCTCCTAACCAAAAAATGCTTTTCAGCTAATATGTAATGATAAAACTAAAATCAACCAACCAGGAATATTACTAATCATAGTCTCATCATCATTATCATCACCATCATATTTTTTTTTAAAAAGAAAATGATTAAGGATAAAAGAAAAAAACAAAATCAACAACAATCACTGGTCTATTTTATAATATATATATATATATATATATATATATATATATGAGTGTGCACATTTCTATACACCCACAAACCAGAATTTTATATACAGTATATCATATCTATTATATATATATATATATATATATATATATATTAAGAGAAAATGGGAAGGGGGAAAAAAACAGATATAAGTGAACATCGCCCAGAGTGGCTGGGTGCCCGGCCAGATGGGCGATTAATAAATTAAACAAACAAACAAACAAACAAACAAACATCTCCGGCATACTGCCCGGATCTTATAACCCAAACAAACTGACAAGCAACAATTGTTTATACATTCCCAGATCATGGAACCGAAAAAGACGTCTCCTGTGCTTTACCAACAAGCCAAGCTTCTGCCATTTCATGATTTAAAAACTTTTTCATCTGTCCTTCAATGAGGATGCAAAATGTGGCAGGGTATTTTATGTGGTATTGTAAATTCATTTGTCTTGCCTGATTTCTTGCCTTAATGAATTGCCTTCTTTTATCAGCAATTTCTTTAGTGTAATCCGGAAATAGCATAACTGTCTCATTTTGGCCCCCAAAGAAGATCTCCCTGCCCTCTTGCCACATGCAGGATGTATTTTTTTGTAGAAACTCTTGCAAACTGAACTATAAGAGTAACAGCGGTCCCTTTAATGCCATGCACCAGACTTGGAACACAGAATGCATGCTCAATGTCAAGTAAATAATCAGATGGTGAAGCAAGTAGTTCATGCAGGAATTTATCCAAGAATTTAGACAGGCTTACATCAGTGGGTAATTCTTTGATGCCAATAATGCATAGGTAAGCTCAAAACACCACACAAAGGACTTATAAAACAATCTGAGAACGAATGAGGCAGAAAAATGGACACCTCTTTTATCAGGAAAGAAACTTTCAGGAAACTCTAGGACATACTTTGGCTCCACAATAGCTCTACTTCTTCCCATCAGTTAGATCCAACTCTGCCCCCTCTCACCTGCACTGTGTTGAATGCAAAATGGGGGGCTGTCTGCCAACACAGTTGATGCTGTTGCAGTACAAAAAACCAAACCCCCTTCTGAAAAAGAAAGGAAGAAAGAAAGAAGCTGGGCCGCAAGCCCTGCCAATGGGTTACCCTACCTGTGTCTCCCAAATTGCTCTGTGCAAATAAGGTGGAGAATGTCAGGGTGGACATAGAATCCCAGAGTAGTTCTGATTCTGAGGAAGAGCAGTCGCTCCTGGGAGAGGAGCGCGCTCCTCTTTCCCAGGGCCCACAGCTGACGGAGATTCCTCCCACCAGCATTCTGAGATTAGAAAGCAGTCCAGGGGGTGACCGAGCAGAGATAGCAGACTTGGTGGATGCGCGACGCAGATGCAGAGAGTGGTGCCAGATGGAGGGTGCAGAAAGGAGGCGTAGTGCCTGGTTGGCGTGCAAACAACGGCTGCGCCCAGAGGATCCAAGGGAAAAGGGGAGGGACTCTCCCTAGTCCTTAAGTTCAGGGGTCTGCCAGTAATTCCCTTTCAAACGGGGACCAACTGTTTCAACTTAGGGCATAGGTACTGTGCTGCTCAGATCTAGTTGCTACCTGTAGAGTTCTTAAGTTGTAAAAGAAGAATAAAGCTTTGAAAGGAATCCCTTTGTCTGTGTCTGGACTTGGCTACTGGATTAGACTGAGAGAGGCCTCCAAGGAGCCCTTGACAGAGAATTTCAAGAGGCCATTTGTGCACAGCTCTAGTTAGGAAGGTTCATTATACTATGGGGCATTGCCTTGAGGCACCCTTCCCTGACGTAGCACACTTAAGGTGTTTTGGACCACAACCCCAAACATTCCTGACCTTCTGCTATGCTGGCTGGGGCTGATAGGAGTTGAAGTCCAAAACCTCTCAAGGGCACCAGCTTGGGGAAGGCTGTGCTAAGGGGAGTGGAAGCTACTTCAACGAAGGTGGGGTGCCTCAATGCACTTGTGGTAGAATAGTGCCATCAGCCTCTAAATTAACTGAACAAATCTTTTCTGTGTGCGTTTGACAGAGGGGGGAGGGTAATTGTCATGAACTTATTTGACTTTCAGTCTCTTGCATCTCTCCCTTCTTCCCTTTTGAAATGTCTGCTATGAGAGTCCTCTAGTGGGTTACGTTCCAGGTTTTTCTATGTTCTAGCCCTTCCCCAGGAGCAACAGAGACCAAGGCCATGTTTCCATGACAACAGAATGAGATGCTAGTGGAGGAGTACTGGATTTTTTAAAAGGAATCAGCTTTGGTGTGAGCAGGGCTCTATGACTGGTTCCCGGAACAGGAAAAATTGCTTCACAGAACATACTTCCTGGTGGGGGTTCGAGTGAATGTCACTTGACTTTCAGGGGCTGCTCAAGCAATGAGAGAGGCTCCCCCCTCTCCCCCCTTTCTCCTTTCCCCTGGAAGTCCAGATGCACCTGCATTTCAGGAGCATGCCTCATTGACCACAATGAGAGTGACTTCTGAGGAGACACTAATGGGGTTGTTGCAGGAAAGAGAGCAGTAAACACAAAGACAGAAAACATCCCCCATTTTAATCTGCAGGATCTTGATAACGAGGGGTTGAAGTTTCTCCCTAAGGCAATAAACCAAACAAAGGAGAATCGGAGGCTTGAGATCACACTGCACCTTCTCAATTGAGGGGGCTCTCTGTCAGTTCTGTGGGCATTAAGCAGGCAAGCCTCATTCAGCACAATGGGAGTTACTTCTGAGGAGACACAAATGGGTTTGTTGTGGGAAAGGGAGTGGTAAACACAAAGACAGAAACCAGCCCCCCTTTTAAACTGCAGGATCTCTATAACAAAGGGTTGAAATAGTTTCTTCCTCTATACCGTTGCTGCACTTGATCGCTGTAACAGGGGAAATAAATAATTCCTTTGGATGTGGCCAACTGAGAGAGAAGCGTCCTAATGAGCCCCAATATTTCTATACTGCTCCTGCACTTTATTGCTGAAACGTGATTCTCCACCTTAATTACTTCCAATGTGCATACTTCTGAGTAGACGCTAATTGGTTTGTTCTGGAAATCACAGGGACGGGAGCCCGGAAACACCTTTCGACCGGAGTCATGGTGAAAGGCATAGCCCTGGCCTGGGCTAGCACACCCGAGCTTAATGTGGAGGTTGGGGCACACAGCAACTTATGTGGGGGTTGGGGCACACAGCACAGGCTCTTTCCATGATGCCATGACCCTCCTGCATTGAATGCCCTTCCTTCCATTTTTAAACAGATCACAGATACTGTGCTATCAAATTATCCCATTGCATTCTGCTTCAGGTTCCTCTGTGAAAAGATAAAAGCGGCAAAAAGAGGAGCAAGTTCAATGAAACACAATGGAAGACTCAGATACGAGAGAAGGGGAGGAGCGCATGTAAAGGGAGTCAGTAGTGATCCTGCATTAAAATGGAAGCAGAGAGCCCTGCTTTAAATGCAGGATTTAAGGCTGGCGCAGAAATGCCTATAAGGATTTACCAGGCAAGTCTGTTAGCGGGAGGATTGTCAAAAGTGTATGGCAGAAACTGAGCACGTCCGGCAGAGATGACTCCACTACGGATGCAGTCTCCTGACCTGTAATGATTCAGTGGGTCTAATCCATCATTTTCCGCAGTCAAGGGGCATTTGGCCTTGAGCATCCCACAGGCTTCCTGGGGGAGCAAAAGTAGCAGCAAGACCTGAATCATCATGCTTGTTTTGCCTGGCACAGCCTCCACCTTGCTCCTCTCAATCAAATGGAAGAGCGATAGAAGAAACCAAAGCCCCCTTGCGAGACTGAGGCTTCAGTGACCTTCCAGTTCTATGATTCTATGATTCTATGACCCCTTGAGATAGCCATCTTGTGAAGCCCACAATTTGTCTTCTCCATAACCACCTAACTTCCAATATTTACAGCTGCTTCTACATTCCTTACGTGTTAGAGGAAAACAAACCAGAGCTTTTTGCCAGCCCTGAAAAAAGGATAAAAGGAGTACTCTGAGCATGTGCAGTTTGCTTCGTAAACCCCCTTAAATTGTAGCACCATCATGACTACAGGAATAAAATGAAGCTTGTGTCAGCTGCCTGGATGCTAAATGCATTTCCTTGGAACTATGCTGCAGTTTGTTGTAGAAAACAATAATATAGATTTTGAATAAAAATAATGAAATGAGTGCTTGCAACCAGGATCATATCTGCTTAGTCACCCCCCACCTTTAAGATGTATATGAAGAGAGAAAAGATGATCCTTTACCTGCACCATGGGAGAGCACCAGTCTCAATTCTGCAGCAAACCTGGAAGTAGAAACAGAGGGTTAAACAGCCTCATTTAGAAATGCCCTGTATCAGAGATTTATGCCACTGTGAATTTGTTTTACAAATCCTTTCAGAATTATGGGCATGTATTGAGCGGTGTTAAAATTCCTGCAGTAATCGGTAGCAGCTCATATTAAAATACATGCATAAGGATATTTATGCCAGTGTTTTGAAGATGTATGTTAAATTGCCTCTTAGCCTTCTATATGATATGAGAGGTCCAAAACAGACATTAGTTTAAAGACATACCTTGCAGCTACAGCTCTATTTTCTATTATTATTATTATTATTATTATTATTAGAGTAGGGGCAAGGGCCCTGATCCATATTGGGACCCTAATGTGGGGGGAGGGGGGCTTTACCCCCTCTTATGATCCCTATGTGCGTCACCCCAATGGTGTTCCTGCCTATTTATCACTTACTCTCTCCTGGCATTCAAGCAAGCAGGGACAGGAGTGAGGAGCAAAGGGAAGGAGCAGCAGCAGCCGCCTCCTGCTGGAGCTGAATCGACCATCTAGTCTAGCATTCCATGCCTATTTATCAGCATGATTTAGGGTTGGCGGAGAATTTCTCCCCGAAACTTCGGGGGGCCGAGCGCCAATGTGTTTGCCCCCCCGAACAAGTTTCAGGGAGAAATTCTCCACACACCCCCGCCCCCCGCCCCCCCCCGGGACGGGACTTACCTTTGCCGAATGTCCCTCCTGGCAGCGGGTCCGGCCGACGGTTCGGCGGGTCTTCGTCCGGGGCGGGAGCAGCAGCCGGTCTTTTGACCAGCTGCCGCCGCTGCCATTCCAATCAAAGAAAAAAAAAATGCCCCCGTGATAGGCTACGTGACAATTAACGTAACCTATCACGGCTAGATCTGCAAAGTCAGCCATGATAGGCTACGTAAATCATCACGTAGCCTATCACGGGTGACTTTAAAAAAAAAAAAAACAGCCATGATAGGCTACGTAAATCATCATGTAGCCTATCACGGGTGACTTAAAAAAAAAAAAGCGCGTACGCAAATGGCGGCCCCCATAGGGAGCCGCCATTCGCGTTCCTTATTTGGTCGCTGTAGTCTACGTAAATCTTTACGTAGACTACGGCGAAAATAAGGGCAACGCAAATAGCGTAGACCACAGCGACCAAATAAGGAACGGGAATGGCGGCTCCCTATGGGGGCCGCCATTATCCATACGCGCTTTTTTTTTTTTTTAAGTCACCCTTGATAGGCTACGTCACGATTTACGTAGCCTATCATGGCTGACTTTGCAAATCTAGCCGTGATAGGCTACGTTAATCGTCATGTAGCCTATCACGGGGGCTTTTTTTTTTTTAGTTTTATTGGAATGGCGGCGGCGGCAGCCGGTCGAAAGATCGGCTGCCGCCCCCGCCCCTGACGAAGACCCGACGAACCGCCGCCGGGACCCGCCGCCAGGAGGGACATTCGGCAAAGGTAAGTCCAGTCCCGGGGCGGGTGCGGGGTGCAGGGGTGTGTGGAGAATTTCTCCCCATAACTTGTTCAGGGGGCCGAACACGTTGGTGCTCGACTCCCCAATGTTTCGGGGAGAAATTCTCCGCCATCCCTAAAAAATACTTGCCTGCAAACCAACTGTAGTGGAAAAGTCCTAGCCACGTGAAGAGTACATGACCAGATATATAACTAAGCACCTTGTGCATAGTGCCTGACCATTACCTAATGGGTAAGTTATTGGCTAGAAAAGAGAAAAGGAACAACTTATATCTTGTTATTTACATTATCACCATGATAGTTGTCTTCTTCTTCTTCTTCTTCTTCTTCTTCTTCTTCTTCTTCTTCTTCTTCTTCTTCTTCTTCTTCCATTGCACTGGAGATGTGTGCTGTCTACCAAGATTTTGCTAAGGGGATTCTTACAGCTATTAACATATGACTCACCATCACCACTGAATCTCTCAGGATCACACAACAGTATCATTGTTGGGCTTAATTCGAGCTCATTATAGCCTGCAATTTCTCTGATGGCATTCATTATCTTCCTCCAACATTCCTTAGCTAGATTACAATGCCTCCCTATCTGGCCAAAGGTCCCCCTACAATTATGCCTCCAGCACATCTCTCTTACCAGTGGAAATATCTTAGACATCCTGGCCATTGCATAATACCACGTGAATTCATTTATCCAAGTTTTCTCTAGAAGTCACATCAAATACATGCCCACAAATAGTTGAACACACATACTCCCATTGTTCCTCTGAAATTATGTTAAATTCTCTTTACCACCTCAATTTAATTGCCTCTGTTCCATTATATCTCTCTATCTTATCTATATCTATATTGGAGAGAGAGGAGAGATATTAAAGGGGCAGGGGGGGTGCCCCTTTGGTAAGGTGGCCAACATCTCTGCACCTTGATTCAAAAAGGAGCTTCAGGACTAGCCATAGCTCCTGCACAAAACTCCGCCACATTGCTCTAAGAGTGCTACTTCTTAATACAGCCAGGCTTAGAGCTGACTCCAAAAGCACCCTTGTGAAAGTGCATCTCCTAAACTGAGAAGCATTTCTACTCTGAGGATTAACCAATCCATCAGTGACAAACTCCTTTGCCCCAGACTCTAAAACACATTTTTGCACTTACAATTAGCTCATAGCATATACAGAGCTAATCACACCCCGCACTTACAGTTAGCACAAGTGGATTAGAATCCAGCCTAATAGTCAATGTTCCTTTGAATGAGTGTCTTCTGAGAGGAAGCCAGAGAATACTTCTGAATGTCTGTTTCAGGAGGATCCTGAGCATCAACAGTGACATCGGAGAGATGTGTAAACATGGAGGGATCCTCTTGATATTTTTAACCAGGGTCACCGTCCACCTTTTCTCTGCTCCTCAGGGAAGGGGTTGGGGTGATGGGACTCTGCCTGCTGAGTTTCCACTCTTTCTGTGCTGGTACAAGCCATGGCACTTTGCCACAATTTACCCTGACATGCTCAAAACATGTTTGCATCAGCAGAGAGATGACAAATGGCTCCCGCTGGCTTTGTGCCTGACAGGAAGAACACAGGAGGGAGGAAAAGAGAAAGATGAGGAAAGTCTTGACATAAGCCAGTCTCAGGGCCAAATTGAGATTCCATTTCCTCTTCTCCTCCAGGAGTGTTGAACCCAATTCGAGTTCAACAGCAATCAAACTAGAAGCGGTGAGAGCAATTTCAGGGTTAAGTGGGATAGCATTTAGTTTCATATGCAGCATGGGGAGGGTGGCATGGGTGGGGGTAGGCTAGGTGTGGAGTCTTACAAGGATATAATCCACCCTTAAAAGCATGGGAATCCCACTGGTGACTGGGTAATTCCAAGCAATTCCCCCCCTCCTCTTAATCCTAAGTGGTGCCACTAGGGATGTTAGAGAATTCCGTCACAAGTCCCAGGGGGGCTGAATTCCAGTGAATTCACCCCCCCGGAATCGTGGTGGAACAGAGCCCCCCGTCCCAATACCCCACGAAAGCCCCGCAAAATGGAGCCTACCTGGCTCTAGCTCCGGGTCCGGCGGTGGTGGCTAGGGCCGTGGCTGGGTGGCTGAAGCTGCAAATGGCGGCCATCATAGCGGATGCCATTTGCGTCCCTACGCTGGCCAGTGATAGGCTATGTATATATATATGTAGCCTATCACAGCTAAAGCAGGGATGTAAATGGCATCCCGCTTTAGCCGTGATAGGCTACGTAAATATTTATGGAACCTATCACGGGCTTGCGTACGGATGCAAATGGTGTCCCCTATGTGGCACGCCATTTGTGTCTAGGGATGTCAGAGAATTCCGCCACGGATCTCGGGGAGGCCGAATGCCAGCACATTCGGCCCCCCGAAATCGTTGGCGGAATGGCCTGCCCCCCCGCCCCCCTCGGGACGGGACTTACCTTGGGTGGATCTTCATGGCGGCGGCGGCTCCAGCGGCGGTTTGGCGGCGGCGGCTGGGGCGGCCGGTCTTCCGACCAGCTGCCACTGCTGCCATTTCCAGATTAAAAAACAAAAAAACAAAAAAAGTGATAGGCTACGTAAAGATTTCCGTAGCCTACCACGGCTAGATTTTTAAAAAACACCATGATAGGCTACGTAATGTTTACGTAGACTATCACGGCTGATTTTTTAAAAAACAAAAAAATGCGAGTACGCAAATGGTGGCGCCATGGGCGCTGCCATTTGTGTTCCTTATTTTGGCACATCTTAGTCTACGTCAATGTTTACGTAGACTAAGACGTGCCAAAATAAGGAATGCAAATGGCGGCGCCCATGGGCGCCGCCATTTGCGTATGCGCCTGTATTTTTTTAAAAAAAATCAGCCGTGATAGGCTACGTAAACATTTACGTAGCCTATCACAACTGACTGCAGGGATGCAAACGGCGGCGGCTACGGCCGCCGCCATTTGCGTCTCTGCCAGCCAGCGGCCAGATGTTCGGCCGCTGGCGGAGCCGGCTGGCAGCTCCGCAGAATCCCTGCAGAGCAGAGCTGGCCGGCCAGAATTTTTTTTGGGGGGGACAGAGCGCCTCCACCCCACCATGAATGTCACCTTCGAAAAGGTAAGTGACTTTCGTACATCCCTATTTGCGTCCGCACCAGCCTGGTAGCGGCTGGAGGCCCCGCTGCGGGTTGGCCCAGCTGGCGGCTCCACAGCCTGGCCACGGAGCGGAGCCAGCTGGGCAGGATTCTGGGGGGCAGGAACAGATCACCTCCCCCCCCGTCGAGGATTCCAGGGGGAGGAATGGATCACCTCCCCCACCCATGGAACCGGGGGAACATGGTAAGCAGGGTTTCGTACACCCCTAGGTGCCACTCTGGAGTTACTGCAAGGTGTGGGTGTGTTCTTGAAACCATAGGAAACAGGGACCACAGTGGTCTCCAATTTCATTTATGTATAAGTGGAAAATAAAGATAAACCAGTGTATAATATACTTAGCTATTTCCCTTATTCAGTGGACTAGTACAACGTTGAATATTTATATCATTTAGGAAGTGATTCTTTTTCTTCTACTAATTTTAATTGTATGGGGGATGGATGGACTCATTCACACCTGGCTTTGTTGGTTGCTCCCTGAGCCGCTGCCACTGCCCACCCTTTTTCACGGTGCTGTGCGAGGTTCCTGAGACAGCCTGGCGAGCATCCCACGTAGCCGTTCTGCCGTCTGCCTTCCCAAAACCTTCCTTTGCAAGGACGGAAGAAGGTGCAATTGGCGGGAGGCGACCTGCCACTTGTAAAGCCTGCACCCCCGGCTTCCTTGTATGGAGGACGACCATGTCGTCTTGACAGGCACAAGGGCGGGAATCTCCCACCAACCACAGCTAAAGGGACTTGTCTCTCAGGGGATTTCAGAGGGGGCGTCTCACAGTCACACGTTCCCTTTGTAGTTCATGCAAAGGCTAAGTGCATTTGCTAGGAATATCTGGTCTTTGTTGCCCGAAGCCTTCTCTGTTTGGATCCATCATCGTCTGGGCCTTTGGAGGCACTCTGCACATGCTCTTGTATGAGCACAGGCTCATGCATATGGCCTTGTAGGCCCCTTGCAACCCTACTATTCTATGATTCTCCCTTACTTGGAACTTCAGATTGCGAAAGATTTGCCATGAAAAGTACTGTGAGGCTTTTCACAGACTGCAGCTCTCATTTGCTGTGGACAGTGTGTCTCTGTTTGTCATCAGCCCAGCATCCTGGCAGGCTGGGTTTCATCTATGACTTTTGGACTTCCTTCTGCCTGGACCCATGCAGTGTGGAGTTGCCAATGCAAAAGCAGTGGCACAGGAGTTCACCCTTCCCTTGACCTTGATACATGTTTTATAACATGTAGCCTGGAGTTATAAAAAAGAAAAAAAATATTCCAAGTTGGACTCTGTATGGGGGTGGGTTTGTTTAGGCCATCCAAGACTTTATCCTTTGATTTCCTGATGGGGTCTTTCCAGGAATCATTCCCATTCCTTGTCCGGGGTTGGGCCCCTGTGTATGGATTGCCTGGGTTTGATACGTCAAGAATCCCGAGTCCCTTCCTTTCTTTTCAGACCATGAAGATAGGGATGTCAGAGAACTCTGCCACGGACTGAAATGGGATCGAATTCCCTTCAGTCCGTGCCACAAAATCCTCTGTGAAGCGGCACCATGGGGTCCTGCGGAGCCAGCAATCATGCAGCTTTGTTGTTGTTGTTGTTTGCAAATAAATAAATTGTAAATACAACACAGTATAATTTGTAATCGGAAGGATAATAATATTATGAAAATAACTGCTTCAGCGTAACTGCTTCAGGAAGTACACACCAACAATGTGTGTGGTTGAGACCGGCCCAAAGTCACCCAGTGAGCTTCCATAGCCAAGTGGGGGCTAGATCCCCCCATCTCCCAAGTCCCATTTCAACACTCTAACCCCTAGGCTACACTGGCTGTCCAACCACTACACCACACTGCTGTTATGAAACTCATGAAAAAGAGACAGTTTAATGGAAAGGTCTTTCTGAAGCAGTCACACTTGTACAAATGCAGCATGAGGGGAAAGATTAGCAAGCTTCTCTTTGAATAAAAACCACACTCTGCACATGCTCAGGGACTGGACAAAATGAGGAATAAACATACCAGGGAATATGAAGAACTACTTTCTTCCATTATGTGTGTGTGTGAGTGTGTGTGTGTGTGTGTGTGTGTGAGGGCAGCTTCTCCCTCAATCCATCTGTTTCCTTGGGAACCCCCCCCATTCACCCAAGGGTCTTCTGAGATAACTAACAGGAGGTTTGATAATGAGCTGGATGTGGAAATACAAATATTTATGAAAAATAGTGATTCTTAAGGAAGTTATGCAGGCTCATGGAGGAGGATGGGTACAGGAATTACGTTTGTTGGTATGTATTTATTTACATAATTTTTGGAGCAGGAAAAAAAGAGGAGAATTCTGGGGGCGTGTGAACAGCGGAACGGAGAACTGGACGCAAACTGCGGAAGTCAAGCGGCACAGAAGGAACACAATTCGTACATCCCTACGTGAAGATGGAAATGGGCAAACCATGTTGATGTGGATCTCAGTCACGGTAGTAGTGTTTAGCTTTGGACTGTTCCAGAATTACATAGAGCCGATAGCTACTGACCATCAGCTATATGATTTCTAAAGAGTGTAACCATTAAGCTTTTGAAGTGGGGTTTCGTGCAATAAAGAAATCTCACTGATTTGGGTGTCCAGTGTCAGATTGCCTGAGTGCGTGTGCTGGAGGGATCGGGAAACCTGACATACATAGTTATGGATATACATACAGAGAGAGAGAGA
The DNA here is from genome assembly GCF_057233095.1 of Heloderma suspectum. Lineage (NCBI taxonomy): Eukaryota > Metazoa > Chordata > Lepidosauria > Squamata > Helodermatidae > Heloderma > Heloderma suspectum. The sequence continues at coordinate 398,695,300 of NC_139459.1, forward strand.
GAGGGAGAGGGAAAGAGAGAGAGGCCTTATAGCTCCAGAGGAACACTGTTGCTAGTCGAAAAGGCAACCCACTTCGACTCCGTTGATATCTCTGATACACTGATCCGTTTCATCTGATGTACATGCCCTGAAAATACTCACTTCCTCTATAATTCCGGGGGGGGGGGATAATCAATTGTGCCTTATTTGTTTGTAAATATGTTTATAAAACACTGCAAATTCCCTTCTTTCACACTATGTGTTGTTCAAGTGCAGTTCTGTAAGGTTCCTTGCCCCTTGTGTGTTTTGGCTAGGGATGTGTCGGAGAAATCCGCTGCAGATTCAAATGAGGCCGGATTCTTTAGAATCCAGCCTCGGGAATCCGCAGCGGATCAGGGCCGCTTACCTCCGCTCCAGGAGGTAAGACTTGCGTATAAGTCTATGGGCACATCCAGCCGATGGCCATTTTTTAAAAAGTTAGAAGAGGAAGTCAGACTGGTAAATATGTCCAGACTCAAAACTACAAGAACAGTAGCTCAGAATGTATACAGGAGGTCAGGGAAGGGACCACCTACATTGAGAGGTATCCAGGACGGATTATGAGTGGGGTGCCCTGGAAACTGGTCTACACAGCAACAGCGTCTCAGTTGCTGTGGGGTGCAATGGGCTTCATCACACAGAGCTTTTATCCTGCAATTGAGAGGGATCCGTCACGGACGTTTGCGGGCCCTTGCCATGATGCCGTGACCTTGCTGTGGCCCTCCAGCACTAAATGCCCTTTGTTCCATTTTTAAATCTGAGGGGGTGCCTCATTCTGTTACCCTTCTGCCCACTCCCTTGGACCATGAGGGAAGCCCTTTGGGTGGTCCTGGACACTCCCTGGATGCATCCGACGGACACACAGAAAGGGGCTTTGGAAGACCTTCATCTCTGGGGCTCTATAGAAAGGTAATACATTACATACATACATACATACATACATACATATGATGAAGGTGCCCCCAAACTCTGGAATTCTCTGTCCCTGGAAATAAGGCATGCATCAATGATGGTGAGGTTTAGATGCGTGCTAAAAACATTCCTTTACACCCAGGCACTCTCCACTTAATTTTCTTGATCGACTATGCTGCTGGTTATACTTTTGGATACGTATAAGCTGAAATTAGCCATTCCTCCACTGGATCTAAAGCCTATTCATTGCCTTTATGGACGGACACAGGGAAGAAATTGGGCCAGCCTTGGATCCAGGGCAGTTAACTTCTCTGCCATTGGAAACAAATGAAGGGCAAAAACCTAACAAACAAAAAATCACCAAGGAGAAAAGAAAAAGAGAGAGAGAGAGGGAGGTAAAGCCCCTCCCCCCGCTCACCCCTCCCCCTTTCAGGCCTGGCTGACCTGAACCTGGCAGGGACTATAAAGGGATTGCTCTTCCATCATGGACTTTCTGTCGTCCCAAGCTCCTTAGGTTTCTCTACCCATTCAATATTTTGACAGAATCGTCTCCTGTCCTATCCTGAGAGCTCAAGGCAGCGGGGTGGCAATGAGTTGAATCTCCAGGGATATTGGGTGAGCTGCTAAAAAAGGGAGGGGCAAAAGAAACAGCAGCGGTTTCACCAGGGCAGGGTCACAGAAACAACATCAAGCTTGCTACCCCACCAGCAAACTATTTCCCAGTCACTCAGAGAGACTTCGGCAGGGTCATGAAGAGCCCATCTCTCACCGGGAGTGTTACAATCACCCCCCTACCACCACCATTTTTCACCCAGAGGGATATCAGCTTCTAGCCATTTCTGGTTGGAGAAGGAGAAGCCACCATCCAGTGAAGAGGGAGTGCCTGCTGCTGCTTGCTGCTGCCGGTGCCACCTCCCCCACTAGCATCAGGACTGCTCTCTTCTGTGGACTCTTGCCGAGACAGAGCTACCACCCACATGGGTGGTTTGTTGTGTTTCAGTCCCAAAAACCAGTTCTTCATCTCTTAAGATGGTGCCTCTTACCTTGCAATTATCTGTGTGAAACCTCAGTCTAAATAGTCAAATATTCTTAATTTCATCATTTCATTCTTTCAGGTTCACAGTCACAAAACCCTGAGAAATAAAAAAAAAAATGAAGTTTCCCTAAAGAGCCTAAACTACAGAGCATCTCCTGAGTCTCCTCATTCATTCATTCATTCATTCACTCACTCACTCACTATGTTTATATACTGCTCTACATCAGAAGATTTTGGAGTGGTGAACAACACAGTAAAATAATAAAACAGCAGGTTAAAAAATTCAAATTCTTTTATAAAAAGTCAAACCCCAATAACGTGGAATTTAACAAACTATGGTCATGCAAGGAAGGCCTCTTGAAATAACAATGTCTTCAGGAGGTGCCAGAAGGAACACAGTGTTGGCACTTGGCACCTGCCTGACCTCTAAAGGCAGGGAATTCCACAGGAAGGGGGCCACCACACTAAAGGCTCTTTTTCTGGAGCCTTAATAAGGAATGGCACAACAGTTCATCCAAATTTCCTGGGAGTAGGAGCATGTTTAATTCTTAGGGGTGCCCTCAATTATTTTACCCACCCCATTCTACTGGTGTCCCTGAGTGCCCTCTCCTTTCTAAGCTCTATGGACATGAATGAAGATAAAACGTCACTGGATGCTAATCATATGCTTTGCCCTTGTGTAGAATTTCTCTTTCACATATAGACTGCACGGACAGCTTAAGGGTTTCCGAAGTCTCTCTGGTTCACACAATTTGAAATGAACTTGGAGTAGAGGCACGTTCAGATCTGCATCAACTTACATTATCTAACTATTGGTGGAAGTTAGTTCAAATGAAGCCAGGCTCCTGAGAAATGCCTACCTGAACAGGCAGCTAAAACCTTAGGAAAATCTTGGCTGCAAAATTCCTCAAATTTGTTCTTAAATTGTGCTTTTAGGGGTGAGGGCTCTGAGTGTTTCTAACTGTAATATTAGTCATGTTTTTGCACAATGATCATCAGATCCTAGTGTGTAGATAGACGTAGCTGCTTTGTTAAAAACAAAGGTTGTGAAACAGTTAGCCAGGGCTGAAATCCAGTCTCAGGAAGAAGAAGAAAATCTCTTCCTCCCAATGGAAAAGGTAAACGCATGGCCTTCACCTGTCTTGGATTCAAGCAAATGTGATGATGTGACAGGGAAGATTTCGGCACAAACCAGGGCAAGGCAGCATATCTGGTGCATCTGACGGGGCAGTTCTGGCCCACCTTTTACTGTCATGCCAGTTATATTCCAGTTCCAGGGAACATTATTAAGCTTCATTTCCTAGCATTACGGGAAATTGGTCGCTGAGGACAATTTTCTCATATGAGTTTCACACCATTTTGTGATGCAGAGGCCCTCTTTGCAGTTTATGCAGCAAGGTTAAAGAAAAACGAAAAGGAAAAATTGACTGATTAAATGAGCCATGTAGCAGTGATTTAAAAGTGTGTACTGTCAAAAGGGGGGTATAAACTCTCATTCTATCAAAATGTATCTCTATATCTATATACCCTTTTATGTTAGTTTCATGTTTTAAGATGCGTGTCTTCGTCGTTAGTTTTAAGGTGTGTTTATGGTGTTTTAAATGGTCTGAAGATTTATTCAATAAAATTTGTTTTGATTTGAATTGACATTATGGGCCCACCAGAGCAGAATGGGACTCTTGTGAACGGTTGTTGTTGTTGTTCAGTCGTGTCCGATTCCTCATGACCCCATGGACCATAGCAGGCCAGGCCTTCCTGTCCTGCGCACTCTCCCGGAGTGTGCTCAGGTTCATATTCATTGCATCGGTGATGCTATCTAGCCATCTCATCCTCTGCCGTCCCCTTCTCCTTTTGCCTTCAGTCTTTCCCAGCATAAGGGTCTTTTCCAGAGAGTTTTCTCTTCGCATGAGGTGGCCAAAATATTTGAGCTTCAGCTTCAGCATCTGTCCTTCCAGTGAGCACTCCGGGTTGATTTCATTTGGATTGAGTGATTTGACCTCCTTGCAGTCCAAGGGACTCGTAAGAGTCTTCTCCAGCACCACAGTGAATGGAGAACGGTAGGTTTCTATTAACCCTTTGCGCCATACAGTGGATCCGGACCACCTATTTTCATGGGTAGAAGAGGTTTCTGTTGGAGTTCTTTGGAGCATATTTTGATTTCTCACTACACAACCTCAAGTGGTGTAAGAAAAAAAAATACCTGGAGGCAAAATTTCAGGTCCCCAGGCAATTTCATAGCCTCAGTATGGCCCTGATGTTGTAAATGAGGTTCCTTTGGGGACTGAGACCAGAGCGTTCACATTCACTCAGATTTTACATTTATTCTACAAATAAGGACTAAAACAACAACATAAGATAATGCATTTATTAAAGAAAGATAAAAGATAAAGTTGTAACATGCACACAAGCCTTCAGCCAGCAAAGCAAAGATAACAGTAAGTCTCACACCTCTAGCAGCTCTCTTTGGTTACTATTCATGCAAGTTCTTTTTCTGGTAAAAAGGACCCTTTCCTAAAAGGGAGACTCCACTCCATTCCATGTCCAAACTTCAACACTCCTCTATCTGGATGTCCTCCTCCTCTCTAATACCTGTTCCAAAGAAATCTTTTCCATTGCACCACGGCATTTCATATGTGTGTTTTCATGACACATTTCCCAGAAATTCTCTGCTATGCTGATGCAACTTGTTTCCTCCAAAAATGTCTCAGTTCCCCTTTCCTGGGGTCAAAAGACCCCTTTCTCCTTCCCCTTTTCCTAAAACCAGTTGAAACTAGTTCTGTTCTTCAACTTCCAAATGTCCTGTGATAACCTTCTACTTAGACCAAAGTCATCCTTAGAGATGTATGCAGCCTCATCCGATAGCATACATGATGTCTATTGAACACAATTATCCCATTACCCCTCTGGTAAGAACCTGACATACCCATCTTCCTACTTGCCCATTGCTCCGGGCATCAATCCTCTATAAGCATCCTCTTACCCCCTTCAACTTTAAACTCCCCATACCCCATATTGTGCCCAAATGTAAATTGGAAGGGCCAAGACAATCCTTCCAGTGGAATTAGATTCAGGCTGCAAGTGCCACCTCACCGTACCTGTGGGATTTTATAGATCCCCAACATGGCTGAAATCTGGATAGTGTTTTCAGAGTCGGCCCCTTCAAGGACAGCCAATGGGTGCTTCCCCTTTCCACAGCTGTAGTTTGGAACATTTGCCTGCCCGGGTGAGAGCAGGTCTAGAAAAACATCCGAAGTCACTTTTGCATTGCGATAGTTGTCATAGATACTGTAGCCTAGGGTAATGTTGGGTAACAGGCTGGGATTCTGGTTGATCTCCTGAATGGCAAAGAAGGAGGACAGGATCTTCCAGTAATCTGTGTATCCATTCCTGCAAAAAAATAAAAAGAAGTGTAAATATGTCACATTGTTCTCCTATCTTCAATAAAACTAAGATATTCAGTTGTTGCTCCATCTGTTAATTTTGAGACAATGTACATATCTGCATTCTGTTTCCCAGACACTTGATCCCAAGCCAAGGTCAGAAGCACAACTGCCAATTATTACTTAATGGCTGACGTGGTGTCCTTGCTGGCGGGAATGTAGTCTTGTTCCAGCCTCAATCTCTTCTCTACTAGGGATGTATGAAAGTCCCTTACCTTTGACGAAAGTTGATTTGCGGTGGGGGGAGGCACTCCGTCCCTCCCCCTGAAATTCTGGCCGGGGGGAGGCACCCCGTTCCTCCCCCGTGAAATTCTGGCTGGGGGGGAGGCACCCCATCCCTCCCCCAAAAAATTCTGGCTGGGGGGGGACGTGCCCCATCCCTTCCACCGCGAATCTTGTCCTCCGGGACTGCAAATGGTGGATTCAGCCGTGCAGTCAGCCGTGATAGGCTATGTATATGTTTACGTAGCCTATCACGCCTGAGTAAAAAAACAAACAAATGCGCGTACACAATTGGCGGCATCCATGGACGCCGCCATTTGCGTTCCTTATTTTGGCACGGTAGTCTACGTAAACATTTAGGTAGACTACGGCGAAAATAAGGGGAACGCAAATAGCATAGATGCTACGCTATTTGCGTACCCGTTATTTTTGCCATAGTCTACGTAAATGTTTACGTAGACTACAAAAAATGTGGTTCAGTTGACTCAGATAGCATCCGAAGAAGAAATGCTGAGTTAAAGCCCTATCACTTGGGCCAAAATGTTATGTGAGTAATCAACAGATGTGTAGTTGTATTATTCAAGGTCAAAAGTATACTCTAGTTTTTGCATATTAATTAGTGAGCAAAAAATATTGTATAGGTTATACACTAGGAACGAGAGCTTGGGGTTGGGTCGGACAGCTCAGTGAAGATGTCAACCCAGTGTGCAGCCTGTGCAAAAAATGGAAACTCCATCTTAGGCATAATTAGAAAAAGAATTGAGGATAAAACTGCCAATGTCATACTTCCCTTATACAAATCTATGGTGTGACCACACTTGGAATACTGTGTACACTTCTGGTCACTGCACTTAAAAAAAGAGATTGTAGAGCTGGAAAAAAGTGCAGCAAAGGGCAACTGAAATGATCAAGGGGCTGGAGCATCCCCCCTATGTGAGAAGTTTACAACAGCTGGGATTGTTGAGCTTGGAAAAAAGGAGGGTAAGGGGAGACATGATCGAGGTCTACAAAATTATGCATGGTGTGGAGAATGTGGATAAGGAGACCTTTTTCTCGCTCTCTCAAAATACTAGAACCAGGGTTATCCTATGAAGCTGATTGGTGGGAATCTCCTGACAGATAAAAGGAAGGACTTATTCACACAGCACATGGTTAAACTATGGAATTTGCTACCACAGGAAGTAGTGATGGGCAGCAATTTGGATGTCTTTAAAAGGGGGCTGGGCAAATTCCTGAAGGAAAAGGTGATCAGTGGCACTAGCCTTGTTGGCTTTGTGCTGCCCCCGGTACCAGAGGCGGGCAGCCTGTGTGCACCAGTTGCTGTTGCTCTCATGCCCTGTTTTTGAGTTCCGGATTGGCAGGTGGTTGGGCACTGTGTGAACCAAATGCTGGTCTGGATAGACCCTTGGTCTGATCCAGCATGGCTCTGGAACGTAAAATGTAATATGAAGACAACTGGGCAAATTTATAGACTCCAGTCCAATTTGCAAATCTTGGGGAAGGAGTTAACTTCTCAAACGTGTAATTCAACAGTGATCTTACCTAGCCTGAAAGGTCTGTAAGTAAGACTTGGGAAAGGGGGGCAGGGGATGTTCTAATTTTTTAGGAATGTTCAATAAGGAGGAGATAATTAAGATTGTGAGCTGTAATTTACAAGACAGTAGATAATATTAAGTTCTTAACAAAAGTATGAGTACCTTGTAAGTTTAGAATGTGGGAGCTTCTGATAACAAATTCTCATCTGAATAGCCTATTCCCTTCTGACTGCAGAATGAATTCTCTCCTCTTTAAAGTATTATGTCTAAGAAGAAATATTTAAGAAACGCTATTTCAGGTTAAGCTATCATGATCTAAGAACCTTCAGCAAAGCTCTGTTTAACGACAAAAATGTTCTTATGACATTTCATGCAAGTCATGTTTTGATTTGAGGTTACAAGTGTATTTCTAATAAAAATAAACAGTGGATTCCAAAGATTTTCCTTTACTAATTATTCTTAATACAAATCCAGAACTGAATCCACAGAAAACATGCTTGGTGTACCCTTTGTTTGACGAGTATTGATCAGTTAGACCACCTCATCCAACAACATATGTTTTCGTTCAGAAGGAGCCTGGTCAGCTGCTGTCCCAACTTCTGGAAGGGCAGGTTCTGCACTGCTCTAATAGGCATAAGATCCCTAGCTCAAGTTGTCCTCTAATATGTCACTATGCTTTGAAAAATGAATCAGCCGTCTGTACCTTCAGTTGTGAATGCCTGTTGATGGCAAAATAGGACAGTGTTTGACCAGCTTCCAGATAACAGAGACACAAAGTGTTAATCAGGGTGATTGGCGCTCATGGAATCCATAGCGAGTGGAGCTGCAGGAACTCCGTAACTCACAAAATTGCTTACCAGGCAAGTCTGTTGGAGGGAGGCTCGTAGAAAGTGTGTGGCAGAAAGTCAGCACGTCCCGCAGAGATGACTGCACTAATCAAGTGGTCCCCTGGGCTGTAATGATTCCGTGGGTCAAGTTCATCCCTTCCCAAACTCAAAGGGCATTTGGCCTTGAGCACCCCACAGGTGGCCTGGTGGAGCAGAAGGAGCAGCATGAGCAGAATCATGCTTGGGATTCCTGGGAGAGCTTCCACCTTGCTCCTCTCAAGCAATTGATTAGAAGAAGCCAAAGACCCCTTGCAAACTGAGGCTTCAGTGACTATACCTATGCAGACAGATCCCAGCCAGCAAAGGCTTCACATTTTAGAGTGATGAGTCTAAGTAAACCTCATGCCCACAGAGTCCTCCACACCTGCCCTAAGCCTCACCCCAAGCCCTCGCTGGCCCAGGAGGCATTTATGTTCCCGTCCTTTTGTGCCTGGGTGCAAGACGTCACCTCATGTTGGTCTTGAAGCTGATGTTGACATCAGTAGACGCCAAACTGATTTTTCGCGGTGGTGGGGGGGGTGTCCCATGAGCTTTGTCAAGACGAAGGATAGATTATTATCATTTAAATAATTATAAGGTTAAGAAGTTAAATCACTTCTGCAACTTCTGAAGTCTCTACTCAGCTCCATGTGCAGGTGGACATCTGGAGAAAAAGAAATGTTTGCGAGAAGTGATTGATGCATCTCCTTCATATGACCCAGTATCAGGAGAGTCTTTTATGATATCTAGTTACTTTTCAATGTGTCATCTGCTGTATCAGGGATGACCTACTTAGAGAGGGAGGGCCTCCTCTAAGAAATAACTGCACCTCCCTACTCAAGGGAGGTTCAATCTTATCAAAAGGATGGTGTGATGTGATCACATGAGATGTATTGGAGGGACTGAGATGGTCTCTGAATCATTTAATGTATGGGCCTCATTTGCGCCCAACTCTTCCTTATCCATGTATCTCATTCCCTGCCATCCACACTCCCTATAATTGGGGTGGGATTTAGATACACCACTTCCCTGCTGAACTTCCTTGAGTATTCCACACTCGTTGAAAGCAGAATGAACCTCCAATCCAACCTGTACCGACCTGTGAGGTGGGGGTTCAGTCCTCCCTCAGGCTGTGCCTTGCTGTGGGCGCCTTCACCTGGAGCTTTTATCCTGCTATTGAGATTGCTCACTCATAGACGTTTGCAGGTCCTTTTCATGAAGTCATTAACCTCCAGGGCACATCCAGAGATATCTCCTGTTATTTCGCTCCAAAAAGATCCGGAGCTAATGAACCATGTGTGTTAGTTCGTTTTTAAAGTCGGAATGTAACGGGATTGAAACAGGCACTTGCTGGTGTTGTTTCTTTCTGTTCTATGCAACCTTGAAAATTAAAAGCTTCCCCTCTCAACAATCACGTGGTCGCTGTCTGGGAGCCCGTAATAGACAAGGGAAGTCTCCAGAATGGGAGGGCTGCAGGGGTTTTCTTTAGTGAAAAGGCAACCTGTGGGCAGATAATAGAGCCCTTGACTGGAAGCTGCTGTTTTACGAGGTCTCTTCATCCTCCCTCTATCTTTGAAAATGCATACATTTGAGTGTATAAATTTTCTCCCCTACCATTTACATCCTTCATGTGTTGATTACGTTTAGGGGATCTGCTGAAAGTGCGTCCTGCCTATGCAAATCAAAACAAGCCTTCTCTCCACCTGAAAATGAAAACTTCTCGGCCAATTTTGCCTGACTGAAGCTCTGGAGCCTGCTTGGACTTGGTGAACAAAAGCGCTTTTTAGAGATCAAAGTCTCCACAAGATATCTTGCTGAGCTGTGATAAAAAGGCTGGAGAAACCGTCCTTCCAACCTCTTTCATCGATAGATTACCATGGAATAGATCTCTACCATTTACAAAGGTCCCCATACTGATGGAACTTTGCATTTTACCCTCGATTGGAATATTCTTAGAGAGCTGGTCGAAGGGGGCTGTTCTGGGTTCCGACACAGGACTCAACTTCTCCAGAAGGCGAACCGGCAGGTTGATGAATGCAGTCTTCTGAATCCTAACTCTTGAAGTTCCTAGAGATAGAGTTCAGGTGGTATTTATAAAATGTTTATTAATTCCTATCTGATTTTCTCATAATGGATAAAATTAGTTGCACCCTTTTATCAGAGCAGATGTTATGCATTTGTGGTAACACGTTGCAGGAAAGGAAAGGAAAGGAAAGGAAAGGAAAGGAAAGGAAAGGAAAGGTTCCTCCTGTGCAAGCACCGGGTCATTACTGACCCCTAGAGGGACGCCGCTTACGCTGGCATTTTCATGGCGGACTATAGCGGGGTGGTTTGCCATTGCCTTCCCCAGTCATGACTACCTTTCCCCCAGCAAGCTGGGTACTCATTTTACTGACCTCGGAAAGATGGAAGGCTGAGTCGACCTGAGCTGGCTACCCAAGACCCAGCTTCCGCTGGGATCGAACTCAGGTCGTGGGGAGAGTTTTGGTTGCAATATTGCCGCCTACCACTCTGCGCCACACGAGGCTCTTCCAACATGTTGCAACTAGATGTTAATTCAGCAAATGTATTACATCTGTATCAGCACATTATGAGAAATCTACAGCCATATTTTCCCAGGGCTGTGTTTCCATAACAACCGAAGGAGAAGTTAAGGGAGGAATTCTCTATTTTTAAAAAGGAATCGGCTTTGTTGTGAGCAGGGTTTGTTTGTTTGTTTGTTTGTTTATTTATTTCATTTCTATACTGCCCAATAGCCAAAGCTCTCTGGGCGGTTCACAAAAATTAAAACCAAACAACACACAATAAAACAATTTAAAATATATAGAACATTAAAACCACAATATAACAATACAACCACAATAAAACCTAGCAGCAGTGCTTGAGTTTAAAATACAGACTTAAAACAGCCATGCTAAAAATTTAGAAAGCTAAATGCTAAAATGCCTGGGAAAATAAAAAGGTCTTCACCTGGCACCGAAAGGAATACAATGTAGGTGCCAGGCGAACCTCACTAGGGAGCTCATTCCAGAGCCGGGGTGCCACAGCGGAAAAAGCCCTCCTCCTAGTAGCCACCCACCTAGTGATGTACGAAAGGGACTTACCTGGTCCCGCAGCTTCCTTCGCGGTGGGGGGGAGGTGCTTGGGTTTGGTTTTTTTTTTCAAAGTCACCCGTGATAGGCTACATAATGATTAACGTAGCCTATCACAGCTGAATTTGGAAATCTAGCCGTGATAGGCTACGTTAATTGTTACGTAGCCTATCACGGGTTTGTTTGTATTTTTTACTTTATTTTGTAATGGTGGCGGCGGCAGCCGGTCAGAAGACCAGCTGCCCCCCCCCCCCGTCCCCAACGAAATGCCGCCAAAATGCAGCCGGGACCCGCCGCCGAGAGGGACATTCGCAGGAGGTAAGTCCCATCCCGGGGGGGCGGGGGGGGGGCTTAGAATTTCACCGCCAATTTTGGGGGCCGAATGCGTTGGCATTCAGCCTCCCCAAGATTCGGGGAGAAATTCAAGGCCATCCCTACACCCGCCTCACTTCCTTTGGCAGGGGCTCACGGAGAAGGACCGCTGACGATGATCTTACGTCCGGGCAGGCACATATGGGAGGAAGTGATCCTTCAGTTAACCTGGCCCCAAGCCATTAAGGGCTTTGAATGTTAACACCAGCACTTTGAATCAGGCCTGGAAATGGACCGGCAGCCAGTGCAGCTGGAAAAGTACTGGCGTAATATGAGCTCGCAGGCCAGTCCCTGTTAACAATCTTGCTGCCCTATTTCGGACCAGCTGAAGTTTCTGGACCATTTTCAAAGGCAGCCCCACATATAACGCATTGCAGTAATCCAGACGAGAAGTTATCAGAGCATGGATAACTGTAGCTAGGCTGCCTCTGTCCAGATAAGGGCGTAGTTGGTATACCAGCCTAAGCTGATAAAAAGTGCTCTGTGCCACTGAGTTCACTTGTGCCTCAAGTGAAAGTTCTGGATCCAAGAGCACCCCCAAACTATGAACGTGATCCTTTAGGGGGAGTGCAACCCCCTGCAGAACAGGTTGAATATCACCTAGCCAGGCAGATGAATCACCCACTAACAGTACCTCCATCTTGTCTGGATTGAGCTTCAATTTATTGGCCCTCATCCAGTCCATTACCATGCCCAGGCACTGATTCAGAACAGCCACTGCCTCCCCTGGTTTTGATGAGAAAGAGAGGTAGAGCTGGGTGTCATCTGCATAATTGCTTCCGAGTAGACACAGATATGCTTGTGCTCGGAAAGGGTGGGGGGATAACACAAAGATGGAAACCAGTGCCCATTTTCACCCACTGGACCTCATGGACCACAATGGGAGTTACTACTGAGGAGACAGTAATAGGTTTGTTGTGGGAAAGACAGTAATAAACACAAAGATGGAAACCAGCCCCCATTGTAACCCGCAGGATATCTGTAATGAAGCGGTGAAGTAGTTACTTCCTTAAGGCAATGAATCAGAGCTTTGAGATCACAGTGAGATGCGGTTAAGGACTTGGGCTTCAAAATGTTCTGTGTCAGTTGAGGGGCTTCCCTTTTATTTCTGTGGGCATTCACAGGGCAAGCCTCATTCTGCACAACAGAAGGAACCACCCTTTGACCGGGGTCATGGTGAAAGGCAAACCCCTGGGCAGGGCTAGCATACCCGAGGTCAATGCAGGCATCGGGGCACACAGCAACTATACTGGGGAGAACCCAGCTTAAGGAAAAGAATCGGACTCTAAGCAGTCTCCGGAAATCTGTTTTTCCCCCGATAAGCACCGGGGTGGCTGCTGGATGGCCACGACACCATGTATCCTTAACGATCTCAACCTGCAGCCCCCTTGGAGTAAATCACTGGTGGAAACACCTGCCAGGAGCAATTATGGAGTGCTCCCCACCCAATCTGAAAATGTTTGGTTTGACCTGGACTGTAGGAAGGCTGGATCAGTAATAAGAAGATATGCTAGGGAATTGAAGTTTTTCTACTCCCCTGAAATGATTAAGATATTTGTAAACAAGAAAAAAATCATAAAAGGAGCTAACTAGAAATGAGAAAATGATATTCCAAAGACACCGCTGGCATAGTTTGGACACAACCATAAAGATGAAAGACAAGGAAGCCCTTCGGAAGATTGTAAACAGCGGCTTAAATAGTGATCATCGTATTGTAAACTCTCAAATATCAAAGATGGATTGGGAGAAGCATTTTAGTGCCCCATTTAATGCCCACACCCTGCTGCTTTGGAGCTCCACTCTTGACACCAGAGATCCATGGCCCCGTATATCTCATAAAGAGAGAGAGAGTCATTAATTAATCCACTGCCGGTCAGAAATGCACAAGGAGAAGACTACGTTCCAGCAGAGGTATTCAAATACAACATCAAATGGTGGCTGCCTATTTTGGCCAATTTGTTTGACCACATTAATCCAACTGGTAACCTCCCAATGGGCTGGAACACTTCTACAGTAATTTCGATCTTTAAAAAGAGGGATTGTATGCTCCCCTCAAACAATCGGCCAATTAGTCTTATTGATATTGCAGTCAATATATGTGAGACATGTGCTGAACAAACTACGAGATGGGGTTACTATGAATAATTTTCTTATAGAAGAACAAGTTGGGTTCCGAGCTGCTTACTCAGCAATGGAGCATTGTTTTGTATTAGACCATTTCGCTCATCAGTATCAAACCCAACGAAAGTTAAAACTGTATGTGGTGGTGGTTGATTTCCAAGCAGCCTTTGACTCTATAAATAGGAGCAGGTTATGTGCTAAACTGGCAGCGTTAAACATGAATTGACACATCTTGATCTTGCTACATTTGTTACATGAACACTCAAATATTCCGCTGAGATTTTCCCCTGTTGGACATGTATCGGACAAGACCACAGTATCTTGAGGTGTTACACAGGGATGTGTCCTGGCTCCCCTTTTATTTAATTTATTGATGACCTGATTCTCATCTTGCATACTCGGATTGGTCTGCATAGATTACTCTCAGCCATGGCTGAATATCCCCCCCCCCAGTTGATTATCTGTTAATTATGGGAAAACTAAAGTTATGGTCTTTGGACCTAGATCCCCAATACATAAATGGAGAATGCAATCCCACCCTATTGGGCAAAAATCCTCTTATAGTTATTTGGGTGTTCTTTTTTCATCCTTAGGAGGCTGGGGCACCCATTTTGAGTCTTGGAAATTAAAGACAAACCTGCAGTTAAACGGACTACCGAAATTCTGGCGCCCAAGGGGTGGTTATCATATCTATCGAGGGGTGGACAAAAGTCACTTACCTTTTCTCGCAGCTTGTTCGCGGTGGGGGGGAAATTCAGGCCGGGGAGGAGGCTTCCCGCCTCGCCCAGCCGCGAACACGAAAGTAAAAAAAAAACAAAAAAACACGTCCCCTGATAGGCTACGTGACGATTCACATAGCCTATCATGGCTAGATCTGGAAAGTCAGCCGTGATAGGCTATGTGAATCGTCACGTAGCCTATCACGGGTGACTTAAAAAAAAAAAAAAAAGCGCTTACACAAATGGCGGCCCCCATAGGGAGCCGCCATTCGCGTTCCTTATTTAGTTGCTGTAGTCTACGTAAATGTTTACGTAGACTACAGCGACCAAATAAGGAAGGGGAATGGCGGCTCCCTATGGGGGCCGCCATTATCCGTACACACTTTTCTTTTCTTTTTTTTAAAGTCACCCGTGATAGGCTACGTGACGATTCACGTAGCCTATCACGGCTGACTTTGCAAATCTAGCCATGATAGGCTACGTGAATCGTCACGTAGCCTATCAGGGGATGGGTTTTTTTTTTTCTTTCATTGCAATGGTGGGGGAGGCAGCCGGTTGAAAGACCGGCTGCCGCTCCCGCCCCGCTCGAACACTGGACGAACCGCCAGCCGGACCCGCCGCCGGGAGGGACATTCAGGGAAGGTAAGTCCCGTCCCGGGGGTGGGGGGTGGGGGGGTGCAGAGGATTTCTCCCCGAAACTTGTTCGGGGGGCCGAACACGTTGGCGCTCGGCCCCCGGAAGTTTCGGGGAGAAATTCTCCGCCATCCCTATATCTATCCAATTCTAACCTTGCTGAAATCAAAACTAGTCTCTCAGTATGCATAGGGAGGAAAGCTATGGGGTTAAAAAAACTTTGTGTTTATTAATGTCTTTCCCACAACAAACCTATTACTGTCTCCTCAGTAGTAATGCCCATTGTGGTCCATGAGGTCCAGTGGATGAAAATGGGGCTGGTTTCCATCTTTGTGTTCTCCCCCCACCCTTTCCCAGCACAAGCATATGTGTATCTTCTCAGAATCAACTCCCATTGGGCTCAGTGAGGCTTGCTCCTAAAATGCAGGTGCGTCTGCAGGTGCAGGTGCGTCTGGAAAGAGGAAAGGGGGGGAGCCTCGCTTATAGGTTGAGCAGCCCCTGCCAGTCAGATGCCATTCACTCCATCCCCCCACACCAGGAAGTATGTTCTGTGAAGTATTTCTTACTGGTGCAGAGACTCTACTTGTGGAAACTCTCAGTGGCTTTTGATACCATCGACCGTGGTATCCTTCTGGATAGGTTGTCTGGGTTAGGAGTTGGAGGCACCGCGCTGCACTGGTTCCGCTCCTACCTGGATGGCCGATTCCAGAAGGTGGTGCTGGGGGATTATTGCTCTGTGCCATGGCAATTGTGCCATGGGGTTCCACAGGGCTCTATTTTATCTCCCATGCTTTTGAACATCTACATGAAAATGCTGGGGGAGGTTATCCGGAGGTGTGGGCTGAGGTGCCATCAATATGTGGATGACACCAAGCTCTACCTCTCTTTCTCATCAAAACCAGGTGAGGCAGTGGCTGTTCTGAATCAGGGCCTGGGCATGGTAATGGACTGGATGAGGGCCAATAAATTGAAACTCAATCCAGACAAGACGGAGGTCCTGTTAGTGGGTGGTTCGTCTGCCGGGCTAGGTGATATTCAACCTGTTCTGCAGGGGGTTGCACTCCCCCTGAAGGATCAGGTTTGTAGTTTGGGGGTGCTCTTGGATCCAGAACTGTCGCTTGAGGCACAGGTGAACTCAGTGGCACGGAGCACTTTTTGTCAGCTTAGACTGGTATACCAACTACGCCCTTATTTTGACAGAGATAGCCTAGCTACAGTTATCCATGGGCTGATAACTTCTCGTCTGGATTACTGCAATGCGTTATACATGGGGCTGCCTTTGAAAATGTTCCGGAAAATTCAGCTGGTCCAAAATAGGGCAGCAAGATTGTTAACAGGGACTGGCCTGCGAGCTCATATTACGCCAGTACTTTTCCAGCTGCACTGGCTGCCAGTCCATTTCTGGGCCCGATTCAAAGTGCTGGTATTAACATTCAAATCCCTTAATGGCTTGGGGCCAGGTTACCTGAAGGATCGCCTCCTCCCATATGTGCCTGCCCGGACCTTAAGATCATCAGCAGCGGCTCTTCTCTGTGAGCCCCTGCCAAAGGAAGTGAGGCGGGTGGCTACTAGGAGGAGGGCTTTTTCCGCTGTGGCACCCCGGCTCTGGAATGAGCTCCCTAGTGAGGTTCGCCTGGCACCTACATTGTATTCCTTTTGGCGCCAGGTGAAGACCTTTTTATTTTCCCAGGCATTTTATTTTATTTTATTTTAGCATTTTAGCTTTCTAAATTTTTAGCATTGCTGTTTTAAGTCTGTATTTTAAACTCCTGCACTGCTGCTAGGTTTTATTGTGGTTGTATTGTTATATTGTGGCTTTAATGTTCTATATATTTTAAATTGTTTTATTGTGTGTTGTTTGGTTTTAATTTTTGTGAACCGCCCAGAGAGCTTCGGCTATTGGGTGGTATAGAAATGAAATAAGTAAAAGAATAAATAGATTATTAAACCAACCAACAAACAAACAAACCCTGCTCACAACAAAGCCGATTCCTTTTTAAAAATACAGTATTCCTCCCTTAACTTCTGCTTTGGTTGTCATGGGAACACAGCCCTGGTAAAATATGGCTTCAGATTTCTCATAATGTGCTGATACAAATGTAATACATTTGCTGAATTAACATCTAGTGGCAACATGTTGGAAGAGCCTCATGTGGCGCAGAGTGGTAGGCAGCAGTATTGCAACCGAAACTCTCCCCATGACCTGAATGCGATCCCAGCGGAAGCCGGGTCTCGGGTAGCCAGCTCAGGTCGACTCAGCCTTCCATCCTTCCGAGGTCAGTAAAATGAGTACCCAGCTTGCTGGGGGAAAGGTAATCATGACTGGGGAAGGCAATGCAAACCAACCGACTATAGTCCGCCATGAAAATGCCAGCTTAAACGGTGTCCCTCTAGGGGTCAGTAATGACCCGGTGCTTGCACAGGAGGAACCTTTCCTTTCCTCTCCTGCAACATGTTATCACAAATGCATAACTTCTGCTCTGATAAAAGGGTGCAACTAATTTTATCCATTATGAGAAAATCGGATAGGAATTAATAAACATTTTATAAATAACACCTGAACTTTATCTCTAGGAATTTCAAGAGTTAGGATTCAGAAGTCTTCAAAGACTGCATTTATCAACCTGCCGCTTAGCATTCTGGAGAAGTTGAGTCCTGTGTCGGAACCCAGAACAGCCCCCTTCGACCAGCTCTCTAAGAATATTCCAATCAAGGGTAAAATGCAAAGTTCCATCAGTATGGGGACCAGTATGGGCTATGTAAATGTTTACTTAGCATATCACGGCTAATATAAAAGAAAAAAAAAACCCGCGCGTATGCAAATGGTGGCGCCCATGGGTGCCGCCATTTGCGTTCCTTATTTTGGCACATCTTAGTCTACGTAAACATTTACATAGACTAAGATGGCGAAAATAAGGGGAACGCAAATAGCGTAGACACTACGCTATTTGCGTTCCTCTTAGTTTCGCCATCTTAGTCTACATAAATGTTTACGTAGACTAAGAAGTACCAAAATAAGGAACGCAAATGGCGATGCCCATGGGCGCCGCCATTTGCATACGCACGGGTTTTTTTCCTTTTAAATCAGCCGTGATAGGCTACGTAAACATTTACGTGGCCTATCACAGCTGACTGCAGGGACACAAATGGCGGCGGATACGGCCGCCACCAATTGCGGAGCCGGCCGGCCAGGATTCGGGGGGGGGGGAGGACAGAGCGCCTCCTCCCCAGCCAGAATTTGGGGGGGGTGGG
Organism: Heloderma suspectum; assembly: GCF_057233095.1. Classification (NCBI taxonomy): domain Eukaryota; kingdom Metazoa; phylum Chordata; class Lepidosauria; order Squamata; family Helodermatidae; genus Heloderma; species Heloderma suspectum. Next base: position 398,713,518 of record NC_139459.1, read on the forward strand.
ACAGAGCGCCTCCCCCCCACCGCGAATGTCACCCTTCGAAAAGGTAAGTGACTTTCGTACATCACTACTTTTTGGAGCAAAATAACAGGAGATATCTCTGGATGTGCCCTGGAGGTTAATGACATCATGAAAAGGACCTGCAAACTTCTATGAGTGAGCAACTCAATAGCAGGATAAAAGCTCCAGGTGAAGGCGCCCACAGCAAGGCACAGCCTGAGGAAGGACTGAACCCCCACCTCACAGGTTGGTACAGGTTGGAGTGGAGGTTCATTCTGCTTTCAACGAGTGTGGAATACTCAAGGACGTTCAGCAGGGAAGTGGTGTATCTAAATCCCACCCCAATTATAGGGAGTATGGATGGCAGGGAATGAGATACCTGGATAAGGAAGAGTTGGGCGCAAATGAGGCCCATACATTAAATGATTCAGAGACAATCTCAGTCCCTCCAAAACATCTCAAGTGATCACATCACACCATCCTTTTGATAAGATTGTACCTCCCTTGAGTTTCAATCAAGGTGCAGTTATTTCATAGTGGAGGCCCTCCCTCTCTAAGTAGACCATCCCTGATACAGCAGATGACACATTGAAAAGTAACTAGATATCATAAAAGACACTCCTGATACAGGGTCATATGAAGGAGATGCATCAATCACTTCTCGCAAACATTTTTTTTTCTCCAGATGTCCACCTGCACATGGAGCTGAGTAGAGACTTCAGGAAGTTGCAGAAGTGATTTAACTTCTTAACCTTATAATTATTTAAATGATAATAATCTATCCTTCGTCTTGACAAACCTCATGGGACACCGCCGCACCATGAAAAATCAATTTGGTGTCTACTGATATCAACATCAGCTTCAAGACCAACATGAGGTGACGTCTTGCACCCAGGCACAAAAGGACGGGAACATAAATGCCTCCTGGGCCAGTGAGGTCTTGGGGTGAGGCTTAGGGCAGGTTTGGAGGACTCTGTGGGCATGAGGTTTACTTAGACTCATCACTCTAAAATGTGAAGCCTTTGCTGGCTGGGATCTGTCTGCATAAGTATAGTCACTGAAGCCTCAGTTTGCAAGGGGTCTGTGGCTTCTTCTAATCAATTGCTTGAGAGGAGCAAGGTGGAAGCTCTGCCAGGAATCCCAAGGATGATTCTGCTCTTGCTGCTCCTTCTGCTCCACCAGGCCACCTGTGGGGTGCTCAAGGCCAAATGCCCTTTGAGTTTGGGAAGGGATGAACTTGACCCACGGAATCATTACAGCCCAGGGGACCACTTAATTAGTGCAGTCATCTCTGCGGGACGTGCTGTCTATCTGCCACACACTTTCTATGAGCCTCCCTCCAACAGACTTGCCTGGTAAGCAATTTTGTGAGTGACGGAGTTCCTGCAGCTCCACTCACTATGGATTCCATGAGCGCCAATCACCCCGATTAACACTTAGTGTCTCTGTTATCTGGAAGCTGGTCAATCACTGTTCTATTTTGCCATCAACAGGCATTCACAACTGAAGGTACAGACGGCTGATTCATTTTTCAAAGCGTAGTGACATATTAGAGGACAACTTGAGCTAGGGATCTTATGCCTATTAGAGCAGTGCAGAGCCTGCCCTTCCAGAAGTTGGAACAGCAGCTGGCCAGGCTCCTTCTGAACGAAAACATATGTTGTTGGATGAGGTGGTCTAACTGATCAATACTCGTCAAACAAAGGGTACACCAAGCATGTTTTCAGTGGATTCTGTTCCGGATTTGTATTAAGAATAATTAGTAAAGGAAAATCTTTGGAATCCACTGTTTATTTTTATTAGAAATATGCTTGTAACCTCAAATCAAAACATGACTTGCATGAAATGTCATAAGAACATTTTTGTTGTTAAACAGAGCTTTGCTGAAGGTTCTTAGATCATGATAGCTTAACCTGAAATAGCGTTTCTTAAATATTTCTTCTTAGACATAATATTTTAAAGAGGAGAGAATTCATTCTCCAGTCTGAAGGGAATAGGCTGTTCAGATGGGAATTTGTTATCAGAAGCTCCCACATTCTAAACGTACCAGGTACTCATACTTTTGTTTAGAACTTAATATTATCTACTGTCTTATAAATTACAGCTCACAATCTTAATTATCTCATCCTTATTGAACATTCCTAAAAAATTAGAACATTCCCCGCCCCCCTGTCCCAAGTCTTACTTACAGACCTTTCAGGCTAGGTAAGATCACTGTTGAATTACACCTTTGAGAAGTTAACTCCTTCCCCAAGATTTGCAAATTAGACTTCAGTCTATAAATTTGCCCAGTTGTCTACATATTACATTTTACGTTCCAGAGCCGTGCTGGATCAGACCAAGGGTCTATCCAGACCAGCATTTGGTTCACACAGTGCCCAACCACCTGCCAATCCGGAACTCAAAAACAGGGCATGAGAGCAACAGCAAGTGGTGCACACAGGCTGCCCGCCTCTGGTACCGGGGGCAGCACAAAGCCAACAAGGCTAGTGCCACTGATCACCTTTTCCTTCTGGAATTTGCCCAGCCCCCTTTTAAAGACATCCAAATTGCTGCCCATCACTACTTCCTGTGGTAGCAAATTCCATAGTTTAACCATGTGCTGTGTGAATAAGTCCTTCCTTTTATCTGTCAGGAGATTCCCACGAATCAGCTTCATAGGATAACCCTGGTTCTAGTATTTTGAGAGAGCGAGAAAAAGGTCTCCTTATCCACATTCTCCACACCATGCATAATTTTGTAGACCTCGATCATGTCTCCCCTTACCCTCCTTTTTTCCAAGCTCAGCAATCCCAGCTGTTGTAACCTTCTCTCATAGGGGGGATGCTCCAGCCCCTCGATCATTTCAGTTTCCCTTTTCTGCACTTTTTTCCAGCTCTACAATCTCTTTTTTTAATTGTGGTGACCGGAAGTGTACACAGTATTCCAAGTGTGGTCACACCATAGGTTTATATAAGGGAAGTATGATATTGGCAGTTTTATCCTCAATTCTTTTTCTAATTATGCCTAAGATGGAGTTTCCTTTATTTGCACAGGCTGCACACTGGATTGACATCTTCATTGAGCTGTCCAACCCAACCCCAAGCTCTCGTTCCTGGTGTATAACCTATACAATATTTTTTGCTCACTAATTGATATGCAAAAACTAGAGTACTCTTTCGACCTTCAATAACTCAACTTCACACCTGTTGATTACTCACATAACATTTTGGCCCAAGCTTTAACTCAGCATTTCTTCTTTGGATGCTATCTGAGTCAACTGAACCATTTTTTTTTAATGCCAGTTATCCAGAATTCATTGTGAACCTGCTTGTGAACTTGTTATCTACCCTTTCATACTATTCCTAGGTATTTCCTAAAATCACAGACACTGCCTAATTCCAGCATGCAATGAACATCCGTACTACCTTTGCCTTAAAACTGATCGTAGAGATTAGGGATGTCAGAGTATTTCCCCATGAATCTCAGGGAGGCTGAATGCCAGTGCATTCGGCCCCCCAAAATCGGGGGTGAAACGATCTGCCCCCCCCGCCCCCCCGGGACGGGACTTGCCTTGTACGAAAGTCCCTGGCAGCGGCGGCTCCGGTGCCAGTTTGGCGGCAGTTCAGGGGCGGTTCGGCGGCAGCGGCTGTGGCTGCGATGGCCGGTCTTCTGACCGGCTGCTGCCGCCGCCATTTCCAAGTTAAAAAAAAAGAAAGTGATAGGCTACGTGAACATTTACGTAGCCTACCATGGCTAGATTTTAAAAAAATACCGTGACAGTCTACGTAAATGTTTACGTAGCCTATCATGGCTGAGTTAAAAAAAAGCAAAAACAACCACGCATATGCAAATGGCGGCGCCCATGGGCACTGCCATTTGCGTTCCTTATTTTGGCACTTGTAGTCTACATAAACATTTACGTAGACAATGGCGAAAAAAGGGGGAACGCAAATAGCGTAGCATCTATGCTATTTGCATTCCCCTTATTTTCGCAATAGTCTACGTAAATGTTTACGTAGACTATACATGCCAAAATAAGGAATGCAAACGGTTGCCGCCACCATTTCCAAGTTAAAAAAAAAAAACATGATAGGCTACGTAAATGTTTAACATCCTTGCGTCCCTGCAGTCAGCCGTGATAGGCTACGTAAATGTTTACATAGCCTATCATTGCTGAGTTAAAAAACAAACAAACGCGCGTACATAAAAGGCGGCACCCATGGGCGCCGCCATTTGCATTCCTTATTTTCACACTTGTAGTCTACGTAAACATTTACGTAGACTATGGCGAAAATAAGGGAAATGCAAATAGGGTAGCATCTACGCTATTTGCGTTCCCCTTATTTTCGCCATAGTCTACGTAAATGTTTACGTAGACTACACCTGCCAAAATAAGGAACGCAAATGGCGGTGCCCATGGGTGCTGCCATTTGTGTACGCGCATTTGTTTGTATTTTAACTCAGCAATGATACACTATGTAAACATTTACATAGCCTATCACGGCTGACTGCAGGGCTGGAAACGGTGGCGGCTATGGCCACCGCCATTTGCAGTCCCGGCAGGACAAGTTTCACGGCGAGAGGGACGGGGCGCCTTCCGCCCCGGCCAGAATTTCGGGGGGGAGGGACGGGGTGCCTCCCTCCCGGCCAGAATTTCATGGGGGAGGGATGGGACGCCTCCCCCCCGGCCAGAATTTCAGGGGGAGGGACGGAGGGCCTCCCCCCCACCGCAAATCAACTTTCGTCAAAGGTAAAGGACTTTCGTACATCCCTAGTAGAGATTGAGGCTGGAACAAGACTACATTTCCGCCAGCAAGGACACCACATCAGCCATTAAGTAAGAATTGGCAGTTGTGCTTCTGACCTTGGCTTGGGATCAAGTGTTTGGGAAACAGAATGCAGATATGTACATTGTCTCAAAGTTAGCAGATGGAGCAACAACTGAATATGTTAGTTTTATTGAAGATAGGAGAACAATGTGACATATTTACACTTCTTCTTTTACTTTTTTTCCAGGAATGGATACACAGATTACTGGAAGATCCTGTCCTCCTTCTTTGCCATTCAGGAGATCAACCAGAATCCCAGCCTGTTACCCAACATTACCCTAGGCTACAGTATCTATGACAACTATCGCAATGCAAAAGTGACTTCGGATGTTTTTCTAGACCTGCTCTCACCCGGGCAGGCAAATGTTCCAAACTACAGCTGCGGAAAGGGGAAGCACCCATTGGCTGTCCTTGAAGGGGCCGACTCTGAAAACTCCATCCAGATTTCAGCCATGTTGGGGATCTATAAAATCCCACAGGTACGGTGAGGTGGCACTTGCAGCCTGAATCTAATTCCACTATAAGGATTGTCTTGGGCCTTCCAATATACATTTGGGCACAATATGGGGTATGAGGAGTTTAAAGTTGAAGGGGGTAAGAGGATGCTTATAGAGGATTGATGCCCGGGGCAATGGGGCAAGTAGGAAGATGGGTATGTCAGTTTCTTACCAGAGGGGTAATGGGATAAGGTGTTCAATTGACATCATGTATGCTATCAGATGAGGCTGCATACATCTCTCAGGATGACGTTGCTCTAAGTAGAAGGTTATCACAGGACATTTGGAAGTTGAAGAACAGAACTAGTTTCAACTGGTTTTAGGAAAAGGAGAAGGAGAAAGGGGTCTTTTGACCCCAGGAAAGGGGAACTGAGACATTTTTGGAGGAAACAAGTTGCATCAGCATAGCAGAGAATTTCTGGGAAATGTGTCATGAAAACACACATATGAAATGCCGTGGTGCAATGGAAAAGATTTCTTTGGAACAGGTATTAGAGAGGAGGAGGACATCCAGATAGAGGAGTGTTGAAGTTTGGACATGGAAAGGAGTGGAGACTCTCTTTTAGGAAAGGGTCCTTTTCACCAGAAAAAGAACTTGCATGAATAGTAACCAAAGAGAGCTGCTAGAGGTATGAGACTTACTGTTATCTTTGCTTTGCTGGCTGAAGGCTTGTGTGCATGTTACAACTTTATCTTTTATGTTTCTTTAATAAATGCATTATCTTATGTTGTTGTTTTAGTCCTTATTTGTAGACTAAATGTAAAATCTGAGTGAATGTGAACACTTTGGTCTCAGTCCCCAAAGGAACCTCATCTACAACATCAGGGCCATACTAAGGCTATGAAATTGCCTTGGGACCTGAAATTTTGTCTCCAGTTTTTTTTTCTTACACCACTTGAGGTTGTGTAGTGAGAAATCAAAATATGCTCCAAAGAACTCCAACAGAAACCTCTTCTCCCCATGAAAATAGGTGGTCTGGATCCACTGTATGGCACAAAGGGTTAATAGAAACCTACCGTTCTCCATTCACTGTGGTGCTGGAGAAGACTCTTACGAGTCCCCTGGACTGCAAGGAGGTCAAATCACTCAATCCTAATGGAAATCAACCCTGACTGCTCACTGGAAGGACAGATACTGAAGCTTAAGCTCAAATATTTTGTCCACTAGGGTTGGCGGAGAATTTCTCCCCGAAACTTTGGGGGGCCGAGCGCCAATGTGTACGGCCCCCCGAAGAAGTTTCAGGGAGAAATTCTCTGCACCCCCTTGTCCCCCGCACCCCCCCCGGGACGGGACTTATCCTTGCCGAATGTCCCTCCCGGCGGAGGGTCCGGCCGGCGGTTCGGCAGGTCTTTCTCCGGGGCTGGAGCGGCAGCCGGTCTTTTGACCGGCTTCTGCCACCGCCATTCCAATAAAAGAAAAAAAAAAGCCCCCGTGAGAGGCTACATGACGATTAACGTAGCCTATCACGGCTAGATTTCCAAAGTCAGCCGTGATAGGCTACGTAAATCGTCACGTAGCCTATCACGGGTGACTTTAAACAAACAAACAAAAAAGCGCATACGGATAATGGCGGCCCCCATAGGGAGCCGCCATTACCGTTCCTTATTTGGTCGCTGTAGTCTACGTAAATCTTTACGTAGACTACGGCGAAAATAAGGGCAACGCTTTTTGCATTGCCCTTCTTTTCGCCGTAGTCTACGTAAAGATTTATGTAGACTACAGCGACCAAATAAGGAACACGAATGGCGGCTCCATATGGGGGCCGCCATTTGCGTACGCGCTTCTTTTTTTTTTAAGTCACCTGTGATAGGCTACGTGATGATTGACGTAGCCTATCATGGCTGACTTTGCAGATATAGCCATGATAGGCTACGTTAACCGTCACGTAGCCTATCACGGGGGCATTATTATTTTTTTTTTACTTTTTAGTTCGTGGCTGGGCGAGGCGAGGCGCCTCCTCCCCGGCCTGAATTTCGGCCGGGCGAGGTGGGAAGCCTCCCCCCCAGCCTGAATTTCGGCTGGGCGAGGCAGGAAGCCTCCCCCCCTAGCCTGAACTTCGCGGGGGGAGCAGCGAAGCGCCTCCCCCCCCACCGCGAAAAGCTTCGAGGAAAGGTAAGTGGGTTTCGTGCACCCCTATTGTCCACCTAATGCGAAGAGAACACTGTCTGGAAAAGACCCTGATGCTGGGAAAGACTGAAGGCATAAGGAGAAGGGGACGGCAGAGGATGAGATGGCTAGATAGCATCACTGATGCAATGACTATGGACTTGAGCATGCTCCGGGAGAGAGTGCAGGAAAGGAAGGCCTGGTGTGCTATGGTCCATGGGGTCACGAAGAGTCGGACACGACTGAACGAATGAACAACAACAATAACCGTTCACAACAGTCCCATTCTGCTCTGGTGGGCCCATAATGTCAATTCAAATCAAGTCAAAAAATTTTGAATAAATCTTCAGACCATTTCAAACACCATAAACACACCTTAAAACTAACGACGAAGACACACATCTGAAAACATGAACCTAACATAAAAGGGTATATAGATATGTAGATACATTTTGATAGAATGAGATTTTATACCCCCCTTTTGACAGTACACACTTTTAAATCACTGCTACATGGCTTATTTAATCAGTCAATTTTTCCTTTTTATTTTTCTTTAACCTTGCTGCATAAACTGCAAAGAGGGCCTCTGCATCACAAAATGATTTGAAACTCATATGAGAAAATGAATGAATAAATGAATGAATGAATGAATGAATGAGGAGACTCAGGAGATGCTCTGTAGTTTAGGCTCTTTAGGGAACCTTCTTTTTTTATTTTTCAGGGTTTTGTGACTATGAACCTGAAAGATGTTATTCATGGTGAAATTAAGAATATTTGACTATTTAGACTGAGGTTTCACACAGATAATTGCAAGTTAAGAGGCACCATCTTAAGAGATGAAGAACTGGTTTTCGGGACTGAAACACAACAAACCACCCATCTCTTCCTTTCTTGGCCAGGTCGCTTATGCTTTTGATTCTCAGGATCTGAGTGATAAAACTCAGTTTCCTTTTTTCTACCGGATGGTCCCGAAAGAAGAAACCCAGTACCCAGGAATTGTCAAAATGCTGCTGCATTTCAGGTGGACAATGATTGGTCTCTTTGCAGTCGAGACCGACAACGGAAGTAGGTTCATGAGGATGTTGGCACCTGAGCTCATCAGGAATGGTATTTGTGTCATTTTTTCAGAAAGCCTATCACAAGTGAAAGCAAATTCTGCCCGAGTCCGTCCTGGTTCATTTCAAAGATGGCAAGAGGTCCATGTCTTTGTTTTTTGTGCCGAGATTAGTTCCTGGTTACAGGGAATACTCATATTGCAAGTTTCACTTGAAAGAGTGATGAAACCCAGTGAAGGGAAAGTCTGGATCACAACGGCGATGTGGGACATCACTTTTGAGTTAAAATATAGTAATCTACCTTTCCAGCACATCTATGGGTTATTTTCATTCTTTCTCAAGACAAAGAAAAAGCCAAATTATGGTGACGGTGTACTCGTTTTCTTTATGGAACAGTTGGTGGAGGAAGAATTTAATTGTTCTTATTCAAAGCATGCATTGTCTGTAAAAGGCTGGAAAAGATGCACAGGAAATGAAAAACTGGAGGCCCTGCCCCAAGAGGACATTGACCAAATCCACTCTCTAGACTCCTACATCACTTACAACACTGTTCAGGCTGTGGCACATGCCTTAGATGCTGCTTATTCATCCAGACCAAGGAGGAGAAGGGTGGAGGGTGGAGACAGGGTGGATGTTCAGAGGCTTCAGCCATGGCAGGTATGCCCTTTTCCATCACATTTACCCCTTCTGATCAGACAATCAATTGTACAATTCCAGAATCATTGCTTGGATTTAGAATATGAGGCACTGAGTGAAGTGTTGAAGACTTATGGGGGAAACCCAGTTGTGAAACTCCCGGGATTGCTCCCTATTTACCCCTTACACAGGCTTCAGAGGATGCAGCCTTGAATTTAGAATATGAGGCACTGAGGTGAAGTGTTGAAGACTTATGGGGGAAACCCAGTTGTGAAACTCCCGGTATTGCTCCCTTTTTTACCCCTTACACAGGCTTCAGAGGATGCAGCCCTTCTGGTAATGCCCCTGTCCCCATAATCACTTCAAGCCATCTTGCAAGAGCCCATATAAGTAGGGTAGAGAATCAATAGGCCTTTGCTTACATTCATCTAGATCCTTGTTTGTCTGTAGGATTTTGCATGTAGTTCCAGACTCTCATCGGGGTGTTTGAACTGGTGGGATTATTTTTCTCCGGTAAGCTAGAGAGGTCCTAAGGCCATCTCTGCTCAAAATCCCATGAATTGACTGACTGCAACACAGCCCCCTCCCAACAACATGCAGATGAGGTTGCAATATTCCCAACATAGAGATGCTCAGGTGCTGATCATCTTTGATATTAAACCTACCTTTTATCAGAAGTGGACAGAGGTTTTGTTCTGAAAGAGTTCTTTAAATCAACTTGTGCAATTCAATGCCTTGAATTCAGTTGCTCTCCCAAGCACAAGCTACGCATTTCTATTTACAACGTGATCCTCTGTGAGACTACTCTGAAAGAAATCCTATGGAGCACAGTTGAATTAGCCCCCAGGGAAGTGTGTGTAGGTTTCCAGCCCCTGTGGCATCACTGACAATGATGAATGCTTCCTGAAAGATGCCCATGAAGGGCTGTCCTCCCTTTGCCTAAGGGTAAGTCCAGGCCCAGATCCAAGAACAAGGGTATATGTCTAATGTAATCTGCTCAGCAAACTCCTCAAGCAGACAAAGGGACTTGAGGAAGGAAATCAGGTCCCTTGTGAATGTGAAGCGACCCACCCAGATGTTTGAGTATGGAACAAGCCCTGGGAGATTCAAGCATGAAATGGGCAGAATTGAGAGATGAAAGGTGGAACTGAAATCTCAAATGTGGCTTCTTGTTTCTTCATTGCTGGTGCTTTCTCCGCCATTCTAGCTTCAACCTTTCTTGAGCAACTTCCAGTTTTACAATAATTCTTTGGATGGAATGTATTTGGACGAGAACGGAGACATCGCAGCCAACTTTGACATTGTGAACTGGGTGAAGTTTCCCAATAGGTCTGTTGTTAGAGTGAAACTTGGGAGTATAGAAAGACGGGAATCCGCAAGCCTCAAAGTCACCATTGATCAGGATGCCATTGTGTGGCCTCAATGGCTCAACCAGGTGAAGGAAATCATTCCTTTCATGTCACAGTATTTGTTTATCATCTCCTAACCTCTATTTAACAGGTACATTTAATCAAGGCAATACATGACGTTGGGAAGCAACATGCCATTCCTTCAGTTGCACAGGCTTAACCTCTAGTATGGCATCAAGTTGAATTCTGGAAGCTCTTTTGGGATGTCTCCAACTCTATCCCTCCTTTCGACAGATGAATGAGCCCTAACACATTTTCCTTGCTGTTCCTTACCGTTCTGCTTAGGCTCTGCCTCATTCCAGGTGTGTGGAAAGCTGTCTCCCTGGATTCTTCAAGGTGGTTCAGGAAGGAAAGCTCGCTTGCTGCTACGACTGTGTTCCCTGTATGAGAGGGACCATCTCCACACAGGAAGGTAGGTGGCTCTGCAGGAAAATGCCACTGCTGGGGAGGAGGTCAACGATCCACACAGACATTTTCTCTGAAATTTCTCCCTATAGGATTTCTACATTTGGTCCTATCCTGAAATATCCTCTGTCTGTCTGTCTGTCTGTCTGTCTGTCTGTCTGTCTGTCTGTTATCTATCTATCTATCTCATCTATCTACAAGAATTGTCTACCGCTCGATATCTAAAGGAGATTCTGGAGTGCTCAACATAAAAAGGCTAATCAATAAAAAGATTAAAGATTAAAATACCATATTGAAATTATCCTTTGAAAAGCACAAAGCCAGCAGCAGGTCAGTTAACAAATGTCTCCAAGAAAAGAGCTTTTTTCAGGAGGCATCAGAAGCAACACAGTGACCTAGAGGGGCAGGGAGTTCCAAAGAAAGGGGGCCACCAAGCTGAAGGCTCTTCTCCGGGTGGGCCATAGGTCCATGTGGGTCACACAACATAAGTTTGGAGGATGGACGGTGAGAGATGGGATGGTGACTCCATATGCTTTCTTGGAAGCTTTTAAGTTGTTTTTTTAAAAATGTAAACCTGGATCCTTCCTTGCAATATCGATAATTCATTTCACAAAGTGAGTCTCAAGCCATGATGTCATAAGACGGACCTCTCCCTGCAGTTTGGTGGTTGAGACAGTGTATGATATGTTCCACCAGCCTAGATGTGTCTAGGGATGGCGGAGAATTCCGCTACGGATTTTGGTGAGGCCGAATGCACTGGCATTTTGCCCCCTGAAATCCATGGCAGAATGGCCTGCCCCCCGCCCCCTGTGGATCCCCCCCGGGATGAGGCTTACCTGGGGTGGATGTTCCAGATGGCGGCGGCTCAAGTGGAGGCTGCGGTGGCGGCTGGTCTTCCAACCGGCTGCCGTGGCCGCCCTTTGCAGTCTGGTCTTTTTTTTTTCACCCAGACAAGATAGGCTATGTAAAGACTACACAAATAGCGGCTGTTAGAGCGGCCGCCATTTGCGTTCCTTATTTTTTGCCGTTTTAGTCTATGTAAATATTTATGTAGATTAAAATGGCGAAAAATAAGGAACGCTAATGGTGGCCGCTGTAGCCACCACCATTTGCGTGTGCATTTTTTTTTTTACTCTGCCGTGATAGGCTATGTAAGTATTTACGTAGCCTATCATGGTTAAATACAGGGACGCAAACAGCGGCGGCTACGGCTACCCCCATTTATGTCCCTGCTGCCCAGTGGCTGGATGTCTGGCTGCGGGCGGAGCAGGCTGGTGGCTCCGCAGAATCCCCACGGAGCAGAGCCGGCCGGGCAGGACTCCGGGGGGAGGGATGGAGCGCCTCCCCCCCCACCGTGAAGCAGATCCGCAACACGGTAAGTGACTTTTGTACATCCCTAGATGTGTCTTCTCTATGTCACATCACATGCACATGCTCCATGGTTAATACTGTTATGTTCACCCCTCATCTCTGAGCAGTGGGATATGCCAGGGACGGAATGTATTCCAGTGTTTGGTTTCCTTTGAAAGGAGGTCAGTGGAGGCTTAGTGGCATTTTCCAACATACGTATTTAAAAGACATGAGAGGAGGTATGGCGGATTAGGTCAAGGTTTTCTTTAGTCCAGTATTCTGTTGCCAGACAGGCTAATGTGAAGCACATAAGGAGGACATGACCGCAATAGCACCCTTCCACTCACGTTGCCCTAAAATGGGTATATAGAGCCATGCTGCTTCTGACACCTAAAGGAATATGCTGCCATCATGACTAGGACCCCCTGAAAGCCTTTCCTCCATTTCTTTTTCTAATCCTCTTTTGTTTGAAGCTGTCAATCTTGTTGGCCATCACTACACCTTTTCTCAGCAAATTCCATACTTGAACTATGCATGTGTGAAGATGTAATCCCTTTTAACTGTCTGGAATCTTCCTCTGTTCAGATGCACAGTTGTTTGACCGAATATTAGGCTGCAGTGAAAAAAGGGGTTGAAAAAATGGCCAGGGGAGAAAAAGAAAATCTGACCACATTTGGTTGTTCTGTTTGGAACTGTGGCTTAAACGGAGGTCTTTCTCTTACCACTTCTGATGGACCATCAGAATGGGCACTTTACCAGATCTCTGTCTCTTCATTCTCACACCTGTGCATCCATTTGGAAATTTTCCCCCTGTTTCTTTGTTTTTCCCTCTTCTCTTGTTCATGGGCTTTGTAGTTTCACACAATTCATGTCACCTTTTGTACAATAAATGGCACAGAGAATATTGTTTATTACCACAGTTGGGTGTTAGTATTCTTTTGGTGATATTCTGCAACTCTTGATGGCCATTTCCATTCAAGCACTCCAGGTCAGAACTCAGCCAGGGATTCTTCGCAACTTCATCCATCTCGCTAATCCTAAATTGGGAGGCACCACAGATGCATGTCCCTGGGACGTCATGAAACAAATCACCCCATAGAGAAGGTGCATGTCTTGCAGCACAGCCAATGCTGTGAGGTGCTGGGCAAGTCCCCTGCTGCCCACATCCCCTGCTGTAATCTCCTATCACAGATCGTAGATACCAATAGGGATTCTTCCAAGAGAGAAGGATAAGCCCCATACGAAAATAATCCATGAAGGTCTTATGGGTGAAGTGGGAAAACTTCACAGGCCATATTGGGCTTGCAGGCCAGATATTCCACATTTCTAGATTAAAGTCGTATTTAAAGATGGATTCTAAACACAGGAATCACCACATGCAGCTTGCTGACATGGGAGAATTATGAATCCCAGCAGGTTTGACTGTGCCCTGCATGAAATTAATGTGTGCTGCCTATAACACTGAAAAAAAAACTTTGATGGAATATAAAGGAACAGTGATTGCTAAGGATGTAAGGGAAATGCTCCTCTTGTTCTCTCCAGATGCAGAGCATTGCACCAAGTGTCCAGACGATCAGCATCCAAACAAGGACCGAGACCAATGCATCCCCAAGAGATTAACCTTCCTGTCCTACAGTGAAATGTTGGGGAGCATCCTGGCTTCCTTTGCCTTGTTCCTGTCCTTAATCACAGGCTTTGTGTTAGGAATCTTCCTTAAATACCTGGAAACCCCAATAGTCAAAGCCAACAACCGGGACCTTTCCTACATCCTCCTCATCACCCTCCTGCTTTCCTTCTTGTCCTCCTTATTATTCATTGGCCGGCAAAGGATAGTGACCTGCCTCCTCCGACAAACGGCCTTCAGCATCATCTTCTCAGTTGCCATCTCTTCTCTCTTGGCCAAAACAATCACTGTGGTGCTGGCCTTCTTGGCCACCAAGCCAGGGAACAGGGTGCAGAATTTGCTGGGAAAGAGTTTGGCCAGCTGTGTTGTCATTTCCTGTTCCAGTGTCCAAGTTGTCATTTCCACCATCTGGCTGGGCACCTCTCCACCCTTCCCAGAGTCTGACATGGGTTCACAGGCAGGACAGATCATCCTGCAATGCAACGAAGGGTCTGTCGCCATGTTTTACACTGCCCTTGGCTACATGGGCTTCCTGGCTGCCGTCTGCTTCACGGTGGCTTTCCTAGCCAGGAAGCTGCCTGGGGCCTTCAATGAAGCCAAGCTGATCACCTTCAGCATGCTGGTCTTCTGCAGTGTCTGGGTGTCTTTTGTGCCCACTTACCTGAGCACCAAGGGGAAATACATGGTAGCCGTGCAGGTCTTCTCTATCTTGGCCTCCAGTGCTGGGTTACTGGGCTGCATTTTTCTTCCCAAGTGTTACATTATTATTCTGAGGCCTCATCTGAATACAAAAGAGCATCTCATGATGAAAAGCAAAGAATAAATCCGATGCATCTTTTTACCAAACACCTGGATATTCTACTTTTATGCAATAGTGTGTATTTGGAAAAACGGGCTTCTTTCCATCTTTCCAGAAAAGCAAACAAGGAGACATTGTTGCCATTTTTATCTTGCTAGGAATGGATTTTATGTTTACTTTAGTACTCTCATTTTTATTGCTTCCTGCTTTTAACTTCTCTTGAAATCCTACCAATGTAAAATGCAATGGTGGGGGGAGGGACTTCTCAGGCTGGTGATATGGTTTGTATGAGGTGTTCCGGTCAACAGTCTAGCTGCTGCATTTTGTGCTAGCTGCAACTTCTGAGTCATGTTCAAGGGCAGCCCCACCTAAAGTGCATTATAGTAGTCTAATTGGGAAGTTACCAGCTCATGGAGTACTGTGGCTAGGTTACCCCTGTCGAAGAAAGGCCATAGCTGGCAGATCAGCTGAAGGTGGACCCAAGTACCCCAGGCCACAGAGTCCACCAGGGGCTCCAGTGACAGGGATGGGTCTAGGAGTACTCCCAAACGATGCCCCTGCTTCTTGAGGGGGAGTGCAAGCCCATGCAGGACAGATTGCTTACCAATTCCCAGACTCGGGAACCACCAATCCACAGAGCTTCTGGCTTGTCAGGATTTAGCTTCAGTTTATTGGTGCTCATCCAGTTCATTATAGCCTGTAGGCACTGGTCCAGCACCTTCACTGCCTCCAACGACAAGGAGAAATTGAGCTGGGTTTCATCAGTGTACTGGTGACACCCCACCCCAGAACTCCTAATGACCTCTCCCAACAGCTTCATATAGATGTTGAACAGCATGGGGGATAGAAAAGAACCCTGTGCCCCCCCCAGTTTAAAAGCCATGGGGTAGGACAAGAATCCCCCAATACCACTCCCTGGAATCAGCCCTGCAGGTAGGAGCAGAACGTCCGAGTCGTCTCCAAGTCATAGTAGCACAGTGACCCCAACTCCCATCCTGCAAAGCCGATCCAGTAAGACACCATGATCAATGGTGTCAAAAGCCACTGAGAGACCCAGGAAGATCAACAGGGTAGCACTGCCCCTGTCTTTCACCCGGAGTAGGTCTTCAGTCATAGCAACCAAGGCCATTTCAATGCTGTACCCTGGCCTGAAACCAGACTGAAATGGGTCCAGATAATCACTTTCCTCCAGGAAGGTCTGAAGCTGCCCAGCCACCACGTGCTCCAGCACCTTGCCCACAAAGGGGATATTGGCAACGGGGTGATAGTTCTCACACACCTCTGGGTCCAGGGAGGGCCTCTTCAGGAGAGGGCGCACTACAGCTTCTTTCAAGGCAGCAGGAACCACGCCCTGACAGAACGAAGCATTTACCTCTCCCTGGACCCACCCAGCCAATCCAACCTTGCTAGATCGTATAAGCCAAGAAGGGCAAGGGTCAAGTTTACATGTGGTGGGCCAGACTGATTCAAGCATCTTGTCCACATCATCATGCTGCAACAACTGGAAATGATCCTAGGAAACACAACCAGATGGAACGCTGGACATCTCCCCAGACTCTGCAATAAGTGTGGCGTCAAGTTCTGAGTGAATATAAGTGACTTTCTCCTCGAAGTGCCTAGCAAATTTATCTGAGCAGATGACCGAGGGTTCCAACTCCACTTTCTGTGAGCCTGCCTGCGCAAGATCCCAACAGTCCCTTCACCACTCAGAACAATTCTACTCGGTGACAGTTTGAGGATTTAATAATAGATTAATAATAAGATTTATTTTTGTCATCCTCACTGCTGCATAATAGGCACTGTGAAGATTCTTTGCTAATTGTCAATCATACGTGCTCCAAGACCTGCACCACCTGCACTCTAGTCATCGTCCAGACTGTTTCATTGCCTGTAGTCCTTCTGTAAACCAAGGTGAATTATGGGCATTAAAGTGCTGGAGTGGGCGCTTGTGAGTGATTATATCGAAGGTCCTTCCCGTCTCACCATTCCACAGTGAGTGAGACCAGAGCCTCAACACTGAGCGTGTTAGCGTTGCCCTTATTTTCGTCGTAGTGTACGTAAATCTTTACGTAGACTACAGGGACCAAATAAGGAATGAAAATGGCGGCGCCCCATGGGGGCCGCCATTTGCGTACGTGCTTTTTTTTTTTTTCAAAGTCACCCGTGATAGGCTACGTAACTGTTAACATAGCCTATCACGGCTGACTTTGCAAATCTAGCCATGATAAGCTGCGTAAATCGTTACGTAGCCTATCAAGTTTTGTTTTTTTTACTTTCGTACTTTGCGGCCGGGGAGACGGGGCGCTTCTCCCCAGCCTGAATTTTGGCCGGGTGAGGCGGGGAGCCTCTCCCCCAGGCCTGAATGTCAGCCAGGCGAGGCGGGGTGCCTCCCTCCCCGGCCTGAACTTCAGGGGGAGAACCGAAGCGCCTCCCCACACCACGAAGCAAAGCTGCGAAAAGGTAAGTGACTTTCTTACATCCCTACCATGAAGTCCCGAGCAGGCCCTGTCAGGATAGCCTCGGCGTGGATGTTGAAGCCTCCCAGAACCACTGTCCAAGGGTTCTCCAACACCACCTCTGAGAACATCTCAGCCAGCTCAGGCAGGGAGACTGCTTGGCAGAGGGGTGGGCGGTACACCAGCAGCATACCTGTTCTGTCTCTTTGGCCCAACACAAGGTGCAGATCCTCAAAGCCTGTGCTAGGATGGATCAGTTTCATCATGAGGGAGATGGAATCCTTATGGACAACAGCAGCTCCTCCCCCCACCCTGGCCCTCCAATCTAGGATGGTGCTGAACTGAGTACCCAGGCGGACAAAGCTGAGACAGACAGATCCATCCAGCCCAGCGCACCCACCCCAGTCTCAGCAATGCACACCAGGTCAGCCCCTTCATCCGCAATCAAATCATGGATAATATTTGTGTTATTATGGACTGATGTGGCATTCAAAAGCAGCACCAACAGATTAGAGGGTGGGGTGATAGGGCAACCTAGATTTTGAGGTATGGGGGAAGAACTGAAAGATGGGACAGATTTCAAATATCTGTCCCGCCTTTCCCTTACCTGACACATCCAACCCCCAATGCCATACCTCCCTCTGCCCGAGATTACTTCAACAGGGGCACCCTGTTTCTCCCCGTTCCCCTGGGATTCATCTAAGTACATGTACACCTCTAAAATGATAGAAAACTAATGCCAAAAGGCCAGTACAGCCAGACAACAAGCCAGGCCAGTAAAAACTGAAGGAGCAACCTAAAATTAACATGAGCCTACTCCCCCTCCCAGCTCAAGCACACCACACATTTACGCTGCATCAGGCTGTCATCCAGGTCATGGCTAGCCTCTCACACTAGCCGATTGCCCCCACCCCTCAGCTCTCAGCTAAGGGATGGATGGGACTTAGCCTCCCCAGCTATCCCACACTCTCCCCATGGGATAGCTCACTCGCCCAAAACATGCATACACTCAATTGCTCAAAGGAGGAGGGGAGGGACCTGAGCCCTCATCACTCCCCAAAGGAGCAACCCAACAGGCCTGGACCCCACCAGTGGCACACCCACCACCTGAGCCAGCCAACCTATATAGCTCCTTCCAAGAAGGGACAGGTGGAGGTGGCCAGCAACAGCTGATATCCCTCTGGGTGAAAAACGGGGGGGGGGGGAGTGATTGTAACACTCCTGGTGAGAGATGGACTCTTCATGACCCTGCCAAAGTCTCTCTGAATGACTGGGAAATAGTTTGCTGGTGGGGTAGCAAGCTTGATGTTGTTTCCGTGATCCTGCCCTGATGAAACCGCTACTGTTTCTTTTGCCCCTCCCTTTTTTAGCAGCTCACCCAATATCCCTGGAGATTCAACTCATTGCCACCCCGCTGCCTTGAGCTCTCAGGATAGGACAAGAGACGATTCTGTCAAAATATTGAATGGGTAGAGAAACCTAAGGAGCTTGGGAGGACAGAAAGTCCATGATGGAGGAGCAATCCCTTTATGGTCCCTGCCAGGTTCAGGTCAGCCAGGCCTGAAAGGGGGAGAGAGGGGGGAGGGGCTTTACCTCCCTCTCTCTCTCTCTCTCTCTTTTTCTTTTCTCCTCGGTGAATTTTTTTTGTTAGGTCTTTGGCCTTCAATTGTTTACAATGGGAGAGAAGTTAACCGCCCTGGATCCAAGGCTGGCCCAATTTCTTCCCTGTGTCCATCCGTAAAGGCAATGAATAGGCTTTAGATCCAGTGGAGGAATGGCTAATTTCAGCTTATACATATCCAAAAGTATAATCAGCAGCATAGTCGATCAAGAAAATTAAGTGGAGAATGCCTGGGTGTAAAGGAATGTCTTTAGCATTCCAAAAATTACGTAAATAAATACATACCAACAAACGTAATTCCTGTACCCATCCTTCTCCATGAGTCTGCATAACTTCCGTATGAATCACTACTTTTCATTGCCCGTTGCCATCTTCACGTAGGGATGTACGAATTGTGTTCCTTCCGTGCCGCTTGACTTCCGCAGTTTTCGTCCAGTTCTCCGTCCCGCTGTTCACACGCCCCCAGAATTCTCCTCTTTACTTCCCGCTCCAAAAATTACATAAATACATACCAACAAACATAATTCCTTCACCCATCCTTCTCCATGTGTCTGCATAACTTCTGTAAGAATCACTATTTTTCATAAATGTTTACATATTATTTTCCCTCCCCTGCCATGCAGTAATTCCTTTCAGCAAAAACACTTCCTCTTCCTTGTAGGAACTTCCCAAAAGAAGGCTGTCGTAGGAGTGCCTGAGAGATAAACTGTTTGTTTAAAAGCAACACTGTTTTAAAGAAAGGAAAAAACTTTTTAAATGGCCATGCCAGTCCAGGAGCCCCGCATGCTGTATTATTCTCCCTGCTAAGCTTGATATTTCCACATCCAGCGTTGTTGTTGATGTTGTGAGGTTAAAATGGAGAGGAGAGCCAACTATTTGCATGTCTACTCAGAAGTAAGTTTTATTGAGTTCAGTGGGACTTACTCCTACACATGTCAGCACCCCACTTGCCCCCAGCTCTGCTTTGTATTTCCACATCCAGCTCATTATCAAACCTCCTGTTAGTTATCTCAGAAGACCCTTGGGTGAATGGGGTGGGGTTTCCCAAGGAAACAGCTGGATTGGGGGAGAAGCTCCCCTCACACACATAATGGAAGAACGTAGTTCTTCACATTCCCTGCTATGTTTATTCCTCATTTTGTCCGTTCCCTGAGCATGTGCGGAGTGTGCTTTTTATTCAAACAAAGAGAAGCTTGCTAATCTTTCCCCTCATGCTGCATTTGTACAAGTGTAACTGCTTCAGAAAGACCCTTCCATTAAACTGTCTCTTTTTCATGAGTTTCATAACAGCAGTGTGGTGTAGTGGTTGGACAGCCAGTGTAGACTAGGGGTTAGAGTGTTGGACTGGGATTTGGGAGATGGGGGGTTCTAGCCCCCACTTGGCTATGGAAGCTCACTGGGTGACTTTGGGCTGGTCTCAACCACACACATTGTTCATGTGTTCTTTCTGAAGCAGTTACACTGAACCAGTTATTATCGTAATATTACTATCCTTCCGATTACGAATTATACTGTGTATTTATTTACAATTTATTTATTTGCAAAAAACAACAACAAAGCTGCATGATTGCTGGCTCCGCAGGACCTTGGGGTGCTGCTTCACAGAGGATTTTGTGGCACGGACTGAAGGGAATTCGATCCCATTTCAGTCCGTGGCAGAATTCTCTGACATCCCTATCTTCATGGTCTGAAAAGAAAGGAAGGGACTCGGGATTCTTGATGTATCAAACCCAGGCAATCCATACACAGGGGCCCAACACCGGACAAGGAATGGGGATGATTCCTGGAAAGACCCCATCAGGAAATCAAAGGATAAAGTCTTGGATGGCCTAAACAAACCCACCCCCATACAGAGTCCAACTTGGAATATTTTTTTTCTTCTTTTTTATAACTCCAGGCTACATGTTATAAAACATGTATCAAGGTCAAGGGAAGAGTAAACTCCCGTGCCACTGCTTTTGCATTGGCAACTCCACACTGCATGGGTCCAGGCAGAAGGAAGTCCAAAAGTCATAGATGAAACCGAGCCTGCCAGGATGCTGGGCTGATGACAAACGGAGACACACGGTCCACAGCAATTGAGAGCTGCAGTCTGAGAGCTGAAGCCTCACTGCAAGGAAGGAGGGGTGCAGGCTTTACAAGTGGCAGGTTGCCTCCCACCAACTGCACCTTCTTCCAACCTTGCAAAGGAAGGTTTTGGGAAGGCAGACGGCAGAACGTCTTCGTGGGGTGTTCGCCAGGCTATCTCTGGAACCTCGCACAGCACCGTGAAAAAGGGTGGGCGGCGGCAGCGGCTCAGGGAGCAACCAACAAAGCCAGGTGTGAGTGAGTCCATCCATCCCCCATACAATTAAAATTAGTAGAAGAAAAAGAATCACTTCCTAAATTATATAAATATTCAATGTTGTACTGGTCCACTGAATAAGGGAAATAGCTAATTTTATTTATTTATTTATTTATTTATTTATTTATTTCATTTCTATACCACCCAATAGCCGAAGCTCTCTGGGCAATTCACAAAAATTAAAACCAAACAATACACAATAAAACAATTTAAAATATATAGAACATTAAAACCACAATATAACAATACAACCACAATAAAACCTAGCAGCAGTGCAGAAGTTTAAAATACAGATTTAAAACAGCAAAGATAAAAATTTAGAAAGCTAAAATGCTAAAATGCCTGGGGAAATAAAACGGTCTTCACCCGGTGCCGAAAGGAATACAATGTAGGTGCCAGGCAAACCTCACTAGGGAGCTCATTCCAGAGCTGGGGTGCCACAGCAGAAAAAGCCCTCCTCCTAGTAGCCACCCACCTCACTTCCTTTGGCAGGGGCTCACGGAGAAGGGCTGCTGCTGATGATCTTAAGGTTGGGGCAGGCACATATGGGAGGAGGCGATCCTTCAGGTCACCTGGCCCCAAGCTGTTAAGGGCTTTGAATGTTAACACCAGCACTTTGAATCGGGCCCGGAAATGGACTGGCAGCCAGTGCAGCTGGAAAAGTACTGGCGTAATATGAGCTCGCAGGCCAGTCCCTGTTAATAATCTTGCTGCTCTATTTTGCACCAGCTGAAGTTTCCGGACCATTTTCAAAGGCAGCCCCACGTATAACACATTGCAGTAATCCAGACGAGATGTTATCAGAGCATGGATAACTGTAGCTAGGCTCTCTCTGTCCAGAAAAGTGCGTAGTTGGTATACCAGCCTAAGCTGATAAAAAGTGCTCCGTGCCACTGAATTCACCTGTGCCTCAAGTGACAGTTCTGGATCCAAGAGCACCCCCAAACTATGAACCTGATACTTCAGGGGGAGTGCAACCCCCTCCAGAACAGGTTAAATATCACCTAGCCGGGCAGACGAACCACCCACTAACAGTACCTCCATCTTGTCTGGATTGAGTTTCAGTTTATTAGCCCTCATCCAGTCCATTACCATGCCCAGGCCCTGATTCAGAACAGCCACTGCCTCACCTGCTTTTGATGAGAAAGAGAGGTAGAGCTGGGTGTCATCTGCATATTGATGGCACCTCAGCCCAAACCTCCGGATAACCTCCCCCAGCGGTTTCATGTAGATGTTCAACAGCATGGGGGATAAAATAGAGCCCTGTGGAACCCCATGGTACAATTGCCATGGCACAGAGCAATAATCCCCCAGCACCACCTTCTGGAATCGGCCATCCAAGTAGGAGCGGAACCACTGTAGTGCAGTGCCTCCTACTCCTAACCCAGACAACCTATCCAGAAGGATACCATGGTCGATGGTATCAAAAGCTGCTGAGAGGTCCAGGAGAATCAACAGGGTCGCACTCCCCCTGTCCCTCTCCTGGCAGAGGTCATCCCACAGGGCGACCAAGGCAGTTTCTGCTCCAAAACCAGGCCTGAAGCCTGATTGAAATGGATCTAGATAATCCGTTTCATTCAACAGTGCCTGGAGTGTCCTACGACCACCCGCTCAAGCACCTTGCCCAGGAAGGGGATGTTGGCCACTGGCCTATAATTGTTAACATCCTCTGGGTCCAGGTTAGGCTTTTTCAGGAGTGGTCTAATTACCGCCTCTTTTAAAGCGGCAGGCACCACTCCCTCTCTCAAGGAGGAATTGACAACCTCCTAGACCCAGCCGGAAAACCCCTCCTTGTTTGATTTAATAAGCCATGAAGGGCAAGGATCAAGCACACAAGTGGTCTATCGGACTTGGCCAAGCACCTTGTCTGTATCCTCAGGCCTCAGTAACTGAAACTCATCCAATAAAAGTGGACCAGACGGTGCTCTGAACCCTCTACCAATGGAACTGCATTAATGGTGGTGTCCAATTCATGACGAATCTGAGTGACTTTATCCTCAAAGTGCTGTGCAAACTTGTCACAGCGTGCTACCGAGGGTTCCACCATTTCTCTCCCTGGCCCAGAATGTAACAGGCCTCGAACCACTTGGAAAAGCTCTGCTGGACGACACTGAGAAGATGTAATGCTGGTGGAAATGAACTGTCTCTTTGCCACCCTCACCGTCACAGAGTAGGCTCGATAGTGGGCTCTTACCTGTGTTTGGTCAGACTCAGCATGAGTTTTCCTCCACCTGCGTTCTAGCTGTCTCCCCTCTTGCTTCATTGCCCTCAGCTCAGGTGTATACCAAGGAGCTGGCCAGGCTCTGCTCAGAGGGAGAGCGCGCTTGGGCGCGATCGTGTCAACCGCCCGAGTCATCTCTGCATTCCACAGAGCGACCTGGGCTTCGACAGGAGCACCAGCCATACCAGCAGGAAAATCCCCCAGAGCCCTCTGGAATCCATCGGAATCCATTAACCTCCCGGGGCGGACCATTTTAATAGGTCCCCCACCCTTGCAGAGGGGAAAGGCCGCCAGAAGTCTAAACCTCAGCAGGAAGTGATCTGTCCATGACAAAGGGAAGATGTTAATTCCTCCACTTTCAGATCACAATCCTCCTGCCCAGGCGAGAAAACCAGATCAAGCGTGTCTCCTTTTATATGCGTTGGGCCGATGACATGTTGGGACAGCCCCAAGATTGTCATGGCGGCCATGAAGTCCTGAGCCACCTTGGATACAGCCGCCCCGGCAGCTAAGTATATTATACACTGATTTATCTTTATTTTCCACTTATACATAAATGAAATTGGAGACCACTGCGGTCCCTGTTTCCTATGGATTCAAGAACACACCCATAACTTCCAGTAACTCCAGAGTGGCACCAAGGGGTGTACAAAACCCTTCTTAGGGGAGGTGATGAGTTCCTCCCCCCCAGAATCCTGCCCGGCCAGCTGCGCTCCGCTCAGTAGCCAGGCTGTGGAGCTGCCACTTACGAAATTACGAAAGTCACTTACCTTTTTGAAGGGTGACATTCGTGGTGGGGGGGAGGCGCTCCGTCCCTCCCCCCAAAATTCTGGCCGGCCAGCTCCGCTCCGCAGGGATTCTGCAGAGCCGCCAGCTGGCTCCGCCAGCGGCCGGACATCTGGCTGCTGGCTAGCACGGACGCAAATTGCGGCAGCCATAGCCGCCGCCGTTTGCGTCCCTGCAGTCAGCCATGATAGGCTACGTAAATGTTTACGTAGCCTATCACGGCTGATTTAAAAAAAAAAACAACCGCGCGTGCGCTATCTATGCTATTTGCGTTTCCCTTATTTTTGCCGTCTTAGTCTACATAAATGTTTACGTAGACTAAGACGTGCCAAAATAAGGAACGCAAATGGCGGCGCCCATGGGCGCTGCCATTTGCTTACGCGCTTTTTTTGTTTTTTGTTTTAATCAGCCGTGATAGGCTACGTAAACATTTACGTAGCCTATCACGGTGTTTTTAAAAAATCTAGCTGTGATAGGCTACGTAAATCTTTACATAGCCTATCACGTTTTTGTTTTGTTTTTTTACTGGAAATGGCAGCGGCGGCAGCTGGTCAGAAGACCAGCCGCCGCAGCCGCCGCCGCCACACCGCCGCCACACTGCTGCTGGAGCCGCTGCCGCCAGGAAGATCCGCCCAAGGTGAGTCCCATCCCGGGGGGGGGGGGCGGGGGGGCAGAACTTTCCGCCACCCGAGATCCGTGGTGGAATTCTCCGTCATCCATGGAAGCAAATGGCGGCCCACGTAGGGGACGCCATTTGTGTCCCTATGCAAGCCCGTAACCAACTGATGGGTTGGTTAATCCTCAGAGGAAAAATGCTTCTCAATTTAGGAGATGCAATCTCACAAGGGTGCTTTTGGAGTCAGCTCTAAGCCTGGCTGTATTAAGAAGTAGCACTCTTAGAGCGATGTGGCGGAGTTTTGTGCAGGAGCTATGGCTAGTCCTGAAGCTCCTTTTTGAATCAAGGTGCAGAGATGTTGGCCACCTTACCAAAGGGGCACCCCCTGCCCCTTTAATATCTCTCCTCTCTCTCCAATATAGATATAGATAAGATAGAGAGATATAATGGAACAGAGGCAATTAAATTGAGGTGGTAAAGAGAATTTAACATAATTTCAGAGGAACAATGGGAGTATGTGTGTTCAGCTATTGGTAGGCATGTATTTGATGTGACTTCTAGAGAAAACTTGGATAAATGAATTCACGTGGTATTATACAATGGCCAGGATGTCTGAGATATTTCCATTGGTAAGAGAGATGTGCTGGAGGCATAATTGTAGGGCGACCTTTGGCCAGATAGGGAGGCATTGTAATCTAGCTAAGGAATGTTGGAGGAAGATAATGAATGCCATCAGAGAAATTGCAGGCTATAATGAGTTCGAATAAAGCCCAACAATGATACTCTTGGGTGATCCTGAGAGAGATTTAGTGGTGATGGTGAGTCATATGTTAATAGCTGTAAGAATCCCCTTAGCAAAATCTTGGTGAACAGCACACAACTCCAGTGCAATGGAAGGAGAAGGAGAAGGAGAAGGAGAAGGAGAAGGAGAAGGAGAAGAAGAAGAAGAAGAAGAAGAAGAAGAAGAAGAAGAGGAAGACAACTATCATGGTGATAATGTAAATAACAAGGTATAAGTTGGTCCTTTCTTCTTTTCTAGCCAATAACTTACCCATTAGGTAATGGTCAGGCACTGTGCACGCGGTGCTTAGTTATATATCTGGTCATGTACTCTTCCCCTTCATGGATCACTGCCTTGTTGTGGCGAAGGGTCTTGCGTAACTCAGTGAAGCCATAAGCTATGCCATGCAGGGCCACCCAAGATGGACAAGTCATGAGAGTTCTGACAAAATGTAGTCCACTGGAGAAGGAAATGGCAACCCACTCCAGTATTCTCGCCAAGAAAACCCCATGGAACGCATCACAAGGCTAAAAGATATGACGCCAGAAGATGAGCCCCTCAGGTCGGAAGGTGTCCAATATACTACTGGGGAAGAGCAGAGGGTATTTCCAAGTAGCGCCAGAAAGAGTGAAGCGGCTGGGCCAAAGCCGAAAGGACACTCAGCTTTGGATGTGTCTGGTGGTGAAAAGAAAGTCCGATGCTGTAAAGAATAATATTGTTTAGGAACCTGGAATGTAAGATCAATGAATCAAGGTAAGCTGGAGGTGGTCAAACATGAGGTGGCAAGACTGAACATCGACCTCTTGGGAATCAGCGAACTAAAATGGACACGCATGGGCGAATTTAATTCAGGTGTCCATCATATCTACTACTGTGGGCAAGAATCCCTTAGAAGAAATGGAGTAGCACTCATAGTCAACAAAAGGGTGGGAAAAGCAGTACTGGGGTACAATCTCAAAAACGATAGAATGATCTCAGTACGAATCCAAGGCAAACCATTCAACATCACAGTAATTCAAGTCTATGCCCCAACCACTGAGGCCGAAGAAGCTGAGGTTGATCAGTTCTGTGAAGACCTACAACACCTTCTAGAACTAACACCAAAACAAGATGTCCTTTTTATCATAGGGGATTGGAATGCCAAAGTAGGAAGTCAAGAAATCACCGGGATAACAGGCAGGCATGGCCTTGGTGTACAAAAGGAAGCAGGACAAAAGCTAATAGAGTTTTGCCAAGAGAACACGCTGATCATAGCAAACACTCTTTTCCAACAGCACAAGAGGCGACTCTACACATGGACGTCACCAGATGGTCAATATCGAAATCAGATTGATTATGTCCTTTGCAGCCAAAGATGGAGAAGCTCCATACAGTCAGTCAAAACAAGACCTGGAGCTGACTGTGGCTCAGATCATGAGCTGCTTCTTGCAAAATTTCGGCTAAAATTGAAGAACGTCGGGAAAACCACTAAACCGTTCAGGTATGACCTAAATCATATCCCTGATGAATATACAGTGGAGGTGAGGAATAGATTTCAGGGATTAGACCTGATAGACAGAGTGCCTGAGGAACTATGGACGGAGGTCCGTAACATTGTTCAGGAGGCAGCAACGAAATCCATCCCAAAGAAAAAGAAATGCAAGAAAGCAAAGTGGCTGTCTGATGAGGCTTTACAAGTAGCTCACGAAAGAAGGGAAGCGAAAAGCAAGGGAGAAAGGGGAAGATATACCCAACTGAATGCAGAGTTCCAGAGAATAGCAAGGAGAGACAAGAAGGCCTTCTTAAATGAACAATGCAAAGAAATCGAGGAAAACAACAGAATGGGAAAGACTAGAGATCTCTTCAAGAAAATTGGAGATCTCAAGGGAACGTTTTGTGCAAAGACGGGCATGATAAAGGACAAAGAAGGCAGGGACCTAACAGAAGCAGATGAGATTAAGAAGAGGTGGCAAGAATACAAAGAAGAATTATACAGGAAAGATCTGAATGTCCCTGATAGCCATGATAGTGCGGTCACTGAACTTGAGCCGGACATCCTCGAGAGTGAAGTCAAGTGGGCCTTAGGAAGCATTAGTAACAACAAAGCTAGCGGAGATGACAGTATTCCAGCCGAGCTATTTAAAATCCTAAAAGATGATGCTGTTAAAGTGCTGCATTCAATATGCCAACAAATCTGGAACACTCAACAGTGGCCACAAGACTGGAAAAGGTCAGTTTACTTTCCAATTCCAAAGAAGGGCAACGCCAAAGAGTGTTCAAACTACCGCACAATTGCGCTCATTTCACATGCCAGCAAGGTGATGCTCAAAATCCTACAAGCTAGGCTTCAGCAGTATGCGAACCGAGAACTACCGGAAGTACAAGCTGGGTTTCGAAGAGGCAGAGGAACTAGAGATCAAATCGCCAACATTCGCTGCATCATGGAGAAAGCAAGAGAATTCCAGAAAAACGTCTATTTCTGCTTCATTGACTACACTAAAGCCTTTGATTGTGTGGATCACAACAAACTGTGGCAAATTCTGAAAGTGATGGGAGTACCAGACCACCTTACCTGTCTCCTGAGAAACCTGTACGAGGGTCAAGAAGCAACAGTAAGAACCACACATGGAACAACCGAGTGGTTCAAAATTGGGCAAGGAGTACGACAAGGCTGCATATTGTCACCCTGCTTATTTAACTTATATGCAGAGTACATCATGAGAAATGCTGGGTTGGATGAATCAGAGGTCGGAATTAAGATTGCTGGGAGAATTATCAACAACCTCCGATATGCAGACGATACCACCCTAATGGCAGAAAGCGAAGAGGATCTCAAGAGCCTCTTGTTGAGGGTGAAAGAGGAGAGTGCAAAAGCTGGTTTGAAACTCAACATTAAAAAAACGAAGATCATGGCATCTGGCCCCATCACTTCCTGGCATATAGAAGGGGAAGAAATGGCAGCAGTGACAGATTTTACTTTCTTGGGCTCCAAGATCACCGCAGACGGTGACTGTAGCCATGAAATTAAAAGACGCTTGCTCCTTGGGAGGAAAGCTATGGCCAACCTAGACAGCATAGTAAGAAGCAGAGACATCACCTTGCTTTTCCACTACAGTTGGTTTGCAGGCAAGTATTTTACCACAGTACTTCGGCCTGGAACTCTGTTTCTAAAGGTGCACGGAGACATTTTGTGTATGTTCATATTTCATTTTGCCCCAGTTTGCAAGTAATTCCATTTGTTGAATTATACTTGATGTTGTTTTGAGGTGAAAAATAAAATTTGATGGTACTTAGTGAAAACCAGTAAGCCACTAAAAAGGGGAACACAAATAGCGTACTCGGCACCATTTGCATTCCTGTTTCCCCTCGCCGTTTTAGCCTACGTAAATATTTATGTAAGCTATGACGGCGGGGAAAAAAAGGAACGCAAATAGCGTCCACTATGCTATTTGCGTTCCCCGAGGGAAACACAAATACTTATGTAGGCTAAAACGGCGAAAAATAGGGAACGCAAATGGCGGCCGCCATAGCCGCCATTTACCTATGCTGTTTTTTTTGGGGGGGGGCTTGCCGTGATATCCTACGTAAATACTTACGTAGCCTATCACAGCAGCTTCGCTGGATGCAAATGGCGGCTGCTACAGCGGCTGCCATTTGCTTCCGCAACAGCCAGTCCGCAGCTAGAACTCTGGCTGCGGACAGCCCTGGCCAGCGGCTCTGCGGAGCCGCCGCGGAGCGGAGCCGGCCCGGTGAGGATTCTGGAGGGAGGCACGGATCGCCTCCCCCCCACCGCGTATCCAAGCTGCGAAAAGGTAAGTGACTTTCATACATCTCTACCAGGGGGCCGCAAATGGGGTGAGTTCATCAGACTCCACCACTTTCCCCAACTCCCATCATCTCTCTAGAAATATTTGTGTGTGTGCGAAAAGGGTGGTGTGAATGCCTCATGTCTGTTCTCACTAGAAAGGGTGACACACCACGGTTCCGTTGATATGTCTGATGTGATACTAGGGATGTACGAAAGTCACTTACCTTTTTGCAGATTCTGTTCACGATGGGGGGGGCTCCGTCCCTCCCCCCGAATCCTCAACGGGGAGGGAGGCGATCCGGTCCTCCCCCCTGGAATCCTGCCCGGCTGGCTCTGCTCCGCGACAGCTCTGCGGAGCAGCCGGCCATGGCCGTCCACAGCTGGAGTTTCGGCCGCGGACTGGCTGGTGCAGATGCAAATGGTGGCTGCCATAGTGGCCACCATTTGCATCCAGCAAGGCTGCCTGATAGGCTATGTAAGTATTCATGTAGCCTATCATGGCAAGCCAATCAATTTTTTTAAAAAATGGCGTACGCAAATGGCGGTGGCTACAGCGGCCGCCATTTGCGTTCTTTATTTTTCTCCGTTTTAGCCTACTTAAATATTTACCTAGGCTATTACGGCAAAAAAAAGGGGAACGCAAATAGCGTAGTGGGTGCTATTCCTTCCGTGGAGGAATTCTCCACCATCCCTATGAGATACTTATCTGTTTGATGTGAACTACATGCACTGGAAATACTCAGTTCCTCTGTAATTTTTTGGGGGGGAGATAATCAACTGTGCTTTATTTGTTTATAACTTGTTTATAAAACACTGTAAATTCTCTTCTTTCATGCTGTATATTGTTCCAGTGGAGTTCTGTATGGCCCCTCGCTCCTTGTATGTTTTCATTGAGCATGAAGTCCCCTCACCCCATGCCCAGCTTGCCTGGCTGCGGGGGGCAGGATGTTGTGGGTCGGGGTGAAGGGCATGACAAGGTCAAAGGCCATCAGCCTTTGTTTTCTATGTCAAAGTGGGGCAGGGGGCGAGCCAGCCAATATTTAGGCCACATGGCCCCCTTTCTCCTTCATTCCGGCTTTTCTAGCCCCCTCCCTCCCACCCAGCATGCAGTGTGGGTTGTACTGGTTGTCCTATTGTGGGCTGAGTAGGAATTTTGGCTCTTAAAATTTTTTTGTTTTGTTTTGTAGCGGAATAGCGTCAACTGTCAAATTTACTTCAAAAGAGGAAAGATCCCTATAACAAAGGAATTGGTCAGAAAGAAGCTGAAAGGGAAAGTCTGTCAGAGAAATATGTCTGGACTCAAAATACAAAACTATAAGCACAGAAGCTCAGCTAGAACGTATCTTGGAGGACAGGAAAATCAGGACTGAGGCGAAGAGGAATCCAGGATGGATTATTGCAGTGCACTCTGAGTGAGTAGGGATGTACGAAAGTCACTTACCATTCCGTGGATTATGTTGATGGTGGGGGTGGGGGTGTTCCGTCCCTCCCCCCGGATTCCTCGACAAGGGGGGAGGTGATCCGTTCCTCCCCCCTTGGAATCCTCCACAGCCAGCTGTGCTCTGCGGCACCTCTGCGGAGCAGCCGGCCAGGCCCAGCCAGGCCAGAGCCGTCCGCAGCCAGATTTCCGTCCCTGGAGGTCTCTGGGGGAAAACAAAACAAAACAAAAAACCGCGGCCGCCACCATTTGTGTTCCTTATTTTTGGCCATCTTAATCTACGTAAATATTTACGTAGAATATGACGGTGAAAATAAAGGGAACACAAATAGTGTAGCGGGCACTATTTGCATCCCTGTTTGATTCACCATTTTAGCCTACGTAAATATTTACGTAGGCTAAAATGGCGAATCAAAAAGGGACGCAAATACAGGATCTCGGTTGCAGTATGGCACAATGAGTTGCCAACATACAAATTTCTGCTGAAAGAGTAGTACTGGCTACCTATATGCTCCCAGGCCAAGCGCAACGGGATGCTACTCGTGTAGAAGGTCCTAGATAGGGATGTACGAAAATCACTTACCTTTCAGGGATTATGTTGATGGTGGGGGGGGGAGGCCTTCCGTTCCTCCCCCCCCGCAGAATCCTGGCCAGCCGGCTGTGCTCCGCAGCGATTTTGCGGAGCTGCCGCCTGGCTTTGCCAGCATCCGGACATCCGGCCGCTGGCTAGCAAGGACGCAAAAGGCGGCGGCCATAGCCGCCGCCGTTTGCATCCCTGCAGTGAGCTGTGATAGGCTATGTAAATGCTTCCGTAGCCTATCACGTCTGACTTAAACAAAAACAAAAAACGCGCCTACGCAAATGGCGGTGGCGTTCCTTATTTTGGCACGTCTTAGTCTACGTAAACATTTACGTAGACTAAGACGGCAAAAATAAGGGGAACACAAATAGCGTAGAGCTTTGGAAGACCTTTGACTCTTGGCCTGTACTGAAATGTAATAAATAGATAAACGTAATGAAATGATGGCGTTGCCCCTGCACTCTGGACTACGCCTCCCCTGGAGACAAGGCATGCACCAACAATAGTGAGGTTTAGAAGCATGCTAAATACATTCCTTTCCACCCTAGCGGCCTCCACTTAATTTTCTTGATCGAATATGCTGCTGGTTATACTTTTGGAGATTTATATGCTACAATGGTTCATTCATCCATTGGATCTAAAGGCCAATCCTTACCTGGACAGACAGACCCAGGGAAGAAATTGGGCCAGGCTTGGATGTAGGGCAAGTATTTTCTCTCTCATTGGAAACAAATGATGGTGAACCAAATTAACAAAGGAAAAATCAGTGTGGAGGAAATAAAAGGAGAGAGAGGGAGGTAAAAGCCGCCCCCTCCACACCCCACCACCTTTCTCTCCTGCCTGACTTGAACCTGGAAGGAACTATGAAGTGTCTCTTCCTCTGTCATAGACTATCTGTCCTCTCAAGCTCCTAACATTTCTCTGCCCATTCAACATTGTGACAGAATCGTTGCCTGTCCTATCCTAAGAGCTCAAGGTGGGGTGAGAATGGGCTCATTATTCTCCCTTGTGAAGACAACAATCATTTTAATCAAGGATGCCATGAGTTGAATCTCCAGGGATATTTGGTGAGCTATGAAAGAAAGGGACAGGCAAAATAAACAGGAACAGTTTTTGCTCAGCTGCATTTACTTCAAACAATCACTCACTCAAGCTTTTATTGTTGCAACCAATGGTTACAACAAGCATACAAGAAACATAGATGAGTAAAAATCAGATAAAGCACATGTTACACAGTTTTAATCAGTTTGCAAAGTCAACCCCCCCCCAAAAAAAGCACCTCTGTAGCTTTGTGCTGCAAGTGTAAAATTGGCCAGTCCTAGGAGAATTGTCTTATTATGGCATGTAAACAAAATATTAGTTCCAACTGAGTCAGACAAGATTGACTTTTTCTCAAAACATGTATCTGAAGAACGAACTTAGAATGAATTTGAGAAAAGATAGAACAATAGAATAGGGATGTACAAAACCCCCCTAACATGGCTCCACTGGCTTCCGCTGCGGGGGGGACACGCTCCGTCCCTCCCCCCGGAATCCTGGCTGGCTGGCTCCGCTCCGCGGGGATTCCGCAGAGCCACAGACAGGCTCCGCCAGCAGCTGGACATCCGGCCACTGGCTAGCAGGGACGCAAATGGCGGCAGCCGTAGCCGCCGCCGTTTGCGTCCCTGTATTCAGCCATGATAGGCTACGTAAAGACTTACGTAGCCTATCACGTCTGGGTAAAAAAAAACAAAAAACCAGCATACGCAAATGGCGGTGGCTACAGCTGCTGCCATTTCCGTTCCCTATTTTTTGTTGTCTTAGTCTACGTAAATATTTATGTAGAGTAAGACGGCGAAACTAAGGGGGAATGCAAATAGCATCTGCTACGCTATTTGTGTTCCCCCCCTTAGTTTCACAGTCTTAGTCTACATAAATAATTACGTAGACTAAGACAACCAAAAATAGGGAATGCAAATGGCGGCGGCCGTAGCCGCCGCCATTTGCGTACGCTTTTTTTTTTTTTACCCAGACATGATAAGCTATGTAAGTCTTTATGTAGCCTATCATGAATGGGGGGGGGGAGACTGCAAATGACGGCGGCAGAAGCAGCCGGTCAGAAGACCGGCCGCTGCCACCACCTCCACCGAAGCCGCTGCCGGAGCTGCCGCCGTCCGGAACATCTGCCCCAGGTAAGTTTTGTCCCGGTGGAGATCCGCGGGGGGCGGGAGGGTGTCAGGCAGTTCCACCATGGAGTTCGGGGGGCCGAATGCAGTGGCATTCGGCCTTTCCGAGATCCATGGTGGAATTCTCTGACATCCTTACAATAGAACAGATAATGAGGCAGGCTCTCCAATTTTCCACTATGACAAGGGCGAAGTCTGGGGACATAAGGTGTTTTAGTAAAACGCCCTTCCAAAGCTGCCATTTTCATCTGCTGCATCCATAGTTATGTTAGAAGCTGATCTGAGATGATTAGAAATAAGCATCAAATATCTTTCACCTTCAAAATTAGTCTTGGTCTTAGCAAACCAGGGTGCTATGTTGTTACTGGAACCTGCAC
Organism: Heloderma suspectum; assembly: GCF_057233095.1. Taxonomy (NCBI): domain Eukaryota; kingdom Metazoa; phylum Chordata; class Lepidosauria; order Squamata; family Helodermatidae; genus Heloderma; species Heloderma suspectum. The sequence goes on from NC_139459.1 coordinate 398,747,380, forward strand.
GAAGATCCCATTGGATACAAACACTACAAACCCTCCCCTTAAAGACCACTTTACTGTGGTCTGTATTTTAGGGATGGGGGAGAATTTCTCCCCAAATCTTTGGGGGGCTGAGTGCCAATGCATTCGGCCCCTCGAAATCGGCGGTGAAATTCTCCGCCAGCCCCCCGCCCCCCCCCCGGGATGGGACTTAACTTTGCCGAATGTCCCTCTAGGCGGCGGGTCCCGGCGGCGGTTCGGCGGCGGTTCGTCTGGGGCGCAGGCGGCAGCCGGTCTTTCGACTGGCTGCTGCCGCGGCCATTACATTAAAATAATATATTTTCAAACTCAGCCGTGATAGGCTATGTAAATCGTTACGTAGCCTATCACGGGTGACTTTGAAAAAAAAAAGCGTATGCAAATGGTGGCGGCCCATGGGCGCCGCCATTTGCGTTCCTTATTTAGCACGTCTAGTCTACTTAAAGATTTACGCAGACTAAGGCGAAAATAAGGGCAACGCTATTTGCGTTGCCCTTATTTTCGCCGTAGTCTACGTAAATCAAAATAAGGAACGCCGTAGTCTACGTAAATCAAAATAAGTCAAAATAAGGAACTCAAATGGCAGCGCCCATGGGCCGCCGCCATTTGTGTATGCGCTTTTTTTTTTTCATAGTCACCTGTGATAGGCTACGTGATGATTTACGTAGCCTATCACGGCTGACTTTGAAAATCTAGCCATGATAGGCTGCGTAAATCGTTACGCAGCGTATCACGTTTTGTTTTTTGTTTTACTTTTAATTTCTTGGCTGGGGAGACGGGGCGCTTCTCCCCGGCCTGAATTTCGGACGGGCAAGGCGGGGCGCCTTCCCCCCGGCCTGAATTTCGGCCAGGCGAGGCGGGGCACCTCCCCCCCCAGCCTGGATTTCGGGGGGAGAAGCGAAGCGCCTCCCCCCCACTGCGAAGCAAGCTGCGAGACCAGGTAAGTGACTTTCGTACATCCCTATACTGGGTAGAGAAGCCATGATAATGAATTTGGGAACTTAATCTCTGAAACCAAGATCCTCTACTTGATGGTTTAGCTCTCATTTGCTCTAAAAGACACACTTGGGGTAATCTGGTTGGAGGTGAGGAAAAAAAACACCTTGAGCCAACAATTAAGGGCCTTCATAATAACAATAGTTTTAACTGGCATTATATTGGTTTCTGAACATAGAAATTAAGCAGGAGTACTCCTTGATATACCAAGAATAGCCCTTAATAATGTGTTTTAAAACAATTCCATATCGTATGGGATTTTTTAACCCCATAGCTTTCCTCCCTATGCATACTGAGAGACTAGTTTTGATTTCAGCAAGGTTCGAATTGGATAGATTTGATAACCACCCCTGTTTAACACCTCAAGATACTGCAGTCTTGTCCGATACATGTCCAACAGGGGAAAATCTCAGCTGAATATTTGAGTGTTCATGTAACAAATGTAGCAAGATCAAGAGGTGTCAATTCATGTTTAACTCTGCCAGTTTAGCACATAACCTGCTCCTATTAATAGAGTCAAAGGCTGCTTGGAAATCAACAACCACAAACCACCACATACAATTTTAACTTTTGTTGGGTTTGATACTGATGAGCCAAATGGTCTAATACAAAACAATGCTCCATTGTTGAGTAAGCAGCTCGGAACCCAACTTGTTCTTCTATAAGAAAATTATTCATAGAAACCCCATCTCCTAGTTTGTTCAGCAGATGTCTCACATATAATTTGGCTGCAATATCAATAAGACTAATTGGCCGATTGTTTGAGGGGAGCATACAATCCCTCTTTTTAAAGATCGAAATTACTGTAGAAGTGTTCCAGCCCATTGGGAGGTTACCAGTTGGATTAATGTGGTCAAACAATTTGGCCAAAATAGGCAGCCACCATTTGATGTTGTATTTGAATACCTCTGCTGGAACGTAGTCTTCTCCTTGTGCATTTCTGACCGGCAGTGGATTAATTAATGACTCTCTCTCTCTTTATGAGATATACGGGGCCATGGATCTCTGGTGTCAAGAGTGGAGCTCCAAAGCAGCAAGGTGTGGGCATTAAATGGGGCACTAAAATGCTTCTCCCAATCCATCTTTGATATTTGAGAGTTTATAATATGATGATCACTATTTAAGCCGCTGTTTACAATCTTCCGAAGGGCTTCCTTGTCTTTCATCTTTATGGCTGTCTCGAAACTATGCCAGCGGTGTCTTTGGAATATCATTTTCTCATTTCTAGTTAGCTCCCTTATTATTTTTTTCTTGTTTACAAATATCTTAATCATTTCAGGGGAGTAGAAAGACTTCAGTTCCCTAGCATATCTTCTTATTACTGATCCAGCCTTCCTACAGTCCAGGTCAAACCAAGCTTATTCAGATTGGGTGGGGAGCACATCTTAATTGCTCCTGGCGGGTGTTTCCACCAGTGATTTACTCCAAGGGGGCTGTGGGTTGAGATCGTTAAGGATACATGGTGTCGTGGCCATCCAGCAGCCACCCCGGAGCTTATCGGGGAAAAACCAGATTTCCGGAGACTGCTTAGAGTCCGATTCTTTTCCTTAAGCTGGGTTCTCCCCAGTATAGTTGCTGTATGCCCGCATTGACCTCGGGTATGCTCGGTATGCAGTATATGCAGGGTATGCCTGTACTGACCTTGGGTATGCTAGCCCTGCCCAGGGGTTTGCCTTTCACCACGTCCCCAGTCAAGGGGTGGTTCCTCCTATTGTCCAGAATGAGGCTTGCCCTGTGAATGCCCACAGAAATAAAAGGGAAGCCCCTCAACTGACACAGAACATTTTGAAGCCCAAGTCCTTAACCGCATCTCACTGTGATCTCAAAGCTCTGATTCATTGCCTTAAGGAAGTAACTACTTCACCGCTTCATTACAGATATCCTGCGGGTTACAATGGGGGCTGGTTTCCATCTTTGTGTTTATTACTGTCTTTCCCACAACAAACCTATTACTGTCTCCTCAGTAGTAACTCCCATTGTGGTCCATGAGGTCCAGTGGGTGAAAATGGGCACTGGTTTCCATCTTTGTGTTCTCCCCCCACCCTTTCGCAGCACAAGCATATGTGTGTCTACTCGGAAGCAACTCCCATTGGGCTCAGTGAGGCTTGCTTCTAAAATGCAGGTGCATCTGGAAAGGGGAAAGGGGGGGAGCCTCTCTTATTGGTTGAGCAGCTCCTGCAAGTCAGATGTCATTCACTCCATCCCCCCACACCAGGAAATATGTTTTGTGAAGTGATTTTTACTGGTGCAGAGACTCTGCTTGTGGAACCTCTCAGGGGCTTTCGATACCATCGACCATGGTATCCTTCTGGATAGGTTGTCTGGGTTGGGAGTTGGAGGCACCACGCTGCACTGGTTCCACTCCTACTTGGATGGCCGATTCCAGAAGGTGGTGCTGGGGGATTATTGCTCTGTGCCATGGCAATTGTGCCATGGGGTTCCACAGGGATCTATTTTATCCCCCATGCTGTTGAACATCTACATGAAACTGCTGGGGGAGGTTATCCAGAGGTGTGGGCTGAGGTGCCATCAATATGCAGATGACACCCAGCTCTACCTCTCTTTCTCATCAAAACCAGGTGAGGCAGTGGCTGTTCTGAATCTGGGCCTGGGCATGGTAATGGACTGGATGAGGGCCAATAAACTGAAACTCAATCCAGACAAGACGGAGGTCCTGTTAGTGGGTGGTTCGTCTGCCGGGCTAGGTGATATTCAACCTGTTCTGCAGGGGGTTGCACTCCCCCTGAAGGATCAGGTTTGTAGTTTGGGGGTGCTCTTGGATCCAGAACTGTCACTTGAGGCACAGGTGAACTCAGTGGCATGGATCACTTTTTATCAGCTTAGGCTGGTGTACCAACTACGCCCTTATCTGGACAGAGATAGCCTAGCTACAGTTATCCATGCACTGATAACTTCTCATCTGGATTACTGCAATGCGTTATACGTGGGGCTGCCTTTGAAAATGGTCCAGAAACTTCAACTGGTCCAAAATAGGGCAGCAAGATTGTTAACAGGGACTGGCCTGCGAGCTGATATTAGTCCAGTACTTTTCCAGCTGCACTGGCTGCCAGTCCATTTCTGGGCCCGATTCAAAGTGCTGGTGTTAACATTCAAAGCCCTTAACGGCTTGGGGCCAGGTTACCTGAAGGATCGTCTCCTCCCATATGTGCCTGCCCGGACCTTAAGATCATCGTCAGCGGCCCTTCTCCATGAGCCCCTGCCAAAGGAAGTGAGGCGGGTGGCTACTAGGAGAAGGGCTTTTTCTGCTGTGGCACCCCGGCTCTGGAATGAGCTCCCAAGTGAGGTTTGCCTGGCGCCTACATTGTATTCCTTTCGGCGCCAGGTGAAGACCTTTTTATTTTCCCAGGCATTTTAGCATTTTAGCTTTCTAAATTTTTATCTTTGCTGTTTTAAATCTCTATTTTAAACTCCTGCACTGCTGCTAGGTTTTATTGCAGTTGTATTGTTATTTATTGTGGTTTTAATGTTCTATATATTTTAAACTGTTTTATTGTGTGTTGTTTGGGTTTAATTTTTGTGAACCGCCCAGAGAGCTTCAGCTATTGGGCAGTATAGAAATGAAATAAATAAATAAATAAATAAACGAACAAACAAACAAACCAACAAACAAACCCTGCTCACAACAAAGACGATTCCTTCTCAAAAATACAGTATTCCTCCCTTAACTTCTCCTTCGGTTTTCATGGGAACACAGCCCTGGTAAAATATGGCTTTAGATTTCTCATAATGTGCCGAAACAGATGTCATACATTTGCTGAATTAACATCTAGTGGCAACATGTTGGAAGAGCCTCATGTGGCGCAGAGTGGTAGGCGGCAGTATTGCAACCAAAACTTTCCCCACGACCTGAGTTCGATCCCAGCGGAAGCCGGGTCTCGGGTAGCCAGCTCAGGTCGACTCAGCCTTCCATCCTTCCGAGGTCAGTAAAATGAGTACCCAGCTTGCTGGGAGAAAGATAGTCATGACTGGGGAAGGCAATGGCAAACCACCCCGCTATAGTCCGCCATGAAAATGCCAGAGTAAGCGGCGTCCCTCTAGGGGTCAGTAATGACCTGGTGCTTGCACAGGAGGAACCTTTCCTTTCCTTTCCTTTCCTTTCCTTTCCTTTCCTTTCCTTTCCTTTCCTTTCCTTTCCTTTCCTTTCCTGCAACATGTTATCACAAATGCATAACATCTGCTCTGATAAAAAGGTGCAACTAATTTTATCCATTATGAGAAAATCGGATAGGAATTAATAAACATTTTATAAATACCACCTGAACTCTATTTCTAGGAACTTCAAGAGTTAGGATTCAGAAGTCTTCAAATACTGCATTTATCAACCTGCCGGTTAGCATTCTGGAGAAGTTGAGTCCTGGGTCAGAACACAGAACAACCCCCTTCTACCAGCTCTCTAAGAATATTCCACTCGAGGGTAAAATGCAAAGTTCCATCAGTATGGGGACCTTTGTAAATGGTAGAGATCTATTCCATGGTAATCTATCGATGAAAGAGGTTGGAAGGACGGTTTCTCCAGCCTTTTTATCACAGCTCAGCAAGATATCTTCTGGAGACTTTGATCTCTAAAAAGCGCTTTTGTTGACCAAGTCCAAGCAGGCTACAGAGCTTCAGTCAGGCAAAACTGGCTGAGAAGTTTTCAGTTTCAGGCTGGAGAGAAGGCTTGTTTTGATTTGCATAGGCAGGATGCACTTTCAGCAGATCCCCTAAATGTAATCAACCACATGAAGGATGTAAATGGTAGGGGAGAAAATTTCCACACTCAAATGTATGCATTTTCAAAGATAGAGGGAGGATTAAGGGACCTCGTAAAACAGCAGCTTCCAGTCAAGGGCTCTATTATCTGCCCACAGGTTGCCTTTACACTAAAGAAAACCCCTGCAGCCCTCCCATTCTGGAGACTTTCCTTGTCTATTACGGGCTCCCAGACAGCGAACGTGTGATTGTTGAGAGGGGAAGCTTTTAATTTTCAAGGTTGCATAGAACAGAAAGAAACAACACCAGCTAGTGCCTGTTTCAATCCCGTTACATTCCGACTTTAAAAACAAACAAACACATGGTTCATTAGCTCCGGATCTTTTTGGAGCGAAATAACAGGAGATATCTCTGGATGTGCCCTGGAGGTTAATGACATCATGAAAAGGACCTGCAAATTTCTATGAGTGATCAATCTCAATAGCAGGATAAGAGCTCCAGGTGAAGGCGCCCACAGCAAGGCCCAGCCTGAGGAAGGACTGAACCCCCACCTCACAGGTTGGTACAGGTTGGAGTGGAGGTTCATTCTGCTTTCAACAAGTGTGGAATACTCAAGGAAGTTCAGCAGGGAAGTGGTGTATCTAAATCCCACCCCAATTATAGGGAGTTTGGATGGCAGGGAATGAGATACCTGGATAAGGAAGAGTTGGGCGCAAATGAGGCCCATACATTAAATGATTCAGAGACCATCTCAGTCCCTCCAGTACATCTCAAGTGATCACATCACACCATCCTTTTGATAAGATTGAACCACTCCACTCAAATAAAGGTGGAGGATAAAAGCTTTTATATCCCACAAGACGGGGATAAACAGTCCCTCCGTTCATCCCACATTGGGCACAAATGAGGCCCATACATTAAATGATTCAGAGACCATCTCAGTCCCTCCAATACATCTCATGTGATCACATCACACCATCCTTTTGATCAGATTGAACCACTCCACTCAAATAAAGGTGGAGGATAAAAGCTTTTATATCCCACAAGACAGGGCTAAACAGTCCCCTGGTTCATCTCACATTAACCCTCCTATCCTCTCATTGGATCCTAAAGAAGCAAGAGATCCCCCACCTTGTAATTGACAAGCCTGAGCTAATCAATATCTGATGCAACAGAAGATCCTTCCTTTTTTAGTGTGGAAAATTGCCAGCTGGAATACCCATGAATAGGAAAGAACATTTCTAAAATTGCTTCAGGAGCATGATGTTATTTGTACACAGGAGACGTGGATAACCGACTCAGAAATAGATAAGATGTATCTGGAAGGTTAGACATCTTGGATCGTCCGTGCAAAAAAGCTGTCTTCTAGGGGCCTCCAGCTGCCAGCTTTCCTATTCTGTTAAACCAAAAATCAAAGCTTGATACCCAACAGACCCAGGTGGAAGTTGCTCCGTCCCTATTAACAGGAAGATTGTGGTCAGGAAATAGTTTCTCCTTTATCATAATTAGCATCTTCGTATATCCCCTCCTCCAATAGCATGACAGCCTCCCCTAGTACATTATGGGCTGAACTGGAGTCAGGGCTTGATTAAGTAGAAAATGAATTCCCACTTTTTATTGTTATAGTAGTGGGAGATTTCAGTGCCAGAATCAGTGGAAACAAAAATAAGTTAGCAGGTCATCTGAATATTGAGGAAAAGGGATTATTAACTGTCTTCCCAACAGATTCTGAGAGATATGGCGGAAAACCTAACAGGTAATACATTTTTGGAGTTCCTGTTCACAAGGAATTATTTAATATTAAATAGTTCCTACCCTAAAGACACCCCAGGAAACGTTACCTATTTATCATTTAGAGGTCAAAGTATAATTGATTCTGTGTGTGTTCCTATGAATAAGATTAGGGACTTATCAATTTTCAGGTTATCTCTATGGGCCATTGGGATCACCAGCCTCTGAGGTTGGAAATGTTTTAGAGAGGATGGAAGTTCTCAGATTTTTGCTCATGAAGAGTATCAGGTCAGAGTTGAATTAGCTGGCCAAAGGAGGGTTAAATGGATTAAATAATCTCATAATGGATACATTTAATTGTACCCTTTTATTGGAGCAGATGTTATCCATTTGGGATAACATGTTGCAACTAGATGTTAATTCAGCAAATGTATGACATCTGTATCTGCATGTAATGAGAAATCTAAAGCCATATTTGACCAGGAGCAATTGCGAGCGGAGATGGGTTAAAGAAGATGCAGACAACAAGCTTGGGTTGAAAATTGGGCCACATTTATTGAAATAGCTGCAAAGGGGTAACTAGGACGGGCATCTAACTGTGTCAGCGGCTAGCTGGCACTTCTTGGGTGAAAACATACCCAGCCTGAGGGGTGGCGGTGATCTTACCATCCCTCCGGACTGCCCCTTCTGGGGGAGGTAGACCTTCTGGTGTCACCCCCAACCCAGTGCCGCGAAACACCTGGGTGAGTGAGTAGGGTTGGTCTCCCAGGCAACCCTTATCCCCCCGCTGAGCCACACAACCCGTTTGGGGGGCCCTCAGGCATCACCTGTCACCATAAGGTGCCTCTGCATGCACACCATCCCTACTTTCCTGTTTTGCCCGTCCTAGCCACCACAGGAGTCACAAGCCTAGAGCTTGTGAAACTCCCCCCACCTGCGCAGAAGAACTTCCCGCAGGCCCCTTTGCAGATCAGACAGACATATGTTATTCACTAAATGAGACAGGCGGACACCGTCCTACCTGTAACGCTCCCTCCATGTCCACAGAATTCCCTGGCGGGTCATGCATCCATCACCTCATTCACCTGGCAATAAGCCATTTCTCTGTGCACTTTCCAACGTGCCCTGCCACTGGCAACGTCATTCCATTCCTTCCCATTGATCCATGGGAGCAGTGAGGGCTGCAATAGGCTACTTCCGGCCAGGTATGCCGGACAACCTGTATCTCAACCAAGGCCTGTTCCATCAGGTCCTCGCCTGGCTTACAGCCGAAGTCATTCCCTCCAATGTGCAGCACCTGGACCTGCGGAGGAAGACTGACAAACTTGGTGGGACAGAGTGAGGAGGGGACTCCCACCGTATGCCACGTCTATGGAGCCACTGGATCTTAATGTGACAGGGTGACAGAAGCTGAATTCTGAAGAAGACATACAAGCTCTTCATGCAGCTCCAGACATCAAAACGTGCCCATGTAAGAGCACCCGTACCGGCGTACGATGAGTCTGCTGGTCTAAGGAAGAAGCACATTAAGGGAAACTACACAATTGCCCTTAAGTCAACAGCAAACCGTTGAAGTGATAAAAAAAGGAGGCCCCTCCTCAGACCCGTGGCATGCCATAAAACCCATAAGGTGCCGCCAGAGCATAATCCGTTGACTTGCATTTGGCCATGGGCCACTGCCGTGCCCTTGCCATGCCGATCAATTTGATCACCAAATATGTAAATGGATTACTTTGGGCCAGACCTGTACCTTGCAGCAAATCAAGGCCCTCCGGGACAAGTCGGCCTTGTGAGCCCAGACCAACCCTGCATTCCGTTAGGGCTGCTACGTGGAACAGAGAAACGTCTTATTGGAAAGCTCCAATGGAGGGCCATGACCCCCGGATCCCGAAAGGGGTATCCAGAGAGAGAGGGTGGTTAATTTACTAATGCAGGCAAACATCTGTGCCCAACACTATCTTGCATGCCGAAACCTAAATTCTGACATGGAGTCAGTGAAACCCACCTTTGTGGGCTGGAAGGCTAAATGGCCAGCTTGCGACTTATGGTCCCAAATAGTCTGTTGTTCCTTATGGAGGCGTGAAATTGTGGCCAATGATCTATAGATAAGGGCCATGAATCCTATCGCTGAGGTTTTGCCTAATGCGCGGCACACACACCCTGCTCTGTTGCAGGCGGCTCCTGTACAGAGAGCCATGGAATGCAGGCTGGCATGCCTGGCTTCAGTATCCCGATCTCCCATAGTACTGCAAGGATGGGATCTGGGAATGGAGCACCCATGGGGCTAAGGCCCGGAAGATGTTGACCTAATTTCATGACAAGGCATCGACAATTGGGTTTGCCTAACCCAGCACATGGTGGACCCAGAACCAGATGTTGTAATACTGACTCTGGAGCGCGAACACACTGACACATGACATGACCCTCCAATTTCGGGAGGACGGAGAATGAATAACGTGGTCATGTTGTCATAGAGAAGGGGGGGGTTACTGACTTGGCTATAAGGTTATCCCTCAGTGTGCTTGGCAGGGGCGGCAGCCTCCACTCTACAGGCCTTTACCCACTGCACGATTGGACCTGCCCTAAGAATCTGAAACCCCTTGGGGTAGGGGCAGAACCATGTGAGTCCGCAGTCCGGCTTTGAGGAGAGGCTCACGCTTCCGAAAGGAGGTGCCATTAAAGCCCTACTAAGTTGAAGCCATGCCTGATGTATAACTACTTGGAGCTGTGCCTAACGGACCTGAAAATTGTCCTGAGGGAGGTGAGAATAACACCTAAGGGTATCCGATTGGCTTCACCGAATGTTGCTGTGGGAGACAGGCCCTCAGCCTTTGTGAGCTAAGGGGCACCGAAGTAACAGAAAGGGGAAGCAATACTTGCGTTAGGTCAGAACAATGACCACCATCTTTGGACTCCATGTAGCACATGCCCATCAGGGACCCGTGGCTGGGATCCCAGACAAAGACAGCTGCCTCATCGAAGAGGTGTGACACACTGAGCAGAGATGATCAGGGATCTCGTGATAATTGACTGGCCCTCAGGAAAGAGAGGTTATGAATCAGGATAAACTCCCTAGAGGATTTCCTGGGCACCATTTCGAGAAGGGAGATCCCTAGAATAGCTAATGGGGTGTGGAAAAAAGGGGGGGGCTAAAACCCTTCTGCCAGTACTGCATTGTTAACCTCTCCTGAACCTGTCGACGCCTAGCGAGGAGAAATGTTGCTTAGGAGGTAAGGATGGTCTATGTTGACCTAAAGAAAAAATGCTAGGGGGCCCTAGAACCTAGCATAAACTGTGTTCCAAGTTAAGACGCGTTCCCCCAGTTGGGTAGTGTCTTAAAGCCAGAGTATCAGCGCCAACCTTACTAGGCATTGGCCGTCCAGAGCTTCCTACTGCCTCGGCTTTTCCAAGGGAACCCTCCCCTCCCCGAGCATTGGACAAAAGGTGCAAGAGTGCTGTCTGCTACAACGGAGCATTCATGATGAAAACTGCACGTGTCCTGGGAGCATGTGCCCACTGGGGCTTTACTCCCAGCACAGATAGCAGTGCTGAAGCAGCGGACCTGCCATAGGCCGAGGGCCAGTGCGGGAGACCACCTGGTGAATGTGGCCACTGCCAGATCTGTTGCCGACCCCAGCTGGGAAGGAGTCAAAATTGGAGTGAAAGGTTCTGGTCAAACAGGTCCTTACACAGAGAAGGGCAATGGCGGCCCTCCTGCGAGAGGCCTAAACAAGCCATTCGCACACCTCCTCGGGCGAAAGACATTATGAGAAGGAGTAGCCCTGGTGACAATACAACTCGCCAGATTAGCGTAGAGATCTGATATGCCCCTTACATGGATGTCCAAAACAGGCGGGGGCAGGCGAGGGATCCTAATTAATCCAGGAAAAAAACCTGTAAGATGATGCATTAAGCAGCTGGGGTTACTGGGGTGTGACTGACGGAGCTGCAGGCGGCCCGAGCGTCATATAGGGAGATGACATTGGGAGGGACAGCCGCCCCCAGGTAGGTAGGCTAAGGCAGCAACCCCACAGCCCTAAGGGTCACCCGTCTGAACAACTGGGGTGAGGTGCAGTCATCTCACCCATATCCAGGGCAGCCGTGTCTGGGTCCCCAGGAGCAAGGGAGGCGATACCACTTGCATTGCTCCTGATGGAGATGCCTCATGAGGGCGGACCGCCTTCAGGTGTGCTGTGTCACCTGGGCGAAACCCCAAGGAGGAGGATGTTGCTTGGATCACTGCTGACGGAGATGCTGCAGGAAGGTGGACTGCCTACAGTGGTGGGGTGCTGCCATGGTGAACCTGCGAAGGCGAGATGGAGGCCTCAATGGCGTCCGGGTGCCCTGAACCCAGAGACGAGCTGTACCAATCGTGGGCACACTCTGATCCCCAGCTGGAAAAAAACGAGGTTGTTGTTTGTGCACCCAGGGAAGATGAGGCAGCAGAAGGGAGGAGCTCCGCTGAAGGCGGTGAGCCTTCTGGAAGAGCCGATGAAGAGGAGGTGGATGCCTCAATAGCGTCCAGGCGATCTGAAATAGAAAGGAGCAACGAGCGTTGGGTCTGCTGTCATGTTCGCTTGTGCTGGACCACTGAGGATTTTTTGTGCCTGGCCAGGGGAGGAGGAGGGATCCCCGAGGAACGCTCAGCAGCTTCCAAACGAGAAAAAATTGATGCCAGTACCGGGTCTGCGTCCACATCAGAGTCAGAATCGGGCCTTGGCAGCGGACTTTGGGGAGGGGGGGACGGGGCCCTGCCATTCCCTTTCTTACCACCCTGGCCCTTCTTAGGAGGCATGATGCAGGAGGTGAATTAAGCAAGCTATCTGTCAGGGTGGACACTGAGCCCATAGAATCCCAGAGTAGTTCTAATGCTGAGGAAGAGCAGTCGCTCCTGGGAGAGGAGCGCGCTCCTCTTTCCCAGGACCAACAGCTGACGGAGTTTCCTCCCCCCCACATTCCTAGTTTTAGTTAGCAGTCAAGGGAGTGACCGAGCACAGATAGCAGACTTAGCAAAGGCGTGCACTCAACAGCTGCGCCCCAAGGATCCAAGGGAAAAGGGGAGGGATTCTCCCTAGTCCTTATATTCAGGGTTCTGCCAGTAATTGCTTTTCAAACGGGGACCAACTGATCCAACTTAGGGCATACGGATGCTGCTGCTCAGATCTAGTTGATACCTGTAGAGTTGTTAAGTTGCAAAGGAAGAATAAATCTTTGAAAAGAATCCCTTTGTCTGTGTCTGGACTTGGCTACTGGATTAGACTGAGAGAGCCCTCTAAGGAGCCCTTGACACCATCAAAGAGTTAATAAAGCCGCTGGGCACCCCAGACAATAGGCAGCCACCCCACAGTCTTAAGATCTGTGGGTATGAGTTCCAGACCAAGACAGAGAGGCCTGGGGATGAAGATGGGAGCCCTGCACTACCGTTTAGGTAGAAAATCAGATTTTCAAGAGGCGCAGCCAGGGGCCAAAGGTGATGGAGCTGCGTTTGAGCGTGGGCGCCCACAGCCGAGGGCACCCTGTCACGGGAGGCGCCAAACAGGCAGTCGCCGCTGTTACGCAATTTTATTAATTAAATATTTAATAATCGTAATTTAATTAATTTTTATTGTTTTTTATTATTATTATTATTAATAATAATATTTATTTAATTAAAGCTTTCTTTTCATACAAACATAGGAAGCTGCCTAATACTGAGTCAGACACTGGGTCCATCTAGCACAGAATTGTTGACACTGACTGGCAGCAGCAGATCTCCAAAGTTTCAGGCAGGATTCTTTCGTAGCCCTACCTGGAGACACTGGGGATTAAACCAGGGGCCTTCCGCATGCCAAGCATGTGCTCTACCACTGAGCCGCAGCTCTTCCTATTTTTTATTATTATTATTATTATTATTATTTATTTATTTATTGGGTGGGAGGGGGAGACGTCCCAAGCCCATGGGAGGTGACCAATCGGGCCGTGATATACACGCCCCGACTCGGCTCAGCAGCCAGGCGCCCCTCCAACAGGCAGGCTCGGCTGACCAGTGGGGGGGGGCAGTCAGACCGTCACTTGGAGCGCTGCCACTGGCAAACACTGACACCCGGCGCTGTGCTCACCCGCCCGCCGACGCCCCCCGCCGGGAGCAACACCTCAGGGAGGCCAGTAAGGCGAGGAGGAAGAGGCCGGCAAGGCTGGCGGCCGGGTAGACAGGCCGGCAGGCGGGCCGTGAGCTGGCCCGGCAGCCGGCGGGCCCATCAGGCAAGCGGGCGGGCATGGGGGCAGGGTGAGCGAGTGAGCCGGGGCCCTCAGCATGCGCAACGACACCAATCTCCAGCAGGCCGGTGTCCTTCGTCGTTTCTGGCAGAGCTGCAGTTCTCTCTAGCTGCGTTGAGCCAGAAAGCTGAGTTTGAGAAGGGGGCTGAGTTTAAGGCAACTCAGCCTGCCCCTCCTTGCATGGTGGTTCCACTGGGGTGCACCAATCAAAGGCCCCTGCGTCATGTCACCCCACCCACCCGCAATGCCCCCCCCTTTCAGCCAGACAAGCTGGCGCCGGGTGAGGGCATTTCTGGAGTGCTGAAATGTACTTATCAGACAAAGAGGTATTCAACCTTTATGATATCCTCTGCTCTTAAAGGAATAGATGTTAAAGACAAAATAAATGTCATGAGATGTAATTTGCAGTTTGCTTGAAACAGCTGGCCAATTGGTTTTGGATAATTTATAAATACCAGCTGTAATTGCCAGGATTTGTTAACAGGGAGGGGATCTCATACAATATGCTGTCTGGTACCTCCAGTTGGAACCAAGGTTACCTTGACTGGAAAGTCACCAATGGTCTATAGGTCCTGGTTCTCATCTATCCCCGCATCTGTATTTTGTTTTGATATGTTTACCATAGGATTTGGTGATTTACTTCCTTTCATCTCGAGCATCTTGTTCTGGATCTGACACTGAGATACTTCATCCAGTTTTTCCTAGTCATTCAATAATTTGAAGAGCCTCTTTGAATTAAACAGTGGTATTTTCTTTAGATGAGCTGAACTTGTGACATATTTTTGCTTTTATTTTTAGACCTTCCATAGACCCCTCCACAAAGGCTATGTCCTGGGCCAGACTATCACCAGCCTCCCCATAACAATAATCTTCATTAAACGGTAAGGACCCATGGACAGCTTCCTTATCTGGATCCCCTCACTGATCAGCTTCATTTTGAACAACAACAACAACAGCAGCAGCAACAACAAAGATCAGTAATCCTAGATTGATCTTGTGCCTTGACATAAGTCACCACATTTTCCATCACCAGAGTTCAACCTAGCTGCCTGAACCCCACTCTAATATGAACCATCTTGCCACACCCAACTACAGACTAACTACAGACTACAGACCCAAGTTCAGGCTGATACTACAACTTCAATTAAATGTTTCTTTAAGCAGCTAAAAAGGGCTTGAGATCAATTCACCTAGAAGGCAGAGAAACAGAAAAATCAGAAGCCCGGTGAAAAATCTTTTCGTAGCCCAATGATGGAGGATTTTGATCAAGAAATTGGTCAAATTTCCTTTTATGCAGACACAGAGAATCAATAATAATTTAGACCAAATGGTAGAACAGTATAATTTGCAGCAAGGAAGAATATTCGGGACAGTGCCTACAGTTCAGAACCAGTTAAAGCCATTAAATCCATTAAGAAGGCTAAGCCAAACTATAAAACCCAAAACATAGCCAGCTCTCACATCACCTCTTAAGCAACACCTTGAAACCCAAACCTCGCCCCAGTTATTAACAATAGTTTGGCCTTCCTCCCATGACATGGAGAGACCATGCCTAGAGGAGACAGTTGTCATTTACTGGGAAGCAGGTGGGCACTCCATTGAGTAGGGAGGTGCAGTTATTTCTTAGAGGAGGCCCTCCCTCTCTAAGTAGACCATCCCTGATAGAGCAGATGGCACATTCAAAAGTAACTAGATATCATAAAAGACTCTCCTGATATTGGTTCATATGAAGGAGGTGCATCAATCACTTCTCCCAAACATTTTTTTTTTCTCCAGATGTCCACCTGCACATGGAGCTGAGTAGAGACTTCAGGAAGTTGCAGAAGTGATTTATAATTATTAAAATGATAATAATCTATCCTTCGTCTTGACAAAGCTCATGGGACACCCCCCCACCAACGCAAAAAATCAGTTTGGTGTCTACTGATGTCAACATCAGCTTCAAGACCCACATGAGGTGACGTCTTGCACCCAGGCACAAAAGGACGGGAACATAAATGCCTCCTGGGCCAGTGAGGGCTTGGGGTGAGGCTTAGGACAGGTGTGGAGGACTCTGTGGGCATGAGGTTTTCTTAGAATCATCACTCTAAAATGTGAAGCCTTTGCTGGCGGGGATCTGTCTGCATAAGTAAAGTCACTGAAGCCTCAGTTTGCAAGGGGTCTGTGGCTTCTTTGAATCATTTTTCTCATTGCTTGAGAGGAGCAAGGTGAAGTCTCTGCCAGGCATCCCAAGCATGATTCTGCTCATGCTGCTCCTTCTGCTCCACCAGGCCACCTGTGGGGTGCTCAAGGCCAAATGCCCTTTGACTTTGGGAAGGGATGAGCTCGACCCACAGAATCATTACAGTCCAGGGGACCACTTGATTAGTGCAGTCATCTCTGCGGGACGTGCTGTCTATCTGCCACACACTTTCTATGAGCCTCCCTCCAACAGACTTGCCTGGTAAGCAATTTTGTGAGTGGCAGAGTTCGTGTGGCTCCACTCGCTATGGATTCCATGAGCGCCAATCACCCCTGATTAACACTTAGTGTCTCTGTTATCTGGAAGCTGGTCAATCACTGTCCTATTTTGCCATCAACAGGCATTCACAACTGAAGGTACAGACGGCTGATTCATTTTTCAAAGCGTAGTGACATATTAGAGGACAACTTGAGCTAGGGATCTTATGCCTATTAGAGCAGTGCAGAGCCTGCCCTTCCAGAAGTTGGAACAGCAGCTGGCCAGGCTCCTTCTGAAAGAAAACATATGTTGTTGGATGAGGTGGTCTAACTGATCAATACTCGTCAAACAAAGGGTACACCAAGCATGTTTTCAGTGGATTCAGTTTTGCTTTTGTACGGAGAATAATTAATAAAGGAAAATCTTTGGAATCCACTGTTTATTTTTATTAGAAATATGCTTGTAACATCAAATCAAAACATGACTTGCATGAAATGACATAAGAACATTTTTGTTGTTAAACAGAGCTTTGCTGAAGATTCTTAGATCACGATAGCTTAACCTGAAATAGCGTTTCTTAAATATTTCTTCTTAGACATAATACTTTAAAAAGGAGAGCATTCATTCTGCAGTCAGAAGGGAATAGGCTATTCTGATGAGAATTTGTTATCAGAAGCTCCCACATTCTAAACTTACCAGGTACTCATACTTTTGTTTAGAATTTAATATTATCTACGGTCTTATAAATTTCAGCTCACAATCTTAATTATCTCATCCTTATTGAACATTCCTAAAAAATTAGAACATCCCCCACGCCCCTGTCTCAAGTCTTACTTATAGACCTTTCAGGCTATGTAAGATCACTGTTGAATTACACCTTTGAGAAGTTAACTCCTTCCCCAAGGTTTGCAAATTAGTTTTAAGTCTATAAATTTGCCCAGTTGTCTACATATTACATTTTATGTTCCAGAGCCATGCTGGATCAGACCAAGGGTCTAACCAGTCCAGCATTCGGTTCACACAGTGCCCAACCACCTGCCAATCCGGAACTCAAAAACAGGGCATGAGAGCAACAGCAACTGGTGCACACAGGCTGCCCGCCTCTGGTACCGGGGGCAGCACAAAGCCAACAAGGCTAGTGCCACTGATCACCTTTTCCTTCAGGAATTTGTCCAGCCCCCTTTTAAAGATATCCAAATTGCTGCCCATCACTACTTCCTGTGGTAGCAAATTCCATAGTTTAACTATGTGCTGTGTGAATAAGACTTTCCTTTTATCTGTCCTGAGATTCCCAACCAATGAACTTCATAGGATAACCCTGGTTCTAGTATTTTGAGAGAGCGAGAAAAAGGTCTCCTTATCCACATTCTCCACACCATGCATAATTTTGTAGACCTCGATCATGTCTCCCCTTACCCTCCTTTTTTCCAAGCTCAACAATCCCAGGATAATATTTAGTACCTTCTCACATAGGGGGGATGCTCCAGCCCCTTGATCATTTCAGTTGCCCTTTTCTGCACTTTTTTTCCAGCTCTACAATATCTTTTTTTAAGTGTGGTGACCAGAACTGTACACAGTATTCCAAGTGTGGTCACACCATAGATTTGTATAAGGGAAGTATGATATTGGCAGTTTTATCCTCAATTCTTTTTCTAATTATGCCTAACATGGAGTTTCCGTTTTTCTGCACAGGCTGCACACTGGGATGACATCTTCATTGAGCTGTCCGACAAAACCCCAAGCTCTTGTTCCTGGAATATAACCTATACAATATTTTTTGCTCACTAATTAATATGCAAAAACTAGAGTACACTTTTGACCTTGAATAATACAACTTCACACCTGTTGATTACTCACATAACATTTTGGCCCAAGTGATAGGGATTTAACTCAGTATTTCTTCTTTGGATGCTATCTTAGTCAACTGAACCATTTTTTTTCATGCCAGTTATCCAGAATTCATTGTGAACCTGCTTGTGAACTTGTTATCTACCCTTTCATATTATTCCTAGCTATTTCCTAAAAACACAGACAATGCCTAATTCCAGCATGCAATGAACATCCGTACAAGCTTTGCCTTAAAACTGATCGTAGAGATTAGGGATGTCAGAGAATTTCACCACGAATCTTGGGGAGGCCGAATGCCAGCGCATTCGGCACCCCGAAATTGGTGGCGAAACGGTCTGCCACCCCCCCGCCCCCCCAGGACGGGATTTCCTTGTGTGAATGTCCCTGGTGGCGGCCGCTCCGGCGGTGGTTCGGCGGCTGCTCGGCGGTGGCGGCTGCGGTGGCTGGTCTTACGACCGGCTGCTGCCGCTGCAATTTCCAAGTTAAAAAAAAAAAAAAGTGATAGGCTATGTAAACATTTACGTAGCCTACCATGGCTAGATTTTTAAAAAATACCATGATAGGCTATGTAAATATTTATGTAGCCTATCATGGCTGAGTTAAAAAACAACAACAACAACAACCGGGCATACTCAAATGGCAGCGCCCATGGGCGCCGCCATTTGCGTTCCTTATTTTGGCACGTGTAGTCTATGTAAACATTTACGTAGACTATGGCGAAGATAAGGGAAATGCAAATAGGGTAGCATCTACGCTATTTGCTTTCCCCATATTTTCGCCATAGTCTAGGTAAATGTTTACGTAGACTACACGTGCCAAAATAAGGAACGCAAATGGCGGCGCCCATGGTTGCCGCAATTTGTGTACGCGCATTTGTTTGTTTTATACTCAGCCATGATAGGCTATGTTAATATTTACGTAGCCTATCACGGTTGACTGCAGGGACGCAAACAGAGGCGGCTACAGCCGCTGACATTTCAAGTCCTGGCAGGACAAGATTCGCGGCGGGAGGGACGGGGAACCTCCCCCCCGGCCAGAATTTCAGGGGGAGGGACGGAGTGCCTCCTCCCCACCACAAATCAACGTTCGTCAAAGGTAAGGGACTTTCGTACATCCCTAGCTAGAGACTGAGGCTGGAACAAGACCACATTTCCCCCAGCAAGGACACCACATCAGCCATTAAGTAAGAATTGGCAGTTGTGCTTCTGACCTTGGCTTGGGATCAAGTGTTTGGGAAACAGAATGCAGATATGTACATTGTCTCAAAGTTAACAGATGGAGCAACAACTGAATATCTTAGTTTTATTGAAGATAGGAGAACAATGTGACATATTTACACTTCTTCTTTTTATTTTTTTCCAGGAATGGATACACAGATTACTGGAAGATCCTGTCCTCCTTCTTCGCCATTCAGGAGATCAACCAGAATCCCTGCCTGTTACCCAACATTACCCTAGGCTACAGTATCTATGACAACTATCGCAATGCAAAAGTGACTTTGGATGTTTTTCTAGACCTGCTCTCGCCCGGGCAGGCAAATGTTCCAAACTACATCTGTGGAAAGGGGAAGCACCCATTGGCTGTCCTTGAAGGGGCCGACTCTGAAAACTCCATCCAGATTTCAGCCATGTTGAGTATCTATAAAATCCCACAGGTACGGTGAGGTGGCACTTGCAGCCTGAGACTATTTGCACTGTAAGGATTGTCTTGGGCCTTCCAATTTACATTTGGGCACAATATGGGGTATGGGGAATTTAAAGTTGAAGGGGGTAAGAGGATGCTTATAGAGGATTGATGCCCGGGGCAATGGGGCAAGTAGGAAGATGGGTATGCCAGGTTCTTACCAGAGGGGTAATGGGATAAAGTGTTCAATCGACGACATGTATGCTATCAGATGAGGCTGCATACATCTCTAAGGATGATGTTGCTCTAAGTAGAAGGTTATCACAGGACATTTGGAAGGTGAAGAACAGGACTAGTTTCAACTGGTTTTAGGAAAAGGAGAAGGAGGAAGGGGTCTTTTGACCCCAGGAAAAGGGAACTGAGATATTTTTGGAGGAAACAAGTTGCATCAGGATAGGAGAGAATTTCTGGGAAATGTGTCATGAAAACACACATATGAAATGCCGTGGAGCAATGGAAAAGATTTTTTTGGAACATGTATTAGAGAGGAGGACATCAAGATAGAGGAGTGTTGAAGTTTAGACATGGAAAGGAGTGGAGTCTCCCTTTTAGGAAAGGGTCCTTTTTACCAGAAAAAGAACTTGCATGAATAGTAACCAAAGAGAGCTGCTAGAGGTATGAGACTTACTGTTATCTTTGCTTTGCTGGCTGAAGGCTTGTGTGCATGTTAAAACTTTATATTTTATTTTTCTTTAATAAATGCATTATCTTATGTTGTTGTTTTAGTCCTTATTTGTAGAATAAATGTAAAATATGAATGTGAACACTCTGGTCTCAGTCCGCAAACGAACCTCATCTACAACATCAGGGCCATACTGAGGCTATGAAATTGCCTGGGGACCTGAAATTTTGCCTTTTTTTTTTTTTCTTACACCACTTGAGGTTGTGTAGTGAGAAATCAAAATATGCTCCAAAGAACTCCAACAGAAACCTCTTCTCCCCATGAAAATAGGTGGTCTGGATCCACTGTATGGCGCAAAGGGTTAATAGAAACCTACCATTCACAAGAGTCCCATTCTGCTCTGGTGGGCCCATAATGTTCGTTTTTCTTTAACCTTGCTGCATAAACTGCAAAGAGGGCCTCTGCATCACAAAATGATTTGAAACTCATATGAGAAAATTGTCCACAGCTGACCAATTTCCTGTAAAGCTAGGAAATGAAGATCAATAATGTTCCCTGGCACTGGAATATAACTGGCATGACAGTAAAAGGTGGGCCAGAACTGCCCCCTCAGGTGCACCAGATATGCTGCCTTGCGCTGGAGTGTGCCGAAATCTTCCCTGTCACATCATCACATTTGCTTGAATCAAAGACAGGCGAAGGCCATGCATTTACCTTTTCTATTGGGAGGAAGAGATTTTCTTCTTCTTCCTGAGAATGGATTTCATCCCTGGCTAACTGTTTCACAACCTTTGTTTTCAACAGAGCAGCTATGTCTATCTAGAGAGCTTCAGCTACTGGGCGGTATAGAAATGAAATAAATAAATAAATAAATAAATAAATATCTACACACTAGGATCTGATGATCGTGTGCAAATACATGACTAATATTACAGCTAGAAACACTTAGAGCCTCACCACTAAAAGCACAATTTAAGAACAACTTTGAGGAATTTTGCAGCCAAGATTTTCCTAAGGTTTTAGCTGCCTGTTCAGGTAGGCATTTCTCAGGAGCCTGGCTTCATTTGAACTAACTTCCACCAATAGTTAGATAACGTAAGTTGATGCAGATCTGAACATGCCTCTACTCCAAGTTCACTTCAAATTGTGTGAACCAGAGGGACTTCAGACACAACTAAACTGTCCATGCAGTCTATATGTGAAAGAGAAATTCTACACAAGGGCAAAGCATGTGATTAGCATCCGGTGACATTTTATCTTCATTCATGTCCATAGAGCTTAGAAAGGAGAGGGCACTCAGGGACACCAGTAGAGTGGGGTGGGTAAAATAATTGAGGGCACCCCTAAGAATTAAGCATGCTCCTACTCCCAGGAAACGTGGATGAACTGTTGTGCCATTCCTTATTAAGGCTCCAGAACAAGAGCCTTTAGTGTGGTGGCCCCCTTCCTGTGGAATTCCCTGCCTTTAGAGGTCAGGCCAGTGCCATGTGCCAACATTGTGTTCCTTCTGGCACCTCCTGAAGACATTGTTATTTCAAGAGGCCTTCCTTGCATGACCATACTTTGTTAAATTCCACGTCATTGGGGTTTGCCTTTTTATAAAAGATTTTGAATTTTTTAACCTGCTGTTTTATTATTTTACTGTGTTGTTCACCACTCCAAAATCTTCTGATGTGGAGCAGTATATAAATACAGTAAATGAATGAATGAATGAGGAGACTCAGGAGATGCTCTGTAGTTTAGGCTCTTTAGGGAACCTTTTTTATTTTTCAGAGTTTTGTGACTGTGAACCTGAAAAATGTTATTCATGATTAAATTAAGAATATTTGACTATTTGGACTGAGGTTTCACACAGATAATTGCAAGGTAAGAGGCACCATCTTAAGAGATGAAGAACTGGTTTTTGGGACTGAAACACAACAAACCACCCATCTCTTCCTTTCTTGGCCAGGTTGCTTATGCTTTTGATTCTCAGGATCTGAGCGATAAAACTCAGTTTCCTTTTTTCTCCCGGATGGTCCCTAAAGAAGAAACCCAGTACCCAGGAATTGTCGAAATTCTGCTGCATTTCAGATGGACAATGATTGGTCTCTTTGCAGTCGAGACCAACAACGGAAGTAGGTTCATGAGGACGTTGGCACCTGAGCTCATCAGGAATGGCATTTGTGTCATTTTTTCAGAAAGCCTATCACAAGTGAAAGCAAATTCTGCCCGAGTCCGTCCTGGTTCATTACACAGATGGCAAGAGGTCCATGTCTTTGTTTTTTGTGCTGAGATTAGTTCCTGGTTACAGGGAATACACATATTGCAAGTTTCACTTGAAGCAGTGATGAAACCCAGTGAAGGGAAAGTCTGGATCACAACGGCGATGTAGGACATCACTTTTGAGTTAAAATATAGTAATCTACCTTTCCAGCACATCTATGGGTTATTTTCATTCTTTCTCAAGACAAAGAAAAAGCCAAATTATGGTGATGGTGTACTCGTTTTTTTTATGAAACAGTTGGTGGAGGAAGAATTGAATTGTTCTTATTCAAAGCATGCATTGTCTGTAAAAGGCTGGAACAGATGCACAGGAAATGAGAAACTGGAGGCCCTGCCCCAAGAGGACATTGACCAAATCCACTCTCTAGACTCCTACATCACTTACAACACTGTTCAGGCTGTGGCACATGCCTTAGATGCTGCTTATTCATCCAGACCGAGGAGGAGGAGGGTGGAGGGTGGAGACAGGGTGGACGTTCAAAGGCTTCAGCCATGGCAGGTATGCCCTTTTCCATCACACTTACCCCTTCTGATCAGACAGTCAATTGTACAATTCTGGAATCATTGCCTTGGATTTAGAATATAAGACACTGAGGTGAAGTGTTGAAGACTTATGGGGGAAACCCAGTTGTGAAACTCCCGGGATTGCTCCCATTTTACCCCATACACAGGCTTCAGAGGATGCAGCCCTTCTGGTAATGCCTCTCTTCCCCATAATCACTTCAAGTCATCTTGCAAGAACCCATATAAGTAGGGTAGAGAATCAATAGGCCTTTGCTTACATTCATCTAGATCCGTGTTTGTCTGTAGGATTTTGCATGTAGTTCCAGACTCTCATCGGGGTGTTTGAACTGGTGGGATTATTTTTCTCTGGTAAGCTAGAGAGGTCCTAAGGCCATCTCTGCTCAAAATCCCATGAATTGACTGACTGCAACACAGCCCCCTCCCAACAACGTGCAGATGAGGTTGCAATATTCCCAACATAGAGATGCTCAGGTGCTGATCATCTTTGATAATAAACCTACCTTTTATCAGAAGTGGACAAAGGTTTTGTTCTGAAAGCATTCTTTAAATCAACTTGTGCAATTCAATGCCTTGAATTCAGTTGCTCTCCCAAGCACAAGCTACGCATTTCTATTTACAACGTGATCCTCTGTGAGACTACTCAGAAAGAAATCCTATGGAGCACAGTTGAACTAGCCCCCAGGGAGGTGTGTGTAGGTTTTCAGCCCCTGTGGCATCACTGACAATGATGAATGCTTCCTGAAAGATGCCCATGAAGGGCTGTCCTCCCTTTGCCTAAGGGTAAGTCCAGGACCAGATCCAAGAACAAGGGTATATGTCTAATGTAATCTGCTCAGCAAACTCCTCAAGCAGACAAAGGGACTTGAGGAAGGAAATCAGGCCCCTTGTGAATGTGAAGCGACCCACCCAGACGTTTGAGTATTGAACAAGCCATGGGAGATTCAAGCATGAAATGGGCAGAATTGGGAGATGAAAGGTGGAACTGAAATCTCAAATGTGGCTTCTTGTTTCCTCATTGCTGGTGCTTTCACTGCCATTCTAGCTTCAACCTTTCTTGAGCAACTTCCAGTTTTACAATAATTCTTTGGATGGAATGTATTTGGATGAGAAGGGAGACCTGGCAGCCAACTTTCACATTGTGAACTGGGTGAAGTTTCCCAATAGGTCTGTTGTTAGAGTGAAACTTGGGAGTATAGAAAGACGGGAATCCGCAAGCCTCAAAGTCACCATTGATCAGGATGCCATTGTGTGGCCCCAATGGCTCAACCAGGTGAAGGAAATCATTCCTTTCATGTCACAGTATTTGTTTATCATCTCCTAACCTCTATTTAACAGGTACATTTAATCAAGGCAATACATGACGTTGGGAAGCAACATGCCATTCCTTCAGTTGCACAGGCTTAACCTCTAGTATTGCATCAAGTTGAATTCTGGAAGCTCTTTTGGGATGTCTCCAACTCTATCCCTCCTTTCGACAGATGAATGAGCCCTAACACATTTTCCTTGCTGTTCCTTACCGTTCTGCTTAGGCTCTGCCTCATTCCAGGTGTGTGGAAAGCTGCCTCCCTGGATTTGTCAAGGTGGTTCAGGAAGGAAAGCTCGCTTGCTGCTACGACTGTGTTCCCTGTATGAGAGGGACCATCTCCACACAGGAAGGTAGGTGGCTCTGCAGGAAAATGCCACTGCTGGAGAGGAGGTCAACGATCCACACAGACATTTTCTCTGAAATTTCCCCCTATAGAATTGCTAAATTTGGGTCCTATCTTGAAATATCCTCTGTCTGTCTGTCTGTCTGTCTGTCTGTCTGTCTGTCTGTCATCTATCTATCTCATCTATCTACAAGAATTGTCTACCGCTCGATATCTAAAGGAGATTCTGGAGTGCTCAACATAACAAGGCTAATCAATAAAAAGATTAAAAGATTAAAATACCATATTGAAATTATCCTTTGAAAAACGCAAAGCCAGCAGCAGGTCAGTTAACAAATGTCTCCAGGAAAAGAGCTTTTCTCAGGAGGCATCAGAAGCAACACAGTGAACTAGAGGGGCAGGGAGTTCCAAAGAAAGGGGGCCACCAAGCTGAAGGCCCTTCTCCGGGTGGGCCATAGGTCCATGTGGGTCACACAACTTAAGTTTGGAGGATGGATGGTGGGAGATGGGATGGTGACTCCATATGCTTTCTTGGAAGCTTTTAAGTTGTTTTTTAAAAATATAAACCTGGATCCTTCCTTGCAATCTCGATAATTCATTTCACAAAGTGAGTCTCAAGCCATGATGTCATAAGACGGAGCTCTCCCTGCAGTTTGTTGGTTGAGACAGTGTATGATATGTTCCACCAGCCTAGATGTGTCTAGGGATGGTGGAGAATTCTGCTACGGATTTCGGTGAGGCCAAATGCACTGGCATTCAGCCCCCCAAAATCCATGGCAGAACGGCCTGCCCCCTGCCCCCCGCGGATCCCCCCCCCGGGACGAGGCTTACCTGGGATGGATGTTCCAGATGCCGGCGACTCCCGCGGCGGCTGCGGTGGTGGCTGGTCTTCCAACTGGCTGCCGTGGCTGCCACTTGCAGTCTGCTCTTTTTTTTTTACCCAGACGTGATAGGCTATGTAAAGACTTATGTAGCCTATCACGTCTGGGTAAAAAAAAGAAAAAGAAAAGGTGTACGCAAATGGCGGCGGTTACAGCGGCCGCCATTTGCGTTCCATATTTTTCGCCGTTTTAGTCTATGTAAATATTTATGTAGACTAAAACAGTGAAAAATAAGGAATGCTAATGGTGGCCGCTGTAGCCACCACCATTTGCGTGTGCATTTTTTTTTTTACTTTGCTGTGAAAGGCTACATAAATATTTTTACATTTATATATATATTTATATATATGGAGCAGAGCCAGCCGGGCAGGACTCCGGGGGGAGGGAGAGAGCGCCTCCCTCCTCACCGTGAAGCAGATCCGCGAAACGGTAAGTGACTTTCGTACATCCCTAGATGTGTCTTCTCTATGTCACATCACATGCACATGCTCCATGGTTAATATTGTTATGTTCACCCCACATCTCTGAGCAGTGGGAAATGCCAGGGATGGAATGTATTCCAGTGTTTGGTTTCCTTTGAAAGGAGGTCCCCTGCCATAATCTCCTATCATAGATACCAACAGGGATTCTTCCAAGAGAGAAGGATAAGACCCATACGAAAATAATCCATGAAGGTCTTGTGGGTGATGTGGGAAACCTTCACAGGCCATATTGGGCTTGCAGGCCAGATATTCCACATTTCTAGATTAAAGTCATATTTAAAGATGGATTCTACACACAGGAATCACCACATGCAGCTTGCTGACATGGGAGAATTATGAATCCCAGCAGGTCTGACTGTGCCCTGTATGAAATTAATGTGTGCTGCCTATTACACTGAAAAAAAAACTTTGATGGAATATAAAGGAACTGAGATTGCTAAGGATGTAAGGGAAATGCTCCTCTTGTTCTCTCCAGATGCAGAGCATTGCACCAAGTGTCCAGACGATCAGCAACCAAACAAGAACCGAGACCAATGCATCCCCAAGAGATTAACCTTCCTCTCCTACAGTGAAATGTTGGGGAGCATCCTGGCTTCCTTTGCCTTGTTCCTGTCCTTAATCACAGGCTTTGTGTTAGGAATCTTCATTAAATACCTGGAAACCCCAATAGTCAAAGCCAACAACCGGGACCTTTCCTACATCCTTCTCATCGCCCTCCTGCTTTCCTTCTTGTCCTCCTTATTATTCATTGGCCGGCAAAGGATAGTGACCTGCCTCCTCCGACAAACAGCCTTCAGCATCATCTTCTCAGTTGCCATCTCTTCTCTCTTGGCCAAAACAATCACTGTGGTGCTGGCCTTCTTGGCCACCAACCCAGGGAACAGGGTGCAGAATTTGCCGGGAAAGAGTTTGGCCAGCTGTGTTGTCATTTCCTGTTCCAGTGTCCAAGTTGTCATTTCCACCATCTGGTTGGGCACCTCTCCACCCTTCCCAGAGTCTGACCTGGGTTCACAGGCAGGACAGATCATCCTGCAATGCAACGAAGGGTCTGTTGCCATGTTTTACACTGCCCTTGGCTACATGGGCTTCCTGGCTGCCATCTGCTTCACGGTGGCTTTCCTAGCCAGGAAGCTGCCTGGGGCCTTCAATGAAGCCAAGCTGATCACCTTCAGCATGCTGGTCTTCTGCAGCGTCTGGGTGTCCTTTGTGCCCACCTACCTGAGCACCAAGGGGAAATACATGGTAGCCGTGCAGGTCTTCTCTATCTTGGTCTCCAGTGCCGGCTTACTGGGCTGCATTTTTCTTCCCAAGTGTTACATTATTATTCTGAGGCCTCATCTGAATACAAAAGAGCATCTCATGATGAAAAGCAAAAAATAAATCCGATTCATCTTCTTACCAAACACCTGGATATTCTTCTTTTATGCAATAGTGTGTATTTGGAAAAACGGGCTTCTTTCCATCTTTCCAGAAAAGCAAACAAGGAGACATTGTTGCCATTTTTATCTTGCTAGGAATGGATTTTATGTTTACTTTAGTACTCTCATTTTTATTGCTTCCTGCTTTTAACTTCTATTGAAATTCTACCAATGTAAAATGCAAGGGTGGGGGGAGGGACTTCTCAGGCCTGAAATGTGGCACACTCTTGTTTCTATAAATAAACAACAAGAACAAATGCCTAAATTTTAGAAACAATGCCTGTTAGTACAGCTTTTGGATGGTGCTTGGAAAGGTTTGGGCAACCACTTCCATACAGGAGAGGGAAATGTCATGCCCCACTGGAGGAGTCTTCCTCAAAGGAGTTAGAGCTCCCAGTGAGGAAGAACAGTACCGAAAGGCCATATCAGAAGACTGGGGAGACCCTGGACCCTTGAGGGCAATGGCTGTGGTTCCATCCCCACAAGAGGCTTCCTCTGCCCAGGATGAGGGCCTATGGGGGCTATTAATTTATTTATAACATTTCTATCCTGCCCTCTATCATTACGATCTCAGGGCAGCATACAGGTAATATCAATGTAAACAGTATACAACAATCATTTAAACACCTAAAAACATATTAAACTATTAAACAAGCTAAAACCAGTTAAAATCTAAAACAATAAAACTGTTAAAACAATGTGCTAGAAAATACGTTTAGCCCTCAAAGGCTTTGATAAAAAGCCACATTTTTACTTGGTGCCAAAATGAGAACAATGTTGTCTGTTCCTATTGGGCCTCCAAGGGGAGGGATTTCCACAACTGGGGTGACACAGCAGAGAAGGCCCTCTCCCATGTCACACCATAGTGTCATTCTCATAGTGGTGGGACACCGAGGAGGGGCCCTGCAACAGATCTCAGTTCTCGATGAGGCATATATAGGGAGTGCTGCTCCCTCAAATATCAAGGTCCCAAGCTGCTTAGGGCTTCAAATGTCATCATCAAAATCTTGAATTCCAACCGGAAGAGTATTGGCAGCCAGTGCAATTCCTTTAAAACTGGTGATATGGTTTGTATGAGGTGTTCCGGTCAGCACTCTAGCTGCTGCATTTTGTGCTAGCTGCAACTTCTGAGTCATCTTCAAGGGCAGCCCCACGTAAAGTGCATTACAGTAGTCTAATTGGGAAGTTACCAGCTCATGGAGTACTGTAGCTAGGTTACCCCTGTCGAAGAAAGGCCGTAGC
The DNA here is from genome assembly GCF_057233095.1 of Heloderma suspectum. Lineage (NCBI taxonomy): Eukaryota > Metazoa > Chordata > Lepidosauria > Squamata > Helodermatidae > Heloderma > Heloderma suspectum. The sequence continues at coordinate 398,776,145 of NC_139459.1, forward strand.
TGGTGGATGAGCCGAAGGTGGACCCAAGTACCCCAGGCCACGGAGTCTACCAGGGGCTCCAGTGACAGGGATGGGTCTAGGAGTACTCCCAAGATATGCCCCTGCTCCTTCAGGGAGAGTGCAAGGCCATGCACGACGGGTCGCTTACCCAATTCCCACACTTGGAAACCACCAATCCACAGAGCTTTTGGCTCATCAGTATTTAGCTTCAATGTATTGGTGCTCATCCAGTTCATTATAGCCTGCAGGCACTGGTCCAGCACCTTCGCTGCCTCCAACGACAAAGAGAAATAGAGCTGAGTATCATCAGTGTACTGGTGACACCTCACCCCAAAACTCCTAATGACCTTTCCCAACAGCTTCATATAGATGTTGAACAGCATGGGGGATAGAATAGAACCCTGTGGCCCCCCACAGTTTAAAAGCCATGGGGTAGGAAAAGAATCCCCCAATACCACTCTCTGGAATCAGCCCTGCAGGTAGGAGCAGAACGTCTGAGTCGTCTCCAAGTCATTGTAGCACAGTGCCCCCAACTCCCATCCTGCAAAGCCGATCCAGTAAGACACCATGATCAATGGCGTCAAAAGCCACTGAGAGACCCAGGAAGATCAACAGGGTAGCACTCCCCCTGTCTTTCAACCAGAGTAGGTCTTCAGTCATAGCAACCAAGGCCATTTCAATGCTGTACCCTGGCCTGAAACCAGACTGAAATGGGTCCAGATAATCAATTTCCTCCAGGAAGGTCTGAAGCTGCCCAGCCACCACGCGGTCAAGCACCTTGCCCCCAAAGGGGATATTGGCAACGGGGCGATAGTTCTCACACACCTCTGGGTCCAGGGAGGGCCTCTTCAGGAGAGGGCGCACTACAGCTTCTTTCAAGGCAGCAGGAACCACGCCCTGACAGAGTGAAGCATTTACCTCTCCCTGGATCCACCCAGCCAATACAACGCTATTTGCATTGCCCTTATTTTCACTGTAGTCTACATAAATCTTTACGTAGACTACACAGGCCGAAATAAGGAACGCAAATGGCGGCGCCCATTGGCGCCGCCATTTGCGTACGCGCTTTATTTATTTATCTTTTTAAGTCACTTTTTTTCAAAGCTGACTTTGGAAATCCAGCCATGATAGGCTACGTAAATCATTACGTAGCCTATCACGTGTGTGTGTGTGTCTTTTTTTACATTTACTTGGAAATGGCGGTGGCGGCAGCCAGTCAGAAGACCGGCCGCCACCCCTGCCGAACCGCCACCGGGACCCACCGCCGAGAGGGACATTCGAGGGAGGTAAGTCCCATCCCGGGGGGGCGGGGGAACAGAGAATTTCACTGCCAATTTCGTGGGGCCGAATGCGTTGGCATTCGGCCTCCTCGAGATTCATGGAGAAATTCTCCACCATCCCTACTAAAAAGGGGAATGCAAATAGCGTACTGGACACCATTTGCATTCCTTTTTTCCCCGCCATTTTAGCCTATGTAAATATTTACGTAAGCTATTACGGCAGGGAAAAAAAGGAACACAAATAGCGCCCACTATGCTATTTAAGTTCCCCGAGGGAAACACATATATTTACATAGGCTAAAACAGTGAAAAATAGGGAACGCAAATGGCGGCCGCCATAGCCACCGCCATTTGCGTATGCTGTTTTTTGGGTGGGGGGCTTGCTGTGATAGGCTACGTAAATACTTCCGTAGCCTATCACGGCAGCTTCGCTGGACGCAAATGACGGCTGCTACAGCGGCCACCATTTGCTTCCGCAGCAGCCCGTCCGTGGCTAGAACTCTGGCTGTGGACAGCCCTGGCCAGCGGCTCTGCGGAGCCGCCATGGAGCGGAGCTGGCCCGGTGAGGATTCTGGAGGGAGGGATGGAGCACCTCCCCCCCAACGCGAATCCAAGCTGCGAAAAGGTAAGTGACTTTCTTACATCTCTACCAGGGGGCCGCAAATGGGGTGAGTCCATCAGACTCCACCACTTTCCCCAGCTCCCATTATCTCTCTAGAAATATGTATGTGTGTGTGAAAAGAGTGGTGTAAATGCCTCCTGTCTGTTCTCACTAGAAAGTGTAACACACCACGGTTCCGTTGATATGTCTGATGTGATACTAGGGATGTACGAAAGTCACTTACCTTTTCACAGATTCTGTTCACGATGGGGGGGGGCTCCATCCCTCCCCCTGGAATCCTCAACGGGGAGGGAGGCGATCCGGTCCTCCCCCCTGGAATCCTGCCCAGCTGGCTCTGCTCCGTGGCAGCTCTGCGGAGCAGCCGGCCATGGCCGTCCGCAGCTGGAGTTCCGGCCGCAGACTGGCTGGTGTGGACGCAAATGGTGGCCACCATAGTGGCCACCTTTTGCATCCAGCCAGGCTGCCTGTTAGACTACGTAAGTATTCATGTAGCCTACCACGGCAAGCCAATAAATTTTTTTAAAAAAATGCCGTACGCGAATGGGGGTGGCTACGGCGGCCGCTATTTGCATTCTTTAATTTTCGCTGCTTTAGCCTACATAAATATTTAGGTAGGCTATTTAAAAAAAGGGGAATGCAAATAGTGTAGTGGGTGCTATTCCTTCCGTGGAGGAATTCTCCACCATCCCTGTGTGATACTGATCTGTTTGATGTGATCTACATGCACTGGAAATACTCCGTTCCTCTGTAATTTGGGGAGGGGGAGATAATCAACTGTGCTTTATTTGTTTATAACTTGTTTATAAAACACTGTAAATTCTCTTGTTTCATGCTGTATATTGTTCCAGTGGAGTTCTGTACGGCCCCTTGCTCCTTGTATGTTTTCATTGAGCACGAAGTCCCTTCACCCCACGCCAGCTTGCCTGGGTGCGGGGGGCGGTATGTTGCTGGTTGGGGTGAAGGGCATGACAAGGTCAAAGGCCATCAGCCTTTGTTTTCGACATCAAGGTGGGGCAGGGGGAGAGCCAGCCAATATTTAGGCTACAAGGCCCCCTTTTTCTCCTTCATTCCTGCTTTTCTAGCCCCCTCCCTCCCTCCTAACATGTAGTGTGGGTTGTACTAAGGGGGAATGCAAATAGCATCCGCTACACTATTTGCATTCCCCCCCTTAGTTTCGCCGTCTTAGTCTATGTAAATAGTTAAGTAGACTAAGACAACCAAAAAAAGGGAAACGCAAATGGCGGCGGCCATAGCCGCCCCCGTTTGCGTACGCATTTTTTTTTTTTTTTTACCCAGACGTGATAGGCTACGTAAGTCTTTACATAGCCTATCACAAATGGGGGGCGGGAAGACTGCAAATGGCGGCGACGGAAGCTGCCAGTCGGAAGACCGGCTGCCGCCGCCACCTCCACCGAAGCTGCCGCTGGAGCTGCCGCCATCCGGAACATCTGCCCCAGGTAAGTCTCATCCCGGGGGGGATCTGTGGGGGGTGGGGGGGGTGGCAGGCCGTTCCTCCACAGAGTTCGGGGGGCCGAATGCAGTGGCATTCGGCCTCACCAAGATCCGTGGCGGAATTCTCTGACATCCCTACAATAGAACAGATAATGAGGCAGGCTCTCCGATTTGCCACTACGACAAGGGTGACGTCTGGGGGCATAAGGTGTTTTAGTAAAACGCCCTTCCAAAGCTGCCATTTTCATCTGCTGCATCCATAGTCATGTTAGAAGCTGATCTGAGATGATTAGAAATAAGCATCAAATATCTTTCACCTTCAAAATTAGTCTTGGTCTTAGCAAACCAGGGTGCTATGTTGTTACTGGAACCTGCACAAAGATCCCATTGGATACAAACACGACAAACCCTCCCCTTAAAGACCACTTTACTGTGGTCTGTATTTAACATACTGGGTAGAGAAGCCATGATAGTGAATTTGGGAACTTAATCTCTAAAACCAAGATACTATACTTGATGGTTTAGCTCTCATTTGCTCTAAAAGATACACTTGGGGTAATCTGGTTGGAGGTGAGGAAAAAATACACCTTGAGCCAACAATTAAGGGCCTTCATAACAACAATAGTTTGAATTGGCATTATACTGCTTTCTGAACATAGAAATTAAGCAGGAGTACTCCTTGATACACCAAGAATAGCCCTTAACAGTGTGTTTTGAAACAATTCCATGTCGTATGGGATTTTTTAACCCCATAGCTTTCCTCCCTATGCATACTGAGAGACTAGTTTTGATTTCAGCAAGGTTCGAATTGGATAGATTTGATAACCACCCCTTGGGCACCAGAATTTCAGTAGTCCGTTTAATTGCAGGTTTGTCTTTAATTTCTAAGACTCAAAATGGGTGCCCCAGCCTCCTAAGGATGAAAAAAGAACACCCAAATAACTATAAGAGGATTTTTGCCCAATAGGGTGGGAATGCATTCTCCATTTATGTACTGGGGATCTAGGTCCAAAGACCATAACTTTAGTTTTCCCATAATTAATAGATTATCAACTTGGGGGGGGGGATATTCAGCCATGGCTGAGAGTAATCTATGCAGACCAATCTGAGTATGCAAGATGAGTATCAGGTCATCAAGAAATTACATAAAAGGGGAGCCAGGACACATCCCTGTTTAACACCTCAAGATACTGCGGTCTTGTCCGATACATGTCCAACAGGGGAAAATCTCAGTGGAATATTTGAGTGTTCATGTACCAAATGTAGCAAGATCAAGAGGTCTCAATTCATGTTTAACTCTGCCAGTTTAGCACATAACCTGCTCCTATTAATAGAGTCAAAGGCTGCTTGGAAATCAACCACCACCACATACAATTTTAACTTTCGTTGGGTTTGATACTGATGAGCCAAATGGTCTAATACAAAACAATGCTCCATTGTTGAGTAAGCAGCTTGGAACCCAACTTGTTCTTCTATAAGAAAATTATTCAAAGTAACTCCATCTCCTAGTTTGTTCAGCAGATATCTCACACATAATTTGGCTGCAATATCAATAAGACTAATTGGCCGATGGTTTGAGGGGAGCATACAATCCCTCTTTTTAAAGGTCGAAATTACTGTAGAAGTGTTCCAGCCCATTGGGAGGTTACCAGTTGGATTAATGTGGTCAAACAATTTGGCCAAAACAGGCAGCCACCATTTGATGTTATATCTGAATTCTTCTGCTGGAACGTAGTCTTCTCCTTGTGCTTTTTTCACCGGCAGTGGATTAATTAATGACTCTCTCTCTCTCTTTATGAGATATATGGGGCCATGGATCTCTGGTGTCAAGAGTGGAGCTCCAAAGCAGATGTAACTGCAGGGTGTGGGCATTAAATGGGGCACTAAAATGCTTCTCCTAATCCTTCTTTGATATTTGAGAGTTTACAATACGATTATCACTATTTAAGCCGCTGTTTACAATCTTCCGAAGGGCTTCCTTGTCTTTCATCTTTATGGCTGTGTCCAAACTATGCCAGCGGTGTCTTTGGAATATCATTTTCTCATTTCTAGTTAGCTCCCTTTATGATTTTTTTCTTGTTTACAAATAAATTAATCGTTTCAGGGGAGTAGAAAGACTTCAATTCCCTAGCATATCTTCTTATTACTGATCCAGCCTTCCTACAGTCCAGGTCAAACCAAATTTTTTCAGATTGGGTGGGGAGCACTCCATAATTGCTCCTGGCAGGTGTTTCCACCAGTGATTTACTCCAAGGGGGCTGCGGGTTGAGATCGTTAAGGATACATGGTGTCGTGGCCTTCCAGCAGCCACCCCGGAGCTTATCAGGGAAAAACCAGATTTCTGTAGACTGCTTAGAGTCCGATTCTTTTCCTTAAGCTGGGTTCTCCCCAGTATAGTTGCTGTGTGCCCCGATGCCTGCATTGACCTCGGGTATGCTAGCCCTGCCCAGGGGTTTACCTTTCACTATGACCCAGGTCAAGGGGTGGTTCCTCCCATTGTGCAGAATGAGGCTTGCCCTGTGAATGCCCACAGAAATAAAAGGGAAGCCCCTCAACTGACACAGAACATTTTGAAGCCCAATCCTTAAGCGCCTTTCACTGTGATCTCGAAGCTCTGATTCATTGCCTTAAGGAAGTAACTACTTCACTGCTTCATTACAGATATCCTGCGGGTTACAATGGGGGCTGGTTTCCATCCTTGTGTTTACTGCTGTCTTTCCCACAACAAACGTATTACTGTCTCCTCAGTAGTAATTCCCATTGTGGTCCATGAGGTCCAGTGGGTGAAAATGGGGCTGGTTTCCATCTTTGTGTTCTCCCCCCACCCTTTCCCAGCACAAGTGTGTGTGTCTACTTGGAAGTAACTCCCATTGGGCTCAGTGAGGCTTGCTCCTAAAATGCAGGTGCATCTGGAAAGGGGAAAGGGGGGGAGCCTCTCTTATTGGTTGAGCAGCCCCTGCCAGTCAGATGTCATTCACTCCACCCCCCCACACCAGGAAATATGTGCTGTGAAGTGACTTTTACTGGTGCAGGGACTCTGCTTGTGGAACCCTGCTCACAACAAAGTTGATTCCCTTTTAAAAATCCAGTATTCCTCCCTTAGCTTCTCCTTCGGTTGTCATGGAAACACAGCCCTGGTAAAATATGGCTTTAGAATTCTCATTATGTGCCGATACAGATGTAATACATTTGCTGAATTAACATCTAGTTGCAACATGTTGGAAGAGCCTCGTGTGGCGCAGAGTAGTAGGCGGCAGTATTGCAACCGAAACTCTCCCCATGACCTGAGTTCAATCCCAGGGGAAGCCGGCTCACGGGTAACCAGCTCAGGTCAACTCAGCCCTCCATTCTTCCGAGGTCAGTAAAATGAGTACCCAGCTTGCTGGGGGAAATGTAGCCATGACTGGGGAAGACAATGCAAACCACCCGACTATAGTCTGCCATGAAAATGCCAGCTTAAGCGGTGTCCCTCTAGGGGTCAGTAATGACCCGGTGCTTGCACAGGAGGAACCTTTCCTTTCCTTTCCTTTCCTTTCCTTTCCTTTCCTTTCCTTTCCTTTCCTTTCCTGGAACGTGTTATCACAAATGCATAACATCTGCTCTGATAAAAGGGTGCAACTAATTTTATCCATTATGAGAAAATCGGATAGGAATTAATAAACATTTTATAAATACCACCTGAACTCTATCTCTAGGAACTTCAAGAGTTAGGATTCAGAAGTCTTCAAATACTACATTTATCAACCTGCCGGTTAGCATTCTGGAGAAGTTGAGTCCTGTGTCGGAACCCAGAACAGGCCCCTTCGACCAGCTCTCTAAGAATATTCCAATCGAGGGTAAAATGCAAAGTTCCATCAGTATGGGGACCAGTATGGGCTATGTAAATGTTTACTTAGCCTATCACGGCTAATTTAAAAGAAAAAAAAAACCCCGCGCGTATGGAAATGGCGGCGCCCATGGGCGCCGCCATTTGCGTTCCTTATTTTGGTACGTCTTAGTCTACGTAAACATTTATGTAGAGTAAGATGGCGAAACTAAGAGGAACGCAAATAGCGTAGTGTCTACGCTATTTGCGTTCCCCTTATTTTCGCCATCTTAGTCTATGTAAATGTTTACGTAGACTAAGACGTGTCAAAATAAGGAACGCAAATGGCGGCACCCATGGGCGCCGCCATTTGCATACGCACGGGTTTTTTTCCTTTTAAATCAGCCGTGATAGTCTACATAAACATTTACGTGGCCTATCACGGCTAACTGCAGGGACACAAATGGCGGCGGCTACGGCTGCCACCATTTGCAGAGCCGGCTGGCCAGGATTCGGGGGGGGGGGAGAACAGAGCGCCTCCTCCCCAACCAGGATTTTGGGGGGGAGGGATGGAGCGTCTCCCCCTGGCCAGAATTTTGGGGGAAGGGACAGAGCGCCTCCCCCCCACCGCGAATGTCACCCTTCGAAAAGGTAAGTGACTTTCGTACATCCCTACTTTTTGGAGCAAAATAACAGGAGATATCTCTGGATGTGCCCTGGAGGTTAATGACATCATGAAAAGGACCTGCAAACTTCTATGAGTGAGCAACTCAATAGCAGGATAAAAGCTCCAGGTGAAGGCACCCACAGCAAGGCACAGCCTGAGGAAGGACTGAACCCCCACCTCACAGGTTGGTACAGGTTGGAGTGGAGGTTCATTCTGCTTTCAACGAGTGTGGAATACTCAAGGACGTTCAGCAGGGAAGTGGTGTATCTAAATCCCACCCTAATTATAGGGAGTGTGGATGGCAGGGAATGAGATACCTGGATAAGGAAGAGTTGGGTACAAATGAGGCCCATACATTAAATGATTCAGAGACAATCTCAGTCCCTCCAAAACATCTCAAGTGATCACATCACACCATCCTTTTGATAAGATTGAACCTCCCTTGAGTTTCAATCAAGGTGCAGTTATTTCATAGTGGAGGCCCTCCCCCTCTAAGTAGACCATCCCTGATACAGCAGATGACACATTGAAAAGTAACTAGATATCATAAAAGACACTCCTGATACTGGGTCATATGAAGGAGATGCATCAATCACTTCTCGCAAACATTTTTTTTTTCTCCAGATGTCCACCTGCACATGGAGCTGAGTAGAGAGTTCAGGAAGTTGCAGAAGTGATTTAACTTCTTAACCTTATAATTATTAAAATGATAATAATCTATCCTTCATCTTGACAAAGCTCATGGGACACCGCCGCACCATGAAAAATCAGTTTGGTGTCTACTGATATCAACATCAGCTTCAAGACCAACATGAGGTGACGTCTTGCACCCAGGCACAAAAGGACGGGAACATAAATGCCTCCTGGGCCAGTGAGGGCTTGGGGTGAGGCTTAGGACAGGTGTGGAGGACTATGTGGGCATGAGGTTTACTTAGAATCATCACTCTAAAATGTGAAGCCTTTGCTGGCTGGGATCTGTCTACATAAGTAAAGTCACTGAAGCCTCAGTTTGCAAGGGGTCTGTGGCTTCTTCTAATCAATTGCTTGAGAGGAGCAAGGTGGAAGCTCTGCCAGGAATCCCAAGCATGATTCTGCTCATGCTGCTCCTTCTGCTCCACCAGGCCACCTGTGGGGTGCTCAAGGCCAAATGCCCTTTGACTTTGGGAAGGGATGAACTTGACCCACAGAATCATTACAGCCCAGGGGACCACTTGATTAGTGCAGTCATCTCTGCGGGACGTGCTGACTTTCTGCCACACACTTTCTATGAGCCTCCCTCCAACAGACTTGCCTGGTAAGCAATTTTGTGAGTGATGGAGTTCCTGCGGCTCCACTCGCTATGGATTCCATGAGCGCCAATCACCCTGATTAACACTTAGTGTCTCTGTTATCTGGAAGCTGGTCAATCACTGTCCTATTTTGCCATCAACAGGCATTCACAACTGAAGGTACAGACGGCTGATTCATTTTTCAAAGCGTAGTGACATATTAGAGGACAACTTGAGCTAGGGATCTTATGACTATTAGAGCAGTGCAGAGCCTGCCCTTCCAGAAGTTGGGACAGCAGCTGACCAGGCTCCTTCTGGACTAAAACATTTGTTGGACGAGGTGGTCTAACTGATCAATACTCGTCAAACAAAGGGTACACCAAGCATGTTTTCAGTGGATTCAGTTCTGGATTTGTACTAAGAATAATTAGTAAAGGAAAATCTTTGGAATCCACTGTTTATTTTTATTAGAAATACGCTTGTAACCTCAAATCAAAACATGACTTGCATGAAATGACATAAGAACATTTTTGTTGTTAAGCAGCTTTGCTGAAGATTCTTCGATCATGATAGCTTAACCTGAAATAGCGTTTCTTAAATATTTCTTCTTAGACATAATACTTTAAAGAGGAGAGCATTCATTCTGCAGTCAGAAGGGAATAGGCTATTCAGATGAGAATTTGTTATCAGAAGCTCCCACATTCTAAACTTACCAGGCAGGTACTCATACTTTTGTTTAGAACTTAATATTATCTACTGTCTTATAAATTACAGCTCACAACCTTAATTATCTCATCCTTATTGAACATTCCTAAAAAATTAGAACATCCCCCGCCCCCCTGTCCCAAGTCTTACTTCTTGACCTTTCAGGCTAGGTAAGATCACTGTTGAATTACACCTTTGAGAAGTTAACTCCTTCCCCAAGATTTGCAAATTAGACTTCAGTCTATAAATTTGCCCAGTTGTCTACATATTACATTTTTCGTTCCAGAGCCATGCTGGATCAGACCAAGGGTCTATCCAGTCCAGCATTCTGTTCACACAGTGCCCAACCACCTGCCAATCCGGAACTCAAAAACAGGGCATGAGAGCAACAGCAACTGGTGCACACAGGATGCCCGCCTCTGGTACCGGGGGCGGCACAAAGCCAACAAGGCTAGTGCCACTGATCACCTTTTCCTTCTGGAATTTGCCCAGCCCCCTTTTAAAGACATCCAAATTGCTGCCCATCACTACTTCCTGTGGTAGCAAATTCCATAGTTTAACCATGTGCTGTGTGAATAAGTCCTTCCTTTTATCTGTCAGGAGATACCCACCAATCAGCTTCATAGGATAACCCTGGTTCTAGTATTTTGAGAGAGCGAGAAAAAGGTCTCCTTATCCACATTCTGCACACCATGCATAATTTTGTAGACCTCGATCATGTCTCCCCTTACCCTCCTTTTTTCCAAGTTCAGCAATCCCAGCTGTTGTAACCTTCTCTCATAGGGGGGATGCTCCAGCCCCTCGATCATTGCAGTTTCCCTTTTCTGCACTTTTTTCCAGCTCTACAATCTCTTTTTTTTAATTGTAGTGACCAGAACTGTACACAGTATTCCAAGTGTGGTCACACCATAGGTTTATATAAGGGAAGTATGATATTGGCAGTTTTATCCTCAATTCTTTTTCTAATTATGCCTAAGATGGAGTTTCCTTTTTTTGCAGAGGCTGCACACTGGGTTGACATCTTCATTGAGCTGTCCAACCCAACCCCAAGCTCTCGTTCCTGGTGTATAACCTATACAATATTTTTTGCTCACTAATTGATATGCAAAAACTAGAGTACTCTTTCGACCTTCAATAACTCAACTTCACACCTGTTGATTACTCACATAACATTTTGGCCCAAGTGATAGGGCTTTAACTCAGCATTTCTTCTTTGGATGCTATCTGAGTCAACAGAACCATTTTTTTTTTTAATGCCAGTTATCCAGAATTCATTGTGAACCTACCTGTGAACTTGTTATCTACCCTTTCGTATTATTCCTAGGTATTTCCTAAAATCACAGAAAATGTCTAATTCCAGCATGCAACGAAAATCCGTACTAGCTTTGCCTTAAAACTGATCATAGAGATTGAGGCTGGAACAAGACTACATTTCCCCCAGCAAGGACACCACATCAGCCATTAAGTAATAATTGGCAGTTGTGCTTCTGACCTTGGCTTGGGATCAAGTGTTTGGGAAACAGAATGCAGATATGTACATTGTCTCAAGGTTAACAGATGGAGCAACAACTGAATATCTTAGTTTTATTGAAGATAGGAGTACAATGTGACATATTTACACTTCTTCTTTTTATTTTTTTGCAGGAATGGATACACAGATTACTGGAAGATCCTGTCCTTCTACTTTGCCATTCAGGAGATCAACCAGAATCCCAGCCTGTTACCCAACATTACCCTAGGCTACAGTATCTATGACAACTATCGCAATGCAAAAGTGACTTTGGATGTTTTTCTAGACCTGCTCTCACCCGGGCAGGCAAATGTTCCAAACTACAGCTGTGGAAAGGGGAAGCACCCATTGGCTGTCCTTGAAGGGGCCGACTCTGAAAACACCATCCAGATTTCAACCATGTTGGCTATCTATAAAATCCCACAGGTACGGTGAGGTGGCACTTGCAGCCTGAGGCTAAGACTAATTCCACTGTAAGGATTGTCTTGGGCCTTCCAATTTACATTTGGGCACAATATGGGGTATGGGGAGTTTAAAGTTTAAGGAGGTAAGAGGATGCTTATAGAGGATTGATGCCCGGGGCAATGGGGCAAGTAGGAAGATGGGTATGTCAGGTTCTTACCAGAGGGGTAATGGGATAATTGTGTTCAATTGACATCATGTATGCTACCAGATGAGGCTGCATACATCTCTAAGGATGACGTTGCTCTAAGTAGAAGGTTATCACAGGACATTTGGAAGGTGAAGAACAGAACTAGTTTCAACTGGTTTTAGGAAAAGGAGAAGGAGAAAGGGGTCTTTTGACCCCAGGAAAGGGGAACTGAGACATTTTTGGAGGAAACAAGTTGCATCAGGATAGGAGAGAATTTCTGGGAAATGTGTCATGAAAACACACATATGAAATGCCGTGGTGCAATTGAAAAGATATTTTTTGGAACATGTATTAGAGGAGGACATCAAGATAGAGGAGTGTTGAAGTCTGGACATGGAAAGGACTGGAGTACAGTCTCCCTTTTAGGAAAGGGTCCTTTTTACCAGAAAAAGAACTTGCATAAATAGTAACCAAAGAGAGCTGCTAGAGGTGTGAGACTTACGGTTATCTTTGCTTTGCTGGCTGAAGGCTTGTGTGCATGTTACAACTTTATCTTTTATCTTTCTTTAATAAATGCATTATCTTATGTTGTTGTTTTAGTCCTTATTTGTAGAATAAATGTAAAATCTGAGTGAATGTGAACACTCTCATCTCAGTCCCCAAAGGAACCTCATCAAAAACATCAGGGCCATACTGAGGCAATTTAAAGTAGGTGTGCCTGGATATTCGATACCAGGGGACCTGAAATTTTGCCTCCAGTTTTTTTGTCTTACACCACTTGAGGTTGTGTAGTGAGAAATCAAAATATGCTCCAAAGAACTCCAACAGAAACCTCTTCTCCCCATGAAAATAGGTGGTCTGGATCCACTGTATGGCGCAAAGGGTTAATAGAAACCTACCATTCACAAGAGTCCCATTCTGCTCTGGTGGGCCCATAATGTCGATTCAAATCAAATCAAATTTTATTGAATAAATCTTCAGACCATTTCAAACACCATAAACACACCTTAAAACTAACGACGAAGACACGCATCTTAAAACATTAAACTAACAAAAGGTTATATAGATATATAGATACATTTTGATAGAATGAGAGTTTATACCCCCCTTTTGACAGTACACACTTTTAAATCACTGCTACATGGCTCATTTAATCAGTCAATTTTTCCTTTTCGTTTTTCTTTAACCTTGCTGCATAAACTGCAAAGAGGGCCTCTGCATCACAAAATGGTTTGAAACTCATATGAGAAAATTGTCCTCAGCTGACCAATTTCCTGTAATGCTAGGAAATGAAGATCGATAATGTTCCCTGGCACTGGAATATAACTGGCATGACAGTAAAAGGTGGGCCAGAACTGCCCCCTCAGGTGCACCAGATATGCTGCCTTGCCCTGGAGTGTGCCGAAATCTTCCCTGTCACATCATCACATTTGCTTGAATCAAAGACAGGCGAAGGCCATGCATTTACCTTTTCTATTGGGAAGAAGAGATTTTCTTCTTCTTCCTGAGACTGGATTTCAGCCCTGGCTAACTGTTTCACAACCTTTGTTTTCAACAGAGCAGCTATGTCTATCTAGAGAGCTTCGGCTATTGGGCGGTATAGAAATGAAATAAATAAATAAATAAATAAATATCTACACACTAGGATCTGATGATCGTGTGCAAAAACATGACTAATATTACAGCTAGAAACACTTAGAGCCTCACCACTAAAAGCACAATTTAAGAACAACTTTGAGGAATTTTGCAGCCAAGATTTTCCTAAGGTTTTAGCTGCCTGTTCAGGTAGGCATTTCTCAGGAGCCTGGCTTCATTTGAACTAACTTCCACCAATAGTTAGATAACGTAAGTTGATGCAGATCTGAACATGCCTCTACTCCAAGTTCACTTCAAATTGTGTGAACCAGAGGGACTTCAGACACACCTAAGCTGTCCATGCAGTCTATATGTGAAAGACAAATTCTACACAAGGGCAAAGCATGTGATTAGCATCCGGTGACATTTTATCTTCATTCATGTCCATAGAGCTTAGAAAGGAGAGGGCACTCAGGGACACCAGTAGAGTGGGGTGGGTAAAATAATTGAGGGCACCCCTAAGAATTAAGCATGCTCCTACTCCCAGGAAACGTGGATGAACTGTTGTGCCATTCCTTATTAAAGCTCCAGAAAAAGAGCCTTTACTGTGGTGGCTTCTTTCCTGTGGAATTCCCTGCCTTTAGAAGTCAGGCAGGTGCCAAGTGCCAACATTGTGTTCTTTCTGGCACCTCCTGAAGACATTGTTATTTCAAGAGGCCTTCCTTGCATGACCATAGTTTGTTAAACTCCATGTCATTGGGGTTTGCCTTTTTATAAAAGATTTTGAATTTTTTAACCTGCTGTTTTATTATTTTACTGTGTTGTTCACCACTCCAAAATCTTCTGATGTGGAGCAGTATATAAATATAGTAAATGAATGAATGAATGAATGAATGAATGAAGAGACTCAGGAGATGCTCTGTAGTTTAGGCTCTTTAGGGAACCTTCATTTTTCAGGGTTTTGTGACTCTGAACCTGAATGATGTTATTAATGATTAAATTAAGAATATTTGACAATTTAGACTGAGGTTTCACACAGATAATTGCAAGGTAAGAGGCACCATCTTAGGAGATGAAGAACTGGTTTTTGGGACTGAAACACAACAAACCACCCATCTCTTCCTTTCTTGGCCAGGTCGCTTATGCTTTTGATTCTCAGGATCTGAGTGATAAAACTCAGTTTCCTTTTTTCTCCCGGATGGTCCCGAAAGAAGAAACCCAGTACCCAGGAATTGTCAAAATGCTGCTGCATTTCAGATGGACAATGATTGGTCTTTTTGCAGTCGAGACCGACAATGGAAGTAGCTTCATGAGGACACTGGGACCTCAGCTCATCAGGAATGGCATTTGTGTCATTTTTTCAGAAAGCCTATCACAAGTGAAAGCAAATTCTGCCCGAGTCCGTCATGCTTCATTACAAAGATGGCAAGAGGTCAATGTCTTTGTTTTTTGTGCCGAGATTAGTTCCTGGTTACAGGGGATATACATGTTGCAAGTTTCACTTGAAACATTGATAAAACCCAGTGAAGGGAAAGTCTGGATCACAACGGCGATGTGGGACATCACTTTTGAGTTAAAGTATAGTAATCTACCTTTCCAGTGCATCTATGGGTTGTTTTCATTCTTTCTTAAGACAAAGGAAAAGCCAAATTATGGTGATCGTGTACCCTTTTTCTTTATGAAACAGTTGGTGGAGGAAGAATTGAATTGTTCTTATTCAAAGCATGCACTGTCTGTAAAAGGTTGGAAAAAATGCACAGGAAATGAGAAACTGGAGGCCCTGCCCCAAGAGGACATTGACCGAATCCACTCTCTAGACACCTACATCACCTACAACACTGTCCAGACTATGGCACATGCCTTAGATGCTGCTTATTCATCCAGACCCAAGAGGAGGATGGTGGAAGGTAGAGATGGGGTAGACGTTGAAAGGTTTCAGCCATGGCAGGTATGCCCTTTTCCATCACAAATATCCCTGCTGAATCAGACAATCAGTTGTCTGGAATTATGGAATCATTGTATTGGATTTAGAATATGAGACACTGAGGTGAAGTGTTGAAGACTTATGGGGGAAACCCAGTTGTGGAACTCCCAGGGTTGCTCCAGAGGATGCAGCCCTTCTGGTAATGCCCCCGCCCCCATAATTGCTTCAAGCCATCTTGCAGGAGCCCATATAAGCAGGGTGGGGGGATTGATAGGCATTTGCTTACATTCATCTAGATCCTTCTTTGTCTGTAGGATCTTGCATGTAGTTCAAGACTCTCATCTGGGTGTTTGAACTGGCGGGATTATTTTTCTCTTGTAGGCTATAGAGGTCCTAAAGCCATCTCTGCTCAAAATCCCATGAAATTGACTAACCACAGCATGGCCCCCTCCCAGCAACTTGCAGATGAGGTTGCAATATTCCCAACATGGACAGGCTCATGTGCTGATCATGTTTGATACTAAACCTACCTTTTATCCCATGCGGATGAAGGTTTTGTTCAGAAAGCATTCCTTAAATTTTTCTGAAGCAATTTTTTTTTAATTCAACCTGTGCAATTTGATGCCTTGAATCCGGTTGGTCTCCCAAGCACAAGCTAAACATTTATATTTACAATGTCATCCTCTGTGAGACTACTCAGAAAGAAATCCTACTGAGTACAGTTGAATTTGGTCCCAGGGAAGTGAATGTAGGATTGCAGCCTCAGTGGCATCACTGACAATGATGAATGATTCCTGAAATATGCCTCATGAAGGGCTGTCTGTCCTCCCTTTGCCCAAGGGTAAGTCCAGGTCCAGGACCAAGAACAAGGCTATTTGTTTAATGGATTCAGCTCCCCAAACTCCTAAAGCAGACAAAGGGCCTTTGGTAAGGAAATCAGGTCCTTTGTGAATGTGAAGAGACACACCCAGACATATGAGTCTGGAACTAGCCATGGGAGACTCAAGCATGAAATGTGGAGATATGAAATGAGAAGATGTGAAATGTGGAACTGAGATTTCAAATGTGGCTTCTTGTTTCCTCAATGCTGGTGCTTTCTCTATCATTCTAGCTTCAACGTTTCTTGAGAAACCCCCAGTTTTACAATAATTCTTTGGACGGAATGTATTTGGACGAGAACGGAGACATCGCAGCCAACTTTGACATCGTGAACTGGGTGAAGTTTCCCAATAGGTCTGTTGTTAGAGTGAAACTTGGGAGTATAGAAAGACAGGAATTCCCAGGCCTCAAAGTCACAATTGATCAGGATGCCATTGTGTGGCCCCAATGGCTCAACCAGGTGAAGGAAATCATTCCTTTCATGTCACAGTATTTGTTTATCATCTCCTATCCTCTATTTAACAGGTACATTTAATCATGGCAATAAATGATGTTGGGAAGCAACATGCCATTCCTTCAGTTGCACAGGCTTAACATTTGGTATGGGATCAAGTTGAATTCTGGAAGCTCTTTTGCGATGTCTCCAACTCTGTCCCTCCTTTCGACAGATGAATGAGCCCTAACACATTTTCCTTGCTGTTCCTTACCTTTCTGCTCAGCCCCTGCCTCATGCCAGGTGCGTGGAAAGCTGTCTCCCGGGATTCTTCAAGGTGGCTCAGGAAGGAAAGCTCGCTTGCTGCTATGACTGTGTTCCCTGTCCGGAAGGGACCATCTCCATCCAGGAAGGTGGGTGACTCTGCAGGAAAATGAAACTGCTGGGGAGGAGGTGAATCATGATACACACAGACATTTTCTCGGAAGCTTTACCTTTTGGGGATTATATCTAAAGCAGATTCTGTAGTGGTTAACCTAAAAAGGTTAATCAATAAAAATATGAAAAGGTCAAAATACTGTATTTAAATTATTCTTTTAAAAACACAATGTCAATAAAAACCGCAGCTGGTCAGTTAACAAATGCCTCTTGGACAGGAGCTGTTTTCAGGAGTCACCTCAGTGACAACTCAGTGATCTTGAGGGGCAGTGAGTTCCAAAGAAAGGGGGCCACCAAGCTGAAGGCCCTTCTCCAGGTTGGCCATAAGTCCATGTGGGTCACAAAACACAAGTTTGGAGGATGGACAGTGGGGGATGGGATGGTGACTCTATATGTTTTCTGGGAAGATATTAAGTAGTTTTTTTTAAAAAAAAATCTGTACACGTGGATCCTTCCTTGCAATCTCGATAATTCATTTCACAAAGTGAGTCTCAAGCCATGACATTGGAGGATGGACCTCTCCCTGTGGTTTGGTGGTTGACACAGTGCATGATATGTTCCAATCATATCCCAGTGGCCAATGGGAAGCACATAAGGAGGTCATGAGCGCAAAAACACCCTCCCACTCCTGTTGCCCTGGAATGGGTACACAGAGCCATGCTGCTTCTGACACCAGAAGAAACATGGCGCCGTCATGACTAGGAGCCTTTGAAAGCCTTTCCTCCATTTGTTTGTCTAATACTCTTTTGAAGCTGTCAGTCTCGTGGGCCATCACTCCACATTTTCTCAGCAAATTCCATACTTGAACTATGCATGTGTTAAGATGCAATCCCTTTTAACTGTCCGGAAACTTCCACTGTTCAGATGCACAGTTGTTTGTCTGAACATCAGGGTGCAGTGAAAAAAAAGGAGAAAATGAAAAATGGGCGAAGGAGGGGGGAAAAAATCTGGCCACATTTTGCCTTGTTAAATTTTGAACAGTGGCTTAAATGGAGGTCTGTCTCTTACCACTTCTGATGGACTATCAGAACGGCTCCTTTAATGGAGGACTGTCTCTTCATTCTCACACCTCTGCATCATTTCAGCTTTTGGAAAATTTTGCACAGTTTCTTTGTTTTTCCCTCTTCTCTTGTTCATGGGCTTTGTAGTTTCACACAATTCATGTCACCTTTTGTACAATAAATTGCACATAGAATATTGTTTATTACAATAGTTGGGTGTTATTATTCTTTTGGTGGTCTTCTGCAATGCTTGCTCTCCATTTCCTTTCAAGCACTCCACCTCCCAACACAGACAGGGACTCTTTGACAATCTTCATCTGTTTGTTTAATCCTCAGTTAGTAGACAACACAGATGCATGTCCCTGGGACTTCACACCCTAGATATCACCCCAAAGAGAAGGTGCACGTCTTGCAACACAGGCAATGCTTTGACGTGCTGGGCAACTCCCCTACTGCCCAATCACTGATCGTCGATAACAGCAGGGATTCTTCCTAAGAAAGAAGGATGAGCCCATCTGCTAGATTAATCCAAGAAGGGCTTGTGGGTCAAGTGGGAAATCTTCACATGCCAAATTAGACTTGCAGGCCAGAAATTCCTCATTTCTAGATGAATGTTATGTGTATATATAGACTCTAAACACAGGAATCACCACATGTGTGGTGTTGACATGGGAGAATTATGAATCCCAGCAAGCCTGACTGTGCCCTGCATGAAATTAATGTGTGCTGCCTATTACACTGGAATATGCAGCCCCAAACCAGGACAGACCCTCCACCATGTTTCACTGAAGGCCGCAAGCACTCATTCGTCCATCTTTCTCCAACTCTTCTTCTCACATATTGTCGACAACTGGACCCCAAAATTTCAAACTTGGATTCATCACTCCATAATACTCTTTTCCACTGATCCACTGAAAAAAAAAAAACTTTGACGGAATATAAAGGAACAGAGATTGCTAAGGATGTAAGGGATATGTTCCTCTTGTTCTCTCCAGATGCAGAGCATTGCACCAAGTGTCAAGATGATCAGCATCCAAACAAGGACCGAGACCAATGCATCCCCAAGAGATTAACCTTCCTGTCCTACAGTGAAATGTTGGGGATCATCCTGGCTTCCTTTGCCTTGTTCCTGTCCTTAACCACAGGCTTTGTGTTAGGAATCTTCATTAAATTCCTGGAAACCCCAATAGTCAAAGCTAACAATCGGGACCTTTCCTACATGCTCCTCGTCGCCCTCCTGCTTTCCTTCTTGTCTTCCTTGTTATTCATTGGCCGGCCAGGGATAGTGACCTGCCTCTTCCGACAAATGGCCTTCAGCATCATCTTCTCGGTTGCCATCTCTTCTCTCTTGGCCAAAACAATCACTGTGGTGCTGGCCTTCTTGGCCACCAAGCCAGGGAACAGGGTGAGAAATTTGCTGGGAAAGAATTTGTCCCACTGTGTTGTCATTTCCTGTTCCAATGTCCAAGTTGTCATTTGTACCATCTGGCTGGGCACCTCTCCACCCTTCCCAGACTCTGATATGGGTTCACAGGGAGGACAGATCATCCTGCAATGCAATGAAGGGTCTGTTCCTATGTTCTACAGTGCCTTTGGCTACATGGGCTTCCTGGCTGCCGTCTGCTTCACGGTGGCTTTCCTAGCCAGGAAGCTGCCCGGGGCCTTCAATGAAGCCAAGCTGATCACCTTCAGCATGCTGGTCTTCTGCAGTGTTTGGGTGTCCTTTGTGCCCACCTACCTGAGCACCAAGGGGAAATACATGGTAGCCGTGCAGGTCTTCTCTATCTTGGCCTCCAGTGCTGGGTTACTGGGCTGCATTTTTCTTCCCAAGTGTTACATTATTGTTCTGAGGCCTGATCTGAATACAAAGGAGCATCTCATGATGAAAACCAAAGAATAAACCTGATTCATATATTTCAGCAAACAGCCTATTTTTTTTTTATTTTTATGCAACTGTCTGTGTTTAGAAAAAACAGGCTTCTTTCCAGGTTTCCAGAAAAACAAAAAAGGAAACATCTTTGCCATGTTTATGTGCTAGGAATGGATTTTATGTTTACTTTAGTACTCTCGGTTTTATTGCTCCCTGCTTTTAACTTCTATTGAAATTCTACCAAGTAAAATTCAGGGATGGGGGGAGACTTCTCAGTCCTGAAATGTATTTTACTTTTGTTTCTAGAAATAAACAACAAGAACAAATACATACACTTTAGAATACAAGCAGCCATCAATGGCTGCATTTAGCTTAAACTAAGACCTTTCTGGCTGCAAATGGCATACTGGACGCCATTTGTGTCTGGAGACAGTCCCTCTCAGCCAGTGATATGGCAGCAGCCATATTGCTAGTGCTCCAGAGCCAGCCAGCAGATCCGCAGGATCGCTGCAAGGAGGATCCAGCTCCTGAGGATTCTGGAGGGAAAAGGAGATAAGTACTCCATTCTGCCATGGACTCCAGGGGGCCAGATTCTTTAGGATCCAGCCTCATTGGGGTCCATGGCAGAATTCTCCGCCATCCCTAGCTTAGTGGTATTTTGCGACATATGGGCATAAAACATAGAGGAGACATGGCAGATTAGATCAAAGTTTTATTTAGTCCAGTAGTGTATTCCCAAAGTGGCCAACAGTTCCCAGAGTAACCAATGGGAGGGACATAAGGAGGACATGACCGCAATAGCAGCCTCCCACTAATGTGGCCCTGTAATGGGTATACAGAGCCATGCTGCTTCTGACACCTGAAGGAATTTGGAGCCATCATGACTAGGGATGTACGAAATGACTTACCTGTTTCATTTCATGACATCCATGGTGGGGGGGAGGTGCTCTGTCCCTCCCCCCGAAATCCGCGTCGGCCAGCTCCGCTCCACAGCAACTCCACAGAGCCACTGGCCGGGGCTGCCGGCAGCGACATCCGGCTGCTGCTGGGCTGTGCAGGGATGCAAATGGCAGCCGCCGTAGCCACCGCCATTTGCGTTCCTTTTTTTCCCCCGTGATAGGCTACGTAAATATTTACGTAGCCCATCATGGCCTCCGCAGGGACGCAAATGGCGTCCGTGCATTAGCCGTGATAGGCTACATAAGAATTTACGTAGCCTATCATGGGAAAAATCGTGAAGCGAAGGGTGGCCGCAGACGCAGACGCCATTCGCAAAGCAGCACGAATGGCACCAGGTAGGTGCTCCCTTTCGCAAGCCTTTCGCAGGGTGGTGGGGCGGGGGGGCTTCATTCTGCCATGGATTTTGGTGGGCTGAACGCACTGGCATTCGGCCTCACTGAGATCCGTAGCGGACTTCTCCGCCATCCCTAATCATGACTAGGACCCTCTGAAAGCCTTTCCTCCATTTGTTTGTTTAACCCTGTTTTGAAGCTGTCAATCTTGTTGGCCATCTCTACACCTTTTCTCAACAAATTCCATACTTGAACTATGCATGTGTGAAGATGTAATCCCTTTTAACTGTCTGGAAACTTCCACTGTTCAGATGCACAGTTGTTTGTCTGAACATCAGGCTACAGTGAAAAAAGAGGTAGAAACTTTAAAAAAATGGGCAGGGGAGACAAAAAATCTGACTACATTTGATTATTCTATTCAGAACTGTGGCTTAAACAGAGGTCTGTCACTTACCAGTTCTAATGGACCATCAGAATGGGCACTTTACCGGATCTCTGTCTCTTCATTCTCACACCTGTGCATCCATTTTTTTGCATTTGGAAAATTTTTCCCAGTTTCTTTGTTTTTCCCTCTTCTCTTGTTCATGGGTGTATAGCCCCTGCAGTGAGTGCTGAACTCTTAGGTTAGAGGTGCCAAGATAGTTATAAATCAGATTCAGTGGTTTACTTACAAGGAGATACTTTATTGAGTAACTTACAGCACACTAGGGATGTACGAGAGTCACTTACCTTTCTGCGGATTATGTTGATAGGGTGGAGGCGTTCCGTCCCTCCTTGGAATCCTCAATGGAGGGGAGGCGATCTGTTCCTCCCCCCCGGAATCCTTCACGGCCGGCTGTGCTTCGCAGCAGCTCCGCGGAGCAGCTGGCCAGGCCCAGGCCAGAGCCGTCCGCAGCCGGATTTCCGGCCGCGGAGGGCTCTGGGTAAAACCCCCCAAAAAACTACGCATACGCAAATGGTGGTGGCTATGGCTGCCACCATTTGCGTTCCTTATTTTTGGCCATCTTAGTCTACGTAAATATTTACAGAGGCTATGATGGTGAAAATAAAGGGGAATGCAAATAGCGTAGTGGGCGCTATTTGCGTCCCTTTTTGATTCGCCGTTTTAGCCTACGTAAATATTTATGTAGGCTAAAATGGCGAATCAAAAAGGGACGCAACTAGCGCCCGCTACGCTATTTGCGTTCCCCTTATTTTCGCCATCTTAGTCTACGTAAATATATACGCAGACTAAGACAGCCAAAAACAAGGAATGCAAATGGTGGTGGCCATAGCCGCTGCCATTTGCGTACGCTTTTTTTTTTTACCCAGCCATGATAGGCTACATAAATCTTTACATAGCCTATCATGTCTTGTAAAAAAACAACAATGACAAGACTGCAAATGGCGGCGGCAGCAGCCGGTTGGAAGACCAGCCGCCACCGGAGCCGCCACCACCCAGAAAATCCCGGAACATCTGCCCCAGGTAAGTCTCATCCCGGGGGGGATTCGCGGGGAGGCTGGGGGGTGGCAGGCCGTTCCGCCTCAGATTTCGGGTGGCCGAATGCCAGTGCATTCGGCCTCACCAAGATCTGAGGTGGAATTCTCTGAAATGCCTACAGCACACAAGTGTACCCAATGGTTGGATCAGACAGCTTCTCTGAACCAAGAGCCATGGGGTACAATGAGTCTTATACCATACATGTTAGCAATAGACAGCATAACAGCAGCAAGCACCCCCTAGTGGGCTGTCCCACCATGGACTAACAGCACTAGGTTCTCAGGCACATCAGTGATAACACATTCTCCTCATTAGCAAGGAATGTTCTTGGAGCTGCTTCTCACCCTTTTGACTTATCTGACTACATCAAGAGGCTGGTTAAGGGAAACAGCAGCCCTCTGACCAAAGGCAGGGACCATTATGGATCTAAGCCACTCTAAAACTACTAACAGCTTGGTTCTGGCCTAGGCCCTTACAATGGGCTTTGTAGTTTCACACAGTTCATGTCACCTTTTGTACAATAAATCGTACAGAGAATATTGTTTATTACAGTTGGGTGTTAGTATTCTCAGTCCTGAAATGTGTTATACTTTTGTTTCTATAAATAAACAACAAGAACAAATACATGAATTTTAGAAATAATGCCTGTTAGTACACCTTGTGGATGTTGAGAAAGGGCTTGGAAAGGTTTGGGCAACCACTTCCATACAGAAGAGGGAAATGTCATGCCCCACTGGAGGAGTCTTCCTCAATGGAGTTAGAGCTCCCAGTGAGGAAGAACAGTACAGAAAAGGCCATCCTCACAAAAGCCTTCCTCTGCCCAGGGTGAGTGCCTGTGGTGGCTAGAGCTGATCTCCCTCTTGGTGAAAAATGGGGGAGGGGGAGTGATTATAAGTCTCCAGGTGAGAGATGGAGTGTTCATGACTCTGCCAAAGCCTCTCTGAATGACAGGAAATAGTTTGCTGGTGGGGTGGCAAGCCTGATGTCCTTTAGGTGACCCTGCCCTTTAAAAACTGCTGCTCTTTATTTTGCCCCTCCCTTTTTTTAGTAGCTCACCAAATATCCTGGGAGATTCAACTCATGGCATCCTTGATTAATATTACTGCCATCTTTACACAGCAGAATAATGAGCCCATTGTCATCCTGTTGACCTCTCAGAATAGGACACTTGACAATTTTGTCACAATATTGAATGGCCCAAGAAATCTAAGGAGTTTGGGAAGGTGGATAGTCCATGATGGAGGAGAAATCCCTTCATAGTCCCTTCCAAGTTCAGGTCAGCCAGGCCTGAAAGGTGGAGGGGTGTGCAGGGGTGGGGGGGGGGTTACCCTCCCTCTCTTTTTCTTTTCTTCTCAGTGATTTTTTGTTGGTTATTTTTTTGCCCTTCAATTGTTTCCAATGGGAGAGAAGTTAATGGCCCTAGACCCCAGGCTGGCCAATTTCTTCCCTCTCCATGTCCCTCCAGGTACTGAATGACCTTTAGATCCAGTGGGTATGTTGTCAATTTTAGCATATATATCTTCAGAAGTATTACCAGCACCAAAGTCAATCAAGAAAATTAAGTGGAGAATACCTGGGTGTAAACAAAGGTTTTTAGCCTGCACCTAAAATTCACAATCGTTGGTGCATGCCTTATTTCCAGGGATAGAGTGTTCCAGAGTTCGGGGGCAATGTCATCCTTTCATTACTTTCTCAAATTTATTGCATTTCTAAATAGTCCTAGAGCTGAAGGTCTACAAAAGCTCCTTTCTGTCTGGCTGCCGGATGAATCCGGGGAGTGTGCAGGTAGGGATGGTGGAGAATTCCGCCATGGACTCAAATGAGGGTGGATTCTTTGGCATCCAGCCTCCAGAATCCATGGCAGAATGGAACCACTCACCTCTGCCTCCCGAGGATCCTCTATGGACCGGCATGCCTGATCTGGATCCTCAACGATACGGCAATGGCGGCCGCCATTTCCATTTCGCTTGGAGAAAGACAGCTGCAAATGGCATAGTGGGTGCCACTTGCGGCCATAAAGCCCTGAGTTTTACCTAAATGCAGCTGTTTACTGCTCTATTTATGTAAAACTCAGGGCTTTATAGCTGCAAGTGGTGTCCACTACGCCATTTGCAGCTGTCTTTCTCCAAGCAAAATGGTAATGGTTGCCGCCATTGCCGTATCGGCTGAGGATCCAGAGCAGGAGTGTGGCTCCGTGGAATCCAGCAGATGAAGAGCTGCTTCAGAGGATTGCAGTGGGGAGGAATGGATCACCTCCCACCCCTGTGGAAACTCCCCCCCCAGAATGAAAGGTAGGGGTTCCATACATCTGTATGTGTAGGCCACCCAAAGGGCTTCCCTAATGACCCAAGAGAGTGGGAAGAAGTGTAACAGAATGAGGCAGCCCCTCAAATAGCCTGGTCCTAAGTTGTGTAGGTCCATGTACACAAGCACCATCAACTTGTGCTTGGCCTGGTAGCATGTATGCCGCTGTAATGGCCCCAGGGGTGTAACCAAGTCAACTGTAGTTTTAGAGGGACCTGGAGATCCATTATGCTTTCTGCTTTGGTGCAATTCCCTTGCCAGTAGGCCTCTGGGCTTGTGAGATGAGTCAAAGGTTGATATAGCTGCCTCAGCACATTCCATGCTAACGAGCACTGGTCTTATCGGGGCCTAGGATGTGCCTGGGAAGAGAGGCTATCTTCATGCCAAGCTACAGGTGTCTGTGCTGGGAAAATTGTGATTATTTTCCTTCTGACCGAGATGGTGGGGAAGTTGCAGATGAATGCTACTTAACGCTTTTTGCTATCATGCCGCCTCAGTGCTAACATTTTTCGCTGTAAAAGCCTACGTAAATATTTACGTAGGATAAAACAGCGAGGAAAAAAAAGAACACAAATAGTGCCCACTACGCTATTTGCGGTTCCCTTTTTTTTCGCCATAATTGCCTACATAAATATTTACGTAGGCTAGAACGGCGAAAAATAGGGAATGCAAATGGTGGCTGCCATAGCCACTGCCATTTGCATATGCTGGTTTTTTGGGGTGGGGGTTAGCCGTGATAGGCTACATAAATTCTTATGCAGCCTATCACAGCTCGAAGGATGGCAATGATGGCCACAGCAGCCCGGCCGTGGCTGGCCAGGAGACCAGCCACCGCTGCCAGAACCACCGCCACCACATCCTCTGCCGCCACCCCAGGTAAGTTCCATCCCAGGGGATTCCGTGGGGGGGGGGGCAGGAGGCCGTTCTTTGCCAAGAAGAACGGGGGATTTCCGGGGGGAATCCATGGTGGAATTCTCTGCCATCCCTAGTCAGCTCAGTGTACAGCAGGCTGAGTTTGATCTATGACTTTTGGACTTCGGTCTGCAGAACTTATACCGTGTGGAGTTGTTGATGCAAAAGCAGAGGCCTAGAACTCTTTGTGTGTGTGAGTATGCCCTTCCCTGGGAAAAGAGGTTATGCTCATGCCTAGCTACAGGTTTCTGTGCTGGGAAAGTTGTGATTGTTTTCCTTCTGACCAAGATGCTGGGAAAGTTGCAGATGAATGCTAATTAATGCTATTTGCTGTCATGCTGCCTCAGTGCTGACATTTGTGGTATAAAACCCATTGTACCCCTTGGCTCTGTGTTCAGAGAAGCTGTCTGATCCAACCACTGGGTATGCCTGTGTGCTGTAAGTACTCAAAAAAGTCTCCCTGTAAGCAAACTTGGATCTGGCTTATCATTATCTCAGCACCTCCAAACCTTTGCAGCCCACAGCTAGGGATGTCAGAGAATTCCACCAGGGATCTTGGTGAGGCCGAATGGCAGTGCATTCGGCCCCCCGAAATCCGTGGCTAAGTGAAGCCCCCCACCTCCCCACCCCTCAAAAGGCACACGAAACGGGACACCTAACTGCTGCCGTTCGCGCTGACTTGCGAATGGTGGCCGCATCTGCAGCCACCATTTGCTTCATCACTATAGCTGTGATAGGCTATGTAAATACTTACGTAGCCTATCACGGCTAATGCAGGGACGCTATTTGTGTCCCTGTGGAAGCCATGATAGGCTGGGTAAGTATTTACATAGCCTATCAAGGGAAAAAAAGGGGAAAAAATGGCGGTGGCTACGGCGGCCGCCATTTGCGTTCCCTTTTTTTTTTGGCCATGATAGCCTACATAAATATTTACGTAGGCTATTATGGCAAAAGAGAGGGGTGCAAATGGTGAAGTGGCCGCCATTTGCGTTCCCTTTTTTTGCCATAATAGGCTACGTAAATATTTCGGTGACCAATCACGGCAAAAAAAAAAAGGGAACGCAAATGGTGACCGCTGTAGCCGCCGCCATTTGTGTTCACTGTTTTTTTGAGGTTTTTTTTTTTTTTTGCCGTGATAGGCAAAATTCTGGAATTCTCTTGCTTTCTCCATGATCCAGCGAATGTTGGCGATTTGATCTCTAGTTCCTCTGCCTCTTCGAAACCCAGCTTGTACTTCCAGTAGTTCTCAGTTCACAAACTGCTGAAGCTTAGTTTGTAGGATTTTGAGCATAACCTTGCTGGCATGTGAAATGACCTCAATTATACAGTAGTTTGAACACTCTTTGGTGTTGCTCTTCTTTGGAATTGGAATGTAAACTGACCTTTTCCAGTCTTGTGGCCGTTGCTGAGTGTTCCAAATTTGTTGGCATATTGAGTGCAGCACTTTAACAGCATCACCTTTTAGGATCTTAAATAGCTCAGCTGGAATACTGTCATCTCCGCTAGCTTTGTTGTTACTAATGCTTCCTAAGGCCCACTTGACTTCACTCTCTAGCATGTCCGGCTCAAGTTCAGTGACCGCACTATCATGGCTATCGGGGACATTCAGATCTTTCCTGTATATTTCTTCTGTGCATTCTTTCCACCTCTTCTTAATCTCATCTGCTTCTGTTAGGTCCCTGCCTTCTTTGTCCTTTATCATGCCTGTCTTTCCACAATACGTTCCCTTGAGATCTCTGAGTTTCTTGAAGAGATCTCTAGTCTTTCCCATTCTGTTGTTTTCCTCAATTTCTTTGCATTGTTCATTTAAGAAGGCCTTCTTGTCTCTCCTTGCTGTTCTCTGGAACGCTGCATTCAGTTGGGTATATCTTCCCCTTTCTCCCTTGCTTTTCACTTCCCTTCTTTCCTTTTGTAAAGCCTCATCAGAAAGCCACTTTACTTGCTTGCATTTCTTTTTCTTTGGGATGGACTGAGTTGCTGCCTCCTGAACAATGTTCTGGACCTCTGTCCAGAGTTCCTCAGGCACTCTGTCTATCAGGTCTAATCCCTTAAATCTAGGGATGTCAGAGAATTTCTCCACGAATCTAGGGGAGGCCGAATGCCAGCGCATTCGGCCCCCCAAAATTGGTGGCAAAACGGTCTGCCACACACCCCGCCCCCCCGGGATGGGACTTACCTTGTGCGAATGTCCCTGGCGGTGTCGGCTGCGGCTGCGACCGCCTGCCGCCACCGCCATTTCCAGTAAAAAAAAAACACCAAAAAACATGATAGGCTACGTAAAGATTTACGTAGCCTATCGCGGCTAGATTTTCAAAAAATACCGTGATAGGCTATGTAAATGTTTACGTAGCCTATCACGGCTGAGTGAAAAAAACAAAAACAAAACCGCGTGTATGCAAATGGCGGCGCCCATGGGTGCTGCCATTTGCGTTCCTTATTTTGGCACGTGTAGTCTACGTAAACATTTACGTAGACTACGGCGAGAATAAGGGGAACGCAAATAGCATTCCCCTTATTTTCGCTGCCGTCTATGTAAATGTTTACGTAGACTACACGTGCTAAAATAAGGAACGCAAATGGCGGCACCCATGGGCGCCGCCATTTGCATACGGGCAGTTTTTTTTTCTCACTCAGCTGTGATAGGCTATGTAAACATTTACATTGCCTATCATGGCTGACTGCAGGGACGCAAACGGCGGCAGCTACAGCCACCGCCATTTGCATTCCTGGCCGGCAGGATTCGCGGCGGGGGGGACGGGGCGCCTCCCCCCTGGCCAGAATTTCAGGAGGGAGGGACAGGGTGCCTCCCCCCTGGCCAGAATTTCTGGGTGGAAGGACGAGGCGCCTCCCCCCCGGCCAAAATTTCGGGAGGAGGGACAGAGCGCCTCCCCCCCACCACGAAGGAAATTTCGGGCAAGGTAAGGGACTTTTGTACATCCCTACTAAATCTATATATCACTTCCACTGTATATTCATAATGGATATGATTTAGGCCATACCTGAATGGTTTAGTGGTTTTCCCTATGTTCTTCAATTTAAGCCAGAATTTTGCAAGAAGCAGCTCATGATCTGAGCCACAGTCAGCTCCAGGCCTTGTTTTTACTGACTGTATAGAGCTTCTCCATCTTTGGCTGCAAAGGACATAATTAATCTGATTTCGATATTGACCATCTGGTGATGTCCATGTGTAGAGTCGCCTCTTGTGCTGTTGGAAAAGGGTGTTTGCTACGATCAGCGTGTTCTCTTGGCAAAACTCTATTAGCCTTTGTCCTGCTTCCTTTTGTACACCAAGGCCATGCTTTCCTGTTATCCCGGTGATTTCTTGACTTCCTACTTTAGCATTCCAATCCCCTATGATGAAGAGGACATCTTTTTTTGGTGTTAGTTCTAGAAGGTGTTGTAGGTCTTCATAGAATCGATCAACCTCAGCTTCTTCACCATCAGTGGTTGGGGCATAGACTTGAATTACTGTGATGTTGAATGGTTTGCCTTGGATTCGTACGGAGATCATTCTATCATTTTTCAGATTGTACCCCAGTACTGCTTTTCCCACCCTTTTGTTGACTATGAGTGCTACTCCATTTCTTCTGAGGGATTCTTGCCCACAGTAGTAGATATGATGGCCACCTGAATTAAATTTGCCCATGCTTGTCCATTTTAGTTCACTGATTCCCAAGATTTCGATGTTCAATCCTGCCATCTCATGTTTGACCACCTCCAGCTTACCTTGATTCATTGATCTGACATTCCAGGTTCCTAAACAAGATTGTTCCTTACAGCATCGGACTTTCTTTTCACCACCAGACACATCCACAGCTGAGTGTCCTTTCGGCTTTGGCCCAGCCGCTTCACTCTTTCTGGCGCTCCTTGGAAATACCCTCTGCTCTTCCCCATAATATATTGGACACCTTCCGACCTGAGGGGCTCATCTTCTGGAGTCATCTCTTTTAGCCTTGTGATATGTTCCATGGCGTTTTCTTGGCAAGAATACTGGAGTGGTTTGCCATTTCCTTCTCCAGCGGACCACATTTTGTCAGAACTCTCCACCATGACCTGTCCATCTTGGGTGGCCCTGCACGGCATAGCTTATGGCTTCACTGAGTTACGCAATCTCCTTTGCCACAACAAAGCAGTGATCCATGAAGGCGTTTCCACTTATACATAAATGAAATTGAAGAGCACCATGGTCCCTGTTTCCGATGGATTCAAGAACACACCCACACCTTCCAGTAACTCCGGAGTGGCACCACTTAGGATTCAGAGGATGGGGGGGGGGGGAGATCGCTTGGTATTAACCAATCACAGATGGGATTCCCATGCTTTTAGGGGTGAATTACACCCTTGTAAGAGTCCCCCACCTAGCCCACCCCCACCCATGCCAGCCTTCCCATGCTACCCCACTTAACCCTGAAATGGCTGTCACCACATTTAGTTTGATGGATGTTGAACTCAAATTGGCTTCAACATCTTCTGGGGAGTCTCTTCTTTCAGTCCCACCACTTTCACTGGCATGTTTGGTGGGAACATGGGAGAAGGCCTTGTCAGTGGCTGCCCCGTGGCAGTGGAACTCCCTTCCCAGGGAGGCTAGCATGGCTCCCTCCTTGATTTGTTTCCGGAGGCAGACTAAAACATTCTTGTTCCAGCAGGTCTTTGGGACATAGTTGGAACCTGGGGGTTAGCTGCTAAAATGCTATTTTAAGATGCGGTTTAAATGTTTTAATCTGTGTCAAAGTGCTGTGGCTTGCACCAGCACAGAATGAGCAGAAGCTCAGCAGACAGAGTTCCATCTCCCCCCCAAAAAAAAACCCCCTTCCCTGAGAAGCAGAGATAAGGTGGAATGTGAGTCTGGCTAAACAAAACAAAAGAAAACCAAGAGGATCCCTCCATGTTTCCACATCTCTCCCATGTCACTATTGATATTCATGATCCTGCTGAAGTAGAGATTCAAAAATATTCTCTAGCTTCCACTCAGAGTAGAGACTGATTGAAAGGAACAGTGATTATTAGGTGGATCATAATTCCCATGTGTTAACTCTAAGGGCAGGGTGCTTAGCTCTGTCTCTGCTAGGATATAAGTGTAAGTGCAAAAATGTGTTTCAGAGTCTGGGGCAAAGGAGTTTGCCACTGGTGCATTGGTTAATCCTTAGTACGCTGCCATTTGCGTACTCAGGGGTGGGGTTGTGGGGTATTTATACGTAAATACTTACGTAGCCTATCACAGCTGCAAGGTCGCCAATGGCGGCCGCAGCAGCCCGGCTGGGGCCTTCCAGGAGACCAGCTGCTGGAGCCGCCACCACCGGAATCTCCACCGCTGAATCCGTCGCATCCGCCCCAGGTAAGTGCCATCCCGGGGGATTCCGTGGGGGGAGCGGGGGGCAGGAGGCCATTCCGCCACGGATTCTGGATTCGGGATTCTTTAGAATCTGGCCTCACTGGAATCCGTGGCGGAATTCTCTGCCATCCCTACGCATGGGTTCCCATCCATTCCATCAATCTAAGGGAAATAAACAAGAAAAAACAAGGATGTGAAGGCTTAGTACACATATCAAGGGAAAGCCTACACATAAGTCTTAAAGGCCTTGGAATGCCATCTACCCACCACCTTTACCTGATCATGTGAGAAACCCAAAGATGCGGCTGTCGAAGCAGCCCCAATTCGAAAGGAATGTGTCCCAAATCTGAATTTACCTAGACCAAGAGCACCTAATGCTGGCTTAGTAACAGCCCAAAACTGACATTTGGTTAGTGGTGAACCGTCCAGATGACAGAATAACGGGCCATCTGCAGGCCCCCTTTGTTCTAAGGATTCAGCTATTGCCCTGACAGGGCATAATTCCTCCAGTTGTGCGGGAAGGAGGGACACCATCTGGCCCCACCCCAATCTGTCTTGGATCTCCTAAGCCTGATGTGAACTATGTTCCCCTGGGCCTGGACATCGGAATAACTCAAGGCCCTCCCTGATACATCACCTCTTGGTGCCCAAACCAAAACCAGCCACAATCTCTGGAGTCCTAGAAGGATATTCGGAGAAAGGGGGTGCCTGGAATCTGCCGCCACAGGTGTGGCCCTAGCCCAGCCCTGGATGGTACACCGCACCCTAAAATCTGCAGTGTTGTCTCTCACGCCTTTGAATTTGGACCAAAAGGCCAATGCTGAAGTTTTCTTTGGAACGATGCCCGGGGGGGAATCCCACAAGTTTGGGATCGGTGGTGTGTGAAACAGGCCCAGAATCCTTCCCGTGATTACCTCCTTGTAACTTTTGGCTCCCACTAGCTGTTCCAAGCTACAAACAGAATTCTGATTCCTTGAAAATTGCCCCCGCTCCTCCTGGGAAGGAATCCTGAACCCATCTCTGAACCCATGCTCAAGACGCACGCATCTTCCCTCTGTGGATACCGCCTCAACAGCGGTGGAAGGGGCTCAGTCTTAACTGGGCTGGGCCCCTTTGGAAGGAGGCTGTTGCCCCCCCCCCAGCTTCCTACCACCCTGTCCATCCTGCATAGGGCCTCACCAGCCCTTTGCCCTGGGACAAGAGGTGCATGGGTGCTGTCTGCTGCAGATAGAGCATTCATTGCAGAACTGGCAAGGGTTTTGAAAGCGGGAAGCCCTGGGGCTATACTCCCAGCAAAGCGAACCAGGATGTGGCTGCTGTCCAACCTGTCGCCAAATCCCGGTCCGGCTGGGGTCATGAACTGAAGCCAGAGGTCCTGAACCTTGAAGTCCCAGTGCATGGGTGTGTCTATGGCCGCCCTCATATGAAAGGCCTCATCACAGGCTAACCAAGCCCCGTCCTCATATCCGGTGTATGCCTGGTAAATGATCTCTATATATTTGGTGAGAATCCACCTGGGCTCCGGAATTTTTTGTTGCACTATTCCCCGAATAAATCAAGAAGCCCGGCAGCTGATTTGCCAGGGTCCGGGTAACTTTCTTCCACCTGCCTCTGTCCCGCTCTTTGTCTCCAGACTTTTCCTTGTCTCTGGATTCCGGTTCATGGAATAACAAGGATAAAAACATCAATATATGGCCCAAGGAAGATCTTGTCTCTAGGGGCAAGTTTCAGGTGGTAGTCTGTAGGTGAGAAAGTGCTGCCGGTGAGTAGTGCATCCCTCCCTACATTTCCATAGGGATCTGCTTGTACCAGGGGTGGCTGAGACTGAGCCCCCAAGGTGGGCCCCACCGGGCCCTGCCAAACCATGGTAAGAGGGACCAGGTAAGCTTGCTGTGGAAGGCTGCTGAGAGCTTGCGGCTGGCGGTGAAACCGATGACGCTGCTACTGGATTGGGGGGTGGGACCTCTCCCGGGACCACCGACTTGATGGGCAGTGGCTGCATGGGAGCCTCTGGAAGAGTCCCGGTGCCCACCCCCTTCAGCACAGGTGGCTCCACGTAAGGTGGGAAAGCGGGCCGCCGCAAGGCAGACATCCCTCGGAACCTCCCGCAAGGCCCAGTAGGGCTCCAGCCTGGCCAAATAAAATTAGCTGCAGCAGTTGTTTCCCCTGTGTCCAGGACCATTGGCGTGGGGCTCCTGGTCCTGTAGTGGATGGCATCGCCCCAACCGCTGGAAGCTGAGGCACGTCAGGGGTCGATCCCTCCTCCGCTGCAGAGGGTGGTCCAGGAATCTCGATGCCTCGAGGGCATCCAAGCGCTCTGCAATAGAGAGCAGCAATGCCCGCTGGGTCTGTTGCCCCATTCGTGTGGACGGCGAGCCCCCGGATGCACTCGGGAGGCGCAATCCTTTGATCGTTATCCACTGCTTCTAGGCTTGCCAGGATTGTAGCCAACTCCGGCCCTCCCACTCATCCGAAGTGTGGTCAGCAGCACAGATGATCAGTCACAAACTAGGATCAGGGTCAGAAGACAGAAGAGAGACATTGTTTCCAGCAGCTCTGAAGTTCCAGCTGAGAGCTGGCAAAGCCAGAACTACTGGGGCTCAGTGGCAGTTCCTGACAGACCCTTGGGAAAAACTCCTAGTCACAAGGAGTCATTTACTCATGAGAAGCACTCCTTAGTAAAGCACCACTCCTCCTCACAGGGGTTCATCTGCCCTGTCTCTTGAGAAAGCAACACATTTGGGGACTTAGGGGACTGCCAAGGCTCTGCCTCAGAGGCAGAGCCCCCCACCTCTTGTGAGGATGAACCACAGTCCTCTTCCCCCAAGGCCCAGGCTCTTCTTTGTCCTCCAACATGGGTGGTTCTGTGGTTTATTTTGTCTCTGGGTGCTTTGAGGAGGATTCTGGGGGGATGGGGGGGTGGCAGTTCCCTATCAAAACTCCACGACCTGTGCCAACAGACTGGGTTCTAAAGTGTATTCATTTCTTCCCGATAGTTAATTCTAATGGTTATTTCTACCCACACAGTCTCCCCTCCTTGCAAGGGCAGAAGAAGGTGACATGGGCGGGAGGTGACCGTCCACCTCTAAAGATGGCACACCTCTTTCCTTGAATGGAAAGAGGCCATGCAGTCTTGACAGACACGAGGCCAGGAGTCGCTGGGCAACCACACCTTCTCCACTCCTTGCAAGGAGGGGAGAACCAGGTGTTGGTTCTCTAGGGGACGGGGAGGCTGCCAGATGTGGTTGCCAGGCATGGGCTGCTCGCCAGGTAGGTCCAGGTGAGCAGGGAGGCTTGGAAAGCAGGTCCAGGGGGCTGCACATCAGGGGAGTTCACCAGACTCCACCCCTTTCCCAGACTCCCATCACATCCCTAGATATATGTGTGTGGTGTGTGTGCATATAACTTAAAACAGTGGTCTGAATACCTTCTGAAGACGACTGTTCCAAGTAGCAAGGGTAACACACTGCAGTTCCGTTGATATGTCTGATGCAATACTACTGTTTGATGTGATGTACATACCCTCACCCTCTGTAATTTGGGTGTATACTCAGTGGTGCTTTATTTGTTTATAGCATGTCTACAAAACACTGTAAATTAACTTCTGTCATGCTGAATATTGCTCAAGTGGAGTTCGGTAAAGTCCTGTGCACCTTGTGTATTTTGGCTGACCTGTAGTCTTTTTTGTTTTGTAGTGGAATATTGTCAACAGTGACATTTGACTTCAAAAGAGGAAACTTCCTTAAAATCAGGGAATCGGTCAGAAAGAAGCTGAAAGAGAAAGCCAGACAGAGAAAAATGTCTGGACTCAAAACTATGATCACAGAAGCTCAGCTAGAGGACAGGAGGACAGGAAAGGCAGCACCAAGGCACAGAGGCATCCAGGACGGATCACCGCATTGCGCTCTGAGTGGGGTGTCCTTGAAACTGGTCCACACAGCAACAACATATCAGTTGCTGTGTGGCACAATGAATCGCCAACGTATAACATTTCTGCTGAAAGAGTTGTACTGGCTGCCTATATTCTACCAGGCCAAGCGGAAAGTGATGGTACTTGTGTACAAGGTCCTACACAACTTAGGACCAGGCTGTTTGAGAGTCTGCCTCACCCTTTACACTAATCCCACTCCCTTGGGTCATGAGGGAAGCCCTTTGGGTGGTCCTGCACACTCCCTGGATTCATCTGGCAGCCATTTTGGAAGGGGCTTTGGAAGACCTTCAGCTCTTGGGTTGTATAGAATTATAATGAATGAATGAATGAATGAATGAATGAATATACTGAAATGATGAAATTGCCCCTGAACTCTGCAATACTCTGTCCCTGGAAATAAGGCATGCTGCAACGATTGTGAGTTTTAGATGCATGCTAAAAAAATATTCCTTTTCACCCAAGCATTCTCCACTTAATTTTCTTGATCAAGTATGCTGCTGGTTATACTTGCAGATATATATATGCTGAAATCAGCCATTTCCCTACTGGATCTAAAGCCTATTCATTGCCTGGAGGGATACACATAAGGAAGAAATTGGACCAGCCTTGGATCTAGGGCAGGTATTTTCTCTCCCGTTGGAAATAATTGAAGGGGGGAAATTTAACAAAGAAACAATTGGTGAGGAGAAAAGAAAGGGAGAGAGAGGGAGGTAAAAGCCCCCCCCCTCCCCGAGCCTCACCGCCTTTGAAGCCTGGCTGACCTGAGCCCGGAAGAGACTATGAAGTGAATCTTCCTCTATCATCGACTATCCGGCCTCCCAAGCTCCTTAGATTTCAATACAGAATAGTAGCCTGCCCTATCCCAAGGGGGTGACAATGGGCTCATTAATATTATTAATATTAATCAGCCATATTAATCAAGGATGCCATGAGTTGAGTCTCCAGGGATATTTGGTGAGCTACCAAAAAAGGGTGTGGGCAAAATAAACACCAACAGTATTTGCTGGGCAGCATTTACTTCCTAAGTGGAGGCCCCTCCCTCTCATAGGCAATAGAAGGCAGGCATTAGCAACTATCTGATACAGCAGATGGCACCTTCAAGACTAACTAGATATCATAAAAGACTCTCCTGATACTGCTTCATATGAAGGAGCTGCATCAATCAATTTTTGCAAACATGTTTTTCTCCAGATGTCCACCTGCGCATGGAACCGAGTGGAGACTTCAGGAAGTTGCAGAGGTGATCCAACTTCTTAACCTTATAATTATTAAAATGATAATGTTCTATTCTTCTTCATGACAAAGCTGATGGGAATACACACATACCCTGCCGGCAAAAGCAAAAAAGCACATTTGAGTCCACCGGTATCAACATCAGTTTTAAGAGCAACGTGAGGTGATGTCTTGCATCCAGCCACAAAAGGACAGCAACATAAATGCCTCGTCTGACCATGAGGGCTTGATGTAAGGTTTTGGGCAGGTGAGGAGGGCTATGTGACTGTGAGGTTTAAGTACAATCATTCCTGTAAGATGTGAAGCCTTGGCTGGCTGGACTCCACCCAAGTATGATTCAGCTGTTGCTGCTACTTCTCCTCCCCCGTGCAACCTGTGGGATGCTCAAGACCAATTGCCCTTTGACTCTGGAAAGGGACGAACTTGACCCACCTAATCATTACAGGCCAGGAGACCACTTGATTAGTGCAGTCATCTCTGCAGGATGTGCTGAGTTTCTGCCACACACTTTCTACAGTCCTCCCTGTAACAGACTTTCCTGGTAAGTCATTCTGTGTGTGATGGAGTTACTGCTGCTCCAGTTGCTACTGATTCCATGAGCTGCAATCATCCCTGATTACCAGTTAGTGCCCCTGTTACCTGGAACCTGGTAAATGGCTGTCCTATTTTGCCATCAACAGGAAATCACAGTTCAAGGCACAGCCTGCTGGTTCATTTTTAAAAGCGTCATAACGTATTATCGGACAATTTGAACTGGGCCTATGATGACTATTAGCCCAGTGCAGAGCCTGCCCTTCCAGAAGTTGGAACAGCAGCTGGCCAGGCTCCTTCTGAAGTAAGCTGTAGGACAAGGTGGTCTCCCTGATGACTACTCTTCAAACAAAGGGTGCACCAAAAATGTTTTTGTGGATTCAAATTTGATTTTGTGCTA
Organism: Heloderma suspectum; assembly: GCF_057233095.1. Lineage (NCBI taxonomy): Eukaryota > Metazoa > Chordata > Lepidosauria > Squamata > Helodermatidae > Heloderma > Heloderma suspectum. The sequence goes on from NC_139459.1 coordinate 398,813,581, forward strand.
AAAATAATTAGTGAGGAAAGTCCTTGGGATCCTTTTATTTTTATTCGAAATATGTTTGTGATATGACATCAAACAATAACTTGCATAAAATGGCATAAAACATTGTGTTTTTTTGTTAATGACTGCTTTGCTAAATGTTGTTTTATCTTAATAGTTTAACAGGAAATCAAATTTCTTAAACATGTCCCATTCTTAGACTTCTGCTCTTAATACTTTAAAAAGGAGAGCGCTCACTCTAAGTACCAAGTTTACCATTCAGCTATCCAACTGGCAGTTTCACAGGCCTGGTGAGCTTCTAAGAAGTAGTTCCTGCATTCTAAAATCAGTACATATTTATATTTTTAGTAGAAATTACCTCATAGCTAATATTATCTAAAGGTAAAGGTGTCCCCAACCAGTTGTGTCTGACTCTAGGGTGTGGTGCTCATCTCCATTTCTAAGCTGAAGAGCCAGCACTGTCTGAAGACGCTTCCATGGTCATGTGGCCGGCATAACTGAACACCGAGGTGCAAGGAACGCTGTTGCCTTTCCCACCGAAGCGGTACCTATTTATGTACTTACAATTTCTTGCTTTCGAACTGCTAGGTTGGCAGAAGCTGGGACTGAAGACGGGAGCTCACTCGGTCACACGGCACTCGGGTCTCGAACTGCTGTCCTGCCAACCTTCCGGTCTGCAGCTCAGCGTCTTAACCACTAAGCCACCACGGCCCCTCAAATAAATATTATCTACTGTCCCATAAATTAGGTCTCACAGTCTTAATTATCTTATTGTTGTTAAACTTTCCTAAAAAATTAGGACATGAAAAAAGGCTTACATGTACAGCACAGAACAGCCCCGTCCTCCACACTCGCAAGAGGAGCATGGAGCAGCAGCCTCCTTTCCTGTTCACACACTGCTCCCCGCCGCTAGAAAGCCAAAATTGTCTGCCTAGCTGAAAATGCAGGGCAGGCGGAGCACGGAGGGAACGATCCCCACCGTGCTTCTCCTGCCCTGCATTGGACAGGCAGTTGCCTCCAAGTTCAATAGGATTGCACCCTAAATTTATCTTGACATCTGTATATCAAGCTTTGTGAAGTGTATACCTTCCATAATATTTTGATCATTAATTGGTAAGTACATTTTTTAAGCACACTCTTGACCTAGAATAATATGCTCTCACACCTGTTCATTCCTCAAATAACTTTTTTGCCCAAATGACAGGGCCTTAACTCAGAATGTTCTCTTTGGATACTATCCAGGTCCACCTCACCTATCATCTATCTATCTATCTATCTATCTATCTATCTATCTATCTATCTTTCTCTCTATCTATCTATCTATCTATCATCTGTCTGTCTGTCTGTCTGTCTGTCTATCTATGTGCCAGTTACCCAGAATTCACTGTGAACTTGCTTGTGAACCTGTATATTCCCTTTAATACAATGTCTACTTTTTGCTCTTTACATTTCCAAAACCTTAATTATGTATCATTAACCACTTGGCATTAGGATTTCATAACATATTGTTTTAAGAGAAGTGGATTAGCTTTTTTTACAATAGTTTTTTCAGCAAGTCCAATAGAACAAGAACAGCTATTTCCTAAAATCCAGGAAAATGCCTAATTCCAGTGGTGCAATGAACATCCATCTTAGCTTTGTTTTAAAATGGATCATGGAGATTCAGACTGGAACAAGACCACATTTCCCCCACCCCCAAAAGGACACCCCATCAGCCATTAAGTAACAATTGGCAGTTAAGCTTCCGGGTTTGGCTTGCAATCAGTGTTGGCATGTGGACAGTTCTGGAAACATAATGCAGATATGTGCAGTATCTCACAGAACATTTCTACACCAGCCTAAAATCCCGCATTTAAAATGGGCCATTCTGCTTCCATTTAAAATGCAGGATGACAACAGACTTGCTTTACACACGCTTCCCTTCCCCCCTTCCCCCCTTATCTGAGACTTCTATAGGTTTGATGATAAAGCCAATAGATGGTGCTGTGATCTCGCTCCTCCTATTGTGGGTTTTCTTCTTTTCACAAGGGAGCTCAAGCAGAACTCAAGCCCTGAGATTTGATAGTTCATTGTGTCTGATCTTTTAAAACATGGAATAAAGGTCATTTAGCACCAGAGGCACCTGGAGGTTGATGACATCATTTAAAGGTCCCACAAACTTCCGTGAGTAACCAATCTCAATCCCAGGATAAAAGCTCCTTGTGGAGAAGCCCAAAGTCAACAGCTGAAGCAACACCTGAATATTTCACTGTCATTGAGGACTGGATGACAATGTGACATATTCAAATGTCTTTTCTTCCAGGAAAGGACACACAGAGAACTGGAAGTTTCTGTCCCTCTTCTTTGCCATTCAAGAGATCAACCAGAATCCCAGCCTGTTACCGAGCATCACCCTGGGCTACAGCATCTATGACAACTATCGCAATGCCAGACTGCCTTCTGATATTTTGGTGGACCTGCTCTCGCCTGGGCAGGCAAATGTTCCCAACTACAGCTGTGGAAGGGGGAAGCACCCACTGGCTGTCCTTGAAGGGGCTGACTCTGAAAACTCCATCCAGATTTCAACCATGTTGGGTATCTATAAAATCCCACAGGTGTGGTGAGGTGGCATTTTCTGGCTAAGACTAATTCCACTTGTGGTTCTCGCCCTAGAAATCAAAATGTCCTTCAGCGAACTCCAATGGGAGCTTTCTCTCCCCATGAAAATAAGTGATCTAGATCCACAATGGGGTGCAAAGGGTTAATGAAACCCTACCACTCACACCAAGATCCCATTCTATTTTGGTTGGCCCATGTAGCCATTACAAATCCAATCCAATTTTATTGAATACGTCTTCAGACCATGTCAAACATGATAAACACACCTTAAAAATGAATGATGAAGGCATAAATCTTAAAAGATAAATCGAACATAAACAAATATATATATTTATACACACATATTTTAATAGAATGAGGTTTTATGCACCCATTTTGTCCCCAAAGGATTAAAAAAAAAATCCTGCTTCATGGGTCATTTAACCAGACAATCTTTCCTTTCCTTTTGTCTGGCTGCTTTCATTGCAAATAGGGGGCCCCTCTGAGTCAAAAACTGGTTAAACCCTTGTATGAGAAAATCCAGTTTGTCCTTAGCTGTCCAGTTCCTCATATGGCCAAGAAATGGAGATCAATAATGTTCTGTGAACTGGAGTATGACTGTCATTCCAGGACAAGGCAGGCCAGAAGTTTCACTTCAGCTGCGCCCCACATACCAAGTCTGTCTTGCCCTGCAGTGACCTGAAATCTCCCTTGTTGCATCATCAGACCCATGTGCTCGAATCAAAGACAGGCGAAAGCCATGTGTTTACCCCTTTCCATTGGGAAGAAGAGATATTTCTCTTCCTGGGATTGGATTTTGGCCCTCACTCACCATTTCATAAACCTTGTGTTCGATGGAGCAGCTACGGCCATCTGCGCTTTAGTATCTGATACTCATGGTGTAAAAATTCTGAGAAATTACACAGCCAAGAGTGTTCTAAAGTGTTAGCCACCTGTTCATTTAGCCATTTCTCAGGGAGCCTGGCCTCATCCATTTGAACTCACTTGCACCAATAATTAGATAACTGAAACCGCTACAGATCTGAAACTGCTTCTATTCTGAGTCCACTTCAAATTGTGTGAGCCGAAGAGACTCTGGACACACCTAAGCTGTCTATGCTGTCTATTTATGAAAGAAAAATTCTACACAAGGGCAAATCATGTGATTAATATCCTGTGACGTTTTGTCCTCATTCATATCCATAGATCTTAGAAAGGAAAGGGCACTCAGGGACACCAATAGAGTGGGGTGGGTAAAATAATTTAGGGCACCCCTGAGAATGAAGCATGCTCCAACTGCTGGGAAAGTAGGATAAACTGTTGGGACCTTCCTTCCGTTACAGAGACTCAAGAGATGCTCCATAGTTTAGGCTCTTTAAGGCAATCTCCTTTTTCAGCGTTGGGTAATTGTGAAGCATGAAGATTTTATTCATCATAATATGAAGGCTATTCGTTACATTGGAATCAGGTTTCATACAGATAACTACCAGTGAAGAGGCATAATTTTACCAGATTAAGAATTAAAATTTGGTACTGAAACACAACAAACCACCCATCTCTTCCTTTCTTTGCCAGGTCACCTATGCTTTTGATTCTCAGGTTCTGAGTGATAAAACTCAGCTTCCTTTTTTCTACCGGATGACTCCTGAAGAAGGAAGCCAGTACCCGGGGATTGTCAAAATTCTGCTGCATTTCAGATGGACGATGATTGGTCTCTTTGCTGTTGACACCTACAATGGAGATAGGTTCATGAGGACCTTGGCACCTGAGCTCATCAGGAATGGTATTTGTGTGTTTTTTTCAGAAAGCCTATCAGAACTGAAAGCAAACTCTTTGCAAACCCGTCATGGTTCACTCCAAAAGTGGCAACAAGTTAATGTCTTTGTTTACTGTGCAGAGACTACTTCCTGGTTACAGGGGATATTCATTTTGCATGTTTCACTTGAAGAAGCAATGAAGCCCAATGAAGGGAGAGTCTGGATCACAACTGCAATGTGGGACTTCACCTTTGAGTTGAAGTATAGTAATCTGCCTTTCCGGTGCATCTATGGGTTGTTTTCGTTCCTTCTCCAGACAAAGAAAAAGACAAATCATAATGACCCTGTACCCTTTTTCTTTATGAAACAGCTGGTGGAGGAAGAATTTTATTGTTCCTATGTAAAGCATGCATTGTCTGTGAAAGGCTGGAAAAGATGCACAGAAAATGAAAAACTGGATGCTCTACCCCAAAAGGTCATTGATAGAATCCACTCACTAGACACCTACGTCACCTACAAAGCTGTCCAGGCTGTCGCACATGCCTTAGATGCTGCTTATTCATTCAAGTCAAAGAGGATGGTGGTGGAAGGTGGAGATGTTCAAAGCCTTCAGCCATGGCAGGTATTACCTTTCCCATCACAGATATCCCTGCTGAACAGGGCAATCAATTTTAGAATGTCAGAATTATTACCTTGGATATAGAATATGAGAAATGGAGGGAAGTGTTGCCAGTTTGATTTCTGGGGCAAACCCAGTTGAGAAACTCCCTGTGCTGCTCCCTCTGTTCACCCCTTACACTGACTTTAGAGGACACAGCCCTTCTGGTCATGCCCTCCAAAATTAGACTCATAGAATCGTAGAATAGTAGGGTTGGAAGGGGCTTATAAGACCATCGAGTCCAACCCCCTGCTCAATGCATGAGTCCAAATCAAAGCAATCCCGACAGATGGCTGTCCAGCTTCATCTTGAATGCCTCCAGTGTGGGAGAGCCCACTACCACCCTAGGGAATTGGTTCCACTGCCATATTGCTGTAACAGGAGGTTTTTCCTGATGTTCAGCAGGAATCTTGCTTCCTCCAACTTGAGCCCATTCTTCCATGTCCTGCACTCTGGGATGATCACGAGGAGGTTCAAGCCATCCTGCAGGAGTCCATATAGGCAGGGTAGAGAATCTATAGGTCTTTGCTTAAATTCATATTGCCCCTCATAATTCATAATTCATAATTCCCAGCCTTTAGGGAATTAGCACTTTAAAATGTGCTATATCAGTAGATGGGGATCTCTATAAAGGCTGGTGTGCACATTCAGGAGACAAGCATAACTGACTACAAGAGGAGTTAATTCTGAGTAGACACTAATTGGTTTGTGCTGGGAAACACAGGGACAAGAAACACCTATTGGTGGGGGTCATGGTGAAAGGCACACCCCTGGGTAGGGCTAGCATACCCGAGGTCAATGCAGGGGTTGAGGCACACAACAACTATCCTGCGGAGAACTTGAATCAAGGAAAAGAATAATAGAATCATAGAATAGTAGAACAGTAGAATGAAGCAGAAATAGATGAATAGAAATGTCTATTACTGCTTCATTGACTACACTAAAGCCTTTTATTGTGTGGATCACAACAGACTCTGGCAAATTCTTAAAGAGATGGGAGTACCAGACCACCTTACCTGTCTCCTGAGAAACCTGTATGAGGGTCAAGAAGCAACAGTAAGAATCGGACATGGAACAACCAAGTGTTTCAAAATTGGGAAAGGAGTACGACAAGGCTGTATATCGTCTCCCTGCTTATTTAATTTACATGCAGAGTACATCATGAGAAACGCCGGGTTAGATGAATCACAGGTCGGAATTAAGATTTCCCAGAGAATTATCAACAAGCTCAGATACGCAGACGATACCACCCTAATGGCAGAAAGCGAAGAGGATCTAAAGCGCCTCTTGTTGAGGGTGAAAGAGGAGAGTGAAAAAGCTGGCTTGAAACTCAACATTAAAAAAACTAAGATCATGGCATCTGGCCCCATCACCTCCTGGCATATAGAAGGGGAAGAAATGGAAGCAGTGACAGATTTTACTTTCTTGGGCTCCAAGATCACCGCAGACGGTGACTGTAGCCCTGAAATTAAAAGACGCTTGCTCCTTGGGAGGAAAGCTATGGCACACCTAGAAAGCATAGTAAGAAGCAGAGACATCACCTTGCCGACAAAGGTCCGTCTAATCAAAGCTATGGTTTTCCCAGTAGCAACATATGGCTGTGTGAGCTGGAATTTAAGGAAGGCTGAGAAGTGAAGAATTGATGCTTTCAAACTGTGGTGCTGGAGAGGACTCTTATGAGTGCCCTGGACTGCAAGGAGGTCCAATCAGTCAATCCTAAAGGAAATCAACCCTGAGTGCTCATTGGAAGGACAGATACTGAAGCTGAAGCTCAAATATTTTGACCACCTAATGCGAAGAGAAAACTTTCTGGAAAAGACCCTGATCCTGGGAAAGACTGAAGGCAAAAGGAGAAGGGGACAGCAGAGAATGAGATGGCTAGATAGCATCACCGATGCAATGAATATGGACTTGAGCACACTCCGGAAGAGAGCGGAGGACAGGAAGGCCTGGCGTGCTCTGGTCCATGGGTTCACGAAGAGTCGACACGACTGAATGACTGAACAACAACATAATAGTAGGGTTGGAAGGGGCCTACAAGGCCATCAAGTCCAACCCCCTGTTCAATGCAGGAATCCAAGTCAGAGCATCCCTGACAGATGGCTGTCCAGACTTGCCTTGAACACCTCCAGTGTGGGAGCGGCCACCACCTCCCTAGTTAATTGGTTCCATTTTCGTATTACTGTAACAGTCAGGACATTTTTCCTGATGTTCATCCAGAATCCAGCTTCCTGTAACTTGAGCCCATTATTCCGTGTCCTGCACTCTGGCATGATCGGGAAGAGATCCTGGCCTTCCTCTCTGTGACAACCTTTCAAGGATTTGAAGAGCGCTATCCTATCTCCCCTCAGTCTTCTCTTCTCAAGCCTAAACAAGCCCAGATCTTTCAGTCTCTCCTCATAGGTCTTTGTTTCCAGTCCCCTGATCATCTTTGTTGCTCTCCTCTGAATTCTCTCCAGCTTGTCTGCATCCTTCTTAAAATGTGGTGCCCAGAACGGGACACAGTACTCCAGATGAGGCCTAACCAGTGCTGAGTAGAGGGCAACTAGTACTTCCCGGGATTTGGAAGTTATGCTTCTATTAATGCAGCCCAAAAGAGCAGTTGCCTTTTTTGCAGCCACATCACATGGTTGGCTCATATTCAGCTTCTGATCTACACCAATTCCAAGGTCCTTCTCGCTTGTAGTGTTGTTGAGCCATGTATCCCCCCTCTTGTAACTGTGCATTTGGTTTCTTTTTCCTAGGTGCAGAACTTGGCATTGATCCCTATTAAATGTCATTCTGTTGTTTTCTGCCCAGTGCTCCAGTCTATCCAGATCACTTTGAATGTTGTTTCTGTCTTCCAAAGTATTAGCTATCCCGCCCAGTTTTGTGTCACCTGCAAATCTGATTAGCATTCTCTGCACCTTCTTCTCCAAGTCATTAATACACATGTTGAAGAGCACTGGGCCCAGGACTGAGCCCTGCGGTACCCCACTCATTACCTCTGCCCAGTTTGAGGAGGTCCCATTGATAAGCAGTCTTTGAGTCCAATTCTGTAGCCAACTGTGGATCCACCAGATCAAAGAATTGGACTTTAAGCAGTCTTAAGAAATCTGGGTTTTCCCTGATAAGCTCTCGGCTGGCTGTGGGATGACCACAACATCATGTATCCCTAATGACCTCAACACGCAGCCAGCTTGGAGGAAGTCTCTCACGGACACCCCCCCCCCTGGGTTTTTCATAATGTTTCATAGTTGAGAACATTTTTAGTTTTGACACTCTTGTTCCAAGCTGCACATTCCCACCATTATCTTGTATTAAACTTCTTGTACAAAATGTTTATATTAAAGTTATTTTTTATCCCAATCAGAGAAAAGTTTTGTTTTGAAAGGATTTTTTAAAATCAAGTTGTGCAATTTGATGCCTGGGGCATGACATTCTGATTCTCTCCCATGCACAAGCATGCACATATATATATATATATATATATATATATATATATATATAACTAATGCAATCCTCAGTGCAACTATTCAGAAAGGAATCTTGTTCAGTACAGTTGAATGACCTCCCAGGGAAGTGTGTGTAGGATTGCAGCCTCAATGACATAACTGACAATGATGAATGATTCCCGAAATATGCCCCATGAAGTGGCTGGCCTCCATGAGGGTAACTCCAGGCCCGGATTTGAAAACAAGTGTATATGTCTAATGGATTCAGCTTCCCAATTCATAAGAAACAGGGCATTTGGGAAGGAAATCAGGTCTCTTGTGAATGTGAAGAGATACACCCAGACATTTGAGTCTGGAACCAGACCTGAGCCATGGGAGATTCAAGCATGAAAAGGGCAGAACTGAGATATCAAATGTGGCTTCTTGTTCCCTTAATGCTGGTGTTTCCTCTGCCATGTTAGCTTCACCCTTTCCTGAGAAATGCCCAGTTTTACAATAATTCTGTGGATGGAATGTATTTGGATGAGAATGGAGACCTGGCAGCCAACTTTGACATTGTGAACTGGGTGAAGTTCCCCAATAGGTCTGTCGTTAGAGTGAAACTTGGAAGTATAGAAAGACGGGGATCTCCAGGCCTCAAAGTTACCATTGACCAGGATGCCGTTGTGTGGCCCAAATGGCTCAACCAGGTGAAGAAATAATTCCTTTCATTCCACAGTATTTATTTACCGTCCCTTAAGAGGTAATAGTCAATAAAACAGAAACATCTATTTCTGTTTTATTAACTATTCTAAAGCCTTTGACTGTGTGGATCATAACAAGTTGTGGCAAGTTCTTGGTGGTATGGGGATACCAAGTCATCTTGTCTGCCTCCTGAGCAATCTGTACCAAGTAGCAACGGTAAGAACAGACCATGGAACAACGGACTGGTTTAAGACTGGGAAAGGAGTACGGGAGGGTTGTATACTCTCACCCTACCTATTCAACCTGTACGCAGAACACATCATGCGACATGCTGTGCTTGATGAATCCAAGGCTGGAATTAAAACTGCTGGAAGAAACATTAACAATCTCAGATATGCAGATGTTACCACTTTGATGGCTGAAAGTGAGGAGGAACTGAGGAACCTCATGAAGATGGTGAAAGAAGAAAGTGCAAAAGCTGGGTTGCAGTTAAACCTCAAAAAAACCAAGATTATGGCAACCAGCTTGATTGATCACTGGCAAATCAAGGGAGAAAACGTGGAGGCAGTGACAGACTTTGTCTTTCTAGGCGCAAAGATTACTGCAGATGCTGACTGCAGCCAGGAAATCAGGAGATGTTTACTTCTTGGGAGGAGAGCAATGACAAATCTTGATAAAATAGTGAAGAGCAGAGACATCACACTGACAATAAAGGTCCACATAGTTCAAGCAATGGTATTCCCCATAGTAACCTATGGCTGCGAGAGCTGGACCATAAGGAAGGCTGAGCGAAGGAAGAGAGATGCTTTTGAACTGTGGTGCTGGAGGAAAATTCTGAGAGTGCCTTGGACTTCAAGAAGATCCAACCAGTCCATACTCCAGGAAATAAAGCCAGACTGCTCACTTGAGGGAAGGATATTAAAGGAAAAACTGAAGTACTTTGGCCACATCATGAGAAGACAGGGTACCCTGGAGAAGATGCTGATGCTAGGGAAAGCAGAAGGCAAAAGGAAGAGGGGCCGACCAAGGGCAAGGTGAATGGATGATATTCTGGAGGTGACAGACTTGAGCTTGGGGGAGCTGGGGGTGGCGACGGCCGACAGGAAGCTCTGGTGTGGGCTGGTCCATGAAGTCACAAAGAGTTGGAAGTGACTGACTGAATAAACAACAACAACAAACAAGAGGGATGTTGCCAGCTTGCCCTTGCCAGCTGCCTGACCTGTGCGATGCTCATTGGTAGACGGCAGCCACGCAGTGCCTGGTTGCCTGAGCCTCGTCGATCCACCATTTTACGTAAAAACGGCAGTTTGGCCTTTATTGTAAATTCCCATTTACACAAATGGCAGCCATAAAGTGGACATTTACATAAAGTTGCAGGTGTATATGGTCTACTTATGACTTTAGTCTTGTGTAAATGGCCCCTTTATGGCTGCCATTTGCATCAGTGGGGATTAATGAAAAAGGCTGTGCTGCCGTTTTTACACAAAGTGAAAGCTTGACAGACCAGCAGGAACTGCTGTGCTTGCCTGGTTCGCAGTGCACCAAGTTGAGCAGTCCACTGACTGGAGTCCTGGAGGCTGAGAGGAGAGAAGTCCACTGGACACCACAACTTCCTGGACTCCTGCAACATCCCTATCTTTTAACCTCTATTAAATTTAAAAGCTATATTTAATGAAGGCAATAAAAGAAATAAAGTGGTTGCTTCAGTTGCACAGGCTTAAGCTTAGTTACGGGATCGCATGAAACCCTGAAAGTTCTCCTGGGTCTTTTCCAACTCTGTCTCTCCTTTCTATAGCTGAATGAGCCCTAACACATGTTCCTTGCTGTTCCTGATCTTTCTGCTTAGCCCCTGCCTCATGCCAGGTGCGTGGAAAGCTGCCTCCCTGGATTTGTCAAGGTGGTTCAGGAAGGAAAGCTAGCATGCTGCTATGACTGTGTTCCCTGTCCGGGAGGGACCATCTCCACCCAGGAAGGTGGGTGACTCTGCAGAAAGATGTAAGCCATGGGGAGGAGGGCCATGGTCCACACAGACATTTTCTCTGAAGTTTTGTATTCAGGGGATTTCTAAATTCAGGCCCTTCCTTGCAAAATTGACAATTTATTTTACAAAGTGAGTCACAAACAATAAACTTGGAGGATGGACAGTGGGACAGGGAGGCTGAAACCAGACATTTTCTGTGAAGTTGTTTTGTTTTGTTTAAAACCACACCTCTAAACGTGACATCACATGGACACCCTTTCTGGTTAAGATTGTTATGCTCACCCCACTTCCTTCAGCAGTGGGAAATGCCTGGGATGGAGTGTGTACCAAGGTTTCTTTAGAGGGAGGTCAATGGAGGTTTGCTGGCATTTTGCAATATATGACATTATTCACACACGTACATTAAAAGGTAGTAGTAGTAGTAGTAGTAGTAGTAGAAGAAGGAGGAGGAGGAGAAATGCTGGATTAGATCAAAGTTTTATTTAGTCCAGACTTCTGTTCCAACAGTGGCCAACAGTTCCCAGAGTGGCCAATGTGAAACACGTAAGGAGGACATGAGCGCAAAGCACCCTCCCACTCATGTTGCCCAGTAAGGGGTATACAGAGCCATGCTGCTTCTGACATCTGAATTAATATGTAGCCATCATGACTAGGAGCCTCTGATAGCCTTTCCTCCATTTATTTGTCTAATCTCATTTAAAGCTGTCCATCTTGTTGACCATCACTACACCTTCCCTAAGCAAAATTGGCACTTTATGCATGTGAAGAAGTACTTCCTTTTAGTTGTCTGGAACTTTCCAATGTTCAGATGCACAGTTGTTTGACCAAATGTCAGGCTGCAGTGAAAAAAGGAACAAACTGAAATGCGGGCAGAGGAGAAAAAAAAAAAATCTCACCACATTTGGACTTGTTAAGTTCTGGACTGTGGCCTAAACGGAGGTCTGTCTCTAACCACTTCTGATGGGCTGTCGGAACGGGCACTTTACCAGATGCCAGCTTCCTCATTCACCCATCTGTGTATCCATTTCTGCAATTTGAACATTTTGCCCAGTTTCTTTGTTTTTCCATCATCTCTTCTATATGGGCTTTGTAGTTTCACATGATTAATATCACCTTTTGAAAAATAAATTGAGCACTGAAAATTGTTTAATACAACAGATCGGCATTGTTAGGATTTTTTTTGTGGTGTTCTGGAAGTCTTGCTTTCCCTTTCCATTTCAAGTGCTTCAACTCGCAGCTTGGCCAGGGACTCTCCACAGCTTCATTGGTATGGCTGTTCCCCAATTGGGAGGCACCACAGATGCGAGTCCCTGGGACTTCAAATGTCATACATTGCCTCACAGGCAAGGTGCCTGACATGCAAAACAGCCAGTGCTGTGAGGCGCTGGTCAAGTCCCCTGCTGCCCACATCCCTTGCTGTTATCTCTAATCACAGATTGAAGTTAGCAGCTGGGATTCTTCCAAAGTAAAAAGGATAAGCTCTGCCTTCTGGAATAATCCATGACAGCCTTCTATGTCAAATGGGGAACCTTCACAGGCCACATTAGGCTTGCAGGCCAGAAACCCCCCATTTCTAGATTAAAGTCATGGTTAAATATGGATTCTAAACACATGAATCATCAAATGTGGGTTGTTGACATGAGAGAATGATGAAGCCCAGGAAGCCTGACTGTACCCTAGGGATGGCACGGGCACCCAATTTAGTCTGGGAATCCAGAGGATCTGTTCCTGCCCGCAACCCCGAGCCCTGCTTTCCAAGACCCTGCTCCTGCTTGCCCCCTGTCTCTACTCGGCAAATGGCCTGCACTCACCCCGGCAGCCTTGTCAAGCTTTGCGGTCACCATTTTCTGAGAAATAAAATGGCAATCGCAAAAAGGAGCAAATTTGTGCACATGCAAAAATGCACATTTTGCAAATGTGCATACTTGTGTATGCATGGAAATGCAGATTTTATGAAAAAGGCACATTTTTGTACACACAATAATGGATACCTTCACAAAAACGTACATTTCACACATGAGAATATGCTCATTCACAAAATGTGCATATTTGTGCATACTAAAACATGCGCATTTTTGCAATCGCCATTTTATTCTTTTAGAAATGGTGACCACAGAGCTAAACAAGGACACTGGGGTGAGTGCGGGCTGCTCGCTGAGAGTTGGAGGGGCTCGAGAGCAGCCAGGGACCAACGAGAGTGGGCAGAGGCTGGGCAGGAGTCTGGAGAACCCAGATGGGAGTGAGTTCAATCATCCCCACTGTACCCTGCATGACATTAGTGTATGGTTCCAGTCACACTGGAAAAATATCATTAATTAGGGATGTACGAAAGTTCCTCCATGGATCTCGGGGAGGCCAAATGCCAGTGCATTCGGCCCCCCAAAATCGGTGATGGAACGGCCCGCCCCCCCTGCCCTCCCCCGGGATGGGACTTACCTTGAGCGGATCTTCCTGGCGGCGGCGGTTCCGGCGGCGGTTCCGGCGGCAGTTCGGCAGCGGCCAGTCTTCCGACCGGCTGCCACCGCAGCCATTTCCAGTTAAAAAAAGAAAAACACACGTGATAGGCTACGTAAAGAATTACGTAGCCTATCACGGCTAGGTTTTTTTAAAAAAACCGTGATAGGCTATGTAAATCTTTACATAGCCTATCACAGCTGACTTAAAAACAACAACAACAACGTGCGTACGCAAATGGTGGCGGCCACGGCTGCCGCCATTTGTGTTCCTTATTTTGGCACGTCTTAGTCTACGTAAACATTTACGTAGACTAGACAGCTAAAATAAGGGGAACACAAATAGCATAGCGTCCACTATGCTATTTGTGTTCCCCTTATTTTTGCCGTCTTAGTCTACGTAAATGTTTACGTAGACTAAAACGTGCCAAAATAAGGAACGCAAATGGCGGCGGCCATGGCTGCCACCATTTGTGTACACACGTTGTTGTTGTTTTTTTTAAATCAGCTGTGATAGGCTACGTAAAGATTTATGTAGCCTATCACGGCTGACTGCAGGGACGCAAATGCCGGTGGCTGCGGCCGCCACCATTTGCGTCCCTGCTAGCCAGCGGCCGGATGTCCAGCTGCTGGCGGAGCTGGCTGGCGGCTCCGCAGAATCCCTGCGGAGCGGAGCCAGCCAGCCAGGATTCTGGGGGGGGGGAGGAACAGAGCACCTCCCCCCCCCAGCGAGGATTCTGGGGGGAGGGACAGAATGCCTCCCTCCCACCATAAACATTATCCGCGAAAAGGTAAGTCACTTTCATACATCCCTATCATTAATGGAATGTAAAAGATCAGAGATTGTCAAGGATATAAGGAAGATGTTTCGCTTGTTCTTTCCAGATGCAGACCATTGCACCAAGTGTCCAGATGATCAGCATCCACACAAGGACCGAAATCAATGCATTCCCAAGACTGTAACCTTCCTGTTCTATGAAGAAACTTTGGGGATCATCCTGGTTTCCTTTGCCCTATTCCTGTCCTTAATCACAGGCTTTGTGTTAGTTATATTCATAAAATTCCAAGATACTCCAATAGTCAAAGCCAACAACCGGGACCTCTGCTACATTCTTCTCATCTCCCTCCTGCTTTCCTTTCTCTCCTCCTTACTATTTGTTGGTAGGCCAAGGAAAGTGACCTGCCTCCTCCAACAAACAGCCTACAGTACCATCTTCTCAGTTGCCATCTCTTCTCTCTTAGCCAAAACCATCACTGTGGTACTGGCCTTCCTGGCCACAAAGCCAGGGAACAGGGTGAGGAATTTGCTGGGAAAGAGGTTGGCTAACTTTGTTGTCATTTCCTGTTCCAGTGTCCAAGTTGTCATTTCCAGCATTTGGATGGGCACTTCTCCACCATTCCCTGACTCTGACATGCACTCACAGCCAGAACAGACCATCCTGCAGTGCAATGAAGGGTCAGTCACCATGTTCTACACTGCCCTTGGCTACATGGGCTTCCTGGCTGCCATCTGCTTCACGGTGGCTTTCCTAGCCAGGAAGCTGCCTGGGGCCTTCAATGAAGCCAAACTGATCACCTTCAGCATGCTGGTCTTTTGCAGCATTTGGGTCTCCTTTGTGCCCACCTACCTGAGCACCAAGGGGAAATACATGGTAGCTGTGCAGGTTTTCTCTATCTTGGTCTCCAGTGCTGGGTTACTGGGATGCGTCTTTTTTCCTAAGTGCTACATTATTATTCTGAGGCCTCATCTGAATACAAAGGAGCATCTCATGTTGAAGACAGAAGAAAAAATCTGATTCATATGTTTACCAAACACCCTGATATTCTATTTTTATGCAATATTCTGCATTTGGAAAAATAGGCTTCATTCCAATTTCAGAAAAGCAAACAAGGACATATTTTTGCCTTTTTAACCTTGGTAGGTAGGTTCATTGATCACTGCCTTATTGTGGTGAAGGGGCTTGCGTAATTCAGTGAAGCCATAAGCTATGCCATGCAGGGCCACCCAAGATGGACAGGTCATGGCAGAGAGTTCTGACAAAATGTGGTCCACTGGAGAAGGAAATGGCAACCCACTCCAGTATTCTTGCCAAGAAAACCCCATGGAATGTTTCACAAGGCTAAAAGAGATGACGCTGGAAGATGAGCCCCTCAGGTCGGAAGGTGTCCAATATACTACTGGGAAAGAGCAGAGGGAATTTCCAAGTAGCGCCAGAAAGAGTGAAGCGGCTGGGCCAAAGCCGAAAGGACACTCAGCTGTGGATGTGTCTGGTGGTGAAAAGAAAATCGGATGCTGTAAAGAACAATATTGTTTAGGAAACTGGAATGTCAGATAACTGGGATAACAGGCAAGCATGGTCTTGGTGTACAAAAGGAAGCAGGACAATGGCTAATAGAGTTTTGCCAAGAGAACATGCTGATCATAGCAATATCGAAATCAGATTGATTATGTCCTTTGCAGCCAAAGATGGAGAAGCTCTATACAGTCAGTCAAAACAAGACCTGGAGATGACTGTGGCTAGGATCATGAGCTGCTTCTTGCAAAATTTCAGCTGAAATTGAAGAACGTAGGGAAAATCACTAAACCATTCAGGTATGACCTAAATCATATCCATTATGAATATACAGTGGAGGTGAGGAATAGATTTAAGGGATTAGACTTGATAGACAGAGTTCCTGAGGAACTATGGACGGAGGTCCGTAACATTGTTCAGGAGGCAGCAACGAAATCCATCCCAAAGGAAAAGAAATGCAAGAAAGCAAAGTAGCTGTCTGAGGAGGCTTTATAAGGAGCTGAGGAAAGAAGGGAAGCGAAAAGCAAGGGAGAAAGGGGAAGATATATCCAACTGAATGCAGAGATCCAGAGAATAGCAAGGAGAGACAAGAAGACCTTCCTAAATGAACAATGCAAAGAAATCGAGGAAAACAACAGAATGGGAAAGATTAGAGATCTGTTCAAGAAAATCAGAGATCTCAAGGGAACGTTTTGTGCAAAGACGGGCATGATAAAGGACCAAGAAGGCAGGGTCATAACAGAAGCAGATGAGATTCAGAAGAGGTGGCAAGAATACACAGAAGAACTATACATGAAAGTTCTGAATGTCCCTGATAGCGACTATAGTGCGGTCGCTGAACTTGAGCTGGACATCCTCAAAAGTTAAGTCAAGTGGGCCTTAGGAAGCATTAGTAACAACAAAGCTAGCGGAGATGACGGTATTCCAGCTGAGCTATTTAAAATCCTAAAAGATTATGCTACTAAAGTGCTGCACTCAATATGCCAACAAATTTGGAACACTCAGCAGTGGCCACAACACTGGAAAAGGTCAGTTTACATTCCAATTCCAAAGAAGGGAATTGGGGGATTATTGCTCTGTGCCATGGCAATTGTGCCATGGGGTTCCACAGGGCTCTATTTTATCCCCCATGCTGTTTAACATCTACATGAAACTGCTGGGGGAGGTTATCCGGAGGTGTGGGCTGAGGTGCCATCAATATGCGGATGACACCCAGCTCTACCTCTCTTTCTCATCAAAACCAGGTGAGGCAGTGGCTGTTCTGAACCAGTGCCTGGGCACGGTAATGGACTGGATGAGGGCTAATAAACTGAAACTCAATCCAGACAAGACGGAGGTACTGTTAGTGGGTGGTTCGTCTGCCCGGCTAGGTGATATTCAACCTGTTCTGGAGGGGGTTGCACTCCCCCTAAAGGATCAGGTTCGTAGTTTGGGGGTGCTCTTGGATCCAGAACTGTCACTTGAGGCACAGGTGAACTCAGTGGCACGGAGCACTTTTTATCAGCTTAGGCTGGTATACCAACTACGCCCTTATCTGGACAGAGATAGCCTAGCTACAGTCATCCATGCTCTGATAACTTCTCGTCTGGATTACTGCAATGCGTTATACATGGGGCTGCCTTTGAAAACGGTCCGGAAACTTCAGCTGGTCCAAAATAGGGCAGCAAGATTGTTAACAGGGACTGGCCTGCGAGCTCATATTACGCCAGTACTTTTCCAGCTGCACAGGCTGCCAGTCCATTTCCGGGCCCGATTCAAAGTGCTGGTGTTAACATTCAAAGCCCTTAACGGCTTGGGGCCAGGTTACCTGAAGGATCGCGTCCTCCCATATGTGCCTGCCCGGACCTTAAGATCATCATCAGCGGCCCTTCTCCATGAGCCCCTGCCAAAGGAAGTGAGGCGGGTGGCTACTAGGAGGAGGGCTTTTTCTGTTGTGGCACCCCGGCTCTGGAATGAGCTCCCTAGTGAGGTTCGCCTGGCACCTACATTGTACTCCTTTTGGCGCCAGGTGAAGACCTTTTAATTTTCCCAGGCATTTTAGCTTTCTAAATTTTTATCTTTGCTGTTTTAAATCTGTATTTTAAACTCCTGTACTGCTGCTAGGTTTTATTGTGGTTGTATTGTTATATTGTGGTTTTAATGTTCTATATATTTTAAATTGTTTTATTGTGTGTTGTTTGGTTTTAGTTTTTGTGAACCACCCAGAGAGCTTCGGCTATTGGGCGGTATAGAAATGAAATAAATAAATAAATAAATAAATAGAAAAGGGCAACACCAAGGAGTGTTCAAACTACCGTACAATTGCGCTCATTCCACATGCCAGCAAGGTGATGCTCCAAATCCTACAAGCTAGGCTTCAGCAGTATGCGAACCAAGAACTACCGGAAGTACAAACTGGGTTTCGAAGAGGAACTAGAGATCAAATCACCAACATTCGCTGCATCATGGAGAAAGCAAGAGAATTCCAGAAAAAACGTCTATTTCTGCTTCATTGACTATGCTAAAGCCTTTGATTGTGTGGATCACAACAAACTGTGGCAAATTCTGAAAGTGATGGGAGTACCAGACCACCTTACCTGTCTCCTGAGAAACCTGTACGAGGGTCAAGAAGCAACAGTAAGAACTGGACATGGAACAACTGATTGGTTCAAAATTGGGAAAGGAGAACGACAAGGCTGCATATTGTCGCCCTGCTTATTTAACTTATATGCAGAGTACATCATGAGAAACGCCAGGTTGGATGAATCACAGGTCAGAGAATTAAGATTGCCAGGAGAATTCTCAACAAGCTCAGATACGCAGATGATACCACCCTAATGGCAGAAAGCGAAGAGGATCTCAAGAGCCTCTTGTTGAGGGTGAAAGAGGAGAGTGCAAAAGCTGGTTTGAAACTCAACATTAAAAAAACTAAGATCAGGCATCTGGCCCCATCACTTCCTGGCATATAGAAGGGGAAGAAATGGAAGCAGTGACAGATTTTAGTTTCTTGCGCTCCAAGGTCACCGCAGATGGCGACTGTAGCCATGAAATTAAAAGACCCTTGCTCCTTGGGAGGAAAGCTATGGCAAACCTAGAAAGCATAGTAAGAAGCAGAGACATCACCTTGCCGACAAAGGTCCGTCTAATCAAAGCTATGGTTTTCCCAGTAGTAACGTATGGCTGTGAGAGCTGGACTATAAGGAAGGCTGAGCACTGAAGAATTGGTGCTTTCAAACTGTGGTGCTAGATAAGACTCTTACGAGTGCCCTGGACTGCAAGGAGGTCAAATCAGTCCATCCTAAAGGAAATCAACCCTGAGTGCTCATTGGAAGGACAGATTCTGAAGCTGAAGCTCAAATATTTTGGCCACCTAATGCAAAGAGAAAACTGTCTGGAAAAGACCCTGATGCTGGGAAAGACTGAAGGCAAAAGGAGAAGGGGACGGCAGAGGATGAGATGGCTAGATAGCATCACTGATGCAATGAATTTGGACTTGAGCACACACCTCTGGGAGAGAACAGAGGACAGGAAGGCCTGGCGTGCTCTGGTCCATGGGGTCACGAAGAGTCGGACACGACTGAACGACTGAACAACAACAAGAAAGGTATGCCTTGTATTTTCCTGTATTACTCTAGGTTTTAGTGTTCCCTGTTTATAACTTTTGTTGATATTATACCAGTGTAAAATAGTAGGAGAGTACTGAAATGTGGTATATGTTGGTTTCAAGAAATAAACAGCAAGAACAAATAAATGAACAAACCAGACCTGTTAATACATCTTTGGGGTTTTGGACAAGGTCCATGGAAAGGTTTGGGTAACCAGTTCCTTGTCAGTTAAGGAACTGCCATGCCCCACTGGAGGAGTCCTCCTCAAAGGAGCTACAGCTCCCAGTGATGAATAATGCAACAGAAAAGTCCATGTCAGAAGACTGGGAAGACCCTGGAGCCTTGAAGGAGATGGCTGTGAGGCTATCCCCACAAGAGGTGCGGTACTGTATCCCTGAGCCAAAGGCTGAACAACCCCCAAACTCTCAAGTGTGTTGTTGTCTCAGGAGGCAGGCTGGAGGAACCCCTGTGAGGAGGAGTCCCCATTGAGAAAGAACGGCTTCTCCTGAGTAAATGACTCCATATGAGCAAGGCCCTCCTCATGGGTGGGACTTTTCCCAGAGGTTCTGTGAGGAAGTGAAGCTCAGCCCCAAAAGTTCAGGCTTCAGCAGCTCTTAGTTGGAACTTCAGAGTTGCTGGGAGAAAATGCCTTTCTACCAGTTCTGTTGCCTTCCATCCCTGACCTTGGTTTGGGGCTTTCTGTTCTGCTAACCACTGGACCCCCAGTTGACTCTCCTTTTTGGCCTGCATTTGTTTTTGAACTGCTTATCTGTGCATTGCCCTTGGCCTGGGGCCTTTCTCTTGGACCTGTCATTCTTGACTGGAAACACTTTCCCCTTGCCTGTTTCCTGATTTACTATCAGACTTGCCCGTAGTTTGCCCCAGTGCTGATCCAGAACAACTATAGCAAGACGGGAAAAGCTGCCTTGGCCAGGGAACTTATCAAAGCCTCTTTACAACAGGGGACTCTTAGGGATGTGCAGCATTGGGAAATCCGGTGCTCTGGGGGTTGACGGATTTCCCAGGAGCCCCTGGGAAATGTCACTGGATTTACTCTGGAACAAATACATGACCAAGGAAGATGTGGACCAATGGCTTTTGGTGGCCAAATACTGAATGAGAGAGAAAAACAAGTATTCAGAAACTGAACTGGGGTGTTTGGCTATTGTGGAGGCTCTAAAACGTATTGTTAGGGATGCTGGGAAATCCAGCCCTCTTGGGGCTCAACAGCTCAATGGATTTCCCAGGACCCCCCAGCTCAGCTTGCATTTGCAAGGTGAGCCACAGACTCTTCTGTCATTGTGTGCAAATCTTCCTTCCCCTTGCTGGGGCACCAGCCTCCACTGCCAGCCACTGGGTGAAGCAGTGAACAGGCGATAGCAGTGGCGGCAGCAAAAGCACCCACAACAGGTGGCAGGCGAGTCCAGCTCCGGTAACTGCGCGCGTATCTCCCTTCTTCCTGCTGTGGACTTGTTCCGCTCCCAAACTGCTGCCAGTGTGGAGCAACCACCGCTCAGCTCCCACCATTCAGCTCCCACCCTGCAGCCGCAGAGCGCAACCCTCACACTCTCTGTGCTGGTGTTGGCAAATTTGGGAATGAGAGCCTGAGGGTATGGCTGGTGGAGGAAGCCTGCGAGCTGGCCTGACTCACTCAGTTTCATATAAGGTATCATAGAGCACTGAGTCCAACCCCCTGCTCAGTGCAGGAAGCCTGATTCCCAGGCAGTCTCCCATCCAAGCACTAACCGGGGCTGACCCTGCTTAGCTTTTGAGATCAGACGAGATCGGGCGCATCCAGCCCTTTGCTCGACATCATAGAATCATAAGGTTGGAAGGGGCTTACGAGACCATCGAGCCCAACCCACTGCTCAGTGCTGGAAGCCTGATTCCCAGGCGGTCTCCCATCCTAGTACTAACCAGGGCTGACCCTGCTTAGCTTCCGAGATCAGACGAGATCGGGCGCATCCAGCCCTTTGAGGTGAGCCAGCCCACAGGTAAGCAAGCCAGGGGTCTGGGGGTCCAAGCTGCCCTAAGCTCAGTGGGCCCGACCCCCTGGACAGATTCCTCCGACATCCCTAGGGTTGGTTCGGCCCACCTGAAAGAGGTGGTGGCAAGACAACCCCTGAAGAACTCTTCCCTGTGCAAGGCTGTTGGCACTGTAACTGAGGCTGGTAGATCAGGGTTTGGCATGATGTCAAGGCCAGCCAAGAGTGGAGATAGGAGCTATCTGTGTTTGGCTGCCTGCCTGCTGAGTATGGAGGTGGGTTGTTTTCCTTTATACAAAATGTATGAAGTCATGGGACCATGTCCAGAATGGGAGCGGCCAAGGGGATAGTATATGACTCCCTGGGACCCTCCCAATTCAAAACCTCCCCATAGCCCAGACTGGCGTTAGGGACCAGAATGTTGGAGTTCTTTATCACTGCTCTTAAATGATTTGCTTATCTCTCATAAGATGAAGGGATTCCCAGTGTCTCTAAGAATGTCTGCTTTCTGCTTTGAATGTATTGTCTTGCTTTTCCTTGCATTATTAGCCCAATTTAGCTAAATCAAATTCTTTCCTTCACCCATTGGTGTGTTCATTGCCCCTGAATATCCAGAAAGAAGTATTGCCTATTGACAAAACAACTGGCAAAGCAGTTGGTGTCATATCTTCCGGTCCTGGACACAGCCCTTGAGTGGTTACCAACGAGGTGCTGCTGGGATGAGACCAGTTATCTTGGTCCAATTCAGTCAGGGTTCAGGATGGGTTTTGGCATAGAAGAAGTCTTGGTTGCCCTGTATGAAGACTTATGTCAGGAGAGGAAGGGTGGGGTGGGGTGTGGAGATAGCCATTTTGATCCTGTTTGATCTTTTTAGGGATGGGGGAGAATTTCTCCCCGAAACTTCGGGGGGCCGAGTGCCAACGCATTCAGCCCCCTGAAATCGGCGGTGAAATTCTCCGCCACCCCCCCGCCACCCCCCCGGGATGGCACTTACCTTTGACGAATGTCCCTCCCGGCAGCGGGTCCCGGAGGCGGTTCGGCGGGTTTTCGTTGGGGGCGGGGGCGGCAGCTGGTCTTTCGACTGGCTGCCGCCGCCGCCATTACAAGTGAAGTAAAAAAAAAAAAAAAACGTGATAGGCTATGTAACGATTAATGTAGCCTATCATGGCTAGATCTCCAAAGTCAGCCATGATAGGCTACGTTAATCGTTACGTAGCCTATCATGGGTGACTTTAGAGAAAAAAAAAAGCGCGTACGCAAATGGCGGCGCCCAATGGGCGCCGGCATTTGCGTTCCTTATTTGATCCGGGTAGTCTACGTAAAGATTTACGTAGACTACGGCAAAAATAAGGGCAACGCTATTTGCGTTCCCCTTATTTTCACCGTAGTCTACCTAAATGTTTACGTAGACTACCGGGACCAAATAAGGAACGCAAATGGCGGCGCCCCATGGGCGCCGCCATTTGCGTACATGCTTTTTTTTCCCCCCAAAGTCACCCATGATAGGCTACGTAACGATTTACGTAACCTATCATGGCTGACTTTGCAAATCTAGCTGTGATAGGCTGCGTAAATCGTTACGTAGCCTATCACGGGTGTTTTTTTTTTTTACTTTTGTAGTTCGCGGCTGGGGAGACGGGGCGTGTCTCCCCAGCCTGAATTTCGGGCAGGCGAGGCAGGGCACCTCCCCCCCAGCCTGAATTTCGGGGCGAGAAGTGAAGCACCTCCCCCCCCATCGCGAAGCAAAGCTGTGAAAAGGTAAGTGACTTTCGTACATCCCTACTTTCAATGGTTTTCAATACCATTGACCATGGTATCCTTTGAGGGTGATGGTCAGAGATGGGAGTGTGAGGTCCTGCATTGCAGTGGGTGTGCTCCTACTTGGATGGTCAGCTCCAGAAGGTGGTGCTTGAGCAATATTGCTCAGCCCTGTGGGTTCTCCTGTATGGCGTTCCACAAGTGTTGGTTTTGTCCTCCATTTAACATCTACATAAAACTGTTGAGTGGGGTCACCAGGAGTTTTGGAGTGTGTTGCCATCTGTAGGCTGATGATATGCAGCTCTCTTTCTCCTTTTCATCTGCATCAAGTGAAGCTGTGGATGTGGTAAATCAGTGCCTGTCTGTGACAATGGGCTGTACGAGGGCTAATAAACTGAAGCTCAATCTAGACAAGACTGAGATGGTCTTAGTGGGTGCTTCTTCCTATTCTGGGTGGGGTTGCACTCCCCCTGAAGGAGCAGGATTGTGGCTTAGGGTTTGTCCTGGAGCCATCTTTGTCACTGGAAGCTCAGGTGGCCTCAAGAGCCTTTTACCAGCTTTGGCTGGTGGCCCAGCTATCTGGACAGGGATAACCTGCCTTCAGTACTATATGCTGTGGGACCCTCAAGCTGAGATCACTATTGCCAAGAATGGGATAGTAGAAGTAGGAGCCAGGAGGGCTACTTGGGTAGTCACATATGAAGTAGCACCTGGAGGTTGATTGTTTTTTGGCCGTTTCTCAGCCCTGCAGCTCAAGGCCATGCTCTGCTCCAGCTAACTGGGAAAATAATAACAGCCGTGCCTGGTGGGAAGATTCAGCCTCCTTGGGGGGTGGAGTGGGGTTCCTGGGACTGGGCTTGGATTGGGTGTTTCAAATCTGACCTGAGTTGCTAGGGCTGAGCAATAAAAAAAGGGCCAAACAAGGGGCGGGTGTCTCTTCTTCACCCTGATGGGACTGGGTGTGCTGCAGCTCAATGGCTATCCTGAGAGGCCCATGCTTTGGTGTGTATAGGATAGACTAGTTAGCTTTACTGTTTTGCTCTTGGGAGTGCGTGTCTTGGTGTTTGGCATAGGGATGGCGGAGAATTTCTCCCCGAATCTCCGGGAGGCCGAATGCCAACGCATTCGGCCCCCCAAAATTGTTGGTGAAATTCTCCGCCACCCCCCCGCCACCCCCCCCCCCCGGGATGGGACTTACCTCCTGCGAATGTCCCTCCTGGCGGCGGGTCCCGGCGGCGGTTTGGCGGCGGTTCGGCGGGGGCAGGGGCGGCGCCTGGTCTCCCGACCGGCTGCTGCCACCGCCATTACAAAATAAAGTAAAAAAACAAAACAAAACACACCCCTGATAGGCTACGTAACGATTAACGTAGCCTATCACGGCTAGATTTCCAAAGTCAGCTGTGATAGGCTACGTTAATCGTTACGTAGCCTATCATGGGTGACGTTGAAAAAAAAAAAAGCACGTACGCAAATGGTGGCGACCATGGGCACCACCATTTGCATTCCTTATTTGGTCCCGGTAGTCTACGTAAAGATTTACGTAGACTACGGTGAAAATAAGGGCAATGCAAATAGCGCTTCTCCCCAGCCTGAATTTCGGCCGGGCGAGGCGGGGCGCCTCCCCCCCGGCCTGAACTTCAGGGGGAGAACCGAAGCGCCTCCCCCCCACCGCGAAGCAAGCTGCGGGACCAGGTAAGTGACTTTCGTACATCACTAGTTTGGCATTTCTGGTTTTGTTTTGAGTATTCTACCTTGCTTGTAATTACCTGTACAACCTACCTCCTCTCCCCATTCCTTCCTCTTTGTTCCTTTCCCCTAATAAACTTTTATCCCACTTCCAGTTGGCGTGGTGTGTCCTATATAACTTATGTGCTAAATACAGTGCCTATTGGCCTGGGAAGGGAGCTACTGGGTCAACTTTGGGGAAAACTACGGCCAAGTTGAGCCTGGCCTACTTGCAGGGTTGTTGGAGCAAGACCAACAATCCTTCACAACTATAATGTGCTTTGAGTGTGGCTCCCTTTGAAGACAGTTCAGGAGTTGCAACTTGTGCAAACTGTGGCATCCAGATGGAAAGCAGGGACCTGAAGTTCTGAGTGTATAACACTGATTCTGGCCCACCTGCATTGGCTGCCTGTACATTTCTGAGTCCAATTCAAAGTGCCTGGTTTGACCTACAAAGGTGGCTTAGGACAGCAATACCTGCTGTCCTGTCTCCAGTGTCTCCCACACTGGAGGCGTTCAAGACGAGGCTGGACAGCCATCTGTCAGGGATGCTCTGACTTGGATTCCTGCATTGAGCAGGGGGTTGGACTCGATGGCCTTGTAGGCCCCTTCCAACCCTACTATTCTATGATTCTATGATGGAGTGCCTCTCCCAGTAAACCTACCCATATACTTTGCTCATCATCTGAGGCCCACCTCTGAGTGCCCCCTCTGAGGGAGGCTCAGAGGGTGGCAACAAGGATGAGGGCCTTCTCGGTGGTGCCCCCTCAGTATTGAACATAAGGGCCTGTCTAGTCCAGCATTCTGTTCACACAATGGCCAACCAGCTGCCCCCCTGGGAAACCCACAAGTAGGACATGAGTGCAACAGTACCCTCTCACCTATGTTCCTCAGCAAGTGATGTACTACATACATAGGCTTATTGCCTCTGATAGTGGAGGTAGCATATACAAATCAGGACTAGTAGCCATGTATAGCCTTCTCCTCCATGAATTTGTCCAACCCCCTTTTAAAGCCATCCAAATTGGTGGCCATAACAATGTCCTAGGTAGCGAATTCCAGACATTGACTGTGTGCTGTGTGAAGGAGTCCTTCCTTTTATCTGTCCTGAATCTCCCACCAATCTGCCTCATGGGATGACCCCGGGTTCTAGTATTTTGAGAGAGGGAGAAAAATGTCTCCCTATCCACATGCCATGCATAGTTTTCTCCATCTCTACCATGACTCCCCTTAACATCCTTTGTTCCAAACTAAACAAACCCAGTTGTTTAGAAGGTTTATGCTGGAGGAAATAACCCTGCTTAGAAGGAAATTAATTTGCCCCTGAGTATGGCGTACATCAAGGCTTTCCTTTCCTGTCTCCTCTCCTCCCTCCAGTGTTGTTCCTGTCAGGCAAAAAGCCAGCAGGAGCCATTTTCCACCTCCCTGGCTATGTAAAAATCTTCTGATATTCTAGCTCCAAAAATGAGTTGTTGATTATGTCAGGGTATGCCACTGCAAAGTGGTGTGGCGTGGTGTGCGCTCCATGCAAAGTGGTGTGGTGTGTGCCCCATGCTAAGTGATGTGGTGGCGTGTACCAGCACATGATGAGCAGAAGATCACCAGGGAGAGTTCCATCCCTCCCACTTCTTTCCTGAGAAGCAGAGATAAGGTGGAATATGACCTTCGCTAAAAAAAAATCAAGGTCATCTCTCCGTGGGGGGAACTCCACGGTGATGGGTTTAGTTCACTCCCCACTTCGCTGTGCTTTTTACTGGAGTAGAATCTGCTCTGCCTGGGGACACATGGCGCTTGAAAGCCTGGATTATCCCATAGCTAGCTTGGGGCTCTCAGTAGGTCACATGGCAGTTTCCTGTGAAGTGTTTGGGTGGCTACTGGGTGGAGTCTTTTGCATGTCATCACAGAGAGCCTGTTCTCTCCCTCCCACTCTCACCTTGTTCCACCCCTTTTGCTTTCTCTGGCCAGTGTGTGTGTTAGCGCCCCCACCCTCCCCATCCTATATCTGACCCTCCCCTCTAAAACCACAATAGTGCAATTGTGACAGGCCTAAATGTGCAGATCCATTGATTTCATTTTACTCTGGGTGCTGGAACCATCACTGTGGAGTAGCTCTTTCCTGTGGGAATTTGCCCATTCCCTCTTGTTTCCCTAATGGAAGTAGTTTTTTCCCATTCCCACTGAGAAAATCCCCAGGAGTGCAGCAGCAACCCCTCACATTACTGCAGCAGTGGGGACACTCAATCACTTTAGGTAGCCTGCTTTCAGTCTTTAACATATCTCCCCTTTCTGTGCATGTTCACTCAGAAGTGAAAAATTAAATCTCACTCCCCTGTAGTGAAAGAGTTGAAGGCTAACTTTAGTAACTCCCCCTAAGGCACTCTTTCGCTTCCTCGTTGCTGTCTTAAATCACTATTGCGAGTGGACAGGGGAGAAATGACGAGACGATACCAATCAATTTGGGATAAACAGGGCCACATTTATTGATAGATTACAATCTGCGAAGAAAGCACCAGCGGGCACACCACAAGACCAACATGACAGGTGTGGAGTGAGGCATTCGTTGTCTGTGGCGAGGTGTCCGCCCTCGCCCACCAATCGGACATACCCAGTTCTGGGCTGGGAGACCTTCCCCTGTCACCCCCCCTCGAGCCACAGAAC
The DNA here is from genome assembly GCF_057233095.1 of Heloderma suspectum. Classification (NCBI taxonomy): domain Eukaryota; kingdom Metazoa; phylum Chordata; class Lepidosauria; order Squamata; family Helodermatidae; genus Heloderma; species Heloderma suspectum. Next base: position 398,841,126 of record NC_139459.1, read on the forward strand.
CCGAGTGGGTGAGGAGGGTTGGCCTCAAAGGTAAGCCGTATCTCCCAACTGGGGCCACAAAACCCTGAGCCGGAATCCTCGGGCCTTACCAGTCACCTGAAACGGTGCCTACGAATGCTCACCTGGCCACTCCCCCAGTGGAGAGCCCACCCGGATCCACCACAGGAGGGTGACAAGCCTCTGCTTATTCGCTCTCCCCCCACCTGCGCAGTAAACACTCCCAAATGCCCCTTCGCAGATCAGCCAAAAAGGCATAATTGCCTAGTTCAGTGAGATGAACGCCGTCCGCCCTGTAGAGTATTCCCCGAGCAGGAGAAATGTCGGGGTGGATGATGGTCCGGTCGCCCTGTTTGATCAGGAAGTTCCCGATCTCTCTGTTGACCTTTTTACGGGCCTTATCCATGGCACGAGGATCCAAGCCATCCCTCCAGACCACCCTAGGCAACACGTTGGACCAGATAATAGTGATTCCCAGCCAGCGACGCCGAATCACCCGCAAGTCCTCCCAAGCTTGAAGAATCAGGGCCTTGCCTTTCAGCAGGCCTAAATCGTTCCCCCCTAAGTGCAACACTAGAATCTGTGGGGGAACCTTCACCAGCCCTTGCTGGAATAACGTGGGCAGGAGGTGCTCCCAATGCATCCCGTGTCTGCCCAACCACTGAATGGTGGCATAGCAGCTGAGTCCTAGCTGGGATCCGCAGCTGGAGAAGGCCCTCCGACCGGCCCAAAAAACCATACTGTGCCCACAGATGAGCACCTTCATTGGATCACTCGCACTCCAGTGATCTAGAAGAACAAGAAAAGTAATGAATGGAAATGTCCACCCAAGCTAAGGGCCCGACAGTGGCCTCACGTATGCCAGATACACCTTGGAGCGCCACCTACCGACTGACTGCACCTTATCTGGTGTGAACCCCAGAGACGCAGCAGTGGAGGCGGCCCCAATCCGGAAGGAATGTGTGCCGAAACGAAGAGCACCCAAACCCAGCGCCTTTAATGCTCGCTGTGTGACTGCCCAAAATTGATATTTGGTTAAAGGAGAAGAGTCTGTATGGCAAAAAAGGGGGCCAGGCAGGTTTCCCCGAACCTTCAGAAAGTCCCTCAATGCTGTGACCGGGCAGAGGTCCGGCACAGGGGCTGGAAACAGGGACACGCTGACGCCCCTTCCCCCTGGTCAGTCTTGGACCTTCTAAGCTGAATAAGGGCTCCCTGCTGAGAAAACTGTAAGTCATTAAACTGCAAGGCTCGTCCAGAGAGGTCGCCCTTAGCAGACACCACCAACTCCAATATCCGCAATGCCCCAAAGAATGCTGTAAGAGCTGCAGCATGAAATAACAAGGCTTCTTGAGGGGATTTGCACAAGGAAGGCCACAGATCCCGCAAGCCCAGCAATATGTCTGGTGACAGAGGGTGTCTAGGGTCAGGAGGCACTGGGGACCCCCTGGACCAGCCCTGAAGCATCCGCCGGACCCGGAAGTCCATGGTGTTATCTGCTACACCCTTCATTTTAGACCAGAAGGCAAGTGCAGCAAGCCTACCCCTGATGGTCTGGGCCGCTAGGCCCCGCCTGTGGGCATGCATGCAAAACTGCAGAAGGTGATCGACCGGTATTGGCCAGCACTGTGGAAGATGTGCAACCACCCGGAATGAAAAGAACTACCTACCTGACCTGGCGTAAGCTGCTCTTGTGCTGGGGGCTAAGGACTGCAGGATGGCCTGTTCCACCTCTTCCAGCCAACTTCCCACAGAGCGGCTGGCATGGTGTCCGGAATAGCCCGCGCCCAGGGGGCCAGTTCTCGGAAACGTTGCACCTGGTTTCGTGACAATGCAACAGCCAAGGCATTATCCATGCCAGGAATGTGCCGTGCATGGAATAAAATATTAAAACGCAAGCACTGCAGAGTGAAAGCCCGGAGCAAGGACATGACCCTACTGTTGCGCGATGACAAAGAATTAATGACCTGGACAGTGGCTTGGTTGTCACACCAAAAATGTACGACAGAATTAGCAAGCTGGGCTGCCCACAGGTGCACGGCAACATATATCAGAAAGAGCTCTAAGAAAGTAAGGTCTCTTCCGATGCCTAGGGCTAACCACTCAGCCGGCCAATGTGCGTGGCACCATCGATCGCGAAACACAACCCCAAAGCCTAGGACCCCAGATGAATCTGAATGTATCTGAAGTTCTGCTTCCAATAGCAACTCCTTCCTCCAGAAGGAAATGCCATTGAATGCGTTAAGGAAATGCAGCCACACAGAAAGATCATCTTTCATGGCTGATGATACCTGAATGCGATGGTGCGGCAAGCGCAGGCCCTGCATGGCGTTACAAAGGCATCTAAGGAAGGCCCTGCCAGGGGCAACTACCCGACAGGCGAAATTAAGATGCCCAACAACTTCCTGCAATGCCAACAGCGTGACTTTCTTAGAATGAAGCATGTGCTGTATCCTATCCTTTAGGGCCTGCAATTTGTCCGCCGGAAGCCTACACAACTGATTCATGGAGTCCAGTTCTATGCCCAAAAATTTAATAGTGGGGGAAGGGCCCTCGGTTTTTTCCCCCGCCAAAGGTACACCCAGCTCATTTGTGAGGGCAGAAAACTCCTGCATTAGCCGTGTGCACTGGGGGGTGCCAGATGGACCTGCAAATAAGAAAATGTCAAGGTAGTGCACGATGCTATGGGACCCGGTTTTATCAATCAGAGCCCATTCCAAAAAGGAACTGAACTTCTCAAACATAGCACAGGACACGGAACATCCCTGTCGACGTAGAACTGACCAGAAAAACTGAATCCTAAAAGGTCGAAATCATCGGGGGAAATTGGCAAGCGGCGGAATGCGGATTTAATGTCGCATTTCCCCATGAGGGCCCCAGGGCCCAGTGCCTTCACCATAGATACTGCCGCATCAAACGGCGTGTAGTGAACAGAGCACAGGTGCTCAGGAATGGTGTCATTCACAGACTCCCCCCTGGGGAAGGACAAGTTGTGGATCAGCCGGTATTCACCTGCGGCCTTTTTAGGCACAATGCCCAAAGGGGAGACCCTGAGGTTGGGGAAAGGAGGGGAATCGAATGGACCAATGACCCGCCCCGCAACCACTTCCTTATTGATCTTATCCAAGACTAGGTGTTCAAAACCTGCAATAGATTTCTGATTCTGGCAAATTTGGGCCTGGCGTTGGCCCTGAAACGGAATCCTAAAACCCAGGGAAAATCCCTCTTCCAAGTAGCGGGCGTCCTTCCGAAGCGGGTAGCGCTTCAAAAGGCACTGTAGGGGCTGCAACTTAATTGGACTGGGTCCCTTTTGGCGGAGGTTGTGTGCTGCCCCCAGGCTTCCTACCACCCTGCCATTCATGATTTGGGCCCCACTGACCTTTGGCCTTTGGGCAGCCAATGAAGGCGTGTTGTCCCCCGCAAATGGAGCACGCGTGGCGAAATCTGCATGGGTTTTTAAAGCAGACGCCCTTGGAACCAAACTCCCAACAGAGAGCGCGGTGTTGAACCAGCTGTCCCACCCCAGCCTTAGGGGCTGAGGTGGGCATCAGCTTAGCTAGTATGTGCCCACTATCAGATCGCTCACCAAAACCCAGCCTGGCAGGGGTCATAAACTGCAGCCAAAGATCCTGATCTTTGGTGTCCCAGCGCAACGTGGGATCAAATGCCGCCCGCATACGAAAGGATTCGTCATAGGCCAGCCAGGCTCCGCCCTCGTATTCGGTGTAGGCCCTATATATAATATCCAAATACTTAGTGAGGACCCAACCACGCTCTGGGTGCTTTTGCTGAATGACACCCATATATATTAAAAAGCTGGGCAGCCAATTTGCCCAAGTGTGTGACACCTTCTTACGCCTGACCCTCTCCTGATCCCTATCACCAGATTTCTCCCCTTCCTTTGTTTCAGACTCATGGAATAACAGGGAGAAGATGTCAACAAATTCTCCCTGGAGTATTTTCTCTTTTGTTGCTGGCAATAGGTGATATCCCAGGGGAGTGGATGTACCCCCGGTCGGGATTGCCCTATTCTCTACCTGGGCATAAGGGTCATTGCTGCCCACCCCAAGCTCCTCGGAGCTCCCGGCTACAGTGCCTTGCCATACAGCTGCGCAGGCAGCCATGGCGGATAGGGCGTGCTGAGGAGCCACTCTGTCACCGGCCGAAGAAGGCTCAGCAGCCGGAGGGGCCGCGGATGCTCCTCCCCCGTAAACCCCACCTGAGAGGTTTGGAGCAGGGACAGGGGCCCCCTGGGATTGGGCAAATGCAGGAATGCCCATCGTAATGGGAGCCCCACCCGGTGTGGCGTGGCTTAGTGCCGGGAGTATGTAACCTGAGCTGAAGCGGTGGGGTGGTACACCAGGGTGAGGGAACCCTGGGATGCCCCCTACTGGGGAGTGAAAAGGCCAACTCATCACCACTGAAAAGGGGAACCACCCATATGGTGGGAACTGGTTACAGCCAGTCGTTGGCACCGACCCCCCAGGGACTGAAACCTCACCTGAACCAAGGTTGTTTGCCATGTCAGGGATCTGGCTGTAGGGATGGGGGAGAATTTCTCCCCGAAACTTTGGGGGGCCGAGCGCCAACGCATTCGGTCCTCCGAAGGTTGTTCGGGGAGAAATTCTCCGCCCCCCTTGCCCCCTGCCTAGGGATGGCGGAGAATTTCTCCCCGAAACTTCGGGGGGCCGAGCACCAACGTGTTCACCCCCTGAACAAGTTTTGGGGAGAAATCCTCCGAACGACCCCTGCACCCCGCACCCCCCCCCCAGGACAGGACTTACCTTCACCGAATGTCCCTCCCGGTGGCTGGTCCGGCCGGTGGTTCAGCGGGTGTTCGAGCGAGGCGGGAGCAGCAGCCGGTCTTTCGACCGGCTGCCGCCGCCGCCATTGCAATGAAAGAAGAAAAAAAAATGCCCCCTGATAGGCTACGTGACGATTCACATAGCCTATCACGGCTAGATTTGCAAAGTCAGCCGTGATAGGCTATGTGAATCGTCACGTAGCCTATCACGGGTGACTTTAAAAAAAAAAAAGCGCCTATGGCTAATGGTGGCCCCCATAGGGAGCTGCCATTCACGTTCCTTATTTGGTCCCTGTAGTCTACGTAAAGATTTATGTAGACTACGGTGAAAATAAGGACAATGCAAATAGCGTTGCCCTTATGTTTGCCGTAGTCTACGTAAATCTTCACGTAGACTACAGGGACCAAATAAGGAACGCGAATGGCGGCTCCCTATGGGGGCCGCCATTTGCGTACGCACTTTTTTTTTTTTCAAAGTCACCCATGATAGGCTACGTGATGATTAATGTAGCCTATCATGGCTGACTTTGCAGATCTAGCCGTGATAGGCTACGTAGGAGACGGGGCGCTTCTCCCTGTCCTGAATTTCGGCCGGGCGAGGCGGGAAGCCTCCCCCCCCGGCCTGAACTTTGGGGGGAGAAGCGAAGCGCCTCCCCCCACCACGAAAAAAGCTGCGAGACCAGGTAAGTGACTTTCGTACATCCCTATCTGGCTGCGATCTAAAACTGCAGGAGCCAGAGAAACGGGTGCCGGCGACCCTTGCAGCAGAGGGGGCTGCTCCGAAGATGAGCATGCGAGTGCTGGGGCTGGTGCAGATGCTGTTTGCCCAGTGACGGTGACGACCTCCTTGGAAGCCTCGATTGCTGCCAGCCTCTCTGAAATAGATATTAATAGATCCTTGCGAGCTTGCCCTCTAGTAACCCTTGAAGTCCGGGGAGCCCTCCTGGCAGGGGTGATTAATGCAGGGATCCCTAAGTCCCGTTCAGCAGCCTCCAGTCTGGCCAGAATGAGGGCCATGTCTTGATCCTCATCGTCAGATGAGGAAGAGTCAGCCCTACGGAAGTGGCGCTTAGTTGGGGGGCAGGGGGCTTTAGCCGGGGGGCAAGCGGCTTTGCCCTTGCCTTTCCCCCCCCCCAAACCCTTCTTGGGTGGCCTCACTGTGTGTTGGGAGATCTGCCGACTGGCTTTAAAGGGAACCCTGAATGAAATGCGCTTACCTATGGATATAGTTGGTATGTTTCCAATTTCTCTTTCTATAATTCTTATTTATTTATTTATTTATTTATTGGTAATAATATTATACTATTAATTGCGTGTAAATTAATTTGTTTATTTGTTTGCTTTGTCTTTCATTACTGTTATTCTTTATATTAAAACTCACCCTATACTTTCCAGGCGAAGCCTTGAGCCTTACTTGAGCCCCCCTTAAACAACTGTTCCCCTCTTTCTTTCTTTCTTTCTTCCTTTCTTTCTTTATTTTTATAATTTATTTTCTCCTCCCTCCCCCTTTCTACCTTTATGAAGCAAGGGGGGGGGGTTGAAGGCACAACAGGCCACTAGGGGGCAGCAGAGTGCAAAAGAAAGCCCCGGAAAATCTCAAGGTAGCCGCAGATAAACGGCCCACGGAGTGAAAAGGAGGAGGTACGCCCAGGCACCAGAACCCTTTCCCTTCCCTCACCTTAAAAAGAGCTTCCCGAAAGCGCTGGGAAGCCAATGGAGACTCCCCCAAGCCCACAAACACACGCAACTGTAAGGTGTTATGGAGCGAGAAAGGGGTGAAAACAGGAGACTTTCCCCTCCTGAAATCAGCTGGGGGGGGGGGAAACGCCGCGGAAACCAGGAGCACCAAAGAAAGGGAGAGGGAAGGGTGAAAAGCCTCTCACTTGTGCCAGGGAGGGGAGCAAACCATGCAGCACAATAGCTGCGTTGTGCCAGGAATGCCGCCGCCGGTGCCAAGCCGCCGCCGCGCCACCAAGCAGCCGCCTCGGCCCGAAGGCACCGCTGCACCGCCGCCTCGTCCCTGGGGTTGCCACCGCACCGCCGCCGCCTTGTCCCCGGAGTTGCCGCCGCCGAGCCGCCGCCTTGTCCCTGGGGTTGCCGCCGCCGCCGCGCCGCCTCCGAGTTCGAGGACTTTTCAGCGTCCTCCTTGTCCCGTCCTCCCCCCGCCACCCGCAGCAGCCCCCCCCCCTCAGCCAGGCAAGCCGGGAGCGGGGTGAGGGCACTTGTGAAGTTGGACTTCTTTGATGTTCTGTAGTTTCACTGTTGTTATGTAAAGTCCCTTCTCCGCTTCATCAGAGTAATGATCCCGCCTTCTCATTGCAAGCAGCGGGGAGGAGAAAGGGATGTGTGGAAGCAGTAGGCAAAAGTGCACACATGGGGGAAAATGGGGTGGGGAGCAATAACTCCACAGCAGATTGCTGGGATGCATCCAAATTGGGGTGGGGTGGACTCTCAGATGCACTGGAGGGCTGGGATTTTACTTTCTTCAAGGAAATCTGCACACATGGGGAAAATTAGTTGCTCTCCATTGATAATGTAGTAGCAGAGGCGAGCCTGTGAGGAGGGGGAAGGAGAAAGGGAGCAGCCACCCCACACATTACCATAGTAGTGGGGGTAGTCTGCTTTCAACCTTCAACATATCCCCCCTTCTGTGCATGTTTCCTCAGAAATAAATCCCGCCTCCCTGCAGTGAAAGGGTTAAAGGCTAACTTTAGTAACTCACCCTAAAGTGCTTTTTCACTTCTTCAATGCTATATAAGATTGCTATTGCAACGTTGTGCTTCTTTGATGTTCTGCAGGTTCTTTGTTGCTCTGTAAAGTCCCTTCCCCACTTTATCACCTTATCACAGTAACTTCTGACTGTGAGCAGGGGGAAGGAGAGGGGGGGGGGGTTGGAAGCAATAGGCAAAAGTGCACACATGGGGGGAAATGGTGTGAGAAAGAAGCCTCACACACTGGTCTCCCCACCTTTATTTACTCTATGTCCATCCACCCTACTTGTAAATAACTCTACTCCCAGCAGCTGTGGTTGATGAAACTGGAGCGTTTACTTCGGGTTCATGATGTAGCGGCAATGTGCTATTTTGATGTTGTGTTTTTACGCAGTATTGATTTGAGAGGTTTTTTTTTTTTTAAGGTAGAGGCTGAGAAGCAGAGCACACCTATATTTTCAGGGGGATGGCTGCCAGAGGTTACTGGTAGGTAAGGTGAAGTAACTAGTGTCAGGGTGGACACTGAGCCCATAGAATCCCAGAGTAGTTCTGATTCGGAGGAAGAGCAGTCGCTCCTGGGAGAGGAGCGCGCCCCTTTTTCCCAGGGACCGCAGCTGACAGAGATTCCTCCCACCAACATTCCTAGATTAGAAAGCAGTCCAGGGAGTGACCCAGCACCGATAGCAGACTGGGTGGATGCACGGCGCAGACGCAGAGAGCGGCGCCAAATGGAGGGCGCGGAAAGGACGCGTAGCGCCCGGTTGGCGCTCAAAGAACGGTTGCGCCCAGAGGATCCAAGGGAAAAGGGGAGGGATTCTCCCTAGTCCTTATATTCAGGGGTCTGCCAGTAATTGCCTTTCAGACGGGGACCAACTGTTCCAACTTAGGGCATTGGGATGCTGCTGCTCAGATCTAGTTGCTACCTGTAGAGTTGTTAAGTTGTAAAAGAAGAATAAAGCTTGGAAAAGAATCCCTTTGTCTGTGTCTGGACTTGGCTACTGGATTAGACTGAGAGAGCCCTCCAAGGAGCCCTTGACAACTAGCTCAGAACTCCTGAAAGGCCAGCTGCAAAATGATGGAAATATCGGGAAAACACTAGGAGGGGAAACATTCAGGGAACACCACTTGACTGGGGTCAGTGAGGTAATGGCCAGGTGAAAGACACACCCCTGGGCAGGGCAATCATGCCAAAGTAAATGCAGAGGGTTGGTATACACCGCAACAGAAGCAAAGACAAGCCAAATTAAGGAAAAACAATCAGACTAAAAGTAGTCTCAGGAAAACCATTTTTTCGGTGAAAATCTCCAGGGTGGCTGTGGGATGGTATGATGTCATGTACCCCGAATGTCCTCCTAATGCAGCCAACTTGCAGTAAATCACTCATGCAGACACCCCCCCCCCCATGTTTACACATCTCTCCCATATCACTATTTGTGCTCAGGATGCTGCTGAAATAGAGATTCAAAAAGTATTCTCTGGCTTCCACTCAGAATAGACACTGTGTGTCAAATGAACATGGGCTGATTGTCAGATTATAATCAACATGTAAGTGCAGAGCGATGAGTTCTGCATATGCTATGAGCCAGCTTTAAGTGCAAAATTGTGTTTCAGAGCCTGGGGCAAAGGAGCTTGCCACAGGTGGGCTGGTTAATCCTCAGAAGCAAAACGCTTCTTGATTTAGGAGATAGACTTTCACAACTGTGCTTCTGTAGTCAGCTGTAAACCTGGCTGCATTAAGAAGAAGCCCTCTTAGAGCTGTGTGCAGGAGCTATGACTAGGCTTGAAGCTTCTATTTGAATCAAGGTACATAAATATTTGTCACCTTAACTAAAGGGGCACTTCTCTACCCCTTTAATCTCTCTCTCTCTCTCTCTCTCTCTCTGTGTGTTTGTGACATTCATATATACATATATATATATATATATATATATATATATATATATGGAACAATGGTAATTAAGCAAAGGTAGTAAAAAGAATTTAACACAACAGTTTCAAAGGAACAATGGAAGTATGCGTGTTCAAACATTTGTAGGGATGTATTCAGTGTGACTCCTAAAGAAAACTTTTATAAAGTAATATTCATGTGGTATTCTGCACTGGCCAGGAAGTCTAGGATATTTCCAGCAGTAACAGATATGTACTGGAGGCGTAATGGTATGGGGACTTTCACCCAGATAATGTGGTATTGTAATTGAGCTAAGGAATGTTGGAGGAAGATAATAAATGGCAGTATTTGATTGATTGATTTACAATATTTATATACGGCTCCACATGGGAAGATTTTGGAGCGGTGAACAACATGATAAAAGAATAAAACAATGGGTTAAAAGAGTTAAAACATTTTTTTAAAAAAATAGAGAAATTAGAGAAATTACATTAGCGAAATTACAGGCTTTGATGAGCTAAAATTAACCCCAACAATTATACTCCTGGGTGATTTTAAAGATCAGATCCTTGGAGATTAATTTGTGATGGTGAATTATATGTAAATAACTGCAAGAACCCCTTCATGGATCACTGCCTTGTTGTGGCGAAGGGGCTTGCGTAACTCAGTGAAGCCATAAGCTATGCCGTGCAGGGCCACCCAAGACGGACAGGTCATGGCAGAGAGTTCTGACAAAATGTGGTCCACTGGAGAAGGAAATGGCAACCCACTCCAGTATTCTTGCCAAGAAAACCCCATGGAAAGTATCACAAGGCTAAAAGAGATGACGCCGGAAGATGAGCCCCTCAGGTCGGAAGGTGTCCAATATGCTACTGGGGAAGAGCAGAGGGTATTTCCAAGTAGCGCCAGAAAGAGTGAAGCGGCTGGGCCAAACCCGAAAGGACACTCAGCTGTGGATGTGTCTGGTGGTGAAAAGAAAATCCGATGCTGTAAAGAACAATATTGTTTAGGAACCTGGAATGTCAGATCAATGAATCAAGGTAATCTGGAGGTGGTCAAACATGAGATGGCAGGATTGAACATCGACATCTTGGGAATCAGCGAACTCAAATGGACAGGCATGGGCGAATTTAATTCAGGTGACCATCATATCTACTATTGTGGGCAAGAATCCCTTAGAAGAAATGGAGTAGCACTCATAGTCAACAAAAGGGTGGGAAAAGCAGTGCTGGGGTACAATCTTAAAAATGATAGAATGATCTCAGTACAAATCCAAGGCAAACCATTCAACATCACAGTAATTCAAGTCTATGCCCCAACCACTGAGGCCGAAGAAGCTGAGGTTGATCGGTTCTATGAAGACCTACAACACCTTCTAGAACTAACACCAAAAAAAGATGTCCTCTTCATCATAGGGGATTGGAATGCTAAAGTAGGAAGTCAAGAAATCACCGGGATAACAGGCAGGCATGGCCTTGGTGTACAAAATGAAGCAGGACAAAAGCTAATAGAGTTTTGCCAAGAGAACATGCTGATCATAGCAAACACTCTTTTCCAACAGCACAAGAGGCGACTCTACACATGGACGTCACCAGATGGTCAATATCGAAATCAGATTGATTATGTCCTTTGCAGCCAAAGATGGAGAAGCTCCATACAGTCAGTAAAAACAAGACCTGGAGCTGACTGTGGCTCAGATCATGAGCTGCTTCTTGCAAAATTTCGGCTTAAATTGAAGAACGTCGGGAAAACCACTAAACCGTTCAGGTATGACCTAAATCATATCCCTGATGAATATACAGTGGAGGTGAGGAACAGATTTCAGGGATTAGACCTGATAGACAGAGTGCCTGAGGAACTATGGACGGAGGTCCGTAACATTGTTCAGGAGGCAGCAACACAATCCATCCCAAAGAAAAAGAAATGCAAGAAAGCAAAGTGGCTGTCTGAGGAGGCTTTACAAGTAGCTCACGAAAGAAGGGAAGTGAAAAGCAAGGGAGAAAGGGGAAGATATACCCAACTGAATGCAGAGTTCCAGAGAATAGCAAGGAGAGACAAGAAGGCCTTCTTAAATGAACAATGCAAAGAAATCGAGGAAAACAACAGAATGGGAAAGACTAGAGTTCTCTTCAAGAAAATTGGAGATCTCAAGGGAACGTTTTGTGCAAAGACGGGCATGATCAAGGACAAAGAAGGCAGGGACCTAACAGAAGCAGATGAGATTAAGAAGAGGTGGCAAGAATACACAGAAGAACTATACAGGAAAGATCTGAATGTCCCTGATAGCCATGATAGTGCGGTCACTGAACTTGAGCCGGACATCCTAGAGAGTGAAGTCAAGTGGGCCTTAGGAAGCATTACTAACAACAAAGCTAGCAGAGATGACAGTATTCCAGCCGAGCTATTTAAAATCCTAAAAGATGATGCTGTTAAAGTGCTGCATTCAATATGCCAACAAATCTGGAACACTCAACAGTGGCCACAAGACTGGAAAAGGTCAGTTTACATTCCAATTCCAAAGAAGGGCAACGCCAAAGAGTGTTCAAACTACCGCACAATTGTGCTCATTTCACATGCTAGCAAGGTGATGCTCAAAATCCTACAAGCTAGGCTTCATCAGTATGCGAACCGAGAACTACCGGAAGTACAAGCTGGGTTTCGAAGAGGCAGAGGAATTAGAGATCAAATCGCCAACATTCGCTGCATCATGGAGAAAGCAAGAGAATTCCAGAAAAACGTCTATTTCTGCTTCATTGACTACGCTAAAGCCTTTGATTGTGTGGATCACAACAAACTGTGGCAAATTCTTAAAGAGATGGGAGTACCAGACCACCTTACCTGTCTCCTGAGAAACCTGTACGAGGGTCAAGAAGCAACAGTAAGAACCAGACATGGAACAACCGATTGGTTCCAAATTGGGAAAGGAGTACGACAAGGCTGCATATTGTCACCCTGCTTATTTAACTTATATGCAGAGTACATCATGAGAAATGCCGGGTTGGATGAATCAGAGGTCGGAATTAAGATTGCTGGGAGAATTATCAACAACCTCCGATATGCAGACGATACCACCCTAATGGCAGAAAGCGAAGAGGATCTCAAGAGCCTCTTGTTGAGGGTGAAAGAGGAGAGTGCAAAAGCTGGTTTGAAACTCAACATTCAAAAAACTCAGATCATGGCATCTGGCCCCATCACTTCCTGGCATATAGAAGGGGAAGAAATGGAAGCAGTGACAGATTTTACTTTCTTGGGCTCCAAGATCACCGCAGATGGTGACTGTAGCCCTGAAATTAAAAGACGCTTGCTCCTTGGGAGGAAAGCTATGGCCAACCTAGACAGCATAGTAAGAAGCAGAGACATCACCTTGCCGACAAAGGTCCGTCTAATCAAAGCTATGGTTTTCCCAGTAGTAATGTATGGCTGTGAGAGCTGGACTATAAGGAAGGCTGAGCGCCGAAGAATTGATGCTTTCGAACTGTGGTGCTGGAGAAGACTCTTACGAGTCCCCTGGACTGCAAGGAGGTCAAATCAGTCCATCCTAAAGGAAATCAACCCTGAGTGCTCATTGGAAGGACAGATAATGAAGCTGAAGCTCCAATATTTTGGCCACCTAATGCGAAGAGAAAACTCCCTGGAAAAGACCCTGATGCTGGGAAAGACTGAAGGCCAAAGGAGAAGGGGATGGCAGAGGATGAGATGGCTAGATAGCATCACGGATGCAATGAATATGAACTTGAGCACGCTCCGGGAGAGAGCGCAGGACAGGAAGGCCTGGCGTGCTATGGTACATGGGGTCACGAAGAGTCGGACACGACTGAACTACTGAACAACAACAACAACAACTGCAAGAAACCTCTTAGCAAAAGCTTCAACACATCTCCAGCATAATGCAAAAGAAAAAAAGAAAAAAAAATACACTATCATGGTGAAGAATAAAAGAACAAGTTAAACGTTGCTATGTGACGGAAGCACAAACTCCATCCAGACTTTCCAAAAATTTGGATACTCTTTATCAATTATTGGAATATGCTTAGGCCAAGTGAAAAAGACATGTTAGATATACTACAGGTGTACATTCCAAAAGAGCAATGCAGGTAACTATGATTGCTAATTAGAACAAATCAAAAGCATAATTGGACAAACGTTTTTACTAGGAATCGCAAGAAGTCATAATCTAGGGAACCAGGTGTTGAGATATCCAGAAGCATACTTCATGCTCAATTATAATTTTAAAAATCTACATTCTGGAGCTGGTTATTGGAACCCGCTCCTGCAATTCATAGTGAAGGGCGAGGATTCCAAATGGAGGCTGCCGTTCCAGTCTGACTTAACAGAAAGTAAGTCCCATTAAATGAAATCCAGTTACATTTGAGTAAGAAAACATGGGATGGGCAATGGCTCCAGGAGGTTGTCCAGCCTTGTAGATAGGGCTGACTTCTGAACAACCTGGATAGGATTATAGTTTATAGGAACTGTAGTTACAGCCCACCATCCCCATTCCCCATGGCATAGGGCTTAATTCTGAGTACGGCTTACATCCTCCGTGCTACATAGTGCCACATCCTCAGCAGCTGAGTGGTGGGATCCCTGGTTTGCATGCGGAAGGTCCCAGGTTCAATCCATAGCTTCTCCAGATGGGGCTGGAAAAAACCCTGTCTGAAAGTTTGGACAGCCGCTGCCAGTCAGTGCAGACAATACTGGGCTAGATGGACCCATGGTCTGACTCTGTATGAGGCAACTTCCCATGTTCCGACATCAAGACTTGAGTTTTGTTCCCCCTCTCCTCCCTCCAGTCTTCTGTCTGTCAAGCACAAAGTCGTCAAGTGTCATTTGCCATGTCTCCGGCTGCATAAACATCCTCAGATCTTCTGTCTCACTTTTCTTTAAATTTTTGGTTTTTTAATCATATGCTTCAGTCAATAAGACATCCCTTTTCTGAATCACTTAAGTAAGGTATATACAGTTTCACACTCACTTATACATGGAAAGTTTCATATGCATAACCAGAAGTTACCCTTAAACAATTTGCTCTTCTATGTGTGTGTGTGTGTGTGTGTGTGTGTATATGTGTGTGTAAATTTATAAAATGTACAGATATATCTATATATGTACCTGTATCTATCTATTAATCTATCCATCTATCTGCCTATCTATCTATCTATCTATCTATCTATCTATCTATCTATCTATCTGTAAATTCAATAAATAACTAAATCAAGTTATTGAAAACAGAATTGAATATTTTGATATATTGGTATATAAAGGGAAGTAAATATATATATAACAATGATCCTGGAATAAGCAAGCGCTCCCAGCATTTAAATAAATACCGCTTCAACAAACAGTAACGCTTATACCACAGTGAACCTGTTGAAGTTTTGTCTCTCTTTCCCACAACCTCCAGAGGTGTCTCTTCCAAAAACAAACCCCTAAAAGTCGCTCCTTCAGCTTCAGTCAGGCCTGACACATAGCACAGAACACTTGTTCTCTCAGCAAGAGACACTCCTTCTGTTAACAGTCACTGTTTGTCTCTCTTGCAAGTCTTTTGCTCTCCGTCTTCTGTTAACTCAGGTGCTTATTCCTGACTTCTTTCAATGCTTCCGTCTTTGTCTCTGTCAGCCATGACTCCCTCACCCTAGCATTTCCGACTCTCCCCCTCCTGCCACATTTGTGTACCACCCAGGGAACTTTGGCTATAAGCCGGTATGGAAATGTAAAACGAAATAACTAATAATAATTAATAATAGCAACTGCAACCTTCATTTTACGTTACCTGGACCACTTGCTCCATTTTCCCACCTCCTGCTTTATCTGTCTGATCATTCCAGGTCCTTCTACACCTGCATAACTAAGCTTAAAGCTCGTACGGTCAGTAGTGAAGTGTGAAGAGAGGCGGTCCAATATTTTAGAATGGGGGGGAAACTGTACAAAAGCCAGGCAATGAATGGTGGTTGGAGAAAATGGGGCATGGCTCTTTGGAGAACCCTGGAGGGTTGAATGGGCACCCCAAGTGGGCAGGATTTAGCCCCTGGGCCCGAGGTCCCCCCCAGACATCCATAAAATGTGAGGGAGGATTATAGCACTGTTAGTTCTACTGTGTCTTTTGCACCTGCAACCACAAGCTCCAAGAGGCAGCAGCAGTCATCCAGGTGAGGGCAGGGAAAATCAGGTTGTTAAAGGACAAACATGTGCCAGCCATTTCCAGGGGTGCACTATTTTCCCCGGAGATCTGCTGTGGCCCAGAGATACAGCATCAAAGGAGCACTCTACTTGGGGGGGGGGATGTATATATGTTTTGTTCTCCTCAGTGTTGTTGTTGTTTATTCAGTAAGTTGCTTCTGACTCTTCATGACTTCATGGATCAGACCACGCCAGAGCTTCCTGTTGGCCGTTGCCAGCCCCAGCTCCTCCAAGGTCGAGTCCATCACCTCCAGAATATCATCCGTCCATCCTGCCCCTTGGTCGGCCCCTCTTCCTTTTGCCTTCCACTTTCCCTAGCATCAGCATCTTCTCCAGGGTATCCTGTCTTCTCTAGGGATGGACAGAAGTCCCTTACCTGTTCTCGAAGCTTGCTTTGTGGTGGGGGGGAGGCGCTTCGGTTCTCCCCCCGAAGTTAAGGCGAGGGGGGGGAGGCACCCTGCCTCGCCCGGCCAAAATTCAGGCCAGGGGGGGAGGCGCCCCATCCCTCGCCGGCGAAATTCAGGCTGGGTAGAAGCACCCCGTCTACCCGGCTGTGATAAAAAAAGTAAAAAAAAAAAAACAACGCCCCCGTGATAGGCTACGTAACAATTAACGTAGCCTATCACGGCTAGATTTCCAAAGTCAGCCATGATAGGCTACGTAAATCATTATGTAGCCTATCATGGGTGACTTTGAAAAAAAAAAAAAAGCACGTACACAAATGGCGGCACCCATGGGGCACCGCCATTTGCATTCCTTATTTGGTCCCGGTAGTCTACATGAAGATTTACGTAGACTACGGCGAAAATAAGGGCAACGCAAATAGCGTTCCCTTATTTTCACCGTAGTCTATGTAAATCTTTATGTAGACTACAGGGACCAAATAAGGAATGCAAATGGCGGTGCCCCATGGGCGCCGCCATTTGAGTAGGTGCTTTTTTTTTCTTTCCAAAGTCACCCGTGATAGGTTACGTGACGATTAACGTAGCCTATCACGGCTGACTTTAGAGATCTAGCCGTGATAGGCTACGTTAATTGTTACGTAGCCTATCAGTTTTTTTTTTTTTTACTTCACTTGTAATGGCGGCGGCAGCAGCCGGTCGAAAGACCGGCTGCCGCCCCCACCTCCGACGAAAACCCGCCAAACCGCCGCCGGGACCCACCGCCAGGAGGGACAGTCTTCAAAGGTAAGTCCCATCCCGGGGGGGGGGGCGGGGGGGTGGAGAATTTCACCGCCGATTTCGGGGGACCGAATGCATTGGCACTCGGCCCCCCAAAGTTTTGGAGAGAAATTCTCCCCCATCCCTAGTTCAAAAGCATTTATCTTCCTTCGTTCAGCCTTCCTTATGGTCCAGCTCTCGCAGTAGCTCTTCTCTATGTTGTTGTACCAGAAATACATTATAAGCCTCCTTCAGAATCTGGGTCAGTAAGCAGCCCAGTCCACAAATCCATCCCAAAGACCCTTCTGTTTTGCTTCTGTTAGTGTTGTGATTCAACCTTCCATTTAGAGCAGAACCTCTGTTTGACACAGCCCCTTATCAGGAGGGCTCTTTCTTCCTCCCCCATTTTAATCAGATAATCAGGTCATGAGTTTGGAAACTCATTTATCTCTTCAGCATACTCTCCCCATTCCATCCCAGATTGAAGGCTGCTGGGCTAGAGGTTCAGCCCTTTTGGCAGCTACAGATGTCACTGGCCAAGGTTTAGTTTCCCCCTCCAAATTCCTCCTCCCCCCTCCTTACTCACAAGTTGTTACATTTACACAGACAGGTTGTCTGGGCTTCAGAATTGTCTGGATCACTCCAAAGTGAACTGAAGCACTTTGGATTGCTCTGCCCCACTTTGGATCACTTCAGACCACTCAGGACCTGCTTTGGATTCAAACCAAAGCACTTTGAATCACCACGCTTTGATTTGGGATTCGGATCCAGAACCAAAGTGGTGCAAGGCCTTATTATTTTCCAAGTTCAGGGTACTGCATAAAATGTAGTAGAATATCAGGGTATTTGGCAAAAAGGTAAATCAGATTTATTTTTTGGTTTTCATCATGAGATGCTCCTTCATATTCAGATCAGGCCTCAGAATAAGAATGTAGCACTTGGGAAGAAAGATGCAGCCCAGCAGCCCAGCACTGGAGGCCAAGATGGAGAAGACCTGCACGGCTACCATGTATTTCCCCTTCGTGCTCAGGTAGGTGGGCACAAAGGACACCCAAACACTGCAGAAGACCAGCATGCTGAAGGTGATCAGCTTGGCTTCATTGAATGCCCTGGGCAGCTTCCTGGCTAGGAAAGCCACTGTGAAGCAGGTGGCAGCCAGGAAGCCCATGTAGCCAAGGGCAGCATAGAACATGGCGACAGACCCTTCATTGCATTGCATGATGATCTCTCCAGGCTGTGAGTGCATGTCTGAGTCTGGGAAGGGTGGAGAGGTGCCCAGCCAGATGGTGCAAATGGCAACTTGGAAACTGGAACAGGAAATGACAGCAGAATTGGCCAAAATCTTTCCCAGCAAGTTCCTCACCCTGTTCCCTGGCTTTGTGGCCAGGAAGGCCAGCACTACCATCATTGTTTTTGGCCAAGAAAGAAGAGACGGCAACTGAGAAGATGATGCTGAAGGCTATTTGTCGGAGGAGGCAAGTCGCTTTCCTTGGCCGGCCAATGAACAGTGAGGAGGACAAGAAGGAGAGCAGGATAGAGATGAGGAGAATGTCAGAGAGGTCCCAGTTGTTGGCTTTGATGACTGGAGTTTCAAAGAATTTAATTAATATTCCTAATACATGTCCTGCTAATAAAGACAGGAATAGGCCAGGATGATCCCCAAAGTTTCTTCATATGACAAGAAGGTTATGATCTTGGGGATACATCGATCTCGGTCCTTGTTTGGATGCTGATCATCTGGACACTTGGCACAATGCTCTGCATCTGGGAAGAACAACAGTGACATCTCCCTATGTCCTAAGCAATCTCTGTTCTTTTGCATTCTATCAAAGATATTTTTTCAGTGTGATTAGCTGCATAGATTAATTTCATGCAGGGCAAAGTCAGGCTTGCTGGGCTTCATAATTCTCACATATCAACAACCCACATCTGGTGATTTATGTGTTTCGAATACAGTAACTGACTGAAGTAGATGAAACAGACAAGCTATACAACAGTGATTTTCTGGTAAACATATCTGTATCACTTTAAATTTGTTTGTTGAATTTAATGAAATTGGCATAGGGTGACTGCATCCTGATATCTTTGTCTTTGTTCTTTTCTTGCAGGGCTTATTTGAAAATTAAACTAACAAAATGGAGTGTTTACAGGTTATAGTTATGGTAACACTTTTCATACCCTTGGGGTTGAAATGCATTTGGAACAGGTTGATGTGTATTAGTATAACCTACTATATGATTATTACAAATCAGGAATGTTGATATGCTTTTGGACTGCTGAGTCTTCATTTTGGTCCAGTTTTATATGGTTTCTTAAATATTAATGTATTTATAACTACTTTTTATTTAATTTTATTAAAATGTATTTCATGTTAGCTCCATCCTAATCTTCCCCTTCACAAGTTCTCTTAAACCCATTTTGCTTTACATGTTGCAAGGCAGAACCTAAGTTTAGAAATTCCCTTAGGAAAAGCTTCACATAAAATATCTGTGTGGAGTCACCCACCTTCCTGGGTGGAGATGGTCCCTCCCGTACAGGGAACACAGTCATAGCAGCAAGTGAGCTTTCCTTCCTGAACCACCTTGACAAATCCAGGGGGACAGCTTTCCTTGCACCTGGCATGAGGCAGGGGCTAAGCAGAAAGATAAGAGACAGCAAGGAAAATGTGTTAGGGCTCATTCGGCTGTGGAAAGGGGAGACACAATTGGAGAGACCCCAAGAGAACTTCCAGGGTTTCACTTGATCTCATAATTAAGCCTGTGCAGCTGAAGCAGCAGCATGTTGCTTCCCGATTTTATGTATTGCTTTTATTACATACACCTGTTAAATTCAGGAGATCATAAATACATACTGTGAAATGCAAGGAATTTCTTCACCTGGTTGAGCCATTGGGGCCACACAATGGCATCCTGGTCAATGGTGAACTTGATGCCTGGGGATCCCCATCTTGCCATTCTCCCAAATTTCACTCTGCAGACAGACCCATTGGGAAACTTCACCCAGTTCAGGAAGTCAAAGTCAGCTGCCAGCTCTCAGTTCTCATCCAAATTGACTCCATCCATAGAAATGTTGTAAAACTGGGCATTTCTCAGGAAAGGGTGAGACTAGAATGGCAGAGGAAACAGCAGCCTTGAGGATACAGGAAGCCACACTAGATATCTCAGTCAGCTCTGCCCTTTTCATGCTTGAATCTCCAGAGTCAAATGTCTGGTTCCAGACTCTGATGTCTGGGTGTTTCTCTTGACATTCACAAAGGACCTGTTTTCCATCTCAAATGCCCTTTGTCTGCTTTAGGAGGTTGGGAAGCTGAATCTATTAGAAATATACCTTTGTTCTTAGAGCTGGGCCTGGGATTACCCACAGGCAAAGGGAGGCCGGCCACTTCATGGACATATTTGAGGAACCGTTCATCATTGTCAGTTATGTAACTGAGGCTGCAATCCTACACACACTTATCTTGGAGTTAATTCAACTGTACTCAATAAGAGTGTTTCTGAGTAGGCACCCAGAGGACTGCATTGTAAATATTTGGGCTGTGCATGGACCCCCCGATCTGACTCAGAGGCCGTTCGGGGCTTCGAAGGAGGACCTTATTCGGCTCGGGCTGATTCGCCCACCCGACTCAGGCAAAGCAGGATTCCAGTGTCCAAATCCCACTTCACCCCACCCCCAATGCTGCCTAGCCCCCAGCTCCTTACCTGGGCTCTTGTTCCTTGTGTATGGGGGGGCTGCTGCTTCAGCCAGGGGAGACTCTGCCAGCTGAGCCTTGGCCCGGGAGCTGCCAGTACCAGTGCCAAGGGAGGCACCATTGCCGTCACTGCCGCTGGCGGAGCTGCTGCCTCCACCAGCTACTAAGCCTTCTGGATGTGTGCCAGCAGCTGTCTTGTTGTTCAGGGGAATGGGGGGAGCCATTTTTAAAATGGCTCCCCCCTCCCGAACAACAAGACAGCTGCCAGTTCACATCCATAGGACCAAGACAAGGAGTGAGGGATGGCTGAGCATTAGCAGTGGCGGTGGCATGGCAGCTGGGCCTCCAGATCGTCCTGAAGCACACCAAAGTGCTTCGAAGTGACCCGCTTCACCTCAGGCCGCTTTGAGCCTCCTTCCCCTGAACTGCCTTGCTTGGACGTAGAGCTCAGGCTTCAGTCCAAAGTGGTGCACAGCACTACTAAATATTGACCGTTCAATATAATATTTCTATTAAGCAGGCTTGGGAGAGAATCTGAATTGCATGCCTCAGGAATCTAATTACACAGGTTGAATAAAAAATGCTTTCAGCACAAAACTATTGTCTGCTGGGGATAAAAAAAAAAGAGTGTCATATAAAAATAAATAAATAATACAAGCCGTTGAATAGGAGATAATGGGGGGGGGGAATGTACTGCTGAGCACAAGAGTAAAAAACCTGCAGATGTACCCAAGTATCAAACACTACCAGCGCATGAGCCTGTCCAGACACCTAGAGGAAAGTCCAGGACTACATGCAAAGTCCCCCAGACAAAGAGGGAGTTGGATGAACTTAAGCAGAGGCCTACTGATTCCCCACCCTGCTGATATGGCTCCTGCAGGGTGGCTTGAACCAGTTACGGGGCATCACCAGAAGGGCTGCGTCCTCTGAAGCCATGTAAGGGGTAGGAAGAGGGAGCAGCACAGGGTGTTTCGCAGCTGGGTTTCCCCATCAGTCTGCAACACGTCGCCTCAGTTTCTCCTAGTCTAAATCCAAGGTGACACTTCTGGAATTGTAAAATTGATTGTCGTGTTCAGCAGGGGTATTTCTGATGGAAAAGGGAATACCTGCCATGGCTGAAGCCTTTGAATGTCTCCAACCTCCACCACCATCCCCTTGGACCTGGATGAATAAGCAGCATCTCAGGCACGTGCCACAGCCTGGACAGCATTGTAGGTGATATAGGTGTCTAGAGAATGGATTCTATTGATGTCCTCTTGGGGCAGGGCCTCCAGTTCCTCCTTCTCAGTGCATCTTGTCCAGCCTTTCACAGACAATGCATGCTTTGAACAGGAACAATTAAATTCTCCAATCTCCATTTTCAGTGTCTACAGCAAATAGATCAATCATTCTCCATCTGAAATGCAGCAGAATTTTGACAGTTCCCAGGTATTGGGTTCCTTCTTTGGGGACCATCCAGTAGAAAAAAGGAAACTGAGGTTTATCACTCAGGAGGTGAGAAACAAAGGCATAAGTGACCTGGCAAAGTCAGGAAGAGACAGGTGGCTTGTTGCTTTCTAGTAACAAATTTCAATTCTTCATCTGGGAAGATTATGCCTCTTCAATTGCAATTATCTGTGTGAAACCTCATTCCAATGAAAGAAATAGTCTTTATTTTATGATGAAGAAAATGTCCAGGCTTCACAATTATAGAGCACTGGAAAATGAAGATGCCCTAAAAGGCCTAAACTATGGAGCATCTCCTGAGTCTCCATAATGGAAGCAAGGTCCCAACAGTTCATCCAACTTTCCCAGCAGTTGGAGCATGTTTAACTCTTAGGGGGGATTGAACATATTTTACCCACCCCCCTGTACTGGTGACCCTGAGTTCGGGATGTGCGAAAGTCACTTACCTTTTCGAAGGGGTGACCATGATTTACAGCTGGGGGAAGGTGCGGAGCACCTCCCCCCGAAATCCTAACCTGGCCGGCTCCGCTCCTCCTATCACGGCGAAAGACAGGGGTGCAAATGGTGGCCGCTATGCCATTTGTGCCCCTGTTTTTTTGCCACGATAGGCTAAGTAAATATTTATGTAGCCTGTCATGGCAAAAAAACAGGAACGCAAATGGTGGCCGCCATAGCCGCCGCCATTTGCATCCACAGGCTCCGCGCGCCTGCGAATGCACCCGGCTGACGGCTCTGCAGAGTTGCCGTGGAGTGGAGCCGGCTGGGTTAGGACAATGATGGATCTCGGAGTACCCCCAGACCTGGAGTACCTGGGTTAGGACAATGATGGATCTCGGAGTACCCCCGAGCTTTCAGAGGGAGAGCAACCCCATCCAGAACAGGCAATGAGCCTATCTCTTGGACCCGGGAATGAATATGAATATGAATATGAATATGAATGCAATGAATATGAACTTGAGCACGCTCCGGGAGAGAGCGCAGGACAGGAAGGCTGGCGGGCTATGGTCCATGGGGTCACGAAGAGTCAGGCACGACTGAACGACTGAACAACAACAACAACTTGGACCCGGGAACCACTTGCCCACAGGGCTTCCGTCTTGCCAGGATTCAGCTTCAGGTTACTGGCCCTCATCCAGCCCATTACTGAGTCTAGACACTGATCCAGCTGTTGCACAGCCTCTCCTGATTCAGGTGTCACAGGGGATAGAGCTGCGTGCCATCAACATACTGATAGCATTTAGCTCCAAATCCCCTAGTGACCACTCCCAGAGGCTTCATATAGTTGTTACACAACACTGGGGAGTAGATGGTACCCTACTTGGACATGGTATCAAAGAAGTGAATTTACAGTGTTTTATAAACATGTGTATAAACAAATAAGGCACCACTGATGGTATCAGACATTTCAATGGAAGCCTGGTAGGGGTGGATGAAAGTCACTTACCTGTCGTCGAAGGCCGTTCGCGGTGGGGGGGAGGCACTTCGCTGCTCCCCCCGTGAAGTTCAGGCTGGGGGGGGGAGGCTTCCCGCCTCGCCCGGCCAAAATTCAGGCCGGGGAGGAGGTGCCTGTCCCGGCCGTGAATGCGAAAGTAAAAAAAAAAAACAAAAACGCCCCCTGATAGGCTACGTGACGATTCACGTAGCCTATCACGGCTAGATCTGCAAAGTCAGCCGTGATAGGCTACGTAAATCGTCACATAGCCTATCACGGGTGACTTTAAAAAAAAAAAAAAAGCGCGTACGCTAATGGTGGCCCCCATAGGGAGCCGCCATTCGCGTTCCTTATTTAGTCGCTGTAGTCTACGTAAACATTTACGTAGACTACAGCGACCAAATAAGGAACGGGAATGGCGGCTCCCTATGGGGGCCGCCATTATCCATAAGCGCTTTTTTTTTTTTTTAAGTCACCCGTGATAGGCTACGTGACGATTGACGTAGCCTATCACGGCTGACTTTGCAAATCTAGCCGTGATAGACTACGTGAATCGTCACGTAGCCTATCAGGGGGCGTTTTTTTTTTCTTTGATTGCAATGGCGGCGGCGGCAGCCGGTCGAAAGACCGGCTGCTGCTCCCACCCCGCTCGAACACCCGCTGAACCGCCGGCCGGACCCGCCACCGCGAGGGACATTCGGTGAAGGTAAGTCCCGTCCCGGGGGAGGTGCGCGGGGTGGGGGGGTTCGGAGGATTTCTCCCCGAAACTTGTTCGGGGGGCCGAACACGTTGGTGCTCGGCCCCCCGAAGTTTCGGGGAGAAGTTCTCCGCCATCCCTACTTTAGTCTCATAAATAATTGAGACACTTAAAGAACTGTGGTAGAGCAGGAAGTCAATTCGAAACCTTCTAGATATCCTCTCTCACACACTCAATCCCCACTCTCATCCTAGAAACACAGATCCTAGGCACTATCTGTCTCCCTGCAAGCACTATCTATCTACAACTCCACAGGCACCGCTCCCTGTTTATACATCACACATCATTTCACCCTCGCCCCACATCACTTAGCCAGTCATCTCACATATGCAAAGACAACATACCTCCTGTCTCTCAAAACACTTGCTTTCTCAGTCTACTTACCAGAGGAATACAGAGTCAGAACATTAATGCATTATATACACAGACGCACGCGCGCGCACACACACACACACACACACACAGAAATTCATAACATATATACATATATGTGACATCACGTGAAGCTTGAGGCAAAATAGGATAAACTTAGTCTGATCTTAAACCAGCAGGGTTTTTTGAACCCATGTGTGTGTGTGTGTGTGTGTGTGTGTGTGTGTGTGTGAGCTGTGTATTGGAATACCCTCATGCAATTTGTAATGAAGGGTGTGGATCCCAAACGAAGGCTGCAATTCTGTTCTGAATTACTAGACAGTATGTCCCATTAAACAAAATTCTACTTACATCTGAATAGGAAAAAAATGGGATAAGAGCATCCCCAGCCCTATCAGTATAGCTTACTTCTGAGTAAGCTACACAGGAGTATGTTGTTGTTCAGTCGTTCAGTCGTGTCCGACTCTTCGTGACCCCATGGACCATAACACGCCAGGCCTTCCTGTCCTGCGCTCTCTCCCGGAGCGTGCTCAAGTTCATATTCATTGCATCCGTGATGCTATCTAGCCATCTCATCCTCTGCCGTCCCCTTCTCCTTTTGCCTTCAGTCTTTCCCAGCATCAGGGTCTTTTCCAGAGAGTTTTCTCTTCGCATTAGGTGGCCAAAATATTGGAGCTTCAGCTTCATTATCTGTCCTTCCAATGAGCACTCAGGGTTGATTTCCTTTAGGATGGACTGATTTGACCTCCTTGCAGTCCAGGGGACTCGTAAGAGTCTTCTCCAGCACCACAGTTCGAAAGCATCAATTCTTCGGCGCTCAGCCTTCCTTATAGTCCAGCTCTCACAGCCATACATTACTACTGGGAAAACCATAGCTTTGATTAGATGGACCTTTGTTGGCAAGGTGATGTCTCTGCTTCTTACTATGCTGTCTAGGTTGGCCATAGCTTTCCTCCCAAGGAGCAAGCGTCTTTTAATTTCATGGCTACAGTCACCGTCTGCGGTGATCTTGGAGCCCAAGAAAGTAAAATCTGTCACTGCTTCCATTTCTTCCCCTTCTATATGCCAGGAAGTGATGGGGCCAGATGCCATGATCTTAGTTTTTTTAATGTTGAGTTTCAAACCAGCTTTTGCACTCTCCTCTTTCACCCTCAACAAGAGGCTCTTGAGATCCTCTTTGCTTTCTGCCATTAGGGTGGTATCGTCTGCATATCGGAGGTTGTTGATAATTCTCCCAGCAATCTTAATTCCGACCTCTGATTCATCCAACCCGGCATTTCTCATGATGTACTCTGCATATAAGTTAAATATGCAGGGTGACAATATGCAGCCTTGTCGTACTCCTTTCCCAATTTTGAACCAATCGGTTGTTCCATGTCCGGTTCTTACTGTTGCTTCTTGACCCTCGTACAGGTTTCTCAGGAGACAGGTAAGGTGGTCTGGTACTCCCATCACTTTCAGAATTTGCCACAGTTTGTTGTGATCCACACAATCAAAGGCTTTAGCGTAGTCAATGAAGCAGAAATAGACGTTTTTCTGGAATTCTCTTGCTTTCTCCATGACGCAGCGAATGTTGGCGATTTGATCTCTAGTTCCTCTGCCTCTTCGAAACCCAGCTTGTACTTCCGGTAGTTCTCGGTTCGCATACTGCTGAAGCCTAGCTTGTAGGATTTTGAGCATCACCTTGCTGGCATGTGAAATGAGCGCAATTGTGCAGTAGTTTGAACACTCTTTGGCGTTGCCCTTCTTTGGAATTGGAATGTAAACTGACCTTTTCCAGTCTTGTGGCCACTGTTGAGTGTTCCAGATTTGTTGACATATTGAATGCAGCACTTTAACAGCATCATCTTTTAGGATTTTAAACAGCTCAGCTGGAATACTGTCATCTCCGCTAGCTTTGTTGTTACTAATGCTTCCTAAGGCCCACTTGACTTCACTCTCTAGGATGTCCGGCTCAAGTTCAGTGACCGCACTATCATGGCTATCAGGGACATTCAGATCTTTCCTGTATAGTTCTTCTGTGTATTCTTGCCACCTCTTCTTAATCTCATCTGCTTCTGTTAGGTCCCTGCCTTCTTTGTCCTTGATCATGCCCGTCTTTGCACAAAACGTTCCCTTGAGATCTCCAATTTTCTTGAAGAGAACTCTAGTCTTTCCCATTCTGTTGTTTTCCTCGATTTCTTTGCATTGTTCATTTAAGAAGGCCTTCTTGTCTCTCCTTGCTATTCTCTGGAACTCTGCATTCAGTTGGGTATATCTTCCCCTTTCTCCCTTGCTTTTCACTTCCCTTCTTTCCTCAGCTACTTGTAAAGCCTCCTCAGACAGCCACTTGGCTTTCTTGCCTTTCTTTTTCTTGGGGATGGATTTCGTTGCTGCCTCCTGAACAATGTTACGGATCTCCGTCCATAGTTCCTCAGGCACTCTGTCTATCAGGTCTAATCCCTGAAATCTATTCCTCACCTCCACTGTATATTCATCAGGGATATGATTTAGGTCATACCTGAACGGTTTAGTGGTTTTCCCGACGTTCTTCAATTTAAGCCGAAATTTTGCAAGAAGCAGCTCATGATCTGAGCCACAGTCAGCTCCAGGTCTTGTTTTGACTGACTGTATGGAGCTTCTCCATCTTTGGCTGCAAAGGACATAATCAATCTGATTTCGATATTGACCATCTGGGGACGTCCATGTGTATAGTCGCCTCTTGTGCTGTTGGAAAAGAGTGTTTGCTATGATCAGCATGTTCTCTTGGCAAAACTCTATTAGCTTTTGTCCTGCTTCATTTTGTACACCAAGGCCATGCCTGCCTGTTATCCCGGTGATTTCTTGATTTCCTACTTTAGCATTCCAATCCCCTATGATGAAGAGGACATATTTTTTTGGTGTTAGTTCTAGAAGGTGTTGTAGGTCTTCATAGAACCGATCAACCTCAGCTTCTTCGGCCTCAGTAGTTGGGGCATAGACTTGAATTACTGTGATGTTGAATGGTTTGCCTTGGATTCGTACTGAGATCATTCTATCATTTTTAAGATTGTACCCCAGCACTGCTTTTCCCACCCTTTTGTTGACTATGAGTGCTACTCCATTTCTTCTAAGGGATTCTTGCCCACAATAATAGATACGATGGTCACCTGAATTAAATTCGCCCATGCCTGTCCATTTTAGTTCTCTGATTCCCAAGATGTTGATGTTCAATCTTGCCATCTCATGTTTGACCACCTCCAGCTTACCTTGATTCATTGATCTGACATTCCAGGTTCCTAAACAATATTGTTCTTTACAGCATTGGATTTTCTTTTCACCACCAGACACATCCACAGCTGAGTGTCCTTTCGGCTTTGGCCCAGCCGCTTCACTCTTTCTGGCGCTACTTGGAAATACCCTCTGCTCTTCCCCAGTAGCATATTGGACACCTTCCGACCTGAGGGGCTCATCTTCCGGCGTCATCTCTTTTAGCCTTGTGATACGTTCCATGGGGTTTTCTTGGCAAGAATACTGGAGTGGGTTGCCATTTCCTTCTCCAGCGGACCACATTTTGTCAGAACTCTCTGCCATGACCTGTCCGTCTTGGGTGGCCCTGCACGGCATAGCTTATGGCTTCACTGAGTTATGCAAGCCCCTTCGCCACAACAAGGCAGTGATCCATGAAGGGGACACAGGAGTATAGTTTATATCTGTTGCATTTCCAGCCTCCCATCCTTATTTCCAGAGGCAAAGGACTTACTTCTGAGGGTGAAACTAAATGTTAATGCAATCGAACATAGTTCAGGTATGATTTATTTACTCTAGAGTAAGTGTGCATGCTCCCGATTTATATGAGGATGATGGTGGGGGTGGGGGTTCGAGGGGGGATTAAGTTGCTATGGGAGGGAAGAATGAACTCCATCCAGATTTCCAAATACTGATGAAGGATATAGAACATTCTACATCCTTCATCAATCATTGGAAGGGACTTACATATAGCCATGGAATAGCCCTGGCCAGAAATACTTCAGAAAACAGGCTTGGTAGCTTGTCCAAATGTAAACCATGATTTGGCCCTCTCCCATTGCAAACACAAGGGGAACCGCGGTGAAGCCCTGCACGTGTAGATATTGCCCAAGATCTCCTTCAGGAAAAATGTGCGTCACAGTTCAACAGAACTGACCTTGCATTCCCTTCTGGGGAACTCAGTTCATTAAACCACACACAGACACAGCGATGTGGCTTCACCTGTTGCAATATTGTCTTCTGGGCAAGAGCACCGTCCCCTGTAAAGCTGGGTTCCAGCCGATGGGTCTTGTGGGTAGACTCAGCGCATCCACTGAGAACCAAATGATGTCAGGGACATGGCCCCTCCCCCTGATGCCATTCAGACTGTGGATAGGTGGGTGGGAGTTTGTCAAGGCCCACCCTAATTTAGCTCCCCGGCCTTGCTTTAACCCAATCACATTGCTGCAAGTCTGGTGCTCCTGCCCTTTGATGCCGTAAATTACACAAACGCGCCCCTATTCTAAGCTTTAAAGGTCTCAAGTTCTTACCAATATATATCTTTTTGCAGGGGCATGAGATGGCATAAGTACACACATATGTTGCCGGCAAAAGGGATACTTCCCTCAAGGCTCTCCTCTCCTCTCACCTTGACCTTGGAAAAGGTCGACCCCAAATCGAAGGTGAGGTCAGACTTCACACCCTTTCCCTTTGCCCATTATCCTAAACGTAATGGCATAGATTACTCCTGAGGAGTTATAGGTTAGGAAATCAGAGATTTGAAAAAGGTTTCCAGTGCTTGGACTGGCAAAAGATGTTTCCTTTTTGGTGAACTTGCAGTATGTGCAAAAGCCACATGGATGATGTCTGTTTGGCCTTGGTGTATTAAACACCATTGGTTGCACAATCTTATTTGTGCTCTGTGTGTGTTCGGTGTGCACTAACCAGTCCTTGAGCCTTTTGTTCTCTTGAACATTACTCTGGGTCTTGTAGTTAAACCTAGCAAATCCTGAATAAGAATCCAGTTGCGGGGGGGGGGGGGAATATGTATGTTTGTAATCTTCGGCTTCGGCTACTGGGCGGTATAGAAATGAAATAAATAAAATAAATAAATTTTTGTGACTGGGTTAAAATGAAGAATACACATTGATCACTGTTATCTTTGTTGTTTTACCATTCTTTTTGGGAGCCCTAATAAAGTATCTCATTTCTAGGCATTCGCTCTGTTCATAATCATAGCTGCTTTTACCACCTTGGTGGGGTATCCTCCTTCTTGAAAAGGTTTGTGCTAATAACCATGATTCTTTGAAGAAATCTTGACTTCTTCAGCAGTTACATTTTATTCCTAAAAATTGACTGTAACGTACATTATTCTGGAGATGTACATTGATATAATCTCAACCAAAGTTAAAAGCATAGAGCATTTAAATCCAGAGTCATACCATAAAAATAAAAGCCATAGCAAGCAAGATTAAAAAGGCAAATGTTTCCTTGTTTGCTTTTCTGTAGTTGGAATGAAGCCAAGTTTTCCAAATGCAGACTATTGCATAAAAATAGAATATCAGGATGTTTGCTAAAAATATGAATCAGATTAATTCTTTGGTTTTCATCAAGAGATGGTCCTTTGTATTCAGATGAGGCCTCAGAATAATGATATAGCACTTGGGAAAAAAGATGCAGCCCAGTAACCCAGCACTGGAGGCCAAGATAGAGAAGACCTGCACGGCTACCATGTATTTCCCCTTGGTGCTCAGGTAGGTGGGCACAAAGGACACCCAGATGCAGCAGAAGACCAGCATGCTGAAGGTGATCAGCTTGGCTTCATTGAAGGCCCCAGGCAGCTTCCTAGCTAGGAAAGCCACCATGAAGCAGATGGCAGCCAGGAAGCCCATGTAGCCAAGGGCAGTGTAGAACATAGCAATAGACCCTTCGTTGCATTGCAGGATGATCTGTGCTGGCTGTGAGTGCTTGTCTGAGTCTGGGAAGGGTGGAGAGGTGCCCAGCTGGATGTCACAAATGCCAACTTGAATACTAGAACAGGAAATGACAGTGGAGTTGGCCAAACTCTTTCCCAGCAAATTCCTCAACCTGTTCCCTGGCCTTGTGGCCAGGAAGTAGGGGTGGACGAAAGTCACTTACCTGTCCTTGAAGCTTTTTCACGGTGGGGGGGAGGTGCTTCACTGCTCCCCCTGCGAAGTTCAGGCCGGGGGGGGGAGGCTTGCCGCCTCGCCCAGCCTAAATTCAGGCCGGGGGGGAGGCTTCCCGCCTCGACCGGCCACAAACTCAAAAGATTTTTTTTTAAAAAAAAACGCCCCCGTGATAGGCTACGTGACGATTAACGTAGCCTATCACAGCTAGACCTGCAAATTCAGCCATGATAGGCTACGTAAATCGTCACGTAGCCTATCACGGGGGCGTTTTTTTTTTTCTTTTATTGGAATGGTGGCGGCGGCAGCCGGTCAAAAGACCGGCTGCCGCTCCCGCCCTGGACGAACACCCGCCGAACCGCCGGCTGGACCCGCCGCCGGGAGGGACATTCGCCAAAGGTAAGTCCCGTCCCGGGGGGGGTAAAAATGTTTACGTAGCCTATCACGGCTGATTTAAAAGAGAAAAAAAACACGCGTACGCAAATGGCGGCGCCCGTGGGTGCCACCATTTGCATACATGCGTGTTTTCTTTCTTTTAAATCAGCCATAGAATAGAATCATAGAATAGTAGGGTTGGAAGGGGCCTACAAGGCCATCGAGTCCAACCCCCTGCTCAATGCAGGATCCATGATGGGCTATGTAAACATTTACGTAGCCTATCACGGCTGACTGCAGGGACGCAAATGGCAGCAGCTACGGCCGCTGCCATTTGCGTCCCTGCTAGCCAGCGGCCAGATGTCCGGCCGCTGGCGGAGCCGGCCAGTGGCTCCACAGAATCTCTGCAGAGCGGAGCCAGCCGGCCAGGATTCCGGGGGAGGGGAGGAATGGAGCACCTCCCCCTCCCATCGAGGATCCTGGGGGGAGGGATGGAATGCCTCCCCCCCACCATCAACATAATCCGTGGAAAGGTAAGTGACTTTCGTACATCCCTAGTTTCCTTTCAACTTCAATGTGGTGGTGTACAGAGGCCAACTGCCAAAACAGTTATCCTTGTTCCGATATTTCTGACCATGACTGTATATTCAAAGGTGACCATGAAAATGCACTGACAGGCAGCTACTAAAATGCCTATTTTGACAGTCCATCAGAAGGAATAAGAGCTAGACCTCCATTCAGAATTTTAACAAGGCCGAACATGGTGACATATTTTCTCCTGTTCTGGCTTCCAGTTTTTACCGTTTTTCATGGCCCCCTGATGTTTGGTCAAAGAACTATGTCTCTGAATGAAGGATGTTTCAGGTAGGGCTGTGCAGGGAGCCCCCGATCCGACTCGGAAGCCGCTTTGAAGGTTCTGAGGCAGGCCCGATCTGGCTCGGGCAGATTTGGGGGCCCCGACCTGCCTCGTCCCTGAACCCAAAGTGGGGTTCGGGTAGTGAACCCCACTTTGGGTCCTCCCCCAATGCCCCCCGCACCCCCCAGCTCCTACCCTGGGCCGCCTCCTCCTCTGCTGCTGCTGCTGCAGCCACAGCCACTCCCATCTCCTGACGCCTGGATGTGTGGTGACTCATCTTCTTCCAGGGAGTCACCAGGGAGTCACCATGTTGTTTTTCTCTGCAAATTGCCATTCTAACTGCAGACATCAGTGCTAAATAATCCCATCAGTCCAAACACCTAGATGAGGTCCAGAACTACATGCAAAGTCCCACGGACAAAGGAGGAGCTATATAAATTTAAGCAAAGACTTTCAAATTCCCCCCCGCAGGATGGCTGGAACCAGTTATGGAGGGCGGGGGGCATTACCAGAACGACTGCTTCCTCTGAATCCGGTGGAAGGGATAAAAAGAGGGAACAACACAGGAAGGTTCACAACTGGGTCTGCCCCACAACTATGCAACATTTCACCTCGATTTCTCATTTACTATATCCAAGGCAATGGTTCTGGAATTGTACAATTGATTGTCATGTTCAGCAGGGATATCTGTGATGGAAAAGGGAATACCTGCCATGGCTGAAGCTTTGGAACTGCCACCCTTTCTCCACCCTCCACCCTCCTCCTCTTGGGTCTGGATGAATAAGCAGCATCCAAGGCATGGGCCACAGCCTGGACAGTGTTGTAAGTGATGTAGGTGTCTAGAGACAGGATTCTATCAATGACCGTTTGGGACAGGGCCTCCAGTTTCTCCGTTTCTGTGCATCTTTTCCAGCCTTTCAGAGACAAATGATACTTTGAATAGGAACAACTAAATGCTTTCTCCACAATTTTTTTGATAGCATTGTAAAAGGGTTGTTGTTGTTGTTCAGTTGTTCAGTCGTGTCTGACTCTTCGTGACCCCATGGAGCATAGCATGCCAGGCCTTCCTGTCCTGCGCTCTCTCCCGGACTGTGCTCAAGTTCATATTCATTGCATTGGTGATGCTATCTAGCCATCTCATCCTCTGCCCTCCCCTTCTCCTTTTGCCTTCAGTCTTTCCCAGCATCAGGGTCTTTTCCAGGGAGTTTTCTCTTCGCATTAGGTGGCCAAAATATTGGAGCTTCAGTATCTGTCCTTCCAATGAGCAATCAGGGTTGATTTCCTTTAGGATTGACTGATTGGACCACCTTGTGGTCCAGGGGACTCGTAAGAGTCTTCTCCAGCACCACAGTTCGAAAGCATCCATTCTTCGGTGCTCAGCCTTCCTTATAGTCCAGCTCCCACAGCCATACGTTACTACTGGGAAAACCATAGCTTTGATTATTCGAACCTTTGTTGGCAAGGTGATGTCTCTGCTTCTTACTATGCTGTCTAGATGTGCCATAGCTTTCCTCCCAAGGAGCAAGTGGCTTTTAATTTCATGGCTACAGTCACCGTCTGCAGTGATCTTGGAGCCCAAGAAAGTAAAATCTGTCACTGCTTCCATTTCTTCCCCTTCCATATGCCAGGAAGTGATGGGGCCAGATGCCATGATCTTCGTTTTTTTAATGTTGAGTTTCAAACCAGCTTTTGCACTCTCCTCTTTCACCCTCAACAAGAGGCTCTTGAGATCCTCTTCGCTTTCTGCCATTAGGGTGATGCTGTCGAAATATTTAATGGGCAGAGCAAGCTCAGGTCCTTGGGACGGGTGGTCATCCATGTTGGAGGAACGATCACTTCATACTCCCTTCCTTCATAGTTCATGTCAGCCAGGTCTGAAAGGTGGTGGGGCAGGGGGCTTTTCCTCCCTGTGTGTCTTTTGTTCTTTGATCTTCATTGACTTTTTTTCCTTTTTAAAAACATTTTCACCTCAATTGTTTCCAGTGGGAGGGAAAATAACTGTCCTGGATTCAAGGCTGGCAAATAATTTTCCCTCTGTGTTCGTGCATCCGTGCATGTCCAGATAACGAATACACTTTAGACCTAGTGGATAAACTGTCAATTTTCACAGATACATATGTAAAAGTATCACCTAAAACATACTCGATCAACAAAATTAAGCAGAGAAAGCTTTGGTGAAAAGGAAAGTTTTTAGCATGCATCTAAAACTTACATTGGTGAACTGGCGTATGACTTATTTGCAGTGGCAGACTATGCCAGAGGTTAGGGGCAACTACACTGTTTGATTATATTTACTTATTTATCGCATGTCTATATGTCCCAGTAGCCAAAGGCTTTTAAAAGCCCCTTTCTGAGTGGCCACTAGAAGAATTCAGGGAATGCGCAGAACTTGGGGTTCCTGGAGAAACCTTCAATGGATTGAAATGTGTTTGGATTCCTAAACTTTTGACCTCCGAAATCCACGGCGGACTGCCTCTCCCTTCCGGTGCTAGCAGGAGGGTTGTGTGCTGCTTGTGGACTTCATTTAAAATTGTCCTTTTAAAAATGGTAAGATACATAAGCTATGTAAGCCTTTGGGTGTCTTGGGCAAATTACAACAGTAAGTAGCGTATTTTATATACATTGCAGTCGTAAAGTGCTTAGTTATGCATAAACCATACTATTTTCACATAATTAAGCACTTTATGGCCACAATTTGGCGACAATTTGCTAATTATGTCTGTAATTTGCCCAAGATATGCAAATTGCTTACACAATTTATGTGTCTTGCCATTTTTAAGAGAAGATTTGGATGAAATCTGGAAGCCCACGAGGGCTGGATCTCCCCACCATGTACATCCCCAGATCAGACCCAGGAGGACTTGCACATCCCTAGCAGGACCATCAATAAGTGTCCCCTAATTACTCCAGGAACTAGGCAGAAATGTAAAGGATGAGGCAGTCCCTCAGATAACCTGGTCCAGTGGTCCTAGGCCTTTGTACATGGGCATCACCAACCCCTTCCCCTTGGCTTGGTAGCTTATAGGCAGCCAGTGCAACACTTTCAGCAGAGCTGCTACATGTTGGTGACACACGGCTCCCCACACCAGCTGAGACAGTGTTGCTCTTTTGCACAACCTCAAAGCCCGCCCCATTTGGATCGCATGGCAATAATCCATCTTGGATACATCTTGGTGCTGCCTTTCCTGTCCTGCTTCATGACTCCAGCTGAGCTTCGGTGACTGTAGTTTAGAGTTTGGGGTCTGGACATATTTACATATTTCAACTGCCTTGCCTTTGGCTTTCAGCTTCCTTTTGACCAACTCCTGTTTGGAAGTCCAATTTGACTGCGTTGGCCATTTCCCACCCCAAAACAAAAAAGAGAGCATCCCCAATTACAGCTCGACTAAAATGTGCAAGGACTGGTTGAATATTGTTCAAATACAGAACTGGACTTGAACAATATACAGTCTGAAAGAAGTCAATTTGCAATGATTTACACACACACACACACACACACACAGTAATCAGGCACAATTGATTATGCACCCCACATTACAGAGGAATGAGTATTTCCAGTCAATGTACATTAAACTGATCAGTGTTAATTCAGACATATCAGTGGAACCCCAGTGTGTTACTGTTTTGACTAAAAATAGTCTTCCTCATAAGCGATATAGGCCACTGTTTTTAATTATTTATACACACACACACACACGTGTGTGTGTTGTTTGTGAGAGAGATACTATGAAAACTGATATTATAAGAAACAAAAATGCTTCCTAAACAGTATAAATATTCAGTGGTTTTCTGGTGCATTGAATAATGCAAAATAACTGAGTTTATTATAAACTTTTACTGGAAGGCATTATCTTTCTTTTCCAATTATATATAAACTAAATTTGAGTCCACTGTGGTCTAGGGATGTCAGAGAATTCTGCCACCAACTCCAGTGAGGCCGGATTCTTAAGAATCCATGGCAGAACGAACTCCCCCCCCGCCACCCCGCAGAATCCCCCTGGGATGGAGCTTACCAGGGGGCAGATGCGGCGGTGGTTCCGGTCGCGGCGGCACCTGCTCGTCTCCCGGGCACTGCCGGGCAGACGTGGCTGCAAATGGCCGCCGTTGTAGCGGTCGCCATTTGCGTGGCTGCCTTTTGCTGTTATAGGCTACATAAATACTTACGTAGCCAATCACGGCCACGGGCAAGGACACAAATGGCGGCCGCTATGATGGCCGCCATTTCATTTCGCAGGCTGGATGCAGAAGGAGGACGACCTGACCTGGAGCATCCACCCCCAGGTAGGGTCCGTCCCGGGGGGATTTCAGGGGGTGGTGGTGGGGGTAGTCTGTTCCGCGACAGACTCTGGGAGGAGCAGATTCCAAAGAATCTGGCCTCACTGGAGTCCGTGGTGGATTTCTCCTACATCCCTATAAGAAAGACGGGGCAGGAAAGAGTGATGTATGCAGCCTTCACCAACCTAAATAGTCCGGTCATCATCTAGGGAACCGGGACTTGAGACATGAGCAACTCTACTTTGTGCTCAATTAGAATGACAATGAACATTCTCGAGTTGTTTCTAGATTTCAAATGAAAGTGGGAACTGGATTCTGACTTACTACAAAGTTGTTGTTGTTCAGTCGTTCAGTCGTGTCCGACTCTTCGTGACCCCATGGACCATAGCACGCCAGGCCTTCCTGTCCTGCGCTCTCTCCTGGAGTGTGCTCAAGTTCATATTCATTGCATCGGTGATGCTATCTAGCCATCTCATCCTCTGTCGTCCCCTTCTCCTTTTGCCTTCAGTCTTTCCCAGCATCAGGGTCTTTTCCAGAGAGTTTTCTCTTCGCATTAGGTGGCCAAAATATTGGAGCTTCAGCTTCAGGATCTGTCCTTCCAATGAGCAGTCAGGGTTGATTTCCTTTAGGATGGACTGATTTGACCTCCTTGCAGTCCAGGGGACTCGTAAGAGTCCTCTCCAGCACCATAGTTCGAAAGCATCAATTCTTCGGTGATGTCCCATTAAATGAAATCTGTCTCACAATTGAGGGAGACGTTATGGGATGGGTGGTGGCTCCAAAAACTTAGTAGGCCTCACTTCTGAGAAAGTAATCACACATAGGTCAGCTATGGTTTACGTACTCTAGAGTAAGCATGCATAGTCCCAATTTGGATCAGGATGATGGCACTCTGGGTGGGGGAGGGTCAAGTTTCCCAGCCTCCCATTTTGGTCCTGAAATTCCATGCTCACTGCTGGGAGGTGTATTTAAATAAAGGAAAGAAATATCTCCCCCAAAACGGGAAACAAACATGTCTTCAGAACAAAAAAGTGTGGATAAACCTGCATACAGGAGTGTTTTGGTCCAGGTCCAAAGAGAGGCTTAATCTGCAGGAAAAAAACCAGATTTGAAGGATGTTAATTGGGCCCTGAGTATGGCTTACATCAAGTCCTTCCTTTCCTTTCTCCTGTCCTCCCTCCCGTGTTCTTCCTGTCAGGCATGAAGCCAGCAGGAGCCATCTCCCTGGCTGTGTAAACAAAAACATCCTCTGATACTCAGTCTGACAAAAGGATGTTTTGAGCATGTTGGGGTAATCTGTGGCAAAGCCCAATGGCATGCACCAGCACAGAATGAGCAGAAGGTCAGCAGACGGAGCGCCATCCCCCCAACCCCTTCCCTGAGAAGCAGCGATAAGGTGAAATGTGACCCTGGTTAAAAACACCAAGAGGATCCCTCCATGTTTACACATCTCTCCATGTCACTGCTGATGCTCAGGGTCCTCCTGAAACAGAGATGCAGAAGTATTCTCTGGCTTTCACTCAGAATAGACATTCTTTCAAAGGAACATTGCTTATTAGGCGGATTATAATCTGCATGTGCTAGGTGAAAGTGTAGGGTGGTTAGCTCTGAATATTCTATGATCTGGATTACGGTGCATAGATGTTTGTCACCTTAACTAAAGGAGCACTCCCCTACTCCTTTAATTTCTGTCTCTGTCTCTGTCTCTGTCTCTGTCTCTCTCTCTCTCTCTCTCTCTCTCTCTATATATATATATATATATATACACACACACACACACACACACACTGGAACGAGGCAATTAAAAGAAGGTGGTAAAGAGA
This sequence comes from Heloderma suspectum, assembly GCF_057233095.1. Classification (NCBI taxonomy): domain Eukaryota; kingdom Metazoa; phylum Chordata; class Lepidosauria; order Squamata; family Helodermatidae; genus Heloderma; species Heloderma suspectum. The sequence continues at coordinate 398,879,000 of NC_139459.1, forward strand.
GTTTAACATAACAATTTCAGAGGAACCATGGAAGAAGGTGTATTCAAATATTCGTAGACATGTATTTGATGTGACTTCTAGAGAAATCCTTCCGAAAATGATACTCATGTGGTATTATACAGGCCAGGATGTCTAGGATATTTCCACTAGTAACAGATCTGTGCTGGAGGCAGAATGGTATGGGGAATTTTGCCCAGATTGCTGGTCTTGTAATCAAGCTAAGGAATGTTGGAGGAAGATAATACAAGGCATCCGAGAAATTACAGGCTGTGATGAGCTACAATTAACCCCAACAATTATATTCCTGGGAGATTGGAAAGAATGGATCTCCAGAGATCTAGTGATGATGGTGAGTTATGTTCATAGCTGCAAGAATCTGCTTAGCAAGATTTCGGTGAACAGCAAACATCTCCGATCCAAAAGATTCTTTGGTCTCTCTAAATTCCTTCATGCTTTGTTTACAGGCCTTATATTACTGGCTTGTCATGGCACTTTGACCTGCACCACTGTTTACACAGGTGTATAAACACTTTGTTGTGATCATATTTCGTTTTGCTCTAATGTGCAGTTAATTATATTTGTTTAATTATACTTGATATTTTCATATTAAAAATAAAACTTTATAGTACATCGATATAGAAGACAGCTTAATTCTTTTAAAAAATGTTTATGGAGAATAAAGTCCCAACTTTGAATTATACTGAAAACCATTGTTAGTTGTGGAATCTGCCTGTCAAAGACTTTCCCAATGTCATGAGAATCAGTCAATGGGGAGGGAGTCAAAAGGGGATGACCAACTAATCCCCAGTTTGGAATTATAGATATTTCGTAAATCTTGACGTAGACTAAGTCGTGCCAAAATAAGGAACGCAAATGGCCTTGGCCGCCGCCATTTGCATCCCTGCTAGCCAGTGGCCAGATGTCTGGCTGCTGGCGGAGCCAGCCGGTGGGTCCACAGAATCCCTGCAAAGCACAGCCGGCCGGCCAGGATTCGGGGGGGGGGGAGGAACGGAGCGCCTCCCCCCCCCGTCCAGGATTCTGGGGGGAGGGACGGAGCACCACCACCCCCACCATCAACAAATTCCGTGAAAGGTAAGTGCCTTTCGTACATCCCTAATTGCAAAGACAAGGAGAACAGCTGTCCACAGGGTCCTTCTGAAACAGAGATGCAGAAGTATTCTCTGGCTTTCACTCAGAATAGACATTCTTTCAAAGGAACATTGCTTATTAGGCGGATTATAATCTGTGTGTGCTAGGTGAAAGTGTAGGGTGGTTAGCTCTGAATATTCTGTGATCTGGATTATGGTGCATAGATGTTTGTCACCTTAACTAAAGGAGCACTCCCCTACTCCTTTAATTTCTGTCTCTGTCTCTGTCTCTGTCTCTCTCTCTCTCTATATATATATATATATACACACACACACACACACACACACTGGAACGAGGCAATTAAAAGAAGGTGGTAAAGAGAGTTTAACATAACAGTTTCAGAGGAACCATGGAAGAAGGTGTGTTCAAATATTCGTAGGCATGTATTTGATGTGACTTCTAGAGAAAACCTTCTGAAAATGATACTCATGTGGTATTATACAGGCCAGGATGTCTAGGATATTTCCACTCATAACAGATGTGTGCTGGAGGCAGAATGGTATGGGGAATTTTGCCCAGATTGCTGGTCTTGTAATCAAGCTAAGGAATGTTGGAGGAAGATAATACAAGGCATCTGGTAATACAAGATAATACAAGGTCACAATTCAGTCTGTGAAGTCCTTCAGGTATACATTCGCCCCATATCCCCATCAAGAAAAAAGTGTGTCACAGTTCAGTGGAGCTGGCCTGGCATCCCCTTCTGGGGAACTTTGTTCATAAAACCACACAGTGATGTGGCTTCACCTGTTGCCATTTTCTCCTCTGGGCAGAAGCACTGGACACTTTGAAGCTGGGTTCCGGCCAATGCACTTTGTGGATCCCCTCGGAGCATCAACTGGGAACCAAATTACATCAGGGCCATTTCCCCTCCCCTGATGCTATTCAGAGTGTACATAGGTGGGTGGGAAGTTATCAAGGCCCCCACCCGAAATTAGCTCCCCAGCCCTGCTTCAGCCCAGTCGTTCTGTTGTAAGACTAGGGGGGCGGGTGTGTGTGGACAGGATAGGAAATATTCCTGGAGACTGCCTGAATAGTCCTTTTTGCTTAATTGTCATAAAAAGGGACAGTGCGGGTGCATAGGGGGGAGAAATGACGAGACAACACAAATAGAGTTGGGATAAAACTGGGCCACATTTATTGACATATTACAATCTGCGAAGGAAGCACCGGCGGGCACATAGAAAACAAGTAATCATGACAGGTATAGAGTGAGGCATTCATTGTCTGAGGCATGGCGTCTACTGTAGCCATCCTGCAGATCGATCCACCCAATTCTGGGCTGGGAGATCTTCCCCTGTCACCACCCCTCAAGCCATGGAACCCGAGTGGGTGAGGAGGGTCAGCCTCAGAGGTAAGCCTTATCTCCCAACTCGGAGCCACAAAACCTGGAGCCGAGAGCCTCGGGCCTTACCAGTCACCTGAAATGGTGCCCACGAATGCTCACCTGTCCTCTCCCCCAGTGGAGTGCCCACCTGGAACCGCCAGTACAGTTATGTGACCGGATAAAAATAGCAATCGGATGATACCAATTAGCCTACATTACTCCCTATCCCACCAGCAGTATGAAGTAGGCAAAAAAACCCATAGCCCGGCCAATCTGGCTAAGAGCAAAATTCCTACTCAGCCCCCAATAGGGCAACCAGTACAACCCACACTGCATGTTGGGTGGGAGGGAGGGAGCCAGAAAAGGCGGAATGAATGAGGAAAGGGAGTGGGGAGGCCTAAGTATCGGCCGGCTCAGCCGCCACCCCACCTGGACGTCGGGAGCGAGGGCAAATGTCCTGCCCTTCCCCACCCACCTGCAACATCCCCCCCCATGGCCAGGCAAGCCGGACGCGGGGTGAGGGGACTTCTAGGGCTGTTCATTGAAACCCCTCCTGCAATTCATTATGAATGGTGAGCATTCCAAAAGGAGACTTCAATCCTATTCTGATTTGCTAGACAAATTGATTGATTGATTGATTGATTGATTGATATCATTTCTATACCACCCAATAGCTGGAGCTCTCTGGGCAGTTCACGAAAATTAAAACCAAAAAGTGCTGGGTAAAACAATATAAAATCTAAAAGCATTAAAACTACAATATAACAACACAAACGGAGTTAAAGCAGAAGAAAACCTAGCAGCAATGCAGAGATTTAAAATACAGATTGAAACCTCCAAAGTTAAAAGACTAGGAAGCTAAAATGCAAAAATATTGGGAGAATAAAAAGGTCTGCACCTGGTGCCAGAAGGAATACAGCATAGGTGCCAGGAGAACCTCACTAGAGAGCTCATTCCACAACCAGGGTGCCACAGGAAAAAGGGCCGTCTTCCTACTAACCACCCGCCTCACTTCCTTTGGCAGCGGCTAATGGAGAAGGGCTGCTGAGGATGATCTTAAGGTCTGGGCTGGCAAACACGGGTGGAGGCGATCCTTCAGGTAACCTGGCCCCAAACTGTTAAGGGCTTTGAATGTTAATACCAGCACTTTGAATCGGGTCTGGACTCTGGAAATGGTCTGAAAGCCAGTGCAGCTGGAAAAGTACTGGCATAATATGAGCTCACTGGCCAGTCCCTGTTAACAATCTTGCTGCCCTATTTCAGACTAGCTGAAGTTTCCAGACCGTTTTCAAAGGCAGCCCCACGTATAACACATTGCAGTAATCCAGATGAAGGGTTATCAGAGCATGGACAACTGTAGCTAGGCTCTCTTTGTCCAGTTAAGGGCGTAGATGGTATACCAACCTAAGCTGATAAAAAGTACTCTAGGCCACTGAGTTCAACTGTACCTCGAGTGACCGTTCTGCATCCAAAAGCACCCCCAAGCTGCGAACTTGACCCTTCAGTGGGAGTGCAACCCCCTGCAGAACAGGTTGAACATCACCTAGCCGTGCAGATGAACCACCCACTAACTGTACCTCCATCTTGTCTGGATTGAGTTTCAGTTTATTGGCCCACATCCACTCCGTTACTATCCCTAGGCATTGAGACAGAACAGCCACTGCCTACCCTGGTTTTGATGAGAAAGAGAGGTAGAGCTGGGTGTCATCTGCATATTGATGGCATCTCAGCCCACGCCTCCGGATAACCTCCCCCAGCGGTTTCATGTAGATGTTCAACAGCATGGGGGATAAAATAGAGCCCTGTGGAACCCTATGGCACAATTGCCATGGCACAGAGCAATAATCCCCCAGCACCACCTTCTGGAATCTGCCATCCAAGTAGGAGCGGAACCACTGCAGTGCAGTGCCTCCAAATCCCAACCCAGACAACCTACCCAGAAGGATACCATGGTTGATGGTTTCGAAAGCTGCTGAGAGGTCCAGGACAATCCACAGGGTTGCACTTCCCCTCCCTCCCCTGGAAGAGGTCATTCCATAGGGCGACCCAGGCAGTTCCCATTCCAAAACCAGGCCTGAAATATATCTAGATAATCTGCTTCATTCAAGAGTACCTGGAGCTGTCCTGCAACCACCCGTTCAAACACCTTGCCCAGGAAGGGGATGTTGGCCACTGGACTGTAATTGTTAACATCCTCCAGGTCCAGGTCCGGCTTTTCAGGAGTGGTCTGATTACCACCTCTTTTCAAGAGGCCAGCTAGGGATGTACGAAAGTCACTTACCTTTTACGAAAGTTGATTCGTGGTGGGGGGGAGGCGATCCGTTCCTCCCCCCAAAATTCTGGCCAGGGGGGAGGCGTCCTGTCCCTCCCCCCCGAAATTCTGGCTGGGGGGGAGGGGCCCTGTCCCTCCCGCCGCGAATCCTGTCCTACCGGGACTGCAAATGGCGGCGGCCGTAGCCACCCCCATTTGCGTCCCTGCATTCAGCAGTGATAGGCTACGTAAATGTTTACGTAGCCTATCACAGCTGAGTTTAAAAACAACAACAACAACAACGCGCATACCCAAATGGCGGCGCCCATGGCCGCCACCATTTCCGTTCCTTATTTTGGCACATGTAGTCTACGTAAACATTTACGTAGACTACAGCGAAAATAAGGGGAACGCAAATAGCGTAGCGTCTACGCTATTTGCGTTCCCCTTATTTTCGCCGTAGTCTACGTGAATGTTTACGTAGACTACACGTGCCAAAATAAGGAATGAAAATGGCGGCACCCATGGGCACTGCCATTTGCGTACGCGCGGTTTTTTGTTTTTTGCTTTTAACTCAGCCGTGATAGGCTACGTAAACATTTACGTAGCCTATCACGGTATTTTTTTAAAATCTAGCCGTGATAGGCTATGTAAATCTTTATGTAGCCTATCACGTTTTTTTTGTTTTTAAACTTGGAAATGGCGGCGGCGGCGGCAGCCGGTTCGGAAGACCGGCCACCGCAGCCGCCGAACCGCCGCCGGAGCCACCGCCACCAGGGAGATTCGCCCAAGGTAAGTCCCGTCCCGGGCGGGGCGGGGGCTGGCAGACCATTTCGCCACCAATTTCGGGGGGCCGAATGCACTGGCATTCGGCCTCCTGGAGATTCGTGGCAAAATTCTCTGACATCCCCACCACACCCTCTATCAAAGAGGAATTTACAACCTGCTGGACCCAGCCGGACATCCCCTCCTTGTTTGACGCAATAAGCCATGAAGGGCAAGGGTCAAGCACACAAGTGGTTGATCGGACATGGCTAAGCATCTTGTTCACATCCTCAGGCCTCAATAAATTAAACTTATTGACCAAAACTGGACCAGACGCTGCTCTTAACACCTGCAAAACAGGACTGCATTAATGGTGGTGCCCAATTCACAATGAGTCTGAGCGATTTTATCCTCAAAGTGCCATGCAAACCCATCACGGCGTGCTACCAAGGGTTCCACAGTTATTCCCCCTGGCCCAGAATGTGACAGGCTGCGATCCACTTGGACAAGTACCGGTGGATGCCACCGGGAAGATGCGATGGTGGTGGAAAAGTACCGTCTCTCACCACCCCTGAGTAGGCTCGATAATGAGCTCTAACCTGTGTTCGGTCAGACTCAGCACGAGTTTTCCTCCACCTGCGTTGTAGCCATCTCCCCTCTTGCTTCATTGCTCTCAGCTCAGGTGTATACCAAGGAGCTGGCTGAGGTCTGCTCATAGGGAGAGGGCGCTTGGCGTGATCGTGTCAACTGCCTGAGTCATCTCTGCATTCCACAGAGTGACCTGGGCCTCGACAGAAGAACCAGCCATACTAGCAGGAAAATCCCCCGGAGCCCCCTACAATCCATCAGAATCCATCAGCCTCTAGGGGTGGACCATTTTAATAGATCCTCCGCCCTTGCACAGGGGAAAGACTGCCAAGAGTCTAAACCTCAGCAGGAAGTGATCTGACCATGACAAGGGAACAGATGTTAATTCCTCCACTTTCAGATCACCATCCTCCCGCTCCAGTTGAGAAAACCAGTTCTAGCATGTGTCCTTTTACATACGTTGGGCTGATAACATGTTGGGACAGCCGCATGGTTGTCATAGTGGCCATGAAGTCCTGAGCCACCCCAGATACCATGGCCTTGGCATAGAAGTTGTGATCCCCCAGGACCGTCATCCTTCTGGTCTCCATCACCAAGTTCGAGACCACCTCTGTCAGATCAGGCAGGGATTCTGATGGGCAGTGGTGTGGACAGTACACCAGCAGAATCCCTGATCTGTTGCGGACACCCAACACATGGTACAAACACCCACTTTGTATTATATACATCAATCATTAAGACATCCCTCCAGACAGCACTTAATAACATATATACATAGGGATGGCAGAGAATTCCACCACGGATCTCGGTGAGGCCGAATGCCAGTGCATTCAGCCCCCCGAAATCTGTGGCGGAACGGCCTGCACCCCTGCCCCCCTGCGGATCCCCCCCGGGACGAGACTTACCTGGGGCGGATCTTCCGGGCGGCGGAGGCTCTGGCGGCGTCTTCGGCGGCAGCAGCTGTTGCAGATGGTCTTCCGACCAGCTTCCGCCGCCGCCATTTGCAGTTTTTTTTTTTTTTACAGAGACGTGATAGGCAACATAAGTTTATACATAGCCTAAAACGTCTGGATAAAAAAAAAGGTGTACGCAAATGGCGGCGGCTACGGAGGATTGGCGTACGCAAATGGCGGCCGCAAATGGCAGCAGCTACAGAGCTGCCGCGGAGGACAGCCAGCCGCGGAGGATTCCGGGGGGGAGGAACGGACTGCCTCCCTCTCATCAAGGATTCCGGGGGGAGGGACGGAACGCCCCCCCCATCAACCCAATCTGCGAAAGGTAAGTGACTTTCGTACATCCCTATCACACTCACTTCTACATGAAACGTTTCTTATGCATAATCCAAAGTTATCTACCAAAATATTACTCTGATCTTATAATTACCTTAATCAAAATATTGAAAAACAAAATTGAAAATTTGGATATATTGATTTACATCTCAATGGAAATACATACATATAATCATGATGCCAGCATAAGTAAGTGCTTCCAACATTTGAATAAATATAGTTTCAAAGAGCAATACTTATATTGACTCTGTTGCAGCTCTGTCTCTCCTTCCCAGTTCCCACTGCTGGAAAGTCTGGTGTGGCTTACAGCAGAGCTGTCTTATACAAAGGAAGAGTGGCAACATAGTCTTTAGTATTGGACACAACAAAGGTATGCTAGAGCCAGGGAGTAGCTCCAATCAACTTACTTTATTTTGTGCTTTTAGACACCTTGTCAGAGAAGACTGTCTAACATTGTTGAACTACAAGCACCCCTCCACCTGCGTGTGTGAGTATAAGTAAGGGAAGGCTTGAGAAATGATAATTTGCTTCCTTTCCAGAGATACGACGTGGCACTCGTTGGAATGTTGGAGGAGAAAAGGAGAAGGAAGAAGGAAGAGTGAGGGGCAACATACCCATGATGTATGATGGGCCCATGACAACATACATCCTCAATTTTTGTGGACTGGAAACAAGCAGCCTCCACAATAAGCACGCAGCCAGCCAAACATAGAAAGATCCCATCTCGATTTGACTTCCTGCCAAAGCCTGATCTACCAGCCTCGAGCAAAGTGTCAATGCCCACTAGCCTTAACCTGGGAAGTGGAATAGCAACCCCCACCATCAACCAACATACACAACCAACATACACAACAGCCCTCGAGACAGTGGCGGGAGACATCTGTGTGCCACTAACTCCTCAGAGTGCAATGGTCTTGCACAATCCCACGATGCCAGCATAACGTTGTTGAGATCTCCCAGGTCCAGGGAAGGTTTCTTCAGCGTTGTCTCATTGTCCCCTCTTTGAGGAAGCCCAAATCACCCTTTCTCTCAATAGCACATGACACTTGTCTAGAAGCTATGTCCAATGTCCAATCCAATGTCTAGAAGCTATGGCAACAGGCCTAGTTTCGAAAGTTTATTCATTTGTTTGTTTGTTCTTCTTGTAGTCATTTTGTAGTCATTTCTACAAAACATTTTATACAAATTTTTGGTGCTGAAAAGTCCCCCTCCCCCTGCATTTTACAAAGCTAAAAGCTCAACAAAGGTTAAAAACAGGGAGTATTAAAACCCAGAGTAATAGGATCAAACCAAAGCCATAGCAGGGAACATTAAAAGGGAAAAACATGTTTTCTCCGTTGCTCTTCCAGCTTGAAAAAAAGCCTATTTCTCCAAGTGCAGACTGCTGCAGAAAAAAGAGTAGAATATCAGGGACTTGGGTAAAAATATGAATTGGATTTATTCTTGGCTTTTCATCATGAGATACTCTTTTGTATTCAGATGAGGCTGAAAAATAATAATGTAGCACTTGGGAAGAAAGATGCAGCCCAGCAGCCCAGCACTGGAGGCCAAGATGGAGAAGACCTGCACGGCCACCATGTATTTCCCCTTGGTGCTCAGGTAGGTGGGCACAAAGGACACCCAGACGCTGCAGAAGACCAGCATGCTGAAGGTGATCAGCCTGGCTTCATTGAAGGCCCCAGGTAACTTCCTGGCTAGGAAAGCCACCGTGAAGCAGATGGCAGCCAAGAAGCCCATATAGCCAAGGCCAGTATAAAACATAGAATTGGACCCTTCGTTGCATTGCAGGAGGATCTGTCCTGGTTGTGAGTGCATGTCAGAGTCAGGGAATGGTGGAGAGGTGCCCAGCCAAATGGTGGAAAGGACAACCTGGATGCTGGAACAGGAAATGACAACACAGTTGGCTAAACTCTTCCCCAGAAAATTCCTCACCCTGTTCCCTGGCTTTGTAGCCAAAAAGGCCAGCACCACAGTGATTGTTTTGGCCAAGAGAGAAGAGACAGCAGCCGAGAAGATGATGCTGAAGGCTGTTTGTCGGAGGAGGCAGGTCACTTTCCTTGGCCGGCCAACAAACAGTAAGGAGGACAAGAAGGAAAACAGGAGGGAGATGAGGAGAATGTAGGAGAGGTCCCGGTTGTTGGCTTTGACTAATGGAGTTGCATGGAATTTAATGAAGATTCCTAAGACAAATCCTGTGACTAAGGACAGGAATAGGGCAAAGGAAGCCAGAGCTAACCCCAAAGTTTCTTCATAGGACAAGAAGGTTGTAATCTTGGGGATGCATTGATCTCGGTCCTTGTTTGAGTGATGATCATCTGGACACTTGGTGCAATGGTCTGCATCTGGAAAGAACAAGAGTAACATCTCCCTTACATGCTTCGCAATCTTTGATCTTTTACATTTCATCAAAGATATTCCTCCTGTGTGATGTGCAGCACCCATTAATTTCATGCAGGGCACAATCTGCCTTGAGTCCCTAGCTGAGCTGGGAGCTGGAGTACTTGAAACCAACAAGGGGGAGCAAGCATTGCAGAATACCACAAAAGCAGTTTACAACAAAAACTGTGTTCACAGAAAACAATAAAGAATCCAAGTTTAGAATTCCCCAAAGAAAAAGTTCAAAGAAAATGTTTGGAGTATGTTTGCCTTCCTCCTAGGGATGTCGGAGAATTTCTCCACTAACTTGCGTTAATTTGCTATTTGCGTTGCCCTTATTTTCGCCATAGTCTATGTAAATATTTACGTAAACTACCCGTGCCAAAATAAGGAATGCAAATTGCGGCACCCATGGGTGCCGCCATTTGCGTATGCACTTTATTTTTTTTTTCAAAGTCAGCCATGATAGGCTATGTAAACCTTTACGTAGCCTATCATGGTGTTTTTTGAAAATCTAGCCGTGATAGGCTACATAAATCTTTACATAGCCTATCACGTTTTTTTGTTTTTTACTTCCTCATTCTTCCCCTCAGAAGAACTTTCTCGGCCAGATAGGCGGGGTGCTCCCCCCTGGCCAGAACTTCGGTGGGGAGGGATTGGACGCCTCCTCCCCCCACCAAGAATTTTGGGGGGAGAAACGGAGTGCCTCCTCCCCACCGAAACGCAAGCTGCAGGACCAGGTAAGGGACTTTCGTCCATCCCTACCAGGGGCTGCATTTTCCTCCAGAGTCGCCCACCTTCCTGAGTGGAGATGGTCCCTTCGGGGCAGAGAGCACAGTCATAGCAGCAAGCCGGCTTTCCTTCCTGAACCACCTTGACAAATCCAGGGCAACAGCTCTCCACGCACCTAGAATGAGGCAAGGGCTAAGCAGAAAGACAAGGAGCATGAAGGAAAATGTGTTTGGGTTAATTCATCGGTGGAAAGGAGAGACAGTGCTGGAAAAGACCCAACAGAACTTCTAGGTGATAGGAATTGGCTGTCTTTTGAGCAAACAGCACTCACTCCATTTTCAGACCCAGCCAAAAAGCCAGGTTTCATCATCCCCAGCTTCAGCAAAGGTGGTAGAAAGGCACAGGAATGGAGTTGAGGACAATCATGGAAGACCACATGAAGCACTTCAGTTTCTAAAGGAATTCTTCAAATGCATTCCCCAAAGTCAAAGGTGGGGGTAAAAACTGAGGAACACATGAATGTGCTGGTTCGCAAGAGTGATACCTAGTAAGGTAACTGGTCAACTTCCTGCACTGTGCTCCTGTTGTTGCATTCCAGCCATGGATCGTTAAGACAGGCATTAACATGCAAGGTTGTACTCCTTAACGGAATGGAGATAGTAAGTAGGACCAAGTAGGAATGTTGTTCAGTCATCTGTTCAGTCATCACACCCAAACACCCTCTTTTGCTATATGGCATGAAAGGCGAGTGCAGTAATTATCCCATGACAAGCATCAGTATTTGGGACACCTAATTACTTTGAATGAGTTCCAATCTCCAGGGTCAGATGAACTGCACCCTTGGCCTCGAGTAATAAAGGGACTGGCAGAAGAGCTCTCAGAACCACTGTCTATTATCTTTGAGCAATCATGCCAGATGACTGGTGGAGGGCTAATTTTGTCCCTATTTTCATGAAGGGTAAAAAGGAGGAACCTGGGGACTACAGACCAGTCAGTCTGACATCAAACCCTGGGAAAATTCTGGAGCAGATGATAAAGCAATCCATCTGCAAGCACCTTGACAACAATGCAGTGATCACTCGAAGCCAACATGGATTTGTCAAGAACAAATCCTGCCAGGAGGGATGTCAGAGAAATCCGCTGCAGATTCAAATGAGGCCACATTCCTTGGAATCCAGCCTCAGGAATCTGCAGTAGATCGGGATCACTTATCTCTGCTCCAGGAGGACTGGAGGCAGAATGGCACTCAGCTGCTTCTTGCCAGGCAGAGTTGTTTGCCACCTCCCTGTCCCTAAAGATTGTGATTTCTTTTCTTTAAAAAAAAAAAAGGCAATTGGCAGGATGTGCCCATAGACTTAGACACAAATAGAGTCATGAATCTAGCATATAGGTCTATATGTCCATAGGCTTCTAAGCAAAATTCACCGCTCTATTTTGCATATAAGTCTATGGGCACATCCTGCCCATCACCATTTCTTTTGTATTAAAGAAAAGACATGGCAATCGGCAGGGACAGGGAGGAGGTGAAAGGCTCTGGCTGGCAGGAGGGAAGGTAAGTAGCCCCCAAGATGGTCCCCCCCCCAAATCCTCGTGGAGCAGAGCCGCTCCTGAGGATTCCGGGGGAGAGGAACGGATTGCCTCCCCCCCTCCCCACGGATTCCCCACCAGAAGAGATGGTGGGGAATCCATACACCCCTACCTGCAAGATGAATCTAATCTCATTTTTGGATCAGGTCACCTCTCTTGTGGACTGTGGGAATACTGTGGACATAATATACCTTGACTTCAGCAAAGCTTTCGACAAAGTGCCCCATGATATCCTGATGAGCAAACTAGCTCAAAGTGGGCTAGATCAAACAATGGTCAGGCGGATCCACAGTTGGTGACAGATTCGGACTCAAACAGTACTTATCAATGGGATGTCCCCAACTGGGGAGGTAATGAGCGGACTACCACAGAGCTCAGTCCTGACTCCTGGGCCCAGTGCTCTTCAACATTTGTATTAATAAGTAGGAGGAGGAGGTGCAGGGCATTTGAAGATGACACAAAATTGGGTGGGATAACTATTACTTTGGAAGTCAGAAACAAAATTCAAGGTGATATCGATAGACTGGAGTGCTGGGCAGAAAACAACAGAATGACATTTAATAGGGAAAAATGCCAAGTTCTGCACCTAGGAAAAAGAAACCAAATGCACAGTTACAAGATGGGGGATAGGTGGCTCAACCACACTACAAGCGAGAAGGATCTTGGAATTGTTGTCGATCACAAGCTGAATATGAGCCAACAATGGAGAACCTCTTGGAGGTTCTTAGTACAAATTATCGCCTTCAGCCCCTCTTTTCCCTCTTTGTGTGTGTGTGTGTGTGTGTGTGTGTGTGTGTGTGATTGCTTCAGGCCTTGGGAAGACTCCTTCCTGCAGCCTCAAAAACTACCATTCGGCCTGGAGCTCAGCTTCACAAAGAAGGCAGCTATTTTCCCAGTGAAGGCATAACACGATGAAGGCTGGAGCATCCCCAGGTCCTCTAAGTTGTAACCAGTCCATTTGCTCATCTAACTTCCCCCAAATCAGTTTGGACCTTTGAACCTCTATAAACTTCAGTGAATCTGCCATTGTGGAGATATCCTCTAAAGTAGGGTCCGAGTGTGGATCTCTTTGGGTGGGAATCACCTTCTTTGCTGGAGGTGCTCTCTTTGCCAGTGGATCAACATTCTTGTCTGTGGGTGTGCAGGTCTTGTTAGAGCATGTGCAAGTTCCTATATGGCTCTAAGAAGAGCTCATCATGCAACATAGGACTGAACTTGATCGGGTAACTAAACCTAAGCCCATGCTGCTGAAGCAACTGCGTACTGCTTTGTGATTACATGTATTAACTTCATTGAATATACCTGTTAAATGTCATAGAGCTTAAGAGTCAATAAATAAATGTAGTGAAATGAAAGGAATGATTTCCTTCACCTGGTTGAGCCATTTCGGCCACACAATGGCATCCCGGTCAATGGTGACTTTGAGGCCTGCAAGTGCCCCTCTTTCTATGCTCCCAAAAATAACCCCAACAAGACTCTTATTGGGGAGCTTCATCCAGCTGATCATGTCAAAGTTGGCTGCCAGGTCCCCGTGCTCATCCAAATAGATTCCATCCGTAGAATTATTGTGAAACCAGTTATTTCTCAGGAAAGGGTGAAGCTAGAATGGCAGAGGAAATACCAGCATTGAGGAAACAAGAAGCCACATTGGATATCTCAGTTCTGTCCTTTCCATGCTTGACACTCCCATGGCTCAGGGCTGGTTCCAGACTCAGTTGTCTGGGTTTGTCTCTTCACATTCACTAAGCACATTCACATGTCAGGGGTAAAAAGACAGAGCAGCACAGGGAGATTCGCAACTGCATTTGCCCTATAAATAAGCAACATTCCACTTCAATTTCTCATGTTCTAAATCCAAGGCAGTGATTGCACAGTTGTAAAATCGATTGCCATGTTTACCAGCAATATCTGTGATGGAAAAGGGAGTACCTGCCATGGCTGAAGCGTTTGAACGTCCTGCCAGTCTCCACCCTCCCAAACCATCCTTTTCCTTCTGGAAGAAGAAGCAGCATCTAAGGCCTGGGCCACAGCCTGGACAGCGTTGTAAATGATGTAGGTGTCGAGAGCATGGATTTGCTCAATGTCCTCTTGGGGCAGGGCCTCCAGTTTCTCATTTTCTGTGCATCTTTTCCAGCCTTTCACAGACAACGCATGCTTTGCATAGGAACAATGAAATGCTTTCTCCAGATATTGCTTCATGGCAAAGTAAAAGTGTGCAAAATGATTATAGTCTGCACTTTTCTTTTTCTGGAGCGAGAAGGAAAAAATTCCATAGATGTGTTGGAAAGATAAAGGTGAATACCTTAAGTCCACACTGAAGTTCCACATAGCTGTTGTGATCCAGACTTTCCCCACACTGAGTTTCATCCGTGATTTTATTAGAATTTGTAAACCATATATTCCTTTTAACAAGGAACTAGTTTCTGCACAATAAACAAAGACATTGACTTGTGGCCAGTTTCGGAATGAGCCATTACTGAGTTCCACATACTTTGAGTTCAATACTGACAGGGTTTCTGAAAAAACCACACAAACACCATTCCTGGTCAGCTCAGGCATCAAGGTTCTCATGAACCACTCTCCCTTGTCAGTTTCCACAGCAAAGAGACCAACCATCGTCCATCGGAAGTGCAGCAGAATTTTGACAATCCCTGGGTACAGGGCCTCTTCTTTCGGGACCATGCGGTAGAAAAAAGGAAACCGAGTTTTATCACTCAGAACCGGAGAAACAAAAGCATAAGTGACCTGGCAAAGAAAGGAAGAGACAGATAGTTTGCTTTGTTTCAGTACCAAACCTTAATTCTTCTTGTAAGATGATGCCTGTTCACTGGTAGTTATGTATGGGAAACCTAATTCCAATGGAACAAATTGTCTGAATTTTATGATGGATGAAATGTTCAAGCTTCAGAATTACACAACCCTGAAAAAGGAAGATACACTAGGGAAACTTAACAATGGAGGATCCCCTGAGTCTCCATCATGGAACCAAGGTACCAGCAGCTCATGGTACTTTCCCAGCAGAAGGAGCATGTTAATTTTTAGGGGAGGCAGAACATATTTTACCTACCCCCTTGTCTGTTGCCGTTGAGTGCCCCTTTCCTTTCTGAGCCATAGGCATATGAATGAGGACAAAACTTCACGTGCAGTTAATCACATGACTTGCCCTTAAGTGTGGGATTCGTCTTTCACATATAGACAGCATGGCCCCATCGGTACAGAATGGGACACCTGTATGAGTGGTGGTAGGGGCTTTAACCCTTTGCACCCCGTTGTGGGTCCAAATCACCTCTTTTCATGTGGAAGAGAAACTCCCACTGAAGTTCCCTGGAGGACATTGTGATTCCTTTGGAGAGAACTGCAAGTGGAATGAGGCTCATCCTGCAAATGTCACCTCACCATACCTGTGGGATTTTATAGATACCCAACATGGCTGAGATTTGGATGGTGTTTTCAGATTCGGCCCCTTCAAGAACGGCCAGTGGGTGCTTCCCCCTTCCACATCCGTAGTTTGGAATGTTTGCCTGCCCAGGAGAGAGCAGGCCTAGAAAAACATCCGAAGTCACTCTGGCATTGCGATAGTTGTCATAGATGTTGTAGCCCAGGGTTTTGTTTGGTAACAGGCTGGGAGTCTGGTTGATCTCCTGAAAGGCAAAGAAGAAGGACAGGATCTTCCAGTACTCTGTGGATCCTTCCCTGAAAAAACAGTGTGGATGTGGTGCATTGTTATCGTCTCTTCAATGAAACCTAAATATTCAGTTGTTGCTTCAGCTGTTGCCTTTGGAGGCAACGTACATATCTGTATTGTATTTCTAGAACTTGCCACATGCCAACCCTGATCCCCAGCCAAAGCTGGAAGCACAAATGCCAATGCCCCCATAATGCCTGATCTCTGCTATTCCTGGCTAAATGGCCATGATCCGTTTTAAAATGAAGCCAGTACAGCTGATCCACCCAATGATAGAATTTGGCCACACAACCCTTCAAATGGAAGGAGGAAGAAAGACAGGAAAATGTGTTGGGAAAGTTCTTTTAGTGATGGGGCATTGCTCTACGGCAGACTTCCCCAAACAGGTGCCCTTGACATGTTTTGGACTACAACTCCCAGCATTCATCACCATTGGCCATGCTACCTGGGGCTGATGGGACTTGACATGCGAAGCGTCTGAAAGGCACCTGGTTGTGGAGGACTGTTCTAAGGAGACTGGTTGCTTTGGTTTGATTTGTTGCTTCAATGAAGGTGTGGGTGTCTGGATGCGGTGGGGCAAAACAGAACAACCAGCCTATAAGTTAAATGATGAAACATATATTTCCTGTTTGTGTCTATGTCTGTGTTTATGTGTGTGTGTCAGATAATGGGGGGGGAGAGAGAGAGAGAGAGCTGTCATAACCTCATTTGAGTTTCAGACTCTTGCATCTCTTCCTCTACTAATTTCCTCTGTAACTCCTTCAAAATTTCTGCTCGGAGAGTTCTGTACTGCACTACATGCTTGGGTTTTATGTGCTCCAGCATCCCTCCGGAGCAAGTCCGCTCCATCTCCTGCATGACTCCCTTTCAGATCTGTGAAGACCACTGTCATGTCTCCCCTTCATCGTCCCTTCTCCAGGCTGAACATACACAGTTCTTTCAGCCTCATAGGTTCCTGGTTGGACTCCGTTTCCACACAAACACTTCCACTCTTAACAGGCAGTTAGGGAGGGGGATAGAGGGGATCAGTCTTCTGCCACCCTAGTGTTTCCTCACATTTTTACATTAAACACAATGTTTCTTCTGCATATTAATAAGGGGGCAGAGGCCCACATACTTTATACTTCAAAAGGAGCCTGGCCTGGTTCTGTTTCAGCTACTGGAATGGCAGGCTCTGCACTGGGCTAATAATAGCATAGCCCTCGCTCAAGTCATCCTATAATATAGAATCATAGAATCATAGGGTTGGAAGGGGCCTACAAGACCATCGGGTCCAACCCCCTGCTCGACGCAGGAAGCCTGATTCCCAGGCAGTCTCCCATCCAAGCACTACTAACGAGGCCTGACCCTGCTTAGCTTACGAGGTCAGACGAGATCAGGCACATCCAGCCCTTTGTCCCAATACACTTCTCAACATGAACCAGCAGGCTGTGCATTGAACACTGTTGATGGCAACATAGGACAACAATTTCACAGATTTCAGATAACGGGGGCAGCAAATGGTAGGTCAGGATGGTTGGAGCTCAAGAAATCAGCAGCAGGTGGAGCTGCAGTAACTCCTTCACAGGCAGAATGACTTACCCTGCAAGTCTGTTGGAGGGAGGCCTGTCGAAAGTG
Organism: Heloderma suspectum; assembly: GCF_057233095.1. Lineage (NCBI taxonomy): Eukaryota > Metazoa > Chordata > Lepidosauria > Squamata > Helodermatidae > Heloderma > Heloderma suspectum. Next base: position 398,896,363 of record NC_139459.1, read on the forward strand.
TACGGCAGAAACTGAGCTTGTGCTGCAGAGACGACCGCGCTAATGAAGTGGTCTCCTGGCCTGTGATGACTGAGCGGGTCACGTTCATCCCTTTCCAGGGTCAAAGGGCATTTGGCCTTGAGCCTCCCACAGTTTGCCTGGGGCAGCAGAAGGAGCAGCAGGAGCAGAATCATGTTTGGTCTGCCTGGCACAGCCTCCGCCTTGCTCCTCTCAACCACTTTTAAGAACAGTTGGACGAAGCCAAGGCCCCCTTGCAAAACTGAGTCGGCAGTGACTTTCCTCACAGAGATGGGAGTCCTGACAGCCAAGGCTCACATCTTCAAGGGAGGGTGGTAAGCAACTCTAACAGCACCGCTGTCCTCCTCACCTGCCCTAAACCTCCTCCCAAGCCCTCACTGGCACAGGAGGCATTTATGGGCCTGCTCCTTCATGCCTGCATGGAAAACGTCGTCACCTCATGTTGCTGTTCAATCTCATGTTTACTTCAGTGGAGCCAGAAGTGATTTTCTTTTGGTGGTGGGCAGAATCCCTTGAGTTTTGGCAAGGAGGAGAAGAAATCACTATGGTTTTAATAATTATAAGGGGAAGAAGTCTGATCACCTTTGCAACACTGTGAACTCTCTGCTCACTTGCAAGCAGCTGTGCACGGTTGGAAAAAAAAACATGTTTGAAAGAACTCACTGATGCAAGTCTTTGGATCAAGGTGGTATTTTATTAGATGTAGTTAGTCTTGAAGGTGCCATCTGCTGTCTCAGATAGTTTCTAAGCCGTGGCATATTTTGTTTACTTGGACAGTAAACAAAACACAGGGGGTTCTGTGTAGCAAGTAAACATGTTCCAGCAAAACCTTTTGCTGTTTATGGTGTCCCTCTCTCTTTTGGTAGCTCAGTGAAGGTCTCTGGAGGTTCAGCTCATGGCATGCTTGGTGGTTACGAGTGCCATCTTCAGGAGGCAGAATAATGAGCCCTTGAGTGCTAGAGACAGGACAGGCTATGATGCTGTCAAAATATTTAATGGGCAGGTCCTTGGGACAGGTGGTCTCCATGGTGGAGGAATGATCACTTCACACTCCCTTCATAGTTCATGTCAGCCAGGCTTGAAAGGTGGTGGGGCAGGGGGCTTTTCCTCCCTGTGTGTCTTTTGTTCTTTGATCTTCACTGACATTTTTTTCCTGTTTAAAAACATTTTCACCTGAATTGTTTCCAGTGGGAGGGAAAATTACTGTCCTGGATTCAAGGCTGGCAAATCATTTTTCCTCTGTGTTGGTGTGTCCAGATAATGAATACACTTTAGACCTAGTGGATAAATTGTCAGTTTCCGCATATACATATCTAAAAGTATAACCAGGAACATACTTCAGGTGCATAACTTAGTTATGCATTAACTAAACTATTTTCACATAGTTAAGCACTTTATGGCCACAATTTGCATAACATATGCTAATTATGGCTGTAATTTGCCCAGGAGGAGCAAATTGCTTACCCAATTTATGGCTCTTGTCATTTTGAAAGGGAAAATTTGGATGAAATCCAGAAGCCCATGAGGGCTGGATTTCCCCACGACGTACATCCCCCAGACCAGACCCAGGAGGACTTGCACATCCCTAGCAGGACCATCAAAAAGCATTCCCTAATTACTCCAAGGACTAGGCAGAAATGTAAAGGAGGAGGCAGTCCCTCAGATAACCTGGTCCTAAGGTGTTTAGGCCTTTGTACGTGGGCACAAACCCCTTCCACTTGTCCTGGTAGCATACAGGCAGCCAGTGCAACTCTTTCAGCAGAGCTGCTATGTGTTGGTGACACACTGCTCCCCACACCAACTGCGACAGAGTTGCTCTTTTGCACAGCCTCAAAGGCAGCCCCACTTGGATCGCACTTCCATCGTCCATCCTGGGTGCATCTTGGACTTGGTGCTACAGTTCCTGTCCTGCTGCATGATTCTAGCTGAGCTTCGGTGACTGTAGTTTAGACTTTGAGTCTGGACATATTTACATTTTTCAACTGCCTTGACTTTCGCGTTCAGCTTCCTTTTCACCAATTCCTGTTTTGACATATCAATGGAATCCCAGGGTGTTACTGTTTCGACTAGAAATAGTCTTCCTCATGAGCTATATAGACCACTATTTCTAATTATTCATAGACACACACACACACGTGTGTGTTGTTTCTGACAGAGATACAATGAAAACTGATATTATAAGAAACAAAAACTCTTCCTCAACAGTATAAATATTTGGGGGTTTACTGCTCCATTGAATAATGCAAAATAACCAAGTGTATTATAAACTGTTAGTGGAATGAATTATCTTTCTTTTCCAATTACATATGAACTCAATTTGAGTCCACTGTGGTCACTGTTTCTGATCGATTCAAGAAAACAAACCTTGCAGAAATTCCTGTGTGGCATCACTGAGGATTCAGATTATGGTGGCCTCCCCTGTGGTCTCTTCAGCATCTGCGACTTGACCTGTGGCCATCAGTTGCATGCCATGATGGCGCTCTGCTCACTGAGCTATATTGCTTCCTCTCTAACTTATTTGCATGCTTGCTGTTTTCCACCCATGGACCATCAGCCTCTCCCCCTTCCAGTTTTCGGAAAGAATAGTTGGGGGGTGGGGGAGAGAAGGGAGTCCGTCCCCGTGGCCTCCCTAAGAGCACAGGCACTACTTTTGGCTTTCTAAATGGCATCTCCTGTTTGGGACTGGATGTCGTTGCTTTTCAGAAAAAAGTGACACAGAAAGACGGTGGAAGGAAAGAGTGATGAATGCAGCCTTCACCAACCTAAGTGCTCCAGTCATCATCTAGGGAACCGGGACTTGAGACATGCGCAACTCTACTTTGTGCTCAATTAGAATGACAATGAACATTCTCGAGTTGTTTCTGGATTCCAAATGAAATTTGCAACTGGATTCTGACTTACTGGAAAGTATGTCCCGTTAAATGAAATCTGAAAACAAGTGAGGGAGACATCACTTGAGGTGATGTCAAGTGAGGGATGGGAGGTGGCTCCAGAAACTCAGTAGGCCTCACTTCTGAGAAAGCAATCATGCATAGGTCAGCTACGGTTTATGTACTCTAGAGTAAGCATGCATAGTCCCAATTTGGATCAGGATGAATGCGCTCTGGGGTGGGGGAGGGTCAAGTTCCCCAACCTCACATTTTGGTCCTGAAATTCCACGCTCACTGCTGGGAGGTGTATTTAAATAAAGGGGAAAAATGTCTCCCCGCCCCCCAAACTGAAAAAAAAAATGTCTTCAGGACAAAAAAGTGTGGATAAACCTGCATGTTGTTGTTCAGTCGTTCAGTCGTGTCCGACTCTTCGTGACCCCATGGACCATAGCACGCCAGGCCTTCCTGTCCTGCGCTCTCTCCCGGAGCGTGCTCAAGTTCATATTCATTGCATCTGTGATGCCATCTAGCCATCTCATCCTCTGCCGTCCCCTTCTCCTTTTGCCTTCAGTCTTTCCCAGCATCAGGGTCTTTTCCAGGGAGTTTTCTCTTCGCATTAGGTGGCCAAAATATTGGAGCTTCAGCTTCATTATCTGTCCTTCCAATGAGCACTCAGGGTTGATTTCCTTTAGGATGGACTGATTTGACCTCCTTGCAGTCCAGGGGACTCGTAAGAGTCTTCTCCAGCACCACAGTTCGAAAGCATCAATTCTTCGGCGCTCAGCCTTCCTTATAGTCCAGCTCTCACAGCCATACATTACTACTGGGAAAACCATAGCTTTGATTAGACGGACCTTTGTCGGCAAGGTGATGTCTCTGCTTCTTACTATGCTGTCTAGGTTGACCATAGCTTTCCTCGCAAGGAGCAAGCGTCTTTTAATTTCATGGCTACAGTCACCGTCTGCGGTGATCTTGGAACCCAAGAAAGTAAAATCTGTCACTGCTTCCATTTCTTCCCCTTCCATATGCCAGGAAGTGATGGGGCCAGATGCCATGATCTTCGTTTTTTTAATGTTGAGTTTCAAACCAGCTTTTGCACTCTCTTCTTTCACCCTCAACAAGAGGCTCTTTAGATCCTCTTCGCTTTCTGCCATTAGGGTGGTATCGTCTGCATATCGGAGGTTGTTGATAATTCTCCCGGCAATCTTAATTCCGACCTCTGATTCATCCAACCTGGCATTTCTCATGATGTACTCTGCATATAAGTTAAATAAGCAGGGTGACAATATGCAGCCTTGTCGTACTCCTTTCCCAATTTTGAACCAATCGGTTGTTCCATGTCTGGTTCTTACTGTTGCTTCTTGACCCTCGTACAGGTTTCTCAGGAGACAGGTAAGGTGGTCTGGTACTCCCATCACTTTAAGAATTTGCCACAGTTTGTTGTGATCCACACAATCAAAGGCTTTAGCGTAGTCAATGAAGCAGAAATAGACGTTTTTCTGGAATTCTCTTGCTTTCTCCATGATGCAGCGAATGTTGGCGATTTGATCTCTAGTTCCTCTGCCTCTTCGAAACCCAGCTTGTACTTCCGGTAATTCTCGGTTCGCATACTGCTGAAGCCTAGCTTGTAGGATTTTGAGCATCACCTTGCTGGCATGTGAAATGAGCGCAATTGTGCGGTAGTTTGAACACTCTTTGGCGTTGCCCTTCTTTGGAATTGGAATGTAAACTGACCTTTTCCAGTCTTGTGGCCACTGTTGAGTGTTCCAGATTTGTTGACATATTGAATGCAGCACTTTAACAGCATCATCTTTTAGGATTTTAAATAGCTCGGCTGGAATACTGTCATCTCCGCTAGCTTTGTTGTTACTAATGCTTCCTAAGGCCCACTTGACTTCACTCTCTAGGATGTCCGGCTCAAGTTCAATGACCGCACTATCATGGCTATCAGGGACATTCAGCTCTTTCCTGTATAGTTCTTCTGTGTATTCTTGCCACCTCTTCTTAATCTCATCTGCTTCTGTTAGGTCCCTGCCTTCTTTGTCCTTTATCATGCCCGTCTTTGCACAAAACGTTCCCTTGAGATCTCCAATTTTCTTGAAGAGATCCCTAGTCTTTCCCATTCTGTTGTTTTCCTCGATTTCTTTGCATTGTTCATTTAAGAAGGCCTTCTTGTCTCTCCTTGCTATTCTCTGGAACTCTGCATTCAGTTGGGTATATCTTCCCCTTTCTCCCTTGCTTTTCGCTTCCCTTCTTTCGTGAGCTACTTGTAAAGCCTCATCAGACAGCCACTTGGCTTTCTTGCATTTCTTTTTCTTTGGGATGGATTTCGTTGCTGCCTCCTGAACAATGTTACGGACCTCCGTCCATAGTTCCTCAGGCACTCTGTCTATCAGGTCTAATCCCTGAAATCTATTCCTCACCTCCACTGTATATTCATCAGGGATATGATTTAGGTCATACCTGAACGGTTTAGTGGTTTTCCCGACTTTCTTCAATTTAAGCCGAAATTTTGCAAGAAGCAGCTCATGATCTGAGCCACAGTCAGCTCCAGGTCTTGTTTTTACTGACTGTATGGAGCTTCTCCATCTTTGGCTGCAAAGGACATAATCAATCTGATTTCGATATTGACCATCTGGTGATGTCCATGTGTAGAGTCGCCTCTTGTGCTGTTGGAAAAGAGTGTTTGCTATGATCAGCATGTTCTCTTGGCAAAACTCTATTAGCTTTTGTCCTGCTTCATTTTGTACACCAAGGCCATGCTTGCCTGTTATCCCGGTGATTTCTTGACTTCCTACTTTAGCATTCCAATCCCCTATGATGAAGAGGACATCTTTTTTTGGTGTTAGTTCTAGAAGGCGTTGTAGGTCTTCATAGAACCGATCAACCTCAGCTTCTTCGGCCTCAGTGGTTGGGGCATAGACTTGAATTACTGTGATGTTGAATGGTTTGCCTTGGATTCGTACTGAGATCATTCTATCATTTTTAAGATTGTACCCCAGTACTGCTTTTCCCACCCTTTTGTTGACTATGAGTGCTACTCCATTTCTTCTAAGGGATTCTTGCCCACAAGCGTTAATGTGGTCCAAAGAGAGGCTTACTCTGGAGGAAATAAACCAGATTTGAAGGATGTTAATTGGGCCCTGAGTATGGCTTACATCAAGTCCTTCCTTTCCTTTCTTCTGTCCTCCCTCCCGTGTTCTTCCTGTCAGGCATGAAGCCAGCAGGCGCCATTAGCCATCTCTCTGGCTGTGTAAATATCCTCTGATACTCTGTCTGACAAAAGGATGTTTTGAGCATGTCGGGGTAATCTTTGGGAAAGTGCTGTGGCATGTACCAGCACAGAATGAGCGGAAGGTCAGCAGATGGAGTGGCATCCCCCAACCCCTTCCCTGAGAAGCAGCGATAAGGTGGAATGCGACCCTGGTTAAAAACATCAAGAGGATCCCTCCATGTTTACACATCTCTCCATGTCACTGCTGATGCTCAGGGTCCTCCTGAAACAGAGATGCAGAAGTATTCTCTGGCTTTCACTCAGAATAGACATTCTTTCAAAGGAACATTGCTTGTTAGGCGGATTATAATCTGCGTGTGCTAAGTGAAAGTGTAGAGTGGTTAGCTCTGGATATGCTGTGGGCAAGGTGTAAGTGCAAAAATGTGCTTTGGAGCCTGGGGCAAAGGAGCTTGCCACAGGTGGGCTGGTTAATCCTCGGAAGCAAAAGGCTTCTACACGTAGGAGACGGACTTTCACAAGAGTGCTATTGGAGGCAGCTCTAACCCTGGCTGCATTAAGAAGTAGACCTCTTAGAGCAACATGGCAGAGCTGTGGGCCGGAGCTAGGGCTAGGCCTGAAGCTCCTGTCTGGGTTAAGGTGCATAAATGTTTGTCACCTTAACTAAAGGAGTACTCCCTGGCCCCTTTAATCTCTCTCTCTCTCTCTCTCTCTCTCTCTCTCTCTGTGTGTGTGTATGTGTGTATATACACACACACACACATACACATACATACATATATACTGGAACAAAGGAAATTAAAGGAAGGATGTAAAGAGAGTTTAACATAACATTTTCAGAGGAACAATGGAAGAAGGTGTGTTCAAATATTCGTAGGCATATATTTGATGTGACTTCTAGAGAAAACCTTCCGAAAACGATACTCATGTGGTATTATACAGGCCAGAATATCTAGGGTATTTCCACTTGTAACAGACCTGTGCTGGAGGCAGAATGGTATGGGGAATTTTGCCCAGATTGGTGGTCTTGTAATCTAGCTAAGGAATGTTGGAGGAAGATAATACAAGGCATCCAAGAAATTACAGGCTATGATGAGCTACAATTAATCCCAACAAATATATTCCTGGGTGATTGGCAAGAATGGATCCCCAGAGATCTAGTGGCGATGGTGAGTTCTGTTCATAGCTGCAAGAATCTGCTGAATTAAATTGTGGTGAACAGGAAATATCTCTGACACAAAAGATTCTTCAGTCTCTCTAAGTTCCTTCATGACTTGTTTAAAGGCCTTGTATTAGTGGCACACTATGTGCATGCAGAAGGAGGGTCCCAGGTTTCATCCCCAGCATCTCCAGGTAAGGCAGGAAAAACTCCAGCCTGAAAACCTGGAAGCCGCTGCCAGGCAGTGTCAGCAGTCCTGGGCTAGCTGAACCAATGCTCTGACTCATAGTCATAGAATCATAGGGTCGGAAGGGGCCTGCAAGACCATCGAGTCCAACCCCCTGCTCAGTGCAGGAAGCCTGATTCCCAGCTTGTCTCCCATCCAAGTACTAGCCAGGGCTGACCCTTCTCGGAATAAGCAGGGCTTATGCCAAGAGATTGAGCAACCTAAGATACACCATATGTGTGTCAACTTAAAATATTGTAATTGGTCAGAATGACACTTTGAAAAAAAAAATGAAATTGTGTATATACTGCTCCTTATCGAAAGGCCACGAAGCAATATGTTGTTGTTGTTCAGTCATTCAGTCGTGTCCGACTCTTCGTGACCCCATGGACCATAGCACGCCAGGCCTTCCTGTCCTGCGCTCTCTCCTGGAGCATGCTCAAGTTCATATTCATTGCATCGGTGATGCTATCTAGCCATCTCATCCTCTGCCGTCCCCTTCTCCTTTGGCCTTCAGTCTTTCCCAGCATCAGGGACTTTTCCAGAGAGTTTTCTCTTCGCATTAGGTGGCCAAAATATTGGAGCTTCAGCTTCAGTAGCTGTCCTTCCAATGAGCATTCAGGGTTGATTTCCTTTAGGATTGACTGATTTGACCTCCTTGCAGTCCAGGGGACTCGTAAGAGTCTTCTCCAGCACCACAGTTCGAAAGCATCAATTCTTCGGCGCTCAGCCTTCCTTATAGTCCAGCTCTCACAGCCATCCATTACTACTGGGAAAACCATAGCTTTGATTAGACGGACCTTTGTTGGCAAGGTGATGTCCCTGCTTCTTACTATGCTGTCTAGGTTTGCCATAGCTTTCCTCCCAAGGAGCAAGCATCTTTTAATTTCATGGCTACAGTCACCATCTGCGGTGATCTTGGAGCCCAAGAAAGTAAAATCTGTCACTGCTTCCATTTCTTCCCCTTCTATATGCCAGGAAGTGATAGGGCCAGATGCCATGATCTTCGTTTTTTTAACGTTGAGTTTCAAACCAGCTTTTGCACTCTCCTCTTTCACCCTCAACAAGAGGCTCTTTAGATCCTCTTCACTTTCTGCCATTAGGGTGGTATCATCTGCATATCGGAGGTTGTTGATAATTCTCCCAGCAATCTTAATTCTGACCTCTGATTCATCCAACCCGGCATTTCTCATGATGTACTCTGCATATAAGTTAAATAAGCAGGGTGACAATATGCAGCCTTGTCCTACTCCTTGCCCAATTTGGAACCACTCGGTTGTTCCATGTCCGGATCTTACTGTTGCTTCTTGACCCTCGTACAGGTTTCTCAGGAGACAGGTAAGGTGGTCTGGTACTCCCATCACTTTCAGAATTTGCCACAGTTTGTTGTGATCCACACAATCAAAGGCTTTAGCGTAGTCAATGACGCAGAAATAGACGTTTTTCTGGAATTCTCTTGCTTTCTCCATGATGCAGCGAATGTTGGTGATTTGATCTCTAGTTCCTCTGCCTCTTCGAAACCCTGCTTGTACTTCCGGTAGTTCTCGGTTTGCATACTGCTGAAGCCTAGCTTGTAGGATTTTGAGCATCACCTTGCTGGCATGTGAAATGAGCGCAATTGTGCGGTAGTTTGAACACTCTTTGGCGTTGCCCTTCTTTGGAATTGGAATGTAAACTGACCTTTTCCAGTCTTGCGGCCATTGCTGAGTGTTCCAAATTTGCTGGCATATTGAATGCAGCACTTCAACAGCATCATCTTTTAGGATTTTAAATAGCTCAGCTGGAATACTGTCATCTCCGCTAGCTTTGTTGTTACTAATGCTTCCTAAGGCCCACTTGACTTCACTCTCTAGGATGTCCGGCTCAAGTTCAGTGACTGCACTATCATGGCTATCAGGGACATTCAGATCTTTCCTGTATAGTTCTTCTGTGTATTCTTTCCACCTCTTCTTAATCTCATCTGCTTCTGTTAGGTCCCTGCCTTCTTTGTCCTTTATCATGCCCGTCTTTGCACAAAACGTTCCCTTGAGATCTCCAATTTTCTTGAAGAGATCTCTAGTCATTCCCATTCTGTTGTTTTCCTCAATTTCTTTGCATTGTTCATTTAAGAAGGCCTTCTTGTCTCTCCTTGCTATTCTCTGGAACTCTGCATTCAGTTGGGTATATCTTCCCCTTTCTCCCTTGCTTTTCGCTTCCCTTCTTTCGTGAGCTACTTGTAAAGCCTCCTCAGACAGCCACTTGGCTTTCTTGCATTTCTTTTTCTTTGGGATGGATTTCGTTGCTGCCTCCTGCACAATGTTACAGACCTCTGTCCATAGTTCCTCAGGCACTCTGTCTATCAGGTATAATCCATGAAATCTATTCCTCACCTCCACTGTATATTCATCAGGGATATGATAGAGGTCATACCTGAATGGTTTAGTGGTTTTCCCTACGTTCTTCAATTTAAGCCAAAATTTTGCAAGAAGCAGCTCATGATATGAGCCACAGTCAGCTCCAGGTCTTGTTTTTACTGACTGTATGGAGCTTCTCCATCTTTGGCTGCAAAGGACATAATCAATCTGATTTCGATATTGACCATCTGGTGATGTCCATGTGTAGAGTCGTCTCTTGTGCTGTTGGAAAAGAGTGTTTGCTATGATCAGCGTGTTCTCTTGGGAAAACTCTATTAGCTTTTGTCCTGCTTCATTTTGTACACCAAGGCCATGCCTGCCTGTTATCCCAGTGATTTCTTGACTTCCTCCTTTAGCATTCCAGTCCCCTATGATGAAGAGGACATCTTTTTTTGGTGTTAGTTCTAGAAGGTGTTGGAGGTCTTCATAGAACTGATCAACCTCAGCTTCTTCGGCATCAGTGGTTGGGGCATAGACTTGAATTACTGTGATGTTGAATGGTTTGCCTTGGATTCGTACTGAGATCATTCTATCATTTTTAAGATTGTACCCCAGTACTGCTTTTCCCACCCTTTTGTTGACTATGAGTGCTACTCCATTTCTTCTAAGGGATTCTTGGCCACAATAGTAGATATGATGGTCACCTGAATTACATTCGCCCATTCCTGTCCATTTTAGTTTGCTGATTCCCAAGTTGTCGATGTTCAATCTTGCCATCTCATGTTTGACCACCTCCAGCTTACCTTGATTCATTGATCTGACATTCCAGGTTCCTAAACAAGATTGTCCTTTACAGCATCGGATTTTCTTTTCACCACCAGACACATCCACAGCTGAGTGTCCTTTCGGGTTTGGCCCAGCCGCTTCACTCTTTCTGGCGCTACTTGGAAATGCTCTTCCCCAGTAGTATATTGGACACCTTCCGACCTGAGGGGCTCATCTTCCGGCGTCATCTCTTTTAGCCTTGTGATACGTTCCATGGGGTTTTCTTGGCAAGAATACTGGAGTGGGTTGCCATTTCCTTCTCCAGTGGACCACATTTTGTCAGAACTCTCTGCCATGACCTGTCCGTCTTGGGTGGCCCTGCACGGCATAGCTTATGGCTTCACTGAGTTACGCAAGCCCCTTCGCCACAACAAGGCAGTGATCCATGAAGGGGACGAAGCAATATAGGGGACGTTAAAAACAACCACATTCAAACCCTTATCGATTTATTTTTAAAGTAAATGTATCAATGTGTATGTGTCAGTCTGCAGGGGGAAACAAGCCTTTCGTATCACCCTTCTGCGGTGGAATGGCCCTGGCCAGAAATACATCAGAAAACAGGCTTGCGGCTTGTCCAAATTTAAACCGTGCTTTGGCACTCTTCCCTTGCAAAGACAAGAAGAACAGCTGACCACAGGATTCAGCCTGTGAAGTCCTTCAGGTGTACATTCGCCCCACATCCCTTCAGGAAAAAAGTTTATCGTACTTCAACGGAGTGGGCCTGGCATCCCCTTCTGGGGAACTTTGTGCGTAAAACCTCACAGTGATGTGGCTTCACCTGTTGCCATTTTCTCCTCTGGGCAGCAGCACTGTACACTTTGAAGCTGGGTTCCGGCTGATGCACCTTGTGGATCCCCTCGGAGCGTAAACTGGGAACCAAATTACATCAGGGCCATTTCCCCTCCCCTGATGCTATTCAGAGTGTACATAGGTGGGGCGGAAGTTGTCAAGGCCCCCACCTGAAATTAGCTCCCCAGTCCAGCTTTAGCCCAGTCATGCTGTTGTAAGACTGGGGGGCAGGGTTGTATGGACAGTTTAGGGGATATTCCTGGAGACTGCCTGAATAGTCCTTTGTGCTTAATTGAAAAGGGACATTCTAGAGCTGTTCATTGGAGCCCCTCCTGCAATTCTTAATGAATGGTGAGCATTCCAAATGGAGGCTTCAATCCTATTCTGACTTGCTAGACAATAAATTGATTGATTGATTGATTGATGTCATTTCTATACCACCCAATAGCCGGAGCTCTCTGGGCAGTTCACAAAGAGTAAAACCAAAAAGTGCTGGGTAAAACAATCTAAAATCTAAAATCATTAAAACTACAATATAACAATACAAACGGAGTAAAAGCAGAAGAAAACTTAGCAGCAATGCAGAGATTTAAAATACAGATTGAAACCTCCAAAGCTAAAAGGAGGGAAAATGCTAAAATACTGGGAGAATGAAAAGGTCTGCACCTGGTGCCAGAAGGAATACAGCGGTGGTGCCAGGCGAACCTCACCAGGGAGCTCATTCCACAACCAGGGGGCCACAGGAGAAAAGGCCCTCTTCCTAGTAACCACCCACCTCACTTCCTGTGACAGGGACTCACGGAGAAGGGCCGCTGAGGATGATCTTAAGGTCCGGGCAGGCACATATGGGAGGAGACGATCCTTCAGATAGCCTGGCCCCAAGCCATGAAGGGCTTTCAGTGTTAATACCAGCACTTTGAATCGGGCCCGGAAATGGACTGGCAGCCAGTGCAGCTGGAAAAGTACTGGCATAATATGGGTTCGCTGGCCAGTCCCAGTTAACAATCTTGCTGCCCTATTTCAGACTAGCTGAAGTTTCCAGAACGTTTTCAAAGGCAGCCCCACATATAACGCATTGCAGTAATCCAGACGAGGGGTTATCGGGGCATGGATAACTGTAGCTAGGCTCTCTCTGTCCAGTTAAGGGCGTAGTTGGTATGCCGGCCTAGGCTGATAAAAAAGGGCCCCGTGCCACTGAGTTCAACTGTGCCTCAATGCTTGGCGGTATCATTTGTTCCCACATGTTTGAGAAGAAAGGGATACCTGTCAGTGGGCTTTATGAGTGCAGGCAACCTTTCAGTCACGTCTCTAATCTGTCCTCCCAGGAGACAACATACCTGGCGAGTCCACGGGTCTTCGCGACATACTTGGGTCTCTATCCCACGCAGCAAGGAGTCTCCCACTACTACCACTCTTCTCTTCTTCTTCATGTAGGCCTGGGTTTCATCGCCTCTGTTTGACTGACGTTCAGCCTCTTGCTCACTCTCATGCAGGTTGCCCTGTGATTCTTCCTCTGCAGGCTGTCCTCCAGTCTCATCCGCAAGTACCTGGAATCGGTTCCACAGCTCCACTGCTTCCACTGGTGCAGACTGGCGTCTCATTCTTCTTCTCCTAACTGTTACCCTTTTCCAAGGAGCATCCTCTACTCCATTTTTCTTCACCTCAGCATTTCCCACTGCCTCATCTTGCTGTTGCTCTTCAAGCTTCTGGTCTTCCATTTGCTGCTGTAGTTCCCCCATTCTGTCCAAGAACTCTTCGTGTTCTCCTATTCCCCGGAGGGTCGACAGTCGCCACTCCAGTCCACTTACTTTTTCTTCCAGCAGCATGATCAACTTGCACTTGTTGCAGGTGTAGGCCATGTTGTTCTCAGGCAAGAAAACAAACATTGCACACACCTTGCAGGTCACCACCACTGGAGAGTCTTGCCCTTCCATAGCCTCTTTTCCCTTTTTGTGTCTAGCTTTGTAATTGTTGTAGACTAGCCTGTGCCTGCTCCTCTACTCAGCAGAGGTTAAAAGCAGAGTCCTACTGGTGTGGAAGTATGTGTTACAAGATAAATAAATGAAAAAAAAGTTAGTTAAAAAATAAAATAAAATAATAATGAAAAAAAATGTTAGCGGCCTCCCCCTTGACCTCCCATGCCGAAGTCCCCTGGTCAACTCCTGTTTGCCCCCCCTGGTTGCTCACTCTGGTTGCTCACTCTCTGGGAGCTTGCTTGCTTCTGTAGTCCCTGGACCAGCTGGAGCAGCTTGCTCTGCTCTGCTCAGCTGGGATGCAGGAAACAAACTGAAGCTTCCCGCCCACTCAGCTGCTGGGAGTACTCAGGCCACATACCCCCAATTCAGTTAAAGCTCTCAGAAGCACCTGGTGAGCTCACAGCCACTCAGAAGGATAAAGGGCAGCCCTCTGGGCTTCCTGCAGCCCACATACCTCTTAGCCTCTGTCTCCCTTGTCTCTTCTACCACTGCAACTCCCCTGGCCAACTCCTGTTTGCTCCCCGTGTTCGCTCACTCTGGTTGCTCGCTCTCTGGGAGCTTGCTTGCTTCTGTAGTCCCTGGACCAGCTGGAGCAGCTTGCTCTGCTCTGCTCAGCTGGGAGGCGGGAAACAGCAAGGTTCCCTTCTTTTAATTTTAATACCACTAAGGAATGTCTCTGCAGCATCAGGATTTAAAAACCTTTTCATCTGGCCTTCAAAAAGAATGCAAAATGTAGCTGGATATTTAATATGATATTTCAGGTTAATTTGCTTTGCCAAACTTCTCGCCTTGGTAAATTGCCTTCTTCTGTCAGCCATTTCTTTCGTATAATCAGGAAAGAGCATAATCTTCTCATTTGCTGGTCCCCACCGAAGCTCACTTGGTTCTCTTGCCACACGCATAAGATAATTTTTTGTAGAGACTCGTGAAAATTGAACAATAACAGTCCCAAAAGTCCCTTTAGTGCCACCTATTGAACCAGGAACATGATATGCATGCTCAATATCAAGTAGAAAATCAGATGGTAAAACCAATAGTTCTTGCAAAAGTTTATCCATAAATTCAGCCAAACCCATATCACTAGCCACATCTTTAATACCAAGGATATGAAGATTCGCTCTACATCTAAAGGCCTCCAGTTGAGAAATTTGAACAGACAAAATATTATGAGAAGCTTCCATGCTGGTTTCATCAGCATTAACCTGATCTTTGAGGGCATTAATCTTCAATTCCATCTTTTGAAAAGAGATATTAATTAATTCCAGAGCCCCTTGAAGGGCAATAATTGAGTCCTGAATTGTTTCAAGCTTCTTTGACTGCACTGATAGCTGAGAAGACATAGTTTTTATCAAAGCAGGAAACTCCTCTTCATTAGGGATGCACGAAAGTCACTTACCTGGTCTCACAGCTTGCTTCGCGGTGGGGGGGAGGTGCTTCGCTGCTCCCCTCGAAGTTCAGGCCAGGGGGGGAGGCTTCCCTCCTTGCCCGGCCAAAATTCAGGCCAGGGGGGAGGCTTCCCACCTCGCCCAGCCAAAATTCAGGCCAGGGGAGAAGCGCCCCGTCTCCCTGGCCACGAACTTCAAAAGAAAAAAAAAAACGCCCCTGTGATAGGCTACGTAACGATTAACGTAGCCTATCACAGCTAGATCTGCAAAGTCAGCCATGATAGGCTACGTTAATCGTCACGTAGCCTATCACAGGTGACTTTGAAAAAAAAAAAGCGCGTATGCAAATGGCGGCCCCCATAGGGAGCCGCCATTCGCGTTCTTTATTTGGTCCCTGTAGTCTACGTAAAGATTTACATAGACTACGGCGAAAATAAGGGCAACGCTATTTGCGTTGTCCTTATTTTTGCCGTAGTCTACGTAAAGATTTACGTAGACTACAGCGACCAAATAAAGAACGTGAATGGCGGCTCCCTATGGGGGCCGCCATTAGCCGTACACGCTTTTTTTTTTTTTAAGTCACCCGTGATAGGCTACCTGACGATTAACGTAGCTTATCATGGCTGACTTTGCAAATCTAGCCGTGATAGGCTACGTTAATCATTACGTAGCCTATCACAGGGGTGTTGTTGTGTTTTTTTACTTTTCTTGTAATGGCAGCAGCGGCAGCCGGTCGAAAGACCGGCTGCCGCCCCCTCCCCTGACGAAGACCTGCTGAACCGCCGCCGGGACCCGTCGCCGGGAGGGAGATTCGTGAAAGGTAAGTCCCATCCCGGGGGGGGCGGAGAATTCCTCCCCGAACAACCTTCGGAGAACTGAATGCGTTGGCACTCGGCCCCCCGAAGTTTCGGGGAGAAATTCTCCCCCATCCCTACTCTTCATCTCCGGCATTTCTAGAAACCTTTGCTGGGGGAGTAATCGGGGGGTGGGTAGATAGCGTTCCCAAGCCTTTCTTTTTTTTCTTTGGTGCTGCCATCCTCTGCTTTCAAAAGCACAACAAGGCAAGCAAGTATGATTGCAGAAACAGAAAAACAAACACTTAAGCAGATTTAATTGCAAGTCCTCAGATATTGCTGGTAGTTTAAAATCAGAAATTCTATTTGGAGCTGTCTGTTCTTATGTCTCCTAATTGCTTAGGAGTTTCAAACAGTGTTCAATAGATGATATTCTGGCATCTAGCCTTAGATTGTAGCCCCTCTGTTTCTCCACAGAAGCAGCTGTTCTTCCAAGATTTCATCCGGATGGCACTGTAAGCTTCCCCTTTTAATTCCAGGGGAAGATAAAAAGGTTTCTCAACCTTTTCATAGCTGTTTGAGATAAGCAACCTGCAGAGCTCCGCAAGTCACTGCCAGGACATCATGGCTCCGACCAGGTGTTCTCACACCCTGCCGGTTTGAATGCTCCCCTGCTCAGGGATGTTTAATGGAGGAGATGAATTACATCCCATAGTTGACCCCACATGTCTCCCCTCATATCCACCACTGTAAATCAGCAATCTTGAAGCGCTGTTCTCCATATAAGGTACAGCAGCGCGATAACGTGGCATTGCATAATTGTACAATTGCATGATTACAGGATTGTGAATCAGCAGTGTTGAAGCCCAGGGATGAGTTACTGCTCCAGCACATTGTTTATTTATTGTATGGCACATTTACATCACATTACAATGAAAACATTGTGCTCCAGCACAAACCAATTCTGACTATACTGCTAATATGACATTGCACAACTGCACGATTACAAGGCTGTGAAGTAGCAATGTTGTAGGGCAAAGGAAAACAACAACAATAACAACAAAAGGGAAGGCCAGCAGTCAAATATTGCTACTGCATAACAGTGCTAGGTGGGAAGAGAAGCCAGTGGAAATAGTGATACTTGTCATGGGATAAAGACTGCACTGGCCTTTCATCCCATGTCGCAAAAGAGGGTGCTTGGGCATGATGACTCAACTGGCTGGAGACAACATTCCTACATGGTCCTTCTTGCTAACTCCATTCCGTTAACAACTATGACCTTACAGGTTAATGACTGTCTTAACGACCCAAGGCTGGAATGCAACAACGGGAGCATAGTGAAGCAAGTTGACCATTTATCTTACCAGGTATCACACTTGCTAACCAGCACATTCATGTGTTCCTCAGTCTTTACCCCCACCTTTGACTTTGGGGAATGCATTTGAGGAAGTCCAGTAGAAACTGAAGTGCTTCATGTGGTGTGACGGGATTGCCCTCAACCCCATTCCTGTGCCTTCCTCCCACCTCTGCTGAAACTGGGGATGAAAAAAGAACTGGCTTTTTGGCTGGGTCTGAAAATGGGGTGAGAACTGTTCACTCAAAAGACAGCTAATTCCTATCACCTAGAAGTTCTGTTGGGTCTTTTCCAGCTCTGTCTCTTCTTTCCACGATGAATTAAACCTAACACATTTTCCTTGATGTTCCTTATCTTTCTGCTTAGTCCCTGCCTCATTCCAGGTGCGTGGAGAGCTGTCGCCCTGGATTTGTCAAGGTGGTTCAGGAAAGAAAGCCGGCTTGCTGCTATGACTGTGCTCTCTGCCCAGAATTGACCATCTCCACTCAGGAAGGTGGGTGACTCTGGAGGAAAATGCAGCCCCTGGGGAGGAAGGCAAAGATCCTCCAGACATTTTCTGTGACCTTTTTCTTTGGGGAATTCTAAACGTGGATTCTTTATTGTTTTCCATGAAGATGGTTTTTGTTTTAAACTGCTTTTGTGGCATTCTGCAATGCTTGCTCCTCCTTGTCTGTTTCAAGGGACTCTAGGCAGATTGTGCCCTGCATGAAATTAATGAGTGCTGCCCATCATACGGGAGGAATATCTTTGATGAAATGTAAAAGAACAGAGATTGCCAAGGATGTAAGGGACATGTTACTCTTGTTCTTTCCAGATACAAACCATTGCACCAAGTGTCCACATGATCATCATTCAAACAAGGACTGAGATCAATGCATCTCCAAGATTATAACTTTCCTGTCCTATGAAGAAACTTTGGACTTCCTTTGCCCTGTTCCTGTCCTTAGTCACAGGATTTGTCTTAGGAATCTTCATTAAATTCCATGCAACTCCAATAGTCAAAGCCAACAACTGGGACCTCTCCTACATTCTCCTCGTCTCCCTCCTGCTTTCCTTCTTGTCCTCCTTACTGTTTGTTGGCTGGCACCAAGGAAAGTGACCTGCCTCCTCCGACAAACAGCCTTCAGCATCATCTTCTCAGCTGCCGTCTCTTCTCTCTTGGCCAAAACAATCACTGTGGTACTGGCCTTCTTGGCCACAAAGCCAGGGAACAGGGTGAGGAATTTTCTGGGGAAGAGTTTAGCCAACTGTGTTGTCATTTCCTGTTCCTGTTTATACTGGCCCTGGCTAGATGGGCTTCCTGGCTGCCATCTGCTTCATGGTGGCTTTCCTAGCCAGGAAGTTACCCAGGGCCTTCAATGAAGCCAGGCTGATCACCTTCAGCATGCTGGTCTTCTGCAGCATTTGGGTGTCCTTTGTGCCCACCTACCTGAGCACAAAGGGGAAATATATGTTAGCCATGCAGGTCTTCTCCATCTTGGCCTCCAGTGTTGGGCTGCTGGGCTGCATCTTTCTTCCCAAGTGCTACATTATTATTTTGCGGCCTCACCTGAATACAAAAGACCATCTCATGATGAAAAGCCAATAATAAATCCATTTCATATTTTTACCCAACTCCCTGATATTGTACTCTTCTTTATGCAGCAGTCCGCACTTGGAGAAATAGGCTTCTTTTCCAACTGGAAAAGCAACAGAGAAATCATGTTTTGCCCTTTTAATGTTCCTTGCAATGGCATTGGTTTTAACCTATTACTTTGGGTTTTAGCCTTGTGATACATTCCATGGGGTTTTCTTGGCAAGAATACTGGAGTGGGTTGCCATTTCCTTCTCCAGTGGACCACATTTTGTCAGAACTCTCTGCCATGACCTGTCCGTCTTGGCTGGCCCTGCATGGCATAGCTTATGGTTTCATTGAGTTACGCAAGCCCCTTCGCCACAACAATGCAGTGATCCATGAAGAGGCTTGGGTTTAAATGCTCCCTGTTTTTAAATTTGTTGAACTTTTAGCAATGTAAAATGCAGGGGGAGGGGGACTTTTCAGCACTGAAAATTTGTATAAAAAGTTTTGTAGAAATAACTACCAAGAACAAACAAACAAATAAACGAACTTTCGAAACTAGGCCTGTTGGCATAGCTTCTAGACATTTGATAGGGAAGTGTCATGCGCTATTGAGAGAAAAGGTGATTTGGGCTTCCTCAAAGAGGGGACAATGAGACAATGCTGAAGATACCTTCCCTGGACCTGGGAGATCTCAACAATGTTATGCTGGCATAGTGGGATTGTGCAAGACCATTGCACTCTGAGGAGTTATTGGCACACAGATGTCTCCTGCCACTTTCTCAAGGCTGTTGTGACTGCATGTTTCCATTCTATAAAAATGCAGGATGTATGATGTCATGGGGCCATGTCCAGGCTGGGAGCAATCAAGGAGATAGGAGATGATTCTGAATATCCAGAAAGAAGCATTACCTATTAACAAAACAGTGGTGGCAAACGTTCCTTTCTTGGACAAAGTCCTGGGGTGGGTGGCTTCCAGCATGCTCCAGGTGTTTTTGGATGAGACCGATTATCTGGATCCAATTGAGGCAGGGTTCTGGCTGGGGTTTGGTATGGGAGAAGTCTTGGTCACCCTCTATGAAGACTAATGTAAGGACAGAGCCTGGGTGGGTGATGGTTACCTTGTTCATCGTCTTTGATCTCTCAAGGGCTTTTGATTCCATCAACCAAGGTATCCTCCAGGGGTGATTTTCTGACATTGCCATTGGAGGTCCTGCATTGCAGTGGTTTTCTTCCTACTTGGATGGTCAGCTCCAGAAAATAGTGCTCAGGGGATATTGCTCAGTGCTGTGGATTCTCCTGTATGGAGATCCACAAGGGGAGGTCTGGTCCACATACTATTTAACAGCTTCATGGAACCAAAGAGTGGAGTCGTCAGGAGTTTGGGAGTGTGTCATCAGTGGCATGGATGACACACAGCTGTACTTCTCCTTTTTGTCATCATCAAGTGAAGCTCTGGATGTGGTAACCAACGGTGGCTGGGAGAATAGCCTGGATGACAGCTCACCTGAAGCACACAAGCTCAACCAGACAAGACTGAGATGCTCTTAGTGGGTGGTTCTTCTAACCGGATGGTTGGTGCTCAACCTGTTCTCGATGGGGTTCCAGTCCCCCTGAAGGAGCAGGGTTGTGGCTTGGGACGATTCTACAGCCCTCTTTGACTTTGGAGGCTCAGTGGCATGGAAAGCCTTTCATAAGCGTAGGCTGATGGACCAGCTATGCCCCTGTCTGGACAGGGATAACCTGGCTTCAGTACTCCAGTCTCTTGTAATCTCCAACTTAGATTGCTGCAGTGTGCTCCAGCTGGGCCTGCCCTTGAAGACGGTTCATATTCCCCAATTTGCCACTTGTGGAATAAGGGGTATCCTGGTTGAGAGCTGGGACCAGTCAGTTGCCTTGTTCATCCCTCTTATCTGATCAGTTCCTTTTCCTGTTCCCTCCCCTCCCTCTTCCTTTTTCCTCCTCCTTTTCTCCTCTGGCTTTCCAATGAGTGCCATGTTGTCTTTCTGGAAAGGAAGCAAATGACCGTTTCTCAAGCCTTCCCTTACTTATACTCACACATGCAGGTGGAGGGGTGATTGTAGTTCAACAGTGTTAGACAGTCTTCTCTGACAAGGTGTCCAAAAGCACAAAATAAAGTAAGTTGATTGGAGCTACTCCTAAACTGGCTCTAGCATACCTTTCTTGTGTCCAGTAATAAAGACTGTGTTGCCACACTTGCTTTGTATAAGGCAGCTCTGCTGTAAGCCACACCAGACTTTCCAGCAGTGGGAAGAAGAGAGCTGCAGTGGAGTCAATATAATATAAGTATTGCTCTGTGTTGAAAATATATTTATTCAAATATTTGCAGCAGTTACTTATGCTGGCTTCATGATTACATGTACTTATTTCCATTGAGATGTAACCCAATATATCCAAATTTTCAATTTTGTTTTTCAATATCTTGATTACAGTATATATGAGATAAGAGTAATCTTTTTATAGATAACTTTGGATCATGCATAAGAAACGTTTCATGTAGAAGTAAGTGTGAAACTGTATATACGTTAATAAGTGCTGTCTGGAGGGATCTTATTGACTGATGTATATAATACAAAGTGAGTGTTTGTACCATGTGTTCAGTGCCCGGAACAGATTAGGGATTCGGCTGGTGTACTGCCCACCCCGCTGCCCATCAGAAACCCTGCCTGAGCTGACGGAGGTGGTCCCGAACTTGGTGTTGTGGACCAGAAGGATGATGGTCCTGGGGGATCTCAACTTCTATGCCAAGGCCATGGTATCTGGGGCGGCTCAGGACTTCATGGCCACCATGACAACCATGGGACTGTCCCAACATGTTATCAGCCCAACGTATGTAAAAGGACACATGCTAGAACTGGTTTTCTCAACTGGGTGGGAGGATGGTGATCTGAAAGTGGAGGAATTAACATCTGTTCCCTTGTCATGGTCAGATCACTTCCTGCTGAGGTTTAGACTCTTGGCAGCCTTTCCCCTCTGTAAGAGTGGAGGACCTATTAAAATGGTCCACCCCTAAAGGCTGATGGATTCTGATGGATTCTAGAGGGCCCTGGAGGATTTTCCTGCTACTTGTGTGCTTGACCCTTGCCCTTCATGGCTTATTGCATCAAACAAGGAGGGGATGTCTGGCTAGGTCCAGCAGGTTGTAAATTCCTCCTTGATAGAGGGAGTGGTGCTGGCCTCTTGAAAAGAGGTAGTAATCAGACCACTCCTGAAAAGCCGGGCCTGGACCTGGAGGATGTTAACAATTACAGTCCAGTGGCCAACATCCCCTTCCTGGGCACGTTGCTTGAACGGGTGGCTGCAGGACAGCTCCAGGTACTCTTCAATGAAGCAGATTATCTAGATCTATTTCAGGCTTGGTTTTGGAATGGAATCTGCCTGGGTCGCCCTACGGAATGACCTCTGCCTAGGGATGTCAGAGATTTCCACCACGGATCCCAGGGAGGCCGAATTCCAGTGAATTTGGCCCTGTGGAATCTGTGGCAGAATGAAGCAACCCCCCCTGCCACGCCGCAAAATGGGCCCGGAACGGAGCCTACCTTGTGTCGGCTGTCCGGTGCTACGTGAAAGGTGGCTGCATCTGCGGCCGCCATTCGCATTTCATCGAATGGCTGTGATAGGCTACGTAGGTATTTACATAGCCTATCAAGGCTAATGCAGGGATGCCATTTGCATCTCTGAGGAGGCTGTGAATGTGATAGGCTACGTAAATATATATGTAGCCTATCACGGCAATAGGATGTTAAGGAGCCACACTGTGTATCTCTTTAACATCTACATTAAAAGCTGGGGGAGGTTATACGGAGGGCTGGGCTGAGATGCCATCAATATGCAGATGACACCCAGCTCGGCCTCTCATCAAACCCAGGTCAGGCCGTGGCTGTCCTGACTCAGTGCCTGGGCATAGTAACAGACTGGTTGAGGGCCAATAAACTGAAACTCAATACAGACAAGACAGAGGTACAGTTAGTGGGTGGTTCGTCTGCCTGGCTAGGTGATGTTCAACCTGTTCTGCAGGGGGTTGCACTCCCACTGAAGGGTCATGTTCGCAGCTTGGGGGGGCTGTTGGATGCAGAATGGTCACTTGAGGCTAGGGGTGGACGAAAGTCACTTACCTGTCCTCGAAGCTTTTCGCGGAGGGGGGGAGGCGCTTCGTTGCTCCCCCCACGAAGTTCAGGCTTCCTGCCTCGCCCGGCCGAAATTCAGGCCGGGGAGGAGGCGCCTCGCCTCGCCCGGCCGCGAACTAAACAGTTAAAAAAAAAAAACATGCCCGTGATAGGCTACGTGACGATTAACGTAGCCTATCATGGCTAGATCTGCAAAGTCAGCCGTGATAGGCTACGTAAATCGTCACGTAGCCTATCACGGGTGACTTTAAAAAAAGCGCGTACGCAAATGGCGGCCCCCATAGGGAGCCGCCATTCGCGTTCCTTATTTGGTCGCTGTAGTCTACGTAAATCTTTACGTAGACTACGGCGAAAATAAGGGCAACGCAAATAGCGTTGCCCTTATTTTCGCCGTAGTCTACGTAAAGATTTACGTAGACTACAGCGACCAAATAAGGAACGCGAATGGCGGCTCCCTATGGGGGCCGCCATTATCTGTACGTGGTTTTTTTTTTTTTTAAGTCACCCGTGATAGGCTACGTGACGATTTACGTAGCCTATCACGGCTGACTTTGCAGATCTAGCCGTGATAGGCTATGTTAATTGTCACGTACCCTATCACGGGGGTGTTTTTTTTCTTTGCTTTTATTGGAATGGCGGCGGCGGCAGCCGGTCGAAAGATCGGCTGCCGCCCCTGACGAAGACCCGACGAACCGCCGGCCGGACCCACCGCTGGGAGGGACATTCTGCAAAGGTAAGTCCCGTCCCCAGCGGGGTGCGGGGTGCGGGGGGGTGCGGAGAATTTCTCTCCGAAACTTGTTCGGGGGGCCGAACACGTTGGCGCTTGGCCCCCCGAAGTTTCGGGGAGAAATTCTCCGCCATCCCTACTTGAGGCACAGTTCAACTCAGTGGCCTGGAGCACTTTTTATCATCTTAGGCCAGTATACCAACTACACCCTTAACTGGACAGAGAGAGCCTAGCTACAGCTATCCATGCTCTGATAACCCCTCATCTGGATTACTCCAATGAGTTATACGTGGGGCTGCCTTTGAAAACGGTCTGGAAACTTCAGCTAGTCTGAAATAGGGCAGCAAGATTGTTAACAGGGACTGGCCAATGAGCTCATATTATGCCAGTACTTTTCCAGCTGCACTGGCTGCCAGACCATTTCTGGACCCAATTCAAAGTGCTTGTATTAACATTCAAAGCCCTTAACGGCTTGGGGCCAGGCTATCTGAAGGATCGCCTCCTCCCATGTGTGCCTGCCCAGACCTTCAGATCATCCTCAGCAGCCCTTCTCCATGAGACCCTGCCAAAGGACATGAGGCAGGTGGTTACTAGGGAGAGGGCCTTTTCTCCTGTGGCACCCTGGTTGTGGAATGAGCACCCTAGTGAGGTTCGCCTGCCACCTATTCTGTATTCCTTCTGGCACCAGGTGCAGACCTTTTCATTGTCCTAGTATTTTAGCATTTTTGTCGCCTTTTAGCTTTGGAGTTTTCAATCTGCATTTTAAATCTCTGCATTGCTGCTAGATTTCTTCTGCTTTTACTCCATTTGTATTGTTATATTGTAGTTCTAATGCGTTTAGATTTTATATTGTTTTACCCAGCATTTTTTGGTTTTAATTTTTGTGAACTGCCCAGAGAGCTCCGGCTATTGGGTGGTATAGAAATGACATCAATCAATCAATCAATCAATCAATTTATTGTCTAGCAAGTCAGAATAGGATTGAAGCCTTTATTTGGAATGCTCACCATACATTATGAATTGCAAGAGGGGTTCCAATGATCCCCCCAGTTGTACAACAGCATGAATGGACTAAAGCAAGGCTAGGGAGCTAATTTCCGGTGGGGGCCTTGACAACTTCCCACCCACCTATGTACACTCTGAATAGCATCGGGGAGGGGAAATAGCCCTGATGTAATTTGGTTCACAGTTCATGCTCTGAGAGGATCCACAAGGTACATTGGCCGGAACCCAGCTTCAGAGTGTCCAGTGCTTCTGCCTAGAGGAGAAAATGACAAGAGTAGGGATGTACGAAAGTCACGTACCTTTTCTCAGCTTGAATTCGTGGGGGGGTGAGGCGCTGCATCGCTCCCCCCGGAATCCTCCCAGGGCCGTCTGCAGCCGGACTTCCGGCTGCGGATGGGCTACTGCACATGCAAATGGCGGCCGCTGTAGCGGCTTCCATTTGCATCCTGCGAAGCTGCCATGATAGGCAAAAAAACAAAAAAAAACAGCATACGCAAATGGCGGTGGCTACAGCAGCCACTATTTGCATTCCCTTTTTTTCGCTGTTTTAGCCTACGTAAATATTTATGTAAGCTATTACAGCGAAAAAAAGGGGAACGCAAATAGCGTAGTGGGTCATACGGCTATGATGAAGAAGCACAGGGAGGCCGCCATTCACAAGTCAGTGCGGACGGCAGCAGGTAAGTGCTCCGTTTAGCGCCTTTTGTGTGGGGGGGCTTCGTTTGGCCACGGATTTCGGGAGGCTGAATGCACTGGCATTTGGCCTCACCAAGATCCGTGGCGGAATACTCTGACATCCCCAGGCAAGAGGTGAAACCATATCACTGTATGGTTTTATGCACAAAGTTCCCCAGAAGGGCATGCATGCCAGGCCAGCTCCGTTGAACTGTGACACACATTTTTCCTGAAGGGGATTTGCGGAAAATCTACACCTGAAGGACTTCACAGGCTGAATCCTGTGGTCAGCTGTTCTCCTTGTCTTTGCAGTGGAAGAGGGCCAAAGCATGGCTCAAATTTTGACACGCTGCAAGCCTGTTCCGATGTATTTCTGGCCAGGGCCATTCCGACGCAAAAGGGCGATACTAAAGGCTTGTTCCCCCCTGCAGACTGACACATACACATTGATATATTTACTTAAAAAATAAATGTATACGAGTTTGAATTTGGTTGTTTTTAACGTCCTCTATATTGCTTTGAGGCCTTTTGATATGGAGCAGTATATACACAATTTCATTTCCCCCCCCAAAAAAAGGTGTTATTCAAACCAATTAGAATATTTTAACTTGACACACATACGGTGTAACTAAGGTTGCTTAATTTCTTGGCATGAGCCTATTCCAAGCAGGGTCAGCCCTGGTTAGTACTTGGATGGGAGACCGCCTGGGAATCAGGCTTCCTGCACTGAGCAGGGGGTTGGACTCGATGGTCTCGTAGGCCCCTTCCGACCCTATGATTCTATGATTCTATGACTACGAGTCAGAGCATTGATTCAGCTCGCCCAGGACTGCTGACACTGCCTGGCAGCAGCTTCCAGGTTTTCAGGCTGGAGTTCTTCCTGCCTTACCTGGAGATGCTGGGGATGAAACCTGGGACCTTCCTTCTGCATGCACATAGTGTGCTCTACCATTTTGAGGAAGTCTGGATGGAGTTCATTTTTCCCTCCCAGACCAAATTATATCTATAATTCCAAGTTGGGGATTAGTTGGTCATCCCTTTTTGACTCCCTCCCCATTGACCGATTCTCATGAAAGACACTTCATTGGAAAACTCTTGACAGGCAGATTCCACCAATAATAATGGTTTCCACTATAATTCTAAGTTGTGAGTCCATTCTTCATAAACTTTTTTTTTTTTTTAGAATTAAGCTGTCCCCTATATCCATGTACTGTAAAGTTTTATTTTTAATATAAAAACGTCAAGTACAATTAAACAAATATAACTAACTGCACATTGGAGCAAAATCAAATATGATCACACCAAAGTGTTTATCCACCTGTATAAACAGAGGTGCAGGCCAAAGTGCCATGACAAGCCAGTAATATAAGGCCTGTAAACAAATCATGAAGGAATTTAGAGAGACTGAAGAATCTTTTGTGTCGGAGATGTTTGCTGTTCACTGAAATCTTGCTAAGTGGATTCTTGCAGCTATGAACATAACTCACCATCACCACTAGATCTCTGGGGATCCATTCTTTCCGATCACCCAGGAGTATAATTGTTGGGGTTAATTGTAGTCATCATAGCCTGCAATTTCTCAACTGCCTTGTGTTATCTTCCTCCAACATTCCTTAGCTAGATTACAAGACCACCAATCTGGGGAAAATTCTGCCTCCAGCACAGATCTGTTACTAGTGGAAATATCCTAGACATTCTGGCCTGTATAATACCACATGACTATCATTTTCGGAAGGTTTTCTTTAGTAAAGGTTTTCTTTAGTCACATCAAATACATGCCTACGAATATTTGAACACACCTTCTTCCATTGTTCCTCTGAAATTGTTATGTTAAACTCTCTTTACAACCTTTGTCTAATTGCCTCTGTTCCAGTATATGTTTATATACCCACAGAGAGAGAGAGAGAGAGAGAGAGAGAGAGAGAGAGAGAGAGAAATTAAAGGGGCCGGGGAGTACTCCTTTAGTTAAGGTGACAAACATAACCCAAACAGGAGCCTCAGGCCTAGCCAAAGCTCCTGCCCACAGCTCCACCACGCCACTCTGCGAGGGCTGCTTCTTAATGCAGCCAGGTTTCGAGCTGCCTCCAAAAGCACTCTTGTGAAAGTCCGTGTCCTAAATGGAGAAGCCTTTTGCTTCCGAGGATTAACCAGCCCACCTGTGGCAAGCTCCTTTGCCCCAGGCTCTAAAGCACATGTTTGCACATGCACTTAGCTCACAGCATATATAGAGCTAACCACCCTACACTTTCACTTAGCACACGCAGATTATAATCCGCCTAATAAGCAATGTTCCTTTGAATGAAAGTCTATTCTGAGTGAAAAAAGTAGGGATGTCAGAGAATTTCTCCAGTGCATTCGGCCCCCCAAAATTGGTGGAGAAACGGTCTGTCACCCCTCCCGCCCCCCCAGGATGGGACTTACCATGTCTGAATGTTCCTGGTGGTGACGGCTCTGGCGGCGGTTTGGCGGCAGTGCGGCGGCGGTGCAGCAGCGGCGGCGGCTGGTCTTCCGAACAGTTGCCGCCACCGCCATTTCCAAGTTAAAAAAAAACAAAAACGTGATTGGCTACATAAAGATTTACGTAGCCTACCATGGCTAGATTTTTAAAAAACACCATGATAGGCTACATTAATGTTTACGTAGCCTATCACGGCTGAGAGAAAAAAAGAAAAAACTACACCGCGCGTACACAAATGTACACCGCCATTTGTGTTCCTTATTTTGGCACATGTAGTCTACATAAACATTTACGTAGACTACGGCAAAAATAAGGGGAACGCAAATAGCGTTTTGTTTTGTTTTCCCACTCAGCCATGATAGGCTACGTAAACATTTACATAACCTATCACAGCTGACTGCAGGGACGCAAACGGCGGTGGCTATGGCCGCTGCCATTTGCGTCCCGGCAGGACAGGATTCGCGGTGCCTCCCCCCCCGGCCAGATGGAGATGGGGTGCCTCCCCCCCCCGGCCAGAATTTCAGGGGGAGGGATGGAGCGTCTCCCCCCCACCGCAAATCAACTTTTGGGTTCAGGTAAGTGACTTTCGTACATCCCTAGTGAAAGGCAGAGAATACTTCTGCATCGCTTTTTCAGGAGGACCCATGCAGGGACATGGGAGAGATGTGTAAACATGGAGGAATCCTCTTGATGTTTTTAACCAGGGTCGCATTCCACCTTATCGCTGCTTCTCAGGGAAGGTGTTGGGGGGATGGCACCTCGTCTGCTGACCTTCCGCTCATTCTGTGCTCGTACGTGCCATGGTGCTTTGCCAGAGATTACTCCAACATGCTCAAAACATCCTTTTGTGAGCCAGAATATCAGAGGATGTTTACACATTTGTGTCCAGCTAGACAGCCATGATAGGCTAAGTAAGAATTTATGTAGCCTATCACGTCTAATGTAAAAAAAAGAACAAACACGCAGAGTACGCAAATGGCGGCGGCTACGGTGGCCGCCATTTGAGTGGCCTATTTTTCGCTGACTTATCTTACATCAGTATTCTGCAGGGGGGTGGGGGCAGTAGGCCATTCGGCCATGGATTCCGGGGGGCCGGATTCTTTAGACTCATTGGACTCCGTGGCGGAATTCTCCGTCATCCCTATTCAAATCTGTTTTATTTCCTCCAGAGTAAGCCTCTCTTTGGATCAGGACCATGATGCTCCTGTATGCAGGTTTATCCACACTTTTTTGTCCTGAAGACATTTTTTTTTTCAGTTTTAGGGGAGACTTTTCCCCCCTTTATTTAAATACACCTCCCAGCAGTGAGTGTTGAATTTCAGGACCAAAATGGAAGGTTGGGAAGCTTGACCCTCCCCTCCCCAGAGCGCCATCATCCTGATCCAAATTGGGACTATGCATGCTTACTTGAGAATACATAAACCATAGCTGACCTATGCATGATTACTTTCTCAGAAGTAAAGCTAAGGATGTCGGAGAATTCCACCACAACCCCAATGAGGCCGAATTCTAAAGAATCTGGCCTTCAGAGTCCGTGGAGGAATGGCACAACTCATCTCCGCAACCCTCCAGAATCCTCCTCCGCCAGATCCTCCTCGCAGCAATCACATGGAGCTGCCGGCCAGCTCTGTAGCGCCAGCAATAAGGCCGCCATTGCCATGTCATATTGCTGGCTGAAGGGCTCACTCTGGATGCAAATGGTATCCAGGGATGTACAAAAGTCACTTACCTTTTTGAAGGGTGACATTCGTGGTGGGGGGGAGGGGCTCCGTCCCTCCTCCCAAAATTCTCTCTGGCTGGAAACGCTACATGGAGATTTTGCGGAGCCATATCCAGGGATGTACAAAAGTCACTTACCTTTTCGAAGGGTGACATTCGTGGTGGGGGGGAGGGGCTCTGTCCCTCCTCCCAAAATTATCTCTGGCTGGAAACGCTACATGGAGATTTTGCGGAGCCACCAGCCAGGGCCGCCCGCAGCCAGACCTCTGGCCTCTGGGCAGCCTGCAGGGACACAAATGGCGGCTGCCGTAGCCACCACCATTTGTGTCCCTGTATTTTGCCGTGATAGGCTACGTAAATATTTACGTAGCCTATCATGGCAAAAAAAAAACAGCGGATGCAAATGGTGGCAGCTATGGCGGCCACCATTTGCATTCCCTTTTTTTTTGCTGTTTTAAGTCAGACTCAGAATCCAGTTGCGACTTTCATTTGAAATCCAGAAACAACTCGAGAATGTTCCTTGTCATTATAATTGAGTGCATGTCTCAAGTCCCAGTTCCTTAGATGATGACTGGAGCACTTAGGTTGGTGAAGGCTGCATTCATCACTCTTTCCTGCCCCGTCTTTCTGTGCCATTTCTATCTGAAAAGCAACAACGTCCAGTCCCAAACAGGAGAGGCCATTTAGAAAGCCAAGAGCAGTGCCTGTGCTCATAGGGATGCCATGGGGACGGACTCCCTTCTCTCTCTCTCTCCCCCCCCACCAACTATTCCTTCAGAAAGCTGGAAGGGGGAGAGGCTGATGTCCCATGGGTGGAAAACAGGAAGCATGCAAATAAGTTAGAGAGGAAGCAATATAGCTCAGTGGGCAGAGCGACTTCATGATGATCGCCTACTGATGGCCACAGGTCAAGTCGCAGACACTGAAGAGACCAGAGGGGAGGCCACCATAGTCTGAATCCTCAGTGGTGCCACACAGGAATTTCTGCAAGGTGTGTATTCTTGAATCGATCAGAAACAGTGACCACGGTGGACTCAAATGTAGTTTATATTTAACTGGAAAAGAACAATAATTCATTCCACTAACGATTTATAATATACTTCGTTATTTTGCATTATTCAATGGACCAGAAAACCACTGAATATTTATACTGTTTCGGAAGCGTTTCTGTTTCCTATAATATCAGTTTTCATAGTATCTCTCTCACAAACAACACACACACACATGTGTGTGTGTGTATGTGTGTGTGTAAATAATTAAAAACAGTGGCCTATATCGCTTATGAGGAAGACTATTTTTAGTCAAAACAGTAACACATTGGGGTTCCATTGATTAACACTGATCAGTTTGTTGGGATGTACATTCAGTGGAAATACTCATTCCTCTGTAATGTGGGGTGCATAATCAATTGTGCCTGATTATTAGTGTGTGTGTGTGTGTGTGTGTGTGTAAATCATTGCAAATTGACTTCTTTCAGACTGTATATTGTTCAAGTCCAGTTCTGTATTTGAACAATATTCAACCAGTCCTTGCACATTTTAGTCGAGCTGTAATTGGGGATACTCTCTTTTATGTTTGGGGGTGGGAAATGGCCAACGCAGTCAAATTGGACTTCCAAACAGGAGTTGGTCAAAAGGAAGCTGAAAGCCAAAGGCAAGGCAGTTGAAATATGTAAATATGTCCAGACCCCAAACTCTAAACTACAGTCACCGAAGCTCAGCTGGAGTCATGCAGCAGGACAGGAAAGGCAGCACCAAGTCCAAGATGTATCCAGGATGGATTATTGCCATGCGATCCAAGTGGGGCAGCCTTTGAGGTTGTGCAAAAGAGCAACACTGTCTCAGCTGGTGTGGGGAGCAGTGTGTCACCAACATGTAGCAGCTCTGCTGAAAGAGTTGCACTGGCTGCCTATAAACTACCAGGCCAAGGGGGAGGGGTTGGTGCCCATGTACAAAGGCCTAAACACTTTAGGACCAGGTCATCTGAGGGACTGCCTCATCCATCACACTTCTGCCTAGTTCCTGGAGTAGAGAACGCTTTTTGCTGGTCCTGCTAGGGATGTGCAAGTCCTCCTGTGTCTGGTCTGGGGGATGCACATGGTGGGGAAATCCAGCCCTCACGTGCTTCTGGATATCATCCAAACGTTCCCTTTAAAAATGGCAAGACACATAAATTGTGTAAGCAGTTTGCAAATCTTGGGCAAATTACAGACATAATTAGCATATTTTCTGCAAATTGCGCCCGTGAAGTGCTTAATTCTGTGAAAATAGTTTGGTTTATGCATAACTAAGCACTTTGCGACTGCAACGTGTGTAAAATATGCTATGTACTGCTGTAATTTGCCAAGATACCCGAAGGCTTACATAGCTTATGTATCTTACCATTTTTAAAAGGACAATTGTAAATGAAATCCACAAGCAGAACACAACCCGCCCGCTAGCACCGGAAGGGAAAGTCAGTCCGCCGTGGATTTTGGAGGTCAGATGTTTAGGAATCCAAACTCATTTCAATCCATTGAAATCCAGCATCCCCCAAGTTCTGCACATTCCCTGAATTCTTTGAGTGGCCACTCGGAAAGGGCCTTTAAAGGCCTTTGGCAATTGGGAGATATAGAAATGTAATAGATAAGTAAATATAATCAAACTGTGTAGTTGCCCCTAACCTCTGGCATAGTCTGCCACTGCAAATAAGTCATACACCAGCATACCATTGTGAGAGTTAGAAGCATGCTAAATACTTTCTTTTTCACCCAAGCGTTCTCTGCTTAATTTTGTTGATTGAGCATGTTCCGGGTGACACTTTTAGATATGTATCTGTGAAAATTGACAGTTGATCCACTAGGTCTAAAGTGTATTCATTATCTGCACACATGCGCGCACACACACACACGGAAAATGATTTACGGGCTTGAATCCAGGACAGTTATTTTCCCTCCCACTGGAAACAATTGAGGTGAAAATGTGATTAAAAAGGAGAGAAATGAGAGAAGATTAAAAAAGAAAAAGACACACAGAGAGGAAAAGCCCCCTGCTCCACCACCATTCAGGCCTGGCTGAAATGAACGATGAAGGAAGGGAGTATGACATGATCGTTCCTCCAACATGGATGACCCCCCGTCCTAAGGACCTGAGCTTGCTCTGTCCATTAAATATTTTGGCAGCATCATAGCCTGTCCTGTCTCTAGCACTCAAGGGCTCGTTATTCTGCCTCCTGAAGATGGCAGTCGTAACCACCAAGGATGCCATGAGCTGAACCTCCAGAGACCTTTACTGAGCTACCAAACAAGGGAGGGGCACAATAAACAGCAACAGCTTTTGCTTGGCCACATTTCCTTGCTACACAGAGCCCCCTGCCTGTCCAAGTAAACAAAGTGTGCCACAGAGTAGAAACTATCTGAGACAGCAGATGGCGGCTTCAAGAATAACTACATCTAATAAAATATCACCTTGATCCAAACACTTGCATCGGTGAGTT
Organism: Heloderma suspectum; assembly: GCF_057233095.1. Lineage (NCBI taxonomy): Eukaryota > Metazoa > Chordata > Lepidosauria > Squamata > Helodermatidae > Heloderma > Heloderma suspectum. The sequence continues at coordinate 398,929,088 of NC_139459.1, forward strand.
CTCCCAAACATGTTTTTCTCCAGCCGTGTACCTGTGCATGGAAGTGAGCAGATGTTGCAAAAGTGATCAGACTTCTTCCCCTTATAATTATTAAAACCATAGTGATTTCTTCTTCTTCTTGCCAAAACTCATGGGATTTTGCCCAACACCAAAAGAAAATCACTTCTGGCTCCACTGACATAAACATGAGATTGACCAGCGACATGAGGTGACGTTTTCCATGCAGGCATGAAGGAGCAGGCCCATAAATGCCTCCTGCTCCAGTGAGGGCTTGGAGGAGGTTTAGGGCAGGTGAGGAGGACAGCGGTGCTGTGAGAGTTGCTTGCCCCCCTCCCCTGAAGATGTGAGCCTTGGCTGGCAGGACTCCCATCTCTGTGAGGAAAGTCACTGCAGACTCAGTTTTGCAAGGGGGCCTTGGTTTCGTCTAACCTTTCTTAAAAGTGGTTGAGAGGAGCAAGGCGGACGCTGTGCCAGGCAGCCCAAGCATGATTCTGCTACTGCTGCTCCTTCTGCTGCCCCAGGCAACCTGTCGGAGGCTCAAGGCCAAATGCCCTTTGACCCTGGAAAGGGATGAGCGTGACTCACTGAATCATCACAGGCCAGGAGACCACTTCATTAGCGCGGTCGTCTCTGCAGCACACGCTCAGTTTCTGCCGTACACTTTCTACAGGCCTCCCTTGAACAAACTTGCTGCGTAAGTCATTCTGCTTCTGAGGGAGTTACTGCAGCCCCACCAGCTACTGCTTTCATGAGCTCCAACCATCCCTAACTACCGTTTGCTGCCCCCGTTATCTGAAATCTGTGAAATCGCTCTCCTATGTTGCCATCAGCAGGATGTCAGTGTTCAATGCACAGCCTGCTGGTTCATGTTGAAAAGTGTATTACAATATTATAGGACGATTTGAGCGAGGGCTTTGATGACTATTAGCCCAGTGCACAGGCTCCCATCCAGGAGTTGAAATGGAAGCAGGCCAGGCTCTTTCTGAACTTGAAAGTATGTTGTTCCGTAACTGCCTATTAAGAGTGCAAAGGTTAGTCTGGAAACCACATCCTATCAGGCACCTATGAGGCTGAAAGAACTGTGTAAGTTCCGCCAGGAGAAGGGAAAATGAAGGGGAGACATGACAACGGTCTTCACAGATCTGAAAGGGAGTCATGCAGAAGATGGAGCGGACTTGCTCCGGAGGGATGGCTGGAGCTTATAAAACCCAAGAACTTAGTGCAGTACAGAACTCTCTAAGCAGAAAATTCGAAGGAGGGACAGAGGAAATTCATAGAGGAAGAGATGCAAGAGTCTGAAACTCAAACAAGGTTATGACAGCTCTCTCTCTCTCTCCCTCTCTCTCATTTTCTGACACACACAGACAAACACAGACATAGACACAAACAGGAAATATATGTTTCATCATTTAACTTATGGGCTGGCTGTTCTGTTTTACCCCACTGCATCCAGACACCCACACCTTCGTTGAAGCAGCAAATCAAACCAGAGCAACCAGTCTCCTTAGAACAGCCCTCCACAACCAGGTGCCTTTCAGATGCTTCGCACGTCAAGTCCCATCAGCCCCAGGTAGCATGGCCAATGGTGATGAATGCTGGGAGCTGTAGTTCAAAACACCTCGAGGGCACCTGTTTGGGGAAGTCAGCCTTAGAGCAATGCCCCATCATTTAAACAACTTCCCCAACCCATTTTCCTGTCGTTCTTCCTCCTTCCATTTGAAGGGTTCCGCATGCCGAATTCCATCGTCAGATGGATCAGCTGCAGTAGCTTCATTTTAAAACGGATCATGGCCATTTAGCCAGGAATGGCTCAGATCAGGCATTATGGGGGCATTGGCATTTGTGCTTCCAGCTTTGGCTGGGGATCAGGGTTGGCATGTGGAACGTTCTGGTAATGTAATACAGATATGTACATAGTCACCGAAGGCAACAGCTGAAGCAACAACTGAATATTTATGTTTTATTGAAGAGACAATAACAATGCACCACGTCTACACTGTTTTCCAGGGAAGGATCCACAGAGTACTGGAAGATCCTGTCATTCTTCTTTGCCATTCAGGAGATCAACCGGACTCCCAACCTGTTACCGAACATCAGCCTGGGCTACAACATCTATGACAACTATCGCAATGCCAGAGTGACTTCAGATGTTTTTCTAGGCCTGCTCTCTCCTGGGCAGGCAAATGTTCCAAACTACGGCTGTGGAAGGGGGAAGCACCCACTGGCTGTTCTTGAAGGGGCTGAATCTGAAAACACCATCCAGATTTCAACCATGTTGGGTATCTATAAAATCCCACAGGTATGGTGAGGTGGCATTTTCAGGCTGAGTCTCATTCCACTTGCAGTTCCAACCAAAAGAATTGCAATGTCTCTCCAATGAGAGTTTCTCTTCCCCATGAAAATAGGTGATTTGGACCCACAATGGGGTGCAACGTGTTAAAGCCCCCACCATCACTCATACAGGCATCCCATTCTGTACCGATGGGTCCATGCTGTCTATATGTGAAAGACGAATCCCGCACTTAAGGGCAAGTCATGTGATTAACTGCACGTGAAGTTTTGTCCTCATTCGTATGCCTATGGCTCAGAAAGGAAAGGGGCCCTCAGGGACAACAGACAAGGGGGTAGGTAAAATATGTTCTGCCTCCCCTAAAAATTAACATGCTCCTTCTGCTGGGAAAGTACCATGAGCTGCTGGTACCTTGGTTCCATGATGGAGACTCAGGGGATCCTCCATTGTTAAGTTTCCCTAGTGTATCTTCCTTTTTCAGGGTTGTGTAATTCTGAAGCTTGAACATTTCATCCATCATAAAATTCAGACAACTTGTTCCATTGGAATTAGGTTTCGCACACATAACTACCAGTGAACAGGCATTATCTTACAAGAAGAATTAAGGTTTGGTACTGAAACAAAGCAAACCATCCATGTCTTCCTTTCTTTGCCAGGTCACTTATGCTTTTGTTTCTCCAGTTCTAAGTGATAAAACTCGGTTTCCTTTTTTCTACCGCATGGTCCCGAAAGAAGAGGCCCTGTACCCAGGGATTGTCAAAATTCTGCTGCACTTCCGATGGACGATGGTTGGTCTCTTTGCTGTGGAAACTGACAAGGGAGAGTGGTTCATGAGGACCTTGATGCCTGAGCTGACCAGGAATGGTGTTTGTGTGGTTTTTTCAGAAACCCTGTCAGTATTGAACTCAAAGTATGTGGAACTCAGTAATGGCTCATTCCGAAACTGGCCACAAGTCAATGTCTTTGTGTATTGTGCAGAGACTAGTTCCTTGTTAAAAGGAATATACCTTTTACAAGGTCTAATACAATCATGGATGAAACCCAGTGTGGGGAAAGTCTGGATCACAACAGCTATGTGGGACTTCGCCTTGGAGTTAGGGTATTCAACTTTATCTTTCCAACACATCTATGGAATTTTTTCCTTCTCGCTCCAGAAAAAGAAAAGTGCAGACTATAATCATTTTGCACACTTTTACTTTGCCATGAAGCAATATCTGGAGAAAGCATTTCATTGTTCCTATGCAAAGCATGCGTTGTCTGTGAAAGGCTGGAAAAGATGCACAGAAAATGAGAAACTGGAGGCCCTGCCCCAAGAGGACATTGAGCAAATCCATGCTCTCGACACCTACATCATTTACAACGCTGTCCAGGCTGTGGCCCAGGCCTTAGATGCTGCTTCTTCTTCCAGAAGGAAAAGGATGGTTTTGGAGGGTGGACACCGGCAGGATGTTCAAACGCTTCAGCCATGGCAGGTACTCCCTTTTCCATCACAGATATTGCTGCTGAACATTAGAGATGGCGGAGAATTTCTCCACAAATCTTCAGGAGGCCAAGTGCCGACGCATTCGGCCCCCCGAAAGTGTTGGGGAAATTCTCCGCTGGCCCCCCACCCCCCCCGGGATGGGACTTACCTTCGGCGAATGTCCCTCTCGGCGGAGGGTCCCAGCGGTGTTTCGGCGGCATTTCGGCAGGGGCAGGGGCGGCAGCTGGTCTCCCGACTGGCTGCCACCGCCGCCATTACAAAATAACAAAGTACAGTAAAAAACACACACGCACACACCCGTGATAGGCTACGTGACAATTTACTAAATTTCCAAAGTCAGCCGTGATAGGCAACGTAAATCGTCATGTAGCCTATCACGGGTGACTTTGGGGAAAAAAAAAAGTGCATACGCAAATGGCGGCGCCCATGGGCGCCACCATTTGTGTTCCTTATTTGGACAGGGGTAGTCTACGTAAAGATTTACGTAGACTACGGAGAAAATAAGGGAACGCTATTTGCGTTGCCCTTATTTTCGCCGTAGTCTACGTAAATCTTTACGTAGACTAGATGTGCCAAAATAAGGAACGCAAATGGCGGCGCCCATGGGGCGCCGCCACTTACGTACGCGTTTTTTTCTATTTCTTTCCATAGTCACCCATGATAGGCTACGTGATGATTTATGTAGCCTATCACGGCTGACTTTAGAAATCTAGCCATGATAGGCTACGCAAATCGTTACGTAGCCTATCACGGGTGTGTGTGTTTTGTTTTGTTTTTACTTTTTTTTTCGCGGCCGGGGAGATGGGGTGCTCCTCCCCGGCCTGAATTTCACTGGCGAGGGATGGGGCGCCTCCCCCTCTGGCCTGAATTTCGGCCAGGTGAGGCAGGGCACCTCCCCCCCTCGTCTGAACTTCGGGGGGAGAACCGAAGCGCCTCCCCCCCACCGCGAAGCAAGCTGCGGGACAAGGTAAATCCCTCTTGTCCATCCCTACTGAACATGGCAATTGACTTTACACCTGTGTAATCACTGCCTTGGATTTATAACATGAGAAATCGAGGTGGAATGTTGCATATTTATAGGTCCAATGAAGCTGTGAAACTCCCTGTGCTGCTCTGTCTTTTTACCCCTGACATGTGAATGTCCTTAGTGAACAAGAAGAGACAAAGCCAGACAATTGAGTCTGGAACCAGCCCTGAGCCATGGGAGAGTCAAGCATGGAAAGGGTAGGACTGAGATATCCAATGTGGCTTCTGTTTTCGTCAATGCTGGTATTTCCTCTGCCATTCTAGATTCACCATTTCCTGAGAAACGCCCAGTTTTACAATAATTCAATGGACGGTGTGTATTTGGATGAGCACGGGGACCTGGCAGCCAACTTTGACATCGTCAACACAGTGAAGCTTCCCAATGCGAGTATTGATGGGGTTACATTTGGGAGCATAGAAAGACAGGCAGCAGGCCTCAAAGTCACCATTGACCAGGATGCCATTGTGTGGCCCAAATGGCTCAACCAGGTGAAGAAAATCATTCCTTTCATTTCACTAAGTTTATTTATTGACTCTGAGCTCTATGGCATTTAACAGATATATTTAATGAAGTTAATACATGTAATCAGGAAATAGTATGCAGATGCTTCAGTTGCATGGGCTTAGGTTCAGCTGCCTGATCAAGTTCAGTCCTATGTTACATGATGTGCTCCTCTTAGAGCCATATAGGAACTTGCACATGCTCTAGCGAGACCTGCACACCCGCAGATAAGGAAGGTTGATCCACTGGCAAATAGTGCATCTCTGGCTAAGAAGGTGATTCCCACCCAAGGAGGTCCACACTCAGACCCTGCTTTAGAGGATATCTCCACAATGGCAGATTCACTGCAGTTTGCAAGGGTTCAAATGCCCAAGTTGATTTGGGGGAAGTTAGATGAGCAAATGGACTGGTTAACACTTAGAGCAACTGGGGATGCTCCAGCCTTCATCGAGTTATGCCTTCACGGGGAAAATAGCTGCCTTCTTTGTGAAGCTGAACTAGGGATGTATGAAACACTTATCTGGTTTCATCCAGGGACATCCGTGGTGGGGGGAGGCGCTCCGTCCCTCCCCCCTGAAATCCTCCCTGACCGGCTCCGCTTTGCTGCGCCTCCACAAAGCCACCGGCTGGGGCCGCCTGCAGCTGGACATCCGGCCGCTGGGCTGTGCAGGGATGCAAATGGCAGCCACTGTAGTCACCGCCATTTGCATCCCTGTCTTTTGCCATGATAGGCTATGTATGTATTCACGTAGCCTATCACGGCCATTCGAAGAAATGCCAATGGCAGCCGCATCTGCAGCCACCATTCCTGGAACACCGTACGGCTGACACAAGGTAGGCTCCATTCCGGGCCCATTTCGCGGTGTGGCGGGGGGGGGGGGTTGTTTCGTTTTGCCACTGATTCCACGGGGCCAAATTCTCTGGAATTCGGCCTCCCTGGGATCCATGGCGGAATTCTCTGTCATCCCTAAGCTGAACTCTGGGCCTAATGGGAGTGTTTGAGGCTGCAGGAAGGAGTCTTCCCAAGGCCTGAAGTATACACACATGAGCACACGCACACTCACTCACACACACACACAAAGAGGGAAAAACAGGGGCTGAAGGCTATAATTTGTACTAAGAACCTCCAAGGTGATTAGTTTGTTATACCTTTCCCTGAGCTGAAGCCCTTTCATGCAGACAGGAACTTTGATCCATCAGCAGCACATGAAGCAAGAAAAGCAGAGTATACACAACCTAAAAACCCGCTTTCATGGGTCAAACAGCACCAGAAGCCTCCATCCTTCGAGGTTGGGTGGGCTGAGTCCGGCCAGGAGAATGGAACATCATCATTGGCATCGGTGTTTCTCAGCTAATGAGAGAGGCTTCCTCCCCACCCCTTGCAATGCTCCCCTGCTCAGGATGTGTAATGGAAGAGATTAACTACACCCCATAGTTTACTCCACACCTCTGCTCTCATATCCGCCAATGTGAAGTAGCAATATTGAAGGCCACCATTTGCGTCCGCAGCAGCCCGTCCGTGGCTGGAAGTCCAGCTGTGGACGGCCCTGGCCGGCTGCTCCACGGAGCCACCACGGAGCAGAGCCGGCTGGGCAGGATTCCGGGGAGGAGGACCGGATTGCCTCCCCCCCCCCCCGTCGAGGATTCCGGGTGGAGGGACGGAGAAAAGGTAAGTGAGTTTCGTACATCCCTAGCTGTAGTACAAAATAATAATAAACAGGAAAGGTCAGCAGCCAAATACTGCTACTGCATTATACCACTAATTGGGAAGAGAAGCCAGTGTCTGAAGTGGATATGGCCAAAGGGGGTGAGGAGAAAGGAATGGGAAAAAGGGCCAGCCCCACCCCTTGACCAGGTCATAGCCAAGTCACAGACACAACCCTAGGCCTGTCCTGTATGCAGGATTTAGTTCTGGGGAATGGGGCACACTGCAGCATACCATGCAGGAGCTGTGTTGAAGGTGAGAACACCTAAAAGAACTCTGGAAAAATGCATCAAAATGCATTTGAGAGGGAAGCTGTGTTGTTGCTGTGGAGTGATGACAACGGCATGAGCCACAAATGGCCCTGATGTGCTCTGGCTCCACAGTAAGTCACCTGTGTCGACTGATTTCAGCTGCACCGCCCAGCCCCACAAGCCCCACCATGCGAGCCTGGACGGCTCAACATGTTCCCAGCAAGCAGTTTGGGGCTCCCGCCCCTTAGCAAGCTGGCAATGGGAGGTGGCAGTGACAACAAGAGGCTGCCGGCAGTGAGCATCAAGCACCTATTGCTGTGGGCAAACCTCCCTTCTTCCTGCTGGGGCACAAGCAAGGAAGGAGGGAGACTTGCATACAATTGCAAGCCCTGGACTTGCAGGGAAGTCTCTCCTCTCCCTGGAAAAGGGCGGCTCGCTACGGAGTCGAGTGCTTGTGCACTACGCAGTGCTCAGTGACCGGGGTAGGCAATGGTGGAAGCCCAGCGAGCGGGTTCTGGGAGGCTGAGCAGGAGGGGGAGTCAGTTGGACTCCACCCTCCTCTCGGATGCCCGTGACATCCCTAGTCCTTCATACTATCTCCACTCAGTTAACAAACATGACCTCACATGCTGATGACTGTTTTCACAACCTGTGTCAAGGCTGGCCTCCAACAACAGGAACATATTGCAGGTCGCTGACCAGGTACCTTACCAGATATCACTCCTACTATCCAGCACATTCATGTTTCCCTCAGTTCTCACCCCCACCTTTGAATTTTGGGAAATGCATTTGACGAAGTCCATTAGAAACTGAATGGCTGGATCTAGTCTTCCCTGATGGTTCTCAAGCCTGTTTCTCTGCCTTGATACCACCTTTGCTGAAGACGGAGATAAACACTCCTGGCTTATTAGGTGTGTCTTCAAAATGGAGCAAGAGGCGATCGCTCAGAAGAGACTGAATTCCTAACACATAGAAGTTCTTGTGAGTCCTTTCCCTCTCTGCCTCTCCCTTCCACAGATGAATTAACCTTAACGCATCTCCCTTGGTGTTGGTTATCTTTCTCCTTAGCCCCTGCCTCCTTCCAGGTGTGTGGAGAGCTGTCGCCCTGGATTCGCCAAAGTGGCTTGGGAAGGGCAGCCAGCGTGCTGCTATGACTGTGCTCCCTGTCCAGAAGGGACCATCTCCACCCAGGAAGGTGAGTGACTCTGGAGGAAAACGCGGCCCATGGGGAGGAGGGCGAAAGCCCTCCAGAGATTTTCTGTGACGTTTTTCTTAGGGCACTTCTAAACTCAGATACTTCATTGCAATATCCACAATTTATCTTACAAAGCGAGTCACCAAAAGTAAACTTTGAGGATGGACATGGGGAGGGCGGTGGGGGAGCGGGTGTTTCCAGCTGTTTTCTGAGAAGGGTTGGTTTTTTTTTAAAGACATCTCTAATCTCAGATCTTGCCCATAATTTACTTCACGAAGCGAGTCGCAAGCAATAATGTTGGAGGATGGACCCCTCCTTGGTGTTGTGCGGCTGAGGCAGGACACGGGTCAGGGATATGCTCCACCAGCCTCCATGGGCCTTCTGCTCTTTTCATCGCATGCACACCCTCCATGGTTAATACTGTGATGTTAACCTAGGGATGTGCGAAACCCACTTACCTTTTCGCAGAATTTTTTGTGGTGGTGGGGAGGCGCTCTGTCCCTCCCCCTGGAATCCTCGATGGGGGGAAGGTGATCTGGTCCTCCCCCCAGGAATCCTGCCCAGCTGGCTCCGCTCCACGGCAGCTCCGCGGAGCAGCCAGCCAGGGCCGTCCACACCCGGAGTTCCGCTGAGGACAGGCTGCTGCAGATGCAAATGGCGGCTGCCGTAGCAGCTGCCATTTTTGTCCAGCCAGGCTGCCGTGCAAGCCCCCCCCAAAAAACAGCATATGCAAATGGCGGCGGCTATGGCGGCCACCATTTCTGTTCCTTTTTTTCGCTGTAATAGCTTACATAAATATTTACGTAGGCTAAAACGGCAAAAAAAGAGATGCAAATAGCACCCACTACGCTATTTGTGTTCTCCTTTTTTTTCACTGTAATAAAACGGTGAAAAATAGGGAATGCAAATGGCGGCCACCATAGCTGCCGCCATTTGCATACGCCATTTTTTGTTTTTTGTTTTGCTTGGCTTGCCGTGATAGGCTACGTAAATACTTACGTAGCCTATCACGGCAAAGACCAGGATGCAAATGGCGGCTGTGGCAGCCGGTCGAAAGACCAGCCGCCACCGCCAGAGCCTATGCCGGAGCCGCTGCCATCTGGAACATCCGCCCCAGGTAAGCTTCGTCCCAGGGTGAATCTGCAGGGGGGGGGGCAGGCCTTTCCACCATAGATTTCTGGGGGCTGAATACCAGTGCATTCAGCCTCACTGAAATCCGTGGCAGAATTCTCCACCATCCCTATGTTAACCCTAGGGGTGGACGAAAGTCCCTTACCTGTCCTCGAAGGACGTTCGCAGTGGGGGGGAGGCGCTTCGCTGCTCCCCCCACGAAGTTCCGGCTGGGGGGGGAGGCTTCCCGCCTCGGCCCGGCCGCGAACACGAAAGTTTAAAAAAAAAAAAAAACACCCCCTGATAGGCTACGTGACGATTCACGTAGCCTATCATGGCTAGATCTGCAAAGTAAGCCGTGATAGGCTACGTCAATCATCACGTAGCCTATCACGGGTGACTTTAAAAAAAAAAAAGTGCGTACGCTAATGGCGGCCTCCATAGGGAGCCGCCATTCGCGTTCCTTATTTAGTCGCTGTAGTCTACGTAAATGTTTACGTAGACTATGGCGAAAATAAGGGCAACGCAAATAGCATTGCCCTTATTTTCGCCGTAGTCTACGTAAATCTTTACGTAGACTACAGCGACCAAATAAGGAACGGGAATGGCGGCTCCCTATGGGGGCCGCCATTATCCGTACACACTTTTTTTTTTTTTAAGTCACCCGTGATAGGCTACGTGACGATTGACGTAGCCTATCACGGCTGACTTTGCAAATCTAGCCATGATAGGCTACATTAATCATTACGTAGCCTATCAGGGGGCTTTTTTTTTTAATTGCAATGGCGGCAGCGGCAGCCGGTTGAAAGACTGGCTGCTGCTCCCACCCCACTCGAACACCCGCCGAACCGCCAGCTGGACCCGCCGCCGGGAGGGACATTTGGCGAAGGTAAGTCCCGTCCCAGGGGGAGTGCGGGGGGCAGGGGGGTTCGGAGGATTTCTCCCCAAAAATGTGTTCGGGGGGCCAAACACATTGGCGCTCGGCCCCCCGATGTTTCGGGGAGAAATTCTCCGCCAACCCTAGTTAACCCCACTTCTCAGAACAGTGACAAATGCCAGGGATGGAGAGCTTGCCAAGGTTTGGTTCCTTGTGGAAGGAGGTCAGCGGAGGCTTAGTGGCATTTCGCAATATGTAAATTTATTCACTGATAATCATAAAAACACCTCCCCCCCAAAAAAACACACACCAGAGATATACTGGATCAGATAAAAGGTTTGTTTAGTCCAGCATTCTGTTCCCACAGGGGCTGACAGTTCCCAGACAGAGGGGCCAATGGGAAGCACATATGGAGGACATGAGTGCAATAGCACCCTCCCATTCACGTTGCCCAGTAAGGGGTGCACAGAGGCATCATCATCATCATGGCGATCACTCGTGACTGAGTAAGATTGTCTCCCAAAGACAGGGTCTGTATAGATAACTCTTCAAAAGGATTAGACAGATTCATAGAAGATAGGTCAATCAACACATTAATCTCTAGCAATGGGTCTGCAGGTGGCTGTGAAGGCCGATTCAGGATCCACACAGCCCCCACGGTGAGGACATAGGTTTCCAGGTGGAAGGCGGTCACGGTGAGAGTTTGCTTGACATGCCTTCCGCTGAGCTTGTTTCTCCCTTTCGCTCTGTACTTGTGCGTCTTCGAAGTCCGTAGCGCCTTTAATATAGGCTGACCTCCAGTTGGAGAACTCATGGGTTAGAGCTTCCCAGTTCCCAATGCTTATGTTACATTTTCTTAGTTTAGCTTTAAGAACATCTTTAAATCTCTTTTGCTGTCCACTAATATTCCGTTTCCCATTCATAAGCTGGGAACAGAGTAACTGCTTTGGAAGACGATAATCAGGCATTTGAACAACATGGCCAGTCCAGCGAAGGTGGTGTTGGAGAATCATTGTTTCAACACTGGTGGTCTTTGCTTCTTCCAGTATGATCACATTAGTCTTCCCAAGTAATTTGCAGAATTTTTCGGAGGCAGCGTTGGTGGAATTTTTCGAGAAGTTGGGAGTGATGTTTATATATGGTCCAAGTTTCACAGGCGTACAGCAAGGTTGGTAGTACAATGGCTTTGTAAGCAAGCATTTTGGTCTCCCTGCGAATGTCCTGATCCTCGAACACTCTGCGCTTAATTCCGGAGAATGCTACAGTCACAGAGCTCAGGCGATGCTGAATTTCAGCATCAATGTTGGCTTTTGTGGAGAGATGGCTGCCAAGATAAGAAAAGTGATCAACATTTTCCAGCGTCACACCATGAAGCTGGATTGATGGCGCTACAGAGGGATTGGTTTGTGCTTGCTGGTAAAGCACTTTTTTTTTATGTTAAGCGAGAGGCCAAGGTTTTCATATGCTTCTGCGAAGATGTTTAGGATAGTTTGGAGATCTTCCTCTGAGTGTGTGCAGGTTATGTTATCATCAGCATATTGAAGTTCTATGACAGAGGTTGTTATTACCTTACTTTTTGCTTTCAGCCTACTGAGATTAAAGTTTTCCATCTGTTTGATATATGTTTTCTACACCTGTGAGAAGTTTCCCTTCAACAAGGTGTAGATTCATAGCGATGAAGATAGCGAATAAGGTCGGCACAATGACGCATCCCTGTTTAACGCCTGATCCCACTTTGAATGGATCACTTTGAGAGCCATTGTTATCCAAGATTGTTGCCGTCATGTCATCATGGAGGAGCCGCAAGATGTTCACAAATTTATTAGGGCATCCGATTTTCAGAAGAATGGTCCAAAAAACAGCACGGTTTACAGGGTCAAAAGCCTTAGTCAGATCAATAAACGTCATGTACCGGGATTGGTTTTGCTCCCTGCATTTTTCTTGGAGCTGTCATGCGGTGAAGATCATATCCAATGTCCCCCTGGAAGGGCGGAAGCCATTTTGGGATTCAGGGAGGATGTCTTCTGAGATAGGTAGAAGGCAGTTTGGGAGGATCCTTGCCAGGATTTTGCCTGCCGTAGCTACAAGGGAGATGCCTCGATAGTTTCCACAATCTGTTCTATCACCCTTTTTAAAGAAAGTGATAATTCTGGTATCCCTGAAGTCTGCTAGGATCTCCTCCCTCATCCAGATTTTTTCGAGGAGCTTGTGAAGCTATTGTGTAGCTTCAGGCCCACCTTCTTTAAAGACTTCAACAGGGATCCCATCGGGTCCACTAGCTTTATTATTTTTCATTTGGTTAATGGCTTTACTGACTTCCTCCAAACTAGGGGATACTGCAAGCTCATATCTGGTTTGTTTTTGTGGGATTTGTGAGAAAACCTCATCAGCCACAATAGAGTTATGGTTAAGGAGGTTGTGATAATGCTCTTTCCAACACAGTGCAATAGACGCTTTGTCCTTTAGAAGTTCGGCACCATCTATTGAGCGAAAGGGGTTTGTACCATGGTTTGCTGGTCCATAGATGGCCTTTGTGGCATTAAAAAAGCCCCAAGTGTCATGGGCACTGCAAAATGCTGGATTTCATAGAATAGTCATAGGATGGTAGGGTTGGAAGGGGCCTACAAGGCTATCGAGTCCAACCCCCTGGATTTCTTGAGCTTTCTTTCTTCACCAGGTGTTCTGAAGTTCTCTAGTTCTTCTTTGGACCTCAGCCTTTGCACTGGCATAGATTTTTTTCTTAGCAGCTAGGGATGTACGAAAGTCACTTACCTTTTCGCAGCTTGGCTTCACGGTGGGGTGTAGGCGCTTTGCTTTCCCCCCCGAAGTTCAGGCAAAGGGGGGGAGGCTTCCCGCCTCGCCCGGCCGAAATTCAGGCCAGGGAGAAGCGCCCCATCTCCCCGGCCGCGAAACAAAAAGTAAAAAAAAAAAAAAGACCCCGTGATACTACGTGACGATTTACGTAGCCTATCATGGCTAGATTTCCAAAGTCAGCCGTGATAGTCTATGTAAATCGTCACGTAGCCTATCATGGGTGACTTTGAAAAAAAAAAAGCACATATGCAAATGGTGGCGGCCCATGGGTGCCACCATTTGTGTTCCTTATTTTGGCACGTCTAGTCTACGTAAAGATTTACGTGGACTATGGCAAAAATAAGGGCAATGCAAATATTGGTTGCCCATGGGCTGCTGCCATTTGCGTACACTGTTATGTTTTTTTAGCTTGCCGTGATAGGCTACGTAAATAGTTACGTAGCCTATCACAGCCTCCGCAGGGACACAAATGCCGTCCCTGTGTTAGCCGTGATAGGCTACATAAGTATTTACGTAGCCTATCACGGCTATGATCAGGAAGTGAATAGTGGCTGCAGGGCGGCCGCCATTCGCAAGTCAGCGCAGATGGCAGCAGGTAAGTGCTCCATTTTGCGCACCTTTCGTGGGTTGGGGGGGAGGGGGCTTCGTTCTGCCATGGATTTCAGGGCCCCAATGCACTGGCATTCAGCCTCACTGAGATCCATGGTGGAATTCTCTGACATCCCTACACTCGTCATGCCTCTAGTGAGCACTACATCGCAGCGATCTCTGGCACAGACAATTACATAATCTAGAAGATGCCAGTGCTTCGACCGAGGGTGCTTCCATGATGTTTTACATTTATTTTTCTGGTGAAAAAGTGTGTTGGTAATGACAAGATTATGCTCTGCACATTTAGTCAGAATTGGAATTCCATTCTGGTTGCTATTGCCGAATCCTTCTTTCCCAGTGGTCCATGGCCACAAATAACATTACGCCCAACTCTGGCATTGAAATCACCCAGGAGGATGGTTTTATCCTCCTTAGGTATCCCTGATAAGATGTTGTCCAGTTGGGAGTAAAATGTTTCTTTGATGTCTTCATCAGCATCTAATGTTGGTGCATAGGCACTTCGAATATTTGCCTGCTGGTTTTTGGTGAGTTTTATTTGGAGGGTTGAGAGTCGTTTGTTAATGCCAGTAGGAACTTCTGACAAGAGCTTCATAAGATCATTTTTAATAGCAAAGCCTACTCCATGTATTTGTCGTTCTTGTTCAGACAGTCCTTTCCAGAAGAAGGTGTAACCTCCGTTTTCTTCTTCCAGTTGTCCCTCTCCTGCTCTTCAAGTTTCTTGGAGTGCTGCTATGTCAATGTTAAAAGGTCTCAGCTCCCTTGCAATGATGGCAGTCCTGCATTCAGGGCGTTCACTATCTGTATTGTCCAGCAGTGTCTGTATATTCCATGTTCCAAAGTTCATTTGTTTTTTGCATAGGGATGTACAAAAGTCACTTACTGTTTCTATTCATGGCATCCACGGTAGCGGGGAGGTGCTCTGCACCTTCCCCCGAAATCCTACCAAAGCTGGCTCCTCTCTGCAGCGACTCCATGGAGCTGCCAGCTGGGTGCATTCGCATTCGCAAATGGCAGCTGGTGTAGCGGCCGCCATTTCGATCCTTTCGCTGTGCCGTGATAGGCTACGTAAATATTTACGTAGTCTATCATGTCAAAACAAGTGGGTACGCAAATGGCAGCTGACGTAGCTGCCATCGTTTGCATCCCTGTGTTTTGCTGTGATAGGCTATGTAAATATTTACGTAGCCTATCATGGCAAAAAGCAGGGACGCAAATGGTGGCCGCTACGCCGGCCGCCATTTGCATACCTGCTTTTTTTGCCACAAATGGCATCCCTGCATTACCCGTGATAGGCTACGTAAATACTTACGTAGCCTCTTATGGCAAAAATGGAGAGGCGAATGGCGGCCGCAGATGCAGCCAACATTTGCAAAGCACCGCGAACGGCACCAGATAAGTGTCCTTTATGACCACCTTTAGCTGGGTGGTGGGGTGGGGGGCTTCGCTCCACCATGGATTTCAGGAGGGGGGGACATTCACTGGAAATCAGTCTCCTCAGGATCCGTGGCGAAATTCTCTGACATCCCTACTTTTGCGACTGCTAAATGGTGACCCCACTGGATGTGGTAATCCAGCCATGGAGAAGATGAGGCAGACTATATTTGGGGCACCTTTTCTAGCCCCCACCTCATTCAGGGTGAGCAGAGCAGATCCTGAATAGGATTGCTCAGTCATTGATACAGCTGCCGAACCACTCGGCATGGGGATCCTTCACAGGTCAAATTTGGCCTACAGGCAAGAAATTCCCCATTTCTAGGTTAAAGTCATGGTTAATTTTGGATTCAAAACACATGAATCATTAGGAGAGCAATCCTATGGCTGCTAGACACTGTCTAGAGGGCCATAGGATATGCTTATTTCCAGGAACTGACCACAGAGCCCAGTCTCCGGGGTCGGTTCCTGGAAAACTGACTGCCCCCCTTGTCCACGCTGCCTCGGAGGGAGCGTAGAGAAGCCCCATCCTCCGTGCTCACAAGAGGAGCATGGAGCAACTAAAAAGGAGCAGAGCTGGGGGGCATTCCAGGGTGGGGAGAGCGGAGCTGCATGTACAACACATCCTATGTGTCGTACGGCAGCTTCCTCTCCCAGTTCCCCCCCCTCGGCACGGCTAGACAGCCGAAAATGACTGTCTAGCAAAAAAGAACAAGGGAGGAGAGGTGTGGAGGGAATGATCCCCCCATGCCTCTCCTGCCTTGCTTTGGATAGGCGGTTACCTCCACAGTCAGAGGCGACCGCCTATCTAGTTGAAATTGCACCCTACATGAGGGTTGTTGACATGGGAGAATGATGAAGCCCAGCTATCCTGACTGTGCCATGCCCTGAAGTGTCAAAACAGGCACTTTAATGGATGCCTGTATGTGCATTGTCATATTGGGCATCTTTGTACTTCTATTTATGCATATATATATTTTAAACGTTCTCTGTCTTTGTTTTCCCCTCTTTATTTCATACGTTTGCAAAATTAATTTTGCCTTCTGTACAATAAATTGCACATTGAATATTGCTTGGTACAATACTTGGGTTTGTGCATTTTGAAAATTTGGTCCTGTTTCTTTGCTTGTTTCCCCCTCTTATATCGTATATGGGCTTGTTAGCTCTGCAGGATTGGGTTCATCTTTTGTGCAATAAATCACAAATCTAATATTGCTTATTGCAACCACTGGGTTTTGTTAGAAGTGTTTTTTTGTGATATTCTGCAACTTTTTGTTTCATGGGCTCCACCTCCCAGCTGGACAATGGACTCTTCACAGCTTCATGGTATAATCCCCAACTAGGAGGCACCACAGAGGCAAGCCCCCAGGACTGCACATGTCATACATCACCCTATCGGAAAGGTGCATGGCATGCAAAACAGCCAATGTTGTGAGGTGCTGGACAAGTCACCTGCTCCCCATATCCCCTGCAGTAATCTCCAACCACAGATTGGAAGTAACAGTAGGGATTTTTCCTGAAAAAGAAGGCTAAACCCTGCCTGCTCGAATAATCCATGAAGGCCTTCCACAAGGCAAATTAGAAAATCCCCATCTCTAGGTTAAAGTCACGTTTAAATCTGGATTCTAACCATATGAATCACCAAATGTGGGTTGTTGACATGGGAGAATGATGAAGCCCAGAAAGCCTGACTGTGCCCTGCATGAAATGAATGGGTGCTGCCCATCACACGGGAAAAATATCTTTGATGGGATGTCAAAGAACAGAGATTGTCCAGGATGCCAGGGAGATGTTACTCTTGTTCTTTCCAGATGCAGACCATTGCACCAAGTGTCCAGATGATCAGCATCCAAACAAGGAACGAGATCAATGCATCCCAAGGATTATAACTTTCCTGTCCTATGAAGAATTATTGGGGTTCATCCTAGCTTCCTTTGCCCTATTCCTGTCTTTAATCACAGCATTTGTGTTAGGAATCTTCATTAAATTCCATGAAACTCCAATAGTCAGAGCCAACAACCAGGACCTCTCCTATATTCTCCTTGTTTCCCTCCTGCTTTCCTTCTTGTCCTCCTTACTGTTTGTTGGCCGGCCAAGGAAAGTGACCTGCCTCCTCCAGCAGCCAGCCTTCAGCATCATCTTCTCGGTTGCCATCTCTTCTCTCTTGGCCAAAACAATGACTGTGGTGCTGGCCTTCCTGGCCACAAAGCCAGGGAACAGGGTGAGGAATTTGATGGGAAAGAGTTTGGCCAACTCTGTTGTCATTTCCTGTTCCAATGTCCAAATTGTCATTTCCACCATCTGGCTGAGCTCCTCTCCACCCTTCCCAGACTCTGA
Organism: Heloderma suspectum; assembly: GCF_057233095.1. Classification (NCBI taxonomy): domain Eukaryota; kingdom Metazoa; phylum Chordata; class Lepidosauria; order Squamata; family Helodermatidae; genus Heloderma; species Heloderma suspectum. The sequence continues at coordinate 398,946,721 of NC_139459.1, forward strand.
CATACACTCCCAGCCTGGAGAGATCATCCTGAAATGCGAAGAACGGTCTGTCACCATGTTCTATAGTGCCCTTGGCTACATGGGCTTCCTGGCTGCCATCTGCTTCATGGTGGCTTTCCTAGCCAGGAAGCTGCCTGGGGCCTTCAATGAAGCCAAACTGATCACCTTCAGCATGCTGGTCTTCTGCAGTGTCTGGGTGACCTTTGTGCCCACCTACCTGAGCACCAAGGGGAAATACATGGTAGCCGTGCAGGTCTTCTCTATCCTGGCCTCCAGTGCTGGGTTACTTGGCTGCATCTTTCTTCCCAAGTGTTACATTATTATCCGAAGGCCTGACCTGAATACAAAGGAGCATCTCATGGTGAAAACCAAAGAATAAATCTGATTTATATTTTTTACCAAACACTCTGAGGTGGTGTTTGTTTGTTGGTTTGTTTGTTTTTTGAGCAGCATTCTGAACAGGATAACTAGGCTTCTTCCCAATTTTGGAAAAGCAAAAGCACAAACATTTTTTTTTCCATTTTAACCTTGATAGCTATTGTTTTTTTATTATTTATTTCTCCACCATCCCTACCTAAGCCCTTGAGGGAAATAGTTGCTGGTCCATACCCACAAGAGCTGGGGTATTCTGATTCTGAGGAAGAGGCTGAGTGACCCCCTAGCCCTGAATAGGGGTGGACAAAAGTCACTTACCTGTCCTCAAAGGACGTTCGTGGTGGGGGGGAGGCGCTTCACTGGTCCCCCCGCGAAGTTCAGGCCGGGGGGGGAGGCTTCCCGCCTCGGCCCGGCCGAAATTCAGGCCGGGGGGGAGGCTTCCCGCCTCGCCCGGCCGAAATTCAGGACGGGGAGGAGGCTTCCCGCCTCGCCCGGCCACAAACGCGAAAGTTTTTTTTTTAAAAAAAAAAACGCCCCCTGATAGGCTACGTGACGATTCACGTAGCCTATCACGGCTAGATCTGCAAAGTCAGCCGTGATAGGCTACGTCAATCGTCACGTAGCCTATCACGGGTGACTTAAAAAAAAAAAAAAAAAGCGCGTACGCTAATGGCGGCCCCCATAGGGAACCGCCATTCGCGTTCCTTATTTAGTCGCTGTAGTCTATGTAAATGTTTACGTAGACTACGGCGAAAATAAGGGCAACGTAAATAGCGTTGCCCTTATTTTCGCCGTAGTCTACGTAAATCTTTACGTAGACTACAGCGACCAAATAAGGAATGGGAATGGCGGCTCCCTATGGGGGCCGCCATTATCCGTACACACTTTTTTTTTTTCTTTAAAGTCACCCATGATAGGCTACGTGACGATTGACGTAGCCTATCATGGCTGACTTTGCAAATCTAGCCGTGATAGGCTACGTGAATCGTCACGTAGCCTATCAGGGTGCATGTTTTTTTTTCTTTAATTGCAATGGCGGCGGCAGCCGGTCGAAAGACCGGCTGCCGCTCCTGCCCCGCTCGAACACCTGCCGAACCGCCAGCCAGACCCGCCACCGGGAGGGACATTCGGTGAAGGTAAGTCCTGTCCCGGGGGGGCGCGGGGGGCGGGGGGGCGGAGGATTTCTCCCCGAAACTTGTTCGGGGGGCCGAACACGTTGGCGCTCGGCCCCCCAAAGTTTCGGGGAGAAATTCTCCGCCAACCCTAGCCCTGAAGTGTATTGTTGCCTCAAGAGGCAGGCCAAAGAAACATCTGTGAGGAGGACTGTCCATTTATAGAGGATGGCTTCTCATGAGTAAATGACTCCACATGAGCTAGGCTCTCCTCATGAGTAGGAGTTTTTCCAGAGGGTCTGCGAGAAGTTGCAGCTGACCTCTGGAAACTCTGGTTTATCACCTCTCAGTCAGACCTAGGGATGGATCTACTCACCCACGTCTCCCTTCTTTGGGCTCTCCCCCAGCTACAATGCCTGCTCATCCCCCACCTTGACCTGCCTCTGCACTTGCCTGGACACACTCACTGAGCAGCCCGGTGCACAGCGAGTGGGTCCTGAGCTGCTCTTGAGAGCGGTCTCTTGAGAAAGGGATCCCTACATGGAGCTGGGAAAGCATCCCATTCCTTCTGAGGAACCCAGGATGCCTGCCACGGGCAGCCTCCACATGCCGGGCACCCTCACTTCCTCAGAAGAATCAGGCTGCAGCAATTTTTTTAATGTCTTTGTTCCATTCTTGTGCAAGAACACAACGAAGACAGTTTAAAAATACAGAAAGCGGGGGGCATGGGGGAATGGGCATGAGTGACACTGGAAGGGGTCCCCGCCACTAGGGCATCTCTCCCCTCCCCCACCATGCACCACCTTCCCCACCCCAAAGGCATTTCCCCATAGCTGGTGTGGAGGATACTTCCAGCTACTTGCTTTGAAAACGCAAGCAGTGAGCGGCATCTTTTAGCTGGGCAAGGGGAAAATGCCTTTTCCGAGACAAAATCCATCCCCCTCCCACCTAAGACTGGCTTGCCCCCCAGTGTTTGGTGGTGGGTTGGATTTCACAGACACCCATTTTTGTGACGAGCACTCTGAAAATCTAAGCTAAGTGAATGGGCAAGGCGCTCCGTTCACTTACATTAGAATTTCAACGTGATCCTCCTGAAAATCAGGGGTTGGGGGAATTGCCCTTGCTGTGGGTCCTGTTGCGCAAGAGTCCATGGGATTCCTACCCCCACCCCTGATTTTTGCAAGGAGCACTTTGAAACATCAATGGAAGTGAGTGGAGCAAGGCACTCCATTCATTTGCACTTGATTTGCACGGTGCTCCTTGAGAAAATTGGGGTGGGGGTGAAATCCAGCCCCCTCACCAAGGAGATGGGAGCAGGAGCTGGGGTGGAAGGAGGAATCCCTTCCTCCTCACCCTACTGACCTGCAGCTGCCTGGAATTTTGTGCAGCTGGGGTCTTTACAGCCCCTATGTGTGCAATATTAAATTACGGAAGTCCCCGAGGTGCCATTTTTTCCCACAAAATGCCAACTGTGGGAACCACAGGTGCTGGCTGACAGCTCATGGTAGGTGAGGGCGGCTTGGTGAGCGTGGCAGGGGAGCACGAGTGCGGGAGCAGCTCGGCTGGCAGCCCAGAGTCACGAGCAGGGGGGAGTCCATTGGACTCCGGGACTGAGCCAGGCACCTGAGCCATCCCTATTTGGAACCTCAGAGCTGTTGTAGACAACATATGTCTACAATGATTTTGCTCCCTGTCATATTTAATATCGACATGAAACTGGTGAGTGGGGTCATCAGGAGATCTGGTGTGCATTGCCACCACTATGCTGATGAAATGCCGCTCTGTTTCTCCTTTTCCTCTTCATCCAGTGAAGCTGTGGATGTGCTGAATCAGTGCCCAGCTGCAACAATGGCCAGCATGAAGATGATACACCGAAGCTCAATCCAGGCAAGAGAGGGATGCTCTTAGTGGGTGGTTCTCCTGACCAGATGGTTGGCTCTCAACCTGTTCTGGATGGAGTCCCACCCCCCGTCTTTGTCCCTGGAGGCTCCGGTGGCCTCAGTGGCATAGAGTGCCCTTTACCGCTTGGCTAGTGGCCCACCTATGCCCCAGTGTGGATGTGTATAACCTAGCTTTGGTACTCTGTGCTGTGGTACCTCCAACGTGTTCTAGGTGGGGCTGCCTTTGAAGACGGTTCGGAAGTTGCAACTTATGCACAATGTGGCATCCGGGTAGATAGCGGTGCCCACTCTGAGGGAGGCTTGGAGGGCGGCAACGGGTTTGAGGGCCTTCTTGGTGGCACTTCCTAAGTGTTGAACGCTCTGCCCAGTGAGATCTGCCTGGTGCTAACATCATCTTTTTCTCACCAGGTTAAGACTTCCCTTTACCCCGAGGTAGTAGGTAACATTCGAACAGTTTTTAACCATTCCTGGGAGTTCTATTGTTGACTGATTTCATGTTTTTGTATGTAAAGGGTTTTTCTTTTATGTTTCCTATTGCATTTTTAAAGTTTTAATCTTCTGTCAACTGCTCCAGAGAGCTTTGGCTAAAGGGCAGTATAGAAATGTAGAGATGTAAAAACTAAATAAAATAAATACATAAATCAAAGTGTGCCTGTGACACAGACTCATCATTCCCCTCTCTGACAGGCCGATTGTGCTCGTTTCTTCATCCCTCCAGTTCTCTCTCTCACACAGACGTGCACGCACACAGACACACAGTCCTTGGACAAGGCAGGGCCATTGCACAATAAAAGCCTCACCTGCAAGCATATTTTGTGGATTACATTCTTGGTTTGTGGATTGACTTGTTGCCATTCTTTCCTCTGGCCCTTGGTGAGGTGGAGGAATAATCCAAGGGGGGTGTCTCCAGAACAACAGAATGGGAAGCCCATGGTGGCTTACTCGGATTTATAGTGAGCCAGTTTTGGTCTGTGCAGGGCTCCATGAATGAGCGCAGCACACCATTCTCAATCCCTTCACAGGAAGATACATCTGGGTGGGGTGAGGGGATTGGAGTGAACGTCAGCAGACTGGCAGGGCCTGATCAGCCAATGCGAGAGGCTCCCCTGCCCCAATGCGAGAGGCTTCCCCCATCCTTCCTTGCAGCTGACAAAGCTTCTTCCTGGTGCCCGATGTTATGGAAGTCCTTGACAGCTGGCACAGGAAGGAAGGGCCTTGGCGGCACCGTCAGTGCTGGAGAGGAAACCCGGGGGGTGTCTCCATGACAACAGAAAGAGAAGCCAGTGGCAGCTAGAGATGTATGAAAGTCCCCTTACCTGGCTCCGCCGGGTTCCGCTGGGGGGGGGAGGTGCTCCATCCCTCCCCCCGGAATCCTGGCCGGCCGGCTGCGCTCCGCAGGGATTCGGCGGAACCGCCGGCCGGCTCTGCCAGCAGCTGGACATCCGGCCGCTGGCTAGCAGGGATGCAAATGGCGGTGGCCATAGCTGCCACTGTTTGCGTCACTGTAGTCAGCCGTGGTAGGCTACATAAAGACTTACGTAGCCTATCACGTCTGGCTTAAAACAAAAACGCGCGTACGCAAATGGCGGCGGCTATGGCCACCGCCATTTGCGTTCCTTATTTTTGGCCGTCTTAGTCTATGTATATATTTACGTCGACTAAGACGGCCAAAAATAAGGAATGCAAATGGCAGCGGCCATAGCCGCCATCATTTGCGTACATGTTTTTTTTTTTTTAAACCTGACGTGATAGCCTACCTAAGTCTTTACGTAGCCTATCACGTCTTGTAAAAAAAAAAAAGCAACAAGACTGCAAATGGTGGCGGTGACAGCCGGTCGGAAGACCAGCCGCCGCAGCCGCCACAACCGCCACAGCCGTGGCAGCCGCCGCCAGAGCTGCCACTGCCCGGAATATCCGCCCGAGCTAAGTCTCATCCTGGGGGGATCCACGGGTAGGTGGGGGGGCGGGCCATTCCGCCACAGATTTGAGTGGGTGAGTGGGGGTGGTCCGCTGCGGACTACGCAGGTCAGATCCCTGAGAATCCGGCCTGATCGGAATCCGCAGCGGATTGCTCCGCCACTCCTACTTTTGCACCCAAGCATTCTCCGCTCAGTTTTGTTGATCGACTATGCTGGCGGTTGTGCTTTGGGATATGTACATGCGGAAATCAACTGTTTAGCAGCTGGATCTAAAGCCTGTTCGTTACCTGGATACACAGACACACATGGAAGAAACTATGTCAGCCTTGGGTCTACTGCAGTTATTTTCTCTCCCACTGGAAACAATTCATGGGGGTTGGGGGATTTAAAAAAGAAAAGAAATGGTGAGGAGAGGGGGAGAAGGAGAGAGAGAGAGAGGGGGAGAGAGAAGCCACCTGGCTGACCTGGACCTGGCAGGGATTATGAAGTGAGAGTACCTCCATCATGGACTCTCCACCCTCCCAAGCTCTGCCCATTCAATATTTTGACATAACTGTAGCCTGTCCTACAATTTCTTTTCGTCAGGTGTGTTTGTGTGTGTGTGTGAGTGTGTGTGTGTGTGTGCTGATGTGTGATTGCAGCATACACAAGCAAGCACTTTGTGGCCAAAGCACCACACACATCAAAATATACAGCCCTACACATATAGTACTATTATGAAACATAGGGGTCCCATTACCCATGGTGCTGCTGTCAGACAGGCAGAGGTGGGCATGGGTGAGGAAGCTAAGCAGGGTCAGCCCTGGTTAGTCCTTGGACGGGAGACCGCCTGGGAATCAGGCTTCCTGTACTGAAAAGGAGGCTGGACTCGATGGTCTTGTAGGCCCCTTCCGACCCAGTGATTCTATGATGTCGAGCAAAGGGCTGGATGTGCCCAATGGCATCTGATCTTGGAAGCTAAGCAGGGTCAGCCCTGGTTAGTCCTTGGACGGGAGACCGCCTGGGAATCAGGCTTCCTGCACTGAGCAGGGGGTCGGACTTGTGGTCTTGTAGGCCCCTTCCGATCTTGTGAGTCTATGTCTATGTCAGGTCCAGGGGGACCAGCAGCGCTAGTAGCCAGGCCGGCTCTCCCTCGGTCCGGGTAGTGTGTCCTGCTCTTTGGCAGGAGCAGCCGGAGTCAGAGCAGTGCCTGGCGGGAGGTGTTGGTAGAAGCAGCAGTCTGGCAGGAGGAGCATCTCCTCCTTCTTCTCCAGGAATAGGCTTAGGCAGAGACCTCGCAACCGTGGATACCCCGCATGCGTGTTATGTTGAAATATTGTGATTGGTTTGAATGACTTCAGTGAATGACTACATCCAAACTTTGCTGGATGACAAAATGAATTCTATGTGAATTCTATGTGAATTCATAGACGGAAGATGGTAAGCAAGCGAGAACTAAACAGCCATCAACGATACTCCTGTGCAGATTACTCAGAAGTAAGCCCTACTGATAGGGCTAGACAGGTTTCCAGAGCTATCACCCACCCTGTACTTCATTGTTATAATTAGCAAATATAGTTACCTGCATTTATTGTTCGAGATCGACACCTATAAATATTAGAGCACCTTGAAATGAAATCAAGATTTCTATTACTCAAGCATTTATAATCCCACGTGTCATTCATGCTGACTTGCAAGACATCGGATTCAAATATATCTGGGAGAAATTTCCTTGTCAAAAACCAGGGAATTTACTGAACACACACACACAAACCCTGTCAGTTTAGGAGCAGTTAAGGCTATCTCATGTTGGCAACAGTGCCACGAAGTCAGGAAATCGGAAGATACGTCAGATGCCTTCACAGATGTCCCTTTTGATCAGTAGTGATGTTGTGCAGTGGCACGTATTGTGCTTTCTTACAATTTACCTTCTATGAACTCACACATTCTCTTGGTCTTTCAGGCCAAAATCCAGAGGTCGGTTCCCAGAGAACTGGCCTCCCCCCCATTGGAGCAGTGATCCAAGTGCAGAACTGCCCCACGCTCGGAAGCAGAGTGCAGAGCAGCTGAAACGGGGCATTCCGGGGGGGGGGCTTTCTGGGGCAGGGAAGGCGGAAATGCTGGTTTGACACAAGAAGAGGATCTCAAGAGCTTCTTGTTGAGGGTTAAAGAGGAGTGTGCAAAAGCTGCTTTGAAACTCAACATTAAAAAACTAAGATCATGGCATCTGGCCCCATCACTTCCTGGCATATGGAAGGGGAAGAAATGGAAGCAGTGACAGATTTTATTTTCTTGGGCTCCAAGATCACTGCAGACGGTGACTGTAGCCATGAAATTAAAAGACGCTTGCTCCTTGGGAGGAAAGCTATGGCAAACCTAGACAGCATTGTAACAAGCAGAGACATCGCCTTGCCAACAAAAGTCCGTCTAATCAAAGCTATGGTTTTCCCATTAGTAACGTATGGCTGTGAGAGCTGGACTATAAGGAAGGCTGATCGCCGAAGAATCGATGCTTTCGAACTGTGGTGCTGGAGAAGACTCTTACGAGTCCCTTGGACTGCAAGGAGGTCAAATCAGTCAATCCTAAAGGAAATCAACCCTGAGTGCTCCTTGGAAGGACAGATACTGAAGCTGAAGCTCCAATATTCTGGCCACCTAATGCGAAGAGAAAAGTCACTGGAAAAGACCCTGATGCTGGGAAAGACTGAAGGCAAAAGGAGAAGGGGACAGCAGAGGATGGGATGGCTAGATAGCATCACTGATGCAATGAATATGGACTTGAGCACGCTCCGGGAGAGAGTGGAGGACAGGAAGGCCTGACGTGCTATGGTCCATGGTGTCATGAAGAGTCAGACACGACTGAACGACTGAACAACAACATGCATTGGAAATGCTCACTTCCTCTGTAATCTGGGATGCATAATCAGTCGTGCCTTCTTTCTTGATACGTACGTTTATGAAACACTGTAAATTCACTTCTTTGATCCTATATATTGTTCAAGTGCAGTTCTGTAAGTTGCTAATTCCTGCCCAGTATTGTCTACTTTGACAGACATGAGCATCTCTTTAGGCCCAGCAAAAACTACTGCTGTTTATTTTGCTCCTCCCATTTTTTGGTAGCTCACCAAAGGTCTCTGCAGGTTCAACTCCTGGCATTTCTGATGAATATGACTGCCATCTTCACAGTGCAGAATAATGAGCCCTAGGGAAAGGACAGGCTATGATTCGGTCAAAATATTTAATGGGCAGAGCAACCTAAGCAGCTTGGGAGGGGTGATCGTCCATGATGGAGGAATTATCCCTTTGTAGTCCCTGCCAGGTCCGTGTCAGTCAACTCTCAAAGGTGGTGCATTGGGTGGGGTGGGGGGTTATTGCTCCTTGTCTCTCTCCCTTTTCTTTTCTTCTCACCCATATTTTTCTGTTTAAAAATGTTTTCCCCTCAATTGTTTCCAATGGGAGAGAAAATAACTGCCCTGGATCCAAGCCTGGCAAAAAATGTTCCCTGTGTGTGTGTCCGTGTGTGTCCAGGTAATGAAAATGCTTTGGGTCTAGTGGATAAACTGTCAGTTTTAGCATATACGTATGTAAAAGTATATCCATCAGCTACTCTGTCAACAAAATTAAGCGGAGAATGCTTGAGTGAAAAGGAATGTTTTTAGCATGCATCTAACACTGACAATTGTTGGCGCATGCCTTATTTTCACAGTCAGAGTATTCCAGAAGGCAGGGGCAATTACAATATTTTCATTCATTCATTCATTCATTCATTCATTCATTCATTTATGACATTTGTATACCACCCCATAGCCAAAGGTCTTTAAAAGCCCCTTTCTGAGTGGCCACCGTTGAATCCAGGGAGTGTGCAGACCCAAGGGAGTGGGATCTGTAAAGGATGAGGCAATCTCTCAAACAACCTGGTCCTAAGATGTGGTATGCGAGTACTAATGCCTTCACGTTGGCCTGGTAGCATATAGGCAGCCAGTGCAAGGGCTCCTTCACACCGGGCTTGTATCCTGCAATGGTGATGGCTCCTTCACAGAAGTTTCCGGGCACTTGACATGACGCTGTGACCCTGCCATGACCCTCCAGCACTGAACACCCTTTGTTCCATTTTTAAATGGATCTCAGTTCATGAGCTATCCAATTACCCCGTGGAGTCCTGCTTCAGTTACCTCTGTGAAAAGCATTAAACCTGCAGGAAGAGGCGCGAGATCAATGACAGATTATGGAAGACTCAGATAAGGGGCGGGGGGAGGAAGAGCGTGTAAAGGGAGTCAGTTGTGATCCTGCATTTAAAACAGAAGCAGAAAGCTCCGTATTCAATGCAGGATTTTGGGCTGGTGTAGAAATGCCCCAACACTTTCATCAGAGCTGTTATATGTTGGCAATACATCGCTCCACACAACAGCTGAGACACTGCGGCTGGGTTGCTTCAGCAGATGGCACCTTCGAGACTAACTACATCTAATCCTAGACCATCTGGATCCTGGTTCACATGAAGGAGCTACATCCGTGAGTTCTCCCAAACATGTTTTTCTCCAGCCTAGCATCTGAGCATGGAACTGAGGAGAGAGTTCAGGAAGTCACAGAGGTGATCCAACTTGGTCCACTTATAATTATTGAAATCATAGTGATTTCTTCTTCGTCTTCTTGCCCGTGGGATTCCGCCCTAAAAAAAAATCACTTCTGAGTCCACTGACATAAACATCAGATTCAAGAGCAGCATGAAGTTACGACTTGCACCCAGATGCCAAAGGACTGGCTCAGAAAAGCCTCCCGTGCCATTGAGAGCTTGGGGTGAGGTTTAGGGCAGGTGAGAAGGAGGCTTATTTCCTGTCATCCCCTGCAGACATGAAGCCTTGGCTGGCAGGGCTCTGTCAGTATTAGGAAAGTCACTGAAGCCTCAGTCTTCCAAGGGGGCTTTGGCTTCTTCCAATCATCTTTGCACTTGGCTGAGAGGAGCAAGCTGGAGGCTGTGCCAGGCAGACCGAGCATGATTCTGCTCTTGCTGTTACTTTTGCTCCCCCAGGAGACCTGTGGGATGCTCAAGGCCAAATGCCCTGTGACTTTGGGAAGGGATGAACTGGACCCAGTGAACCATTACAGGCCAGGAGACCTCTTCCTTGGTGCCATCATCCCTGTACAACATGTTCAGTTCCTACCACACACCTTCTACGGTCCTCCCTCGAACAGACTTGCCTGGTAAGTCATTCTGAGTGTGATGGAGTTCCTGCTGCTCCCCTTGCCACTGATTCCATGACCTGCAATCATCCCTTATTGACAGTAAGGGTGCACTCCTATGCGTGTCTAGACAGAAAAAAAAGGCCTACAACTCCCAGCATGGCTGGCTGGGGAATGCTGGGAATTGTAGGCCTTTTCTCTGTCTAAACATGCATAAGTTTGCACTCTACCTGTCCCTGTTATCTGGAACCTGGTGAATCACTCTCGAATTTTGCATCTGACAGTGGTGGTTCATTTTTGAAAGTGTAGTAACATATCATAGGAAAATTCAATCTAGGAACATTATGACTATTAGCGTAGCGCACAGCCTGCCATTCCCGTAGCTGAAACCGCAGTTGACCAGGCTCTTTTTAAACATGAATGCAAGTTGAAGAATAACCTGCCATCTTGTTGATATGCAGAAGAAACACTGGTTTTAATCTTAAACCATGTGAGCAAACACAAGCCGTGGCTAAGGTGGCAGAACGCAGTTCCCTCCTCTGTCCCCTCTTCCGTAACTGCCTATTCAGACTCCAGATATTAGTCTGGAAACCAAGTGCTATGAGGAACCTACGAGGTTGAAAGAAAAGTGTATGTTTAGCCTGGAGAAGAGAAGAGGAAGGGGAAACATGACAGCGGTCTTCAAATATCTGAAAGGGAGTCATGCAGAGGATGGAGCAGATTTGCTCCAGAGGGTGGGCTAGAACTTATAAAACCCAAGAATGTAGTGCAGTACAGAACTCTCAGAACAGAAATTTCAAAGTAGTTACAGAGGAAATTCGTAGAGGAAGAGTTGCAATAGTCTGAAACTCAAATGAGGTTATGACAACTCTCTCTCTCTCTCTCTCTCTCTCTCTCTCTCTCTCTCTCTTTCTCTCTCTCTCTCTCTCTCTCTCTCTCACACACACACACACACACAATAGATGTTACTCTCTAATGTATAGGCTGCTTGTTCTGTTTTCCCACCAGTGCATCCAGATACCCACTCCTTCATTTCAGTAGCAAATACAACCAAGGCATCCACTCTCCTTAGAACCATCTTCCCCAAGCTGGTGCCTTTCAGATGCTTTGGACTTCAAGTCCCATCAGCCCCAGCTAGCATGGCCAATGGTGAGGAATGCTGGGAGTTGTAGTCTAGAACAACGGGAGGGCACCCAGTTTGGGAAGGCTGCCTTAGAGCAAAGCCCAGTCATTTAATGAATGTCCCTAATCCATTGTCCTGTCACTCTTTCTCCCTCTATGTGAAGGGCTCCACATACTTGATTCCATCACTGGGATGAGCAGCTGTACTGGCGTTGTTTTAAAATGTGCTTCTGCTTTTGGCTGGGGATCAGTGTCATACGTGGGAAGTTCTAGAAACATAATACCAGTACGTTCATGGCCTCCAAAGGCAACAGCTGAAGCAACGAGCAACATATTCCATGCAGAATAAGGAGCAGATCTCCGGTGCTCCAGTGGGAGGGCTAGAACTTACAAAAACCATGTAATGCAGCCCACGTCCCAGAGGAAGAGGTGCAAGAGACTGAAGCTCAAGTGAGGTCATGACAGCTCCCTCTACCCTTTCTCTCTCTCTCTCTCTCTCTCTCACACACACACACACACACACACAGAGAAAGAGAGAGAGAGAGAGAGAGAGAGAGAGAGAGAGAGAAGATTTGTTCAGTTATTTACTTCCTAATTTAGAGGTTGTTTGTTCCATTTTACCAGAAGTGCATCGAGGCCCTCCACCTTCATTTAAGTAGCGACCACTCCCGTTAGCACAGAACCTTCCCCAAGCTGGTGCCCTTCAGATGTTCTGGACTTCAGTTCCCATCAGACCCAGCCAGCATGGCCAATGGACAGGAATGCTTGGGATTGCAGACACAAACAACCGTAGGGCACCAAGTTGGGCAACGGTGCCTCAGGGCAACACCCCATAGTTTAATGAACCTCCCTAATCTATTGTCCTGTCATTTTTTTCTCCTCACTTTCAAAGGTTTCACATGACACTCTCCGATGGCTACTGGACAATGTGTTTCCTTGTTTTGAATTAATGCTTAAGTTTTTCAAGAATCTTGTATCACTTCTTTTTTGATGTGGCTGTATCTAACATATGTTGTTGTTCATTCGTTAAGTCATGTCCGACTCTTCGTGACCCATGGACCATAGCACTCCAGGCCTTCCTGTCCTGCGCTTTCTCCTGGAGCATGCTCAAGTTCATATTCATTGCATCGGTGATTCTATCCAGCCATCTCATCCTGTGCTGTCCCCTTCTCCTTTGCCCTTCAATCTTTCCCAGCATCAGGGTGTTTTCCAGGGAGTTTTCTCTTCCCATTGTTGTTCGGTCATTCAGTCATGTCCAACTCTTCGTGACCTGATGAACCATAGCACGCCAGGCCTTCCTGTCCTGCGCTCTCTCCCGGAGTGTGCTCAAGTCCATATTCATTGCATCAGTGATGCTATCTAGCCATCTCATCCTCTGCCGTCCCCTTCTCCCTTTGCCTTCAGTCTTTCCCAGCATCAGGGTCTTTCCCAGAGAGTTTTCTTTTCTCATTAGGTGATCAAACTATTTGAGCTTCAGCTTCAGGATCTGTCCTTCCAATGAACACTCAGTTGATTTCCTTTAGGATGGACTGATTTGACATCCTTGCAGTCCAGAGGACTCTCCTGCAGTCCAGGAGACTCTCTCCTCTTTCACCCTCAACAAGAGGCTCTTTAGATCCTTTTCGCTTTCTGCCATTAGGGTGGTATCATCTGCATAACTGAGGTTGTTGATAATTCTCCCAGCAATCTTAATTCTGACCTGTGATTCATCCAACCCAGCATTTCTCATGATGTATTCTGCATATAAGTTAAATAAGCAGAGTGACAATATGCAGCCTTGTCGTACTCCTTTCCCAATTTTGAACCAATCAGTTGTTCCATCTGGTTCTTACTGTTGCTTCTTGACCCTCGTACAGGTTTCTCAGGAGACAGGTAAGGTGGTCTGGTACTTGCATCAGTTTAAGAAATTGCCACAGTTTGTTGTGATCCACACAATCAAAGGCTTTAGCATAGTCAATGAAGCAGAAATAGACGTTTTTCTGGAATTCTTTTGTTTTCTCCATGATCCAGCGAATGTTGGTGATCTGATCTCTAGTTCCTCTGCCTCTTCGAAACCCAGCTTGTACTTCCGGTAGTTCTCAGTTCACTTACTGCTGAAGCCTAGTTTGTAGGATTTTGACCATCACCTTGCTGGCATGTGAAATGAGCGCAACTATATGGTAGTTTGAACACTCTTTGGTGTTGCCCTTCTTTGGAATTGGAATGTAAACTGAACTTTTCCAGTCTTGGAGCCACTGTTGAGTGTTCAAAATTTGTTGGGATATTGAGTGCAGCACTTTAGTAGCATCATCTTTTAGGATTTTAAAAAGCTCAGCTGGAATACTGTCATCTCCTCTAGCTTTGTTGTTCGTAATACTTCCTAAAGCCCACTTGACTTCACTCTCAAGGATGTCCGGCTCAAGTTCAGTGAGCGCACTATCATGGCTATCAGGGACATTCAGATCTTTCCTGTATAGTCCTTCTGTGTATTCTTTCCACCTCTTCTTAATCTCCTCTGCTTCTGTTAGGCCCCTGCCTTCTTTGTCCTTTGTTGTTGTTCAGTCGTTCAGTCGTGTCCGACTCTTCGTGACCCCATGGACCATAGCATGCCAGGCCTTCCTGTCCTGCGCTCTCTCCCGGAGCGTGCTCAAGTTCATATTCATTGCATCGGTGATGCTATCTAGCCATCTCATCCTCTGCCGTCCCCTTCTCCTTTTGCCTTCAGTCTTTCCCAGCATCAGGGTCTTTTCCAGAGAGTTTTCTCTTCGCATTAGGTGGCCAAAATATTTGAGCTTCAGCTTCAGTATCTGTCCTTCCAGTGAGCACTCAAGGTTGATTTCCTTTAGGATTGACTGATTTGACCTCCTTGCTGTCCAGGGGACTCGTAACAGTCTTCTCCAGCACCACAGTTCGAAAGCATCAATTCTTCGGCGCTCAGCCTTCCTTATAGTCCAGCTCTCACAGCCATACATTACTACTGGGAAAACCATAGCTTTGATTAGACGGACCTTTGTCGGCAAGGTGATGTCTCTGCTTGTTACTATGCTGTCTAGGTTGGCCATAGCTTTCCTCCCAAGGAGCAAGGGTCTTTTAATTTCATGGCTACAGTCACCGTCTGCGGTGATCTTGGAGCCCAAGAAAGTAAAATCTGTCACTGCTTCCAATTCTTCCCCTTCTATATGCCAGGAAGTGATAGGGCAAGATGCCATGATCTTAGTTTTTTTAATGTTGAGTTTCTAACCAGCTTTTGTACTCTCCTCTTTCACCCTCAACAAGAGGCTCTTGAGATCCTCTTCGCTTTCTGCCATTAGGGTGGTATCATCTGCATATCTGAGGTTGTTGATAATTCTCCCAGCAATCTTAATTCTGACCTGTGATTCATCCAACCCGGCATTTCTCATGATGTATTCTGCATATAAGTTAAATAAGCAGGGTGACAATATGCAGCCTTGTCGTACTCCTTTCCCAATTTTGAACCACTCGGTTGTTCCATGTCTGGTTATTACTGTTGCTTCTTGACCCTCGTACAGGTTTCTCAGGAGACAGGTAAGGTGGTCTGGTACACCCATCACTTTCAGAATTTGCCACAGTTTGTTGTGATCCACACAATCCAAGGCTTTAGCGTAGTCAATGAAGCAGAAATGGATGTTTTTCTGGAATTCTCTTCCTTTCTCCATGATGCAGCTAATGTTGGTGATTTGATCTCTAGTTCCTCTGCCTCTTCGAAATCCAGCTTGTACTTCCGGTAGTTCTCGGTCCGCATACTGCTGAAGCCTAGCTTGTAGGATTTTGAGCATCACCTTGCTGGCATGTGAAATGAGTGCAATTGTGCAGTAGTTTGAACACTCTTTGGCGTTGCCCTTCTTTGGAATTGGAATGTGAACTGACCTTTTCCAGTCTTGTGGCCATTGTTGAGTGTTCCAAATTTGTTGGCATATTGAATGCAGCACTTTAACAGCATCATCTTTTAGGATTTTAAATAGCTCAGCTGGAATACTGTCATCTCCGCTAGCTTTGTTGTTACTAATGCTTCCTAAGGCCCACTTGACTTCACTCTCTAGGATGTCCGGCTCAAGTTCAGTGACCGCACTATCATGTCTATCAGGGACATTCAGATCTTTCCTGTATAGTTCTTCTTTGTATTCTTGCCACCTCTTCTTAATCTCATCTGCTTCTGTTAGGTCCCTGCCTTCTTTGTCCTTTATCATGCCCGTCTTTGCACAAAACGTTCCCTTGAGATCTCCGATTTTCTTGAAGAGATCTCTAGTCTTTCCCATTCTGTTGTTTTCCTCGATTTCTTTGCATTGTTCATTTAAGAAGGCCTTCTTGTCTCTCCTTGCTATTCTCTGGAACTCTGCATTCAGTTGGATATATCTTCCCCTTTCTCCCTTGCTTTTCGCTTCCCTTCTTTCCTCAGCTACTTGTAAAGCCTCATCAGACAGCCACTTTGCTTTCTTGCATTTCTTTTTCTTTGGGATGGATTTCGTTGCTGCCTCCTGAACCATGTTACGGACCTCCGTCCATAGTTCCTCAGGCACTCTGTCTATCAGGTCTAATCCATGAAATCTATTTCTCACCTCCACTGTATATTTGTAAGGGATATGATTTAGGTCTTACCTGAATGGTTTAGTGGTTTTCCCTACGTTCTTCAATTCAAGCCGAAATTTTGCAACAACAAGCTCATGATCTGAACCACAGTCAGCTCCAGGTCTTGTTTTTACTGACTGTATAGAGCTTCTCCATCTTTGGCTGCAAAGGACATCATCAATCTGATTTCGATATTGACCATCTGGTGTTGTCCATGTGTAGAGTCACCTCTTGTGCTGTTTGAAAAGAGTGTTTGCTATGATCAGCGTGTTCTCTTGGCAAAACTCTATTAGCCTTTGTCCTGCTTCATTTTGTACAACAAGGCCATGCCTGCCTGTTATCCCGGTGATTTCTTGACTTCCTACTTTAGCATTCCAATCCCCTATGATGAAGAGGACATTTTTTTTTGGTATTAGTTTTAGAAGGTGTTGTAGGTCTTCATAGAACCGATCAACCTCAGCTTCATCGGCCTTAGTGGTTGGGGCATAGACTTGAATTACTGTGATGTTGAATGGTTTCCCTTTGATTCCTACTGAGATCATCCTATCATTTTTGAGATTGTACCCCAGTACTGCTTTTCCCACCCTTTTGTTGACTATGAGTGCTACTCCATTTCTTCTAAGGGATTCTTGCCCACAGTAGTAGATCTAATGGTCACCTGAATTAAATTCACCCATGCTTGTCCATTTTAGTTCACTGATTCCCAAGATGTCGATGTTCAATCTTGCCATCTCATGTTTGACCACCTCCAGCTTACCTTGATTCATTGATCTGACATTCCAGGTTCCTAAACAAGATTGTTCTTTACAGCATCGGATTTTCTTTTCACCACCAGACACATCCACAGCTGAGTGTCCTTCCGGCTTTGACCCAGCCGCTTCACTCTTTCTGGCGCTACTTGGAAATACCCTCTGCTCTTCCCCAGTAGTATATTGGACACCTTCCGACCTGAGGGGCTCATCTTCCAGTGTCATATCTTTTAGCCTTGTGATACGTTCCATGGGGTTTTCTCGGCAAGAATCCTGGAGTGGGAGGCCGTTTCCTTCTCCAGTGGACCACATTTTGTCAGAACTCTCTGCCATGACCTGTCCATCTTGGGTGGCCCTGCATGGCATAGCTTATGGCTTCACTGAGTTATGCAAGCCCCTTCGCCACAAGAGGCTATGATCCCTGAAGGGGTAAAATATAATAATACAATCAGAATAAAACCTAATGCCATGCAGAGATTTAAAAAACAGATTTAAAACAGCAAAGCTAAAAGCCTAGAAAGCTAAAATGCTGAAATGCCTGGAAAATAAAAAAAAAAGTCTTCACCTGGCATCGGAAAGAATGCAATGTAGGAGCGAGCTGAACCTCACTAGGGAGCTAATCCCACATCTGGGGTGCCACAGCAGAAAAGGCCCTCTTCCTAGTAACCACCTGCCTCACTTTCTTTGGCAGGGGCTCATGGAGAAGAACCACTTAGGATGATCTTACGGTCCAGGCAGGCACATATGGAAGGAGGTGATCCTTCAGGTAACATGGCCCAAAGCCAATAAGGGCTCTGAATGTTAATACCAGCACTTTGAATCAGGCCTGGAAATGGACTGGCAGCCAGTGCAGCTGGAAAAGTACTGGCATAATATGAGTTCTTTGGCCAGTCCCCATTCACAATCTTGCTGCCCTATTTGGGACTAGCAGAAGTTTCCAGACCATTTTCAAAGGCAGCCCCACATATAACGCATTGCAGTAAATCAGGCGAGAAGTTATCAGAGCATGGATAACTGTAGCTAGGCTCTCTCTGTCCAGATAAGGGCACGATACTCTCCAGATATAGGTGATACAGACTTCTAGTTCTTAGGAAACACTCTCTCAGACATGATTTTGTCTTCTTTATCTTTTAAAAAGGTAAAGGTGTCCCCAACCAGTCGTGTCCAACTCTAGGGTGCGGTGCTCATCCCCGTTTCTAAGCCGAAGAGCCAGCGCTGTCCGAAGACGCTTCTGTGGTCATGTGGCCGGCATGACTAAACACCAAGGTGCAGGGAATGCGGTTACCTTTCCCGCCGAGGCGGTACCTATTTATCTACTTGCAATTTCTTGCTTTCGAACTGCTAGGTTGGCAGGAGCTGGGACTGAAGACGGAAGCTCACTCCATCACGCAGCACTCGGGTCTCGAACTGCTGTCCTGCCGACCTTCTGGTCTGCAGTTCAGTGTCTTAACCACTAAGCCACCGCGGCCCCTCTTTATCTTTTACTCCAATGTATTAGCATAACAGTTTTAAATCCAAGTGCATATGCATATGTCTATTCAAACACATGAAAATATCTGATATCATTCTTAAACAAGGCTTCTAAGCAGAGTCAAGTACATTTGCTAGTTCTCAACAACGATCAATATTGTGCTTACCAGGCTGATTCAACACGCAACACGTTGGGGAAAGCTGATCCCAAAGAACAGCTTCCACTGTTGCGTGTTCTGAGTCTCCTTTATATACTCTTTGGATTCTATAATATATGTCTAAGCTCTTTTTACTACGGCTGATGTTCCTTATCCAAGAATTCCAAAGATAACCTTTCTACTCTAAATCTTCATATGCCTAAATAAAAGTATTGAAGTTTGGAGTTTCTTATCTAGAATAATGTGCATACCAGCAGACTTATCCAAACATCTTTACTTTCCTTGACATGTTAGAGTTATGTTCTTGACACAAACCTATTCACTTGATATCATCCTGTCTTGGGGGCTTGTTTTTCTTACATATTTACGGTCTCCAGTGAGGCCTCTTGGTCACTTATCTGATGGCCCATCTGACCTAATGACTTTATGAGACCTTAGTAATTGAAAGTCATAAACCTAAATCTAACATGGACACCTCTTTATCTGGATTCCTTTCTAAGCAATAAAAGGATCTATTTCTAATTGCCTGGTACATCCAGGAAACCTCAGAGCTAAAAGGTTTTTATTCCCCTTGGGTCAGAAGCCCAAACTGGGTGATATTAGGCATTGGGATCCAATTTTTAATTCCAGAATTCTCCTGGAGTCATTTGGTTATAGAATTTCCTAATCGAGCAGCAGGGGCAAGATCGTGCAAATGTGAAAGACTTGCTTGATCTGCCACACATCTTGTTATATGGATTTTACACCCACACACCCCAAAAGAAGAAACGATCAGCCATTAAGTTAGAATTGTGTTTCTGGCTTTGGCTTGGGATCAGTACTGCAAGAAAATGCAAGAAACATAATGCAGATATATACATTGCCTCAGAGGCAAGAGCTGATGCAGCAACCAGATGTGTTAGTTTCCCTGAAGACCAGCGAATGGACCCAGCTCTACACCGGTGGGAATAGCCCTTATGGTGATACACTGAAGCCTCCAAGCAAACGTGCATAACCTCCTGACTGTTAGAGCAATACAACAATGGAACCAATTACCTAGGAAGGTGGTGGGCTCTCCCACACTGGAGGCATTCAAGACGAGGCTGGACAGCCATCTGTCAGGGATGCTCTGACTTGGGATTCTGCATTGAGCAGGCGGTTGGACTTGATGGCCTTGTAGGCCCCTTTTGGCCGTACTATTCTATGAATCTATGATTCTATAATTCAGTTGGCCAGCATTTTGTGTCAAGATGGCAGAACAAATTTTCACTATGCCCAAAACCATCCGAGGTATGGGTAGAACAAGTCCTGAACGTTTCATAACAACCGGATATATGGATTTCTACCCAATCGAGGACATACAGACAAACATATCTATCTATCTATCTATCTATCTATCTATCTATCTATCTATCTATCTATCTATCTCAGAAACTTGAAATGACAATATGACACATTTATAGCATTTTTTTTCCCAGGAAGGGACCCACAGATTACTGGAAGATACTCTACGTCACCTTTGCCATTCAGGATATCAACCGGAATCCCAGCCTGTTACCCAACATCACCCTGGGCTACACCATCTATGACAACTATCGCAATGCCAGAGTGACTTCAGATGTCTTTGTAGACCTGCTCTCTTCTGGGCAGGCAAATGTTCCCAACTATGGCTGTGGAAAGGGGAAGCACCCATTGGCTGTTCTTGAGGGGGCTGACTCTGAAAACTCCATCCAGATGACAACAATGCTGGGCATCTACAAAATCCCACAGGTGTGGTGAGGTGGCATGTGCAGTCTGAGTCTAATTCCACTTGTGGTCCTCTCGTGAGAAATCACAGTGTGCTCCAGAGAACTCTAATGGGAACTCTGCTTCCCTATGAAAATTGGTGATCTGGATTCACAATGGGGTGTAAAGGGTTTAAGCCCTGTATCACTCATGCCAGGATCCCATGGTGGGCCCATGCTGTCAATTTGTGAAAGAAAAATCCTGCACAAGGGCAAATCATGGTGTAATGTTTTGTCTTCATTCGTATGCATATAGCTTAGAAAGGAAAGGGGGCAATCAGGGACACCAGAAAGCTGGGTTGGTAATATATGTTAGGCCACCCATAAGAATCAAACATGCTCCTACTGCTGGGAAAGTTGGATGAGCTGCTGGGACCTTGCTTCCATTATGGAGATTCAGGAGATGCTCCATAGTTTAAGCCCTTTAGGGCATCTTCATTTCTCAGTGTTCTGTAATTGTGAAGCCTGAACATTTTCTTCACCATAAAATGAGGACGATTTGTTCCACTGGAATCAGGTTTCACACAGTCAATTACAACTTAAAGGGCATAATCTCACCAGATGAAGATCTGAAGTTTGGTTCTGAAACAAAATAAACCACCAGTCTCTCCTTTTCCTTTCCAGGTCACGTATGCTTTTGTTTCTCAGGTTCTGAGTGATAAAACTCAGTTCCCTTTTTTCTACCGCATGGTCCCCAAAGAAGGAAGCCAGTACCCGGGGATTGTCAAAATCCTGCTGCATTTCAGATGGACGATGATTGGTCTCTTTGCTGTTGACACTGACAATGGAAATAGGTTTATAAAGACTTTGACACCTGAGCTCATCAGGAATGGGGTTTGTGTGGTTTTTTCAGAAAGCCTGCCAGAACTGAAAGCAAACTCTGTCCAAATTCCTCATAGTTCACTTCAAAAGTGGCAACAAGTCAACGTCTTTGTTTATTGTGCAGAGACTAGTTCTTTTTTCAGTGGAATATACCATGTGCAATATAAAGTTGAAACCTTGATGAAGCCCAGTGTGGGGAAAGTCTGGATCACTACAGCTATGTGGGACTTCACCTTGGAGTTAACGTTTAGTAATCTCTCTTTCCAACGTATCTATGGTTTTTTTTCCTTCTTTCTCCAGAGAAAGAAACAGGCAGAAATTGGGAGTTTTGTACCCTTTTACAATGCTATCAAAAATTTTGTGGAGAAAGCATTTAGTTGTTCCTATTCAAAGCATCCAATGTCTGTGAAAGGCTGGAAAAGATGCACAGAAAAGGAGAAACTGGAGGCCCTGCCCCAAACGGTCATTGATAGAATCCTGTCTCTAGACACCTACATCACTTACAATGCTGTCCAGGCTGTGGCCCATGCCTTGGATGCTGCTTATTCATCCAGACCCAAGAGGAGGAGGGTGGAGGGTGGAGAAAGGGTGGCAGTTCCAAAGCTTCAGCCATGGCAGGTATTCCCTTTTCCATCACAGATATCCCTGCTGAACATGACAATCAATTGTACAATTCCAGAACCATTGCCTTGGATATAGTAAATGAGAAATTGAGGTGAAATGTTGCATAGTTATGGGGCAACCCCAGTTGTGAATCTTCCTGTGTTGTTCCTTCTTTTTATCCCTTCCACTGGATTCAGAGGATGCAGTCGTTCTGGTAATGCCCCCCGCCTCCCATAACTGGTTCAAGCCATCCTGCAGGGGGGAATCTGAAAGTCTTTGCTTAAATTTATCTAGCTCCTCCTTTGTCCATGGGACTTCACATGAACCTCTGGACCACATCTAGGTGTTTGGGCTGATGGGATTATTTAGCACTGATGTCTCCTGTTGGAATGGCAATTTGCAGAGAAAAACAACATGGAAAAACAGAATGAGTGTTCACCATTCCCACATGCACACTGGCAATCTAAAGATGATAAAGGAAACCACACCGTTCTTCAGTGAGGAAAAGAAAGTAGTTTTACTCCCAAATATTTTTGCATGTACAATGCAGTTAAAGCATAGATGTTCAAAACGGTTTTTTCAGTCCATTTTGTGTTCTGTTACACTGGCAGGAGCATTGATGGAGGTGAGTGAGAGAGGGAGGGAGGAAGGGGCGGAGCAAAAAGAAGCTTTTTTGCTTGACAGGAAACCACAATGTAGGCTGTAGCGATCCTAATGCTAATTTGGACCTAATTTGGATCCTAATTTGGACCTAATGGTCCAAATCCCCATGAACTGCAACCCTGCTTCCTTCTGGCAACTTGCAGATGCTGCTGCATTATACCCAACATGGACAGGCTCATGTGCTGATAGCGTTTGATAGTTTTGTACATTTGCAGTTTTTAGACTATTGTGCCTAGGGGTGGCGCAGATGCCTGACTGGGTCCAAGAATCCATCACGCTCCCCCCCCACCTGCCTGTGCCCATGGACCAGGCCTGCTGAGACTCTGGCCTCGCTTGCCCATGCTCGCGCCCTCCTGGACATGCCCCACACTCACCCGGACCAATCCGCAAGCGCCCATCATTTTGCCAAGGCTGGATTTACAGGGGAAAAGGAAGCCATTAAAAATGCACATATTTAAATATGCATGAATTGGGACTGGGAAATGGCCCATTTACAACTCTAAAATTACAGAAATCCAGCTTTCCCAGCCCATATTTGTGAGTATTTAAATACGTGTATTTTCAATGACCCCCTTTTTTTGTAAAAATACACTTTGCAAAATGGCAGGCATTTGCCGACGGGATGCAGGGTGAGTGAGGGTGGCTCGGCGACCTCATGGGGTCGAGTGCAAGTCCGGGGGTTGGGGCTTGAGCAGGGGCAGGGCTTCAGAGGGTGCCCACTGATACCGGATGGGGCTGGGTTTGTCCATCCCTAATTTTGTGCCAGGCTGTACTTTCTCTCATTATCTTGTATTAAAGTTCTTGTAGTAAATTTTTATATTCAACTTATCTTTCATCTCAAACTGAGAATAGATTTTGTGCTGAAAGCAAATTTTAATCAAGTTGTGCAATGAGATCCCTGAGGCATTAAATTCAGGTTCTCACCCAAGCATATATTAAACTTATATGATGCAATCCTCTGTGTGAGCCTACTCCGAACTAAATCATATGGAGCGCCATTGAATTAACTCCCAGGTAAGTGTGTGTATGACTGCGGCCTCAATTACATAACTGACATTTTGCTGCTTTTTAATGATTCCTGAAAGGTGCTCCATGAAGTGGCATCTCTTGTGACTTCTCTGTGCCAGAGGCTAAGACCTGGCCCAGGGCTGAGAACAAGGGTATATGTCTCATGGATTCAGCTTCCCGAGCTCCTAAAGCAGACAAGGGCATCCAGGAATGAAATCAGGTCCGTTGTGAATGTGAAGAGAGAGAGAGATGCACCCAGACATCTGAGTCTGGCACCAGCCCTGAGACATGGGAGCTTCAAGCATGGAAAGGGCAGAACTGAGATATCAAATGTGGCTTCTTCATTCCTCAATGCTGGTGTTTTCTCTGCTGTTCTAGCTTCACCCTTTCCTGAGAAACCCCCAGTTTTACAATACGTCTGTGGATGCAATGCATTTGGATAAAAATGGAGACCTGACAGCCAACTTTGACATTATTAACTGGGTGAAGTTGCCCAATAGGACTGTCATTGGACTGAAACTTGGGAGAATGGAAAGACGGGGATTCCCAAGCCTCAAGGTCACCATTGACCTGGATGCCACTGTGTGGCCCAAATGGCTCAACCAGGTGAAGAAAATCATTCCTTGCATTTCACTGTATCTATTGAATCATATCATTTCACTCTCCCACACTGGAGGCCTTTAAGACGAGGCTGGACAGCCATTTGTCGGGGATGCTCTGACTTGGATTCCTGCATTGAGCAGGGGGTTGGACTCGATGGCCTTGTAGGCCCCTTCCAACCCTACTATTCTATGATTCTATGATTCTATTGACCATCCCTTCACCTCTATTATTGTTGACTGGTATATTTAAGAAAGGTAATAAATATAATCTGTATGGAACATGCAATTGCTTCAGTTTTTCAGGCTTAAGCTTAGTTACGGGATCAAATTAAACCCTGGAATTCTCTTGGGCTCTTTCCAATTCTCTCTCTCCCTTCCACAGATGAATTTCCCCTAACACATTGTCCTTGCTGTTCCTGATCTTTCTGCTTAGACCCTGCCTCATGCCAGGTGTGTGGAAAGCTGCCTCCCGGGATTCATGAAGGTGGCTCAGGAAGGAAAGCTGGCGTGCTGCTACGACTGTGTTCCATGTCCTGGAGGGACCATCTCCACCCAGGAAGGTGGGTGCCTCTGGAGGAAGATGTGGCCCCTGGGGAGGAGGGCAAAGACCCATACAGATGTTTTCTGTGAAGTTTTTCTTAAGGGGATTTCTAAACTTGTGTCCTTTATTGCAATATCTGCAATTTATTTGAACAATATGAGTCACAGAAAATAATCTGGGAGGCTGGACAGTAGGGGAGGGGAGGGTGACTCCAGACATTTTCTGTGATGTTTTCTTTTCTTTTCACCACTTGTCTAAACTTGGATCCTTTCTTACAATATCCATATTTCCTCTCGGAAAGTGATTCTTAAGCAGTAATGTTGGAGGATGGACCCCTCCATGGTTGAGGCAGTGCATAGCGCTGGGATATGCTCCACCAGCCTAGATGTGTCTTATGCACTTTACACTGCACACAAACCCTCCATGGTTAATATTGTGATGTTCACTCCACTTCTCTGAGCAGTGACAAATGCCAGGGATGGAGTGCTGGCCAAGGTTAGTTTTCTTTTGGAAGGAGATCAGCGGAGGCTTAGTGGCATTTGGCATTATATGTATCCACAAATGTACATGAAAACATAAGAAGAGAAATGTTGGATTAGACCAATTTTTTATTAGTCCGACATTCTGTTCTCATAGTGGCCAACAGTTCCCAGAGTGGCCAATGGGAAGCATGTAAGGAGGACATGAGCACAATACACCCTCCCGTTCATGTTGCCCAGTAAGGGGTATGCAGAGCCATGCTGCTTCTGACACCTGAATTAATATGTAGCCATCATGACTAGCCCGTTCATGGATCACTGCCTTGTTGTGACGAAGGGGCTTGAGTAACTCAGTGAAGCCATAAGCTATGCCATGCAGGGCCACCCAAGATGGACAGGTCATGGCAGAGAGTTGTGACAAAATGTGGTCCACTGGAGAAGGAAATGGCAACCCACTCCAGTATTCTTGCCATGAAAACCCCAGGGAACGTATCACAAGGCTAAAGGAGATGATGCCAGAAGATGAGTCCCTCAGGTCGGAAGGTGTCCAATATACTACTGGGGAAGAGCAGAGGGTATTTCCAGGTAGCACCAGAAAGAGTGAAGCGCCTGGGCCAAGCCGAAAGGACACTCAGCTGTGGATGTGTCTGGTGGTGAAAATTAAATCTGATGCCATCTTGTTGGTCACCGCTACACCTTGCACATTTATTTATTTATTTCTATACCGCCCAATAGCCAAAGCTCTCTGGGTGGTTCACAAAACTTAAAACCAAAGAGCACACAATAAAACAATATAAAATATATAAAACATTAAAACCACAGTATAAACAACACAACCAGAATAAAACCTAGCAGCAATGCAGGGATTTAAAATTCAGATTCAAAACAGCAAAGCTAAAAGTCTAGAAAGCTGAAATGCTAAAATGCCTGAGACAATATAAAGGTCTTCATCTGGCCCTGGAAAGAATACAATGTAGGTGGCAGGCGAACCTCACTAGGGAGCTCATTCCACAACTGGGGTGCCACAGCAGAAAAGGCCCTCTTCCTGGTAGCTGCCCGCCTCACTTCCTTGCTCACGGAGGAGGGCCATTGAGGATGATCTTAAGGTCTGGGCAGGCACATATGGCAGGAGGCGATCCTTGAGCTAACCTGGCCCCAAGCCATTAAAGGCTTTGAATGTTAATACCAGCACTGTGAATCAGGCCCGGAAATGGACTGGCAACCAGTGCAGCTGGAAAAGTACTGGTGTAATATGAGCTCGCTGGCCAGTCCCTGTTACCAAACTTGCTGCCCTATTTTGGACCAGCTGAAGTTTCTGGACCATTTTCAAAGGCAGCCCCATATATAACACATTGCAGTAATCCAGACGAGAAATTATCAGAGCATGGATAACTGTAGATAGGCTATCTCTGTCCAGATGAGGCTGTAGTTGGTATACCAGCCTAAGCTGATAAAAAGTGCTCTGTGCCACTGAGCTCACCTGTGTCTCAGTGACAGTTCTGGATCCAAGAGCACCCCCAAACCATGAACATGATCCTTTAGGGGGAGAGCAACCCCCTCCAGGACAGGTTGAGTATCACCTAGCTGGGCAGACGAACCACCCACTAACAGTACCTCCGTCTTGTCTGGATTGAGCTTCAGTTTAGTGGCCCTCATCCAGTCCATTACCGTGCCCAGGCACTGATTCAGAACAGCCACTGCCTCATCTGGTTTTGATGAGAAAGAGAGGTAGAGCTGGGTGCCATCTGCATATTGATGGCACCTCAGCCCACCCCTCCGGATAACCTCCCCCAGTGGTTTCATGTACATGTTCAACAGCATGGGGGATAAAATAGAGCCCTGTGGAACTCCATGGCACAATTGCCATGGCACATAGCAACAATCCCCCAGCACCACCTTCTGGAGTCGGCCATCCAAGTAGGAGCGGGACCACTGCAGTACGGAGCCTTCAACTCCCAACCCAGACAACCTAACCAGAAGGATACCATGGTTGATGGTATCAAAAGCCACTGAGAGGTCCAGGAGAATCCACAGGGTTGCACTCCCCCTGTCTCTCTCCCGGTGTTAGCGAATTCCATACTTTAACTATACATGTATGAAGAAGGACTTCAATTACTCTGCCCTGAATCTTCCACCATTCAGGGCTTCGTCACACAAGGCTAAAAATCCCACAGTTTAACGGGGGTTCTGCTTCTGGAATCTTTGTGGGATTAGATCGAATCCTTTCCACGTGGCTTCTCAAAAAAACTAAACTTCTCAAGACGTTCTATGTGTTTCATTACAACGCCACTAGGTGGCACAGTTGTATTACTTGCAATAAAGCAACTTTGATCAGTATACCACGGTTTACTGCGACTCCATGGTGGGAGGAGGGAAAATGCCGGACTTTCGTTGTCATGGAAAACAATGCAATAGAGCTCACAAAGAGCGGGAGGTGCCCTGATGGAGGACAGCATCATGTACAAAAGAGGACCTGCAAATATCTGTGAGTAACCAATCTCAGTAGCAGGATAAAAGCCCATGTGAAGGAGCCCTCAGAGGCACAGTTGTCTGACCAGACATCAGGCTGCAGTGAAAAAAAGCAAAAGAATGAGTGAGAATGAGAGAGAGAGAGAGAGAGAGAGAGAGAGACAGAGAGAGAGGCAGGCAGGCAGGCAGGCAGGCAGGCAGGCAGGCAGGCAGAGGGACAGGTGGACAGAGACAGAGGCCGACAAAGGAGATACAACATCTCACCACATCTGGCTTTGTTAAATTCTGAACTGTGGCTTAAACGGAGGTCTATCTCTTATCACTTCTGATGGACTGTCAAAATACGCACTTTACTGGACACCTGTCTGTACATGCTGACATATCGCATGCACCTCCATTTGTGTGTTTTGAAAATTGTGCCCTGTTTCTTTGTTATCCCATCTTCTTTTGTACGTGGGCTTTGTAGTTTTGCACCATCAGTTTTACCATTTGTACCATAATTCACACCTTTAACGTTTATAACTACAGTTGGGTCTTGTTAGCATTGATTTTGTGGTATTCTGCAACTGTTCCTCTCCCTTTTTGTTTCAAGTGCTCCAGCTCGGCCAGGGACTCGTCACAGTTTCATCCGGATGGTTTACTCCCCAATTGGGAGGCACCAAAGAGGCTAGTCCCTGGGACTCCACATGCCATACATCACCCCATAGGGAAGGAGCATATCATGCAAAACAACCAATGCTGTGCAGCACTGGCAATGTCCCCTGCTGCCCACATCCCCTGCTGTGATCTCCAATCACACAGCGGAGATAGCAGTGGGGATTCTTTAAAAGACAGAAGGCTAAAACCCACCTGTTAGAATAATCCATGGAAGGCCAAATAAAGCCTGCAGGACAGAAATTCCCAATTTCTTGGTTAAAGACATGGTTAAATGTGCATCCTAAACACATGAATCACCAAAATTTGGGTGGTTGACATGGGAGAATGTTGAAGCCCAGAAAGCCAGATTGTGCCCTGCATGAAATTACTATGTGATTCCCATCACATGGGAGAAATATCTTTGATGGAATGTAAAAGAAAAGATATTGCCAAGGATGTAAGGGACATGTTATTCTTTTCTTTCCAGATGCAGACCATTGCACCAAGTGTCCTGATGACCAGCATCCAAATAAGAGCAGAGATCAATGTATCCACAAGACTATAACCTTCCTGTCAAATGAAGAAACTTTGGGGATCATTCTTGCTTCCTTTGCCCTATTCCTGTCCTTAATCACAGGCTTTGTGTTAGGAATCTTCATTAAATTCCATGAAACTCCGATAGTCAAAGCCAACAACCGGGACCTTTCCTACATTCTCCTTGTCTTCCTCATTCTCTCCTTCTTGTCCTCCTTACTGTTCATTGGCCAGCCAGGGATAGCCAGCTGCCTTCTCCGACAAACAGCCTTCAGCATCATCTTCTCGGTTGCTATCTCTTCTCTCTTGGCCAAAACAATCACTGTGGTGCTGGCCTTCCTGGCCACAAAGCCAGGGAACAGGGTGAGGAATTTGCTGGGAAAGAGTTTGGCCAACTCCACTGTCATTTCCTGTTCCAGTATTCAAGCTGGCATTTGTGCCACCTGGCTGGGTGCCTCACCACCCTTCCCAGACTCAGACATGCACTCCCAGCATGGACAGATCATCCTGCAATGCAATGAAGGGTCTGCCACTCTGTTTTATAGTGCCCTTGGCTACATGGGCTTCCTGGCTGCCATCTGCTTCACAGTGGCTTTCCTAGCCAGGAAGCTGCCCGGGGTCTTCAATGAAGCCAAGCTGATCACCTTCAGCATGCTGGTCTTTTGCAGCGTCTGGGTGACCTTTGTGCCCACCTACCTGAGCACCAAAGGGAAATACATGGTTGCTGTGCAGGTCTTCTCTATTTTGGCTTCCAGTGCTGGGTTACTGAGCTGCATCTTTTTCCCCAAGTGCTATATCATTATTCTGAAGCCTCATCTGAATACAAAGGAGCATCTCATGATGAAAACCAAAGAATAAATCTGGTTCATATTTTTAGCAAACATCCTGATACTCTATTTTTATGCAATAGGTTGCATTTGGAAAACCTGGCTTCATCCCAACTTCAGATAAGCAAACAAGGAAACATTTGCCTTTTTAATGTTGCTCACTATGGCTTTTATTTTTACTGTATTGCTCTGGGTTTAAATGCTCCCTGCTTTTAACTTTTGTTGAGATTGTATCAATGTACATCTCCAGAATAATTTATGTTACCGTCAGTTTTTAAGAATAAAATGTAACTGCTGAAGAAGTCAAGATTTTGTCAAAGAATCATGGTTATTAGCACAACATTTTCAAGAAGGAGGATACTCCATCAGCGTGGTAAAATCAGGTATGAACAGAGTGAATGCCTAGAAATGAGATACTTTATTAGGTCTCCCAAAAAGAATGGTAAAAAAACAACAGAGAGAACAGTGAGCAACGTGTATTCTTCATTTTAACTCAGTCACAAAAAGATTACAAACACATGTATTATTCCCCCCCCCCAACTGGAGTCTTATTCAGGATTTGCTAGGTTTAACTACAAGACCCAGAGTAATGTTCAAGAGAACAGAAAACCTCAAGGACTGGTTAATGCACACGGAACACACGCAGAGCACAAATAAGATTGTGCAACCAACGGTGTTTAATACACTAAGGCCAAAAGGACATCATCCATGTGGCTTTTGCACATACTGCAAGTTCACCAAAAAGGAAACATCTTTTGCCAGTCCAAGCACTGGAAACCTTTTTCAAATCTCTGATTTCCTAACCTGTAACTCCTCAGGAGTAATCTATGCCATTACGTTTAGGATAATGGGCAAAGGGAAAGGGTGTGAAGTCTGACCTCACCTTCAATTTGGGGTCGACTTTTTCCAAGGTCAAGGTGAGAGGAGAGCCTTGAGGGAAGTATCCCTTTTGCTGGCAACATATGTGTGTACTTAGGCCATCGCATGCCCCTGCAAAAAGATATATATTGGTAAGAACTTGAGACCTTTAAAGCTTAGAATAGGGGCGCGTTTGTGTAATTTACGGCATCAAAGGGCAGGAGCACCAGACTTGCAGCAATGTGATTGGGTTAAAGCAAGGCCGGGGAGCTAAATTAGGGTGGGCCTTGACAAACTCCCACCCACCTATCCACAGTCTGAATGGCATCAGGGGAGGGGCCATGTCCCTGACATCATTTGGTTCTCAGTTGATGCTGGGTCATTTTGGACTCCCAGCTGTCCACGGAGGCTCAAGTGTCAGCTGTGAGCCGGACAGCGCTGTATCAACTCCATCTGATACAGCGGCTGCGCCCCTTCCTTCCCGACCATCTGCTCCCATCGGTAGTACATGCCCTGGTCTCCTCTCGTTTAGACTACTGTAATGCGCTCTACGTGGGGTTACCCTTGAAGACGGTTCGGAAGCTGCAGCTGGTACAGAACGCGGCGGCTCGCCTGATTAAAGGCAGCCGCCGGCGAGATCACATCACTCCGGTGCTGAAGGAGTTGCACTGGTTACCAGTTGTTTTCTGGGCCAAATTCAAGGTGTTGGTTTTGACCTTTAAAACCCTATATGGTTCCGGCCCAGCCTATCTTAAGGAGCGCCTCCAGCAGCACCAGACAGGCCGCGTAACAAGATCAGCCTCGGATGGCCTTCTCTCTGTCCCATCAGCCAGGACAGCTAGACTGGTGGGCACGAGGGAGAGGGCCTTCTCTGTGGTGGCCCCCACTCTGTGGAACTCCCTCCCTAGGGAACTCCATCATGACCCCTCTTTAATGAGCTTCCGTCGTGCATTAAAAACGTGGTTGTTCAGGCAGGCATTTGGGGTGGGTTAGGGTATTTTAAAAAAAAAATTATGGTAAAATTTTATTGTTTTAAATTGTTTTATGGTGGGTTGTACATCGCCCAGAGTGGCTGGGTGACCAGTCAGATGGGCGATTAATAAATTTAATAAATAAATAAATAATAATAATAATAATGCTCTGAGTCTATCCACAAGACCCATCAGCTGGAACCCAGCTTTACAGTGGACGGTGCTCTTGCCCAGAAGACAATATTGCAACAGGTGAAGCCACATCGCTGTGTCTGTGTGTGGTTTAATGAACTAAGTTCCCCAGAAGGGAATGCCAGCTCTGTTGAACTGTGACGTACGTTTTTCGTGAAGGAGATTTGGGGCAATATCTACACGTGCAGGGCTTCACATAGGGGTGGCGGAGAAATCCGCCATGGGCTCCAATGAGACTCCACGGACGCCGGCTCTGCTCTGTGGTGAGTCCGCAGAGCCACCAGCCGGGCCTGTCTGCAGCCAGACTTCCATCCGCTGCCGGGCTGTGGACGCAAATGGTGTCCACTATGCCAGACACCATTTGCGTCTGCAGACCAGGGCAGTCGACGGCAGTGGACAGATCCAGACCAGCTGGTGGCAGGTAGGGTCCGTCCATGGTGAATTTCATGGGGGGGGCGAGTAGTCCGTTCCGTCACTGACTCCGGGGGGCCAGATTCAAAAGAATCCGCCCCCCCCAGAGTCCATGGCGGAACGGACTACTCCCCCCCTGCCGTGAAATTCTCCTTGGACAGACCCTACCTGCCACCAGCCGGTCCGGATCTGTCCACTGCCATCCACTGCCCCGGTCTGCGGATGCAAATGGTGTCCGGCATAGCGGACACCACTTGCGTCCACAGCCCGGCAGCGGATGGAAGTCCGGCTGCAGACAGGCCCAGCTGGTGGTTCCGCGGACTCTCTGCAGAGCAGAGCCGGCTGGGGAGGATTCCGGGGGGAAGGGTGGATCTCCCCCCCATGGACCACCAGGTGGAACAGTGAGAGGGGTTCATACACCCCTAGCTTCACTGCTGTTCCCCTTGTGTTTGCAATGGAAGAGGGCCAAATCATGGTTTAAATTTGGACAAGCTGCCAAGCCTGTTTTCTGATGTATTTCTGGCCAGGGCCATTCCATGGCAGAATGGCTATACTAAATGCTTCTTTCCCCTGTACACAAACACATACACATTGATATATTCACTTTTTTAAAAAAGTGTTCATATTTCGTTGTTTTTAATGTGTTCTATGCCACTCCGAGATCTTTTGATGTGAAGCAGTATATACACTTTTTTATTTTATTTTGCTTTCCAATGCAGTCATTCAAACCAATCACAATATTTCAACTTAACACACAATATAGCATATCTAAGGTTGCTTGATCATTTGACCTAAGCCCCTTCCAATGATTGATGAAGGATATACATTTTTTTTAAAAAACTGGATGGAGTTCATTCTTCCCTCCCTTAGTAACTTATCCCCCTCCAAAAAAAACATGCCATCAACCTGATATAAAACAGGAGCATGCACACTTACTCTAGAGTAAATAAATCATAGCTGAACTATGTGCAATTGCATTACCATTTAGTTTCACCCTCAGAAGTAAGTGCCTCTGGAAATGAGGCTGGGAGGCTGGAAATGCAACAGATATAGACTATACTACTGTGCAGCTTACTCAGAAGTAAGCCATACTGATAGGGCTAGGCATGCTCCATCCCATTTTTTCCTATTCAGATGTAAGTAGAATTTTGTTTAATGGGACATACTGTCTAGTAAGTCAGAACAGAATCGCAGCCTTCGTTTGGGATCCACACCCTTCATTACAAATTGCATGAGGGGATTCCAATACACAGCTCTAGAATGAATTTTTTTATTATAGTTAAGCACAAAGTGGGGTTCTGGATTTTCAACACCTGGCTCTCTAGATTATGATTTCTTGTTATTCCAAATAAAAAGATTACCTCCAAATATGCTTTTGATTTGTTCTAATTTGCAAACAATGTACCTGCATTTACTCTCTGAGATGTACATCTAAAAAAATAAGTGCACCTTGAAATTAAGTCATGATTACCATTAGTTAAGTGTTTAGAATCCCATGTATCGATACCATATCAAAGTAGGGTACCATCTATTCCCCAGTGTTGTGTAACAATTCTGAAGCCTCCGGGAATGGTCACTAGGGGATTTGGAGCTAAATGCTATCAGTATGCTGATGGCATACAGCTCTATCTCCCTGTGACACCTGAATCAGGAGAGGCTGTGCAAGACCTGGATCAGTGCCTAGACTCAGTAATGGGCTGGATGACGGCCAGTAACCTGAAGCTGACTCCTGGCAAGATGGAAGCCCTGTGGGTGAGTGGTACCAGGGTCCGAGCGATAGGCTCATTGTAGGGATGTACAAAACACCTACCTGGCTCCGCGCTGGGCAATGCGCAGTGGGGGGGAGGTGCTCCATCCCTCCCGCCGGAATCCTCGATGGGGGGGAGGTGATCCGGTCCTCCCCCCCAGAATCCTGCCCAGCTGGCTCTGCTCTGCGGTACAGTTCGTCTTCTTAGCCATGATAGACTATGTAAATACTGAAGTAGCCTATCACGGCTAGCACAGGGACATAATTCATAACATAAACCATAACCATAATTCGCGAAAGGTAAGTACCTTTCGTACATCCCTAGTTCCAGATCTGATTCACCTTGGGTTATCTAACTATTGGTGCACATTAGTTCAAATGAGTAAAGCCAGGCTCCCTGCGGAATGCCTGATGGTGGCTAAAACCTTAGAAAAATCTTGGCTGTATAATTCCTCAAAATTGTTATTAATTTACGGTTTTAGCATGGAGGCTCTAAGTGTTTCTAGTTGTAATATTAGAAAAAAGTATTATCAGATACTAGAGTGCAGATGGACATATCTGCTCTGTCGGACACAAGGTTTATGAAATGGTTAGTGAGGGCTAAAATCTAGGGATGGGCGAAAGTCCCTTACCTGTCCTCGAAGCTCGCTTCATGGTGGGGGGGAGGCGCTTCGGTTCTCCCCCCAAAGTTCAGGTGAGGGGGGGGAGGGGCCCTGCCTCGCCCGGCCGAATTTGATGCCGGGGGGGAGGCATCCCATCCTTCGCTGGCGAAATTCAGGCCGGGTAGAAGCGCCCCGTCTACCTGGCCGAGAAAAAAAAGTAAAACAAAAACAAAAACACCCCTGTGATAGGCTACGTAAAGATTTACATAGCCTATCACGGCTAGATTTCCAAAGTCAGCCGTGATAGGCTACGTAAATTGTCATGTAGCCTATCACAGGTGACTTTGGAAAAAAAAAAAGCTCGTACGCAAATGCGTCCCTTATTTGGTCCCTGTAGTCTATGTAAAGATTTACGTAGACTACAGGGACCAAATAAGGAACGCAAATGGCGGCACCCTATGGGCGCCGCCATTTGCATACGTGCTTTTTTTTTTTCAAAGTCACCCGTGATAGGCTACGTAACGATTAACGTAGCCTATCATGGCTGACTTTGGAGATCTAGCCGTGATAGGCTACGTTAATCGTTACGTAGCCTATCACGGGTTTTTTTTTTTTTTTACTGCACTTCTAATGGTGGCGGCGGCAACCGGTCAAAAGACCGGCTGCCGCCCCCGCCCCTGACGAAAACCCGCCAAACCACCGCCGGGACCCGCCGCTGGGAGGGACATTCGTCAAAGGTAAGTCCCATCCCAGGGGGGGGGGGCGGAGAATTTCACCGCCGATTTCGGGGGGCCGAATGCGTTGGCACTCGGCCCCCCCAAAGTTTCGGGGAGAAATTCTCCCCCATCCCTACGAAAAATCCCATTTCAAGAAGAAAAATATCTCTTCTTCCCAATGGAAAGGGGTCAGCGCATGGACTTCACCTGACTTCGATAAGATGAAATGGACATGATGATGAACAAGGAAGATTTCAGGGCACTCCAGTGCAGGAGAGATTTTGGTGTTTACTGGCATGCCGGTTATATTCCATTTGCCAGGAACATTATAGATCTCCATTTCTTGGCTGTATGAGAAACTGGGCAGTTGAGGACAAACATTCTTCTCATCCATGTGGGAACAAATGATACCGCCAAGCAGAGCTACGAAGAGATCACGTCAGACTTTGAAGCTTTGGGAAGGAAACTCAAGAACTTTGGGGCCCAGATAGTTTTCTCATCCATCCTTCCAATAGTTAGAAGAGGGATAGAAAGGGAACAAAAAATACTCCGGGTGAATGACTGGCTATGAAGGTGGTGCCAATGAGAGAGATTTGGATTCTGGGACTATGGGCTATACTTCCTGGAAGATGGGCTGTTGGCTAGGGATGGGTTGCACCTCACAAAGGATGGGAAGAATGTGTTTGGCCACAGCATGAAGAACTTCATCAGGAGGGCTTTAAACTGAATCCTACGGGGAAGGGAGATGTAATGTTGGGGGTAACAATGGACATAGGCGCATGCACTGCAATGGAGAGAACAGCTCTGATAGCGCCCAATAATAGTCTTCAGACACATGTAGGAAGAAAGCCAGACTATGCAGCACATGGTCTTCGATGTCTATATACTAATGCCCAGGGTATGGGAAACAAACAGAATGAACTTGAACTCTTAATACAAGAGGGAAATTATGACCTGATAGGTATAACTGAGACTTGGTGGGATGACTCTCATGACTGGAATACAGCAATTGAAGGATAGAACTTGTTCAAAAAGAACTAGGAGGAACAGAACAAGCCAGACTATGCAGCACATGGTCTTCGATGTCTATATACTAATGCCCAGGGTATGGGTAGGGGTGAACGAAAGTCACTTACCTTTTCTCGCAGCTTTTTCGCGGTGGGGGGGAGCGCTTCGCTGCTCCCCCCGCGAAGTTCAGGCCGGGGGGGGGAGGCTTCCCGCCTCGCCCAGCCGAAATTCAGGCCGGGGGGGGGAGGCTTCCCGCCTCGCCCGGCCGAAATTCAGGCCGGGGAGGAGGCTTCCCGCCTCGCCCGGCCGCGAACACGAAAGTAAAAAATAGCGTTGCCCTTATTTTCGCCGTAGTCTGCGTAAACATTGACGTAGACTACAGCGACCAAATAAGGAACGCGAATGGCGGCTCCCTATGGGGGCCGCCATTATCCGTACACACTTTTTTTTTTTTTTTTAAAGTCACCCGTGATAGGCTACGTGACGATTCACGTAGCCTATCACGGCTGACTTTGCAAATCTTGCCGTGATAGGCTACGTGAATCGTCACGTAGCCTATCAGGGGACTTTTTTTTTTTTCTTTCATTGCAATGGCGGGGGTAATTGCAATTACCTCCCGCCCCGCTCGAACACCGGACGAACCGCCAGCCGGACCCGCCGCCGGGAGGGACATTCAGGGAAGGTAAGTCCCGTCCCGGGGGGGGGCGGGGGGCGGGGGGGCGGAGGATTTCTCCCCGAAACTTGTTCGGGGGGCCGAACACGTTGGCGCTCGGCCCCCCGAAGTTTCGGGGAGAAATTCTCCGCCATCCCTAGGTATGGGAAACAAACAGAATGAACTTGAACTCTTAATACAAGAGGGAAATTATGACCTGATAGGTATAACTGAGACTTGGTGGGATGACTCTCATGACTGGAATACAGCAATTGAAGGATAGAACTTGTTCAAAAAGAACAGGAGGAACAGAAAGGGAGGTGGGCTTGCACTGTATGTGAAAAAGACATATCTCTGCACAGAAATACAGGAGGAGGAGCTTGGTAGCCCCATCGAGAGCATCTGGGTTGAAATAAATGGAGCAAAGAATAAAAGGAACCTGGTGGTCGGAGTCTACTACCGGCAACCCAATCAAGGAGAAGACAAGGATGAAACTTTGGAAAAGCAAATAGCCAATGTTTCAGGGAAGCATGATGTAGTAGTAATGGGGGACTTCAATTTCCCCAATATTTGTTGGGAGACAAATTCTGCAAAACATGGCCCCTCCAGGAAATTCCTGACTTGTGTGGCGGATAACTTCCTCCTACAGAAAGTAGAGGAAGGAACTAGAGGATCGGCTATCCTTGACTTGATCCTAAGCAACAGAGATGACTTAGTGGAGAAAGTAGCAGTTACAGGAACTCTGGGGGAAAGCGACCATGTTGTACTTGAGTCCTTGGTTCTAAGGGAAGCAAAAGCCGAGTGTAGTCAAACGCGTACCCTGGATTTTAGGAAAGCTGATTTTCATAAACTCAGAACAATGATCAGTAAGGTCCCATGGCAAGCGATGCTAGCGAGAAAAGGAGTCCAAGATGGGTGGGAGCTTTTAAAAAAGGAAATTCTCAAGGCACAATCACAAGCAATTCCAACAAGAAGAAAAGGTGGAAGACAACAGAAGAAGCCAATGTGGCTTCACAAAAAGCTTAGGGATGACCTGAAAACAAAAAAGGACACATATAGGAAGTGGAAAGAAGGCCAAGTAACAAAGGAAGAGTACAGGCAGATAGCACAGAATTGCAGGGATGGCATCAGGAAGGCTAAAGCTGAGAATGAGCTGAAGTTAGCAAGGGATGTTAAAAACAACAAAAAGGCTTTCTTCAGCTACGTGCATAGTAAAAGGCAGAGGAAAGAAATGGTGGTTCAGCTATTAAATAAGGATGGCAAAATGATAACAGATGACAAAGAAAAGGCAGAGGTGCTCAATTCCTACTTTGGAGCAGTCTTCTCCCAAAAGGAGGTCTAGGACCCCGCTGGCAAAGGCGAAGTACAGGCTGAAGAGTCAGGATTGCAGCTTGAGATCGACAGGCATATGGTCAAGGAACACCTCATTACTTTGAATGAGTTCAAATCTCCAGGGCCAGATGAACTGCATCCTAGAGTCATCAAGGAACTGGCAGAAGAACTCTCAGAGCCGCTGTCTATTCTCTTTGAGAAATCATGGAGGACGGGGGAAGTGCCAGATGACTGGAGGAGGGCTAACGTTGTCCCTATCTTCAAAAAGGGTAAAAAGGAGGAACCTGGGAACTACAGACCAGTCAGTCTGACATCAATCCCTGGGAAAATTCTGGAGCAGATCATAAAGCAATCCATCTGGAAGCACCTTGACAACAATGCCGTGATTACTCGAAGCCAACATGGATTTGTCAAAAACAAGTCCTGCCAGACAAATCTGATCTCATTTTTTGATCAAGTCACCTCCCTTGTAGACCGTGGGAATGCTGTAGACATCATATACCTCGACTTCAGCAAAGCTTGCGACAAAGTGCCCCATGATATCCTGATGAGCAAACTAGCTCAAATTGGGCTAGATGAAACAACGATCCGGTGGATCCACAGTTGGCTACAGAATCGGACTCAAAGAGTGCTTATCAATGGGACCTTCTCCAACTGGGGAGAGGTATCGAGTGGGGTACCGCAGGGCTCAGTCCTGGGCCCAGTGCTCTTCAACATTTTTATGAATGACTTGGAGGAGGAGGTGCAGGGAATGCTGATCAAATTTGCAGATGACACAAAATTGGGAGGGGTAGCTAATACTTTGGAAGACAGAAACAAAATTCAAAGTGATCTGGATAGACTGGAGCGCTGGGCAGAAAACAACAGAATGACATTTAATAGGGACAAATGCCAAGTTCTGCACCTAGGAAAAAGAAAGCAAATGCACAGTTACAAGATGGGGGATACGTGGCTCAACCACACTACAAGCGAGAGGGATCTTGGAATTGTTGTTGATCACAAGCTGAATATGAGCCAACAATGTGATGTGGCTGCAAAAGAGGCAAATGGTCTTTTGGGCTGCATTCATAGAAGCATTGCTTCCAAATCCCGGGAAGTACTAGTTCCCCTCTACTCAGCACTGGTTAGGCCTCATCTGGAGTACTGTGTCCAGTTCTGGGCACCACACTTTAAGAAGGATGCAGACAAACAGGAGAGGGTTCAGAGGAAGGCAACAAAGATGATCAGGGGACTGGAAACAAAGCCCTATGAAGAGAGACTGAAAGAACTGGGCATGTTTAGCCTTGAGAAGAGAAGACTGAGGGGAGATATGATAGCACTCTTCAAGTACTTGAAAGGTTGTCACAGAGAAGAAGGCCAGGATCTCTTCTTGATCATCCCAGAGTGCAGGACACGGAATAATGGGCTCAAGTGACAGGAAGCCAGATTCCGGCTGAACATCAGGAAAAACTTCCTGACTGTCAGAGCAATACGACAATGGAACCCATGACCTAGGGAGGTGGTGGGCTCTCCCACACTGGAGGCCTTCAAGACGAGGCTGGACAGCCATTTGTCAGGGATGCTCTGACTTGGATTCCTGCATTGAGCAGGGGGTTGGACTCGATGGCCTTGTAGGCCCCTTCCAACCCTACTATTCTATGATTCTATGAATTTTCTCATAGGAGGTTTCAACCAATTTGTGACTCAGAGGGTAGCCCTCTTTGTGGTTAAGGTGGCCAGGTTGAGGAAAAAGGAAAGAGAAAAAAAATTGCCTGATTCATTGAGCCATGTAAAAGGCTTTTTTCAATCATGTGGGGTCACAATGGGTTTATAAAACCTCATTCTATTAAAATGTGTGTGTGTATTCTTTCATGTTCATTTTAT
This sequence comes from Heloderma suspectum, assembly GCF_057233095.1. NCBI lineage: Eukaryota > Metazoa > Chordata > Lepidosauria > Squamata > Helodermatidae > Heloderma > Heloderma suspectum. Next base: position 398,986,552 of record NC_139459.1, read on the forward strand.
GTTTTTAACTTTCTTTCTTCATTTTAAGGTGTGCTTATTATGCTGGAAATGGACGGAAGACTTATTTAATAAAATTTGATTTGATTTGATTTGATTTGAATAGACAAATCTCCTTTGGTGAGTGTTATTTATTCATTTGTGTATTTCTTTTATTACATTTATATCCTGCCTTTTTTTGTCTTACAAGGAACCCAAGGCGGCTTACATTATCCTCCTCCTCTCCATTTTATCCTCACAACAACAGCCCTGTGAGGTGGGTTGGGCTGAGAGTCTGTGACTGGCCCAAAGTCACCCAGTGAGCTTCCATGGCCGAGTGGGGACTAGAACCCGGATCTCCCAGCTCCCAGTCCAACACTCTTGCCACTACATCACACTGGTTTTATTAACCCTTTCCACCCTATTCTGGATCCAGATCACCCATTTTCATGGGGAGGGGAAGTTCCCATTGGAGTTCTCTGGAGAACATTTCAATTTGTCTGGAGACAACTGCAGGTGGTATTAGACTCAGCCTGCAAATGCCACCTCACCACACCTGTGAGTTTTTTGGATGCCCAACATGGTTGAAATCTGGATGGAGTTTTCAGAGTCGGCCCCTTCAAGAACAGCCAATGGCTGCTTCCCCCTTCCACAGCTGTAGTTGGGAACATTTGCCTGCCCAGGCGAGAGCAGGTCCACCAAAATATCAGAAGGCAGTCTGGCATTGCGATAGTTGTCATAGATGCTGTAGCCCAGGGTGATGCTCGGTAACAGGCTGGGATTCTGGTTGATCTCTTGAATGGCAAAGAAGAGGGACAGAAACTTCCAGTTCTCTGTGTGTCCTTTCCTGGAAGAAAAGACATTTGAATATGTCACATTGTCATCCAGTCCTCAATGACAGTGAAATATTCAGGTGTTGCTTCAGCTGTTGACTTTGGACTTCTCCACAAGGAGCTTTTATCCTGGGATTGAGATTGGTTACTCACGGAAGTTTGTGGGACCTTTAAATGATGTCATCAACCTCCAGGTGCCTCTGGTGCTAAATGACCTTTATTCCATGTTTTAGAAGATCAGACATAATGAACTATCAAATCTCAGCGCTTGAGTTCTGCTTGAGCTCCCTTGTGAAAAGAAGAAAACCCACAATAGGAGGAGCTAGATCACAGCACCATCTATTGGCTTTATCATCAAACCTATAGAAGTCTCAGATAAGGGGGGAAGGGGGGAAGGGAAGCGTGTGTAAAGCAAGTCTGTTGTCATCCTGCATTTTAAATGGAAGCAGAATGGCCCATTTTAAATGCGGGATTTTAGGCTGGTGTAGAAATGTTCTGTGAGATACTGCACATATCTGCATTATGTTTCCAGAACTGTCCACATGCCAACACTGATCGCAAGCCAAACCCGGAAGCTTAACTGCCAATTGTTACTTAATGGCTGATGGGGTGTTCTTTTTGGGTTGGGAGAAATGTAGTCTTGTTCCAGTCTGAATCTCCATGATCGATGGTCCATTGATGGCCCTCAGATTGAGTACTGCCAGGAATTTAAATATCTTGGCATTCATTTTGCAGAAAATCTTTCCTGGAAAGTTCATGCAGAAGCAACTAAAGTAACGACATTAAGAACTACTGGAACCATACTTCAGTTTTATTGTACTGCGGCAGGTGGTTTAGTTGACACAGCTCTGAAACTTTTTCAGAGTAAGGTAATTCCCAAATTGTTTTGTATATGTGAATGGCCTATGGCTCACTCCTAAATAAATGGAAGCTCTATGATCTGTTTTGAAACAAAGCCAGTACAGATGTTCATTACATGGCTGGAATCAGGCATTGTCTGGGATTTTAGGAAATAGCTGATCTTGTTCTATAGGACTTGGTGGAAAAAATGCTAATCCACTTCTCTTAAAACAATACGTCTTATTATGAAATCCAGATGCGAAATGGTTAACGATAAACAACTAAGATTTTGAAAATGTAAAAAAGAGAGAGAGAGAGAGAGAGAGAGAGAGTAAAAACTAGTAATAGCATGATAGGGAAGATGCAGGTTCACAAGTAGGTTCACAATGAATTCTGGGTAACTGGCATAAAAATTAATGTTCAAGTTGACCTGGATAGTATCCAAAGAGAAAATGCTGAGTTAAAGCCCTGTCACTTGGGCCAAAAACTTATTTGAGTAACGTACAGGTGTGAGATTGCATTATTCCAGGTCAAGAGTGTATTCAAAATGCCACTTAACAATTAATAACAAAAAATATTGTGTCAGGTATACACACCAAACAGCATGATCTACAGATGTCTAGACAAATTTAAAGACTTAAGTTTACAAATTTTGAGTCAGGAGTTATCTTCTCAAAGGTTTAATTCAAAATTGTTCTTATTTGGCATTAATATATATATGTGTGTGTGTGTGTGTGTGTGTGTGTGTGTGTGTATATATATATATATATATATATATACACACACATACACACACACACACACATTCAAGTCTTTTTTGCGTGTTCTAATTTTGTTGTTGTTGTTCAGTCATGTCCGACTCTTTGTGACCCCATGGACCATAGCACGCCAGGCCTTCCTGTCCTCCGCTCTCTCCCGGAGCGTGCTCAAGTCCATGTTCATTGCATCGGTGATGCTATCTAGCCATCTCATCCTCTGCCGTGCCCTTCTCCTTTTGCCTTCAGTCTTTCCCAGCATCAGGGTCTTTTCCAGAGAGTTTTCTCTTCGCATTAGGTGGCCAAAATATTTGAGCTTCAGCTTCAGTATCTGTCCTTCCAATGAGCAGTCAGGGTTGATTTCCTTTAGGATGGACTGATTTTTATTTATTTATTTATTATTAAATTTATTAATCACCCATCTGGCTGGTCACCCAGCCAGTCTGGGCGATGTACAACATACAATAAAAACAGTTTAAAACAACAAAATTCTACAATAAAAACATTTTCTAAAATACCCTAACCCACCCCAAATGCCTGCCTGAACAACAACGTTTTTAATGCATGACGGAAGCTCATTAAAGAGGGGGCATGACGGAGTTCCCTAGGGAGGGACTTCCACAGAGTGGGGGCCACCACAGAAAAGGCCCTCTCCCTCGTCCCCACCAGTCTAGCTGTCCTGGCTGATGGGACAGAGAGAAGGCCATCCGAGGCTGATCTTGTTAAGCGGCCTGTCTGGTGCTGCTGGAGGCGCTCCTTAAGATAGGCTGGGCCGGAACCATATAGGGTTTTAAAGGTCAAAACCACCTCCTTGCAGTCCAGGGGACTCGTAAGAGTCTTCTCCAGCGCCACAGTTCGAAAGCATCGATTCTTCAGTGCTCAGCCTTCCTTATAGTCCAGCCCTCACAGCCATACATTACTACTGGGAAAACCATAGCTTTGATTACCACGAAAGACCCGCGAAATGGAGCACTTACCTGCTGCCGTCCACGTTGACTTGCGAATGGCAGCCACCATTCGCTTCCTGATCATAACTGTGATAGGCTACGTAAATACGTAGCCTATCACGGCTAATGCAGGAACGCCTTTTGCGTAGGCTAAAATGGAGGGGGGGAAAGGAACACAAATGGCACCCACTATGCTATATGCGTTCCCTTCTTTTTGCTGTAATAGCCTATGTAAATATTTACGTAGGCTACATCGGCTCAAAATAGGGAATGCAAATGGCGGCTGCCGCAGCCGCCGCCATTTGCGTACACTGGTGTGTGTTTTTTGGCTTGCTGTGCCGTGATAGGCTACAGTTCCACAAAAAGGTAAGTGACTTTCGTACATCCCTACGTAAATTACACAAATGTACCCTTATTCTAAGCTTTAAAGATCTCAAGTCCTTACCAATATATATCTTTTTGGTATATGTCCTTTTTGGCTTTCTGTGCCGTGATAGGCTATGTAAATACTTACGTAGCCTATCACAGAAGCTTTGCAGGATGCAAATGGCGGCTGCTATGGCGGCCGCCATTTGCATCTGCAGCAGCCCATTTGCGGCCAGAACTCCGGCTGCGGATGTCCCTGGTCGGCGGCTCTGTGGAGCCGTCGCGGAGTGAAGCCAGACGGTTTAGGATTTCGGGGGGAGGTGCGGAGTGCCTCCCCCCCACCGCGAATCACCCCATCGAAAAGGTAAGTGACTTTCTTACATCCCTAATTTTTTGCCCTTCTAGCCTACGTAAATATTTACATAGGCTTTGACAGTGAAAAAAAAAGAAACGCGAATAGCACCCACTACACTATTTGTGGTTCCTTTTTTTCGCCATAATTGCCTACGTAAATATTTACATAGGATAAAACAGTGAAAAATAGGGAACGCAAATGGCAGCCGCTGTATCCGCCACCATTTGGGTACACGGTTTTTTTATTTGTTTGTTTTTAGCTTACCGTGATAGGCTACGTAAATACTTATGTAGCCTATCATGGCAGCCTGTAAGGACGCAAATGACGGCCTCTACAGAAGCCACCATTTGCATCTGCAGCAGTCCGTCGGCGGCCGGAAGTGGAGTGGAGCCGGCTGGGCAGGATTCTGGGGGGAGGGACGGAGTGCCTCCCCCCCACTGCAAATCAGTTCCACAAAAAGGTAAGTGACTTTCGTACATCCCTACGTAAATTACACAAATGTACCCTTATTCTAAGCTTTAAAGGTCTCAAGTCCTTACCAATATATATCTTTTTGCAGGGGCATGCAATGGCATAAATTCACACATATTTTGCCAGCAAAAGGGATACTTTGATCTTGTTTGTGCTCTGCGTGTGTTCAGTGTGCACTAACCAGTCCTTGAGCCTTTTGTTCTCTTAAACATTACTCTGGGTCTTGTAGTTAAACCTAGCAAATCCTGAATAAGACTCCAGTTGCCGGGGGGGGGGGGGGGTTAGTGTGTTTGTAAGCTTTTTGTGACTGGGTTGAAATGAAGAATACACATTGATCACTGTTCTCTTTGTTGTTTTACTGTTCTTTTGGGAGCCCTAATAAAGTATCTCATTTCTAGGGATTCGCTCTGTTCATAGCTGCTTTTACCACCTTGGTGGGGTATCCTCCTTCTTGAAAACGTTGTGCTAATAACCATGATTCTTTGAAGAAATCTTGACTTCTTCAGCAGTTACATTTTATTCCTAAAAATTGACTGTAACATACATTATTCTGGAGATGTACATTGATACAATCTTAACCAAAGTGAAAAGCAGGGAGCATTTAAACCCAGAGTAATACCATAAAAATAAAAGCCATAGCGAGCAAGATTAAAAAGACAAATGTTTCCTTGTTTGCTTTTCTGTAGTTGGAATGAAGCCAAGTTTTCCAAATGCAGACTATTGCAGGAAAATAGAATATCAGGATGTTTGCTAAAAATATGAATCAGATTAATTCTTTGGTTTTCATTACAAGATGCTCCTTTGTATTCAGATGAGGCCTCAGAATAATGATATAGCACTTGGGGAAAAAGATGCAGCCCAGTAACCCAGCACTGGAGGCCAAAATAGAGAAGACCTGCACAGTTACCATGTATTTCCCCTTGGTGCTCAGGTAGGTGGGCACAAAGGACACCCAGATGCAGCAGAAGACCAGCATGCTGAAGGTGATCAGCTTGGCTTCATTGAAGGCCCCAGGCAGCTTCCTGGCTAGGAAAGCCACCATGAAGCAGATGGCAGCCAGGAAGCCCATGTAGCCAAAGGCAATGTAAAACATAGCAATAGACCCTTCATTGCATTGCAGGATGATCTGTGCTGGCTGTGAGTGCTTGTCTGAGTCTGGGAAGGGTGGAGAGGTGCCCAGCCAGATGGCACAAATGCCAGCTTGAATACCGGAACAGGAAATGACAGTGGAGTTGGCCAAACGCCTTCCCAGCAAATTCCTCACCCTGTTCCCTGGCTTTGTGGCCTGGAAGGCCAGCACCACAGTGATTGTTTTGGCCAAGAGAGAAGAGATGGCAACCGAGAAGATGATGCTGAAGGCTGTTTGTCGGAGAAGGCAGCTGGCTTTCCCTGGCTGGCCAATGAACAGTAAGGAGGACAAGAAGGAGAGCATGAGGAAGATGAGGAGAATGTAGGAAAGGTCCCGGTTGTTGGCTTTGACGATTGGAGTTTCTTGGAATTTAATGAATATTCCTAACACATGTGCTGTGATTAAGGACAGGAACAAGGCGAAGGAAGAAAGTGCGATCCCCAAAGTTTCTCCATTTGACAGGAAGGTTGTAATCTTGGGGATACATTGATCTCTGCTCTTATTTGGATGCTGATCATCAGGACACTTGTTGCAATTGTCTGCATCTGGAAAGAACAAGAGTAACATGTCCCTTACATCCTTGGCAATATCTGTTCTTTTACAATCCATCAAAGATACTTCTCCCATGTGATGGGCAGCACACAATAATTTCATGCAGGGCACAATCTGGCTTTCTGGGCTTCAACATTCTCCCATGTCAAGAACCCACATTTTGGTGATTCATGTGTTTAGGATCCATATTGAACCATGACTTCAACCAAGAAATGGGGAATTTCTGTCCTGCGGGCTTTATTTGGCCTTCATGGATTATTCTAACAGGTGGGTTTTAGCCTTCTATCTTTTAAAGAATCCTCACTGCTATCTCCGATGTGTGATTGGAGATCACAGCAGGGGATGTGGGCAAGAGGGGACATTGCCAGTGCTGCTCAGCATTGGTTGTTTTGCATGATATGCTCCTTCACTATGGGGTGATGTATGGCATGTGAAGTCCCAGGGACTAGCCTCTGTGGTGCCTCCCAATTGGGGAGTAAACCATCCGGATGAAACTGTGACGAGCCCCTGGCCGAGCTGGAGCACTTGAACCAAAAAGGGAGAGGAACAGTTGCAGAATACCACAAAAGCAATGCTAACAAGACCCAACTGTTGTTATAAATGTTAAAGGTGTGAATTATGGTACAAATGGTAAAATTGATGGTGGAAAACTACAAAGCCCACGTACAAAAGAAGATGGGAAAACATAGAAACAGGGCACAATTTTCAAAACACACAGATGGAGGCGCATGCGATATGTGAGCATGTGCAGACAAGTGTCCAGTAAAGTGCCTGTTTCAACAGTCCATCAGAAGTAGGGATGTACGAAATGACTTACATGTTCCATTTCATGACATCCGCGGTAGGGGGGAGGTGCTCCATCCCTCCCCCCGAAATCCTCACTGGCCGGCTCTGCTCCGTGGCGACTCCGCGGAGCCACCGGCCAGATACATTCGCAGTTCTACTAAGTTTGCAGGCCTGTGGATGCAAATGGCGGCTGGCATAGTGGCCACCATTTGCATCCCTTTGCTGAGCTGTGATAGGCTACGTAAATATTTACGTACCCTATCACTGTAAAAAAAGTGGGGACGCAAATGGCGGCCGCTGTAGCCGCCATTTGCGTCCCTGTTTTTTGCCGTTATAGGCTACGTAAATGCCACTGGCGTCACTTCCTGAATGGTTAGTGCCCCACTTTTGTCAAACCCCTTGCATTACAGCTGTACACCATCAATGTGGTGGTGTACAGAGGCCAACTGCCAAAACAGTTATCCTTGTTCCAATATTTCTGACCATGACTGTATATTCAAAGGTGACCATGAAAATGCACTGACAGGCAGCTACTAAAATGCCTATTTTGACAGTCCATCAGAAGGAATAAGAGCTAGACCTCCATTCAGAATTTTAACAAGGCCAAACATGGTGACATATTTTCTCCTGTTCTGGCTTCCAGTTTTTACCATTTTTCATGGCCCCCTGATGTTTGGTCAAAGAACTATGTCTCTGAATGAAGGAAGGGTAGGGCTGTGCAGGGACCCCCTGATCTGACTCGGAAGCTGCTTTGCAGGTTCTGAGGTGGGCCCAATCTGGCTCAGGCAGATTCGGAGCCCCTGACCTGCCTTGTCCCTGAACCCAAAGCGGGGTTCGGATAGTGAACCCCACTTTGAGTCCTCCCGCGATGCTCCCCGCAACCCCCAGCTCCTTACCTTGGCTGCCTCCTCCTCTGCTGCTGCTGCTGCTCCCATCTCCTGACGCCTGGATGCGCAGCGACTCGTCTTCTTCCAGGGAGTTGCCATTTTTAAAATGGCGACTCCCTGAAAGAAGAGTTGCTATGTCTCCAGGCCTAAGCAGCTGGTGGCAGTGGTGGGCAGCGGCAAAGGCAGCGACAGAGAAGGTGTCGGCGAGAAGGCTGCAGCAGTGGCAGAGAAGGCAGCTCTGGTAAGGACCTGGAAGCGCTGAGGGGGTGCTGGGCCAGGGTCTGAAGCTCCAAAGAACACCGAGTTCTTTGGTGAGCCCCCAACCTGCTCCAATTCCCTTTGTGCCCCCTCCGCTTCACCTCGGAAGGGGCACAAAGTGACCCGAAGCAGCCCGCTACGACTCAGGGTTTGGGCCTCTTGCTGAAGCAGTGCACAGCCCTAGATTCAGATCAAAGAAAAGGGAGTACTTCACACATGCATGTTTAAATTATGGCATTTGCTAACAAAAGGTGTAGTGATGATCAACAAGATGGACACCTTTAAAAGAGGGTGAGACAAATAAATGGAGGAAAGGCAAACAGAGGCTCCTAGTCATGTTGTTGTTGTTGTTGTTGTTGTTGTTGTTGTTCAGTCGTTAAGTTGTGTCTGACTCTTCATGACCCCATGGACCAGAGAAAACCAGGCCTTCCTATCCTCTCCTCTCTCCCGGAGCGTGCTCAAGTTCACATTCATTGCATCGGTGATGTTATCTAGCCATCCCATCCTCTGCCGTCCCCTTCTCCTTTGGCCTTCAATCTTTCCCAGCATTAGGGTCTTTTCCAGAGAGTTTTCTCTTTGCATTAGGTGGCCAAAATATTTGAGTTTCACCTTCAGTATCTGTCTTTCCCCCCTTCATGGATCACTGCCTTGTTGTGGCGAAGGGGCTTGCGTAACTCAGTGAAGCCATAAGCTATGCCGTGCAGGGCCACCCAAGACGGACAGGTCATGGCAGAGAGTTCTGACAAAATGTGGTCCACTGGAGAAGGAAATGGCAACCCACTCCAGTATTCTTGCCAAGAAAACCCCATGGAACGTATCACAAGGCTAAAAGAGATGACGCCGGAAGATGAGCCCCTCAGGTCGGAAGGTGTCCAATATGCTACTGGGGAAGAGCAGAGGGTATTTCCAAGTAGCGCCAGAAAGAGTGAAGCGGCTGGGCCAAACCCGAAAGGACACTCAGCTGTGGATGTGTCTGGTGGTGAAAAGAAAATCCGATGCTGTAAAGAACAATCTTGTTTAGGAACCTGGAATGTCAGATCAATGAATCAAGGTAAGCTGGAGGTGGTCAAACATGAGATGGCAAGATTGAACATCGACATCTTGGGAATCAGCGAACTCAAATGGACAGGCATGGGCGAATTTAATTCAGGTGACCATCATATCTACTATTGTGGGCAAGAATCCCTTAGAAGAAATGGAGTAGCATTCATAGTCAACAAAAGGGTGGGAAAAGCAGTACTGGGGTACAATCTGAAAAATGATAGAATGATCTCAGTACGAATCCAAGGCAAACCATTCAACATCACAGTAATTCAAGTCTATGCCCCAACCACTGAGGCCGAAGAAGCTGAGGTTGATCGGTTCTATGAAGACCTACAACACCTTCTAGAACTAACACCAAAAAAAGATGTCCTCTTCATCATATGGGATTGGAATGCTAAAGTAGGAAGTCAAGAAATCACCGGGATAACAGGCAGGCATGGCCTTGGTGTACAAAATGAAGCAGGACAAAAGCTAATAGAGTTTTGCCAAGAGAACATGCTGATCATAGCAAACACTCTTTTCCAACAGCACAAGAGGCGACTCTACACATGGACGTCCCCAGATGGTCAATATCGAAATCAGATTGATTATGTCCTTTGCAGCCAAAGATGGAGAAGCTCCATACAGTCAGTCAAAACAAGACCTGGAGCTGACTGTGGCTCAGATCATGAGCTGCTTCTTGCAAAATTTCGGCTTAAATTGAAGAACGTCGGGAAAACCACTAAACCGTTCAGGTATGACCTAAATCATATCCCTGATGAATATACTGTGAAGGTGAGGAATAGATTTCAGGGATTAGACCTGATAGACAGAGTGCCTGAGGAACTATGGACGGAGGTCCGTAACATTGTTCAGGAGGCAGCAACAAAATCCGTCCCAAAGAAAAAGAAATGCAAGAAAGCCAAGTGGCTGTCTGATGAGGCTTTACAAGTAGCTCACGAAAGAAGGGAAGCGAAAAGCAAGGGAGAAAGGGGAAGATATACCCAACTGAATGCAGAGTTCCAGAGAATAGCAAGGAGAGACAAGAAGGCCTTCTTAAATGAACAATGCAAAGAAATCGAGGATACGTTGCTACTGGGAAAACCATAGCTGTCATCTCTGATGAATTCAGAGATGAATTCTGTCATCTCTGCTAGCTTTGTTGTTAGTAATGCTTCCTAAGGCCCACTTGACTTCACTCTCCAGGATGTCTGGCCCAAGTTCAGTGACTGCACTATCATGGCTATCAGGGACACTCAGATCTTTCCTGTATAGTTCTTCTGTGTATTCTTGCCACCTCTTCTTAATCTCATCTGCTTCTGTTAGGTCCCTGCCTTCTTTGTCCTTTATCATGCCCATCTTTGCACAAAATGTTCCCTTGAGATATTTGATTTTCTTGAAAAGATCTCTAGTCTTTCCCATTCTATTGTTTTCCTCGATTTCTGTGCATTGTTCATTTAAGAAGGCCTTCTTGACTCTCCTTGCTATTCTCTGGAACTCTGCATTCAGTTGGATATATCTTCCCCTTTCTCCCTTGCTTTTTGCTTCCCTTCATTCTTCAGCTACTTGTAAAGCCTCATCAGACAGCCACTTTGCTTTCTTGCATTTCTTTTTCTTTGGGATGGATTTAGGGATGGACGAAACACTTACCTTCTGTTCCGTTCTGTTTCCGCTGGGGGGGAGAGGTGCTCCGTCACTCCCCCCCGGAATCCTGCCTGGCCAGCTCCGCTGTGCAGCCAAGCCAAGCATACGCAAATGGCGGCGACTCCTGCTGCTGCCATTTGTGTTCCTTATCTTTCGCCGTCTTAGTCTACATAAATATTTACGTAGACTAAGATGGCGAAAAAAAAGGAACACAAATGGCGGTGGGCATAGCCGTCATTTGCGTATGCTTTTTTTTCTTTTACCTAACCAGAAGTGATAGTCTACATAAGTCTTTACATAGCTTATCATGTTCAGGTTAAAAAACAAAAAGACTAGACTGCAAATGGCGGCTGCGGCAGCCGGTCTGAAGACCAGCCGCCACCGCCGTCGCCGCTGCAGCCGCCGCTGGAGCCGCCGCCGTCCGGAACATCCACCCCAGGTAAGTCTCATCCTGGGTTAATCCGTGCAGGCACGGGGGGGTGGCAGGCCATTCTGCCACGGGTTTCAGGGGGCCGAATGCCAGTACATTCGGCCTAGGGATGGACGAAAGTCACTTACCTGATCCCAAAGCTTGCTTCGCGGTGGGGGGGAGGCGCTGCGTCCCTCCCCCCGAAATTCTGAGAGGGGGGGAGGTGCACCATCCCTCCCCACTGAAATTCTGCCTGGGGGGGAGGCACGCCATCCCTCCCTGCTGAAATTCTGGCCGGGGGAGAGCACCCCGCCTCTCCGGCTGCGAAAGTTCTTCTCCTGCCGGGACGCAAATGGCGGTGGCCGTAGCCGCCGCCGTTTGCGTCCCTGGCCTGCAGTCAGCTGTGATAGGCTACGTAAATCTTTACGTAGCCTATCACGGCTGACTTTGAAAAAAAAAAAGTGCGTACGCAAATGGCATGCCCATGGGCGCCGCCATTTGCGTTCCTTATAGTCTATGTAAATATTTACGTAGACTACCCGTGCCAAAATAAGGAACACAAATGGTGGCACCCATGGGCGCCGCCATTTGCGTACGCGCTTTTTTTTTTTCCAAAGTCAGCTGTGATAGGCTACGTAAAGATTTATGTAGCCTAACACGGTGTTTTTTGAAAATCTAGCCGTTATAGGCTATGTAAATCTTTACGTAGCCTATCACGTTTTCTTTTTTTTTTACTTGGAAATGGCGGTGGCGGCAGCCGGTCAGAAGACCGGCCGCCGCCGCACCGCCACTGCACCTCCGCCGGGAGCCTCCACCACCAGGGACATTCGCCGAAGGTAAGTCCCATCCCAGGGGGGTGGGGGGGTGGCGAACTGTTTCTCCACCAATTTTGCGGAGCCCAATGCGTTGGCATTCGGCCTCCTGGAGATTCGTGGAGAAATTCTCCGACATCCCTAATTCGGCCTCACTGAAATCCGTGGTGGAATTCTCCGCCATCCCTAGATGGATTTAGTTGCTGCCTTCTGAACAATGTTACAGAACTCCATCCATTGTTCCTCAGGCACTCTATCAGGTCTAATCCCTGAAATCTATTCCTCACCTCCACTGTATATTCATAAGGGAGATGATTTAGGTCATACCTGAATGTTCTTCAATTTAAGCTGAAATTTTGCAAGAAGCAGCTCATGATGTGAGCCACAGTCAGCTCCAGGTCTTGTTTTGACTGACTGTATAGAGCTTCTCCATCTTTGGCTGCAAAGGACATAATCAATCTGATTTCGATATTGACCATCTGGTGATGTCCATGTGTAGAGTTGCCTCTTGTGCTGTTGGAAAAGAGTGTTTGCTATGATCAGCGTGTTCTCATGGCAAAACTCTATTAGCCTTTGTCCTGCTTCATTTTGTATACCAAGGCCATGCTTGCCTGTTTTCCTGGTTATTTCTTGACTTCCTACTTTCACATTCCAATCCCGTATGATGAAAAGGACATCTTGTTAGTTCTCGAAGGTGTTGTAGGTCTTCATAGAACTGATCAACCTCAGCTTCTTCAGCCTCAGTGGTTGGGGCATAGACTTGGATTACTGTGGTGTTGAATGGTTTGTCATGATGGCTACATATTAATTCAGGTGTCAGAAGCAGCATGGCTCTGTATACCCATTACTGGGCAACAGGAGCGGGAGGGTGTATTGCACACAAGTCCTCCTTACATGCTTCCCCTTGGCCACTCTGGGAATTGTTGGCCACTGTGAGAACAGAATGCTGGACTAATAAAAATTGATCTAATCTAACGTTTCTCTTCTTATGTTTTCATGTACATTTGTGGATTCATATAATGCAAAATGCCACTAAGCCTCCACTGACCTCCTTCCAAAAGAAACCAAAATTCAGCAAGCACTCCATCCCTGGCATTTCTCACTGCTCAGAGAAGTGGGGTGAACATCACAATATTAACCATGGAGGGTTTGTGTGCAGTGTCAAGTGCATAAGACACATCTAGTTTGGTGGAGCATATCCCAGCGCTATGCACTGCCTCAACCATGGAGGGGTCGATCCTCCAATGTTACTGCTTAAGAATCATTTTCTGAAAGGAATTATGGATATTGCAAGAAAGGATCCAAGTTTAGACAAGTGGTGAAAAGAAAAGAAAACATCACAGAAAATGTCTGGAGTCACCCTCCCCTCCCCTACTATCCAGTCTCCCAGATTATTTTTTGTGACTCATATTGTTCAAATAAATTGCGGATATTGCAATGAAGGACACAAGTTTAGAAATCCTCTTAAGAAAAATTTCACAGAAACCGCCTGTGTGCATCTTCCACTCCTCAGCAGGGGCTGCATCTTCCTCCACACTCACCCACCTTCCTGGGTGGAGATGGTCCCTCCTGGACAGGGAACACAGTCGTAGCAGCAAGCGAGCTTTCCTTCCTGAGCCACCTTCACGAATCCAGGGTGACAGCTTTCCACGCACCTGGAATGAGGCAGGGGCTAAGCAGAAAGATCAGGAACAGCAAGGAAAATGTGTTAGGGGAAATTCATCTGTGGAGAGGAGAGAGGGAGTTGGAAAGAGCCCAAGAGTATTCCAGGGTTTAATTTGATCCCGTAACTAAGCTTAAGCCTGTGAAACTGAAGCAATTGCATGTTCCATCCAGATTATATTTATTGCCTTTCTTAAATATACCTGTCAAAAATAATAGAGGTTAAGAGATGGACAAGAAATATCGTGAAATCCAAGGAATGATTGTCTTCACCTGGTTGAGCCATTTGGGCCACACAATGGCATCCGGGTCAATGGTGACTTTGAGGCTTGGGGATCCCCGTCTTTCCATTCTCCCAAATTTCAGTCCAATGACAGTCCTATTGGGCAATTTCACCCAGTTCATAATGTCAAAGTTGGCTGTCAAGTCTCCATTTTTATCCAAATGCATTGCATCCATAGACGTATTGTAAAACTGGGCATTTCTCAGGAAAAGGTGAATCTAGAATGGCAGAGAAAACACCATTATTGAGGAACAAAGAAGCCACATTTGATACCTCAGTTCTGCCCTTTCCATGTTTGAAGCTCCCATGGCTCAGGGCTGGTGCCAGATTCAAATGTCTGGTGCCAGACTCAGATGTCTGGGAGTGTCTCTTGAAATTCACAAGGGACCTGTTTTCCATCTCAAATGCTCTTTGTTTGCTTTAGGAGCTCGCGAAGCTGAATCCATTAGACATATCCCCTTGTTCTCAGCCCTGGGCCTGGTCTTAGCCTCTGGCAAAGAGAAGTCACAAGAGATGCCACTTCATGGAGCACCTTTCAGGAATCATTGAAAAGCAGCAAAATGTCAGTTATGTAATTGAGGCCGCAGTCATACACACACTTACGTGGGAGTTAATTCAATGGTGCTCCATATGATTTAGTTCTGAGAAGGCTCACAGAGGATTGCATTGTAAATATTATACATTTAATGTATGCTCGGGTGAGAACCTGAATTTAGTGCCTCAGGGATCTCATTACACAACTTCATTAAAATTTGCTTTCAGCTAGGGATGTACGAAAGTCACTTACCTTTCCGTGGATTATGTTGATGGTGGGGGAGGAGGCATTCCGTCCCTCCCCCCGGAATCCTCAATGGGGGGGGGAGGCGATCCATTCCTCCCCTCCGGAATCCTCCATGGCCGGCTGTGCTTTGTGGCAGCTCTGCGCAGCAGCCGGCCAGGCCCAGGCCAGAGCTGTCTGCAGCCGGATGTCTGGCCACGGAGGGCTCTGGGTAAAAAAACCAAAAAAACAAAAAACCGTATGCAAATGGTTGCAGCTACGGACACCGCCATTTGCGTTCCTTATTTTTGGTCATCTTAGTAAATATTTACGTAGACTATGACGGCGAAAATAAGGGGTACGCAAATAGCGTAGCGGACGCTATTTGCTTTCCCCTTCATTTTCGCTGTCATAGTCTACGTGAATATTTACATAGACTAAGATGGCCAAAAATAAGGAACGCAAATGGCAGCAGCCGTAGCTGCCGCCATTTGCATACCCGGTTTTTTGTTTATGTTTTTTCCAAGCCAAGACTGAAAATGGCGGCAGCAGCAGCCAGTCAGAAGACCAGCCACTGCAGCCACCGCCGCCGCCGGAGCTGCTGCCACCACCCCAGATAGGTCTCATCCTGGGGGGAATCCACGGGGGGGCGGGGGGGTGGCAGGCCATTCCTCCACGGAGTTCGGGGGGCCGAATGCACTGGCATTCGGCCTCACTGAGATCCGTGGCGGAATTCTCTGACATCCCTACTTTTAGCACAAAATCTATTGTCAGTTTGAGATGAAAGAAAAGTTGAATATAAAAATTTACTACAAGAACTTTAATACAAGATAATGAGAGAAAGTACAGCCTGGCACAAAATTAGGGATGGACAAACCCAGACCCATCCGGTATCGGCGGTAAGGATGTACGAAACGACTTACCTGTTTCGTTTCGTACATCTGCAGTGGGGGGGAGGCGCTCCGTCCCTCCCCCCAAAAATCCTCGATGGTCAGCTCCGCTCCGCAGCAACTCCATGGAGCCGCCGGCCGGGGCAGCCTGCAGTGACATCCAGCCGCTGCTGGGCTGTGCAGGGACACAAATGGCGGCCGCCGTAGCCACCGCCATTTGCGTTCCCTTTTTAGCCATGATAGGCTACGTAAATATTTACGTAGCCTATCACGGCCTCCGCAAGGACGCAACTGGCATCCCTGAGTTAGCTGTGATAGGCTACATAAGTATTTACATAGCCTATTATGGCTAAAATTGTGAAGCAGCCGCCATTCTCAGAGCAGCGCGAACGGCAGCATGTGAGTGCTCCGTTTCGCTTGCCTTTCACGTGGTGGGGGACGGAGGGCTTCGTTCTGCCATGGGTTTTGGGGGGCCAAGTGCACTGGCATTTGGCTTCACCAAGATCCGTGGCGGAATTCTCCTCCATCCCTAATCGGCGGGCACCTGCTTAAGCCCTGCCCCTGCTCAAGCCCCGACCTCTGGACTCTCACTCGACCCCATGAGGTCGCCGAGCCACCCTCGCTCACCCTGCATCCCATCGGCAAATGCCCGCCATTTTGCAAAGTGTATTTTTACGACAAAGGGGGTCATTGAAAATGCATGTATTTAAATACTTACAAATTCGGGCTGGGAAAGCTGGATATATGTAAGATTAGAGGTGTAAATGGTAGGGATGGCGGAGAATTTCTCCCTGAAACTTCAGGGGGCCAAGCGCCAACGTGTTCGGCCCCCCGAACAAGTTTCGGGGAGAAATCCTCCTCACCCCCCCGCCCCCCGCACCCCCCCTGGGACGGGACTTACCTTTGGAGAATGTCCCTCCCGGCGGCGGGTCCGGCTGGCGGTTCGTCGGGTGTTCGAGCGGGGCAGGAGCGGCAGCCGGTCTTTCAACCGGCTGCCGCCACCACCATTGCAATCAAAGAAAAAAAAAAAAACGTCCCCTGATAGGCTACGTGACGATTCACGTAGCCTATCACGGCTAGATTTGCAAAGTCAGCCGTGATAGGCTACGTCAATCGTCACGTAGCCTATCACGGGTGACTTAAAAAAAAAAAAAAAGTGTGTACGGATAATGGCGGCCCCCATAGGGAGCCGCCATTCCCATTCCTTATTTGGTCACTGTAGTCTACGTAACTGTTTACGTAGACTACGGCGAAAATAAGGGCAACGCTATTTGCGTTGCCCTTATTTTCGCCGTAGTCTACGTAAACATTTATGTAGACTACAGCAACTAAATAAGGAACGCAAGTGGCGGCTCCCGATGGGGGCCGCCATTCGTGTACGCGCTTTTTTTTTTTTTTTTTAAAGTCAGCTGTGATAGGCTACGTGACGATTCACGTAGCCTATCACGGCTGACTTTGCAGATCAGGGGGCTTTTTTTTTTTTAACTTTCGTGTTCGCGGCCGGGCGAGGCGGCAAGCCTCCTCCCCGGCCTGAATTTCGGCCGGGCGAGGCGGGAAGCCTCCCCCCCCCAGCCTGAACTTCGTGGGGGGAGCAGCAAAGCGCTCCCCCCCCACACAGCGAACAAGCTGTGAGAAAAGATAAGTGACTTTCGTCCACCCCTAGTAAATGGGCCATTTCCCAGTCCCAATTCACGCATATTTGAAGATGTGCATTTTTAATGGCTTCCTTTTCCCCTGTAAATCCAGCCTTGGCAAAATGATGGGCGCTTGCGGATTGGTCCGGGTGAGTGTGGGGCATGTCCAGGAGGGTGCGAGCACGGGCAAGCGAGGCCAGAGTCTCAGCAGGCCTGGTCCAGGGGCACAGGCAGGCGGGGGGGGGGAGCGTGATGGATTCTCGGACCCAGTCAGGCGTCTGCGCCACCCCTAGGCACAATAGTCTAAAAGCTGGAAATGTACAAAACTATGAAAAACTATCAGCACATGGGCCTGTCTATGCTGGGTCTAATGCAGCAGCACCTGCAAGTTGCCGGAAGGAAGCAGGGTTGCAGTTCATGGAGATTTGGACCATAGGTAGCATTAGGATCGCTATAGCCTACATTGTGGTTTCCTATGATTTCTTCCTTTTCGTCCTCCCCTCCCTCCCTCCCTCTCTCACTCACCTCCCCCAGTGCTCCTGCCAGTGTAACAGAACACAAAATGGACTGAAAAAAACGTTTTGAACCTCTGTGCTTTAACTGCATTGTACATGCAAGAATATTTGGGAGTATAACTGCTTTCTTTTCCTCACTGAAGAACGGTGTGGTCTCCTTTATCATCTTTAGATAGCCAGTGTGTATGTGGGACTGGTGAACACTCATTCTGTTTTTCCATGTTGTTTTTCTCTGCAAATTGCCATTCTAACAGGAGACATCAGTGCTAAATAATCCCATCAGTCCAAACACCTAGATGAGGTCCAGAACTACATGCAAAGTCCCACGGACAAAGGAGGAGCTAGATAAATTTAAGCAAAGACTTTCAGATTCCCCCCTGCAGGATGGCTTGAACCAGTTATGGGGGCGGGGGGCATTACCAGAACGACTGCATCCTCTGAATCCAGTGGAAGGGATAAAAAGAAGGAACAACACAGGAAGATTCACAACTGGGGCTGCCCCACAACTATGCGACATTTCACCTCCATTTCTCATTTACTATATCCAAGGCAATGATTCTGGAATTGTACAATTGATTGCCTGGTTCAGCAGGGATATCTGTGGTGGAAAAGGGAATACCTGCCATGGCTGAAGCTTTGGAACTGCCACCCTTTCTCCACCCTCCACCCTCCTCTTCTTGGGTCTGGATGAATAAGCAGCATCCAAGGCATGGGCCACAGCCTGGACAGCATTGTAAGTGATGTAGGTGTCTAGAGACAGGATTCTATCAATGACCGTTTGGGGCAGGGCCTCCAGTTTCTCCGTTTTTGTGCATCTTTTCCAGCCTTTCAGAGACAAATGATACTTTGAATAGGAACAACTAAATGCTTTCTCCACAAATTTTTTGATAGCATTGTAAAAGGGTACAAAACTCCCAATTTCTGCCTGTTTCTTTCTCTGGAGAAAGAAGGAAAAAAAACCATAGATACGTTGGAAAGAGAGATTATTAAATGTTAACTCCAAGGTGAAGTCCCACATAGCTGTTGTGATCCAGACTTTCCCCACACTGGGGTTCATCAAGGTTTCAACTTTATGTTGCACACGGTATATTCCACTCAAAAAGGAACTAGTCTCTGCACAATAAACAAAGACGTTGACTTGTTGCCACTTTTGGAGTGAACTATGAGGGATTTGGACAGAGTTTGTTTTCAGTTCTGACAGGCTATCTGAAAAAACCACACAAACACCATTCCTGATGAGCTCCGGTGCCAAGGTCTTTATAAACCTATTTCCATTGTCGGTGTCGACAGCAAAGAGACCAGTCATCGTCCATCTGAAATGGAGCAGGACTTTGACAATCCCCGGGTACTGGCTTCCTTCTTTGGGGACCATGCGGTAGAAAAAAGGGAACTGAGTTTTATCACTCAGAACCTGAGAAACAAAAGCATACGTGACCTGGAAAAGAAAGGGAGAGACTGGTGGTTTATTTTGTTTCAGAACCAAGTTTCAGATCTTCATCTGGTGAGATTATGCCCTTTAACTTGTAATTGTCTGTGTGAAACCTCATTCCAGTGGAACAATAAGTCTTCATTTTATGATGGATAAAATGTTCAGGCTTCACAATTACAGAACACTGAAAAATGAAGATGCCCTAAAGGGCTTAAACTATGGAGCATCTCCTGAATCTCCGTAATGGAAGCAAGGTCCCAGCAGCTCATCCAACTTTCCCAGCAGTAGGGGCATCCTTGGTTCTTACTGGAGATGTCAGAGAATTCTGCCACGGACTGAAATGGGATCGAATTCCCTTCAGTCTGTGCCACGGAATCCTCTGCAGAACGGCACCACAAGGTCCTGCGGAGCTAGCAGTCATGCGGCACTTTTTTTGTCACCTGCAAAGAGTCGTGATTTTTTTGTAAATAAAAACTAAATGTAGTATATTTTGACAATAAATACATAAGTTTTGTGTGTTTTTTTAATGAATTGTGCTCACCGCCTTGTTTGTGGGTGTTCTTTTTCAATTGAAATCCTCCCTCCCGTTTACTTTCAGCCAAAACACTTCCTCCTCCTTGGGGCTTCCCAAAACAAGGCTGCCCCAGATGTGTCTGAGCGATGCACTCTTGGTTTAAAGCAACGCTGTTTGAAAGAAAGAAAGAAAGAAAGAAAGAAAGAAAGAAAGAAAGAAAGAAAGACCTTTTAAAATGACATGCTGGTCTGGAGCCCTGCACGAGGTATTATTCCCCCTGCTAGGCTTCCCTTTTCCACATCCAGCCTTGTTGGTGGCGTTGTGAGGCAAAAATGGAGAGGAGAACCAACTCTGTGCATGCCTACTCAGAAGTAAGTCTTACTGAGTTCAATGCAACTTACTCCTACACATGTCAGCACCCCATTTGCCCCCAGCTCAGCTTTGTATTCCCACATTCAGCTCATTATCAAACCTCCTGTTAGTTATCTCAGAAGACCCTTGGGTAAATGGTTTTTTTTTCCCCCCAGGGAACAGCTGGATGGAGGGAGATTCCACACACACACACAAACACGCTAGAAGAATAAAGTTCTTCATATTCCCTGGTATGTTTATTCCTCATTTCGTCCATTCCCTGAGCATATGCAGAGTGTGCTTTTTATTCAAACAAAGAGAAGATTGCTGATCTTTCCCTTCATGCTGCATTTGTACAAGTGTGACTGCTTCAGAAAGAACTTTCCATTATACTGCCTCTTTTTCTTCATGGGTTTCATAACAGAAGTATGGTGTAGTGGTTAGAGTCCAGCCCAAAGTCACCCCGTGAGATAACTAACAGGTTTGCTAATGAGCTGGATGTGGAAATACAAAGCTGAGCTGGGGGCAAGTGGGGTGCTGACATGTGTAGGAGTAAGTCGCATTGAACTCAATAAGACTTACTTCTGAGTAGACATGCATGGAGTTGGTTCTCCTCTCCATTTTAGCCTCCCAACATCACCAACAAGGCTGGATGTGGAAATGGAAAGCCTAGCAGGGGGAATAATACTCGTGCAGGGCTCCAGACTGGCATGGTCATTTTAAAAGGTTCTTTCTTTCTTTCTTTCTTTCTTTCTTTCTTTCTTTCTTTCTTTCAAACATTGTTGCTTTAAACCAAGAGTGCATCGCTCAGGCACACCTAGGGCAGCCTTGTTTTGGGAAGCCCCGAGGAGGAGGAAGTGTTTTGGCTGAAAGTAATTACTGCACGTCCCAGGGCAGGGGAAAAAATACGGACATATCTACGAAAAACAGCCTTTGTTATGGGAATTATGCAGACTTACGGCTGTCAGTATGGATTTATCTTCGTAATTCTTGAAGTGGAAAAAAAAAGAGGAGAATTCCGGGGGCTTGCGAACAACGGTACGGAGCACTGGCCGCAAACTGCGGAAGTCAAGCGGCACGGAAGCTACACAATTATTACATCCCTAGTTCTTACGGGTGGCCTAACATAAAGTGTTGTTCTTTTCTCGTTCATTCGTTTCCGACTCTACATGACTTCATGGACCAGCCCACACCAGAGCTTCCTGTCGGCCGTCGCCACCCCCAGCTCCCCCAAGTTCGAGCCCGTCACCTGCAGAATATCATCCATCCATCTTGCCCTTGGTCGGCCCCTCTTCCTTTGGCCTTCCACTTTCCCTAGCATCAGCATCTTCTCCAGGGTATCCTGTCTTCTAACATATATTACCAACCCCGCTTTCTGGTGTCCCTGAGTGCCCCCTTTCCTTTCTCGGCTATATGCGTACGAATGAAGACAAAACGTTACACAAGGATTTGCCCTTGTGCAGGATTTTTCGTTCACAAATTGACAGCATGGGCCCACTGTGGGATCCTGGCATGAGTGATGCAGGGCTTAAACCCTTTATACCCCATTGTGGATCCAGATCACCAATTTTCATAGGGAAGCGGAGTTCTCATTGGAGTTCTCTGGAGCACATTGTGATTTCTCAGGAGAGGACCGCAAGCGGAATGAGACTCAGCCTGCAAATGCCACCTCACCACACCTGTGGGATTTTGTAGATGCCCAGCATTGTTGACATCTGGATGGAGTTTTCAGAGTCAGCCCCTTCAAGGACAGCCAGTGGGTGCTTCCCCCTTCCACAGCCATAGTTGGGAACATTTGCCTGCCCAGGAGAGAGCAGGTCTACAAAGACATCTGCAGTCACTCTGGCATTGCGATAGTTGTCATAGATGGTGTAGCCCAGGGTGATGTTGGGTAACAGGCTGGGGCTCCGGTTGATATCCTGAATGGCAAAGAAGACGTACAGTATCTTCCAGTAATCTGTGGGTCCCTTCCTGGGGGGAAAAGAAGGTGTAAATGTGTCACATTGTCATATCAAATTCTGATTATATATATATATATATATATATATATATATATATACACATACATATACATACACACACACAAACATACACATACATACATGCATACACATACATACACACACAGTGTGTGTGTGTGTGTGTGTGTGTGTGTATAGATAGATAGACAAACAGACAGACAGACAGACAGACAGACAGACAGACAAAGGTTTGTTTGTATGTCCTCGATGGGCTAGAAAACCATATATCTAGTTGTTATGAAATGTTCAGGACTTGTTCTACCCATATCTGGCATGGTTTTTGGCATAGTGAAAATTTGGTCTGCCATCTTGACACAAAATGCTGGCCATCTGAATTATTAGAAATCGAATTCAGCCAAAACTGCCATCTTAACCATACATTTTAACCATATGATTACCTGCAGTGACTTGTTCAGCCACTCGGGGGAAACTTCACCAACTAGCGCATAGCTTTGAACTCCATCCAACATATTAGGAGGTCGAGGGCTGAGCCCCCTCTGCTGTGGGGCAGCCCCCCTCAGACCCTCAGGGGGCTACAGCCACACACCAAGGCAGGGGCTGTGCCTAGGGCTGTCAGTGGGCGTGGCTTCACTCAGGTGGGCAGACACAATGTGTTCCATGCTGACAGCTGTGTGTGCTTGCTTGGAGGCTGCAGCGTATCACCACAAGGGTGATTCCCACCTGTTTGGAGCTGGGTCCATTTGCTGGTCTTCAGGGAAACTAACTCATTCGGTTGTTGCATCAGCTGTTGCCTCTCAGGTAGGGATGTACGAAAGTCACTTACCTTTCGCGGACTGTGTTCGCGGTGGGGAGAGGTGCTCTGCCCCTCCGCCCCTCCCCCCAGAATCCTCGATGGTGGGGGGAGGCGATCCGGTCCTTCCCCCTGGAATCCTGCCTGGTCGGCTCCACTCCGCAGCCGGCCAGGCCCGTCCACAGCCGTAGTTCCGGCCGTGGACGGGCTGCTGAGGACGCAAATGGCGGCCGCCGTAGCAGCCGCCATTTGCGTCCAGCCAGGCAGCTGTGATAGGCTATGTAAGTATTTACGTAGGCTATTACAGTGAAAAAATGGGGGAACACAAATAGCGTAGTGGGCGCTATTTGCGTTCCTTTTTTTCCCGCCGTAACAGCTTACGTAAATATTTACGTAGGCTAAAACGGCGGAAAAGAAGAAGAAGTAAATAGCACCCACTACACTATTTACGTTCCCCCCCTTTTTTTTTTGCCATAATAGCTTACGTAAATATTTAAGTAGACTAAAATGGCGAAAAATAGGGAACGCAAATGGCGGCCGCCGTAGCCGCCGCCATTTGCGTATGCGATTTTGTTTTTTTTGGCTTGGCTTGCCATGATAGGCTATGTAAATACTTACGTAGCCTATCATGGCAAAGACCCAGATGCAAATGGTGGCCGCGGCAGCCAGTCAAATGAGCAGCCGCCTCCGGAGCTGCCACCGGAGCCGCTGCCGTCGGGAATATCGGCCCCAGGTAAGCCTCGTCCCGGGGGAATCTGCAGGGGTGAGGGGAAGGGGGTGGCAGGCCGTTTTGCCATGGATTTCAGGGGGCTGAATGCCAGTGCATCCGGCCTCACTGAAATCCGTGGCAGAATTTTCCGCCATCTCTACTCTGAGGCAATGTATATATCTACATTATGTTTCTAGCATTTTCCACAGGTCAGTGCTGATCCCAAGCCAAAGCCAGAAACTAGGGGTGTATGAAACCCCGCTTACCTTGTTCTCCGGGTGCCACAGGTGTGGGGAAGCGATCCGTTCCTCCCCCCGGAATCCTCGACGGGGGTGGAGGCGATCCCCCCTGGAGTCCTGCCTGGCTGGCTCTGCTCTGTGGCCAGGCTGCAGAGCCGCCAGCCAGGCCAACCTGCAGCAGGGCCTCCAGCCACTGCTGGACTGGTGCAGATGCAAATGGCGTCCTGAGTAGGGGACGCCATTTGTGTCCCTATGGTAGCCTGTGATAGGCTACGTAAATATTTACGTAGCCTATCAAGGCTAAAGCAGGGACGCAAATGGCGTAGGGGACGCCATTTGCATCCCTGCTTTAGCCGTGATAGGCTATGTAAATATATATATGTAGCCTATCACAGGGAAGGTGTGGGGATGCAAATGGTGGCCGCTATGATGGCCGCCATTTACGACTGCAGCAGCCCAGCAGCAGCCGGCGCCGCCGCCACCGGAGCCGAAGCCGCAGCCAGAGCCGCAGCCAGGTAGGCTCCATTTCACAGGGCTTTAGTGGGGTGGCGGGGCGGGGGGCTCCGTTCCACCACGGATATCGGGGGGCCGAATGCGCTGGCATTCGGCCTCACCAAGATCCATGGCGGGATTCTCCACCATGCCTACCAGAAACACAATTCTAACTTAACGGCTGATGGTTTCTTCATTTTGGGTGTGTGGGTGTGAAATCTGTTTATGTGTGGCAAATCAAGCAAATCTTTCACGTTTGCATGATCTCGCCCCTGCTGCTCGATTAGGAAATTCTATAATCAAATGCCTCCAGGAGAATTCTGGAATTAAAAATGGGATCCCAATGCCTAATATCACCCAGTTTGGGCTTCTGGCCCAAGAGGAATAAAAACCTTTTAGCTCTGAGGTTTGCCAGATGTACCAGGCAATGAGAAATAGATCCTTTTATTGCTTAGAAAGGAATCCAGATAAAGAGGTGTCCATGTTAGATTTAGGTTTATGACTTTCACTTAGTAGAGTCTCATGAAATCATTAGGTCAGATGGGCCGCCAGATAAGTGACCAAGAGGCCTCACTGGAGACCATAAATATTGTGGTTGTATTGTTATATTGTGGTTTTAATGTTCTATATATTTTAAATTGTTTTATTGTGTGTTGTTTGGTTTTAGTTTTTGTGAACCGCCCAGAGAGCTTCGGCTATTGGGCGGTATAGAAATGAAATAAATAAATAAATAAATAAATAAGAAAAACAAGCCCACAAGACAGGATGATAGGAAGTGAATAGGTTTGTTTCAAGAACATAGCTCTAACATGTCAAGGAAAGTAAAGATTTTGGATAAGTCTGCTGGTATGCACATTATTCTAGATAAGAAACTTCCACCTTCAAAACTCTTATTTAGGCATACGAAGATTTAGAGTAGAAAGGTTATCTTTGGAATTCTTGGATAGGAAACATAAGCTGTAGTAAAAAGAGGTTAGATATATATTTTAGCATCCAAAAAGTATATAAAGGAGACTCAGAACACGCAAGAGTGGAAGCTGTTCTCTGGGATCAGCTTTCCCCAACATTTTGCCTGTTGAATCAGCCTGCTAAGCATGATATTGATCATCATTGAGAACTAGTAAATGTACGTGACTCTGATTGGAAGCCTTGTTTAAGAATGATATCAGATGTTTTCATGTGTTTGAATAGACATATGCATAAGCTCTTGGATTTAATACTGCTATGCTAATACTTTGGAGTAAAAGATAAAAAAGACAAAATCATGTCTGAGAGTGTTTCCTAAGAACTAGAAGTCTGTATCACCTATATCTGGACAGTATCGTGCCCTTATCTGGACAGAGAGAGCCTAGCTACAGTTATCCATGCACTGATAACTTCTCGTCTGGATTATTGCAATGCATTATATGTGGGGCTGCCTTTGAAAATGGACTGGAAACTTCTGCTAGTCCAAAATAGGGCAGCAAGGTTGTGAACAGGGACAGGCCAACAAGCTCATATTAAACCAGTACTTTTCCAGCTGCACCAGCTGCTAGTCCATTTCCAGGCCTGATTCAAAGTGCTGGTATTAACATTCAGAGCCCTTAACGGCTTTGGGTCAGGTTGCCTGAAGGATCGCCTCCTTCCATATGTGCCTGCCTGGACTGCAAGATCTTGTAAAGGAATGCCACAGAAATATAAGTTCTGATTGAAGATTAGTTTGTTGTTTATTTGGTCAGTCGCTTCCGACTCTTCGTGTCTTCATGGACCAGCCCACGCCAGAGCTTCCTGTCGGCCGTTGCCACCCCCAGCTCCCCCAAGCTCGAGTCTGTCACCTCCAGAATATCATCCATCCATCTTGCCCTTGGTCGGCCCCTCTTCCTTTTGCCTTCCACTTTCCCTAGCATCAGCATCTTCTCCAGGGTGTCCTGTCTTCTCATGATGTGGCCAAAGTACTTCAGTTTTGCCTTTCATATCCTTCCCTCAAGTGAGCAGTCTGGCTTTATTTCCTGGAGTATGGACTGGTTGGATCTTCTGGCAGTCCAAGGCACTCTCAGAATTTTCCTCCAGCACCACAGTTCAAAAGCATCTATTTTCCTTCGCTCAGCTTTCCTTATGGTCCAGCTCTCGCAGCCATAGGTTACTACGGGGAAGACCATTGCTTTCACTATGCAGACCTTTGTTGTCAGTGTGATGTCTCTGCTCTTCACTATTTTATCAAAATTTGTCATTGCTCTCCTCCCAAGAAGTAAACATCTTCTGATTTCCTGGCTGCAGTCAGCATCTGCAGTAATCTTTGCACCTAGAAAGACAAAGTCTGTCACTGCCTCCACGTTTTCTCCCTCTATTTGCCAGTTGTCAATCAAGCCGGTTGCCATAATCTTGGTTTTTTTTTAGGTTTAACTGC
The DNA here is from genome assembly GCF_057233095.1 of Heloderma suspectum. Taxonomy (NCBI): domain Eukaryota; kingdom Metazoa; phylum Chordata; class Lepidosauria; order Squamata; family Helodermatidae; genus Heloderma; species Heloderma suspectum. The sequence continues at coordinate 399,013,228 of NC_139459.1, forward strand.
AACCCAGCTTTTGCACTTTCTTCTTTCACCTTCATCATGAGGTTCCTCAGCTCCTCCTCACTTTCAGCCATCAAAGTGGTATCATCTGCATATCTGAGATTGTTAATGTTTCTTCCAGCGATTTTAACTCCAGCCTTGGCTTCATCAAGCCCAGCACGTTGCATGATGTGTTCTGCGTACAGGTTGAATAGGTAGGCTGAGAGTATACAACCCTGCCGTACTCCTTTCCCAATCTTAAACCACTCCGTTGTTCCGTGGTCTGTTCTTACCGTTGCTACTTGGTCATTATACAGATTCCTCAGGAGGCAGATAAGATGACTTGGTATCCCCATACCACCAAGAACTTGCCACAATTTGTGATGATCCACACAGTCAAAGGCTTTTGAATAGTCAATAAAACAGAAATAGATGTTTTTCTGAAACTCCCTGGCTTTCTCCATTATCCAGAGGATATTGGCAATTTGGTCTCTAGTTCCTCTGCCTTTTCGAAACCCAGCTTGTACATCTGGCAATTCTCATTCCATGAATTGCTGGAGTCTACCTTGCAAGATCTTGAGCATTACCTTACTGGCATGTGAAATAAGTGCCACCGTTCGATAGTTTGAACATTCTTTGGTGCTTCCCTTTTTTGGTATGGGAATATAAGTTGATCTTTTCCAATCTGTTGGCCATTCTTGTGTTTTCCAAATTTGCTGGCATATGGCATGCATCACCTTGACAGCATCATCTTGCAAGATTTTAAACAGTTCAGCTGGGATACCGTCATCTCCTGATGCCTTGTTATTAGCAATGCTTCTTAAGGCCCATTCAACTTCACTCTTCAGGATGTCTGGCTCTAGCTCACTAACCACACCGTCAAATCTATCCCCAATATTATTATCCTTCCTATACAGATCTTCTGTATATTCTTGCCACCTTTTCTTGATCTCTTCTGCTTCTGTTAGGTCCTTGCCATCTTTGTTTTTGATCATACCCATTTTTGCCTGGAATTTACCTCCGATGTTTCTAACTTTCTGGAAGAGGTCTCTTGTCCTTCCTATTCTATTCTCTTCTTCCGCTTCTGCACATTGCTTGTTTAAAAATAATTCCTGATCTCTTCTGGCTAACCTCTGGAATTTTGCATTTAATTGGGCATATCTCCCCCTATCACTGTTGCCTTTTGCTTTCCTTCTTTCTTGGGCTGCTTCCAGTGTCTCAGCAGACAGCCATCTTGCCTTCTTCATTTTCCTTTTTTTTGGGACGTTTTTTGTTGCCGCCTCCTGAACAATGTTGCAAACTTCTGTCCATAGTTCTTCCGGGACCCTATCTACTAAATCTAGTCCCTTAAATCTATTCTTCACCTCCACTGCATAATCCTTAGGAATATTCATGAGCTCATATCTAACTGATCTGTGGGTCTTCCCTATTCTCTTTAGTCTGATTTTAAATTTGCAGTAAGAAGTTGGTTATCTGAACTACAATCAGCTCCAGGTCTTGTTTTTACCAACTGCTTAGATGTCCGCCACCTTTGGCTACAAAGGATGTAGTCAATCTGATTTTGGTGTCGACGTCTGGTGAAGTCCATGTATAAAGTCATCTCTTAGGCTGGTGGAAGAAAGTGTTTGTTATGCACAGTGAGTTGTCTTGGCAAAATTCTATCAGCCTATGTCCTGCTTCATTTTGTTCTCCCAGACCATGCTTGCCTGTAATTCCAGGTGTCTTTTGACTACCCACCTTAGCATTCCAGTCTCCTGTAATGAAAATCACATCTTTGTTTGGCGTACTATCCAGTAGGTGCTGCAAATCCTCATAGAACTGATCTACTTCTGCTTCTTCAGCATCTGTGGTTGGGGCGTATATTTGGATCACTGTGATGTTAAATGGCTTACCCTGAATTCCAATTGAGATCATTCTGTCATTTTTTGGATTGTATGCAAGCACTGCTTTAGCCACTTTATTATTAATGATGAAGGCTACTCCATTTCATCTGTGGTCCTCTTGTCCACAGTAGTAGATCTGGTGGTCATTTGATGTGAAGTGGCCCATTCCAGTCCATTTCAGTTCACTGACACCCAAAATGTCTATCTTTAATCTTGACATCTCCCCAATAACCACATCCAATTTGCCCTGGCTCATAGATCTTACATTCCAGGTAATGGTGTGTTGATCTTTAGAACATTGGATTCGTCGTTCACCACCAGCACCATCGGCTGCTAGCCATTCTTTCGGCTTTCAGCTAAAAGTGTCATCACATCTGGGGTTAGTTGAACTTATTCTCTGTTCCTCCCCAGTAGCATTTTGACCATCTCCCGACCTGGGAGTCCCATCTTCCGATGGTGTACCGACATATCTCTGGTTGTACTGATCCATTTAGTTTTCATGGCAAGAATACTGGGGTGGGTTGCCATTTCCTTCCCCAGGGATCGTATTTAGTCTGACCTCTCCACCATGACCTTCCCGTCTTGGGTGTCCCTTCATGGTTTAGCTCATGACGTCATTGAGGTGCTCAAGCTCCACCACCACGACAAGGTAACGATCTCCTAATAAGTTTAAAAATTAACTCAGCTTTATGAGAATCCTAAAAACAGAGTTCAGTGAAGAACTTAAAGGATGAGTAGATGCAAATGTGAACTTTAAAATTCATTTGAATGGACCAGAAATCCAGAAAAAAAACCTATCAAGAAACAATGTGTTATGCAGCATTGGGAGATTGTCACTATATGAATAATAGAGTTATAGGAATGCAGCCTTCCCGCTACATCACTGTTACGCAAGCAACTTTGTAACTGAATAATACCTCATATTATCTGAGTGCAGCTGATCATCAGCCTGAAAGAAATGGAACACCAAAAAAAAAAAAAATACCACAGACAGCATTCAGTGGAAGCTGTATTCTGTGCCTTGGATTTGGATCTGAAAGCCTGGCGGAGACTGGATTTGCAGAGCAATGGAGAAATGGAGCAGCTCACTGACATTATCAACATCTGCCTCAGAGATGAAACAATGAGGGAATTAAACAGTAGTTAGCTCTATTTTGACATGAGGAAGTAAAAGGATTGATACTTAAAGATGCGTGCATGTGACTTCTGTGAAAAATACTGTTTACTGTTAAAGAGAAGAGACTTGTTTAGAACAACAGGCTTGTTCACAACACTGGTACCAGACCAGGAGAACTCCAATAAAAACCTGAACAAAGGCTACAATATATACCGACTGAATAAGAAGACAGAAGAATGAACTTTGAAATCTAAGACAGGAACACTTAGAAAAACATGTTTTCATAAGCAGAAACAAAGGACCCTGGTGCATAGTTAAAGAAAGAACAAGGAAAAATTCTCCTGGATGCATTTGTGTAAGTGAAGCTATAAAAAAGTAATATCATAATGTAATCAGTTTTTTAAAAAAACTTATCACAATATAACAAAAAAGTTATTAACAACTTGCAAAAATGTTGTAAGTGAATAGAAACATACAATGAAACATATAACTAGAATGACTGCCTGCAAAGATTTTTTCTCTTCTTCTAGATTGAAAAAAGGCAAATTTTGGAAAACAAGTGCCTGATGTTAATCCTAGTTCAGCCTGGGTCCCAGTTGGCATGTGTGAGACATATCTCAAATAGGGATGTACGAAAATTCCGCCACGGTCTCGGGGAGGCCGAATGTCAGCGCATTCGGCCCCCCGAAATCGGTGGCAGAATGGCCTGCCCCCCCTCCCCCCCCGGGACGAGAATTACCTTAGGTGGATCTTCCTGGCGGCGGCAGCAGCGGCCGCTGCCATTTCCAGTTTAAAAACAAAACAAAAAACATGATAGGCTACGTAAAGGTTTACGTAGCCTATCATGGCTAGGTTTTTTTTAAAAAACGTGATAGGCTATGCAAATCTTTACGTAGCCTATCACGGCTGACTTTTTTTTAAAAAAACACACATGCACATATGCAAATGGCGGCAGCCATGGGTGCCGCCATTTGCATTCCTTATTTTGGCACGTCTTAGTCTACGTAAATATTTACGTAGACTAAGACTGCGAAAATAAGGGGAATGCAAATAGCGTAGCATCTACGCTATTTGCATTCCCCTTATTTTTGCCGTCTTAGTCTACGTAAATGTTTACGTAGACTGAGATGTGCCAAAATAAGGAACGCAAATGGTGGCGGCCATGGCTGCTGCCATTTGCGTACGCGCGTTGTTGTTGTTGTTTTTTAAGTCAGCTGTGATAGGCTATGTAAGCATTTATGTAGCCTATCACGGCTGACTGCAGGGACGCAAATGGCGTCAGCTACGGCCGCCGCCATTTGCATCCCTGCTAGCCAGCGGCTGGATGTCCGGCTGCTGGCGGAGCCAGCCAGTGGCTCCGCAGAATCCCTGAGTAGCACAGCCGGCCAGCCATGATTCCGGGGGAGGAGGGACAGAACGCCTCCCCCCCAACCATAAACATAATCCATGAAAGGTAAGTGCCTTTCGTACATCTCTAATCTCAAAGTGATATAGAGTATGCTCTTGAGAATGAAAGCTTAGAACAAAATCCATGGGGACTAAGTATGCCCAAATGCTTAAAAACTCTTGCTTACTGGCTACAAGATGGCCTTTTCTGCTGTGGCACCATGGATAAGGAATAAGCTCCCTAGAGCAGTTCATCTGGCACCCATGTTGTACTCTCTTCGGTGCCTGGTGAAGACCTTTTTTATTTCCCAGCATTTTAGCCCTCTAGTCCTCTAGCATTACTGTTTTAAATCTGTATTTTAAATTTGCTACTAGGTTTTATTCTGGTTGTACCTTTATATTGTATTTTTACGTGTTTATATTTTGAATTGTTTAATGATGTACCTTGAGGTTTTAATTTTTGTGATCCACCCAGAGAGCTTCAGCTATGGGGCAGCATAGAAATGTAATCAATCAATCAATCAATCAATCAGTCAATCCAAGCAAGAGCCATGAATTGTAGAAAAGTTCTAACAAGGAAAGCATATCCTGTGAGACCAAGATATATCTATATGATGGTGCATTTGGGTCGAAACAAAGAGCCTGCCTATTGATAAACAATCCCAGATCAAGAATAGACTAATTTGTGATAGAAACCTACATAAAAACTAATCTCAGTGTGGCATATGCCCTGGTTCAGAGATTCTCGCAAAGTCAAACTATATTGTCAGTACTTTGGTAACCACTGATCACCTGTCTACTGTGTTTACAATCAGATACCATCTAGAGCCAGTTCAATACTTCACTCTGATATATGTAATACAGAATTCTGGATCTTAAGATACACTCTCTCAGACAAGATTTTGTCTTTTTGTCTTTTACCACAAAGTATTAGCATAGCAGTACTGAATACAAGAACTCATGCATGCATGCATAAATTCAAACACATGAAAACATCTAACATCATTCTGAGGCCTCTTGGTCATAGAATCATAGAATCATAGAATAGTAGGGTTGGAAGGGGCCTACAAGGCCATTGAGTCCAACCCCCTGCTCAATGCAGGAATACAAGTCAGAGCATCCCTGACAAATGGCTGTCCAGCCTCGTCTTGAAGGCCTCCAGTGTGGGAGAGCCCACCACCTCCCCAAGTAATTGGTTCGATTGTCGTATTGTTCTTACAGTCAGGAAGTTTTTCCTGATGTTCAGCCGGAATCTGGCTTCCTGTAACTTGAGCCCATTATTCCATGTCCTGCACTCTGGGATGATCAAGAAGAGATCCTGGCCTTCTTCTCTGTGACAACCTTTCAAGTCCTTGAAGAGTGCTATCATATCTCCCCTCAGTCTTCTCTTCTCAAGGCTAAACATGCCCAGTTCTTTCAGTCTCTCTTCATAGGGCTTTGTTTCCAGTCCCCTGATCATCTTTGTTGCCCTCCTCTGAACCCTCTCCAGTTTGTCTGCATCCTTCTTCAAGTGTGGTGCCCAGAACTGGACACAGTACTCTAGATGAGGCCTAACCAGTGCTGAGTAGAGGGGAACTAGTACTTCCCGAGATGTGGAAGCTATGCTTCTATTAATGCAGCCCAAAATTGCATTTTCCTTTTTTGCAGCCACATCACATGGTTGGCTCATATTCAGCTTGTGATCAACAACAATTCCAAGATCCTTCTCGCTTGTAGTGTGGTTGAGCCACATATCCCCCATCTTGTAACTGTGCATTTGCTTTCTTTTTCCTAGGTGCAGAACTTGGCATTTGTCCCTATTAAATGTCATTCTGTTGTTTTCTGCCCAGCGCTCCAGTCTATCCAGATCACTTTGAATTTTGTTTCTGTCTTCCAAAGTATTAGCTATCCCGCCCAATTTTGTGTCATCTGCAAATTTGATCAGCATTCCCTGCACCTCCTCCTCCAAGTCATTAATACAAATGTTGAAGAGCACTGGGCCCAGGACTGAGCCCTGCGGTACCCCACTCGTTACCTCTCCCCAGTTGGAGAAGGTCCCATTGAGAAGCACTCTTTGAGTCCAATTCTGTAGCCAACTCTTGCTGACTTTGCAAATCTAGCCGTGATAGGCTACGTGAATCGTCACGTAGCCTATCAGGGGGCGTTTTTTTTGTTTTTTGTTTACTTTCGCGTTCGCGGCCGGGCGAGGCGGGAAGCCTCCCCCCCGGCCTGAATTTCGTCCGGGCGAGGCGGGAAGCCTCCCCCCCCCAGCCTGAACTTCGCGGGGGGAGCAGCGAAGCGCTCCCTCCCACAGCGAACAAGCTGCGAGAAAAGGTAAGTGACTTTCGTCCACCCCTAGGCGAGGCGGGAAGCCTCCCCCCCCCCGGCCTGAACTTTGGGGGGAGAAGCGAAGCGCCTCCCCCCCACCACAAAGCAAGCTGCGAGACCAGGTAAGTGACTTTCGTACATCCCTACTGGAGGCACAGTTGAACTCAGTGCCACGGGGCACTTTCCATCAGCTTAGGCCGGTATACCAACTACGCCCTTAACTGGACAGAGAGAGCCTAGCTACAGTTATCCATGCTCTGATAACCCCTCATCTGGATTATTGCAATGCGCTATATGTGGGTCTGCATTTGGAAACGGTCCGGAAACTTCAGCTAGTCTGAAATAGGGCAGCAAGATTGTTAACAGGGACTGGCCAGTGAACCCATATTATGCCAGTACTTTTCCAGCTGCACTGGCTGCCAGTCCATTTCCGGGCCCGATTCAAAGTGCTGGTAGTAACATTCAAAGCCCTTAACGGCATGGGGCCAGGCTATCTGAAGGATCGCCTCCTCTCATGTGTGCCTGCCTGGACCTTCAGATCATCCTCAGCGGCCCGTCTCCGTGAGCCCCTGCCAAAGGAAGTGAGGCGGGTGGTTAGTAGGAAGAGGGCTTTTTCTCCTGTGGCACTCTGGTTGTGGAATGAGCTCCCTAGTGAGGTTCGCCTGGCACCTACACTGTATTCCTTCCGGCACCAGGTCCAGACCTTTTTTTTCTCCCAGTTTTTAGCATTTTAGCTTCCTAGTCTTTTAGCTTTGGAGGTTTCAATCAGTATGTTAAATCTCTGCAGTGCTGCTAGGTTTTCTTCTGCTTTTACTCCATTTGTATTGTTATATTGTAGTTTTAATGCTTTTAGATTTTATATTGTTTTGCCCAGCACTTTTTGGTTTTAATTTTTGTGAACTGCCCAGAGAGCTCCAGCTATTGGGTGGTATAGAAATAACATCAATCAATCAATCAATTTATTGTCCAGCAAGTCAGAATAGGATTGAAGCCTCCATTTGCACTTCTCACCATTCGTTATGAATATGAGGAGGGGTTCCAATGAACAGCTCTAGAATGTCCCTTTTCAATTAAGCACAAAGGACTATTCAGGCAGTCTCCAGGAATATCCCCTCACCTGTCCACACACACACACACACACCCCGCCCTCCAAGTCTTACAACAGCATGACTGGGCTAAAGCAGGGCTGGGGAGCTAATTTCTGGTAGGGGCCTTGACAACTTCCCACCCACCTACATACACTCTGAATTGCATCAGGGGAGGGGAAATGGCCCTGATGTAATTTGGTTCCCAGTTGATGCTCCAAGGGGATCCACAAGGTGCGGTGGCCAGAACCCAGCTTCAAAGTGTCCAGTGCTTCTGCCCAGAGGAGAAAATGGCAAGAGGTGAAGCCACATCACTGTGTGGTTTTACGAACAACGTTCCCCAGAAGGGGATGGCAGGCCAGCTCCCTTGAACTGTGACACACATCTTTCCAGAACGGGATTTGCGGCAAATGTACACCTAAAGGACCTCACAGATTGAATTCCTGTGGTCAGCTGTACTCCTTGTCTTTGCAATGGAAAAGAGCCAAACATGTCTCAAATTTGGACAAGCTGCAAGCCTGTTTTCTGATGTGTTTCTGGACAGGGCCATTCCGCTGCAAAAGGGCGATACTACAGGCTTGTTTCCCCCTGCAGACTGACACATACACATTGATATATTTACTTGAAAAATAAATCGATAAGGGTTTGAATTTGGTTGTTTTTACCGTCCTCTATATTGCTTCGAGGCCTCTTGATATGGAGCAGTATATACACAATTTCATTTTTTCCCAAAGGTGTCATTCAAACCATTTACAATATTTTAACTTGACACACATAGGGTGTATCTAAGGTTGCTCAATCTTTTGGATGAGCCTATTCCAAGCAGGGTCAGCCCTGGTTAGTACTTGGATGGGAGACTGCCTGGGAATCAGGCTTCCTGCACTGAGCAGGGGGTTGGACTCGATGGTCTCGTAGGCCCCTTCCAACCCTATGATTCTGTGAGTCAGAGCATTGGTTCAGCTAGCCCAGGACTGCTGACACTGCCTGGCAGCAGCTTCCAGGTTTTCAGGCTGGAGTTTTTCCTGCCTTACCTGGAGATGCTGGGGATGAAACCTGGGACCTTCCTTCTGCATGCACACAGTGTGCTCTACTGTCAGGAGCGCCTTAGCTGCCTTTCGCAGTCCCCACCAATAGCCAACTCAGGACACAGACGACGAGGAATTCTTTCCGAGACGTTATTCCTTTATTACTTTATGACTCATTCAGATACTAATGACTAGTGACAAAGCAAGGAACAGCACTGGGGAAAGATAGCAGAGTAGCCTAAGCTCCAGGTAAGGCAATTGGTCCTTGTTAGAAGGAGAACCACGGGAAGACCCTGAACTTATGGGCTAGGGAGAGATACTCCCTCTTTCCCTTCTGTCCTCGGGACGTGACCGTTGTTTGCACGCCAAGCGAGCGCTATGCCTCCTTTCGGCACCCTCCATCTGTTGTTGCTCCCTGCGTCTGTGCCGAGCGTCCAGCAAGCCCCCCTCCAGCGCTCTCTCACTGCCAGGGTCACTATTTATCCCAGGAATGCTGGCAGGAGGAATCTGTGCCAGCTGCTGTGCTTGTGAGAGATGAGCGAGCTCCTCTCCCATGGATTGCTGTTCCTCCTCAGAATAAGAACTGCTCTGGGGCTCTATTGGTTCAGTTTCCACCCTGACTAGGGTTGGCGGAGAATTTCTCCCCTAAACTTCGGGGGGCTGAGCGCCAACATGTGGTCCTTTCGGGGAGAAATTATCCGCACCCCCCCACCCCCCGCACCCACCCCGGGATGGGACTTACCTTTGGTGAATGTCCCTCCCGGCGGCGGGTCCAGCCAGCGGTTCGGCGGGTGTTCATCCGGGGCAGGAGCGGCAGCCGGTCTTTCGACCGGCTGCCACCGCCGCCATTCCAATAAAAGAAAAAAAAAAGGCCCCCGTGATAGGCTACGTGACGATTAACGTAGCCTATCACGGCTAGATCTGCAAAGGCAGCCATGATAGGCTACGTAAATCGTCACATAGCCTATCACGGGTGACTTAAAAAAAAAAAAAAAGCACGTACGGATAATGGCGGCCCCCATAGGGAGCCGCCATTCGCGTTCCTTATTTGGTCGCTGTAGTCTACGTAAAGATTTACGTAGACTACGGCGACCAAATAAGGAACGCGAATGGCGGCTCCCTATGGGGGCCGCCATTAGCATACGCGCTTTTTGTTTTTTTTTTAAGTCACCCGTGATAGGCTATGTGACGATTAACGTAGCCTATCATGGCTGCCTTTGCAGATCTAGCCGTGATAGGCTACGTTAATCATCACGTAGCCTATCACGGGGGCGTGTTTTGTTTTTTTTAAAAAAACTTTTTAGTTCGCGGCCGGGCGAGGCGAGGCGCCTCCTCCCCGTCCTGAATTTCGGCCGGGCGAGGCGGGAAGCCTCCCCCCCGGCCTGAATTTCGGCCAGGCGAGGCGGGAAGCCTCCCCCCCTGGCCTGAACTTCGCGGGGGGAGCAGTGAACCGCCTCCCCCCCACCGCGAACAAGCTTCAAGGACAGGTCAGTGACTTTCGTCCATCCCTAACCCTGACATCTACCATTTTGAAGAAGGCTGGCTGGATTTCATTTTTCCCTCCCAGAGCAAATTATATCTATAATTCCAAGTTGGGGATTAGTTGGTCATCCCTTTTTGACTCCCTCCCCATTGACCGATTCTCATGAAAGACACTTCATTGGGAAACTCTTGACAGGCAGATTCCACAACTAACAATGGTTTTCAGTATAATTCAAAGTTGGGAATTTATTCTCCATAAACTTTTTTTTTAAAGAATTAAGCTGTCTTCTATATTGATGTACTGTAAAGTTCTATTTTTAATATAAAAATATCAAGTATAATTAAACAAATATAATTAACTGCACATTGGAGCAAAACGAAATATGATCACACCAAAGTGTTTATCCACCTGTATAAACAGAGGTGCAGGCCAAAGTGCCATGACAAGCCAGTAATATAAGGCCTGTAAACAAATCATGAAGGAATTTAGAGAGACTGAAGAATCTTTTGTGTCAGAGATTTTGCTGTTCACCGAAATCTTGCTAAGCGGATTCTTGCAGCTATGAACATAATTCACCATCACCACTAGATCTCTGGGGATCCATTCTTTCCGATCACCCAGGAGTATAATTGTTGGGGTTAATTGTAGTCATCATAGCCTGCAATTTCTCGGATGCCTTGTATTATCTTCCTCCAACATTCCGTAGCTAGATTACAAGACCACCAATCTGGGCAAAATTCCCCATACCATTCTGCCTCCAGCACAGATCTGTTACGAGTGGAAATATCAAAGACATCCTGGCCTGTATAATACCACATGAGTATTTTTTTCGGAAGGTTTTCTCTAGAAGTCACATCAACTACATGCCTACGACTATTTGAACACACCTTCTTCCATTGTTCCTCTGAAATGGTTATGTTAAACTCTCTTTACAACCTTCCTTTAATTGCCTCTGTTCCAGTATATATTTATATATATACAGAGAGAGAGAGAGAGAGAGAGAGAGAGAAAATAACGGGGCCGGGGAGTACTCCTTTAGTTAAGGTGACAAACATTTATGCTCCTTAACCCAAACAGGAGCTTCAGGCCTAGCCATAGCTCCTGCCCACAGCTCTACCACGCCACTCTGCGAGGGCTGCTTCTTAATGCAGCCAGGTTCAGAGCTGCCTCCAAAAGCACTGTTGTGAAAGTCCATCTCCTAAATGGAGAAGCCTTTTGCTTCCGAGGATTAACCAGCCCACCTGTGCTTTGCCCCAGGCTCTAAAACACATTTTTACACATACACCTAGCTCACAGCATTACAGAGCTAACCACCCTACACTTTCACTTAGCACACGCAGATTATAATCCGCCTAACAAGCAATGTTCCTTTGAAAGAATGTCTATTCTGAGTGAAAGCCAGAGAATACTTCTGCATCTCTGTTTCAGGAGGACCCTGAGCATCAGCAGTGACATGGAGAGATGTGTAAACATGGAGGGATCCTCTTGATGTTTTTAACCAGGGTCACATTTCACCTTATCGCTGCTTCTCAGGGAAGGGGTTGGGGGGATGGCGCTCCGTCTGCTGACCTTCCGCTCATTCTATGCTGGTGCATGCCATTGCGCTTTGCCACAGATTACCCCAACATGTTCAAAACATCCTTTTGTCAGACTGAGTATCAGAGGATGTTTACACAGCCAGAGAGATGGGAAATGGCTCTGCTGGCTTCGTGACTGACACGAAGAACACGGGAGGGAGGACAGGAGAAAGGAAAGGAAGGTCTTGATGTAAGCCATACTCAGGGCCAGATAAACATCCTTCAAATCTGGTTTATTTCCTCCAGAGTAAGCCTCTCTTTGGATCAGGACCATGACGCTCCTGTATGCAGGGTTATCCACACTTTTTTTCCTGAAGACATTTTTTTTTTCCAGTTTGGGGGGAGATTTTTTCCTCCCTTTATTTAAATACGCCCCCCAGCAGTGAGCATGGAATTTCAGGACCAAAATGGGAGGTTGGGAAACTTGACCCTCCCCCACCCAGAGTGCCATTATTCTGATCCAAACTGGGACTATGTATGCTTACTCGAGAGTACATAAACCATAGCTGACCTATGTGTGATTACTTCCTCAGAAGTGAGGCCTACTGAGTTTTTGGAGCCCATAATCACATCCCATAATATCTCCCTCACTTGTAAGACAGATTTCATTTAATGGGACATACTTTGTAGTAAGTCAGAATCCAGTTGCAACTTTCATTTGGAATCCAGAAACAACAACTCGAGAATGTTCATTGTCATTCTAATTGAGCACAAAGTAGAGTTGCACATGTCTCAAGTCCTGGTTCCCTAGAACGTGTAATGGGACATACTGCCTAGTGAGTCAGAATAGAAATGCAGCCTCCATTATAAATTGCAAGAAGGGGTTCTAATAAACAGCTCAACACCTGCTTCCCTATATTATGACTTTTTATCCTTCCAGATAGAAATATTGCCCTCCAATTATGCTTTTGACTTGTTATAATTAGCAAATATAGTTGCCTGCATTTATTGTTCGAGATCGACACCTATAAATATTAGAGCATCTTGAAATGAAATCAAGATTTCTATTACTCAAGCATTTATAATCCCACATGTCATTCATGCTGACTTGCAAGAAATCAGATTCAAATATATCTGGGAGAAATTTCCTTGTCAAAAGCCATGGAATTTACTGAACACAAACCCTGTCAGTTTAGGAGCAGTTAAGGCTATCTCATGTTGGCGACAGTGCCAAGAAGTCAGGAAATTGGAAGATACATCAGATGCCTTCACTGATGTCCCTTGTGATCAGTGGTGATGTTGTGCAGTGGCACGTATTGTGCTTTCTTACAATTTACCTTCTATGAACTCACACATTCCCTCAGTCTTTCAGGCCAAAATCCAGATGGGGATGGGGGAGTGTCTGGTAGCAGCAAAGATGTCCCATGTTGTCCTGGTCCAGTATTCCTTTAAGAAACATCGGAGTCTTACTGCATTGCTGGATGAATCTTCCTGGGAGCTGACCCATCCCTGTTGCTTATGTTGGTTGGACTAGATTACCTTCACAATTGGTTACTTGCATGGCAGACATGTCCCATGCAAAGATGTCCCATGTTGTGCTTGTCCAGTATTCCCTTATGAAGCATTGATTGCTAGATGAATGCCCTTGTGAGTTGGCCCATGCCTATTTGTTGTTTACATCATCAGTGGACTAGATTATCTCCACTATCCCTTCCAGCTGTATCCTTCTATGTGGATGGAATTGGTTGCCAGTTGGGTAGTGGCATGGTGGAGTGGTAGCTTCAGTTGCATGATAGCTTTGGTTGGATAGACACCTTGTGTCTATTCCCGTGGACAGACAAATCTGGGCCTGCCATTCTGCCACTGACAGCCATTCAGCTCCAAGGTAGTAGTGAAGCTGGAACTAGACTCATCATCGTCATCATTATCATCATTATTAATTACATTATTAATTACATTTTTATACAGCCCCATAGCCAAAGGTCTCTGGGTGGTTAACATGCCATGTCAGAACCATCTTGCCTACATCATCTGCCTGCTATTTCTTATAGCCTTGGATGACAGCTAATATGTACTGAAACTATCCATTGAAGCTATCATGCATTTGAAGCTGCCATCCCATGTACCAAGTCCCCAACTGGCAGCCAATACCATCTACTGAGAACGACAGAGTTGGAAGGGACCTTGAAGCTCATATAGAACAACCCCTTCCCATAGGTGAAGTGTTTTAAAACTCCCCATTGGGCTGTCGAAAAAAACACGTTTGTGAGTTCTGGCTCCACACTCTTAACATGGGCTAGTCAGGGCTGAGCCTAACTTTTGCCAATGGAACACCTTCAAATGACTCACCATCAAAAGAGTCTTTTAGGGAGCAATCCCACGGCTGCTAGTCAGCGGCTAGATGGCCATAGGATATGTCATTTTCTGGGTACTGACCTTGGAGCCTGAGCTTCGAGGTCAGTTCCCAGAGAACTGGCCTCCGCCCCTTTCTGCGCTGCCTTGCAGGCAGTGCAGAACTGCCCCACGCTCGGAAGCAAAGTGCAGAGCAGCTGAAACGGGGCATTCTGGGGGGGCTTTGTGGGGCAGGGAAGGCGGAAATGCTGGTTTGACACATCCTATGTGTCATCCGGCAGCCTCCTTTCCCGCTCCACCATCCCACAGCTAGACAGTCACAATTGGCTGTCTAGCTGCAAATGCAAGACAGGAGAAGTGCAGAGGGAATGATCCCAATCCATGCTTTTCCTGCCCTGCTTTGGATAAGCGGTCACCTCTGAGTTTGGAGGCAGCCACCTATTCCCATAGGATTGCGCCCTTACTTTAAATATTCAATTAACCCAAAACAGTATAGTGGTGAGAAAAAAAAACAGTTTTGTGAACCCCTTACTGTCACATATTTCCATCCTAAAATGTTATTAGATCGTAATGTAACCCCATAAACCTAGATAAAGAACAATAGATAACCTGATGCTTTTTCAACATGTATTTATACACAACTGATTCAACATTCAATTAGGGGTGGCGGAGAAATCTTTAGACTCCGGCCCCGCGGAGTCCACGGTGGAACGGACTGCCCCCCGCACCACCCCGCGAAATCTGGTCGGGATGGACCCAACCTGGCGCCAGCTGGTCCAGGTCCATTGTCTTCAGTCTGCAGTCATCTGCTACCGGGCTGCAGACACAAATGGCATCCAGCGTAGCGGACGCCATTTGCATCCCTGCCCTTGGCCATGATAGGCTACATAAATATTTACGTAGCCTATCACGGCAAAGAGCAGGGACGCAAATGGCATAGCAGACGCCATTTGCGTCCCTGCTCTTTTTGTGATTGGCTACGTAAATATTTACGTAGCCTATCACAGCCAAGGGCAGGGATGCAAATGGCGTCCGCTACGCTGGACGTCATTTGCTTGGCAGCAGACGGAAGTCCGGCTGCGGATGGGCCTGGCCGGTGGCTCTGCGTACTCGCCGCGGAGCGGAGCCAGCTGGGGAGGATTACGGGGGGAGGGAGGGATCACCTCCCCCCCCCACGGACCCCTTCAGCAGACTGGTAAGTGGGTTTTGTGCACCTCTACATTCAATATCCATGTGTGAAAAAGTATATGAACTATTTGCAGGCTGAGTCGAATTCCACTTGCAGTTCTCTCCAGACAAATTGAAATGATCTCCAGAGAACTCCAATCGGAGCTTGCCCTCCCCATGAAAATGGGTGATCTGGATCCAGAATAGGGTGGAAAGGGTTAATAAAACCAGTGTGGTGTAGTGGCAGGAGTGTTGGTCTGGGACATGGGAGATCCAGGTTCTAGTCCCCACTTGGCCATGGAAGCTCACTGGATGACTTTGGGCCAGTCACACACTCTCAGCCCAACCTACCTCACAGGGTTGTTGTTGTGAGGATAAAATGGAGAGGAAGAGGAGGATAATGTAAGCTGCCTTGGGTTCCTTGCAAGAGGAAAAAAGGCATGATATAAATGCAATAAACAAACAAACAAACAAACTTGGTTATTTTGCCTTATTCAATGCACCAGTACACCACTGAATATTTACACTTTTCAGGAAGGGATTTTTTTTCTTATGATAACAGTTTTCATAGTAGGTTTTATATACAATTCAAAACAGTGGTCTATATAGCTGCTAAGGAAAGCTATTCCTGATTGAACAGGTAACACACCGGGGTTCCATTTATATGTCTGATTTGATACTGATCTGTTTGATAGGATGTACGTGCATCGGAAATGCTCACTTCCTCTGTAATTTGGAATGCATAATCAGTCGTGCCTTCTTTCTTTATGCATACATTTATGAAACACTTATAAATTCACTTATTTGATCCTATATATTGTTCAAGTGCAGTTCTGTAAGGTCCCTCTCCCCTTGTGTCTTGTGGTTCGGCTGGAACTGGGGATCCTGTCCGTTTTGCTTTGTAGTGGAAAACTGCCAGCACCATCACATTTGCCTGCAAAAGAGGAAACGTCCCTAAAGTGAGGGAATTGGTTGGAAGGAAGCTGAAAGTGGAAGTCAGGACAGAGAAACATGTCCAGACTCAGAACTCCAAACTACAACCACAGACGCTCAGCTGGAATGAATACAGGAGGTACGGAAAGGGAGCGCTGAGTCGAAGAAGTATGCAGGATGGCTTATGGCGATGTGCTCTGAGTGGTCACATTGGTCCACACAGCAACACAGCCGCAGTGTCTCAGCTGTTGTGTGGAGCGATGTATTGCCAACATATAACAGCTCTGCTGAAAGAGTTGGGGCATTTCTACACCAGCCCAAAATCCTGCATTGAATACGGAGCAGGATCACAACTGACTCCCTTTACACGTGCTTCCTCCCCCCCACCCCTTATCTGAGTCTTCCATAATCTGTCATTGATCTCGTGCCTCTTCCTGCAGCCTTAACGCTTTTCACAGAGGACACTGAAGGAGAACTCAATGGGGTTATTGGATAGCTCATGAACTGCGATCCAATTAATAATGGAACAAAGGGCGTTCAGTGCAGGAGGGTCATGGCAGGGTGACGGCGTCATGTCAAGAGCCTGGAAACGTCCGTGAAAGAGCCATCTCCATTGCAGGATACAAACCCGGTGTGAAGGAGCCCTTGCACTGGCTGCCTATATGCTACCAGGCCAACGTGAAGGCATTAGTACTCGCGTACCACATCTTAGGACCAGGTTGGTTGAGAGATTGCCTCATCCTTTACAGATCCCACTCCCTTGGGTCTGCACACTCCCTGGATTCAACGGTGGCCACTCAGAAAGGGGCTTTTAAAGACCTTTGGCTATGGGGTGGTATACAAATGTCATAAATGAATGAATGAATGAATGAATGAATGAATGAAAATATTGTAGTTGCCCCTGCCTTCTGGAATACCCTGACCGTGAAAATAAGGCATGCACCAACAATTGTCAGTGTTAGATGCATGCTAAAAACATTCCTTTTCACTCAAGCATTCTCTGCTTAATTTTGTTGACAGAGTAGCTGATGGATATACTTTTACATACGTATATGCTAAAACTGACAGTTTATCCACTAGACCCAAAGCATTTTCATTACCTGGACACACACGGACACACACACAGGGAACATTTTTTGCCAGGCTTGGATCCAGGGCAGTTATTTTCTCTCCCATTGGAAACAATTGAGGGGAAAACATTTTTAAACAGAAAAATATGGGTGAGAAGCAAAGAAGAGAGAGAGAAAGACAGGTAACCCCCCACCCCATCCCACCCCACCCGATGCGCCACCTTTGAGAGTTGACTGACACGGACCTGGCAGGGACTACAAAGGAATAATTCCTCCATCATGGACGATCACCCTCCCAAGCTGCTTAGGTTGCTCTGCCCATTAAATATTTTGACCGAATCATAGCCTGTCCTTTCCCTAGGGCTCATTATTCTGCACTGTGAAGATGGCAGTCATATTCATCAGAAATGCCAGGAGTTGAACCTGCAGAGACCTTTGGTGAGCTACCAAAAAAAGGGAGGAGCAAAATAAACAGCAGTAGTTTTTGCTGGGCCTAAAGAGAAGCTCCTGCCTGTCAAAGTAGACAATACTGGGCAGGAATTAGCAACTGATACAGCAGATGGCACCTTCGAGACTAACTACATCTAATCCTAGACCATCTGGATCCTGGTTCACAGGAAGGAGCTGCATCCGTGAGTTCTCCCAAACATGTTTTTCTCCAGCCTAGCATCTGAGCATGGAACTGAGGAGAGAGTTCAGGAAGTCACAGAGGTGATCCAACTTGGTCCACTTATAATTATTGAAATCATAGTGATTTCTTCTTCGTCTTCTTGCCCGTGGGATTCCGCCCTAAAAAAAAATCACTTCTGAGTCCACTGACATAAACATCAGATTCAAGAGCAGCATGAAGTTACGACTTGCACCCAGATGCCAAAGGACTGGCTCAGAAAAGCCTCCCGTGCCATTGAGAGCTTGGGGTGAGGTTTAGGGCAGGTGAGAAGGAGGCTTATTTCCTGTCATCCCCTGCAGACATGAAGCCTTGGCTGGCAGGGCTCTGTCAGTATTAGGAAAGTCACTGAAGCCTCAGTCTTCCAAGGGGGCTTTGGCTTCTTCCAATCATCTTTGCACTTGGCTGAGAGGAGCAAGCTGGAGGCTGTGCCAGGCAGACCGAGCATGATTCTGCTCTTGCTGTTACTTTTGCTCCCCCAGGAGACCTGTGGGATGCTCAAGGCCAAATGCCCTGTGACTTTGGGAAGGGATGAACTGGACCCAGTGAACCATTACAGGCCAGGAGACCTCTTCCTTGGTGCCATCATCCCTGTACGACATGTTCAGTTCCTACCACACACCTTCTACGGTCCTCCCTCGAACAGACTTGCCTGGTAAGTCATTCTGAGTGTGATGGAGTTCCTGCTGCTCCCCTTGCCACTGATTCCATGACCTGCAATCATCCCTTATTAACAGTAAGGGTGCACTCCTATGCGTGTCTAGACAGAAAAAAAAGGCCTACAACTCCCAGCATTCCCCAGCCAGCCATGCTGGCTGGGGAATGCTGGGAATTGTAGGCCTTTTCTCTGTCTAAATATGCATAAGTTTGCACTCTACCTGTCCCTGTTATCTGGAACCTGGTGAATCACTCTCGAATTTTGCATCTGACAGTGGGGGTTCATTTTTGAAAGTGTAGTAACATACCATAGGGCAATTCAATCTAGGAACATTATGACTATTAGCGTAGTGCACAGCCTGCCATTCCCGTAGCTGAAACCGCAGTTGACCAGGCTCCTTTTAAACTCGAATGTATGATGTAGGATAACCTGCCATCTTGTTGATATGCAGAAGAAAGACTGGTTTTAATCTTAAACCATGTGAGCAAACACAAGCCGTGGCTAAGGTGGCAGAACGCAGTTCCCTCCTCTGTCCCCTCTTCCGTAACTGCCTATTCAGACTCCAGATATTAGTCTGGACACCAAGTGCTATGAGGAACCTACGAGGTTGAAAGAAAAGTGTATGTTTAGCCTGGAGAAGAGAAGAGGAAGGGGAAACATGACAGCGGTCTTCAAATATCTGAAAGGGAGTCATGCAGAGGATGGAGCAGATTTGCTCCAGAGGGTGGGCTAGAACTTATAAAACCCAAGAATGTAGTGCAGTACAGAACTCTCAGAACAGAAGTTTCGAAGGAGTTACACAGAGGAAGTTCATAGAGGAAGAGATGCAAGAGCCTGAAACTCAAATGAGGTTAAGACAACTCTCTCACACACACTCACACATACACACACACAAAATCGATGTTACTCTAATGTATAGGCTGGTTATTGTGTTTTCCCACCAGTGCATCCGGATACCCACACCTTCACTTAAGTAGCAAATATGACCAAGGCACCCACTCTCCTTAGAACCATCTTCCCCAAGCTGGTGTCTTTCAGATGCTTTGGACTTCAAATCCCATCAGCCCCAGCTAGCATGGCCAATGGTGAGGAATGCTGGGAGTTGTAGTCTAGAACAACGGGAGGGCACCCGGTTTGGGAAGGCTGCCTTAGAGCAAAGCCCAGTCATTTAATGAATGTCCCTAATCCATTGTCCTGTCACTCTTTCTCCCTCCATGTGAAGGGCTGTACTGGCGTTGTTTTAAAATGTGCTTCTGCTTTTGGCTGGGGATCAGTGTCAGACACTATGTGGGAAGTTCTAGAAACATAATACCAGTACGTACATGGCCTCCAAAGGCAACAGCTGAAGCAACGAGCAACATATTCCATGCAGAATAAGGAGCAGATCTCCGGTGCTCCAGTGGGAGGGCTAGAACTTACAAAAACCATGTAATGCAGCCCACGTCCCAGAGGAAGAGGTGCAAGAGACTGAAGCTCAAGTGAGGTCATGACAGCTCCCTCCACCCTTTCTCTCTCTCTCTCTCTCCCTCTCTCTCTGTTTCTCTCTCTCTCTCTCTCTCTCTCTCTCACACACACACACACACACAGAGGGAGAGAAAAGATTTGTTCAGTTATTTACTTCCTAATTTAGAGGCTGTTTGTTCCATTTTACCACAAGTGCATCGAGGCCCTCCACCTTCATTTAAGTAGCGACCACTCCTGTTAGCATAGATGTTCTGGACTTCAGTTCCCATCAGCCCCAGCCAGCATGGCCAATGGACAGGAATGCTTGGGCTTGCAGTCCCAAACAATTGGAGGGCACCAGGTTGGGCAACGGTGCCTCAGGGCAATACCACATAGTTTAATGAACCTTCCTAACCCATTGTCCTGTCACTGTTTTCTCCCTCAATTTGAAAGGTTCCACGGGACACCCTCCGATGGCTATTGGAAACTGTGTTTCCTTGTTTTGAATTAATACTTAAGTTTTTCAAGAATCTTCTATCACTTCTTTATTCTTTTTTGACGAGGCTGTGTCTAGCATATGTTGTTGTTCAGTCCTTAAGCCATGTCCGACTCTTCGTGACCCCATGGACCATAGCACACCAGGCCTTCCAGTCCTGCGCTCTCTCCCGGAGTGTGCTCAAGTTCATATTCATTGCTATTGATGATGGTGATGCTATTCAGCCATCTCATCCTCTGCCGTCCCCTTCTCCTTTTGCCTTCAATCTTTCCCAGCATTAGGGTCTTTTCCAGTGAGTTTTCTCTTCGCATTGTTGTTGTTCAGTCATTCAGTCATGTCCGACTCTTCGTGACCCCATGGACCATAGCACGCCAGGCCTTCCTGTCCTGCGCTCTCTCCCAGAGCATGCTCAAGTCCATATTCATTGCATCAGTGATGCTATCTAGCCATCTCATCCTCTGCCGGCCCCTTCTCCTTTTGCCTTCAGTCTTTCCCAGAATCACGGTCTTTTCCAAAGAGATTTCTCTTCGTATTAGGTGGCCAAAATATTTGAGCTTCAGCTTCAGGATCTGTCCTTCCAATGAGCACTCAGGGTTGATTTCCTTTAGGATGGACTGATTTGACCTCCTTGCAGTCCAGGGGACTCGTACGAGTCTTCTCCAGCACCACAGTTCGAAAGCATCAATTCTTCGGCGCTCAGCCTTCCTTATAGTCCAGCTCTCACAGCCATATGTTGCTACTGGGAAAACCATAGCTTTGATTATGCGGACCTTTGTCGGCAAGGTGATGTCTCTGCTTCTTACTATGCTGTCTACGTTTGCCATAGCTTTCCTCCCAAGGAGTAAGCATCTTTTAATTTCATGGCTACAGTCACCATCTGCAGTGATCTTGGAGTTCAAGAAAATAATATCTGTCACTGCTTCCATTTCTTCCCCTTCTATATGCCAGGAAGTGACGGGGCCAGATGCCATGATCTTCGTTTTTTTAACGTTGAGTTTCAAACCAGCTTTTGCACTCTCCTCTTTCACCCTCAACAAGAAGCTCTTGAGATCCTCTTCGCTTTCTGCCATTAGGGTGGTATCATCTGCGTATCTGAGGTTGTTGAGAATTCTCCCAGCAATCTTAATTCCGACCTGTGATTCATCCAACCCAGTGATTCTCATGATGTATTCTGCATATAAATTAAATAAGCAGGGTGACAATATACAGCCTTGTTGTACTCCTTTCCCAATTTTGAACCACTCGGTTGTTCCATGTCTGGTTCTTACTGTTGCTTCTTGACCCTCGTACAGGTTTTTCAGGAGACAGGTAAGGTGGTCTGGAATTCCCATCTCTTTCAGAATTTGCCACATTTTTAGGGATGTTAGAGAATTCCACCAGGGCTCCCAGGGAGGCCGAATTCACTGGAATTCACCCAGAATCCATGGCGGAACTGAGCAACCCACCCAACCACCCCGCGAAAGCCCCGTGAAATGGAGCCTACCTAGCTGCGGCTCTGGAGGCAGCTGCAGCGGCTCCGGTGGCAGCAGAAGCTCTGGCGGCTCGAGCTGCTGCCAGGCTGTGGCTGCAAGTGGCAGCCACTATGCCGGCTGCCATTTGCATCCCTGGCAAGCCATGATAGGCTACGTAAGTATCTCCGTAGCCTATCACAGTTCAGAGCGGGGATGCAAATGGTGTAGCAGCTGCCATTTGCATCCCCGCTTTTGCCATGATAGGCTATGTAAATATTTATGTAGCCTATCATGGCTCAGTGAAGGGATGCAAATGGCAGCTGCTACTCTGGCCGCCATTTGCGTCCACAGACCTGCCATGCGGATGCACCCAGCTGGCGGCTCTGCAGAGTTGCCGCAGAGCGGAGCCGGCCAAGGTAGGATTTCAGGGGCAGGTATGGAGCACCTCCCCCCCACCGTGAATGTCACCCTTCAAAAAGGTAAGTGACTTTCATACATCCCTACACAGTTTGTTGTGATCAACACAATCAAAGGCTTTAGCATAGTCAATGAAGCAGAAATAGACGTTTTTCTGGAATTCTCTTGCTTTCTCCATGATCCAGCGAACATTGGCGATTTGATCTCTAGTTCCTCTGCCTCTTCGAAACCCAGCTTGTACTTCCGGTAGTTCTCGGTTCACATACTGCTGAAGCCTCGCTTCTTGTAGGATTTTGAGCATCATCTTGCTGGCATGTGAAATGAGTGCAATCGTACAGTAGTTTGAACACTCTTTGGCATTGCCCTTCTTTGGAATTGGGATGTAAACTGACCTTTCCCAGTCTTGTGGCCACTGTTGAGTGTTCCAAATTTGTTGGCATATTGAGTGCAGCACTTTAACAGCATCACCTTTTAGGATTTTAAATAGCTCAGCTGGAATACCATCATCGTCTAATATATACTTATAATAAAAACTCCTAAAACATCTTGTTGTTAGGATTTCACAAATCTCTCATATTGGTACAAGAATAAATAGACTTTAGACTGTGGTTACATGTAGTCATGTGATGATGTTATTTGGCAATGTTTCAGTATGCAAATGATCAGTTGGTTCTATTTTGATGGAGATTCTCCTTTATTCTGATGTGGCAGATTAAGCAAATCTTTCATATTTACATGATCTTCCCCCTGCTGCCCAATTAGGAAATTCTGTAATCGAATGCCTCCAAGAGAATTCTGGGATTAAAAATGGGATCCCAATGTCTAATATCACCTAGTATTGGCTTCTGACCCAAGAGTAATGAAAATGTCTTCGCTCTGAGGTTTGCCAGATGAGAGACAATTGGACCAGGCAATTAGAAATAGATCCTTCCATCCTTTTACTGTTTAGAAAGCAATCCAGATAAGGAGGTGTCAACGATAAATTTAGGTTTACGGCTTTCAATTAGCAGAGTCTCGTAAAGTCATCAGGTCAAGTGGGCCATCAGATAAGTGACCAAGAGGCCTCAGAATGATGTTAGATGTTTTCATGTGTTTGAATTTATGCATGCATGCATAAGCGCTTGTATTCAGTACTGCTATGCTAATTGTTGTTGATGTTCAGTCGTTCAGTCGTGTCTGACTCTTCATGACCCTATGGACCATAGCATGCCAGGCCTTCCTGTCCTGCGCTCTCTCCCGGAGCGTGCTCAAGTCCATATTAATTGCATTGGTGATTCTATCTAGCCATCTCATCCTTTGCCGTCCCCTTCTCCTTTTGCCTTCAAAAAGCTATTTACGTTGCCCTTATTTTCGCCGTAGTCTACGTAAATCTTTACGTAGACTACAGCGACCAAATAAGGAACGCGAATGGCGGCTCCCTATGGGGGCCGCCATTTGCGTACGCGCTTTTTTTTGTTTTTAAAGTCACCCATGATAGGCTACGTGACGATTAACATAGCCTATCACGGCTGACTTTGCAGATCTAGCCATGATAGGCTACGTAAATCGTTACGTAGCCTATCACGGGGCGTTGGTTTTTTTTTTACTTTTCTGTTGAAGTTTGCGGCCGGGGAGATGGGGCGCTTCTCCCTGGCCTGAATTTCGGCCGGGGGCGAGGCGGGAAGCCTCTCCCCCGGCCTGAATTTCAGCTGGGCGAGGCAGGAAGACACCCCCCGCTCGCATGAACTTCGGGGGGAGAAGCGAAGCGCCTCTCCCCCACCACGAAAAAAGCTGCGGGACAAGGTAAGTCCCTTTCGTACATCCCTAGGAAGGAGGCGATCCTTCAGGTAACCTGGCCCCAAACTGTTAAGGGCTCTTAATGTCAATACCAGCACTTTGAATCAGGCCTGGAAATGGATTGGCAGCCAGTGCAGCTGGAAAAGTATTGGCGTAATATGAGCTCGTTGGCCAGTCCCTCTTAACAATCTTGCTGCCCTATTTTGGACTAGCAGAAGTTTCCAGACCATTTTCAAAGGCAGCCCCACATATAACGCATTGCAATAATCCAGACGAGAAGTTATCAGAGCATGGATAACTGTAGCTAGGCTCTCTCTGTCCAGATAAGGGCACGATACTGTCTAGATATAGGTGATACACACTTATAGTTCTTAGGAAACACTCTCTCAGACATGTTTTTTTTTTTAATCTTTTACTCCAAAGTATTAAGGTAAAAGGTAAAGGTGTCCCCAACCAGTCGTGTCCGACTCTAGGGTGCGGTGCTCATCCCCGTTTCTAAGCCGAAGAGCCAGCGCTGTCCGAAGACGCTTTCGTGGTCATGTGGCCGGCATGACTGAACACCGAGGTCATGACGGAACATGACAGAACACTGCTACCTTTCCCGCTGAAGCGGTGCCTATTTATCTACTTGCAATTTCTTGCTTTCGAACTGCTAGGTTGGCAGGAGCTGGGACTGAAGACGGGAGCTCACTCCGTCACGCAGCACTCGGGTCTCGAACTGCTGTCCTGCTGACCTTCCAGTCTGCAGTTCAGTGTCTTAAAATCCAAGAGCTTATGCATATGTCTATTCAAACACATGAAAACATCTGATATCATTCTTAAACAAGGCTTCTAAGCAGAGTCAAGAACATTTGCGAGTTCTCAACGATGATCAATATCATGCTTACCAGGCTGATTCAACAGGCAACATGATGGGGAAAGCTGATCCCCAAGAACAGCTTCCACTGTTGTGTGTTCTGAGTCTCCTTTATATACTTTATATACGTAAGTATTTACGTAGCCTATCACGGCAAAGAGCAGGGACACAAATGGCATCCGCTATGCCACTTGCGTCCCTGCTCTTTGCCGTGATAGGCTATGTAAATATTTACGTAGCCTATCATGGCTAAAGCAGGGACGCAAATGGCACCCGCTACGCCAGACGCCATTTGCGTCAGCAGCCCGGCAGAGGACGAAAGTCTGATTGCAGATGGGCCCGGCCGGCGGCTCTGCGGACTCACCACAGGGTGGAGCCAGCCAGGGAAGATTCTGGGGGAGGGATGGATCACCTCCCCCACCAGCACATGCCCTGAACCAGATGGGTGAGTGGGGTTCGTACACCCCTAGAAAATTCTAGAAACATAATGCAGATATATACATTGCCTCAAAGGCAACAGCTGATGCAGCAACTGAATGTTTTAGTTTTATTGAAGACCAGCGAATGGACCCAGCTTCGCACAGGTGGTAATAGCCCTTATGTTAATACACTGAAGCCTCCAAGCAAACTTGCATAGCTGTCAGCATTGAACACATTGTGCCTGCCCCATCTGAGTGAAGCCACACCCACTGACAACCCTAGGCACAGCCCCTGCCTTGGTGTGCGGCTGTAGCCCCCTGAGGGTCTGCGGGGGGCTGCCCCACAGGAGGGGGAGGCTCAGCCCTCCACCTCCTAATGTGTTGTGGCTTCAAACTGGATGGAGTTCAAAGCTATGCGCTAGCTGGTAATGTTTGCCCCGAGTGGCTGAACATGTCACTGCAGGTAATCATATGGTTAAAATGTATGGTTAAGATGGCAGTTTTGGCTGAATTCGATTTCAAATAATTCAGTGGGCTGGCATTTTGTGTCAAGATGGCAGACCAAATTTTCACTATGCCAAAACCCATCCCAGACATGGGTAGAACAAGTCCTGAACATTTCATAACAACCGGATATATGGTTTTCGAGCCCATTGAGGACATACAAACAAACCATATATATATATATATATATATGAACTTGAGATGACAATGTGACACATTTACATCTTTTTTTCCCAGGAAGGGAATCATAGATTGCTGGAAGATACTGTACGTCACCTTTGCCATTCAAGATATCAACTGGAATCCCAGCCTGTTACCCAACATCACCCTGGGCTACACCATCTATGACAACTATCGCAATGCCAGAGTGACTTCAGATGTCTTTGTAGACCTGCTCTCTCCTGGGCAGGCAAATGTTCCCAACTATGGCTGTGGGAGGGGGAAGCACCCACTGGCTGTCCTTGAAGGGGCTGACTCTGAAAACTCCATCCAGATGTCAACAATGCTGGGCATCTACAAAATCCCACAGGTGTGGTGAGGTGGTATTTGCAGGCTGAGTCTCATTCCACTTGTGGTCCTCTCCTGAGAAATCACAATGTGCTCCAGAGAACTCCAATGGGAACTCCACTCCCCTATGAAAATTGGTGATCTGGATCCACAATGGGGTATAAAGGGTTTAAGCCCTGCATCAGTCATGCCAGGATCCCACAGTGGGCCCATGCTGTCAATTTGTGAAAGAAAAATCCTGCACAAGGGCAAATCATTGCGTAAAGTTTTGTCTTCATTCATATGCATATAGCTGAGAAAGGAAAGGGGGCACTCAGGGTCACCAGAAAGGGGGGTTGGTAATATATGTTAGGCCACCCATAAGAACCAAGGATGCCCCTACTGCTGGGAAAGTTGGATGAGCTGTTGGGACCTTGCTTCCATTATGGAGATTCAGGAGTTGCTCCATAGTTTAAGCCCTTTAGGGCATCTTCATTTCTCAGTGTTCTGTAATTGTGAAGCCTGAACATTTTATCCATCATAAAATGAAGACTATTTGTTCCACTAGAATGAGCTTTCACACAGATAATTACAAGTTAAAGGGTATAATCTCACCAGATTAAGATCTGAAACATGAAACTTGGTTCTGAAACAAAACAAACCACCAGTCTCTCCTTTTCCTTTCCAGGTCACGTATGCTTTTGTTTCTCAGGTTCTGAGTGATGAAACTCAGTTCCCTTTTTTCTACCGGATGGTCCCCAAAGAAGGAAGCCAGTACCCGGGGATTGTCAAAATCCTGCTGCATTTCAGATGGACAATGATTGGTCTCTTTGCTGTCGACACTGACAATGGAAATAGGTTTATAAAGACCTTGGCACCGGAGCTCATCAGGAATGGTGTTTGTGTGGTTTTTTCAGAAAGCATGCCAGAACTGAAAACAAACTCTGTCCAAATCCCTCATAGTTCACTCCAAAAGTGGCAACAAGTCAACGTCTTTGTTTATTGTGCAGAGACTAGTTCCTTGTTAAGTGGAATATACCATGTGCAACATAAGATTGAAACACTGATGAACCCCAGTGTGGGGAAAGTTTGGATCACAACAGCTATGTGGGACTTCACCTTGGAGTTAACATTTAATAATCTCTCTTTCCAATGTATCTATGGTTTTTTTTCCTTCTTTCTCCATAGAAAGAAACAGGCAGAAATTAATAATTTTGTACCCTTTTACAATGCTATCAAAACATTTGTGGAGAAAGCTTTTAGTTGTTCCTATTCAAAGCATCCATTGTCTGTCAAAGGCTGGAAAAGATGCACAGAAAAGGAGAAACTGGAGGCCCTGCCCCAACAGGTCATTGATAGAATCCTGTCTCTAGACACCTACATCACTTACAATGCTGTCCAGGCTGTGGCCCGTGCTTTGGATGCTGCTTATTCATCCAGACCCAAGAGGAGGATGGTGGAGGGTGGAGATAGGGTGGCAGTTCAGAAGCTTCAGCCATGGCAGGTATTCCCTTTTCCATCACAGATATCCTTTCTGAACATGACAGTCAATTGTACAATTCCAGAATCATTGCCTTGGATATAGAAAATGAGAAATCGAGGTGAAATATTGCATAGTTATGGGGCAACCCCAGTTGTGAATCTTCCTGTGTTGTTCCTTCTTTTTATCCCTTACACTGGATTTAGAGGATGCAGTCCTTCTGGTAATGCTTTCCCATAACCCCATGCAATCCTCTGTGAGCCTACTCAGAACTAAATCATATGGAGTACCATTGAATTAACTCCCAGGTAAGTGCATGCATGATTGCAGCCTCAATTACATAACTGACATTTTGCTGCTTTTTAATGATTCCTGAAAGGTTCTCCATGAAGTGGCATCTCTTGTGACTTCTCTGTGCCAGAGGCTAAGGCCAGGCCCAGGGCTGAGACCAAGGGTATATGTCTAATGGATTCAGCTTCCCGAGCTCCTAAAGCAGACAAGGGCATCCAGGAATGAAATCAGGTCCGTTGTGATGTGAAGAGAGAGAGACGCACCCAGACATCTGAGTCTGGTACCAGCCCTGAGCCATGGGAGCTTCAAGCTTGAAAAGGGATATCAAATGTGGCTTCTTCATTCCTCAATGCTGGTGTTTTCTCTGCCATTCTAGTTTCACCCTTTCCTGAGAAACCCCCAGTTTTACAATATGTCTATGGATGCAATACATTTGGATAAAAATGGAGACCTGACAGCCAACCTTGACATTATTAACTGGGTGAAGTTGCCCAATAGGACTGTCATTGGACTGAAATTTGGGACAATAGAAAGACGGGGATCCCCAAGCCTCAAAGTCACCATTGACCCAGATGCCATTGTGTGGCCCAAATGGCTCAACCAGGTGAAGACAATCATTCCTTGGATTTCACTATATTTCTTGTCCATCTCTTAACCTCTATTATTTTTGACAGGTATATTTAAGAAAGGTAATAAATATAATCTGGATGGAACATGCAATTGCTTCAGTTTCACAGGCTTAAGCTTAGTTACGGGATCAAATTAAACCCTGGAATACTCTTGGGTAATTTCCAACTCTCCCTCTCTCCTTTCCACAGATGAATTTCCACTAACACATTTTCCTTGCTGTCCCTGATCTTTCTGCTTAGCCCCTGCCTCACGCCAGGTGCGTGGAAAGCTGTCTCTCTGGATTCGTGAAGGTTGCTCAGGAAGGAAAACTCGCTTGCTGCTACGACTGTGTTCCCTGTCCGGGAGGGACCATCTCCACCCAGGAAGGTGGGTGACTCTGGAGGAAGATGCGGCCCCTGGGGAGGAGGGCAAAGACCCACATAGGTGTTTTCTGTGAAGTTTCTCTTAAGAGGATTTCTAAACTTGTGTCCTTCATTGCAATATCCACAATTTATTTGAACAATATGAGTCACAAAAAATAAACTTGGAGGCTGGACAGTAGGGGAGGGGAGCGTGACTCCAGACATTTTCTGTGATGTTTTCTTTTCACCAAATGTCTAAACTTGGATCCTTTCTTACAATATCCATAATTCCTTTCAGAAAGTGATTCTTAAGCAGTAACATTGGAGGATGGACCCCTCCCTGGGATTAGGGGTTGAGACAGTGCATGGAGCTGGGATATGCTCCACGAGCCTAGATGTGTCTTATGCACTTTACACTGCATACACACCTCCCATGGTTAATATTGTGATGTTCACTCCACTTCTCTGAGCAGTGACAAATGCCAGGGATGGAGTGCTTGCCAAGGTTAGTTTTCTTTTGCAAGGAGGTCTGTATAGGCTTAGTGGCATTTTGCATTATTTGTTGTTGTTCAGTCATTCAGTCATGTCCGACTCATCATGACCCCATGGACCATAGCACGCCAGGCCTTCCTGTCCTGCGATCTCTCCCAGAGTGTGCTCAAGTCCATATTCATTGCATCGGTGATGCTATCCAGCCATCTCATCCTCTGCCGTCCCCTTCTCCTTTTGCCTTCAGTCTTTCCCAGCATCAGGGTCTTTTCCAGAGAGTTTTCTCTTCGCATTAGGTGGCCAAAATATTGGAGCTTCAGCTTCAGTATCTGTCCTTCCAATGAGCAGTCAGGGTTGATTTCCTTTAGGATGGACTGATTTGACCTCCTTGCAGTCCAGAGGACTTGTAAGAGTCTTCTCCAGTACCACAGTTCGAAAGCATCAATTCTTCGGCGCTCAGCCTTCCTTATAGTCCAGCTCTCACAACCATACGTTACTACTGGGAAAACCATAGTTTTGATTATGCGGACCTTTGTCGGCAATGTGATGTCTCTGCTTCTTACTATGCTGTCTAGGTTTGCCATAGCTTTCCTCCCAAGGAGCAAGCATCTTTTAATTTCATGGCTACAGTCACCATCTGTGGTGATCTTGGAGACCAAGAAAATAATATCTGTCACTGCTTCCATTTCTTCCCCTTCTATATGCCAGGAAGTGACAGGGCCAGATGCCATGATCTTCGTTTTTTTAATGTTGAGTTTCAAACCAGCTTTTGCACTCTCCTCTTTCACCCTCAACAAGAAGCTCTTGAGATCCTCTTCGCTTTCTGCCATTAGGCTGGTATCGTCTGCATATCTGAGATTGTTGAGAATTCTCCCAGCAATCTTAATTCTGACCTGTGATTCATCCCACCCGGCATTTCTCATGATGTACTCTGCATATAAGTTAAATAAGCAGGGTGACAATATACAGCCTTGTCGTACTCCTTTCCCAATTTGGAACCAATCGGTTGTTCCATGTCCAGTTCTTACTGTTGCTTCTTGTCCCTCGTACAGGTTTCTCAGGAGACAGGTAAGGTGGTCTGGTACTCCCATCACTTTAAGAATTTGCCACAGTTTGTTGTCATCCACACAATCAAAGGCTTTAGCATAGTCAATGAAGCAGAAATAGACGTTTTTCTGGAATTCTCTTGCTTTCTCCATGATCCAGTGAATGTTGGTGATTTGATCTCTAGTTCCTCTGCCTCTTCAAAACCCAGCTTGTACTTGCGGTAGTTCTTGGATTGCATACTGCTGAAGCCTAGCTTGTAGGATTTTGAGCATCACCTTGCTGGCATGTGAAATGAGTGCAATTGTACGGTAGTTTGAACACTCTTTGGCATTGCCCTTCTTTGGGATTGGAATGTAAACCGACCTTTTCCAGTCTTGTGGCCACTGTTGAGTGTTCCAAATTTCTTGGCATATTGAGTGCAGCACTTCAACAGCATCATCTTTTAGGATTTTTAATAGCTCAGCTGGATACTGTCATCTCCGCTAGCTTTGTTGTTAGTTATGCTTCCTAGGGCCCACTTGACTTCACTCTCTAGGATGTCCAGCTCAAGTTCAGTGACCGCACTATCATGGCTATCAGGGACATTCAGATCTTTCCTGTATAGTTCTTCTGTGTATTCTTTCCACCTCTTCTGAATCTCATCTGCTTCTGTTAGGTCCCTGCCTTCTTTTCCTTTATCATGCCCGTCTTTGCACAAAACGTTCCCTTGAGATCTCTGATTTTCTTGAAGAGATCTCTAGTCTTTCCCATTCTATTGTTTTCCTCGATTTCTTTGCATTGTTCATTTAAGAAGGCCTTCTTGTCTCTCCTTGCTATTCTCTGGAACTCTGCATTCAGTTGGACATATCTTCCCCTTTCTCTCTTGCTTTTCGCTTCCCTTCTTTCCTCAGCTGCTTGTAAAGCCTCATCAGACAGCCACTTGCTTGCTTGCATTTCTTTTTCTTTGGGATGGATTGAGTTGCTGCCTCCTGAACAATGTAATGAACCTCTGTCCATAGTTCCTCGGGCAGTCTGTCTGTTAGGTCTAATCCCTAAAATCTATTCCTCACCTCCACTGTATATTCATAAGGGATATGATTTAGGTCATACCTGAATGGTTGAGTGGTTTCCCTACGTTTTTCAATTTAAGCTGAAATTTTGCAACAAGAAGCTCATGATCTGAGCCACAGTCAGCTCCAGGTCTTGTTTTGACTGACTGTATAGAGCTTCACCATCTTTGGCTGCAAAGGACATAATCAATCTGATTTTGATATTGACCATCTGGTGATGTCCATGTGTAGAGTTGCCTCTTGTGCTGCTGGAAAAGAGTGTTTGCTATGATCAGCGTGTTCTCTTGGCAAACCTCTATTAGCCTTTGTCCTGCTTCATTTTGTACACCAAGGCCATGCTTGCCTGTTATCCCGGTGATTTCTTGACTTCCTACTTTAGCATTCCAATCGCCTATGATGAAGAGGACATCTTTTTTGGTGTTAGTTCTAGAAGGTGTTGTAGGTCTTCGTAGAACCGATCAACCTCAGCTTCTTCGGCATCAGTACATGAAAACATAAGAAGAGAAATGTTGGATTAGATCATTTTTTTATTAGTCCGGCATTCTGTTCTCACAGTGGCCAACAGTTCCCAGAGTGGCCAATGGGAAGCATGTAAGGAGGACTTGTGTGCAATACACCCTCCCGCTCCTGTTGCCCAGTAAGGGGTATACAGAGCCATGCTGCTTCTGACACCTGAAGGAATATGTAGCCGTCGTGACTAGGAGCCTCTGATAGCCTTTCCTCCATTTATTTGTCTAATCTCATTTAAAGCTGTCCATCTTGTTGACCATCACTACACCTTTTGTTAGCAAATGCCATAATTTAAATATGCATGTGTGAAGAAGCACTTCCTTTTCTATGACCTGAAACTAGGGCTGTGCACCGCTTTGGCCCGAGGCCTGACCCCGAGTCGAAGCGGGCCACTTTGGGTCACTTTGTGCCCCTTCAGAGGCAAAGCGGAGAGGGCACAAAGTGGTCCGGAGTGGGTCAGGGGCTCAGGCCCAGCCTCCCTGACCCAGCCCCCCCTCAGCGCCTCCAGGTCCTTCCCAGAGATGCCTTCTCCGCTGCTGCTGCCGCCTTCTCCTTGCTGTCACCTTCTTTGTCGCTGCCTTCGCCGCTGCCCACCACTGCCAGCAACTCCTCAGGCCTGGACGCACAGTAACTCTTCTTGCAGGGAGTTGCCATTTTAAAAATGGCAGCTTCCTGGAACTTCCTGGAGGTTGCCATTTTAAAAATGGTGACTCCCCGGAAGAAGACGAGTCTCTGCGCATCCAGGCTTCAGGAGATGGGAGCGGCAGCAGCAGTGGCAGCAGAGGAGGAGGCGGCCCAGGTAAGGAGCTGGGGGGTTGCAGGGGCATTGGGGGAAGACCCAACGTGGGCTTCACTATCCGAAACCCACTTCGGGTTTGGGGCCGAGCCAGGTCGGGCCCCCCGAATCTGCCCGAGCCAGATTGGGCCTGCCTCAGAAGCTGCAAGGCAGCTTCCAAATTGGATTGGGGGGTCCCTGCACAGCCCTACCCGAAACATCCTTCATTCAGGGACATAGTTCTTTGACCAAACATCAGGGGGCTGTGAAAAATGGTAAAAACTGGAAGCCAGAACAGGAGAAAATATCTCACCATGTTTGGCCTTGTTAAATTCTGAATGGAGGTCTAGCTCCTATTCCTTCTGATGGACCATCAAAATAGGCATTTTACTAGCTGCCTGTCAGTGCATTTTCATAGTCACCTTTGAATATACCTCGGGGAAATATGTGGTGGCCGCCCAGCTCCTCTGTTTCTTGGTCTCCAGTGCTGGATTACCGGGCTTTATCTGTCTTCACAATTGCTACAGTATTACACTGAGGCCTGATCTGAACACAAGGATCACCTCACGATGAAAACCAAAGAATAAATGAGATTGATATTGTTACCAAACACACACATATTCTTCTATTTTTATGCAGTTCAGAAAAGCATCAGAGAAAACGTATTTATCATTTTAATCTTTCTAGCTATGGTTTGTTTTTGTTTTTAATTTTTCCTGTATTTCTCCAGACGTCTGTTTTTAACTTGGTTGAAATTTTCCCAGTGTAGACTTCGGGCGGGGGGAGGACTTTCCAGCAATGAAAGGTGTATATAAAACTGATGTTTGTCCTGAGGCAAGATGTGAACTTTGCAAGTGTTAGCACTGAGGAATTAAGGCACAGTGGCTGACCTTGTATGGTTGAAAGTTGTATGGAAGAATTCTGTAGCTCCACTTGGGATGTGCAAGGCCTTGCCATCCAATTGAACCTGCTTTTCTGCTCTTCTCCAAGACCAGGCCCTATCTTCCCCAAACAGCAGAATTCACACAAGAAGCTTTGTAACAGCTCCCTGGGGCAGTGAGAGAGTGGATGGGACTTGTATTTGCCCCACCATCCTACATGTGTCTTCTGCACTTTATACCATCTATGGTTAATATTGTTATGTTCACCCCACTTCTCTGAGCAGTGAGGAATGTATGGGATGGAGTGCTTGCCAAGGTTTAATTTCTTTTGGAAGGAGGTGGATGGCCACTTAGTGGCATTTGGTAATATATGAACTTATTCACTTATTTATTTGCAATATTTGTATACTGTTCCATATCTAGAACAGATTTTGGAGTGGGGAACACAAGAGGAGGGGTGTACAAACCCCACTTATCTGGGTCCACCGGGGAGTCCGCAGGGGGGGGAGGCAATCCGGTCCTCCCCCCGGAATCCTCCCTGGCCGCTGCTGGACTTCCGGCCGTGGTCATTCCTCATCCGCAAATGGCGTGTGGCGTAGCGGATGTCATTTGCATCCTGCACTTTACCGTGATAGGTTACGTAAATCTTTACGTAGCCTATCACAGTAAAGTGCAGGGATGCAAATGGCATAGTGGATGCCATTTGCATCCACAGTCCAGCAATATGGCCATGGCGGCCATATCTCTGGGTCTTCAGATCCAGCAACAGGGAGGATCCACCAGCGAGGACTTCATGCTGGAAGACAAGGTAGGAGATCTGATCCTCCACAGACTTCAGGGGGCCGGATTCAATAGAATCCGGCCTCATTGGGGACTCCCCCTAAAGGATCATGTTCGTGGTTTGGGAGTGCTCTTGGATCCAGAACTGTCACTTGAGGCACAGGTGAATTCAGTGGCACGGAGCACGTTTTATCAGCTTAGGCTGGTATACCAACTACGCCCTTATCTGGACAGAGATAGCCTAGCCACAGTTATCCATGCTCTGATAACTTCTCGTCTGGATTACTGCAATGTGTTATATATGGGGCTGCCCATATAAGTAACGGGGGTTCTGCTTCTGGAATCTTTGTGGGATTAGATCAAGTCCTTTCCACCTGCTTCTCAAAAAAACTAAACTTCTCAAGACGTTCTATGTGTTTCATTACAACGCCACTA
This sequence comes from Heloderma suspectum, assembly GCF_057233095.1. Classification (NCBI taxonomy): domain Eukaryota; kingdom Metazoa; phylum Chordata; class Lepidosauria; order Squamata; family Helodermatidae; genus Heloderma; species Heloderma suspectum. The sequence continues at coordinate 399,048,410 of NC_139459.1, forward strand.
GGTGGCGCAGTTGTATTACTTGCAATAAAGCAACTTTGATCAGTATACCACGGTTTACTGCGACTCCATGGCAGGAGGAGGGAAAATGCCGGACTTTCGTTGTCATGGGAAACAATGCAATAGAGCTCACAAAGAGCAGGAGGTGCCCTGAAGGAGGACAGCATTGTGTAAAGGACTTGCAAACATCTGTGAGTAACCAACCTCAGTAGCAGGATAAAAGCTCATGTGAAGGAGCCCTCAGAGGCAAAATTGTCTGACCAGACATCAGGCTGCAGTGAAAAAATGCAAAAGAAAGAGTGAGAATGAGAGAGAGAGAGAGAGAGAGAGAGAGGCAGGCAGGCAGGCAGGCAGGCAGGCAGGCAGGCAGGCAAAAAGGCAGACAGATGGACAGAGGGACAGAGGGACAGAGACAGGCCGACAAAGGAGATACATCTCACCACATCTGGCTTTGTTAAATTCTGAACTGTGGCTTAAACGGAGGTCTATCTCTTATTACTTCTGATGGACTGTCGAAACAGGCACTTTACTGGACACCTGTCTGTACATGCTGACATATCGCATGCGCCTCCATTTGTGTGTTTTGAAAATTGTGCCCTGTTTCTTTGTTTTCCCATCTTCTTTTGTACGTGGGCTTTGTAGTTTTGCACCATCAGTTTTACCATTTGTACCATAATTCACACCTTTAACGTTTATAACTACAGTTGGGTCTTGTTAGCATTGCTTTTGTGGTATTCTGCAACTGTTCCTCTCCCTTTTTGTTTCAAGTGCTCCAGCTCGGCCAGGGACTCGTCACAGTTTCATCCGGATGGTATACCCCCAATTGGGAGGCACCAAAGAGGCTAGTCCCTGGGACTCCACATGCCATACATCACCCCATAGGGAAGGAGCATATCATGCAAAACAACCAATGCTGTGCAGCACTGGCAATGTCCCCTGCTGCCCACATCCCCTGCTGTGATCTCCAATCACACATCAGAGATAGCAGTGAGGATTCTTTAGAAGATAGAAGGCTAAAACCCACCTGTTAGAATAATCCATGGAAGGCCAAATAAAGCCCGCAGGACAGAAATTCCCCATTTCTTGGTTAAAGACATGGTTAAATGTGCATCCTAAACACATGAATCACCAAAATTTGGGTGGTTGACATGGGAGAATGTTGAAGCCCAGAAAGCCAGATTGTGCCCTGCATGAAATTACTATGTGATGCCCATCACATGGGAGAAATATCTTTGATGGAATGTAAAAGAAAAGATATTGCCAAGGATGTAAGGGAGATATTATTCTTTTCTTTCCAGATGCAGACCATTGCACCAAGTGTCCTGATGACCAGCATCCAAATAAGAGCAGAGATCAATGTATCCGCAAGACTATAACCTTCCTGTCAAATGAAGAAACTCTGGGGATGATTCTTGCTTCCTTTGCCCTATTCCTGTCCTTAATCACAGGCTTTGTGTTAGGAATCTTCATTAAATTCCATGAAACTCCAATCGTCAAAGCCAACAACCGGGACCTTTCCTACATTCTCCTTGTCTTCCTCATGCTCTCCTTCTTGTCCTCCTTACTGTTCATTGGGCAGCCAGGGAAAGCAACCTGCCTTCTCCGACAAACAGCCTTCAGCATCATCTTCTCGGTTGCTATCTCTTCTCTCTTGGCCAAAACAATCACTGTGGTGCTGGCCTTCCTGGCCACAAAGCCAGGGAACAGGGTGAGGAATTTGCTGGGAAAGAGTTTGGCCAACTCCACTGTCATTTCCTGTTCCAGTATTCAAGCTGGCATTTGTGCCACCTGGCTGGGTACCTCTCCACCCTTCCCAGACTCAGACAAGCACTCACAGCCAGCACAGATCATCCTGCAATGCAACCAAGGGTCTATTGCTATGTTTTACATTGCCTTTGGCTACATGGGCTTCCTGGCTGCCATCTGCTTCGTTGTTGCTTTCCTAGCCAGGAAGCTGCCTGGGGCCTTCAATGAAGCCAAGCTGATCACCTTCAGCATGCTGGTCTTCTGCAGTGTTTGGGTGTCCTTTGTGCCCACCTACCTGAGCACCAAGGGGAAATACATGGTAGCCGTGCAGGTCTTCTCTATTTTGGCCTCCAGTTTTGGGTTACTGGGCTGCATCTTTTCCCCCAAGTGCTATATCATTATTCTGAGGCCTCATCTGAATACAAAGGAGCATCTCATGATGAAAACCAAAGAATAAATCTGGTTCATTTTCTAACCAAAGAATAAATCTGGTTCATATTTTTAGCAAACATCCTGATATTCTATTTTTATGCAATAGTCTGCATTTGGAAAACTTGGCTTCATCCCAACTTCAGATAAGCAAACAAGGAAACATTTGCCTTTTTAATCTTGCTCGCTATGGCTTTTATTTTCACTGTATTGCTCTGGGTTTAAATGCTCCCTGCTTTTCATTTTTGTTGAGATTGTATCAATGTACATCTCCAGAGTAATGTATGTTACAGTCAATTTTTAAGAATAAAACATAACTGCTGAAGAAGTCAACATTTCATCAAAGAATCTTGGTTATTAGCACAGTATTTTAAAGAAGGAGGATACCCCATCAGGGTGGTAAAATCAGCTATGAAGAGAGCGAATGCCTAGAAATGAGATACTTTATTAGGGTTCCCAAAAAGAATGGTAAAACAACAAAGTGAACAGTGAGCAACGTGTATTCTTCGTTTTAACTCAGTCACAAAAACACATGTATTATTCCCCCCCCCCCCAACTGGAGTCTTATTCAGGATTTGCTAGGTTTAACTACAAGACCCAGAGTAATGTTCAAGAGAACAGAAAACCTCAAGGACTGGTTAGTGCACACTGAACACACGCAGAGCACAAATAAGATTGTGCAACCAACGGTGTTTAATACACTAAGGCCAAAAGGACATCATCCATGTGGCTTTTGCACATACTGCAAGTTCACCAAAAAGGAAACATCTTTTGCCAGTCCAAGCACTGGAAACCTTTTTCAAATCTCTGATTTCCTAACCTGTAACTCCTCAGGAGTAATCTATGCCATTACGTTTAGGATAATGGGCAAAGGGAAAGGGTGTGAAGTCTGACCTCACCTTCGATTTGGGGTCGACCTTTTCCAAGGTCAAGGTGAGAGGAGAGGAGAGCCTTGAGGGAAGTATCCCTTTTGCCGGCAACATATGTGTGTACTTATGCCATCGCATGCCCCTGCAAAAAGCTATATATTGGTAAGAACTTGAGACCTTTAAAGCTTAGAATAGGGGCGCGTTTGTGTAATTTACGGCATCAAAGGGCAGGAGCACCAGACTTGCAGCAATGTGATTGGGTTAAAGCAAGGCCGGGGAGCTAAATTAGGGTGGGCCTTGACAAACTCCCACCCACCTATCCACAGTCTGAATGGCATCAGGGGAGGGGCCATGTCCCTGAGGTCATTTGGTTCTCAGTGGATGCGCTGAGTCTACCCACAAGACCCATCGGCTGGAACCCAGCTTTACAGGGGACGGTGCTCTTGCCCAGAAGACAATATTGCAACAGGTGAAGCCACATCGCTGTGTCTGTGTGTGGTTTAATGAACTGAGTTCCCCAGAAGGGAATGCAAGGTCAGTTCTGTTGAACTGTGACGCACAAAATGGTGAATGGGGTACGGCTACCCTTGAAAGACCAGGTCCGCAGCCTGGGGGTCATTTTGGACTCCCAGCTGTCCATGGAGGCTCAGGTGTCAGCTGTGAGCCAGACAGCGCTGTGTCAACTCCATCTGATACGGCGGCTGCGCCCCTTCCTTCCCGACCCTCTGCTCCCATCGGTAGTACATGCCCTGGTCTCCTCTCGTTTAGACTACTGTAATGTGCTCTACGTGGGGTTACCCTTGAAGACGGTTCGGAAGCTGCAGCTGGTACAGAACGCGGCGGCTCGCCTGATTAAAGGCAGCCGCCGGCGAGATCACATCACTCCGGTGCTGAAGGAGTTGAACTGGTTGCCAGTTGTTTTCCAGGCCAAATTCAAGGTGTTGGTTTTGACCTTTAAAACCCTATATGGTTTCAGCCCAGCCTATCTTAAGGAGCGCCTCCAGGAGCACCAGACAGGCCGCTTAACAAGATCAGCCTCGGATGGCCTTCTCTCTGTCCCATCAGCCAGGACAGCTAGACTGGTGGGCACGAGGGAGAGGGCCTTCTCTGTGGTGGCCCCCACTCTGTGGAACTCCCTCCCTAGGGAACTCCGTCATGCCCCCTCTTTAATGAGCTTCCGTCGTGCATTAAAAACGTGGTTGTTCAGGCAGGCATTTGGGGTGGGTTAGGGTATTTAAAAAAAAAAAATTATGGTAAAATTTTGTTGTTTTAAATTGTTTTATGGTGGGTTGTACATCGCCCAGAGTGGCTGGGTGACCAGTCAGATGGGCGATTAATAAATTTAATAAATAAATAAATAAATAAATAAATAAATAAATAATGCTCTGAGTCTATCCACAAGACCCATCAGCTGGAACCCAGCTTTACAGTGGACGGTGCTCTTGCCCAGAAGACAATATTGCAACAGGTGAAGCCACATCGCTGTGTCTGTGTGTGGTTTAATGAACTAAGTTCCCCAGAAGGGAATGCCAGCTCTGTTGAACTGTGACGTACGTTTTTCGTGAAGGAGATTTGGGGCAATATCTACACGTGCAGGGCTTCACATAGGGGTGGCGGAGAAATCCGCCATGGGCTCCAATGAGACTCCACGGACGCCGGCTCTGCTCTGTGGTGAGTCCGCAGAGCCACCAGCCGGGCCTGTCTGCAGCCGGACTTCCATCCGCTGCCGGGCTGTGGACGCAAATGGTGTCCACTATGCCAGACACCATTTGTGTCTGCAGACCAGGGCAGTCGACGGTAGTGGACAGATCCAGACCGGCTGGTGGCAGGTAGGGTCCGTCCATGGAGAATTTCATGGGGGGGGGCGAGTAGTCCGTTCCGTCACTGACTCCGGGGGGCCAGATTCAAAAGAATCCGCCCCCCCCAGAGTCCATGGCGGAACGGACTACTCCCCCCCCTGCCGTGAAATTCTCCTTGGACAGACCCTACCTGCCACCAGCCGGTCCGGATCTGTCCACTGCCATCCACTGCCCCGGTCTGCGGATGCAAATGGTGTCCGGCATAGCGGACACCACTTGCGTCCACAGCCCGGCAGCGGATGGAAGTCCGGCTGCAGACAGGCCTGGCTGGTGGTTCCGCGGACTCTCTGCAGAGCAGAGCCGGCTGGGGAGGATTCCGGGGGGAAGGGTGGATCTCCCCCCCATGGACCACCAGGTGGAACAGTGAGAGGGGTTCATACACCCCTAGCTTCACTGCTGTTCCCCTTGTGTTTGCAATGGAAGAGGGCCAAATCATGGTTTAAATTTGGACCAGCTGCCAAGCCTGTTTTCTGATGTATTTCTGGCCAGGGCCATTCCATGGCAGAATGGCTATACTAAATGCTTCTTTCCCCTGTACACAAACACATACACATTGATATATTCACTTTTTTAAAAAAGTGTTCATATTTCGTTGTTTTTAATGTGTTCTATGCCACTCCGAGATCTTTTGATGTGAAGCAGTATATACACTTTTTTATTTTATTTTGCTTTCCAATGCAGTCATTCAAACCAATCACAATATTTCAACTTTACACACATATAGCATATCTAAGGTTGCTTGATCATTTGACCTAAGCCCCTTCCAATGATTGATGAAGGATATACATTTTTTAAAAAAAACTGGATGGAGTTCATTCTTCCCTCCCTTAGTAACTTATCCCCCTCCAAAAAAAACATGCCATCAACCTGATATAAAACAGGAGCATGCACACTTACTCTAGAGTAAATAAATCATAGCTGAACTATGTGCAATTGCATTACCATTTAGTTTCACCCTCAGAAGTAAGTGCCTCTGGAAATGAGGCTGGGAGGCTGGAAATGCAACAGATATAGACTATACTACTGTGCAGCTTACTCAGAAGTAAGCCATACTGATAGGGCTAGGCATGCTCCATCCCATTTTTTCCTATTCAGATGTAAGTAGAATTTTGTTTAATGGGACATACTGTCTAGTAAGTCAGAACAGAATCGCAGCCTTCGTTTGGGATCCACACCCTTCATTACAAATTGCATGAGGGGATTCCAATACACAGCTCTAGAATGAATTTTTTTATTATAGTTAAGCACAAAGTGGGGTTCTGGATTTTCAACACCTGGCTCTCTAGATTATGATTTCTTGTTATTCCAAATAAAAAGATTACCTCCAAATATGCTTTTGATTTGTTCTAATTTGCAAACAATGTACCTGCATTTACTCTCTGAGATGTACATCTAAAAAAATAAGTGCACCTTGAAATTAAGTCATGATTACCATTAGTTAAGTGTTTAGAATCCCATGTATCGATACCATATCAAAGTAGGGTACCATCTATTCCCCAGTGTTGTGTAACAATTCTGAAGCCTCCGGGAATGGTCACTAGGGGATTTGGAGCTAAATGCTATCAGTATGCTGATGGCATACAGCTCTATCTCCCTGTGACACCTGAATCAGGAGAGGCTGTGCAAGACCTGGATCAGTGCCTAGACTCAGTAATGGGCTGGATGACGGCCAGTAACCTGAAGCTGACTCCTGGCAAGATGGAAGCCCTGTGGGTGAGTGGTACCAGGGTCCGAGCGATAGGCTCATTGTAGGGATGTACAAAACACCTACCTGGCTCCGCGCTGGGCAATGCGCAGTGGGGGGGAGGTGCTCCATCCCTCCCGCCGGAATCCTCGATGGGGGGGAGGTGATCCGGTCCTCCCCCCCAGAATCCTGCCCAGCTGGCTCTGCTCTGCGGTACAGTTCGTCTTCTTAGCCATGATAGACTATGTAAATACTGAAGTAGCCTATCACGGCTAGCACAGGGACATAATTCATAACATAAACCATAACCATAATTCGCGAAAGGTAAGTACCTTTCGTACATCCCTAGTTCCAGATCTGATTCACCTTGGGTTATCTAACTATTGGTGCACATTAGTTCAAATGAGTAAAGCCAGGCTCCCTGCGGAATGCCTGATGGTGGCTAAAACCTTAGAAAAATCTTGGCTGTATAATTCCTCAAAATTGTTATTAATTTACGGTTTTAGCATGGAGGCTCTAAGTGTTTCTAGTTGTAATATTAGAAAAAAGTATTATCAGATACTAGAGTGCAGATGGACATATCTGCTCTGTCGGACACAAGGTTTATGAAATGGTTAGTGAGGGCTAAAATCTAGGGATGGGCGAAAGTCCCTTACCTGTCCTCGAAGCTCGCTTCGTGGTGGGGGGGAGGCGCTTCGGTTCTCCCCCCAAAGTTCAGGTGAGGGGGGGGAGGGGCCCTGCCTCGCCCGGCCGAATTTGATGCCGGGGGGGAGGCATCCCATCCTTCGCTGGCGAAATTCAGGCCGGGTAGAAGCGCCCCGTCTACCTGGCCGAGAAAAAAAAGTAAAACAAAAACAAAAACACCCCTGTGATAGGCTACGTAAAGATTTACATAGCCTATCACGGCTAGATTTCCAAAGTCAGCCGTGATAGGCTACGTAAATTGTCATGTAGCCTATCACAGGTGACTTTGGAAAAAAAAAAAGCTCGTACGCAAATGCGTCCCTTATTTGGTCCCTGTAGTCTATGTAAAGATTTACGTAGACTACAGGGACCAAATAAGGAATGCAAATGGCGGCACCCTATGGGCGCCGCCATTTGCATACGTGCTTTTTTTTTTTCAAAGTCACCCGTGATAGGCTACGTAACGATTAACGTAGCCTATCATGGCTGACTTTGGAGATCTAGCCGTGATAGGCTACGTTAATCGTTACGTAGCCTATCACGGGTTTTTTTTTTTTTTTACTGCACTTCTAATGGTGGCGGCGGCAACCGGTCAAAAGACCGGCTGCCGCCCCCGCCCCTGACGAAAACCCGCCAAACCACCGCCGGGACCCGCCGCTGGGAGGGACATTCGTCAAAGGTAAGTCCCATCCCAGGGGGGGGGGCGGAGAATTTCACCGCCGATTTCGGGGGGCCGAATGCGTTGGCACTCGGCCCCCCCAAAGTTTCGGGGAGAAATTCTCCCCCATCCCTACGAAAAATCCCATTTCAAGAAGAAAAATATCTCTTCTTCCCAATGGAAAGGGGTCAGCGCATGGACTTCACCTGACTTCGATAAGATGAAATGGACATGATGATGAACAAGGAAGATTTCAGGGCACTCCAGTGCAGGAGAGATTTTGGTGTTTACTGGCATGCCGGTTATATTCCATTTGCCAGGAACATTATAGATCTCCATTTCTTGGCTGTATGAGAAACTGGGCAGTTGAGGACAAACATTCTTCTCATCCATGTGGGAACAAATGATACCGCCAAGCAGAGCTACGAAGAGATCACGTCAGACTTTGAAGCTTTGGGAAGGAAACTCAAGAACTTTGGGGCCCAGATAGTTTTCTCATCCATCCTTCCAATAGTTAGAAGAGGGATAGAAAGGGAACAAAAAATACTCCGGGTGAATGACTGGCTATGAAGGTGGTGCCAATGAGAGAGATTTGGATTCTGGGACTATGGGCTATACTTCCTGGAAGATGGGCTGTTGGCTAGGGATGGGTTGCACCTCACAAAGGATGGGAATAATGTGTTTGGCCACAGCATGAAGAACTTCATCAGGAGGGCTTTAAACTGAATCCTACGGGGAAGGGAGATGTAATGTTGGGGGTAACAATGGACATAGGCGCATGCACTGCAATGGAGAGAACAGCTCTGATAGCGCCCAATAATATTCTTCAGACACATGTAGGAAGAAAGCCAGACTATGCAGCACATGGTCTTCGATGTCTATATACTAATGCCCAGGGTATGGGAAACAAACAGAATGAACTTGAACTCTTAATACAAGAGGGAAATTATGACCTGATAGGTATAACTGAGACTTGGTGGGATGACTCTCATGACTGGAATACAGCAATTGAAGGATAGAACTTGTTCAAAAAGAACTAGGAGGAACAGAACAAGCCAGACTATGCAGCACATGGTCTTCGATGTCTATATACTAATGCCCAGGGTATGGGTAGGGGTGAACGAAAGTCACTTACCTTTTCTCGCAGCTTTTTCGCGGTGGGGGGGAGCGCTTCGCTGCTCCCCCCGCGAAGTTCAGGCCGGGGGGGGGAGGCTTCCCGCCTCGCCCAGCCGAAATTCAGGCCGGGGGGGGGAGGCTTCCCGCCTCGCCCGGCCGAAATTCAGGCCGGGGAGGAGGCTTCCCGCCTCGCCCGGCCGCGAACACGAAAGTAAAAAATAGCGTTGCCCTTATTTTCGCCGTAGTCTGCGTAAACATTGACGTAGACTACAGCGACCAAATAAGGAACGCGAATGGCGGCTCCCTATGGGGGCCACCATTATCCGTACACACTTTTTTTTTTTTTTTAAAGTCACCCGTGATAGGCTACGTGACGATTCACGTAGCCTATCACGGCTGACTTTGCAAATCTTGCCGTGATAGGCTACGTGAATCGTCACGTAGCCTATCAGGGGACTTTTTTTTTTTTCTTTCATTGCAATGGCGGGGGTAATTGCAATTACCTCCCGCCCCGCTCGAACACCGGACGAACCGCCAGCCGGACCCGCCGCCGGGAGGGACATTCAGGGAAGGTAAGTCCCGTCCCGGGGGGGGGCGGGGGGCGGGGGGGCGGAGGATTTCTCCCCGAAACTTGTTCGGGGGGCCGAACACGTTGGCGCTCGGCCCCCCGAAGTTTCGGGGAGAAATTCTCCGCCATCCCTAGGTATGGGAAACAAACAGAATGAACTTGAACTCTTAATACAAGAGGGAAATTATGACCTGATAGGTATAACTGAGACTTGGTGGGATGACTCTCATGACTGGAATACAGCAATTGAAGGATAGAACTTGTTCAAAAAGAACAGGAGGAACAGAAAGGGAGGTGGGCTTGCACTGTATGTGAAAAAGACATATCTCTGCACAGAAATACAGGAGGAGGAGCTTGGTAGCCCCATCGAGAGCATCTGGGTTGAAATAAATGGAGCAAAGAATAAAAGGAACCTGGTGGTCGGAGTCTACTACCGGCAACCCAATCAAGGAGAAGACAAGGATGAAACTTTGGAAAAGCAAATAGCCAATGTTTCAGGGAAGCATGATGTAGTAGTAATGGGGGACTTCAATTTCCCCAATATTTGTTGGGAGACAAATTCTGCAAAACATGGCCCCTCCAGGAAATTCCTGACTTGTGTGGCGGATAACTTCCTCCTACAGAAAGTAGAGGAAGGAACTAGAGGATCGGCTATCCTTGACTTGATCCTAAGCAACAGAGATGACTTAGTGGAGAAAGTAGCAGTTACAGGAACTCTGGGGGAAAGCGACCATGTTGTACTTGAGTCCTTGGTTCTAAGGGAAGCAAAAGCCGAGTGTAGTCAAACGCGTACCCTGGATTTTAGGAAAGCTGATTTTCATAAACTCAGAACAATGATCAGTAAGGTCCCATGGCAAGCGATGCTAGCGAGAAAAGGAGTCCAAGATGGGTGGGAGCTTTTAAAAAAGGAAATTCTCAAGGCACAATCACAAGCAATTCCAACAAGAAGAAAAGGTGGAAGACAACAGAAGAAGCCAATGTGGCTTCACAAAAAGCTTAGGGATGACCTGAAAACAAAAAAGGACACATATAGGAAGTGGAAAGAAGGCCAAGTAACAAAGGAAGAGTACAGGCAGATAGCACAGAATTGCAGGGATGGCATCAGGAAGGCTAAAGCTGAGAATGAGCTGAAGGTAGCGAGGGATGTTAAAAACAACAAAAAGGCTTTCTTCAGCTACGTGCATAGTAAAAGGCAGAGGAAAGAAATGGTGGTTCAGCTATTAAATAAGGATGGCAAAATGATAACAGATGACAAAGAAAAGGCAGAGGTGCTCAATTCCTACTTTGGAGCAGTCTTCTCCCAAAAGGAGGTCTAGGACCCCGCTGGCAAAGGCGAAGTACAGGCTGAAGAGTCAGGATTGCAGCTTGAGATCGACAGGCATATGGTCAAGGAACACCTCATTACTTTGAATGAGTTCAAATCTCCAGGGCCAGATGAACTGCATCCTAGAGTCATCAAGGAACTGGCAGAAGAACTCTCAGAGCCGCTGTCTATTCTCTTTGAGAAATCATGGAGGACGGGGGAAGTGCCAGATGACTGGAGGAGGGCTAACGTTGTCCCTATCTTCAAAAAGGGTAAAAAGGAGGAACCTGGGATCTACAGACCAGTCAGTCTGACATCAATCCCTGGGAAAATTCTGGAGCAGATCATAAAGCAATCCATCTGGAAGCACCTTGACAACAATGCCGTGATTACTCGAAGCCAACATGGATTTGTCAAAAACAAGTCCTGCCAGACAAATCTGATCTCATTTTTTGATCAAGTCACCTCCCTTGTAGACCGTGGGAATGCTGTAGACATCATATACCTCGACTTCAGCAAAGCTTTCGACGAAGTGCCCCATGATATCCTGATGAGCAAACTAGCTCAAATTGGGCTAGATGAAACAACAATCTGGTGGATCCACAGTTGGCTACAGAATCGGACTCAAAGAGTGCTTATCAATGGGACCTTCTCCAACTGGGGAGAGGTATCGAGTGGGGTACCGCAGGGCTCAGTCCTGGGCCCAGTGCTCTTCAACATTTTTATGAATGACTTGGAGGAGGAGGTGCAGGGAATGCTGATCAAATTTGCAGATGACACAAAATTGGGAGGGGTAGCTAATACTTTGGAAGACAGAAACAAAATTCAAAGTGATCTGGATAGACTGGAGCGCTGGGCAGAAAACAACAGAATGACATTTAATAGGGACAAATGCCAAGTTCTGCACCTAGGAAAAAGAAAGCAAATGCACAGTTACAAGATGGGGGATACGTGGCTCAACCACACTACAAGCGAGAGGGATCTTGGAATTGTTGTTGATCACAAGCTGAATATGAGCCAACAATGTGATGTGGCTGCAAAAAAGGCAAATGGTCTTTTGGGCTGCATTCATAGAAGCATTGCTTCCAAATCCCGGGAAGTACTAGTTCCCCTCTACTCAGCACTGGTTAGGCCTCATCTGGAGTACTGTGTCCAGTTCTGGGCACCACACTTTAAGAAGCATGCAGACAAACAGGAGAGGGTTCAGAGGAAGGCAACAAAGATGATCAGGGGACTGGAAACAAAGCCCTATGAAGAGAGACTGAAAGAACTGGGCATGTTTAGCCTTGAGAAGAGAAGACTGAGGGGAGATATGATAGCACTCTTCAAGTACTTGAAAGGTTGTCACAGAGAAGAAGGCCAGGATCTCTTCTTGATCATCCCAGAGTGCAGGACACGGAATAATGGGCTCAAGTGACAGGAAGCCAGATTCCGGCTGAACATCAGGAAAAACTTCCTGACTGTCAGAGCAATACGACAATGGAACCCATGACCTAGGGAGGTGGTGGGCTCTCCCACACTGGAGGCCTTCAAGACGAGGCTGGACAGCCATTTGTCAGGGATGCTCTGACTTGGATTCCTGCATTGAGCAGGGGGTTGGACTCGATGGCCTTGTAGGCCCCTTCCAACCCTACTATTCTATGATTCTATGAATTTTCTCATAGGAGGTTTCAACCAATTTGTGACTCAGAGCGTAGCCCTCTTTGTGGTTAAGGTGGCCAGGTTGAGGAAAAAGGAAAGAGAAAAAAAATTGCCTGATTCATTGAGCCATGTAAAAGGCTTTTTTCAATCATGTGGGGTCACAATGGGTTTATAAAACCTCATTCTATTAAAATGTGTGTGTGTATTCTTTCATGTTCATTTTATGTTTTTAACTTTCTTTCTTCATTTTAAGGTGTGCTTATTATGCTGGAAATGGACGGAAGACTTATTTAATAAAATTTGATTTGATTTGATTTGATTTGAATAGACAAATCTCCTTTGGTGAGTGTTATTTATTCATTTGTGTATTTCTTTTATTACATTTATATCCTGCCTTTTTTTGTCTTACAAGGAACCCAAGGCGGCTTACATTATCCTCCTCCTCTCCATTTTATCCTCACAACAACAGCCCTGTGAGGTGGGTTGGGCTGAGAGTCTGTGACTGGCCCAAAGTCACCCAGTGAGCTTCCATGGCCGAGTGGGGACTAGAACCCGGATCTCCCAGCTCCCAGTCCAACACTCTTGCCACTACATCACACTGGTTTTATTAACCCTTTCCACCCTATTCTGGATCCAGATCACCCATTTTCATGGGGAGGGGAAGTTCCCATTGGAGTTCTCTGGAGAACATTTCAATTTGTCTGGAGACAACTGCAGGTGGTATTAGACTCAGCCTGCAAATGCCACCTCACCACACCTGTGAGTTTTTTGGATGCCCAACATGGTTGAAATCTGGATGGAGTTTTCAGAGTCGGCCCCTTCAAGAACAGCCAATGGCTGCTTCCCCCTTCCACAGCTGTAGTTGGGAACATTTGCCTGCCCAGGCGAGAGCAGGTCCACCAAAATATCAGAAGGCAGTCTGGCATTGCGATAGTTGTCATAGATGCTGTAGCCCAGGGTGATGCTCGGTAACAGGCTGGGATTCTGGTTGATCTCTTGAATGGCAAAGAAGAGGGACAGAAACTTCCAGTTCTCTGTGTGTCCTTTCCTGGAAGAAAAGACATTTGAATATGTCACATTGTCATCCAGTCCTCAATGACAGTGAAATATTCAGGTGTTGCTTCAGCTGTTGACTTTGGACTTCTCCACAAGGAGCTTTTATCCTGGGATTGAGATTGGTTACTCACGGAAGTTTGTGGGACCTTTAAATGATGTCATAAACCTCCAGGTGCCTCTGGTGCTAAATGACCTTTATTCCATGTTTTAGAAGATCAGACATAATGAACTATCAAATCTCAGCGCTTGAGTTCTGCTTGAGCTCCCTTGTGAAAAGAAGAAAACCCACAATAGGAGGAGCTAGATCACAGCACCATCTATTGGCTTTATCATCAAACCTATAGAAGTCTCAGATAAGGGGGGAAGGGGGGAAGGGAAGCGTGTGTAAAGCAAGTCTGTTGTCATCCTGCATTTTAAATGGAAGCAGAATGGCCCATTTTAAATGCGGGATTTTAGGCTGGTGTAGAAATGTTCTGTGAGATACTGCACATATCTGCATTATGTTTCCAGAACTGTCCACATGCCAACACTGATCGCAAGCCAAACCCGGAAGCTTAACTGCCAATTGTTACTTAATGGCTGATGGGGTGTTCTTTTTGGGTTGGGAGAAATGTAGTCTTGTTCCAGTCTGAATCTCCATGATCGATGGTCCATTGATGGCCCTCAGATTGAGTACTGCCAGGAATTTAAATATCTTGGCATTCATTTTGCAGAAAATCTTTCCTGGAAAGTTCATGCAGAAGCAACTAAAGTAACGACATTAAGAACTACTGGAACCATACTTCAGTTTTATTGTACTGCGGCAGGTGGTTTAGTTGACACAGCTCTGAAACTTTTTCAGAGTAAGGTAATTCCCAAATTGTTTTGTATATGTGAATGGCCTATGGCTCACTCCTAAATAAATGGAAGCTCTATGATCTGTTTTGAAACAAAGCCAGTACAGATGTTCATTACATGGCTGGAATCAGGCATTGTCTGGGATTTTAGGAAATAGCTGATCTTGTTCTATAGGACTTGGTGGAAAAAATGCTAATCCACTTCTCTTAAAACAATACGTCTTATTATGAAATCCAGATGCGAAATGGTTAACGATAAACAACTAAGATTTTGAAAATGTAAAAAAGAGAGAGAGAGAGAGAGAGAGAGAGAGAGAGAGTAAAAACTAGTAATAGCATGATAGGGAAGATGCAGGTTCACAAGTAGGTTCACAATGAATTCTGGGTAACTGGCATAAAAATTAATGTTCAAGTTGACCTGGATAGTATCCAAAGAGAAAATGCTGAGTTAAAGCCCTGTCACTTGGGCCAAAAACTTATTTGAGTAACGTACAGGTGTGAGATTGCATTATTCCAGGTCAAGAGTGTATTCAAAATGCCACTTAACAATTAATAACAAAAAATATTGTGTCAGGTATACACACCAAACAGCATGATCTACAGATGTCTAGACAAATTTAAAGACTTAAGTTTACAAATTTTGAGTCAGGAGTTATCTTCTCAAAGGTTTAATTCAAAATTGTTCTTATTTGGCATTAATATATATATGTGTGTGTGTGTGTGTGTGTGTGTGTGTGTGTATATATATATATATATATACACACACATACACACACACACACACATTCAAGTCTTTTTTGCGTGTTCTAATTTTGTTGTTGTTGTTCAGTCATGTCCGACTCTTTGTGACCCCATGGACCATAGCACGCCAGGCCTTCCTGTCCTCCGCTCTCTCCCGGAGCGTGCTCAAGTCCATGTTCATTGCATCGGTGATGCTATCTAGCCATCTCATCCTCTGCCGTGCCCTTCTCCTTTTGCCTTCAGTCTTTCCCAGCATCAGGGTCTTTTCCAGAGAGTTTTCTCTTCGCATTAGGTGGCCAAAATATTTGAGCTTCAGCTTCAGTATCTGTCCTTCCAATGAGCAGTCAGGGTTGATTTCCTTTAGGATGGACTGATTTTTATTTATTTATTTATTATTAAATTTATTAATCACCCATCTGGCTGGTCACCCAGCCAGTCTGGGCGATGTACAACATACAATAAAAACAGTTTAAAACAACAAAATTCTACAATAAAAACATTTTCTAAAATACCCTAACCCACCCCAAATGCCTGCCTGAACAACAACGTTTTTAATGCATGACGGAAGCTCATTAAAGAGGGGGCATGACGGAGTTCCCTAGGGAGGGACTTCCACAGAGTGGGGGCCACCACAGAAAAGGCCCTCTCCCTCGTCCCCACCAGTCTAGCTGTCCTGGCTGATGGGACAGAGAGAAGGCCATCCGAGGCTGATCTTGTTAAGCGGCCTGTCTGGTGCTGCTGGAGGCGCTCCTTAAGATAGGCTGGGCCGGAACCATATAGGGTTTTAAAGGTCAAAACCACCTCCTTGCAGTCCAGGGGACTCGTAAGAGTCTTCTCCAGCGCCACAGTTCGAAAGCATCGATTCTTCAGTGCTCAGCCTTCCTTATAGTCCAGCCCTCACAGCCATACATTACTACTGGGAAAACCATAGCTTTGATTACCACGAAAGACCCGCGAAATGGAGCACTTACCTGCTGCCGTCCACGTTGACTTGCGAATGGCAGCCACCATTCGCTTCCTGATCATAACTGTGATAGGCTACGTAAATACGTAGCCTATCACGGCTAATGCAGGAACGCCTTTTGCGTAGGCTAAAATGGAGGGGGGGAAAGGAACACAAATGGCACCCACTATGCTATATGCGTTCCCTTCTTTTTGCTGTAATAGCCTATGTAAATATTTACGTAGGCTACATCGGCTCAAAATAGGGAATGCAAATGGCGGCTGCCGCAGCCGCCGCCATTTGCGTACACTGGTGTGTGTTTTTTGGCTTGCTGTGCCGTGATAGGCTACAGTTCCACAAAAAGGTAAGTGACTTTCGTACATCCCTACGTAAATTACACAAATGTACCCTTATTCTAAGCTTTAAAGATCTCAAGTCCTTACCAATATATATCTTTTTGGTATATGTCCTTTTTGGCTTTCTGTGCCGTGATAGGCTATGTAAATACTTACGTAGCCTATCACAGAAGCTTTGCAGGATGCAAATGGCGGCTGCTATGGCGGCCGCCATTTGCATCTGCAGCAGCCCATTTGCGGCCAGAACTCCGGCTGCGGATGTCCCTGGTCGGCAGCTCTGTGGAGCCGTCGCGGAGTGAAGCCAGACGGTTTAGGATTTCGGGGGGAGGTGCGGAGTGCCTCCCCCCCACCGCGAATCACCCCATCGAAAAGGTAAGTGACTTTCTTACATCCCTAATTTTTTGCCCTTCTAGCCTACGTAAATATTTACATAGGCTTTGACAGTGAAAAAAAAAGAAACGCGAATAGCACCCACTACACTATTTGTGGTTCCTTTTTTTCGCCATAATTGCCTACGTAAATATTTACATAGGATAAAACAGTGAAAAATAGGGAACGCAAATGGCAGCCGCTGTATCCGCCACCATTTGGGTACACGGTTTTTTTATTTGTTTGTTTTTAGCTTACCGTGATAGGCTACGTAAATACTTATGTAGCCTATCATGGCAGCCTGTAAGGACGCAAATGACGGCCTCTACAGAAGCCACCATTTGCATCTGCAGCAGTCCGTCGGCGGCCGGAAGTGGAGTGGAGCCGGCTGGGCAGGATTCTGGGGGGAGGGACGGAGTGCCTCCCCCCCACTGCAAATCAGTTCCACAAAAAGGTAAGTGACTTTCGTACATCCCAACGTAAATTACACAAATGTACCCTTATTCTAAGCTTTAAAGGTCTCAAGTCCTTACCAATATATATCTTTTTGCAGGGGCATGCAATGGCATAAATTCACACATATTTTGCCAGCAAAAGGGATACTTTGATCTTGTTTGTGCTCTGCGTGTGTTCAGTGTGCACTAACCAGTCCTTGAGCCTTTTGTTCTCTTAAACATTACTCTGGGTCTTGTAGTTAAACCTAGCAAATCCTGAATAAGACTCCAGTTGCCGGGGGGGGGGGGGTTAGTGTGTTTGTAAGCTTTTTGTGACTGGGTTGAAATGAAGAATACACATTGATCACTGTTCTCTTTGTTGTTTTACTGTTCTTTTGGGAGCCCTAATAAAGTATCTCATTTCTAGGGATTCGCTCTGTTCATAGCTGCTTTTACCACCTTGGTGGGGTATCCTCCTTCTTGAAAACGTTGTGCTAATAACCATGATTCTTTGAAGAAATCTTGACTTCTTCAGCAGTTACATTTTATTCCTAAAAATTGACTGTAACATACATTATTCTGGAGATGTACATTGATACAATCTTAACCAAAGTGAAAAGCAGGGAGCATTTAAACCCAGAGTAATACCATAAAAATAAAAGCCATAGCGAGCAAGATTAAAAAGGCAAATGTTTCCTTGTTTGCTTTTCTGTAGTTGGAATGAAGCCAAGTTTTCCAAATGCAGACTATTGCAGGAAAATAGAATATCAGGATGTTTGCTAAAAATATGAATCAGATTAATTCTTTGGTTTTCATTACAAGATGCTCCTTTGTATTCAGATGAGGCCTCAGAATAATGATATAGCACTTGGGGAAAAAGATGCAGCCCAGTAACCCAGCACTGGAGGCCAAAATAGAGAAGACCTGCACAGTTACCATGTATTTCCCCTTGGTGCTCAGGTAGGTGGGCACAAAGGACACCCAGATGCAGCAGAAGACCAGCATGCTGAAGGTGATCAGCTTGGCTTCATTGAAGGCCCCAGGCAGCTTCCTGGCTAGGAAAGCCACCATGAAGCAGATGGCAGCCAGGAAGCCCATGTAGCCAAAGGCAATGTAAAACATAGCAATAGACCCTTCATTGCATTGCAGGATGATCTGTGCTGGCTGTGAGTGCTTGTCTGAGTCTGGGAAGGGTGGAGAGGTGCCCAGCCAGATGGCACAAATGCCAGCTTGAATACCGGAACAGGAAATGACAGTGGAGTTGGCCAAACGCCTTCCCAGCAAATTCCTCACCCTGTTCCCTGGCTTTGTGGCCTGGAAGGCCAGCACCACAGTGATTGTTTTGGCCAAGAGAGAAGAGATGGCAACCGAGAAGATGATGCTGAAGGCTGTTTGTCGGAGAAGGCAGCTGGCTTTCCCTGGCTGGCCAATGAACAGTAAGGAGGACAAGAAGGAGAGCATGAGGAAGATGAGGAGAATGTAGGAAAGGTCCCGGTTGTTGGCTTTGACGATTGGAGTTTCTTGGAATTTAATGAATATTCCTAACACATGTGCTGTGATTAAGGACAGGAACAAGGCGAAGGAAGAAAGTGCGATCCCCAAAGTTTCTCCATTTGACAGGAAGGTTGTAATCTTGGGGATACATTGATCTCTGCTCTTATTTGGATGCTGATCATCAGGACACTTGTTGCAATTGTCTGCATCTGGAAAGAACAAGAGTAACATGTCCCTTACATCCTTGGCAATATCTGTTCTTTTACAATCCATCAAAGATACTTCTCCCATGTGATGGGCAGCACACAATAATTTCATGCAGGGCACAATCTGGCTTTCTGGGCTTCAACATTCTCCCATGTCAAGAACCCACATTTTGGTGATTCATGTGTTTAGGATCCATATTGAACCATGACTTCAACCAAGAAATGGGGAATTTCTGTCCTGCGGGCTTTATTTGGCCTTCATGGATTATTCTAACAGGTGGGTTTTAGCCTTCTATCTTTTAAAGAATCCTCACTGCTATCTCCGATGTGTGATTGGAGATCACAGCAGGGGATGTGGGCAAGAGGGGACATTGCCAGTGCTGCTCAGCATTGGTTGTTTTGCATGATATGCTCCTTCACTATGGGGTGATGTATGGCATGTGAAGTCCCAGGGACTAGCCTCTGTGGTGCCTCCCAATTGGGGAGTAAACCATCCGGATGAAACTGTGACGAGCCCCTGGCCGAGCTGGAGCACTTGAAACAAAAAGGGAGAGGAACAGTTGCAGAATACCACAAAAGCAATGCTAACAAGACCCAACTGTTGTTATAAATGTTAAAGGTGTGAATTATGGTGCAAATGGTAAAATTGATGGTGGAAAACTACAAAGCCCACGTACAAAAGAAGATGGGAAAACATAGAAACAGGGCACAATTTTCAAAACACACAGATGGAGGCGCATGCGATATGTGAGCATGTGCAGACAAGTGTCCAGTAAAGTGCCTGTTTCAACAGTCCATCAGAAGTAGGGATGTACGAAATGACTTACATGTTCCATTTCATGACATCCGCGGTAGGGGGGAGGTGCTCCATCCCTCCCCCCGAAATCCTCACTGGCCGGCTCTGCTCCGTGGCGACTCCGCGGAGCCACCGGCCAGATACATTCGCAGTTCTACTAAGTTTGCAGGCCTGTGGATGCAAATGGCGGCTGGCATAGTGGCCACCATTTGCATCCCTTTGCTGAGCTGTGATAGGCTACGTAAATATTTACGTACCCTATCACTGTAAAAAAAGTGGGGACGCAAATGGCGGCCGCTGTAGCCGCCATTTGCGTCCCTGTTTTTTGCCGTTATAGGCTACGTAAATGCCACTGGCGTCACTTCCTGAATGGTTAGTGCCCCACTTTTGTCAAACCCCTTGCATTACAGCTGTACACCATCAATGTGGTGGTGTACAGAGGCCAACTGCCAAAACAGTTATCCTTGTTCCAATATTTCTGACCATGACTGTATATTCAAAGGTGACCATGAAAATGCACTGACAGGCAGCTACTAAAATGCCTATTTTGACAGTCCATCAGAAGGAATAAGAGCTAGACCTCCATTCAGAATTTTAACAAGGCCAAACATGGTGACATATTTTCTCCTGTTCTGGCTTCCAGTTTTTACCATTTTTCATGGCCCCCTGATGTTTGGTCAAAGAACTATGTCTCTGAATGAAGGAAGGGTAGGGCTGTGCAGGGACCCCCTGATCTGACTCGGAAGCTGCTTTGCAGGTTCTGAGGTGGGCCCAATCTGGCTCAGGCAGATTCGGAGCCCCTGACCTGCCTTGTCCCTGAACCCAAAGCGGGGTTCGGATAGTGAACCCCACTTTGAGTCCTCCCGCGATGCTCCCCGCAACCCCCAGCTCCTTACCTTGGCTGCCTCCTCCTCTGCTGCTGCTGCTGCTCCCATCTCCTGACGCCTGGATGCGCAGCGACTCGTCTTCTTCCAGGGAGTTGCCATTTTTAAAATGGCGACTCCCTGAAAGAAGAGTTGCTATGTCTCCAGGCCTAAGCAGCTGGTGGCAGTGGTGGGCAGCGGCAAAGGCAGCGACAGAGAAGGTGTCGGCGAGAAGGCTGCAGCAGTGGCAGAGAAGGCAGCTCTGGTAAGGACCTGGAAGCGCTGAGGGGGTGCTGGGCCAGGGTCTGAAGCTCCAAAGAACACCGAGTTCTTTGGTGAGCCCCCAACCTGCTCCAATTCCCTTTGTGCCCCCTCCGCTTCACCTCGGAAGGGGCACAAAGTGACCCGAAGCAGCCCGCTACGACTCAGGGTTTGGGCCTCTTGCTGAAGCAGTGCACAGCCCTAGATTCAGATCAAAGAAAAGGGAGTACTTCACACATGCATGTTTAAATTATGGCATTTGCTAACAAAAGGTGTAGTGATGATCAACAAGATGGACACCTTTAAAAGAGGGTGAGACAAATAAATGGAGGAAAGGCAAACAGAGGCTCCTAGTCATGTTGTTGTTGTTGTTGTTGTTGTTGTTGTTGTTGTTCAGTCGTTAAGTTGTGTCCGACTCTTCATGACCCCATGGACCAGAGAAAACCAGGCCTTCCTATCCTCTCCTCTCTCCCGGAGCGTGCTCAAGTTCACATTCATTGCATCGGTGATGTTATCTAGCCATCCCATCCTCTGCCGTCCCCTTCTCCTTTGGCCTTCAATCTTTCCCAGCATTAGGGTCTTTTCCAGAGAGTTTTCTCTTTGCATTAGGTGGCCAAAATATTTGAGTTTCACCTTCAGTATCTGTCTTTCCCCCCTTCATGGATCACTGCCTTGTTGTGGCGAAGGGGCTTGCGTAACTCAGTGAAGCCATAAGCTATGCCGTGCAGGGCCACCCAAGACGGACAGGTCATGGCAGAGAGTTCTGACAAAATGTGGTCCACTGGAGAAGGAAATGGCAACCCACTCCAGTATTCTTGCCAAGAAAACCCCATGGAACGTATCACAAGGCTAAAAGAGATGACGCCGGAAGATGAGCCCCTCAGGTCGGAAGGTGTCCAATATGCTACTGGGGAAGAGCAGAGGGTATTTCCAAGTAGCGCCAGAAAGAGTGAAGCGGCTGGGCCAAACCCGAAAGGACACTCAGCTGTGGATGTGTCTGGTGGTGAAAAGAAAATCCGATGCTGTAAAGAACAATCTTGTTTAGGAACCTGGAATGTCAGATCAATGAATCAAGGTAAGCTGGAGGTGGTCAAACATGAGATGGCAAGATTGAACATCGACATCTTGGGAATCAGCGAACTCAAATGGACAGGCATGGGCGAATTTAATTCAGGTGACCATCATATCTACTATTGTGGGCAAGAATCCCTTAGAAGAAATGGAGTAGCATTCATAGTCAACAAAAGGGTGGGAAAAGCAGTACTGGGGTACAATCTTAAAAATGATAGAATGATCTCAGTACGAATCCAAGGCAAACCATTCAACATCACAGTAATTCAAGTCTATGCCCCAACCACTGAGGCCGAAGAAGCTGAGGTTGATCGGTTCTATGAAGACCTACAACACCTTCTAGAACTAACACCAAAAAAAGATGTCCTCTTCATCATAGGGGATTGGAATGCTAAAGTAGGAAGTCAAGAAATCACCGGGATAACAGGCAGGCATGGCCTTGGTGTACAAAATGAAGCAGGACAAAAGCTAATAGAGTTTTGCCAAGAGAACATGCTGATCATAGCAAACACTCTTTTCCAACAGCACAAGAGGCGACTCTACACATGGACGTCCCCAGATGGTCAATATCGAAATCAGATTGATTATGTCCTTTGCAGCCAAAGATGGAGAAGCTCCATACAGTCAGTCAAAACAAGACCTGGAGCTGACTGTGGCTCAGATCATGAGCTGCTTCTTGCAAAATTTCGGCTTAAATTGAAGAACGTCGGGAAAACCACTAAACCGTTCAGGTATGACCTAAATCATATCCCTGATGAATATACTGTGAAGGTGAGGAATAGATTTCAGGGATTAGACCTGATAGACAGAGTGCCTGAGGAACTATGGACGGAGGTCCGTAACATTGTTCAGGAGGCAGCAACAAAATCCGTCCCAAAGAAAAAGAAATGCAAGAAAGCCAAGTGGCTGTCTGATGAGGCTTTACAAGTAGCTCACGAAAGAAGGGAAGCGAAAAGCAAGGGAGAAAGGGGAAGATATACCCAACTGAATGCAGAGTTCCAGAGAATAGCAAGGAGAGACAAGAAGGCCTTCTTAAATGAACAATGCAAAGAAATCGAGGATACGTTGCTACTGGGAAAACCATAGCTGTCATCTCTGATGAATTCAGAGATGAATTCTGTCATCTCTGCTAGCTTTGTTGTTAGTAATGCTTCCTAAGGCCCACTTGACTTCACTCTCCAGGATGTCTGGCCCAAGTTCAGTGACTGCACTATCATGGCTATCAGGGACACTCAGATCTTTCCTGTATAGTTCTTCTGTGTATTCTTGCCACCTCTTCTTAATCTCATCTGCTTCTGTTAGGTCCCTGCCTTCTTTGTCCTTTATCATGCCCATCTTTGCACAAAATGTTCCCTTGAGATATTTGATTTTCTTGAAAAGATCTCTAGTCTTTCCCATTCTATTGTTTTCCTCGATTTCTGTGCATTGTTCATTTAAGAAGGCCTTCTTGACTCTCCTTGCTATTCTCTGGAACTCTGCATTCAGTTGGATATATCTTCCCCTTTCTCCCTTGCTTTTTGCTTCCCTTCATTCTTCAGCTACTTGTAAAGCCTCATCAGACAGCCACTTTGCTTTCTTGCATTTCTTTTTCTTTGGGATGGATTTAGGGATGGACGAAACACTTACCTTCTGTTCCGTTCTGTTTCCGCTGGGGGGGAGAGGTGCTCCGTCCCTCCCCCCCGGAATCCTGCCTGGCCAGCTCCGCTGTGCAGCCAAGCCAAGCATACGCAAATGGCGGCGACTCCTGCTGCTGCCATTTGTGTTCCTTATCTTTCGCCGTCTTAGTCTACATAAATATTTACGTAGACTAAGATGGCGAAAAAAAGGAACACAAATGGCGGTGGGCATAGCCGTCATTTGCGTATGCTTTTTTTTCTTTTACCTAACCAGAAGTGATAGTCTACATAAGTCTTTACATAGCTTATCATGTTCAGGTTAAAAAACAAAAAGACTAGACTGCAAATGGCGGCTGCGGCAGCCGGTCTGAAGACCAGCCGCCACCGCCGTCGCCGCTGCAGCCGCCGCTGGAGCCGCCGCCGTCCGGAACATCCACCCCAGGTAAGTCTCATCCTGGGTTAATCCGTGCAGGCACGGGGGGGTGGCAGGCCATTCTGCCACGGGTTTCAGGGGGCCGAATGCCAGTACATTCGGCCTAGGGATGGACGAAAGTCACTTACCTGATCCCAAAGCTTGCTTCGCGGTGGGGGGGAGGCGCTGCGTCCCTCCCCCCGAAATTCTGAGAGGGGGGGAGGTGCACCATCCCTCCCCACTGAAATTCTGCCTGGGGGGGAGGCACGCCATCCCTCCCTGCTGAAATTCTGGCCGGGGGAGAGCACCCCGCCTCTCCGGCTGCGAAAGTTCTTCTCCTGCCGGGACGCAAATGGCGGTGGCCGTAGCCGCCGCCGTTTGCGTCCCTGGCCTGCAGTCAGCTGTGATAGGCTACGTAAATCTTTACGTAGCCTATCACGGCTGACTTTGAAAAAAAAAAAGTGCGTACGCAAATGGCATGCCCATGGGCGCCGCCATTTGCGTTCCTTATAGTCTATGTAAATATTTACGTAGACTACCCGTGCCAAAATAAGGAACACAAATGGTGGCACCCATGGGCGCCGCCATTTGCGTACGCGCTTTTTTTTTTTCCAAAGTCAGCTGTGATAGGCTACGTAAAGATTTATGTAGCCTAACACGGTGTTTTTTGAAAATCTAGCCGTTATAGGCTATGTAAATCTTTACGTAGCCTATCACGTTTTCTTTTTTTTTTACTTGGAAATGGCGGCGGCGGCAGCCGGTCAGAAGACCGGCCGCCGCCGCACCGCCACTGCACCTCCGCCGGGAGCCTCCACCACCAGGGACATTCGCCGAAGGTAAGTCCCATCCCAGGGGGGTGGGGGGGTGGCGAACTGTTTCTCCACCAATTTTGCGGAGCCCAATGCGTTGGCATTCGGCCTCCTGGAGATTCGTGGAGAAATTCTCCGACATCCCTAATTCGGCCTCACTGAAATCCGTGGTGGAATTCTCCGCCATCCCTAGATGGATTTAGTTGCTGCCTTCTGAACAATGTTACAGAACTCCATCCATTGTTCCTCAGGCACTCTATCAGGTCTAATCCCTGAAATCTATTCCTCACCTCCACTGTATATTCATAAGGGAGATGATTTAGGTCATACCTGAATGTTCTTCAATTTAAGCTGAAATTTTGCAAGAAGCAGCTCATGATGTGAGCCACAGTCAGCTCCAGGTCTTGTTTTGACTGACTGTATAGAGCTTCTCCATCTTTGGCTGCAAAGGACATAATCAATCTGATTTCGATATTGACCATCTGGTGATGTCCATGTGTAGAGTTGCCTCTTGTGCTGTTGGAAAAGAGTGTTTGCTATGATCAGCGTGTTCTCATGGCAAAACTCTATTAGCCTTTGTCCTGCTTCATTTTGTATACCAAGGCCATGCTTGCCTGTTTTCCTGGTTATTTCTTGACTTCCTACTTTCACATTCCAATCCCGTATGATGAAAAGGACATCTTGTTAGTTCTAGAAGGTGTTGTAGGTCTTCATAGAACTGATCAACCTCAGCTTCTTCAGCCTCAGTGGTTGGGGCATAGACTTGGATTACTGTGGTGTTGAATGGTTTGTCATGATGGCTACATATTAATTCAGGTGTCAGAAGCAGCATGGCTCTGTATACCCATTACTGGGCAACAGGAGCGGGAGGGTGTATTGCACACAAGTCCTCCTTACATGCTTCCCCTTGGCCACTCTGGGAATTGTTGGCCACTGTGAGAACAGAATGCTGGACTAATAAAAATTGATCTAATCTAACGTTTCTCTTCTTATGTTTTCATGTACATTTGTGGATTCATATAATGCAAAATGCCACTAAGCCTCCACTGACCTCCTTCCAAAAGAAACCAAAATTCAGCAAGCACTCCATCCCTGGCATTTCTCACTGCTCAGAGAAGTGGGGTGAACATCACAATATTAACCATGGAGGGTTTGTGTGCAGTGTCAAGTGCATAAGACACATCTAGTTTGGTGGAGCATATCCCAGCGCTATGCACTGCCTCAACCATGGAGGGGTCGATCCTCCAATGTTACTGCTTAAGAATCATTTTCTGAAAGGAATTATGGATATTGCAAGAAAGGATCCAAGTTTAGACAAGTGGTGAAAAGAAAAGAAAACATCACAGAAAATGTCTGGAGTCACCCTCCCCTCCCCTACTGTCCAGTCTCCCAGATTATTTTTTGTGACTCATATTGTTCAAATAAATTGCGGATATTGCAATGAAGGACACAAGTTTAGAAATCCTCTTAAGAAAAATTTCACAGAAACCGCCTGTGTGCATCTTCCACTCCTCAGCAGGGGCTGCATCTTCCTCCACACTCACCCACCTTCCTGGGTGGAGATGGTCCCTCCTGGACAGGGAACACAGTCGTAGCAGCAAGCGAGCTTTCCTTCCTGAGCCACCTTCACGAATCCAGGGTGACAGCTTTCCACGCACCTGGAATGAGGCAGGGGCTAAGCAGAAAGATCAGGAACAGCAAGGAAAATGTGTTAGGGGAAATTCATCTGTGGAGAGGAGAGAGGGAGTTGGAAAGAGCCCAAGAGTATTCCAGGGTTTAATTTGATCCCGTAACTAAGCTTAAGCCTGTGAAACTGAAGCAATTGCATGTTCCATCCAGATTATATTTATTGCCTTTCTTAAATATACCTGTCAAAAATAATAGAGGTTAAGAGATGGACAAGAAATATCGTGAAATCCAAGGAATGATTGTCTTCACCTGGTTGAGCCATTTGGGCCACACAATGGCATCCGGGTCAATGGTGACTTTGAGGCTTGGGGATCCCCGTCTTTCCATTCTCCCAAATTTCAGTCCAATGACAGTCCTATTGGGCAATTTCACCCAGTTCATAATGTCAAAGTTGGCTGTCAAGTCTCCATTTTTATCCAAATGCATTGCATCCATAGACGTATTGTAAAACTGGGCATTTCTCAGGAAAAGGTGAATCTAGAATGGCAGAGAAAACACCATTATTGAGGAACAAAGAAGCCACATTTGATACCTCAGTTCTGCCCTTTCCATGTTTGAAGCTCCCATGGCTCAGGGCTGGTGCCAGATTCAAATGTCTGGTGCCAGACTCAGATGTCTGGGAGTGTCTCTTGAAATTCACAAGGGACCTGTTTTCCATCTCAAATGCTCTTTGTTTGCTTTAGGAGCTCGCGAAGCTGAATCCATTAGACATATCCCCTTGTTCTCAGCCCTGGGCCTGGTCTTAGCCTCTGGCAAAGAGAAGTCACAAGAGATGCCACTTCATGGAGCACCTTTCAGGAATCATTGAAAAGCAGCAAAATGTCAGTTATGTAATTGAGGCCGCAGTCATACACACACTTACGTGGGAGTTAATTCAATGGTGCTCCATATGATTTAGTTCTGAGAAGGCTCACAGAGGATTGCATTGTAAATATTATACATTTAATGTATGCTCGGGTGAGAACCTGAATTTAGTGCCTCAGGGATCTCATTACACAACTTCATTAAAATTTGCTTTCAGCTAGGGATGTACGAAAGTCACTTACCTTTCCGTGGATTATGTTGATGGTGGGGGAGGAGGCATTCCGTCCCTCCCCCCGGAATCCTCAATGGGGGGGGGAGGCGATCCATTCCTCCCCTCCGGAATCCTCCATGGCCGGCTGTGCTTTGTGGCAGCTCTGCGCAGCAGCCGGCCAGGCCCAGGCCAGAGCTGTCTGCAGCCGGATGTCTGGCCACGGAGGGCTCTGGGTAAAAAAACCAAAAAAACAAAAAACCGTATGCAAATGGTTGCAGCTACGGACACCGCCATTTGCGTTCCTTATTTTTGGTCATCTTAGTAAATATTTACGTAGACTATGACGGCGAAAATAAGGGGTACGCAAATAGCGTAGCGGACGCTATTTGCTTTCCCCTTCATTTTCGCTGTCATAGTCTACGTAAATATTTACATAGACTAAGATGGCCAAAAATAAGGAACGCAAATGGCAGCAGCCGTAGCTGCCGCCATTTGCATA
The DNA here is from genome assembly GCF_057233095.1 of Heloderma suspectum. Classification (NCBI taxonomy): domain Eukaryota; kingdom Metazoa; phylum Chordata; class Lepidosauria; order Squamata; family Helodermatidae; genus Heloderma; species Heloderma suspectum. Next base: position 399,076,430 of record NC_139459.1, read on the forward strand.
CCCGGTTTTTTGTTTATGTTTTTTCCAAGCCAAGACTGAAAATGGCGGCAGCAGCAGCCAGTCAGAAGACCAGCCACTGCAGCCACCGCCGCCGCCGGAGCTGCTGCCACCACCCCAGATAGGTCTCATCCTGGGGGGAATCCACGGGGGGGCGGGGGGGTGGCAGGCCATTCCTCCACGGAGTTCGGGGGGCCGAATGCACTGGCATTCGGCCTCACTGAGATCCGTGGCGGAATTCTCTGACATCCCTACTTTTAGCACAAAATCTATTGTCAGTTTGAGATGAAAGAAAAGTTGAATATAAAAATTTACTACAAGAACTTTAATACAAGATAATGAGAGAAAGTACAGCCTGGCACAAAATTAGGGATGGACAAACCCAGACCCATCCGGTATCGGCGGTAAGGATGTACGAAACGACTTACCTGTTTCGTTTCGTACATCTGCAGTGGGGGGGAGGCGCTCCGTCCCTCCCCCCAAAAATCCTCGATGGTCAGCTCCGCTCCGCAGCAACTCCATGGAGCCGCCGGCCGGGGCAGCCTGCAGTGACATCCAGCCGCTGCTGGGCTGTGCAGGGACACAAATGGCGGCCGCCGTAGCCACCGCCATTTGCGTTCCCTTTTTAGCCATGATAGGCTACGTAAATATTTACGTAGCCTATCACGGCCTCCGCAAGGACGCAACTGGCATCCCTGAGTTAGCTGTGATAGGCTACATAAGTATTTACATAGCCTATTATGGCTAAAATTGTGAAGCAGCCGCCATTCTCAGAGCAGCGCGAACGGCAGCATGTGAGTGCTCCGTTTCGCTTGCCTTTCACGTGGTGGGGGACGGAGGGCTTCGTTCTGCCATGGGTTTTGGGGGGCCAAGTGCACTGGCATTTGGCTTCACCAAGATCCGTGGCGGAATTCTCCTCCATCCCTAATCGGCGGGCACCTGCTTAAGCCCTGCCCCTGCTCAAGCCCCGACCTCTGGACTCTCACTCGACCCCATGAGGTCGCCGAGCCACCCTCGCTCACCCTGCATCCCATCGGCAAATGCCCGCCATTTTGCAAAGTGTATTTTTACGACAAAGGGGGTCATTGAAAATGCATGTATTTAAATACTTACAAATTCGGGCTGGGAAAGCTGGATATATGTAAGATTAGAGGTGTAAATGGTAGGGATGGCGGAGAATTTCTCCCTGAAACTTCAGGGGGCCAAGCGCCAACGTGTTCGGCCCCCCGAACAAGTTTCGGGGAGAAATCCTCCTCACCCCCCCGCCCCCCGCACCCCCCCTGGGACGGGACTTACCTTTGGAGAATGTCCCTCCCGGCGGCGGGTCCGGCTGGCGGTTCGTCGGGTGTTCGAGCGGGGCAGGAGCGGCAGCCGGTCTTTCAACCGGCTGCCGCCACCACCATTGCAATCAAAGAAAAAAAAAAAACGTCCCCTGATAGGCTACGTGACGATTCACGTAGCCTATCACGGCTAGATTTGCAAAGTCAGCCGTGATAGGCTACGTCAATCGTCACGTAGCCTATCACGGGTGACTTAAAAAAAAAAAAAAAGTGTGTACGGATAATGGCGGCCCCCATAGGGAGCCGCCATTCCCATTCCTTATTTGGTCACTGTAGTCTACGTAACTGTTTACGTAGACTACGGCGAAAATAAGGGCAACGCTATTTGCGTTGCCCTTATTTTCGCCGTAGTCTACGTAAACATTTATGTAGACTACAGCAACTAAATAAGGAACGCAAGTGGCGGCTCCCGATGGGGGCCGCCATTCGTGTACGCGCTTTTTTTTTTTTTTTTAAAGTCAGCTGTGATAGGCTACGTGACGATTCACGTAGCCTATCACGGCTGACTTTGCAGATCAGGGGGCTTTTTTTTTTTTAACTTTCGTGTTCGCGGCCGGGCGAGGCGGCAAGCCTCCTCCCCGGCCTGAATTTCGGCCGGGCGAGGCGGGAAGCCTCCCCCCCCAGCCTGAACTTCGTGGGGGGAGCAGCAAAGCGCTCCCCCCCCACACAGCGAACAAGCTGTGAGAAAAGATAAGTGACTTTCGTCCACCCCTAGTAAATGGGCCATTTCCCAGTCCCAATTCACGCATATTTGAAGATGTGCATTTTTAATGGCTTCCTTTTCCCCTGTAAATCCAGCCTTGGCAAAATGATGGGCGCTTGCGGATTGGTCCGGGTGAGTGTGGGGCATGTCCAGGAGGGTGCGAGCACGGGCAAGCGAGGCCAGAGTCTCAGCAGGCCTGGTCCAGGGGCACAGGCAGGCGGGGGGGGGGAGCGTGATGGATTCTCGGACCCAGTCAGGCGTCTGCGCCACCCCTAGGCACAATAGTCTAAAAGCTGGAAATGTACAAAACTATGAAAAACTATCAGCACATGGGCCTGTCTATGCTGGGTCTAATGCAGCAGCACCTGCAAGTTGCCGGAAGGAAGCAGGGTTGCAGTTCATGGAGATTTGGACCATAGGTAGCATTAGGATCGCTATAGCCTACATTGTGGTTTCCTATGATTTCTTCCTTTTCGTCCTCCCCTCCCTCCCTCCCTCTCTCACTCACCTCCCCCAGTGCTCCTACCAGTGTAACAGAACACAAAATGGACTGAAAAAAACGTTTTGAACCTCTGTGCTTTAACTGCATTGTACATGCAAGAATATTTGGGAGTATAACTGCTTTCTTTTCCTCACTGAAGAACGGTGTGGTCTCCTTTATCATCTTTAGATAGCCAGTGTGTATGTGGGACTGGTGAACACTCATTCTGTTTTTCCATGTTGTTTTTCTCTGCAAATTGCCATTCTAACAGGAGACATCAGTGCTAAATAATCCCATCAGTCCAAACACCTAGATGAGGTCCAGAACTACATGCAAAGTCCCACGGACAAAGGAGGAGCTAGATAAATTTAAGCAAAGACTTTCAGATTCCCCCCTGCAGGATGGCTTGAACCAGTTATGGGGGCGGGGGGCATTACCAGAACGACTGCATCCTCTGAATCCAGTGGAAGGGATAAAAAGAAGGAACAACACAGGAAGATTCACAACTGGGGCTGCCCCACAACTATGCGACATTTCACCTCCATTTCTCATTTACTATATCCAAGGCAATGATTCTGGAATTGTACAATTGATTGCCTGGTTCAGCAGGGATATCTGTGGTGGAAAAGGGAATACCTGCCATGGCTGAAGCTTTGGAACTGCCACCCTATCTCCACCCTCCACCCTCCTCTTCTTGGGTCTGGATGAATAAGCAGCATCCAAGGCATGGGCCACAGCCTGGACAGCATTGTAAGTGATGTAGGTGTCTAGAGACAGGATTCTATCAATGACCGTTTGGGGCAGGGCCTCCAGTTTCTCCGTTTTTGTGCATCTTTTCCAGCCTTTCAGAGACAAATGATACTTTGAATAGGAACAACTAAATGCTTTCTCCACAAATTTTTTGATAGCATTGTAAAAGGGTACAAAACTCCCAATTTCTGCCTGTTTCTTTCTCTGGAGAAAGAAGGAAAAAAAACCATAGATACGTTGGAAAGAGAGATTATTAAATGTTAACTCCAAGGTGAAGTCCCACATAGCTGTTGTGATCCAGACTTTCCCCACACTGGGGTTCATCAAGGTTTCAACTTTATGTTGCACACGGTATATTCCACTCAAAAAGGAACTAGTCTCTGCACAATAAACAAAGACGTTGACTTGTTGCCACTTTTGGAGTGAACTATGAGGGATTTGGACAGAGTTTGTTTTCAGTTCTGACAGGCTATCTGAAAAAACCACACAAACACCATTCCTGATGAGCTCCGGTGCCAAGGTCTTTATAAACCTATTTCCATTGTCGGTGTCGACAGCAAAGAGACCAGTCATCGTCCATCTGAAATGGAGCAGGACTTTGACAATCCCCGGGTACTGGCTTCCTTCTTTGGGGACCATGCGGTAGAAAAAAGGGAACTGAGTTTTATCACTCAGAACCTGAGAAACAAAAGCATACGTGACCTGGAAAAGAAAGGGAGAGACTGGTGGTTTATTTTGTTTCAGAACCAAGTTTCAGATCTTCATCTGGTGAGATTATGCCCTTTAACTTGTAATTGTCTGTGTGAAACCTCATTCCAGTGGAACAATAAGTCTTCATTTTATGATGGATAAAATGTTCAGGCTTCACAATTACAGAACACTGAAAAATGAAGATGCCCTAAAGGGCTTAAACTATGGAGCATCTCCTGAATCTCCGTAATGGAAGCAAGGTCCCAGCAGCTCATCCAACTTTCCCAGCAGTAGGGGCATCCTTGGTTCTTACTGGAGATGTCAGAGAATTCTGCCACGGACTGAAATGGGATCGAATTCCCTTCAGTCTGTGCCACGGAATCCTCTGCAGAACGGCACCACAAGGTCCTGCGGAGCTAGCAGTCATGCGGCACTTTTTTTGTCACCTGCAAAGAGTCGTGATTTTTTTGTAAATAAAAACTAAATGTAGTATATTTTGACAATAAATACATAAGTTTTGTGTGTTTTTTTAATGAATTGTGCTCACCGCCTTGTTTGTGGGTGTTCTTTTTCAATTGAAATCCTCCCTCCCGTTTACTTTCAGCCAAAACACTTCCTCCTCCTTGGGGCTTCCCAAAACAAGGCTGCCCCAGATGTGTCTGAGCGATGCACTCTTGGTTTAAAGCAACGCTGTTTGAAAGAAAGAAAGAAAGAAAGAAAGAAAGAAAGAAAGAAAGAAAGAAAGAAAGAAAGACCTTTTAAAATGACATGCTGGTCTGGAGCCCTGCACGAGGTATTATTCCCCCTGCTAGGCTTCCCTTTTCCACATCCAGCCTTGTTGGTGGCGTTGTGAGGCAAAAATGGAGAGGAGAACCAACTCTGTGCATGCCTACTCAGAAGTAAGTCTTACTGAGTTCAATGCAACTTACTCCTACACATGTCAGCACCCCATTTGCCCCCAGCTCAGCTTTGTATTCCCACATTCAGCTCATTATCAAACCTCCTGTTAGTTATCTCAGAAGACCCTTGGGTAAATGGTTTTTTTTTCCCCCCAGGGAACAGCTGGATGGAGGGAGATTCCACACACACACACAAACACGCTAGAAGAATAAAGTTCTTCATATTCCCTGGTATGTTTATTCCTCATTTCATCCATTCCCTGAGCATATGCAGAGTGTGCTTTTTATTCAAACAAAGAGAAGATTGCTGATCTTTCCCTTCATGCTGCATTTGTACAAGTGTGACTGCTTCAGAAAGAACTTTCCATTATACTGCCTCTTTTTCTTCATGGGTTTCATAACAGAAGTATGGTGTAGTGGTTAGAGTCCAGCCCAAAGTCACCCCGTGAGATAACTAACAGGTTTGCTAATGAGCTGGATGTGGAAATACAAAGCTGAGCTGGGGGCAAGTGGGGTGCTGACATGTGTAGGAGTAAGTCGCATTGAACTCAATAAGACTTACTTCTGAGTAGACATGCATGGAGTTGGTTCTCCTCTCCATTTTAGCCTCCCAACATCACCAACAAGGCTGGATGTGGAAATGGAAAGCCTAGCAGGGGGAATAATACTCGTGCAGGGCTCCAGACTGGCATGGTCATTTTAAAAGGTTCTTTCTTTCTTTCTTTCTTTCTTTCTTTCTTTCTTTCTTTCTTTCTTTCAAACATTGTTGCTTTAAACCAAGAGTGCATCGCTCAGGCACACCTAGGGCAGCCTTGTTTTGGGAAGCCCCGAGGAGGAGGAAGTGTTTTGGCTGAAAGTAATTACTGCACGTCCCAGGGCAGGGGAAAAAATACGGACATATCTACGAAAAACAGCCTTTGTTATGGGAATTATGCAGACTTACGGCTGTCAGTATGGATTTATCTTCGTAATTCTTGAAGTGGAAAAAAAAAGAGGAGAATTCCGGGGGCTTGCGAACAACGGTACGGAGCACTGGCCGCAAACTGCGGAAGTCAAGCGGCACGGAAGCTACACAATTATTACATCCCTAGTTCTTACGGGTGGCCTAACATAAAGTGTTGTTCTTTTCTCGTTCATTCGTTTCCGACTCTACATGACTTCATGGACCAGCCCACACCAGAGCTTCCTGTCGGCCGTCGCCACCCCCAGCTCCCCCAAGTTCGAGCCCGTCACCTGCAGAATATCATCCATCCATCTTGCCCTTGGTCGGCCCCTCTTCCTTTGGCCTTCCACTTTCCCTAGCATCAGCATCTTCTCCAGGGTATCCTGTCTTCTAACATATATTACCAACCCCGCTTTCTGGTGTCCCTGAGTGCCCCCTTTCCTTTCTCGGCTATATGCGTACGAATGAAGACAAAACGTTACACAAGGATTTGCCCTTGTGCAGGATTTTTCGTTCACAAATTGACAGCATGGGCCCACTGTGGGATCCTGGCATGAGTGATGCAGGGCTTAAACCCTTTATACCCCATTGTGGATCCAGATCACCAATTTTCATAGGGAAGCGGAGTTCTCATTGGAGTTCTCTGGAGCACATTGTGATTTCTCAGGAGAGGACCGCAAGCGGAATGAGACTCAGCCTGCAAATGCCACCTCACCACACCTGTGGGATTTTGTAGATGCCCAGCATTGTTGACATCTGGATGGAGTTTTCAGAGTCAGCCCCTTCAAGGACAGCCAGTGGGTGCTTCCCCCTTCCACAGCCATAGTTGGGAACATTTGCCTGCCCAGGAGAGAGCAGGTCTACAAAGACATCTGCAGTCACTCTGGCATTGCGATAGTTGTCATAGATGGTGTAGCCCAGGGTGATGTTGGGTAACAGGCTGGGGCTCCGGTTGATATCCTGAATGGCAAAGAAGACGTACAGTATCTTCCAGTAATCTGTGGGTCCCTTCCTGGGGGGAAAAGAAGGTGTAAATGTGTCACATTGTCATATCAAATTCTGATTATATATATATATATATATATATATATATATATATATACACATACATATACATACACACACACAAACATACACATACATACATGCATACACATACATACACACACAGTGTGTGTGTGTGTGTGTGTGTGTGTGTATAGATAGATAGACAAACAGACAGACAGACAGACAGACAGACAGACAGACAAAGGTTTGTTTGTATGTCCTCGATGGGCTAGAAAACCATATATCTAGTTGTTATGAAATGTTCAGGACTTGTTCTACCCATATCTGGCATGGTTTTTGGCATAGTGAAAATTTGGTCTGCCATATTGACACAAAATGCTGGCCATCTGAATTATTAGAAATCGAATTCAGCCAAAACTGCCATCTTAACCATACATTTTAACCATATGATTACCTGCAGTGACTTGTTCAGCCACTCGGGGGAAACTTCACCAACTAGCGCATAGCTTTGAACTCCATCCAACATATTAGGAGGTCGAGGGCTGAGCCCCCTCTGCTGTGGGGCAGCCCCCCTCAGACCCTCAGGGGGCTACAGCCACACACCAAGGCAGGGGCTGTGCCTAGGGCTGTCAGTGGGCGTGGCTTCACTCAGGTGGGCAGACACAATGTGTTCCATGCTGACAGCTGTGTGTGCTTGCTTGGAGGCTGCAGCGTATCACCACAAGGGTGATTCCCACCTGTTTGGAGCTGGGTCCATTTGCTGGTCTTCAGGGAAACTAACTCATTCGGTTGTTGCATCAGCTGTTGCCTCTCAGGTAGGGATGTACGAAAGTCACTTACCTTTCGCGGACTGTGTTCGCGGTGGGGAGAGGTGCTCTGCCCCTCCGCCCCTCCCCCCAGAATCCTCGATGGTGGGGGGAGGCGATCCGGTCCTTCCCCCTGGAATCCTGCCTGGTCGGCTCCACTCCGCAGCCGGCCAGGCCCGTCCACAGCCGTAGTTCCGGCCGTGGACGGGCTGCTGAGGACGCAAATGGCGGCCGCCGTAGCAGCCGCCATTTGCGTCCAGCCAGGCAGCTGTGATAGGCTATGTAAGTATTTACGTAGGCTATTACAGTGAAAAAATGGGGGAACACAAATAGCGTAGTGGGCGCTATTTGCGTTCCTTTTTTTCCCGCCGTAACAGCTTACGTAAATATTTACGTAGGCTAAAACGGCGGAAAAGAAGAAGAAGTAAATAGCACCCACTACACTATTTACGTTCCCCCCCTTTTTTTTTTGCCATAATAGCTTACGTAAATATTTAAGTAGACTAAAATGGCGAAAAATAGGGAACGCAAATGGCGGCCGCCGTAGCCGCCGCCATTTGCGTATGCGATTTTGTTTTTTTTGGCTTGGCTTGCCATGATAGGCTATGTAAATACTTACGTAGCCTATCATGGCAAAGACCCAGATGCAAATGGTGGCCGCGGCAGCCAGTCAAATGAGCAGCCGCCTCCGGAGCTGCCACCGGAGCCGCTGCCGTCGGGAATATCGGCCCCAGGTAAGCCTCGTCCCGGGGGAATCTGCAGGGGTGAGGGGAAGGGGGTGGCAGGCCGTTTTGCCATGGATTTCAGGGGGCTGAATGCCAGTGCATCCGGCCTCACTGAAATCCGTGGCAGAATTTTCCGCCATCTCTACTCTGAGGCAATGTATATATCTACATTATGTTTCTAGCATTTTCCACAGGTCAGTGCTGATCCCAAGCCAAAGCCAGAAACTAGGGGTGTATGAAACCCCGCTTACCTTGTTCTCCGGGTGCCACAGGTGTGGGGAAGCGATCCGTTCCTCCCCCCGGAATCCTCGACGGGGGTGGAGGCGATCCCCCCTGGAGTCCTGCCTGGCTGGCTCTGCTCTGTGGCCAGGCTGCAGAGCCGCCAGCCAGGCCAACCTGCAGCAGGGCCTCCAGCCACTGCTGGACTGGTGCAGATGCAAATGGCGTCCTGAGTAGGGGACGCCATTTGTGTCCCTATGGTAGCCTGTGATAGGCTACGTAAATATTTACGTAGCCTATCAAGGCTAAAGCAGGGACGCAAATGGCGTAGGGGACGCCATTTGCATCCCTGCTTTAGCCGTGATAGGCTATGTAAATATATATATGTAGCCTATCACAGGGAAGGTGTGGGGATGCAAATGGTGGCCGCTATGATGGCCGCCATTTACGACTGCAGCAGCCCAGCAGCAGCCGGCGCCGCCGCCACCGGAGCCGAAGCCGCAGCCAGAGCCGCAGCCAGGTAGGCTCCATTTCACAGGGCTTTAGTGGGGTGGCGGGGCGGGGGGCTCCGTTCCACCACGGATATCGGGGGGCCGAATGCGCTGGCATTCGGCCTCACCAAGATCCATGGCGGGATTCTCCACCATGCCTACCAGAAACACAATTCTAACTTAACGGCTGATGGTTTCTTCATTTTGGGTGTGTGGGTGTGAAATCTGTTTATGTGTGGCAAATCAAGCAAATCTTTCACGTTTGCATGATCTCGCCCCTGCTGCTCGATTAGGAAATTCTATAATCAAATGCCTCCAGGAGAATTCTGGAATTAAAAATGGGATCCCAATGCCTAATATCACCCAGTTTGGGCTTCTGGCCCAAGAGGAATAAAAACCTTTTAGCTCTGAGGTTTGCCAGATGTACCAGGCAATGAGAAATAGATCCTTTTATTGCTTAGAAAGGAATCCAGATAAAGAGGTGTCCATGTTAGATTTAGGTTTATGACTTTCACTTAGTAGAGTCTCATGAAATCATTAGGTCAGATGGGCCGCCAGATAAGTGACCAAGAGGCCTCACTGGAGACCATAAATATTGTGGTTGTATTGTTATATTGTGGTTTTAATGTTCTATATATTTTAAATTGTTTTATTGTGTGTTGTTTGGTTTTAGTTTTTGTGAACCGCCCAGAGAGCTTCGGCTATTGGGCGGTATAGAAATGAAATAAATAAATAAATAAATAAATAAATAAGAAAAACAAGCCCACAAGACAGGATGATAGGAAGTGAATAGGTTTGTTTCAAGAACATAGCTCTAACATGTCAAGGAAAGTAAAGATTTTGGATAAGTCTGCTGGTATGCACATTATTCTAGATAAGAAACTTCCACCTTCAAAACTCTTATTTAGGCATACGAAGATTTAGAGTAGAAAGGTTATCTTTGGAATTCTTGGATAGGAAACATAAGCTGTAGTAAAAAGAGGTTAGATATATATTTTAGCATCCAAAAAGTATATAAAGGAGACTCAGAACACGCAAGAGTGGAAGCTGTTCTCTGGGATCAGCTTTCCCCAACATTTTGCCTGTTGAATCAGCCTGCTAAGCATGATATTGATCATCATTGAGAACTAGTAAATGTACGTGACTCTGATTGGAAGCCTTGTTTAAGAATGATATCAGATGTTTTCATGTGTTTGAATAGACATATGCATAAGCTCTTGGATTTAATACTGCTATGCTAATACTTTGGAGTAAAAGATAAAAAAGACAAAATCATGTCTGAGAGTGTTTCCTAAGAACTAGAAGTCTGTATCACCTATATCTGGACAGTATCGTGCCCTTATCTGGACAGAGAGAGCCTAGCTACAGTTATCCATGCACTGATAACTTCTCGTCTGGATTATTGCAATGCATTATATGTGGGGCTGCCTTTGAAAATGGACTGGAAACTTCTGCTAGTCCAAAATAGGGCAGCAAGGTTGTGAACAGGGACAGGCCAACAAGCTCATATTAAACCAGTACTTTTCCAGCTGCACCAGCTGCTAGTCCATTTCCAGGCCTGATTCAAAGTGCTGGTATTAACATTCAGAGCCCTTAACGGCTTTGGGTCAGGTTGCCTGAAGGATCGCCTCCTTCCATATGTGCCTGCCTGGACTGCAAGATCTTGTAAAGGAATGCCACAGAAATATAAGTTCTGATTGAAGATTAGTTTGTTGTTTATTTGGTCAGTCGCTTCCGACTCTTCGTGTCTTCATGGACCAGCCCACGCCAGAGCTTCCTGTCGGCCGTTGCCACCCCCAGCTCCCCCAAGCTCGAGTCTGTCACCTCCAGAATATCATCCATCCATCTTGCCCTTGGTCGGCCCCTCTTCCTTTTGCCTTCCACTTTCCCTAGCATCAGCATCTTCTCCAGGGTGTCCTGTCTTCTCATGATGTGGCCAAAGTACTTCAGTTTTGCCTTTCATATCCTTCCCTCAAGTGAGCAGTCTGGCTTTATTTCCTGGAGTATGGACTGGTTGGATCTTCTGGCAGTCCAAGGCACTCTCAGAATTTTCCTCCAGCACCACAGTTCAAAAGCATCTATTTTCCTTCGCTCAGCTTTCCTTATGGTCCAGCTCTCGCAGCCATAGGTTACTACGGGGAAGACCATTGCTTTCACTATGCGGACCTTTGTTGTCAGTGTGATGTCTCTGCTCTTCACTATTTTATCAAAATTTGTCATTGCTCTCCTCCCAAGAAGTAAACATCTTCTGATTTCCTGGCTGCAGTCAGCATCTGCAGTAATCTTTGCACCTAGAAAGACAAAGTCTGTCACTGCCTCCACGTTTTCTCCCTCTATTTGCCAGTTGTCAATCAAGCCGGTTGCCATAATCTTGGTTTTTTTTTAGGTTTAACTGCAACCCAGCTTTTGCACTTTCTTCTTTCACCTTCATCATGAGGTTCCTCAGCTCCTCCTCACTTTCAGCCATCAAAGTGGTATCATCTGCATATCTGAGATTGTTAATGTTTCTTCCAGCGATTTTAACTCCAGCCTTGGCTTCATCAAGCCCAGCACGTTGCATGATGTGTTCTGCGTACAGGTTGAATAGGTAGGCTGAGAGTATACAACCCTGCCGTACTCCTTTCCCAATCTTAAACCACTCCGTTGTTCCGTGGTCTGTTCTTACCGTTGCTACTTGGTCATTATACAGATTCCTCAGGAGGCAGATAAGATGACTTGGTATCCCCATACCACCAAGAACTTGCCACAATTTGTGATGATCCACACAGTCAAAGGCTTTTGAATAGTCAATAAAACAGAAATAGATGTTTTTCTGAAACTCCCTGGCTTTCTCCATTATCCAGAGGATATTGGCAATTTGGTCTCTAGTTCCTCTGCCTTTTCGAAACCCAGCTTGTACATCTGGCAATTCTCATTCCATGAATTGCTGGAGTCTACCTTGCAAGATCTTGAGCATTACCTTACTGGCATGTGAAATAAGTGCCACCGTTCGATAGTTTGAACATTCTTTGGTGCTTCCCTTTTTTGGTATGGGAATATAAGTTGATCTTTTCCAATCTGTTGGCCATTCTTGTGTTTTCCAAATTTGCTGGCATATGGCATGCATCACCTTGACAGCATCATCTTGCAAGATTTTAAACAGTTCAGCTGGGATACCGTCATCTCCTGATGCCTTGTTATTAGCAATGCTTCTTAAGGCCCATTCAACTTCACTCTTCAGGATGTCTGGCTCTAGCTCACTAACCACACCGTCAAATCTATCCCCAATATTATTATCCTTCCTATACAGATCTTCTGTATATTCTTGCCACCTTTTCTTGATCTCTTCTGCTTCTGTTAGGTCCTTGCCATCTTTGTTTTTGATCATACCCATTTTTGCCTGGAATTTACCTCCGATGTTTCTAACTTTCTGGAAGAGGTCTCTTGTCCTTCCTATTCTATTCTCTTCTTCCGCTTCTGCACATTGCTTGTTTAAAAATAATTCCTGATCTCTTCTGGCTAACCTCTGGAATTTTGCATTTAATTGGGCATATCTCCCCCTATCACTGTTGCCTTTTGCTTTCCTTCTTTCTTGGGCTGCTTCCAGTGTCTCAGCAGACAGCCATCTTGCCTTCTTCATTTTCCTTTTTTTTGGGACGTTTTTTGTTGCCGCCTCCTGAACAATGTTGCAAACTTCTGTCCATAGTTCTTCCGGGACCCTATCTACTAAATCTAGTCCCTTAAATCTATTCTTCACCTCCACTGCATAATCCTTAGGAATATTCATGAGCTCATATCTAACTGATCTGTGGGTCTTCCCTATTCTCTTTAGTCTGATTTTAAATTTGCAGTAAGAAGTTGGTGATCTGAACTACAATCAGCTCCAGGTCTTGTTTTTACCAACTGCTTAGATGTCCGCCACCTTTGGCTACAAAGGATGTAGTCAATCTGATTTTGGTGTCGACGTCTGGTGAAGTCCATGTATAAAGTCATCTCTTAGGCTGGTGGAAGAAAGTGTTTGTTATGCACAGTGAGTTGTCTTGGCAAAATTCTATCAGCCTATGTCCTGCTTCATTTTGTTCTCCCAGACCATGCTTGCCTGTAATTCCAGGTGTCTTTTGACTACCCACCTTAGCATTCCAGTCTCCTGTAATGAAAATCACATCTTTGTTTGGCGTACTATCCAGTAGGTGCTGCAAATCCTCATAGAACTGATCTACTTCTGCTTCTTCAGCATCTGTGGTTGGGGCGTATATTTGGATCACTGTGATGTTAAATGGCTTACCCTGAATTCCAATTGAGATCATTCTGTCATTTTTTGGATTGTATGCAAGCACTGCTTTAGCCACTTTATTATTAATGATGAAGGCTACTCCATTTCATCTGTGGTCCTCTTGTCCACAGTAGTAGATCTGGTGGTCATTTGATGTGAAGTGGCCCATTCCAGTCCATTTCAGTTCACTGACACCCAAAATGTCTATCTTTAATCTTGACATCTCCCCAATAACCACATCCAATTTGCCCTGGCTCATAGATCTTACATTCCAGGTAATGGTGTGTTGATCTTTAGAACATTGGATTCGTCGTTCACCACCAGCACCATCGGCTGCTAGCCATTCTTTCGGCTTTCAGCTAAAAGTGTCATCACATCTGGGGTTAGTTGAACTTATTCTCTGTTCCTCCCCAGTAGCATTTTGACCATCTCCCGACCTGGGAGTCCCATCTTCCGATGGTGTACCGACATATCTCTGGTTGTACTGATCCATTTAGTTTTCATGGCAAGAATACTGGGGTGGGTTGCCATTTCCTTCCCCAGGGATCGTATTTAGTCTGACCTCTCCACCATGACCTTCCCGTCTTGGGTGTCCCTTCATGGTTTAGCTCATGACGTCATTGAGGTGCTCAAGCTCCACCACCACGACAAGGTAACGATCTCCTAATAAGTTTAAAAATTAACTCAGCTTTATGAGAATCCTAAAAACAGAGTTCAGTGAAGAACTTAAAGGATGAGTAGATGCAAATGTGAACTTTAAAATTCATTTGAGTGGACCAGAAATCCAGAAAAAAAACCTATCAAGAAACAATGTGTTATGCAGCATTGGGAGATTGTCACTATATGAATAATAGAGTTATAGGAATGCAGCCTTCCCGCTACATCACTGTTACGCAAGCAACTTTGTAACTGAATAATACCTCATATTATCTGAGTGCAGCTGATCATCAGCCTGAAAGAAATGGAACACCAAAAAAAAAAAAAATACCACAGACAGCATTCAGTGGAAGCTGTATTCTGTGCCTTGGATTTGGATCTGAAAGCCTGGCGGAGACTGGATTTGCAGAGCAATGGAGAAATGGAGCAGCTCACTGACATTATCAACATCTGCCTCAGAGATGAAACAATGAGGGAATTAAACAGTAGTTAGCTCTATTTTGACATGAGGAAGTAAAAGGATTGATACTTAAAGATGCGTGCATGTGACTTCTGTGAAAAATACTGTTTACTGTTAAAGAGAAGAGACTTGTTTAGAACAACAGGCTTGTTCACAACACTGGTACCAGACCAGGAGAACTCCAATAAAAACCTGAACAAAGGCTACAATATATACCGACTGAATAAGAAGACAGAAGAATGAACTTTGAAATCTAAGACAGGAACACTTAGAAAAACATGTTTTCATAAGCAGAAACAAAGGACCCTGGTGCATAGTTAAAGAAAGAACAAGGAAAAATTCTCCTGGATGCATTTGTGTAAGTGAAGCTATAAAAAAGTAATATCATAATGTAATCAGTTTTTTAAAAAAACTTATCACAATATAACAAAAAAGTTATTAACAACTTGCAAAAATGTTGTAAGTGAATAGAAACATACAATGAAACATATAACTAGAATGACTGCCTGCAAAGATTTTTTCTCTTCTTCTAGATTGAAAAAAGGCAAATTTTGGAAAACAAGTGCCTGATGTTAATCCTAGTTCAGCCTGGGTCCCAGTTGGCATGTGTGAGACATATCTCAAATAGGGATGTACGAAAATTCCGCCACGGTCTCGGGGAGGCCGAATGTCAGCGCATTCGGCCCCCCGAAATCGGTGGCAGAATGGCCTGCCCCCCCTCCCCCCCCGGGACGAGAATTACCTTAGGTGGATCTTCCTGGCGGCGGCAGCAGCGGCCGCTGCCATTTCCAGTTTAAAAACAAAACAAAAAACATGATAGGCTACGTAAAGGTTTACGTAGCCTATCATGGCTAGGTTTTTTTTAAAAAACGTGATAGGCTATGCAAATCTTTACGTAGCCTATCACGGCTGACTTTTTTTTAAAAAAACACACATGCACATATGCAAATGGCGGCAGCCATGGGTGCCGCCATTTGCATTCCTTATTTTGGCACGTCTTAGTCTACGTAAATATTTACGTAGACTAAGACTGCGAAAATAAGGGGAATGCAAATAGCGTAGCATCTACGCTATTTGCATTCCCCTTATTTTTGCCGTCTTAGTCTACGTAAATGTTTACGTAGACTGAGATGTGCCAAAATAAGGAACGCAAATGGTGGCGGCCATGGCTGCTGCCATTTGCATACGCGCGTTGTTGTTGTTGTTTTTTAAGTCAGCTGTGATAGGCTATGTAAGCATTTATGTAGCCTATCACGGCTGACTGCAGGGACGCAAATGGCGTCAGCTACGGCCGCCGCCATTTGCATCCCTGCTAGCCAGCGGCTGGATGTCCGGCTGCTGGCGGAGCCAGCCAGTGGCTCCGCAGAATCCCTGAGTAGCACAGCCGGCCAGCCATGATTCCGGGGGAGGAGGGACAGAACGCCTCCCCCCCAACCATAAACATAATCCATGAAAGGTAAGTGCCTTTCGTACATCTCTAATCTCAAAGTGATATAGAGTATGCTCTTGAGAATGAAAGCTTAGAACAAAATCCATGGGGACTAAGTATGCCCAAATGCTTAAAAACTCTTGCTTACTGGCTACAAGATGGCCTTTTCTGCTGTGGCACCATGGATAAGGAATAAGCTCCCTAGAGCAGTTCATCTGGCACCCATGTTGTACTCTCTTCGGTGCCTGGTGAAGACCTTTTTTATTTCCCAGCATTTTAGCCCTCTAGTCCTCTAGCATTACTGTTTTAAATCTGTATTTTAAATTTGCTACTAGGTTTTATTCTGGTTGTACCTTTATATTGTATTTTTACGTGTTTATATTTTGAATTGTTTAATGATGTACCTTGAGGTTTTAATTTTTGTGATCCACCCAGAGAGCTTCAGCTATGGGGCAGCATAGAAATGTAATCAATCAATCAATCAATCAATCAGTCAATCCAAGCAAGAGCCATGAATTGTAGAAAAGTTCTAACAAGGAAAGCATATCCTGTGAGACCAAGATATATCTATATGATGGTGCATTTGGGTCGAAACAAAGAGCCTGCCTATTGATAAACAATCCCAGATCAAGAATAGACTAATTTGTGATAGAAACCTACATAAAAACTAATCTCAGTGTGGCATATGCCCTGGTTCAGAGATTCTCGCAAAGTCAAACTATATTGTCAGTACTTTGGTAACCACTGATCACCTGTCTACTGTGTTTACAATCAGATACCATCTAGAGCCAGTTCAATACTTCACTCTGATATATGTAATACAGAATTCTGGATCTTAAGATACACTCTCTCAGACAAGATTTTGTCTTTTTGTCTTTTACCACAAAGTATTAGCATAGCAGTACTGAATACAAGAACTCATGCATGCATGCATAAATTCAAACACATGAAAACATCTAACATCATTCTGAGGCCTCTTGGTCATAGAATCATAGAATCATAGAATAGTAGGGTTGGAAGGGGCCTACAAGGCCATTGAGTCCAACCCCCTGCTCAATGCAGGAATACAAGTCAGAGCATCCCTGACAAATGGCTGTCCAGCCTCGTCTTGAAGGCCTCCAGTGTGGGAGAGCCCACCACCTCCCCAAGTAATTGGTTCGATTGTCGTATTGTTCTTACAGTCAGGAAGTTTTTCCTGATGTTCAGCCGGAATCTGGCTTCCTGTAACTTGAGCCCATTATTCCATGTCCTGCACTCTGGGATGATCAAGAAGAGATCCTGGCCTTCTTCTCTGTGACAACCTTTCAAGTCCTTGAAGAGTGCTATCATATCTCCCCTCAGTCTTCTCTTCTCAAGGCTAAACATGCCCAGTTCTTTCAGTCTCTCTTCATAGGGCTTTGTTTCCAGTCCCCTGATCATCTTTGTTGCCCTCCTCTGAACCCTCTCCAGTTTGTCTGCATCCTTCTTCAAGTGTGGTGCCCAGAACTGGACACAGTACTCTAGATGAGGCCTAACCAGTGCTGAGTAGAGGGCAACTAGTACTTCCCGAGATGTGGAAGCTATGCTTCTATTAATGCAGCCCAAAATTGCATTTTCCTTTTTTGCAGCCACATCACATGGTTGGCTCATATTCAGCTTGTGATCAACAACAATTCCAAGATCCTTCTCGCTTGTAGTGTGGTTGAGCCACGTATCCCCCATCTTGTAACTGTGCATTTGCTTTCTTTTTCCTAGGTGCAGAACTTGGCATTTGTCCCTATTAAATGTCATTCTGTTGTTTTCTGCCCAGCGCTCCAGTCTATCCAGATCACTTTGAATTTTGTTTCTGTCTTCCAAAGTATTAGCTATCCCGCCCAATTTTGTGTCATCTGCAAATTTGATCAGCATTCCCTGCACCTCCTCCTCCAAGTCATTAATACAAATGTTGAAGAGCACTGGGCCCAGGACTGAGCCCTGCGGTACCCCACTCGTTACCTCTCCCCAGTTGGAGAAGGTCCCATTGAGAAGCACTCTTTGAGTCCAATTCTGTAGCCAACTCTTGCTGACTTTGCAAATCTAGCCGTGATAGGCTACGTGAATCGTCACGTAGCCTATCAGGGGGCGTTTTTTTTGTTTTTTGTTTACTTTCGCGTTCGCGGCCGGGCGAGGCGGGAAGCCTCCCCCCCGGCCTGAATTTCGTCCGGGCGAGGCGGGAAGCCTCCCCCCCCCGGCCTGAACTTCGCGGGGGGAGCAGCGAAGCGCTCCCTCCCACAGCGAACAAGCTGCGAGAAAAGGTAAGTGACTTTCGTCCACCCCTAGGCGAGGCGGGAAGCCTCCCCCCCCCCGGCCTGAACTTTGGGGGGAGAAGCGAAGCGCCTCCCCCCCACCACAAAGCAAGCTGCGAGACCAGGTAAGTGACTTTCGTACATCCCTACTGGAGGCACAGTTGAACTCAGTGCCACGGGGCACTTTCCATCAGCTTAGGCCGGTATACCAGCTACGCCCTTAACTGGACAGAGAGAGCCTAGCTACAGTTATCCATGCTCTGATAACCCCTCATCTGGATTATTGCAATGCGCTATATGTGGGTCTGCATTTGGAAACGGTCCGGAAACTTCAGCTAGTCTGAAATAGGGCAGCAAGATTGTTAACAGGGACTGGCCAGTGAACCCATATTATGCCAGTACTTTTCCAGCTGCACTGGCTGCCAGTCCATTTCCGGGCCCGATTCAAAGTGCTGGTAGTAACATTCAAAGCCCTTAACGGCATGGGGCCAGGCTATCTGAAGGATCGCCTCCTCTCATGTGTGCCTGCCTGGACCTTCAGATCATCCTCAGCGGCCCGTCTCCGTGAGCCCCTGCCAAAGGAAGTGAGGCGGGTGGTTAGTAGGAAGAGGGCTTTTTCTCCTGTGGCACTCTGGTTGTGGAATGAGCTCCCTAGTGAGGTTCGCCTGGCACCTACACTGTATTCCTTCCGGCACCAGGTCCAGACCTTTTTTTTCTCCCAGTTTTTAGCATTTTAGCTTCCTAGTCTTTTAGCTTTGGAGGTTTCAATCAGTATGTTAAATCTCTGCAGTGCTGCTAGGTTTTCTTCTGCTTTTACTCCATTTGTATTGTTATATTGTAGTTTTAATGCTTTTAGATTTTATATTGTTTTGCCCAGCACTTTTTGGTTTTAATTTTTGTGAACTGCCCAGAGAGCTCCAGCTATTGGGTGGTATAGAAATAACATCAATCAATCAATCAATTTATTGTCCAGCAAGTCAGAATAGGATTGAAGCCTCCATTTGCACTTCTCACCATTCGTTATGAATATGAGGAGGGGTTCCAATGAACAGCTCTAGAATGTCCCTTTTCAATTAAGCACAAAGGACTATTCAGGCAGTCTCCAGGAATATCCCCTCACCTGTCCACACACACACACACACACCCCGCCCTCCAAGTCTTACAGCAGCATGACTGGGCTAAAGCAGGGCTGGGGAGCTAATTTCTGGTAGGGGCCTTGACAACTTCCCACCCACCTACATACACTCTGAATTGCATCAGGGGAGGGGAAATGGCCCTGATGTAATTTGGTTCCCAGTTGATGCTCCAAGGGGATCCACAAGGTGCGGTGGCCAGAACCCAGCTTCAAAGTGTCCAGTGCTTCTGCCCAGAGGAGAAAATGGCAAGAGGTGAAGCCACATCACTGTGTGGTTTTACGAACAACGTTCCCCAGAAGGGGATGGCAGGCCAGCTCCCTTGAACTGTGACACACATCTTTCCAGAACGGGATTTGCGGCAAATGTACACCTAAAGGACCTCACAGATTGAATTCCTGTGGTCAGCTGTACTCCTTGTCTTTGCAATGGAAAAGAGCCAAACATGTCTCAAATTTGGACAAGCTGCAAGCCTGTTTTCTGATGTGTTTCTGGACAGGGCCATTCCG
This sequence comes from Heloderma suspectum, assembly GCF_057233095.1. Lineage (NCBI taxonomy): Eukaryota > Metazoa > Chordata > Lepidosauria > Squamata > Helodermatidae > Heloderma > Heloderma suspectum. The sequence continues at coordinate 399,096,186 of NC_139459.1, forward strand.
CTGCAAAAGGGCGATACTACAGGCTTGTTTCCCCCTGCAGACTGACACATACACATTGATATATTTACTTGAAAAATAAATCGATAAGGGTTTGAATTTGGTTGTTTTTACCGTCCTCTATATTGCTTCGAGGCCTCTTGATATGGAGCAGTATATACACAATTTCATTTTTTCCCAAAGGTGTCATTCAAACCATTTACAATATTTTAACTTGACACACATAGGGTGTATCTAAGGTTGCTCAATCTTTTGGATGAGCCTATTCCAAGCAGGGTCAGCCCTGGTTAGTACTTGGATGGGAGACTGCCTGGGAATCAGGCTTCCTGCACTGAGCAGGGGGTTGGACTCGATGGTCTCGTAGGCCCCTTCCAACCCTATGATTCTGTGAGTCAGAGCATTGGTTCAGCTAGCCCAGGACTGCTGACACTGCCTGGCAGCAGCTTCCAGGTTTTCAGGCTGGAGTTTTTCCTGCCTTACCTGGAGATGCTGGGGATGAAACCTGGGACCTTCCTTCTGCATGCACACAGTGTGCTCTACTGTCAGGAGCGCCTTAGCTGCCTTTCGCAGTCCCCACCAATAGCCAACTCAGGACACAGACGACGAGGAATTCTTTCCGAGACGTTATTCCTTTATTACTTTATGACTCATTCAGATACTAATGACTAGTGACAAAGCAAGGAACAGCACTGGGGAAAGATAGCAGAGTAGCCTAAGCTCCAGGTAAGGCAATTGGTCCTTGTTAGAAGGAGAACCACGGGAAGACCCTGAACTTATGGGCTAGGGAGAGATACTCCCTCTTTCCCTTCTGTCCTCGGGACGTGACCGTTGTTTGCACGCCAAGCGAGCGCTATGCCTCCTTTCGGCACCCTCCATCTGTTGTTGCTCCCTGCGTCTGTGCCGAGCGTCCAGCAAGCCCCCCTCCAGCGCTCTCTCACTGCCAGGGTCACTATTTATCCCAGGAATGCTGGCAGGAGGAATCTGTGCCAGCTGCTGTGCTTGTGAGAGATGAGCGAGCTCCTCTCCCATGGATTGCTGTTCCTCCTCAGAATAAGAACTGCTCTGGGGCTCTATTGGTTCAGTTTCCACCCTGACTAGGGTTGGCGGAGAATTTCTCCCCTAAACTTCGGGGGGCTGAGCGCCAACATGTGGTCCTTTCGGGGAGAAATTATCCGCACCCCCCCACCCCCCGCACCCACCCCGGGATGGGACTTACCTTTGGTGAATGTCCCTCCCGGCGGCGGGTCCAGCCAGCGGTTCGGCGGGTGTTCATCCGGGGCAGGAGCGGCAGCCGGTCTTTCGACCGGCTGCCACCGCCGCCATTCCAATAAAAGAAAAAAAAAAGGCCCCCGTGATAGGCTACGTGACGATTAACGTAGCCTATCACGGCTAGATCTGCAAAGGCAGCCATGATAGGCTACGTAAATCGTCACATAGCCTATCACGGGTGACTTAAAAAAAAAAAAAAAAGCACGTACGGATAATGGCGGCCCCCATAGGGAGCCGCCATTCGCGTTCCTTATTTGGTCGCTGTAGTCTACGTAAAGATTTACGTAGACTACGGCGACCAAATAAGGAACGCGAATGGCGGCTCCCTATGGGGGCCGCCATTAGCATACGCGCTTTTTTTTTTTTTTAAGTCACCCGTGATAGGCTATGTGACGATTAACGTAGCCTATCATGGCTGCCTTTGCAGATCTAGCCGTGATAGGCTACGTTAATCATCACGTAGCCTATCACGGGGGCGTGTTTTGTTTTTTTTAAAAAAACTTTTTAGTTCGCGGCCGGGCGAGGCGAGGCGCCTCCTCCCCGTCCTGAATTTCGGCCGGGCGAGGCGGGAAGCCTCCCCCCCGGCCTGAATTTCGGCCAGGCGAGGCGGGAAGCCTCCCCCCCTGGCCTGAACTTCGCGGGGGGAGCAGTGAACCGCCTCCCCCCCACCGCGAACAAGCTTCAAGGACAGGTCAGTGACTTTCGTCCATCCCTAACCCTGACATCTACCATTTTGAAGAAGGCTGGCTGGATTTCATTTTTCCCTCCCAGAGCAAATTATATCTATAATTCCAAGTTGGGGATTAGTTGGTCATCCCTTTTTGACTCCCTCCCCATTGACCGATTCTCATGAAAGACACTTCATTGGGAAACTCTTGACAGGCAGATTCCACAACTAACAATGGTTTTCAGTATAATTCAAAGTTGGGAATTTATTCTCCATAAACTTTTTTTTTAAAGAATTAAGCTGTCTTCTATATTGATGTACTGTAAAGTTCTATTTTTAATATAAAAATATCAAGTATAATTAAACAAATATAATTAACTGCACATTGGAGCAAAACGAAATATGATCACACCAAAGTGTTTATCCACCTGTATAAACAGAGGTGCAGGCCAAAGTGCCATGACAAGCCAGTAATATAAGGCCTGTAAACAAATCATGAAGGAATTTAGAGAGACTGAAGAATCTTTTGTGTCAGAGATTTTGCTGTTCACCGAAATCTTGCTAAGCGGATTCTTGCAGCTATGAACATAATTCACCATCACCACTAGATCTCTGGGGATCCATTCTTTCCGATCACCCAGGAGTATAATTGTTGGGGTTAATTGTAGTCATCATAGCCTGCAATTTCTCGGATGCCTTGTATTATCTTCCTCCAACATTCCGTAGCTAGATTACAAGACCACCAATCTGGGCAAAATTCCCCATACCATTCTGCCTCCAGCACAGATCTGTTACGAGTGGAAATATCAAAGACATCCTGGCCTGTATAATACCACATGAGTATTTTTTTCGGAAGGTTTTCTCTAGAAGTCACATCAACTACATGCCTACGACTATTTGAACACACCTTCTTCCATTGTTCCTCTGAAATGGTTATGTTAAACTCTCTTTACAACCTTCCTTTAATTGCCTCTGTTCCAGTATATATTTATATATATACAGAGAGAGAGAGAGAGAGAGAGAGAAAATAACGGGGCCGGGGAGTACTCCTTTAGTTAAGGTGACAAACATTTATGCTCCTTAACCCAAACAGGAGCTTCAGGCCTAGCCATAGCTCCTGCCCACAGCTCTACCACGCCACTCTGCGAGGGCTGCTTCTTAATGCAGCCAGGTTCAGAGCTGCCTCCAAAAGCACTGTTGTGAAAGTCCATCTCCTAAATGGAGAAGCCTTTTGCTTCCGAGGATTAACCAGCCCACCTGTGCTTTGCCCCAGGCTCTAAAACACATTTTTACACATACACCTAGCTCACAGCATTACAGAGCTAACCACCCTACACTTTCACTTAGCACACGCAGATTATAATCCGCCTAACAAGCAATGTTCCTTTGAAAGAATGTCTATTCTGAGTGAAAGCCAGAGAATACTTCTGCATCTCTGTTTCAGGAGGACCCTGAGCATCAGCAGTGACATGGAGAGATGTGTAAACATGGAGGGATCCTCTTGATGTTTTTAACCAGGGTCACATTTCACCTTATCGCTGCTTCTCAGGGAAGGGGTTGGGGGGATGGCGCTCCGTCTGCTGACCTTCCGCTCATTCTATGCTGGTGCATGCCATTGCGCTTTGCCACAGATTACCCCAACATGTTCAAAACATCCTTTTGTCAGACTGAGTATCAGAGGATGTTTACACAGCCAGAGAGATGGGAAATGGCTCTGCTGGCTTCGTGACTGACACGAAGAACACGGGAGGGAGGACAGGAGAAAGGAAAGGAAGGTCTTGATGTAAGCCATACTCAGGGCCAGATAAACATCCTTCAAATCTGGTTTATTTCCTCCAGAGTAAGCCTTTCTTTGGATCAGGACCATGACGCTCCTGTATGCAGGGTTATCCACACTTTTTTTCCTGAAGACATTTTTTTTTTCCAGTTTGGGGGGAGATTTTTTCCTCCCTTTATTTAAATACGCCCCCCAGCAGTGAGCATGGAATTTCAGGACCAAAATGGGAGGTTGGGAAACTTGACCCTCCCCCACCCAGAGTGCCATTATTCTGATCCAAACTGGGACTATGTATGCTTACTCGAGAGTACATAAACCATAGCTGACCTATGTGTGATTACTTCCTCAGAAGTGAGGCCTACTGAGTTTTTGGAGCCCATAATCACATCCCATAATATCTCCCTCACTTGTAAGACAGATTTCATTTAATGGGACATACTTTGTAGTAAGTCAGAATCCAGTTGCAACTTTCATTTGGAATCCAGAAACAACAACTCGAGAATGTTCATTGTCATTCTAATTGAGCACAAAGTAGAGTTGCACATGTCTCAAGTCCTGGTTCCCTAGAACGTGTAATGGGACATACTGCCTAGTGAGTCAGAATAGAAATGCAGCCTCCATTATAAATTGCAAGAAGGGGTTCTAATAAACAGCTCAACACCTGCTTCCCTATATTATGACTTTTTATCCTTCCAGATAGAAATATTGCCCTCCAATTATGCTTTTGACTTGTTATAATTAGCAAATATAGTTGCCTGCATTTATTGTTCGAGATCGACACCTATAAATATTAGAGCATCTTGAAATGAAATCAAGATTTCTATTACTCAAGCATTTATAATCCCACATGTCATTCATGCTGACTTGCAAGAAATCAGATTCAAATATATCTGGGAGAAATTTCCTTGTCAAAAGCCATGGAATTTACTGAACACAAACCCTGTCAGTTTAGGAGCAGTTAAGGCTATCTCATGTTGGCGACAGTGCCAAGAAGTCAGGAAATTGGAAGATACATCAGATGCCTTCACTGATGTCCCTTGTGATCAGTGGTGATGTTGTGCAGTGGCACGTATTGTGCTTTCTTACAATTTACCTTCTATGAACTCACACATTCTCTTGGTCTTTCAGGCCAAAATCCAGATGGGGATGGGGGAGTGTCTGGTAGCAGCAAAGATGTCCCATGTTGTCCTGGTCCAGTATTCCTTTAAGAAACATCAGAGTCTTACTGCATTGCTGGATGAATCTTCCTGGGAGCTGACCCATCCCTGTTGCTTATGTTGGTTGGACTAGATTACCTTCACAATTGGTTACTTGCATGGCAGACATGTCCCATGCAAAGATGTCCCATGTTGTGCTTGTCCAGTATTCCCTTATGAAGCATTGATTGCTAGATGAATGCCCTTGTGAGTTGGCCCATGCCTATTTGTTGTTTACATCATCAGTGGACTAGATTATCTCCACTATCCCTTCCAGCTGTATCCTTCTATGTGGATGGAATTGGTTGCCAGTTGGGTAGTGGCATGGTGGAGTGGTAGCTTCAGTTGCATGATAGCTTTGGTTGGATAGACACCTTGTGTCTATTCCCGTGGACAGACAAATCTGGGCCTGCCATTCTGCCACTGACAGCCATTCAGCTCCAAGGTAGTAGTGAAGCTGGAACTAGACTCATCATCGTCATCATTATCATCATTATTAATTACATTATTAATTACATTTTTATACAGCCCCATAGCCAAAGGTCTCTGGGTGGTTAACATGCCATGTCAGAACCATCTTGCCTACATCATCTGCCTGCTATTTCTTATAGCCTTGGATGACAGCTAATATGTACTGAAACTATCCATTGAAGCTATCATGCATTTGAAGCTGCCATCCCATGTACCAAGTCCCCAACTGGCAGCCAATACCATCTACTGAGAACGACAGAGTTGGAAGGGACCTTGAAGCTCATATAGAACAACCCCTTCCCATAGGTGAAGTGTTTTAAAACTCCCCATTGGGCTGTCGAAAAAAACACGTTTGTGAGTTCTGGCTCCACACTCTTAACATGGGCTAGTCAGGGCTGAGCCTAACTTTTGCCAATGGAACACCTTCAAATGACTCACCATCAAAAGAGTCTTTTAGGGAGCAATCCCACGGCTGCTAGTCAGCGGCTAGATGGCCATAGGATATGTCATTTTCTGGGTACTGACCTTGGAGCCTGAGCTTCGAGGTCAGTTCCCAGAGAACTGGCCTCCGCCCCTTTCTGCGCTGCCTTGCAGGCAGTGCAGAACTGCCCCACGCTCGGAAGCAAAGTGCAGAGCAGCTGAAACGGGGCATTCTGGGGGGGCTTTGTGGGGCAGGGAAGGCGGAAATGCTGGTTTGACACATCCTATGTGTCATCCGGCAGCCTCCTTTCCCGCTCCACCATCCCACAGCTAGACAGTCACAATTGGCTGTCTAGCTGCAAATGCAAGACAGGAGAAGTGCAGAGGGAATGATCCCAATCCATGCTTTTCCTGCCCTGCTTTGGATAAGCGGTCACCTCTGAGTTTGGAGGCAGCCACCTATTCCCATAGGATTGCGCCCTTACTTTAAATATTCAATTAACCCAAAACAGTATAGTGGTGAGAAAAAAAAACAGTTTTGTGAACCCCTTACTGTCACATATTTCCATCCTAAAATGTTATTAGATCGTAATGTAACCCCATAAACCTAGATAAAGAACAATAGATAACCTGATGCTTTTTCAACATGTATTTATACACAACTGATTCAACATTCAATTAGGGGTGGCGGAGAAATCTTTAGACTCCGGCCCCGCGGAGTCCACGGTGGAACGGACTGCCCCCCGCACCACCCCGCGAAATCTGGTCGGGATGGACCCAACCTGGCGCCAGCTGGTCCAGGTCCATTGTCTTCAGTCCGCAGTCATCTGCTACCGGGCTGCAGACACAAATGGCATCCAGCGTAGCGGACGCCATTTGCATCCCTGCCCTTGGCCATGATAGGCTACATAAATATTTACGTAGCCTATCACGGCAAAGAGCAGGGACGCAAATGGCATAGCAGACGCCATTTGCGTCCCTGCTCTTTTTGTGATTGGCTACGTAAATATTTACGTAGCCTATCACAGCCAAGGGCAGGGATGCAAATGGCGTCCGCTACGCTGGACGTCATTTGCTTGGCAGCAGACGGAAGTCCGGCTGCGGATGGGCCTGGCCGGTGGCTCTGCGTACTCGCCGCGGAGCGGAGCCAGCTGGGGAGGATTACGGGGGGAGGGAGGGATCACCTCCCCCCCCCACGGACCCCTTCAGCAGACTGGTAAGTGGGTTTTGTGCACCTCTACATTCAATATCCATGTGTGAAAAAGTATATGAACTATTTGCAGGCTGAGTCGAATTCCACTTGCAGTTCTCTCCAGACAAATTGAAATGATCTCCAGAGAACTCCAATCGGAGCTTGCCCTCCCCATGAAAATGGGTGATCTGGATCCAGAATAGGGTGGAAAGGGTTAATAAAACCAGTGTGGTGTAGTGGCAGGAGTGTTGGTCTGGGACATGGGAGATCCAGGTTCTAGTCCCCACTTGGCCATGGAAGCTCACTGGATGACTTTGGGCCAGTCACACACTCTCAGCCCAACCTACCTCACAGGGTTGTTGTTGTGAGGATAAAATGGAGAGGAAGAGGAGGATAATGTAAGCTGCCTTGGGTTCCTTGCAAGAGGAAAAAAGGCATGATATAAATGCAATAAACAAACAAACAAACAAACTTGGTTATTTTGCCTTATTCAATGCACCAGTACACCACTGAATATTTACACTTTTCAGGAAGGGATTTTTTTTCTTATGATAACAGTTTTCATAGTAGGTTTTATATACAATTCAAAACAGTGGTCTATATAGCTGCTAAGGAAAGCTATTCCTGATTGAACAGGTAACACACCGGGGTTCCATTTATATGTCTGATTTGATACTGATCTGTTTGATAGGATGTACGTGCATCGGAAATGCTCACTTCCTCTGTAATTTGGAATGCATAATCAGTCGTGCCTTCTTTCTTTATGCATACATTTATGAAACACTTATAAATTCACTTATTTGATCCTATATATTGTTCAAGTGCAGTTCTGTAAGGTCCCTCTCCCCTTGTGTCTTGTGGTACGGCTGGAACTGGGGATCCTGTCCGTTTTGCTTTGTAGTGGAAAACTGCCAGCACCATCACATTTGCCTGCAAAAGAGGAAACGTCCCTAAAGTGAGGGAATTGGTTGGAAGGAAGCTGAAAGTGGAAGTCAGGACAGAGAAACATGTCCAGACTCAGAACTCCAAACTACAACCACAGACGCTCAGCTGGAATGAATACAGGAGGTACGGAAAGGGAGCGCTGAGTCGAAGAAGTATGCAGGATGGCTTATGGCGATGTGCTCTGAGTGGTCACATTGGTCCACACAGCAACACAGCCGCAGTGTCTCAGCTGTTGTGTGGAGCGATGTATTGCCAACATATAACAGCTCTGCTGAAAGAGTTGGGGCATTTCTACACCAGCCCAAAATCCTGCATTGAATACGGAGCAGGATCACAACTGACTCCCTTTACACGTGCTTCCTCCCCCCCACCCCTTATCTGAGTCTTCCATAATCTGTCATTGATCTCGTGCCTCTTCCTGCAGCCTTAACGCTTTTCACAGAGGACACTGAAGGAGAACTCAATGGGGTTATTGGATAGCTCATGAACTGCGATCCAATTAATAATGGAACAAAGGGCGTTCAGTGCAGGAGGGTCATGGCAGGGTGACGGCGTCATGTCAAGAGCCTGGAAACGTCCGTGAAAGAGCCATCTCCATTGCAGGATACAAACCCGGTGTGAAGGAGCCCTTGCACTGGCTGCCTATATGCTACCAGGCCAACGTGAAGGCATTAGTACTCGCGTACCACATCTTAGGACCAGGTTGGTTGAGAGATTGCCTCATCCTTTACAGATCCCACTCCCTTGGGTCTGCACACTCCCTGGATTCAACGGTGGCCACTCAGAAAGGGGCTTTTAAAGACCTTTGGCTATGGGGTGGTATACAAATGTCATAAATGAATGAATGAATGAATGAATGAATGAATGAAAATATTGTAGTTGCCCCTGCCTTCTGGAATACCCTGACCGTGAAAATAAGGCATGCACCAACAATTGTCAGTGTTAGATGCATGCTAAAAACATTCCTTTTCACTCAAGCATTCTCTGCTTAATTTTGTTGACAGAGTAGCTGATGGATATACTTTTACATACGTATATGCTAAAACTGACAGTTTATCCACTAGACCCAAAGCATTTTCATTACCTGGACACACACGGACACACACACAGGGAACATTTTTTGCCAGGCTTGGATCCAGGGCAGTTATTTTCTCTCCCATTGGAAACAATTGAGGGGAAAACATTTTTAAACAGAAAAATATGGGTGAGAAGCAAAGAAGAGAGAGAGAAAGACAGGTAACCCCCCACCCCATCCCACCCCACCCGATGCGCCACCTTTGAGAGTTGACTGACACGGACCTGGCAGGGACTACAAAGGAATAATTCCTCCATCATGGACGATCACCCTCCCAAGCTGCTTAGGTTGCTCTGCCCATTAAATATTTTGACCGAATCATAGCCTGTCCTTTCCCTAGGGCTCATTATTCTGCACTGTGAAGATGGCAGTCATATTCATCAGAAATGCCAGGAGTTGAACCTGCAGAGACCTTTGGTGAGCTACCAAAAAAAGGGAGGAGCAAAATAAACAGCAGTAGTTTTTGCTGGGCCTAAAGAGAAGCTCCTGCCTGTCAAAGTAGACAATACTGGGCAGGAATTAGCAACTGATACAGCAGATGGCACCTTCGAGACTAACTACATCTAATCCTAGACCATCTGGATCCTGGTTCACAGGAAGGAGCTGCATCCGTGAGTTCTCCCAAACATGTTTTTCTCCAGCCTAGCATCTGAGCATGGAACTGAGGAGAGAGTTCAGGAAGTCACAGAGGTGATCCAACTTGGTCCACTTATAATTATTGAAATCATAGTGATTTCTTCTTCGTCTTCTTGCCCGTGGGATTCCGCCCTAAAAAAAAATCACTTCTGAGTCCACTGACATAAACATCAGATTCAAGAGCAGCATGAAGTTACGACTTGCACCCAGATGCCAAAGGACTGGCTCAGAAAAGCCTCCCGTGCCATTGAGAGCTTGGGGTGAGGTTTAGGGCAGGTGAGAAGGAGGCTTATTTCCTGTCATCCCCTGCAGACATGAAGCCTTGGCTGGCAGGGCTCTGTCAGTATTAGGAAAGTCACTGAAGCCTCAGTCTTCCAAGGGGGCTTTGGCTTCTTCCAATCATCTTTGCACTTGGCTGAGAGGAGCAAGCTGGAGGCTGTGCCAGGCAGACCGAGCATGATTCTGCTCTTGCTGTTACTTTTGCTCCCCCAGGAGACCTGTGGGATGCTCAAGGCCAAATGCCCTGTGACTTTGGGAAGGGATGAACTGGACCCAGTGAACCATTACAGGCCAGGAGACCTCTTCCTTGGTGCCATCATCCCTGTACGACATGTTCAGTTCCTACCACACACCTTCTACGGTCCTCCCTCGAACAGACTTGCCTGGTAAGTCATTCTGAGTGTGATGGAGTTCCTGCTGCTCCCCTTGCCACTGATTCCATGACCTGCAATCATCCCTTATTAACAGTAAGGGTGCACTCCTATGCGTGTCTAGACAGAAAAAAAAGGCCTACAACTCCCAGCATTCCCCAGCCAGCCATGCTGGCTGGGGAATGCTGGGAATTGTAGGCCTTTTCTCTGTCTAAATATGCATAAGTTTGCACTCTACCTGTCCCTGTTATCTGGAACCTGGTGAATCACTCTCGAATTTTGCATCTGACAGTGGGGGTTCATTTTTGAAAGTGTAGTAACATACCATAGGGCAATTCAATCTAGGAACATTATGACTATTAGCGTAGTGCACAGCCTGCCATTCCCGTAGCTGAAACCGCAGTTGACCAGGCTCCTTTTAAACTCGAATGTATGATGTAGGATAACCTGCCATCTTGTTGATATGCAGAAGAAAGACTGGTTTTAATCTTAAACCATGTGAGCAAACACAAGCCGTGGCTAAGGTGGCAGAACGCAGTTCCCTCCTCTGTCCCCTCTTCCGTAACTGCCTATTCAGACTCCAGATATTAGTCTGGACACCAAGTGCTATGAGGAACCTACGAGGTTGAAAGAAAAGTGTATGTTTAGCCTGGAGAAGAGAAGAGGAAGGGGAAACATGACAGCGGTCTTCAAATATCTGAAAGGGAGTCATGCAGAGGATGGAGCAGATTTGCTCCAGAGGGTGGGCTAGAACTTATAAAACCCAAGAATGTAGTGCAGTACAGAACTCTCAGAACAGAAGTTTCGAAGGAGTTACACAGAGGAAGTTCATAGAGGAAGAGATGCAAGAGCCTGAAACTCAAATGAGGTTAAGACAACTCTCTCACACACACTCACACATACACACACACAAAATCGATGTTACTCTAATGTATAGGCTGGTTATTGTGTTTTCCCACCAGTGCATCCGGATACCCACACCTTCACTTAAGTAGCAAATATGACCAAGGCACCCACTCTCCTTAGAACCATCTTCCCCAAGCTGGTGTCTTTCAGATGCTTTGGACTTCAAATCCCATCAGCCCCAGCTAGCATGGCCAATGGTGAGGAATGCTGGGAGTTGTAGTCTAGAACAACGGGAGGGCACCCGGTTTGGGAAGGCTGCCTTAGAGCAAAGCCCAGTCATTTAATGAATGTCCCTAATCCATTGTCCTGTCACTCTTTCTCCCTCCATGTGAAGGGCTGTACTGGCGTTGTTTTAAAATGTGCTTCTGCTTTTGGCTGGGGATCAGTGTCAGACACTATGTGGGAAGTTCTAGAAACATAATACCAGTACGTACATGGCCTCCAAAGGCAACAGCTGAAGCAACGAGCAACATATTCCATGCAGAATAAGGAGCAGATCTCCGGTGCTCCAGTGGGAGGGCTAGAACTTACAAAAACCATGTAATGCAGCCCACGTCCCAGAGGAAGAGGTGCAAGAGACTGAAGCTCAAGTGAGGTCATGACAGCTCCCTCCACCCTTTCTCTCTCTCTCTCTCTCCCTCTCTCTCTGTTTCTCTCTCTCTCTCTCTCTCTCTCTCACACACACACACACACACACAGAGGGAGAGAAAAGATTTGTTCAGTTATTTACTTCCTAATTTAGAGGCTGTTTGTTCCATTTTACCACAAGTGCATCGAGGCCCTCCACCTTCATTTAAGTAGCGACCACTCCTGTTAGCATAGATGTTCTGGACTTCAGTTCCCATCAGCCCCAGCCAGCATGGCCAATGGACAGGAATGCTTGGGCTTGCAGTCCCAAACAATTGGAGGGCACCAGGTTGGGCAACGGTGCCTCAGGGCAATACCACATAGTTTAATGAACCTTCCTAACCCATTGTCCTGTCACTGTTTTCTCCCTCAATTTGAAAGGTTCCACGGGACACCCTCCGATGGCTATTGGAAACTGTGTTTCCTTGTTTTGAATTAATACTTAAGTTTTTCAAGAATCTTCTATCACTTCTTTATTCTTTTTTGACGAGGCTGTGTCTAGCATATGTTGTTGTTCAGTCCTTAAGCCATGTCCGACTCTTCGTGACCCCATGGACCATAGCACACCAGGCCTTCCAGTCCTGCGCTCTCTCCCGGAGTGTGCTCAAGTTCATATTCATTGCTATTGATGATGGTGATGCTATTCAGCCATCTCATCCTCTGCCGTCCCCTTCTCCTTTTGCCTTCAATCTTTCCCAGCATTAGGGTCTTTTCCAGTGAGTTTTCTCTTCGCATTGTTGTTGTTCAGTCATTCAGTCATGTCCGACTCTTCGTGACCCCATGGACCATAGCACGCCAGGCCTTCCTGTCCTGCGCTCTCTCCCAGAGCATGCTCAAGTCCATATTCATTGCATCAGTGATGCTATCTAGCCATCTCATCCTCTGCCGGCCCCTTCTCCTTTTGCCTTCAGTCTTTCCCAGAATCACGGTCTTTTCCAAAGAGATTTCTCTTCGTATTAGGTGGCCAAAATATTTGAGCTTCAGCTTCAGGATCTGTCCTTCCAATGAGCACTCAGGGTTGATTTCCTTTAGGATGGACTGATTTGACCTCCTTGCAGTCCAGGGGACTCGTACGAGTCTTCTCCAGCACCACAGTTCGAAAGCATCAATTCTTCGGCGCTCAGCCTTCCTTATAGTCCAGCTCTCACAGCCATATGTTGCTACTGGGAAAACCATAGCTTTGATTATGCGGACCTTTGTCGGCAAGGTGATGTCTCTGCTTCTTACTATGCTGTCTACGTTTGCCATAGCTTTCCTCCCAAGGAGTAAGCATCTTTTAATTTCATGGCTACAGTCACCATCTGCAGTGATCTTGGAGTTCAAGAAAATAATATCTGTCACTGCTTCCATTTCTTCCCCTTCTATATGCCAGGAAGTGACGGGGCCAGATGCCATGATCTTCGTTTTTTTAACGTTGAGTTTCAAACCAGCTTTTGCACTCTCCTCTTTCACCCTCAACAAGAAGCTCTTGAGATCCTCTTCGCTTTCTGCCATTAGGGTGGTATCATCTGCGTATCTGAGGTTGTTGAGAATTCTCCCAGCAATCTTAATTCCGACCTGTGATTCATCCAACCCAGTGATTCTCATGATGTATTCTGCATATAAATTAAATAAGCAGGGTGACAATATACAGCCTTGTTGTACTCCTTTCCCAATTTTGAACCACTCGGTTGTTCCATGTCTGGTTCTTACTGTTGCTTCTTGACCCTCGTACAGGTTTTTCAGGAGACAGGTAAGGTGGTCTGGAATTCCCATCTCTTTCAGAATTTGCCACATTTTTAGGGATGTTAGAGAATTCCACCAGGGCTCCCAGGGAGGCCGAATTCACTGGAATTCACCCAGAATCCATGGCGGAACTGAGCAACCCACCCAACCACCCCGCGAAAGCCCCGTGAAATGGAGCCTACCTAGCTGCGGCTCTGGAGGCAGCTGCAGCGGCTCCGGTGGCAGCAGAAGCTCTGGCGGCTCGAGCTGCTGCCAGGCTGTGGCCGCAAGTGGCAGCCACTATGCCGGCTGCCATTTGCATCCCTGGCAAGCCATGATAGGCTACGTAAGTATCTCCGTAGCCTATCACAGTTCAGAGCGGGGATGCAAATGGTGTAGCAGCTGCCATTTGCATCCCCGCTTTTGCCATGATAGGCTATGTAAATATTTATGTAGCCTATCATGGCTCAGTGAAGGGATGCAAATGGCAGCTGCTACTCTGGCCGCCATTTGCGTCCACAGACCTGCCATGCGGATGCACCCAGCTGGCGGCTCTGCAGAGTTGCCGCAGAGCGGAGCCGGCCAAGGTAGGATTTCAGGGGCAGGTATGGAGCACCTCCCCCCCACCGTGAATGTCACCCTTCAAAAAGGTAAGTGACTTTCATACATCCCTACACAGTTTGTTGTGATCAACACAATCAAAGGCTTTAGCATAGTCAATGAAGCAGAAATAGACGTTTTTCTGGAATTCTCTTGCTTTCTCCATGATCCAGCGAACATTGGCGATTTGATCTCTAGTTCCTCTGCCTCTTCGAAACCCAGCTTGTACTTCCGGTAGTTCTCGGTTCACATACTGCTGAAGCCTCGCTTCTTGTAGGATTTTGAGCATCATCTTGCTGGCATGTGAAATGAGTGCAATCGTACAGTAGTTTGAACACTCTTTGGCATTGCCCTTCTTTGGAATTGGGATGTAAACTGACCTTTCCCAGTCTTGTGGCCACTGTTGAGTGTTCCAAATTTGTTGGCATATTGAGTGCAGCACTTTAACAGCATCACCTTTTAGGATTTTAAATAGCTCAGCTGGAATACCATCATCGTCTAATATATACTTATAATAAAAACTCCTAAAACATCTTGTTGTTAGGATTTCACAAATCTCTCATATTGGTACAAGAATAAATAGACTTTAGACTGTGGTTACATGTAGTCATGTGATGATGTTATTTGGCAATGTTTCAGTATGCAAATGATCAGTTGGTTCTATTTTGATGGAGATTCTCCTTTATTCTGATGTGGCAGATTAAGCAAATCTTTCATATTTACATGATCTTCCCCCTGCTGCCCAATTAGGAAATTCTGTAATCGAATGCCTCCAAGAGAATTCTGGGATTAAAAATGGGATCCCAATGTCTAATATCACCTAGTATTGGCTTCTGACCCAAGAGTAATGAAAATGTCTTCGCTCTGAGGTTTGCCAGATGAGAGACAATTGGACCAGGCAATTAGAAATAGATCCTTCCATCCTTTTACTGTTTAGAAAGCAATCCAGATAAGGAGGTGTCAACGATAAATTTAGGTTTACGGCTTTCAATTAGCAGAGTCTCGTAAAGTCATCAGGTCAAGTGGGCCATCAGATAAGTGACCAAGAGGCCTCAGAATGATGTTAGATGTTTTCATGTGTTTGAATTTATGCATGCATGCATAAGCGCTTGTATTCAGTACTGCTATGCTAATTGTTGTTGATGTTCAGTCGTTCAGTCGTGTCTGACTCTTCATGACCCTATGGACCATAGCATGCCAGGCCTTCCTGTCCTGCGCTCTCTCCCGGAGCGTGCTCAAGTCCATATTAATTGCATTGGTGATTCTATCTAGCCATCTCATCCTTTGCCGTCCCCTTCTCCTTTTGCCTTCAAAAAGCTATTTACGTTGCCCTTATTTTCGCCGTAGTCTACGTAAATCTTTACGTAGACTACAGCGACCAAATAAGGAACGCGAATGGCGGCTCCCTATGGGGGCCGCCATTTGCGTACGCGCTTTTTTTTGTTTTTAAAGTCACCCATGATAGGCTACGTGACGATTAACATAGCCTATCACGGCTGACTTTGCAGATCTAGCCATGATAGGCTACGTAAATCGTTACGTAGCCTATCACGGGGCGTTGGTTTTTTTTTTACTTTTCTGTTGAAGTTTGCGGCCGGGGAGATGGGGCGCTTCTCCCTGGCCTGAATTTCGGCCGGGGGCGAGGCGGGAAGCCTCTCCCCCGGCCTGAATTTCAGCTGGGCGAGGCAGGAAGACACCCCCCGCTCGCATGAACTTCGGGGGGAGAAGCGAAGCGCCTCTCCCCCACCACGAAAAAAGCTGCGGGACAAGGTAAGTCCCTTTCGTACATCCCTAGGAAGGAGGCGATCCTTCAGGTAACCTGGCCCCAAACTGTTAAGGGCTCTTAATGTCAATACCAGCACTTTGAATCAGGCCTGGAAATGGATTGGCAGCCAGTGCAGCTGGAAAAGTATTGGCGTAATATGAGCTCGTTGGCCAGTCCCTCTTAACAATCTTGCTGCCCTATTTTGGACTAGCAGAAGTTTCCAGACCATTTTCAAAGGCAGCCCCACATATAACGCATTGCAATAATCCAGACGAGAAGTTATCAGAGCATGGATAACTGTAGCTAGGCTCTCTCTGTCCAGATAAGGGCACGATACTGTCTAGATATAGGTGATACACACTTATAGTTCTTAGGAAACACTCTCTCAGACATGTTTTTTTTTTTAATCTTTTACTCCAAAGTATTAAGGTAAAAGGTAAAGGTGTCCCCAACCAGTCGTGTCCGACTCTAGGGTGCGGTGCTCATCCCCGTTTCTAAGCCGAAGAGCCAGCGCTGTCCGAAGACGCTTTCGTGGTCATGTGGCCGGCATGACTGAACACCGAGGTCATGACGGAACATGACAGAACACTGCTACCTTTCCCGCTGAAGCGGTGCCTATTTATCTACTTGCAATTTCTTGCTTTCGAACTGCTAGGTTGGCAGGAGCTGGGACTGAAGACGGGAGCTCACTCCGTCACGCAGCACTCGGGTCTCGAACTGCTGTCCTGCTGACCTTCCAGTCTGCAGTTCAGTGTCTTAAAATCCAAGAGCTTATGCATATGTCTATTCAAACACATGAAAACATCTGATATCATTCTTAAACAAGGCTTCTAAGCAGAGTCAAGAACATTTGCGAGTTCTCAACGATGATCAATATCATGCTTACCAGGCTGATTCAACAGGCAACATGATGGGGAAAGCTGATCCCCAAGAACAGCTTCCACTGTTGTGTGTTCTGAGTCTCCTTTATATACTTTATATACGTAAGTATTTACGTAGCCTATCACGGCAAAGAGCAGGGACACAAATGGCATCCGCTATGCCACTTGCGTCCCTGCTCTTTGCCGTGATAGGCTATGTAAATATTTACGTAGCCTATCATGGCTAAAGCAGGGACGCAAATGGCACCCGCTACGCCAGACGCCATTTGCGTCAGCAGCCCGGCAGAGGACGAAAGTCTGATTGCAGATGGGCCCGGCCGGCGGCTCTGCGGACTCACCACAGGGTGGAGCCAGCCAGGGAAGATTCTGGGGGAGGGATGGATCACCTCCCCCACCAGCACATGCCCTGAACCAGATGGGTGAGTGGGGTTCGTACACCCCTAGAAAATTCTAGAAACATAATGCAGATATATACATTGCCTCAAAGGCAACAGCTGATGCAGCAACTGAATGTTTTAGTTTTATTGAAGACCAGCGAATGGACCCAGCTTCGCACAGGTGGTAATAGCCCTTATGTTAATACACTGAAGCCTCCAAGCAAACTTGCATAGCTGTCAGCATTGAACACATTGTGCCTGCCCCATCTGAGTGAAGCCACACCCACTGACAACCCTAGGCACAGCCCCTGCCTTGGTGTGCGGCTGTAGCCCCCTGAGGGTCTGCGGGGGGCTGCCCCACAGGAGGGGGAGGCTCAGCCCTCCACCTCCTAATGTGTTGTGGCTTCAAACTGGATGGAGTTCAAAGCTATGCGCTAGCTGGTAATGTTTGCCCCGAGTGGCTGAACATGTCACTGCAGGTAATCATATGGTTAAAATGTATGGTTAAGATGGCAGTTTTGGCTGAATTCGATTTCAAATAATTCAGTGGGCTGGCATTTTGTGTCAAGATGGCAGACCAAATTTTCACTATGCCAAAACCCATCCCAGACATGGGTAGAACAAGTCCTGAACATTTCATAACAACCGGATATATGGTTTTCGAGCCCATTGAGGACATACAAACAAACCATATATATATATATATATATGAACTTGAGATGACAATGTGACACATTTACATCTTTTTTTCCCAGGAAGGGAATCATAGATTGCTGGAAGATACTGTACGTCACCTTTGCCATTCAAGATATCAACTGGAATCCCAGCCTGTTACCCAACATCACCCTGGGCTACACCATCTATGACAACTATCGCAATGCCAGAGTGACTTCAGATGTCTTTGTAGACCTGCTCTCTCCTGGGCAGGCAAATGTTCCCAACTATGGCTGTGGGAGGGGGAAGCACCCACTGGCTGTCCTTGAAGGGGCTGACTCTGAAAACTCCATCCAGATGTCAACAATGCTGGGCATCTACAAAATCCCACAGGTGTGGTGAGGTGGTATTTGCAGGCTGAGTCTCATTCCACTTGTGGTCCTCTCCTGAGAAATCACAATGTGCTCCAGAGAACTCCAATGGGAACTCCACTCCCCTATGAAAATTGGTGATCTGGATCCACAATGGGGTATAAAGGGTTTAAGCCCTGCATCAGTCATGCCAGGATCCCACAGTGGGCCCATGCTGTCAATTTGTGAAAGAAAAATCCTGCACAAGGGCAAATCATTGCGTAAAGTTTTGTCTTCATTCATATGCATATAGCTGAGAAAGGAAAGGGGGCACTCAGGGTCACCAGAAAGGGGGGTTGGTAATATATGTTAGGCCACCCATAAGAACCAAGGATGCCCCTACTGCTGGGAAAGTTGGATGAGCTGTTGGGACCTTGCTTCCATTATGGAGATTCAGGAGTTGCTCCATAGTTTAAGCCCTTTAGGGCATCTTCATTTCTCAGTGTTCTGTAATTGTGAAGCCTGAACATTTTATCCATCATAAAATGAAGACTATTTGTTCCACTAGAATGAGCTTTCACACAGATAATTACAAGTTAAAGGGTATAATCTCACCAGATTAAGATCTGAAACATGAAACTTGGTTCTGAAACAAAACAAACCACCAGTCTCTCCTTTTCCTTTCCAGGTCACGTATGCTTTTGTTTCTCAGGTTCTGAGTGATGAAACTCAGTTCCCTTTTTTCTACCGGATGGTCCCCAAAGAAGGAAGCCAGTACCCGGGGATTGTCAAAATCCTGCTGCATTTCAGATGGACAATGATTGGTCTCTTTGCTGTCGACACTGACAATGGAAATAGGTTTATAAAGACCTTGGCACCGGAGCTCATCAGGAATGGTGTTTGTGTGGTTTTTTCAGAAAGCATGCCAGAACTGAAAACAAACTCTGTCCAAATCCCTCATAGTTCACTCCAAAAGTGGCAACAAGTCAACGTCTTTGTTTATTGTGCAGAGACTAGTTCCTTGTTAAGTGGAATATACCATGTGCAACATAAGATTGAAACACTGATGAACCCCAGTGTGGGGAAAGTTTGGATCACAACAGCTATGTGGGACTTCACCTTGGAGTTAACATTTAATAATCTCTCTTTCCAATGTATCTATGGTTTTTTTTCCTTCTTTCTCCATAGAAAGAAACAGGCAGAAATTAATAATTTTGTACCCTTTTACAATGCTATCAAAACATTTGTGGAGAAAGCTTTTAGTTGTTCCTATTCAAAGCATCCATTGTCTGTCAAAGGCTGGAAAAGATGCACAGAAAAGGAGAAACTGGAGGCCCTGCCCCAACAGGTCATTGATAGAATCCTGTCTCTAGACACCTACATCACTTACAATGCTGTCCAGGCTGTGGCCCGTGCTTTGGATGCTGCTTATTCATCCAGACCCAAGAGGAGGATGGTGGAGGGTGGAGATAGGGTGGCAGTTCAGAAGCTTCAGCCATGGCAGGTATTCCCTTTTCCATCACAGATATCCTTTCTGAACATGACAGTCAATTGTACAATTCCAGAATCATTGCCTTGGATATAGAAAATGAGAAATCGAGGTGAAATATTGCATAGTTATGGGGCAACCCCAGTTGTGAATCTTCCTGTGTTGTTCCTTCTTTTTATCCCTTACACTGGATTTAGAGGATGCAGTCCTTCTGGTAATGCTTTCCCATAACCCCATGCAATCCTCTGTGAGCCTACTCAGAACTAAATCATATGGAGTACCATTGAATTAACTCCCAGGTAAGTGCATGCATGATTGCAGCCTCAATTACATAACTGACATTTTGCTGCTTTTTAATGATTCCTGAAAGGTTCTCCATGAAGTGGCATCTCTTGTGACTTCTCTGTGCCAGAGGCTAAGGCCAGGCCCAGGGCTGAGACCAAGGGTATATGTCTAATGGATTCAGCTTCCCGAGCTCCTAAAGCAGACAAGGGCATCCAGGAATGAAATCAGGTCCGTTGTGATGTGAAGAGAGAGAGACGCACCCAGACATCTGAGTCTGGTACCAGCCCTGAGCCATGGGAGCTTCAAGCTTGAAAAGGGATATCAAATGTGGCTTCTTCATTCCTCAATGCTGGTGTTTTCTCTGCCATTCTAGTTTCACCCTTTCCTGAGAAACCCCCAGTTTTACAATATGTCTATGGATGCAATACATTTGGATAAAAATGGAGACCTGACAGCCAACCTTGACATTATTAACTGGGTGAAGTTGCCCAATAGGACTGTCATTGGACTGAAATTTGGGACAATAGAAAGACGGGGATCCCCAAGCCTCAAAGTCACCATTGACCCAGATGCCATTGTGTGGCCCAAATGGCTCAACCAGGTGAAGACAATCATTCCTTGGATTTCACTATATTTCTTGTCCATCTCTTAACCTCTATTATTTTTGACAGGTATATTTAAGAAAGGTAATAAATATAATCTGGATGGAACATGCAATTGCTTCAGTTTCACAGGCTTAAGCTTAGTTACGGGATCAAATTAAACCCTGGAATACTCTTGGGTAATTTCCAACTCTCCCTCTCTCCTTTCCACAGATGAATTTCCACTAACACATTTTCCTTGCTGTCCCTGATCTTTCTGCTTAGCCCCTGCCTCACGCCAGGTGCGTGGAAAGCTGTCTCTCTGGATTCGTGAAGGTTGCTCAGGAAGGAAAACTCGCTTGCTGCTACGACTGTGTTCCCTGTCCGGGAGGGACCATCTCCACCCAGGAAGGTGGGTGACTCTGGAGGAAGATGCGGCCCCTGGGGAGGAGGGCAAAGACCCACATAGGTGTTTTCTGTGAAGTTTCTCTTAAGAGGATTTCTAAACTTGTGTCCTTCATTGCAATATCCACAATTTATTTGAACAATATGAGTCACAAAAAATAAACTTGGAGGCTGGACAGTAGGGGAGGGGAGCGTGACTCCAGACATTTTCTGTGATGTTTTCTTTTCACCAAATGTCTAAACTTGGATCCTTTCTTACAATATCCATAATTCCTTTCAGAAAGTGATTCTTAAGCAGTAACATTGGAGGATGGACCCCTCCCTGGGATTAGGGGTTGAGACAGTGCATGGAGCTGGGATATGCTCCACGAGCCTAGATGTGTCTTATGCACTTTACACTGCATACACACCTCCCATGGTTAATATTGTGATGTTCACTCCACTTCTCTGAGCAGTGACAAATGCCAGGGATGGAGTGCTTGCCAAGGTTAGTTTTCTTTTGCAAGGAGGTCTGTATAGGCTTAGTGGCATTTTGCATTATTTGTTGTTGTTCAGTCATTCAGTCATGTCCGACTCATCATGACCCCATGGACCATAGCACGCCAGGCCTTCCTGTCCTGCGATCTCTCCCAGAGTGTGCTCAAGTCCATATTCATTGCATCGGTGATGCTATCCAGCCATCTCATCCTCTGCCGTCCCCTTCTCCTTTTGCCTTCAGTCTTTCCCAGCATCAGGGTCTTTTCCAGAGAGTTTTCTCTTCGCATTAGGTGGCCAAAATATTGGAGCTTCAGCTTCAGTATCTGTCCTTCCAATGAGCAGTCAGGGTTGATTTCCTTTAGGATGGACTGATTTGACCTCCTTGCAGTCCAGAGGACTTGTAAGAGTCTTCTCCAGTACCACAGTTCGAAAGCATCAATTCTTCGGCGCTCAGCCTTCCTTATAGTCCAGCTCTCACAACCATACGTTACTACTGGGAAAACCATAGTTTTGATTATGCGGACCTTTGTCGGCAATGTGATGTCTCTGCTTCTTACTATGCTGTCTAGGTTTGCCATAGCTTTCCTCCCAAGGAGCAAGCATCTTTTAATTTCATGGCTACAGTCACCATCTGTGGTGATCTTGGAGACCAAGAAAATAATATCTGTCACTGCTTCCATTTCTTCCCCTTCTATATGCCAGGAAGTGACAGGGCCAGATGCCATGATCTTCGTTTTTTTAATGTTGAGTTTCAAACCAGCTTTTGCACTCTCCTCTTTCACCCTCAACAAGAAGCTCTTGAGATCCTCTTCGCTTTCTGCCATTAGGCTGGTATCGTCTGCATATCTGAGATTGTTGAGAATTCTCCCAGCAATCTTAATTCTGACCTGTGATTCATCCCACCCGGCATTTCTCATGATGTACTCTGCATATAAGTTAAATAAGCAGGGTGACAATATACAGCCTTGTCGTACTCCTTTCCCAATTTTGAACCAATCGGTTGTTCCATGTCCAGTTCTTACTGTTGCTTCTTGTCCCTCGTACAGGTTTCTCAGGAGACAGGTAAGGTGGTCTGGTACTCCCATCACTTTAAGAATTTGCCACAGTTTGTTGTCATCCACACAATCAAAGGCTTTAGCATAGTCAATGAAGCAGAAATAGACGTTTTTCTGGAATTCTCTTGCTTTCTCCATGATCCAGTGAATGTTGGCGATTTGATCTCTAGTTCCTCTGCCTCTTCAAAACCCAGCTTGTACTTGCGGTAGTTCTTGGATTGCATACTGCTGAAGCCTAGCTTGTAGGATTTTGAGCATCACCTTGCTGGCATGTGAAATGAGTGCAATTGTACGGTAGTTTGAACACTCTTTGGCATTGCCCTTCTTTGGGATTGGAATGTAAACCGACCTTTTCCAGTCTTGTGGCCACTGTTGAGTGTTCCAAATTTCTTGGCATATTGAGTGCAGCACTTCAACAGCATCATCTTTTAGGATTTTTAATAGCTCAGCTGGATACTGTCATCTCCGCTAGCTTTGTTGTTAGTTATGCTTCCTAGGGCCCACTTGACTTCACTCTCTAGGATGTCCAGCTCAAGTTCAGTGACCGCACTATCATGGCTATCAGGGACATTCAGATCTTTCCTGTATAGTTCTTCTGTGTATTCTTTCCACCTCTTCTGAATCTCATCTGCTTCTGTTAGGTCCCTGCCTTCTTTTCCTTTATCATGCCCGTCTTTGCACAAAACGTTCCCTTGAGATCTCTGATTTTCTTGAAGAGATCTCTAGTCTTTCCCATTCTATTGTTTTCCTCGATTTCTTTGCATTGTTCATTTAAGAAGGCCTTCTTGTCTCTCCTTGCTATTCTCTGGAACTCTGCATTCAGTTGGACATATCTTCCCCTTTCTCTCTTGCTTTTCGCTTCCCTTCTTTCCTCAGCTGCTTGTAAAGCCTCATCAGACAGCCACTTGCTTGCTTGCATTTCTTTTTCTTTGGGATGGATTGAGTTGCTGCCTCCTGAACAATGTAATGAACCTCTGTCCATAGTTCCTCGGGCAGTCTGTCTGTTAGGTCTAATCCCTAAAATCTATTCCTCACCTCCACTGTATATTCATAAGGGATATGATTTAGGTCATACCTGAATGGTTGAGTGGTTTCCCTACGTTTTTCAATTTAAGCTGAAATTTTGCAACAAGAAGCTCATGATCTGAGCCACAGTCAGCTCCAGGTCTTGTTTTGACTGACTGTATAGAGCTTCACCATCTTTGGCTGCAAAGGACATAATCAATCTGATTTCGATATTGACCATCTGGTGATGTCCATGTGTAGAGTTGCCTCTTGTGCTGCTGGAAAAGAGTGTTTGCTATGATCAGCGTGTTCTCTTGGCAAACCTCTATTAGCCTTTGTCCTGCTTCATTTTGTACACCAAGGCCATGCTTGCCTGTTATCCCGGTGATTTCTTGACTTCCTACTTTAGCATTCCAATCGCCTATGATGAAGAGGACATCTTTTTTGGTGTTAGTTCTAGAAGGTGTTGTAGGTCTTCGTAGAACCGATCAACCTCAGCTTCTTCGGCATCAGTACATGAAAACATAAGAAGAGAAATGTTGGATTAGATCATTTTTTTATTAGTCCGGCATTCTGTTCTCACAGTGGCCAACAGTTCCCAGAGTGGCCAATGGGAAGCATGTAAGGAGGACTTGTGTGCAATACACCCTCCCGCTCCTGTTGCCCAGTAAGGGGTATACAGAGCCATGCTGCTTCTGACACCTGAAGGAATATGTAGCCGTCGTGACTAGGAGCCTCTGATAGCCTTTCCTCCATTTATTTGTCTAATCTCATTTAAAGCTGTCCATCTTGTTGACCATCACTACACCTTTTGTTAGCAAATGCCATAATTTAAATATGCATGTGTGAAGAAGCACTTCCTTTTCTATGACCTGAAACTAGGGCTGTGCACCGCTTTGGCCCGAGGCCTGACCCCGAGTCGAAGCGGGCCACTTTGGGTCACTTTGTGCCCCTTCAGAGGCAAAGCGGAGAGGGCACAAAGTGGTCCGGAGTGGGTCAGGGGCTCAGGCCCAGCCTCCCTGACCCAGCCCCCCCTCAGCGCCTCCAGGTCCTTCCCAGAGATGCCTTCTCCGCTGCTGCTGCCGCCTTCTCCTTGCTGTCACCTTCTTTGTCGCTGCCTTCGCCGCTGCCCACCGCTGCCAGCAACTCCTCAGGCCTGGACGCACAGTAACTCTTCTTGCAGGGAGTTGCCATTTTAAAAATGGCAGCTTCCTGGAACTTCCTGGAGGTTGCCATTTTAAAAATGGTGACTCCCCGGAAGAAGACGAGTCTCTGCGCATCCAGGCTTCAGGAGATGGGAGCGGCAGCAGCAGTGGCAGCAGAGGAGGAGGCGGCCCAGGTAAGGAGCTGGGGGGTTGCAGGGGCATTGGGGGAAGACCCAACGTGGGCTTCACTATCCGAAACCCACTTCGGGTTTGGGGCCGAGCCAGGTCGGGCCCCCCGAATCTGCCCGAGCCAGATTGGGCCTGCCTCAGAAGCTGCAAGGCAGCTTCCAAATTGGATTGGGGGGTCCCTGCACAGCCCTACCCGAAACATCCTTCATTCAGGGACATAGTTCTTTGACCAAACATCAGGGGGCTGTGAAAAATGGTAAAAACTGGAAGCCAGAACAGGAGAAAATATCTCACCATGTTTGGCCTTGTTAAATTCTGAATGGAGGTCTAGCTCCTATTCCTTCTGATGGACCATCAAAATAGGCATTTTACTAGCTGCCTGTCAGTGCATTTTCATAGTCACCTTTGAATATACCTCGGGGAAATATGTGGTGGCCGCCCAGCTCCTCTGTTTCTTGGTCTCCAGTGCTGGATTACCGGGCTTTATCTGTCTTCACAATTGCTACAGTATTACACTGAGGCCTGATCTGAACACAAGGATCACCTCACGATGAAAACCAAAGAATAAATGAGATTGATATTGTTACCAAACACACACATATTCTTCTATTTTTATGCAGTTCAGAAAAGCATCAGAGAAAACGTATTTATCATTTTAATCTTTCTAGCTATGGTTTGTTTTTGTTTTTAATTTTTCCTGTATTTCTCCAGACGTCTGTTTTTAACTTGGTTGAAATTTTCCCAGTGTAGACTTCGGGCGGGGGGAGGACTTTCCAGCAATGAAAGGTGTATATAAAACTGATGTTTGTCCTGAGGCAAGATGTGAACTTTGCAAGTGTTAGCACTGAGGAATTAAGGCACAGTGGCTGACCTTGTATGGTTGAAAGTTGTATGGAAGAATTCTGTAGCTCCACTTGGGATGTGCAAGGCCTTGCCATCCAATTGAACCTGCTTTTCTGCTCTTCTCCAAGACCAGGCCCTATCTTCCCCAAACAGCAGAATTCACACAAGAAGCTTTGTAACAGCTCCCTGGGGCAGTGAGAGAGTGGATGGGACTTGTATTTGCCCCACCATCCTACATGTGTCTTCTGCACTTTATACCATCTATGGTTAATATTGTTATGTTCACCCCACTTCTCTGAGCAGTGAGGAATGTATGGGATGGAGTGCTTGCCAAGGTTTAATTTCTTTTGGAAGGAGGTGGATGGCCACTTAGTGGCATTTGGTAATATATGAACTTATTCACTTATTTATTTGCAATATTTGTATACTGTTCCATATCTAGAACAGATTTTGGAGTGGGGAACACAAGAGGAGGGGTGTACAAACCCCACTTATCTGGGTCCACCGGGGAGTCCGCAGGGGGGGGAGGCAATCCGGTCCTCCCCCCGGAATCCTCCCTGGCCGCTGCTGGACTTCCGGCCGTGGTCATTCCTCATCCGCAAATGGCGTGTGGCGTAGCGGATGTCATTTGCATCCTGCACTTTACCGTGATAGGTTACGTAAATCTTTACGTAGCCTATCACAGTAAAGTGCAGGGATGCAAATGGCATAGTGGATGCCATTTGCATCCACAGTCCAGCAATATGGCCATGGCGGCCATATCTCTGGGTCTTCAGATCCAGCAACAGGGAGGATCCACCAGCGAGGACTTCATGCTGGAAGACAAGGTAGGAGATCTGATCCTCCACAGACTTCAGGGGGCCGGATTCAATAGAATCCGGCCTCATTGGGGACTCCCCCTAAAGGATCATGTTCGTGGTTTGGGAGTGCTCTTGGATCCAGAACTGTCACTTGAGGCACAGGTGAATTCAGTGGCACGGAGCACGTTTTATCAGCTTAGGCTGGTATACCAACTACGCCCTTATCTGGACAGAGATAGCCTAGCCACAGTTATCCATGCTCTGATAACTTCTCGTCTGGATTACTGCAATGTGTTATATATGGGGCTGCCCATATAAGTAACGGGGGTTCTGCTTCTGGAATCTTTGTGGGATTAGATCAAGTCCTTTCCACCTGCTTCTCAAAAAAACTAAACTTCTCAAGACGTTCTATGTGTTTCATTACAACGCCACTAGGTGGCGCAGTTGTATTACTTGCAATAAAGCAACTTTGATCAGTATACCACGGTTTACTGCGACTCCATGGCAGGAGGAGGGAAAATGCCGGACTTTCGTTGTCATGGGAAACAATGCAATAGAGCTCACAAAGAGCAGGAGGTGCCCTGAAGGAGGACAGCATTGTGTAAAGGACTTGCAAACATCTGTGAGTAACCAACCTCAGTAGCAGGATAAAAGCTCATGTGAAGGAGCCCTCAGAGGCAAAATTGTCTGACCAGACATCAGGCTGCAGTGAAAAAATGCAAAAGAAAGAGTGAGAATGAGAGAGAGAGAGAGAGAGAGAGAGAGGCAGGCAGGCAGGCAGGCAGGCAGGCAGGCAGGCAGGCAGGCAAAAAGGCAGACAGATGGACAGAGGGACAGAGGGACAGAGACAGGCCGACAAAGGAGATACATCTCACCACATCTGGCTTTGTTAAATTCTGAACTGTGGCTTAAACGGAGGTCTATCTCTTATTACTTCTGATGGACTGTCGAAACAGGCACTTTACTGGACACCTGTCTGTACATGCTGACATATCGCATGCGCCTCCATTTGTGTGTTTTGAAAATTGTGCCCTGTTTCTTTGTTTTCCCATCTTCTTTTGTACGTGGGCTTTGTAGTTTTGCACCATCAGTTTTACCATTTGTACCATAATTCACACCTTTAACGTTTATAACTACAGTTGGGTCTTGTTAGCATTGCTTTTGTGGTATTCTGCAACTGTTCCTCTCCCTTTTTGTTTCAAGTGCTCCAGCTCGGCCAGGGACTCGTCACAGTTTCATCCGGATGGTATACCCCCAATTGGGAGGCACCAAAGAGGCTAGTCCCTGGGACTCCACATGCCATACATCACCCCATAGGGAAGGAGCATATCATGCAAAACAACCAATGCTGTGCAGCACTGGCAATGTCCCCTGCTGCCCACATCCCCTGCTGTGATCTCCAATCACACATCAGAGATAGCAGTGAGGATTCTTTAGAAGATAGAAGGCTAAAACCCACCTGTTAGAATAATCCATGGAAGGCCAAATAAAGCCCGCAGGACAGAAATTCCCCATTTCTTGGTTAAAGACATGGTTAAATGTGCATCCTAAACACATGAATCACCAAAATTTGGGTGGTTGACATGGGAGAATGTTGAAGCCCAGAAAGCCAGATTGTGCCCTGCATGAAATTACTATGTGATGCCCATCACATGGGAGAAATATCTTTGATGGAATGTAAAAGAAAAGATATTGCCAAGGATGTAAGGGAGATATTATTCTTTTCTTTCCAGATGCAGACCATTGCACCAAGTGTCCTGATGACCAGCATCCAAATAAGAGCAGAGATCAATGTATCCGCAAGACTATAACCTTCCTGTCAAATGAAGAAACTCTGGGGATGATTCTTGCTTCCTTTGCCCTATTCCTGTCCTTAATCACAGGCTTTGTGTTAGGAATCTTCATTAAATTCCATGAAACTCCAATCGTCAAAGCCAACAACCGGGACCTTTCCTACATTCTCCTTGTCTTCCTCATGCTCTCCTTCTTGTCCTCCTTACTGTTCATTGGGCAGCCAGGGAAAGCAACCTGCCTTCTCCGACAAACAGCCTTCAGCATCATCTTCTCGGTTGCTATCTCTTCTCTCTTGGCCAAAACAATCACTGTGGTGCTGGCCTTCCTGGCCACAAAGCCAGGGAACAGGGTGAGGAATTTGCTGGGAAAGAGTTTGGCCAACTCCACTGTCATTTCCTGTTCCAGTATTCAAGCTGGCATTTGTGCCACCTGGCTGGGTACCTCTCCACCCTTCCCAGACTCAGACAAGCACTCACAGCCAGCACAGATCATCCTGCAATGCAACCAAGGGTCTATTGCTATGTTTTACATTGCCTTTGGCTACATGGGCTTCCTGGCTGCCATCTGCTTCGTTGTTGCTTTCCTAGCCAGGAAGCTGCCTGGGGCCTTCAATGAAGCCAAGCTGATCACCTTCAGCATGCTGGTCTTCTGCAGTGTTTGGGTGTCCTTTGTGCCCACCTACCTGAGCACCAAGGGGAAATACATGGTAGCCGTGCAGGTCTTCTCTATTTTGGCCTCCAGTTTTGGGTTACTGGGCTGCATCTTTTCCCCCAAGTGCTATATCATTATTCTGAGGCCTCATCTGAATACAAAGGAGCATCTCATGATGAAAACCAAAGAATAAATCTGGTTCATTTTCTAACCAAAGAATAAATCTGGTTCATATTTTTAGCAAACATCCTGATATTCTATTTTTATGCAATAGTCTGCATTTGGAAAACTTGGCTTCATCCCAACTTCAGATAAGCAAACAAGGAAACATTTGCCTTTTTAATCTTGCTCGCTATGGCTTTTATTTTCACTGTATTGCTCTGGGTTTAAATGCTCCCTGCTTTTCATTTTTGTTGAGATTGTATCAATGTACATCTCCAGAGTAATGTATGTTACAGTCAATTTTTAAGAATAAAACATAACTGCTGAAGAAGTCAACATTTCATCAAAGAATCTTGGTTATTAGCACAGTATTTTAAAGAAGGAGGATACCCCATCAGGGTGGTAAAATCAGCTATGAAGAGAGCGAATGCCTAGAAATGAGATACTTTATTAGGGTTCCCAAAAAGAATGGTAAAACAACAAAGTGAACAGTGAGCAACGTGTATTCTTCGTTTTAACTCAGTCACAAAAACACATGTATTATTCCCCCCCCCCCCAACTGGAGTCTTATTCAGGATTTGCTAGGTTTAACTACAAGACCCAGAGTAATGTTCAAGAGAACAGAAAACCTCAAGGACTGGTTAGTGCACACTGAACACACGCAGAGCACAAATAAGATTGTGCAACCAACGGTGTTTAATACACTAAGGCCAAAAGGACATCATCCATGTGGCTTTTGCACATACTGCAAGTTCACCAAAAAGGAAACATCTTTTGCCAGTCCAAGCACTGGAAACCTTTTTCAAATCTCTGATTTCCTAACCTGTAACTCCTCAGGAGTAATCTATGCCATTATGTTTAGGATAATG
The DNA here is from genome assembly GCF_057233095.1 of Heloderma suspectum. Classification (NCBI taxonomy): domain Eukaryota; kingdom Metazoa; phylum Chordata; class Lepidosauria; order Squamata; family Helodermatidae; genus Heloderma; species Heloderma suspectum. The sequence continues at coordinate 399,126,095 of NC_139459.1, forward strand.
GGCAAAGGGAAAGGGTGTGAAGTCTGACCTCACCTTCGATTTGGGGTCGACCTTTTCCAAGGTCAAGGTGAGAGGAGAGGAGAGCCTTGAGGGAAGTATCCCTTTTGCCGGCAACATATGTGTGTACTTATGCCATCGCATGCCCCTGCAAAAAGCTATATATTGGTAAGAACTTGAGACCTTTAAAGCTTAGAATAGGGGCGCGTTTGTGTAATTTACGGCATCAAAGGGCAGGAGCACCAGACTTGCAGCAATGTGATTGGGTTAAAGCAAGGCCGGGGAGCTAAATTAGGGTGGGCCTTGACAAACTCCCACCCACCTATCCACAGTCTGAATGGCATCAGGGGAGGGGCCATGTCCCTGAGGTCATTTGGTTCTCAGTGGATGCGCTGAGTCTACCCACAAGACCCATCGGCTGGAACCCAGCTTTACAGTGGACGGTGCTCTTGCCCAGAAGACAATATTGCAACAGGTGAAGCCACATCGCTGTGTCTGTGTGTGGTTTAATGAACTGAGTTCCCCAGAAGGGAATGCAAGGTCAGTTCTGTTGAACTGTGACGCACAAAATGGTGAATGGGGTACGGCTACCCTTGAAAGACCAGGTCCGCAGCCTGGGGGTCATTTTGGACTCCCAGCTGTCCATGGAGGCTCAGGTGTCAGCTGTGAGCCAGACAGCGCTGTGTCAACTCCATCTGATACGGCGGCTGCGCCCCTTCCTTCCCGACCCTCTGCTCCCATCGGTAGTACATGCCCTGGTCTCCTCTCGTTTAGACTACTGTAATGTGCTCTACGTGGGGTTACCCTTGAAGACGGTTCGGAAGCTGCAGCTGGTACAGAACGCGGCGGCTCGCCTGATTAAAGGCAGCCGCCGGCGAGATCACATCACTCCGGTGCTGAAGGAGTTGAACTGGTTGCCAGTTGTTTTCCAGGCCAAATTCAAGGTGTTGGTTTTGACCTTTAAAACCCTATATGGTTTCAGCCCAGCCTATCTTAAGGAGCGCCTCCAGGAGCACCAGACAGGCCGCTTAACAAGATCAGCCTCGGATGGCCTTCTCTCTGTCCCATCAGCCAGGACAGCTAGACTGGTGGGCACGAGGGAGAGGGCCTTCTCTGTGGTGGCCCCCACTCTGTGGAACTCCCTCCCTAGGGAACTCCGTCATGCCCCCTCTTTAATGAGCTTCCGTCGTGCATTAAAAACGTGGTTGTTCAGGCAGGCATTTGGGGTGGGTTAGGGTATTTAAAAAAAAAAAATTATGGTAAAATTTTGTTGTTTTAAATTGTTTTATGGTGGGTTGTACATCGCCCAGAGTGGCTGGGTGACCAGTCAGATGGGCGATTAATAAATTTAATAAATAAATAAATAAATAAATAAATAATGCTCTGAGTCTATCCACAAGACCCATCAGCTGGAACCCAGCTTTACAGTGGACGGTGCTCTTGCCCAGAAGACAATATTGCAACAGGTGAAGCCACATCGCTGTGTCTGTGTGTGGTTTAATGAACTAAGTTCCCCAGAAGGGAATGCCAGCTCTGTTGAACTGTGACGTACGTTTTTCGTGAAGGAGATTTGGGGCAATATCTACACGTGCAGGGCTTCACATAGGGGTGGCGGAGAAATCCGCCATGGGCTCCAATGAGACTCCACGGACGCCGGCTCTGCTCTGTGGTGAGTCCGCAGAGCCACCAGCCGGGCCTGTCTGCAGCCGGACTTCCATCCGCTGCCGGGCTGTGGACGCAAATGGTGTCCACTATGCCAGACACCATTTGTGTCTGCAGACCAGGGCAGTCGACGGTAGTGGACAGATCCAGACCGGCTGGTGGCAGGTAGGGTCCGTCCATGGAGAATTTCATGGGGGGGGGCGAGTAGTCCGTTCCGTCACTGACTCCGGGGGGCCAGATTCAAAAGAATCCGCCCCCCCCAGAGTCCATGGCGGAACGGACTACTCCCCCCCCTGCCGTGAAATTCTCCTTGGACAGACCCTACCTGCCACCAGCCGGTCCGGATCTGTCCACTGCCATCCACTGCCCCGGTCTGCGGATGCAAATGGTGTCCGGCATAGCGGACACCACTTGCGTCCACAGCCCGGCAGCGGATGGAAGTCCGGCTGCAGACAGGCCTGGCTGGTGGTTCCGCGGACTCTCTGCAGAGCAGAGCCGGCTGGGGAGGATTCCGGGGGGAAGGGTGGATCTCCCCCCCATGGACCACCAGGTGGAACAGTGAGAGGGGTTCATACACCCCTAGCTTCACTGCTGTTCCCCTTGTGTTTGCAATGGAAGAGGGCCAAATCATGGTTTAAATTTGGACCAGCTGCCAAGCCTGTTTTCTGATGTATTTCTGGCCAGGGCCATTCCATGGCAGAATGGCTATACTAAATGCTTCTTTCCCCTGTACACAAACACATACACATTGATATATTCACTTTTTTAAAAAAGTGTTCATATTTCGTTGTTTTTAATGTGTTCTATGCCACTCCGAGATCTTTTGATGTGAAGCAGTATATACACTTTTTTATTTTATTTTGCTTTCCAATGCAGTCATTCAAACCAATCACAATATTTCAACTTTACACACATATAGCATATCTAAGGTTGCTTGATCATTTGACCTAAGCCCCTTCCAATGATTGATGAAGGATATACATTTTTTAAAAAAAACTGGATGGAGTTCATTCTTCCCTCCCTTAGTAACTTATCCCCCTCCAAAAAAAACATGCCATCAACCTGATATAAAACAGGAGCATGCACACTTACTCTAGAGTAAATAAATCATAGCTGAACTATGTGCAATTGCATTAACATTTAGTTTCACCCTCAGAAGTAAGTGCCTCTGGAAATGAGGCTGGGAGGCTGGAAATGCAACACATATAGACTATACTACTGTGCAGCTTACTCAGAAGTAAGCCATACTGATAGGGCTAGGCATGCTCCATCCCATTTTTTCCTATTCAGATGTAAGTAGAATTTTGTTTAATGGGACATACTGTCTAGTAAGTCAGAACAGAATCGCAGCCTTCGTTTGGGATCCACACCCTTCATTACAAATTGCATGAGGGGATTCCAATACACAGCTCTAGAATGAATTTTTTTATTATAGTTAAGCACAAAGTGGGGTTCTGGATTTTCAACACCTGGCTCTCTAGATTATGATTTCTTGTTATTCCAAATTAAAATATTACCTCCAAATATGCTTTTGATTTGTTCTAATTTGCAAACATTGTACCTGCATTTACTCTCTGAGATGTACATCTAAAAAAATAAGTGCACCTTGAAATTAAGTCATGATTACCATTAGTTAAGTGTTTAGAATCCCATGTATCGATACCATATCAAAGTAGGGTACCATCTATTCCCCAGTGTTGTGTAACAATTATGAAGCCTCCGGGAATGGTCACTAGGGGATTTGGAGCTAAATGCTATCAGTATGCTGATGGCATACAGCTCTATCTCCCTGTGACACCTGAATCAGGAGAGGCTGTGCAAGACCTGGATCAGTGCCTAGACTCAGTAATGGGCTGGATGACGGCCAGTAACCTGAAGCTGACTCCTGGCAAGATGGAAGCCCTGTGGGTGAGTGGTACCAGGGTCCGAGCGATAGGCTCATTGTAGGGATGTACAAAACACCTACCTGGCTCCGCGCTGGGCAATGCGCAGTGGGGGGGAGGTGCTCCATCCCTCCCGCCGGAATCCTCGATGGGGGGGAGGTGATCCGGTCCTCCCCCCCAGAATCCTGCCCGGCTGGCTCCGCTCTGCGGTACAGTTCGTCTTCATAGCCATGATAGACTACGTAAATACTGAAGTAGCCTATCACAGCTAGCACAGGGACATAATTCATAACATAAACCATAACCATAATTCGTGAAAGGTAAGTACCTTTCGTACATCCCTAGTTCCAGATCTGATTCACCTTGGGTTATCTAACTATTGGTGCACATTAGTTCAAATGAGTAAAGCCAGGCTCCCTGCGGAATGCCTGATGGTGGCTAAAACCTTAGAAAAATCTTGGCTGTATAATTCCTCAAAATTGTTATTAATTTACGGTTTTAGCATGGAGGCTCTAAGTGTTTCTAATTGTAATATTAGAAAAAAGTATTATCAGATACTAGAGTGCAGATGGACATATCTGCTCTGTCGGACACAAGGTTTATGAAATGGTTAGTGAGGGCTAAAATCTAGGGATGGGCGAAAGTCCCTTACCTGTCCTCGAAGCTCGCTTCGTGGGGGGGGGGAGGCACTTCGGTTCTCCCCCCAAAGTTCAGGCGAGGGGGGGAGGGGCCCCGCCTCGCCTGGCCGAAATTGATGCCGGGGGGGAGGTGTCCCATCCTTCGCCGGCGAAATTCAGGCCGGGTAGAAGCGCCCCGTCTACCTGGCCGAGAAAAAAAAGTAAAACAAAAACAAAAACACCCCTGTGATAGGCTACGTAACGATTTACATAGCCTATCACGGCTAGATTTCCAAAGTCAGCCGTGATAGGCTACGTAAATTGTCACGTAGCCTATCACAGGTGACTTTGGAAAAAAAAAAAGCTCGTACGCAAATGCGTCCCTTATTTGGTCCCTGTAGTCTATGTAAAGATTTACGTAGACTACAGGGACCAAATAAGGAACGCAAATGGCGGCACCCTATGGGCGCCGCCATTTGCATACGTGCTTTTTTTTTTCAAAGTCACCCGTGATAGGCTACGTAACGATTAACGTAGCCTATCATGGCTGACTTTGGAGATCTAGCCGTGATAGGCTACATTAATCGTTACGTAGCCTATCACGGGGTTTTGTTTTTTTTTACTGCACTTCTAATGGTGGCGGCGGCAACCGGTCAAAAGACCGGCTGCCGCCCCCGCCCCTGACGAAAACCCGCCAAACCACCGCCGGGACCCGCCGCTGGGAGGGACATTCGTCAAAGGTAAGTCCCATCCCGGGGGGGGGGGCGGAGAATTTCACCGCCGATTTCGGGGGGCCGAATGCGTTGGCACTCGGCCCCCCAAAGTTTCGGGGAGAAATTCTCCCCCATCCCTACGAAAAATCCCATTTCAAGAAGAAAAATATCTCTTCTTCCCAATGGAAAGGGGTCAGCGCATGGACTTCACCTGACTTCGATAAGATGAAATGGACATGATGATGAACAAGGAAGATTTCAGGGCACTCCAGTGCAGGAGAGATTTTGGTGTTTACTGGCATGCTGGTTATATTCCATTTGCCAGGAACATTATAGATCTCCATTTCTTGGCTGTATGAGAAACTGGGCAGTTGAGGGCAAACATTCTTCTCATCCATGTGGGAACAAATGATACCGCCAAGCAGAGCTACGAAGAGATCACGTCAGACTTTGAAGCTTTGGGAAGGAAACTCAAGAACTTTGGGGCCCAGATAGTTTTCTCATCCATCCTTCCAATAGTTAGAAGAGGGATAGAAAGGGAACAAAAAATACTCCGGGTGAATGACTGGCTATGAAGGTGGTGCCGACGAGAGAGATTTGGATTCTGGGACTATGGGCTATACTTCCTGGAAGATGGGCTGTTGGCTAGGGATGGGTTGCACCTCACAAAGGATGGGAAGAATGTGTTTGGCCACAGCATGAAGAACTTCATCAGGAGGGCTTTAAACTGAATCCTACGGGGAAGGGAGATGTAATGTTGGGGGTAACAATGGACATAGGCGCATGCACTGCAATGGAGAGAACAGCTCTGATAGCGCCCAATAATATTCTTCAGACACATGTAGGAAGAAAGCCAGACTATGCAGCACATGGTCTTCGATGTCTATATACTAATGCCCAGGGTATGGGAAACAAACAGAATGAACTTGAACTCTTAATACAAGAGGGAAATTATGACCTGATAGGTATAACTGAGACTTGGTGGGATGACTCTCATGACTGGAATACAGCAATTGAAGGATAGAACTTGTTCAAAAAGAACTAGGAGGAACAGAACAAGCCAGACTATGCAGCACATGGTCTTCGATGTCTATATACTAATGCCCAGGGTATGGGTAGGGGTGAACGAAAGTCACTAACCTTTTCTCGCAGCTTTTTCGCGGTGGGGGGGAGCGCTTCGCTGCGCCCCCCGCGAAGTTCAGGCCAGGGGGGGGAGGCTTCCCGCCTCGCCCGGCCGAAATTCAGGCCGGGGGGGGGAGGCTTCCCGCCTCGCCCGGCTGAAATTCAGGCCGGGGAGGAGGCTTCCCGCCTCGCCCGGCCGCGAACACGAAAGTAAAAAATAGCGTTGCCCTTATTTTCGCCGTAGTCTACGTAAACATTGACGTAGACTACAGCGACCAAATAAGGAACGCGAATGGCGGCTCCCTATGGGGGCCGCCATTATCCGTACACACTTTTTTTTTTTTTTTTAAAGTCACCCGTGATAGGCTACGTGACGATTCACGTAGCCTATCACGGCTGACTTTGCAAATCTTGCCGTGATAGGCTACGTGAATCGTCACGTAGCCTATCAGGGGACTTTTTTTTTTCTTTCTTTCATTGCAATGGCGGGGGTAATTGCAATTACCTCCCGCCCCGCTCGAACACCGGACGAACCGCCAGCCGGACCCGCCGCCGGGAGGGACATTCAGGGAAGGTAAGTCCCGTCCCGGGGGGGGGGGCGGAGGATTTCTCCCCGAAACTTGTTCGGGGGGCCGAACACGTTGGCGCTCGGCCCCCCGAAGTTTCGGGGAGAAATTCTCCGCCATCCCTAGGTATGGGAAACAAACAGAATGAACTTGAACTCTTAATACAAGAGGGAAATTATGACCTGATAGGTATAACTGAGACTTGGTGGGATGACTCTCATGACTGGAATACAGCAATTGAAGGATAGAACTTGTTCAAAAAGAACAGGAGGAACAGAAAGGGAGGTGGGCTTGCACTGTATGTGAAAAAGACATATCTCTGCACAGAAATACAGGAGGAGGAGCTTGGTAGCCCCATCGAGAGCATCTGGGTTGAAATAAATGGAGCAAAGAATAAAAGGAACCTGGTGGTCGGAGTCTACTACCGGCAACCCAATCAAGGAGAAGACAAGGATGAAACTTTGGAAAAGCAAATAGCCAATGTTTCAGGGAAGCATGATGTAGTAGTAATGGGGGACTTCAATTTCCCCAATATTTGTTGGGAGACAAATTCTGCAAAACATGGCCCCTCCAGGAAATTCCTGACTTGTGTGGCGGATAACTTCCTCCTACAGAAAGTAGAGGAAGGAACTAGAGGATCGGCTATCCTTGACTTGATCCTAAGCAACAGAGATGACTTAGTGGAGAAAGTAGCAGTTACAGGAACTCTGGGGGAAAGCGACCATGTTGTACTTGAGTTCTTGGTTCTAAGGGAAGCAAAAGCCGAGTGTACTCAAATGCGTACCCTGGATTTTAGGAAAGCTGATTTTCATAAACTCAGAACAATGATCAGTAAGGTCCCATGGCAAGCGATGCTAGCGAGAAAAGGAGTCCAAGATGGGTGGGAGCTTTTAAAAAAGGAAATTCTCAAGGCACAATCACAAGCAATTCCAACAAGAAGAAAAGGTGGAAGACAACAGAAGAAGCCAATGTGGCTTCACAAAAAGCTTAGGGATGACCTGAAAACAAAAAAGGACACATATAGGAAGTGGAAAGAAGGCCAAGTAACAAAGGAAGAGTACAGGCAGATAGCACAGAATTGCAGGGATGGCATCAGGAAGGCTAAAGCTGAGAATGAGCTGAAGGTAGCGAGGGATGTTAAAAACAACAAAAAGGCTTTCTTCAGCTACGTGCATAGTAAAAGGCAGAGGAAAGAAATGGTGGTTCAGCTATTAAATAAGGATGGCAAAATGATAACAGATGACAAAGAAAAGGCAGAGGTGCTCAATTCCTACTTTGGAGCAGTCTTCTCCCAAAAGGAGGTCTAGGACCCCGCTGGCAAAGGCGAAGTACAGGCTGAAGAGTCAGGATTGCAGCTTGAGATCGACAGGCATATGGTCAAGGAACACCTCATTACTTTGAATGAGTTCAAATCTCCAGGGCCAGATGAACTGCATCCTAGAGTCATCAAGGAACTGGCAGAAGAACTCTCAGAGCCGCTGTCTATTCTCTTTGAGAAATCATGGAGGACGGGGGAAGTGCCAGATGACTGGAGGAGGGCTAACGTTGTCCCTATCTTCAAAAAGGGTAAAAAGGAGGAACCTGGGAACTAAAGACCAGTCAGTCTGACATCAATCCCTGGGAAAATTCTGGAGCAGATCATAAAGCAATCCATCTGGAAGCACCTTGACAACAATGCCGTGATTACTCGAAGCCAACATGGATTTGTCAAAAACAAGTCCTGCCAGACAAATCTGATCTCATTTTTTGATCAAGTCACCTCCCTTGTAGACCGTGGGAATGCTGTAGACATCATATACCTCGACTTCAGCAAAGCTTGCGACAAAGTGCCCCATGATATCCTGATGAGCAAACTAGCTCAAATTGGGCTAGATGAAACAACGATCCGGTGGATCCACAGTTGGCTACAGAATCGGACTTAAAGAGTGCTTATCAATGGGACCTTCTCAAACTGGGGAGAGGTATCGAGTGGGGTACCGCAGGGCTCAGTCCTGGGCCCAGTGCTCTTCAACATTTTTATGAATGACTTGGAGGAGGAGGTGCAGGGAATGCTGATCAAATTTGCAGATGACACAAAATTGGGAGGGGTAGCTAATACTTTGGAAGACAGAAACAAAATTCAAAGTGATCTGGATAGACTGGAGCGCTGGGCAGAAAACAACAGAATGACATTTAATAGGGACAAATGCCAAGTTCTGCACCTAGGAAAAAGAAAGCAAATGCACAGTTACAAGATGGGGGATACGTGGCTCAACCACACTACAAGCGAGAGGGATCTTGGAATTGTTGTTGATCACAAGCTGAATATGAGCCAACAATGTGATGTGGCTGCAAAAAAGGCAAATGGTCTTTTGGGCTGCATTCATAGAAGCATTGCTTCCAAATCCCGGGAAGTACTAGTTCCCCTCTACTCAGCACTGGTTCGGCCTCATGTGGAGTACTGTGTCCAGTTCTGGGCACCACACTTTAAGAAGGATGCAGACAAACAGGAGAGGGTTCAGAGGAAGGCAACAAAGATGATCAGGGGACTGGAAACAAAGCCCTATGAAGAGAGACTGAAAGAACTGGGCATGTTTAGCCTTGAGAAGAGAAGACTGAGGTGAGATATGATAGCACTCTTCAAGTACTTGAAAGGTTGTCACAGAGAAGAAGGCCAGGATCTCTTCTTGATCATCCCAGAGTGCAGGACACGGAATAATGGGCTCAAGTGACAGGAAGCCAGATTCCGGCTGAACATCAGGAAAAACTTCCTGACTGTCAGAGCAATACGACAATGGAACCCATGACCTAGGGAGGTGGTGGGCTCTCCCACACTGGAGGCATTCAAGATGAGGCTGGACAGCCATTTGTCAGGGATGCTCTGACTTGTATTCCTGCATTGAGCAGGGGGTTGGACTCGATGGCCTTGTAGGCCCCTTCCAACCCTACTATTCTATGATTCTATGAATTTTCTCATAGGAGGTTTCAACCAATTTGTGACTCAGAGGGTAGCCCTCTTTGTGGTTAAGGTGGCCAGGTTGAGGAAAAAGGAAAGAGAAAAAAAATTGCCTGATTCATTGAGCCATGTAAAAGGCTTTTTTCAATCATGTGGGGTCACAATGGGTTTATAAAACCTCATTCTATTAAAATGTGTGTGTGTATTCTTTCATGTTCATTTTATGTTTTTAACTTTCTTTCTTCATTTTAAGGTGTGCTTATTATGCTGGAAATGGACGGAAGACTTATTTAATAAAATTTGATTTGATTTGATTTGAATAGACAAATCTCCTTTGGTGAGTGTTATTTATTCATTTGTGTATTTCTTTTATTACATTTATATCCTGCCTTTTTTTGTCTTGCAAGGAACCCAAGGTGGCTTACATTATCCTCCTCCTCTCCATTCTATCCTCACAACAACAACCCTGTGAGGTGGGTTGGGCTGAGAGTCTGTGACTGGCCCAAAGTCACCCAGTGAGCTTCCATGGCTGAGCTGGGACTAGAACCCGGATCTCCCAGCTCCCAGTCCAACACTCTTGCCACTACATCACACTGGTTTTATTAACCCTTTCCACCCTATTCTGGATCCAGATCACCCATTTTCATGGGGAGGGGAAGTTCCCATTGGAGTTCTCTGGAGAACATTTAAATTTGTCTGGAGACAACTGCAGGTGGTATTAGACTCAACCTGCAAATGCCACCTCACCACACCTGTGAGTTTTTTGGATGCCCAACATGGTTGAAATCTGGATGGAGTTTTCAGAGTCGGCCCCTTCAAGAACAGCCAATGGCTGCTTCCCCCTTCCACAGCTGTAGTTGGGAACATTTGCCTGCCCAGGTGAGAGCAGGTCCACCAAAATATCAGAAGGCAGTCTGGCATTGCGATAGTTGTCATAGATGCTGTAGCCCAGGGTGATGCTCGGTAACAGGCTGGGATTCTGGTTGATCTCTTGAATGGCAAAGAAGAGGGACAGAAACTTCCAGTTCTCTGTGTGTCCTTTCCTGGAAGAAAAGACATTTGAATATGTCACATTGTCATCCAGTCCTCAATGACAGTGAAATATTCAGGTGTTGCTTCAGCTGTTGACTTTGGACTTCTCCACAAGGAGCTTTTATCCTGGGATTGAGATTGGTTACTCACAGAAGTTTGTGGGACCTTTAAATGATGTCATCAACCTCCAGGTGCCTCTGGTGCTAAATGACCTTTATTCCATGTTTTAAAAGATCAGACATAGTGAACTATCAAATCTCAGCGCTTGAGTTCTGCTTGAGCTCCCTTGTGAAAAGAAGAAAACCCACAATAGGAGGAGCTAGATCACAGCACCATCTATTGGCTTTATCATCAAACCTATAGAAGTCTCAGATAAGGGGGGAAGGGGGGAAGGGAAGCGTGTGTAAAGCAAGTCTGTTGTCATCCTGCATTTTAAATGGAAGCAGAATGGCCCATTTTAAATGCGGGATTTTAGGCTGGTGTAGAAATGTTCTGTGAGATACTGCACATATCTGCATTATGTTTCCAGAACTGTCCACATGCCAATACTGATCGCAAGCCAAACCCGGAAGCTTAACTGCCAATTGTTAATTGTTACTTAATGGCTGATGGGGTGTTCTTTTTGGGTTGGGAGAAATGTAGTCTTGTTCCAGTCTGAATCTCCATGATCGATGGTCCATTGATGGCCCTCAGATTGAGTACTGCCAGGAATTTAAATATCTTGGCATTCATTTTGCAGAAAATCTTTCCTGGAAACTTCATGCAGAAGCAACTAAAGTAACGACATTAAGAACTACTGGAACCATACTTCAGTTTTATTGTACTGCGGCAGGTGGTTTAGTTGACACAGCTCTGAAACTTTTTCAGAGTAAGGTAATTCCCAAATTGTTTTGTATATGTGAATGGCCTATGGCTCACTACTAAATAAATGGAAGCTCTATGATCTGTTTTGAAACAAAGCCAGTACAGATGTTCATTACATGGCTGGAATCAGGCATTGTCTGGGATTTTAGGAAATAGCTGATCTTGTTCTATAGGACTTGGTGGAAAAAATGCTTATCCACTTCTCTTAAAACAATATGTCTTATTATGAAATCCAGATGCCAAATGGTTAACGATAAACAACTAAGATTTTGAAAATGTAAAAAAAGAGAGAGAGAGAGAGAGAGTAAAAACTAGTAATAGCATGATAGGGAAGATGCAGGTTCACAAGTAGGTTCACAATGAATTCTGGGTAACTGGCATAAAAATTAATGTTCAATTGACCTGGATAGTATCCAAAGAGAAAATGCTGAGTTAAAGCCCTGTCACTTGTGCCAAAAACTTATTTGAGTAACGTACAGGTGTGAGATTGCATTATTCCAGGTCAAGAGTGTATTCAAAATGCCACTTAACAATTAATAACAAAAAATATTGTGTCAGGTATACACACCAAACAGCATGATCTACAGATGTCTAGACAAATTTAAAGACTTAAGTTTACAAATTTTGAGTCAGGAGTTATCTTCTCAAAGGTTTAATTCAAAATTGTTCTTATTTGGCATTAATATATATATATGTGTGTGTGTGTGTGTATATATATATATATATATACACACACACATACACACACACACACATTCAAGTCTTTTTTGCGTGTTCTAATTTTGTTGTTGTTGTTCAGTCATGTCCGACTCTTTGTGACCCCATGGACCATAGCACGCCAGGCCTTCCTGTCCTCCGCTCTCTCCCGGAGTGTGCTCAAGTTCATATTCATTGCATCGGTGATGCTATCTAGCCATCTCATCCTCTGCCGTCCCCTTCTCCTTTTGCCTTCAGTCTTTCCCAGCATCAGGGTCTTTTCCAGAGAGTTTTCTCTTCACATTAGGTGGCCAAAATATTTGAGCTTCAGCTTCAGTATCTGTCCTTCCAATGAGCAGTCAGGGTTGATTTCCTTTAGGATGGACTGATTTTTATTTATTTATTTATTTATTTATTTATTATTAAATTTATTAATCACCCATCTGGCTGGTCACCCAGCCAGTCTGGGCGATGTACAACATACAATAAAAACAGTTTAAAACAATAAAATTCTACAATAAAAACATTTTCTAAAATACCCTAACCCACCCCAAATGCCTGCCTGAACAACAACATTTTTAATGCATGACGGAAGCTCATTAAAGAGGGGGCATGACGGAGTTCCCTAGGGAGGGAGTTCCACAGAGTGGGGGCCACCACAGAAAAGGCCCTCTCCCTCATCCCCACCAGTCTAGCTGTCCTGGCTGATGGGACAGAGAGAAGGCCATCTGAAGCTGATCTTGTTAAGTGGCCTGTCTGGTGCTGCTGGAGGCACTCCTTAAGATAGGCTGGGCCGGAACCATATAGGGTTTTAAAGGTCAAAACCAACACCTCCTTGCAGTCCAAGGGACTCGTAAGAGTCTTCTCCAGCACCACAGTTCGAAAGAATCGATTCTTCGGTGCTCAGCCTTCCTTATAGTCCAGCCCTCACAGCCATACATTACTACTGGGAAAACCATAGCTTTGATTACCATGAAAGACCCGCGAAATGGAGCACTTACCTGCTGCCGTCCACACTGACTTGCGAATGGCAGCCGCCATTCGCTTCCTGATCATAACTGTGATAGGCTATGTAAATACGTAGCCTATCACGGCTAATGCAGGAACGCCTTTTGCGTAGGCTAAAATGGAGGGTGGGAAAGGAACACAAATGGCACCCACTATGCTATATGCGTTCCCTTCTTTTTGCCGTAATAGCCTATGTAAATATTTACGTAGGCTACATCGGCTCAAAATAGGGAACGCAAATGGCGGCTGCCGCAGCCGCCGCCATTTGTGTACACTGGTGTGGGTTTTTTTGGCTTGCTGTGCCGTGATAGGCTATGTAAATACTTACGTAGCCTATCACAGAAGCTTTGCAGGATGCAAATGGCGGCTGCTATGGCAGCCGCCATTTGCATCTGCAGCAGCCCATTTGCGGCCGGAACTCCGGCTGCGAATGTCCCTGGTCGGCGGCTCTGTGGAGCCGTCGCGGAGCGAAGCCAGACGGTTTAGGATTTCGGGGGGAGGTGCGGAGCGCCTCCCCCCCACCGCGAATCACCCCATCGAAAAGGTAAGTGACTTTCTTACATCCCTAATTTTTTGCCCTTCTAGCCTACGTAAATATTTACATAGGCTTTGACAGTGAAAAAAAAAGAAACGCGAATAGCACCCACTAAACTATTTGTGGTTCCTTTTTTTCGCCATAATTGCCTACGTAAATATTTACATAGGATAAAACAGTGAAAAATAGGGAACGCAAATGGCAGCCGCTGTATCCGCCACCATTTGGGTACACGTTTTTTTTTTGTTTGTTTGTTTTTAGCTTACCGTGATAGGCTACGTAAATACTTATGTAGCCTATCATGGCAGCCTGTAAGGACACAAATGACGGCCTCTACGGAAGCCACCATTTGCATCTGCAGCAGCCCGTCGGCGGCCGGAAGTGGAGTGGAGCCGGCTGGGCAGGATTCTGGGGGGAGGGACGGAGTGCCTCCCCCCCACTGCGAATCAGTTCCACAAAAAGTTAAGTGACTTTCGTACATCCCTACGTAAATTACACAAATGTACCCTTATTCTAAGCTTTAAAGGTCTCAAGTCCTTACCAATATATATCTTTTTGCAGGGGCATGCAATGGCATAAATTCACACATATTTTGCCAGCAAAAGGGATACTTTGATCTTGTTTGTGCTCTGCGTGTGTTCAGTGTGCACTAACCAGTCCTTGAGCCTTTTGTTCTCTTAAACATTACTCTGGGTCTTGTAGTTAAACCTAGCAAATCCTGAATAAGACTCCAGTTGCTGGGGGGGGGGGGATATGTGTGTTTGTAATCTTTTTGTGACTGGGTTGAAATGAAGAATACACGTTGCTCACTGTTCTCTCTGTTGTTTTACTGTTCCTTTTGGGAGACCTAATAAAGTATCTCATTTCTAGGGATTCGCTCTGTTCATAGCTGCTTTTACCACCTTGGTGGGGTATCCTCCTTCTTGAAAACGTTGTGCTAATAACCATGATTCTTTGAAGAAATCTTGACTTCTTCAGCAGTTACATTTTATTCCTAAAAATTGACTGTAACATACATTATTCTGGAGATGTACATTGATACAATCTTAACCAAAGTGAAAAGCAGGGAGCATTTAAACCCAGAGTAATACCATAAAAATAAAAGCCATAGCGAGCAAGATTAAAAAGGCAAATGTTTCCTTGTTTGCTTTTCTGTAGTTGGAATGAAGCCAAGTTTTCCAAATGCAGACTATTGCAGGAAAATAGAATATCAGGATGTTTGCTAAAAATATGAATCAGATTAATTCTTTGGTTTTCATTACAAGATGCTCCTTTGTATTCAGATGAGGCCTCAGAATAATGATATAGCACTTGGGGAAAAAGATGCAGCCCAGTAACCCAGCACTGGAGGCCAAAATAGAGAAGACCTGCACAGCTACCATGTATTTCCCCTTGGTGCTCAGGTAGGTTGGCACAAAGGACACCCAGATGCAGCAGAAGACCAGCATGCTGAAGGTGATCAGCTTGGCTTCATTGAAGGCCCCAGGCAGCTTCCTGGCTAGGAAAGCCACCATGAAGCAGATGGCAGCCAGGAAGCCCATGTAGCCAAAGGCAATGTAAAACATAGCAATAGACCCTTCGTTGCATTGCAGGATGATCTGTGCTGGCTGTGAGTGCTTGTCTGAGTCTGGGAAGGGTGGAGAGGTACCCAGCCAGATGGCACAAATGCCAGCTTGAATACCGGAACAGGAAATGACAGTGGAGTTGGCCAAACGCCTTCCCAGCAAATTCCTCACCCTGTTCCCTGGCTTTGTGGCCTGGAAGGCCAGCACCACAGTGATTGTTTTGGCCAAGAGAGAAGAGATGGCAACCGTGAAGATGATGCTGAAGGCTGTTTGTCGGAGAAGGCAGCTGGCTTTCCCTGGCTGGCCAATGAACAGTAAGGAGGACAAGAAGGAGAGCATGAGGAAGATGAGGAGAATGTAGGAAAGGTCCCGGTTGTTGGCTTTGACGATTGGAGTTTCTTGGAATTTAATGAATATTCCTAACACATGTGCTGTGATTAAGGACAGGAACAAGGCGAAGGAAGAAAGTGCGATCCCCAAAGTTTCTCCATTTGACAGGAAGGTTGTAATCTTGGGGATACATTGATCTCTGCTCTTATTTGGATGCTGATCATCAGGACACTTGTTGCAATTGTCTGCATCTGGAAAGAACAAGAGTAACATGTCCCTTACATCCTTGGCAATATCTGTTCTTTTACAATCCATCAAAGATACTTCTCCCATGTGATGGGCAGCACACAATAATTTCATGCAGGGCACAATCTGGCTTTCTGGGCTTCAACATTCTCCCATGTCAAGAACCCACATTTTGGTGATTCATGTGTTTAGGATCCATATTGAACCATGACTTCAACCAAGAAATGGGGAATTTCTGTCCTGCAGGCTTTATTTGGCCTTCATGGATTATTCTAACAGGTGGGTTTTAGCCTTCTATCTTTTAAAGAATCCTCACTGCTATCTCCGATGTGTGATTGGAGATCACAGCAGGGGATGTGGGCAAGAGGGGACATTGCCAGTGCTGCTCAGCATTGGTTGTTTTGCATGATATGCTCCTTCACTATGGGGTGATGTATGGCATGTGAAGTCCCAGGGACTAGCCTCTGTGGTGCCTCCCAATTGGGGAGTAAACCATCCGGATGAAACTGTGACGAGTCCCTGGCCGAGCTGGAGCACTTGAAACAAAAAGGGAGAGGAACAGTTGCAGAATACCACAAAAGCAATGCTAACAAGACCCAACTGTTGTTATAAATGTTAAAGGTGTGAATTATGGTACAAATGGTAAAATTGATGGTGCAAAACTACAAAGCCCACGTACAAAAGAAGATGGGAAAACATAGAAACAGGGCACAATTTTCAAAACACACAGATGGAGGCGCATGC
The DNA here is from genome assembly GCF_057233095.1 of Heloderma suspectum. Lineage (NCBI taxonomy): Eukaryota > Metazoa > Chordata > Lepidosauria > Squamata > Helodermatidae > Heloderma > Heloderma suspectum. Next base: position 399,142,610 of record NC_139459.1, read on the forward strand.
GATATGTGAGCATGTGCAGACAAGTGTCCAGTAAAGTGCCTGTTTCAACAGTCCATCAGAAGTAGGGATGTACGAAATGACTTACATGTTCCATTTCATGACATCCACGGTGGGGGGGAGGCGCTCCATCCCTCCCCCCGAAATCCTCACTGGCCGGCTCTGCTCCGCGGCAACTCCGCGGAGCCACCGGCCAGATACATTCGCAGTTCTACTAAGTTTGCAGGCCTGTGGATGCAAATGGTGGCTGGCATAGTGGCCACCATTTGCATCCCTTTGCTGAGCTGTGATAGGCTACGTAAATATTTACGTACCCTATCACTGTAAAAAAAGTGGGGACGCAAATGGCGGCCGCAGTAGCCGCCATTTGCGTCCCTGTTTTTTGCCGTTATAGGCTACGTAAATGCCACTGGCGTCACTTCCTGAATGGTTAGTGCCCCACTTTTGTCAAACCCCTTGCATTACAGCTGTACACCATCAATGTGGTGGTGTACAGAGGCCAACTGCCAAAACAGTTATCCTTGTTCCAATATTTCTGACCATGACTGTATATTCAAAGGTGACCATGAAAATGCACTGACAGGCAGCTACTAAAATGCCTATTTTGACAGTCCATCAGAAGGAATAAGAGCTAGACCTCCATTCAGAATTTTAACAAGGCCAAACATGGTGACATATTTTCTCCTGTTCTGGCTTCCAGTTTTTACCATTTTTCATGGCCCCCTGATGTTTGGTCAAAGAACTATGTCTCTGAATGAAGGAAGGGTAGGGCTGTGCAGGGACCCCCTGATCTGACTCGGAAGCTGCTTTGCAGGTTCTGAGGTGGGCCCAATCTGGCTCGGGCAGATTCGGAGCCCCTGACCTGCCTTGTCCCTGAACCCAAAGCGGGGTTCGGATAGTGAACCCCACTTTGAGTCCTCCCGCGATGCTCCCCGCAACCCCCAACTCCTTACCTTGGCTGCCTCCTCCTCTGCTGCTGCTGCTGCTCCCATCTCCTGACGCCTGGATGCGCAGCGACTCGTCTTCTTCCAGGGAGTTGCCATTTTTAAAATGGCGACTCCCTGAAAGAAGAGTTGCTATGTCTCCAGGCCTAAGCAGCTGGTGGCAGTGGTGGGCAGCGGCAAAGGCAGCGACAGAGAAGGTGTCGGCGAGAAGGCTGCAGCAGTGGCAGAGAAGGCAGCTCTGGTAAGGACCTGGAAGCGCTGAGGGGGTGCTGGGCCAGGGTCTGAAGCTCCAAAGAACACCGAGTTCTTTGGTGAGCCCCCAACCTGCTCCAATTCCCTTCGTGCCCCCTCCGCTTCACCTCGGAAGGGGCACAAAGTGACCCAAAGCAGCCCGCTTCGACTCAGGGTTTGGGCCTCTTGCTGAAGCAGTGCACAGCCCTAGATTCAGATCAAAGAAAAGGGAGTACTTCACACATGCATGTTTAAATTATGGCATTTGCTAACAAAAGGTGTAGTGATGATCAACAAGATGGACACCTTTAAAAGAGGGTGAGACAAATAAATGGAGGAAAGGCAAACAGAGGCTCCTAGTCATGTTGTTGTTGTTGTTGTTGTTGTTGTTCAGTCGTTAAGTTGTGTCCGACTCTTCATGACCCCATGGACCAGAGAAAACCAGGCCTTCCTATCCTCTCCTCTCTCCCGGAGCGTGCTCAAGTTCACATTCATTGCATCGGTGATGTTATCTAGCCATCCCATCCTCTGCCATCCCCTTCTCCTTTGGCCTTCAATCTTTCCCAGCATTAGGATCTTTTCCAGAGAGTTTTCTCTTTGCATTAGGTGGCCAAAATATTTGAGTTTCACCTTCAGTATCTGTCTTTCCAATGAGCACTCAGGGTTGATTTCCTTTAGGATTGACTGATTGGACCTCCTTGCTGTCCAGGGGACTCGTAAGAGTCTTCTCCAGCACCACAGTTCGAAAGCATCAATTCTTCGGCGCTCAGCCTTCCTTATAGTCCAGCTCTCACAGCCATACGTTGCTACTGGGAAAACCATAGCTTTGATTAGATGGACCTTTGTCGGCAAGGTGATGTCTCTGCTTCTTACTATGCTGTCTAGGTTTGCCATAGCTTTCCTCCCAAGGAGCAAGTGTCCTTTAATTTCATGGCTACAGTCACCATCTGCGGTGATCTTGGAGCCCAAGAAAATAAAATTTGTCACTGCTTCCATTTCTTCCCCTTCTATATGCCAGGAAGTGATGGGGCCAGCTGCCATGATCTTAGTTGAGTTTTAATGTTGAGTTTCAAACCAGCTTTTGCACTCTCCTCTTTCACCCTCAACAAGAGGCTGTTGAGATCCTCTTTGCTTTCTGCCATTAGGGTGGTATCGTCTGCATATCGGAGGTTGTTGATAATTCTCCCGGCAGTCTTAATTCCGACCTGTGATTCATCCAACCCGGCATTTCTCATGATGTACTCTGCATATAAGTTAAATAAGCAGGGTGACAATATGCAGCCTTGTCATACTCCTTTCCCAATTTTGAACCACTTGGTTGTTCCATGTCCGATTGCTTCTTGACCCTCGTACAGGTTTCTCAGGAGACAGGCAAGGTGGTCTGATACTCCCATCTCTTTCAGAATTTGCCACAGTTTGTTGTGATCCACACAATCAAAGGCTTTAGCATAGTCAATGAAGCAGAAATAGACGGTTTTCAGGAATTCTTTTGCTTTCTCCATCATCCAGCGAATGTTAGAGATTTGATCTCTAGTTCCTCTGCCTCTTCGAAACCCAGCTTGTACTTCCTGTAGTTCTCAGTTCACATGCTGCTGAAGCCAAGCTTGTAGGATTTTGAGCATCATCTTGCTGGCATGTGAAATGAGCGCAATTGCACCGTAGTTTGAACACTCTTTGGCGTTGCCCTTCTTTGGAACTGGAATGTAAACTGACCTTTTCCAGTCTTGTGGCCACTCCTGAGTGTTCCAAATGTGTTGGCATATTGAGTGCAGCACTTTAACAGCATCATCTTTTAGGGTTTTAAATAGCTCAGCTGGAATTCTGTCATCTCTGCTAGCTTTGTTGTTAGTAATGCTTCCTAAGGCCCACTTGACTTCACTCTCTAGGATGTCTGGCCCAAGTTCAGTGACTGCACTATCATGGCTATCAGGGACACTCAGATCTGTCCTGTATAGTTCTGTGTATTCTTGCCACCTCTTCTTAATCTCATCTGCTTCTGTTAGGTCCCTGCGTTCTTTGTCCTTTATCATGCTCATCTTTGCACAAAATGTTCCCTTGAGATGTTTGATTTTCTTGAAAAGATCTCTAGTCTTTCCCATTCTATTGTTTTCCTCGATTTCTGTGCATTGTTCATTTAAGAAGGCCTTCTTGACTCTCCTTGCTATTCTCTGGAACTCTGCATTCAGTTGGATATATCTTCCCCTTTCTCCCTTGCTTTTTGCTTCCCTTCATTCTTCAGCTACTTGTAAAGCCTCATCAGACAGCCACTTTGCTTTCTTGCATTTCTTTTTCTTTGGGATGGATTTAGGGATGGACGGAACACTTACCTTCTGTTCCGTTCTGTTTCCGCTGGGGGGGGGAGAGGCGCTCCGTCCCTCCCCCCCGGAATCCTGCCTGGCCAGCTCCGCTCCGCAGCCAAGCCAAGCATACGCAAATGGCGGCGACTCCTGCTGCTGCCATTTGTGTTCCTTATCTTTCGCCGTCTTAGTCTACATAAATATTTACGTAGACTAAGATGGGGAAAAAAAAGGAACACAAATGGCGGTGGGCATAGCCGCCATTTGCTTACGCTTTTTTTTCTTTTACCTAACCAGAAGTGATAGTCTACGTAAGTCTTTACATAGCTTATCATGTTCAGGTTAAAAAAAAAAAAAGACTAGACTGCAAATGGCGGCTGCGGCAGCCGGTTTGAAGACCAGCCGCCACCGCCGTCGCCGCTGCAGCCGCTGCTGGAGCCGCCGCCGTCCGGAATATCCACCCCAGGTAAGTCTCATCCTGGGTTAATCCGTGCAGGCACGGGGGGGTGGCAGGCCATTCTGCCACGGGTTTCAGGGGGCCGAATGCCAGTACATTCGGCCTAGGGATGGACGAAAGTCACTTACCTGATCCCAAAGCTTGCTTCGCGGTGGGGGGGAGGTGCTGCGTCCCTCCCCCCGAAATTCTGAGCGGGGGGGAGGTGCACCATCCCTCCCGACTGAAATTCTGCCTGGGGGGGAGGCGCGCCATCCCTCCCCGCTGAAATTCTGGCCGGGGGGGAGCACCCCGCCTCTCCGGCTGCGAAAGTTCTTCTCCTGCCGGGACGCAAATGGCGGTGGCCGTAGCCGCCGCCGTTTGCGTCCCTGGCCTGCAGTCAGCTGTGATAGGCTACGTAAATCTTTACGTAGCCTATCACGGCTGACTTTGAAAAAAAAAAAAGTGCGTACGCAAATGGCATGCCCATGGGCGCCGCCATTTGCGTTCCTTATACTCTATGTAAATATTTACGTAGACTACCCGTGCCAAAATAAGGAACACAAATGGTGGCGCCCATGGGCGCCGCCATTTGCATACGCGCTTTTTTTTTTTTCCAAAGTCAGCTGTGATAGGCTACGTAAAGATTTATGTAGCCTAACACGGTGTTTTTTGAAAATCTAGCCGTTATAGGCTATGTAAATCTTTACGTAGCCTATCACGTTTTCTTTTTTTTTACTTGGAAATGGCGGCGGCGGCAGCCGGTCAGAAGACCGGCCGCCGCCGCACCGCTACTGCACCTCCGCCGGGAGCCTCCACCACCAGGGACATTCGCCGAATGTAAGTCCCATCCCGGGGGGGTGGGGGGGTGGCGAACTGTTTCTCCACCAATTTTGCGGAGCCCAATGCGTTGGCATTCGGCCTCCTGGAGATTCGTGGAGAAATTCTCTGACATCCCTAATTCGGCCTCACTGAAATCCGTGGTGGAATTCTCCGCCATCCCTAGATGGATTTAGTTGCTGCCTTCTGAACAATGTTACAGAACTCCATCCATTGTTCCTCAGGCACTCTATCAGGTCTAATCCCTGAAATCTATTCCTCACCTCCACTGTATATTCATAAGGGAGATGATTTAGGTCATACCTGAATGTTCTTCAATTTAAGCTGAAATTTTGCAAGAAGCAGCTCATGATGTGAGCCACAGTCAGCTCCAGGTCTTGTTTTGACTGACTGTATAGAGCTTCTCCATCTTTGGCTGCAAAGGACATAATCAATCTGATTTCGATATTGACCATCTGGTGATGTCCATGTGTAGAGTTGCCTCTTGTGCTGTTGGAAAAGAGTGTTTGCTATGATCAGCGTGTTCTCATGGCAAAACTCTATTAGCCTTTGTCCTGCTTCATTTTGTATACCAAGGCCATGCTTGCCTGTTTTCCTGGTTATTTCTTGACTTCCTACTTTCACATTCCAATCCCGTATGATGAAAAGGACATCTTGTTAGTTCTAGAAGGTGTTGTAGGTCTTCATAGAACTGATCAACCTCAGCTTCTTCAGCCTCAGTGGTTGGGGCATAGACTTGGATTACTGTGGTGTTGAATGGTTTGTCATGATGGCTACATATTAATTCAGGTGTCAGAAGCAGCATGGCTCTGTATACCCATTACTGGGCAACAGGAGCGGGAGGGTGTATTGCACACAAGTCCTCCTTACATGCTTCCCCTTGGCCACTCTGGGAATTGTTGGCCACTGTGAGAACAGAATGCTGGACTAATAAAAATTGATCTAATCTAACGTTTCTCTTCTTATGTTTTCATGTACATTTGTGGATTCATATAATGCAAAATGCCACTAAGCCTCCACTGACCTCCTTCCAAAAGAAACCAAAATTCAGCAAGCACTCCATCCCTGGCATTTCTCACTGCTCAGAGAAGTGGGGTGAACATCACAATATTAACCATGGAGGGTTTGTGTGCAGTGTCAAGTGCATAAGACACATCTAGTTTGGTGGAGCATATCCCAGCGCTATGCACTGCCTCAACCATGGAGGGGTCGATCCTCCAATGTTACTGCTTAAGAATCATTTTCTGAAAGGAATTATGGATATTGCAAGAAAGGATCCAAGTTTAGACAAGTGGTGAAAAGAAAAGAAAACATCACAGAAAATGTCTGGAGTCACCCTCCCCTCCCCTACTGTCCAGTCTCCCAGATTAGTTTTTGTGACTCATATTGTTCAAATAAATTGCGGATATTGCAATGAAGGACACAAGTTTAGAAATCCTCTTAAGAAAAACTTCACAGAAACCGCCTGTGTGCATCTTCCACTCCTCAGCAGGGGCTGCATCTTCCTCCACACTCACCCACCTTCCTGGGTGGAGATGGTCCCTCCTGGACAGGGAACACAGTCGTAGCAGCAAGCGAGCTTTCCTTCCTGAGCCACCTTCACGAATCCAGGGTGACAGCTTTCCACGCACCTGGAATGAGGCAGGGGCTAAGCAGAAAGATCAGGAACAGCAAGGAAAATGTGTTAGGGGAAATTCATCTGTGGAGAGGAGAGAGGGAGTTGGAAAGAGCCCAAGAGTATTCCAGGGTTTAATTTGATCCCGTAACTAAGCTTAAGCCTGTGAAACTGAAGCAATTGCATGTTCCATCCAGATTATATTTATTGCCTTTCTTAAATATACCTGTCAAAAATAATAGAGGTTAAGAGATGGTCAAGAAATACAGTGAAATCCAAGGAATGGTTGCCTTCACCTGGTTGAGCCATTTGGGCCACACAATGGCATCCGGGTCAATGGTGACTTTGAGGCTTGGGGATCCCCGTCTTTCCATTCTCCCAAATTTCAGTCCAATGACAGTCCTATTGGGCAATTTCACCCAGTTCATAATGTCAAAGTTGGCTGTCAAGTCTCCATTTTTATCCAAATGCATTGCATCCATAGACGTATTGTAAAACTGGGCATTTCTCAGGAAAAGGTGAATCTAGAATGGCAGAGAAAACACCATTATTGAGGAACAAAGAAGCCACATTTGATACCTCAGTTCTGCCCTTTCCATGTTTGAAGCTCCTATGGCTCAGGGCTGGTGCCAGATTCAAATGTCTGGTGCCAGACTCAGATGTCTGGGAGTGTCTCTTGAAATTCACAAGGGACCTGTTTTCCATCTCAAATGCTCTTTGTTTGCTTTAGGAGCTCACGAAGCTGAATCCATTAGACATATCCCCTTGTTCTCAGCCCTGGGCCTGGTCTTAGCCTCTGGCAAAGAGAAGTCACAAGAGATGCCACTTCATGGAGCACCTTTCAGGAATCATTGAAAAGCAGCAAAATGTCAGTTATGTAATTGAGGCCGCAGTCATACACACACTTACGTGGGAGTTAATTCAATGGTGCTCCATATGATTTAGTTCTGAGAAGGCTCACAGAGGATTGCATTGTAAATATTATACATTTAATGTATGCTCGGGTGAGAACCTGAATTTAGTGCCTCAGGGATCTCATTACACAACTTCATTAAAATTTGCTTTCAGCTAGGGATGTACGAAAGTCACTTACCTTTCCGTGGATTATGTTGATGGTGGGGGAGGAGGCATTCCGTCCCTCCCCCCGGAATCCTCAATGGGGGGGGAGGCGATCCATTCCTCCCCTCCGGAATCCTCCATGGCCGGCTGTGCTTTGTGGCAGCTCTGCGCAGCAGCCGGCCAGGCCCAGGCCAGAGCTGTCCGCAGCCGGATGTCTGGCCACGGAGGGCTCTGGGTAAAAAAACAAAAAAAACAAAAAAACCGTATGCAAATGGTGGCAGCTACGGACACCGCCATTTGCATTCCTTATTTTTGGTCATCTTAGTAAATATTTACGTAGACTATGACGGCGAAAATAAGGGGTACGCAAATAGCGTAGCGGACGCTATTTGCTTTCCCCTTCATTTTCGCTGTCATAGTCTACGTAAATATTTACATAGACTAAGACGGCCAAAAATAAGGAACGCAAATGGCAGCAGCCGTAGCTGCCGCCATTTGCATACGCGGTTTTTTGTTTATGTTTTTTCCAAGCCAAGACTGCAAATGGCGGCAGCAGCAGCCGGTCAGAAGACCAGCCACTGCAGCCACCGCCGCCGCCGGAGCTGCTGCCACCGCCCCAGATAGGTCTCATCCTGGGGGGAATCCACGGGGGGGCGGGGGGGGGCAGGCCTTTCCGCCACGGAGTTCGGGGGGCCGAATGCACTGGCATTCGGCCTCACTGAGATCCGTGGCGGAATTCTCTGACATCCCTACTTTTAGCACAAAATCTATTGTCAGTTTGAGATGAAAGAAAAGTTGAATATAAAAATTTACTACAAGAACTTTAATACAAGATAATGAGAGAAAGTACAGCCTGGCACAAAATTAGGGATGGACAAACCCAGACCCATCCGGTATCGGCAGTAAGGATGTACGAAACGACTTACCTGTTTCGTTTCGTACATCCGCAGTGGGGGGGAGGCGCTCCATCCCTCCCCCCAAAATCCTCGATGGTCAGCTCCGCTCCGCAGCAACTCCATGGAGCCGCCGGCCGGGGCAGCCTGCAGTGACATCCAGCCGCTGCTGGGCTGCGCAGGGACACAAATGGCGGCCGCCATAGCCACCACCATTTGCGTTCCCTTTTTAGCCATGATAGGCTACGTAAATATTTACGTAGCCTATCACGGCCTCCGCAAGGACGCAACTGGCATCCCTGAGTTAGCTGTGATAGGCTACATAAGTATTTACATAGCCTATTATGGCTAAAATTGTGAAGTGGCCGCCATTCTCAGAGCAGCGCGAACGGCAGCAGGTGAGTGCTGTGTTTCGCTTGCCTTTCACGTGGTGGGGGGCGGAGGGCTTCGTTCTGCCATGGGTTTTGGGGGGCCAAGTGCACTGGCATTTGGCTTCACCAAGATCCGTGGCGGAATTCTCCTCCATCCCTAATTGGCGGGCACCTGCTTGAGCCCTGCCCCTGCTCAAGCCCCGACCTCTGGACTCTCACTCGACCCCATGAGGTCGCCGAGCCACCCTCGCTCACCCTGCATCCCATCGGCAAATGCCCGCCATTTTGCAAAGTGTATTTTTACGAAAAAGGGGGTCATTGAAAATACATGTATTTAAATACTCACAAATTCGGGCTGGGAAAGCTGGATATATGTAAGATTAGAGGTGTAAATGGTAGGGATGGCGGAGAATTTCTCCCCGAAACTTCAGGGGGCCGAGCGCCAATGTGTTCGGCCCCCCGAACAAGTTTCGGGAGAAATCCTCCGCACCCCCCCCCCCCCGGGACGGGACTTACCTTCCCTGAATGTCCCTCCCGGCGGCGGGTCCGGCTGGCGGTTCGTCGGGTGTTCGAGCGGGGCGGGAGCGGCAGCCGGTCTTTCGACTGGCTGCCGCCGCCGCCATTGCAATCAAAGAAAAAAAAAAAAGTCCCCTGATAGGCTACGTGACGATTCACGTAGCCTATCACGGCTAGATTTGCAAAGTCAGCCGTGATAGGCTACGTCAATCGTCACGTAGCCTATCACGGGTGACTTTAAAAAAAAAAAAAAAAAAGTGTGTACGGATAATGGCGGCCCCCATAGGGAGCCGCCATTCCCATTCCTTATTTGGTCGCTGTAGTCTACGTAAACATTTACGTAGACTACAGCAACTAAATAAGGAATGCGAATGGCGGCTCCCTATGGGGGCCGCCATTCGTGTACGTGCTTTTTTTTTTTTTAAAGTCACCTGTGATAGGCTACGTGACGATTGACGTAGCCTATCACGGCTGACTTTGCAGATCTAGCCGTGATAGGCTACGTGAATCGTCACGTAGCCTATCAGGGGGCTTTTTTTTTTTTTTTTTAACTTTCGCGTTCGCGGCCGGGCAAGGCGGCAAGCCTCCTCCCCGTCCTGAATTTCGGCCAGGCGAGGCGGGAAGCCTCCCCTCCGTCCTGAATTTCGGCCGGGCGAGGCGGGAAGCCTCCCCCCCCCGGCCTGAACTTCGCGGGGGGAGCAGCGAAGCGCTCCCCCCCACCGCGAAGAAGCTGTGAGAAAAGGTAAGTGACTTTCGTCCACCCCTAGTAAATGGGCCATTTCCCAGTCCCAATTCACGCATATTTGAAGATGTGCATTTTTAATGGCTTCCTTTCCCCCTGTAAATCCAGCCTTGGCAAAATGATGGGCGCTTGCGGATTGGTCCGGGTGAGTGTGGGGCATGTCCAGGAGGGCGCGAGCATGGGCAAGCGAGGCCAGAGTCTCAGCAGGCCTGGTCCAGGGGCACAGGCAGGAGGGAGGGGGGGAGCGTGATGGATTCTCGGACCCAGTCAGGCGTCTGCGCCACCCCTAGGCACAATAGTCTAAAAGCTGGAAATGTACAAAACTATCAAAAACTATCAGCACATGGGCCTATCTATGCTGGGTCTAATGCAGCAGCACCTGCAAGTTGCCGGAAGGAAGCAGGGTTGCAGTTCATAGAGATTTGGACCATAGGTAGCATTAGGATCGCTATAGCCTACATTGTGGTTTCCTATGATTTCTTCCTTTTCGTCCTCCCCTCCCTCCCTCCCTCCCTCCCTCCCTCTCTCACTCACCTCCCCCAGTGCTCCTACCAGTGTAACAGAACACAAAATGGACTGAAAAAAACGTTTTGAACCTCTGTGCTTTAACTGCATTGTACATGCAAGAATATTTGGGAGTAAAACTGCTTTCTTTTCCTCACTGAAGAACGGTGTGGTCTCCTTTATCATCTTTAGATAGCCAGTGTGCATGTGGGACTGGTGAACACTCATTCTGTTTTTCCATGTTGTTTTTCTCTGCAAATTGCCATTCTAACAGGAGACATCAGTGCTAAATAATCCCATCAGTCCAAACACCTAGATGAGGTCCAGAACTACATGCAAAGTCCCACGGACAAAGGAGGAGCTAGATGAATTTAAGCAAAGACTTTCAGATTCCCCCCTGCAGGATGGCTTGAACCAGTTATGGGGGGCGGGGGGCATTACCAGAACGACTGCATCCTCTGAATCCAGTGGAAGGGATAAAAAGAAGGAACAACACAGGAAGATTCACAACTGGGGCTGCCCCACAACTATGCGACATTTCACCTCCATTTCTCATTTACTATATCCAAGGCAATGATTCTGGAATTGTACAATTGATTGCCTGGTTCAGCAGGGATATCTGTGGTGGAAAAGGGAATACCTGCCATGGCTGAAGCTTTGGAACTGCCACCCTATCTCCACCCTCCACCCTCCTCTTCTTGGGTCTGGATGAATAAGCAGCATCCAAGGCATGGGCCACAGCCTGGACAGTGTTGTAAGTGATGTAGGTGTCTAGAGACAGGATTCTATCAATGACCGTTTGGGGCAGGGCCTCCAGTTTCTCCATTTCTGTGCATCTTTTCCAGCCTTTCAGAGACAAATGATACTTTGAATAGGAACAACTAAATGTTTTCTCCACAAATTTTTTGATAGCATTGTAAAAGGGTACAAAACTCCCAATTTCTGCCTGTTTCTTTCTCTGGAGAAAGAAGGAAAAAAAACCATAGATACGTTGGAAAGAGAGATTATTAAATGTTAACTCCAAGGTGAAGTCCCACATAGCTGTTGTGATCCAGACTTTCCCCACACTGGGGTTCATCAAGGTTTCAACTTTATGTTGCACACGGTATATTCCACTCAAAAAGGAACTAGTCTCTGCACAATAAACAAAGACGTTGACTTGTTGCCACTTTTGGAGTGAACTATGAGGGATTTGGACAGAGTTTGTTTTCAGTTCTGACAGGCTATCTGAAAAAACCACACAAACACCATTCCTGATGAGCTCCGGTGCCAAGGTCTTTATAAACCTATTTCCATTGTCGGTGTCGACAGCAAAGAGACCAGTCATCGTCCATCTGAAATGGAGCAGGATTTTGACAATCCCCGGGTACTGGCTTCCTTCTTTGGGGACCATGCGGTAGAAAAAAGGGAACTGAATTTTATCACTCAGAACCTGAGAAACAAAAGCATACGTGACCTGGAAAAGAAAGGGAGAGACTGGTGGTTTATTTTGTTTCAGAACCAAGTTTCAGATCTTCATCTGGTGAGATTATGCCCTTTAACTTGTAATTGTCTGTGTGAAACCTCATTCCAGTGGAACAATAAGTCTTCATTTTATGATGGATAAAATGTTCAGGCTTCACAATTACAGAACACTGAAAAATGAAGATGCCCTAAAGGGCTTAAACTATGGAGCATCTCCTGAATCTCCGTAATGGAAGCAAGGTCCCAGCAGCTCATCCAACTTTCCCAGCAGTAGGGGCATCCTTGGTTCTTACTGGAGATGTCAGAGAATTCTGCCACGGACTGAAATGGGATCGAATTCCCTTCAGTCTGTGCCACGGAATCCTCTGCAGAACGGCACCACGAGGTCCTGCGGAGCTAGCAGTCATGCGGCACTTTTTTTGTCACCTGCAAAGAGTCGTGATTTTTTTGTAAATAAAAACTAAATGTAGTATATTTTGACAATAAATACATAAGTTTTGTGTGTTTTTTTAATGAATTGTGCTCACCGCCTTGTTTGTGGGTGTTCTTTTTCAATTGAAATCCTCCCTCCCATTTACTTCCAGCCAAAACACTTCCTCCTCCTTGGGGCTTCCCAAAACAAGGCTGCCCCAGATGTGTCTGAGCGATGCACTCTTGGTTTAAAGCAACGCTGTTTGAAAGAAAGAAAGAAAGAAAGAAAGAAAGAAAGAAAGAAAGAAAGAAAGACCTTTTAAAATGACATGCTGGTCTGGAGCCCTGCACGAGGTATTATTCCCCCTGCTAGGCTTCCCTTTTCCACATCCAGCCTTGTTGGTGGCGTTGTGAGGCAAAAATGGAGAGGAGAACCAACTCTGTGCATGCCTACTCAGAAGTAAGTCTTACTGAGTTCAATGCAACTTACTCCTACACATGTCAGCACCCCATTTGCCCCCAGCTCAGCTTTGTATTCCCACATTCAGCTCATTATCAAACCTCCTGTTAGTTATCTCAGAAGACCCTTGGGTAAATGGTTTTTTTTTTTCCCCCAGGGAACAGCTGGATGGAGGGAGATTCCACACACACACACACACACACACACACACAAACACGCTAGAAGAATATAGTTCTTCATATTCCCTGGTATGTTTATTCCTCATTTCGTCCATTCCCTGAGCATATGCAGAGTGTGCTTTTTATTCAAACAAAGAGAAGATTGCTGATCTTTCCCTTCATGCTGCATTTGTACAAGTGTGACTGCTTCAGAAAGAACTTTCCATTAAACTGCCTCTTTTTCTTCATGGGTTTCATAACAGAAGTATGGTGTAGTGGTTAGAGTCCAGCCCAAAGTCACCCCGTGAGATAACTAACAGGTTTGCTAATGAGCTGGATGTGGAAATACAAAGCTGAGCTGGGGGCAAGTGGGGTGCTGACATGTGTAGGAGTAAGTCGCATTGAACTCAATAAGACTTACTTCTGAGTAGACATGCATGGAGTTGGTTCTCCTCTCCATTTTAGCCTCCCAACATCACCAACAAGGCTGGATGTGGAAATGGAAAGCCTAGCAGGGGGAATAATACTCGTGCAGGGCTCCAGACTGGCATGGTCATTTTAAAAGGTTCTTTCTTTCTTTCTTTCTTTCTTTCTTTCTTTCTTTCTTTCTTTCAAACATTGTTGCTTTAAACCAAGAGTGCATCGCTCAGGCACACCTAGGGCAGCCTTGTTTTGGGAAGCCCCGAGGAGGAGGAAGTGTTTTGGCTGAAAGTAATTACTGCACGTCCCAGGGCAGGGGAAAAAATACGGACATATCTATGAAAAACAGCCTTTGTTATGGAAATTATGCAGACTTACGGCTGTCAGTATGGATTTATCTTCGTAATTCTTGAAGCGGAAAAAAAAAGAGGAGAATTCCGGGGGCTTGCGAACAACGGTACGGAGCACTGGCCGCAAACTGCGGAAGTCAAGCGGCACGGAAGCTACACAATTATTACATCCCTAGTTCTTACGGGTGGCCTAACATAAAGTGTTGTTCTTTTCTCGTTCATTCGTTTCCGACTCTACATGACTTCATGGACCAGCCCACACCAGAGCTTCCTGTCGGCCCTCGCCACCCCCAGCTCCCCCAAGTTCGAGCCCGTCACCTGCAGAATATCATCCATCCATCTTGCCCTTGGTCGGCCCCTCTTCCTTTGGCCTTCCACTTTCCCTAGCATCAGCATCTTCTCCAGGGTATCCTGTCTTCTAACATATATTACCAACCCCGCTTTCTGGTGTCCCTGAGTGCCCCCTTTCCTTTCTCGGCTATATGCGTACGAATGAAGACAAAACGTTACACAAGGATTTGCCCTTGTGCAGGATTTTTCGTTCACAAATTGACAGCATGGGCCCACTGTGGGATCCTGGCATGAGTGATGCAGGGCTTAAACCCTTTATACCCCATTGTGGATCCAGATCACCAATTTTCATAGGGAAGCGGAGTTCTCATTGGAGTTCTCTGGAGCACATTGTGATTTCTCAGGAGAGGACAGCAAGCGGAATGAGACTCAGCCTGCAAATGCCACCTCACCACACCTGTGGGATTTTGTAGATGCCCAGCATTGTTGACATCTGGATGGAGTTTTCAGAGTCAGCCCCTTCAAGGACAGCCAGTGGGTGCTTCCCCCTTCCACAGCCATAGTTGGGAACATTTGCCTGCCCAGGAGAGAGCAGGTCTACAAAGACATCTGCAGTCACTCTGGCATTGCGATAGTTGTCATAGATGGTGTAGCCCAGGGTGATGTTGGGTAACAGGCTGGGGCTCCGGTTGATATCCTGAATGGCAAAGAAGACGTACAGTATCTTCCAGTAATCTGTGGGTCCCTTCCTGGGGGGAAAAGAAGGTGTAAATGTGTCACATTGTCATATCAAATTCTGATTATATATATCATACACACACACAAACATACACATACATACATGCATACACATACATACACACACAGTGTGTGTGTGTGTGTGTGTGTATAGATAGATAGACAAACAGACAGACAGACAGACAGACAGACAGACAGACAAAGGTTTGTTTGTATGTCCTCGATGGGCTAGAAAACCATATATCCAGTTGTTATGAAATGTTCAGGACTTGTTCTACCCATATCTGGCATGGTTTTTGGCATAGTGAAAATTTGGTCTGCCATCTTGACACAAAATGCTGGCCATCTGAATTATTAGAAATAGAATTCAGCCAAAACTGCCATGATGAGTTAGCACTGCAGCTAGCACATCTTAACCATGCATGTTAACCACATGATTACCTGCAGTGACTTGTTCAGCCACTCGGGGGAAACTTCACCAACTAGCGCATAGCTTTGAACTCCATCCAACATATTAGGAGGTCGAGGGCTGAGCCCCCTCTGCTGTGGGGCAGCCCCCCTCAGACCCTCAGGGGGCTACAGCCACACACCAAGGCAGGGGCTGTGCCTAGGGCTGTCAGTGGGCGTGGCTTCACTCAGGTGGGCAGACACAATGTGTTCCGTGCTGACAGCTGTGTGCGCTTGCTTGGAGGCTGCAGCGTATCACCACAAGGGTGATTCCCACCTGTGTGGAGCTGGGTCCATTTGCTGGTCTTCAGGGAAACTAACTCATTCGGTTGTTGCATCAGCTGTTGCCTCTCAGGTAGGGATGTACGAAAGTCACTTACCTTTCGCGGACTGTGTTCACGGTGGGGAGAGGTGCTCTGCCCC
Source organism: Heloderma suspectum (assembly GCF_057233095.1). Taxonomy (NCBI): domain Eukaryota; kingdom Metazoa; phylum Chordata; class Lepidosauria; order Squamata; family Helodermatidae; genus Heloderma; species Heloderma suspectum. The sequence continues at coordinate 399,158,214 of NC_139459.1, forward strand.
TCCGCCCCTCCCCCCAGAATCCTCGATGGTGGGGGGAGGCGATCCGGTCCTTCCCCCTGGAATCCTGCCTGGTCGGCTCCACTCCGCAGCCGGCCAGGCCCGTCCACAGCCGGAGTTCCTGCTGAGGACGCAAATGGCGGCCGCCGTAGCAGCCGCCATTTGCGTCCAGCCAGGCAGCTGTGATAGGCTATGTAAGTATTTACGGAGGCTATTACAGTGAAAAAATGGGGGAACACAAATAGCGTAGTGGGCGCTATTTGCGTTCCTTTTTTTCCCGCCGTAACAGCTTAGGTAAATATTTACGTAGGCTAAAACGGCGGAAAAAAAAGAAGAAGTAAATAGCACCCACTACGCTATTTACGTTCCCCCCTTTTTTTTTGCCATAATAGCTTACGTAAATATTTAAGTAGACTAAAATGGCGAAAAATTGGGAACGCAAATGGCGGCCACCGTAGCCGCCGCCATTTGCGTATGCGATTTTTTTTTTTTTTGGCTTGGCTTGCCATGATAGGCTATGTAAATACTTACGTAGCCTATCATGGCAAAGACCCAGATGCAAATGGTGGCCGCGGCAGCCAGTCAAATGAGCAGCCGCCTCCGGAGCTGCCACCGGAGCCGCTGCCGTCGGGAATATCGGCCCCAGGTAAGCCTCGTCCCGGGGGAATCTGCAGGGGTGAGGGGAGGGGGGTGGCAGGCCGTTCTGCCACGGATTTCAGGGGGCTGAATGCCAGTGCATCCGGCCTCACTGAAATCCGTGGCAGAATTTTCCGCCATCTCTACTCTGAGGCAATGTATATATCTACATTATGTTTCTAGCATTTTCCACAGGTCAGTGCTGATCCCAAGCCAAAGCCAGAAACTAGGGGTGTATGAAACCCCGCTTACCTTGTTCTCCGGGTGCCACAGGTGTGGGGAAGCGATCCGTTCCTCCCCCCGGAATCCTTGATGGGGGTGGAGGCGATCCCCCCTAGAGTCCTGCCTGGCTGGCTCTGCTCTGTGGCCAGGCTGCAGAGCCGCCAGCCGGGCCAACCTGCAGCAGGGCCTCCAGCCACTGCCGGACTGGTGCAGATGCAAATGGCGTCCTGAGTAGGGGATGCCATTTGTGTCCCTATGGTAGCCTGTGATAGGCTACGTAAATATTTACGTAGCCTATCAAGGCTAAAGCAGGGACGCAAATGGCGTAGGGGACGCCATTTGCATCCCTGCTTTAGCCGTGATAGGCTATGTAAATATATATATGTAGCCTATCACAGGGAAGGTGTGGGGATGCAAATGGTGGCCGCTATGATGGCCGCCATTTACGACTGCAGCAGCCCAGCAGCAGCCGGAGCCGCCGCCACCGGAGCCGAAGCCGCAGCCAGAGCCGCAGCCAGGAAGGCTCCATTTCACAGGGCTTTCGTGGGGTGGCGGGGCGGGGGGCTCCGTTCTGCCACGGATATCGGGGGGCCGAATGCGCTGGCATTCGGCCTCACCAAGATCCATGGCGGGATTCTCCACCATGCCTACCAGAAACACAATTCTAACTTAACGGCTGATGGTTTCTTCATTTTGGGTGTGTGGGTGTGAAATCTGTTTATGTGTGGCAAATCAAGCAAATCTTTCACATTTGCATGATCTCGCCCCTGCTGCTCGATTAGGAAATTCTATAATCAAATGCCTCCAGGAGAATTCTGGAATTAAAAATGGGATCCCAATGCCTAATATCACCCAGTTTGGGCTTCTGGCCCAAGAGGAATAAAAACCTTTTAGCTCTGAGGTTTGCCAGATGTACCAGGCAATGAGAAATAGATCCTTTTATTGCTTAGAAAGGAATCCAGATAAAGAGGTGTCCATGTTAGATTGAGGTTTATGACTTTCACTTAGTAGAGTCTCATGAAATCATTAGGTCAGATGGGCCGTCAGATAAGTGACCAAGAGGCCTCACTGGAGACCATAAATATTGTGGTTGTATTGTTATATTGTGGTTTTAATGTTCTATATATTTTAAATTGTTTTATTGTGTGTTGTTTGGTTTTAGTTTTTGTGAACCGCCCAGAGAGCTTCGGCTATTGGGTGGTATAGAAATGAAATAAATAAATAAATAAATAAATAAATATGTAAGAAAAACAAGCCCACAAGACAGGATGATAGGAAGTGAATAGGTTTGTTTCAAGAACATAGCTCTAACATGTCAAGGAAAGTAAAGATTTTGGATAAGTCTGCTGGTATGCACATTATTCTAGATAAGAAACTTCCACCTTCAAAACTCTTATTTAGGCATACGAAGATTTAGAGTAGAAAGGTTATCCTTGGAATTCTTGGACAGGAAACATAAGCTGTAGTAAAAAGAGGTTAGATATATATTTTAGCATCCAAAAAGTATATAAAGGAGACTCAGAACACGCAAGAGTGGAAGCTGTTCTCTGGGATCAGCTTTCCCCAACATTTTGCCTGTTGAATCAGCCTGCTAAGCATGATATTGATCATCATTGAGAACTAGTAAATGTACGTGACTCTGATTGGAAGCCTTGTTTAAGAATGATATCAGATGTTTTCATGTGTTTGAATAGACATATGCATAAGCTCTTGGATTTAATACTGCTATGCTAATACTTTGGAGTAAAAGATAAAAAAGACAAAATCATGTCTGAGAGTGTTTCCTAAGAACTAGAAGTCTGTATCACCTATATCTGGACAGTATCGTGCCCTTATCTGGACAGAGAGAGCCTAGCTACAGTTATCCATGCACTGATAACTTCTCGTCTGGATTATTGCAATGCATTATATGTGGGGCTGCCTTTGAAAATGGTCTGGAAACTTCTGCTAGTCCAAAATAGGGCAGCAAGGTTGTGAACAGGGACAGGCCAACAAGCTCATATTAAACCAGTACTTTTCCAGCTGCACCAGCTGCTAGTCCATTTCCAGGCCTGATTCAAAGTGCTGGTGTTAACATTCAGAGCCCTTAACGGTTTTGGGTCAGGTTGCCTGAAGGATCGCCTCCTTCCGTATGTGCCTGCCTGGACTGTAAGATCTTGTAAAGGAATGCCACAGAAATATAAGTTCTGATTGAAGATTAGTTTGTTGTTTATTTGGTCAGTCGCTTCCGACTCTTCGTGTCTTCATGGACCAGCCCACGCCAGAGCTTCCTGTCGGCCGTTGCCACCCCCAGCTCCCCCAAGGTCGAGTCCGTCACCTCCAGAATACCATCCATCCATCTTGCCCTTGGTCGGCCCCTCTTACTTTTGCCTTCCACTTTCCCTAGCATCAGCATCTTCTCCAGGGTGTCCTGTCTTCTCATGATGTGGCCAAAGTACTTCAGTTTTGCCTTTCATATCCTTCCCTCAAGTGAGCAGTCTGGCTTTATTTCCTGGAGTATGGACTGGTTGGATCTTCTGGCAGTCCAAGGCACTCTCAGAATTTTCCTCCAGCACCACAGTTCAAAAGCATCTATTTTCCTTCGCTGAGCTTTCCTTATGGTCCAGCTCTCGCAGCCATAGGTTACTACGGGGAATACCATTGCTTTCACTATGCAGACCTTTGTTGTCAGTGTGATGTCTCTGCTCTTCGCTATTTTATCAAAATTTGTCATTGCTCTCCTCCCAAGAAGTAAACATCTTCTGATTTCCTGGCTGCAGTCAGCATCTGCAGTAATCTTTGCACCTAGAAAGACAAAGTCTGTCACTGCCTCCACGTTTTCTCCCTCTATTTGCCAGTTATCAATCAAGCTGGTTGCCATAATCTTGGTTTTTTTTAGGTTTAACTGCAACCCAGCTTTTGCACTTTCTTCTTTCACCTTCATCATGAGGTTCCTCAGCTCCTCCTCACTTTCAGCCATCAAAGTGGTATCATCTGCATATCTGAGATTGTTAATGTTTCTTCCAGCGATTTTAACTCCAGCCTTGGCTTCATCAAGCCCAGCACGTTGCATGATGTGTTCTGCGTACAGGTTGAATAGGTAGGCTGAGAGTATACAACCCTGTCGTACTCCTTTCCCAATCTTAAACCACTCCGTTGTTCCGTGGTCTGTTCTTACCGTTGCTACTTGGTCATTATACAGATTCCTCAGGAGGCAGACAAGATGACTTGGTATCCCCATACCACCAAGAACTTGCCACAATTTGTGATGATCCACACAGTCAAAGGCTTTTGAATAGTCAATAAAACAGAAATAGATGTTTTTCTGAAACTCCCTGGCTTTCTCCATTATCCAGAGGATATTGGCAATTTGGTCTCTAGTTCCTCTGCCTTTTCGAAACCCAGCTTGCACATCTGGCAATTCTCATTCCATGAATTGCTGGAGTCTACCTTGCAAGATCTTGAGCATTACCTTACTGGCATGTGAAATAAGTGCCACCGTTCGATAGTTTGAACATTCTTTGGTGCTTCCCTTTTTTGGTATGGGAATATAAGTTGATCTTTTCCAATCTGTTGGCCATTCTTGTGTTTTCCAAATTTGCTGGCATATGGCATGCATCACCTTGACAGCATCATCTTGCAAGATTTTAAACAGTTCAGCTGGGATACCGTCATCTCCTGATGCCTTGTTATTAGCAATGCTTCTTAAGGCCCATTCAACTTCACTCTTCAGGATGTCTGGCTCTAGCTCACTAACCACACCGTCAAATCTATCCCCAATATTATTATCCTTCCTATACAGATCTTCTGTATATTCTTGCCACCTTTTCTTGATCTCTTCTGCTTCTGTTAGGTCCTTGCCATCTTTGTTTTTGATCATACCCATTTTTGCCTGGAATTTACCTCCGATGTTTCTAACTTTCTGGAAGAGGTCTCTTGTCCTTCCTATTCTATTCTCTTCTTCCGCTTCTGCACATTGCTTGTTTAAAAATAATTCCTGATCTCTTCTGGCTAACCTCTGGAATTTTGCATTTAATTGGGCATATCTCCCCCTATCACTGTTGCCTTTTGCTTTCCTTCTTTCTTGGGCTGCTTCCAGTGTCTCAGCAGACAGCCATCTTGCCTTCTTCATTTTCCTTTTTTTTGGGACGTTTTTTGTTGCCGCCTCCTGAACAATGTTGCAAACTTCTGTCCATAGTTCTTCCGGGACCCTATATACTAAATCTAGTCCCTTAAATCTATTCTTCACCTCCACTGCATAATCCTTAGGAATATTCATGAGCTCATATCTAATTGATCTGTGGGTCTTCCCTATTCTCTTTAGTCTGATTTTAAATTTGCAGTAAGAAGTTGGTGATCTGAACTACAATCAGCTCCAGGTCTTGTTTTTACCAACTGCTTAGATGTCCGCCACCTTTGGCTACAAAGGATGTAGTCAATCTGATTTTGGTGTCGACGTCTGGTGAAGTCCATGTATAAAGTCATCTCTTAGGCTGGTGGAAGAAAGTGTTTGTTATGCACAGTGAGTTGTCTTGGCAAAATTCTATCAGCCTATGTCCTGCTTCATTTTGTTCTCCCAGACCATGCTTGCCTGTAATTCCAGGTGTCTTTTGACTACCCACCTTAGCATTCCAGTCTCCTGTAATGAAAATCACATCTTTGTTTGGCGTACTATCCAGTAGGTGCTGCAGATCCTCATAGAACTGATCTACTTCTGCTTCTTCAGCATCTGTGGTTGGGGCGTATATTTGGATCACTGTGATGTTAAATGGCTTACCCTGAATTCCAATTGAGATCATTCTGTCATTTTTTGGATTGTATGCAAGCACTGCTTTAGCCACTTTATTATTAATGATGAAGGCTACTCCATTTCATCTGTGGTCCTCTTGTCCACAGTAGTAGATCTGGTGGTCATTTGATGTGAAGTGGCCCATTCCAGTCCATTTCAGTTCACTGACACCCAAAATGTCTATCTTTAATCTTGACATCTCCCCAATAACCACATCCAATTTGCCCTGGCTCATAGATCTTACATTCCAGGTAATGGTGTGTTGATCTTTAGAACATTGGATTCGTCGTTCACCACCAGCACCATCGGCTGCTAGCCATTCTTTCGGCTTTCAGCTAAAAGTGTCATCACATCTGGGGTTAGTTGAACTTATTCTCTGTTCCTCCCCAGTAGCATTTTGACCATCTTCCGACCTGGGAGTCCCATCTTCCGATGGTGTACCGACATATCTCTGGTTGTACTGATCCATTTAGTTTTCATGGCAAGAATACTGGGGTGGGTTGCCATTTCCTTCCCCAGGGATCGTATTTAGTCTGACCTCTCCACCATGACCTTCCCGTCTTGGGTGTCCCTTCACGGTTTAGCTCATGACGTCATTGAGGTGCTCAAGCTCCAGCACCACGACAAGGTAACGATCTCCTAATAAGTTTAAAAATTAACTCAGCTTTATGAGAATCCTAAAAACAGAGTTCAGTGAAGAACTTAAAAGGATGAGTAGATGCAAATGTGAACTTTAAAATTCATTTGAATGGACCAGAAATCCAGAAAAAAAATCTATCAAGAAACAATGTGTTATGCAGCATTGGGAGATTGTCACTATATGAATAACAGAGTTATAGGAATGCAGCCTTCCCGCTACATCACTGTTACGCAAGCAACTTTGTAACTGAATAATACCTCATATTATCTGAGTGCAGCTGATCATCAGCCTGAAAGAAATGGAACACCAAAAAAAAAAAAAAATACCACAGACAGCATTCAGTGGAAGCTGTATTCTGTGCCTTGGATTTGGATCTGAAAGCCTGGCGGAGACTGGATTTGCAGAGCAATGGAGAAATGGAGCAGCTCACTGACATTATCAACATCTGCCTCAGAGATGAAACAATGAGGGAATTAAACAGTAGTTAGCTCTATTTTGACATGAGGAAGTAAAAGGATTGATACTTAAAGATGCGTGCATGTGACTTCTGTGAAAAATACTGTTTACTGTTAAAGAGAAGAGACTTGTTTAGAACAACAGGCTTGTTCACAACACTGGTACCAGACCAGGAGAACTCCAATAAAAACCTGAACAAAGGCTACAATATATACCGACTGAATAAGAAGACAGAAGAATGAACTTTGAAATCTAAGACAGGAACACTTAGAAAAACATGTTTTCAAAAGCAGAAACAAAGGACCCTGGTGCATAGTTAAAGAAAGAACAAGGAAAAATTCTCCTGGATGCATTTGTGTAAGTGAAGCTATAAAAAAGTAATATCATAATGTAATCAGTTTTTTAAAAAAACTTATCACAATATAACAAAAAAGTTATTAACAACTTGCAAAAATGTTGTAAGTGAATAGAAACATACAATGAAACATATAACTAGAATGACTGCCTGCAAAGATTTTTTCTCTTCTTCTAGATTGAAAAAAGGCAAATTTTGGAAAACAAGTGCCTGATGTTAATCCTAGTTCAGCCTGGGTCCCAGTTGGCATGTGTGAGACATATCTCAAATAGGGATGTACGAAAATTCTGCCACGGTCTCGGGGAGGCCGAATGTCAGCGCGTTCGGCCCCCCGAAATCAGTGGCAGAATGGCCTGCCCCCCCTCCCCCCCGGGACGAGAATTACCTTAGGTGGATCTTCCTGGCGGCGGCGGTGGCGGCCGCTGCCATTTCCAGTTTAAAAACAAAACAAAAAACATGATAGGCTACGTAAAGGTTTACGTAGCCTATCATGGCTAGGTTTTTTTAAAAAAACGTGATAGTCTATGTAAATCTTTACGTAGCCTATCACGGCTGACTTTTTTAAAAAACACACACACACGCGCATACGCAAATGGCGGCGGCCATGGGTGCCGCCATTTGCATTCCTTATTTTGGCACGTCTTAGTCTACGTAAACATTTACGTAGACTAAGACGGCGAAAATAAGGGGAATGCAAATAGCGTAGCATCTACACTATTTGCATTCCCCTTATTTTCGCCGTCTTAGTCTACGTAAATGTTTACGTAGACTAAGATGTGCCAAAATAAGGAACGCAAATGGCGGCGGCCATGGCTGCTGCCATTTGCGTACGCGCATTGTTGTTGTTGTTTTTTAAGTCAGCTGTGATAGGCTATGTAAGCATTTACGTAGCCTATCACGGCTGACTGCAGGGACGCAAATGGCGTCAGCTACGGCCGCCGCCATTTGCATCCCTGCTAGCCAGCAGCTGGATGTCCGGCTGCTGGCGGAGCCGGCCAGTGGCTCCGCAGAATCCCTGCGGAGCACAGCCGGCCGGCCATGATTCCGGGGGAGGAGGGACGGAACGCCTCCCCCCCAACCATAAACATAATCTGCGAAAGGTAAGTGCCTTTCGTACATCCCTAATCTCAAAGTGATATAGAGTATGCTCTTGAGAATGAAAGCTTAGAACAAAATCCATGGGGACTAAGTATGCCCAATTGCTTAAAAACTCTTGCTTACTGGCTACAAGAGGGCCTTTTCTGCTGTGGCACCATGGATATGGAATAAGCTCCCTAGAGCAGTTCATCTGGCACCCATGTTGTACTCTCTTCGGTGCCTGGTGAAGACCTTTTTTATTTCCCAGCATTTTAGCCCTCTAGTCCTCTAGCATTACTGTTTTAAATCTGTATTTTAAATTTGCTACTAGGTTTTATTCTGGTTGTTCCTTTATATTGTATTTTTACGTGTTTATATTTTGAATTGTTTAATGATGTACCTTGAGGTTTTAATTTTTGTGATCCACCCAGAGAGCTTCAGCTATGGGGCAGCATAGAAATGTAATCAATCAATCAGTCAATCCAAGCAAGAGCCATGAATTGTAGAAAAGTTCTAACAAGGAAAGCATATCCTGTGAGACCAAGATATATCTATATGATGGTGCATTTGGATCGAAACAAAGAGCCTGCCTATTGATAAACAATCCCAGATCAAGAATAGACTAATTTCAGATAGAAACCTACATAAAAACTAATCTCAGTGTGGCATATGCCCTGGTTCAGAGATTCTCTCAAAGTCAAACTATATTGTCAGTACTTTGTAACCACTGATCACCTGTCTACTGTGTTTACAATCAGATACCATCTAGAGCCAGTTCAATACTTCACTCTGATATATGTAATACAGAATTCTAGTTCTTAAGATACACTCTCTCAGACAAGATTTTGTCTTTTTGTCTTTCACCACAAAGTATTAGCATAGCAGTACTGAATACAAGAACTCATGCATGCATGCATAAATTCAAACACATGAAAACATCTAACATCATTCTGAGGCCTCTTGGTCATAGAATCATAGAATAGTAGGGTTGGAAGGGGCCTACAAGGCCATCGAGTCCAACCCCCTGCTCAATGCAGGAATACAAGTCAGAGCATCCCTGACAAATGGCTGTCCAGCCTCGTCTTGAAGGCCTCCAGTGTGGGAGAGCCCACCACCTCCCCAAGTGATTGGTTCGATTGTCGTATTGCTCTTACAGTCAGGAAGTTTTTCCTGATGTTCAGCCGGAATCTGGCTTCCTGTAACTTGAGCCCATTATTCCATGTCCTGCACTCTGGGATGATCAAGAAGAGATCCTGGCCTTCTTCTCTGTGACAACCTTTCAAGTCCTTGAAGAGTGCTATCATATCTCCCCTCAGTCTTCTCTTCTCAAGGCTAAACATGCCCAATTCTTTCAGTCTCTCTTCATAGGGCTTTGTTTCCAGTCCCCTGATCATCTTTGTTGCCCTCCTCTGAACCCTCTCCAGTTTGTCTGCATCCTTCTTAAAGTGTGGTGCCCAGAACTGGACACAGTACTCTAGATGAGGCCTAACCAGTGCTGAGTAGAGGGGAACTAGTACTTCCCGAGATGTGGAAGCTATGCTTCTATTAATGCAGCCCAAAATTGCATTTTCCTTTTTTGCAGCCACATCACATGGTTGGCTCATATTCAGCTTGTGATCGACAACAATTCCAAGATCCTTCTCGCTTGTAGTGTGGTTGAGCCACGTATCCCCCATCTTGTAACTGTGCATTTGCTTTCTTTTTCCTAGGTGCAGAACTTGGCATTTGTCCCTATTAAATGTCATTCTGTTGTTTTCTGCCCAGCGCTCCAGTCTATCAAGATCACTTTGCATTTTGTTTCTGTCTTCCAAAGTATTAGCTATCCCGCCCAATTTTGTGTCATCTGCAAATTTGATCAGCATTCCCTGCCCCTCCTCCTCCAAGTCATTCATAAAAATGTTGAAGAGCACTGGGCCCAGGACTGAGCCCTGCGGTACCCCACTCGTTACCTCTCCCCAGTTTCAGAAGGTCCCATTGATAAGCACTCTTTGAGTCCGATTCTGTAGCCAACTGTGGATCCACCAGATCGTTGTTTCATCTAGCCCAATTTGAGCTAGTTTGCTCATCAGGAGATCATGGGGCACTTTGTCGCAAGCTTTGCTGAAGTCGAGGTATATGATGTCTACAGCATTCCCACGGTCTACAAGGGAGGTGACTTGATCAAAAAATGAGATCAGATTTGTCTGGCAGGACTTGTTTTTGACAAATCCATGTTGGCTTCGAGTAATCACGGCATTGTTGTCAAGGTGCTTCCAGATGGATTGCTTTATGATCTGCTCCAGAATTTTCCCAGGGATTGATGTCAGACTGACTGGTCTTTAGTTCCCAGGTTCCTCCTTTTTACCCTTTTTGAAGATAGGGACAACGTTAGCCCTCCTCCAGTCATCTGGCCCTTCCCCCGTCCTCCATGTTTTCTCAAAGAGAATAGACAGCAGTTCTGAGAGTTCTTCTGCCAGTTCCTTTATGACTCTAGGATAGGGGTGGACGAAAGTCACTTACCTTTTCTCGCAGCTTGTTCGCGGTGGAGGAGAGCGCTTCGCTGCTCCCCCCGCGAAGTTCAGGCCTGGGGGGGGATGCTTCCTGCCTCGCCCGGCCGAAATTCAGGCCGGGGAGGAGGCGCCTCGCCTCGCCCGGCTGCGAACGCGGAAGTAAAAAAAAACAAAACGCCCCCTGATAGGCTACGTGACGATTCACGTAGCCTATCACGGCTAGATCTGCAAAGTCAGCCGTGATAGGCTACGTGAATCGTCACGTAGTCTATCACGGGTGACTTTAAAAAAAAAAAAAAGCGCGTACGCGAATGGCGGCCCCCATAGGGAGCCGCCATTCGCGTTCCTTATTTAGTTGCTGTAGTCTATGTAAATGTTTACGTAGACTACGGCGAAAATAAAAGCAATGCAAATAGCGTTGCCCTTATTTTCGCCGTAGTCTACGTAAACATTTACGTAGACTACAGCGACCAAATAAGGAACGGGAATGGCGGCTCCCTATGGGGGCCGCCATTATCCGTACACACTTTTTTTTTTTTTTAAGTCACCCGTGATAGGCTACGTGACGATTGACGTAGCCTATCACGGCTGACTTTGCAAGTCTAGCCGTGATAGGCTACGTGAATCGTCACGTAGCCTATCAGGGGGCGTTTTTTTTTTCTTTTATTGCAATGGCGGGGGCGGCAGCCGGTCAAAAGACCGGCTGCTGCTCCCGCCCCGCTCGAACACGCAACGAACCGCCAGCCGGACCCGCCGCCGGGAGGGACATTCAGGGAAGGTAAGTCCCGTCCCGGGGGGGGGGGTGCGGGGGGCGGGGGGGTACGGAGGATTTCTCCCCGAAACTTGTTCGGGGGGCCGAACACGTTGGCGCTCGGCCCCCTGAAGTTTCGGGGAGAAATTCTCCGCCATCCCTACTCTAGGATGCAGTTCATCTGGCCCTGGAGATTTGAACTCATTCAAAGTAGTGAGGTGTTCCTTGACCATATGCCTGTCGATCTCAAGCTGCAATCCTGCCCCTTCAGCCTGTACTTCGTCTTTGCCAGGGGGGTCCTAGACCCTCTTTTGGGAGAAGACTGCTCCAATGTAGGAAATGAGCACTTCTGCCTTTTCTTTGTCATCTGTTATCGTTTTGCCATCCTTATTTAATAGCTGAACCACCATTTCTTTCCTCTGCCTTTTACTATGCACGTAGCTGAAGAAAGCCTTTTTGTTGTTTTTAGCATCCCTTGCTAACCTCAGCTCATTCTCAGCTTTAGCCTTCCTGATGCCATCCCTGCAATTCTGTGCTATCTGCCTGTACTCTTCCTTTGTTACTTGGCCTTCTTTCCACTTCCTATATGTGTCCTTTTTTGTTTTCAGGTCATCCCTAAGCTTTTTGTGAAGCCACATTGGCTTCTTCTGTTGTCTTCCACCTTTTCTTCTTGTTGGAATTGCTTGTGATTATGCCTTGAGAATTTCCTTTTTTAAAAGCTCCCACCCATCTTGGACTCCTTTTCTCGCTAGCATCGCTTGCCATGGGACCTTACTGATCATTGTTCTGAGTTTATGAAAATCAGCTTTCCTAAAATCCAGGGTACGCGTTTGACTACACTCGGCTTTTGCTTCCCTTAGAACCAAGAACTCAAGTACAACATGGTCGCTTTCCCCAGAGTTTGATTAATGGCTACTTTATCCACTAAGTCATCTCTGTTGGTTAGGATCAAGTCAAGGATAGCCGATCCTCTAGTTCCTTCCTCTACTTTCTGTAGGAGGAAGTTATCTGCCACACAAGTCAGGAATTTCCTGGAGGGGCCATGTTTTGCAGAATTTGTCTCCCAACAAATATCGGGGAAATTGAAGTCCCCCATTACTACTACATCATGCTTCCCTGAAACATTGGCTATTTGCTTTTCCAAAGTTTCATCCTTGTCTTCTCCTTGATTGGGTGGCTGGTAGTAGACTTCGACCACCAGGTTCCTTTTATTCTTTGCTCCATTTATTTCAACCCAGATGCTCTCGATGGGGCTACCAAGCTCCTCCTCCTGTATTTCTGTGCAGAGATATGTCTTTTTCACATACAGTGCAACCCCACCTCCCTTTCTGTTCCTCCTGTTCTTTGTGAACAAGTTATATCCTTCAATTGCTGTATTCCCGTCATGAGAGTCATCCCACCAAGTCTCAGTTATACCTATCAGGTCATAATTTCCCTCTTGTATTAAGAGTTCAAGTTCGTTCTGTTTGTTTCCCATACTCTGGGCATTAGTATATAGACATCGAAGACCATGTGCTTCATAGTCTGGCTTTCTTCCTACATGTGTCTGAAGACTATTATTGGTCACTTATCTGATGGCCCATTTGACCTGATGACTTTACAAGACTCTACTAATTGAAAGCCGTAATAAATTTAATGTTGGCACCTCCTTATCTGGATTGCTTTCTAAACAGTAAAAGCATGGAATGATCTATTTCTAATTGCCTGGTCCAATTGTCTCTCATCTGGCAAACCTCAGAGCGAAGAGATTTTCATTACTCTTGGGTCAGAAGCCCACACTGGGTGATATTAGACATTGGGATCCCATTTTTAATCTCAGAATTCTCTTGGAGGCATTCGATTATAGAATTTCCTAATCGAGCAGCTGGGGGAAGATCATGTAAATATAAAAGATTTGCTTAATCTGCCACATCAGAAAAAAGGAGAATCTCCATCAAAATAGAACCAACTGATCCTTCACATACTGAAACCTTGCCAAAGAACATCATCACATGACTACATGTATCCACAGTCTAAAGTCTATTTATTCTTGTACCAATATGATAGGTTTGTGAGATCCTAACAACAAGACGTTTTAGGAGTCTTTTATTATAGGTCTATGTTAGACACAATCACATCAAAAGAGAAGTGATACAAGATTCTTGAAAAACTTAAGTATTAATTCAAAACTAGGGAACACATTTTCCAATAGCCATTGGAGGGTGTCATGTGGAACCTTTCAAACTGAGGGAGAAAACAGTGACAGGACAATGGGTTAGGAAGGTTCATTAAACTGTGGGGTGTTGCCCTGAGGCACCGTTGCTCAACCTGGTGCCCTCCAGTTGTTTGGGACTGCAATCCCAAGCATTCCTGTCTGTTGGCCATGCTGGCTGGGGCTGATGGGAACTGAAGTCCAGAACTTCTGAAGGGCACCAGCTTGGGGAAGGTTCTGTGTTAACGGGAGTGGTCGCTACTTAAATGACGGTGGAGGGCCTCGATGCACTTCTGTTAAAATGGACCAAACAACCTCTAAATTAGGAAGTAAATAACTGAACGAATCTTCTGTGTGTGTGTGTGTGTGTGTGTATGAGAGAGAGAGAGAGAGAGAGAGAGAGAGAAAGGGTGGAGGGAGCTGTCATGACCTCACTTGGGTTTCAGTCCCTTGCACCTCTTCCTCTGGGATGTGGGCTACATTACATGGTTTTTGTAAGTTCTAGCCCTCCCACTGGAGCACCAGATATCTGCCCCTTATTCTGCATGGAATATGTTGCTCGTTGCTTCAGCTGTTGCCTTTGGAGGCCATGTACGTACTGGTATTATGTTTCTGGAACTTCCCACATACTGACACTGATCCCCAGCCAAAAGCAGAAGCACACATGTCAATGCCCAATTTGGGGTTTGGGGTGAGGGGAGGGAGGCAAGGGAGTAGTGCTGTTCCTGGCCGTATATCCGTGGTCCATTTTAAAACAACGCCAGTACCAGTGGCTCATCCCAGTGATGGAATCAAGCATGTGGAACACTTCACATGGAGGGAGAAAGAGTGACAGGAATAATGGGATAGGGAAATCCATTAAATGACCGAGCTTTTCTCTAAGGAAGCCTTCCTAAACCGGGTGCCCTTCTGTTGTTTTAGACTACAACTCCCAACATTCCTCACCATTGGCCATGCTAGCTGGGGCTGATGAGACTTGAAGTCCAAAGCATCTGAAAGACACCAGTTTGGGTAAGAGGGTTCTAAGGAGAGTGGGTGCCTTGGTCGTATTTGCTACTGAAATGAAGGTGTGGGTATATAGATGCACTGGTGGGAAAACAGAATAACCAGCCTATACATTAGAGAGTAACATCTATTTCGTGTGTGTGTATGTGTGACTGTGTGAGAGAGAGTTGTCTTAACCTCATTTGAGTTTCAGGCTCTCGCATCTCTTCCTCTACAAATTTCCTCTGTAACTCCATCAAAATTTCTGCTCTGAGAGTTCTGTACTGCACTACATTCTTGGTTTTTATAGGCCCACCCTCTGGAGCAAGTCTGCTCCATCTTCTGCATGGCAGCATTTCAGATATTTGAAAACCGCTGTCATGTTTCCCCTTCCTCTTCTCTTCTCCAGGCTAAACATACACTTTTCTTTCAACCTCATAGGTTCCTCATAGCACTTGGTTTCCAGACTAATATCTGAAGTCTGAATAGGCAGTTATGGAAGAGGGGAAAGAGGAGAGAACTGCATTCTGCCACCTTAGCCATGGCTTGTGTTTGCTCACATGGTTTAAGATTAAAACCAGTGCTTCTTCTGCATATCAACAAGATGGCAGGTTATCCTATGATGTAGGATAGGGAAGGAGCCCGGTCAACTGCAGTTTCAACTACAGGAATGGCTGTGCACAACACTGATAGTCATAATGTTCCTAGATTGAATTGCCCTATGATATGTTACTACACTTTCAAAAATGAACCACCACTGTCAGATGCAAAATTCGAGAGTGATTCACCAGGTTCCAGATAACAGGGACATGTAGAGTGCAAACTTATGCATGTTTAGACAGAGAAAAGGCCTATAATTCCCAGCATTCCCCAGCCAGCCATGCTGGGAGTTGTAGGCCTTTTTTTTCTGTCTAGACACGCATAGGAGTGCACCCTTACTGTTAAGAAGGGATGATTGCAGCTCATGGAATCAGTGGCAAGGGGAGCAGCAGGAACTCCATCACACTCAGAATGACTTACCAGGCAAGTCTGTTCGAGGGAGGACTGTAGAAGGTGTGTGGTAGGAACTGAACATGTCGTACAGGGATGATGGCACCAAGGAAGAGGTCTCCTGGCCTGTAATGGTTCACTGGGTCCAGTTCATCCCTTCCCAAAGTCACAGGGCATTTGGCCTGGAGCATCCCACGCGTCTCCTGGGGGAGCAGAAGGAGCAGCAGGAGCAGAATCATGCTCGGTCCGCCTGGCACAGCCTCCAGCTTGCTCCTCTCAGCCAAGTGCAAAGATGATTGGAAGAAGCCAAAGCCCCCTTGGAAGACTGAGGCTTCAGTGACTTTCCTAATACTGAAAGAGCCCTGCCAGCCAAGGCTTCATGTCTGCAGGGGATGACAGGAAACAAGCCTCCTCCTCACCTGCCCTAAACCTCACCGTCACCCCAAGCTCTCAATGGCACGGGAGGCTTTTCTGAGCTGTACTTTGGCACCTGAGTGCAAGTTGTAACTTCATGCTGCTCTTGAATCCAATGTTTATGTCAGTGGACTCAGAAATGATTTTTTTTTTTAGGGTGGAATCCCATGGGAAAGAAGAAGAAGAAAAAGAAATCACTATGATTTCAATAATTATAAGTGGACCAAGTTGGATCACCTCTGTGACTTCCTGAACTCTCTCCTCAGTTCCATGCTCAGATGCTAGGCTGGAGAAAAACATGTTTGGGAGAACTCACGGATGCAGCTCCTTCCTGTGAACCAGGATCCAGATGGTCTAGGATTAGATGTAGTTAGTCTCGAAGGTGCCATCTGCTGTATCAGATAGTTGCTAATTCCTGCCCAGTATTGTCTACTTTGTAGGGGTGGACGAAAGTCTCTTACCTGTCCTTGAAGGACGTTCACGGTGGGGGGGAGGTGCTTCGCTGCTCCCCCCGCGAAGTTCAGGCCGGGGGGGGAGGCTTCCCGCCTCGCCCCGGCCGAAATTCAGGCTGGGGAGGAGGCTTCCCGCCTCGCCCGGCTGCGAACGCGAAAGTTAAAAACAAAAAACAAAAACGCCCCCTGATAGGCTACGTGACGATTCACGTAGCCTATCACGGCTAGATCTGCAAAGTCAGCCGTGATAGGCTACGTCAATCGTCACGTAGCCTATCACGGGTGACTTAAAAAAAAAAAAAGCGCGTACGCGAATGGCGGCCCCCATAGGGAGCCGCCATTCGCGTTCCTTATTTAGTCGCTGTAGTCTACATAAATGTTTACGTAGACTACGGCTAAAATAAGGGCAATGCAAATAGCGTTGCCCTTATTTTCGCCGTAGTCTACGTAAAGATTTACGTAGACTACAGCGACCAAATAAGGAACGGGAATGGCGGCTCCCTATGGGGGCCACCATTATCCGTACACACTTTTTTTTTTTTTTAAAGTCACCCGTGATAGGCTACGTGACGATTGACGTAGCCTATCACGGCTGACTTTGCAAATCTAGCCGTGATAGGCTACGTTAATCGTCACGTAGCCTATCAGGGGGTGTTTTTTTTTTCTGTTATTGCAATGGCGGCGGCGGCAGCCGGTCAAAAGACCGGCTGCCGCTCCCGCCCCGCTTGAACACCTGCCGAACTGCCGGCCGGACCCGCTGCCGGGAGGGACATTCGGCGAAGGTAAGTCCCGTCCTGGAGGGGGTGCGGGGGCAGGGGGGTTTGGAGGATTTCTCCCCGAAACTTGTTCAGGGGGCCGAATACGTTGGCGCTCGGCCCCCCGAAGTTTCGGGGAGAAATTCTCCGCCAACCCTACTACTTTGACAGGCAGGAGCTTCACTTTAGGCCCAGCAAAAACTACTGCTGTTTATTTTGCTCCTCCCTTTTTTTGGTATCTCACCAAAGGTCTCTGCCGGTTCAACTCCTGTCATTGCTGATTAATATGACTTCCATCTTCACAGTGCAGAATAATGAGCCCTAGGGAAAGGACAGACTATGATTCGGTCAAAATATTTAATGGGCAGAGCAACCTAAGCAGCTTGGGAGGGGTGATTGTCCATGATGGAGGAATTATCCCTTTGCAATGCAAATAGTGTTGCCCTTATTTTCGCCGTAGTCTACGTAAATCTTTACGTAGACTACAGGGAGCAAATATGGAACGCGAATCACGGCTCCCTATGGGGGCCGCCATTTGCGTACATGCTTTTTTTTTTTTCCAAAGTCACCCGTGATAGGCTACGTGACAATTAACATAGCCTATCACGGCTGACTTTGCAGATCTAGCCGTGATAGGCTACGTTAATCGTTACGTAGCCTATCACAGGGGCGTGTTTTTTTTTTCTTTTGAAGTTCGTGGCCGGGGAGACGGGGCACTTCTCCCCGGCCTGAATTTCTGCTGGGCGAGGCAGGAAGCCTCCCCCCTGGCCTGAACTTCGGGTGGAGCAGCGAAGCGCCTCCCCCCCACCGCGAAGCAAGATGCGAGACCAGATAAGTGACTTTCGTACACTCCTATCTGAATCTGCTTTCTTGCAAGTCAACATATATGATACCTGGGATTATAAGTGCTTAAGTAATGGTAATCATGATTTCATTTCAAGGTGCACTTATTTTTTTAGGTATACATCTCAGACAATAAATGCAGGTACCAATGTTTGCTAATTACCATCTGCCTTCCATGAACTCACACTTTCCCATGGTCTTTCAGGCCAAAATCCATTAACTCCATTGTCATCCAGCAAAGTTTGGATGTAGTCATTCACTGTAGTCATTCAAACCAATCACAATATTTCAACGCATGCAGGGTATCCACGGTTGCGAGGTCTCTGCCTAAGCCTATTCCTGGAGAAGAAGGAGGAGATGCTCCTCCTGCCAGACTGCTGCTTCTACCAGCACCTCCCACCGGGAACTGCTCTGACTGCGCTCTGGCTGCTGCTGCCAAATAGCAGGACACACTACCCGGACCGAGGGAGAGCCAGCCTGGCTACTGGGGCTGCTGGTTCCCCCAGACCTGACATAGACATAGAATCACAGGGTCAGAAGGGGCCTACAAGACCACAAGTTTGACCCCATGCTCTGTGCAGGAAGCTTGATTCCCAGGTGGTCTCCCATCCAAGTACTAACCAGGACTGACCCTGCTTAGCTTCCAAGATCAGATGACAATGGGCACATCCAGCCCTTTGCTCAACATCATAGAATCATAGGGTCGGAAGGGGCCTACAAGACCATCAAGTCCATCCTCCTGTTCAGTGCAGGAAGCCTGATTCCCAGGTGGTCTCCCATCCAAGTACTAACCAGGACTGACCCTGCTTAGCTTCCAAGATCAGATGACAATGGGCACATCCAGCCCTTTGCTCAACATCATAGAATCACAGGGTCGGAAGGGGCCTACAAGACCACATGTCCAACCCCCTGCTCAGTGCAGGAAGCCTGATTCCCAGGCGGTCTCCCATCCGAGGACTAACCAGGGCTGACCCTGCTTAGCTTCCTCACCCATGCCCACCTCTGCCCGTCTGACAGCAGCACCATGGGTAATGGCCCCCTATGTTTCATAATAGTACTATATGTGTAGGGCTGTATATTTTGATGTGTGTGGTGCTTTGGCCACAAAGTGCTTGCTTGTGTATGCTGCAATCACACATCAGCACACACACACACACACTCACACACACACACAAACACACCTGACGAAAAGAAATTGTAGGACAGGCTACAGTTATGTCAAAATATTGAATGGGCAGAGCTTGGGAGGGTGGAGAGTCCATGATGGAGGTACTCTCACTTCATAATCCCTGCCAGGTCCAGGTCAGCCAGGTGGCTTCTCTCTCCCCCTCTCTCTCTCTCTCCTTCTCCCCCTCTCCTCACCATTTCTTTTCTTTTTTAAATCCCCCAACCCCCATGAATTGTTTCCAGTGGGAGAGAAAATAACTGCAGTAGACCCAAGGCTGACATAGTTTCTTCCATGTGTGTCTGTGTATCCAGGTAACGAACAGGCTTTAGATCCAGCTGCTAAACAGTTGATTTCCGCATGTACATATCCCAAAGCACAACCGCCAGCATAGTCGATCAACAAAACTGAGCGGAGAATGCTTGGGTGCAAAAGTAGGAGTGGCGGAGCAATCCGCTGCGGATTCCGATCAGGCCGGATTCTCAGGGATCTGACCTGCGTAGTCCGCAGCGGACCACCCCCACTCACCTCCGGGTCTGTTGGATTTCCCATGGGGCGGCTCTCCAGCCGCCACTGGCTTCTCTTTCCATTGTCATGGAGACACGCCCCGGGTTTCCTCTCCAGCACTGACGGTGCCGCCAAGGCCCTTCCTTCCTGTGCCAGCTGTCAATGTCTTCCTTAACATCAGGCACCAGGAAGAAGCTTTGTCAGCTGCAAGGAAGGATGGGGGAAGCCTCTCGCATTGGGGCAGGGGAGCCTCTCGCATTGGCTGATCAGGCCCTGCCAGTCTGCTGACGTTCACTCCAATCCCCTCACCCCACCCAGATGTATCTTCCTGTGAAGGGATTGAGAATGGTGTGCTGCGCTCATTCATGGAGCCCTGCACAGACCAAAACTGGCTCACTATAAATCCGAGTAAGCCACCATGGGCTTCCCATTCTGTTGTTCTGGAGACACCCCCCTTGGATTATTCCTCCACCTCACCAAGGGCCAGAGGAAAGAACGGCAACAAGTCAATCCACAAACCAATTTGATCCAGAATGTAATCCACAAAATATGCTTGCAGGTGAGGCTTTTATTGTGCAATGGCCCTGCCTTGTCCAAGGACTGTGTGTCTGTGTGCGTGCACGTCTGTGTGAGAGAGAGAACTGGAGGGATGAAGAAACGAGCACAATCGGCCTGTCAGAGAGAGGAATGATGAGTCTGTGTCACAGGCACACTTTGATTTATGTATTTATTTTATTTAGTTTTTACATCTCTACATTTCTATACTGCCCTTTAGCCAAAGCTCTCTGGAGCAGTTGACAGAAGATTAAAACTTTAAAAATGCAATAGGAAACATAAAAGAAAAACCCTTTACATACAAAAACATGAAATCAGTCAACAATAGAACTCCCAGGAATGGTTAAAAACTGTTCGAATGTTACCTACTATCTCGGGGTAAAGGGAAGTCTTAACCTGGTGAGAAAAAGATGACAGTGTTAGCACTAGGCAGACCTCACTGGGCAGAGCGTTCAACACTTAGGAAGCGCCACCGAGAAGGCCCTCAAACCCGTTGCCACCCTCCAAGCCTCCCTCAGACTGGGCACCTCTATCTACCCGATGCCACATGGTGCGTAAGTTGCAATTTCCGAACCGTCTTCAAAGGCAGCCCCACCTAGAACACGTTGGAGGTACCACAGCACAGAGTACCAAAGCTAGGTTATACACGTCCACACTGGGGCATAGCTGGGCCACTAGCCAAGCGGTAAAGGGCACTTTATGCCACTGAGGCCACCGGAGCCTCCAGGGACAAAGACGGGGGGTGGGACTCCATCCAGAACAGGTGGAGAGCCAACCATCTGGTCAGGAGCACCACCCACTAAGAGCGTCCCTCTCTTGTCTGGATTGAGCTTCGGTGAATCAGTCTTCATGCTGGCCATTGTTGCAGCTGGGCATTGATTCACCACATAAACAGCTTCACTGGATGAAGATGAAAAGGAGAAACTGAGCGGCATTTCATCAGCATAGTGGTGGCAATGCACACCAGATCTCCTGATGACCCCGCTCAACAGTTTCATGTAGATATTAAATAGGACGGGGAGCAAAATCGTTGGTAGACAGATGTTGTCTCCAACAGCTCTGAAGTTCCAAATAGGGATGGTGCGGGTGCCTGGCTCAGTCCCGGAGTCCAATGGACTCCCCCCTGCTCGTGACTCTGGGCTGCCAGCCGAGCTGCTCCCGCACTCGTGCTCCCCTGCCACACTCACCAAGCCGCCCTCACCTACCATGAGCTGTCAGCCAGCACCTGTGGTTCCCACAGTTGGCATTTTGTGGGAAAAAATGGCACCTCGGGGACTTCCGTAATTTAATATTGCACACATAGGGGCTGTAAAGACCCCAGCTGCAAAAAATTCCTGGCAGCTGCAGGTCAGAAGGGTGGGGAGAAGGGGATTCCTCCTTCCACCCCAGCTCCTGCTCCCATCTCCTTGGTGAGGGGGCTGGATTTCACTCCCACCCCAATTTTCTCAAGGAGCACCGTGCAAATCAAGTGCAAATGAATGGAGTGCCTTGCTCCATTCACTTCCATTGGCGTTTCAGAGTGCTCCTTGCAAAAATCAGGGGTGGGGGTAGGAATCCCATCCCCCCGCCATGGGTTCTTGGGGCAACAGGACCCACAGCAAGGGCGATTCCCCCAACCCCTGATTTTCAGGAGGACCACACTGAAATTCTAATGTAAGTGAACGGAGCGCCTTGCCCATTCACTTACTTTAGATTTTCAGAGTGCTCATCACAAAAATGGGTGTGTGTGAAATCCAACCCACCACCAAGGACTGGGGGGCAAGCCAGTCTTAGGTGGGAGTAGGGATGTACGAAAGTCACTTACCTGTTCGCGGATTATGTTGATGGTGGTGGGAAGGTGTTCCGTCCCTCCCCTCGGAATCCTCACGAAGGGGGAGGCGCTCTGCGCCTCCCCCCAGAATCCTGGCCGGCCGGCTCTGCTCTGCAGGGATTCTGCGGAGCCGCCAGCCGGCTCCGCCAGCAGCCGGACATCTGACTGCTGGCTAGCAGGGACACAAATGGCGGCTGTAGCATTTCAGGATGATCTCTCCAGGCTGGGAGTGTATGTCAGAGTCTGGGAAGGGTGGAGAGGAGCCCAGCCAGATGGTGGAAATGACAATTTGGACATTGGAACAGGAAATGACAACAGAGTTGGCTAAACTCTTTCCCATCAAATTTCTCACCCTGTTCCCTGGCTTTGTGGCCAGGAAGGCCAGCACCACAGTCATTGTTTTGGCCAAGAGAGAAGAGATGGAACCGAGAAGATGATGCTGAAGGCTGGCTGCTGGAGGAGGCAGGTCACTTTCCTTGGCCGGCCAACAAACAGTAAGGAGGACAAGAAGGAAAGCAGGAGGGAAACAAGGAGAATATAGGAGAGGTCCTGGTTGTTGGCTCTGACTATTGGAGTTTCATGGAATTTAATGAAGATTCCTAACACAAATGCTGTGATTAAAGACAGGAATAGGGCAAAGGAAGCTAGGATGAACCCCAATAATTCTTCATAGGACAGGAAAGTTATAATCCTTGGGATGCATTGATCTCGCTCCTTGTTTGGATGCTGATCATCTGGACACTTGGTGCAATGGTCTGCATCTGGAAAGAACAAGAGTAACATCTCCCTGGCATCCTGGACAATCTCTGTTCTTTGACATATCCCATCAAAGATATTTTTCCCGTGTGATGGGCAGCACCCATTCATTTCATGCAAGGCACAGTCAGGCTTTCTGGGCTTCAACACTCTCCCATGTCAACAACCCACATTTGGTGATTCATATGGTTAGAAACCAGATTTAAATGTGACTTTAACCTAGAGATAGGGATTTTCTAATTTGCCTTGTGGAAGGCCTTCATGGATTATTCGAGCAGGCAGGGTTTAGCCTTCTTTCTCAGGAAAAATCCCTACTGTTACTTCCAATCTGTGGTTGGAGATTACTGCAGGGGATATGGGGAGCAGGTGACTTGTCCAGCACCTCACAACATTGGCTGTTTTGCATGCCATGCACCTTTCTGATAGGGTGATGTATGACATGTGCAGTCCCGGGGGCTTGCCTCTGTGGTGCCTCCTAGTTGGGGATTATACCATGAAGCTGTGAAGAGTCCATTGTCCAGCTGGGAGGTGGAGCCCATGAAACAAAAAGTTGCAGAATACCACAAAAAACCACTTCTAACAAAACCCAGTGGTTGCAATAAGCAATATTAGATTTGTGATTTATTGCACAAAAGATGAACCCAATCCTGCAGAGCTAACAAGCCCATATACGATATAAGAGGGGGAAACAAGCAAAGAAACAGGACCAAATTTTCAAAATGCACAAACCCAAGTATTGTACCAAGCAATATTCAATGTGCAACTTATTGTACAGAAGGCAAAATTAATTTTGCAAACATATGAAAGAAAGAGGGGAAAACAAAGACAGAGAACATTTAAAAAATATATATGCATAAATAGAAGTACAAAGATGCCCAATATGACAATGCACATACAGGCATCCATTAAAGTGCCTGTTTTGACACTTCAGGGCACAGTCAGGATAGCTGGGCTTCATCATTCTCCCATGTCAACAACCCACATGTAGGGCGCAATTCTAACTAGATAGGCGGTCGCCTCTGACCCTGGAGGCAACCGCCTATCCAAAGCAAGGCAGGAGAGGCATGGGGGGATCATTCCCTCCATGCCTCTCCTCCCATGTTCTTTTTTGCTAGACAGTCATTTTCGGCTGTCTAGCGGTGCAGGGGGGGGGGAACTGGGAGAGGAAGCTGCCGTATGACACATAGGATGTGTTGTACATGCAGCTCCGCTCTCCCCACTCTGGAACGCCCCCCAGCCCTGCTCCTTTTTAGTTGCTCCGTGCTCCTCTTGTGAGAAAGGAGGATGGGGCTTCTCTACGCTGCCTCCAAGGCAAAATGCCACTAAGCCTCCGCTGACCTCCTTCCAAAAGGAACCAAGCCTTGGCAAGCTCTCCATCCCTGACATTTGTCACTGTTCTGAGAAGTGGGGTTAACATAGGGATGGCGGAGAATTCTGCCACGGATTTCAGTGAGGCTGAATGCACTGGCATTCAGCCCCCCGAAATCCGTGGTGGAACGGCCTGCCCCCCCCTGCGGATACCCCTGGGACGAAGCTTACCTGGGGCAGATGTTCCGGATGGCAGCGGCTCCGGAACAGGCTCCAGCGGTGGCGGCAGCTGGTCTTTCGACTGGCTGCCACAGTCGCTATTTGCAACCTGGTCTTTGCCGTGATAGGCTATGTAAGTATTTATGTAGCCTATCACGGCAAGCCAAGCAAAACAAACAAACAAAAATGGCATACGCAAATGGCGGAAATTGTTGGTGAAATTCTCCACCCCCCGCCCCCCCTGGGATGGGACTTACCTCCCTCGAATGTCCCTCTCGGCGGCAGGTCCTGGCGGCATTTCGGCAGCGTTTTGGCGGGGGCGGCAGCCGGTCTTCCGACCGGCCGCCGCGGCCGCCATTACAAAATAAAGTAAAAAACAAACAAACTCGCATGATAGGCTATGTAACGATTAATGTAGCCTGTCACGGCTAGATTTCCAAAGTCAGCCATGATAGGCTACGTTAATTGTTACGTAGCCTATCATGGGTGACTTTGAAAAAAAAAAAGCGTGTACGCAAATGGTGGTGCCCATGGGCGCCGCCATTTGCATTCCTTATTTGGTCCCGGCTAGTCTACGTAAAGATTTACGTAGACTATGGCAAAAATAAGGGCAACGCTATTTGCGTTGCCCTTATTTTTGCCGTAGTCTACATAAATCTTTATGTAAACTACCGGGACCAAATAAGGAACGCAAATGGCGGCGCCCATGGGCGGCGCCATTTGCGTACGCGCTTTTTTTTTTTTCAAAGTCACCCATGATAGGCTACGTAATGATTAACGTAGCCTATCATGGCTGACTTTGGAAATCTAGCCATGATAGGCTGCGTAAATCATTACGTAGCCTATCATGGGTGGTGTTGTTTTTTTTTCACTTTTTATTTCGCAGCCGGGGAGACAGGGCGCTTCTCCCCGGCCTGAATTTCGGCCGGGCGAGGTGGGCGCCTCCCCCCTCGGCCTGAACTTAGGGGGGAGAACCAAAGTGCCTCCCCCCCACCGCGAAGCAAGCTGCGGGACCAAGTATGTCCCTTTCGTACATCACTAGCGACTTGCTTTGTGAAAGAAATTATGGGAAAGATCTGATATTAGAGATGTCTTTAAAAAAACACACCAATCCTTCTCAGAAAAAAGCTGGAAACACCCCCTCCCCCACCGCCATCCCCATGTCCATCCTCAAAGTTTACTTTTGGTGACTCGCTTTGTAAGATAAATTGTGGATATTGAAATGAAGTGTCTGGGTTTAGAAGTAGGGATGTCAGAGAATTCCACGATGGATCTCAGTGAGGACGATTGCCAGTGCATTTGGCCTCCCGAAAACCGTCGTGGAACGAAGCCCCCACCGCCCCAACCCATGAAAGTGCGCGAAATGGAGCACTTACCTGCTCCCGTCCGCACTGCTGTGTGAATGGCAGTCGTCCTGTGGCCGCCATTCATGTCTTCCTCTTCAGCCGTGATAGGCTATGTAAATACTTACATAGCCTATCACTAGGGATGTACGAAAGTCACTTACCTTTCTGCGGATTATATTGATGGTAGGGGGGGGAGGTGTTCTCTCCCTCCCCCTGGAATCCTCGATGGGGGGGAGGCGATCCGTTCCTCCCCCCTGGAATCCTCGATGGCTGGCTGTGCTCCGTGGCAGCTCCGTGGAGCAGCCAGTCAGGACCAGCCCAGCCCAGAGCCATCTGCAGCCGGATTTCCTGCTGCGGAGGGCTCTGGGGGAAAAAAAAAATCCGTCGACGCAAATGGCGGCGGCTATGGCCGCCGCCATTTGCATTCCTTATTTTTGGCCTACTTAATCTACATAAATATTTATGTAGACTATGGCAGCGAAAATAAAGGGGAACGCAAATAGTGTAGCGGGCGCTATTTGCGTCCCTTTTTGATTCACTGTTTTAGCCTACGTAAAGATTTACGCAGGCTAAAATGGCAAATCAAAAAGGGACACAAATAGCGCCCACTACGCTATTTGTGTTCCCCTTTATTTTCGTCATCATAGTCTACGTAAAGATTTACATAGACTAAGATGGCCAAAAATAAGGAATGCAAATGGCGGCGGCCGTAGCCGCCACCATTTGCGTACCCATTTTTTTTTTTTAACCCAGCCATGATAGGCTACGTAAATCTTTACGTAGCCTGTCACATCATTTTTTTTTTTTACAAGACAAATGGCGGCGACGGTAGCCAGTTGGAAGACCAGCCGCCACTGCCACTGCCGCCGCCCGGAAGATCTGCCCCAGGTAAGTCTCATCCCGGGGGGGATCCGTGGGGGGGCAGGAGGGTGGCAGGCCATTCCGTCACAGATTTCAGGGGCCTCACCGAGATCTGTGGCGGAATTCTCTGACATCCCTACCTACCATGGCTAACGCGGGGACGCCATTTTCGTCCCTGCGGAGGCCGTGATAGGCTATGTAAGTATTTACGTAGCCTATCACGGCAGGGGGGGAAAACCCCAGCATACGCAAATGGCGGCGGCTACCACCATTTGTGTACGCTGGGATTTTTTTCCCCCTGCCGTGATAGGCTACGTAAATTTTTACCTAGCCTATCACGGCAAAAGAAAGGGACACAAATGACAGTGGCTGTGACAGCTTCCATTTGTGTCCCTGCAGGGCTGCCCAGTGGCTGGATGTCCGGCTGCGAGTGACCAGTTTCGGCTGGCGGCTCCACAGCTTGATTGTGGAGCGGAGCCGGCTGGGCAGGATTCCAGGGGGAGGCACGGCATGCCTCCCCCCCTAGCGGAACCCGGCGGGGCCAGTTAAGCGAGGTTTTGTACACCCCTATTTAGAAGTGCCCTAAGAAAAACATCACAGAAAATGTCTGGAGGGTTTTCGCCCTCCTCCCCAGGGGCCACGTTTTCCTCCAGAGGCACCCACCTTCCTGAGTGGAGATCGTCCCTTCTGGACAGGGAGCGCAGTCATAGCAGCATGCTGGCTGCCCTTCCCAAGCCACTTTGGCGAATCCAGGGCGACAGCTCTCCACGCACCTGGAAGGAGGCAGGGGCTAAGGAGAAAGATAACGAACACCAAGGGAGATGCGTTAAGGTTAATTCATCTGTGGAAGGGAGAGGCAGAGAGGGAAAGGACTCACAAGCACTCCTATGTGTTAGGAATTCGGTCTCTTCTGAGCCATTGCCACTTGCTCCATTTTGAAGACACACCTAATAAGCCAGGAGTGTTTATCTCCATCTTCAGCAAAGGTGATATCAAGGCAGAGAAATGGGCTTGAGAACCGTCAGGCAAGACTAGATCCAACCATTCAGTTTCTAATGGACTTCCTCAAATGCATTTCCCAAAAGTCAAAGGTGGGGGTGAGAACTGAGGGAAACGTGAATGTGCTGGGTAGTAGGAGTGATATCTGGTAAGGTACCTGGTCAGCTAGCTGCAATATGTTCCTGTTGTTGCAGGCCAGCCTTGACACAGATCGTGAAAACAGTCATCAGCATGTGAGGTCATGTTTGTTAACTGAGTGGAGATAGTATGAAGGACTAGGGATGTCACGGGCATCCGAGAGGAGGGTGGAGTCCAACTGACTCCCCCTCCTGCTCAGCCTCCCAGAACCCGTTCGCTGGGCTTCCACCACTGCCCACCCCTGGTCGCCGAGCACTGCGCAGTGTGCAAGCACTCGACTCCGTAGCGAGCCGCCCTTTTCCGGGGAGAGGAGAGACTTCCCTGCAAGTCCAGTGCTTGCAACTGTATGCAAGTCTCCCTTCTTCCTTGCTTGCCCCCAGCAGGAAGGAGGGAGGTTTGCCCACAGCAATAGGCACTTGATGCTCACTGCCGGCAGCCTCTCATTGCCACTGCCACCTCCCATTGCCAGCTTGCTAAGGGGCGGGAGCCCCACGGTGCTTGCTGGGAACACGTTGGGCCGTCCAGGCTCGCATGGTGGGGCTTGCAGGGGAGGGCGGTGGCAGCTGAAATCAGTCGACACAGGTGACTTACTGTGGAGCCAGAGCACATCAGGGCCATTTGTGGCTCATGCCGTTGTCATCACTCCACAGCAACGATGCAGCTTCCCTCTCAAAAGGATGCATTTTTCCAGAGTCCTTTTAGGTGTTCTCACCTTCCACACAGCTCCCGCATGGTCTGCTGCAGTGTGTCCCATTCCCCAGAACTAAATCCTGCATACAGGGCAGGCCTAGGGTTGTGTCTGTGACTTGGCTATGACCTGGTCAAGGGGTGGGGGTGGCCTTTTTTCCCATTCCTTTCTCCCCACCCCCTTTGACAGTATCCTCTTCAGACACTGGCTTCTCTTCCCAATTAGTAGTATAATGCAGTAGCAGTATTTGGCTGCTGGCCTTTCCTGTTTATTATTATTTTGTACTACAGCTAGGGATGTACGAAACTCACTTACCTTTGCTCCATCCCTCCACTCAGAATCCTTGATGGAGGAGGAGGCAATCTGGTCCTCCCCCCCGGAATCCTGCCCGGCCGGTTCCGCTCCGTGGCGGCTCCACGGAGCAGCCAGGAAGGGCCGTCCACAGCTGGACCTGCGGCCATGGATGGGCTGCTGCGGATGCAAATGGTGGCTGCCGTAGCGGCCACCATTTGCATCCTTCCAAGCTGCCATGATAGGCTACGTAAGTACTTAGGTAGCCTATCACGGCAAGCTAAAAAAAATAACCATGTACGCAAATGGCGGCGGCCATGGCGGCCGCCAGTTGCGTTCCCTATTTTTTGCCTTTTTATCTTACATAAATATTTACATAGGCAATTACGGCAAAAAAAAAAAAAAAAGGGAACCACAAATAGCGTAGTGGGTGCTATTCGCGTTTCTTTTTTTTTCGCTGTAAAAGCCTACGTAAATATTTATGTAGGATAAAACGGGGAAAAAAAAATGCAAATAGCACCCACTACGCTATTTGCGGTTCCCTTTTGTTTGCCGTAATTGCCTACATAAATATTTATGAAAAAAATAAATAAAAAAGGTGAAAAAAACGGAACTCAAATGGCGGCTGCCGTAGCCACTGCCATTTGCATATGCCGTTTTTTTTTTTTTGCTTGTCTTGCCGTGATAGGCTATGTAAATACTTACATAGCCTATCATGGTGAAGACCAAGATGGAAATGATCCCAAGGGGATTCCACGGGGGAGCAAGGGGGCAGGCCATTTCACCACGTATTTTGGGGGGCAGAATGCTAGTGCATTCGGCCTCACTGAAATCCGTGGCGGAATTCTCCGCCCTCCCTAACTACAGCATTGCAAATTTACAGTTCTCAACTCGTTCAGTTGTGCAATGTTGCATTAGTGAAATCATCGGAAGTGAACTGTGCTGGAGCAGTAGTTCATGCAGGGAGCAGGTCTTCAATATTGCTACTTCACAGTGGCGAATATGAGAGCAGAGGTGTGGAGTAAACTATGGGGTGTAGTTAATCTCTTCCATTACACATCCCTGAGCAGTGGAGCATTGCAAGGGGTGGGGAGGAAGCCTCTCTCATTAGCTGAGAAACACTGATGCCAGTGATGACGTTCCATTCTCCTGGCCGGACTCAGCCCGCCCAACCTCGAAGGATGGAGGCTTCGGGTGCTGTTTGAGCCATAAAAGCAGGGTTTTAGGTTGTGTATACTCTGCTTTTCTTGCTGCTGATGGATCAAAGTTCCTGTCTGCATGAAAGGGCTTCAGCTCAGGGAAAGGTATAACAAACTAAGAACCTTGGAGGGTCTTAATACAAATTATAGCCTTCAGCCCCTCTTTTCCGTGTGTGTGTGTGTGTGTGTGTGTGTGTGTGTGTGTGTGATTGCTTCAGGCCTTGGGAAGACTCCTTCCTGCAGCCTCAAAAACTACCATTCGGCCTGGAGCTCAGCTTCACAAAGAAGGCAGCTATTTTCCCCATCAAGGCATAACTCGATGAAGGCTGGAGCATCCCCAGCTCCTCTACGTTGTAACCAGTCCATTTGCTCATCTAACTTCCCCCAAATCAGCATGGACATTTGAACCTCTATAAACTGCAGGGAATCTGCCATTGTGGAGATATCCTCTAAAGTAGGGTCCAAGTATGGATCTCTTTGGGTGGGAATCACCTTCTTCACTGGAGGTGCTCTCTTTGCCAGTGGATCAACATTCTTGTCTGCGGGTGTGCAGGTCTCGTTAGAGCATGTGCAAGTTCCTATATGGCTCTAAGAAGAGCTCATCATGCAACATAGGACTGAACTTGATCAGGTAACTAAACCTAAGCCCATGCAGCTGAAGCAACTGAATACTGCTTTGTGATTATATGTATTAACTTCATTGAATATACCTGTTAAATGTCATAGAGCTTAAGAATAAATAAATAAATAAATGCAGTGAAATGAAAGGAATGATTTCCTTCACCTGGTTAAGCCATTTGGGCCACACAATGGCATCCCGGTCAATGGTGACTTTGAGGACTGCAAGTGTCCCTCTTTCTATGCTCCCAAACGTAGATTTATGTAAGCTAAAACGGTGAATCAAAAAGGGACGCAAATAGCACCCGCTACGCTATTTGCATTCCCCTTTATTTTCGTCGTCATACTCTACGTAAATATTTACGTAGATTGAGACGGCCAAAAATAAGGAACGCAAATGGCGGCGGCCGTAGCCGCGGCCAGTTGCGTCCTCGTTTTTGTTTTTTTTTTAAACCCAACCGAGACATGATAGGCTATGTGAATCTTTACGTAGCCTATCATGTTGTTGTTGTTGTTGTAGTTTTCCAAGACTGCAAATGGCGGCGGCGGCAGCCGGTCAGAAGACCAGCCACCGCAGCCGCCACCGCCGGAGCCGCCGGAGCCCGTAAGATCCGGCCCAGGTGAGTCTCGTCCCGGGAGGGATCTGCGGGGGGGTGGGGGGTGGCAGGCCGTTCCACCACAGAGTTTGGGGGACCGAATGCACTGGCATTCAGCCTCACCGAGATCCATGGCGGAATTCTCTGACATCCTTAGTGATAGGCTACATAAATATATACGTAGCCAATCATGGAAAAAGACAGGGATGCAAATGGCGGCAGCTACAGTGGCTGCCATTTGCATCCCTGCGCAGCCCAGTGGCTGGATATCCGGCTGCAGGTGGCCCCAGTTGGCAGCTTCGTGGAGTCTCTGAAAAGCAGAGCTGGCCAGGGAGGATTTCGGGGGGGAAGGACGGAGCGCCTCCCCCCACCGCGGATGTCCCTGGATGAAACCAGGTAAGTGTTTCGTACATCCTTAGCTCAGCTTCATAAAGAAGGCAGCTGTTTTCCCCATCAAGGCTCGATAAAGGCTGCTGGAGCATCCCCAGTTGCTCTAAGTGTTACCCAGTCCATTTTCTCATGTAACTTTCCCCAGATCAGCTTGGACACTTGTCTGCGGGTGTGCAGGTCTCGTTAGAGCATGTGCAAGTTCCTATATGGCTCTAAGAGGAGCACATCATGTAACATAGGACTGAACTTGATCGGGTAACTGAACCTAAGCCAATGCAACTGAAGCAACTGCATACTGTTTCCTGATTACATGTGTTACCTTCATTAAATATATCTGTTAAATGTCATAGAGCTTAAGAGTCAATAAATGAATGTAGTGAAATGAAAGGAATGATTTCCTTTACCTGGTTGAGCCATTTGGGCCACACAATGGCATCCTGGTCAATGGTGACTTTGAGGCCTGCTGCCCGTCTTTCTATGCTCCCAAATGTAACCCCACCAATACTCGCATTGGGAAACTTCACCGTGTTGACGATGTCAAAGTTGGCTGCCAGGTCCCCGTTCTCATCCAAATACACACCGTCCATAGAATTATTGTAAAACTGGGAGTTTCTCAGGAAATGGTGAATCTAGAATGGCAGAGGAAATACCAGCATTGAGGAAGCAAGAGGCCACATTGGATATCTCAGTTCTGCCCTTTCCATGCTTGACTGTCCCATGGCTCAGGGCTGGTTCCAGACTCACTTGTCTGGGTTTGTCTCTTCACATTCACTAAGCACATTCACATGTCAGGAGTAAAAAGACAGAGCAGCACAGGGAGTTTTGCAACTTCATTTGACGTATAAATATGCAACATTCCACTGCGATTTCTCATGTTATAAACCCAAGGCAGTGATTACACAGGTGTAAAATCAATTGCCATGTTCAGCAGCAATATCTGT
The DNA here is from genome assembly GCF_057233095.1 of Heloderma suspectum. Classification (NCBI taxonomy): domain Eukaryota; kingdom Metazoa; phylum Chordata; class Lepidosauria; order Squamata; family Helodermatidae; genus Heloderma; species Heloderma suspectum. Next base: position 399,190,621 of record NC_139459.1, read on the forward strand.
GATGGAAAAGGGAGTACCTGCCATGGCTGAAGCGTCTGAACACCCTGCCAGTCTCCACCCGCCAAAACCATCCTTTTCCTTCTGGTTGAATAAGCAGCATCTAAGGCCTGGGCCACAGCCTGGACAGCGTTGTAAGTGATGTAGGTGTCCAGAGCATGGATTTGCTCAATGCCCTCTTGGGGTAGGGCCTCCAGTTTCTCATTTTCTGTGCATCTTTTCCAGGCTTTCACAGACAAGGCATGCTTTGCATAGGAACAATGAAATGCTTTCTCCAGATATTGCTTCATAGCAAAGTAGAAGGGTGCAAAATCATTATAGTCTGCCTTTTTCTTTGTCTGGAGTAAAAAGGAAAAAAACCCATGTATGCGTTGGAAAGATAAATTAGAATACCCTAACTCCAAGGTAAAGTCCCACATAGCTGTTGTGATCCAGACTTTCCCCACACTGGGTTTTATCCGTGATTGTATTAGACTTTGTAAACCATATATTCCTTTTAACAAGGAACTAGTCTCTGCACAATACACAAAGACATTGACTTGTGGCCAGTTTCGGAATGAGGCATGATGGAGTTCCACATACTTTGAGTTCAATACTGACAGGCTTTCTGAAAAAACCACACAAACACCATTCCTGATCAGCTCAGGCGTCAAGGTCCTCATGAACCACTCTCCCTTGTCAGTTTCGACAGCAAAGAGACCAATCATCATCCATCGGAAGTGCAGCAGAATTTTGACAATCCCTGGGTACAGGGCCTCTTCTTTTGGGACCATGCGGTAGAAAAAAGGAAACTGAGTTTTATCACTCAGAACCGGAGAAACAAAAGCGTAAGTGACCTGGAAAGAAAGGAAGGGACAGATGGTTTGCTTTGTTTCAGTACCAAACCTTAATTCTTCTGCTTGTAAGATTATGCCTGTTAACTGGTAGTTATGTGTGGGAAACCTAATTCCAGTGGGACAAAATCATCTTAATTTTATGATGGATGAAATGTCCAGGCTTCAGAATTACTTAACCCTGAAAAAGGAAGATGCCCTAAGGAACCCAAACTATGGAAGATGTCCTGAGTCTCCATCATGGAACCAAGGTACCAGCAGCTCATGGTACTTTCCCAGCAGAAGGAGCATGCTTGATTTTTAGGGGTGGCAGAACATATTTTTTGTTGTTGTTCAGTCGTTCAGTCGTGTCCGACTCTTCGTGACCCCATGGACCATAGCACGCCAGGCCTTCCTGTCCTGCGCTCTCTCCCGGAGTGTGCTCTAGGGATGGTGGAGAATTTCTCCCCGAAACTTCGGGGGGCCGAGCGCCAACGTGTTTGGCCCCCTGAAGACGTTTCGGGGAGAAATTCTCCGCACCCCCCCGCCCCCCGCACCCCCCCCGGGACGGGACTTACCTTTCCCGAATGTCCCTCCTGGCGGCGGGTCCGGCCGGCGGTTCATCGGGTCTTCGTCAGGGGCGGCAGCGGCAGCCGGTCTTTTGACCGGCTGCTGCCGCCGCCATTCCAATAAAAGAAAAAAAAAACACGCCCCCGTGATAGGCCTATCATAGCCTATCATGGCTGGATTTGCAAAGTCAGCCGTGATAGGCTACGTAAATCGTCACGTAGCCTATCACGGATGACTTTAAAAAAAAAAAAAAAGCGCGTACGGCTAATGGCGGCCCCCATAGGGAGCCGCCATTCGCGTTCCTTATTTGGTCGCTGTAGTCTACGTAAAGATTACGTAGACTACGGTGAAAATAAGGACAACGCTATTTGCGTTGCCCTTATTTTCGCTGTAGTCTACGTAAAGATTTACGTAGACTACAGCGACCAAATAAGGAACGCGAATGGCGGCTCCCTATGTGGGCCGCCATTTGCATATGCGCTTTTTTTTTTTTAAAGTCACCCGTGATAGGCTACGTGATGATTTACGTAGCCTATCATGGCTGACTTTGCAGATCTAGCCATGATAGGCTACGTTAATCGTCACGTAGCCTATCACAGGGGCGTGTTTTTTTTTTTACTTTTTATTTTGCGGCCGGGCAAGGCGAGGCGCCTCCTCCCCGGCCTGAATTTCGGCCGGGCGAGGCGGGAAGCCTCCCCCCCAGCCTGAATTTCAGCCAGGCGAGGCGGGAAGCCTCCCCCCCCCGGCCTGAACTTCACGGGGAGAGCAGCGAAGTGCCTCCCCCCCACCGTGAAAAGCTGCGAGACCAGGTAAGTGACTTTCGTGCACCCCTAGTGTGCTCAAGTTCATATTCATTGCATCGGTGATGCTATCTAGCCATCTCATCCTCTGCTGTCCCCTTTACCTGCCCCCTTTTCTGTTGTCCCTGAGTGCCCATTTCCTTTCTGAGCCATAGGCATATGAATGAGGACAAAACTTCATGTGCAGTTAATCACATAACTTGCCCTTAAGTGCCGAATTCGTCTTTCACATATACACAGCATGGACCCATCGGTACAGACTGGGACGACTGTATGAGTGGTGGTGGAATGCTCCCCATTGTGGGTCCAAATCACCTAATTTCATGGGGAAGGGAAACTCCCATTGGAGTTCCCTGGAGATCATTGTGATTCCTTTGGAGAGAACTGCAAGTGGAATGAGACTCAGCCTGAAAATGCCACCTCACCATACCTGTGGGATTTTGTAGATACCCAACATGGCTGAAATCTGGATGGTGTTTTCAGAGTTGGCCCCTTCAAGAACGGCCAGTGGGTGCTTCCCCCTTCCACAGCCGTAGTTTGGAACATTTGCCTGCCCGGGAGAGAGCAGGCCTAGAAAAACATCCGAAGTCACTCTGGCATTGCGATAGTTGTCATAGATGTTGTAGCCCAGGCTGATGTTCGGTAACAGGCTGGGAGTCCGGTTGATCTCCTGAATGGCAAAGAAGAAGGACAGGATCTTCCAGTACTCTGTGGATCCTTCTCTGAAAGAAAAGTGTAGATGTGGTGTATTGTTATCGTCTCTTCAATAAAACCTAAATATTCGGTTGTTGCTTCAGCTCTTGCCTTCGGAGACTATGTACATATTGGTATTACATTGCTAAAACTTTTCACATACCAACCCTCATCCCCAGCCAAAGCCAGAAGCACAAATGCCAATGCCCCTGTAATGTCTGATCTGTGCTATTCCTGGCTAAATGGCCATGATCCATTTTAAATTGAAGCCAGTGCATCTGATCCATCTAACGATAGAATTCGGCACGCACAACCCTTCAAATGGAAGGAGGAAGAATGACAGGAAAATGGGTTGGGAAAGTTCTTTAAATGATGGGGCATTGCTCTAAGGCAGACTTCCCCAAACAGGTGCCCTCAAGGTGTTTTGGACTACAACTCCCAGCATTCATCACCATTGGCCATGCTACCTGGGGCTGGTGGGACTAGACGTGCGAAGCATCTGAAAGGCACCTGGTTGTGGAGGGCTGTTCTAAGGAGACTGATTGCTCTGGTTTGATTTGCTTCTTCAACGAAGGTGTGGCTGTCTGGATGCGGTGGGGTAAAACATCCTGTTTGTGTGTATGTCTGTGTGTGTCTGTGTGTGTCAGAGAATGTGTGTGTGTGTGTGTGAGAGAGAGAGAGAGAGAGAGAGAGAGAGAGAGAGAGCTGTCATAACCTCATTTGAGTTTCAGACTTTTGCATCGCTTCCTCTACGAATTTTCTCTGTCCCTCCTTCGGAATTTCTGCTCGGAGAGTTCTGTACTGCACTACATGCTTGATCTTATAAGCTCCAACCACCCCTCTGGAGCAAGTCCGCTCCATCTTCTGCATGACTCCCTTTCAGATATTTGAAGACCGCTGTCATGTTTCCCCTTCATCTTCCCTTCTCCTGGCGAAACATACACAGTCCTTTCAGCCTCATAGGTGCCTGATTGGACTCCGTTTCCAGACAAACATTTCCACTTTATATAGGCAGTTAGGTAGGGGGGATAGAGGGGATCAGTGTTCTGCCACCCTCGTGTTTCCTTACATGGTTTAAAATTAAATGCAATGTTTCTTCTGCATATTAACAAGAGGGCAGAGGCCCACACACTTCAGAGTTCAAAAGGAGCTTGGCCTGGTTCGGTTTCAGCTACTGGAATGGCAGGCTCTGCACTGGCCTAATAGTCATCATATTCCTCACTCAAATCATCCTATAATATAGAATCATAGAATCATAGGGTTGGAAGAGGCCTACAAGGCCATCAACCCCCTGCTCGTTGCAGGAAGCCTGATTCCCAGGCGGTCTCCTATCCAAGTACTAACCAAGGCTGATCCTCCTTAGCCTATGAGATCAGACAAGATCGGGCGCATCCAGCCCTTTGTCCCAATACACATTTCAGCATGAACCAGCAGGCTGTACATTGAACACTGACATCCTGTTGATGGCAACACTGGAGAGCGATTTAAGAGATTTCAGATAACAGGGGCAGCAAACTGTAATTCAGGATGGTTGGAGTAGCTCATGAAATCAGTAGCAAGTGGTTGGTTGGAGCTCCATCAAAGGCAGAATGACTTACAAAGCAAGTCTGTTCGAGGGAGGCCTGTCGAAAGTGTACGGCAGAAACTGAGCGTGTGCTGCAGAGACGACCGCGCTAATGAAGTGGTCTCCTGGCCTGTGATGATTGAGCGGGTCACGCTCATCCCTTTCCAGTGTCAGCGGGCATTTGGCCTTGAGCCTCCCACAGGTTGCCTGGGGCAGCAGAAGGAGCAGCAGGAGCAGAATCATGCTTGGGCTGCCTGGCACAGCCTCTGCCTTGCTCCTCTCAACCAATTTTAAGAAAGTTTAGAAGAAGCCAAATCCCCCTTGCAAAACTGCGGCTTCAGTGGTTCTCCTAACAGAGATGGGAGTCCAGCCAGCCAAGGCTCACATCTTCAGGGAAGGGGGGTAAGCAACTCTCACAGCACCGCTGTCCTCCTCACCTGCCCTAAACCTCCTCCAAGCCCTCACTGGCACACGAGGCATTCATGGGCCTGCTCCTTCACGCCTGCATGGAAAACGTCACCTCATGTCGCTGGTCAATCTCATGTTTATGTCAGTGGAGCCAGAAGTGATTTTCTTTTGGTGGTGGGCAAAATCCCATGAGTTTTGGCAAGAAGAAGAAGAAATCACTATGTTTTTAATAATTATAAGGGGAAGAAGTCTGATCACCTTTGCAACATCTGCTCACTTCCATGCACAGGTGCACGGCTGGAGAAAAACATGTTTGGGAGAACTCACCGATGCAAGTGTTTGGATCAAGGTGATATTTTATTAGATGTAGTTAGCCTTGAAGCTGCCATCTGCTGTCTCAGTTAGTTTCTACTCTGTGGCATACTTTGTTTACTGGGACAGGCAGGGGGTTCTGTGTAGCAAGGAAATGTGGCCCAGCAAAAGCTGTTGCTGTTTATTGTGCCCCGCCCTTGTTTGGTAGCTCAGTAAAGGTCTCTGGAGGTTCAGCTCATGGCATCCTTGGTGATTACAACTGCCATCTTCATGAGGCAGAATAACGAGTCCTTGAGTGTTAGAGACAGGACAGGCTGTGATGCTGCCAAAATATTTCATGGGCAGAGCAAGCTCAGGTCCTTGGGATGGGTGGTCATCCATGTTGGAGGAACGATTACTTCATACTCCCTTCCTTCATAGTTCATGTCAGCCAGGCCTGAAAGGTGGTGGGGCAGGGGGCTTTTCCTCTCTGTGTGTCTTTTTTTTTTTTTTAATCTTCTCTCACTTCTTTCCTTTTTAATCACAGTTTCACCTCAATTGTTTCCAATGGGAGGGAAAATAACTGTCCTGGATTCAAGCCCGCAAATCATTTTCCCTCTGTGTGTGTGTGTGTGTGTGTGTCAGGGTGGACACTGAGCCCATAGAATCCTAGAGTAGTTCTGATTCGGAGGAAGAGCAGTCGCTCCTGGGAGAGGAGCGCGCCCCTTTTTCCCAGGGCCCGCAGCTGACAGAGATTCCTCCCACCAACATTCCTAGATTAGAAAGCAGTCCAGGGAGTGACCCAGCACCAATATCAGACTGGGTGGATGCGCGGTGCAGACGCAGAGAGCGGCGGCAAATGGAGGGCGCGGAAAGGAGGCATAGTGCCCGGTTGGCGCTCAAAGAATGGTTGCGCCCAGAGGATCCAAGGGAAAAGGGGAGGGATTCTCCCTAGTCCTTATATTCAGGGGTCTGCCAGTAATTGCCTTTCAAATGGGGACCAACTGTTCCAACTTAGGGCATAGGGATATTGCTGCTCAGATCTAGTTGCTACCTGTAGAGTTGTTAGGTTGTAAAAGAAGAATAAAGCTTTGAAAAGAATCCCTTTGTCTGTGTCTGGACTTGGCTACTGGATTAGACTGAGAGAGCCCTCCAAGGAGCCCTTGACAGTGTGTGCGTGTGTGCAGATAATAAATACGCTTTAGACCTAGTGGATCAACTGTCAATTTTCACAGATACATATCTAAAAGTATCACCCGGAACATGCTCGATCGACAAAATTAAGCAGAGAACACTTGGGTGAAAAAGAAAGTTTTTAGCATGCTTCTAAAACTCACGATGGTGAGTTGGTGGTGTATGACTTATTTGCAGTGGCAGACTATGCCAGAGGTTAGGGGCAACTACACAGTTTGATTATATTTACTTATCTATTACATTTCTATATCTCCCAATAGCCAAAGGCCTTTAAAGGCCCTTTCCGAGTGGCCACTCAAAGAATTCAGGGAATGTGCAGAACTTGGGGGATGCTGGATTTCAATGGATTGAAATGAGTTTGGATTCCTAAACATCGACCTCTGAAATCCACGGCGGACTGTCTTTCCCTTCCGGTGCTAGCGGGAGGGTTGTGTGCTGCTTGTGGATTTCATTTAAAATTGTCCTTTTAAAAATGGTAAGATACATTAGCTATGTAAGCCTTCGGGTGTCTTGGCAAATTACAGCAGTACGTAGCATATTTTATATACACTGCAGTCGTAAAGTGCTTTATAATGCATAAACCAAACTATTTTCACAGAATTAAGCACTTCACGGGCACAATTTGCAGAAAATATGCTAATTATGTCTGTAATTTGCCCAAGATTTGCAAACTGCTTGCACAATTTATGTGTCTTGCCATTTTTAAAGGGAAAATTTGGATGGTATCCGGAAGCCCACGAGGGCTGGATTTCCCCACCATGTGCATCCCCCAGACCAGACCCAGGAGGACTTGCACATCCCTGGCAGGACCATCAATAAGTGTCCCCTAATTACTCCGGAACTAGGCAGAAGTGTGATGGATGAGGCAGTCCCTCAGATGACCTGGTCCTAAAGTGTTTAGGCCTTTGTGCATGGGCACCAACCCCTCCCTCTTGGCCTGGTAGTTTATAGGCAGCCAGTGCAACTCTTTCAGCAGAGCTGCTACATGTTGGTGACACACGGCTCCCCACACCAGCTGAGACAGTGTTGCCCTTTTGCACAACCTCAAAGGCCGCCCCACTTGGATCACATGGCAATAATCCATCCTGGATAAAATCTTTGACTTGGTGCTGCCTTTCCGGTCCTGCTGCATGACTCCAGCTGAGCTTCGGTGACTGTAGTTTAGAGTTTTGAGTCTGGACATATTCACATATTTCAACTGCCTTGCCTTTGGCTTTCAGCTTCCTTTTGACCAACTCCTGTTTGGAAGTCCAATTTGACTGCGTTGGCCATTTCTAAAAGAGAACATCCCCAATTACAGCTCAACTAAAATGTGCAAGGACTGGTTGAATATTGACTTCTTTCAGACTGTATATTGTTCAAGTCCAGTTCTGGACTTGAACAATATACAGTCTGAAAGAAGTCAATTTGCAATGTTTTACACACACACACACACACACACACACACAGTAATCAGGCACAATTGATTATGCACCCCACATTACAGAGGAATGAGTATTTCCAGTGAATGTACATCCCATCAAACTGATCAGTGTTAATTCAGACATATCAGTGGAACCCAGTGTGTTACTGTTTTGACTAGAAATAGTCTTCCTCATGAGTGTTATAGGCCACTGTTTTTAATTATTTATACACACGCACACGTGTGTGTGTGTGTGTTGTTTGTGAGAGAGATACTATGAAAACTGATATTATGGGAAACAAAAACGCTTCCTAAATAGTATATCAGTAGTTTACTGGTCCATTGAATAATGCAAAATAACTGAGTATATTATAAATTGTTAGTGGAATGAATTATCGTTCTTTTCCAGTTAAATATAAACTACATTTGAGTCCACTGTGGTCACTGTTTCTGATCGATTCAAGAATACACACCTTGCAGAAATTCCTGTGTGGCACCACTGAGTATTCAGACTATGGTGGCCTCCCCTCTGGTCTCTTCAGTGTCTGCGACTTGACCTGTGGCCATCAGTTGCATGCCAAGAAGGCGCTCTGCCTACTGAGATATATTGCTTCCACTCTAACTTATTTGCATGCTTGCTGCTCTTTTCCACCCATGGGACATCAGCCTCTCCCCCTTCCAGCTTTCTGAAGGAATAGTTGGTGGGGGGGGGAGAGAAGGGAGTCCATCCCCCTGGCCTCCCTACGAGCACAGGCACTGCTCTTGGGTTTCTAAATGGCCTCTCCTGTTTGGGACTGGATACTGTTGCTTTTCAGAAAAAAGTGACACAGAAAGATGGGGCAGGAAAGAGTGATGAATGCAGCCTTCACCAACCTAAATGCTCCAGTCATCATCTAGGGAACCGGGACTTGAGACATGCGCAACTCTACTTTGTGCTCAATTAGAATGACAATGAACATTCTCGAGTTGTTTCTGGATTTCAAATGAAAGTTGCAACTGGATTCTGACTTACTAGAAAGTACATCCCGTTAAATGAAATTTGTCTTACAAGTGAAGTGAGGGAGACATTATGGGATGGGAGGTGGCTCCAGAAACTCAGTAGCCTATCGCGTGAAAAACCATAGATGCAAATGGCATAGCACACGCTATTCGCGCCTGGAAAGCCCTTAGTTTATGGCTGCATTTAGCTTAATCTAAGAGTTTTACGGCCTCAGATGGTGTAGCAGATGCCATTTGCATCTGGAGTGAGAACCTCAGCCAGCAATATGGCATGGCAATGGCGGCCTTATTGCTGGAGCTACAGAGCTGGCCGGCAGCTCCACACGATTGCTGTGAGGAGGATCCGGTGGAGGAGGATTCCAAAGGGTTGCGGAGATGAGTTGTGCCATTCCTCCAGGGACTCTGATGGCCAGATTCTCTAGAATTCGGCCTCATTGGGAATGTGGCGGAATTCTCTGACATCCTTAGCCTCACTTCTGAGAAAGTAATCATGCATAGGTCAGCTATTGTTTATGTACTCTCAAGTAAGCATGAAAAGTCCCTATTTGGATCAAGATGATGGCGCTCTGGGTGGGGGCCAGGGGGACAAGCTTCCCAAACTTCCATTTTCATCCTGAAATTCCATGCTCACTGCTGGGAGGTGTATAAAGGGAAAACAGTCTCCCCTAAAACTGAGAAAAAAAATGTCTTCAAGACAAAAAAGTGTGGATAAACCTGCATACAGGAGCGTCATGGTCCTGAACCAAAGACAAGCTTACTCTGAAGGAAAAAAGCAGATTTGAAGGATGTTAATTTGGCCCTGAGTATGGCTTACATCAAGACCTTCCTTTCCTTTCTCCTGTCCTCCCTCCCGTGTTCTTCCTGTCAGGCACGAAGCCAGCGGGAGCCATTTGCCATCTCTCTGGCTGTGTAAACATCCTCTGATATTCTGGCTCACAAAAGGATGTTTTGAGCATGTTGGAGTAATCTCTGGCGAAGCACCGTGGCATGTACCAGCACCAAATGAGCGGAAAGTCAGCAGACGAGGTGCCATCCCCCCAATGTCTCTCCCATGTCCCTGCTGATGCGCAGCGTCCTCCTGAGACTGAGATGCAGAAGTAATCTCTCGCTTTCACTCAGAATAGACATTCTTTCAAAGGAACATTGCTTATTAAGCGGATTATAATCTGCGTGTGCTAAGTGAAAGTGTAGTATGGTTAGCTCTGGATATGCTGTGAGATAGGTGTGTGTGCGAAAATGTGCTTTGGAGCCTGGGGCAAAGGAGCTTGCCACAGGTGGGCTGGTTAATCCTCGGAAGCAAAAGGCTTCTCCATTTAGGACACGGACTTTCACAAGAGTGCTTTTGGAGGCAGCTTGAAACCTGGCTGCATTAAGAAGGAGCCCTTGCAGAGTGGCGTGGTGGAGCTGTGGGCAGGAGCTATGGCTAGGCCTGAAGCTCCTGTCTGGGTTAAGGCGCATAAATGTTTGTCACCTTAACTAAAGGAGTACTCCCCGGCCCCGTTATTTTCTCTCTCTCTCTCTCTCTCTCTCTCTCTCTCTCTCTCTCTCTCTGTATATATATAAATATATACTGGAACAGAGGCAATTAAAGGAAGGTTGTAAAGACATTTGCATTGCCCTTATTTTCGCTGTAGTCTATGTAAATCTTTACGTAGACTACCCCTGCCCAAACAAGGAACGCAAATGGCGGCGCCCATGGGCGCCGCCATTTGCGTACGCGCTTTTTTTTTTTTTCAAAGTCACCCGTGAAATCCTACGTAATGATTTACGTAGCCTATCACGGCTGACTTTGGAAATCTAGCCATGATAGGCTACGTAAATCGTTACATAGCCTATCACGTGTGTGTGTGTGTTTTAAATTTACTTTTTTATTTTGCAGCCGGGGAGATGGGGCGCTCCTCCCCGGCCTGAATTTCGGCGGGGCAGGGCGCCTCCCCCCGCCGGCCGGAACTTCAGGGGGAGAACCAAAGCGCCTTCCCCCCACCGCAAAGCAAGCTGCGGGACCAGGTAAGGGACTTTCGTCCATCCTTAGCTGGAGGCAGAATGGTATGGGGAATTTTGCCCAGATTGGTGGTCTTGTGATCTAGCTAAGGAACGTTGGAGGAAGATAATACAAGGCATCCAAGAAATTACAGGCTATGATGAGCTGTAATTAACCCCAACAATTATACTCTTGGGTGATTAGAAAGAATGGACCCCCAGAGATCTAGTGGTGATGGTGAGTTCTGTTCATAGCTGCAAGAATCCGCTTAGCAAGATTTTGGTGAACAGCAAACATCTCTGACACAAAAGATTCTTCAGTTTCTCTAAATTCCTTCATGATTTGTTTACAGGCCTTATATTACTAGCTTGTCATGGCACTTTGGCCTGCACCTCTGTTTATACAGGTGGATAAACACTGTGGTGTGATCATATTTCATTTTGCTCCAATGTGCAGTTAGTTATGTCTGTTTAATTGTACTTGACATTTTTATATTAAAAATAAAACTTTACAGTACATGGATATAGAAGACAGCTTAATTCTAAAAAAAAAAAAAGTTTATGGAGAATAAAGTCCCAACTTTGACTTATAGCGGAAACCATTGTTTTTGGTGGAATCTGCCTGTCAATGAGTTTTCCGCCTCAGTGTCTTTTGAGAATTGGTCAATGGGGAGGGAGTCAAAAAGGGATGACCAACTAATCCCCAACTTGGAATTGTAGATATAATTTGCTCTGGGAGGGAAAAATGAACTCCAGCCAGACTTTCTCAAAATGGTAGAGCACACTATGTGCATGCAGAAGGAAGGTCCCAGGTTTCATCCCCAGCATCTCCAGGTAAGGCAGGAAAAACTCCGGGCTGAAAACCTGGAAGCTGCCAGGCAGTGTCAGCAGTCCTGGGCGAGCTGAATCAATGCTCTGACTCGTAGTCATAGAATCATAGGGTCGGAAGGGGCCTACAAGACCATCGAGTCCAACCCCCTGCTGAGTGCAGGAAGCCTGATTCCCAGGCAGTCTCCCATCCAAGTACTAACCAGGGCTGATCCTGCTTGGAATAGGCTCATGCCAAGAGATCAAGCAACCTTAGATACACCCTATGTGTGTCAAGTTAAACTATTGTATTTGGTTTGAATGACACCTTTGGGGGGAAAAAATGAAATTGTGTATATACTTGTTGTTGTTGTTCAGTCGTTCAGTCGTGTCCGACTCTTCGTGACCCCATGGGCCATAGCACGCCAGGCCTTCCTGTCCTGTGCTCTCTCCTGGAGCGTGCTCAAGTTCATATTCATTGCATCCGTGATGCTATCTAGCCATCTCATCCTCTGCCGTCCCCTTCTCCTTTTTGCCTTCAGTCTTTCCCAGCATTGAGAGCAAGCTGCTCCAGCTGGTCCAGGGACTACAGAAGCAGGCAAGCTCCCAGAGAGCGAGCGAACAGAGCGAGCGAACAGGGGGAGCAAACAGGAGTTGGCCAGGGGAGTTGCAGTGGTTGAAGAGACAAAGGAGACAAAGGAGACAGAGGCTAAGAGGTAAGTGGGTTGCAGGAAGCCCAGGGCGCTGCCCTTTATCCTTCTGACTGGCTGTGAGCTCACCAGGAGCTTCTGAGAGCTCCAACTGAATTGGAGGGGTGTGGCCTGAGTACTCCCAGCAGCTGACTGGGCGGGAAGCTTCAGTCTGTTTCCCGCCTCCCAGCTGAGCAGAGCAGAGCAAGCTGCTCCAGCTGGTCCAGGGACTACAGAAGCAGGCAAGCTCCCAGAGAGCGAGCGAACAGAGCGAGCGAACAGGGGGAGCAAACAGGAGTTGGCCAGGGGAGTTGCAGTGGTTGAAGAGACAAAGGAGACAAAGGAGACAGAGGCTAAGAGGTAAGTGGGTTGCAGGAAGCCCAGGGCGCTGCCCTTTATCCTTCTGACTGGCTGTGAGCTCACCAGGAGCTTCTGAGAGCTCCAACTGAATTGGAGGGGTGTGGCCTGAGTACTCCCAGCAGCTGACTGGGCGGGAAGCTTCAGTCTGTTTCCCGCCTCCCAGCTGAGCAGAGCAGAGCAGAGCAAGCTGCTCCAGCTGGTCCAGGGACTACAGAAGCAGGCAAGCTCCCAGAGAGCGAGCGAACAGAGCGAGCGAACAGGGGGAGCAAACAGGAGTTGGCCAGGGGAGTTGCAGTGGTTGAAGAGACAAAGGAGACAGAGGCTAAGAGGTAAGTGGGTTGCAGGAAGCCCAGGGCGCTGCCCTTTATCCTTCTGACTGGCTGTGAGCTCACCAGGAGCTTCTGAGAGCTCCAACTGAATTGGAGGGGTGTGGCCTGAGTACTCCCAGCAGCTGACTGGGCGGGAAGCTTCAGTCTGTTTCCCGCCTCCCAGCTGAGCAGAGCAGAGCAGAGCAAGCTGCTCCAGCTGGTCCAGGGACTACAGAAGCAGGCAAGCTCCCAGAGAGCGAGCGAACAGAGCGAGCGAACAGGGGGAGCAAACAGGAGTTGGTCAGGGGAGTTGCAGTGGTTGAAGAGACAAAGGAGACAAAGGAGACAGAGGCTAAGAGGTAAGTGGGTTGCAGGAAGCCCAGGGCGCTGCCCTTTATCCTTCTGACTGGCTGTGAGCTCACCAGGAGCTTCTGAGAGCTCCAACTGAATTGGAGGGGTGTGGCCTGAGTACTCCCAGCAGCTGACTGGGCGGGAAGCTTCAGTCTGTTTCCCGCCTCCCAGCTGAGCAGAGCAGAGCAGAGCAAGCTGCTCCAGCTGGTCAAGGGACTACAGAAGCAGGCAAGCTCCCAGAGAGCGAGCGAACAGAGCGAGCGAACAGGGGGAGCAAACAGGAGTTGGCCAGGGGAGTTCGGCAGGGGAGGTCAAGGGGGAGGCCCCTAACATTTTTTTTTATTTTTTTTTTACTAACTTTTTTTCATTTATTTGTCTTGTAACACACACTTCCACACCAGTGGGACTCTGCTTTTAACCTCTACTGAGTAGAGGAGCAGGCACAGGCTAGTCTAGAACAATCACAAAGCTAGACACAAAAAGGGAAAAGAGGCTATGGAAGGACAAGACTCTCCAGTGGTGGTGACCTGCAAGGTGTGTGCAATGTTTGTTTTCTTGCCTGAGAACAACATGGCCTACACCTGCAACAAGTGCAAGTTGATCACGCTGCTGGAGGAAAAAGTAAGTGGACTGGAGCGGCGACTGTCAACCCTCCGGGGAATAAGAGAACACGAAGAGTTCTTGGACAGAATGGGGGAACTACAGCAGCAAAGGGCAGACCAGAAGCTTGAAGAGCAACAGCAAGATGAGGCAGTGGGAAATGCTGAGGTGAAGAAAAATGGAGTAGAGGATACTCCTTGGAAAACGGTGACAGTTAGGAGAAGAAGAACTAGACGCCACTCTGCACCAGTGGAAGCGGTGGAGCTGTGGAACCGATTCCAGGTACTTGCAGATGAGACTGGAGGACAGCCTGCAGAGGAAGAATCACAGGGGAACCTGCATGAGAGTGAGCAAGAGGCTAAAGGTCAGTCAAACAGAGGCGATGAAACCCAGGCCTACAAGAAGAAGAAGAGAAGAGTGGTAGTAGTGGGAGACTCCTTGCTGCGTGGGATCGAGACCCAAGTATGTCGCGAAGACCCGTGGACTCGCCAGGTATGTTGTCTCCCGGGAGGACAGATTAGAGACGTGACTGAAAGGTTGCCTGCACTCATAAAGCCCACTGACAGGTATCCCTTTCTTCTCATCCATGTGGGAACAAATGATACCGCCAAGCGGAGCTACGAAGAGATCACGTCAGACTTTGAAGCTTTGGGAAGGAAACTCAAGAACTTTGGGGCCCAGATAGTTTTCTCATCCATCCTTCCAGTAGTTAGAAGAGGGATAGAAAGGGAACGAAAAATACTCCGGGTGAATGACTGGCTACGAAGGTGGTGCCGACGAGAGATATTTGGATTCTGGGACCACGGGCTATACTTCCTGGAAGATGGGCTGTTGGCTAGGGATGGGTTGCACCTCACAAAGGCTGGGAAGAATGTGTTTGGCCACAGCATGAAGAACTTCATCAGGAGGGCTTTAAACTGAATCCTACGGGGAAGGGAGATGTAATGTTGGGGGTAACAATGGACGTAGGCGCATGCACTGCAATGGAGAGAACAGCGCTGATAGCGCCCAATAATAGTCTTCAGACACATGTAGGAAGAAAGCCAGACTATGAAGCACATGGTCTTCGATGTCTATATACTAATGCCCAGAGTATGGGAAACAAACAGAACGAACTTGAACTCTTAATACAGGAGGGAAATTATGACTTGATAGGTATAACTGAGACTTGGTGGGATGACTCTCATGACTGGAATACAGCAGTTGAAGGATATAACTTGTTCAAAAAGAACAGGAGGAACAGAAAGGGAGGCGGGGTTGCACTGTATGTGAAAAATACATATCTCTGCACAGAAATACAGGAGGAGGAGCTTGGTAGCCCCATCGAGAGCATCTGGGTTGAAATAAATGGAGCAAAGAATAAAAGGAACCTGGTGGTCGGAGTCTATTACCGGCCACCCAATCAAGGAGAAGCCAAGGATGAAACTTTTGAAAAGCAAATAGCCAATGTTTTAAGGAAGCATGATGTAGTAGTAATGGGGGACTTCAATTTCCCCGATATTTGTTGGGAGACAAATTCTGCAAAACATGGCCCCTCCAGGAAATTCCTGACTTGTGTGGCGGATAACTTCCTCCTACAGAAAGTAGAGGAAGGAACTAGAGGATCGGCTATCCTTGACTTGATCCTAACCAACAGAGATGACTTAGTGGATAAAGTAGCAGTTACAGGAACTCTGGGGGAAAGCGACCATGTTGTACTTGAGTTCTTGGTTCTAAGGGAAGCAAAAGCCGAGTGTACTCAAACGCGTACCCTGGATTTTAGGAAAGCTGATTTTAATAAACTCAGAACAATGATCAGTAAGGTCCCATGGCAAGCAATGCTAGCGAGAAAAGGAGTCCAAGATGGGTGGGAACTTTTAAAAAAGGAAATTCTCAAGGCACAATCACAAACAATTCCAACAAGAAGAAAAGGTGGAAGACAACAGAAGAAGCCAATGTGGCTTCACAAAAAGCTTAGGGATGACCTGAAAACAAAAAAGGACACATATAGGAAGTGGAAAGAAGGCCAAGTAACAAAGGAAGAGTACAGGCAGGTAGCACAGAATTGCAGGGATGGCGTCAGGAAGGCTAAAGCGGAGAACGAGGTGAGGTTAGCGAGGGATGCTAAAAACAACAAAAAGGCTTTCTTCAGCTACGTGCATAGTAAAAGGCAGAGGAAAGAAATGGTTGTTCAGCTATTAAATAAGGATGGCAAAATGATAACAGAGGACAAAGAAAAGGCAGAGGTGCTCAATTCCTACTTTGGCTCAGTCTTCTCCCAAAAGAGGGTCTATGACCCCCCTGGCAAAGGCGAAGTACAGGCTGAAGGGGCAGGATTGCAGCTTGAGATCGACAGGCATATGGTCAAGGAACACCTCATTACTTTGAATGAGTTCAAATCTCCAGGGCCAGATGAACTGCATCCTAGAGTCATAAAGGAACTGGCAGAAGAGCTCTCAGAACCGCTGTCTATTCTCTTTGAGAAATCATGGAGGACCGGGGAAGTGCCAGATGACTGGAGGAGGGCTAACGTTGTCCCTATCTTCAAAAAGGGTAAAAAGGAGGAACCTGGGAACTACAGACCAGTCAGTCTGACATCAATCCCTGGGAAAATTCTGGAGCAGATCATAAAGCAATCCATCTGGAAGCACCTTGACAACAATGCAGTGATTACTCGAAGCCAACATGGATTTGTCAAAAACAAGTCCTGCCAGACAAATCTGATCTCATTTTTTGATCAAGTCACCTCCCTTGTAGACCGTGGGAATGCTGTAGACATCATATACCTCGACTTCAGCAAAGCTTTCGACAAAGTGCCCCATGATATCCTGATGAGCAAACTAGCTCGAAGTGGGCTAGATGAAACAACGATCCAGTGGATCCACAGTTGGCTACAGAATCGGACTCAAAGAGTGCTTATCAATGGGACCTTCTCAAGCTGGGGAGAGGTAACGAGTGGGGTACCGCAGGGCTCAGTCCTGGGCCCAGTGCTCTTCAATATTTTTATTAATGACTTGGAGGAGGAGGTGCAGGGAATGCTGATCAAATTTGCAGATGACACAAAATTGGGAGGGATAGCTAATACTTTGGAAGACAGAAACAAAATTCAAAGTGATCTGGATAGACTGGAGTGCTGGGCAGAAAACAACAGAATGGCATTTAATAGGGACAAATGCCAAGTTCTGCACCTAGGAAAAAGAAACCAAATGCACAGTTACAAGATGGGGGATACGTGGCTCAACCACACTACGAGCGAGAAGGATCTTGGAATTGTCGTCGATCACAAGCTGAATATGAGCCAACAATGTGATGTGGCTGCAAAAAAGGCAAATGCTATTTTGGGCTGCATTCATAGAAGCATCGCTTCCAAATCCCGGGAAGTACTAGTTCCCCTCTACTCAGCACTGGTTAGGCCTCATCTGGAGTACTGTGTCCAGTTCTGGGCACCACACTTTAAGAAGGATGCAGACAAGCTGGAGAGGGTTCAAAGGAGGGCAACAAAGATGATCAGGGGACTGGAAACAAAGCCCTATGAAGAGAGACTGAAAGAACTGGGCATGTTTAGCCTTGAGAAGAGAAGACTGAGGGGAGATATGATAGCGCTCTTCAAGTACTTG
This sequence comes from Heloderma suspectum, assembly GCF_057233095.1. Lineage (NCBI taxonomy): Eukaryota > Metazoa > Chordata > Lepidosauria > Squamata > Helodermatidae > Heloderma > Heloderma suspectum. The sequence continues at coordinate 399,208,042 of NC_139459.1, forward strand.
AAGGGTTGTCACAGAGAAGAAGGCCAGGATCTCTTCTTGATCATCCCAGAGTGCAGGACACGGAATAATGGGCTCAAGTTACAGGAAGCCAGATTCCGACTGAACATCAGGAAAAACTTCCTGAGTGTCAGAGCAATACGGCAATGGAACCAATTACCTGGGGAGGTGGTGGGCTCTCCCACACTGGAGGCCTTCAAGACGAGGCTGGACAGCCATTTGTCAGGGATGCTCTGACTTGGATTCCTGCATTGAGCAGGGGGTTGGACTCGATGGCCTTGTAGGCCCCTTCCAACCCTACTATTCTATGATTCTATGATTCTAGGGTATTTTCCAGGGAGTTTTCTCTTCGCATTAGGTGGCCAAAATATTGGAGCTTCAGCTTCAGTATCTGTCCTTCCAACGAGCAGTCAGGGTTGATTTCCTTTAGGATGGACTGAGTTGACCTCCTTGCAGGCCAGGGGACTCGTAAGAGTCTTCTCCAGCACCACAGTTCGAAAGCATCAATTCTTCGGCGCTCAGCCTTCCTTATAGTCCAGCTCTCACAGCCAGACATTACTACTGGGAAAACCATAGCTTTGATTAGACGGACCTTTGTCGGCAAGGTGATGTCTCTGCTTCTTACTATGCTGTCTAGGTTGGCCATAGCTTTCCTCCCAAGGAGCAAGCGTCTTTTAATTTCATGGCTACAGTCACCGTCTGCGGTGATCTTGGAGCCCAAGAAAGTAAAATCTGTCACTGCTTCCATTTCTTCCCCTTCTATATGCCAGGAAGTGATGGGGCCAGATGCCATGATCTTCGTTTTTTTAATGTTGAGTTTCAAACCAGCTTTTGCACTCTCCTCTTTCACCCTCAACAAGAGGCTCTTGAGATCCTCTTCGCTTTCTGCCATTAGGGTGGTATCATCTGCATATCGGAGGTTGTTGATAATTCTCCCAGCAATCTTAATTCCGACCTCTGATTCATCCAACCCAGCATTTCTCATGATGTACTCTGCATATAAGTTAAATAAGCAGGGTGACAATATGCAGCCTTGTCGTACTCCTTTCCCAATATTGAACCACTTGGTTGTTCCATGTCTGGTTCTTACTGTTGCTTCTTGACCCTCGTACAGGTTTCTCAGGAGACAGGTAAGGTGGTCTGGTACTCCCATCACTTTCAGAATTTGCCAGAGTTTGTTGTGATCCACACAATCAAAGGCTTTAGCGTAGTCAATGAAGCAGAAATAGACGTTTTTCTGGAATTCTCTTGCTTTCTCCATGATGCAGCAAATGTTGGCGATTTGATCTCTAGTTCCTCTGCCTCTTCTAAATCCAGCTTGTACTTCCGGTAGTTCTCGGTTTGCATACTGCTGAAGCCTAGCTTGTAGGATTTTGAGCATCACCTTGCTGGCATGTGAAATGAGCGCAATGGTGCGGTAGTTTGAACACTCTTTGGCGTTGCCCTTCTTTGGAATTGGAATGTAAACTGACCTTTTCCAGTCTTGTGGCCACTGTTGAGTGTTCCAGATTTGTTGGCATATTGAATGCAGCATTTTAACAGCATCATCTTTTAGGATTTTAAATAGCTCGGCTGGAATACTGTCATCTCCGCTAGCTTTGTTGTTACTAATGCTTCCTAAGGCCCACTTGACTTCACTCTCGAGGATGTCCGGCTCAAGTTCAGTGAGCGCACTATCATGGCTATCAGGGACATTCAGATCTTTCCTGTATAGTTCTTCTGTGTATTCTTGCCACCTCTTCTTAATCTCATCTGCTTCTGTTAGGTCCCTGCCTTCTTTGTCCTTTATCATGCCCGTCTTTGCACAAAACGTTCCCTTGAGATCTCCAATTTTCTGGAAGAGATCTCTAGTCTTTCCCATTCTGTTGTTTTCCTCGATTTCTTTGCATTGTTCATTTAAGAAGGCCTTCTTGTCTCTCCTTGCTATTCTCTGGAACTCTGCGTTCAGTTGGGTATATCTTCCCCTTTCTCCCTTGCTTTTCGCTTCCCTTCTTTCCTTAGCTACTTGTAAAGCCTCATCAGACAGCCACTTGGCTTTCTTGCATTTCTTTTTCTCTGGGATGGATTTCGTTGCTGCCTCCTGAACAATGTTACGGACCTCCGTCCATAGTTCCTCAGGCACTCTGTCTATCAGGTCTAATCCCTGAAATCTATTCCTCACCTCCACTGTATATTCACCAGGGATATGATTTAGGTCATACCTGAACGGTTTAGTGGTTTTCCTGACGTTCTTCAATTTAAGCCGAAATTTTGCAAGAAGCAGCTCATGATCTGAGCCACAGTCAGCTCCAGGTCTTGTTTTTACTGACTGTATGGAGCTTCTCCATCTTTGGCTGCAAAGGACATAATCAATCTGATTTCGATATTGACCATCTGGTGACGTCCATGTGTAGAGTCGCCTCTTGTGCTGTTGGAAAAGGGTGTTTGCTATGATCAGCGTGTTCTCTTGGCAAAACTCTATTAGCTTTTGTCCTGCTTCATTTTGTACACCAAGGCCATGCCTGTCTGTTATCCCGGTGATTTCTTGACTTCCTACTTTAGCATTCCAATCCCCTATGATGAAGAGGACATCTTTTTTTGGTGTTAGTTCTAGAAGGTGTTGTAGGTCTTCATAGAACCTATCAACCTCAGCTTCTTCGGCCTCAGTGGTTGGGGCATAGACTTGAATTACTGTGATGTTGAATGGTTTGCCTTGGATTCGTACTGAGATCATTCTATCATTTTTAAGATTGTACCCCAGTACTGCTTTTCCCACCCTTTTGTTGACTATGAGTGCTACTCCATTTCTTCTAAGGGATTCTTGCCCACAATAGTAGATATGATGGTCACCTGAATTAAATTCGCCCATGCCTGTCCATTTGAGTTCGCTGATTCCCAAGCCTCGAAGCAATATAGAGGACGGTAAAAACAACCAAATTCAACTCATATCGATTTATTTTTCAAGTAAATATGTCAATGTGTATGTGTCAGTCTGCAGGGGGAAACAAGCCTTTAGTATCACCCTTTTGTGGCGGAATGGCCCTGGCCAGAAATACATCGGAACAGGCTTGCAGCTTGTCGAAATTTGAGCCAGGCTTTGGCCCTCTTCCACTGCAAAGACAAGGAGAACAGCTGACCACAGGAATTCAGTCTGTGAGGTCCTTCTGTTGTACATTTGCCGCAAATCCACTTCTGGAAAGACGTTGTTCGTAAAACCACACAGTGATGTGGCTTCACCTCTTGCCGTTTTCTCCTCTGGGCAGGAGCACTGGACACTTTGAAGCTGGGTTCCAGCCAAAGCACCTTGTGGATCCTCTCAGAGCATCAACTGGGAACTAAATTACATCAGGGCCATTTCCCCTCCCCTGATGCTATTCAGAGCGTACGTAGGTGGGTGGGATGTTGTCAAGGCCCCCACCCAAAATTAGCTCCCCAGCTTTAGCCCATTCCTGCTGTTGTAAGACTGGGGGGCGATTCTGTGTGGATAGGTGAGGGGATGTTCCTGGAGACTGCCTGAGTACTCCTTTGTGCTGAATTGAAAAGGGACATTCTAGACCTGTTCATTGGAACCCCTCCTGCAATTCATAATGAATGGTGAGCATTCCAAGTGGAATGCTCACTTCAATCCTATTCTGACTTGCTAGACAATAAATTGATTGATTGATTGATTGATTGATTAATTGATTGATTGATGTCATTTCTATACCACCCAATAGCCGGAGCTCTCTGGGCAGTTCAAGAAAATAAAAACCAAAAAGTGCTGGGTAAAACAATATAAAATCTAAAAGCATTAGAACTACAATATAACAATACAAACAGAGTAAAAGCAGAAGAAAACCTAGCAGCACTGCAGAGATTTAAAATACAGATTGACAACTCCAAAGCTAAAAGGAGACAAAACTCCTAACATACTGGGAGAATGAAAAAGTCTGCACTTGATGCCAGAAGGAATACAGCGTAGGTGCCAGGAGAACCTCACTAGGGAGCTCATGCCACAACCAGGGTGCCACAGGAGAAAAGGCCCTCCTCCTAGTAGCCACCCGCCTCACATCCTTTGGCAGGGGCTCACGGAGGTGGGCTGCTGAGGATGATCTGAAGGTCTGGGCAGGCACACATGGGAGGAGGCGGTCCTCCAGACAGCCTGCCCCCAGGACGTTAAGGGCTTTGAATGTTAATACAAGCACTTTGGATCGGGTCCAGAAATGGTCTGGCAGCCAGTGCAGCTGGAAAAGTACTGGCATAATATGAGCTCATTGGCCAGTCCCTGTTAACAATCTTGCTGCCCTATTTCAGACTAGCTGAAGTTTCCAGACCGTTTTCAAAGGCAGCCCCACATATAATGCATTGCAGTAATCCAGACGAGGGGTTGTCAGAGCATGGATAACTGTAGCTAGGCTATCTCTGTCCAGATAAGAGCATAGTTGGTATACCAGCCTAAGCTGATGGAAAAGTGCTCCAGGCTACTGAGTTCAACTGTGCCTCAAGTGACAGTTCTGCATCCAAGAGCACCCCCAAGCTGCAAACTTGACCCTTCAGTGGGAGTGCAACCCCCTGCAGAACAGGTTGAACATCATCTAGCCGGGCAGATGAACCACCCACTAACTGTACCTCTGTCTTGTCTGGATTGAGTTTCAGTTTATTGGCCCTCATCCAGTCCGTTACTGGGCCCAGGCACTGAGTCAGAATAGCCACGGCCTGACCAGGGTTTGATGAGAGGCCGAGCTGGGTGTCATCCGCATATTGATGGGATCTCAACCCAGCCCTCCGGATATCTTCCCTCAGCGGTTTCACGTAGATGTTAAAGAGATACACAGTGTGGCTTCTTAACATCCTATTGCTGTGATAGGTTACGTATATATTTACGTAGCCTATCACAGTCTCCTCATGGATGCAAATGGTGTCCCTCCTTTAGCCGTGATAGGCTTCGTAAATACTTATGTAGCCTATCACAGTCATTAAACGAAATGCGAATGGTGGCTGCAGACACAGCCACCATTCGCGTAGCACCAGACAGCCGACAAAAGGTAGGCTCCGTTCTGGGCCAATTTTGCGGGGGGGGGGGGTTGCTTCGTTCTGCCACAGACTCTGGGCGGCCGAATTCACTAGAATTCGGCCTCCCTGGGATCCGTGGCGGAATTCTCTGACATCCCTAGGCAGAGGTCATTCCATAGGGCGACCAAGGCAGTTTCCATTCCCAAACCAGGCCTGAAATAGATCTAGATAATCCGCTTCATTCAAGAGTGCCTGGAGCTGTCCTGCAACCACCCATTCAAGCACCTTGCCCAGGAAGGGGATGTTGGCCACTGGCCTGTAATTGTTAACATCCTCCAGGTCCAGGTGAGGCTTTTTCAGCAATGGTCTGATTACCACCTCTTTTCAAGAGGCAAGCACCACTCCACTCCAGGAGGAATTTACAACCTGCTGGACCCAGCCAGACATCCCCTCCTTGTTTGACGCAATAAGCCATGAAGGGCAAGGGTCAAGCACACAAGTGGTCGATCGGACTTGGCCAAGCACCTTGTCCACATCCCCAGGCCTCAATAACTGAAACTTATCCAATAAAACTGGACCAGATGCTGCTCTTAACACCTGCAAAATGGGACTGCATTAATTGTAGTGCCCAATTCGCAATGAATCTGAGCGACTTTATCTTCAACGTGCTATGCAAACTCGTCACAGCGTGCTACCGAGGATTTCACAGTTTCTCTCCTTGGACCAGAATGTAGCAGGCTGTGATCCACTTGGAAAAGTGCTGCTGGATGAGGCTGGGAAGAAGCAATGCTGCTGGAAAAGAACCATCTCTCACCGCCACAGAGTAAGCTCGGTAATGGTCTCTAACCTGTATTCTGTCAGACTCAGCACGAATTTTCCTTCACCTGCGTTCTAGCCGTCTCCCCTCTTGTTTCATTGCCCTCAGCTCAGGTGAATATCAAGGAGCTCGCTTAGGTATGCTCATAGGGAGAGGGCACTTGGCGTGATCGTGTCAACCGCCCAAGTCATCTCTGCATTCCACAGAGTGACCTGGGCTTAGACAGAAGCATCAGCCATAGTAGCAGGAAAATCCCCCAGAGCCCTCTAGAATCCATTGGAATCCATCAGCCTCTAGGGGTGGACCATTTTAATAGGTCCCCCACCCTTGCAGATGGGAAAGGCTGCTGAGAGTCTAAACCTCAGCAGGAAGTGATCTGACCATGACAAGGGAACAGACGTTAATTCCTCCACTTTCAGATCACCATCCTCCCACCCAGTTGAGATAACCAGTTCAAGCATGTGGCCGATAATATGTTATTAAGTATATACAGCCCCATGGTTGACATGGTGGCCATGAAGTCCTGAGCCACCCCAGATACCACGGCCTTGGCATAGAAGTTGAGATCCCCCAGGACCATCATCCTTCTGGTCCACAACACCAAGTTCGAGACCACCTCCGTCAGCTCAGGCAGGGATTCTGAAGGGCAGCAGGGTGGGCAGTACACCAGCGGAATCCCTAATCTGTTCTGGGCACCCAGCACAAGGTACATACACTCACTTTGTATTATATACATCAATCAATAAGACATTCCTCCAGACAGCACTTAATAACGTATATACAGATTCACACTCACTTCTACATGAACCGTTTCTTATCCATGATCCAAAGTTATCTATCAAAACATTACTCTTATCTTATAAATACCTTAATCAATATATTGAAAAACAAAATTGAAAATTTAATATATTGGAGTAGAATATCTGGGACTTCGGTAGAAATAAGAAATGGATTTATTCTTGGCTTTTCATCATGAGATTCTCTTTTGTATTCAGATGAGGCTGCAAAATAATAATGTAGCACTTGGGAAGAAAGATGCAGCCCATCAGCCCAGCACTGGAGGCCAGGATGGAGAAGACCTGCACGGCTACCATGTATTTCCCCTTGGTGCTCAGGTAGGTGGGCACAAAGGACACCCAAACACTGCAGAAGACCAGCATGCTGAAGGTGATCAGCCTGGCTTCATTGAAGGCCCCAGGTAACTTCCTGGCTAGGAAAGCCACCGTGAAGCAGATGGCAGCCAGGAAGCCCATATAGCCAAGGCCAGTATAAAACATAGAAATGGACCCTTCGTTGCACTGCAAGATGATCTGTCCTGGTTGTGAGTGCATGTCAGAGTCAGGGAATGGTGGAGAGATGCCCAGCCAGATGGTGGAAAGGACAACTTGGACACTGGAACAGGAAATGACAACATAGTTGGCTAAATTCTTCCCCAGAAAATTCCTCACTCTGTTCCCTGGCTTTGTGGCCAAGAAGGCCAGCACCACAGTGATTGTTTTGGCCAAGAGAGAAGAGACGGCAGCTGAGAAGATGATGCTGAAGGCTGTTTGTCAGAGGAGGCAGGTCACTTTCCTTGGCCGGCCAATGAAGAGGAAGGAGGACAAGAAGGAAAGCAGGAGGGAGACGAGGAGAATGTAGGAGAGGTCCCGGTTATTGGCTTTGACTATTGGAGTTGCATGGAATTTAATGAAGATTCCTAACACAAATCCTGTGATTAAGGACAGGAACAGGGCAAAGGAAGCCAGGGTTAACCCCAAAGTTTCTTCATAGGACAGAAAGGTTATAATCTTGGGGATGCATTGATCTCGGCCCTTGTTTGAATGATGATCATCTGGACACTTGGTGCAATAGTCTGCATCTGGAAAGAACAAGAGTAACATGTCCCTTTCATCCTTAGCAATCTCTGTTCTTTTACATTTCATCAAAGATATTCCTCATGTATGATGGGCAACACACATTTCATGCAGGACACAATCTGCCTAGCGTCCCTAGCCGAGCTGGGAGATGGAGTACTTGAAACCAAAAAGGAGGAGCAAGCATTGCAGAATACCACAAAAGCAGTTTAAAACAAAAACCGTCTTCACAGAAAACAATAAAGAATCCAAGTTTAGAATTCCCCAAAGAAAAAGGTCACAGAAAATGTCTGGAGGATCTTTGCCTTCCTCCCCAGGGGCTGCATTTTCCTCCAGAGTCACCCACCTTCCTGAGTAGAGATGGTCCCTTCTGGGCAGAGAGCACAGTCATAGCAGCAAGCCGGCTTTCCTTCCTGAACCACCTTGACAAATCCAGGGCGACAGCTCTCCACGCACCTGGAATGAGGCAGGGACTAAGCAGAAAGATAAGGAAGATCAAGGAAAATGCATTAGGCTTGATTCTTCAGTGGAAAGGAGAGACAGAGTTGGAAAAGACCCAACAGAACTTCTAGGTGATAGGAATTAGCTGTCTTTTGAGTGAACATTTCTCACTACATTTTCAGACCCAGCCAAAAAGCCAGTTTTTTTTTCTCATCCTCAGCTTCAGCAGAGGTGGGAGGAGGGCACAGGAATGGGGTTGAGGGCAATCACAGCACACCACATGAAGCACTTCAGTTTCTACTGGACTTCCTCAAATTTATTCCCCAAAGTCAAAGGTGGGAGTAAAAACTGAGGAACACATGAATGTGCTGGTTAGCAAGCGTGATACCTGATAAGGTAACTGGTCAACTTGTTGCATTATGCCCCTGTTGTTGCATTCCAGCCTTGGGTCATTAAGACAGTCATTAACATGTAAGGTCGTAGTCATTAATGGAATGGAGTTAGTAAGAAGGACCAAGTAGGAATGTTGTCTCCAGCCAGTTGAGTCATCATGCCCAAGCACCCTCTTTTGCTACATGGGATGAAAGGCCAGTGCAGTCTTTATCCCATGACAAGTATCACTATTTCCACTGCCTTCTCTTCCCATTTAGCACAGTTATGCAGTAGCGATATCTGACTGTTGGCCTTCCCTTTTGTTGTTATTGTTGTTGTTTTCCTTCACCCTACAACATTGCTACTTCACAGCCTTGTAATCGTGTAATTGGGCAATGTCATATTAGCATTGTAGTCAGAATTGGTTTGTGCTGGAGCACAATGTTTTTATTGTAATGTGATGTAAATGTGCCACACGATAAATAAATAATGTGCTGGAGCAGTAACTCATCCCTGGGCTTCAACACTGCTGATTCACAATCCTGTAATCATACAATTGTGCAATTATGCAATGCCATGTTAGCATGCTCTTGTTACTTATGTGGAGAACAGTGCTTCAGGATTGCTGATTTACAGTGGTGGATATGAGGGGAGACGTGTGGGGTCAACTATGGGATGTAATTCATCTCCTCCATTAAACATCCCTGAGCAGGGGAGCATTCAAAGGGGCAGGGTGCGAGAACATCCAGTCGGAGCCATGATGTCCTGGCAGTGACGAGCGGAGCTCTGCAGGTTGCTTATCTCAAACAGCTATGTAGAGGTTGAGAAACCTTTTTATCTTCCCCTGGAATTATACGGGGAAGCTAACAGTACCATCCGGATGAAATCTTGGAAGAACAGCTGCTTCTGTGGAGAAACAGAGGGGCTGCAATCTAAGGTTAGATGCCAGAGTATCATCGACTGAATGCTGTTTGAAACTCCTAGCAATTAGAAGACATAAGGACAGACAGCTCCAAATACAATTTCTGATTTTAAACTACCAGCAATATCTAAGGACTTAAGCAATTAAATCTGCTTAAGTGTTTGTTTTTCTGTTTCTGCAATCATACTTGCTTGTTGTGCTTTTGAAAGTGGAGGATGGCAGTACCAAAGGAAAAAAAGAAAGGCTTGGGAATGCTATCTACCCCCCCATTACTCCCCCGGCACAGGTTTCTAGAAATGCCGGAGATGAAGAGGAGTTTCCTGCTTTGATAAAAACTATGTCTTCTCAGCTATCAGTGCAGTCAAAGAAGCTTGAAACAATTCAGGACTCAATTATTGTCCGTCAAGGGGCTGTGGAATTAATTTATATCTCTTTTCAAAAGAAGGAATTGAAGGTTAATGCCCTCAAAGATCGGGTTAATGCTGATGAAACCGCCATGGAAGCTTCTCATAATATTTTGTCTGTTCGAATTTCTCAACTGGAGGCCTTCACACATAGAGCGAATCTTCGTGTCCTTGGTATTAAAGACTTGGCTAGTGATATAGGTTTGGCTGAATTTATGGATAAACTTTTGCATGAACTATTGGTTTTACCTTCTGATTTTCTACTTGATATTGAGCATGATTATCATGTCCCTGGTTCAATAGGTGGCACTAAAGGGACTTTTGGGACTGTTGTTGTTCAATTTTCATGAGTCTCTACAAAAAATTATCTTATGCATCTGGCAAGAGACAAGGTGAGCTTCGTGGGGGCCAGCAAATGAGAAGATTATGCTCTGTCCTGATTATACTAAAGAAATGGCTGACAGAAGAAGGCAATTTACCAAGCCAAGAAGTTTGGCAAAGCAAATTAACCTGCAATATCATATTAAATATCCGGCTACATTTTGCATTTTTTTTTTGAAGGCCAGATGAAAAGGTCTGTGAATGCTATGGTCCATGGGGTCACGAAGAGTCGGACACAACTGAACGACTGAACAACAACAAAAATTAAAATTAAAACAAGGGAACCAACTCTCTCAGCCTCCTGAGTTGGAATTTAGCCATTTGTACTGTTCTTTTGAAGCACTGCTTGGGTTAAAGTTGATAAGATGTCTAGGCAGTATGCCAGAGTAAATGTTGACATAGTTCTGTTTTCTTTCTCCTTTTTTATGTAATATTGTAATAAAATGCCTGTTTGTGTGTATATGCATGTGTACACATATACATATATTGCTAGATATATTACTTAAAATATCCAAATGGTTTGCTTTTGTTTTATATTCTTTTTCTTTTTCTTATTTTTTCTTTCTTTTTATTATTATTCTTATTAACATCATTATGGGATTATGATTATTGCTATTCCTTGCTGGCTAATCCTTTAATGTTTATTAATACATGTTAATATATTTCCGTTGTGTGTGTTTGTGTGTGTGTGTGTGTGTGTGTGTGTGTGCCTGTGCATGTGTCTATGCTTCAAGCCTCGGGAAGACGCCTTCCTGCAGTCTCAAAATCTACCATTTGGTGTGGAGCTCGACTTCACAGAGAAGGCAGCTAACTTCCCCACCAAGGCATAACTCGATGAAGGCTGGAGCATCCCCAGTTGCTCTAAGTGTTAACCAGTCCATTTGCTCATCTAACTTCCCCCAAATCAGCTTGGACACTGGAACCCTTGCAAACTGCAGTGAATCTGCCATTGTGGAGATATCCTCTGAAGCAGGGTCCAAGTGTGGATCTCTTTGGGTGGGAATCACCTTCTTAGCCAGAGATGCTTTTTTTGCCAGTGGATCAACATTCCTTGTCTGCAGGTGTGCAGGTCTCGCTGGAACATGTACATGTTCCTATATGGATCTAAGAAGAGCTCATCATGTAACATAGGACTGAACTTGATCAGGTAGCTAAACCTAAGCCCATGTAACTGAAGCAACTGCATACTGCTTCCTGATTACATGTATTAACTTCATTGAATATAGCTGTTAAATGTCATAGAGCTTAAGAGTCAATAAATAAATGTAGTGAAATGAAAGGAATGATTTTCTTCACCTGGTTGAGCCATTTGGGCCACACAATGGCATCCTGGTTAATGGTGACTTTGAGGCCTGCAGGTGCTTGTCTTTCTATACTCCCAAATTTAAGCTGAACAAGGCTCCTATTGGGAAGCCTCACCCAGTTGATGATGTCAAAGTTGGCTGCCAGGTCCCTGTTCTCATCCAAATACACACCGCCCATAGAATTATTGTAAAACTGGACATTTCTCAGGAAAGGGTGAAGCTAGAATGGCAGAGGAAATACCAGCATTGAGAAAACAAGAAGCCACATTGGATAACTCAGTCCTGCCCTTTCCATGCTTGACTCTCCCATGGCTCAGGGCTGGTTCCAGGCTCAATTGTCTGGCTTTGTCTCTTCACATTCACTAAGGACATTCACATGTCAAGGGTAAAAAGACAGAGCAGCACAGGGAGTTTCACAACTGCATTTGCCCTATAAACATGCAACATTCCACCTCGATTTCTCATGTTCTAAATCCAAAGCAGTGATTGCACAGTTGTAAAATCGTTTGCCACGTTCAGCAACGATATCTGTGATGTAAAAGGGAATACCTGCCATGGCTCAAGCCTCCGAATGTCCTGCCAGTCTCCACCCTCCAAAACCATCCTTTTCCTTTTGGATGAAGAAGCAGCATCTAAGGCCTGGGCCACAGCCTGGACAGTGTTGTAAGTGATGTAGGTGTCTAGAGCATGGATTCGCTCAATATCCCCTTGGGGCAGGGCCTCCAGTTTCTCATTTTCTTCTATGCATCTTTTCCAGCCTTTCACAGAAAATGCATGCTTTGCATAGGAACAATGAAATGCTTTCTCCAGATATTGCTCCATGGTAAAGTAAAACAGTGAAAAATCATTATACTCTGCCTTTTTCTTTGTCTGGAGTAAGAAGGAAAAAAGTCCATGGATGTGTTGGAAAGAGAAATTAGAATACCCCAACTCCAAGGTGAAGTCCCACATAGCTGTTGTGATCCAGACTTTCCCCACACTGGGTTTCATCCATGACTGTACTAGACCTTGTAAAAGGTATATTCCTTTTAACAAGGAACTAGTCTCTGCACAATACACAAAGATATTAACTTGTGGCCAGTTTCGGAATGAGGCATAATGGAGTTTCAAATAGTGTGATTGCAATACTGACAGGCTTTCTGAAAAAACCACACAAATGCCATTCCTGATCAGCTCAGGTGTCAAGGTCCTCATGAACCACTCTCCCTTGTCAGTTTCGACAGCAAAGAGACCAATCATCGTCCATTGGAAGTGCAGCAGAATTTTGACAATCCCTGGGTACAGGGCTTCTTCTTTCGGGACCATGCGGTAGAAAAAAGGAAACTGAGTTTTATCACTCAGAACTGGAGAAACAAAAGCATACGTGACCTGGCAAAGAAAGGAAGAGTCAGATGGTCTGCTTTGTTTCAGTACCAAAGCTTAATTCTTCTTCTTGTAAGATTATGCCTGTTAACTGGTAGTTATGTGTGGGAAACCTAATTCCAGTGGGACAAAATCATTTTAATTTTATGATGGATGAAATGTCCAGGCTTCAGAATTACTTAACCCTGAAAAAGGAAGATGCCCTAAGGAACCTAAACTATGGAAGATGTCCTGAGTCTCCATCATGGAACCAAGGTACCAGCAGCTCATGGTACTTTCCCAGCAGAAGGAGCATGCTTCATTTTTAGGGGTGGCAGAACATATTTTACCTGCCCCCTTTTCTGTTGTCCCTGAGTGCCCCTTTCCTTTCTGATCCATAGGCATATGAATGAGGACAACACTTCACGTGCAGTTAATCACATCACTGGCCCTTAAGTGCTAAATTCGTCTATCACATATACACAGCATGGACCCATCGGTACAGAATGGGATGCCTGTATGAGTGGTGGTGGGGCTTTAACCCTTTGCACCCCATTGTGGGTCCAAATCACCTAATTTCATGGGGAAGGGAAACTCCCATTGGAGTTCCCTGGAGGACATTGTGATTCCTTTGGAGAGAACTGCAAGTGGAATGAGACTCACCTCAACCTACCTGAGAGATTTTATAGATACCCAACATGGTCGAAATCTGGATGGTGTTTTCAGAGTCGGCCCCTTCAAGAACGGTCAGTGGGTGCTTCCCTTGGCCACAGCCATAGTTTGGAACATTTGCCTGCCCGGGAGAGAGCAGGCCTAGAAAAACATCTGAAGTCACTCTGGCATTGCGATAGTTGTCATAGATGTTGTAGCCCAGGCTGATGTTCGGTAACAGGCTGGGAGTCTGGTTGATCTCCTGAATGGCAAAGAAGAAGGACAGGATCTTCCAGTACTCTGTGGACCCTTCCCTGGAAAACAGTGTAGATGAGGTGCATTGTTATCATCTCTTCAATAAAACCTAAATATTCAGTTGTTGCTTCAGCTCTTGCCTTCGGAGACTATGTACATATCTGTATTACATTACCAGAACATTCCACATGCCAACCCTGATCCCCAGCCAAAACCGGAAGCACAAATTCCAATGCCCCCGTAATGCCTGATCTCTGCTATTCTTGGCTAAATGGCCATGATCCGTTTTAAAATGAAGCCAGTGCAGCTGACCCATATAACGATGGAATTCAGCATGCGGAACCCTTCAAATGGAAGGAGGAAGAATGTCAGGAAAATGGGTTGGGAAACTTCTTTAAATGATGGGGCATTGCTCTACGGCAGACTTCCCCAAACAGGTGCCCTCGAGGTGTTTTGGACTATAGCTCCCAGCATTCATCACCATTGGCCATGCTACCTGGGGCTGATGGGACTTGACGTGCGAACCATCTGAAAGGCACCTGGTTGTGGAGGGCTGTTCTAAGGAGACTGGTTGCTCTGGTTTGATTTGCTGCTTCAACGAAGTTGTGGGTGTCTGGATGCAGTGGGGGTAAAAGAGAACAACCAGCCCATAAGTTAAATGATGAAACATATATTTCCTGTTTGTGTGTATGTCTGTGTTTGTCTCTGTATGTCAGAAAATGAGAGAGGGAGAGAGAGAGAGCTGTCATAACCTTGTTTGAGTTTCAGACTCTTGCATCTCTTCCTCTACGAATTTCCTCTGTCCCTCCTTCAAATTTTCTGCTTGGAGAGTTCTGTACTGCACTAAGTTCGTGGGTTTTATAAGCTCCAGCCATCCCTCCGGAGCAAGTCCGCTCCATCTTCTGCATGACTCCCTTTCAGATCTGTGAAGACCACTGTCATGTCTCCACTTCATCTTCCCTTCTCCTGGCGGAACTTACACAGTTCTTTCAGCCTCATAGGTGCCTGATAGGACGTGGTTTCCAGACTAACCTTTGCACTCTTAATAGGCAGTTACGGAACAACATACTTTCAAGTTCAGAAAGAGCCTGGCCTGCTTCCATTTCAACTTCTGGATGGCAGCCTGTGCACTGGGCTACTAGTCATCAACGCCCTCGCTCAAATCGTATTATAATATTGTAATACACTTTTCAACATGAACCAGCAGGCTGTACTTTGAACACTGATATCCTGCTGATGGCAACATAGGAGAGCAATTTCACAGATTTCAGATAACGGGGGCAGCAAATGGTAGTTAGGGATGGTTGGAGCTCATGAAAGCAGTAGCTGGTGGAGCTGCAGTAACTCCCTCAGAAGCTGAATGACTTACAAAGCAAGTCTGTTTGAGGGAGGCCTGTAGAAAGTGTATGGCAGAAACTGAGCGTGTGCTGCAGAGACGACCGCGCTAATGAAATGGTCTCCTGGCCTGTGATGATTCAGTGGGTCACGTTCATCCCTTTCCAGAGTCAAAAGGCATTTGGTCTTGAGCCTCCGACAGGTTGCCTGGGGCAGCAGAAGGACCAGCAGGAGCAGAATCATGCTTGGTCTGCCTGGCACAGCCTCCTCCTTGCTCCTCTCAACCACTTTTAAGAAAGGTTACACGAAACCAAGGCCCCCTTGCAAAACTGAGTCTGCAGTGACTTTCCTCACAGAGATGGGAGTCCTGCCAGCCAAGGCTCACATCTTCAAGGGAGGGTGGTAAGCAACTCTCACAGCACCGCTGTCCTCCTCACCTGCCCTAAACCTCCTCCAAGCCCTCACTGGCACAGGAGGCATTTATGGGCCTGCTCCTTCACACCTGCATGGAAAACGTCACCTCATGTTGCTGTTCAATCTCATGTTTACATCAGTGGAGCCAGAAGTGATTTTCTTTTGGTGGTGGGCAGAATCCCTTGAGTTCTGGCAAGAAGGAGAAGAAATCACTATGGTTTTAGTAATTATAAGGGGAAGAAGTCTGATCACCTTTGCAACATTCTGAATGCTCATCTCACTTCCATGCACAGGTGCCCGGCTGGAGAAAAAACATGTTTGGGACATCTCACTGATGCAAGACTTTCATATGACCCAGCATCAAGCTGGTATTTTCTTTGATGTAGTTAGCCTTGAAGGTCCCAGCTGCTGTCTCAGATAATTTCTCATTCCTGCCATGTTTTGTTCACTTCGACAGGCAGGGGGTTCTGTGTAGCAAGTAAATGTGGCCCAGCAAAACCCGTTGCTGTTTATTGTGCCCCGCCCTTGTTTGGTAGCTCAGTAAAGGTCTCTGGAGATCCAGCTCATGGCATCCTTGGTGATTCTGACTGCCATGTTCAGAAGGCAGAATAATGAGCCGTTGAGTGCTAGAGATAGGACAGGCTATGATGCTGCCAAAATATTTAATGGGCAGGGCAAACTCAGGTCCTTGGGACGGGGGGTCATCTCTGTTGGAGGAACAATCACGTCATCCTCCCTTCCTTCATAGTTCATGTCGGTCAGCCCTGAACGGTGGTGGGGCAGGGGGCTTTTCCTCTCTGTGTGCCTTTTTTAAAAATCTTCTCTCACTTTTTTTCCTTTTTAAAAACAGTTTCACCTCAATTGTTTCCAATGGGAGAGAAAATAACTGTCCTGGATTCAAGGCTGGCAAATCATTTTCCCTGTGTGTGTGTGTGTGTGTGTGTGTGTGTATCCAGATAATGAATACACTTTAGACCAGGTGGATAAACTGTCAATTTTTGCACATACACATCTGAAAGTATGACCAGGAACATACTCGATCAGCAAAATTAAGCAGAGTTCACTTGGTTGAAATGGAATTTTTTTAGCATTTATTTATTACATTTATATCCCGCCTTTTTTCCTCCAAGTGACCCAGAGCGGAATACAGAACCTCTCATCCTCTCCATTTATCCTCACAACAATAGGCTTGTGACATGGGTTGGGTGACTGTGATTGGCCCAATGTCTGTGACTGGCCAAAAGTCACCCAGTGAGCTTCCATGGCCAAGTGAGGTCTAGAACCCAGATCTCAGGACTCCCAGTCCATAGGGGTGAACGAAACCCCACTTACCCGGCTCCACTGGGGTCTGGGGGGGGCAGGTGATCCGGTCCTCCGCTCAGAATTCTCGAAGAAGGGGAGGCAATCCGGTCCTCCACCCCGGAATCCTGCCCAGCTGGCACTGCTCTGCAGCCAGTCCACGGAGCTGCCGGCCAGGCCGATCCATAGCAGGGCCACCATCCGCTGCCAGCCTGCTGCAGACGCAAATGGCGTCCTGCGTAGGGGACACCATTTGCGTCCCTGCTTTAGCCATGATAGGCTACGTAAATATATACATTTGTGGCTGCAGCAGCCCGGAAGACAACCCAGAGCCACCGCTGTAGCCGCCGCTGCCAGGTAGGTCTGTCCCGGGGGGATTCCGCAGGGTGGTGGTGGGGATTGCCCCATTTCACCATGGACTCCGGGGTCTTCTTTAGAATCTGGCCTCACTGGATTCCATGGTGGAATTCTCCAACATCCCTACCAGCCCAACACGCTAGCCACCACACCACACTGGCATCTAAAACTCACAATTTACCTATTTATTACATTTCTATATTGCCTGATTGCCAAAGGACTTTAAAAGCCCCTCTCTGAGTGGAGACTGGAAGAGTCCAGGGAGGGTGCCGAAGCTTGGGATGCTGGAGAAATGCCATAACCCTGGCTTCAGCTTGTCTGGCAAAGGGGGGGAGGTGCCTTGTGGGCGGGTGGGTTGAGAAGAGGTGGCCACTGCCTATTGGGTGCCCCCCATGGCACCGCTAGGCAGGGGAGGGGTCGGCAGAGCCCTCTTAAGCTCTGCACCCTCTCCCAAACCAACACTCTCGCTCTCGCAGCTGCCCGAGCGAGAGAGACCCAGATTGCGACTCTCTCCCTCAGTGAAGATCCTCTCACTGCTGGCCATGTCGGATGGGGAGGCCAGCCTCGGTTCTCCCCAGTCCTGGTGGCTGCCAGCACTCGCCCCGCCTTCCTTGCCACCACGCTCGCTTGTGCTTCTCTGTGCCGGCGGTGGCAGCGGCGGCCGACTCTTACTGTGCCTTTCATACGGCCTCCTCTTCTCTACCGTGCACCACCGCCAGCCTTTGTGCCACTGCTGATGCGGTAACCAGCCCCAGTCCCTATCGGCGGCAGCCGCTACACTCCGCTGACTTCTTGGCAGCGGTGCTCACTTTGGCGGCGCATTCGCCCCTCTCCTCCTGTCCCTCACGCCGCCGCTAGCCCTCGTGCCGCAGTGGCCACAATGACTAGAGCACTTGTTCCTGTCGGCGGCCAGCACCATTCTCTTCAGGGCCATTGGCCCAAAGGTTGGAGTCGCAAGGGGGGAGGGCTATTCCCAGCGCCCTTACTGGGCTCGCGGGCATCTGAGGCCTCCGCCGAGCAGAGGATGTGCCTGATCTTGTCTGATCTTGGAGGCTGGGCAGGGTCAGCCCTGGTTAGTACTTGCCTGGGAGACTGCCAGGGTATCAGGCTCCCAGCATTGAGCACGGGGTTGGACTCGATGGTCTTATGGGCCCCTTCTGTGATTCTATGTCTATGGCTGCTGAGCCCTGAATTATTCTTTCTGGCCTGCCTTCCGCCTGGGCTCCTGCTCAATTGTAAAAGCTAGTGTGTGTAGTGGTTAGAGTGTTGCACTGGCCCCCGGGGGCCCCGGGACCTGGTCTTCACTTGGCCGTAAGGCTCGCTGGGTGCCTGTGTGTCACTGTCTTACGCTCAACCAAGCCCTTTATCCACATCATGCCTCCTAAGAAGGGTCCGGGGGCGGAAAAGGAAAGGACAAGGGAAAGGAAAGGAAAGACCCCCCCATAAAAAGGCCATGGCATAGGCATGACTCTTGAAGCTGCAGAACGTACCTCTGCGATTGCGCCCGCTCCCTCGGCCGGGCCTGGTAAGACCACGGCAGTCCAGCCCAAACGGACATGACAGCAGACGTGGCATTCACTATTGCTTTCTATTTCAGCACGTCTGGACGCCATAGAAGCATCCACCTTGGCCTCTCAGGTTAACCTTGATGGCACACCACCGCCTGAGGCCATCCACCCTCCCGTGGCATTTCTGTCAGCAGTGATGCAGGCAATGTCAGTCCACCCTCCTGAGGCAGCTCCGCCAGCAGTGACACAAATAGCATCATTCACCTTGTCGGCAGGGGACCTGGGCACTGCTGCCCCCGATCCAGTGCGCCCGGACGCCATTGAGGCCTACACCTCGTCTTTGCAGGCTCGCCTGGGCGGCACACCACTGCTGCAGGCAGTCCACCCTCCTGGGGCATCTCTGTCAGCAGCACCGCAAGCGACATCATCCCCCTTGCCCCCAAGGGACCCGGGCGCGGCTGCCCCAGATATGGGTGAGACGACCACATTCCTATACATGATGCCCAGGCCACCTGCAGCTCCATCAGTCACATCTCCACAGCAGCCATAGCCACTTAACTCCCCTTTCGCTAGCGTCTGGCAGGGTCCTGCAGGATTAACTTAGGATCCCTTGCCCCTGCCCCCGCATGCTCAGACGCCCACATAGGTGGCAATGTTAGATCCTTTTGCTAATCCAGGGAGAGGAGCAATGCCCATCTGGGCTACTTCTTCACTTATTGGCTTTCACCTTAGGAGCAGTGTGGCTGGCCTATGATGACGGTTTCTGTGGAAAGGCCGCTATTACCCTTCTATGCACCGGGACCTGAGAGACCGGGACCTTTGGGCTCCAAGTTATGACTCCTTCCCTGCCAGGTTGCGGCGACAGGTCTGACAGTGGCCTCTGCCTATTGCGGGTCCAGTGGTTCAGCACTAGGAATGTACGAATTGTGTACCTTCAGTGCTGCTTGACTTCCACAGTTTGAGGCCAGTGCTCCGTTCCGCAATTAACAAGCCCCCGGGATTCTCCTCTTTTTTTTTCCACTCCGAAAATTACAAAGATAAATCCATACTGACAGCCATAATTCTGGTGCCCAGCCACCTCCGTGCGTCTGCATAACTTCTGTAAGAATCCCTATTTTTCATACATATTTACGTTGTTGTTTTTTTAATTGAAAATTGAAATCAATTTTTCAATCTTAATTGAAATCCTCCATCTCCATTTACTTTCAGCCAAAACACTTCCTCTTCCTAGGGGCTTCCCAAAAGAAGGCTGTCTTAGGTGTGCCTGAGCGATAAACTCTTTGTTTAGGTCCAATCTCATAGGTCACATTTTAGTTGGCGGCTAGGATGGGCAAAAGCAGAAAGAGATTAGGGATAGTGTGCATGCAGAGGCACCCTCACTCTTGATAGATAGATAGATAGATAGATAGATAGATAGATAGATAGAATCATAGAATAGTAGGGTTGGAAGGGGCCTACAAGGCCATCGAGTCCAACCCCCTGCTGAATGCAGGAATCCAATAGATAGATAGATGATAGATAGATAGATAGATAGATAGATAGATAGATAGATAGATGATATTTATATCATAAGCAAATCAATCGCTTCCTCAACGGTATAAATATTCAATGGTTTACTGGTCCTTTGCATAATGCAAAATAGCCAGATACATTGTAAGCTGTTAGTGGAATGAATTATCTTTATTTTCCAGTTACAAATAAAGTGAATGTGAGACCACTGTGGTCGCTATTTCTGATCGATTCGAGAACACACTCACATCTTGCGGAAAGTCCTTTGTGGCACCACTTAGGATTAAGACTGTGGTTGCTTCCCCTCTGCTCTGTTCCGTGTCTGTGACCCGAACTCTGGCCATCAGTTATATGCCATGAAGGGGCTCTGCCCACTGAGCTATACTGCATCCTCTCTAATGTATGTGCATACTTGCAGTTTTCCACCCATGGGGCATCAGCATCCCCCCTTCCAGCTTTCTGAAATAATAGTTGGGGGTGGGGGAGAGAAGGGAGTCTGTCCCCATGGCCTCCCTAAGAGCACAGGCACCGCTCTTGGCTTTCTAAATGGCCTCTCCTGTTTGGGACTGGATGATGTTGATTTTTAGAAAGAAACACAGAAAGACGGGGCAGGAAAGAGTGATTACTGCAGCCTTCACCAACCTGGAATGCTCCAGTCGTCATCTAGGAAACCAGGTGTTGAGATAGGCAGAACTCTACTTTGTGCTTAAGTATAATGTAGGGATGTTGGAGACCTCCACCACGGATTCCAGGGAGGCCGAATTCCAGTGCATTTGGCCCCCCAGAATCCATGGCGGAATGAAGCAACCCCCCCGCCACCCCCCGAAATGGACCCGGAACGCAGCCTACCTGTTTGCAGCTGTCCGTGCTCTGCGAATGGCTGCCACATTTGCGGCCGCCATTCGCCTTCCCCCAAATGCATGATAGGCTACGTAAGTATTTATATAGCCTATCACGGCTAACGCAGGGATGCCATTTCTGTCCCTGCGGAAGTCGTGATAGGCTATGTAAATACTTACGTAGCCTATCATGGTAATAGGCGGGAACGCAAATGTCGGCCACTATGCCATTTGCATCCCTGTCTTTTGCCATGATAGGCTACATATATATATTTACATAGCCTATCATGGCAAAAGACAGGGACGCAAATGGCGGCAGCTATGGTGGTGGCCATTTGCGTCCCTGCACAGCCCAGTAGCGGCTGGATGTCCAGCTGCGGTCGGCCCCGGCCGGCAGCTCCGCAGAGTCACCACAGAGTGGAACCAGCCAGGGAGGATTTCGGGGGGAAGGACATAGGACCACCCCCCAACGTGGATGTCCCTGGACAAAACCAGGTGTTTCGTACATCCCTAGTATAACGACAATGAACATTCTAGAGGTGTTTATGGATCCCAAAGGAAGGTCGCAACTCTATTTTGACTTCCTGGAATGTATGTCCCGTTAAATGAAATCCCTCTTTCAACTGAGTAAGACATTATGGGATGGACGTTGGCTCCAGGAGCTCAGTAGGCCTTATTTCTGAGAAAGCTGCAGGAGCATAGTTTATCCATGTTGTCACTCCAGCTGCCAATCCCTATGTCCAGAGGCAAAGGACTTCCTTCTGAGCACCAAACTAAATCTTATTGCCATCACGAATGGGTCATCTATGGTTCATGTACTCTAGAGTAAGCATGCATAGTCTCAATTTGGATCAGAATGATGGCGGTCTGGGTGGGGGAAGGTTAACCTTCCCAACCTCCCATTTTGGTCCTGAAATCCCACCCTCGCTGCCCAGAGGGGTAGGGTATTTAAAAAATGCAAAAAAATTCTCCATCAAAACTGGAAAAAAAATGTCTTTGGGACAAAAATGTGTGGAAAAACCTGCATATAGGAGCATTATGGTCCTGATCCAAATGGAGGCTTACTCTGGAGGAAACAAACCAGCTTAGAGAGATGTTACTTTGGCCCTGAGTCTGGCTTACATCAAGACTTTCCTTCCCTTTCTCTTGTGCTCCCTCCCTTGTTCTTCCAGACTAGCACAAGGCCAGCGGGAGCCACTTGCCATCTCTCTGGCGATATAAACATGCTCTGATATTCTGCCTCACAAAAGGACGCTTTGACTATGTCGGGGATATCTGTGGCAGAGTGCCATGGCATGTGCCAGCACAGAATGAGCGGAAGGTCAGCAGACGGAGCGCCATCCCCCCAACCCCTTCCCTGAGAAGTAGGGATGTACGAAAATCACTTACCTTTCACGGATTATGTTTATGGTGGAGGGGAGGCGCTCCGTTCCTCCCCCCCCCCAGAATCCTGGCCAGCCGGCTCCACTCCGCAGGGATTCTGCAGAGCCACCAGCCGGCTCTGCCAGCAGCCGGACATCTGGCCGCTGGCTAGCAGGGACGCAAATGGCGGCGGCCATAGCCGCCACCGTTTGTGTCCCTGCAGTCAGCCGTGATAGGCTACGTAAATGTTTATGTAGCCTATCACGTCTGACTTAAAAACAACAACAACAACAACAACAACGCGTGTACGCAAATGGCGGCGGCCGTGGCCGCCGCCATTTGCGTTCCTTATTTTGGCACGTCTTAGTCTACGTCAAGACTTACGTAGACTAAGACGGCAAAAATAAGGGGAACGCAAATGGCGTAGCGCACGCTACGCTATTTGCGTTCCCCTTATTTTCGCCATCTAAGTCTACGTAAATCTTGACGTAGACTAAGACGTGCCAAAATAAGGAACACAAATGGTAGCAGCGGTGGCCGCCACCATTTGCGTACGCGCGTTGTTGTTTTTTAAGTCAGACGTGATAGGCTACGTAAACATTTACTATCACATCTTTTTTTTTTTTTTAACTGGAAATGGCGTTGGTGGCAGCCGGTCGGAAGACTGGCCGCCGCAGCTGCAGCTGCTGAACTGCCGCCGGTGCCGCCGCTGGAGCCGCCGCTGCCCGGAAGATCCGCCCCAGGAAAGTCTTGTCCCGGGGGGGGCAGGGGGGGCAGGCCGTTCCGCCACCGATTTCGGGGGGCCGAATGCGCTGGCATTCGGCCTCCCCGAGATCCGTGGCGGAATTCTCTGACATCCCTACTGAGAAGCGGAGATGAGGTGGAATGCGACCCTGGCTAAAAACATCAAGAGGATCCCTCCATGTATACACATCTCTCCCATGTCACTGCTGAACCTCAGGGTCCTCCTGAGTTAGAGATACAGAAGTATTCTCTGGCTTCTGCTCAGAACAGACACCCATTCAAAGGAACATTGGTAATAAGGCAGATTATAATCTGCGTGTGCTAACTGCAAATGCGGGGTAATATGCAGATGCAATGAGTCAAAGTAACCCACAATATCTCTGCATTAGATAGGAGAAGTGGGCGGGTTCAGTCTTTTCTGACAGTGTGATTCCCATCCGTACTTGCGATAAGAAAGAAAAGACACAACATCCGAGATCAAATTTAAATGTATATTGAAATAAAAGAAATAATCCTCATTGAAACACAGAACAGTCAGACACAGTCAAGTGACAGTGATACTCTTGATATTATTGACTGTCTGGTTGCTATTGCTCCATAGCAGCAAAGAAGTCAGCTGTTAACAGGGTGCACAGAAGAAGAAAAAGCCCCCAATGAGCTCACAGTCCTTTTTTAGTTGCTGCAGACTTCTCGTGTAGGAATCTACATCTTCATTCTTAGTTGCTTGCATCCTAAAAACAAGCAAAGCAGGCCTGTGAATAACCTCTGGAGCAGTTTTCTCTTCTCGAGCAAGGCTGGACTGCCGGAATCTTCTCTTTATATATATAGTTCAAATATATTTATTTAACAATATTTAGCTGTATCTTCTAATACAGGCAGATACAGGTTTTTGTGCTGTTCAGTCATTAAATTGTGTCCGACTCTTCGTGACCCCATGGACCATAGCACACCAGGCCTTCCTGTCCTCCGCTCTCTCCCGGAGTGTGCTCAAGTTCATATTCATTGCGTCGGTGATGCTACCAGCCATCTCATCCTCTGCCGTCCCCTTCTCCTTTTGCCTTCGATCTTTCCCAGCATCAGGGTCTTTTCCAGGGAGTTTTCTCTTTGCATTAGGTGGCCAAAATATTTGAGCTTCAGCTTCAGTATGTAGGGATGTATAAAAGTCACTTACCATTTCGCGGATCTGCTTCGCGGAGCGGCGGGAGGCTTTCCGTCCCCGCCGAATCCTCGATGGGGGGGGGAGGCACTCCGTCCCTCCCCCCAGAGTCCTGCTTGGCCAGCTCCACTCCGCGGGGATTCCGTGGAGCCGCCGGCTGGCTCCACCCGCAGCCGAACATCTGGCCGCTAGGCAGCAGGAACGCAAATGGCAGCGGTCGTAGCCACCGCCATTTGCGTCCCTGTACTTAACCGTGATAGGCTACATAAATATTTACGTAGACTATCACAGCAAAGTTTTTAAAAAAACGTGTACGCAAATAGTGGCGGCTACGGCGGCCGCGGCGGCCATAGCCGCCACCATTTGCGTACACTGCGCCCAGACACAGCCGGCCAGGAGACCAGCCACCGCTGCTGCACCCGCACCCGCCTCTGCCGCACCCGCCGCCACTGCACCCACCGCCACACCTGCCGCTGCTGCCGCACCCGCCACCGCTGCCGCACCTGCTGCTGCTGCACCCGCCACCGCACCTGCCGCTGCACCCGCTGCCGCCACATCCGCATCCGCCACACCCGCATCCACCGCACCCGCACCCGCCACCGCCGCACCTGCCACTGCCGCACCTGCTGCCACCGCATCCGCATTCACTGTACCCACACCCGTAGTGGCCGCCATTTGCGTTCCCTTTTTTTTCCCGCCGTAATAGCCTAAGTAAATATTTACATTGGCTAAAACGACAAAAACAGGGAACGCAAATGGCAGCCACCATAGCCAGAGCCATTTGCGTCCACTGTTGTTGTTTTTTCCGTGATAGGCATAGGCTACATAAATATTTATGTAGCCTATCACGGTAAAATACAGGGACGCATGGCGGTGGCTACAGCAGCAGCCATTTGCATCCCTGCAGGCTGCCCAGCAGCTGGATGTCTGGCTGCGGGTGGCCCCGGCCGGCAGCTCCGCAGAATCTCCGCAGAGTGGAGCCAGCAGGAGAGAATTTCGGGGGTGGTGGAGCGCCTGCCCCCACCACGAATGTCACCCTTCAAAAAGGTAAGTGACTTTCGTACATCCCTAGCTCAAGTTCATATTCATTGCGTCGGTGATGCTATCTAGCCATCTCATCCTCTGCCATCCCCTTCTCCTTTTGCCTTCAGTCTTTCCCAGCATCAGGGTCTTTTCCAGTGACTTTTCTCTTCGTAAGATACAGGTAGGGATGGGGGAGAATTTCTCCCCGAAACTTCGGGGGGCCGAGTGCCAACGTGTTTGGCCCCCCGAAGTAGTTTCAGGGAGAAATTCTCCTCACCCCCCACCCCCCCCCAGGACGGGACTTACCTTTCCCGAATGTCCCTCCCGGCAGCAGGTCCCGGCGGCGGTTCGTCAGGTCTTCGACGGGCAGAGGTGGCAGCCGGTCTTTTGACCAGCTGCTGCCGCCGCCGCCATTCCAATAAAAGTAAAAAAAAAACAATGCCCCCGTGATAGGCTACGTGACGATTAACGTAGCCTATCACAGCTAGATTTGCAAAGTCAGCCACGATAGGCTACGTAAATCGTCACGTAGCCTATCACGGGTGACTTAAAAAAAAAAAAAAGCGCGTATGGCTAATGGCGGCCCCCATAGGGAGCCGCCATTCACATTCCTTATTTGGTCGCTGTAGTCTACGTAAAGATTACGTAGACTACAGCGACCAAATAAGGAACGGGAATGGCGGCTCCCTATGGGGGCCGCCATTTGCGTACGCGCTTTTTTTTTTAAGTCACCCGTGATAGGCTACGTGACGATTAACGTAGCCTATCACGGCTGACTTTGCAGATCTAGCCGTGATAGGCTACGTTAATCGTCACGTAGCCTATCACGGGGGCGTTTTTTTTTTTATTTCGCGGCCGGGCGAGGCGAGGCGCCTCCTCCCCGGCCTGAATTTCGGCCGAGCGAGGCGGGAAGCCTCCCCCCCGGCCTGAATTTCGGCCGGGCGAGGCGGGAAGCCTCCCCCCCCGGCCTGAACTTCGGGGGGAGCAGCGAAGCGCCTCCCCCCCACCGCAAAGCAAGCTGCGAGACCAGGTAAGTGGCTTTCGTGCACTCCTAGATACAGGTCTTACAACATTACAAAATTATGACTCTGCTATTAAAGCTAGGAAAGTTTATATTGATCTCACCAAAACAATGTCTAACCATTCCCACAAGTAATCTTTGATCCCTAATAAATAATTGGGTCTCACCATACACCTAAAAAAAAGGAAAGCAGGCCTGTGAGTGACATGGAGTCTGAGGGCCTTCCTATGGAGGAGCTTTCTCTTCTCGAGCAAGGCTGGACTGCTGGAATCTTCTCAAGGAAGCCAGCCAGGCAGAGGAGGACTGCCTGAGCCTGCTCCAAGAGCTGGTTTAAGAAAGAGAGCGCAGAGGGTAATAACCCCTCCCACAGCCAGCAACCACAGGCATGCTAGATTCACCGTTCTTTTAACAACGTTGGGAGCAAAACGGAAGGATGGGTGACCCTGAGTGCAAATCAGGGTGCACAGAACAGAAAACATGAAACGACGTTAGTAGGGCTTAATCTGAATTGCCCCCGCTACAGATAAGAAGAGCCATCCTGGGTCAGTATACTGGGCTTTATAGAGTCGGGCAGGCAGGGATCGGCCCTCACAGGGGTCAGCCGACAGAGCACTGAGGCCACCCTGTTTCCTGCTGTGAAGCCCGTCCCGCTGACAGAAGTGGGGCTTGCTCACAAGTAAATGTGCTCAGGAAAGCAGCCTCAGGTTGGGGAGGAGGAGGGAGAGCTGCAAGGGGTTCTCCAGAGTGGGTGCCTCCAGGCTGTGGACCCTCCACAGGTGCCAGAACATGCTGACCGTTGACTCTGGCGCTGCACACACACACGGGAGCATGCACACAGATACACAAACACTGGGGTGCCAGATGGAGAGCTGCTGGCACTGCCAGTCAAAAGGTGGCAGGGGATGGGGCAGCTGACCAGGCTGGTGGGGCTCACCAGACTCTCTGCTGCATCCCTTTCATTCCTATTTTCAGGAACATTGTAACGTCTGGAGGCAGCTGGCTGAGCACATGCAGGGAAGGAGAGGACCCTTTTCAAAACATTGCTACAACAAAATGGGAGCTCATTCCCAGGAAAAGAGGATTTTGCTTCAGGGCAGTGGATGCTATAGTGTAGATATGCTTAAATGTGAAGCTGGCCGTGCTCACAGCGTTTCTCTCTCCCTTTTCAGAGTTAGCAAACATTTCCCCCTTTTCTTTTGCTCTAACACAGGACTGGGGAACCTCCAGCCCAGGGGGGCAAATCTGGTCCCCCAGGTCGCTTCAAAGGGCATTATATTCTCCAGGCCCATTGGCCCTCCACCCCACCCCACCCCACACTAGATTGTGTCCGGCTGCCACCGACTGAGAGCTTCCCTGAAACTAAATTCAGACTTCGAGTGGAAGCGTTCCCAGCCCTGCTGTCACACGTCAGGAATGCAGAAGGAGTTGGAAGGCTGGGAATGACCATTGGGGAGGAAAGTCTGGGGTCTAAAATTGCCTGGCAGCACCACTCCCACCCATGGGTAGGGTGACCGTAAGCTAACTAAGGGGGTGTTTCCACCAGCGACTTACTCCAAACCAGCTGTGTGTTCAGGTCGTTCGGGATACATGATGTCGTGGCCGTCCAGCAGCTACTCCAGGGCTTATCAGGGAAAAAACAGATTTCCAGAGACTGCTTAAAGTCCGATTCTTTTCCTTAAGTCAGGTTCTCCCCGGTATAGCTGCTGTGTGCCCCGATGCCCGCATTGACCTCGGGAATGCTAGCCCTGCCCATGGGGGTGCCTTTCATCCTGACTCCGGTCAAGGGGAGTTTCCTCCCATTGTGCTGAATGAGGCTTGCCCTCTCAATGACCAGAGATATAACAGAGAAGCCCCTCAATTGACAACCAGCACATTTTAAAGCCCAATTTTAAAGCGGGTTACAATGGAGGCTGGTTTCTGTCTTTGTGCCTACCGCTCCCTTTCCCACAACAAACCCATTACTGTCTCCTCAGAAGTAACTCTCATTGTGGTCAATGAGGTCCTGCAGGCTAAAATGGGGGCTGGTTTCCCTCTTTGTGATCTCCCCTGCCCCTCTTTCTCAGCACAAGCATCTGTGTTTCTACTAGGAAGTAACTCCCATTGTGCTCAATGAGGCTTGCTCCTGAAATGCAGGTGCATCTGGACTTTCAGGGGAAAGAAGAAGGCAGGAGGAGAGTGGGGGGAAGCCTCTCTTATTGGTTGAGCAGCCCCTGCCAGTCAGATGACATTCAGTCCAACCCCCACCCCACCAGGAAGTACGTTCTGTGAAGTGATTTCTACTGCTGCGGAGAATCTGATCATACCTGCTCATTGCAAAGGTAGGGATGGCGGATAATTTCTCCCCGAATCTTTGGGGGGCCGAGCGCCAATGCATTCGGCCCCCCGAAATCAGTGGTGAAATTCTCCACACACACCCCCACCACCACCCCCAGGATGCGACTTACCGTAGCCGAATGTCCCTCCCGGCGGCGGGTCCCGGCGGCGGTTCAGCGGGCTTTCGGCAGGGGCGGCAGCCGGTCTTTTGACCGGCTGCTGCTGCCGCCATTACAGCTGAAGTAAAAAAAAACAACAACCCTGTGATAGGCTATGTAATGATTAACGTAGCCTATCATGGCTAGATCTCCAAAGTCAGCCGTGATAGGCTACGTTAATCGTTACGTAGCCTATCACGGGTGACTTTGAAAAGAAAAAAAAAAGCACGTACGCAAATGGCGGCCCCCATGGGGTGCCGCCATTTGCGTTCCTTATTTGGTCCCTGTAGTCTACGTAAAGATTTACGTAGACTACGGCGAAAATAAGGGCAACGTAAATTGTAAAAACTCTGATGCTCCTCCAGTAGCTTCTCCTTCTGCTGTTGGGGAAACATGGCCTAAGATACTTCCAGAGCAGTTCTATCTGTCAGTTGGACTTTGTTCAGCAGAGAAAAAGTCTTCCTCAGGAGGTGAGGAGATCTCCTTTGCTGGAGGTGTTCAGGACGTTGTAGCTGCCTCCTACATTCAGAGCCTGCATTGAGCAAGGAGTTGGACTAAATGACCTTCAAGGTCCATTTCACGTCACTGACTCGATGGCCTTCAAAGAGCCAAGAAAGAAAGCATCTGGACCAGCAGCATGGCACAGAAATCTTTCAGACAGGACTGGAGCTGGTTCCCTCCTACAAAAAACCCAGGACTGATGAGAAGGAGCATCTTTTGATGGCATCCTCCTCCACATGTTTGTCTTTTTGCCTGAAGGATGTTTCTGAAAACAGCTTATATTTTGGATCATTCATCCAAGTCCTCTCTACAGACCAAACTGGACAAGAAATTTAGATTAACTGTTAGATCGTTAACTGAACCAACAGCAAAGTCACCAAGATTCCCTGATTCATTTTTTTACAAGACACCTTAATATTTTCTTCTAGTTAGTTGATCTCTACAATTGAGATTGGGCCTCAGCACAATAATGTAGCATTTGGGGAGAAAGATGCAACCCAGGAGACCAGCCCCAGAGGCCAAGATGGAGAAGATCTCTACGGCCACCATGGACTTTCCCTTGGTGCTCAGGTAGGTGGGCACAAAGGAGATCCAAACACTGCAAAACACCAGCATGCTGAAGGTGATAAATTTGGCTTCATTAAAGCTGTCAGGCAGTTTCCTTGCTAGGAAAGCCACCATGAAGCTGACGAGAGCCAGAAAACCCATGTAAGCCAGGACAGTATAGAACATGGTGACTGAGCCTTCATTACATTCCACTATGATCTCTCTGGCCAGGGAATGGAAATCCAAGTTTGGGAACGGGGGAGAGGTCACCAGCCAGACAGCACAGATTACAGCTTGGATGAGAGGACATGCCAGGGCAATGGCATTTGTCAGTTGACTCCCCAAGAGTTTTCTGGCCATGTTTCCAGGCTTGGTGGCCATGAAGGCCAGAACCACTGTGACAGTTTTTGCCAGCAGGGAAGAGACAGCAACAGAGAAGACGATGCCAAAAGCAGTTTGTCGGAGGAGACAGATGACCTTCCTGGGTTGGCCGATGAACAGGAAGGAGCAGAGGAAGCAGAGTAGGAGGGAGATGAGGAAGATGTAGGTCAGGTCTCGGTTGTTGGCTTTGACAATTGGTGTGTCACGATGTTTAATGAAAGTTGCCAGAATGAGGGATGTGTTCAGAGACAGCAAAAGAGCTAGAGAAGCTAAAATGTAGCTGAGTGCCTCTTGATAGGAAAGGAAATGAATCTTCTTGGGTATACACTGGTCTTGTTTCTGGTTTGGGTGTTGATCTTCTGGGCATGGGACACAGCTATCTGCATCTGGAATTAGCAACAATTATTGAAGTATCTCAACTATGCTACCGATGTTCTTTTTATGAGGGCCAGTTCAGGCTTTAAAAAGGTGATGCAAATATCCATTCTGTAGTGTATTTCACACCTTTCATTATTTTCTCTTTAAGCTTCAGCATTTGTAAGACTCAAGGCAGAAAAGGTACAAAATGCCCCCCACATATGATGCCCCCCCATCCCAGACTCATGTTCAATATTTTGCAATGAAGAAAATTCAGCAACTAGAAATGAAAAGTGTAAGAACTGAAATACGAAATTGGAACTTGGGTTGACCGAAAAAATGTCTTCTTAGAGGAAATGGCAGACCCTTCTCCTGGTCTATGATCTTCCCTTTTCTTGGCTCCACTCCTACCCCAGTAAGTTCTGCACTTCATATGACTCTCAAAGTTTGAGATACCTGTTGAGTTAGAAATCGTCCCTTCTGGACAACAATCACACCTGTAGCAGCAAATTGTCTTCCCCTCTGGAACTCTTCTATGGTGTCCTGGAGAGCACCTCTCCACACACCTTGCAAAGGGCATCTTCTGAAAGGGAAAAGACAAAGGGGGGGATTTCCAGGTGGGAGAAATTGCTCTAAAATTCTTATTCAACGTAATTTCCCATTCCATGATGGATAGGTTTACTGAGGCCCCTCAGCACCACCAGCAAATTGCCTTCACCTCCCATCACATGAGGAAGCCCACCCCACCAACGTCTCCCTTCCATGCAGAGAGGGGAATGGAGCTCCTTACCTCTCTGCACAGAGAAAATGGCCTTGTCCTGCAGCTCCATCCAACCTGGGCACCTCCTTCCTGCCACACTTGTGTCCCATCTGCTACTGAGTCAGACCCTGGGCCTGCCTAGGCCTGCATTGTCCACAGCCACTGGCAGCAGCTCTCCGGAGGCTCAAGCAGGGACTTTTTCCAATTCCAGTCCTACCCTCAGATGCCAGGAACCAAATCAGAGACATTTGCATTCAAATATGGTTCTTTAGCTCCAGATAATGACCCCTCCTTGAACTCAATAGGCCTTTGGTCTCACCTTGATGGACAACTTGTGTTGTCAAGGGACAGAACTCAAATTTCCTTTAATTTTCCCATGACCCCAGGAAATTCATTTCCTTCTCACCTCTGTAGCCCAGATGATCGAATCGGAATGAATGGTGAAGTCCTGGCCTGTGGGAGCACCAGGGTCCACACCTCCAACTTTCACAGGAGAAAAAGACCAATTGGGGAAGGAGATCCAGTTCAGGATATCATATCTCTTACCATTTTTAGTGAAAGAGACTTCATCTCCAACACTGTTGTTAAACCAGACATTCCTCAAAGAGGCAAGAATCTGAAATGGAAATAGAGACAAGGCGTTTTTCTTCATTACCCTGGTAATACACTGGCAATCTGTTATATCTGCTTTTGGTTTCGCCGCAGAATTGAGATCCAAGCTCTACACGAGAGCTTTACCTTTTCTGGTTTTCTGGTGCATAACCTCTAGGTGGCACTATGGTATATCAGAATAGCGCAAATACAAAAGTGGAAAAAGTTTTTTTTTCATTTCCTTTAAGTAATCCCACGTTTTCCCTTCTCTATAAAACAAAAAACCTCACTGCAAGTGCTGTTTAAAAACAGAAGCCAAACGGGAGGGTCACAGCATCATCTAAAGAACTCATGAACAACTGTGAGTAGGGAAGGGTGAGCACCCAATAAATGCCTCATGTAAAAAGCTGCTGTTGTCTTCTAATATACAGTGACTGCCATCACATTAGGAGACAAGTTCCTCTCCCCTCTCCACCATACTCTGTTGTTTAGTTTAATGCTTATGATGCATCTTCCTTGGGTGCTATCTGCTTGACTATGCTTTGGGCCAATTGCTTTGGGCTCTTTTGGTCGGGGTCTATGTGCTAGAACCCACCCTCCTATCTACAGTGGGAGTTGGAGGGAGTTTGCTCATAGCAGCAAAGAGACCAACATTGGAGAGCCTTCAGCTGGCTTGCAAGAAGGAACATGGGTCAGGGGGAGCTACCTGCTGTTTTCTTCTGAGAGATGGTGGGGGACCATTGCCACCTTAACAGCAAGAACAATGCATTTGGGGTGGGGGGGGGATTTCCTGATTCGTCCCTCATCAATATCCACAGTTGCAAACACATAATTTTCCCAGAACTGATCCACTACTCTTCACCCACTTCTTATCGCTCTTCAAGGAAATGATGGCCAAGCAAGGATGTCAATGAGGAATGCCATTCTTGGCATCCTTAGAATGGACTAATAGTCCTTCTCCTCTGCTCATTTTTCACTTCCAGGATGAGACTGTGGTTGTTGTTGTATCTATTTTTTATTTTATTTTTATAAATGAAATAAAAACTACCAACAATATAATCAGAATCTTCAGTTTCCAACATTACAGTACTCTAAGAAAAATAGAAAGGGGAGGATGGCAAAAGAAGGAAGAGAAAGGAAGAGAAGAAACAAAACAAAAAACAGAATTATATTAAACTTCAATAAAAACAAACCAAATATCCAAATAGCCTTATAGCACAGAAATAGAAGCAAACAATCCATTTCCATTGGCCATAAATTACCATTCAATTAACACATATTAATAAACATTAAAGGTTTAGCCAACAAGGAATAGTAATAATAATAACCCCATAATGATATTATTATTAACAACAACAACAACAACAACAACAATGATGGGGAAAACAGGATTAGACTGTTGAGAAATCACCAAGGCAATCTTTTATAAGATTGTCAAGTCCGAAGGCACATTACCTGCCATGGCTCGATATTCAGAAGCCTCTTGCCTTTCCCCGACATTCCATGTTTGGATCCAGATACAACATGTAAAGCATGTGCCACAGAATAAACACCATTGTAGATGCTGTAGCTGTGACTGGACATGCTCATTTTGAACTTGAAGCCCGGCAGGTCCTGTACCTTCTCCTTCCCAGTACAGTTTCCCTCTCCTCTTGGAGAGGTTTGGCCTGATGTCAGAAACTTACAGTCAAATGCCAATTCCCACCAGAAATGGAGAAAAATGTCTCCTTTTGGTTGGAGTGGATCTAAATGCGAGAGAAAATGCTTGAATTCTGGAACATCCTTGCTATGGACTCTGAAGTGCAAAGCACCATGGATGGTTTTTGTATATTTCCCAATGACGGATGATCCTGTTTCATCAATTTCTGAAAGGGATGTCATGATCCAAACCTTCCTAAATGGGGTCTTGGATTTTTGTTCATGATTCCTCAAAAACGCTGTCAAAAGTCCTATACTACTATAGTCTGCAAAGAAAATAATCACTTCGGGTTCAAACCAGGAACTAGGGATAGATCCAGTTTGTACACGAAGTTGAAGGAGTGGGTCTGTTGGGTTGAACATTTCAGTGAAGACCACACAGATGTCCTTTTGCTGGAGCATTGGCGTCAGGGTCTGGATGAAATTTTCACCACGGTCATCGCTGTGAGCAACCAACCCAATCCAGTTCCAGTGGAAATGCAGAAGCAGCCAGACTAAGCCCATGTACTGTGAAATTTCTTTTGAATCAATCCGGTAGAACATGGGAAATATCCTTTTTTCTCCCTGCTCTGGGTCAAGCAAACCATAACCAAGCTGAAGGAAGAAATTTCCTGTTAGTCAGTTGCAGCTGAATTTTGTGGCATTTTAAAGACTAGCAAATACGTATGGCTTAAGTTACCATAGATTACTGCAGCTGACTTCAGAAGCACGGAGTGCAATCCAGAATGAAGGTGTCCATTTTAAAAATGGATATTATGGACATATAAAGTGAGGTTCTGTGATGTCTTTGAGGTAACCTCCTCTTGCACGGATATCACCCCCCCCCCCCAAGTCAGGGCTGCTATGCAAGTAGCTCTGACACAGTTTGTAACCATTGCAATGAATAGGCCCTTCTGTCTATATTAACGACATGTGACTCTCTGTTTGAATATTGGGGACTTTCTGGCTTTAGGGCCCCTCCCAAGATATGATAATTTGGTCAAACCAGTTCCATTCTGTTTAGAAATGCATCAGGATACACAAAATAGAAAACATGAAACAATGTCAGTAGGGCTTAATATGAACTGTCCCCACTACAGATAAGAACCTAAGAAAATATGAAGAGCCATTCTGGGTCAGACCAAAGGTCCATCTAGTCCAGCACTCTGTTCATGCAGTGGCCAACTAGCTGTCAACCAGGAACCCACCAGCAGGACATGAGTGCAACAGCACCCTCCCACCCATGTTCCCCAACAACTGGTGTACATAGGCATACTGCCTCTGACACTGGAGGTAGCACATGGCCATCAGGACTAGTAGCCATTGATAGCCTACTCCTCCAGGAATTTGTCCAACCCCCTTTGAAAGCCATCCAAGTTGGTGGTCATCACTGCATCCTGAGGTAGTGAATTCCATAGTTGAACTATGTGCTGTATGATGGAGTCCTTCTTTCTCTCTTTCCTGAATCTCCCACCTATCAGCTTCATGGGATGACCTTGGATTCTAGTATTATGTGAGAGGGAGAAAAAAGTCTCCCTAGCCACCTTCTCCACACCATGCATAATTCTGTACACCTCTGTCATGTCCCCCCAGATAATGTCTGTTTCTCTCCGAAGGCATGAAACATAGGCTATTTTATATGGAAATGAAAAAGAAGAAGAGTCCTGCTGCATGAAACCAAAGCTCCATCTAGTCCGGCCTTCTGTTCAAACTGTGGACACCCAACTTTCTTGGGAAACCCACAAAGAGGACATGGGTGCATAGCACCATCCCACCTGTGTTCTGTTCATACTGCCTCTGAAACAGCTGGTAACAACAAGTAGCCCAATAAATAAAAGTCTGCAAATGTTATTTGTTGTGTGTGTGTGTGGTTTGGGGGGGGGGGTTCTCCCAGTCCAGAGGGATATCTGCATTCCTCAATTGCAGCAGGAAGAACAAGGAGTCATATAGCACTTTGTTGGTTAATGAGACTTTAAGGTGGCACAAAAGTCCTTGCTATTTCTCCCAATCTGAAACCAATTCTTACATAACAGATCTATTGCTGGCTGAGATTAGTCAGGCAATGGCCACCTGAGATTCCTGGCTACTGCTACCATTATAGTGTAGCAGGTTAGCCACAGTCAGAAGGTTAGTCCCTTACTCCTGTCATCTAGAACTGAGACAACACGCCCACTGTGTGGGCAAAGTCTGTTTCCAGACATTGGCCTTTCCATCTGTTGCTGTGCAGGTGCCTCAGATCTGTTGCTAGATAAATTCCCTTACCTGTGGGACTTTGAACATGCCCATTACAGATGCGATCTGTCTTGAGGATTTGGAGTCGAGACCCCCAATAACGGAGACCAGTTTATCCTGCCTGTCACATTTATAATTGGGAACCATTTGCCCCCGAGTGGAAAGCAGAAAGAAGCTGTTCATGTGGATCACTCTGACAAGGTCCATGTGTTCATAGATGCGGAAGCCGAGCGTCATGTTGGGAAGGAGAGTCGGGTCCTTGTTGAGCTCAGTGATGGCGAACACCAAGGCCAGGAAGTGCTGGTAGTTCCTGACTGCTGTCCTGCAATGTTGAGAGAGACATTGGGAGGTGGGTGTCAACCCCAATGAGATGAAAAAGAAGAGGGGGGTTAACATCCGTCTGGCTGAACCCTTTTAAGCAAAGACAAAGCCTTTGGGACCAAAAATATCTACACAAGGAATTCACAGACACATTCAGTTTGTTCTGTGGACACACAGAGACACAAAGTCTTACTGCATTCATAGGAACTTGTTGGATCAGAGATCTAATTCAGCACTTTTATAATTTA
Source organism: Heloderma suspectum (assembly GCF_057233095.1). NCBI lineage: Eukaryota > Metazoa > Chordata > Lepidosauria > Squamata > Helodermatidae > Heloderma > Heloderma suspectum. Next base: position 399,244,403 of record NC_139459.1, read on the forward strand.
TTTCTTTATTAATTATTTTCATTATTCATGTTTCAGCCTTTAGGGTACAAATGATCCCAAGGTGGTCGACAGGTAAAACCAAAATGCAATAATAACATCAGTATCAGGCAACCTTTTTTCTTTTCTTTTTTAAGAGTAAAATTAACCAAATATCATTTCCACAGGGCAGCATTTTCAGTCTTAACAATGACTAAATGCTCTTGATGGAACCAGCTCCTGCAATAATTTGTCAATGAAGAACACAAAAAAAGGAAAATCAGATGAGCCCTGCTGGATCAGACCAAGGTAGTTCCACCTAGATCAACATCCTGTTTCCGCCTGTGGACAGCCAAGATCCTTGCAGGGGCCCCCACAAAGAAGGAAATGAAGGCAAGAGCCCTCCTTTCTTCTTCTCCCCCACATACCAACTGCTGTTCAGTGTTAGACTGACTCCTATACTGTAATCTGTATAGCGTATAGGAGATTATATAGGAGATCAGTATAGGAGATTATACTGTCATCTCCTATACTGTAAAAGAGGGACAGGGGGAGTGCAACCCTGTTAATTCTGCCTGATCTCTCATCGGCTTTTGATACCATTGACCATGGTATCCTCCTGGATCGACTCTGTGGGATGGGTATTGGTGGCACTGTGCTACATGGTTCCGGTCCTACCTATGGGGCCGATTTCAGACAGTAACGTTGGGTGACTATTCCTCGGCCCCTTGGCAATTGAGCTATGGAGTGCCGCAGGGTACCATCCTGTCCCCAATGTTGTTTAACATCTATATGAAGCCACTGGGAGCAGTCATTAGGGGATTTGGAGCCACATGCCATCAGTATGCTGATGACACACAGCTCTATCTCCCTGTGACATCTGAATCAGGAGAGGCTGTGCAAGTCCTGGATTAGTGCCTAGACTCAGTGATGGGCTGGAAGAGGGCCAATAAACTGAAGCTGAATCCTGGCAAGACAGAAGCCCTGTGGGTGAGTGGTTCCCGGGGCCGGGAGATAGGCTTCTTGCCTGTTCTGGATGGGGTTGCACTCCCTCTGAAAGATCAGGTCCGTAGTCTGGGGGCACTCCTAGACCCATCATTGTCACTGGAGGCCCAAGTGGTCATGGCGGCTTGGAATGCCTTTCACCAGCTTCGGCTGGTTCGCCAGCTACAGCCTCTCCTGGACAGAGATAGCTTGACCACGGTGGTACAGACATTAGTAACCTCAAGATTGGATTACTGCAATGCACTCTATGTGGGGCTTCCCTTAAGGCTGGTCTGGAAGCTGGAGCTACTGCAGAATGCAGCAGCTTGACTGTTGTCGGGAGCTGCCCCTTTTCAGCAGGTAACTCCTTTGCTGAGGGAACTGCACTGGCTGCCTATTCTCTACCGGGCCAGGTTTAAGCTATTAGTACTAGTGTACAAAGCCCTAAGCAACTTGGGACCAGGATACCTGAGAGAGCGCCTCCTTCCCTACCAACCTGCCCGGTCATCAGAGGGTATGTTCCTGGTGGTTCCATATGGACCTATGGCCTGGTTGGAGTCCACCAGGAGAAGAGCCTTCAGTGTGGTGGCCCACTTCCTGTGGAATTCCCTGCCTTTAGAGGTCAGGCAGGTGCCAACATTGTGTTCCTTTCAGCGCCTCCTGAAGATGTTGTTCTTTCAAGAGGCCTTTCTTGCATGACCAGCCATGGTTTGTTGAACTCCACTTTGTTGGGATTTGTCTTTTTAAAAAAATGTTTTAACTCTTTTAACCATTGTTTTATTCTTTTATCATGTTGTTCACTGCTCTGAAATCTTCTGACGAGGGGCGGTATATAAATATTGTAAATAAACAAACAAACAAACATAATATCTATTTAGCTCTCAGGGTTAATAACTGCCAATAGCCCTGACCTCCAGGAATTTGCCTGTTCCTCTTTAAAGCAAACTTAATCCAGCAGCCAATCAGCGCAGGCAATATTGCCCTAATTGTACCAAAGCTCTGATATGGCATAAAGCAACTTCCAACTTAACGCAGCCCGTTATTCCGAACCATGAGGACCGGAAACTTGTTTTATTTTTAGAAGAAGGACTTTAGTTCATTGGCGGAGCTTTTCCTTCAAATGCAGCTAGTCCCAGGATTAATCCTTGGCATGTGCAGGGAACCTGGGAGAGAGAGACCCTGTCTAACACACAGGAGAGCTTCTGCTTGATACGAAGTTGGGGAGGACCGTCTCAGTATGAGGCCGCTCCTGGTGTTCCTGTTTAAAGCAGCCCTTTCCTCAGAGCCATGAGGACTAGCATCTTGCTTTAGTTTTGGCCAGAGGACCCGAAGAGCACCCGTTTTGCACATTGATGCCCCCAGGTTCAAACCCTGGCAGAATTTCCAGGCAGGGCAGGGAAGGAAAGCCACTGCCACTCAGGGCAGCAGAGACTGACCTAGATGGACTGATGGATCTCAGTAGATTGGAGATTTCCAGGTAGCTCCATCAGTTTTGCTTTGCTCCCTTTACAGAGCACCTGCAGAGGGACCGCTGAGTACAAAAAGTATCGTAACGTATCAGTCAGTGATTCTGACAGGTGAGTAATTTCCAAAAAGGGCCCAGTTTTCTGTTTTAGTCAGAACGGACTTTTTGCTTAGAGATGGAGAAGAGTGTAATTGTAATCGAGTACTGGAAAAGACCCTGATGCTGGGAAAGACTGAAGGCAAAAGGAGAAGGGGACAGCAGAGGATGAGATGGCTAGATAGCATCACGGATGCAATGAATATGAACTTGAGCACGCTCCGGGAGAGAGCACAGGACAGGAAGGCCTGGCGTCCTATGGTCCATGGGGTCACGAAGAGTCGGACATGACTGAACGACTGAACAACAACAACAACAACAACTGAGGTTGTCTTTTCTCTTCCCTTCTTGGAATTTCTTCTTGGAGAGGGGAGGTATTCTGTCAATGTTGAATTTTATGTATATTTCAGTGTATTTGCGGGGGGGGGGGTCCTGAAAGCTTATACCTTGCAATAAATATAGTACGAACCGCTAATGCTTTTTGGCATTTGATTATTTTTATTTATTATTATATTTCTATCCCACCCTTCTTCCATCACGGACCTCAAGGTGGCTACATGGCGTTCCCAGGTGGTCTCCCCTCCAAGCACTGACTAGGCCCAGACCTGCTTAGCTTCAGCAAGGAGGCTGTCTCATGGGCCTTCAGACCATGCCTGGGCCCTGATGATCAGAGCCCTGATTTCTGAGGCTACAAAAAAAAAAAAAACCCACACCAAACGATTGCACACTACAGAATCTCATCCACATCCTCCAAAACATAGGAATGCTTTTAGTGTTTCCCAACCTGGGTTCCCCAGCACAACTCCTGTTTTTGCCCAGTATTTGGCCATAGATGATGGGAGTCATGCTCCAAACGACATCTGGGAGTTTAAGGCTGGGAACAAGATCCAGAGTTGGGAGACTTGGTATTGCTTGGTATTTAACTAGCACGCTGAGATTCCCTAACCAGAGCCTGGTGCAAACAAGACATACATCCTTAGCATTAAAGTATCCTGAGTTCAGGACTTTGTTTTGAGTGCCAAAACAGAATGGAGCCCAGAGAACTTGGACATGAAACACAATTCCTGAGTACCTCCAGGTTTCCTTCATTTCAGTTGTATAATACAGAGGGGGGAGTGTCCTTCTTTGCTGTTTTTATTTAAAAAATTTGGAGTCATAGGTGCTTCTTGATCCACTGCAGATCCCCCAGAGATCCAGCAGTACATCCAGACCTGCTTTCCCCACCCCGTCTTAGATAAAGTCTACTTGGGGAACAGCGGTTGAGGGGTTGGGGGGATATTTCTTAGTCATTACCAGTTTCTCAACATGAAACCAAATTATGGGTTAGCTCTGCCTCTGCTCCTTGCACAAAACCCCCAGAATGAAGCCAGATAGAACCATGAAGTCTCTGATTGTCATTACTTGTTGAAAGCAATCATGACAAGCCTCTGAGACTCATATATCAAATCAGGAAGAGCTGAATGCCAGCAGCATCGCTGAAGGGAGACTCTGATCGGAGAGCAAAGCAGGCAACCATCTGTCCCCGATTCCTCTTGTGGAAACTTACGCCCAAATAAAGGGGAGCCGTGATCGAGCTAAATTGCTAAAGTCTATTGTAGATTCATAATAATAATGGCCAAGTGGTAAATTTCCACCAACAATGAGGTCTCCTGGCCTGTAATAGTCAACTTGCGGTTCATTAGGCCTGTTCTTGGGGCATGTGGTCCTCGGCATCCTCTGGCTGACCTGAAGCAGGACCCCAAACAGCAGCAGCCAAATAATCAGTGACACAGAGAGACCTTCCCTTCTACATCAGTGGCCAAAGAGAACCTGAAACAGAGCCGACTTTATAGGACCTAGAAGGGGAATTAAATCTTAGCCAGAAAGGACCAGCCGCTGAGAGATCAGATACCGCCCCTCCAGCCCCACTTGGAAGAGCTGTGGGTGTACTTACGTTAAGCTAGTTTTCTCCAGGATTTCTATGTTATTGACTTGTTGAATGGAAATCCATGGTGGATTCCACAAGAATTACTGTCATTTTCATAATTCCAGGGTAGTGAAATGATCACAGCCTCAGAGCGCTGGGCTTCCTTTGCACTTTTGAGGGAGAAAATCCGGTTTTTGCCACTCTTTGGTTTTTGTTCTCCATGGGCCAGTTCGACTTCACGTCTGTTATCAGGTTCTGCCCTTTGGCCTGAGTAAAGCTAAGCACCTAATGCCAAGATGGAGTCTGGGCTTGTGCCAACATTCATTAGCCCAGACTGAGGGTTCGGAAAGGGAGGAGTTGGCACCTGGTTATAGCAGTGCTGGAGTGACCAACTGAGCTATGGGGTTCCGCAGGGCACCATCTTGTCCCGAAAGTTGTTTAACATCTACATGAAGTCTCTGGGAGCATTTATGAGGGGATTTGGAGCTAAATGCCATCAGTATGCTGATGACACGCAGCTCTATCTCCCTGTGACATCTGAATCAGGAGAGGCTGTGCAAGTCCTGGATCAGTGACTAGACTCAGTCATGGGCTGGATGAGGGCCAATAAACTGAAGCTGAATCCTGGCAAGACAGAAGCCCTGTGGGTGAGTGGTTCCTGGGTCCAGGAGAGAGGCTTATTGCCTGTTCTGGATGGGGTTGCACTCCCTCTGAAAGATCAAGTTTGTAGTCTGGGGGTACTCCTCGATCCATCATTGTTTCTGAGGCCCAAGCGGCTGCAGCAGCTTGGAGTGCCATTTACCAGCTTGAGCTGGTTCGCCAGCTACGGCCTCTCCTGGACAGGGATAGCTTGACCACAGCGGTACAGGCATTAGTAACCTCAAGACTGGATTACTGCAGTGAGCTCTATGTGGGGCTTCCCTTAAGGCTGGTCGGGAAGCTAGAGCTAGTGCAGAATGCAGCAGTTTGGCTGCTGTCAGGAGCTGCCCCTTTTCAGGCCCCCATCCCACCCCAAAATGTGCTGTCACCTCCTGTGATGGGATAGGAGCACATAAGAACATTCCCTCCCCGCACAGACACAGACATCGAGTCCAGCCTCCTACAATGAGCAGGGGGTTGGACTCGACGGCCTTGTAGGCCCCTTCCAACTGTACTATTCTATGATCCTATGAGTCCAGCAGCAGCACTAACCAATGCTGTGGAACAGTCTTCCCCAATCTGGCAGCTTCTACATGTGTTGGACTACCACTCCCATCAACCCCAGCTCAGCCAGCATTGTCTATCTGTAGAATTTAACATACGTGTTGTTAGCTATATTCATGGCAATGCAAGACCTGGCAATCCCTCTGTAGGTGCTCTGTAAAGGAAGCGGAACAAAACATAATGAGCCAAGTCAGAAGCTGCCTTCTTCTGAGTCAAGCCGCCGATCCGTCTAAGCGTAACGATAATTTTCGACACTGGCAAGGGCACCTCAGGGGGTGTGTCTCCACGCTATCAGCTTCACTTTGCAGCTTTGTTGCAGTGTCTCCCCAACTGCATCTTCTCCTTTTCCAGTTGCCACAATGCTTGAAGTCCCGGCTTATCATCGCTATAGCCTGGGGCTCTGTGCTGAGCCCTAATTGAATTTAGGGATGTTAGAGAATTCCGCCACAGATCCCAGGGGGGCCGAATTCCAGTGAATTCAGCCCCCCAGAATCCAGAGCCCCCCACCCCACCACCCCGTGAAAGCCCTGCGAAACGGAGCCTACCTGGCTGCGGCTCCGGCTCTGGCTCCGGCGGTGGTGGCCGCCATTTTGCATCCCCCTGCGCAGGATGCCATTTGCTTCCACAGCAGCCCGGCAGCAGCTGGAGGCCCAGCTGTGGGTTGGTCTGGCTGGCAGCTCTGCGGCCTGGCCGTGGAGCAGAGCTGGCCAGGCAGGATTCCGGCGGGGAGGAACAGATCACCTCCCCCCCGTTGAGGATTCCAGGGGGAGGAACGGATCGCCTCCCCCCACCTGCGGAACCCAGCAGAGCCAGGTAAGCGGGCTTTCGTACACCCCTAATTGAATTATTTTCTTGAGGGCTGTGTGGAGTCTGGGTTGGGTCTGACTACCTCATCCATGTTCCCACCTCCTCGACTGTGTTTCCAGGACAATGGAAGAAGAAGCTGATGGAGGAGAACTGGATTTTTTAAAAGGAATCGGCTTTGCTGTGAAGAGAGGCTCCCCTCGCCATTCTCCTTTCCCCTGAAAGTCCAGATGCACCTGCAGTTCAGGAGCAAGCCTCACTGAGCACAATGGGAGTTACTTCCAAGTAGACACACATATGCTTGTGATGGGAAAGGGGGGCGGGACACAAAGAGGGAAACTAGCCCCCATTTTGACCCATGGGTAGGGATGGCAGAGAATTCCGCCACGGATCACGGTGAGGCCGAATGCCAGTGCATTCAGCCCCCTGAACTCCATGGCGGAATGGCCTGCCACCCCCCCGCCCCTCCGCGGATCCCCCCCGGGACGGGACTCACCTGGGGCGGATCTTCTGGGCGGCGGCGGCAACCCTGGGTGGGTTAAAAAAAACACCGCGTACACAAAAAATGGTGGCGGCTACGGCCGCCGCCATTTCCATTCCTTATTTTTGGCCGTCTTAGACTATGTAAATATTTACGTAGACTATGACGGCAAAAATCAAGGGTAACGCAAATAGCGTAGCGGGCGCTATTTGCATCCCTTTTTGATTCCCCATTTTAGCCTATGTAAATATTTACATAGGCTAAAACGGGGAATCAAAAAGGGATGCAAAAAGCACCCGCTACGCTATTTGCATTCCCCTTGATTTTGGCTGTCATACTCTACATAAATATTTACGTAGATTAAGAGGGCAAAAATAAGGAACGCAAATGGCGGCAGCCATAGCCGCTGCCATTTGCGTACACGGTTTTGGGGGGTTTTTTTACTCAGAGCCCTCCGCGGCCAGAAATCCGGCTGCGGACGGCTCTGGCCTGGCCGGGCCTGGCCGGCTGCTCCGCAGAGCTGCCGCAGAGCACAGCCAGTCTCGGAGAATTCCGGGGGGGAGGAACGGAGCACCTCCCCCCCGGCAAGGATTCTGGGGGGAGGGACGGAACGCCTCCCCCCCACCATCAACATAATCCACGAACAGGTAAGTGACTTTCGTACATCCCAACCCATGGGACCTCATTGACAACAATGGAAGTTACTTCTGACAAGACAGTAATGGGTTAGTTGTGGGAAAGGGAGCAAATGCAGCCCCCATTTTAATGCACACGATCTGTATATGGAATCTGTGAAAGAGTTACATCCTATGGCAATGGACCAAAGACTCGAGATCAGGCTTAATCCCAATTAAGGAATTGGGCTTAAAGTCTGCCATTTCAATTAGGGGGAACCTCTGATAGGGATGTCAGAGAATTTCTCCATGAATCTCCAGGAGGCTGAATGCCAACGCATTCAGCCCCCCGAAATTGGTGGAGAAACGGTCTGCCGGGATGGGACTTACCTTGTGCGAATGTCCCTGGCGGCGGTTCGGCAGTGGTTTGGCGGAGGCGGAGGCGGCGGCCAGTCTTCCGACTGGCAGCCACCGCCGCCATTTCCAAGTAAAAAAACAACAACAACAACAAACGTGATAGGCTACGTAAAGATTTATGTAGCCTATCACGGCTAGATTTTCAAAAAACACCGTGATAGGCTACGTAAATCTTTACGTAGCCTATCACGGCTGACTTTGGGGGGGAAAAAAAAAAGCGCGTTCCTTATTTTGGTATGGGTAGTCTACATAAATATTTACATAGACTACGGCTAAAATAAGGGTGCTGCCATTTGCGTATGCGCTTTTTTTTTGTTTTTCAAAGTCAGCCGTGATAGGCTACGTAAAGATTTACATAGCCTATCATGGCTGACTGCAGGCCAGGGATGCAAACGGCGGAGGCTACAGCCGCCGCCATTTGCGTCCCAGCAGGAGAAGAGGTTTTGCGGCCGGAGAAATGGGGTGCTCCCCCCTGGCCAGAATTTCGGCAGGGAGGGATGGGGTGCCTCCCCCCCGGCCAGAATTTTGGTGGGGAGGGATGGGGCGCCTCCCCCCCACCCAGAATTTCAGGGGGAGGGATGGAAAGCCTCCCCCCCACCGCGAAGCAAGCTTCAGGATCAGGTAAGTGACTTTTGTCCATCCCTACCTCTGTAAGTTCCGATGTAGGCATTCAAAGGCAAGCCTCATTTAGCACAATGGGAGTTACTTCTGAAGAGACATTAATGGGTTTATTGTGGGAAAGACAGTAGTACACACAAAGATGGAATCCAGCCCCCATTGTAAGCCACAGGATGGCTATAATGAAGCTGTGAAGTACTTTCTTCCTAAGGCAATTCATGGGAGCCTCGCTTGGTTACTTAAATGAATTTATGGAATTGGGCTTTAATGTGTGCCATGTCAATTCAGGGGGAATCTCAGCATCATCCACCACAATGGGAGTTACTTCTGAGGAGACACTAATGGGCTTGTGGGAAAGAGACCGAATCCATCCCTCATTTTAACGCACAGGATCTCTACATGGAAGCTGTGAATGAGTTATGTCCGAAGGCAATGGACCGAAGCCTCGATCGCACTTGATCGCATTTAAGGACTTGAGCTTTGAGATGTGCCGAGTCACTTGAGGGGCTTCTCTGTTAATTCTGTGGTCATTGAGAGGGCAAGCCTTATTCAGCACAATGGGAGGAAACTCCCCTTGACTGGGGTCATGGGCTGTGTTCTAGTACTTATTGTCAGTGAATTTTTAAAAGTTGGTCCCTTGGCATCCTGCTCCAAAATGGAGATGAAACTTCTGGAAAACAGGGAGGGAAAGGGTTGGGTCACTGAGGTCAGACGGACACACCCACAAAAGCTGGGCTACATGGCTACAGGCAGGACTAAGATACCAGACCCAGTGCAATTGTGGGAACAGGTCAGTAATGGAGCCACAGTAAGCTGGAAAAATTGGACTATAAGCAGTCTCAGAAGAAGCAGTTTTGGAGCGATAAAATTAGGGATGTGCAAAAGTCACTTACCTTTTCGAAGGGGGTGGATTCACGAAATCCTAACCCAGCCGGCTCTACTCCACGGCAACTCCGCCGAGCCGCCAGCCAGGTGCATTCGCAGGCGTGTGAAGCCTGCAGACGCAAATGGCGGTGGCCATGGCGGCGGCCATTTGCGTTCCATTTTTTTGCCATGATAGGCTACGTAAATATTTACGTAGCCTATCATGGCCTCCGCAGGGACACAAATGGCATCCCTGCATTAGCCATGATAGGCTACATAAGTATTTATGTAGCCTATCACGGCAGAAATGAGGAAGCAAAAGGCTGGCACAGACGTGGCCACCATTCGCAAAACAGCACGAACGGCACCAGGTAAGTGCTCCATTTTACACGCTTCTTTGTGGGATGATGGGGCAGGGGCTTTGTTCCTCCACGAATTTCATGGGGCCGAATGCACTGGCATTCGGCCTCACTGAGATCCATGGTGGAATTCTCTGACATCCTTACATAAAATGTGGGGCTGGTGCTGAATGGCCATGATGTCATGGAAACACAGAGGCCTCACCTCTAGGGATATAGGAATCCCTTACCTGTTCCGGTTGGGGCATCCGCTGTGGGGGGAGGTGCTCCATCCCTCCCCCTGGAATCCTCAATGGAGGGGGAGGCAATCCGGTCCTCCCACTCCGGAATCCTGCCCAGCTGGCTCTGCTCCACGGAGGCTCCGTGGAGCAGCTGGCCAGGGCCGTTCACAGCCAGACTTCCGGCCGTGGATGGGCTGCTGCCGACGCAAATGGCAGCTGCCATAGTGGCCACCATTTGCGTCCTTCCAGGCTGCCGTGATAGGCTACGTAAGAATTTACGTAGCCTATCACGACATGCCCCCCCAAAAAAGTCGTACGCAAATGGCAGCAGATAGGGCAGCCGCCATTTGTGTTCCCTATTTTTTGCCATTCTAGCCTATGCAAATATTTACATAGGCAATTACGGCGGGGAAAAAAAGAGAACCGCAAATCTTGCCCACTACGCTATTTGCGGTTCCCTTTTTTTTTGCCGTAATTGCCTACGTAAATATTTACGTAGACTAGAACGGCGAAAAATAGGGGATGCAAATGGCGGCGGCCATAGCCACCGCCATTTGCATACGCCGTTTTTTTGGGGGGAGGGCATGCCGTGATAGGCTACGTAAATTCTTACGTAGCCTATCACAGCTCGAAGGACGGCAATGGCGGCTGCAGCAGCCCAGCCGTGGGTAGCCAGGAGACCAGCTGCCGCCGCCGGAGCCGCCACCAGAACCACCGCTGCCGAATCTGCCGCATCCGCCCCAGGTAAGTGCCATCCCAGGGGATTCCGCGGGGGGGACGGGGGGCAGGAGGCCGTTCCGCCACGGATTCCAGGGGATTCCCCAAATACAGAGCATCAATTAAGATTGTTTTACTTATTTAATAGGCATTTATAAAACAACCAAGTTCTGTAGAATCTGGCCTCACTGGAATCTGTGGCAGAATTCTCCGCCATCCCTACTCACCTCGCAGCCAGGTTGGAGTAAATCGCTGGTGGAAACACAGCCAGGGTTTCAGAAAAGAGCTCTTTTCCAGCCCTGCCTGGAGAGCTTGGGACTGAACAGTGTGGCTTTCTGCACTGCAAACCAGGGGCTCTACCACTGAGCTGCAGTCCATCTCTTTCAGTGGTTTAATTGTGCAGTGCTTGGTTGTTTTATAAATACCGAATAAATCAGTAAAACAATCTTAATTGGTGCTATGTATTCGGGGGGGGGGGGGAGAAGGCTTTCACAAACCAAAAGTCCCTAACCATGTCCCCTTTTTCTGGGCAGAGCAGCTTTTGAATCAGCTGTGGAAGGGTGCACATTAGGAGGAGGGGAGAAAATCCAGATGCTATGAAGATCAGGAAAGCATCTCGTGGAACTCCTTCCCATCTTTGGTAAACAGCTCATGAAGCTGGCAGTGGGTCGGAGGAGGGTCAGCTAAGGGTGTGACATCCCCCTCCCCACATGCAATTAACGTCATCCAGAGATAATTTTTCGAGAACATGGGCAAAAGTCCCAACTGAAGAATTGGGGTTGGGTGGGGGGTTGAAAAAGCAAACAAGAAAGGTATTTCTGGCAACTACAATAATGAGAAAATATAATGCAAATGGAATATTAGAATGATCAAGCCATTATTTTTATCTTATATAAGTCATAATAATTGGAACATATTAACTATATGTTTGAAGAATGAGACTTAAGCTGCAATCTTAATCTTTTCTCTTGGAGAAAACCACATGGAACTCATGGAGGTTAGCTCTGAGTAGACATGTATAGGATTGCATGTTTATTTAATAAAAGATTTCATAAGATTTCATATTTAATAAAAGTTCCCCAATTTTGAAGGTCTCTGTAATACTCACCCTAATTATACAGTTTTGCCATGGTAACATATGCATATTTACATTCCCACCCCACAAATATGGGGATAAGTGAGATTTTTCATATCTTAGCGTAATATATTCTGGTTGCTAGAATCACTCAATTAAACAGTAAACATGCAGCGACTGCCAACACCAACTAAGGAACACCACACTGGACAACACTGCAGGGTTGTTGTAAGTTGCTCCCTCAGCCTAACCTCCAATCTGCAATCAGGACATAAGGCAGTGTTACAAGAGCGGAACATGCTCACATGTTCGTTGTCTAGCCAGACAATGAATCACACTAGACATGGGTAAGACTTCCGGATCAAAAGCGCTTTATTGCATGGCCAGCAAGGCACTCTGTCAGCAAAGGGACAATGCTTATCAGCTCACAGCCTGGGGAGGAACCTATCCTCCCAAGCAATTCCCAGGACAGACTGCAGACAGGCTGCAATTTGCTTCAGACTGTGGTGCCAAAACAGGGTAAGCTAGTCTGGGTAAGATTTAACTAAGCACAAGCATCTGTTGAACACTGCGTTGCCATTCTGGGGACTGCGTTGCCATTAGAGATGTACGAAAGTCACTTACCTTTTCGAAGGGTGATATTCGTGGGGGGGGAGGCGTTCCGTCCCTCCCCCCCAAATTCTGGCTGGGGGGGGGAGGTGCTCCATCCCTCCCCCCCAAATCCTGGCCGGCCGGCTCCGATCCGCAGGGATTCTGCGGAGCCGCTGGCCGGCTCCGCCAGTGGCCGGACATCCGGCTGCTGGCTAGCAGGGACACAAATGGCGGTGGCTGTAGCCGCCGCCGTTTGCGTCCCTGCAGTCAGCCGTGATAGGCTACGTAAATCTTTATGTAGCCTATCACGGCCGATTTAAAAGAGAAAAAAAAACGCGCATACGCAAATGGTGGCACCCATGGGCGCAGCCATTTGCGTATGCACGTGTTTTTCTTTTCTTTTAAATCAGCCGTGATAGGCTATGTAAACATTTACGTAGCCTATCACGGTGTTTTTAAAAAATCTAGCCGTGATAGGCTACGTAAATCTTTACGTAGCCTATCACTTTTTTTGTTTGTTTGTTTGTTTAACTGCCGCTGCCAGGAAGATCCGCCCAAGGTAAGTCCCATCCCGGGGGTGGCGGGGGGGTGGCAGACCATTCCGCCACCGATTTCAGGGGGGCCAATGCGCTGGCATTTGGCCTCCCCGAGATCTGTGGCGGAATTCTCTGACATCCCTAGTTGCCATTCTGGGGTACACATCACACATTAGGGGTGAGGTTAGAGGACACTTTCCACAATCCTCCCTTTGATTCAAATCATACTCTTTGTTTACCTTCTTGCATCATTAATTGAATTCTTTAAGTTTAAGGTAAGACTGGATAGCTGAACATTTTAAAAGGGAGGGGGGACTCCCTTACAGGCATGGCTGCATACTGACCTGTAGGAACCTGACAGCACTTATATAATGGAGAAACAAGGCCTAGACAACATTGCACAAAGCATGGAACAGCAATTACTAACACAGGTCTAATAATAATTGCAATAACTAGTTTTCTTACCCAAACAGTGGATGGGAGCCAGGTAAGGGTGGCGGAGAATTCTGCCACGGACTCCAATGAGGCCAGATTCTTTAGTATCTGCCCCCCCCCCCAGAGTCTGTGGTGGAATGGCCCATTCTCCCCCCCCCGCCACCCCATGAACTTCATCCTGGACGGACCCTACCTGGTGCCGGCCGGGTCCAGGACCTTCCGTTGAGTCCTTGCATCCGCTGCCGGTGTGCGGGTGCAAATGCTGTCCGGCATAGCGAATGCCATTTGCATCCCTGGTCCTTTCGTGATAGGCTAAGTAAATATTTATGTAGCCTATCACAGCAAAGAGCAGGGACACAAATAGCATCTGCTACACCATTTGCGTCTCTGGTCTTTTGATGATAGGCTACATAAATATTTACGTAGCCTATCACGAAAGGACCAGGGATGCAAATGGCACCCGCTACGCTGAACGCCATTTGTGTCCACACACTGGCAGGGCAGCAGATGGAAGTCCGGCTGTGGATGGGCCTGGCTGGTGGCTCCGCTGACTCGCTGCACAGCGGAGCCAGGTGGGGAGGATTCCGGGTAGAGGAATGGATCACCTCCCCCCCGCGGACCCCCCAGGCAGATCGGTGAGTGCAAAGGAATGGGTCTGGCTGCAGAAGCAGGGCATTGTACTTTCCAGTTAGTAACCGCATGTGGTTGACTTCTGACTAGAATTGTTAAAAGGTAAAAGTAAAGGTGTCCCCGACCAATCGTGTCCGACTCTAGGTTGTGGTGCTCATCTCCATTTCTAAGCCGAAGAGCCAGCGCTGTTCGAAAATGCTTCCGTGGTCATGTGGCTGGCATGACTGAACACCAAGGTGCACGGAACGCTGTTACCTTTCCCGCTGAGGCGGTACCTATTTATCTACTTGCCATTTTTGGCTTTTGAACTGCTAGGTTGGCAGAAGTTGGGACTGAAGACAGGAGCTCACTCCGTCACGCGGCACTCGGGTCTTGAACTGCTGTCCTGCCAACTTTCCGGTCTGCAGTTCAGCATCTTAACCACAAGCTCTGTAATTTCAACCTGAGTCCATCAAGGTCCATGATGTGGCACACCCTTCGTCAGCTTCTGGCACACCCTGTCACGGTCAGGTGGCTTAGCGAGGCTCCCACGAAGTCTGCCGTGGGCTGCTTCGAATCTGCCTGTTTCCTGCTCAAGGGAAGTGCCGCTTGATCCTGTGATGTCAGCTTCCTCCGGCCCTGACTGTGCAGGACTGTGTGCCACAGCTTCCCTGCCGGCAGCACAGTGGGAATACTGGATCCAGGAATCTTGACCTGCTACTTTGAGAGCAGTCTCTGAGACTAGCAGAACTCAGTATGGACCTTCCCACCATTCTTCGATGCCATCTGCTGTCTAGACCCTTACATACACTTGATCACCTGGCTGGAACTTGTGAGCTGGAACATGTAGTGGCAGCAGTTGGGGATCTACAACATATGCCCTAAGACGGAGAAACTGCTGCTGCAACTCAGAAACGTATTCAGTTAGTTTTTCATCCCCACCTAGCAGAGATGCATGGGGCTGACCATATTCTCGGGAAACAGGTGGTGGTCTTAAACCAAATTTCATGAGGAGGCAGTCCCAAAGGTTGGTGAGGTGCTGTCCGAATTGACTGTAAAGCTAATGGTAAGGCTTTTATCCATGTCAGCTGACCTCAAGAACAGGTCTTTCTGCTCCAAATTAGAGCCTTGGTCACTTTCAATTAATTGCCGGCGGGCCATATCTAAGGCTGTGGCCTGCTACATGGATATGCCTCCACCCAGTCAGACAATTGGTCCACTATCCAAGTAGGTATTGAAAGCCTTGGCATGTGGACAAAGTCAATTTGGAGAGCTTCAAATGGCGGCTGGGCCCAAGGCCGTCCTCCCTTTGGTCCAGCTTAGGCGTTGGCTTCCGTACAAGTGGGACAAGTAGAGAATATACGCTTTGCCACCTGGTGTGTTTTACATTAGCCAGGCCTGCCTTGGGAAAAACTAACTGTCCATCTGGCACCCTCCAAATACCATTAGAGCTTTGGGAAGCCCCAGCATCTAACTGCACATCCTGTTCTTGCCTGGATGCATTGGAATACCAGTGAAGCAGTCTCTTAGGTTAGTCTATAGTTATCATAGGGACCACCAGTGCACTATTCAAGGGTTGTTGTGAGGCTGCCTTTGCTGCTGCATCTGCTAATTCTTTGGGAAGCTGAATGGCTTTCAACAATGCTCTAAGTCCCTCTTCCTTCTTGCCACCCTCCAAGCCTCTCTCAGCAGAGAAAATCTCCCCTTGTGGATCTCCATACAGGAGAATCCACAGGGCTGAGCAATATTCCCTGATCGCTATTTTCTGGAGCTGACCATCCAAGTAGGAACAAAACCACTGCAAAGCAGTACCTTCTCTTCCAATGTCAGACACCCCCCCCCCCCGGAGGATAACATGGTTGATGATATCAAAAGCCCTTGAGAGATCAAAGAAGATGAGCAAGGTAGCAATCACCCAGTCCCTTTCCTGACATTGGTCTTCATAGAGGGTGACCAAGACTTCTCCCATGCCAAAGCCCAGCCTGAATTGGATCCAGATAATTGGTCTCATCCAAAAACATCTGGAGCATGTTAGGAGCCACCCATTCCAGGACCTTGTCCAAGGAAGGAACATTTGCCACCACGGTTTTGTATAGGCAATGCTTCTTTTTGTATATTCAGAATCATTTACTGTCTCCTTGATTTCTCCCATTCTGGACATGGACACATGACTTCATACATCCTTCATTTTTGTAGACTGGAAAAAATAGCCTCCACAATTAGCAGGCAGCCAGCCAAACATAGATAGATCCCATCTCCATTTGACATCATGCCAAAGCCTGATCTACCAGCCTCGAGCACAGCACCAATAGCCTTAATCCTGGGAACTAGAATAGCTACCCCCACCATCAGCTCAACAGACATACACAACAGCCCTCTGGACAGTGGCAGGAGACATCTGTGTGCCACTAACTACTCGGAGTACAATGGTCTTGCACAACCCCACTATGCCAACATAAAGTTGTTGAGATATCCAAGGTCCATGGAAGATTTCTTCAGGGGTTCTATCATTGTCACCTCTTTGAGGAAGACTGAATCACAGTTTGGCTACCCCATGAAGCCTTATTCCCCAGAAGCATGGGGAGTCTGGCATGCATGGAAGTGGTCTAGGTGGGGGACCCTTACAAGGGTGTAATCCACCCTTAAAAGCATGGGAATCCCATTGGTGATTGGGCAATTCTAAGTGATCCCGCCCCCCTGCCCCCTCTTAATCCTAAGCGGTGCTGCACAGGAGTTACTGGAAGGTGTAAGTGTGTTCTTGAATCCGTCGGAAACAGTAACAGGGACCATGGTGGTCTCCAATTTCATTTATAGAAAGGAGGAAAATAAAGACAAATCATTCCGCTAACCGTTTATAAAGTATTTGGATATATTACCTTAGTCAACGGGACAGCACACGAACGGATATTTATACTGTTTAGGAAGTGATTTTTTTTCCCCTTCTGACACCAGTTTTCATAGTATGTTACAATTAAAAAGAGTGGTCTTTATAGCTCCTGCAGAAAGAAGAATACTCCTAGTCAAAAGGGTCACAGACCAGGGTTCCATTTATATGTTTGATGTGATACACAGGAAATTCTCAATTCCTCTTTAATGTGAGGTGCATCATAAATTGTGCCTTTTTTGTGTTGTTGTTGTTCAGTCGTTCAGTCGTGTCCGACTCTGCGTGACCCCATTGACCAGAGCACGCCAGGCCTTCCTGTCCTGCGCTCTCCCCCGGAGCGTGCTCAAGTTCATATTCATTGCATCGGTGATGCTATCTAGCCATCTCATCCTCTGCCGTCCCCTTCTCCTTTTGCCTTCAGTCTTTCCCAGACTTTTTTGTGTATACATATGTTTATAAAACACCCTGAATTCACTTCTTTGATACGATATATTGTTCAAGTGCAGTTCTGTAAGATCCCTTCCTCGTTGTGTGTTTTGGCTGAGCTGGAGTTGGGGATCCTTTCTTTTCTGTTTTGTAGTGGAATATCGTCCACACAGTCACCTTTTTTGACTTCAAAAGAGGAAACTTCCCTTAAACAAGGAAATTGGTCAGAAGGAAGGTGAAAGAGAAAGTCAGACAGCTAAATATGTCCAAACTCAAAACTGCAACAATAGAAGCTCAGCTAGAATGGGTACAGGAGGTCAAGAAAGGGAGCACTGAATCCAAGAGGTATCCAAGATGGATTATGGCAGTGTGCTCTAAGTGGGGCTGCCCTTCACGTTGGTCTAGACAGCAATGTATCACCAACATATAACAGTTCTGCTAAAAGTGTAGTACCGGCTGCCGATATCCTATCAGGCCAGGCGGAAGGTGATGGCGCTCATGTACAAGGTCCTACACAACTTAGGACCAGGCTATTTGACACACTGCCTCGTCCTTTACACTTCTGCCCACTCTCTTGGGTTATTAGGGAAGGTGTTTTGAGGTATTGCAGGCATATTTGATTCATCTGGAGGCCACTCAAAAAGGGGCTTTGGAAGACCTTCAGCTATGGGGCAGTATAGAAATGTAATACATACATAATACATATACTAAAATGTAGGGATGTTGGAGAAATCCTCCACAGACCCCAGTGAGGCCGGATTCTATTGAATCCAGCCCTCTGAAGTCCGTGGAGGATCAGATCTGTTACCTCTGCCTCCCCGTGAAGTCCTCACCGGCCAGATCCAGCCTGCCGCCGGCTCCGAAGCCCCAGCAGGACAGCCGCCATTGCCATATCGCTGGCTGGACTGATGGACTGATGGACTGTGGACGAAATGACATCCACTACACCATTTGTGTCCCTGCTCTTTGACGTGATCTTTACCTAGCCCATTGCGTGAAAACACAGGGATGCAAATGGCATCTGCTATGCCGGACGCCATTTGCATCCGCAGTACGTTAGTCCAGCCAGCGATATGGCAATGGCAGCCGTATCTCTAGGGCTTTGGAGCCGGCCGGCAGCTCCACAGAATCACCGTGGAGTGGGGCCAGCCGGCGAGGATTCTGGGGAGAGGGACGGACCTCCCCGCCCACAGACCGCCCCCCCGGCCAGAATGGCAGGTAAGTAATGCATACATCTCTACTAAAATGATGCAGTTGCCCCTGACCTCTGGAATACTCTGCTCCTGGAAATAAGGCATGTGCCATCAATATTGAGTTTTAGATGCATGCTAAAAACATTCCTTTACACCCAAGCATTCTCCACTTAATTTTGGTGATCGAGTATGCTGGTTATACTTTTGGATATGTATATGCTAAAATTGTCTGTTTCTCCACTGGATATAAAGCCTATACCTTACCTGGAGACACACATAGAAATGGAGGAGAATTCCAACATGGATTTCAGTGAGGCCGAATGCAGTGGCATTCAGCCCTCCATAATCCATGGCAGAATGGCCTCCCACCCCCCCCACCCCATGGAATCCCCCCGGAATGAAACTTACCTGGGGCTCCAGTGGCAGCGGCAGCTGATCTTTCGGCTGGCTGCTGCAGCTGCCATTTGCGTCCTGCCAAGCAGCCGTGATAGGCTACGTAAGTATTTACGTAGCCTATCATGGCAAAGAGCAGGGGCACAAACAGCGGCCACTACGCCATTTGCGTAGCAGCCTTTACAGTGTTAGGCTACGGAAATACTTACGGAAACTGCCTTGGTCGCCCTGTGGGATGACCTCTGCCGGGAAAGGGACAGGGGGAGTGTGACCCTGTTGATTCTCCTGGACCTCTCAGCGGCTTTCGATACCATCGACCATGGTATCCTTCTGGATAGGTTGTCTGGGTTAGGAGTTGGAGGCACTGCACTACAGTGGTTCCACTCCTACTTGGATGGCCAATTCCAGAAGGTGGTGCTGGGGGATTATTGCTCTGTGCCATGGCAATTGTGCCATGGGGTTCCACAGGGCTCTATTTTATCCCCCATGCTGTTTAACATCTACATGAAACTGCTGGGGGAGGTTATCCGGAGGTGTGGGCTGAGGTGCCATCAATATGCAGATGACACCCAGCTCTACCTCTCTTTCTCATCAAAACCAGGTGAGGCAGTGGCTGTTCTGAATCAGTGCCTGGACATGGTAATGGACTGGATGAGGGCCAATAAACTGAAACTCAATCCAGACAAGACGGAGTGGGTGGTTCGTCTGCCCGGCTAGGTGATATTCAACCTGTTCTGCAGGGGGTTGCACTCCCCCTTAAGCATCAGGTTCGTAGTTTGGGGGTGCTCTTGGATCCAGAAGTGTCACTTGAGGCACAGGTGAACTCAGTGGCACGGAGCACTTTATATCAGCTTAGGCTGGTATACCAACTACGCCCTTATCTGGACAGAGAGAGCCTAGCTACAGTTATCCATGCTCTGATAACTTCTCGTCTGGATTACTGCAATGCGTCATATGTGGGGCTGCCTTTGAAAATGGTCTGGAAACTTCAGCTGGTCCAAAATAGGGCAGCAAGATTGTTAACAGGGACTGGCCTGAGAGCTCATATTACGCCAGTACTTTTCCAGCTGCACTGGCTGCCAGTCCATTTCCAGGCCCGATTCAAAGTGCTGGTGTTAACATTCAAAGCCCTTAACGGCTTGGGGCCAGGTTACCTGAAGGATCACTTCCTTCCATATGTGCCTGCCTGGACCTTAAGATCATCATCAGCGGCCCTTCTCCGTGAGCCCCTGCCAAAGGAAGTGAGGCGGGTGGCTACTAGGAGGAGGGCTTTTTCTGCTGTGGCACCCCGGCTCTGGAATGAGCTCCCAAGTGAGGTTTGCCTGGCGCCTACATTGTATTCCTTTCGGCGCCAGGTGAAGACCTTTTTATTTTCCCAGGCATTTTAGCATTTTAGCTTTCTAAATTTTTATCTTTGCTGTTTTAAATCTGTATTTTAAACTCCTGAACTGCTGCTAGGTTTTATTATGGTTTTATTGTTATATTGTGGTTTTAATGTTCTATATATTTTAAATTGTTTTATTGTGTGTTTTTTGGTTTTAATTTTTGTGAACCGCCCAGAGAGCTTCGGCTATTGGGCGGTATAGAAATGAAATGAATAAATAAATAAATAAATAAATAGGCTATCACGGAGAGAGCAGTGGCGCAAACGGCGTAGCGGCCGCTGTTTGCACCCCTGCTCTTTGCCGTGATAGGCTACGTAAATACTTACGTAGCCTATCACGGCAGCCTGGCAGGATGCAAATGGCGGCTGCTATGGCAGCCGCCATTTGCATCTGCAGCAGCCGGCCATGGCCGGAACTCCGGCTGCGGCTGGCCCTGGCCGGGGGCTCCGCGGAGCTGCAGCGGAGCAGAGCTAGCCAAGGGAGGATTCCGGGGGGAGGGATTTAGCGCCTCCCCCCCCACACGAATCCAAGCTGCAAAAAGGTAAGTGACTTTTGTACATCCCTAGACGCACACACACAGGGAAGAAATTGTGCTAGCTTTGGATCAAAACGAATTATTTTCTCTCCAATTGGAAATAAATGAAACAGCGGGGATAACAAAGAAAAACATTGGTAAGGAGCGAAGAAGAAGAGGAAGAAGAAGAAGAACAACAAGAAGAAGAAGAACAAGAAGAAGAAGAAAGCTGTAAATGCCCCATCCGCAGTACCCCAGCACCTTTCAGGCCTGGCTGACATGAACCTGGACGAGACTATGAAGTGACTGTTCCTCCATCATGGACTATCTGCCCTCCCAAGCTCCTTAGGTTTCTCTGCCCATTCAATGTTGTGACAGAATCGTAGTCTGTCCTATCCTGAGAGGTCATGGGGGTGTCAATGGGCTCATTATTATGCCTTGTGAAGATGGCAGTCGTATTAATCAAGGATGCCATGAGGTGAATCTCCAGGTGGAGCTACCAAAAAATGGGAGGGGCAAAGTAAACAGCAACAGTTTTTCCCGGGCCACATTTACTTCCTTAGAGGAAGCCCCTGCCTGTCAAAGTATACAATACAAGACAGAAATAAGTCACTCCCTGAAAAAGCAGATGGCACCTTCAAGACTAACTAGATTTCATAAAAGACTGCCCTGATACGGGTTCATATGAAGGAGCTGCATCAATCAGTTCTCACAAACATGTTTTTCTCCAGCTGTGCACCTGCACATGGAACCGAGGAGAGACTTCAGGAAGTTGCAGAGGGGGGATCCAACTTCTGAACCTTATAATTATTAAAATCACAATGATCTATTTTTCTTCTTGCCAAAGGTCATGGCATTCCACCCCCACCTCCCCACAAAAATATCACTATTGAGTCCACCGATATCAACATCAGATTCAAGAGCAACATGAGGTGACATGAGGTGACATCCTGCATCCAGGCACAAAAGGACAGGAACATGGATGCCTACTGTGCCAGTGAGGGCTTGGGGTGAGTGTTAGGGCCGGTGAGGAGGACTGTGTGGGGATGAGGTTTACATGCAATCATCCCTACATGATGTGAAGCATTGGCTGGCTAGGTTCCACCAAAACCTCAATTTTGCGAGGAGCTTTTGGCTTCTTCTAATCATTCTTCCAATTTGGTTGAGAGGAGCAAGATGGAGATTGTGCCAGGCATACCAAGCATGCTTCCGCTCTTGCTGCTACTTTTGCTTCACCAGGCAACCTATGGGATTCTCCAGGCGAAATGCCCTTTGACTCTGGAAAGGGATGAACTTGACCCACTGAATCATTACAGCCCAGGAGACGACTCCATTAGTGCGGTCATCTCTGCAGGACGTGCTGAGTTTCTACCACACACTTTCTACAAGCCTCCCTCTAACAAAATTGCTTGGTAAGTCATTCTGGGTGTGACAGAGTTCCTGCTGCTCCACTTGCTACTGATTCATGAGCTCCAGTCATCCCTGATTACAAGTTTGTGTCCCTGTTACCTGGGACCTGGAAAATCACTGTTCAAGGCACAGACTGCTGGCTTGTTTTTAAAAGCGTCATAACGTATTATCGGACAGTTTGAACTGGGGCTATGATGACTATTAGACCAGTGGGGAGCCTGCCCTTCCAGAAGCGAAAACAGCAGCTGGCCAGGCTCCTTTTGAAGTAAGCTGTAGGACAAGGTGGTCTCCCTGATCTATACTCTTGCTCCTGATTCCATGAGCTCCAATCATCCGTAATTACCAGTTAGTGTCCCCGTTATTTGGAACCTGGTCAATCACTGTCCTATTTTGCCATCAACCGGAAATCACAGTTCAAGGCACAGCCTCCTGGTTCATTTTTAAAAGCGGAGTGACGTATTACTGGGAAATGTCAGCTAAGACTCTTACGACTATTAGACCAGTGCAGACACTGCCCTTCCAGAAGCTGAAGAGGAAGCAGGCCAGACACCTTTTGAACTGAAGTGATGTTGTAGGACAAGGTGGTCTAACTGATAGATCTAACTCAAGCGAAGCGTACGCCAAAAATTATTTTATGTGGATTCACTTTTGGTTTGTTCGGACAAGTATTAGTATACAAGTCTTTGGGATTCCGATTTTGATTAGCAATGTGTTTGTAACATCACATCAAAATATAAAGTATAAAAATGATGCATTTTGTTGTTGTTGTTGTTGTTGTTAAACAAAGCTTTGCTCAAGAATCTTACATCTTAATACCTTAACACGAAATAAAATTTCTTAAACATTTTTTCGTTTTAGGCTTAAAATTTTAAAAAGGAGAGACCTCATTCCTAACACCTCCCGATTCAATACAGAATAGGCTATTCAGCCAAGAGATACACAGGCCTGGCAATATTCTAATGAGAAACGCTCACATTCTAAACTCAGCACATATTTCTAATTATGTGGAAAAATTACCTCATACTTTACATGACTTTCTGTCCCATAAATTACAGGTCTTAATTACATTATCGTCGCTGTTGTTGTTGTTGTTTATTTGGTCAGTCGCTTCTGACTCTTCGTGACTTTATGGACCAGCCCACACCAGAGCTTCCTGTCAGCTGTCGCCACCCGCAGCTCCCCCAAGGTCGAGTCCATAACCTCCAGAATATGATCCATCCACCTTGCCCTTGGTCGGCCCCTCTTCCTTTTGTCTTCCACTTTCCCTAGCATCAGCATCTTCTCCAGGGTGTCCTGTCTTCTCATTATGTGGCCAGAGTACTTCAGTTTTGCCTTTCATATCCTTCCCTCAAGTGAGCAGTCTGGCTTTATTTCCTGGAGGATGGACTGGTTTGATCTTCTTGCAGTCCAAGGCACTCTCAGATAGGGATGTCAGAGAATTCCGCGACGAATCTCAGTGAGGCAGAAAGCCAGTGCATTCCGCCCCCCCAAAATCCATCACGGAACGGCCTGCCCCCCTGCCCCCCACGGATCCCCCTCGGGACGAGACTTACCTGGGGCGGATGTTTCGGATGGTGGCGGCTCCAGTGGCGGCTGCGGCGGCTGGTCTTCCGACCAGCTGCCACCACCGCCATTTGCAGTCTGTGTTTTGTTTTGTTTTTTCCCCATAGATGTGATAGGCTACGTAAAGACTTACGTAGCCTATCATGTCTGGAGGGGGAAAAAAACGTGTATGCAAATTTTTGCATTCCTTATTTTTCGCCGTCTTAGTCTATGTCAATATTTACGTAGACTAAGACGAAGAAAAGAAAGGGGAATGCAAATAGCACCCAGCATGCTATTTGCGTTCCCCTTTCTTTTCTTCGTCTTCATCTATGTAAATATTTACATAGACTAAGACGAAGAAAAATAAGGAATGCAAATGGCGGTGGCCGTAGCTGCCGCCATTTACATACGCGTTTTTTGTTTTTGTTTTTTTTTCTTACCCAGAGCCCTCCGCGGCCGGAAATCCGGCTGTGGACAGCCCTGACCTGGGCCTGGCTGGCTGCTCCACGGAGCCGCCATGGAGCACAGCCGGACGTCAAGGATTCCGGGGGGAGGGACGGAACGCCTCCCCCCCACCATGAACAGAATCCACGAGAAGGTAAGTCACTTTTGTACATCCCTACTCTCAGAATTTTTCTCCAACACCACAGTTCAAAAGCATCTATCTTCCTTCGCTCAGCCTTCCTTATGGTCCAGCTCTCACAGCCATAGGTTACAACAGGGAATACCATTGCCTTAACTATGCGGACCTTTGTCCGCATAAACATGCCTAAAAAATTAGAACACCCTCCCCCCAAGGCTTTCAGGCTAGATAACATCAATTTTGAATATACCTTTGAGATACCTTACTCAAGATTTGCACATTGAACTTTAGTATATATTTTTTTCTAGACATCTGTATATCAAAGTGTTTTATGTGTATAACTTATACAATATGTTTTGCTCATTAATTGATAAGCAAAACCTTTATGTACTCTTTTGACCTGTAATAACACAATCTCACACCTGTTCATTACTCAAATAACTTTTTGGCCAAGTGATAGGTCTTTAACTCAACATTTTCTCTTTGGATACTATCCAGGTCAACTGAACCATTTTTTTTTTAAAAAAAATTCCAGTTACCCAGAATTCATTGTGAACCTGCTTGTGAACCTGTAATAGTTTCCCCAGTAAGACCAGTAGAACAAGGTACGCTATTTCCTAAAATCCTGGGAAATGTCTAATTCCAGCTGTGCAGTGAACATCTGTACTGGCTTTGTTTTAAAATGGATAATTGAGATTGAGCCTGGAACAAGGCTACATTTCCCCCACCCCCAGAAGGACACCCTATCAGCCATCAAGTCACAATTGGTAGTTGTGTTTCTGGCCTTGGCTTGGGATCAGTGTTGGCATGTGGAAAGTTTGGGAAACAGAATGCAGATATGTACATTATCTTAAAGTCAACAGCTGAAGGAACAATTGAATATTTTAGTTTTATTGAAGAAGAGATGACAATGTGACATATTTACACTTCTTTTACCCCAGGAAAGGGTCCACAGAGCATTGGAAGATCCTGTCCTTCTTCTTTGCCATTCAGGAGATCAACCAGAATCCCAGCCTGTTACCCAACATCACCCTGGGCTACAACATCTATGACAACTATCGCAATGCCAGAGTGACTTCAGATGTCTTCATAGATCTGCTCTCTCCTGGGCAGGCAAATGTTCCAAACTATGGCTGTGGAAGGTTTAAGCACCCATTGACTGTTATTGAAGGGGCCAACTCTGAAAACTCCATCCAGATTACAACCATGCTGGGTATCTATAAAATCCCGCAGGTATGGTGAGGTGACATTTGCAGGCCGAGACTAATTCCACTTGTGGTTCTCTCCAGAGAAATCAAAATGTGCCCCAATGGGACCTTTCCTGCCCTATGAAACTTGTCATCAGCATCCACGCTGTGGTGTAAAGGTATAAAGCCCTCCTACCACTCATACCAGGGTGCCATTCTGTATTGATGGGCCCATGTTGTCTCTTTGTGAAAGAAAAATTCTGTGCAAGGGCAAATCATGTGATTAACATCGTGTGAAGTTTTGTCCTCATTCATATGCCTATGAGTCAGAAAGGAAAGGGGCATTCAGGGAAACCAGAAAGGGGCACTCAGGGAAACCAGAAAGGGGGGTAGGTGAAATATGTTCTCCCTAAACATCAAGCATGCTCTTTCTGCTGGGGAAGTAGGATGAACTGCTGGGACCTTGCTTTCATTATGGAGACTCAAGAGATGCTCCATAGTTTAGGATTTTATGGCAACTTCATTTTTTCAGGTTTATGTAACTGTGAAGCCTGAAGATCTTATTCATCATTAAACTATTACTATTTCTTCCTTTGGAATGAGGTTTCACACAGATAATTGCAAGTTAAGAGGCATCATCGTACCAGATAAAGAACTGAAATTTGGTACTGAAACACATCATATCACCAGTTTCTTCCTTTCTTTGCCAGGTCACGTATGCTTTTGATTCTCAGGTTCTGAGTGATAAAACTCAGCTTCCTTTTCTCTACCGGATGGTTCCTAAAGAAGAAACCCAGTACCCAGGGATTGTCAAAATTCTGCTGCATTTCAGATGGACGATGGTTGGTCTCTTTGCAGTCGAAACCGACAATGGAAGTAGGTTCATGAGGACGTTGGCACCTGAGCTCATCCGGAATGGTGTCTGTGTGGTTTTTACAGAGAGCCTATCAAAACTGAAAGCAAACTCTGTCCAAATCCGTCATGGTTCACTCCAAAAGTGGAAACAAGTCAATGTCTTTGTTTACTGTGCAGAGACTAGTTCCTGGTTACAGGGGATATACGTTTTGCAAAGTGTATTTGAAAAAGTAGTGAAACCCAGTGAAGGGAGAGTCTGGATCACAACAGCGATGTGGGACTTTACCTTTGAGTTAATGTATAGTAATCTACCTTTCCAGCACATCTATGGGTTATTTTCCTTCTTTCACCAGACAAAGAAAAAGCCACATAATGATGATCCTGTACCCTTTACCTTTATGAAAGACTTGTTGGAGGAAGAATTTAATTGTTCCTATTCAAGGCATGCATTTTCTGTGAAAGGCTGGAAAAGATGCACAGAAAATGAGAAATTGGAGGCCCTGCCCCAAGAGGACAAGGAAAAAATCCATTCTCTGGAAACGTACACAATTTGCAACACTGTCCAGGCTGTGGCCCATGCCTTGGATGCTGCTTATTCATCCAGACTAAAGAGGAGGATGGTGGAGGGTGGAGACAGGCTGGAAGTCCAAAGGCTTCAGCCAAGGCAGGTATGCCCTTTTCCATCACAGATATCCCTGCTGAACCAGACAATCAATTGTACAGTTCCAGAATCATTGCCTTGGATTTAGGTTATGAGAAATGGAGGTGAAGTGTTGAAGACGTATGGGGCAAATCCAGTTGTGAAACTCCCTCTGCTGCTCCGTCTTTTTACCCCTTACACAAGCTTCAGAGGATGCAGCCCTTCTGGTAATGCCTCCACCCCATAATTGCTTCAAGCCATCTTGCAGGAGCCCATATAAGCAGGGTGGGGAAACAAAAGGCCTTTGCTTGCTTCCATCCAGCTCCTCCTTTCTCTGTAGGACTTTGCATATAGTTCCAGACTCTCCTCTAGGTGTTCTGACTGTTGGGATTGCTTTGCTCTTGTAGGCTATATATAGGCACAAGGCCTTTCTATGCAGAAATACCATGAATTAACTAACTGCAACATGGCCCCCTTCCAGCAACATGCAGATGAGTTTGCAATATTCTCAACATGGATAGGCTCATGTGCTGATAGTGTCTGATATTAAACCCATCTTTTATCCCAAGCAGACAAAAGTTTTGTCCTGAAAGCATTGTACAATTCAATGCCTCAAATCCAGTTGTTTTCCCAAGCACATTCTACACATATATATTTACAATGTGATCCTCTGTGAGACTACTCAGAAAGAAATCCTGTTCAGTACAGTTGAATTAACTCTCAGGGAAGCGTGTGTAGGATTGCGGCCTCAGGGGCATCACTGACAATGATGAATGATTCCTAGGGATGTTGGAGAAATCAGCCA
This sequence comes from Heloderma suspectum, assembly GCF_057233095.1. Taxonomy (NCBI): domain Eukaryota; kingdom Metazoa; phylum Chordata; class Lepidosauria; order Squamata; family Helodermatidae; genus Heloderma; species Heloderma suspectum. The sequence continues at coordinate 399,272,194 of NC_139459.1, forward strand.
CGGACTCAAGTGAGGCCGGATTCTTTGGAATCCGGCCCCCCAAATTCTGTGGCGGAACAGACTACCCCCTCACCACCACCTCCTGAAATCCCCCTGGGACAGACCCTACCTGGTGGCGGATACTCTGGTTCAAGTCATCCTCCTTCCACAGCCGGCCTGCGGAACGAAATGGCGGCCGTCGTAGCAGCCACCATTCACGTCCCTGCCCGTGGCCGTGATTGGCTACGTAAATATTAATGTAGCCTAGCACAGCAAAGAGCAGGGATGTAAGTGGCACCTGTTACGCCATTTGTGTCCCTGCGCTTTTCGTGATAGGCTACATAAATACTTACGTAGCCTATCACGGCCTAAGGCAGGGACGCAAATGGTGGCCAGTGTAGCGGCCGCCATTTGAGTCTGCAGTGTGGCAGCAGCGGCTGGAAGTCTGGCTGTGGCCAGGAAGGATTCCGGGGTGGCGGGGGAGGGACAGATCACCCCCCCCCCGCAGATGCCCCAACTGGAACCGGGTAAGGGATTTGTATATCCCTAATGATTCCTGAAAGATGCCCATGAAGGGCTGTCCTCCCTTTGCCTGAGGATAAGTCCAGGCCCAGATCTGAGAAGAAGGGTATCTGTTTAATGGATGCAGCTCCACAAACTCCTAAAGCAGACAAAGGGCAATCGGGAAGGAAATCAAGTCCCTTGTGAATGTGAAGAGACACACCCAGGGGGGTGTTTCCACCAGTGATTTACTCTGGGCTGGCTGTGTGTTGAGGTCGTTATGGGGTAAATGACATTGTGGCCATCCAGGAGCCACCCTAGGGATTATGAGGGAAAAGCCATATTTCCTGATACTGCTTGAAGTCGGATTCTTTTCCTTAAGTCAGGTTCTCCCCGGTATAGTTGTTTTATGCCACAACCCAACACACACACACACACACACACACACACATTCACCTCGGGTATGCTAGGCCTGCCCAGGGCTGTGCCTTTCACCATGACCCCAGTCAAGGGGTGTTTCCTCCCATTGTGCTGAATGGGGCTTGCCCTCTGCTTGCCCACCGAAATTACAGAGAACCCCTTCAACTGACATGGCACATTTTAAAGCCCAGTTCCTTAAGTGCAATTGAGCGCGATCTCGATGCTCTGATTCATTGACTTCATAGCTTCCTTATAGAGATCCTGTGAGCTAAAAAGGGGGCTAATTTCCATCTCTTTCCCACAGCAAACCATTAGTGTCTCCTCAGAAGTAACTCCCATTGTGGTCAATGAAGTGTTGTGGGTTAACATGGGGGCTGGTTTCCATCTGTGTGTTCTCCCCTCCCTTTCCCAGCACAAGTACATGTGTGTCTACTCAGAAGTAACTCCCATTGTGCTCAATGAGGCTTGCTCTTGAAATGTAGGTGCATCGGGACTTTCAGGGGAAAGAAAGGAGGGGAGATGAGCAGCCCCTGCCGGTCAGATAATGTTCACTCCAACCCCCACCAGGAAGTATGTTCAGTAAAGAGATCTCCAGAGAATCTGCATGTGGAGCTGGTACTCCTCCATTACCTTTTCCTTCCTTTGTAGTGGAAATGGCCCCAGCCATTTGCATCTGGAACCAGCCCTGAGCCATGGGAGATTCAAGCATGAAAATGGCAGATCTGAGATATCAAATGTGGCTTCTTGTTTCCTCAATGCTGGTTTTTTTCTCCACTGTTCTAGCTCCACCCTTATCTGAGAAACCCTCAGTTTTACAATAATTCTTTGGATGGAATGTATTTCAATGAGAACGGAGACCTGGCAGCCAACTTCGACATCGTGAACTGGGTGAAGTTTCCTAATAGGTCTGTCATTAGAGTGAAACTTGGAAGTATAGAAAGACTGGGATCTCCAGGCCTCAAAGTCACCATAGACCCAGATGCCATTGTGTGGCCCAAATGGCTCAACCAGGTGAAGAAAATCATTCCTTTCATTTCACAGTATTTATAGGTATATTTACAGGTATATTTAATAAAGGAGTAAATGAAGTCGGGAAGCAATGTGCAATTCCTTCTGTTGCATGGGCTTAAGTGTAGTTACCAGATCAAACTAAACTCTGAAAGATCTTTTGGGTCCCCTCCAACTCTCTCTTTCCTTTCCACAGATGAATTGACCTTGACACATTTCCCTTGATGTCTTATCTTTCTGCTTAGCCCCTGCCTCATTCCAGGTGCGTGGAAAGCTGTCTCCCTGGATTTTTCAAGGTGGCTCAGGAAGGAAAAGTGTCTTGCTGCTACAACTGTGCTCCCTGTACAGGTGGGACCATCTCCACCCAGGAAGGTGGGTGGCTCTGGAGGCAAATGCAGCCCCTGGGGAGGAGAGCAACGATCCACACAAACATTTTCTGTGCAGTTTTTCTTTAGGGCTTATATAAACTTGTGTCCTATCTTGCAATATCCACCATGGATGGATGGATGGATGGATGGATGGATTTACAACATTTGTATAATGCTCCATAGCTAAAGCAGATTCTGCAGTAGTGAACATAAAAGGAAAAACAATAAAAATAGTAAAAGATTAAAACACCATGTTGAAATTATTGTTTTAAAAACACGATGCCAATAAAAACCATAGGTGGCCAGGTAAGGAATGCTTCCTAGAAAAGAGCTGTTTTCAGGAGGCACTGGAAGCAACACATTAACCTACAGGGGCAGGGAGTTCCAAGGAAAGGGGGCCACCAAGCTGAAGGCTCTTCTCCAGGTGGACTCCAATCGGGCCATGGGCCCATGTGGAACCACCAGGAGCATGCCCTCTGATGAGCTCAGTGGCCGGGCAGATGGCTAAGGGAGGAGGCACTCAGATATCCTGGTTCCAAGTTCTTTAGGGCTTCGTACACTAGGTCAGAACCTTAAAGCTGGCCTGACAGCAAACAGGCAGCCAGTGGACTTCCCTCAGCAAAGGAGTTTATTTTATTATTTATCCACGTAATTTGTATACAGCTCCATATCTAACCCACATTTTGGAGAGGTGAACACAAAAGATAAAACAATCAGAGAATAAAGAGTTTAAAACACCACCTTAAAATTATGCTTAAAAAAAAAAAAAGCTTTATGAAAAGGGACAGCTCCCGACAACAGCTGAGCTGCTCCATTCTGCACTAGCTCCAGCTTCCAGAGCAGCCTGAAGGGCAGCCCCACATAGAGTGCATTGTGGTAATCCAGTCCTGAGGCTTTCAGCACCTGTACCACTGTGGCCAAGCTATCCCTGTCCAAGAGAGGCAGTTCTTGGAGAATGAGCTGAAGGTGGTAAAAGGCACTTGGAGCCGTCAAGGCCATTGGTGCTTCTAGTGACAATAATGGATCTAGGAGTACCCCTGACAATGGACCTGATCTTTCAGAGGAGGTGCAACCCCATCCAGAACAGCTAATGAGCCTATTTCCCAGACTTCGGAACCATTCACCCACAGGGCTTCCATCTTGCCAGGATTCCGTTTCAGTTCTTTGACTCTCGTCCAGCCCATTACTGAGTTTAGGCACTGATTTTAGAAAGTAAGTCACAAAAAATAAGTTTAGAGGATGGACAACAGGGAGGGGAGGGTGACCCCAGATGTTTTTGGCAAAAAAATTAAGGGTTGTTGTTGTTTTTTAAACTAAATCTCTGAACTTTGATCCTTCCTTGTGATATCCATAATTAATTTCACAAAGTGATTCTCAAGCCATGATGTTGGGAGATGGACCCCTCCCTGTGGTTTTGGGGCTGGGATATGCTCCACCAGCCTAGATGTGTCTTCTCCATGTGACATCACATGGACATCCCCCAAGGTTAAGAATGTTATGTTCACCCCACTTCCCTGACCAGTGGGAAATGCCTGGGATGGAGTGTGTGCCAAGATTTGGTTTCTTTTGGAAGGAGGTCAATGGAGGGTTAAGGGCATTTTACAATATGGGAATTTATTCACACACGTAAGAAGAAGAGGAGGAGGAGGAGGAGGAGGAATGCTGGATTAGATCAAAGTTTTATTTAGTCAGGCATTCTGTTCCCACAGTGGCCAACACCTCCCAGAGTGGCCAATTGGAATTGGATAAGGAGGACATGACTGTAATAGCACCCTTGTACTCTTGTTGCCCAGTAAAAGCAAAGGTTTCTGACTTTGTACGAAAGTTCCGCCACGGATCTCGGGAAGGCCAAATGCCAGCACATTCGGCCCCCCGAAATCAGTGGTGGAACGTCCCCCGCCCCCCCTCAGGATGGGACTTACCTGGGGCAGATCTTCCTGGCGGCGGCGGCTCCTGCAGTGACTCCGGTGCACTTTGGCGGCGGTTTGGCGGTGGTTTGGCAGTGGTTTGGTGGCGGTATGGCGGCGGCTGGTCTTCTGACCGGCCGCCACCACCACCATTTCCAGGTAAAAAAACAACAACAACAAAACATGATAGTCTACATAAAGATTTATGTAGCCTATCACGGCTAAATTTTAAAAAACACCGTGATAGGCTACGTAAATGTTTACGTAGCCTATCACGGCTGATTAAAATAAAATAAAAACGCACGTACGCAAATGGCAGCGCCCATGGGTGTCGCCATTTGCATTCCTTATTTTGGCACATCTTAGTCTACGTAAAGCTTGACTGGGGATTATTCACAGCTTCATCCATATGGCTACTCCCCAGTTGGGATGCACCACAGAGGTGAGTCCCTGGGAGTTAATGTGCCATGCATTGCCCCACAGGGAAGGGGCCTGACATGCAAAGCAGCCTAGTCCTCTGCTGCCTACATCTCTTGCTGTTATCTCTGATAATGGGAGATAACAGCAAGATTGGAGATAACAGCTGGGATTCTTCCAAAGAATGCAGGATAAGCCTTGCCTGCTTGAATAATCCATGATGGTCTTCTATGTCACATGGGGAACCTTCACAGGCCACATTAGGCTTGCAGGTCAGATACGCCCCATTTCTAGATTAAGTCATGTTTAAATATGGATTCTAAACACATGATCTGTTTAGACACCGAATGTGGTTTGCTGACGTCGGAGAATGTTGAAGGTGTCTAAACACCAAATGTGCGTTGTTGACATTGGCGAATGTTGAAGACTAGCAAGCCTGACTGTGCCATGCATGACATTAATGTGTTGTACCAATCACACTGGGAAAATATCATTAATGGAATGTAAAAGAGCAGAGATTGCCAAGGATATAAGGGAGATGTTTCTCTTGTTCTTTCTAGATTCAGACCATTGCACCAAGTGTCCAGATGATCAGCATCCAAACACAGACCGAGATCAATGCATCCCCAAGGTTATAACCTTTCTGTCCTATGAAAAACCTTTGGGGATTATCCTGGTTTCCTTTGCCCTATTGCTGTCCTTAATCTCAGGCTTTGTGTTAGTTATATTCATTAGATTTCATGAAACACCAATAGTCAGAGCCAACAACCGGGACCTCTCCTACATTCTCCTCATCTCCCTCCTGCTTTCCTTCTTGTCCTCCTTACTGTTTGTTGGCTGGCCAAGGAAAATGACCTGCCTCCTCCGACAAATGGCCTTCAGCATCATCTTCTCAGTTGCTGTCTCTTCTCTCTTGGCCAAAACAATCACTGTGGTGCTGGCCTTCCTGGCCACAAAGCCAGGGAACAGGATAAGGAATTTTCTGGGAAAGAGTTTAGCCAACTGTGTTGTCATTTCCTGTTCCAGTGTCGAAGCTGTCATTTCCACCATCTGGCTGGGCACCTCTCCACCCTTCCCAGAGTCTGACATTGGTTCACAGGCAGGACAGATCATCCTGCAATGCAATGAAGGGTCTGTCGCCATGTTCTATGCTGCCCTTGGCTATATGGGCTTTCTGGCTGCCATCTGCTTCATGGTGGCTTTCCTAGCCAGGAAGCTGCCTGCAGCCTTCAATGAAGCCAAGCTGATCACCTTTAGCATGCTGGTCTTCTGCAGTGTTTGGGTGTCCTTTGTGCCCACCTACCTGAGCACCAAGGGGAAATACCTGGTAGCCATGCAGGTCTTCTCTATCTTGGCCTCCAGTGCTGGGTTACTGGGCTGCATTTTTCTTCCCAAGTGCCACATTATTATTCTGAGGCCTCATCTGAATACAAAGGAGCATCTCAGGATGAAAACCAAAGAATAAATCTGATACATATTTTTACCAATCTCCTTCATATTCTGCTATTTTTTATGCAATGGTCTGCATTTGGAAAATAGGCTTCTTCCCAATGTCAGAAAAGCAGCAAATAAAGCATTTTTGCCCTTTAAATCTTGCTAGGAATGGCTTTTATTCTTCCTGTATTACTCTGGGTTTTAATGCTCTCTGTGTTTAACTTTTGTTAAGAATTTACCAATGTAAAGTGCAAGGGGAGGGACTTCTCAGGCCTGAAATCTGGCATACTTTTGTTTCTAGAAATAAACAACAAGAACAAATAAATAAATTTTAGAAACCAGACCTGTTGGTACAGTTTGTGAATGTTGAGAAGGTGCTTGCAAATGTCTGGTTAATGACTTCTGTATCAGTTAGGGATAGGGATGGCAGAGAATTCTGCCACGGATTTCAGTGAGGCCGAATGCACTGGCATTTGGCCCCCCGAAATCCGTGGTGGAACGGCCTGCCCCCCCACCCCCTCGGATTCCCCCCGGGATGAGGCTTACTTGGGGTGGATGTTCCAGACAGCGGCAGCTCTGGCGGCGGGTCTGGCGGCAGCAGCGACTGGTCTTTCAACCAGCTGCCGCAGCCACCATTACCATCTGCCCTTTTCCGTGATAGGCTACGTAAGTATTTACATAGCCTATCACGGCAAGCCAAGGAAATAAAAAAACACCCACGTATGCAAATGGTGGCCGCTGTAGCAGCTGCCATTGCGTATGCGGGTTTGTTTGTTTTCTTCTGTGAGGAAGGCTGCCCAGCGGCTGGATTTCCGGTTGTGGGCAGCCACAGCCGGCAGCTTCGTGGAATCTCTGAGGAGCGGAGCCGGCCGGAGAAGGATTTCAGGGAGAGGTGCAGAGCACCTCCCCCACACCATGAATAGCCTCATTGAAAAGTGACTTTCATACATCCCTAGTTAGGGAACTGCCATGCCCCAATGGAGGAGTCCTCCTCAAAGGTGCTAGACCTCCCAGTAATGAAGAATGCAACTGAAAAGGCCATGTTGGAAGACTGGGAAGTCCCTGGAGCCTTGAAGGAGATGGCTGTGGGTCCATCCCCGCAAAAGGTGGGGTGCTCTGTCTCTGAGCCAAAGGCTGAGCAACCCCCAAGCTCTCAAGTGTGTTGTTGTCTCAAGAGGCAGGCCAGAGGAACCCCTGTGAGGAGGAATCCTAATTTAGAAAGAAGGGCTTCTCCTGACTCCATATTTGCAAGGCCCTCCTCATGAGCAGGACTTTTTCCAGAGGGTCTGTAAGGACATGCAGCTGAGTCCCAGAAGCTCTGACTTCATCAGCTCTTAGTTGGAACTTCAGAGGTGCTGGGGTGGGGGGATCTTTCCGCCAACTCATTTGCCTTCGATCCCTGACCTTGGTTTGTGACTGACCTTCTGTGCTGCTGATGTCTGGACCCCTGTTTGACTGTTGTTGCTTTGTTGTTTATTTGAACTGCTTATCTGGACTTTGCCTTGGCCTCAGGCCTTTCTCTTGGAACTCTCATTCTTGACCGGAAACACTTCCCTCTTGATCCTTGCCTGTTTACTCATTTACTATCGGAGTTGCCCCTTATTTTGCCCTAATGCTGAGCATGACAGGCCATAGCAGGACAGGAAAAGCTGGCTTGGCCAGGGAATTGATCAATGCCTCTTTGCAAGAGGGGATGCTTAGCAATGTCCAGCACTGGGAAATCTGGCCCTCTTAGGGCTTGACGGATTTCCCAGGAGCCCCCTGGGAAGTTTCACTGGATTTACACTGGAACAAACAGTTCCAAAATAAGACGCAGACCACTGGCACTGGGTGGTCAAAAACCGAATGAGAGAGAAAACCAGTATTCAGCAATTGAACTGGGGTGTTCGGCTATTGTGGAAGCTCTAAAAACTTATTGTTAGGGATGCTGGGAAATCCAGCCATCTTGGGGCTCAATGGCTCAGCAGATTTCCCAGGAGGCCCTGGCTCAGCTTGCATTTGCATGGACTCTCCTGTCCTTGTGTGCAAATCTTCCTCCCTGCAGCCGCAGAGCACAACCCCTCACACTCTCCTTGCCAATGTCAGCAAAATCGGTAGGGATGTCAGAGAATTCCGCCACGGATCTCGGTGAGGCTGAATGCCAGTGCATTCGGCCTCCCGAACTCCGTGGCGGAATGGCCTGCCCCCCCGCCCCCCACGGATCCCCCCCAGACAAGACTTACCTGGGGCGGATGTTCCAGGCGGCGGCGGCAGCTCCGGCGGCTGGTCTTCCAACCGGCTGCCACCACCAGCATTTGCAGTCTTGTCTTTTGTGTGTGTGTGTGTGTGTGTGTACGCAATTTTTTTTTTTACCCAGACATGATAGGCTACATAAGTTTTTATGTAGCCTAAAACGTCTGGGTAAAAAAAAAAAAGGCGTACGCAAATGGTGGCAGCTACAGCCCCCGCCAATTGCGTTCCTTATTTTTCTTCGTCTTAGTCTACGTAAATATTTACGTAGACTAAGATGAAGAAAAATAAGGAATGCAAATGGTGGCGGCCGTAGCCGCCACCATTTGCGTATGCGTTTTTTTTCCCCCTTACCCAGAGCCCTCCGTGGCCGGAAATCCGGCTGTGGATGGCCCTGGCCTGGGCCTGGCTGGCTGCTCCGCGGAGCCACTGTGGAGCACAGCTGGCTTTCGAGTATTCCGGGGGGAGGACCAGATCGCCTCCCCCTCGATGAGGATTCCGGGGGGAGGCACGGAGTGCTTCCCCACCCCAGCGGAACCCGGCGGAGCCAGGTAAGCAGGGTTTCATACACCCCTAAAAATCAGCAATGAGAGCCCGAGGGCATGGCGGATTGGCCTGACTGATTCTGGTTGAGTTGAGCCAGGCCACAGATAAGCGAGCTGGGGGTGGGGGGAGGGCAGGGGGCCGAGCTGCCCAAATCTCAGTGGACCTGACTCCCCCAAAGGATTCCTCCAACATCCCTTGGGATGGTTTGGCCCACCTCAAAGAGGTGGTGGTGAGACAATCCTTGGCAAAGCTGTTGGCACTGTGCTTGAGGGTGGTAGATCTGGCTTTGGCACAATGTCAAGGTCAGCCGGGAGCAGAGATGGGAGCTATCTGAGTTCGGCTGGCTGCCTGCTAATTGTGGAGGCTGGTTCTTTTCCAGTCTTGAAGAATGAAGTATTTTTGAAGTCGTGAGACCATGTCCAGAAGGTAAGAGGCCAAGGGGATGGTATAGGAATTCAGAACCTCCCCATAGGCCAGACTGGTGTTACGTAGGGATGTCAGAGAATTCCGCAACGGATCTCAGTGAGGCCGAATGCCAGTGCATTTGGCCCCCCGAAATCCATCGCGGAATGGCCTGCCACCTCCCTTCCCCCCGCGGATCCCCCCCAGGACGAGACTTACCTGGGGCGGATGTTCCGGACGGCGGCGGCTCCAGTGGCGGCTTCGGTGGTGGCAGCGGCAGCGGCTGGTCTTCTGACTGGCTGCTGCCACCATTTGCAGTCTGTGTTTTTTTCTTTTTTTTTCACCATAGATGTGATAGGCTATGTAAAGACGTACGTAGCCTATCACGTCTGGGTTTAAAAAAAAAAAAACGTGTACGCAAATGGCGGTGGCTATGGCCGCTGCCATTTGCATTCCTTATTTTTCGCCATCTTAGTCTACGTCAATATTTACGTAGATTAAGATGAAGAAAAGAAAGGGGAACGCAATATAAAAAATATTGACAAAACCATTGACAAAGCACCTGGCGGCAAATGTTCCTTTCCTGGACAAGGTCCTTGAGTGGATGGCTACCAACCAGCTGCAGATGTTCTTGGATGAGAATGATTATCCTTATCAAATTCAGTGACGGTTCGAGCTGGGGTTTTGTATGGAAAAAAGGCTTGGTCGCCCCGCAAGCTGACTTATGTCAGGAGAGGGACCTGGGGAGTGTAGCCATGTTGATCCTAGGGATGGCGGAGAATTTCTCCCTGAATCATCGGGAGGCCGAATGCCAATGCATTCGCCCCCCCGAAATTGGTGGGAAAATTCTCCGCTGGCCCCCTGCCCCCCCCCCCACAGGATGGGACTTACCATGGCCGAATGTCCCTCTCGGCGGCAGGTCCCAGCGGCGGTTCAGCAGTGGTTCATCGGGGGTGGGGGCGGCGGTGGCGGCCGGTCTCCTGAGCGGCCGCCGCCGCCATTGCAAAAAAAAAAGTGCGGTAAAAAATCCCACACACACCCGTGATAGGCTACGTGACGATTTACGTAGCCTATCACGGCTAGATTTCCAAAGTCAGCCGTGATAGGCTACGTAAATCGTCATGTAGCCTATCCCGGCTGACTTTGGGGGAAAAAAAAAAAGCGCGTACGCAAATGGCAGCGGCCCATGGGCGCCGCCATTTGCGTTCCTTATTTTGGCATGTCTAGTCTATGTAAAGATTTACGTAGACTATGGTGAAAATAAGGGAATGCTATTTGCATTGCCCTTATTTTCACCGTAGTCTACGTAAATCTTTACGTAGTCTAGATGTGCCAAAATAAGGAATGCAAATGGCGGTCCCCATGGGAGCCGCCATTTGCGTACGCACTTTTTTTTTTTCCAAAGTCACCCGTGATAGGCTTCATTACGATTTACATAGGCTATCACAGCTGACTTTGGAAATCTAGCCGTGATAGGCTACGTAAATCGTTATGTAGCCTATGACGGGTGTATGTTTTTTTTGTTTTTTTTTTACTTTTTTTTTGCGGCCGGGTAGATGGGGCGCTTCTACCTGGCCTGAATTTTGCTGGCAAGGGATGGGGCGCCTCTCCCCCAGCCTGAATTTCGGCCGGGCGAGGTGGGGCAACTCCCCCCCCTCGCCTGAACTTCAGGGGGAGAACCGAAGTGCCTCCCCCCCACCGCGAAGCAAGCTTCGAGAACAGGTAAGGGACTTTCGCCCATCCCTAGTTGATCCTCCTTGATCTTTCAGCAGCTTTCGATACCATTGACCATGGTATCCTTCCAGGGTGATGGTCTGAGATGGGAGTGGGAGGTCCTGCATTGTAATGGGTTTGCTCCTACTTGGATGGTCAGCTCCAGAAGGTGGTGCTTGGGGGAATATTGCTCAGCTCTGTGGTTTCCCCATTGTGGTGTTTCACAAAGGGCTGGTTTTGTCCACCATGCTATTTATTATCTACATGAAACCACTGAGTGGGGTCATCAGGAACTTTGGAGTGTGTTGTCAGCTTTGGAGTGTGCTATGTGAAATAGCGCACACCTAGGGCTTCTCCACACCAAGCTTTTTATCCCACAACTTACCAGGGCTTCTGCTACCAGACTTTTTGTGGGACTGAGATCAGCTCTTTACATGGGCTGACACATGCTTTTTTTCCAGGACTTCCTTTGTCTGCAAGTTCTACATACAGCCACTAGATGGCACTGTGATATTCAGAGATATAGTAGAACTACGTAGGGGTGCATGAAAGTCACTTACCTGGTCTCGCAGCTTTTCGCGATGGGGGGGAGGCACTTCGCTGCTCTCCCCCCGAAGTTCAGGCCGGGGGGGAGGCTTCCCACCTCGCCCGGCTGAAATTCAGGCCGGGGGGGAGTCTTCCCGCCTTGCCCGGCCGAAATTCAGGCCGGGGAGGAGGCGCCTCGCCCGGCCGCGAACTAAAACGTGCCCGTGATAGGCTACGTGATGATTAACGTAGCCTATCATGGCTAGATCTGCAAAGTGAGCCATGATAGGCTACGTAAATCGTCATGTAGCCTATCACGGGTGACTTTAAAAAAAAAAAAAAGCGCGTACGCAAATGGTGGCCCCCATAGGGAGCTGCCATTCGCATTCCTTATTTGGTCGCTGTAGTCTACGTAAATCTTTACGTAGACTACGGCGAAAATAAGGGCAATGCAAATAGCGTTGCCCTTATTTTTGCCGTAGTCTACGTAATCTTTACGTAGACTACAGCGACCAAATAAGGAACGGGAATGGCGGCTCCCTATGGGGGCCGCCATTATCCGTACGCGCTTTTTTTTTTTTAAAGTCACCCGTGATAGGCTACGTGACGATTTACGTAGCCTATCACGGCTGACTTTGCAAATCTAGCTGTGATAGGCTACGTTAATCGTCACGTAGCCTATCACGGGGGCGTTTTTTTTTTCTTTTATTGGAATGGCGGCGGCAGCAGCCGGTCGAAAGACCGGCTGCTGCTCCCGCCCCGGACGAAGACCCGACGAACCACTGGCCGGACCCGCCACCAGGAGGGACATTCGCCAAAGGTAAGTCCCGTCCCGGGCGGGGGGCGGGGTGCGGGGGGGTGCGGAGAATTTATCCCCGAAACTTGTTCGGGGGGCCGAACACGTTGGCGCTCGGCCCCCTGAAGTTTCGGGGAGAAATTCTCTGCCATCCCTAGAACTACGCAGCTTCACATGGCCATTAAAGCGGCTTGACATTTATTACCGCATTATCCCTGATCTTTTTAAACAAAGAATAAAGAAAGAAAGGGAGACACCCTGGAGCTTGACTATGTCATGTTAGGACCCGCAAACTTGAGTGAGTGACCAATCACAAGTATGCAATACATGTAGAAATGCTCTTAGAAATGGCAGCCAGATGCTTGTCCTTCACAAGCCTGTTTCCCTCCCCCTTCCTGGACCTTTTTATTTCCCCAGTCATTTTTAGCATTTTAGCATTCCAGTTGTTTAGCTCTGCTGTCTTAAACCTTCTAATGCATTTTAAATATCTTGAGTTCCTCCTTGAGTTCCTTGGAGGAAAAAAGACAGGTTATAAATGCAATAAATAAATAAACAAACAAACAAATAAACCTGCACTGCTGCTAGGTTTTACTCTGGTTGTATTTTTATTCTGTAGTTTTGATCTATTATATTTTATATGGTATTTTCCGTTGTATTCTTGTGGTTTTTAATTTTATGAACCACCCCGAGAGCTTCAGCTAATCGGTGGTATAAAAATCAATCAATCAATCAGTCAAATAAATAAATAAAATTTCTATTACAGCAATGTAGGGAAGAGTTATTAGGGAGTTCCAACAATTTTAGACAAGCCCCCGCTGCCACACTGATGCTGCAACTCTGGGCCACAGAAGGTCTCAGGGGAAATAGCACACACGTGGAAATGGCTGCCAGATGTTTGTCCTTCAACAACATGATTTCCTCCAGCCCCTCCTGGATGCCTCCTACTGCCTCTTGAAGTTTATGGTGGCAGGTGCAAGAGTCTCTGTAGAACCCACAGTGTTATAGTCCTCCCCCACAGTTCCTGGATGCCCAAACTGTCACCAGGAATGGGTGGATTCCTTTCAAAGAGCTCTAGTAATATAGAAAGGTGTCTTTGTCCTGAGTCAAACCCTTAGTCCATCTAGCCTAGGATTCTTGACACTGACTGGCAGGATTTCAAGCAGGATTCTCTCCTAGCCCTACCGGGAGAGGCTGGGCATCGACTGTGGGACCTTTGGCATGCAATGCAGGTGCTCGGCCACCGAGTTACGGCCTCTCCGTACAATCAGTTTGCAAGTGTCCCATTGGAATGCGTTGCCCAGAAGAATGGCTGGATTGTTAATTTAGGGGGGAACCTTGAACTCAGGGGCTAAATCCTGCCCACTTGGGGTCCCAATTCAGCCCTCCAGGGTTCTCCGGGTAGCCATGCCCCATTTTCCCAACCACCATCCATTTGGGGGTTTTCTGGCTTCTGCACAGTGTTTCCTCCATTCTGAAATGTTGAAATGCTTCTCTTAAGACAGTAGCTCTTAGCTACTGGCAGTAAGGGCTTTCAGGTAAAATATGCTTGCGTAGAAGGAGCTGGAATGCTCAGATAGATTAAGCAGGCAGGGCATTGGAGAAGGAACCATGTTATCCAGGGAACAGAAGAAGAAGGTTGCAGGTTTTATTACTACTTATTACATTTCTAAACAGCCCCATAGCTGAAGCTCTCTGGGCAGTTTACAAATGTGGAGGGAGGGGGAGAGTAGGAGGAGCTGGGCTGAGGGAGTTATGGCTGACAGAGATTACAGCTAAAGAAATTCTTCACGAGACAAAGAAGGAAGCAGTGAAAGAAGTCAAGAATGAGCACCTAAGACAACGGAAGACTGGGGGTAAAAGATGTGACAGAGAGAGGAACAGTTCTGTTCACAGAAGAAGCTTCTGTTGCTGAAAGAACCAGAGATCTGTGCCATGTGTCAGGCCTGACTGAAGCTGAAGGAGTGATTTTTGGAGGGTTGTTTTCTGGGGAGACACCTCCAGAGGTTGTAGCTGTTGCATAATAGGAACAACTCCGCATGCTTCCAGACACTAGGGGGCGATAGAGAATATGTTGCATCGACAGCCACTCGCCTTGCTTTTCCCCCTTGTTGTCTGATCAGTTCCTTTTTACTGCTCCCCTTCCTCTTCCTCCTTCATCCTCTCAGACTTTACAACAAGCACCATGCTGTCTCTCTGGAAAGGAAGCAAGTAACCATATCTCATGCCTTCCCTAAATTAAATTCAGGCACCCAGCTTTAGGGGGTGCTTTAGTTAAACAGTGTTAGATAGCCTTCTCTGACAATGCATATAAAGGCATTAATAAAATAAGTTGATTTAAACTTTGTCTAAACTGGCTTTAGCCTGCAGTTATGGCCTTCAGTGTGAATACTGGGCTGCCACATTTCCTCTGTATAATGCAACTCTGCTGTTAGTCACAACAGACTTTTCAACAGTGGGAAGGAGAGACAGATTTGCAACAGAATCACTATGATCAAAGATGTTACTGTTTATTGAAACTGTATTTATTTAAAAACTGGAAACACTTGCTTATTCTAGCATCATTGCTATATGCAAACCAATATCCAAATATTCTATTTTGTTTTTCAATAACTTGATTTAATTATAAAATTTGTGAATGGATATATATATATATATATATATATATCTCCATATATATGGAGAGAGAGTCAGAGAGACAGAGACAGACAGAGACAGAGAGACAGAGAAAAAAAGTACATTTTTTATCCATTTCTCTGGATCATGCATAAGACACGTTTCATGTACAAGTGAGTGTGAATATGTATATGCCTTATTTAAGAGTTTCAGAGAAGGGATGTTGTATTGATTGATGCATGTAATAAAAATAAATATATACAGAAAATATATTTTTTGAAGCTGAACAGCATGACACCTGCTGACCATATCATAGAATGGTAGGGTTGGGAGGGGCCTATAAGACCATCAAGTCCATATCCCTGACAGAAAATGGAGTGGGGAGAAGTGGAAGGAAACTCAAGTCTTGATGAAGGAACATGGGAAGCTGCCTCCCACTGAGACAGACTATGGCTCCATCTGTTGTCAACACTGCCTGGCAGATGCTCTCCAGAGCTTCAGACAGCGATTTTGCCAGCCCTACCTGGGGATGTGGGGGATTGAACCTGGGATCTTCTTCATGCAACGCAGGGGCTCTACCACTGAGCTATCGAGTATGGGACACTGAGTAAGTAAGGCATACTCCGAATTAAGTCCTGACCCTCTGGAAATAGCGATGGGAGGCTGGAACGACAGCTGCAACAAATTAAAAACCTATGCAGGTTATTCAGAAGCCAGCCCTACAGACAAGGCTGAACAAGTTCCCAGAAACATAGCCCATCCTGTGTGTTCTTCCTCCAATGTAAACCGGATTTCATTGAATGGGACTTACTGTCTCGTAAGTCAGAATGGGATTGCAGCTTCCACTTACAATCCTCACCATTCATTCATTCGTTCGTTCGTTCTTTCGTTCATTTATTTCTATACCGCCTGATAGTTTACATCTCTCCCGTTTCACTATTGGTTCTCCAAATCCCAGTGAAATAGAGATTTGGAAGAATTCCCTGGCTTTCGCTCAGAATAGACTCTGTGTCAAAAGAGCATAGCTTCTTTGGCAGATTTTAATCTTCATGAGCTAGCTGTAAGTGCAACAGTGTGTTTTAGAGCAGGGGGCAAAGGACCTTGCTACTGGTGGGGTGGCGAATCCTTGGAAGCAAAAAGCTCCTTCATTTAGGTGATGGACTTTGCAAAGAGTTCTTTTGGAGTCCGCTGTAGTGCTTGTTGTATTAAGAAGAAGCCCTCTTAGAGCGATATGCCAGAGCTGTGGGCAGGAGCTATGAGCAGGCCTGAAGCTCCTATTATACAGTGGTGAGAAAATGTTTGTGAACCCTAATGATCATTACAGGAGCTCCATAGTTTTACCATGTTGGCCGTTGTGAATCAAAAGCACTCCTTTTCTAAATATCCAATGAGGTTTCTCCTCCTTTACATTTCTCCTTAGTCCCTGGAGTGAATAGGAAACCCTTTGTGATGGTTCCACTAGGGATGTGCAAGTCCTCCTGGGTCTGGTCTGGGCGATGTCCGTTGCGGTGAAATCCAGCCCTCTTGGGCTTCCAGATTCTGTTCATTTTTCCACCCTTAGAAATAGAAAGATTCATGAATTGCACGAGCAATTTGCATATCTTGGGCAAATTCTGGCCATAATTAGCATACTTTATGTGAACTGCGGCCATAAAGTGCTTAGTGATGTGAAAATAGTTCAGTTTATGCATAGCTAAGCACTTCACGGCTGCAGATTACATAAAATGCATGACTTACTGCTGTAATTTGCCCAAGATGCCCAAAGGCTTACGAAGCTCATGTGTCTTACCATGTTTAAGAGGAAAACTTTAAATGAAATCCACAAGCAGCACACGATTTATTGTGTGTTGCTTGGATTTAATTTTTGTGAACTGCCCAGAGAGCTTCGGCTATTGGGCGGTATAGAAATAGAATGAATGAATGAATGAATGAATGAATAAATAAATAAATAAATAAAAATTTTAATCCATTGAGCATTTCTCCACCATCCCCAAGTTCTGCACGCTTCCTGGATTCTTCCAGCAGCCGCTCAGAAAGGAGCTTTTAAAGAACTTCAGCTATGAGCGATATAGAAAACTAATAAATAAGTAAATATAATCAAATAGTATAGCTGCCCCTGACCTCTGTCATGCGTCTGCCACTGCAAATCAGTCTGCCACTGCAAATCATTTCCCTCGATGTTCCTGATCTTTCTGCTTAGCCCCTGCCTCATTCCAGGTGCGTGGAGAGCTGTCTCCCTGGATTTGTCAAGGTGGTTCAGGAAGGAAAGCCGACTTGCTGCTATGACTGTGCTGTCTGCCCAGAAGAGACCATCTCCACTCAGGAAGGTGGGTGACTCTGGAGGAAAATGAAGCCCCCCTGGGGAGGAGGGGAAAATCCTCCAGACATTTTCTCTGACTTTTTCTGAGGAGAATTCTAAACTTGGATGCTTTATTGCAATATCCACAATTTATTTTACAAAGGGAGTCACAAAAGGTGAACTTGCAGGGTGGATATGTGTAGGGGGAGGTGTTTCCAGATGTTTTCTGTGAAAAGTTTTTTTTTAATTTAAACCACGAGCATCTTTAGACCAGCCTACAATCCCACATATAAAATGGGGCTTTCGGCTTCCATTTTAAATGCAGGTTCACAACTGACTCCCTTTACAAGGGCTTCCTTTCCCCCCTCCCATTTCCACCTCCTTCTCCTCTTCTTCTGGCATTTCCTTTTTCATGGAAGGAACTCCAGCAGAACACAAGCAGGGTAATTTGGTGCCTCATTATCTCCAATCTATTTTAAAATGGAATAAAGGTCATGCAGTGCAGGAGACGCCCTGGAAGTTGATGGTGTCATCACGTGGATGGCCTTCATGCTTAACATTGTGATGTTCACACTCCCTTCTCTGAGCAGTGGGAAATGCCCAGGGCAAAGTGCTTGCCAAGCTTTGGTTTCTTTTGGAAGGTCAGTGGAGACTTAGTGGCACATTGTAATATATCAGTTTATTCACAGATAAACATAAAAAATAAAAGAATAGACATGCTGGATCAGATAAAGTGTTTGTTTAGTCCAGCATTCTGTTCCCACAGTGGCCGACTAGATGTCCAATGGGAAGCCTACAAGTAGGACATGAGCACAAGAGCACAAGAGACATGCTGGATTTGATCAAAGGTCCATTTAGCCCAGCATTCTGTTCTCACATAGTTCAACAGTCCCCAGAGTGGCCATTGGGAAGCACATAAAGAGGGCATGAGCATGTTAGCTCCCTCTCACTGATGTTGCCCAGTAAGGGGTACACAGAGGCATGCTGCTTCTGACACCTGAAGGAATATGGAGCCATCATGACTCTGATAGGCTTTCCTCCATTTATCTGTCTAATCCTCTTTTAAAGCTGTCTGTCTTCTGGCCATCAGTACACCTTTTGTTAGCAAATTACAAAGGTAAAGCTAAAGTATCTGATTTTTATAAAGTATGGCATGATTTTATTTCATATACAGATCAGCAAGATATTCAACATCTGTCAAGGTCCTTCCTCAGATTATGGAAAAGGGGAATAACTACAAACTGTAATACGAAGAATTATATGAATAATCTCCAAGCCATTTACAGATTCAGTTCACATTTGTGATTGTAATGTAAAAGTGGAAAATGTGTTAAATGTGTTAAATATATTACCCTCTGCCAATCGAATTCAACTTTATGTATTTTATTTTAAATTTTTTCACTCTCTTTTCTTTCTTTCTTTCTTTCTTTCTTTCTTTCTTTCTTCTTCTTCTTCTTCTTCTTCTTCTTCTTCTTCTTCTTCTTCTGTTCATTTGTTGTGCGTGTTTTTATTGTATTTGGAAAATTAATAAAATTCTATAATAGGTTAAAGTAGGGATGTACGAAAGTCACTTACCTGTTCATGGATTATGTTGATGGTGGTGGGGGCTCTCCGTCCCTCCCCCCGGAATCCTCTGAGGCCGGCTGTGCTCCACGGCAGCTCCGTGGAGCAGCCAGCCAGGCCCGGCCAGGCCAGAGCCGTCTGCAGCCGGATTTCTGGCCACGGAGGGCTCTGGGTAAAAAAACAAAACAAAACAAAAAACCACATACGCAAATGGCGACGTTCCTTATTTTTGCCCTCTTAATCTATGTAAATCTTTACGTAGACTATGAGGGCGAAAATCAAGGGGAACGCAAATATCGTAGCGGGTGCTATTTGCGTCCCTTTTTGATTCCCCGTTTTAGCCTACATAAATATTTACGTTGTCTTCTGTTGTCTTCCACCTTTTCTTCTTGTTGGAATTGTTTGTAATTGTGCCTTGAGAAATTCCTTTTTTAAAAGCTCCCACCCATCTTGGACTCCTTTTCTTGTTAGCGTCGCTTGCCATGGGACCTTACTGATTTAGAGATGGACGAAAGTCCCTTTCCTGGTCCCGCAGCTGGCTTCACGGTGGGGGGGAGGCACTCTGTTTCTCCCCCCGAAATTCTTGGGGGGGAGGCACCCTGTCCCTCCCCGCCGAAATTCTGGCCGGGGGGGAGGCGCCCCATCCCTCCCCGCTGAAATTTGGGCCAGGGGGAGCGCCCCATCTCCCCAGCCGCAAATCTCATCTCCTGCCGGGACACAAATGGCGGCAGCCGTAGCCGCCGCCATTTGCATTCCTGCAGTCAGCCGTGATAGGCTACGTAAATGTTTAGGTAGCATATCATGGCTGACTTTGGGGGGGGGAAGCGCGTACGCAACTGGCGCGCCCATGGGCGCCGCCATTTGCGTACATGCTTTTTTTATTTTCCCAAAGTCAGCCGTGATAGGCTACATAAGGATTTACATAGCCTATCACGGTGTTTTTTTTTTTTAAATCTAGCCGTGATTAGGGATGTACGAAAGGGACTTGCCTTGTCCTACAGCTTGCTTCGCGGTGGCGGGGAGGCGCTTCGCTTCCCCCGAAGTTCAGGCGAGGGGGGGGAGGCACCCCGGCTCACCTGGCTGAAATTCAGGCCGGGGAGAAGCGCCCCGTCTCCCCGGCCATGAAAGAAAAAGTGGGAAAAAAAAAACATGATAGGCTACGTAACCATTAACGTAGCCTATCACGGCTAGATTTCCAAAGTCAGCCATGATAGGCTACGTTAATCGTCACGTAGCCTATCACGGGTGACTTTGGAAGAAAAATAAAGCGCGTACGCAAATGGCGGCAGCCCATGGGTGCCGCAATTTGCATTCCTTATTTTGGCACGTCTAGTCTACGTAAAGGTTTACGTAGACTACAGAGTAAATAAGGGAACGCTATTTGCGTTGCCCTTATTTTCGCCGTAGTCTACGTAAATCTTTATGTAGACTAGACGTGCCAAAATAAGGAACGCAAATGGCGGCGCCCATGGGCCGTCGCCATCTGAGTACACGCTTTTTTTTTTCCAAAGTCACCCGTGATAGGCTACGTGACGATTCACGTAGCCTATCATGGATGACTTTGCAGATCTAGCCGTGATAGGCTACGTGAATCGTCATGTAGCCTATCAGGGGGCGTTTTTGTTTTTTGTTTTACTTTTGCGTTCGCGGCCGGGCGAGGCGCCTCCTCCCCGGCCTGAATTTCGGCCGGACGAGGCGGGAAGCCTCCCCCCCCCGGCCTGAACTTCGCAGGGGGACCAGCGAAGCGCCTCCCCCCCACCGCGAACGGCCTTCAACTACAGGTAAGTGACTTTCGTCCACCCCTAGCCGGGACGCACCGCCGTGAGGGACATTCGCTGAAGGTAAGTCCCATCCCGGGGGTGGCGGGGGGGTGGACCGTTTCTCCACCAATTTTGGGGGGCCGAATACGTTGGCATTCGACCTCCCGGGGATTCGTGGAGAAATTCTCCGACATCCCTATTGTTCTGACTTTATTAAAATCAGCTTTCCTCAAATCCAGGGTATGTGTTTGACTACACTCGGCTTTTGCTTCCCTTAGAACCAAGAGCTCAAGTACAACATGGTCGCTTTCCCCCAGATTTCCTGTAACTGCTACTTTATCCACTAAGTCATCTCTGTTGGTTAGGATCAAGTCAAGGATAGCCAATCCTCTACTTCCTTCCTCTACTTTCTGTACGAGGAAGTTATCCACCACACAAGTCAGGAATTTCCTGGAGGGGCCATGTTTTGCAGAATTTGTCTCCCAACAAATATCGGGGAAATTGAAGTCCCCCATTACTACTACTTCATGCTTCCTTAAAACAGTGGCTATTTGCTTTTCAAAAGTTTCATCCTCGTCTTCTCCTTGATTGGGTGGCTGGTAGGGATGTACCAAAATTTCTCCACGAATCTCAGGGAGGATGAATGCCAGCGCATTCGGCCCCCCAAAATTGGTGGATAAGTGGTCTGCCCCCCTGCCCCCCCCCAGGACAGGACTTACCTTGTGCGAATGTCCCTGGCAGCGGTGGTTCGGCAGCGGTTCGGCAGCAGCGGCTGCGGCGGCCAGTCTTCCGATCGGCTGCCGACGACGACATTTCCAAGTTAAAAAGAAGTGATAGGCTACATAAAGATTTACGTAGCCTATCACAGCTAGCTTTTTAAAAAAACACTGTGATAGCCTACGTAAATGTTTACGTAGCCTATCATGGCTGAGTGGGAAAAAAAACAAAAGCACGTGTACGCAAATGGCGGCGCCCATGGGCGCCACCATTTGCATTCTTTATTTTGGCACGTGTAGTCTACGTAAACATTTACGTAGACTACGGCAAAAATAAGGGAATGCAAATAGCATTCCCCTTATTTTTGCC
This sequence comes from Heloderma suspectum, assembly GCF_057233095.1. Lineage (NCBI taxonomy): Eukaryota > Metazoa > Chordata > Lepidosauria > Squamata > Helodermatidae > Heloderma > Heloderma suspectum. The sequence continues at coordinate 399,293,760 of NC_139459.1, forward strand.
GTAGTCTACATAAATGTTTACATAGACTGCATGTGCCAAAATAAGGAACACAAATGGCGGCGCCCATGGGCGCCGTCATTTGCGTACGTGTGGTTTTTTGTTTTTGTTTTTTTCATTCAGCCGTGATAGGCTACGTAAACATTTACATAGCCTATCATGGCTGACTGCAGGGACGCAAACGGCGGCAGCTATGGCCGCTGCCATTTGTGTCCCGGCAGGACAGGATTCGCAGCGGGAGGGACGGCGTGCCTCTGCCCCGGCCAGACTTTTTTTTGGGGGGACGGCGCCCCTCCCCCCCCGGCCAGAATTTCGGGGGGAGGGATGGAGCGCCTCCCCCCCACTGCGAATCAACTTTCGGGTTCAGGTAAGTGACTTTCGTACATCCCTAGTGGCCGGTAGTAGACTCCGACAACCAGGTTCCTTTTATTCTTTGCTCCATTTATTTTGATCCAGATGCTTTCGATGGGGCTACCAAGCTCATCCTCCTGTATTTCTGTGCAGAGATATGTATTTTTCACATACAGTGCAACCCCACCTCCCTTTGTGTTCCTCCTGTTCTTTTGGAACAAGTTATATCCTTCAATTGCTGTATTCCAGTCATGAGAGTCATCCCACCAAGTCTCAGTTATACCTATCAAGTCATAATTTCCCTCCTGTATTAAGAGCTCAAGTTCGTTCTGTTTGTTTCCCATACTCTGGGCATTAGTATATAGACATCGACGACCATGTGCTTCATAGTCTGGCTTTCTTCCTACATGTGTCTGAAGACTGTTATTGGGTGCTATCAGAGCTGTTCTCTCTGTTGCAGTCCATTGTTACCCCCAACATTACATCTCCCTTCCCCGTAGGATTCTGTTTAAAGCCCTCCTGATGAAGTTCTTCATGCTGCGGCCAAACACATTCTTCCCAGCCTTTGTGAGGTGCAACCCATCCCTTGCCAACAGCCCATCTTCCAGGAAGTATAGGCCGTGGTCCCAGAATCCAAATCTCTCTCATCGGTACCACCTTTGTAGCCAGTCATGCACCCAGAATATTTTTCATTCCCTTTCTATCCCTCTTCTAACTACTGGAAGGATGGATGAGAAAACTATCTGGGCCCCAAAGTTCTTGAGTTTCCTTCCTTCTTCCTCCTCCTTGATCCCCTCCAGCTTTTTAACAAGTGCCATGTTGTCTCTCTGGTAAGGAAGCAAATGGCCATTTCTCAAGCCTTCCCTTACTTATACTCACACAACCAGGTGGAGGGGTGCTTGTAGTTCAACAGTGTTAGATAGCCTTCACTGACAAGGTGTATAAAAGCACAGAATAAAGTAAGTTGATTGGAGCTTCTTCTAAACTGTCTCTAGCATACGTTTGTTGAGTCCAATACTTAATACTGTGTTGCCACTTCCTTTGTATAAAGCAACTCTGCTGTAAGCAATACCAGACTTTCCAGCAGTGGGAAGGAGAGAGAGAGCTGCAATGGAATCACTATAACAGAAGTGTCACTGTTTGTTGAAACTCTATTTATTCAACTGTTGGAAGCACTTACTTATCCTGGCATCATGGTTATATGTACTTATTTCCATTGAGATGTAAACCAATATATCCAAATGTTCAGTTTTGTTTTTTCAATATCTTGATTTAGGTAATTATAAGATAAGGGTGAATTTTTTATAGGTAACGTTGGATTATACATAAGAAACGTTTCATGTAGAAGTGAGTGTGAAAATGTATATACCTAATTAAGTGCTGTTTGAAGGGATGTCTTATTGATGGATGCATACAATAAAAAATTAAAATATACGGAAAAAAAATTTGAAACAGAAGATCATGACACCTGCTGACCGTGGGCCTGACAGACAGAACAAAGGAGGAGGAGAGGGGGACGGACACTCAAACCTTGATGTTGGAACATAGGGAGGTGCCCCCTACTGAGACAGACGATGGCTCCATCTATTGTCAACACTGACTGGCAGACGCTCTCCAGAGTTTCAGGCAGGATTCTTTCTACAACTGACCTGGAGATGCTGGGGATCGATCCTGGGACCTTCTGCATGCAAAGTATGTAGGAATGACAATGTAGGGCATACTCAGAATTACGTCCTATGCCTCTGGAAATCGGGATGGGACGCTGAAATGACAGCTGCTATAAAGTATAATTCTATGCAGGTTATTCAGGGGTCAGCCAAATGTAAACTGGGTTTCCTTTAATCGGATTTACTGTCTAGTAAATTAGAATACAAGTGAAGCCTCCATTTGGAATCCTCTCCCTTCATTATGAATTGGAGGAGAAGGTTCCAATGAACAGCTCTAGAATGTCCCTTTTCATGACAATTAAGCACCGAGGACTACTCAGGCTGTCTCCAGGCATATCCCCTAGCCTGTCCACCACCACCACCATCACCACCACCACCACTATCCCAGTCTTACAACTCTCTGAATGGGTTAAAGCAAGGCTGGGGAGCTAATGTGGGGTGGGGGCCTTGACAACCACCCACCCACCTATGTACAGTCTGAATGCTATGTACAGCATTCACGGGAGGGGAAGTGCCCCTGATGTCATTTGGTTCCCAATTGATGCTCCGAGGGGATCCACAAGGTGCATCGGCTGGAACCCAGCTTCAAAGTGTCCAGTGCTTCTGCCAGAGGAGAAAATGGCAAGAGGTGAAGCCACATCACTGTGTGGTTTTACGAACAACGTTCCCCAGAAGGGCATGGCAGGCCAGCTCCCTTGAACTGTGACACACATCTTTCCAGAACGGGATTTGCGGCAAATGTACACCTGAAGGACCTCACAGACTGAATTCCTGTGGACAGCTGTTCTCCTTGTCTTTGCAGTGGAAGAGGGCCAAAGCATGGTTTAAATCTGGACAAGCTGCAAGCCTGCTTTCTGAGATATTTCTGGCCAGGGCCATTCCATGCCAAAACGGCTATGCTAAAGGCTAGTTTCCCCCTGCAGACTGACACATATACATGCTTGCTTTTTTAAAACAATGTTTGAATTTCATTGTTTTTAACATGCTCTACATTGCTCTGATGTCTTTTGATATGGAGCAGTATATACACAATTTCATTTTGTTTTCCAATATTTTAACTTGACACACATAGGGTGTATCCAGGGTTGCTCGATCAGTTGGCATAAGCCCATTCCAATCACTGATAGGAACATCGGTAGGTGCCTTATTCTGAGTCAGACCTAGAGATGTACGAAAATCACTTACCTTTCGGGGATTATGCTGATGGTGCGGGGGGAGGCGTTCCATCCCTCCCCCCGGAATCCTCACCGGGGGGGAGGCGCTCCGTTCCTCCCCCCCCCCCCTGGAATCCTGGCCGGCCGGCTGTGCTCCACAGCGATTCTGCGAAGCCGCCGGCTGGCTCCGCCAGCAGCCGGACATCCGGCTGCTGGCTAGCAGGGACGCAAATGGCAGCGGCTGTAGCCGCCGCCGTTTGCATCCCTGCAGTCAGCCGTGATAGGCTACGTAAATGTTTACGTAGCCTATCACGGCTGATATTTAAAAAAAAAGGCGCATACGCAAATGGCGGCGCCCATGGGCGCCACCATTTGCATTCCTTATTTTGGCACATCTTAGTCTACATAAACATTTACGTAGACTATGACGGCAAAAATAAGGGGAACGCAAATAGCGTAGACGCTACGCTATTTGCGTTCCACTTATTTTCACTGTCTTAGTCTATGTAAATGTTTACGCAGACTAAGACGTGCCAAAATAAGGAACGCAAATGGCGGCACCCATGGGCGCCGCCATTTGCGTAAGCGCCTTTTTGTGTGTGTTTTTTTTAGTCAGCCATGATAGGCTACGTAAACATTTATGTAGCCTATCATGGTGTTTTTTTAAAATTTAGCCGTGATAGGCTACATAAATCTTTACGTAGCCTATCACTTTTTTTTTAACTTGGAAATGGCAGCGGCAGCAGCTGTTTGGAAGATCGGCCGCCGCAGCCGCCGCAGCCGCAGTGCCGCCAGAGCTGCCGCCGCAGCCACTGCCGCTAGGAAGATCCGCCCCAGGTAAGTCCCGTCCCAGGGGGGGTGGCAGGGGGGTGGGCCGTTCCGCTACCGATTTCGGGGGGCCGAATGTGCTGGCATTCGGCCTCCCCGAGATCCGTGGTGGAACTTTCGTACATCCCTAGGACCACTGGTCCAGCTAGCCCTGAGTGGCAGCAGCTTCCAGGTTTTCAGGCTGGAGTTTTCCCTGCCTTACCTGGAGATGCCAGGGATAAAACCTGGGATCTTCTGCACGTGAACATTGTGCTCTACCATTCTGGGAAAGTCTGGCTGGAGTTTATTCCTTCCTCCCATAGCAAATTATATCCGTCGGGAGTTAGTTGGTCCTCTTTTTTCACTGCTTCCTCATTGACCGATTCTCATGAAACACACTTCCTTGGAAAACTCTGGACAGGCAGATTCCACAAATAACTATGGTTTTCAGTATAATTCAAAGTTGGGGGTTTATTTATCTCCATCAACATTTTTTAAAAGTATTAGGCTTTCTTCTATAACAATGTACTATAAAGTTTTATTTTTAATATCAAAGACTGTCAAGTATAATTAAACAAATGTAATTAATCGCAGTCAAGTGCAAAATGAAATATGAACACACAAAAGTCTCTGTACGCCTCTAGAAACGGAGCTGCAGGCCAAAGCACCATGACATGCCAGTAACATACTGCCTGTAAACAAATCATGAAGGAATTAAAAGACACCTACAGTGAAAAATAACCCAGTCAAAGTTTACTTCTTGCTCAGAAAGGAAGTCTCCAGCTGTTTAATTTTTTAAAAAATAACATTAATACTTTTTGTACACCTTTAGTTAACTTAAACCTTTTGTTAGATTTGATTTTTCCCCATGAACTATCTTCATGGGGAACCAATTTCTCGCTTGTGGTTATAACAGTTTTATAATGGGAATTTCCGGATCACGTTCATTCTTCCCTCCCACAGCAACTTATGTCTTGTTATTAAAATTATCACCATGATAATTCTTGTGTGTTTGCACTGTACTGCAGATGTTTGATGTTCACCAAGATTTTGCTAAGCGGATTCTTGCAGCTATGTACATATAACTCACCATCACCACTAAATCTCCAGGGATCTGATCTTTCAGATCACAGGAGTACAATTGTTGGGGTTAATTGTAGCTCATCATAGCCTGTAATTCCTCTGATGCCATTTATTATCTTCCTCCAACATCCCTTGGCTGGATTCCAATACCACCTTATTTGGGCAATATTCCCCTTTCCATTATGTCTCCAGCACATATCTGTTACTAGTGGAAATATCCTAGACATCCTGGCCTGTGTATAATACCACATGAATATTGTTTTCTAAACAATATTTAGAAAACAATATTTTTGATGTGACTCTGCAGCTTTCTCAGAAGTAAGGCCTACTGAATTCCTGGAGCCAACCTCCACCCCATAATGTCTTACTCAGGTGAAAGAGGGATTTCATCTAGGGAACATAGATTCCAGGAAGTCAGAATACAGTTGCGACCTTCCTTTGGAATCCATAAACACCTCTAGAATGTTCATTGTCATTATACTTAAGCACAAAGTAGAGTTCTGCCTATCTCAACACCTGGTTTCCTAGATGACAACTGGAGCATTCCAGGTTGGTGAAGGCTGCAGTAATCACTCTTTCCTGCCCCATCTTTCTGTGTCAGTCTTTCTAAAAAGCAACATCATCCAGTCCCAAACAGGAGAGGCCATTTAGAAAGCCAAGAGCGGTGCCTGTGCTCTTAGGGAGGCCATGGGGATGGAATCCCTTCTCTCCCCCACCCCCAACTATTCTTTCCGAAAGCTGGAAGGGGGAGAGGCTGATGCCCCATGGGTGGAAAACTGCAGGCATGCACATACGTTAGGGAGGATGCAGTATAGCTCAGTGGGCAGAGCCCCTTCATGGCATACAACTGATGGCCAGAGTTCAGTTCACTGACACTGAACAGAGCAGAGGGGAGGCAACCATGGTCTTGATCCTAAGTGGTGCCACAAAGGACTTTCCACAAGATGTGAGTGTGTTCTTGGATCAATCAGAAATAGCGACCACAGTGGTCTCACATCACTTTGTATGTAATTGGAAAATAAAGATAACATTCCACTAACAGCTTACAATGTATTTGGCTATTTTGCATTATGCAAAGGACCAGTAAACCATTGAATATTTATACTGTTGAGGAAGCGATTGTTTTGTTTATGATATAAATACTATCTATCTATCATTTATCTATCTATCTATCTGTCATCTGTCTATCTATCTATCTATCTATCTATCTATCTATCTATCTGTCATCTATCAAGAGTGGTCTATATAACTCCTGAAGAAGAGTATTCCTAGTCGAAACAGTAATACACTGGGGTTCCATTGATATGTTTGAAATAACACTGATCAGTTTGATGTGATGTACACGCTTGGGAAATATTCATTCCTCTGTAACGTGGGGTGCATAATCAACTGTTCCTGGTTAGTTTATACATTTGTTTAATGAAACATTGTCAATTCACTCCTTTCATACTATATATCGTTCAAGTGCAGTTCTGTGAAATGCACCTTGCGCATTTTAGTTGAGCTGTAACTGGGGATGGTCTCTTTTTCGTTTTGCGGTGGAAAATTGCCAACACAGTCACACTTGGACTTCTGAAGAGGAAACTTCCCTAAAATGAGGGCAATGGTCAAAAGGAAGCAGAAAGCAAAAGTCAAGACAGTTGAAATATTTAAATACATCCCGACTCAAAACGCTAAAGTACAATCAGAGAAGTCCCGTTAGAAATATGCAGCAGGACAGGAAAGGTAGCACCAAGTCAAAGAGGCATCAGGGATGGACTATTGCAATGCGATCTAAGTGGGGAGGCCTTGGAGGTCCTTCAAAAGAGCTACTCTGTCTCAGCTGGCATGGGGAACAGTGTGTCACCAACATATAACAGCTGCGCTGGAAGAGTTGCACTGGCTGCCTGCATGCTACCAGGCCAAGGGGAAGGGGTGGGTTATGCAGCTCATGTGTTTTTGAAAGGAAAATTCCACATGAAATCCACAAACAGCACACGACCCTCCCGCTCTCCTTGCCAGCTCTACCACCACCAGGGAGAGCCAGTGCCCTGTGGATTCCGGAGGTCGGATTTTTTGGAATCCAACCTCATTTACATCCATGGGGTGTTCCTCCAGCATCCCCAGCTTCAGCACCCTCTCTGGACTCTTCCAGTCGCCACTCAGACAGGGGCTTTTAAAGTCCTTTGGCAATCGGGCAATATAGAAATGGAATAAAGAAGTAAATCCACTAACGTCGGGTAGTTTCCCCTAACCTCTGGAATAGTCTGCCACTGCAGATATGATATACACCAACCATTGTGAGTTTTAGAGGCCAGTGTGGTGTAGTGGCTAGAGTCTTGGACTGGGAGGCAGGAGATCCGGGTTCTAGTCCCCACTTGGCCATGGAAGCTCACTGGGTGACTTTGGCCCAGTCACAGACTCTCAGCCCAATGCACCTCACAGGGTTGTTGTTGTGAGGATAAAATGGAGAGGAGGAGGATTATGTACGCCGTCTTGGGTTCCTTAAGGAGGAAAAAAGGTGGGATAGAAATGCAATAAATAAATAAATAAATCTTTCCATTTCTACCCAGTGATCTCTGCTTAATTTTGTTGATCGAGTATGTTCCTCGTCATACCTTTAGATATGTATCTGTGAAAATTGACAGTTTATCCACTAGGTCTAAAGCGTATTCATTATCTGGACACATGGACAGACAGACAGACACACACACACACAGGGAAAATGTTTTGTAGCCTTGGATCCAGGGCAATTATTTTCCCTCCCATTGGAAACAATTGAAGCGAAAACATTTTTTTTTTTAATAAAAAAATCAATGAAGGTAAAAGAAAAAAGAAACAGAGACATACCCACTCCACCCTCGCCACCCTACCACCTTTCAGGCCTGGCTGACATGAACTATGAAGGAAGGGAGGATGAAGTGATTATTCCTCCTCAGTGGACTATCACCCATCCCAAGTTCCTTCTGTGCCCATTAAATATTTTGGCAGCATCATAGCCTCTCCTATCTCAAGCACTCAAGGGCTCATTATTCTGCCTTCTGAACATGGCAGTCAGAATCACCAAAGATGCCATGAGCTGAACCTCCAGAGACCTTTACTGAGCAACCAAACAAGGGAGGGGCACAATAAACAGCAACGGGTTTTGCTGGGCCACATTTACTTGCTACACAGAACCCCCTGCCTGTCGAAGTGAACAAAACATGGCAGGAATGAGAAACTATCTGAGACAGCAGCTGGGACCTTCAAGGCTAACTACATCAAAGAAAATACCAGCTTGATGCTGGGCATATGAAAGTCTTGCATCAGTGAGATGTCCCAAACATGTTTTTTCTCCAGCCGGGCACCTGTGCATGGAAGTGAGATGAGCATTCAGAATGTTGCAAAGGTGATCAGACTTCTTCCCCTTATAATTACTAAAACCATAGTGATTTCTTCTCCTTCTTGCCAGAACTCAAGGGATTCTGCCCACCACCAAAAGAAAATCACTTCTGGCTCCACTGATGTAAACATGAGATTGAACAGCAACATGAGGTGACGTTTTCCATGCAGGTGTGAAGGAGCAGGCCCATAAATGCCTCCTGTGCCAGTGAGGGCTTGGAGGAGGTTTAGGGCAGGTGAGGAGGACAGCGGTGATGTGAGAGTTGCTTACCACACTCCCCTGAAGGTGTGAGCCTTGGCTGGCAGGACTCCCATCTCTGTGAGGAAAGTCACTGCAGACTCAGTTTTGCAAGGGGGCCTTGGTTTCATCTAACTTTTCTTAAACTTGGTTGAGAGGAGCAAGGAGGAGGCTGTGCCAGGCAGACCAAGCATGATTCTGCTCCTGCTGGTCCTTCTGCTGCCCCAGGCAACCTGTCGGAGGCTCAATTGCCTTTTGACTCTGGAAAGGGATGAACGTGACCCGCTCAGTCATCACAGGCCAGGAGACCACTTCATTAGCGCGGTCGTCTCTGCAGCACACGCTCAGTTTCTGCCGTACACTTTCTACAGGCCTCCCTCAAACAGACTTGCTTTGTAAGTCATTCTGCCCATGAGGGAGTTACTGCAGCTCCACCAGCTACTGCTTTCATGAGCTCCAACCATCCCTAACTACCGTTTGCTGCCCCCGTTATCTGAAATCTGTGAAATCGCTCTCCTATGTTGCCATCAGCAGGATGTCAGTGTTCAATGCACAGCCTGCTGGTTCATGTTGAAAAGTGTATTACAATATTATAGGACGATTTGAGCGAGGGCTTTGATGACTATTAGCCCAGTGCACAGGCTCCCATCCAGTAGTTGAAATGGAAGCAGGCCAGGCTCTTTCTGAACTTGAAAGTATGTTGTTCCATAACTGCCTATTAAGAGTGCAAATATTTGTCTGGAAACAAAGTCCAATCAGGCACCTATGAGGCTGAAAGAACTGTGTAAGTTCCGCCAGGAGAAGGGAAGATGAAGGGGAGACATGACAGTGGTCTTCAAATATCTGAAAGGGAGTCATGCAGAAGATGGAGCGGACTTGCTCCGGAGGGATGGCTGGAGCTTATAAAACCCAAGAACTTAGTGCAGTACAGAACTCTCCGAGCAGAAATTTCGAAGGAGGGACAGAGTGGTTTTCTTACTCTGGAGTGAACGAGTGTCCTTGCTTGTACATGCTGTAGATCACATCTGCTGCTCTCACATCCAGTGCACAGCTCCTAAATGATTGAAAGCTGAACAGCACCCCATTCTGTCAGCTATCATATGCTACTCTTATTGTAACTTAGAGGAAACATTTTGCATATGGTATTTTTGATGATTGCTGCTACACATTCTTGCAATCTTCTATGTTCCATTTTTTTACTATTACATTATATTGTACATCATTTGGCTCATTTTATTCCTGCCTTATTTTCATCCTGAGAATTCCAAATCCTCACTCAGCCCTGTAGGCCACATGCTTTTGGGAGAGATGATGCAGAGCAGTTCTCTTTTGCTTAATAGTCTTTCATCCCCTTTCACCTTTTCGATAGCCCCCCAAATCCTGTCATTTGGATTCTCACTGAAATGCTTGAGGACTGGTGCTTCTGCCCTTTGATGTCTTAGATTGCACAGATGCTCTCCTACTCTACGTTTCCCTGGGGATCCGTCTTGGAATGTGGAAAGTTCTAGAAACATAATACCGATATATACATTGTCTCCAAATGCTACAGCTAAAGCAACAACTGAATATTTTCATTCTATTGAAGACATGATAACAATGTGACACATTGACCCCCCTTTTTTTTTCAGGGAAGGATCCACAGAGTATTGGAAGATCCTGTCCTTCTTCTTTGCCATTCAGGAGATCAACCGGACTCCCAGCCTGTTACCGAACATCAGCCTGGGCTACAACATCTATGACAACTATCGCAATGCCAGAGTGACTTCGGATGTTTTTCTAGGCTTGCTATCTCCCGGGCAGGCAAATGTTCCAAACTATGGCTGTGGAAGGGGGAAGCACCCACTAGTTGTTCTTGAAGGGGCTGACTCTGAAAACTCCATCCAGATTTCAACCATGTTGGGTATATATAAAATCCCACAGGTATGGTGAGGTGGCATTTGCAGGCTGAGTCTCATTCCACTTGCACTTGTCTCCCAAGGAATCACAGTGCCCTCCAGGGAACTCCAATGGGAGTTTCCCCTCCCCATGAAATTAGGCGATTTGGACCCACAATGGGGTGCAAAGGCTTAAAGCCCCCCTACCTCTCATAGAGGGCTCCCATTCTGCACCGATGGGTCCATGCAGTCTATATGTGAAAGATGAATTCAGCACTTAAGGGCAAATCATGTGATTAACATCATGTGAAGTTTTGTCCTCATTCATATGCCTATGGCTCAGAAAGGACAGGGGCACTCAGGGACAACAGAAAAGGGGGTAGGTAAAATATGTTCTGCCTCCCCTAAAAATCAAGCATGTTTCTTCTGCTGGGAAAGTAAGATGAACTATCAGCACCTTGGTTCCATGATGGCGACTCAGGAGATCCTCCATAGTTTAGGTTCCTTAGGGCATCTTCCTTTTTCAGGGATATGTAATTCTGAAGCCTGCACATTTCACCTATCATAAAATTTTGATGATTTGTTCCATTAGAATTAGGTTTCACACACTTAACTACCAGTGAATAGGCATAACCTTACAAGAAGAATTAAGCTTTGGTACTGAAACAAAGCAAACCATCCGTCTCTTCCTTTCTTTGCCAGGTCACTTATGCTTTTGTTTCCCCAGTTCTAAGTGATAAAACTCAGTTTCCTTTTTTCTACCACATGGTCCCGAAAGAAGAGGCCCTGTACCCAGGGATTGTCAAAATTCTGCTGCACTTCCGATGGACAATGGTTGGTCTCTTTGCTGTCGAAACTGACAAGGGAGAGTGGTTCATGAGGACCTTGATGCCTGAGCTGATCAGGAATGGTATTTGTGTGGTTTTTTCAGACAGCTTGTCAGTGCTGCAATCAGACTATGTTAAACTCCGTCATTCCTCATCCCGAAACTGGCCACAAGTTAATGTCTTTGTGTATTGTGCAGAAACTAGTTCCTTGGTGAAAGGAATATACCTTTTACAAGTTCTAATACAATCACGTATGAAACCCAGTGTGGGGAAAGTCTGGATCACAACAGCTATGTGGGACTTCACCTTGGATTTAGGGTATTCACCTTTATCTTTCCAACACATCCGTGGATTGTTTTCATTCTTAATCCAGACAAAGAAAAAGGCAGAGTATAATGATTTTGTACCATTTTTCTTTGCTATGAAGCAATTTGTGGAGAAAGCTTTTCTTTGTTCCTATTCAAAGCATGCATTGTCTGTGAAAGGCTGGAAAAGTTGCACAGAAAATGAAAAACTGGAGGCTCTGCCCCAAGAAGACATTGAGCGAATCCATGCTCTAGACACCTACATCACTTACAATGCTGTCCAGGCTGTGGCCCATGCCTTAGATGCTGCTTCCTCATCCAGAAGGAAAAGGATGGTTTTGGAGGGTAGAGACTGGCAGGACGTTCGGAGGCTTCAGCCATGGCAGGTACTCCCTTTTCCATCACAGATATTGCTGCTGAACATGGCAATCAATTTTGTTGTTGTTCAGTTGTTCAGTTGTGTCCGACTCTTCGTGACCCCATGGACCATAGCACGCCAGGCCTTCCTGTCCTGCGCTCTCTCCCGGAGTGTGCTCAGATTCATATTCATTGCATCGGTGATGCTATCTAGCCATCTCATCCTCTGCCGTCCCCTTCTCCTTTTGCCTTCAGTCTTTCCCAGCATCAGGGTCTTTTCCAGAGAGTTTTCTCTTCGCATTAGGTGGCCAAAATATTGGAGCTTCAGCTTCAGGATCTGTCCTTCCAATGAGCACTCAGGGTTGGTTTCCTTTAGGATTGACTGATTTGACCTCCTTGCAGTCCAGGGGACTCGTAAGAGTCTTCTCCAGTACCACAGTTCGAAAGCATCAATTCTTCGGTGCTCAGCCTTCCTTATAGTCCAGCTCTCACAGCCATAGCTTTGATTAGACGGACCATTGTCGGCAAGGTGATGTCTCTGCTTCGTACTATGCTGTCTAGGTTTGCCATAGCTTTCCTCCCAAGGAGCAAGCGTCTTTTAATTTCATGGCTACAGTCACCATCTGCGGTGATCTTGGAGACCAAGAAAATAAAATCTGTCACAGCTTCCATTTCTTCCCCTTCTATATGCCAGGAAGTGATGGGGCCAGATGCCATGATCTTAGTTTTGTTAATGTTGAGTTTCAAATACGGTTGGCGGATAATTTCTCCCCGAAACTTCGGGGGGCCGAGCACCAACGTGTTCAGCCCCCTGAACAAGTTTTGGGGAGAAATTCTCCGCACCCCCCCCGCACCCCCCCCCCCAGGACAGGACTTACCTTTGCCGAATGTCCCTCCCGGCAGCAGGTCCGGCCGGCGGTTCGGCAGGTGTTCGCCCGGGGCGGGGGCGGCAGCCGGTCTTTCGACCGGCTGCCACCTCCGCCATTGCAATCAAAGAAAAAAAAAAAAAACGCCCCCGTGATAGGCTACGTGATGATTTACGTAGCCTATCACGGCTGACTTTGCAGATCTAGCAGTGATAGGCTATGTTAATTGTCACGTAGCCTATCATGGGGGCATTTTTTTTTTTAATTTTTAGTTCGCAGCCGGGCAAGGCGAGGCGCCTCCTCCCCAGCCTGAATTTTGGCCGGGCGAGGCGGGAAGCTTCCCCCCCCCCGGCCTGAACTTCACGGGGGGAGCAGCGAAGAGCCTCCCCCCACCGCGAACAAGCTTTGAGGACAGGTAAGTGACTTTCTTCCACCCCTAGTTTCAAACCAGCTTTTGCACTCTCCTTTTTCACCGTCAACAAGAGGCTGTTGAGATCCTCTTTGCTTTCTGCCATTAGGGTGGTATCGTCTGCATATCGGAGGTTGTTGATATTTCTCCTGGCAATCTTAATTCCGACCTGTGATTCATCCAACCTGGCGTTTCTCATGATGTACTCTGCATATAAGTTAAATAAGCAGGGCGAAAATATGCAGCCTTGTCGTACTCCTTTCCCAATTTGGAACCAATCGGTTGTTCCATGTCTGGTTTTTACTGTTGCTTCTTGACCCTCGTACAGGTTTCTCAGGAGACAGGTAAGGTGGTCTGGTACTCCCATCACTTTAAGAATTTGCCACAGTTTGTTGTGATCCACACAATCAAAGGCTTTAGCGTTGTCAATGAAGCAGAAATAGACATTTTTCTGGAATTCTCTTGCTTTCTCCATGATCCAGCGAATGTTGGCGATTTGATCTCTAGTTCCTCTGCCTCTTCGAAACCCAGCTTGTACTTCCGGTAGTTCTCGGTTCGCATACTGCTGAAGCCTAGTTTGTAGGATTTTGAGCATCACCTTGCTGTCATGTGAAATGAGCGCAATTGTGCGGTAGTTTGAACAGTCTTTGGCGTTGCCCTTCTTTGGAATTGGAATGTAAACTGACCTTTTCCAGTCTTGTGGCCACTTCTGAGTGTTCCAAATTTGTTGGCATATTGAGTGCAGTACTTTAACAGCATCATCTTTTAGGATTTTAAATAGCTCAGCTGGAAGACTGTCATCTCCGCTAGCTTTGTTGTTACTAATGCTTCCTAAGGCCCACTTGACTTCACTCTTGAGGATGCCCGGCTCAAGTTCAGTGACCGCACTCTCATGGCTATCAGGGACATTCAGATCTTTCCTGTATAGTTCTTCTGTGTATTCTTGCCACCACTTCTTAATCTCATCTGCTTCTGTTAGGTCCCTGCCTTCTTTGTCCTTTATCATGCCCGTCTTTGCACAAAACGTTCCCTTGAGATCTCCAATTTTCTTGAAGAGATCTCTAGTCTTTCCCATTCTGTTATTTTCCTCGATTTCTTTGCATTGTTCATTTAAGAAGGCCTTCTTGTCTCTCCTTGCTATTCTCTGGAACTCTGCATTCAGTTGGATATATCTTCCCCTTTCTCCCTTGCTTTTCGCTTCCCTTCTTTCCTCAGCTACTTGTAAAGCCTCATCAGACAGCCACTTGGTTTTCTTGCATTTCTTTTTCTTTGGGATGGATTGAGTTGCTGCCTCCTGAACAATGTTATGGACCTCCGTCCATAGTTCCTCAGGCACTCTGTCTATCAGGTCTAATCCATGAAATCTATTCCTCACCTCCACTGTATATTCATAAGGGATATGATTTAGGTCATACCTGAATGGTTTAGTGGTTTTCCCTACGTTCTTCAATTTAAGCCAAAATTTTGCAACAAGAAGCTCACAATCTGAGCCACAGACAGCTCCCGGTCTTGTTTTTACTGACTCTATAGAGCTTCTCCAAAGGGCCGCGGTGGCTTAGTGGTTAAGACGCTGAACTGCAGACTCGAAGGTCGGCAGGTCAGCAGTTCGAGACCCGAGTGCTGCGTGACGGAGTGAGCTCCTGTCTTCAGTCCCAGCTCCTGCCAACCTAGCAGTTCGAAAGCAGGAAATTGCAAGTAGATAAATAGGTACCGCCTCGGCGGGAAAGGTAACAGCGTTCCGTGCACCTCGGTGTTCAGTCATGCCGGCCACATGACCACAGAAGTGTCTTCGGACAGCGCTGGCTCTTCGGCTTAGAAACGGGGATGAGCACCGCACCCTAGAGTCGGACACGACTGATTGGGGACACCTTTACCTTTTTATAGAGCTTCTCCATCTTTGGCTGCAAAGGACATAATCAATTTGATTTCAATATTGACCATCTGGTGATGTCCATGTGTAGAGTCATCTCTTGTGCTGTTGGAAAAGAGTGTTTGCTATGATCAGCATGTTCTCTTGGCAAAACTCTATTAGCTTTTGTCCTGCTTCATTTTGTACACCAAGGCCATGCTTGCCTGTTATCCTGGTGATTTCTTGACTTCCTACATTAGCATTCCAATCCCCTAGGATGAAGAGGACATCTTTTTTTTGGTGTTCTAGAAGGTGTTGTAGGTCTTCATAGAACCAATCAACTTCAGCTTCTTCAGCATCCGTGGTTGGGGCATAGACTTGAATTACTGTGATGTTGAATGGTTTGCCTTGGATTTGTACTGAGATCATTCCATCATTTTTGAGATTGTACCCCAGTACTGATTTTCCCACCATTTTGTTGACTATGAGTGCTACTCCATTTCTTTTAAGGAATTCTTGCCCACAGTAGTAGATGCGATGGTCACCTGAATTAAATTCGCCCATGACTGTCCAGTTGAGTTCGCTGATTCCCAAGATGTCAATGTTCAGTCTTGCCATCTCATATTTGACCACCTCCAGCTTACCTTGATTCATTGATCTGACATTCCAGGTTCCTAAACAATATTGTTCTTTACAGTATCGGATTTTCTTTTCACGACCAGACACATCCACAGCTGAGTGTCCTTTCAGCTTTGGCCCTGCCTCTTCACTCTTTCTGGTGTTACTTGGAAATACCCTCTGCTCTTCCCCAGTAGTATATTGGACACCTTCCGACCTGAGGGGCTCATCTTCCGGCATCATATTTTTTAGCCTTGTGATATGTTCCATGGGGTTTTCTTGGCAAGAATACTGGAGTGGGTTGCCATTTCCTTCTCCAGTGGACCACATTTTGTCAGAACTCTCTGCCATGACCTGTCTGTCTTGGGTGGCCCTGCACGGCATAGCTTATGGCTTCACTGAGTTACACAAGCCCCTTCGCCACAACAAGGCAGTGATCCATGAAGGGGATGAATCAATTTTACAACTGTGCAATCACTGCCTTGGATTTAGAACATGAGAAATTGTGGTGGAATGTTGCATGTTTATAGGGCAAATGCAGTTGCGAAACTCCCTGTGCTGCTCTGTCTTTTTACCCCTGACATGTGAATGTGCTTTGTGAACGTGAAGAGACGAAGCCAGACAATTGAGTCTGGAACCAGCCCTGAGCCATGGGAGAGTCAAGCATGGAAAGGGCAGAACTGAGATATCCAATGTGGCCTCTTGTTTCCTCAATGCTGGTATTTCCCTTGCCGTTCTAGCTTCACCCTTTCCTGAGAAATGCCCAGTTTTACAATAATTCTATGGGCAGTGTGTATTTGGATGAGAATGGGGACATGGCAGCCAACTTTGACATCATCAGCTGGGTGAGGCTTCCCAATAAGACTCTTCTTGAGCTTAAATTTGGGAGTATAGAAAAACAAGCACCTGCAGGCCTCAAAGTCACCATTAACCAGGATGCCATTGTGTGGCCCAAATGGCTCAACCAGGTGAAGAATATCATTCCTTTCATTTCACTACATTTATTTATTGACTCTTAAGCTCTATGACATTTAACAGCTATATTCAATGAAGTTAATACATGTAATCAGGAAGCAGTACACAGTTGCTTCAGTTGCATGGGCTTAGGTTTAGCTACCCAATCAGGTTCAGTCCTATGTTACATGATGAGCTCTTCTTGGAGCCATATAGGAACTTGCACATGCTCTAACGAGACCTGCACACCCGCAGAGAAGGTATGTTGATCCACTGGCAAAGAGAGCACCTCCAGCGAAGAAGGTGATTCCCACCCAAAGAGATCCACACTTGGACCCTGCTTTACAGGATATCTCCACAATGGAAGATTCACTGCAGTTTGCAAGCATTCAAATGTCCAAGCTGATTTGGGGGAAGTTACATGAGCAAATGGACTGGTTAACACTTAGAGCAACTGGGGAAGCTCCAGCCTTCATCAAGTTATGCCTTGGTGTGGAAGTTAGCTGCCTTTAAGGATGTATGAAAATGACTTACCTTTTCGCAGATTCTGTTCATGGTGGTGGGGGACGCATTCTGTCCCTCCCCCCAGAATCCTCGACGGCCAGCTGTGCTTCGTGGCAGCTCTGAGGAGCAGCCGGCCAGGCCCAGGCCAGGGCTGTCCACAGCCGGATTTCCAGCCGCAGAGGGCTCTGGGTAACAAAAATAAATGCATACAAAATGGCAGGGGCTACGGCCGCCGCCATTTGCGTTCCTTATTTTTCGCCATCTTAGTCTACATCAATATTTACGTAGACTAAGACGAAGAAAAGAAAGGGGAATGCAAATAGTGCCCACTACGCTGTTTGCGTTCCCCTTTCTTTTCTTCATCTTAGTCTACGTAAATATCGATGTAGACTAAGACAGCAAAAAATAAGGAACACAAGTGGCGGCAGCCGTAGCCCCCGCCATTTGCGTACACTTTTTTTTTTTTTTACCCAGATCCCTCCATGGCCGGAAACAGCTATTTGCATTCCCTTTTTTTTTCGCCGTTATAGCCTATGTAAATATTTACATAAGCTATTACGGTGAAAAAAAGGGGAATGCAAATAGCGCCCATTATGCTATTTGCGTTCCCCTTTTTTTTGCCGTAATAGCTTATGTAAATATTTATGTAGGCTAAAACAGCGAAAAAAAGGAAATGCAAATGGCGGCCGCCATAGTCGCCGCCATTTGCGTATGCTGTTTTTTTGTTTGTTTAGCTTGCAGTAATAGGCTACGTAAGTATTATCGTAGCCTATCACGGCAAAGGCAGCTACGCAGCTTTGCCGTGATAGGCTACATAAACACTTACATAGCCTATCACAGCAGCCTAGCCAGATGCAAATGGTGGCCGCTACGGTGGCTGCCATTTGAGTCCGCAGCAGCCGGCCAAGAGACCAGCTGCCGCCACCACTGCTGGAGCCACTGCTGGACCCGCCACAGCCGGAACATCCGCCCCAGGTAAGCTTCGTCCCAGGGGGGATTCCGCGGGGGGGGCGGGGGTAGGACGCCGTTTCGAATGCCAGTGCATTCGGCCTCACTGAAATCCATGGCGGAATTCTCTGCCATCCCTACTCATATCCACCACTGTAAATCAGCAATCTTGAAGCACTGTTCTCCATATAAGGTACAGTTGCACAATAACGTGGCATTGCATAATTGCACAATTGTATGATTACAGGATTGTGAATCAGCAGTGTTGAAGCCCAGGGATGAGTTACTGCTCCATCACAAACCAATTCTGACTATAATGCTAATATGACATTGCACAATTGCACGATTACAAGGCTGTGAAGTAGAAATGTAGCAGGGCAAAGGAAAACGACAACAACAACAACAACAAAAGGGAAGGCCAGCAGCCAAATATCGCTACTGCATAACTGTGCTAAATGGGAAGAGAAGCCAGTCATGGGATAAAAACTGCACTGGCCTTTCATCCCATGTAGCAAAAGAGGGTGCTTGGGCATGATGACTCAACTGGCTGGAGACAACATTCCTACTTGGTCCTTCTTACTAACTCCATTCCATTAATGACTACGACCTTGCATGTTAATGACTGTCTTAACGACCCAAGGCTGGAATGCAACAACAGGGGCATAATGCAGCAAGTTGACCAGTTACCTTATCAGGTATCACGCTTGCTAACCAGCACATTCATGTGTTCCTCAGTTTTTACTCCCACCTTTGACTTTGGGGAATAAATTTGAGGAAGTCCAGTAGAAACTGAAGTGCTTCATGTGGTGTGCTGTGATTGCCCTCAACCCCATTCCTGTGCCCTCCTCCCACTTTTGCTGAAGCTGGGGTTGAAAAAACAACAACTGGCTTTTGGCTGGGTCTGAAAATGGAGTGAGTACTGTTCATTCAAGACAGCTAATTCCTATCACCTAGAAGTTCTGTTGGGTCTTTTCCAACTCTGTCTCTCCTTTCCAGAGATGAATTAAGCCTAACATATTTTCCTTGATCTTCCTTATCTTTCTGCTTAGCCCTTGCCTCATTCCAGGTGCGTGGAGAGCTGTCGCCCTGGATTTGTCAAGGTGGTTCAGGAAGGAAAGCCGGCTTGTTGCTATGACTGTGCTCTCTGCCCAGAAGGGACCATCTCCACCCAGGAAGGTGGGTGACTCTGGAGGAAAATGCAGCCCCTGGGGAGGAAGGCAAAGATCCTCCAGACATTTTCTGTGACCTTTTTCTTTGGGGAATTCTAAACTTGGATTCTTTATTGCTTTCTTGAAGACAGTTTTTGTTTGAACTGCTTTGGTGGTATTCTGCAATGCTTGCTCCTCCTTTTTGGTTTCAAGTACTCCATCTCCCAGCTCGGCTAGGGATGCTAGGCAGATTGTGCCCTGCATGAAATTAATGTGTGCTGCTCATCACATGGGCGGAATATCTTTGATGAAATGTAAAAGAACAGAGATTGCCAAGGATGTAAGGGACATGTTACTCTTGTTCTTTCTAGATGCTGACCATTGCACCAAGTGTCCAGATGATCATCACTCAAACAAGGACCGAGATCAATGCATCCCCAAGATTATAACCTTTCTGGCGTATGAAGAAACTTTAGGGTTAGCCCTAGCTTCCTTTGCCCTATTCCTCTCCTTAAACACAGGATTTGTGTTAGGAATCTTCATTAAATTCCATGAAACTCCAATAGTCAAAGCCAACAACCGGGACCTCTCCTACATTCTCCTTGTCTCCCTCCTGCTATCCTTCTTGTCCTCCCTACTGTTTGTTGGCCGGCCAAGGAAAGTGACCTGCCTCCTCCGACAAACAGCCTTCAGCATCATCTTCTCAGCTGCCGTCTCTTCTCTCTTGGCCAAAACAATCACTGTGGTGCTGGCCTTCTTGGCCACAAAGCCAGGGAACAGGGTGAGGAATGTTCTGGGGAAGAGTTTGGCCCACTGTGTTGTCATTTCCTGTTCCAGTGTCCAAGTTGTCATTTCCACCACCTGGCTGGGCATCTCTCCACCATTCCCTGACTCTGACATGCACTCACAACCAGGACAGATCATCCTGCAATGCAACGAAGGGTCCATTTCTATGTTTTACACGGGCCTTGGCTATCTGGGCTTCTTGGCTGCCATCTGCTTCACGGTGGCTTTCCTAGCCAGGAAGTTACCTGGGGCCTTCAATGAAGCCAGGCTGATCACCTTCAGCATGCTGGTCTTTTGCAGTGTCTGGGTGTCCTTTGTGCCCAGCTACCTCAGCACAAAGGGGAAATATATGTTAGCCGTGCAGGTCTTCTCCATCTTGGCCTCCAGTGCTGGGCTGCTGGGCTGCATCTTTCTTCCCAAATGCTACATTATTATTTTGCGGCCTCATCTGAATACAAAAGAGCATCTCATGATGAAAACCCAAGGATAAATCCGATTCATATTTTTAGGCATCTCCCTGATATTCTACTCTGTTTATGTAGCAGTCTGCACTTGGAGAAATAGGTTTCTTTTCTAGAGATGTCAGAGAATTCCACCACGGATCTCAGTGAGGCCGAATGCCAGTGCACTCGGCCCCCCGAAATCCATGGTGGAACGAAGCCCCCGCCCCCCCAACCCACGAAAGGTGCCAAAATGGAGCACTTACCTGCTGCCGTCTGTGCTGACTTGCGAATGGAGGCTGCCCTGCGGCCGCCATTCACTTCTTCATCATAGCCATGATAGGCTACATAAGTATTTATGTAGCCTTTCATGGCAAGCCAAACAAAAAACAAAACAAAACAAAACAGTGTACGCAAATGGTGGCGGCTAGGGCGGTGGCCATTTGCTTTCCCTATTTTTCGCTGTTTTAGCCTATGTAACTATTTACGTAGGCTATTACGGCGGGAAAAAAAGGGAACGCCAATAGAGTGGTAGGCACCATTTGCGTTCCTTCTTTTTCCACCATTTTGGCCTACATAAATATTTATGTTAGCTATTACGGCGGGGGGAAAAAGGAACGCAAATAGCACCCACTACGCTATTTGCATTCCCCTTTTTTTCACTGTAATAGCCTACGTAAATATTTACATTGGCTGAAACGGTGAAAAATAAGGAACGCAAATGGCAGCCGCCGTAGCCACCGCCACTTGCGTACGCTTTCTTTTTTTTGGCTTGCCGTGATTGATGTCTATAATAAAAAATGAGTGTTTGTACCTTGTGCTGGGTGCCCAGAACAGATTAGGGATTCTGCTGGTGTACTGCCCACCCCGCTGCCCATCAGAATCCCTGCCTGAGCTGATGGAGGTGGTCTCGAACTTGGTGTTGCGGATCAGAAGGATGATGGTCCTGGGGGATCTCAACTTCTATGCCAAGGCCATGGTATCTGGGGTGGCTCAGGACCTCATGGCTGCCATGACAACCATGGGGCTGTCCCAACATGTTATCAGCCCAACGTATGTAAAAGGACACATGCTAGAACTGGTTTTCTCAACTGGAGCGGGACGATGGTGATCTGAAAGTGGAGGAATTAACATCTGTTCCCTTGTCATGGTCAGATCACTTCCTGCTGAGGTTTAGACACTCAGCAGCCTTTCCCCTCTGCAATGGTGGAGGACCTATTAAAATGGTCCACCCCTAGAGGCTGATGGATTCTGATGGATTCTAGGGGGCTCTGGGGGATTTTCCTGCTAGTATGGCTGGTGCTTCTGTCAAGGCCCAGGTCATTCTTTGGAACACAGAGATGACTTGGGTGGTTGACACAATCACACCAAGCACCCTTTCCCTATGAGCAGAGCTCAGCCAGCTCCTTGGTATACACCTGAGCTGAGGGCAATGAAGCAAGAGGGGAGACGGCTACAACGCAGGTGGAGCAAAACTCGCGCTGAGTCTGACCGAACACAGGTTAGAGCTCATTATCGAGCCTACTCTGTGGCGGTGAGGGACAGTTCTTTTCCAGCAGCATCGCATCTTCCCAGCAGCATCCAGCGGCACTCGTCCAAGTGAATCGCGGCCTGTCACATTCTGGGCCAGGGAGAGAAACTGTGGAACCCTCGGTAGCATGCCATGATGAGTTTGCACGGCAGTTTGAGGATAAAGTCGCTCAGACTCATTGTGAATTGGACACCACCATTAATTCAGTCCAATTTTGCAGGTGTTAAGAGCAGCGTCTGGTCTAGTTTTATTGGATAAGTTTTAGTAATTGAGGCCTGAGGATGAGGACAAGATGCTTGGCCAAGTCCGATCGACCACTTGTGTGCTTGACCCTTGCCCTTCATGGCTTATTGCATCAAACAAGGAGGGGATGTCTGGCTGGGTCCAGCAGGTTATAAATTCCTCCTTGATAGAGGTAGTGGTGCTGGCCTCTTGAAAAGAGGTGGTAATCAGACCACTCCTGAAAAAGCCTAACCTGGACCTGGAGGATGGCCAACATCCCCTTCCTGGGCAAAGTGCTTGAACGGTTGGTTGCAGGACAGCTCCAGGCTCTCTTGAATGAAGCAGATTATCTAGGTCTGTTTCAGGCCTGGTTTTGGAATGGAAACTGCCTTGGTCACCCTATGGAATGACCACTTCCAGGAGAGGGAGGGAGATTGCAACCCTGTGGATTGTCCTGGACCTCTCAGCAGCTAGGGGATTATTGCTATGTGCCACGGCAATTGTGCCATGGGGTTCCACAGGGCTCTATTTTATCCCCCATGCTGTTGAACATCTACATAGGGATGGTGGAGAATTTCTCCCCGAAACTTCGGGGGACCGAGCACCAACATGTTCGGCCCCCCGAACAACTTTCAGGGAGAAATCCTCCGCACCCCCCCGCACGCCCCCGCACCCCGCACCCCCCCTGGGATGGGACTTACCTTCACCGAATGTCCCTCCCGGTGGCTGGTCCGGCCGGCGGTTCGGCGGGTGTTCGAGCGAGGCGGGAGTGGCAGCCGGTCTTTCGACCGGCTGCCGCCGCCGCCGCCATTGCAATCAAAGAAAAAAAAAAAACGCCCCCTGATAGGCTACGTGACGATTCACGTAGCCTATCACGGCTAGATTTGCAAAGTCAGCCATGATAGGCTATGTCAATCGTCACGTAGCCTATCACGGGTGACTTTAAAAAAAAAAAGTGTGTACGGATAATGGCGGCCCCCATAGGGAGCCGCCATTCCCCTTCCTTATTTGGTCGCTGTAGTCTACGTAAATGTTTATGTAGACTACGGCAAAAATAAGGGCAACGCTATTTGCGTTGCCCTTATTTTCGCCGTAGTCTACGTAAACATTTACGTAGACTACAGCGACTAAATAAGGAACGCGAATGGCGGCTCCCTATGGGGGCCGCCATTCGCGTACGCACTTTTTTTTTTAAGTCACCCGTGATAGGCTACATGACGATTCACGTAGCCTATCACGGCTGACTTTGCAGATCTAGCCGTGATAGGCTACGTGAATCGTCACGTAGCCTATCAGGGGGCGTTTTTTTTGTTTTTTGTTTACTTTCGCGTTCGCGGCCGGGCGAGGCGGGAAGCCTCCCCCCCGGCCTGAATTTCGGCCGGGCGAGGCGGAGCGCTCCCTCCCACAGCGAACAAGCTGCGAGAAAAGGTAAGTGACTTTTGTCCACCCCTAGGCGAGGCGGGAAGCCTCCCCCCCCCGGCCTGAACTTTGGGGGGAGAAGCGAAGCGCCTCCCCCCCACCACAAAGCAAGCTGCGAGACCAGGTAAGTGACTTTCGTACATCCCTACTGGAGGCACAGTTGAACTCAGTGCCACGGGGCACTTTCCATCAGCTTAGGCCGGTATACCAACTACGCACTTAACTGGACAGAGAGAGCCTAGCTACAGTTATCCATGCTCTGATAACCCCTCATCTGGATTATTGCAATGTGCTATATGTGGGTCTGCATTTGGAAACGGTCCGGAAACTTCAGCTAGTCTGAAATAGGGCAGCAAGATTGTTAACAGGGACTGGCCAGTGAACCCATATTATGCCAGTACTTTTCCAGCTGCACTGGCTGCCAGTCCATTTCCGGGCCCGATTCAAAGTGCTGGTAGTAACATTCAAAGCCCTTAACGGCATGGGGCCAGGCTATCTGAAGGATCGCCTCCTCTCATGTGTGCCTGCCTGGACCTTCAGATCATCCTCAGCGGCCCGTCTCCGTGAGCCCCTGCCAAAGGAAGTGAGGCGGGTGGTTAGTAGGAAGAGGGCTTTTTCTCCTGTGGCACTCTGGTTGTGGAATGAGCTCCCTAGTGAGGTTCGCCTGGCACCTACACTGTATTCCTTCCGGCACCAGGTCCAGACCTTTTTTTTCTCCCAGTTTTTAGCATTTTAGCTTCCTAGTCTTTTAGCTTTGGAGGTTTCAATCAGTATGTTAAATCTCTGCAGTGCTGCTAGGTTTTCTTCTGCTTTTACTCCATTTGTATTGTTATATTGTAGTTTTAATGCTTTTAGATTTTATATTGTTTTGCCCAGCACTTTTTGGTTTTAATTTTTGTGAACTGCCCAGAGAGCTCCAGCTATTGGGTGGTATAGAAATAACATCAATCAATCAATCAATCAATCAATCAATTTATTGTCCAGCAAGTCAGAATAGGATTGAAGCCTCCACTTGGAATGCTCACCATTCATTAAGAATTGCAGGAGGGGTTCCAATGAACAGCTCTAGAATGTCCCTTTTCAATTAAGCACAAAGGACTATTCAGGCAGTCTCCAGGAATATCCCCTCACCTGTCCACACACACACACACACACCCCGCCCTCCAAGTCTTACAACAGCATGACTGGGCTAAAGCAGGGCTGGGGAGCTAATTTCTGGTAGGGGCCTTGACAACTTCCCACCCACCTACATACACTCTGAATTGCATCAGGGGAGGGGAAATGGCCCTGATGTAATTTGGTTCCCAGTTGATGCTCCAAGGGGATCCACAAGGTGCGGTGGCCGGAACCCAGCTTCAAAGTGTCCAGTGCTTCTGCCCAGAGGAGAAAATGGCAAGAGGTGAAGCCACATCACTGTGTGGTTTTACGAACAACGTTCCCCAGAAGGGGATGGCAGGCCAGCTCCCTTGAACTGTGACACACATCTTTCCAGAACGGGATTTGCGGCAAATGTACACCTAAAGGACCTCACAGATTGAATTCCTGTGGTCAGCTGTACTCCTTGTCTTTGCAATGGAAAAGAGCCAAACATGTCTCAAATTTGGACAAGCTGCAAGCCTGTTTTCTGATGTGTTTCTGGACAGGGCCATTCCGCTGCAAAAGGGCGATACTACAGGCTTGTTTCCCCCTGCAGACTGACACATACACATTGATATATTTACTTGAAAAATAAATCGATAAGGGTTTGAATTTGGTTGTTTTTACCGTCCTCTATATTGCTTCGAGGCCTCTTGATATGGAGCAGTATATACACAATTTCATTTTTTCCCAAAGGTGTCATTCAAACCATTTACAATATTTTAACTTGACACACATAGGGTGTATCTAAGGTTGCTCAATCTTTTGGATGAGCCTATTCCAAGCAGGGTCAGCCCTGGTTAGTACTTGGATGGGAGACTGCCTGGGAATCAGGCTTCCTGCACTGAGCAGGGGGTTGGACTCGATGTTCTCGTAGGCCCCTTCCAACCCTATGATTCTGTGAGTCAGAGCATTGGTTCAGCTAGCCCAGGACTGCTGACACTGCCTGGCAGCAGCTTCCAGGTTTTCAGGCTGGAGTTTTTCCTGCCTTACCTGGAGATGCTGGGGATGAAACCTGGGACCTTCCTTCTGCATGCACACAGTGTGCTCTACTGTCAGGAGCGCCTTAGCTGCCTTTCGCAGTCCCCACCAATAGCCAACTCAGGACACAGACGACGAGGAATTCTTTCCGAGACGTTATTCCTTTATTACTTTATGACTCATTCAGATACTAATGACTAGTGACAAAGCAAGGAACAGCACTGGGGAAAGATAGCAGAGTAGCCTAAGCTCCAGGTAAGGCAATTGGTCCTTGTTAGAAGGAGAACCACGGGAAGACCCTGAACTTATGGGCTAGGGAGAGATACTCCCTCTTTCCCTTCTGTCCTCGGGACGTGACCGTTGTTTGCACGCCAAGCGAGCGCTATGCCTCCTTTCGGCACCCTCCATCTGTTGTTGCTCCCTGCGTCTGTGCCGAGCGTCCAGCAAGCCCCCCTCCACCGCTCTCTTACTGCCAGGGTCATTATTTATCCCAGGAATGCTGGCAGGAGGAATCTGTGCCAGCTGCTGTGCTTGTGAGAGATGAGCGAGCTCCTCTCCCATGGATTGCTGTTCCTCCTCAGAATAAGAACTGCTCTGGGGCTCTATTGGTTCAGTTTCCACCCTGACTAGGGTTGGCGGAGAATTTCTCCCCTAAACTTCGGGGGGCTGAGCGCCAACATGTGGTCCTTTCGGGGAGAAATTATCCTCACCCCCCCACCCCCCACACCCCCCCCCCGGGATGGGACTTACCTTTGGTGAATGTCCCTCCCGGCGGCGGGTCCAGCCAGCGGTTCGGCGGGTGTTCATCCGGGGCAGGAGCGGCAGCCGGTCTTTCGACCGGCTGCCGCCGCCACCATTCCAATCAAAGAAAAAAAAAACGCCCCCGTGATAAGCTACGTGACGATTAACGTAGCCTATCATGGCTAGATTTGCAAAGTCAGCCATGATAGGCTATGTAAATCGTCACATAGCCTATCACGGGTGACTTAAAAAAAAAAAAGCACGTACGGATAATGGCGGCCCCCATAGGGAGCCGCCATTCCCATTCCTTATTTGGTCGCTGTAGTCTACGTAAAGATTTACGTAGACTACGGCGACCAAATAAGGAACGCGAATGGCGGCTCCCTATGGGGGCCGCCATTAGCATACGCGCTTTTTTTTTTTAAGTCACCCGTGATAGGCTATGTGACGATTAACGTAGCCTATCATGGCTGCCTTTGCAGATCTAGCCGTGATAGGCTACTTTAATCATCACGTAGCCTATCACGGGGGCGTGTTTTGTTTTTTTAAAAAAAACTTTTTAGTTCGCGGCCGGGCGAGGCGAGGCGCCTCCTCCCCGTCCTGAATTTCGGCCGGGCGAGGCGGGAAGCCTCCCCCCCGGCCTGAATTTCGGCCAGGCGAGGCGGGAAGCCTCCCCCCCTGGCCTGAACTTTGCGGGGGGAGCAGCGAACCGCCTCCCCCCCACCGCGAACAAGCTTCAAGGACAGGTCAGTGACTTTCGTCCATCCCTAACCCTGACATCTACCATTTTGAAGAAGGCTGGCTGGATTTCATTTTTCCCTCCCAGAGCAAATTATATCTATAATTCCAAGTTGGGGATTAGTTGGTCATCCCTTTTTGACTCCCTCCCCATTGACCGATTCTCATGAAAGACACTTCATTGGGAAACTCTTGACAGGCAGATTCCACAACTAACAGTGGTTTTCACTATAATTCAAAGTTGGGAATTTATTCTCCATAAACTTTTTTTTAAAGAATTAAGCTGTCTTCTATATTGATGTACTGTAAAGTTCTATTTTTAATATAAAAATATCAAGTATAATTAAACAAATATAATTAACTGCACATTGGAGCAAAACGAAATATGATCACACCAAAGTGTTTATCCACCTGTATAAACAGAGGTGCAGGCCAAAGTGCCATGACAAGCCAGTAATATAAGACCTGTAAACAAATCATGAAGGAATTTAGAGAGACTGAAGAATCTTTTGTGTCAGAGATGTTTGCTGTTCACCGAAATCTTGCTAAGCGGATTCTTGCAGCTATGAACATAACTCACCATCACCACTAGATCTCTGGGGATCCATTCTTTCCGATCACCCAGGAGTATAATTGTTGGGGTTAATTGTAGTCATCATAGCCTGCAATTTCTCGGATGCCTTGTATTATCTTCCTCCAACATTCCTTAGCTAGATCACAAGACCACCAATCTGGGCAAAATTCCCCATACCATTCTGCCTCCAGCACAGATCTGTTACGAGTAGAAATATCCTAGACATCCTGGCCTGTATAATACCACATGAGTATTTTTTTCGGAAGGTTTTCTCTAGAAGTCACATCAACTACATGCCTACGACTATTTGAACACACCTTCTTCCATTGTTCCTCTGAAATGGTTATGTTAAACTCTCTTTACAACCTTCCTTTAATTGCCTCTGTTCCAGTATATATTTATATATATACAGAGAGAGAGAGAGAGAGAGAGAGAGAGAGAGAGAGAGAGAGAGAGAAATTAAAGGGGCCGGGGAGTACTCCTTTAGTTAAGGTGACAAACGTTTATGCTCCTTAACCCAAACAGGAGCTTCAGGCCTAGCCATAGCTCCTGCCCACAGCTCTACCACGCCACTCTGCGAGGGCTGCTTCTTAATGCAGCCAGGTTCAGAGCTGCCTCCAAAAGCACTGTTGTGAAAGTCCATCTCCTAAATGGAGAAGCCTTTTGCTTCCGAGGATTAACCAGCCCACCTGTGGCAAGCTCCTTTGCCCCAGGCTCTAAAACACATTTTTACACATACACCTAGCTCACAGCATATTCAGAGCTAACCACCCTACACTTTCACTTAGCACACGCAGATTATAATCCGCCTAACAAGCAATGTTCCTTTGAAAGAATGCCTATTTTGAGTGAAAGCCAGAGAATACTTCTGCATCTCTGTTTCAGGAGGACCCTGAGCATCAGCAGTGACATGGAGAGATGTGTAAACATGGAGGGATCCTCTTGATGTTTTTAACCAGGGTCACATTTCACCTTATCGCTGCTTCTCAGGGAAGGGGTTGGGGGGATGGCGCTCCGTCTGCTGACCTTCCGCTCATTCTGTGCTGGTGCATGCCATTGCGCTTTGCCACAGATTACCCCAACATGTTCAAAACATCCTTTTGTCAGACTGAGTATCAGAGGATGTTTACACAGCCAGAGAGATGGGAAATGGCTCTGCTGGCTTCGTGACTGACACGAAGAACACGGGAGGGAGGACAGGAGAAAGGAAAGGAAGGTCTTGATGTAAGCCATACTCAGGGCCAGATAAACATCCTTCAAATCTGGTTTATTTCCTCCAGAGTAAGCCTCTCTTTGGATCAGGACCATGACGCTCCTGTATGCAGGTTTATCCACACTTTTTTTCCTGAAGACATTTTTTTTTTCCAGTTTGGGGGGAGATTTTTTCCTCCCTTTATTTAAATACGCCCCCCAGCAGTGAGCATGGAATTTCAGGACCAAAATGGGAGGTTGGGAAACTTGACCCTCCCCCACCCAGAGTGCCATTATTCTGATCCAAACTGGGACTATGTATGCTTACTCGAGAGTACATAAACCATAGCTGACCTATGTGTGATTACTTCCTCAGAAGTGAGGCCTACTGAGTTTTTGGAGCCACCTCCCATCCCGTAATATCTCCCTCACTTGTAAGACAGATTTCATTTAATGGGACATACTTTGTAGTAAGTCAGAATCCAGTTGCAACTTTCATTTGGAATCCAGAAACAACAACTCGAGAATGTTCATTGTCATTCTAATTGAGCACAAAGTAGAGTTGCGCATGTCTCAAGTCCTGGTTCCCTAGATGATGACCGGACCATTTAGGTTGGTGAAGGCTGCATTCATCACTCTTTCCTGCCCCGTCTTTCTTATAGGGATGTTGGAGAAATCCGCCACAGACTCCAGTGAGGCCAGATTCTTTGGAATCCGGCCCCCCGGAGTCTGTGGTGGAACGGTCTACACCCCCACCGCCACCCCCCAAAATCTCCCCGGGACAGACCCTACCTGGGGGTGGCTGCTCCGGGTCAGGTCGTCCTCCTTCTGCAGCTGGCCTGCGGAACAAAATGGGGGCCGTCGTAGTGACCGCCATTTGCGTCCTTGCCCGTGGCCGTGATTGGCTACATAAGTAAAAGGCAGCCATGCAAATGGCGGCCGCTACAACGACCGCATCTGCCACTGCATCCGCCGCCAGGTAAGTCTACGTAAATCTACGTAAAGCTCTCCCTCGGTCCGGGTAGTGTGTCCTGCTCTTTGGCAGCAGCAGCCGGAGCGCAGTCAGAGCAGTGCCCGGCGGGAGGTGCTGGTAGAAGCGGCAGTCTGGCAGGAGGAGCATCTCCTCCTTCTTCTCCAGGAATAGGCTTAGGCAGAGACCTCGCAACCGTGGATACCCTGCATGCGTTGAAATATTGTGATTGGTTTGAATGACTACAGTGAATGACTACATCCAAACTTTGCTGGATGACAATGGAGTTAATGGAGTTTGGCCTGAAAGACCAAGGGAAAGTGTGAGTTCATAGAAGGCAGATGGTAAGCAAGCGAGAACTAAACAGCCATCAACGATACTCCCGTGCAGGTTACTCAGAAGTAAGCCCTACTGGTGGGGCTAGACAGGTTTCCAGAGCCATCACCCACCCTGTACTTCCTTACTCAGATGGAACTTGGGTTTCATTCCATGGGGCTTACTATCCAGTAAGTGGGAATAGAATTGCAGCCCCCATTTCGAGCCTCGCCCTTCATTATGCATTGCAGGAGAGGGCTCCAATGAACAGGTCTAGGCTGTCTGTTTTTATCATACTTCAGCACAAATTAGGTTTCTGTATATCTCAGTACCTGGCTCCCTAGGTCATGATGTTTTGTTATTTGTAATAGAAGTAATATCCTCCAATGATGCTCCTCATTGGTTCTAATTAGCAAACATCAGTACCTGCATTTATTGTCTGAGATGTACACCTAAAAAAATAAGTGCACCTTGAAATGAAATCATGATTACCATTACTTAAGCACTTATAATCCCAGGTATCATATGTTGATTTGCAAGAAAGCAGATTCAGATACCTTGGGGAGAAATTTCCTTTTCCAAAACTAGGGAAATCCAATGATATTTAAAAAAAAAAAAAAACACCTGCCAGTTTAAGATATAAAACGTGTAATGGGACATACTGCCTAGTGAGTCAGAATAGAAATGCAGCCTCCATTATAAATTGCAAGAAGGGGTTCTAATAAACAGCTCAAGAATGTCCATCTTTATTACAATAAAGCACAAAGTGAGGTTCTGGATATCTCAACACCTGCTTCCCTCGATTATGACTTTTTATCCTTCCAGATAGAAATATTGCCCTCCAATTATGCTTTTGACTTGTTATAATTAGCAAATATAGTTGCCTGCATTTATTGTTCGAGATCGACACCTATAAATATTAGAGCATCTTGAAATGAAATCAAGATTTCTATTACTCAAGCATTTATAATCCCACGTGTCATTCATGCTGACTTGCAAGAAATCAGATTCAAATATATCTGGGAGAAATTTCCTTGTCAAAAACCAGGGAATTTACTGAACACAAACCCTGTCAGTTTAGGAGCAGTTAAGGCTATCTCATGTTGGCGACAGTGCCAAGAAGTCAGGAAATTGGAAGATACATCAGATGCCTTCACTGATGTCCCTTGTGATCAGTGGTGATGTTGTGCAGTGGCATGTATTGTGCTTTCTTACAATTTACCTTCTATGAACTCACACATTCCCTCGGTCTTTCAGGCCAAAATCCAGATGGGGATGGGGGAGTGTCTGGTAGCAGCAAAGATGTCCCATGTTGTCCTGGTCCAGTATTCCTTTAAGAAACATCGGAGTCTTACTGCATTGCTGGATGAATCTTCCTGGGAGCTGACCCATCCCTGTCGGTTGCTTATGTTGGTTGGACTAGATTACCTTCACAATTGGTTACTTGCATGGCAGACATGTCCCATGCAAAGATGTCCCATGTTGTGCTTGTCCAGTATTCCCTTATGAAGCATTGATTGCTAGATGAATGCCCTTGTGAGTTGGCCCATGCCTATTTGTTGTTTACATCATCAGTGGACTAGATTATCTCCACTATCCCTTCCAGCTGTATCCTTCTATGTGGATGGAATTGGTTGCCAGTTGGGTAGTGGCATGGTGGAGTGGTAGCTTCAGTTGCATGATAGCTTTGGTTGGATAGACACCTTGTGTCTATTCCCGTGGACAGACAAATCTGGGCCTGCCATTCTGCCACTGACAGCCATTCAGCTCCAAGGTAGTAGTGAAGCTGGAACTAGACTCATCATCGTCATCATTATCATCATTATTAATTACATTATTAATTACATTTCTATACAGCCCCATAGCCAAAGGTCTCTGGGTGGTTAACATGCCATGTCAGAACCATCTTGCCTACATCATCTGCCTGCTATTTCTTATAGCCTTGGATGACAGCTAATATGTACTGAAACTATCAATTGAAGCTATCATGCGTTTGAAGCTGCCATCCCATGTACCAAGTCCCCAACTGGCAGCCAATACCATCTACTGAGAACGACAGAGTTGGAAGGGACCTTGAAGCTCATGTAGAACAACCCCTTCCCATAGGTGAAGTGTTTTAAAACTCCCCATTGGGCTGTCGAAAAAAACACATTTGTGAGTTCTGGCTCCACACTCTTAACATGGGCTAGTCAGGGCTGAGCCTAACTTTTGCCAATGGAACACCTTCAAATGACTCACCATCAAAAGAGTCTTTTAGGGAGCAATCCCACGGCTGCTAGTCAGCGGCTAGATGGCCATAGGATATGTCGTTTTCTGGGTACTGACCTTGGAGCC
This sequence comes from Heloderma suspectum, assembly GCF_057233095.1. Classification (NCBI taxonomy): domain Eukaryota; kingdom Metazoa; phylum Chordata; class Lepidosauria; order Squamata; family Helodermatidae; genus Heloderma; species Heloderma suspectum. The sequence continues at coordinate 399,326,455 of NC_139459.1, forward strand.
TGAGCTTCGAGGTCAGTTCCCAGAGAACTGACCTCCCCCCCTTTCTGCACTGCCTTGCAGGCAGTGCAGAACTGCCCCACACTCGGAAGCAGAGTGCAGAGCAGCTGAAACGGGGCATTCTGGGGGGGGCTTTGTGGGGCAGGGAAGGCGGAAATGCTGGTTTGACACATCCTATGTGTCATCCGGCAGCCTCCTTCCCCGCTCCACCATCCCACAGCTAGACAGTCACAATTGGCTGTCTAGCCGCAAATGCAAGACAGGAGAAGTGCAGAGGGAATGATCCCAATCCATGCTTTTCCTGCCCTGCTTTGGATAAGCGGTCACCTCTGAGTTTGGAGGCAGCCACCTATTCCCATAGGATTGCGCCCTTACTTTAAATATTCAATTAACCCAAAACAGTATAGTGGTGAGAAAAAAAAACAGTTTTGTGAACCCCTTACTGTCACATATTTCCATCCTAAAATGTTATTAGATCGTAATGTAACCCCATAAACCTAGATAAAGAACAATAGATAACCTGATGCTTTTTCAACATGTATTTATACACAACTGATTCAACATTCAATTAGGGGCGGCGGAGAAATCTTTAGACTCCGGCCCCGCAGAGTCCATGGTGGAACGGACTGCCCCCACCACCACCCCACGAAATCTGGTTGGGATGGACCCAACCTGGCGCCAGCTGGTCCAGGTCCATTGTCTTCAGTCCGCAGTCATCTGCTACCGGGCTGCAGACACAAATGGCATCCAGCGTAGCGGACGCCATTTGCATCCCTGCCCTTGGCCATGATAGGCTACATAAATATTTACGTAGCCTATCACGGCAAAGAGCAGGGACGCAAATGGCATAGCAGACGCCATTTGCGTCCCTGCTCTTTTTGTGATTGGCTACGTAAATATTTACGTAGCCTATCACGGCCAAGGGCAGGGATGCAAATGGCGTCCGCTACGCTGGACGTCATTTGCTTGGCAGCAGACGGAAGTCCGGCTGCGGATGGGCCCGGCCGGTGGCTCTGCGTACTCACCGCGGAGCGGAGCCAGCTGGGGAGGATTACGGGGGGAGGGAGGGATCACCTCCCCCCCCCACGGACCCCTTCAGCAGACTGGTAAGTGGGTTTTGTGCACCTCTACATTCAATATCCATGTGTGAAAAAGTATATGAACTATTTGCAGGCTGAGTCGAATTCCACTTGCAGTTCTCTCCAGACAAATTGAAATGATCTCCAGAGAACTCCAATCGGAGCTTGCCCTCCCCATGAAAATGGGTGATCTGGATCCAGAATAGGGTGGAAAGGGTTAATAAAACCAGTGTGGTGTAGTGGCAGGAGTGTTGGTCTGGGACATGGGAGATCCAGGTTCTAGTCCCCACTTGGCCATGGAAGCTCACTGGATGACTTTGGGCCAGTCACACACTCTCAGCCCAACCTACCCCACAGGGTTGTTGTTGTGAGGATAAAATGGAGAGGAAGAGGAGGATAATGTAAGCTGCCTTGGGTTCCTTGCAAGAGGAAAAAAGGCATGATATAAATGCAATAAACAAACAAACAAACAAACAAACTTGGTTATTTTGCCTTATTCAATGCACCAGTACACCACTGAATATTTACACTTTTCAGGAAGGGATTTTTTTTCTTATGATAACAGTTTTCATAGTATGTTTTATATACAATTCAAAACAGTGGTCTATATAGCTGCTAAGGAAAGCTATTCCTGATTGAACAGGTAACACACCGGGGTTCCATTGATATGTCTGATTTGATACTGCTCTGTTTGATAGGATGTACATGCATCGGAAATGCTCACTTCCTCTGTAATTTGGAATGCATAATCAGTCGTGCCTTCTTTCTTTATGCATACATTTATGAAACACTTATAAATTCACTTCTTTGATCCTATATATTGTTCAAGTGCAGTTCTGTAAGGTCCCTCTCCCCTTGTGTCTTGTGGTTCGGCTGGAACTGGGGATCCTGTCCGTTTTGCTTTGTAGTGGAAAACTGCCAGCACCATCACATTTGCCTGCAAAAGAGGAAACGTCCCTAAAGCGAGGGAATTGGTTGGAAGGAAGCTGAAAGTGGAAGTCAGGACGGAGAAACATGTCCAGACTCAGAACTCCAAACTACAACCACAGACGCTCAGCTGGAATGAATACAGGAGGTACGGAAAGGGAGCGCTGAGTCGAAGAAGTATGCAGGATGGCTTATGGCGATGTGCTCTGAGTGGTCACATTGGTCCACACAGCAACACAGCCGCAGTGTCTCAGCTGTTGTGTGGAGCGATGTATTGCTAACATATAACAGCTCTGCTGAAACGGTTGGGGCATTTCTACACCAGCCCAAAATCCTGCATTGAATACGGAGCTTTCTGCTTCCGTTTTAAATGCAGGATCACAACTGACTCCCTTTACACGTGCTTCCTCCCCCCCACCCCTTATCTGAGTCTTCCATAATCTGTCATTGATCTCGTGCCTCTTCCTGCAGCCTTAACGCTTTTCACAGAGGACACTGAAGGAGAACTCAATGGGGTTATTGGATAGCTCATGAACTGCGATCCATTTAAAAATGGAACAAAGGGCGTTCAGTGCAGGAGGGTCATGGCAGGGTGACGGCGTCATGTCAAGAGCCTGGAAACGTCCGTGAAAGAGCCATCTCCATTGCAGGATACAAACCCGGTGTGAAGGAGCCCTTGCACTGGCTGCCTATATGCTACCAGGCCAATGTGAAGGCATTAGTACTCGCGTACCACATCTTAGGACCAGGTTGGTTGAGAGATTGCCTCATCCTTTACAGATCCCACTCCCTTGGGTCTGCACACTCCCTGGATTCAACGGTGGCCACTCAGAAAGGGGCTTTTAAAGACCTTTGGCTATGGGGTGGTATACAAATGTCATAAATGAATGAATGAATGAATGAATGAATGAATGAAAATATTGTAGTTGCCCCTGCCTTCTGGAATACCCTGACCGTGAAAATAAGGCATGCACCAACAATTGTCAGTGTTAGATGCATGCTAAAAACATTCCTTTTCACTCAAGCATTCTCTGCTTAATTTTGTTGACAGAGTAGCTGATGGATATACTTTTACATACGTATATGCTAAAACTGACAGTTTTTCCACTAGACCCAAAGCATTTTCATTACCTGGACACACACGGACACACACACAGGGAACATTTTTTGCCAGGCTTGGATCCAGGGCAGTTATTTTCTCTCCCATTGGAAACAATTGAGGGGAAAACATTTTTAAACAGAAAAATATGGGTGAGAAGAAAAGAAGAGAGAGAGAAAGACAGGTAACCCCCCACCCCATCCCACCCCACCCGATGCGCCACCTTTGAGAGTTGACTGACACGGACCTGGCAGGGACTACAAAGGGATAATTCCTCCATCATGGACGATCACCCCTCCCAAGCTGCTTAGGTTGCTCTGCCCATTAAATATTTTGACCGAATCATAGCCTGTCCTTTCCCTAGGGCTCATTATTCTGCACTGTGAAGATGGCAGTCATATTCATCAGAAATGCCAGCAGTTGAACCTGCAGAGACCTTTGCTGAGCTACCAAAAAAAGGGAGGAGCAAAATAAACAGCAGTAGTTTTTGCTGGGCCTAAAGAGAAGCTCCTGCCTGTCAAAGTAGACAATACTGGGCAGGAATTAGCAACTGATACAGCAGATGGCACCTTCGAGACTAACTACATCTAATCCTAGACCATCTGGATCCTGGTTCACAGGAAGGAGCTGCATCCGTGAGTTCTCCCAAACATGTTTTTCTCCAGCCTAGCATCTGAGCATGGAACGGAGGAGAGTTCAGGAAGTCACAGAGGTGATCCAACTTGGTCCACTTATAATTATTGAAATCATAGTGATTTCTTCTTCGTCTTCTTGCCCGTGGGATTCCGCTCTAAAAAAAATCACTTCTGAGTCCACTGACATAAACATCAGATTCAAGAGCAGCATGAAGTTACGACTTGCACCCAGGTGCCAAAGGACTGGCTCAGAAAAGCCTCCTGTGCCATTGAGGGCTTGGGGTGAGGTTTAGGGCAGGTGAGAAGGAGGCTTGTTTCCTGTCATCCCCTGCAGACATGAAGCCTTGGCTGGCAGGGCTCTGTCAGTATTAGGAAAGTCACTGAAGCCTCAGTCTTCCAAGGGGGCTTTGGCTTCTTCCAATCATCTTTGCACTTGGCTGAGAGGAGCAAGCTGGAGGCTGTGCCAGGCGGACCGAGCATGATTCTGCTCCTGCTGCTCCTTCTGCTCCCCCAGGAGACGCGTGGGATGCTCCAGGCCAAATGCCCTGTGACTTTGGGAAGGGATGAACTGGACCCAGTGAACCATTACAGGCCAGGAGACCTCTTCCTTGGTGCCATCATCCCTGTACGACATGTTCAGTTCCTACCACACACCTTCTACAGTCCTCCCTCAAACAGACTTGCCTGGTAAGTCATTCTGAGTGTGATGGAGTTCCTGCTGCTCCCCTTGCCACTGATTCCATGACCTGCAATCATCCCTTATTAACAGTAAGGGTGCACTCCTATGCGTGTCTAGACAGAAAAAAAAGGCCTACAACTCCCAGCATTCCCCAGCCAGCCATGCTGGCTGGGGAATGCTGGGAATTGTAGGCCTTTTCTCTGTCTAAACATGCATAAGTTTGCACTCTACCTGTCCCTGTTATCTGGAACCTGGTGAATCACTCTCGAATTTTGCATCGGACAGTGGTGGTTCATTTTTGAAAGTGTAGTAACATACCATAGGGCAATTCAATCTAGGAACATTATGACTATTAGCATAGTGCACAGCCTGCCATTCCCGTAGCTGAAACCGCAGTTGACCAGGCTCCTTTTAAACTCGAATGTATGATGTAGGATAACCTGCCATCTTGTTGATATGCAGAAGAAACACTGGTTTTAATCTTAAACCATGTGAGCAAACACAAGCCGTGGCTAAGGTGGCAGAACTCAGTTCCCTCCTCTGTCCCCTCTTCCGTAACTGCCTATTCAGACTCCAGATATTAGTCTGGACACCAAGTGCTATGAGGAACCTACGAGGTTGAAAGAAAAGTGTATGTTTAGCCTGGAGAAGAGAAGAGGAAGGGGAAACATGACAGCGGTCTTCAAATATCTGAAAGGGAGTCATGCAGAGGATGGAGCAGATTTGCTCCAGAGGGTGGGCTAGAACTTATAAAACCCAAGAATGTAGTGCAGTACAGAACTCTCAGAACAGAAGTTTCGAAGGAGTTACACAGAGGAAGTTCATAGAGGAAGAGATGCAAGAGCCTGAAACTCAAATGAGGTTAAGACAACTCTCTCACACACACTCACACATACACACACACAAAATCGATGTTACTCTAATGTATAGGCTGGTTATTGTGTTTTCCCACCAGTGCATCCGGATACCCACACCTTCACTTAAGTAGCAAATATGACCAAGGCACCCACTCTCCTTAGAACCATCTTCCCCAAGCTGGTGTCTTTCAGATGCTTTGGACTTCAAATCCCATCAGCCCCAGCTAGCATGGCCAATGGTGAGGAATGCTGGGAGTTGTAGTCTAAAACAACGGGAGGGCACCAGGTTTGGGAAGGCTGCCTTAGAGCAAAGCCCAGTCATTTAATGAATGTCCCTAACCCATTGTCCTGTCACTCTTTCTCCCTCCATGTGAAGGGCTGTACTGGCGTTGTTTTAAAATGTGCTTCTGCTTTTGGCTGGGGATCAGTGTCAGACACTATGTGGGAAGTTCTAGAAACATAATACCAGTACGTACATGGCCTCCAAAGGCAATAGCTGAAGCAACGAGCAACATATTCCATGCAGAATAAGGAGCAGATCTCCGGTGCTCCAGTGGGAGGGCTAGAACTTACAAAAACCATGTAATGCAGCCCACGTCCCAGAGGAAGAGGTGCAAGAGACTGAAGCTCAAGTGAGGTCATGACAGCTCCCTCCACCCTTTCTCTCTCTCTCTCTCTCCCTCTCTCTCTGTTTCTCTCTCTCTCTCTCTCTCTCTCTCTCTCTCTCACACACACACACACACACACACACAGAGGGAGAGAAAAGATTTGTTCAGTTATTTACTTCCTAATTTAGAGGCTGTTTGTTCCATTTTACCACAAGTGCATCGAGGCCCTCCACCTTCATTTAAGTAGCGACCACTCCCGTTAGCATAGATGTTCTGGACTTCAGTTCCCATCAGCCCCAGCCAGCATGGCCAATGGACAGGAATGCTTGGGCTTGCAGTCCCAAACAATTGGAGGGCACCAGGTTGGGCAACGGTGCCTCAGGGCAATACCCCATAGTTTAATGAACCTTCCTAACCCATTGTCCTGTCACTGTTTTCTCCCTCAATTTGAAAGGTTCCACGGGACACCCTCCGATGGCTATTGGAAACTGTGTTTCCTTGTTTTGAATTAATACTTAAGTTTTTCAAGAATCTTCTATCACTTCTTTATTCTTTTTTGACGAGGCTGTGTCTAGCATATGTTGTTGTTCAGTCCTTAAGCCATGTCCGACTCTTCGTGACCCCATGGACCATAGCACACCAGGCCTTCCAGTCCTGCGCTCTCTCCCGGAATGTGCTCAAGTTCATATTCATTGCTATTGATGATGGTGATGCTATTCACCCATCTCATCGTCTGCCGTCCCCTTCTCCTTTTGCCTTCAATCTTTCCCAGCATTAGGGTCTTTTCCAGTAAGTTTTCTCTTCGCATTGTTGTTGTTCAGTCATTCAGTCATGTCCGACTCTTCGTGACCCCATGGACCATAGCACGCCAGGCCTTCCTGTCCTGCGCTCTCTCCCAGAGCATGCTCAAGTCCATATTCATTGCATCAGTGATGCTATCTAGCCATCTCATCCTCTGCCGGCCCCTTCTCCTTTTGCCTTCAGTCTTTCCCAGAATCACGGTCTTTTCCAAAGAGATTTCTCTTCGTATTAGGTGGCCAAAATATTGGAGCTTCAGCTTCAGGATCTGTCCTTCCAATGAGCACTCAGGGTTGATTTCCTTTAGGATGGACTGATTTGACCTCCTTGCAGTCCAGGGGACTCGTACGAGTCTTCTCCAGCACCACAGTTTGAAAGCATCAATTCTTCGGCGCTCAGCCTTCCTTATAGTCCAGCTCTCACAGCCATATGTTGCTACTGGGAAAACCATAGCTTTGATTATGCGGACCTTTGTCGGCAAGGTGATGTCTCTGCTTCTTACTATGCTGTCTAGGTTTGCCATAGCTTTCCTCCCAAGGAGTAAGCATCTTTTAATTTCATGGCTACAGTCACCATCTGCAGTGATCTTGGAGTTCAAGAAAATAATATCTGTCACTGCTTCCATTTCTTCCCCTTCTATATGCCAGGAAGTGACGGGGCCAGATGCCATGATCTTCGTTTTTTTAATGTTGAGTTTCAAACCAGCTTTTGCACTCTCCTCTTTCACCCTCAACAAGAAGCTCTTGAGATCCTCTTCGCTTTCTGCCATTAGGGTGGTATCATCTGCGTATCTGAGGTTGTTGATAATTCTCCCAGCAATCTTAATTCCGACCTGTGATTCATCCAACCCGGTGATTCTCATGATGTATTCTGCATATAAATTAAATAAGCAGGGTGACAATATACAGCCTTGTTGTACTCCTTTCCCAATTTTGAACCACTCGGTTGTTCCATGTCTGGTTCTTACTGTTGCTTCTTGACCCTCGTACAGGTTTTTCAGGAGACAGGTAAGGTGGTCTGGAATTCCCATCTCTTTCAGAATTTGCCACAGTTTTAGGGATGTTAGAGAATTCCACCAGGGCTCCCAGGGAGGCCGAATTCACTGGAATTCACCCAGAATCCATGGCGGAACTGAGCAACCCACCCAACCACCCCACGAAAGCCCCGTGAAATGGAACCTACCTAGCTGCGGCTCTGGAGGCAGCTGCAGCGGCTCCGGTGGCAGCAGAAGCTCTGGCGGCTCGAGCTGCTGCCAGGCTGTGGCCGCAAGTGGCAGCCACTATGCCGGCTGCCATTTGCATCCCTGGCAAGCCATGATAGGCTACGTAAGTATCTCCGTAGCCTATCACAGTTCAGAGCGGGGACGCAAATGGTGTAGCAGCTGCCATTTGCATCCCCGCTTTTGCCATGATAGGCTATGTAAATATTTATGTAGCCTATCATGGCTCAGTGAAGGGATGCAAATGGCAGCTGCTACTCTGGCCGCCATTTGCGTCCACAGACCTGCCATGCGGATGCACCCAGCTGGCGGCTCTGCAGAGTTGCCGCAGAGCGGAGCCGGCCAAGGTAGGATTTCGGGGGCAGGTATGGAGCACCTCCCCCCCACCGTGAATGTCACCCTTCAAAAAGGTAAGTGACTTTCATACATCCCTACACAGTTTGTTGTGATCAACACAATCAAAGGCTTTAGCATAGTCAATGAAGCAGAAATAGACGTTTTTCTGGAATTCTCTTGCTTTCTCCATGATCCAGCGAATGTTGGCGATTTGATCTCTAGTTTCTCTGCCTCTTCGAAACCCAGCTTGTACTTCCGGTAGTTCTCGGTTCACATACTGCTGAAGCCTCGCTTCTTGTAGGATTTTGAGCATCATCTTGCTGGCATGTGAAATGAGTGCAATCGTACAGTAGTTTGAACACTCTTTGGCATTGCCCTTCTTTGGAATTGGGATGTAAACTGACCTTTCCCAGTCTTGTGGCCACTGTTGAGTGTTCCAAATTTGTTGGCATATTGAGTGCAGCACTTTAACAGCATCACCTTTTAGGATTTTAAATAGCTCAGCTGGAATACCATCATCGTCTAATATATACTTATAATAAAAACTCCTAAAACGTCTTGTTGTTAGGATTTCACAAATCTCTCATATTGGTACAAGAATAAATAGACTTTAGACTGTGGTTACATGTAGTCATGTGATGATGTTCTTTGGCAATGTTTCAGTATGCAAATGATCAGTTGGTTCTATTTTGATGGAGATTCTCCTTTATTCTGATGTGGCAGATTAAGCAAATCTTTCATATTTACATGATCTTCCCCCTGCTGCCCAATTAGGAAATTCTGTAATCGAATGCCTCCAAGAGAATTCTGGGATTAAAAATGGGATCCCAATGTCTAATATCACCTAGTATTGGCTTCTGACCCAAGAGTAATGAAAATGTCTTCGCTCTGAGGTTTGCCAGATGAGAGACAATTGGACCAGGCAATTAGAAATAGATCCTTCCATCCTTTTACTGTTTAGAAAGCAATCCAGATAAGGAGGTGTCAACGGTAAATTTAGGTTTACGGCTTTCAATTAGTAGAGTCTCGTAAAGTCATCAGGTCAAGTAGGCCATCAGATAAGTGACCAAGAGGCCTCAGAATGATGTTAGATGTTTTCATGTGTTTGAATTTATGCATGCATGCATAAGCGCCTGTATTCAGTAGTGCTATGCTAATTGTTGTTGATGTTCAGTTGTTCAGTCGTGTCTGACTCTTCATGACCCTATGGACCATAGCATGCCAGGCCTTCCTGTCCTGCGCTCTCTCCCGGAGCGTGCTCAAGTCCATATTCATTGCATTGGTGATTCTATCTAGCCATCTCATCCTTTGCCGTCCCCTTCTCCTTTTGCCTTCAAAAGGCTATTTACGTTGCCCTTATTTTCGCCGTAGTCTACGTAAATCTTTACGTAGACTACAGCGACCAAATAAGGAACGCGAATGGCGGCTCCCTATGGGGGCCGCCATTTGCGTACGCGCTTTTTTTTTTTTTAAAGTCACCCGTGATAGGCTACGTGACGATTTACGTAGCCTATCATGGCTGACTTTGCAGATCTAGCCATGATAGGCTACGTAAATCGTTACGTAGCCTATCACGGGGCGTTGGGTTTTTTTTTACTTTTCTGTTGAAGTTTGCGGCCGGGGAGATGGGGCGCTTCTCCCTGGCCTGAATTTCAGCTGGGCGAGGCAGGAAGACACCCCCCGCTCGCATGAACTTTGGGGGGAGAAGCGAAGCGCCTCTCCCCCACCACGAAAAAAGCTGCGGGACAAGGTAAGTCCCTTTCGTACATCCCTAGGAAGGAGGCGATCCTTCAGGTAACCTGGCCCCAAACTGTTAAGGGCTCTTAATGTCAATACCAGCACTTTGAATCAGGCCTGGAAATGGATTGGCAGCCAGTGCAGCTGGAAAAGTATTGGCGTAATATGAGCTCGTTGGCCAGTCCCTGTTAACAATCTTGCTGCCCTATTTTGGACTAGCAGAAGTTTCCAGACCATTTTCAAAGGCAGCCCCACATATAACGCATTGCAATAATCCAGACGAGAAGTTATCAGAGCATGGATAACTGTAGCTAGGCTCTCTCTGTCCAGATAAGGGCACGATACTGTCTAGATATAGGTGATACACACTTATAGTTCTTAGGAAACACTCTCTCAGACATGGTTTTTTTTTTAATCTTTTACTCCAAAGTATTAAGGTAAAAGGTAAAGGTGTCCCCAACCAGTCGTGTCCGACTCTAGGGTGCGGTGCTCATCCCCGTTTCTAAGCCGAAGAGCCAGCGCTGTCCGAAGACGCTTTCGTGGTCATGTGGCCGGCATGACTGAACACCGAGGTCATGACGGAACATGACGGAACACTGCTACCTTTCCCACTGAAGCAGTGCCTATTTATCCACTTGCAATTTCTTGCTTTCGAACTGCTAGGTTGGCAGGAGCTGGGACTGAAGACGGGAGCTCACTCCGTCACGCAGCACTCGGGTCTCGAACTGCTGTCCTGCTGACCTTCCAGTCTGCAGTTCAGCGTCTTAAAATCCAAGAGCTTATGCATATGTCTATTCAAACACATGAAAACATCTGATATCATTCTTAAACAAGGCTTCTAAGCAGCATCAAGAACATTTGCTAGTTCTCAACGATGATCAATATCATGCTTACCAGGCTGATTCAACAGGCAACATGATGGGGAAAGCTGATCCCAAAGAACAGCTTCCACTGTTGTGTGTTCTGAGTCTCCTTTATATACTTTATATACGTAAGTATTTACGTAGCCTATCACGGCAAAGAGCAGGGACACAAATGGCATCCGCTATGCCACTTGCATCCCTGCTCTTTGTCGTGATAGGCTATGTAAATATTTACATAGCCTATCATGGCTAAAGCAGGGCCGCAAATGGCACCCGCTACGCCAGACGCCATTTGCGTCAGCAGCCCGGCAGAGGACGACAGTCTGATTGCAGATGGGCCCGGCCGGCGGCTCTGCGGACTCACCGCAGGGTGGAGCCAGCCAGGGAAGATTCTGGGGGAGGGATGGATCGCCTCCCCCACCAGCACATGCCCTGAACCAGATGGGTGAGTGGGGTTCGTACACCCCTAGAAAATTCTAGAAACATAATGCAGATATGTACATTGCCTCAAAGGCAACAGCTGATGCAGCAACTGAATGTTTTAGTTTTATTGAAGACCAGCGAATGGACCCAGCTTCACACAGGTGGTAATAGCCCTTATGTTAATACACTGAAGCCTCCAAGCAAATTTGCATAGCTGTCAGCATTGAACATATTGTGCCTGCCCCATCTGAGTGAAGCCACACCCACTGACAACCCTAGGCACAGCCCCTGCCTTGGTGTGCGGCTGTAGCCCCCTGAGGGTCTGCGGGGGGCTGCCCCACAGCAGGGGGAGGCTCAGCTCTCGACCTCCTAATGTGTTGTGGCTTCAAACTGGATGGAGTTCAAAGCTATGCGCTAGCTGGTAATGTTTGCCCCGAGTGGCTGAACATGTCACTGCAGGTAATCATATGGTTAAAATGTATGGTTAAGATGGCAGTTTTGGCTGAATTCGATTTCAAATAATTCAGTGGGCTGGCATTTTGTGTCAAGATGGCAGACCAAATTTTCACTATGCCAAAACCCATCCCAGACATGGGTAGAACAAGTCCTGAACATTTCATAACAACCGGATATATGGTTTTCGAGCCCATCGAGGACATACAAACAAACCATATATATATATATATATATATATATATATATATATATATATATATATATATATATATATATGAACTTGAGATGACAATGTGACACATTTACATCTTTTTTTTCCCAGGAAGGGAATCATAGAGTGCTGGAAGATACTGTACATCACCTTTGCCATTCAAGAGATCAACTGGAATCCCAGCCTGTTACCCAACATCACCCTGGGCTACACCATCTATGACAACTATCGCAATGCCAGAGTGACTTCAGATGTCTTTGTAGACCTGCTCTCTCCTGGGCAGGCAAATGTTCCCAACTATGGCTGTGGGAGGGGGAAGCACCCACTGGCTGTCCTTGAAGGGGCTGACTCTGAAAACTCCATCCAGATGTCAGCAATGCTGGGCATCTACAAAATCCCACAGGTGTGGTGAGGTGGCATTTGCAGGCTGAGTCTCATTCCGCTTGCTGTCCTCTCCTGAGAAATCACAATGTGCTCCAGAGAACTCCAATGGGAACTCCACTCCCCTATGAAAATTGGTGATCTGGATCCACAATGGGGTATAAAGGGTTTAAGCCCTGCATCAGTCATGCCAGGATCCCACAATGGGCCCATGCTGTCAATTTGTGAAAGAAAAATCCTGCACAAGGGAAAATCATTGCGTAAAGTTTTGTCTTCATTCATATGCATATAGCTGAGAAAGGAAAGGGGGCACTCAGGGTCACCAGAAAGGGGGGTTGGTAATATATGTTAGGCCACCCATAAGAACCAAGGATGCCCCTACTGCTGGGAAAGTTGGATGAGCTGTTGGGACCTTGCTTCCATTATGGAGATTCAGGAGTTGCTCCATAGTTTAAGCCCTTTAGGGCATCTTCATTTCTCAGTGTTCTGTAATTGTGAAGCCTGAACATTTTATCCATCATAAAATGAAGACTATTTGTTCCACTAGAATGAGCTTTCACACAGATAATTACAAGTTAAAGGGTATAATCTCACCAGATTAAGATCTGAAACATTAAACTTGGTTCTGAAACAAAACAAACCACCAGTCTCTCCTTTTCCTTTCCAGGTCACGTATGCTTTTGTTTCTCAGGTTCTGAGTGATGAAACTCAGTTCCCTTTTTTCTACCAGATGGTCCCCAAAGAAGGAAGCCAGTACCCGGGGATTGTCAAAATCCTGCTGCATTTCAGATGGACAATGATTGGTCTCTTTGCTGTCGACACTGACAATGGAAATAGGTTTATAAAGACCTTGGCACCGGAGCTCATCAGGAATGGTGTTTGTGTGGTTTTTTCAGAAAGCATGCCAAAACTGAAAACAAACTCTGTCCAAATCCCTCATAGTTCACTCCAAAAGTGGCAACAAGTCAATGTCTTTGTTTATTGTGCAGAGACTAGTTCCTTGTTAAGTGGAATATACCATGTGCAACATAAGGTTGAAACACTGATGAAACCCAGTGTGGGGAAAGTTTGGATCACAACAGCTATGTGGGACTTCACCTTGGAGTTAACGTTCAGTAATCTCTCTTTCCAATATATCTATGGTTTTTTTTCCTTCTTTCTCCAGAGAAAGAAACAGGCAGAAATTAATAATTTTGTACCCTTTTACAATGCTATCAAAACATTTGTGGAGAAAGCATTTAGTTGTTCCTATTCAAAGCATCCATTGTCTGTCAAAGGCTGGAAAAGATGCACAGAAAAGGAGAAACTGGAGGCCCTGCCCCAAAAGGTCATTGATAGAATCCTGTCTCTAGACACCTACATCACTTACAATGCTGTCCAGGCTGTGGCCCGTGCCTTGGATGCTGCTTATTCATCCAGACCCAAGAGGAGGATGGTGGAGGGTGGAGATAGGGTGGCAGTTCAGAAGCTTCAGCCATGGCAGGTATTCCCTTTTCCATCACAGATATCCTTTCTGAACATGACAATCAATTGTACAATTCCAGAATCATTGCCTTGGATATAGAAAATGAGAAATTGAGGTGAAATGTTGCATAGTTATGGGGCAACCCCAGTTGTAAATCTTCCTGTGTTGTTCCTTCTTTTTATCCCTTCCACTGGATTTAGAGGATGCAGTCCTTCTGGTAATGCTTTCCCATAACCCCATGCAATCCTCTGTGAGCCTACTCAGAACTAAATCATATGGAGTACCATTGAATTAACTCCCAGGTAAGTGCATGCATGATTGCAGCCTCAATTACATAACTGACATTTTGCTGCTTTTTAATGATTCCTGAAAGGTTCTCCATGAAGTGGCATCTCTTGTGATTTCTCTGTGCCAGAGGCTAAGGCCAGGCCCAGGGCTGAGACCAAGGGTATATGTCTAATGGATTCAGCTTCCCGAGCTCCTAAAGCAGACAATGGCATCCAGGAATGAAATCAGGTCCGTTGTGATGTGAAGAGAGAGAGACGCACCCAGACATCTGAGTCTGGTACCAGCCCTGAGCCATGGGAGCTTCAAGCTTGAAAAGGGATAACAAATGTGGCTTCTTCATTCCTCAATGTTGGTGTTTTCTCTGCCATTCTAGTTTCACCCTTTCCTGAGAAACCCCCAGTTTTACAATATGTCTATGGATGCAATACATTTGGATAAAAATGGAGACCTGACAGCCAACCTTGACATTATTAACTGGGTGAAGTTGCCCAATAGGACTGTCATTGGACTGCAATTTGGGACAATAGAAAGACGGGGATCCCCAAGCCTCAAAGTCACCATTGACCCGGATGCCATTGTGTGGCCCAAATGGCTCAACCAGGTGAAGACAATCATTCCTTGGATTTCACTATATTTCTTGTCCATCTCTTAACCTCTATTATTTTTGACAGGTATATTTAAGAAAGGTAATAAATATAATCTGGATGGAACATGCAATTGCTTCAGTTTCACAGGCTTAAGCTTAGTTACGGGATCAAATTAAACCCTGGAATACTCTTGGGTAATTTCCAACTCTCCCTCTCTCCTTTCCACAGATGAATTTCCACTAACACATTTTCCTTGCTGTCCCTGATCTTTCTGCTTAGCCCCTGCCTCACGCCAGGTGCGTGGAAAGCTGTCTCTCTGGATTCGTGAAGGTTGCTCAGGAAGGAAAACTCGCTTGCTGCTATGACTGTGTTCCCTGTCCGGGAGGGACCATCTCCACCCAGGAAGGTGGGTGACTCTGGAGGAAGATGCGGCCCCTGCGGAGGAGGGCAAAGACCCACATAGGTGTTTTCTGTGAAGTTTCTCTTAAGAGGATTTCTAAACTTGTGTCCTTCATTGCAATATCCACAATTTATTTGAACAATATGAGTCACAAAAAATAAACTTGGAGGCTGGACAGTAGGGGAGGGGAGCGTGACTCCAGACATTTTCTGTGATGTTTTCTTTTCACCAAATGTCTAAACTTGGATCCTTTCTTACAATATCCATAATTCCTTTCAGAAAGTGATTCTTAAGCAGTAACATTGGAGGATGGACCCCTCCCTGGGATTAGGGGTTGAGACAGTGCATGGAGCTGGGATATGCTCCACCAGCCTAGATGTGACTTATGCACTTTACACTGTATACACACCTCCCATGGTTAATATTGTGATGTTCACTCCACTTCTCTGAGCAGTGACAAATGCCAGGGATGGAGTGCTTGCCAAGGTTAGTTTTCTTTTGCAAGGAGGTCCGTATAGGCTTAGTGGCATTTTGCATTATTTGTTGTTGTTCAGTCATTCAGTCATGTCCGACTCATCATGACCCCATGGACCATAGCACGCCAGGCCTTTCTGTCCTGCGCTCTCTCCCAGAGTGTGCTCAAGTCCATATTCATTGCATCGGTGATGCTATCCAGCCATCTCATCCTCTGCCGTCCCCTTCTCCTTTTGCCTTCAGTCTTTCCCAGCATCAGGGTCTTTTCCAGAGAGTTTTCTCTTCTCATTAGGTGGCCAAAATATTTGAGCTTCAGCTTCAGGATCTGTCCTTCCAATGAGCAGTCAGGGTTGATTTCCTTTAGGATGGACTGATTTGACCTCCTTGCAGTCCAGAGGACTTGTAAGAGTCTTCTCCAGCACCACAGTTCGAAAGCATCAATTCTTCGGCGCTCAGCCTTCCTTATAGTCCAGCTCTCACACCCATACGTTACTACTGGGAAAACCATAGTTTTGATTATGCGGACCTTTGTCGGCAAGGTGATGTCTCTGCTTCTTACTATGCTGTCTAGGTTTGCCATAGCTTTCCTCCCAAGGAGCAAGCATCTTTTAATTTCATGGCTACAGTCACCATCTGTGGTGATCTTGGAGACCAAGAAAATAAAATCTGTCACTGCTTCCATTTCTTCCCCTTCTATATGCCAGGAAGTGACGGGGCCAGATGCCATGATCTTCGTTTTTTTAATGTTGAGTTTCAAACCAGCTTTTGCAGTCTCCTCTTTCACCCTCAACAAGAAGCTCTTGAGATCCTCTTCGCTTTCTGCCATTAGGGTGGTATCGTCTGCATATCTGAGATTGTTGAGAATTCTCCCAGCAATCTTAATTCTGACCTGTGATTCATCCCACCCGGCATTTCTCATGATGTACTCTGCATATAAGTTAAATAAGCAGGGTGACAATATACAGCCTTGTCGTACTCCTTTCCCAATTTTGAACCAATCGGTTGTTCCATGTCCAGTTCTTACTGTTGCTTCTTGTCCCTCGTACAGGTTTCTCAGGAGACAGGTAAGGTGGTCTGGTACTCCCATCACTTTAAGAATTTGCCACAGTTTGTTGTCATCCACACAATCAAAGGCTTTAGCATAGTCAATGAAGCAGAAATAGACGTTTTTCTGGAATTCTCTTGCTTTCTCCATGATCCAGCGAATGTTGGCGATTTGATCTCTAGTTCCTCTGCCTCTTCAAAACCCAGCTTGTACTTGCGGTAGTTCTTGGATCGCATACTGCTGAAGCCTAGCTTGTAGGATTTTGAGCATCACCTTGCTGGCATGTGAAATGAGTGCAATTGTCCGGTAGTTTGAACACTCTTTGGCATTGCCCTTCTTTGGAATTGGAATGTAAACCGACCTTTTCCAGTCTTGTGGCCACTGTTGAGTGTTCCAAATTTCTTGGCATATTGAGTGCAGCACTTCAACAGCATCATCTTTTAGGATTTTTAATAGCTCAGCTGGATACTGTCATCTCCGCTAGCTTTGTTGTTAGTTATGCTTCCTAGGGCCCACTTGACTTCACTCTCTAGGATGTCCGGCTCAAGTTCAGTGACCGCACTATCATGGCTATCAGGGACATTCAGATCTTTCCTGTATAGTTCTTCTGTGTATTCTTGCCACCTCTTCTGAATCTCATCTGCTTCTGTTAGGTCCCTGCCTTCTTTTCCTTTATCATGCCCATCTTTGCACAAAACGTTCCCTTGAGAACTCTGATTTTCTTGAAGAGATCTCTAGTCTTTCCCATTCTATTGTTTTCCTCGATTTCTTTGCACTGTTCATTTAAGAAGGCCTTCTTGTCTCTCCTTGCTATTCTCTGGAACTCTGCATTCAGTTGGATATATCTTCCCCTTTCTCTCTTGCTTTTCGCTTCCCTTCTTTCCTCAGCTGCTTGTAAAGCCTCATCAGACAGCCACTTGCTTGCTTGCATTTCTTTTTCTTTGGGATGGATTGAGTTGCTGCCTCCTGAACAATGTAATGAACCTCTGTCCATAGTTCCTCGGGCAGTCTGTCTGTTAGGTCTAATCCCTGAAATCTATTCCTCACCTCCACTGTATATTCATAAGGGATATGATTTAGGTCATACCTGAATGGTTGAGTGGTTTCCCTACGTTTTTCAATTTAAGCTGAAATTTTGCAACAAGAAGCTCATGATCTGAGCCACAGTCAGCTCCAGGTCTTGTTTTGACTGACTGTATAGAGCTTCACCATCTTTGGCTGCAAAGGACATAATCAATCTGATTTCGATATTGACCATCTGGTGATGTCCATGTGTAGAGTTGCCTCTTGTGCTGCTGGAAAAGAGTGTTTGCTATGATCAGCGTATTCTCTTGGCAAACCTCTATTAGCCTTTGTCCTGCTTCATTTTGTACACCAAGGCCATGCTTGCCTATTATCCCAGTGATTTCTTGACTTCCTACTTTAGCATTCCAATCGCCTATGATGAAGAGGACATCTTTTTTGGGGTTAGTTCTAGAAGGTGTCGTAGGTCTTCGTAGAACCGATCAACCTCAGCTTCTTCGGCATCAGTACATGAAATCATAAGAAGAGAAATGTTGGATTAGATCATTTTTTTATTAGTCCGGCATTCTGTTCTCACAGTGGCCAACAGTTCCCAGAGTGGCCAAGGGGAAGCATGTAAGGAGGACTTGTGTGCAATACACCCTCCCGCTCCTGTTGCCCAGTAAGGGGTATACAGAGCCATGCTGCTTCTGACACCTGAAGGAATATGTAGCCGTCGTGACTAGGAGCCTCTGATAGCCTTTCCTCCATTTATTTGTCTAATCTCATTTAAAGCTGTCCATCTTGTTGAACATCACTACACCTTTTGTTAGCAAATGCCATAATTTAAATATGCATGTGTGAAGAAGCACTTCCTTTTCTATGACCTGAAACTAGGGCTGTGCACCGCTTTGGCCCGAGGCCTGACCCCGAGTCGAAGCGGGCCACTTTGGGTCACTTTGTTCCCCTTCAGAGGCAAAGCGGAGAGGGCACAAAGTGGTCCGGAGTGGGTCAGGGGCTCAGGCCCAGCCTCCCTGACCCAGCCCCCCCTCAGCGCCTCCAGGTCCTTCCCAGAGATGCCTTCTCCGCTGCTGCTGCCGCCTTCTCCTTGCCGTCACCTTCTTTGTCGTTGCCTTCGCCGCTGCCCACCGCTGCCACCAACTCCTCAGGCCTGGACGCACAGTAACTCTTCTTGCAGGGAGTTGCCATTTTAAAAATGGCAGCTTCCTGGAACTTCCTGGAGGTTGCCATTTTAAAAATGGTGACTCCCCGGAAGAAGACGAGTCTCTGCGCATCCAGGCTTCAGGAGATGGGAGCAGCAGCAGCAGTGGCAGCAGAGGAGGAGGTGGCCCAGGTAAGGAGCTGGGGGGTTGCGGGGGCATTGGGGGAAGACCCAACGTGGGCTTCACTATCCGAAACCCACTTCGGGTTTGGGGCCGAGCCAGGTCGGGCCCCCCGAATCTGCCCGAGCCAGATTGGGCCTGCCTCAGAAGCTGCAAGGCAGCTTCCGAATTGGATTGGGGGGTCCCTGCACAGCCCTACCCGAAACATCCTTCATT
This sequence comes from Heloderma suspectum, assembly GCF_057233095.1. Classification (NCBI taxonomy): domain Eukaryota; kingdom Metazoa; phylum Chordata; class Lepidosauria; order Squamata; family Helodermatidae; genus Heloderma; species Heloderma suspectum. The sequence continues at coordinate 399,345,580 of NC_139459.1, forward strand.
CAGGGACATAGTTCTTTGACCAAACATCAGGGGGCTGTGAAAAATGGTAAAAACTGGAAGCCAGAACAGGAGAAAATATCTCACCATGTTTGGCCTTGTTAAATTCTGAATGGAGGTCTAGCTCCTATTCCTTCCGATGGACCATCAAAATAGGCATTTTACTAGCTGCCTGTCAGTGCATTTTCATAGTCACCTTTGAATATACCTCGGGGAAATATGTGGTGGCCGCCCAGCTCCTCTGTTTCTTGGTCTCCAGTGCTGGATTACCGGGCTGTATCTGTCTTCACAATTGCTACAGTATTACACTGAGGCCTGATCTGAACACAAGGATCACCTCACGATGAAAACCAAAGAATAAATGAGATTGATATTGTTACCAAACACACACATATTCTTCTATTTTTATGCAGTTCAGAAAAGCATCAGAGAAAACGTATTTATCATTTTAATCTTTCTAGATTAAAATTAAATTAAATCTAGATTAGAAAGAAAGAATAATCCATTCCAGTGGGGTGAAGCATTCTTCAAGAGTCTATCAGGTTGTGTGACCTAATAAGATTAAGATATTAAGACTTAATAAAAACTGGAAGCTGGGAGATCCAAGTTCTAGTCCCCACTCAGCCATGGAAGCTCACTGGGTGACTTTGGGCCAGTCACACACTCTCAGCCCAACCTACTGTACCTCACAGGGTTGTTGTTGTGAGGATAAAATGGAGAGGAGGGGGGTAATGTACTCCGCCTTGGGTTCCTTGCAAGAGGAAAAAAGGTGGGATATAAATGCAATAAATAAATAAATAAGTAAGTAATAAGATCCATTAATTAGCCTCCTCCAGGGGAGTGTCATCTGTGTGGACCACTCCTATCCAAATTAGGATCTATATAGCTGTTCATATTGCCTTGTACAATTACTGGTCCATGGGCAAATTCGGTGAGCAAGGAGCAAGGAACTCCTTAGAAAATCAATTTGCCCGATGTCGGGAGCATCAGGGGATCCTAATGTAAAAGTCTCACCATCTGTAGATCCATTTACAAACACGAAATGACCATTAGGGTCCAATAGGGATTTCGAATTCTAAGAGAATCAGTCTAACAGATTTCTGTGAGTTGTAATTGGAACAGATTTATTTTTTTCTTCTTAGCGGGTTTTTGTTGTTGTTGCAAAAATATCTTTGTTGTTGTTGTTGTTGTTCAGTCGTTCAGTCGTGTCCGACTCTTCGTGACCCCATGGACCATAGCACGCCAGGCCTTCCTGTCCTGCGCTCTCTCCCGGAGCGTGCTCAAGTTCATATTCATTGCATCGGTGATGCTATCTAGCCATCTCATCCTCTGCCGTCCCCTTCTCCTTTTGCCTTCAGTCTTTCCCAGCATCAGGGTCTTTTCCAGGGAGTTTTCTCTTCGCATTAGGTGGCCAAAATATTGGAGCTTCAGCTTCATTATCTGTCCTTCCAATGAGCACTCAGGGTTGATTTCCTTGAGGATGGACTGATTTGACCTCCTTGCAGTCCAGGAGACTCGTAAGAGTCTTCTCCAGCACCACAGTTCGAAAGCATCAATTCTTCGGCGCTCAGCCTTCCTTATAGTCCAGCTCTCACAGCCATACATTACTACTGGGAAAACCATAGCTTTGATTAGACGGACCTTTGTCGGCAAGGTGATGTCTCTGCTTCTTACTATGCTGTCTAGCTTGGCCATAGCTTTCCTCCCAAGGAGCAAGCGTCTTTTAATTTCATGGCTACAGTCACCGTCTGCGGTGATCTTGGAGCCCAAGAAAGTAAAATCTGTCACTGCTTCCATTTCTTCCCCTTCTATATGCCAGGAAGTGATAGGGCCAGATGACATGATCTTAGTTTTTTTAATGTTGAGTTTCAAACCAGCTTTTGCACTCTCCTCTTTCACCCTCAACAAGAGGCTCTTGAGATCCTCTTCGCTTTCTGCCATTAGGGTGGTATCGTCTGCATATCGGAGGTTGTTGATAATTCTCCCAGCAATCTTAATTCCAACCACTGATTCATCCAACCCGGCATTTCTCATGATGTACTCTGCATATAAGTTAAATAAGCAGGGTGACAATATGCAGCCTTGTCGTACTCCTTTCCCAATTTTGAACCAATCGGTTGTTCCATGTCTGGTTCTGACTGTTGCTTCTTGACCCTCGTACAGGTTTCTCAGGAGACAGGTAAGGTGGTCTGGTACTCCCATCACTTTAAGAATTTGCCACAGTTTGTTGTGATCCACACAATCAAAGGCTTTAGCGTTGTCAATGAAGCAGAAATAGACGTTTTTCTGGAATTCTCTTGCTTTCTCCATGATGCAGCGAATGTTGGCGATTTGATCTCTAGTTCCTCTGCCTCTTCTAAATCCAGCTTGTACTTCCGGTAGTTCTCGGTTCGCATACTGCTGAAGCCTAGTTTGTAGGATTTTGAGCATCACCTTGCTGGCATGTGAAATGAGCGCAATTGTGCGGTAGTTTGAACACTCTTTGGCGTTGCCCTTCTTTGGAATTGGAATGTAAACTGACCTTTTCCAGTCTTGTGGCCACTGTTGAGTGTTCCAGATTTGTTGGCATATTGAATGCAGCACTTTAACAGCATCATCTTTTAGGATTTTAAATAGCTCGGCTGGAATACTGTCATCTCCGCTAGCTTTGTTGTTACTAATGCTTCCTAAGGCCCACTTGACTTCACTCTCGAGGATGTCCGGCTCAAGTTCAGTGACCGCACTATCATGGCTATCAGGGACATTCAGATCTTTCCTGTATAGTTCTGCTGTGTATTCTTGCCACCTCTTCTTAATCTCATCTGCTTCTGTTAGGCCTTCTTTGTCCTTGATCATGCCCGTCTTTGCACAAAATGTTCCCTTGAGATCTCCAATTTTCTTGAAGAGATCTCTAGTCTTTCCCATTCTGTTGTTTTCCTCGATTTCTTTGCATTGTTCATTTAAGAAGGCCTTCTTGTCTCTCCTTGCTATTCTCTGGAACTCTGCATTCAGTTGGGTATATCTTCCCCTTTCTCCCTTGCTTTTCGCTTCCCTTCTTTCGTGAGCTACTTGTAAAGCCTCATCAGACAGCCACTTGGCTTTCTTGCATTTCTTTTTCTTTGGGACGGATTTCGTTGCTGCCTCCTGAACAATGTTACGGACCTCCGTCCATAGTTCCTCAGGCACTCTGTCTATCAGGTCTAATCCCTGAAATCTATTCCTCACCTCCACTGTATATTCATGAGGGATATGATTTAGGTCATATCTGAACGGTTTAGTGGTTTTCCCGACGTTCTTCAATTTAAGCCGAAATTTTGCAAGAAGCAGCTCATGATCTGAGCCACAGTCAGCTCCAGGTCTTGTTTTTACTGACTGTATGGAGCTTCTCCATCTTTGGCTGCAAAGGACATAATCAATCTGATTTCGATATCATATGATTTAAATATGATTTCGATATTTCGATTTAAAGGTATCTTTAAAATACCTTTATTATATGGGTTGTGTAACTCTTCAGCAGCAATTGGCATTGTCTGCTTGTTTAAAGGACAAAGCCATAGATTGTGGAATAAGAGCCTTCTTAAGAACATAAGAACATAAAAAGAGCCCTGCAGGATCAGACCAAGGGTCCATCTAGTCCAGCATTCTGTTCACAGAGTGGCCAACCAGCTGTTTATGGGAAACTAGGGATGGTGTGGGCACCTGGCTGGGTCTGGGAGTCCCCCCCACTCATGCCTCCCAGCTGGACCCTCCAAGCCCCTGCCCCCACTCACACCCTCCCCCCACGCTGGCCGAACCACCTGCACCTACCTGGAGCCATGCATGAGCACCCATCATTCCCATGGTTGCCATTTTGTGCCATTTTGTCCCATAAATTAGAGCTCATAGTATTAATTATCTCATTGTGATTAAACATTCCTTAAAAAATTAGAACATCCCCCCCCGTCAAAGTTTCACACATATACCTTTCAGGCTAGATAAGGTCAAATCTGAATTACACCTTAAGATAACTTCTTACTCAAGATTTGTAAATTGAAATTAAGTCTATAAATGTTTCTAGACATCTGTATATCTAGTTTTTGATATGTATACCATACACAATATTTTTTGTTCATTAATGGATAAGCGAAAACTTTAAGTACACTTTTGACCTGAAATTATAAAATCTCACAGCTATTCATTACTCAAACAATGGTTTGGCCCAAGTGATAGGGCTTTAACTCAGCATTTCCTCTTTGGATAGTATCCAGGTCAACTTGACCATTATTTTTATGCCAGTTACCCAGAATTCATTGTGAACCTGCTTGTGAACTAGTCTCTTCCCTTTAATGCAATTGCTATTTTTACTTATTCACATTTTCAAATTCACTTTATATGCAGGCGATGATGCTCAAAATACAGCACTCCAAAGAACAAAACAGATGACCACAAGTAGTGCATCCAGTTTATAAGTTTTATACATTTATTTTTTTTAAAAAAAATGAATCCTTAATTATTTAACATTAACCATTTGACATTTGCATTTCATGAGAAGACATTTGATATTGTTTTAACAGAGGTAGATTAGCCATTTTTCAATAATCTTCCCCGGAAGTCCAATAAAGCAAGATCAGCTGTATCTTAAAATCCAGGACAATGCCTCATTCCAGCACTGGGTTGAATATCTGTCCTGGGTTTGTTTTAAAAAGGACTATGGAGAGTGGGCCTGGAACGAAGCTACAGTTCCCCCATGTCCCAAAACTCCCTCCAGTCGTTAGGTTAGAATTGGCAGTTGTGCCAGCTTTGGCTTGGCATCAGTGTGGGCATGTGGAAAGTTCTAGAAACATAATGCACATATACACATTGTCGCAAAAGGCAACAGCTGAAGCATCAACAGAATATTTTAGTGTTATTGAAGATGGGATGACAATGTAACACATTTACACTTTTTTTTCCAGGGAAGGATCTACAGATTACTGGAACATCTTGTCCTTCTTCTTTGCTATTCAGGAGATCAACCAGGCTCATGGAGTCAATGAAGCAACAACTGAATATTTTAGTTTCAATGAAGTCGTTCAGTCGTTAAGTCGTGTCCGACTCTTCGTGACCCCATGGACCATAGCATGCCAGGCCTTCCTGTCCTCCTCTCTCTCCCGGAGTGATGACAATGTGGCATTTTTTTCAGGGAAGGATCCACTATGTACTGAAAGATCCTGTCCTTCCTATTTGTCATTCAGGAGATCAACCAGAATCCCAGCCTGTTACCAAACATTACCCCGGGCTACAATACCTATGACAACTATCACAATGCAAGAATGACTTCTGATGGTTTTCTAGACCTGCTCTCTACTGGGCAAGCAAATCTTCCAAACTACAGCTGTGGAAGGGGGAAGCACCCACTGGCCGTTCTTGAAGGGGCTGATACTGAAACATCCATCCAAATTTCAACCATGTTTGTTGTTGTTCAGTCGTTCAGTCGTGTCCGACTCTTCATGACCCCATGGACCATAGCACGCCAGGCCTTCCTGTCCTGCGCTCTCTCCCGGAGCGTGCTCAAGTTCATATTCATTGCATCGGTGATGCTATCTAGCCATCTCATCCTCTGCTGTCCCCTTCTCCTTTTGCCTTCAGTCTTTCCCAGCATCAGGGTCTTTTCCAAAGAGTTTTCTCTTCGCATTAGGTGGCCAAAATATTTGAGCTTCAGCTTCAGGATCTGTCCTTCCAATGAGCACTCGGGGTTGGTTTCCTTTAGGATTGACTGATTTGACCTCCTTGCAGTCCAGGGGACTCGTAAGAGTCTTCTCCAGCACCACAGTTCGAAAGCATCAATTCTTCGGCGCTCAGCCTTCCTTATAGTCCAGCTCTCACAGCCATACATTACTACTGGGAAAACCATAGCTTTGATTAGACGGACCTTTGTCGGCAAGGCGATGTCTCTGCTTCTTACTATGCTGTCTAGGTTGGCCATAGCTTTCCTCCCAAGGAGCAAGCATCTTTTAATTTCATGGCTACAGTCACCATCTGCGGTGATCTTGGAGCCCAAGAAAGTAAAATCTGTCACTGCTTCCATTTCTTCCCCTTCGATATGCCAGGAAGTGATGGGGCCAGATGCCATGATCTTCATTTTTTTAATGTTGAGTTTCAAACCAGCTTTTGCACCCTCCTCGTTCACCCTCCACAAGCGGTACATCATGAGAAACGCCGGGTTGGATGAATCACAGGTCGGAATTCAACCATGTTGGGTATCTATAAAATCCCACAGGTGCAGTGAGGTGGCATTTGCAAGCTAAGTCTAAATCCACTTGCAGTTAATTCCAGAGAAATCAAAATATTCTCCAGGGAACAGCAATGGAAGCTTTCCCTCATCATGAAAACTGGTGATCTGGATCTGTAACAGGTTGTAAAGGGTTAAAGCCCACCTATCACTCGCACCAGGGTCCCGATCTCTATCACTAGGCCCATACTAACTAGTTATGAAAGAAAAATTCTGCACAACAGCAAATCATGTGATTGATATCATGTGAACATAGGAACATAGGAAGCTGCCTTATACTGAGTCAGGGTTTCAGGCAGGATTCTTTCCTCGCCCTACCTGAAGAAGCCGGGGATCGAACCTGGAACCTTCTGCATGTCTTCTTTCATATTGTTCAAAACCAGTATGGCTCAGGGGCTGGTTTTTACCAATAAAGCCTTGCATGGCTCTGCATAGAGCTCAGAAAGGAAAGAGGCATTCAGGGGCACCAGTAAAAGGGGTAGGTAAAATATGTTAGGCCACCCATAAGAATCAAACATGCTCCAACTGCTCGGAAAGTTGGATGAACTGTTGGGACTTGCTTCCATTATGGAGACTCTGGAGATGCTCCATTGGTTAGGCCCTTTAGGGCATCTTCATTTTCCAGGGTTCTATGGCTGTGTAGTTGGTTAGTGGCCCAGCTATGCCCCTGCCTGGGCAGGGGTAACTTGGCTTCAGTTGTCTCAGGGGTGTTGTTAGCTTCTTAAAAGATCTGGGGCACAGGCATATGGCTGTGAGAGCTGGACTATAAGGAAGGCTGAGTGCCGAAGAATCGATGCGTTCCAACTGTGGTGCTGGGGAGGACTCTTACGATTCTCCTGGACTGCAAGGAGGTCAAATCAGTCAATCCTAAAGGAAATCAACCCTGAGTGCTCATTGGAAGGACAGATACTGAAGCTGAAGCTCAAATATATTGGCCACCAAATGCGAAGAGAAAACTCCCTGGAAAAGACCCTGATGCTGGGAAAGATTGAAGACAAAAGGAGAAGGGGACAGCAGAGGATGAGATGGCTAGATAGCATCACTGATGCAATGAATATGGACTTGAGTTGAGCACGCTCCGGGAGAGAACACAGGACAGGAAGGCCTGGCATGCTATGGTCCATGGGGTCACGAAGAGTCGGAGACAACTGAATGACTGAACAACAACAAAACATTATTATACTGAGGCCTGATCTAAATACAATGAAAAATAAATTTTTCATCTCATGATGAAAACCAAAGAATAAATCTAATTCATATTGACCCTGTTCAGATGCACAGTGGGGAAGGGTGGTTAGGGTAACCATGGTGCAGAGTGGTTAGCGCTAACCACTGCAAGATCCACTGCCACACATGCAACTAACCATGGCCCACAGCATTGTTAGCCTAATCACTCTCTAACTACCTACCATCCTACCACACATCTTAGCAGAATCTGCAGCTCACACAGCCATTATAGGAATGGCACTGCTAATGGCCGTTGGTGGGAATATTCATCTTTCTTTCTCCTTCTGTTAGAAAAATGAGCCAAAAAATCCACACAAAAACCCAACCAGTGGAATCGTCATATCACTGGAATGTGTAAAATTGCCATATCGCTAAAACACACATTTGCACATATGTGCATTTGTGCAAAATTGCCCTATAACAACATGGATTTTGCACAAATATGCATATGTGCAAATACACATTTTAGCGATATGGCGACGTTGTGCATTTTAGTGATATGGTGATTTTGCACATTTTAGTGATACGGCGATTTTGCAAAATTTTCCACCATATTTATTTTTTAGTTTTGTTTATTTTTGTAATGGAAGCAGAAAGAAAGAAAGAAAGAAAGAAAGAAAGAAAGAAAGAAAGAAAGAAAGAAAGAAAGAAAGTGGCTGCCAATTGCCATCAGCAGTGCCGCTTCTGTAATGGCCATTTTTTGGCCGTTCTTGAGGCGAAGCTCTGTGGTAGTGCTCCATGAGGGCCTGTTGAGATTCACGCTAAGCCATGGTGGAGCCCACTCACCATCTAGCAACAAGTAGTTAGTAAGTGTTGTTTGTGTGTGGTTAAAACCACCATGGTTGGGTGTGACCACTGTTCAGTTGTCATGCTAAGTCACCATGGTTAGCCCAAAACTCCTGACCATCATGGCTTTCCCTGAAATCTGAATAGGCTCATTGTTACCAAAATCCTTGATATTCTATTCGTTTTACGCAATAGTCCACTTTGGGAAAAATAGGCTTCTTTCCAAGTTTGGAAAAGGAAGGGGGGAAACATTTTTGCCCTTTTAGTTTTGATAGCTCTGGGGGTTGGGGGGGGGGGGGTTCCCTGTATTACTCTGGCTTTTAATACTCTGTGTTTTTACTTTAAAAAAAATCCCATTGTAAAACATTTTGGGGGCCCTTTTCAGGGCTAAATGGAGGTATACAAAGGCCTGGCACTCAAGAAAACTCTGTATAGTTGTCATGAGGCCATCCCCCCTCTCCGGGTCCAGACCTCAACCGTAGAAGAGCCACTTGGTAAATGCTGTCAGCAGCCCGTTACCCCCCTGATTAAACCAGGAAGCATAACCATTGTCAGCCAGTTGATACCCAAACTAACACCTTTTAAGTGATTTAACGGTTCCATCTTAGTTCTGATGAGCCACAGAGACAAGATTGTTGCCAGTGTTTGAATGGACTGAAGGGAAATGCCATCACCTGGCCTCATTTTCGAGTGTTTGTCTGCTCCACTGGTTTGATTTGTGGGATCCTGATTAGCTTAGGTCCCAATCAAACCAGATTCAGGGGTGCTGAAATAAGAGAAATCACAAATGGATCAGTTTAACAGTGTTTTGTTTTGTTTTAAGTACAGAAAGATGCTATATGGAGGCAGAAAGAATATACCAAGAAAGCTCATGTCCCTCCAGTTGACAATGCTGGCATCTTTGTCACAAGCTATATATTTGAGTCCCCAAAATATATGAGATGCTCTCCAGGACCAACAGAAGTTGTCCAGGCTGGTAGTGCTATTCCCCCTTGGAGCTTGTTCTCCAGCTTATATAGCTCTCTCCCATATTCTCAAAGATTTCCGAAGCATCCCAGCCTGGAAAAGTAACTGCCTTTACTGAGAGAGAGGGAGAGAGGGAGAGAATTTCAATTTAGGAGTGAGAGCCTCCCAGCTCATGAGTAAGACACTACTCCCTATCTCAAATGGGTGAAATAACAAGCCATATGCAAAGTTGTTGACATAGAGATGCACTTGCTTGACCAATTAAAACTATGTAAGAGACCCACTATAGAAGCTGCCCATCAAGGGACTTAGCTTTGTTATCTAAAGCCTGCTAAAATCTACTGTGTTAGGCTACACAAATCTCCAGGCAGTTAGCACGCTCTACAGGACACAAATCTGGGAGCTCAATAAGACTCCTCCCCAGTTCTTCAGGTACCAAAGTCACTACATCCACCCTCTTCCCATGTATTTCAGCCTGCAGCTCACTGGAGGCGTGAGCCTCCTATGTGAACCAAAAGGTGAGAGCCAAAGGGTTCTCAGCTTGGTTTTCAGCAGTGAAACAGGACCAGAATATCTGCTTTCTGATATCTGTTTTAAACAGGGATGTTAGCTATATGCCTGGGGGCAGATGTTCACAAATAGGGTAGAACCAATGGGGCCCAATTAGTGTGGTTACAAGCATGATGATGATTGTAACCATTATTATTGCAGTGGATTCCAGAGGGCTCTGCAGGATTTTCCAGCTGGTATGACTGGTGCTAGAGTTCTTAAAGAATTCAACTATGAGAACTCAAATATGCGGGTGGGGGGAGGTTTCACCATTAGAAGCTGCAAAATGCTACTGGTTATACAAAATGACGTTTTTGATCAAATGATGTTGAGCTAATAAGTTTATGGATATCATCTGGGCCTGGTGATTTATTTACTTTCAATTTGTCAATAAGGTTGAGAACTTTCATCTTTTGTCGCCGCTATTTCCTTCAGTTCCTCAGACTCCCTTCCTGAAAACATCAGTTCAGGCACAGGTATCTGTCTTCTGCAGTGAAAACCACTGACAAGAATTCATTCACCTTCATTCAGCTTCCCTGCAATCTCCTTATCCTCTTCTAGTACTCATTTACCTTGATTGTCACCCAGTATGGTCCAACTGCCTCCATAGCTGGTTTCCGGCTTCTGATATATTTAAAGACTTCTTTATTGTTGGCCTTGATAATGTTAGCGATATGCTCTTCAAACCTCCTGGACGTTCCCTTTCAACTTCCTTTTTATCAGTTCCCTCATTTTAGAGACGATTCCTCTTCTGAAGTTAAATGTGACTGTGTTGGACACTCCCTGGACAATTCTCCACTTAAATATATATTAACTCTGATAGCACTGCGGTCTTTGTTTCCAATTGGTTCAACAACTCTTACATCTCATAGGAGGTCCTGCTGGCACCACTTAGGATTAAATCTAAGGTCACCTCCCCTCTGGTCAGTTCCATGACCAACTGTTTTACATCACAGTCATTTAGGACATCAAGAAATCGAACTTCTTTGTTGTGAATGGAACATGCATTACCCAGTCAATGTGGGGGTAATTGAACTTACCATTATTACAACACTTCCTCATTTAGAGACCTCCCTGATTTTGTTTTCCATCCCAAGGTCACTCTTAGCATTTTGGTATGGGGAGCGATAGCACATTCCCAGCACTAAATTAGCTTTGGAGCCCAATATTGTCACCCACAGCACTTCTGAGGAAGAGTCTGCTCCTTTTAGGGGTTCTAGTCTACTCGACACTATGCCCTCTTTGATGTACAGAGCAACAGCTGCCCCAGTACACCCTTCCCTGTCCTTCCAGTAGAGCTTATATCCAGAGATGACTGTATCCCACTTGTTCCCTCCATTCCACCAGGTTTCTGTAATGCCCACTATATCCTGGTTCTCCTTCAAAGCCAAGCACTCCAACTCTCCCATTTTGGCTTGGAGACTTCTAGCATTTGCATAAAAACACCTATACATGGTGTCCCTCCCCAGATGTCTGTAGCACATGTATCTTTTGCTATGGTATTTATGCCTCTTTGATTGGCCACCATGTTCTACCATATACTCATAGCCTATTTCCTTCCCTTCTACATTTGGGCAATCAAAAACATTTTCATCTTCATCCCTTTGGGATGATTTAACCTGAACCAGATGCTTCCCAGCTCCGGTCAGCTTTCCCCCAAGTGCTTAGTTTAAAAGCTGTTCTGTTCTGCCACCTTTTATATGCAGTCTGGTTCAATTGTGGTTCACATATAGCCCATCCCTCTTGTATAGGCCCAGCTTATCCCCAAAAAGTTCCTCAGCGCCTAACAAATCTGAACTCCTCTGCCCTGCACTACCATCTCATCCACATATTGAGACTCCTCAGCTTTGCCTGACTAGCTGGCCCTGCATGTAGAACAGATAGCATTTCAGAGAAGGCCACCTTGGTGGTCCTGGATTTCAACCTCCTACCTAACAACCTAAATTTGGCTTCCAGGACTTCACAACTACATTTCCCCACATCAATGGTACCAACATGAACCACGGCCACTGACTCCACCACAGCACTAGCTACTAGGCTATCTAGATGGTGTGTGATATCCACAACCTTGGCACCAGGCAGGCAATTTACCATGTGGTCTACACACCCATCACAAGCCCAGCTTTCTATGTGTCTAATGATCGAATCTCCCACTACCACAAGCTCCCCTCTGCCTGGAGGCACATCCTCGGTGTGAGAGGATATTTGCTTGTCTCCCAAGGAATGGGTCCTTTCTAAGGGATCATTTCCTTCTTCCTCACAATGATGCCTCCATCCCCATGACCCCCATTCCCAGTGACTGCAGAGGAACTGTCATCCATGGAGTGGGACACTACTGTTAGGTCTCTGAAGGTCTCATCCATCAAACTCTCTGCCTTCCTTAGCTTCTCCAGGTAAGCAACCTTGGCTTCAAGGGAATGAACTTGTTCCCTGAGATCCAGGAGCTCATTACACCAAGCACACACCCACGACTTCAGTCTGGCAGGCAGATAGTCATACATGTGGCACTCAGTACGATACACTGGAGAGTCCCCAGACTTCTGCTGGCTTTCTACCTTCATAACTGTTTATTTATTTGGGTGTGTTTTATCTGGAAAACTTCATTGTTACTAGGAAAAAGTGGGGCATTTATAGTTATTTATGTACGGTTACTTACCATGAATACTGAAGGGCGAGTATACTGCCTTGGCTTCCTCAGCCTGTTGCTACACTTTCACAGGTGCTTAACTCGCTTGTTTGCTGATGCTTTTCACTGGGCTGAGGTGCTTGGTCACTGGGGCTCCTCATGGTTGCATGCTGGGTCCCTTGCAAGCATGCATCCTTATACAGATAGGCCCAACTGATGCTGCAGCCCATCTGATTCGAGGGCCCCATTTCAAAAACAAGGGAGGCTATGTATGAACTACTGGTGTAAAACCCGGAACTCTTCTGTTCTGGCTTTTACACCATAGAATCATAGGGTTGGAAGGGGCCTGCAAGACCATCCAGTCCAACCCCCTGCTCAATGCAGGACGCCTGATTCCCAGGTGGTCTCCCATCCAAGTACTAACCAGGGCTAACCCTGCTTAGCTTCTAATTTCAGAACAGATTGGGCGCATCCAGCCCTGATCCTCTAATATTTTCTTTTAACATAGCCCAAATTGTCAAAAACGTAGGCTCAAAGTGCAGCCCCATTCTAAAGGCTGTGACTATGCCATGTTTAGCAGCCAAGCCATTAATAATCTTCTGCAGGTTGGCCACTCCTGCTGTCCCATGAACCTTCTGATATAATGCAGCGATAGCAGCGTCCGAAGTCTGAGCTTGTGAGTGCCATTAATTAATTATTAATTAATTAATTATTAATTAATTATTCAAAGTAATAGCTGATGGGGCTCCCTGTGGTAAAGCCTGACCCAAGATCAGTTGATCAGTAAAGGCTCTCGGATTCAAATATTATCTTCATTTCTAGACCATCCAATAGCCGACGCTTTCTGGGCCGTTCACAAAAATTAAAACCACGGAGCGCAGCACAAAACTATGAAAATATAAAAGCTTAAAACCGCAACATAACAGTATGACCAGAATAAAACCTAGCAGCAATGCAGTAATTTCAGATACTGATTTAAAACACTAGACCTCAAAGATTAGGAAGCCAAAATACTGGGGGAGGGGGGGAATGTCTTCATCTGGTGCCGGAAGGAGTACAAGATTGGTGCCAGGCAAACCTCCCTGGGGAGCTCATTCCACAGCCAGGGTGCCACAGCAGAAAAGCCCCCCTTCCTGGTAGCCACCTGCCTCACTTCCTTTGGCAGAGGCTCACGGAGAAGGGCCGCTGAGGATGATCTTAAGGTCCGGGCAGGCACATGTGGGAGGAGACGATCCTTCAGATATCCTGGCCCCAAGCCGTTTAGGGCTCTGAATACCAGCACTTTGAATCGGGCCCAGACATGGACTGGCAGCCAGTGCAGCTGGAAAAGTACTGGCATATGATCTTGTTGGCCAGTCCCTGTTAACAGTCTCACTGCCCTATTTTGGACCAGCTGAAGTTTCCAGACCATTTTCAAAGGCAGCCCCACGTATAACACATTGCAGTAATCCAGACAAGAGGTTATCAGAGCATGGATAACTGTAGCTAGGCTACCTCTGTCCAGACAAGGGCATAGTTGGTATATTTATTAGTGCACCAACAATTGTAACCTATTGTTCCATGAAAACCAGAGGGCAGTTGCTCCAAAATTCACTGTACTGACTACTCCCAAAAGCTACTGCATCATGCACGTTTATTGAGCAATCTTTCAGAATTTGGCCACTGACTGTTCAATCAATCTTTACAGTCAACAAACCATTAATACAACAGGGGAAATACACACATATTACTAAAAATACATATTAATAGAAACGGAAGGATACAAAATCTGTGAGAACACTAGTCAGTAAATTTAAAAGAAATTATCAGACAATCATGAATGGCCTGGTGAGAATAGCCAGATCCAGAAATTTATCTACTTGTTCAGTAATTGACTTATTGGGGTTGAACAATCCTAAGGGACTCAGGAGAGTAGCTAGGGAAGAACTGCATAAAAGGATTAGGGATGTATGGATTGTGTAAAATCCGTTTTGTCTGTGTGTTTTTCAGATTGTCAGGCGTCTTTCGTTCTGTCATCTGTCCATCCATGGAATCCGATTTGTTTTTGAATTCATGCTAATGAGCATTTGCACAAATGCGCACATGCGAAAATGCACAAATTTCCCCCAAATGCTCATTTTCATGCTTTAGCCTATGAGGAAAATGCACATTTGGGGCTGTGGGTTTTGGGTTTTTTTTGCGTATTTTCTACGATGAAATTTTGTGCAACTTTTGGGAAATTAGAAAACCAGTTCACAAGTCCATGGAATCTGCCTGACAGAGGAAAAGCCAGTCAGCTGCAGAATCTGTGAGTTGGATTCAGGAAAATCTGAACTCATTTGAATTCTGTTGTGGATTTCTCCGACATCCCTAAATGGGATATATTAGGTCTTTTCTGGCATCTTGGTAATAACTGCAGTGGAATAGAACTTGCAAGATGGTCCACCTCAACTTTGTTAAAGGGCCAGCATCTGTTATCCATTGGAGTTTTGTTAAATTTGCCCTCTAATAGTTTGGAGGGGAGAACACTAAACCTTGCTAAGGAGAATGCCTCCCTATATTTGGGGGTAGTTAGCCATCCTAAGTAAGGCATTCCATCTTTACAGGAGAGGCCTGGTAGACCCAATGACTGAGGGGAACATGGTCCCATGCAGCTCCTCGGAGATCCTGATAGTCTATGTCCCATCATCTCTGTTTAACAGCCAATTTGGCACCTTCTAAGTCCATGGATAACCAATAAGGGGGTGAGAGACTTACCGTGGTGACTTTTTGCACCACAGTTTTCACCCATGGAGATTCAAAAGAGTCTGATAATACCTTGGAAGCCACAGAATTGAGAGTAAGCGCAAGGTGGTAGCAGAGCCGAAAGTGGATAGAATAGATCCATGCCAAGCATTTTAAGGAATTCAGCCCGGCCTCCAGATTAAGGGTGGCCCCAGAGAGACACCTGGGAACACCAAATATTAACCTGAGGAAGTAGGATGCAGTTCCTTCAAGAGAACTCTTACTGTAAGGAACCAGATTGGAACCCCAAACAAGACCTGAGAAACAATTTTGGCTTTAAAAACCTGGGTGGCAGCTAGGAAAAATCTCCCACCCTTCATTATGAAGAACCGGGTTAGCATACCCACATTTTGTTTGGCTTTGGCCTTGGCCTATTTTACCTTTACTCTCCAACTTAGAACTTCATGGAACCATATCCTCAGGTATTTACATGAATTAACTTGCTCAATTCTATTATTCCCCATAGACCAAAGAAATCTGACCTTCCTCCTAGAAAAGCCCATTACTTTAGGTTTTTTGTATAATTGATTATTAAAGGATTTTTATTTATTTTTTTACAATATTCAGCAAAGCCGCTCAGTAATCTCTAAGGTGCAAACGAGTCTGAGAAATCAGAATGGCATCATCAGTCTAGAGAAGAACGGAGACTTTTGTAAAACCAGTCTTAGGTGGGTGAGATGATAGTGATGCCAGCACAGAGGGGAGGTCTGGCAGGTATAAATTAAATAAGGTGGGGGCAAGAACACACCCTTGTCTAACACCCCAAAAAGAGATAATCTCATTAGTAAAATGACCTTGCTTACTACAGCAAACCTGGACAGATGACTTGTGACTGAAACAGAAAGGGGACTGAAGCAGAAAGAAACATCTTCTTTCAACAGAATACTGTTCTGATTTACCCCAGAGACAATCACGAGATATTGAATCAAATGCAGATTTTAGATCGATAAAGGCTGTGAAGAGTTTGCCTCCTTTTGGCACGGAGTATTTATGTGCCAAATGGGCCAGTACCAGACAGTGATAGAGAGGAGAGCAGCCAGCTTGAAAGCCAATCTGCTGAGGCCTAGAAAACTAGTGTAAATCTTCCCGACTATAGATAACAGACTGATAGGCTGGTAATTGTGTGGATCGTCTTTGGGGCCTCTTTTGAGAACTGGAATGATAAAGGCCTTCAACTTGGCCAAAGGAATTAAACCAGATTTGTTTATTAAGGAAAAGAGAGAGGCCAGCAATGGAGTCCACCAGCTGATATTACATTTCAACAACTCTGAAAGAATATGGTCTGGTCCAGGAGCCTTGCCCAACTTTAGCTGTAGTAGTAAGTCCTTAACAGTGTCGATATAAACATTGGGCCATTCGGGAGTATCCAGAGGCAGACAGGTGGAGAAATTATATATTTAACAGTCCTTGAAGGCAACATAATAATGGGTCTTCCCATATTAGCTGGGATATGACATTCTGGACTTCTGTTGCCATTACCTAAAGCTCCTGACACTTCTGCCAGAAAGTTTTGCAATTCTTAGTGACAGATGCCACCATCAGCAGCCACTGACTATGTTTATTCAACCATTCACTGGGTGACTGCTGGTATCAAGTGGATCAATACATGTTGCTAAATAATCCTAGATCTTCGTACGATCCGCGTAGTAAGCCTTAATACATGGATCAGCCTGTTCCTCATGAAAGCTCATGACATTCTGAACATTTGCTTCCTTCATATCACCCAGATCTTTTAAAATCTGACCAAAAATATGTTGTGACAGAGCCCAAACAGCCAAAGTCTCTGGCTTCAGAGTGAATCCAATTAAGGCTCCAGGACTATGACCATATTGCATGTATGTTGTCTCGATAAACTGATCAGTCCACAGCCCATTCCAAATATCTTTCTTGTGCCTGACTATGTGTTCACCCACCATGAACTTTATAAATAGCTCTCGGTCCCATTTTTGCATAGTGTTCGAGTAGTAGGGCCCATATCGTGCATAGCTAACATGCCCTGCTGTGAAGACGTATGGAAGCGTTGACTATACTGCATAAAAACGCAGTGACCCATCACCTTCTTTCTCAGCATGGATGAAATTCACCATAATAAAAAACAGGCTTCAGCAAGCAGTCAGCCCATAGCTTTGAAGTCTGACTGCTTTCAGACATCTTATCAACCTTTTCCACCATCATCTGGGAGGTCACTAATAATTCCAAGCAATATTTCTTCTGCGACCATCCTAAGGGTTCTCATGTTTTGAGGACACTTATGTCCTGAAAGCATCTTTGGTACCCCAGCAAAAGCCCACTACCACTCATTAGCGTATCAACACAACCAACAAAGGACATAAGCACGTGCCTGGCTTCCAGCCTCAGTACGACATTATTAAGTAATGGCTGCTCTACCCAAGTTAAATTGGCAACAACTGTATAAGAACAATCCTCAAAATTATATAAGAACAGTGTAAAAACCTTATATAATGTGAAATGCTATATCATGAATATTTCCCAAGGTCTAAAGAGTGGCACTTAAAAGAGAGGCCAGGAGATGCACAGATCATGAAGGGCCAGCCTCCCCTGGACAAGTGGAAAATCTGGAGCCAAGTAGAACTGGTTCTGTGATGTTTCAGGGTTTTCTTATTACTAGGATGAGGGGCAGGTTGCAATCACTGCAGAGGTGAGCAAATCAATGCTTAACAATATTTATTTAACTTCAGAATGTTTGGTGAATAATAACATTAAGAAAATAATTAAGAGAGCTAGGAAGCAAATTATGTTCAACTCTGACTTCAAGCCACACTATGCTGCGGAGAGCAGTGTCATGCTTGCTGGACCAACAACAGTTGCTTATCCCAGTTCTCTAGTCCTTGGTTGTCTGTCCCTGTCTGGAGTTGCACTCTTCATCATGCTGCAGACTGTCTCCTTCTCCTTCCCCACCATGCTGCTGGTTTCTCCATCCTTTCTTCTCTTTTCTCCCCCTTCACTCTCTTTCTGCCTCTCCCTCCTCTCTCATACCAACTGCCTTCCTGTTCCAATTGGCATTTTACCCTCTCCTCCACCCATTTCATGCTCCTCCCATTTTACACAAACTACTTCCCAAGGCCCTTACAGGCAGGCATTATAGTTCTCCATGTCCCTGGATTTCTCGAGCCAAGGTGTCGGTCTAAAGCTTGGTAGTAATGCTGTGCCGAAAATTTCTCCCACATTTTTTTCGACCATTCTCATTCAATTGGAAAGAAAAAAAAATGCTTTCGAAAAGAACATAAAAAGAGAAATTTCAGAGAAATTCTTATGGGTTGGGTTTGGGGTTCTTGTGCTTACCTTATTTATGAGGTGGCTGAGGAGTGTGTGCATGAGTGTCCTGTTTGCCATTGTACAATAACCGCTGCGGCAGCCTGTAGCCTCCTCAGCTTCCCACACTTCAGTTAAAGCCATCATGAGGAAGACGTCATGAGTCGATTCCTCCCATGGGGCTTTTTTCAGTTCAGAAAACCCAGGTAGCCTGGGAGGCTGCAGAGCAGTGGAAAGATGTGTAATAGAGAAAACACACACAGCACCTTCGGCCACCTCGCAGTGATTAGGTAAGCTCAAAAATGCCACCAAACAAAATTCAAAATTCTGCTTCAGAAGGTGGAAGCCTCCACACAGTTGCACAGAAGCAGTGCAATAAACCAAAAACCCTGAGGAAAAAAGAACCTCTGCGACAACCCCACCCTGAGGAAAAAAGAAAGAACCTGTGTGACAACCCCTGCCAATAGTTAGCCATATCTGTGAGAAACTGTCGGAGAATTTCTCCTCCCCTAGGAGAAATTCAGCAAAATTGTCCATCTAATTTCTCTGCCCAAAATAGGCTGAAGAATTTTGAGAGGCCATTTGCACATAGCTCTAGTTAGCAGCCTGCCTTTGTCTCCACTGTGACAGGAGATTATCCATGAAGCTCATTATATGACATTGGTCCAGTTTCCACACTCTAAGAATTTGTAGGGCTTCTTTCCTGTATGAATTGTTTGATGTGGATTAAGGCCAGGGCTCTGACTGAAACTCTCAGCCTAACATACCTCACAGGACTCATGTGACAATAAAATGGAGAAGAGAAGGGCCAGGTAATCTACCTCTTCCCTTGGAAGAGGGAAAAGGATAGTATATAAATGTAATGATAAAAGGATTAAAGAACTGGAATTAGAGGTAGAAACTCTGGGCTAAATCTATACCTATATTGAAAACAAGTAGTCAATGTATTATCCTGGAAGAAACTGGAAGTAACTGTTGTTTCAAATGAAAAGTCTAGATCTGAACTGATTTGCCAAAACACAACTTCATTCATGCCAACTGGGGAGCCTCAAGGTGCCGACTTCAGCAAGGAAAAGTCCAACATTCTTTAGAAGGTGCATGCAATGTGAAAGATCCTTCCACACTGAGGATTTCTAAGCCTTCTCCCCTGTGTGTATTCTTTGATGTTTTTTTAAGCTTCTGCCATCAATGAAACTTTTCCCACATTCTGAGCATTTATAAGGGCTTAACTCTTGTGTGAATCCTTTCATGTGAGTTAAGGGGGGAGCTGTGACTGAAGCTTTTTCCACACTTCGAGCATTTATAGGGCTTCTCCCCTGTGTGAATCCTTTCATGTGCCTTAAGCTGGGAGCTCTGAATGAAGCTTTTCCCACACTCTGAACATTTATAAGGCTTCTCCCCCGTGTGAATTCTTTGATGTAAGTCAAGGTAGGAACGCCAACTGAAGCTCTTTCCACACTCGGAGCATTTATAGGGCTTCTCTCCTGTGTGAATTCTGTGATGTCTGTTAAGGCTGGAGCTCCGGCTGAAACTCTTTCCACACTCTGAGCATTTATAGGGCTTGTCCACTCTGTGAATCCTTTCATGTAGGTTAAGGTAGGAGCGCTGACTGAAGCTTTTTCCACACTCTGAACATTTATAAGGCTTCTCCCCTGTGTGAATTCTTTGATGTGAGTAAAGTCTGGAGTTCCTTCTGAAGCTCTTTCCGCACTCAGAGCATTTATAGGGCTTCTCCCTTGTGTGAATTCTTTGATGGTCTGTAAGTTGTGTCTTTACAATGAATCTCTTTCCACACTCTGAGCATTTATAGGGCTTCTCCCCTGTATGAATCATTTGATGTTTCTTCAGACTTCTACCAGCAATGAAACTCTTTCCACACACGGTGCATTTATAAGGCTTCTCTCCTGTGTGAATTCTTTGATGCACGTTAAACAGAAATCTCTGACTGAAGCTCTTTCCACACTCTGAGCATTTAAAGGGCTTCTCCCCCGTGTGAATTGTTTCATGCAACTTAAGTCGGTAGCTCCGATTGAAGCTATTTCCACATTCTGAGCATTTATAGGGCTTCTCCCCGGTGTGAATTGTTTCATGCAGCTTAAGTTGGTAGCTCCGACTGAAGCTCTTTCCACACTCTGAGCATTTATAGGGCTTCTCTCCTTTATGAATTTTTTTATGCAAGTTAAGCTGGGAGCTGTGACGGAAGCTTCTTCCACATTCTGAGCATTTATAGGGCTTCTCCCCCATGTGAACTGTTTGATGTGACTTGAGGTTATTCTTTTGACTGAAGCTTTTTCCACACTCTGAGCATTTATAGGGCTTCGTTTCTGTGTGAATTATTTGATGTCTTTTAAGGTTAGAGCTCTGATTGAAGCTCCTTCCACATTCTGAGCATTTATAGGGCTTCTCCTCTGTGTGAATCATTTGATGTTGTTTAAGGTTGGAGCTCTGATTGAAGCTCTTCCCACATTCTGAGCATTTATAGGGCTTCTCCCCTGTGTGAATTCTTTGATGCACTTTGAGGTGTCTGCCATTAGTGAAACTCTTTCCACATTCTGAGCATTTAAAAGGCTTCTCCCTTGTGTGAATTCTTTGATGGGAGTTAAGGCCAGAGCTCCGACTGAAGCTCTTTCCACACTCTGAGCATTTATAGGGCTTCTCCCCTGTGTGAATTCTTTGATGAAGTTTAAAGATGGTGCTGGAGCTGAAGCTCTTTCCACACGCTTTCTCTGCCTTCTGAATAATTCTTTGGTCTCCTTCAAAATATTCTTCTAGCACAGGAATTTCATGGAAGTTAGTCCCGTCAAAAGAAGTGGATTTGTTCTGCCACATCTGTTCATCTTCAGTTTTCCTTTTCTGCTCTTTCCCATTGTAATTGCTTTTCCTCCCATCAGCTGAAAAAAATTAAAAGAGACATTATCCTCAATTTAGGGAATAACCCAGTGATTTGCTATTTTGATTAACAGAGGGAAAAAAATACTTAGACGGGAGCAGTTCCTTCCAAATATATTAAAAAGGCTCTGATGATGAATAGACCGGAGCATACAGAGCTTTTATTGGATACCAATATATTTTAACATACCAGTATTTATGGGCTGTCTATTAAGACATTGTCTTTGCAAGACAGCTTACAGCAATAGGTGAAAACTGCAATAAAACCAAAATTCATAATAAAAAGCAGTGGAACAAAAATACACTGGAAAACATAGTTCAGTTACAAATAACAATAGCCCAACGCAGAAAAGGATACCATGGTTAATGGTATCAAAAGCCATCGAGAGATGCAAAAAACCGAACTGGGTTGAACTCCCCCTATCCAGTTCCTAGCAAAGTTATCCACCAGGCTGACCAAGGATGTTTCCATCCCAAACCTGGGTCAGAATGCAGGATCTAAATGGTCAGTATCCTCCAAGAATACCTGGAGTTGAGAGACCACCACTCCTGTGTTAAAAAGACAGTTTATAAATTGGGTGATAATCAGAAATCATAGGCTGTGGGCTTGATTTCTTTAACAGAGACCACAAGTGTGCCTTGTTCAGAAAAGCAGGGACCATATCTTATGTCAAGAAAGCACGAGTCACCTCAGAAATTGATATCCCAAAGCCCAAACTAGCTGTTTTTATTATCCAAGAAAGGCATGGATTGAGAGAAAAGGTAGTAGGCCTCAGCCCTCCAACCAGCTTGTCTACATCCCCAGGTGGCACAAGCTGAAAACTATCCATAACAAAATGAAGGTGTCTTAGCCCCATTTCTGACTCTGTTAAAACCATGATATCAGTCAGTGTGAAAACAAGCAATTGCAGTTGCAAAATGTAAAGAAAACTGACCACAGGGGCCTTCTTAAAATGCCACACTCTGTTCCCCTGGGCCTCCACCAGGGAGTCCTTTAGCACCCTAAATAGCTCTGTGTGTGTATGGATTGGCAGGGGTAAAGTAAGATTTCTTTGCTGCCATCACTGCCACAGCACGACGTCTGTAAATGCTATCTTAACATCTGGGCTTGGGCCTCTTTGCAGAGTGTTTCCTGCCATCGTGTTCTACCCATTGGCGCAAGCGTTTCATTGTCTTCAGCTCTGCAGAATACCAAGGAGCAGGCACGAGTCTACAATTCGGTCAAGGGTCTTTGGGAGTGATCGTATTGATAGCCCTGCCCTTCCAGACAGTTCAGTGCCTTAGAAGGAGCGCCAAATAAACAACATGAAACCGCTGGGGTTCATCAGCTCCTAGGGGCAAATATGATCTTCCATATTGGTAGAGGTAATCTTCCAACTTGATCAGGTAATGGCCCCATCATAACGGAGTCACCAGAACCTCCTCCAGCCAGAAGGCATCTTTCAGGGTTCCTCTTATGACCTGGACCCCCTGAGCAACTCCTTAAGGATCTCTTGCCTCCTTCAGAGTCCCACCTTCTTTCTTTTAACTTCCCCTTCCCAATAACATGGGATTTAGGCTGTAGACATGGGGTGATTGACACTCTAGACACAGGCTTTAATCACAACAGTTTACTGGTATTTTAAAGCAAGCAAATCACAACTGAAGGTGCTTACACAATAGAGTGGAGTGATACAAAAGGCATTAAGAGAAAAAAAGTTGCAAAACACAAGTTCCTTTATCCTAGCTACATTTAGACATCTCTAGGCTGCTTCTTCCTGCTCTCTCTTCCTGCTCTGGTCTCTCTGACTCTGCTCTTACAGACTCTCTCGCTCTCTTTTTATACCCTGCTCCCTCAAAACTGAAAGTACTGTTTCAAACCTGAAGAAATGAAACTTAACTTGGAAAATGAAACTGAATCTTAACCGGGGAAATGAAATTACTCCTCTCAGAAGTAGCTAATGGTAAAGGTCCATTTGCAACATTTGCCCTTTTTCCCCAGCGATTCTATGACAATATTCTGAAGAAAATATTACCTCCCCATAAGGCCAGGAGATCCACAGTTCATGAAGGGTCAACCAGGCCATTCCCAGAACCAGTGGAAAAACTGGCCAAGTCTTGTGAGCCACAGATCCAAAAGTTAGTGGCCTGCCATCAATAGTCTGCACTGTGACAAGGGATTTAGGGAACACACTGGAATTTGGTGCCTGCATGCAAATTCAATTTCCATGAAATTGCTGGAGGCTCCCGAGTGTATCATTGCTGTAGTCTGGAACAAAGGTTGGTTTACAGGATGAAAAGTCACAGCCAGTAATACTGGCTGGCAAGGAGGTCAAACAGAAACCTGGTGTCTGGTAGGGCTCTCCTATTCCAAACCTATGACACTATCTAGGCTTGGGAGAAGTTCTTTCCTGATGTTGTCACACACAGACCCTTGGCTGCACAAGTATTTGCATAATGACAAGGCTTCCTGCAATACTGACAAAGGCCAGCCCATCTATCGTGTTGTTTCTCTTCTGCATTCAATCAGGGTTGGTCATCACACAGCTTCACAGGTTCCTCTGCAGACAGAGAGGAGACATGTACGCTGTAGGCATCTGGGGTTTGGGCGGATGCTCTGCAAGGTACAGGCACCTGGTGTACCAGGGGCAACTCTCTAATTGCCTATTTCTCCTTAGGCACAACTGGATCAAGCCTTGAAGGGTTGTGGGCCATTCTGACCTGGCCAAGACATCCAAGATGTCATCAGCCAATCCTTCCTGAAAGTGGTCCATGATCGCGACCACTGCAGGTCTTGAGATGATAAATGAAAAGAACTGGCGTAGGCAGAGGCGGTCTCTTTTTCTTGCCAGAGATGTCAGACGGGGCGACTGGCTGTCTCCAATGTCTGGGGTTCCTTGTAAGTAGCGTTCATGCATTCTTCAGATCCAGAGAAATTAGCCAGGGGCCAGTGAGCAAACAGATCACAAAACCCACCCTGATCCATCAGGAAAGTCTTCAACAGGGAGCTGTGCGTACAAATTACGCTGGGCTAAAAAAGCTGGAAGTTTGTCAGGGGAATCCATTACATTTCTCAGACGTGCAACGGGACATTTGTTCATCGAAGACATAGGTGGAAGCAGCGGATGAGATGGAAGTGGGTTCAGCTGAGCCTGCAGGACACCTGCCGTAGCACTGAGCTGATTCACCTGGTCCCTGAGGATCTGATTTTCCTGCAGTGTAGTCTCTGTTGTAGGCGAAAATGTAGGGGCTGAACACAGACTGGGAGCTACATCCCAAAGAGGTAACCCCATACAAACTTAGAGAGCTAAATATTGGGGGGGGGGGGAATCCAGCAAGAACTCACAGGTCTTGCAGCTTTGAACTAGGAAAGATTCTTGAGTGGTCGAAAAGAACCTCAGCTACATATTTTAACTAATCCCAAGCTTAGTAAGGTGGGAATAAAAGCAATTCATAGCTCTATACTAACAAGAGCCACTGTCCAGGACTAACTAGTGGAAGAGTATACTTATAAACAGAAAAAAGAACAGGCTAACTTCAGTTTGGGCTTGGCTTAGGCTCAGGTTTTGTCAAGGGCTCCTTGGAGGCCTCTCTCAGTCTAATCCAGTAGCCAAGTCCAGACACAGACAAAGGGATTCCTTTCAAAGCTTTATTCCTCTTTTACAACTTAACAACTCTACCGGTAGCAACTAGATCTGAGCAGCAGAGTACCTCTGCCCTAAGTTGGAACAGTTGGTCCCCATTTGAGAGGGAATTACTGGCAGACCCCTGAACTTGAGGACTAGGGAGAGTCCCTCCCCATTTCCCTTGGATCCTCTGGACGCAGCCGTTGTTTGCGTGCCAACCGCGCACTACGCCTCCTTTCTGCGCCCTCCATTTGGCGCCGCTCTCTGCGTTGGCGTTGCGCGTCCATCAAGTCTGCTTCCCACGCTCTGTCACTCCCTGGACTGCTATCTAAGCTAGGAATGCCAGTGGGAGGAATCTCCGTCAGCTGTTGGTCCTGGGAAAGAGGAGCGCGCGCCTCTTCCAGGAGCAACTGCTCTTCCTCAGAATCAGAACTACTCTGGGATTCTATGGGCTCACTGTCCACCCTGACAGGTTTAAGGCCCTACAGACCCATTCATTCGGTAAACCTCAGAAAAAAGATTAATCCCAAGTTCGAAACTTCAGTTTAGCATTTAGATTTCACACAACAACAACAACAAAACGATACACCTTGTCAGCTCCTCTGCTTCCTGCATCTCCAGGGAGCAGCATCCCTTGCAAATCACCTATGCTTTGTCTGCTGTCCCTGCCAACAACCCATGGAATACAGGGGTCTCCCATTCACTACTGTCCTCTTGCCTAAATATGAGATCACCATTCCCAGAAGGCTCCACTGACCTACATTCCCAACCACTGGAAGCTAGTGCTGACCAGAAGTTCACACACAGCCTCTCTTGTTTTTTTCAAATGGGGCCCCTGAATCAGTTTGGCTGCAGCACTAGTTGGGCCTATTAATATAAGGAGGTTGGCTTGCAAGGGAGCCAGCTCTCCAAGTGTGAGGAGCCCCAGTGACGGTCTCAGCCCCAGCACATCAGCACACAAGCGAGTGAAGCACCTGTGCGAGTTTGGCAACAGGCTGAGTAAGCCAAAACAGTAAACTCTTCTCTTCCTACTGATTGTAAGGAACCATAAATAAATAACTATAAATAAATTATCCACTTTTTTCTAGCAACAACTAAGTTTTCCAGG
Source organism: Heloderma suspectum (assembly GCF_057233095.1). NCBI lineage: Eukaryota > Metazoa > Chordata > Lepidosauria > Squamata > Helodermatidae > Heloderma > Heloderma suspectum. Next base: position 399,371,598 of record NC_139459.1, read on the forward strand.
TAAAATGGGAGCCAGTGTGGTGTAGTGGCTAGAGTGTTGGACTGGGAGCCGGGAGATCCAGGTTCTACTCCCCACTCAGCCATGGAAGCGCACTGGGTGACTCTGGGCCAGTCACAGACTCTCGGCCCAGCCTACCTCACAGGGTGGTTGTTGTGAGGCTAAAATGGAGAGGAGGATAATGTAAGCCGCCTTGGAAGAGGAAAAAAGGCGGGATATAAATGCAATAAATAAATAAATAAATAAAAGACACCCAAATAAAAAATGAGTTATGAAGGTAGAAAATCAGCAGGGATGTGGGGGCTATCCAGTGTATTGCACTGAGTGCCACAGATACGGCTACCTGCCTGCTAGACAGAAGCAGGTGTGTGTGTGCTCAGTGTAATGAGCTCCTGGCTCTCAGGGAACAAGGTGATTTATGGATGGCATCTCACTCCAGTGAAGCTCTCATGAATAAGTACATCTCCATTATGTTGGAGGGGGTGCAGAGCTGGTACACATCTTCAACACTGGTGGACTTGCCCATTCACTCAAATCTTTTGCGGTGAGGTTGAAAATGGCATTAACAAAATTACCAATCAATCAATTAGTCTGTACCCAGGTCTTGCCCTTCTTAATCTATATAACAAATTTAATACTAATTATTTGCAAGAAGATTTTCTTTCATTTCTTTTGCTGGCTGCTAGACAAGTTTTTGCTAAAAACTGGAAATGTGATAGGCTTCCTAATTTGAGCGACTGGTATGGAAGAGCGTGGAATCTGGCATTATTGGAGAAACCGACTCAGCATGTTGGGTGTTCAAGAGATCAATCAGACATTGGCACATTTGAATATACGTGGTCATCATTCATTAATGTCATTGACGGAGAAGGCAATGGATTTTGGTCTGCTTCAGCAACTCATGGCGACGTGTGGACAGGTCGACTCAGATCTATAAGATCTGGACAGTAAGACTCGTTATCTTCATGGATTCCTGTATTGAGCAGGGGGCTGGACTCGATGGTCTTATAGGCCCCTTCCAACCCAACTATTCTAGGATTCCATGATTCATGTGGTTCCCCTGCCTTGAGATTTTTCCTTTCTGGAAATGGATTTTTATTCTCTCTGTCTACGTGTTATATGTTGTGTCTTTGCTCTTTTGCTTGACCAGTTGTATATTTTTTGTTTTAAGTATTTGGATAAATTTGTACCATCTATATTAATAAAAATTATTTTAAAAAAAGAAAAATCCAAAGGACATATTTACTTGTAAAAAAGAAAAAAAATCATGATTCTGAGAACGGAAGCCCCCCTGGAAGTCTTTGGGTAAAGACAGAGGGAGGAAGAAGCAAGAGAAACAAGAGAGATATTGGTGAGGGAGTTTACCACCCAGCCCCATGGAAGATGTGGATGGTGCTTTCCTAGAAGAGGTGACAACACTTTCCCAGGGGCAAGCAATAGTAGTCAGGGAGGAATTCAGCTACCCTAACATCTGCTGGACATCTAACTCCACAAACAATGGAACATCCAATACATTTTTTACTTGTTTGGCTGAACAATTTATCTCTCAGAAGGAACAAAGGGATCTGCTGTCCTGGACTCCATCCTGAGCATCAGGGAAGGACTGGTAGATGAAGTGAAAATGTCAGGAACCCGAGGGGAAAGTGACCATGTCATTTTGTAAATCGTGACAGAGAGGGCAGTGAATGCACAGCTTGGCTTTTCGGAAAGCCAATTTCAAAAAGCTCAGAGAAATGTTGGGTGGGTTCCCATGGCTAGAAATCCCGAGGGGAAAAAAAGAGCTCAAGAAGGAAAGGAGATTCTGAGAAATGAAATACTGAAAGCAAAATTTGAAACTATTTCCATGAGAAAGAAAAATGGGGTGGGGGGATGTTAAAAGAAACCTGAGCAGCTGTGCAGACAGCTGCACCCTGGAGTGTAGCGCACGCATTGAACAGGACTAGATGGCCTCCAGGAACCCTTCAAATTCTAGGATTCCAGGATGTCTTAGCCCAGGGAAAGAGGGAGACTTACCTGGAGAAGCCAGATTCCTGCAATTCTCCTCCATGACTTCCCTGTGCAGAGCCCTCTGGCCTGGATCCAGCAGAGCCCACTCCTCCTCCGTGAAACGCACAGCCACCTCCTCGAAGGTCACCAGAGCCTGGAAGAGGAAGGGTTAATCTGAGCAGATGATGTGAGAGAGACAGTCAAGGGGAGGCGGTCGGAGGTCGTCCTGCGGGATCCAGGGCTCCGTGAGCGACATTCAAAGCCTTCTTGGTGGCCACTACAATAGATGATCCTTTCAGGGCCAGGGCGACGTGCCAGGGGCTGAGGCACCCAGGCCTCCCATACCTGTTCTGGCCGCCCAGACGTCCTTTCCACACCACCATGAAGAGGAGGAGGTTGAGAAGGAGCCCCCAGCGCCTTCCTGCTATCTCTGAGCATTGCCCCATTTCCTGAGAGGAAGACAAGGAAAGAAGGTGGGAAGACACTTTGGACATCACAAGCATTTTGCACCGCAATTCCGAGCGCGAAACCGGCCTGTCTCCGCAAGGCTTCTGTTCATCATTCACTGTATATAAAGACTTCATCTGTCGAAACAAAACTCCTTTTTTTCACACATCCAAGAGACGTTTCTCCTCCCCACGTTGGCTCAAGGGGAACTGAAAAGCAGCCCACGGGTGACAGAAGGAGACCATGTTGGAACACGCCCCATTGATCCTTACCCAGACAGGCGGCACCTCCGTCCTGCTCCTGCAGGAACCACCCACACAGCGGCCTGTCTTTGGCGCCCAATGGAGCCTTCACTGCTTCAGCAACATCCGTGGCCGCTTGGGCTAACGTCCCCTGCTCCTGGAAGAGGGGGAAGGACCCCAGGGAATGAACTGGTGTTACGGTATTGTGTAAGGAAGGAGTCGGGTTGACCTCCCAAGCCCTGCACCTCACTCCCAGCTGGGTCTTTGGCAGGCGGGCATGCAAGGATCTCTGCGCTGGGGCGAATGAATCAAGCCTGGCATTCATTAGAAGAGGACCAGAACAGGGCATCTCAAACCCCGCCCTGAAACCAACCAGGGGGTGAGGGAGAAGCTCCCAGATGTCCCCTCTCCCCTGGAAGGGCTGCACCATTGGCTGGAGAAGGAGTTCCTCCTTCCCTGGATCTTCCCAGCCCCCTTCGTGTGATGCCCTCATGGAGAGCCAGGCCCACGCATTCAGAACCACTCTCTTGTGGGCCGTTCACTCCGTTAATATCTCAGCCCCCCGGAGCTCCCGGGATGAAATATTCTCTCACCTGCTTCTCTTCCGCTGCCTGGCTCAGGAGGAAGCCTTCTGCCAGGGCCACCGCCTGGGATGTGGTCTCCGGCCCACACTCTCTGATCCAGCTCTCCATCTCCGGGTGCAGGACAGCCAGGAACTGCTCCAGGATCACCAGGTCCAGCATCTGAGCTTTGGTGCGCCTTTCTGGCTTCAGCCACTGATGGCAAAGGCCGTGGAGTCGGCTGCAAACCTCTCGGGGCCCCTCGGCCTCCTGGTAGCCAAAGCCCCTGAAACGCTGGCACGCCTCCTCCCAGCTGGCGCTGCTGCCCCCCAGGCTCTCTTGCCTGGTTCTTTCCCAGAGCAACCCACTGCTCCCGTCGTGGACAGTGCGGGGGCCTTCTCCTGCCTCAGGTCCAGCAGAGTCCAGCTTGTCCATCTTCACTCTCGGCTCCATCGCAGCCTGCCAGAGGATGCGAAGGAAGCCAATTTCATCCCTGGGACAGGGAGGAGGCCACTTCCTGCAAAGGTCACAAGCCCCCCACTCCTGACTCTGGCTAAGGAAGAGAGGGGAAGACCCAGACACAGGGTCAGGGAGAGAAACTGTGGAACCCTCGGTAGCACGCTGTGATGAGTCTGCATGGCATTTTGAAGATAAAGTTGCCCAGATTCATCATGAATTGGGACACCACGATTAATGCAGTTCCATTGGTAGAGGCATCCAGAGAAGCGTCTGATCCAGTTTTATTGGATGAGCTTCAGTTACTGTGGACCAAGGACACAGAGACAGTGCTTGGCCAAGTCCGGTCGACCACCTGTGTTCTTGACCCTTGCCCTTCATGGCTTACTACATCAAATAAGGAGGGGATGTTTGGCTGGGTCCATGAGGCTGTAAATTCCTCCTTGAGAGAGGGAGTGGTGGTGGCCTCTTTAAAAGAGGTGGTAATTGGGACACTCCTGAAAAAGCCTAATCTGGACCCAATTATAGCTAACATCCCCTTCCTGGGCAAGATGCTTGAGCGGGTGGTCGCAGGACAAGTCCAGGCACTCTTGTTGAAGGAAATGGATTATCTAGATCCCTTTCAACTGGGTTTCAGGCCTGGTTTTGGAACGGGAACTGACTTGGTCGCCCTGTGGGATGACCTTTGCCTGGTGAGGGACGGGGGAGTGCAACCCTGTTGATTCTCTTGGACCTCTCAGCGGCTTTCGATACCATCAACCATGGTATCCTTCTGGATAGGTTGTCTGGGCTGGGAGTTGGAGGCATTGGGCTGCAGAGGTTCCAACCCTACTTGGGTGACCGACTCCAGAAGGTAGTGCTGGGGGATTATTGCTCTGTGCCATGGCAATTATGCCATGGGGTTCCACAGGGCTTTATTTTATCCCCCATGCTGTTGAACATCTACATGAAACCACTGGGGGAGGTTATCCAGAGGGGTGGGCTGAGGTGCCATCAATATGCGGATGACACCCAGCTCTCCCTCTCTCTCATCAACTCCAGGTGAGGCAGTGGCTGTTCTGAATCAGTCCCTCAGCACGGTAACGGATTGGAAGAGGGCCAATCAACCGAAATTTATTTATTTTATTATTTATTTATTGCATTTATATCCTGCCTTTTCTCCTCTTGCAAGGAACCCAAGGCGGCTTACATTATCCTCCTCCTCACCATTTTAGCCTCACAACAACCCTGCGAGGTAGGTTGGGCTGAGAGTCTGTGACTGGCCCAAAGTCACCCAGTGAGCTTCCATGGCCGAGTGAGGACTAGAACCCAGATCTCCCAGTCCAACACTCTCACCACTACACCTCGCTGGTTCTCGGAGAGCAATCCAAGAGGGAAGTACTGTTAGTGGGTGGTTCGTCTGCCCGGCTAGGTGATATTCAACCTGTAATGGAGGGGGCTACACTCCCCCTTAAGGATCAGGTTTGTACTCTGGGGGTGCTCTTGCACCCAGAGCTGTCGCTTGAGGCACAGGTGGACTCAGTAGCACAGAGCACCTTTTATCACCTTAGCCTGATATACCACCTGTGTCTTTACCTGGACAGAGAGAGCCTAGCTACAGTTATCCCTGCTCTGATAACTTCTTGTCTGGATTACTGCAAGGCGTTTATACGTGGGGCTGCCTTTGAAAACGGCCTGGAAACTTCAGCTGGTCCAAAACAGGGCAGTGAGACTGCTAACAGGGACTGGCCATCGAGATCACATTATGCCAGTACATTCCCAGCTGCACTGGCTGCCAGTCCATTTCTGGGCCCGATTCAAAGTGCTGGCATTATTTATTTATTTATTTATTTATTAAATTTATTAATCGCCCATCTGACTGGTCACCCAGCCACTCTGGGCGATGTACAACCCACCATAAACAATTTAAAACAGTAAAATTTTACCATAAATTTTTTTTTAAAAAATACCCTAACCCACCCCAAATGCCTGCCTGAACAACCATGTTTTTAATGCACGACGGAAGCTCATTAAAGAGGGGGCATGACGGAGTTCCCTAGGGAGGGAGTTCCACAGAGTGGGGGCCACCACAGAGAAGGCCCTCTCCCTCGTCCCCACCAGTCTAGCTGTCCTGGCTGATGGGACAGAGAGAAGGCCATCCGAGGCTGATCTTGTTAAGCGGCCTGTCTGGTGTTGCTGGAGGCGCTCCTTAAGATAGGCTGGGCCGGAACCATATAGGGTTTTAAAGGTCAAAACCAACACCTTGAATTTGGCCCGGAAAACAACTGGTAACCAGTGCAACTCCTTCAGCACTGGAGTGATGTGATCTCGCCGGCGGCTGCCTTTAATCAGGCGAGCCGCCGCGTTCTGTACCAGCTGCAGTTTCCGAACCGTCTTCAAGGGTAACCCCACGTAGAGCGCATTACAGTAGTCTAAACGAGAGGAGACCAGGGCATGTACTACCGATGGGAGCAGATGGTCGGGAAGGTAGGGGCGCAGCCGCCGTATCAGATGGAGTTGATACAGCGCTGTCCGGCTCACAGCTGACACCTGAGCCTCCATGGACAGCTGGGAGTCCAAAATGACCCCCAGGCTGCGGACCTGGTCTTTCAAGGGTAGCTGTACCCCATTCAACACCAGGTCAACATCCCCCAGCTTCCTCTTGTCTCCCACCAAAAGTACCTCGGTCTTGTCAGGGTTGAGCTTCAGCTTATTCCTCCCCATCCAGCCACTCACCGTCTCCAGACATTTGGACAGGGATTCTACGGCCAACCTTGGTGAAGATTTGAATGAGAGGTAGAGCTGAGTGTCATCCGCATATTGATGACACTGCACCCCAAACCTCCTGATGATAGCCCCCAGTGGCTTCACATAGATGTTAAATAGCATCGGGGAGAGGATGGAACCCTGTGGCACCCCACAAGTAAGTGGCCACGGGTCCGAAACCTCCTCTCCCAGTGCTACCCTCTGGTACCTGCCAGAGAGGAAGGACTGGAACCACCGCAATACAGTGTTTCCAATGCCCAACCCCTCCAGGCGGTCCAGGAGGATACCGTGGTCAACGGTATCAAAAGCCTCTGAGAGGTCGAGGAGAACAAGGAAGGAGCATTCACCCCTATCCAGAGCCCTTTGAATTAACATTCAAAGCCCTAAACGGCTTGGGGCCAGGTTATCTGAAGGATCGCCTCCTCCCATATGTGCCTGCCCGGACCCCAAGATCATCTTGAGAGGTCCTTCTCTGGGAGTCCCTGACAAGGGAAGTGAGGAGGGTGGCCATCGGGAAGACGGCCTTTTCTGCTGTGGCACCCCAGTTGTGGAATGAGCTTCCTAGAGAGGCTCGCCTGGTGCCTACGTTAGGTACTTTCCGGCGCCAAGTGAAGACCTTTTTATTCTCCCCGACATTTCAGCATTCGAGTCTTTCAGCTCTGCTCTGTTATTTTAAATCTGCTGTTTTACTTTCAGTCTCTGCATTGCTGCTCGATGTTATTCCAGTTGTGCTTTTCTACTGTCGCTTTGCGCCGTCTATTTTATACTGTATGTTCTGCCGTGTTTTGCGGCTTTCGTTTTCCCCAACTGCCCAGAGAGCTTCGGGTATTGGGCGGTATATCGAAGTAAGAAATAAACAAGGAAATGAAATCGGACTCAAACCTGCCAGCGCTTACTGACGCCAAAGGAGCACAGCAAACTAGGTTCAGCAAGCAAGAGTTTAAAGTCCATGAAAAGCATTGCAGTGCTTTTCATAGCAGCTTTTTAGCACACTGATGTTTTAATTAGAAAAAAAGTCGACATGCAAAGCGCTTCTTTGCCAAGGCGGAGCGGGCAAGTGGGGCAGAGAGCGGAGTGCCCCCCCCCCCGGCTCCACTCCAGGAACCACGACCCAGGGGAGCCGGCACCTGTCCCCACATTTTAGGAGCCGGACAGGCATAAACTTTTCCCAGGGGTGCTGCTCGGCCTTGACATTGGGAGGCCGGTGGGGGAGTGGGGGGCTGCTCCCGCAGGTCTGTCTGAGGACCAGGGAGGATCAGGCCCAAACCTCCCTCTGGGTCACCAGCAGATCTCTGGATGGAGCTGCTCCAGCCCCCCCCCAATTCTCCCTCCCCACAAGCCCCCTCCCCAAAGGGCCTCTGGGTCTGCCTCACCCTCTTACCCCCCCACCAAGCCCCCTCCCCTGAGTCCTTCTCCCCCTTTCCAGCCCTGCACGAACCCTGCCCGCAGGATCCTGGCGCTGGGAGGGGGGGGCTCAGCCCAGAGGGTCGCCTGCCCAGCTCGCCTTCCTTGGGGGGGGGTGGAGCATGCGTCGGGGGGGGCGATCTCAGTCTCTCCCCCTCCCCAAAGGGCCTCTGGGTCTGCCTCACCCTCTTACCCCCCCCAAGCCCCCTCCCCTGGTTCCTTCTCCCCCTTTCCAGCCCTGCGCGAACCCTGCCCGCAGGGTCCTGGGGCTGGGAGGGGGGGGGCTCAGCCCAGGGGGGTGGCCTGCCCAGCTCGCCTTCCTTGGTGGGTGGGGGGGCGATCTCAGTCTCTCCCCCTCCCTAAAGGGCTTCCGGGTCTGCCTCACCCTCTTACCCCCCCCAAGCCCCCTCCCCTGGTTCCTTCTCCCCCTTTCCAGCCCTGCGCGAACCCTGCCCGCAGGGTCCTGGGGCTGGGAGGGGGGGGGGCTCAGCCCAGGGGGGTGGCCTGCCCAGCTCGCCTTCCTTGGTGGGTGGGGGGGCGATCTCAGTCTCTCCCCCTCCCCAAAGGGCTTCCGGGTCTGCCTCACCCTCTTACCTCCCCCAAGCCCCCTCCCCTGGTTCCTTCTCCCCCTTTCCAGCCCTGCGCGAACCCTGCCCGCAGGGTCCTGGGGCTGGGAGGGGGGGGGGCTCAGCCCAGGGGGGTGGCCTGCCCAGCTCGCCTTCCTTGGTGGGTGGGGGGGCGATCTCAGTCTCTCCCCCTCCCTAAAGGGCTTCTGGGTCTGCCTCACCCTCTTACCCCCCCCAAGCCCCCTCCCCTGGTTCCTTCTCCCCCTTTCCAGCCCTGCGCGAACCCTGCCCGCAGGGTCCTGGGGCTGGGAGGGGGGGGGGGCTCAGCCCAGGGGGGTGGCCTGCCCAGCTCGCCTTCCTTGGTGGGTGGGGGGGCGATCTCAGTCTCTCCCCCTCCCCAAAGGGCTTCCGGGTCTGCCTCACCCTCTTACCTCCCCCAAGCCCCCTCCCCTGGTTCCTTCTCCCCCTTTCCAGCCCTGCGCGAACCCTGCCCGCAGGGTCCTGGGGCTGGGAGGGGGGGGGGCTCAGCCCAGGGGGGTCGCCTGCCCAGCTCGCCTTCCTTGGTGGGTGGGGGGGCGATCTCAGTCTCTCCCCCTCCCTAAAGGGCTTCTGGGTCTGCCTCACCCTCTTACCCCCCCCAAGCCCCCTCCCCTGGTTCCTTCTCCCCCTTTCCAGCCCTGGGGCTGGGAGGGGGGGGGCTCAGCCCAGGGGGGTGGCCTGCCCAGCTCGCCTTCCTTGGGGGTGGGGTGGAGCATGCGTGGGAGGGGCGATCTCAGTCTCTCCCCCTCCCCTGCCCCCCCCCCGCCGCTCCGCACTCACCGGCCCCCTTGCAGGGGAGGAAAGAGGCGGCGGCGGCGGCGGCCGCAAGCGTGGGAAAATCCCGGGCTGTGTTCGGGGGTGGGGGGAGAGGGGGGGCAGGAAGCGAAGGGGGCAGGACGTGAGCACGATCCGCCCGCCCTCCCCCTCCAAGGGCCTCTCTAGGAAGCGGCTCTCGCTCCCTCCGGGGACCCCCCCCCCCCCCAGCCGTCCCTGCGTCTCCGTGCGCCTCTTGCAGAAATGGGCTCGGGGAGCGGCGCGATCCGGGCTGGTGCTGGGCGAGGAGTCCAGAGCGGAGCCTTGTGCTCCCCCCTGTTCCCTGCCGGGACGGGCGAGCGGGCGCCCGGCAAGACGTCTCGGACTACCACTCCCATGAGCCCCAGCCAGCGCGGCCGGGGATGATGGGAGCGGCAGTCCAGAGGGCCCGGCGCGCTCCGAGTTCTCGCCTCCCGCTGGAAGGTCGGAGCCGCCGCCTGCCTCCCGAGGGCTGGACTGGGGGAGCCGAGCCGCCGCCGCCGCCGCCGCCCCCTCCCCTCCATTCCATTCCATTCCTTGGGAAAGCGGGGGCGGGTCTGGGGGATGCGATGGAGGAAGCGGGGGCTGGAGGGCGGATGCTTTTGCACTGGGGCGGGGGGGGGGGGAGCTCTCCCAGTCGTAAAACCCGTTGCTCGTGGCACAAATGCAAAGACGCTCTGATAGACACAGTCAGGGCCAGAAATACTGGAACAAGGATAAGTGTCAGGGCAGTTGGCCTCTGCACACCACCGCATTGAAGTTGAAAGGAAACGCGCCCAGACGGGAGCGAAGGCAGGGCTTTCAGCTGCAATTCAGGGGTTTGACAAAAGCGGGGCACCAACCATTCAGGAAGGACAGCCAGTGGCATACACACACACCCGTTGGTGGTGGCGCATAAGTAATGGAACAAACCAACATCATTTCAAACTTAAGGGTTGCCTTTAATACCTGGATGAAAATTCTTTGCAGTCAATGACTGCCTGAAGTCTGGGACCCATGGACATGACCCAAGGCTGAGGCTCCTCCCTCGAGATCCTTTGCCAGGCCTTTACTGCAGCTGCCTTCAGCTGCTGCTTGTTTGTGGGACTTTCTGCCTTCAGTCTTGTCTTCAGTAAGTGAAAAACGTGCTCTATTGGGTGGAGATCAGGTGACTGCCTTGGCCATTGAAGAACATCCCACTTCTTTGTCTTGAGAAACTCTTGGGTAGCTTTTGCTGTATGTTTTGGATCATTATCCATCTGCAGTATGAAGCGGCGTCCTATCAGTTTGGCAGCATTCGGCTGAATCTGAGCAGAAAGTATAGCCCTATACACTTCGGAATTCATCCTGCTGCTTTTATCAGCAGTCAGGTCATCAATAAACGCCAGTGACCCGGTTCCGTTGGCAGCCATACATGCCCATGACATAACACTGCCTCCACCATGTTTGACAGATGATGTGGTATGCTTTGGATCATGAGCTGTTCCTTCCCTTCTCCATACTTTTCTCTTCCCATCGTTCTGGTACAAGTTAATCTTGGTCTCATTGGTCCGAAGAATCTTATTCCAGAACTGGGCAGGCTTTTTTAGGTGTTTGCTGGCAAAGGCTAATCTGTCCTTTCTGTTCTTGAGTGTTATCAGTGTGAAACCTCTGTATTTACATCCATGAAGCCGTCCCTTGACTGTAGTTGTTGACAATGACATGCCTCCCTCCTCAAGAGCGTTCTTGACCTGGCTAGATGTTGTGAAAGGGTTCCTCTTCACCTTGAGCAGAATGGTTGAAAGAACTGTGTATGTTTAATCTGGAGAAGAGAAGAATAAGGGGAGAAGATGGACTAGACCTTTTCTGTATTGCTCCAGGGGGAGGGCTAGAACAGGAAACCCTGGAACATAGCCCACTATAGAAATCCCATAGCAGAAATTTCAAAAAAGAAGCAGAGCAAATTCCTAGAGGAAGAGATGCAAGAGACCAAAACTCAAGTATAGTGAAGACAACCCCCCCCCCCACACACACACACAAAAGATTTGTTCACCAATTTTCTTCCTCTTCTAGTGGCTAATTTTTTTTATATCATCATAAGTGTATCCCAGCAAACCCTTAAGTAGCTACCGGGTACCCTTGAGACGTTTTGGACTTCAGCTCTTATCAGCCCCAGCCATCATGGCTGATGGTCAGAAATGCCTGAGGCTGCAGTCCAAAACAACTAGAGGGCATCAAAGTGGGGAAGGGTGCCTCAAGGCAATGCCCCATCATTTAATGACCTTCAATTTCTCCCTCAATTGAAGGGTTACGTATTACAACTTCCAGCACTTGAACGTACATCTCTGCTGGGTTTTTTTTTTTTTTAATTTTGTAATGGATAGTGGATATTGGACCAGGAACAAGGCTATACCCCACCCGCACCAGCCATTAAGTTAGAATTGGCAGTTGGGCTTCTGGCTTTGGCATGGGATCAGTGTTAGCATCTGGAAAGGTCTAGAAACATAATGCATAGCCTCAAAAGGCAACAGCTGAAGCAACCACTGAATATTTTGGTTTTATTGAAGATTGGAAGACAATGTGAGACGTGTACACTTTTTTTGTCAGGGAAGGATCTGACTGGAAAGAGATTACTGGAAGATCCTGTCCTTCTTCTTTGCCATTCAGGAGATCAACCAGAATCCAAGCCTGTTATTGAACATCACCCTGGGCTACAACATCTATGACAACTATCACAGTGCCAGAGTAACTTCTGACATCTTCGTAGACCTGCTCTCCACTGGGCAGGCAAATCTTCCAAACTACAGCTGTGGAAGAACAAATCACCCATTGGCTGTTTTTGATGGGGCGGATTCTGAAACGTCCATCCAGATTTCAACCATGTCACACATCAACAAAATCCCACAGGTGTGGTGAGGTAGCATTTACTGGCTGAGTTTAATTCCACTTGCGGTTCTCACCCAAGAAATCCAAATGTTCTCCAGAGAGCTTCAATTCAAAGTTTCCTTTCCCCATGAAAATAAGTGAACTGGATCCACAATGGGGTGGAAAGGATTAAAGGCCCCTTATCACTCACACCAGGGTCCCATTCTTTATTGGTGGGCCCATGCTGTCTAATTGTGAAAGAACAATTCTGTACAAGGGCAAATCATGGGATTGACATGGTGTAAAGTTTTGTCCTCATTAATATGCCAATGGCTCAGAAAGGAAAAGGGCACTTAGGAACACCAGAAAGGAGGGGGGAGGTAAAATGTGTTAGGCCACCCCTAAGAACCAAGCATGCTCCTACTGCTGGGACAGAGGGGTGAAGTGGTGGGACCTTGCTTCCATCATGGAGACTCAGGAGATACTTCAGTAGTTTAGGCCCTTTAGGGCACCTTCATATTACAGTGTGGTATAATTCTGAAGCCTGCAAATTTTATTCATTATAAAGTTGCTATTGTTATTATTGTTATTATTATTATTTACATTTCTATACCTCCTAATACCCAGAGCTCTCTGGGTGGTTTACAAAGATTAAAAACATTTATGTTTAGAGTTTTGTTCCATCGGAATGATGTCCCACACAAAAGGATAAAAATTAAGAGGTAAGCGAAATGCAAGGGAGAAAGGCGAAGATATACCCAACTGAATGCAGGTTTCCAGAGAACAGCAAGGAGAGACAAGAAGGCGTTCTTAAATGAACAATGCAAAGAAATCGAGGAAAACAATAGAATGGGAAAGACTAGAGATCTCTTCAAGAAAATTGGAGATCTCAAGGGAACGTTTTGTGCAAAGACGGGCATGATAAAGGACAAAGAAGGCAGGGACCTAACAGAAGCAGATGAGATTAAGACGAGGTGGAAAGAATACACAGAAGAACTATACAGGAAAGATCTGAATGTCCCTGATAGCCATGATAGTGCGGTCACTGAACTTGAGCCGGACATCCGAGAGAGTGAAGTCAAGTGGGCCTTAGGAAGCATTACTAACAACAAAGCTAGCGGAGATGACAGTATTCCAGCTGAGCTATTTAAAACCCTAAAAGATGATGCTGTTAAAGTGCTGCATTCAATATGCCAACAAATTTGGAACACTCAACAGTGGCCACAAGACTGGAAAAGGTCAGTTTACATTCGAATTCCAAAGAAGGGCAATGCCAAAGAGTGTTCAAACTGCCGTACAATTGCGCTCATTTCACATGCCAGCAAGGTTATGCTCAAAATCCTACAAGCTAGGCTTCAGCAGCATGTGAACCGAGAACTACCGGAAGTACAAATGGGGACTTGAAGAGACAGAGGAACTAGAGATCAAATCTCCAACATTCGCTGGATCATGGAGAAAGCAAGAGAATTCCAGAAAAATGTCTATTTCTGCTTCATTGACTACACTAAAGCCTTTGATTGTGTGGATCAGAACAAACTGTGGCAAATTCTTAAAGAGATGGGAGTACCAGACCACTTTACCTGTCTCTGGAGAAACCTGTACAAGGGTCAAGAAGCAACAGTAAGAACCGGACATGGAAAAAGCAATTGGTTCTAAATTGGGAAAGGAGTAGGGCAAGGCTGTATATTGTCGCCCTGCTTATTTAACTTATATGCATAGTACATCATGAGAAATGCCGGGTTGGATGAATCACAGGTCGGAATTAAGATTGCCGGGAGAATGATCAACAACCTCAGATATGCAGACAATATTATTTGTAGGGGTATAGGAAACCCTGCTTACCTGGCTCCGCTGGGGTCTGCAGGTGGGGGGAGGCGATCCGTTCCTCCCCCCGGAATCTTCGACGGGGGGAGGAGGCAATCTGATCCTCCCCCCTGGAATCCTGCCTGGCCGGCTCTGCTCCGTGGCCAGTCTGCAGAGCCTCTGGCCAGGCCAACCTGCAGTGGGGCCTCCAGCCGCTGCCGGGCTGCTGCGGACACAAATGGCGTCCTGCTTAGGGGACGCCATTTGCTTCCCTACGCCGGCCTGTGATAGGCTACGTATATATTTACATAGCCTATCACGGCTAAAGCAGGGACGGCCCCTATGCCATTTGCTTTCCCACTTTAGCCATGATAGGCTACGTAAATATATATGTAGCCTATCACGGGCCAGTGTAGGGACGTAAATGGCGGCTGCTACGATGGCCGCCATTTGTGGTCTCAGCAGCCCGGCAGCGGCCAGAGCCGCCACCGTTGCTGCCACCTCTGCTTCATCCACTGCTGCAGCCGCCGCCAGGTAGGCTCCATTTTGCAGGGCTTTCGCGGGGGGGGGGGTGGAGCAGGTTGCTCCATTCCGCCACGGATTCCAGGGGGCTGAATTGAGTGGAATTCGGCCTCCCTGGAATCCGTGGTGGAATTCTCTAACATCCCTAATCATTTGCAATTGCAACACTTGGTGGAATTTCAGTTTGGTCCGGCCAGTGTCTCCATTGTTATTGGAAACACTGGTAGCGGCTGATCAGTCACATCGATCCACAATTCATGTACATAAGTACCTGTTATCAGTAAATAAAGGTGGTACCCCGAGTCTAAGAAGGGAATGGAATAGAGATTGCAATGCCCCTTTCTGCCTAATCGATGGATCGTTGTGCCAGTGGCTGTACCTGAAGGATCTGTGGATCTTAGGCTACGCTTTAGAATCTATAGAGCTTAGGCTACACAGGATCCAGCAAAACAGCTTGTTTGGGGTTTATTGGACTCCTCAACATCTTTTTAGTAATGGCTTGTCTAATTCGCATAGTTGTTGGAGATGTAATACACATTATGCTTCTCTAATTCATATGTTTTGGCAAGGCCCAATAGTAGCTGCCTTCTGGGAGGAGTTCATAATATGGATAAACTTTGTACTGGAACACTCTTTAATATTGAATGATGTACATGTCCTCCTAAACTATTTACCAGTTTCCTGGAAGTTAATGTATGGTCAGCACAAATGGATTTTCCAAGCCATTGTTACAGTCAAGACTCTGGTATTGCAAGATTGGAAGGATAAATGTTCACCTCCTATAATGCAGTGGATCAAGGACCCAACAGTGTTATCAACATCTTAGCGGGTGGTATATAGGCTCCGCTCTCGAATGGATAAAGAGATGGATATTTGGTCTGCTTTTCTTGAACCTTATGCACAATCCCTTTTTTGAATTATTTTCCAGAACGTTGAATTTAGCAGAATAGTGATGTTTGTCTTGCATGTTATTTTGTTTTCTGTTTTTTTTGTGGTATCAACTGAAAGTTGTCAATATAAGAATTAATTGCAGTATTGGTTAAGAGAATTTCAGTGTCTAACAAAACATCATTTTTGAGTGGGGGACTAGAGGGACATAAAGACCTAAAGTTTGTTCTCTGAAGGCCCTGATCAGTGGACTCTATATCAATGGTCCCAACATCTGTCTCCTGAGTTGTAAAATCAATGAGCATTTCAGTGTTAGACTGCTCTAGAACATTATGTAGTCGACTTGCTTCTGGGGCATACCGATCTATGGGTTTCCTTCTAGATATCTGCTTAAATAGTGGTGTTAATGAATAAGTTTTAAAGACCCTTCTAGCCCTTACTCCATATTTACCCAGTTGGAGCCTCGCAGCAAAGATTTCTTTAACCAACATTGGTGAGTTGAAAGTTATTATACATCTCTGTAAATACAGAGAGCCTGGAAGTGTGTGTACAGATCTAATATTTCTTATATGAATTCTTAAGTTCAACAATGCATTAAGATTATACACAACTCGGTTTTTCCCCCACCAATTAGGCAGAACCCCATTTGATAATGGTGATATTTCAAAGGCCACTAGGTCTGGGACTAAAATTAAGTTCCCCTTAAAGTCTCAATTCTTCAGTTCTACAAGTTTTCCACAGTCTGCAAGGTTCAAGGAATTCGAACGCTGGGATACAGTTGAAGGAACCAAAGCCTGTACAGGTTGTAAAACTGGAAGTGTCATGTCTTTCTGATTTACTTCTGGATTCACGTCTTGTTTTGTTCTGGTATTCTGATCCTTGAGAAGTTGTATAATCTCATCAAGTTGTTTTGTATATCCAGTGATAGGAATTAGTTTATCATTTATAGCTCTGATTGTCCCAAAAATATTAATTAGAGTTTTAAAAATTAACAAGCACTGTTCTGCCATGGTATCAATAATTGCCTTGTTCACATCTTCAGGCTTCATCCCGGTAGTTGTCTGTTTCTCCCCATTTCTCCATTCCTGGGAGTCCTCAATTTTTCCTTCCTGGGACTCATCATTTTCCCCCAAAGGGGAGGCCAGGATTGAATATCGATTAGTAGTAAGGATTGGGAGTCCTCCAGGGGTATCAGAGCCACCAAACATGAAGCTATCAATTTTAGATTGTTTTGACACAGGGAAAGTTGGAGACTCTAGTTGGTCTCTCTGTCTCTTTTTCTTACTACACATTGCAAACAGAGGGTAGAAAAATCAGGTAGCACCACTCTGCAAGCTCCTCCACTTGATAAATGCTTACAGAAGTCAGCAAAATTGGCAAAGCAATGAGGCAGGCATTCACATATGCTTCTACGTCTTGAGTGTGTATGTAAGGACTTTATCAGGAGAATTCAAAACATAGTCCAAACACTGAGAGCTCTCTCATTGCCTCCTCACAGCTGGTAAAAACTTGAACAGATTAAACCTTAGGGCAGCCAAAACATTACAGTTGTCTGGCGTGCACTACAATAATAGAGGTTTAAACTGGCAAATTAAAACTTAAAACACATTGTGACAATTTAAAACAATTAAAATTTAAAACAAACAAACAGACCGAGGAGCCATGAAATCTGCCGCTGCTCGTGCTGACCGGAACCGGAACTCGACCGGCTTCTTTACCTTTATATCACATCTAATATAAAAAAGAATAAATAAAAAGAAAACAGGAATATATATATAAACAATCCTCCTCACTGGCGTACTGCCTGGCCCTTATAGCCTAAATAAATCCAAAGAACAATCTTGATTGAAGAATTCTCAGCTCATGAAACTGGAAAAAATGTCTCCTGCATTTTACTTTGTATGGCAGCTAACCAAGCCTCCGCCAATTCATGACTTAATTTTTTTTTCATCTGGCCTTCAAAAAGAATACAAAATATAGCAGTATATTTCATATGACATTGTAAATTCATTTGTCTTGCCTGATTTCTCGCCTTGGTGAGTTGCCTTCTTTTGTCAGCAATTTCTTTGCTGTAATCTGGAAATAGCATAACTTTATCTTGATTTGGCCCTGAAAAAAGTCCTTTCATTTCTCTCGCCAAAAGTAGGATATGATTTTCTGTAGAGACTCTTGCAAATTGGACTATGACAGTTGCAGGCCCATTGGTGCCACGAGCTGCACCTGAACATGGCATGCATGCTCAATATCAAGTAAATAATCAGCTGGCAGAGCAAGTAGCTCATGCAGAAATTTATCCAGGAATTTAGGCAGGCTTGTCCCATCAGGCACGTCTTTAATACCCAGGATGCACAGGTTTGCCCTGTGTGAATATGCCTCCAGTTGGGAGATTCTAGCAGCCATGACATTATGACCGGCTCGCATTGTAGTTTCTTGCACAGAAATCTGTTCTTGGAGGGCATTGACCTTCAGTTCCATGTTTTGCCAAGAGCTCTTCATTAAATCCACAGCCCCTTGAAGGGTAGTAATAGAATCTTGGATTGTATCCAGCCTCTTAGCCTGTTCTGCTAGTTGAGAAGACAAAGTTTTAATCAAGGCCAGTACCTTCCCTAAATCTGCAGGGTCTTTAGAAGTCTTTAACAAAGGGGGGGTTGGGGGGGTCGACGGTAGTCTGACAGTTTTTGTCCTTCCCTTTGATGCTGCCATCTCCCTCTTCCAAAGATAAGGCAGGTAGAGATAGTTAGAAACAGTCACATAAACAGATTTTGCAGCTCCTCAGATGCTGTTGTTATTCTCAGTTCAAAATTACTAACTAAAATTGGCGCTCGTCAGCCCTGAAGTCTCCTCACTACGCAGGAGTTTCAAAACAACTTAGAGTAGATGACGCTCCGGAAAAACTGACAGTAGAATCCAGCCCTTCTGCCGCTTTGCAAAAGGAGTTGTCTTGACGTAAACCATACTTGGGGGCAAATGACCGACCTTCATCATGGTTTATGTGCTCCAGAGTGAGCCTTAATACTGGTCAGGACTATTGCATGAGTTTAAGCTTTTTTTTTTTCGCTTTTGGAGGAGACTTTTTTCATTTCAAGGGAGACTTCTTTTCTTCTTTTCTTCCCCCCAACCCCACACAGATGGTGGAGTTTCAGGACAAAAATGGGTGCATTTGGAAGCTTACCCCCCCCCCAATGATTCCCATCATCTTGATCTAAATCAGGACCATGTCTGCTTACTCTGGAGTAAACAAACCAGAGCTGAGTTACATTAATGTTTCGTTTGACCCTCAGAAGTAAGTCCTTTGCCTCTGGAAAGAAGGATGGGTGGCTGGAACTACGACAGCTATAAACTATTTCTACAGTACACTGGTGTGCATTTCCACGGAAATGCATTTCGCACAAGGGCAGCCAAAGCAAATGCCATTTTCTTCCTGTAGTCATGATGGTGTTATGATTTCAGGGAGTTTAAAAAGCAAACATTCATGTGCCCAGAGTATTTTGTTTCCTTTATCAGGGCTGGGAAACAGCTTGGTCTTGATTTGCTGTTACATATCAGGAATGTAGAAGCAGCCGTAAAGCGGGGAACTCAGGTGGGGAGGAACATTCTGTCCAAGGTCTAGGAATACTGAGCTGCATCTTCCCCAACCTGCTGGCTGGGTATGATGGGAGTTATAGTCCAACACGTCTGAGGGGCCAGGTTGGGCAAGGCTGCATTAATCATGATGCCAACCAAAGGAAGCCTCCAGGAAGAAAGGGGCATTCGCTTTACAAAGAAGGATCAGGCATTCCAGGCAGCAAATTTGCGGACAGAAACTGATTCCTCCCAGTCTCTCTGTGTCATTTTTTTTTTTCAAAGCGAAGACACCCAATCCCAAGCAGGAGGGCCCTTTGAGAAAGCCAAAAGCTGGAGCCTATGTTTTAGGGAGGCCTTGAGGAGGGAGTCACTTCTTTCCCCGCCCGTAACTATTCTTTCAGAAAGGTGGAAGATCTCAGATTTAATTTATATGCAAGCAGAAAAGGAAGATAAATCATTCCAACTAACAGCTTATCATAGTTGGCTATTTTGCCTTATTCAATGGACCACTGAATGTTTAATCTGTTTAGGATGTGACTTTTTTCCTTACGATATAAATTTCATAATATGTGATACAGACAATTATAAAGTGTCTAAATTGCTCCTGAGGAAGAGAATTCCGAGTCGAAATGTACCACACCAGGTTTCCGTGGATATGTCCAATGAGATACTGATCTGTTTGGTAGGATATACATGCACTGGAAATACTCACTTCCCCTGTAATTTGGGGTGCACAATCAATTGTGCCTTATTTGGAGCTTTCAGCTCTTGGGAGGTATGGAAATGTAATACATAAATCAATGAATATAATCTAATAGTGCACTTGCCCCTGCCCTCCGGAATTGCTTGCCACTGCAAATAAGATGTACATCACCAGCTGTGACTGTGAGATGTTAAAAAGGTTGCTTTTCACCCAAGCCTTCTCCACGTAATTTTGTCGACCAAGTATGTTGCTATTTATATGTTTAGATATGTCTATGCGGAAATTGACAGTTTATCCACTAGATCTAAAGCCTGTTCATTACCTGGACACACACACAGATGGAGAGAATTGTGCCAGCCTCGGATCTAGGGAAGTTCTTTTCCCTCCCATTGGAAACAGTTGAAGAGAAACCATTTTTAAAAAGAAAGAAATGGTGAGGAGAACAGAGAGAGAGGGGTAAAAGCCCCCTCTGCCACACCCACTTTCAGACCTGGCTGACGTGAACCTGGCAGGGATTATGAAATGACATTTCCTCCATCATGGACTATCACCCCTTCCAAGGTCCTTAGGGTCCCCTACCCATTAAATATTTTGACAGAATTGTAGCCTGTCCGGTCCCTCCTGCTCAAAGTGGGTGACAATGGGCTTATTATTCCACCTTGTGAGGATGGCAGTCATATTAATCAAGGACGCCATAAGATGAACCTCGAGGAACCTTTGGTGACCTACCAAAGAAAGGGAGGGGCAAAATAAACAGCAACAGCTTTTCCTGGGTCACCCTTACTTCCAAAATAGGAGACACTGCTGTCAAAGTAGACAATACCAGACAAAAATTAGCATCTATGTGATATAGCACACAGCACCTTGAAGACTAACTACATCTCATAAAAGACTAACCTGATCCTCGTGAATATGAAGGAGTTGCATCAGTGAGTGATCAGTGAGCAAACATGTTTTTCTCCAGCTCTGCATCTGTGCATGGACAGAGTAGAGAGTTCAGGAAGTTGAAGAGGTGATCCATCTTCTGAACCTGATAATTATTTAAATCATAGTGATTTGTTCTTCTTCTTGCCAAAGCACATGGGATTCCACTACCCCCCCTTAAAAAAATCACTTTTGAGGCCAGTGACATAGCAATATGAGGTGACATGTTGCATCCAAGCATGAAAGGACTGGCTCATCAATGCCTCCTGTACCAGTGGGGGCTTGGGAGGAGGTTTAGGGCAGGTGGTGAGGACTGTGTGGCACTGAGATTCATTTACGATTATCCGCTTAAGCCGTGAAGCCTCAGCTGGCTGGACTCTGTATCTGTGAGGAATGTCACTGAACCCTCAGTCTTTGAAGTGAAATCAGCTTCTTCTCACCTTTCTTCCACTTGGTTGAGAAGAGCAAGATGGACACTCTACCAGGCATACCAGGCATGATTCTGCTCTTGTTGCTACATCTGCTCCCCCAGGAAACCTGTGGGATGCTCAAGGCGAAATGCCTCTTGACTCTGGAAAGGGATGAACGTGACCCACTGAATCAATACAGGCCAGGAGATGACTTGGTTAGTGCTGTCATCTCTGCAGGACACGTTGAGTTTCTACCATACACTTTCTACAAGCCTCCGTCGAACAGAATTCACAGGTAAGACATTCTGTGTGTGATGGAGTTCCTGCTGCTCCATTTGCTGCTGATTTCATGAGCTCCAATCAGCCCTAATTCACACTTGCTGTCCCTGTTCTCTGTTACCTGGCAATTCACTGACCTCTGTTGCCTTTGGGGATCCATCACCACTACGGCACCATTCAGTGCCCAGCCTGTTGGCTGATTTTTCCAACTGTAGTAACATATTACGGGACAACTCAATCTAGGGCCATTAGACCATGTGACCAGAGCACAGCCTGGCATTCCAGAAGCTGAAACTGCAGCTGGCCAGGCTCCTTTTGACCTAGAAAGGATGATGTAGGACAACAGGCTGTTTCTGCCATCTTGTTAAAGTGCAGAAGAAATGCCATTAGTTCTTTACCATGTGAGCAGGCACAGGTCCTATGAGGAATGGTTGAAAGAACTGTGTATGTTTAGCCTGGAGAAGAGAAGAATAAGGGGAGAAGGTGGAGTAGACCTTTTCTGTATTGCTCCAGGGGGAGGGCTAGAACAGAGAAAACCCTGGAATGTAGCCCATTGGATCACAACAAACTGTGGCAAATTCTGAAAGAGATGGGGGGTACCAGACCACCTTACCTGTCTCCTGAGAAACCTGTACGAGGGTCAAGAAGCAACAGTAAGAACCAGACATGGAACAACTGACTGGTTCAAAATTGGGAAAGGAGTACAACAAGGCTGCATATTGTCACCCTGCTTATTTAGCTTATATGCAGAGTACATCCTGAGAAACGTCGGGTTGGATGAATCACAGGTTGGAATTAAGATTGCCAGGAGAATTATCAACAACCTCCGATACGCAGATGATACCACCCT
The DNA here is from genome assembly GCF_057233095.1 of Heloderma suspectum. Taxonomy (NCBI): domain Eukaryota; kingdom Metazoa; phylum Chordata; class Lepidosauria; order Squamata; family Helodermatidae; genus Heloderma; species Heloderma suspectum. The sequence goes on from NC_139459.1 coordinate 399,393,598, forward strand.
AATGGCAGAAAGCAAAGAGGATCTAAAGTGCCTCTTGTTGAGGGTGAAAGAGGACAGTGCAAAAGCTGGTTTGAAACTCAACATTACAAAAACTAAGATCATGGCATCTGGCCCCATCACTTCCTGGCATATGGAAGGGGAAGAAATGGAAGCAGTGACAGATATTATTTGCTTGGGCTCCAAGATCACCACAGACAGTGACTGTAGCTATGAAATTAAAAGATGCTTGCTCCTTGGGAGGAAAGCTATGGCAAATTTAGACAGCATAGTAAGAAGCAGAGACAGCACCTTGCCGACAAAGGTCCGTCTAATCAAAGCTATGGTTTTCCCAGTAGTAATGCATGGCTGTGAGAGCTGGACTATAAGGAAGGCTGAGCGCCGAAGAATTGATGCTTTCGAACTGTGGTGCTGGAGAAGACTCTTACGAGTCCCCTGGCCTGCAAGGAGGTCAAATCAGTCCTTCCTAAAGGAAATCAACCCTGAGTGCTCATTGGAAGGACAGATCCTGAAGCTGAAGCTCAAACATTTTGGCCACCTAATGCAAAGAGAAAACTCTCTGGAAAAGACCCTGATGGATGGTGGGAAAGACTGAAGGCAAAGGAGAAGGGGACGGCAGAGGATGAGATGGCTAGATAGCATCACTGATGAAATGAATATGGACTTGAGCACGCTCCAGGAGAGAGCACAGGACAGGAAGGCCTGGCGTGCTATGTTCCATGGGGTCACGAAGAGTCGGACACGACTGAAAGACTGAACAACAACAACAGAAAATCCAGGGTAGAAATTTCACAAAAGAAGCTGAGCCAATTACTAGGGGAAGAGATGCAAGAGACCAAAACTCCCGTAAGGTCAAGACAACTCCCCCCTCTTTCTCTACACACAAAATATGTGTTCCCCAATTGTCTTCGTAATTTAGAGGCCGACACTTTTATATTACCCAAAGTGCATCCCCCTTAAGTAGCAACCTGGTACCTTTGAGACATTTTGGACTTCAACTCCTATCAGCCCCAGAAAGCATGGATGATGGTCAGGATTGCTTGCGGCTGTAGTCCAAACCCACTGGAGGGCACCAGATTGGGGAAGGGTGCCTCAAGGCAATGCCCCAAGGCAATGCCCGATCATTTAATTAACTTCAATTTCTCCCTCAATTGGAGGATTGAATATATGCCCTAAGCGCATGTCTGGTGTGCCTGTCTGGGGGGGGGGGCTTTGCGGGTGGGGGGGTGAGTGGACATAGCGGGCCGCCATTGGTAAGACCCCATGGCACCACTGGGGAGGGGAGGGGTCAGAGAGGCGTGTTTACTCTCCATGCCCCTCCCAACAGCCTCTCGCTCACGCGGTTCCTGCCCTCCCTAACCAGTTGTCCTTTTGGGGGCCATGTAGGAATTTTTGGCTCACAGCCCGATTCACGTGGGCTGTGCATCTTTTCACCTACTTCACACTCTTAATGGGGTTGGGTGAATTCTTGTTAAGTTCAGGTTGCATTCCAGATGTTGGGTGGGACGAGTGAGGGGGAATGAGCTTAGGGATGGTGAACATTCAGGGGCACCGTTGTGGTAAACGGTGATGCCCGAGGCCTCCCAAATGGGTTTTGTAGCTCGGCAGTGGGATAAGGGTTCCCTGTGAGACTGATTCACCTCACTCACCCAAAAACTTTGTGGCCTGGGAGGTGACAGGAGAAGGTCTCCCTCCCCCATAAGGGGCAGCACTGAGGGGCGGCGATGCTGTTATGCCACCCCCCAGGCTGTGTATGTTTTTGCCCATTATACTCCCAGCCAGCTGCTGGGACAGTTCAGGGCCCCTCCTAGGTTCCCCCTTCGCAGATATTTCAATCAGTGTGGCCCCATTTCAATCCAAGGACGTGTGTCCGTCTCTTTTTTACCTCTCTTCACTCGCAATACAATTTCCAGCACTGGGACGTACATCTCTGCTGGTTGTATTGATCATGGACAGTGGATATTGAACCTGGAACAAGACTGTGCCCCACCCCGCACCCAACCCCACCAGCCCTTCAGTTAGACTTGGCAGTTGGGCTTCTGGCTTTGGCTTGGGATCAGTGTTCACACGTGGAAAGTTCTAGAAACATAATGCATAGCCTCAAAAGGCAACAGTTGAAGCAACCACTGAATACTGTGGTTTTATTGAAGATGGGAAGACCATGTGAGATGTGCACACTTTTTTCCCAGGGAATATTCTACAGATTACTGGAATATCCTGTCCTTCTTCTTGGCCATTCAGGAGGTCAACCAGAATCCCAGCCTGTTAGCAAACATCACCCTGGGCTACAACATCTATGACAACTATCGCAATGACAGAGTGACCTCAGATGTCATCGTAGACCTGCTCTCCATTGGGCAGGCAAATGTTCCAAACTACAGCTGTGGAAGAACAAATCACCCATTGGCTGTTTTTGACGGGGCGGATTCTGAAACGTCCTTCCAGATTTCAACCATGTTGGGTATCTACAAAATCCCACAGGTGTGGTGAGGTAGCATTTGCTGGCTGAGGTCAATTCCACTTGCAGTTCTCGCCCAAGAAATCCAAATGTTCTCCAGAGAGCTCCAGTTGGGAATTTCCTTTCCCCATGAAAATAGGTGATCTGGATCCACAATGGGCTGTAAAGCTTTAAAGCCCCCCCATTACTCACACCAGGGTCCTGTTCTGTATTGGTCGGCCCATGCTGTCTATTTGTGAAAGAACAATTCTGTACAAGGCCAAATCATGGGATTGACATGGTGTGAAGTGTGTCCTCATTAATATGCCTATGGCTCAGAAAGCAAAGAGGCACTTAGGGACACCAGAAAGGGGGGGGGGGGGTGAAATGTCTTAGGCCACCCCTAAGAACCAAAAATGCTCCTACTGCTGGGTCAGTGGGATGAAGTGGTGGGACCTTGCTTCCATCATGGGGACTCAGGAGGTGCTCCATAGTGTAGGCCCTTTAGGGCATCTTCATTTTTCAGTGCAGTATAATTCTGAAACCTGCAAATCTTGTTCATCATAAAACTAAGAGTATTTGCTCCATCAGGATGATGTCTCATGCAGAAAATTAAAAGTTAAGAGGTGTGATCTCACCGGATGAAGAATTCAAATTTGGTACTGAAACAAAACAAACCACCCATCTATTCCTTTCCTTGCCAGGTCACGTATGCTTTTGTTTCTCAGGTTCTGAACGATAAAACTCAGTTCCCCTTTTTCTACCGAATGGTCCCTAAAGAAGGAAGCCAGTACCCGGGGATCGTCAAACTTCTGCTGCATTTCAGATGGACGATGATTGGTCTCTTTGCTGTCGACACTGACAATGGAAATAGGTTCATCAGGATGCTGGCACCTGAGCTCATCAGGAATGGGGTTTGTGTCGTTTTTTCAGAAAGCCTATCACTACTGAAAACAAGCCATCTCGAAATCCGTGGAGGCTCTCTCAAAAAGTGGCAAGAAGTCAACGTCTTTGTTTATTGTGCAGAGACTGGTACCATGTTAAGTGGAATATACCTTTTGCAACTTGCAATTGAAACAGTGATGAACCCCATTGTTGGAAAAGTCTGGATCACAACAGCTATGTGGGACTTCACCGTGGAGTTAAAATTTGGTACATACTCTTTCCAACACATCTATGGTTTTTTTTCCTTCTTTCTCCAGACCAAGAAGAAAGCAAAATATAGTAACTTTGGACGCTTTTACTTTGCAATGAAGAAATTTGTGGAGAAAACATTCCATTGTTCCTATGCCAGGCATCCCTTGTCTGTGAAAAGCTGGAAAAGATGCACTGAAAATGAGCAACCAGAGGCCCTGCCCCAAGAGGACATGGAGAGAATCCTTTCCCTAGACAGCTACATCACTTACAACACTGTCCAGGCTGTGGCACATGCCTTACATGCTGCTTATTCATCCAGACGAAAGAGGAGGGTGGTGGAGGGTGGAGGCAGGCTGGATGTTCAAAAGCTTCAGCCATGGCAGGTATTCCCCGTAGAATCATAGAATCATGGAATAGCAGGGTTGGATTGGTCCTATCAGACCATCAAGTCCAACCCCCTGCTCCATGCAGGAATCTAAGTCAAAGCATCCCTGACAGATGGCTGTCCAGCCTCATCTTGAATGCCTCCAGTGTGGGAGAGACCACCAACTCCCTAGGTCATTGGTTTCATTGTCGTATTGCTCTAACAGTCAGGAAGTTTTGCCTGATGTTCAGCTGGAATCTGGCTTCCTGTCACTTGAGCCCATGATTCCGTGTCCTGCACTCTGGGATGATCAAAAAGAGATCCTGGCCTTCCTCTTTGTGACAGCCTTTCCAGTACTTGAAGACCACTATCCTATCTCCCCTAGGGACGTACGAAACACTTACCTGGTTTCGTCCAGGGCCATCTGCGGTGTGGGGAGAGGCGCTCTGTCCCTCTCCCCCAGAATCCTTCCCGGCTGGCTCCGCTCCGCGGCCTCCTTCAGCTGCTGGGCTGCCGCGGACGCAAATGGCGTCCTGAGCAGGGGACACCATTTGCGTTGCTCTGGTAGCCCGTGATAGGCTACGTGAATATTTATGTAGCCTATCACGGAGAAAACGGGAACGCAAATGGCGTAGGGGATGCGACGCCATTTCTGTCCCCACTTTAGCTGTGATAGGCTAAGTAAATATTTACGCATCCTATCATGGGCTACCAGAGGGACAGAAACGGCGTCCCCTGCTCAGGACATCATTTGCCTCCGCGGCAGCCTGGCAGCAGCCGGAGCCGGAGCCACCACCGCTGCCACCGGCGGAGCCACTGCCGGAGCCGCAGCCACCGCCGGAGTTGCAGCCAGGTAGGCTCCGTTTCGCGGGGATTTTGCGGGGAGAGGGACGGGGGGCTCCGTTCCGCCTTGGATTCCGGGGGTCCAAATTCCAGTGAATTCAGCCCCCCTGGGGTCCATGGTGGAATTCTCTAACATCCCTAATCTCCCCTCAGTCTTATCTTCTCAAGGATAAATACGCCCAGTTTCGTCAGTCTCTCCTCATAGGGCTTTGTTTCCAATCCCCGGATCATCTTTGTTGCCCTCCCCTGAACCCTCTCCAGTGTGTCTGCATCCTTCTTAAAGTGTGATGCCCAGAACTGGACACAGTACTCCAGATGAGCCCAAACCAGTGCTGAGTAGAAGGGAACTAGCACTTCATATTATTTGGAAGCTATACTTCTATTAAGGCATCCCAAAATAGCATTTGCCTTTTTTGCAGCCACATCACATGGTTGGCGCATAGGCTCTTCTCAAGGCTACACATGAAGCCATCCTCCAAGCATCCATATAAGCAGAGTGGGGAAACAATTGGCCTTTCCTTCAATTCATCTGTCTGCTCATTTGTCTCTGGGACTTTGCATGTTATTCCGGAACTCTAGGTGTCTGGACAGTAACTCTGTCCAGTAACAGTAACTCTAGGTGTCTGCACAGGCTGATGTGCTGACCATGTTTGATACCTGTGTACATTGTGCTTTATAGGCTGTACTTCCCCCCACCCCTGCATTACGTTGTATTAAAGGTCTTGTGTGAAATGCTTATATGACACTGATCTTCGATCTCAAGCAGACAATAGTGTTGTGATGGAAGCATTTTCTAAAATCATAGAATCATAGAATCATAGAATCATAGAATAGTAGGGTTGGAAGGGGCCTACAAGGCCATCGAGTCCAACCCCCTGCTCAATGCAGGAATCCAAGTCAGAGCATCCCTGACAGGTGGCTGTCCAGCCTCATCTTGAAGGCCTCCAGTGTGGGAGAGCCCACCACCTCCCCAGGTCATTGGTTCCATTGTCGTATTGCTCTTACAGTCAGGAAGTTTTTCCTGATGTTCAGCCGGAATCTGGCTTCCTGTCACTTGAGCCCATTATTGGGTGTCCTGCACTCTGGGATGATCAAGAAGAGATCCTGGCCTTCTTCTTTGTGACAACCTTTCAAGTACTTGAAGAGTGCTAACCTATCTCCCCTCAGTCTTCTCTTCTCAAGGCTAATCATGCCCAGTTCTTTCAGTCTCTCTTCACAGGGCTTTGTTTCCAGTCCCCTGATCATCTTTGTTGCCCTCCTCTGAACCCTCTCCAGTTTGTCTGCATCCTTCTTCAAGTGTGGTGCCCAGAACTGGACACAGTACTCCAGATGAGGCCGAACCAGTGCTGAGTAGAGGGGAACTAGTACTTCCCAGGATTTGGAAGCGATGCTTCTATGAATGCAGCCCATTCTATGAATGCAGCATTTGCCTTTTTTGCAGCCACATCACATTGTTGGCTCATATTCAGCTTGTGATCGACAACAATTCCAAGATCCTTCTCGCTTGTATTGTGGTTGAGCCACGTATCCCCCATCTTGTAACTGTGCATTTGGTTTCTTTTTCCTAGGTGCAGAACTTGGCATTTATCCCTATTAAATGTCATTCTGTTGTTTTCTGCCCAGCGCTCCAGTCTATCCAGATCACTTTGAATTTTGTTTCTGTCTTCCAAAGTATTAGCTATCACGCCCAATTTTGTGTCATCTGCAAATTTGATCAGCATTCCCTGCACCTCCTCCTCCAAGTCATTCATAAAAATGTGGAAGAGCACTGGGCCCAGGACTGAGCCCTGCGGTACCCCACTCGTTACCTCTCCCCAGCTTGAGAAGGTCCCATTGATAAGCACTCTTTGAGTCCGATTCTGTAGCCAACTGTGGATCCACCGGATCGTTGTTTCATCTAGCCCACTTTGAGCTAGTTTGCTCATCAGGATATCATGGGGCACTTTGTCGAAAGCTTTGCTGATGTCGAGGTATATGATGTCTACAGCATTCCCACGGTCTACAAGGGAGGTGACTTGATCAAAAAATGAGATCAGATTTGTCTGGCAGGACTTGTTTTTGACAAATCCATGTTGGCTTCGAGTAATCACGGCATTGTTGTCAAGGTGCTTCCAGATGGATTGCTTTATGATCTGCTCCAGAATTTTCCCAGGGATTGATGTCAGACTGACTGGTCTGTAGTTCCCAGGTTCCTCCTTTTTACCCTTTTTGAAGATAGGGACAACGTTAGCCCTCCTCCAGTCATCTGGCACTTCCCCCGTCCTCCATGATTTCTCAAAGAGAATAGACAGCGGTTCTGAGAGTTCTTCTGCCAGATCCTTGATGACTCTAGGATGCAGTTCATCTGGCCCTGGAGATTTGAACTCATTCAAAGTAATGAGGTGTTCCTTGACCATATGCCTGTTGATCTCAAGCTGCAATCCTGCCCCTTCAGCCTGTACTTCGCCTTTGCCAGGGGGGTCATAGACCCTCTTTTGGGAGAAGACTGAGCCAAAGTAGGAATTGAGCACCTATGCCTTTTCTTTGTCATCTGTTATCGTTTTGCCATCCTTATGTAATAGCTGAACCACCATTTCTTTCCTCTGCCTTTTACTATGCACGTAGCTGAAGAAAGCCTTTTTGTTGTTTTTAACATCCCTTGCTAACCTCAGCTCATTCTCAGCTTTAGCCTTCCTGACGCCATCCCTGCAATTCTGTGCTATCTGCCTGTACTCTTCCTTTGTTACTTGGCCTTCTTTTCACTTCCTATATGTGTCCTTTTTTTGTTTTCAGGTCATCCCTAAGCTTTTTGTGAAGCCACATTGGCTTCGTCTGTTGTCTTCCACTTTTCTTCTTGTTGGAATTGCTTGTGATTGTGCCTTGAGACTTTCCTTTTTTAAAAGGTCCCACCCATCTTGGGCTCCTTTTCTCGCTAGCATCGCTTGCCATGGGACCTTACTGATCATTGTTCTGAGTTTATGAAAATCAGCTTTCCTAAAATCCAGGGTACGCGTTTGACTACACTCGGCTTTTGCTTCCCTTAGAACCAAGAACTCAAGTACAACATGGTCGCTTTCCCCCAGATTTCCTGTAACTGCTACTTTATCCACTAAGTCATCTCTGTTGGTTAGGATCAAGTCAAGGATAGCCGATCCTCTAGTTCCTTCCTCTCCTTTCTGTAGGAGGAAGTTATCCGCCACACAAGTCAGGAATGTCCGGGAGGGGCCATGTTTTGCAGAATTTGTCTCCCAACAAATATCGGGGAAATTGAAGTCCCCCATTACTACTACATCCTTAAAACATTGGCTATTTGCTTTTCAAAAGTTTCATCCTTTGTGCAATTTTTTGCACAGCAAATCATGATGTGCAATTTGATGCCAGGGGCACGGAATTCAGATTCTCTCTCAACAAATACTAGACATATAATATTTATGCTGCGATCCTCTGTGAGCCTATTCAGGATCACACCCTACTGAGTTCAGGTGAATTTACTCCGAGGTATGTGCATGTACGATTGCAGCCTGAATTACATAACTGACAATTTGCTGCATTTGAATGATTCCTGAAAGATGCCCCGTGAGGTGCCCGGCCTCCCTTTGCCTCAGGGTAAGGCCAGGCCCACATTCCAGAACAAGCTGACATGCCTCACGAATTCAGCTTCTGAAATTACTAAAGGAAACAAACGGCATTCAGGCATGGAGTCAGGAGGATGTCAAGAGACCCACCCAGACATCGGAGTCCAGAACGAGCCCTGAGCCACAGAAGATTCAAGTGTGGGAAGGGCAGAACTGAGATATCCCATGCGGCTTCCTGTTCTCTAAATGACGGTGTTTCCTCTGCTGTTCTAGCTTCACCCTTTCCTGAGAAATGCCCACTATTACAGTAATTCTGGGGACGGAGTGTATTTGGACGAGCGTGGAGACCTGGCAGCCAACTTTGACATTGTGAACTGGGTGAAGTTTCCCAACCGGTCCGTCGTTAGAGTCAAACTCGGGAGCATGGAAAGACGGGGACCCCCAGGCCTCAAAGTCACCATAGACCCGGATGCCATTGTTTGGCCCAAATGGCTCAACCAGGTGAAGGAAATCATTCCTTGCATTTCACTGTATTTATTGACCATCCCTTCACCTGTCTTAAATTGAACAGCTATATTTATTGAAGGCAATGAATGAAGTGGGGATCAAGTGAAACCCTGGAAGTTCTCTTGGGTCCTCTCCAACTGTGTCTCCCCTTGGCCCAGCTGAATGAGCCTTAACACATTTTCCTCGCTGTCCCTTATCTTCCTCCTTAGCCCCTGCCTCATGCCAGGTGCGTGGAAAGCTGTCTCCCGGGATTCGTCAAGGTGGCTCAGGAAGGAAAGCTCGCTTGCTGCTACAACTGTGTTCCCTGTCCAGGAGGGACCATCTCCACCCAGGAAGGTGGGTGCCTCTGGAGGAAAATGCTGGGGAGGAGGGCAAAGATCCATGCCGACATTTTGTGTGACCTTTTTCTGAAGGGTCTTTGTAAACTTGGGTCCTTTCTTGCAACATCCAGAATTTATTTTCCATTGCTAGTCTCAAAAAATGTATTCATTTATTCATTACATTTCTATACCACCCAATAGCTGAAGCTCTCTGGGCAGGTCACCACAATCAAAACCACCAAGTACAGCATTAAAACATTAAAGCATTAAAGCAATATAAAATATAAGACCGTAAAATTACGGTAAAAAAGTACAACCAGAATAAATCCCAGCAGGAATGCAGGAGTTTAAAATACGTATTTAAAACAGCAGAGCTAAAAGACTAGAATGCTAAAATGCTAAGATGCCTGGGGAATTAAGGCCTTTGCTTGGTCCCAGAAAGTGCACAGCATAGGTCCAGGTGAACCTCTTGAAGGAACTCATTCCACATCTGGGGCGCCACAGCAGAAAAGGCCCTCTTCCTGGGAGCCACGCACCTCCCATCCTTTGGCAGGGGCTTCGAGAGAAGGACCCCTGAAGATGACCCTGGGTCTGGGCAGGGGCATATGTGAGGACCCGATCCCTCAGCTAACCTGGCCCCAAGCCATTTACAGCTTTGAATGTTAATACTAGCAGTTTGAATTGGGCCTGGACCTGGAGTGTCAGCCAGTGCAGCAGGAAAAGTCCTGGCATTATGTGATCACATTGTCCAGTCCCCGTTAGAAATCTCCCTACGTGTAGACAGCCTTAGGTGGAAAGGGAAGGGCATAGTTGGTATAGCAGCCAAGAGGACAAACGTAGCTCCATGCCGCCAAGTCCACCAGTGCCTTAGGAGACTGTTCTGGGACCAGGGGTGCCTCCACCCTACGAACTTGGTCCTTCAGGGGGAGTACAACCCCTCCAGAACAGGTTGAAGATCACCTAGCTGGGCAGATGAACCACGCATGAATAGTACCTCCATCTTGTCTGGACTGTGTCAGATTATTGCCCCAGATCCACTCCGTTACTGTGCCCAGACACTCATTCCGAACAGCCTAAAATGCAGCCCTCCTTTGGAACCCCTTTCCAAACTGTGCACCACTTGCCGCTAACTCGAACCCTGCCGGCCACTCAACCTCTCTGTAACGTTCCGTACATGGGCCTTTTCACATAAAGTCGGCTGTTTGTGTGCGGAACGGCAGCCCTGCAGAGCTCTGGATGCCTCTCCGAATGGAACTGCCTCCCTAGAGAGGGAGATGGTATTTTTATGGACCCTCCATGCCCTGTGACATGATGCTGGTGCTTCACCAAGGATGCAGGAGAGCACCGCTGGGAGAGACCATCCCCTCTCAGCTCCCCACCCGGGTCTCAGCCATACGTACCAGATCGGCCGCCTCACACATAGCAAATCGTGGATGAGGGAGATTTTGATCTGAAGTGACCTGGCATTCGGCAGCAGCAGCAGCAGAGTGAACGGCATGCTGCTAAGGCCACCAGGAACCATCTGGTTGGGGAAAGAACAGCAGGCCCCATCACCAAACACATTCCAAGATGGGGCAGGGGAAGGGTGGCTCTGGATCTTTGGGGGGAAGTTCATCCTTTTTTTTTTTCAAACCCACATCTCTAAACTTGACACCTTCCTTGCAATATCTGCAATTCCCTTCACATAGTGGGTCTCTAGCAATGATGTTGCAGGATGGAGCCCTCCGTGGGGTTTGGTGGCTGAGACAGTGGATGGGGTGCGATTGTATTTTTAGAGACCCTCCATGCCCCAGGACATGATGTTGGTGCTTCACCAAGTTCCCAGGAGAGCACCGCTGGGAGAGACTAACCCCTCTCAGCCCCCCACCCTGGTCTCAGTCATATGTACCAGATCGGCCGCCTCACCCGCAGGCAGATCATGGATGAGGGAGATTTTGTTTTGAAGTGACCTGGCATTCAGAAGCAGCAGCAGCAGAGCTGAGGCCATGCTGGTAAGGACACCAGGAACCATCTAGTTGGGAAAAGAACCAGAAGATGGGATAGGCCTATGGAATCGCGTGTGCCCATAGACTTATACGCAAAATAGAGCAGTGAATCTTGTGTATAAGCCTATGGACACATAGCCTTATACGCAAGATTCATGACTCTATTTGCGTGTAAGTCTATGGGCACATCCTCCCGATCGCCTTTTTTTTTTTTAAAGACATGGCAAACGGCAGGGACAGGGAGGAGGTGAACGGCTCTGGCTGGCAAGAAGCAGCCGAGTGCCGTTCCTCATCCATTCCTCCTGGAGAGGAGGTAAGTGGTCCCGATCTGCTGCGGATTCCTGAGGCCGGATTTGAATCTGCAGGAGATTTCTCTGACATCCCTACTAGCCCCTCTTCTCCTCAACTGGCCTGCTAATCCGCCAAAGCAGACCTTGACAGCAGGCCCCATCGCCAAACACATTCCAGCAAGGGGCAGGGGAAGGGTGACTCTGGATCTTGTTGGTGAAGTTCAACTTTTCTTTTTAACCCCACATCTCTAAACATGGTACCTGCCTTGCAATATCTGCAGTTCACTTCACAAAGGGAGACTTGCAATAATGTTGCAGGATGGACCCCTCCCTGGAGCTGGGTGGGTGAGACAGTGGATGTGGCTGGGGTATGCTCCACCAGCCTAGATGGGTCTTCTGCACTTTACACTGCATACACACCGTCCATAGTTAACATTTTTATGTTCACCCCCCTTCCCTGAGCAGTGACTAATGACGGGGATGGAGTGCGTGCCAAGGTTTGGTTTCTTTGGGAAGGAGGACAGGAAATTCAAATGTTTTGCAGTATATGAATTTAGTCACAAATGTTCATTAAAAACAAATGAAAAGACATGTCAATCCTCCGTGTTTTCCATATTGTTGGGCATCACTATGCTTTTTGTCAGTGAATTCCATACTTTACTATCTGTGTCTGAAGAAGACCTACCTTTCCTCTGTCCTGAATCTTCCACCATTCAGAGGCACAAATGAATCATGACATGTGGGTTGCTGACATGAGACAATGATGAAGCTCAGCAAGCCCGACAGCACCCTGCCTGAAATTAATGTGTGCTGTCAATCACATGGGAAACATATCTTTGATGGGACTTAACAGAACAGGGATTGCTAAGAATGTGAGAGAGATGTTATGCGTTTTCTTTCCAGATGCAGAGCATTGCACCAAGTGTCCAGAGGAACAGCATCCAAGTGGGGACCAAGATCAATGCATCCCCAAGAATCTAACTTTCCTGTCCTATGAAGAAACTTTAGGGATCACCCTGGCTTCCTGTGCACTACTCCTGTCCTTAATCACAGGCTTTGTGTTAGGAATTTTCATTAAATTCCGAGAAACTCCAGTAGTCAAAGCTAACAACCGGGACCTATCCTACATTCTCCTCATCTCCCTCCTGCTTTCCTTCTTGTCCTCCTTCCTCTTCACTGGCCGGCCAAGGAAAGCGACCTGCCTCCTCCGACAAACGTCCTTCAGCATCATCTTCTCAGTTGCTGTCTCTTCTCTGCTGGCCAAAACGGTCACTGTGGTGCTGGCCTTCTTGGCCACAAAGCCAGGGAACAGGGTGAGGAACTTCCTGGGAAAGAGTTTGGCCAACTCCATTGTCATTTCCTGTACCAGTGTCCAAGTTGTCATTTCCACCATTTGGCTGGGCTCCTCTCCACCCTTCCCAGATTTGGACATGCACTCCCAGCCTGGACAGATCATTCTGATATGCGAGGAAGGGTCTGTCACCATGTTCTATAGTGCCCTTGGCTACATGGGCTTCCTGGCTGCCATCTGCTTCACGGTGGCTTTCCTAGCCAGGAAACTTCCCGCGGCCTTCAATGAAGCCAAGCTGATCACCTTCAGCATGCTGGTCTTCTGCAGTGTTTGGATGTCCTTTGTGCCCACCTACCTGAGCACCAAGGGGAAGTACATGGTGGCCATGCAGGTCTTCTCTATCTTGGCCTCCAGTGCTGGGCTGCTGGGCTGCATCTTTCTTCCCAAGTGCTACATTATTGTATTCAGGCCTGATCTGAATACAAAGGAGTATCTCATCATGAAAACCAGTGTATAAATTTGACTTGTATTCTTACCAAGCTCCCTGATATTCTTCTATTTCTTTTGTGTCTCGTTGGTCTTTTTGTGTCTCGTTGGTCTTTTTGTGACCCAAAAAATGGCATACAAATGTTTCATTGGAGAAGTAAATGCATCACTCTTAGGAACCAGGTGTGGCACTCAAAGCTGAACTGAGTATCTGATGTGGGGTATCATCACTCTCTGGGTCCAGAGTCCAAGCCTAGAAGTCACCAGGTAACTGCTGTCAGCAGCCATCAGGAGTAGGAGCCATTGATAGCCTGATCCTCAATGAATTAGACTCACTCCCTTGTAAAGCCATCCCCTGTGGTGGCCATCCATACATCGTGTGGTATTTATTTCTTTGGTTTCTACTCCACTTTTCTACCAAGAGAAATAATACTCATAGTGGCTTACAATCATAGAGAAATAAAATCTGATTCAAACAATAATATAAGAAAGCAGTTTTGGAATAAGGGGAGAGCTCTTAGCTCTTAAGAACTGGGTGCCCTTCAGATGTTTTGGACTATAACACCCATAAGCCCCAGCCAAGGATTATTGGAGCTGTAGTCGAAAAGATCTGGGGTGCCCGAGTTCTCTCCTCCTGCTTAAAGGTTGGAGCACCTCTCGTGCACCTCTCTCCCTTTTCGGTGTCTGAAGCAATGAGACCAGTCAACATCCATCTGATATGCACAAGCAGTTTGACAATCCCCTGACACTGGATTCCTCCCTGGGAACCACGTGTTGGGAAAAAACAAGGAATGGTGCTTTCTCACTCGGCAGACGGGAAGCTAAAGCATGATTTACCTGTCAAAGACAGGAAGAGATGGGTGGTTTCTTTTGCTTCAGAACCACATTTCCATTCTTCATTGTCTGTCTCTGAAAGCTGGCAGTATTCAACCCACATTCCCCCCCAAATTAACAAGGCCAAGAGACACAACTCTTGCTCCAGGAGAGGAGCATGCTTGATTCTTTGGAGTGACCGACAGATAAGAACATAAGAACATAAGAAGGCTTTTGAACGATAGCAGACTCTCAGTTAAGCACCTAAGAAGACGCATGCTAGATCAGACCCAGGGTCCATCTATTCCAGCATTCTGTTCACACAGTGGCCAACCAGCTGTCAACCAGGAACCCACAATCAGAACATCATTGCAACAGCTCACTTCCTCTGGTTCTGGAGGTAGCACATATCCATCGGGACTAGTAGCCATTGGAAGCCTTTTTCTCCAGGAATTTGTCCAACTCCCATTGAAAGCCATCCAAATTGGTGCCCATCACTCCATCCTGTGCTAGCGAATTCCAGAGTTTAACTGTGCTGCGTGAGAAGAAGAACCTCCTTTTATATGTCTTAAATCTCGCACCAATCAGCTTCCAAGGTTGTCCCCAGGCTCTAGTATTTTGGGAGAGGGAGAAAAATGTCTCCCTATCCACATTCTCCACACCATCCATAATTTTGTACACCTCTATCATGTCTCCCCTTACCCTGCTGGTTTCCAAGCTAAACAATCCCAGCTCTCCTAGCCTTCTCTCATAGGGGAGATGCTCCAGCTCCTTGATCATTTTAGTTGCCCTTTGCTGCACTTTTTCCAGATCGACAATATATTTTTTGTAAATGTGGTGACCAGAACTGTACACAGCATTCCAAGTGTGGTCGCACCATAGATTTGTAGTAGGGCAGTATGATATCAGCAGTTTTATTCTCAATTCCTTTCCTAATTATCCCTAACATAGAGTTTGCCTTTTGTACAGCAGCCGCACACTGGGTTGACATCTTCATCGAGCTGTCCACCACAGCCCCAAGATCTCTTTCTTGACCAGGCACCGCTAGCTCAGATCCCATCAGGTTATACTTGAAGTTGGGATTTTTTTGCCCCAACGTGCATCACTTTGCACTTGCTTACATTGAACCGCCTTTATTTTATTTTTATTTATTTATTAAATTTATTAATCGCCCATCTGACTGGTCACCCAGCCACTCTGGGCGATGTACAACCCACCATAAACAATTTAAAACAATAAAATTTTACCATAAATTTTTTTTAAAAAAAAATACCCTAACCCACCCCAAATGCCTGCCTGAACAACCACGTTTTTAATGCACGACGGAAGCTCATTAAAGAGGGGGCATGACGGAGTTCCCTAGGGAGGGAGTTCCACAGAGTGGAACTTTGAAGTTAACTTTGAAGTTAAGAGGCCCATTTGCCCAGTTTGCAGAGATCGTTTTGGAGCTCTTCACAATCCCGTTCTGTTTTAACCATCCAAAATAAGTTGGTGACATCGGAGAACTTGGCCACTTCACCGCTCACTCCGAATTCCAGATCATGTATGAACAGGATGAAAAGCATTGGTCCAATTGCCGATCCCTGTGGGACCCCACTGTTTTCTTCCCTCCACTGGGAAACCCCTCCATTGAGAGGCAAAGTAGTTATCCCTCCTCCCTTGGAGATGTCCCTGAGTGTCCCCCCTTGCTTTCTGAGCAGTCCGGAAAGATGCTTTCAGAACCAAGGAGATCCAGACACACTCAAGTATGCCATTCGGAGCCACACTACACACCCACATGTTACTTTGCTCTTGGTGCAAACATTGCTGCTCATACCCCTGTTTGCCTGCAAAATGACTTCAGTCTCCCTGTCCCACATCCGGGGCCTGGGCCATCTTGGAAGTGTTGCAGAACTCAGAGTCAGAGAGACCACGGAGTGAAGGAAAAAGAGTTTTTCTTTATTTAACGCACGGGCTTTATGGCTGGAATCACTTCCAAAGAGCAAAAAGCCCCGAGGCACATTAATACATTGCTTTTATAGACATTGTGACACATATGAAACGGCTCCTCCTCCCCCTCCCGCGTGGGGTTGCAGTCCTCAACATTTCTTCTCCTAGCACCATTGTTTATAATACAAGAAATGGGTTATAGGGTAGCCGTGATAAGGAGAGAACAGAAGAGAACAGCAGAGAACATGATATACAACTCTATGCTGACCTTAGTCTTTGCTGACAAGATAAGAGACTCCTGCGTCTCGTCAGCCTACAACAATATAATCAAGGGAGAAAGAGCTCAGCAAGAACATGAAGCATGAGACTGCATGAGGCTACTTAGTCTGACCCCCGATATGGCTGCTACAGAAGAAGCAGCAGATGAGGAAGGCCTCTGGGGCTCCATCGAACCTGTCAGCATCCAGGCACCTGCCTCCCCCTCGCTAGGCATCTCACTGCCTGCAATGCAAGAGCATAGTGACACGCTGTCGCTGGGTGCCTCTCTCTGCGTCTTTGGCACCAGCTTACAATGGTCTTGTTAAGCAGTGTAGGACGCTGGATGTCATGGTCTTATACCCCGTTTATGTATAAAATACACCCACTGCACTTCAAATGGCAGGTCTAACCTCCACACTGCTACGATCCTGAGGCTAGACCATCATCGTCGTCATCATCATGTGACTGATCGATGTGACTGAACAGCCTCTACCAGTGTTTCCAATAACAATGGAGACACTGGCCGGACCAAACTGAAATTCCACCAAGTGTTGCAATTGCAAATAAGTAGGGATGTTGGAGAATTCCACCATGGATCCCAGGGAGGACAAATTCCAGTCAATACGCCCCCCCCCCCGGAATCCGTGGCGGAATGGAGCAACCTGCCCCACCACCCCGCGAAAGCCCCGCGGAATGAAGCCTACCTGGCGGCAGCTCCGGCGGTGGCTCCAGCGGCGGATGAAGTGGCGGTGGCAGCGACGGTGGTGGCTCCGGCCGCTGCCAGGCTGCTGAGGCCGCAAATGACGGCCATCGTAGCAGCTGCCATCTGCATCCCTACACCGGCCCGAGGTACACTACATCTATATTTACGTAGCCTATCACGGCTAAAGCGGGAACGCAAATGGCGTAGGGGATGTCCCTGCTTTAGCTGTGATAGGCTACATAAATATATATGTAGCCTATCACGGGCCGGCGTAGGGAAGCAAATGGCATCCCCTACACAGGATGCCATTTATGTCCACACCAGCCTGGCAGTGGCTGGAGGCCCCACTGCGGGTTGGCCTGGCCGGCGGCTCCGCAGACTCCATCCACATCTCTCACAAAAACATCTGTGAACCTACCTATCCACACACACACATACACACAAAGAGAGACATGGCTTCACTTTTTGCAATTCTTTTCTCTTCTGGGCAGAAGCACTGTGCGCTCTGAAGATGACTTCCAGCCAACATACCTTCCGGACTCACTCGGAGCATTAACTGGAAACCAAATGACGTCAGGGGTATGGCCCCTCCCCATGAGGTCATTCAGAAGGTGGATAGGTAGGTGGGTGGGTGGGAGGTTGTGAAGCCACACCCCACTGCTGTTCCACAGCCTTGCTTTAACTCATTCATAACATTGTAAGATTAGGGTGTGTGAGGACAGGTTAGGGGAAACTGCCCACAGAGTTTCAGCTATTGGGTGGTATACCGTAGATTCTATGAATAACTAAGGGTGCAGTCTGATCTGGATAGTCACTGTCCTCCAAAATTGCAGGCTGCGGATATCCTCTCCTTTACTCTGTGCTCTGGCTGCCCTGCATTTTTGCCTAGATGGGTGATTTCATCTTGGTGAGGCTTCAGAGGGGGAGGGATGGCATCCAGAGACTCATTCGGGCAGGGGAGGGAAGGGCCTGGAGAACCCTTTTGGGCAGGGAAGGGGCCTGGAGGTGCCACCGTGGGATCAGGTAGATTGCAGAGTGAGAAGCCAGCCAAGTGAGATACAGAGCCAGCAAGACCAACCAATTGTGGGAGATTTTAACAAATGTGCTGCATCCTGTGAAGACAATGTAAGGGTAAAATGAGCCACCCACAAAAGGGGTTTTGCAAGTGGCTTCGGCGGCCCATAAATATGCAACATTTCCCTTCAGTTTCTCATACTCTAAAACCAAGGCAATGATTCTGGAATTGTACAGTTGATTGTCACGTTCAACAAGGATAGCTGTGATGGCCTGCAAATGCCACCTCACCACACCTGTGCAATTTTAGAGATGCCCCACATGGTAGAAATCTGGATGGAGATGTCAGACACAGATCCTTCAGGAACAGCCAAGGGGTGACTCTGTCTTCCACAGTCGTCATTTGGAACATTCACCTACCCAGGAGAGAGCTGTTATCAGTAAGTAACAGTGGTACTCCGAGTCTAAGAAGGGAATGGAATAGAGATTGCAACGCCCCTTTCTGCCTAATCGATGGATCGTTGTGCCAGTGGCTGTACCTGAAGGATCTGTGGATCTTAGGCTACGCTTTAGAATCTATAGAGCTTAGGCTACACAGGATCCAGCAAAACAGCTTGTTCATTGGGTTCATTGGACTCCTCAACATCTTTTTAGTAATGGCTTGCCTAATTCGCATAGTTGTTGGAGATGTAATACACATAATGCTTCTCTGAGTCATATGTTTTGGCGAGACCCAATACTAACTGCCTTCTGGGAGGAGTTCATAATATGGATAAACTTTGTACTGGAACACTCTTTAATATTGAATGATGTACATGTCCTCCTAAACTATTTACCAGTTTCTCAGAAGTTAATGTACAGTCAGCACAAATGGATTTTCCAAGCCCTCGTGACAGCCCAAACTCTGATATTGCAAGATTGGAAGGATAAATGTTCACCTCCTATAATGCAGTGGATTGAGGCCCCAACAGTGTTATCAACACCTTAGGGGGCGGTATATAGGCTCCACTCTTGAATGGATAAAGAGATGGATATTTGGTCTGCTTTTCTTGAACCTTATGCACAGTCCCTTTTTTGCATTCTTTTCCAGAATGTTGAATTTAGCGGAATAGTGATGTTTGTCTTGCATGTTATTTTGTTGCGTTACTTTTATTTCCCCCTGCACAATTTCATTTTGTTTGGTTTGGTTTAAATCACAGTAAAAACATATTGATAAAGAAAGACGTGACAAAAATCTCTGTATCTTGACTCAAACAAGAGCTTCAGGCCTAGTCATAGCCCCTGCGCACAGCGCTGGCACAGCGCTCTAAGAGGGCTCCTTCTTAACACAGACAGGCTTACTGCTGCCTACAGAAGCACTCTGGAGAAAGCCCATCTCCTACATCAAGAAGGTTTTCGCTTCCAAGGATTTACCAGCCCACCTGTCGCAAGCTCCTTTCCCCAGGCTCTAAAACACTGTTTTGCATGTAAAGCTAGCTCTCAGCATAGAAATAAGGCTGCCTTTACAATAAAGAAAACCCAGTCCTCCCCTTCTGGAGCCTTTCCGCTTTTATTCCGGGCTCCCAGACGGGGACCATGAGATTGCTGAGCGGGGTAGCTTTTAATTTTCAGTGTTCCATAGACCTCAATGAAACACCGCCATCTAGTGGCTGTTTTAATTGCAATACATTCTGAGTTTAAAAGATGGTTCATTAGTTCCAGATCTTTTTGAGACAGGGAAAAACGGCAGATAGCTCTGGATGTGCCCTGGAGGTTAACGATGTCATGAAAAGGACCCACCAACTTCTGTGAGTGAGCAATCCCAATAGCACGATAAAAGCCCCGTGTGAAGGAGCCCCTAATCACTCTGCACTTAGAGCTTCCCCACACAGAGTATAATCCACCAGGTAACTGATGTTCCTTTGACAAAATGTCTATTCCAAGTAAAAAGCCAGAGGACACTTCTGAATCTCTGTTTCAGCAGGATCCTAAGTGCCAACAGTGACATGGGAAAGAGGTGTAAACATGGAAGGATCGTCTTGATTTTTTTTAGCCAGGGTCGCATTTCACTTCTTCCCTGCTTCTCAGGGAAGGGGCAGGCGGGATGGAACTCTCCCTGGTGAGCTTGGAGCCACAGCACTTTGCAACAGATGACCCTGACCTAATCAAAAACTCCTTTTGTGAGACAGAAGATCAGAAGATGTTCACATAGCCAGGAAGGTGGCAAATGGCTCCAGGTGGCATTGTGCTTGACGGGCAGAACCCAAGATGAAGGAGAGGGGAAACGAAGCAAAAGCCTTCTTTTTAAAAAATACTTTTTATTCCTTTTTTAATATTTATAGATAGAATAAACAATAGCAACAACCCAATAATTATCTACAATTTCCAACAATACAGTATTCTTAAGAGGACACAGCAATAACAAGAGAAAGAATGGGGGGGAGAAAAAGAAAAAAAAGAGAAAGGGAAAATCAAAAAATCAAAAGAAAGACAAGAGGGAAGAAAGCAAAAGGGGAAAAGAAAAAATATAAAAAGTTAGTTCAACACAGACTTCAGGTATGAATCTTTTTAAAAATTATACCTATATCATTGCCATTATTACACTTCAATACAGCATGGATAATCCACCTTAAATTTCAATATATCATCAGTCTTATAACATGGAAGGAAGCATACAATTTATTTCCACTAAGCATATATTGCCCTACAGATAATATATAATAGAGCTTAATAATTTAGCCAACTAAAGATATTACTAATCAAAGGCTCATAATAACAAAAGTAATAATAATAGTAAAAAAAGAAAAGAAAAGAAGAAAAGGGTAAAAAAATAATAACAAATCACTAATATATTTTATACTATCTATATTTTTAATAATATCACTTCTGAATATATATATATATATATATATATATATATATGAGCATATCTATACGCAGCCACATAAAAATTTTATATAAAGTATATCATATCTAGGGGCCATGGTGGCTTAGTGATTAAGATGCGGAACTGCAGACCGGAAGGTCGGCAGGACAGCAGTTCGAGACCCGAGTGCCGCGTGACGGAGTGAGCTCCCGTCTTCAGTCCCAGCTCCTGCCAACCTAGCAGTTCGAAAGCAAGAAATTGCAAGTAGATAAATAGGTACCGCTTCGGCGGGAAAGGTAACAGCGTTCCGTGTGCCTTGGTATTCAGTCATGCCGGCCACATGACCACGGAAGCGTCTTCGGACAGCTCTGGCTCTTCGGCTTAGAAATGGAGATGAGCACCACACCCTAGAGTCAGACACGACTTGTTGGGGACACCTTTACCTTTTACATTTATATCATATGTAATATAAAAAAGAATAAGTAAAAAGAAAACAGGGATATATATATAAACATTTAAAAATTATACCTTTATCATTGCCATTATTACACTTCAATACAGCACAGATAAACCAACTTAAATTTCAATATCATATCATCAGTCTTATAATATGGAAGGAAGCATACAATTTATTTCCACTAAGCATATATTGCCCTTCAGATAATATATAATATATTATCATATATATATATATATATATATATATATATATGTATATGTATGTATGTGTGTGTGTATATGTGTGTATATATATATATATGAATGTGAATATATCTTTACACACCCACATAAAAATTTTATATAAAGTATATCATATCTAATATAAAAAAGAATAAGTAAAAAGAAAACAGGAATATATATATAAACAATCCTCTTCATTGGCGCACTGCCCGGCCCTTATAGCCTAAATAAATCCAAAGAGCAAACTTGATTGAAGAATTCTCAGCTGGAAGAAAGATGGAAGAAATGTCTCCTGCATTTTACTTTGTATGGCAGCTAACCAAGCCTCCACCAATTCATGATTTTATTTTTTTTTTCATCTGGCTTTCAAAAAGAATACAAAATATAGCAGTATATTTGATATGATATTGTAAATTCATTTGTCTTGCCTGAATTTCTCGCCTTGGTGAGTTGCCTTCTTTTGTCAGCAATTTCTTTGCTGTAATCTGGAAATAGCATAACTTTATCTTGATTTGGCCCTGAAAAAAGTCCTTTCATTTCTCTAGCCAAACGTAGGATATGATTTTATGTAGAGACTCTTGCAAATTGGTAGGGGTGGACGAAAGTCACTTACCTTTTCTTGCAGCTTGTTCGCGGTGGGGGAGAGCGCTTCGCTGCTCCCCCCGCGAAGTTCAGGCCAGGGGGGGAGGCTTCCCGCCTCGCCCGGCCGAAATTCAGGCCGGGGAGGAGGCGCCTCTCCCGGCCGCGAACGCGGAAGTAAAGAAAAAAAACAAAACGCCCCCTGATAGGCTACGTGACGATTCACGTAGCCTATCACGGCTAGATCTGCAAAGTCAGCCGTAATAGGCGACGTGAATCATCACGTAGCCTATCACGGGTGACTTTAAAAAAAAAAAGCGCGTACGCGAATGGCGGCCCCCATAGGGAGCCACCATTCGCGTTCCTTATTTAGTTGCTGTAGTCTACATCAATGTTTACGTAGACTACGGCGAAAATAAGGGCAACGCAAATAGCGTTGCCCTTATTTTCACCGTAGTCTACGTAAACATTTACGTAGACTACAGCGACCACATAAGGAACGGGAATGGCGGCTCCCTATGGGGGCCGCCATTATCCGTACCCACTTTTTTTTTTTTTTTTAAGTCACCCGTGATAGGCTACGTGACGATTCACGTAGCCTATCACAGCTGACTTTGCAAATCTAGCCGTGATAGGCTACGTGAATCATCACGTAGCCTCTCAGGGGACGTTGTTGTTTTTTTTTTCTTTTATTGCAATGGCAGCGGCGGCAGCCGGTCGAAAGACCAGCTGCCGCTCCCGCCCCGCTTGAACACGTGACGAACCGCCAGCCGGACCCGCCGCCGGCAGGGACATTCAGGGAAGGAAAGTCCCGTACCGGGGGGGGCGGGGGGCGGAGGATTTCTCCCCGAAACTTGTTCGGGGGGCCGAACACGTTGGCGCTCGGCCCCCCGAAGTTTCGGGGAGAAATTCTCCGCCATCCCTACAAATTGGACTATGACAGCTGCAGGCCCATTGGTGCCACGAGCTGCACCGGAACATGGCATGCATGCTCAATATCAAGTAAATAATCAGCTGGCAGAGCAAGTAGCTCATGCAGAAATTTATCCAGGAATTTAGGCAGGCTTGTCCCATCAGGCACGTCTTTAATACCCAGGATGCACAGGTTTGCCCTGTGTGAATATGCCTCCAGTTGGGAGATTCTAGCAGACATGACATTATGACCGGCTCGCATTGTAGTTTCTTGCACAGAAATCTGTTCTTGGAGGGCATTGACCTTCAGTTCCATTTTTTGCCAAGAGCTCTTCATTAAATCCACAGCCCCTTGAAGGGTAGTAATAGAATCTTGGATTGTATCCAGCCTCTTAGCCTGTTCTGCTAGTTGAGAAGACAAAGTTTTAATCAAGGCCAGTACGTCCCCTAGATCTGCAGGATCTTTAGAAGCCTTTAACAAAGGGGGGGGGGTCGGGGGGGGTCGACGGTAGTCTGACAGTTTTTGTCCTTCCCTTTGATGCTGCCATCTCCCTCTTCCAAAGATAAGGCAGGTAGAGATAGATAGAAACAAACAGTCACATAAACAGTCACGTAAACAGATTTTGCAGCTCCTCAGATGTTGTTGTTATTCTCAGTTCAAAATCACTAACTAAAATTGGCGCTCGTCAGCCCTGAAGTCTCCTCACTACGCAGGAGTTTCAAAACAACTTAGAGTAGATGACGCTCCGGAAAAACTGACCGTAGAATCCAGCCCTTCTGCCGCTTTGCAAAAGGAGTTGTCTTGACGTAAACCATACTTGGGGGCAAATGACCGACCTTCATCATGGTTTATGTGCTCCAGAGTGAGCCTTAATACTGGTCAGGACTATTGCATGAGTTTAAGCTTTTTTTTTTCGCTTTTGGAGGAGACTTTTTTCATTTCAAGGGAGACTTCTTTTCTTCTTTTTTCTTTTCTTCCCCCCAACCCCACACAGATGGTGGAGTTTCAGGACAAAAATGGGTGCATGGGGAAGCTTGCCCCCCCCCGGCCCCAATGATTCCCATTGTCTCGATCTAAATCGGGACCGTGTCTGCTTACTCTGGAGTAAACAAACCAGAGCTGAGTTACATTAATGTTTTGTTTGACCCTCAGAAGTAAGTCCTTTGCCTCTGGAAAGAAGGATGGGTGGCTGGAACTACGACAGCTATAAACTATTTCTACAGTACACTGGTGTGCATTTCCACGGAAATGCATTTCGCGCAAGGGCAGCCAAAGCAAATGCCATTTTCTTCCTGTAGTCATGATGGTGTTATGATTTCAGGGAGTTTAAAAAGCAAACATTCATGTGCCCAGAGTATTTTGTTTCCTTTATCAGGGCTGGGAAACAGCTTGGTCTTGATTTGCTGTTACATATCAGGAATGTAGAAGCAGCCGTAAAGCGGGGAACTCAGGTGGGGAGGAACATTCTGTCCAAGGTCTAGGAATACTGAGCTGCATCTTCCCCAACCTGCTGGCTGGGTATGATGGGAGTTATAGTCCAACACGTCTGAGGGGCCAGGTTGGGCAAGGCTGCATTAATCACGATGCCAACCAATGGAAGCCTCCAGGAAGAAAGGGGCATTCGCTTTACAAAGAAGGATCAGGCATTCCAGGCAGCAAATTTGGGGACAGAAACCGATTCCTCCTAGTCTCTCTGTGTCATTTTTTTTTTCAAAGCAAAGACACCCAATCCCAAGCAGGAGGGCCCTTTGAGAAAGCCAGAAGCTGGAGCCTATGTTTTAGGGAGGCCTTGAGGAGGGAGTCACTTCTCTCCCCACCCGTAACTATTCTTTCAGAAACATGGAAGATCTCAGATTTAATTTCATAGAATCATAGAACAGAATCATAAAATAGTAGGGTTGGAAGGGGCCTACAAGGCCATCGAGTCCAACCCCCTGCTCAATGCAGGAATCCAAGTCAGAGCATCCCTGACAGATGGCTGCCCAGCCTCATCTTGAACGCCACCAGTGTGGGAGAGTCCATTACCTCCCTACGGAATTGGTTCCATTGTCGTATTGCTCTAACTGTCAGGAGGTTTTTCCTGATGTTCAGCCGGAATCTGGCTTCCTGTCACTTGAGCCCATTATTCCGTGTCCTGCACTCTGGGATGATCAAGAAGAGATCCTGGCCTTCCTCTCTGTGACAACCTTTCAAGTACTTGAAGAAAGCTATCCTATGTCCCTTCAGTCTTCTCAAGGATAAACAGGTCCAGTTCTTTCAGTCTCTCTTCATTAGGGATGTCAGAGAATTCCGCCACGGATCTCAGTGAGGCCGAATGCCAGCGCATTTGGCAACCCAAAATCCGTGGCAGAACGAGGCCCCCCACCCCCCACAAGGCGCGCGAAACGGAGCACTTACCTGCTGCCGGTTGCACTGTCTTGCGAATGGCATCTGCGTCTGCGGCCGCCATTCGCTTCTTCATTATAGCCATGATAGGCTATGTAAATACTTACGTAGCCTAGCACAGCTAATGCAGGGAAGCCATTTGCGTCCCTGCGGAGGCCGTGATAGGCTACGGAAGTATTTACATAGCCTATCACAGCAGAAAAAAGGGAACGCAAACGGCGGCCGCCATATCCGCCATTTGCATCCACTGTTGTTTTTTTTGCTGTGATAGGCTATGTAAATATTTACATAGCCTATCACGGCAAAATACAGGGATGCAAATGGCAGCGGCTATGGCGGCCGCCATTTCTGTCCCTGTGCA
This sequence comes from Heloderma suspectum, assembly GCF_057233095.1. Taxonomy (NCBI): domain Eukaryota; kingdom Metazoa; phylum Chordata; class Lepidosauria; order Squamata; family Helodermatidae; genus Heloderma; species Heloderma suspectum. The sequence continues at coordinate 399,419,290 of NC_139459.1, forward strand.
GGCTGCCCAGCGGCTTGATGTCTGGCTGCAGGCGGCCCCGGCCAGCGGCTCTGTGAGTATTTGGGGATACTCAAATTTGGGGAGAATTTCAGGAGGAGGGACGGAACACTTTCCCCCCACTGCAAATGTCACCCTTCGAAAAGGTAAGTGACTTTTGTACATCCCTACTCTTCATAGGGCTTTGTTTCCAGTCCCCTGATCATCTTTGTTGCCCTCCTCTGAACCCTCTCCAGTTTGTCTGCATCCTTCTTCAAGTGTGGTGCCCAGAACTGGACACAGTACTCCAGATGAGGCCTAACCAGTTGTCAAGGGCTCCTTGGAGGGCTCTCTCAGTCTAATCCAGTAGCCAAGTCCAGACACAGACAAAGGGATTCTTTTCAAAGTTTTATTCTTCTTTTACAACTTAACAACTCTACAGGTAGCAACTAGATCTGAGCAGCAGAATACCTATGCCCTAAGTTGGAACAGTTGGTCCCCATTTGAAAGGGAATTACTGGCAGACCCCTGAACTTAAGGACTAGGGAGAGTCCCTCCCCTTTTCCCTTGGATCCTCGGGGCACAGCCGTTGTGTGCACGCCAACTGGGCACTACGCTCCTTTCCGCACCCTTCATCTGGCGCCGCACTCTGCGTCTGTGTCGCGCATCCACTAAGTCTGCTATCTGTGCTCGGTCACTCCCTGGACTGCTAACTAAACTAGGAATGCGGGTGGGAGGAATCTCCATCAGCTGTTGGTCCTGGGAAAGAGGAGCATGCTCCTCTCCCAGGAGCGACTGCTCTTCCTCAGAATCAGAACTACTCTGGGATTCTATGGGCTCAGTGTCCACCCTGACACCAGTGCTGAGTAGAGGGGAACTAGTACTTCCAGGGATTTGGAAGCTATGCTTCTATTAAGGCAACCCAAAAGAGCATTTGCCTTTTTTGCAGCCACATCACATGGTTGGCTCATATTCAGCTTGTGATAGACAACAATTCCAAGATCCTTCTCGCTTGTAGTGTTGTTGAGCCACGTATCCCCCATCTTGTAACTGTGCCTTTGGTTTCTTTTTCCGAGGTGCAGAACTTGGCATTTTATCCCTATTCAATGTCATTCTGTTGTTTTCTGCCCAGTTCTCCAGTCTATCCAGATCACTTTGAATTTTGTTTCTGTCTTCCAAGGTATTAGCTATAATTTTGTGTAGTGATGGAGGTGAATTCCACCATGGATCTCAGTGAGGCCGAATGCACTGGCATTCAGTCCCCCCAAATCCGTGGTGGAATGAAGCCCCCACCCCCCAACCCACGAAAAGGCATACGAAATGGAGCACTTATCTGCTGCCGTCCGTGATGAATTGCGAATGGTGGCCACCCTGTGGACGGCCCTGGCCGGCTGCTCCACGGAGCCGCAGCGGAGCGGAGCTGGCCAGACAGGATTCCGGGGGGAGGACTGGATCGCCTCCCCCCCCATCGAGGATTCCGGGGGGAGAGACAGAGCCCCTCCCCCCCAAGTGGATGCCCCGACCAGAACAAGGTAAGGGATTCGTACATCACTAATTTTGTGTCATCTGCAAATTTGATCAGCATTCCCTGCACCTCCTCCTCCAAGGCATTAATCAAAATGTTGAAGAGCACTGGGCCCAGGACTGAGCCCTGTGGTCCTCCAGCCCAAATTTATATGCAAGCAGAAAAGGAAGATAAATGATTCCAACTAACATTTTATCATAGTTGGCTATTTTGCCTTATTCCATGGACCAGTAAAACACTCAATGATTAATCTGTTTAGGACGTGATTTTTTTCCTTATGATATAAATTTTCATAATCTGTGATATAGACAATTAAAAAGTGTCTATATTGCTCCTGAGGAAGAGAATTCTGAGTCGAAATGTAACACACCAGGTTTCCGTGGATATGTCCAATGAGATACTGATCTGTTTGATAGGATATACATGCACTGGAAATACTCACTTCCCCTGTAATTTGGGGTGCACAATCAATTGTGCTTTATTTGGAGCTTTCAGCTCTCAGAAGGTATGGAAATGTAATACATAAATCAATGAATTTAATCCAATAGTGTACTTGCCCCTGCCCTCTGAAATTGCCTGCCACTGCAAATAAGATACACTCCACCAGCTGTGACTGTGAGACGTTAAAAAGGTTGCTTTTCAGCCAAGCTTTCTCCAACTAATTTTGTTGCCCGAGTATGCTGCTGGTTCTACGTTTAGATACAGATATGCAGAAATTGACAGTTTATCCACTAGATCTAAAGCCTGTTCATTACCTGGACACACACACAGAGGGAGAGCCTCGGATCTAGAGAACTTCCCTCCCATTGGAAACAATTGAAGAGAAACCATTTTTAAAAAGAAAGAAATGGTGAGGAGAACAGAGAGAGGGGTAAAAGCCCCCCCCCCGCCCCACCCACTTTCAGACCTGGCTGACGTGAACCTGGCAGGGATTATGAAATGACACTTCCTCCATCCACCCCTTCCAAGGTCCTTAGGGTCCCCTGTCCATTAAATATTTTGACAGAATTGTAGCCTGTCCAGTCCCTCCTGATCAAAGTGGGTGAGAATTAGGGTTGGCGGAGAATTTCTCCCCGAAACTTCGGGGGGCCGAGCGCCAACGTGTTCGGCCCCCCGAACAAGTTTCAGGGAGAAATCCTCCGACCCCCCCCGCATCCCCGCCGGGACGAGACTTACCTTCGCCGAATGTCCCTCCGGGCGGCGGGTCCAGCTGGCGGTTCGTCCGGTGTTCGAGCGGGGCGGGAGCGGCAGCCAGTCTTTCGACCAGCTGCCGCCGCCGCCATTGCAATGAAAGAAAAAAAAAAATTCCCCTGATAGGCTACGTGACGATTCACGTAGCCTATCATGGCTAGATTTGCAAAGTCAGCCGTGATAGGCTACGTCAATCGTCACGTAGCCTATCACGGGTGACTTTAAAAAAAATTTAAAAAGTGTGTACGGATAATGGCGGCCCCAATAGGGAGCCGCCATTCCCGTTCCTTATTTGGTGGCTGTAGTCTACGTAAATGTTTACGTAGACTACGGCGAAAATAAGGGCAACGCTATTTGCGTTGCCCTTATTTTCGCCGTAGTCTACGTAAACATTTACGTAGACTACAGTGACTAAATAAGGAACGCGAATGGCGGCTCCCTATGGGGGCCGCCATTAGCGTACGCGCTTTTTTTTTTTAAGTCACCCGTGATAGGCTACGTGACGATTGACGTAGCCCATCACGGCTGACTTTGCAGATCTAGCCATGATAGGCTACGTCAATCGTCACGTAGCCTATCAGGGGGCGTTTTTTTTAAAAAAAAACTTTCGCATTCGCAGCCGGGCGAGGCGGGAAGCCTCCTCCCCGGCCTGAATTTCGGCCGGGCCGAAGCGGGAAGCCTCCCCCCCGGCCGGAACTTCGCGGGGGGGCAGCGAAGCGCCTCCCCCCCACCGCGAACGTCCTTCGAGGACAGGTAAGTGACTTTCGTCCACCCCTAGTGAGAATGGACTTATTTTTCCTCCTTGTGAAGATGGTAGTAGTATTCATCAAGGACACCATGAGATGAACCTCGAGGAACCTTTGGTGATCTACCAAAGAAAGGGAGGGGCAAAATAAACAGCAACAGCTTTTCCTGGGTCACCCTTACTTCCAAAATAGGAGACACTGCTGTCAAAGTAGTCAATACCAGACAGAAATTAGTATCTATGTGATATAGCAGATGGCGCCTTCAAGACTAACTACATCTCATGAAAGACTAACCTGACCCTCGTGAATATGAAGGAGTTGCATCAGTGAGTTCTCGCAAACATGTTTTTCTCCAACTCTGCACCTGTGCATGGACAGAGCAGAGAGTTCAGGAAGTTGAAGAGGTGATCCATCTTCTGAACCTGATAATTATTAAAATCATAGTGATTTGTTCTTCTTCTTGCCAAAGCTCATGGGATTCCACTACCCCCCCTTAAAAAAATCACTTTTGAGGCCAGTGACATAGCAATATGAGGTGACGTGTTGCATCCAAGCACGAAAGGACTGGCTCATCAATGCCTCCTGTACCAGTGGGGGCTTGGGAGGAGGTTTAAGGCAGGTGGTGAGGACTGTGTGGCACTGAGATTCATTTACGATCATCCGCTTAAGCCATGAAGCCTCAGCTGGCCGGACTCTGTATCTGTGAGGAATGTCACTGAACCCTCAGTCTTTGAAGTGGAATCAGCTTCTTCTCACCTTTCTTCCACTTGGTTGAGAGGAGCAAGATGGACGCTCTACCAGGCATACCAGGCGTGGTCCTGCTCTTGTTGCTACATCTGCTCCCCCAGGCAACCTGTGGGATGCTCAAGGCAAAATGCCTCTTGACTCTGGAAAGGGATGAACGTGACCCACTGAATCAATACAGGCCAGGAGATGACTTGGTTAGTGCTGTCATCTCTGCAGGACATGCTGAGTTTCTACCATACACTTTCTACAAGCCTCCGTCGAACAGAATTCACAGGTAAGACGTTCTGTGTGTGATGGAGTTCCTGCTGCTCCATTTGCTGCTGATTTCATGAGCTCCAATCAGCCCTAATTCACACTTGCTGTCCCTGTTCTCTGTTACCTGGCAATTCACTGATCTCTGTTGCCTTTGGGGATCCATCACCACTAAGGCACCATTCAGTGCCCCGCCTGTTGCCTGATTTTTCCAACTGTAGTATCATATTATGGGACAACTCAATCTAGGGCCATTAGACCATGTGACCAGAGCACAGCCTGGCATTCCAGAAGCTGAAACTGCAGCTGGCCAGGCTCCTTTTGACCTAGAAAGGATGATGTAGGACAACAGGCTGTTTCTGCCATCTTGTTAAAGTGCAGAAGAAATGCCATTAGTTTTACACCATGTGAGCAGACACAGGTCCTATGAGGAATGGTTGAAAGAACTGTGTATGTTTAGCCTGAAGAAGAGAAGAATAAGGGGAGAAGGTGGAGTAGACCTTTTCTGTATTGCTCCAGGGGAGGGCTAGAACAGAGAAAACCCTGGAATGTAGCCCACTACAGAAAATCCAGGGTAGAAATTTCACAAAAAAGCAGAGCAAATTACTAAGGGAAGAGATGCAAGAGACCAAAACGCCAGTGAGGTCAAGACAACTCCCCCCTCTTTCTCTACACACAAAATATGTGTTGCCCAATTGTCTTCGTAATTTAGAGGCCGACAGTTTTATATTACCCAAAGTGCATCCCCCTTAAGTAGCAACCTTGTACCCCTGAGACATTTTGGACTTCAACTCCTATCAGCCCCAGAAAGCATGGATGATGGTCAGGATTGCTTGGGGCTGTAGTCCAAACCCACTGGAGGGCACCAGATTGGGGAAGGGTGCCTCAAGGCAATGCCCCAAGGCAATGCCCCAAGATTGAATGAACTTCAATTTCTCAGCAGTGGGATAAGGGTTCCCTGTGAGACTGACTCACCTCACTCACCCAAAAGCTTTGTGGCCTGGGAGGTGACAGGAGATGGTCTCCCTCCCCCATAAGGGGCAGCACTGAGGGGCGGCGATGCTGTTATGCCACCCCCCAGGCTGTGTATGTTCTTGCCCATTATACTCCCAGCCAGCCGCTGGGACAGTTCAGGGCCCCTTGTAGGTTCCCCCTTCGCAGATATTTCAATCAGTGTGGCCCCATTTCAATCCAAGGATGTGCATCCATCTCTTTATTACCCCTCTCTGCTGGCAATACAACTTCCAGCACTGGGACGTACATCTCTGCTGGTTGTACTGATCATGGACAGTGGATATTGAACCTGGAACAAGACTGTGCCCCACCCCGCACCCAACCCCACCAGCCCTTCAGTTAGAATTGGCAGCTGGGCTTCTGGCTTTGGCTTGGGATCAGTGTTCACAAATGGAAAGTTCTAGAAACATAATGCATAGCCTCAAAAGGCAACAGCTGAAGCAACCACTGAATACTGTGGTTTTATTGAAGATCAGAAGACCATGTGAGATGTGTACACTTTTTCCCAGGGAATATGCTACAGATTACTGGAATATCCTGTCCTTCTTCTTGGCCATTCAGGAGGTCAACCAGAATCCCAGCCTGTTAGCAAACATCACCCTGGGCTACAACATCTATGACAACTATCGCAATGACAGAGTGACCTCAGATGTCGTCGCAGACCTGCTCTCCACTGGGCAGGCAAATGTTCCAAACTACAGCTGTGGAAGAACAAATCACCCATTGGCTGTTTTTGACGGGGCGGATTCTGAAACGTCCTTCCAGATTTCAACCATGTTGGGCATCTACAAAATCCCACAGGTGTGGTGAGATAGCATTTGCTGGCTGAGGTCAATTCCACTTGCAGTTCTTGCCTGAGAAATCCAAATGTTCTCCAGAGAGCTCCAATTGGGAATTTCCTTTCCCCATGAAAATAGGTGATCTGGATCCACAATGGGCTGTAAAGCTTTAAAGCCCCCCTATTACTCACACCAGGGTCCTGTTCTGTATTGGTCGGCCCATGCTGTCTATTTGTGAAAGAACAATTCTGTACAAGGGCAAATCATGGGACTGACATCATGTGAATTTTTGTGCTCATTGATATGCCTATGGCTCAGAAAGCAAAGGGGCACTTAGAGACACCAGAAAGGGGGGGGAGGTGAAATGTCTTAGGCCACCCCTAAGAACCAAGAATGCTCCTACTGCTGGGTCAGTGGGGTGAAGTGGTGGGACCTTGCTTCCATCATGGGGACTCAGGAGGTGCTCCCTAGTGTAGGCCCTTTAGGGCATCTTCATTTTTCAGTGCGGTATAATTCTGAAACCTGCAAATCTTGTTCATCATAAAACTAAGAGTATTTGCTCCATCAGGATGATGTCTCATGCAGAAAATTAAAAGTTAAGAGGTGTGATCTCACCGGATGAAGAATTCAAATTTGGTACTGAAACAAAACAAACCACCCGTCTATTCCTTTCCTTGCCAGGTCACGTATGCTTTTGTTTCTCAGGTTCTGAACGATAAAACTCAGTTCCCCTTTTTCTACCGAATGGTCCCTAAAGAAGGAAGCCAGTACCCGGGGATCGTCAAACTTCTGCTGCATTTCAGATGGACGATGATTGGTCTCTTTGCTGTTGACACTGACAGTGGAAATAGGTTCATCAGGATGCTGGCACCTGAGCTCATCAGGAATGGGGTTTGTGTCGTTTTTTCAGAAAGCCTATCACTACTGAAAACAAGCCATCTCGAAATCCGTGGAGGCTCTCTCAAAAAGTGGCAAGAAGTCAACGTCTTTGTTTATTGTGCAGAGACTGGTACCATGTTAAGTGGAATATACCTTTTGCAACTTGCAATTGAAACAGGGATGAACCCCATTGTTGGAAAAGTCTGGATCACAACAGCTATGTGGGACTTCACCGTGGAGTTAAAATTTGGTACATACTCTTTCCAACACATCTATGGTTTTTTTTCCTTCTTTCTCCAGACCAAGAAAAAAGCAAAATATAGTAACTTTGGACGCTTTTACTTTGCAATGAAGAAATTTGTGGAGAAAACATTCCATTGTTCCTATTCCAGGCATCCCTTGTCTGTGAAAAGCTGGAAAAGATGCACTGAAAATGAGCAACCAGAGGCCCTGCCCCAAGAGGACATGGAGAGAATCCTTTCCCTAGACAGCTACATCACTTACAATGCTGTCCAGGCTGTGGCACATGCCTTACATGCTGCTTATTCATCCAGACGAAAGAGGAGGGTGGTGGAGGGTGGAGGCAGGCTGGATGTTCAAAAGCTTCAGCCATGGCAGGTATTCCCCGTAGAATCATAGAATCATGGAATAGCAGGGTTGGATTGGTCCTATCAGACGATCAAGTCCAACCCCCTGCTCCATGCAGGAATCTAAGTCAAAGCATCCCAGAAGGATGGCTCCCCAGCTTCATCCGGAATGCCGCCAGCGTGGGAGAGCCCACCCCAACCCCCCAGGTCATTCGTGTCATTGTCGTATTGCTATAACAGTGTTATAGCAATAGTGTTGTGATGGAAGCATTTTCTAAAATCATGTTGTCCAATTTGATGCCAGGGGCACGAAATTCAGATTCTCTCCCAACAAATACTAGACATATAATATTTACGCTGCAATCCTCTGTGAGCCTATTCAGGATCAAACCCTACTGAGTTCAGGTGAATTTACTCCGAGGTATGTGCATGTACGATTGCAGCCTGAATTACATAACTGACAATTTGCTGCATTTGAATGATTCCTGAAAGATGCCCCGTGAGGTGCCCGGCCTCCCTTTGCCTCAGGGTAAGGCCAGGCCCACATTCCAGAACAAGCTGACATGCCTCACGAATTCAGCTTCTGAAATTACTAAAGGAAACAAATGGCATTCAGGTATGGAGTCAGGAGGATGTCAAGAGACCCACCCAGACATCGGAGTCCAGAACGAACCCTGAGCCACAGAAGATTCAAGTGTGGGAAGGGCAGAACTGAGATATCCCATGCGGCTTCCTGTTCTCTAAATGACGGTGTTTCCTCTGCTGTTCTAGCTTCACCCTTTCCTGAGAAATGCCCACTATTACAGTAATTCTGGGGACGGAGTGTATTTGGACGAGCATGGAGACCTGGCAGCCGACTTTGACATTGTGAACTGGGTGAAGTTTCCCAACCGGTCCGTCGTTAGAGTCAAACTCGGGAGCATGGAAAGACGGGGACACCCAGGCCTCAAAGTCACCATAGACCCGGATGCCATTGTGTGGCCCAAATGGCTCAACCAGGTGAAGGAAATCATTCCTTGCATTTCACTGTATTTATTGACCATCCCTTCACCTGTCTTAAATTGAACAACTATATTTATTGAAGGCAATGAATGAAGTGGGGATCAAGTGAAACCCTGGAAGTTCTCTTGGGTCCTCTCCAACTGTGTCTCCCCTTGGCCCAGCTGAATGAGCCTTAACACATTTTCCTCGCTGTCCCTTATCTTCCTCCTTAGCCCCTGCCTCATGCCAGGTGCGTGGAAAGCTGTCTCCCGGGATTCGTCAAGGTGGCTCAGGAAGGAAAGCTCGCTTGCTGCTACGACTGTGTTCCCTGTCCAGGAGGGACCATCTCCACCCAGGAAGGTGGGTGCCTCTGGAGGAAAACGCTGGGGAGGAGGGCAAAGATCCATGCTGACATTTTGTGTGACCTTTTTCCGAAGGGTCTTTGTAAACTTGGGTCCTTTCTTGCAACATCCAGAATTTATTTTCCATTGCTAGTCTCAAAAAATGTATTCATTTATTCATTACATTTCTATACCACCCAATAGCTGAAGCTCTCTGGGCAGGTCACCACAATCAAAACCACCAAGTACAGCATTAAAACATTAAAGCATTAAAGCAATATAAAATATAAGACCGTAAAATTACGGTAAAAAAGTACAACCAGAATAAATCCCAGCAGGAATGCAGGAGTTTAAAATACGTATTTAAAACAGCAGAGCTAAAAGACTAGAATGCTAAAATGCTAAGATGCCTGGGGAATTAAGGCCTTTGCTTGGTCCCAGAAAGTGCACAGCATAGGTCCAGGTGAACCTCTTGAAGGAACTCATTCCACATCTGGGGCGCCACAGCAGAAAAGGCCCTCTTCCTGGGAGCCACGCACCTCCCATCCTTTGGCAGGGGCTTCGAGAGAAGGACCCCTGAAGATGACCCTGGGTCTGGGCAGGGGCATATGTGAGGACCCGATCCCTCAGCTAACCTGGCCCCAAGCCATTTACAGCTTTGAATGTTAATACTAGCAGTTTGAATTGGGCCTGGACCTGGAGTGTCAGCCAGTGCAGCAGGAAAAGTCCTGGCATCATATGATCACATTGTCCAGTCCCCGTTAAAAATCTCCCTACGTGTAGACAGCCTTAGGTGGAAAGAGAAGGGCATAGTCGGTATAGCAGGCAAGAGGACAAACGTAGCTCCATGCCGCCAAGTCCACCAGTGCCTTAGGAGACTGTTCTGGGACCAGGGGTGCCTCCACCCTACGAACCTGGTCCTTCAGGGGGAGTACAACCCCTCCAGAACAGGTTGAAGATCACCTCGCTGGGCAGATCAACCACGCATGAATAGTACCTCCGTCTTGTCTGGACTGTGTCAGATTATTGGCCCAGATCCACTCCGTTACTGTGCCCAGACACTCATTCCGAACAGCCTAAAATGCAGCCCTCCTTTGGAACCCCTTTCCAAACTGTGCACCACTTGCCGCTAACTCGAACCCTGCCGGCCACTCAACCTCTCTGTAACGTTCCGTACGTGGGCCTTTTCACATAAAGTTGGCTGTTTGTGTGCGGAACGGCAGCCCTGCAGAGCTCTGGATGCCTCTCCGAATGGAACTGCCTCCCTAGAGAGGGAGATGGTATTTTTATGGACCAGAGCAAAGACCCTCCATGCCCCGTGACATGATGCTGGTGCTTCACCAAGGACGCAGGAGAGCACCGCTGGGAGAGGCTATCCCCTCTCAGTTCCCCACCCGGGTCTCAGTCGTATGTACCAGATCGGCTGCCTCACACATAGCAAATCGTGGATGAGGGAGATTTTGATCTGAAGTGACCTGGCATTCGGCAGCAGCAGCAGCAGAGTGAACGGCATGCTGCTAAGGCCACCAGGAACCATCTGGTTGGGGAAAGAACAGCAGGCCCCATCACCAAACACATTCCAACATGGGGCAGGGGAAGGGGGACTCTGGATCTTTTGGGGGAAGCTCATCCTCTTTTTTTTTCAAACCCACATCTCTAAACTTGACACCTTCCTTGCAATATCTGCAATTCCCTTCACATAGTGGGTCTCTAGCAATGATGTTGCAGGATGGAACCCTCCCTGGGGTTTGGTGGTTGAGACAGTGGATGGGGCTGCGATTGTATTTTTAGAGACCCTCCATGCACCAGGACATGATGTTGGTGCTTCACCAAGTTCCCAGGAGAGCACCGCTGGGAGAGACTAACCCCTCTCAATTCCCCACCCAGCTCTCAGTCATATGTACCAGATCGGCCGCCTCACCCGCAGGCAGATCATGGATGAGGGAGATTTTGTTTTGAAGTGACCTTAGGGATGTCAGAGAATTTCTCCACGAATCTCAGGGAGGCTGAATGCCAGCGCATTTGGCCCCTTGAAATTGGTGGTGAAATGGTCTGCCCCCCCCCCCCCCGGGATGGGACTTACCTTGCTCGAATGTCCCTGGCGGCGGCGGCTCCAGCGGTGTTTCAGCGGCGGTTTGGTGGCGGCGGCTGCGCCAGCCGGTCTTCCGACCGGCTGCCACTGCCATCATTTCCAAGTAAAAAAAAAAGCAGGTGATAGGCTATGTAAAGATTTACGTAGCCTTTCACGGCTAGTTTTTTTTTTTTTTAAAGTGATAGGCTACGTAAATGTTTACGTAGCCTATCACGGCTGACTTTGAAAGAAAAAAAAAAGTGCGTACTTATTTTGGCACGTGTAGTCTACATAAACATTTACATAGACTACGGCGAAAATAAGGGGAACACAAATAGTGTTCCCTATTTAATAGCGCAAATAGTGCAAAAATAAGGAACGCAAATGGCAGCGCCCCTGGGCGCCGCCATTTGCGTATGCACTCTTTTTTTTCCTTCAAAGTCAGCTGTGATAGGCTACGTAAGGATTTACGTAGCCAATCACGGCTGACTGCAGACCAGGGACGCAAACGGCGGCGGCTACGGCCGCCGCCATTTGCGTCCCAGCAGGACAACAGGATTCGCGGCCGGAGAGACGGGGCGCTCCCCCCCGCCAGAATTTTGGTGGGGAGAAACAGAGCGCCTCCCCCCCACCGCGAAGCAAGCTTCGGGATCAGGTAAGGACCTTTCGTCCATCCCTACCTGGCATTCAGAAACAGCAGCAGCACAGCTGAGGTCATGCCGGTAAGCACGGCAGGAACCATCTAGTTGGGAAAAGAACCAGAAGATGGGATAGGCCTATGGAATCGCGTGTGCCCATAGACTTATACGCAAAATAGAGCAGTGAATCTTGTGTATAAGCCTATGGACACATAGCCTTATACGCAAGATTCATGACTCTATTTGCATAGACGTCTATGGGCACATCCTCCCGATCGCCTTTTTTTTTTTTAAAGACATGGCAAATGGCAGGGACAGGGAGGAGGTGAACGGCTCTGGCTGGCAAGAAGCAGCCGAGTGCCGTTCCGCCTCTAGTCCTCCTGGAATGGAGGTAAGTGGACCCGATCTGCTGCGGATTCCTGAGGTAGGATTTGAATCCGCAGGAGATTTCTCTGACATCCCTACTAGCCCCTCTTCTCCTCAACTAGCCTGCTAATAGGGATAGGGGAGAATTTCTCCCCGAAACTTCGGGGGGCTGAGTGCCAATGCATTCGGTCCTCTGAAGGTTGTTCGGGGAGAAATTCTCCGCCCCCCCGCCGCCCCCCCCCCGGGATGGGACTTACCTTTCACGAATGTCGCTCCCGGCAGCAGGTCCCGGCGGCGGTTCGGCAGGTCTTCGTCAGGGGCGGGGGCAGCGTTGCCCTTATTTTCGCCGTAGTCTACGTAAATCTTTACGTAGACTACAGGGACCAAATAAGGAACGCGAATGGCAGCACCCTATGGGGGCCGCCATTTGCGTACGCGCTTTTTTTTTTTTTTTTAAGTCACCCGTGATAGGCTATGTGACGATTAACATAGCCTGTCACGGCTGACTTTGCAGATCTATCCGTGATAGGCTACGTAAATCGTTACGTAGCCTATCACGGGGCTTTTTTTTTTTACTTTTCTTTTGAAGTTCGTGGCCGGGGAGACGGGGTGCTTCTCCCCTGCCTGAATTTCGGCCGGGAGAGGCGGGAAGCCACCCCCCCCGGCCTGAACTTCAGGGGGAGAAGCGAAGCGCCTCCCCCCCACCGCGAAGCAAGCTGCGAGACCAGGTAAGTGACTTTCGTACATCCCTACCTGCTAATCTACCAAACCAGACCTTCACATCAACACACACATTCCAACACGGGGCAACATGGGGTGACTCTGGATCTTGTTGGTGAAGTTCCACTTTTCTTTTTTAACCCCACATCTCTAAACATGGTACCTGCCTTGCAATATCTGCAGTTCACTTCACAAAGGGAGACTTGCAGTAATGTTGCAGGATGGACCCCTCCCTGGAGCTGGGTGGGTGAGACAGTGGATGTGGCTGGGATATGCTCCACCAGCCTAGATGTGTCTTCTGCACTTTACACTGCGTACACACCCTCCATGGTTAATATTTTTATGTTCACCCCCCTTCTCTGAGCAGTGACTGATGACGGGGATGGAGTGCCTGCCAAGGTTTGGTTTCTTTGGGAAGGAGGACAGGAAATTCATATGTTTTGCAGTATATGGATTAGTCACAAGTGTTCATTAAAAACAAATGAAGAGACATGTCAATCCTCCATGTTTTCGATATTGTTGGGCATCACTACGCCTTTTGTCAGTGAATCCCATACTTTACTATCTGTGTCTGAAGAAGACCTGCCTTTCCTCTGTCCTGAATCTTCCACCATTCAGAGGAACAGTTGTTAGACAGAACAGCAGGCTGCAGTCGCCATTTGCTATCGTGCTAAGAATGGCATGAAAAAAAGAAAACGTTGCCCTGTTACTTTGATTTTCACTCTTCTCTTGAATATGGGCTTTGTAGTTTTGCACCATCAATTTAATCTTTTATACCATGAATTGTACATTGAATATTGTCGATTACCACAGACGGATGTTGTTAGCATTATATTCATGGTGCTCTGCAACTCCTGCTCTCACTTTTTGTTTGGAGTGCTGCTCCAGGGTCGGGCAGAGACTCTTCGCAGCTTCATCCAAATGGCATTCTCCCCAATGGGGAGGCAGCCCAGTGCCAAGTCCCGGGGACTTCACGTGCAATTCATCACCCCATAGAGAAGGTGCACAGCATGCAAAACACCCAAGGCTGTGAGGCGCTGGCCAAGTTCCCTGCTTCCCACATCCCCTTCTCTAACCTCCCATCACACATTGGAGATAAGACCTCAGATTCCTGCACAGAAGGAAGGTGAAGCCCAGCCTGCTTCACTAATCCAATCACGCCTTGTGAGCCAGATGGGGAATCTTTGCAGGCAAAATTAGGACTGCCGGCCAGAGATCCTCCATTTCTAGCTTCAAGTCATGTTTAAATATGGATTCTAAACACATGAATCATGAAATGTGGGTAGTTGACATGAGACAATGATGAAGCTCAGCAAGCCCGACTGTGCCCTGCCTGAAATTAATGTGTGCTGTCAATCACATGGGAAAAAGATCTTTGATGGGACTTAACAAAACAGGAATTGCTAAGAATGTGAGAGAGATGTTCTTTTTCTTTCCAGATGCAGAGCATTGCACCAAGTGTCCAGAGGTTCAGCATCCAAGCGGGGACCGAGATCAATGCATCCCCAAGAATCTAACTTTCCTGTCCTATGAAGAAACTTTAGGGATCACCCTGGCTTCCTGTGCACTACTCCTGTCCTTAATCACAGGCTTTGTGTTAGGAATTTTCATTAAATTCCGAGAAACTCCAGTAGTCAAAGCTAACAACCGGGACCTATCCTACATTCTCCTCATCTCCCTCCTGCTTTCCTTCTTGTCCTCCTTCCTCTTCATTGGCCGGCCAAGGAAAGCAATCTGCCTCCTTCGACAAACAGCCTTCAGCATCATCTTCTCAGTTGCTGTCTCTTCTCTGCTGGCCAAAACGGTCACTGTGGTGCTGGCCTTCTTGGCCACAAAGCCAGGGAACAGGGTGAGGAAATTCCTGGGAAAGAGTTTGGCCAACTCCATTGTCATTTCCTGTACCAGTGTCCAAGTTGTCATTTCCACCATTTGGCTGAGCTCCTCTCCACCCTTCCCAGACTTGGACATGCACTCCCAGCCTGGACAGATCATTCTGAAATGTGAGGAAGGGTCTGTCACCATGTTCTATGCTGCCCTTGGCTACATGGGCTTCCTGGCTGCCATCTGCTTCACAGTGGCTTTCCTAGCCAGGAAGCTGCCCGGGGCCTTCAATGAAGCCAAGCTGATCACCTTCAGCATGCTGGTCTACTGCAGTGTATGGGTGTCGTTTGTGCCCACCTACCTGAGCACCAAGGGGAAATTCATGGTAGCCGTGCAGGTCTTCTCCATCTTGGCCTCCAGTGCTGGGCTGCTGGGCTGCATCTTTCTTCCCAAGTGCTACATTATTGTATTCAGGCCTGATCAGAATACAAAGGAGTATCTCATGATGAAAACAAATGTATAAATTTGACTTGTATTCTTACCAAGCACCCTGATATTCTTCTATTTCTTTTGTAGTAATCTGCGCTTCGAAAAGGAGGCTTCTTTCCAACATCAGAAAAGCACCACAGAAGCCTTTCTTTCCATTTCAATCTCACTAGATATGTTTTCTGTTCCCTATTATATGCTGGGTTTTGATGCTTTCTGTTTTAACCCTTTTGAAATTTTCCCTTTGTAAAATGTCTCGTCAGTCTTTTTGTGACCCACAAAGTGGCATACAAATGTTTCATTGGAGAAGTAACTATATTACTCTTAGAAACCAGGTGTGGCATTCAAGGCAGAACTGAGTATCTGACGTGGGGTCATCACCACTCTCTGGGTCCAGAGCCCAAGCCTAGAAGAGTCACCAGGTAACTGCTGTCAGCAGCCATCAGGAGTAGTAGCCATTGATAGCCTGATCCTCAATGAATTTGACTCACTCCCATGTAAAGCCATCCCCTGTGGTGGCCATCCATACATCGTGTGGTATTTATTTATTTGGTTTCTACTCCACTTTTCTACCAAGAGAAATAATACTCAATAAGTATGCCATTTGCGTACTTATTGCGTTCCTTATTTTGGCACGTCTTAGTCTACGTCAAGATTTACGTAGACTAAGACGGCAAAAATAAGGGGAACGCAAATAGAGTAGCGGCTACTATGCTATTTGCATTCCCCTTATTTTTGCCGTCTTAGTCTACGTAAATCTTGACGTAGACTAAGACGTGCCATTTGCATACGCGCGTTGTTGTTTTTTTAAGTCAGACGTGATAGGCTACGTAAACATTTACGTAGCGTATCACGGCTGACTGCAGGGATGCAAACGGTGGCGAGGATTCTGGGGGGAGGGACGGAACGCCTCCCCCCCACCATCAACATAATTCGTGAACAGGTAAGTGACTTTCGTCCATCCCAACACTAGCATGACTTAGGATTTCCTTCAGCTGCTGAACACATTTACTTAGGAGTAAGCACCATTTCCTTGTAGAAATGGATAAGTCACAACTTGTGCTTGCTTACCACATGCCCTCCATGCATCCACACTTCAGGCCCAAATCCAGATTGGGAGGGTGGCGTCCACACAGCAACCGATTTCTGCTCAAAATCACTATGTTCCCCACACCAGCACTACTGAGTTCACCTTTTTCTGGGCACCCTCTAATAATCCTTGGCACAAGCCCCCCCCCCCCCCAACCTGCTTTGACATTTCTCACCATTACCAGCAGCAGCAACATTCATGATGTTGCAAGGAAATACAGCTACATGTACCACACCCTGTTATTAGCAGGAGTAGCGCTCTCGGCCCAGCTACATTAAAGGAGACACCCATCTCTCACTATAGACTCACCCAGTAATGACATCGGTCAACTAACAGAATAACGGTGTGAGTCACCTCACAGTAGGAACAGCAATACAGAAAGTCTCAGATGCTTCATAAGGCAATACAGGGGCTTGTTTCTCTCCCCTATCCGGGCTCCCTTGCCCACGCCCTCACTTCTAAAACATCATTCATGGACAATAATTAATTCACAATTCCATTGCAGCAAACTATCACCGAGTTATAGCTCTCCCCGTTTCCAAAATGTGCACACTTTTGCTTGAAGAAGCCAAAGTGCAGCATCTGTAGGCTCCCCCTGAGGACACACCCCCATTTTGCCCCATGCCAACAAACTTTGGCAGAGTTATACCTACTGGCACCCAACCCCCCCATCTCTTTCTCCGTGTCAGGGTTGCCTCTGAGCATATAGAGTGGCAGAGCAGGTCAGATTCTGAGGAAGAGCTGTCACAGGATGGGGGAGAGTTTCCATTCCCACCCCTTAAGTTAAGAGAGCTTGCCGCCTTTTCCCAAAGGGAGACCAACTTTAGAAGCTCCCCCTTGAATTCTTTGAAGGCTTTTCCTTTGTAGCCTGTGTGTCTCTAGCAAT
The DNA here is from genome assembly GCF_057233095.1 of Heloderma suspectum. Lineage (NCBI taxonomy): Eukaryota > Metazoa > Chordata > Lepidosauria > Squamata > Helodermatidae > Heloderma > Heloderma suspectum. Next base: position 399,436,386 of record NC_139459.1, read on the forward strand.
TAGCATCTCTATGCCTCATTAGGGTAAATGGAATTAAAGCCTTGGAAATGCAGCTTCTTGTCTGAGTGTTGATTTGGCTATTGGAGTTTTTAGCAGGGCAAAAGGGGAATCCTGACACTCGGGGCACTTTCTCCCTGCTCACAATGAAGGCTTGTCCACTCTGTGGTCCTGATAACTTGGCTGATTAGCACTGCAGTAAAGCCCTAACGCCCCTTTATTTCATGCCAATAGGAAGATGACAATCTCTCTGATTATCCAGGGCAGCATCTGAAGGCTATCCATGAGAACAGCCCACTCCCCCCCAATTTCACCCCATTCCAGCAAATTGTGGCAGACTTATAGTTTCCACACACACACCCTTTTTGCCTTCTCTAGTCACTTTCTCCCTGCTCACAATGAAAAGTTATTCCGTGCCATGGTCCCAATACCTCAGCTAATCACTACTGCTGTAAAGCCATAAGGCCCATTTGATTAATGGCAAAGAAAAGAGTATAAACTCACTGTTCCATCACTTTTCCAAGAAAAAGCCAAAATCCTCAATTCTCCAGTGCAGCATCTGAAGGCTCCCCCTGGGAACAGCCCACCACCCCTATTTCTCCCCCTTCCAGCAACCTGTCACAGATTTGTAGCTTCCAAGCCATTTTTACTACACACATCTGGGAAGCTGACCAATGCAAGAAGACGCAGGGAAGCACTGCAATGAGGAGCAGAGCAGTGAACTAACGTGGAAGAATCAGAGAAGCTCCAAAGTTACGCAAACATCAAAGAAGCAAACTTATGGAAATATCAGAGAACCTGCTAAGTAACGCAAGGATCAGAAAAGCACTAAGAGAAGCAAAGCAAAGCAACATCAGAGAGGTGAATTAACACAACATCAGAGAAGCAAATCCACCCAAGAGAGGTTAGTTACCCCCACTGGAAAAAAGAAAGTACAGCACAATTCTGAAGGCTTGACAGACTGCAAGAGCACTTTGATGAGTCGGAAAGGCAGGCTAGTTGCTGTAGTTACTCTAATTACTCTCCCTGAGGATAGTAGTGCCAATGGGGAAAATGAGTGAGTGGGGGGGGAGGGGCAGCCCCATCTCTTGACCATGTCAGTGCCAGGTCACAGCCATGTCAGAAAGGCACACCCAGGAGCTGATGGGGTGGAGCGTGGCACACTGCAGTCACTTTAACTGAAAAATAACAACAACCACAACAACAACATCAACCTGGAGTAAAAGGACTCTCAGATAATGTGGCTTTTCAAGATGCATGCTGAGGTTTGGCAGTGCACTGGCCATAATGTCATGTGCCATGAATGACCTCAAACCACTCCCAATCCACAGGAAAGCCCCCAGTTCTCTCCTGGGTAGGTGAATGTTCCAAACGACAACTGTGGAAGACAGAATCACCCCTTGGCTGTTCCTGAAGGATCTCTGTCTGACATCTCTATCCAGATTTCTACCATGTGGGGCATCTCTAAAATTGCACAGGTGTGGTGAGGTGGCATTTGCAGTCCATCACAGATATCCTTGTTTAATGTGACAATCAACTGTACAATTCCAGAATCATTGCCTTGGTTTTAGAGTATGAGAAACTGAAGGGAAATGTTGTGTATTTATGGGCCGAAGCCACTTGCAAAACCCCTTTTGTGGGAGGCTCATTTTACCCTTACATTGTCTTCACAGGATGCAGCACATTTGATAAAATCTCCCACAATTGGTTGGTCTTGCTGGCTCTGTATCTCACTTGGCTGCCTTCTCACTCTGCAATCTACCTGATCCCACAGTGGCACCTCCAGGCCCCTTCCCTGCCCCTGCCCAAAAGGGTTCTCCAGGCCTTTCCCTCCCCTATCCAAAGGAGTCTCCGGATGCTATCCCTCCCCCTCTGAAGCCTCACCAAGATGAAATCACCCATCTAGGCAAAAATGCAGGGCAGCCAGAGCACAGAGGAAAGGAGAAGATAGTTGGCAGCCTGCAATTTTGGAGGACAGCGACTATCCAGATCAGACTGCACCCTTAGTTATTCATAGAATCTATGGTATACCGCCCAATAGCTGAAACTCTGTGGGCAGTTTCCCCTAACCTGTCCTCACACACCGTAACCTTACAACATTATGAATGAGTTAAAGCAAGGCTGTGGAATGGCAGTGGGGTGTGGCTTCACAACCTGCCACCCACCCACCTACCTATCCACCTTCTGAATGACCTCAGGGGGAGGGGCCATGCCCCTGATGTCATTTGGTTTCCAGTTAATGCTCCGAGTGTATCCGGAAAGTGTGTTGGCTGGAAGTCATCTTCAGAGTGCACAGTGCTTCTGCCCAGAAGAGAAAAGAATTGCAAGAGGTCAAGCCATGTCTCTCTGTGTGTGTATGTGTGTGTGTGGGTAGGTAGGTAGGTTCACAAATGTTTTTGTGAGAGATGTGGATGGATAAGGTTATTTTTACCTTGGATCAATTCCTGGGTCCAGACAATGAGTTTCTCTCATTCTCTGATCTGCTACCCAAATGATTACCCACTACAGCTGAATAGCACGTATTATTTGTAGGGGTGTACGAAACCCCGCTTACCTGGCTCTGCTGGGGTCTGCAGGTGAGGGAAGGCGATCAGTTCCTCCCCCCCAGAATCCTGCCTGGCCGGCTCCGTTTCACAGCCAGTCCACGGAGCTGCCGGCCGGGCCAACCCGCAGTGGGGCCTCCAGCCGCTGCCGGGCTGCTGCGGACATAAATGGCGCCCCGGGTAGGGGACGCCATTTGCTTCCCTATGCCAGCCCATGATAGGCTACATATATATTTATGTAGCCTATGACAACTAAAGCAGGGACATCCCCTACGCCATTTGCGTTCCCGCTTTAGCCATGATAGGCTACGTAAATATAAACGTAGCCTATCTCGGGCTGCTGTAGGGACGCAAATGGTGGCCGCTACAACGGCCGCCATTTGCAGCCTCAGCAGCCTGGCAGCGGCCGGAGACGCCACCGTCGCTGCCACCGCCGCTTCATCTGCCGCTGGAGCTGCCGCTGATGCGGCTGCCAGGTAGGCTCCATTTCGTGGGGCTTTCGTGGGGTGGTGGGGCAGGTTGCTCCGTTCCGCCACAGATTACAGGGGCCCAAATTGACTGGAATTTGGCCTCCCTGGAATCCATGGTGGAATTCTCTAACTTCTCTAATTATTTGCCATTGCAACACTTGGTGGAATTTCAGTTTGGTCCGGCCAGTGTCTCCATTGTTATTGGAAACATTGGTAGTGGTTGATCAGTCACATCGATCCACAATTCATGTACATAAGTACCTGTTATCAGTAAGTAACGGTGGTACTCCGAGTCTAAGAAGGGAATGGAATAGAGAATTGCAACACCCCTTTCTGCCTAATTGACGGATCATTGTGCCAGTGGCTGTACCTGAAGGATCTGTGGATCTTAGGCTACGCTTTAGAATCTATAGAGCTTAGGCTACACAGGATCCAGCAGAACAGCTTGTTTGGGGTTTATTGGACTCCTCAACATCTTTTTAGTAACAGCTTGTCTAGTTCGCATAGTTGTTGGAGATGTAATACACATAATGCTTCTCTGAGTCATATGTTTTGGCAAGGCCCAATAGTAGCTGCCTTCTGGGAGGAGTTCATAATATGGATAAACTTTGTACTGGAACACTCTTTAATACTGAATGATGTACATGTCCTCCTAAACTATTTGCCAACGGTTCCTTGGAAGTTAATGTACGGTCAGCAGAAATGGATTTTCCAAGCCCTCGTGACAGCCCAAACTCTTATATTGCAAGATTGGAAGGATAAATGTTCACCTCCTATAAAGCAGTCGATCGAGGACCCAACAGTGTTATCAACATCTTAGCGGGTGGTATATAGGATCCGCTCTCGAATGGATAAATGGATGGATATTTGGTCTGCTTTTCTTGAACTTTATGCACAATCCCTTTTTTGAATTATTTTCCAGAACGTTGAATTTAGCGGAATAGTGATGTTTGTCTTGCATGTTATTTTGTTGTGGTACGTTTATTTCCCCCTGCACAATTTCATTTTGTTTGGTTTGGTTTAAATCACAGTAAAAACATATCGATAAAGAAAGACATGACAAAAATCTCTGTATCTTGACTCAAACAGGAGCTTCAGGCCTAGTCATAGCCCCTGCGCACAGCGCTGGCACAGCACTCTAAGAGGGCTCCTTCTTAACACAGCCAGGCTTACTGCTGCCTACAGAAGCACTCTGGAGAAAGCCCATCTCCAACATCAAGAAGGTTTTCGCTTCCAAGGATTTACCAGCCCACCTGTCGCAAGCTCCTTTCCCCAGGCTCTAAAACACTTTTTTGCATGTAAAGCTAGCTCTCAGCATAGAAATAAGGCTGCCTTCACAATAAAGAAAACCCAGTCCTCCCCTTCTGGAGCCTTTCCGCTTTTATCGCGGGCTCCCAGAGAGGGACCGTGAGATTGCTGAGTGGGGTAGCTTTTAATTTTCAGTGTTCCATAGACCTCAATGAAACACCGCCATCTAGTGGCTGTTTTAATTGCAATACATTCTGAGTTTAAAAGATGGTTCATTAGTTCCAGATCTTTTTGAGACAGGGAAAAATGGCAGATAGCTCTGGATGTGCCTTGGAGGTTAACAATGTCATGAAAAGGGCCCACCAACTCCCATGAGTGAGCAATCCCAATAGCACGATAAAAGCCCCGTGTGAAGGAGCCCCTAATCACTCTGCACTTAGAGCTTCCCCACGCAGAGTATAATCCACCAGGTAACTGATGTTCCTTTGACAAAATGTCTATTCCGAGTAAAAAGCCAGAGGACACTTCTGAATCTCTGTTTCAGCAGGATCCTGAGTGCCAACAGTGACATGGGAAAGAGGTGTAAACATGGAAGGATCGTCTTGATTTTTTTTAGCCAGGGTCACATTTCACTTCTTCTCTGCTTCTCAGGGAAGGGGCAGGCGGGATGGAACTCTCCCCGGTGAGCTTCCACTCATCGTGAGCTGGGATGTGCCACAGCACTTTTCAACAGATGACCCTGTCCTAATCAAAAACTCCTTTTGTGAGACAGAAGATCAGAAGATGTTCACATAGCCAGAAAGGTGGCAAATGGCTCCAGGTGGCATTGTGCTTGACGGGCAGAACCCAAGATGAAGGAGAGGGGAAAGGAAGCAAAAGCCTTCTTTTATAAAAATACTTTTTATTCCTTTTTTAATCTTTATAAATAGAATAAACAATAGCAACAACCCAATCATTATCTACAGTTTCCAACAATACAGTATTTTTAAGAGGACACAGGAATAACAAGAGAAAGAATGGGGGGGAGAGAAAGAAAAAAAAAGAGAAAGGGAAAATCAAAAAATCAAAAGAAAGACAAGAGGGAAGAAAGCAAAAGGGGAAAAGAAAAAATATTAAAAAGTTAGTTCATCACGGACTTCAGGTATCATTCTATTTAAAAATTATACCTATATCACTGCCATTATTACACTTCAATACAGTGAAGATAATCCACCTTAAATTTTAATATCATATCATCAGTCTTATAACATGGAAGGAAGCATACAATTCATTTCCACTAAGCAGATATTGCCCTTCAGATAATATATAATAGAGCTTAAAAATTTAGCCAACTAAAGATATTTCTAATCAAAGGCTCATAATAATGAAAGTCATAATAATAGAAAAAAAGAAAAGAAGAAAAGGGTAAAAAAAATAACAAATCACTAATGTATTTTATACTATCTATATTTTAAATAATATCACTTCTGAATATATATATATATTCAGGGGAGAATTTCAGGGGGAGGGACAGACCACCTCCCCGCCACCGCGAATGTCACCCTTTGAAAAGGTAAGTGACTTTTGTACATCCCTACTCTTCATAGGGCTTTGTTTCCAGTCCCCTGATCATCTTTGCTGGCCTCCTCTGAAGCCTCGCCAGCTTGTCTGCATCCTTGTTAAAGTGCGGTGCCCAGAACTGGACACAATACTCCAGATGAGGCCCCCAAATCTGTGGCCGAATGAAGCCCCCGCCCCCCCAACCCACAAAAGGTGTGTGGAACGGAGCCCCCGCCCCCCAACCCATGAAAGGTGCAAAAAACGGAGCACTTACCAGCTGCCGTCCGTGCTGAATTGCGAATGGTGGTAGCCCTGAGGACGGCCCTGGCCAGCTGCTCCGCGGAGCCACCGTGGAGTGGAGCCGGCCAGGCAGGATTCCGGGGGGGAGGACTGGATCGCCTCCCCCCTGTTGAGGATTCCGGAGCATCTCCCCCCCCAGCGGATGCCCCGAGCAGAACAAGCTGAGGGATTCGTACATCCCTAATTTTGTGTCATCTGCAAATTTGATCAGCATTCCCTGCACCTCCTCCTCCAAGGCATTAATCAAAATGTTGAAGAGCAGTCAGCCCAGGACTGAGCCCTGCGGTACTCCAGCCCAAATTTATATGCAAGCAGAAAAGGAAGATAAATGATTCCAACTAACATTTTATCATAGTTGGCTATTTCACCTTATTCCATGGACCAGTAAAACACTCAATGTTTAATCTGTTTAGGACGTTATTTTTTTCCTTATGATATAAATTTTCATAATATTGTAGGGATGTTCGAAAGGCACTTACCTGGTCCTGCAGCTTGCTTTGTGGTGGGGTGGAGGCTCTTCGGTTCTCCCCCCTAAGTTCAGGCCGGGGAGAAGCACCCCGTCTCCCTGGCCGCGAAAGAAAAAAGTGAAAAAAAAACAAAACACCTGTGATAGGCTACGTAATGATTTACGTAGCCTATCACAGTTAGATTTCCAAAGTCAGCCATGATAGGCTATGTAAATCGTTACGTAACCTATCACAGGTGACTTTGGGAAAAAAAAAAGCGCGTATGCAAATGGCGGCCCTTATTTTCTCCATAGTCTACGTAAATCTTTACGTAGACTACCCGGGACCCAATAAGGAATTTGGTAAATCTTTACGTAGACTACCTGGGACCAAATAAGGCTCCATGGGCACCGCCATTTGCGTACGCGCTTTTATTTCCCAAAGTCACCCGTGACAGTCAGCCTATCATGGCTGACTGTGGAAATCCAGCAGTGATAGGCTACGTAAATCATTACGTAGCCTATCACGTGGTTTGTTTGTTTTTTTACTTTATTTTGTAATGGCGGCGGTGGCAGCTGGTCGGAAGACCGGCCGCCACCCACGCCCCCAACGGACCGCCGCCGAACCGCCGCCGGGACCCGCCGCCGGGAGGGACATTTGAGGGAGGTAAGTCCCATCCTGGGGGGGCGGGGGGGGCGGAGAATTTCACCACCAATTTCGGGGGGCCGAATGCATTGGCATTCAGCCTCCCCGAGATCCGTGGAGAAATTCTCCGCCATCCCTAAATATTAGGGATGTACGAAAGTCACTTACCTGTTTCCAAAAGCTGATTCGAGGTGGGGGGAGCTGCCCCATCCCTCCCCCCCAAATTCTGGTCGGGGGGAGATGCCCCATCCCTCCCCCTCAAAATTCTGGCTGGGCGGGAGGTGCCCTGTCCCTCCCGCCGCGAATCCCGGCCGGCAGAGAATGCAAATGGCGGCAGCCGTAGCCACCGCCATTTGCGTCCCTGCAGTCAGCCATGATAGGCTACATAAATGTTTATGTAGCCTATCATGGCTGAGTTAAAAAAAAAAAACCACGCGTACGCAAATGTCGGAGCCCATGGGTTTTTTTAAAAAAAAAACGTGATAGGCTACATAAATCTTTACGTAGCCTATCAGGTTTTTTTGTTTTTTTTATTTTTAGTGGAAATGGTGGTGGCGGCAGCCGGTCAGAAGACCAGCCGCCGCTGCCGCCGCCGCCGAACCACCGCCAAACTGACGCCGGAACCGCCACCAGGGAGATTTGCCTGGGAGAATTCTCATCCCGGGAGGGGTGGCAGGGGGGTGGCAGACCGTTTCGCCACCGATTTCGGGGGGCCGAATGTGCTGGCATTTGGCCTCCCCGAGATTCATGGAGAAATTCTCTGACATCCCTATTATATACAATTAAGAAGTGTCTATATTGCTCCTGAGGAAGAGAATTCCGAGTCGAAATGTACCACCCCAGGTTTCCATTGAAATGTCCAATTAGATATTGATCTGTTTGATAGGATATACATGCATTGGAAATACTCACTTCCCCTGTAATTTGGGGTGCATAATCAATTGTGCCTTATTTGGAGCTTTCAGCTCTTGGGAGGTATGGAAATGTAATACATAAATCAATGAATATAATCCAATAGTGTACTTGCCCCTGCCCTCTGGAATTGCCTGCCACCGCAAATAAGATGTACACCACCAGCTGTGACTGTGAGATGTTAAAAATGTTGCTTTTCACCCAAGCTTTCTCCCCCTAATTTTGTTGCCCGAGTATGTTGCTGGTTCTACGTTTAGATACATGTATGCAGAAATTGACAGTTTATCCACTAGATCTAAAGCCTGTTCATTACCTGGACACACACACAGAGGGAGAGAATTGTGCCAGCCTCGAATCTAGGGAAGTTCTCTTCCCTCCCATTGGAAACAATTGAAGAGAAACCATTTTCAAAAAGAAAGAAATGGTGAGGAGAACAGAGAGAGAGGGGTAAAAGCCCCCCTGCCCCACCCACTTTCAGACTTGGCTGATGTGAACCTGGCAGGGATTATGAAATGACATTTCCTCCATCATGGACTAATGACATTTCCTCCATCCACCCCTTCCAAAGTCCTTAGGGTCCCCTGTCCATTAAATATTTTGACAGAATTGTAGCCTGTCCAGTCCCTCCTGCTCAAAGTAGGTGAGAATGGACTTATAATTCCTCCTTGTGAAGATGGTAGTAGTATTCATTAAGGACACCATGAGATGAACCTCAGGGAACCTTTGGTGATCTACCAAAGAAAGGGAGGGGCAAAATAAACAGCAATGTTTTTTCCTGGGTTACCTTTACTTCCTAAAGAGAAGACACTGCTGTCAAAGTAGACAATAGCAGACAAAAATTGGCATCTACGTGATATAGCAGATGGCCCCTTCAAGAGTAACTACATCTCATAAAAGACTAACCTGATCCTCGTGAATACGAAGGAGTTGCATCAGTGAGTTCTCGCAAACATGTTTTTCTCCAGCTCTGCACATGTGCATGGACAGAGCAGAGAGTTCAGGAAGTTGAAGAGGTGATCCATCTTCTGAACCTGATAATTATTAAAATCATAGTGATTTGTTCTTCTTCTTGCCAAAGCTCATGGGATTCCACCCCCCCTTAAAAAAAAAAAAAAACTTTTGAGGCCGTTGACATAGCAATATGAGGTGACGTGTTGCATCCAAGCACGAAAGGACTGGCTCATCAATGCCTCCTGTACCAGTGGGGGCTTGGGAGGAGGTTTAAGGCAGGTGGTGAGGACTGTGTGGCACTGAGATTCATTTACGATCATCCGCTTAAGCCATGAAGCCTCAGCTGGCCGGACTCTGTATCTGTGAGGAATGTCACTGAACCCTCAGTCTTTGAAGTGGAATCAGCTTCTTCTCACCTTTCTTCCACTTGGTTGAGAGGAGCAAGATGGACGCTCTACCAGGCATACCAGGCGTGGTCCTGCTCGTGTTGCTACATCTGCTCCCCCAGGCAACCTGTGGGATGCTCAAGGCGAAATGCCTCTTGACTCTGGAAAGGGATGAACGTGACCCACTGAATCAATACAGGCCAGGAGATGACTTGGTTAGTGCTGTCATCTCTGCAGGACAAGCTGAGTTTCTACCATACACTTTCTACAAGCCTCCGTCGAACAGAATTCACAGGTAAGACATTCCATATGTGATGGAGTTCCTGCTGCTCCATTTGCTGCTGATTTCATGAGCTCCAATCAGCCCTAATTTGCACTTGCTGTCCCTGTTCTCTGTTACCTGGCAATTCACTGACCTCTGTTGCCTTTGGGGATCCATCACCACTACGGCACCATTCAGTGCCCAGCCTGTTGGCTGATTTTTCCAACTGTAGTAACGTATTATGGGACAACTCAATCTAGGGCCATTAGACCATGTGACCAGAGCACAGCCTGGCATTCCAGAAGCTGAAACTGCAGCTGGCCAGGCTCCTTTTGACCTAGAAAGGATGATGTAGGACAACAGGCTGTTTCTGCCATCTTGTTAAAGTGCAGAAGAAATGCCATTAGTTTTACACCATGTGAGCAGACACAGGTCCTATGAGGAATGGTTGAAAGAACTGTGTATGTTTAGCCTGGAGAAGAGAAGAATAAGGGGAGAAGGTGGAGTAGACCTTTTCTGTATTGCTCCAGGGGAGGGCTAGAACAGAGAAAACCCTGGAATGTAGCCCACTACAGAAAATCCAGGGTAGAAATTTCACAAGAAGCAGAGCAAATTACTAGGGGAAGAGATGCAAGAGTCCAAAACTCCAGTAAGGTCAAGACAACTCCCCCCTCTTTCTCTACAAGCAAAATATGTGTTGCCCAATTGTCTTCATAATTTAGAGGCCGACAGTTTTATGTTACCCAAAGTGCATCCCCCTTAAGTAGCAACCTTGTACCCTTGAGACATTTTGGACTTCAACTCCTATCAGCCCCAGAAAGCATGGATGATGGTCAGGATTGCTTGGGGCTGTAGTCCAAACTAGGGGTGCACGAAAGCCACTTACCTGGTCTCGCAGCTTGTTCGCGGTGGGGGGGAGGCATTTCGCTGCTCCCCTTGAAGTTCAGGCCGGGGGGGGAGGCTTCCCGCCTCACCCGGCCGAAATTCAGGCCGGGGAGGAGGCGCCTCGCCTCGCCCGACTGCGAAATAAAAAGTTTTTAAAAAAGCCCGCGTGATAGGCTCCGTGATGATTAACGTAGCCTATCACAGCTAGATCTGCAAAGTCAGCCGTGATAGGCTATGTTAATCGTCACGTAGCCTATCACGGGTGACTTAAAAAAAAAAAAAGCGTGTACACAAATGGCGGCCCCCATAGGGAGCCGCCATTCACGTTCCTTATTTGGTCACTGTAGTCTACGTAAATCTTTACGTAGACTACGGCGAAAATAAGGGCAACACAAATAGCATTGCCCTTATTTTCGCTGTAGTCTACGTAATCTTTACATAGACTACAGCGACCAAATAAGGACCATGAATGGCGGCCCCCAGTGGGGGCCGCCATTAGCCGTACGCGCTTTTTTTTTTTAAAGTCACCCGTGATAGGCTACGTGACGATTTACGTAGCCTATCATGGCTGACTTTGCAAATCTAGCCGTGATAGGCTACGTTAATCGTCACGTAGCCTATCACGGGGGCATTTTTTTTTTTTTTAACTTTTATTGGAATGGCGGCGTCAGCATCCGGTCGAAAGACCGGCTGCCGCCTCTGCCCCTGTCGAAGACCTGCCGAACCGCCGCCGGGACCCGCCGCCGGAGGGACATTCGGGAAAGGTATGTCCTGTCCTGGGGGGGTGTGCGGGGGGCGGGGGGGTGCGGAGAATTTCTCCCTGAAACTACTTCGAGGGGCCGAACACGTTGGCACTCGGCCCCCTGAAGTTTCGGGGAGAAATTCTCCCCCATTCCTGGTCCAAACCCACTGGAGGGCACCACATTGGGGAAGGGTGCCTCAAGACAATGCCCCATCATTTAATGAACTTCAATTTTGCCTCAATTTGAAGTGTTGCATACATGCCCTACTCCCACGTCTGTCTGGGGAAGGGGTCAGAGAGGCGTGTTTACTCTCCATGCCCCTCCCAACAGCCTCTCGCTCACGCGGTTCCTGCCCTCCCTAACCAGTTGTCCTTTTGGAGGCCATGTAGGAATTTTTGGCTCACAGCCCGATTCACGTGGGCTGTGCATCTTTTCACCTACTTCACACTGTTAATGGGGTTGGGTGAATTCTTGTTAAGTTCAGGTTGCATTCCAGATGTTGGGTGGGACGAGTGAGGGGGAATGAGCTTAGGGATGGTGAACATTCAGGGGCACTGTTATGGTGAACGGTGATGACTGAGGCCTCCCAAATGGGTTTTGTAGCTCGACAGTGGGATAAGGTTTCCCTGTGGGACTGATTCACCTCACTCACCCAAAAACTTTGTGGCCTGGGAGGTGACAGGAGAAGGTCTCCCTCCCCCATAAGGGGCAGCTCTGATGGGCGGCGATGCTGTTTTGCCACCCCCCAGGCTGTATATGTTTTTGCCCATTATACTCCCAGCCAGCTGCTGGGACAGTTCAGGGCCCCTCCTAGGTTTCCCCTTCACAGATATTTCAATCAATGTGGCCCCATTTCAATCCAAGGACGTGTGTCCATCTCTTTTTTACCCCTCTCTGCTGGCAATACAACTTCCAGCACTGGGACGTACATCTCTGCTGCCTGGTTCTATTGATCATGGACAGTGGATATTGAACCTGGAACAAGACTGAGCCCCACCCCGCACCCAACCCCACCAGCCCTTCAGTTAGACTTGGCAGTTTGGCTTCTGGCTTTGGCTTGGGATCAGTGTTCACACGTGGAAAGTTCTAGAAACATAATGCATAGCCTCAAAAGGCCACAGCTGAAGCAACCACTGAATACTGTGGTTTTATTGAAGATCGGAAGACCATGTGAAATGTGTACACTTTTTTCCAGGGAATATGATACAGATTGCTGGAATGTCCCGTCATTCTTCTTGGCCATTCAGGAGGTCAACCAGAATCCCAGCCTGTTAGCAAACATCACCCTGGGCTACAACATCTATGACAACAACCGCAACGCCAGAGTGACCTCAGATGTCGTGGTAGACCAGCTCTCCACTGGGCAGGCAAATGTTCCAAACTACAGCTGTGGAAGAACAAATCACCCATTGGCTGTTTTTGACAGGACGGATTCTGAAACGTCCATCCAGATTTCAACCATGTTGGGCAAATACAAAATCCCACAGGTGTGGTGTAGGGATGTACGAAAGTCACTTACCTGGTCTCGCAGCTTTTTTCGTGGTGGGGGGGAGGCACTTCGCTTTCCCCCCCGAAGTTCAGGCGAAGGGGGGGAGGCTTCCCGCCTCGCCAGGCTGAAATTCAGGCCGGGGGGGAGGCTTCCCGCCTCACCTGGCCGAAATTCAGGCTGGGGAGAAGCGCCCTGTCTCCCGTGCAGCGAACTACGAAAGAAAAAAAGAAAGAAAGAAAGAAAGAAAGAAAAAAAAGACCACGTGGCCGTGATACGCTACGTAAATCGTAACGTAGCCTATCACGGGTGACTTTGGAAAAAAAAAAAAAAGACCCCGTGGCCGTGATAGGCAACGTAAATCATAGATGTGGCCTATCACGGGTGACTTTGGGGGGGAAAAAAAAGCGCATACGCAAATGGCGGCCCCCATCGGGAGCCGCCATTCGTGTTCGTTATTTGGTCCCTGTAGTCTACGTAAATCTTTACATAGACTACGGCGAAAATAAGGACAACGCAAATAGCGCTATCCTATCTCCCCTCAGTCTGATCTTCTCAAGGATAAACATGCCCAGTTAGTTCAGTCTCTCCTCATACGGCTTTGTTTCCAGTCCCTTCATCATCTTCATTGCCCCCTCTGAACCCTCCCCAGTTTGTCTGCATCCTTCTTAAATTGTGATGCCCAGAACTGGACACAGTACTCAAGACAAGCCCTAACCAGTGCTGATTCGATGGGACCCAGTACTTCACGTGATTTGGAAGCTATACTTCTATTAATGCAGCCTAAAATAGCAGTTGCCTTTTTTGCAGCCACATCACATTGTTGGCTCATAGTCTCTTCTCAAGGCTAAACATGAAGCCATCCTGCAAGTGTCCATATAAGCAGAGTGGGGAAACAATTAGCCTTTCCTTCAATTCATCTATCTGCTCATTTGTCTCTGGGTCTTTGCACGTAACTCCTGACATTCATCTAGGTGTCTAGACAGGCTGATGTGCTGACAGTGTTTGATACCTGTGTACGTTGCGGTTTTTAGACTACTATTTCAACCTGTACTCCCCCCCCCAACACACACACATTACCTTGTATTAAACCTCTTGTATTAAATATTTATATCACACCTATCTTTGATCTCAAGTAGACAATATTGTTCTGGTGGAAGCATTTTCTAAAATCATGCCATGCAATTTGATGCCAAGGGCATGAAATTCAGATTCTCTCCCAACCAAATACTAGACATAATATTTACACTGCAATCCTCTGTGAGCCTATTCAGGATCAAACCCTACTGAGTTCAGGTGAATTTACTCCGAGGTAAGTGCATGTACGATTGCAGCCTGAATTACATAACTGACAATTTGCTGCATTTGAATGATTCCTGAAAGATGCCCCGTGATGTGCCCGGCCTCCCTTTGCCTCAGGGTAAGGCCAGGCCCACATTCCAGAACAAGCTGACATGCCTCACGAATTCAGCTTCTGAAATTACTAAAGGAAACAAACGACATTCAGGCATGGAGTCAGGAGGATGTCAAGAGACCCACCCAGACATCGGAGTCCAGAACGAACCCTGAGCCACAGAAGATTCAAGTGTGGGAAGGGCAGAACTGAGATATCCCATGCGGCTTCCTGTTCTCTAAATGACGGTGTTTCCTCTGCTGTTCTAGCTTCACCCTTTCCTGAGAAATGCCCACTATTACAATAATTCTGGGGACGGAGTGTATTTGGACGAGAGCGGAGACCTGGCAGCCGACTTTGACATTGTGAACTGGGTGAAGTTTCCCAACCGGTCCGTCGTTAGAGTCAAAGTCGGGAGCATGGAACGGCGGGGACCCCCAGGTCTCAAAGTCTCGATAGACCCAGATGCCATTGTGTGGCCCAAATGGCTCAACCAGGTGACGGACATAATTCCTTTCATTTCTCTGTATTTATTGACCATCCCACCACCTGTCTTAAATTGAACAGGTATATTTAGTCAAACCAATGAATGAAGTGGAGAAGCAATGTGCAGACCCTTCAACTGCATGGGCTTAAGCTGAGTTACAGGATGAAGTGAAACCCTGGCAGTTCTCATTGGTCCTCTCCAGCCCTGTCTCCCCTTCGCACAGGTGAATGAGCCCTAACAGATTGTCCTCACTGTTCCTCATCTTCCTGCTTAGCCCCTGCCTCATGCCAGGTGCGTAGAAAGCTGCCTCCCTGGATTCGTCAAGGTGGTTCAGGAAGGAAAGCCGGCTTGCTGCTATGACTGTGCTCTCTGCCCAGAAGGGACCATCTCCACTCAGGAAGGTGGGTGCCGCTGGAGGAAAATGCAGCCCCTGGGGAGGAGGGCAACAATCCACACGGAAATTCTGTGTGACCTTTTTCTGAAGGGTCTTTGTAAACTTGGGTCCTTTCTTGAATCATCCACAATTTATTTTCCATTGCCAGTCTCAAAAAATGTATTGATTGATTTAATACATTTCTATACCACCCAATAGCCATAGCTCTCTGGGCAGCTCACAACAATCAAAACCACAAAGTACAGCATTAAAACAATATAAAATATAAGACCATAAAATTATGGTAAAAAACTACAGCCAGAATAAATCCTAGCAGGAATGCAGAAGGTTAAAATATGTATTTAAAAAAAGTAAGAAGTTTTTTAAAAAAAGTTACCAGCCGACAGTAAGAAGATGCAATGGTGGTGCAAAATACATCTCTCCTTGCCACCCTCACTGCCACAGAGTAGGCTCGGGTTTAGACCAAGGAGCTGGGTTCTTGGGCTCTGATCAGAGGGAGAGGGCGCTTGGGCACAACTGGGTGGCCCGTCGAAATCATCACTACGTTCCACAGAGGGACCTGGGCTTCAACAGGAGCACCCGCCATACCAGCAGGAAAAAGCCCCAGAGACCTCTGGCATTCATCGGAATCCATCAGCCTCCAGAGGTGGACCATTTTAATAGGTACCCCACCCTTGCTGAGGGGAAACCACCGAAAGTCTAAACCTCCATGGGAAGTGAGCTCAGGCAGAAAATCTGGTGGGTAGCAGGGTGGCTGGTACACTATTTGTTGTTATTGTTCAGTCGTTCAGTTATGTCCGACTCTTCATGACCCCATGGACCATAGCACGCCAGGCCTTCCTGTCCTGCACTCTCTTCCGGAGATTGCTCAAGTTCATGTTCATTGCATCGGTGATGCTATCTAGCTATCTCATCCTCTGCTGTCCCCTTCTCCTTTTGCCTTCAATCTTTCCCAGCATCAGGGTCTTTTCCAGAGAGTTCGTCAAAGGTAAGTCCCATCCCGGGGGGGGGGCGGGGGGGCGGAGAATTTCACCATGGATCTCGGTGGGCCGAATGCGTTGGCACTCGGCCCCCCAAAGTTTCGGGGAGAAATTCTCCCCAATCCCTAGAATTCTCTTGCTTTCTCCATGATCCAGCGAAAGTTGGCGATTTGATCTCTAGTTCCTCTGCCTCTTCAAAACCCAGCTTGAACTTCTGGTAGTTCTCAGTTCACATGCTGCTGAAGCCAAGCTTGTAGGATTTTGAGCATAACCTTGCCGGCATGCAAAATGAGAGCAATTGTGCGGTAGTTTGAACAATCTTTGGCGTTGCCCTTCTTTGGAATTGGAATGTAAACTGACCTTTTCCAGTCTTGTGGCCACTGTTGAGTGTTCCTAATTTTTGGGCATATTGAGTGCAGCACTTTAACAGCATCATCTTTTAGGATTTTAAATAGCTCAGCTGGAATATTGTCATCTCCGCCAGCTTTGTTGTTACTAATGCTTCCTAAGGCCCACTTGACTTCACTCTCTAGGATGTCTGGCTCAAGTTCAGTGACCGCACTATCATGGCTATCAGGGACATTCAGATATTTCCTTTATAGTTCTTCTGTGTATTCTTTCCACCTCTTCTTAATCTCCTCTGCTTCTGTTAGGTCCCTGCCTTCTTTGTCCTTTATCACTCCCGTCTTTGCACAAAACGTTCCCTTGAGATCTCCAGGATTTGAGGCGGGAGGGACAGGGCGTCTCCCCCCTGGCCAGAATTTCGGGGGGAGGGACAGAGCACCTCCCCCCCACCGTGAATCAAATTTCGTAAAAGGTAAGTGACTTTCCTACATCCCTAGCTTTATCATGCCCGTCTTTGCACAAATCGTTCCCTTGAGATCTCCAATTTTCTTGAAGAGATCTCTACTCTTTCCCATTCTGTTGCTTTCTTCGATTTCTTTGCATTCTTCATTTAAAAAGGCCTTCTTGTCTCTCCTTGCTATTCTCTGGAACTCTGCATTCAGTTGGATATATCTTCCCCTTTCTCCCTTGCTTTTCGCTACCCTTCTTTCCTCAACTCCCTGTAAAGCCTCATCAGAAAGCCACTTTGCTTTCTTGCATTTCTTTTTCTTTGGGATGGATTGAGTTGCTGCCTCCTGAACAATGTTACGGACCTCCGTCCATAGTTCCTCAGGCACTCTGTCTATCAGGTCTAATCCATGAAATCTATTCCTCACCTCCACTGTATATTCATAAGGGATATGATTTAGGTCATACCTGTGTGGTTTAGTGGTTTTCCCTACGTTCTTCAATTTAAGCCGAAGTTTTGCAAGAAGCAGCTCATGATCTGAGCCACAGTCAGCTCCAGGTCTTGTTTTGACTGACTGTATAGAGCTTCTCCATCTTTGGCTGCAAAGGACATAATCCATCTGATTTCAATATTGACCATCTGGTGATGTCCATGTGTAGAGTCGCCTCTTGTGCCGTTGGAAAAGAGTGTTTGCTATGATCAGCGTGTTCTCTTGGCAAAACTCTATTAGTCTTTGTCCTGCTTCATTTTGTACACCAAGGCCATGCTTGCCTGTTATCCCGGTGATTTCTTGACTTCTTACTTTAGCATTCCAATCCCCTATGATGAAGAGGACATCTTTTTTTTGGTGTTAGTTCTAGAAGGTGTTGTAGGTCTTCATAGAAGCGATCAACATCAGCTTCTTCGGCATCAGTGTTTGGGGCATAGACTTGAATTACTGTGATGTTTACTGGTTTGCCTTGGATTCATACTGAGATCATTATATTGTTTTTGAGATTGTACCCCAGTACTGCTTTTCCCACCCTTTTACTGACTGTGAGTGCTACTCCATTTCTTCTAAGGGATTCTTGCCCACTTTAGTAGATATGATGGTCACCTGAATTAAATTCGCCCATGCCTGTCCCTTTTAGTTTGCTGATTCCCAAGATGTCGATGTTCAATCTTGCCATCTCATGTTTGACCACCTCCAGCTTACCTTGATTCATTGATCTGACATTCCAGGTTCCGAAACAATATTGTTCGTTACAGCATCGGATTTTCTTTTCACCACCAGAAACATCCACAGGTGAGTGTCCTTTCAGCTTTCACATGAATCATGAAATGTGGGTTGTTGACATGAGACAATGATGAAGCTCAGCAAGCCCGACTGTGCCCTGCCTGAAATTAATGTGTGCTGTCAAACACATGGGAAAAAGATCTTTGATGGGAACAGGGATTTCTAAGATGTCAGATAGATATTCTTCTTTTTCTTTCCAGATGCGGAGCATTGCACCAAGTGTCCAGAGGATCAGCATCCAAGCGGGGACCGAGATCAATGCATCCCCAAGAATCTAACTTTCCTGTCCTATGAAGAAACTTTAGGGATCACCCTGGCTTCCTTTGCCCTATTCCTGTACTTAATCACAGGCTTTGTGTTAGGAATTTTCATTAAATTCCGAGAAACTCCAGTAGTCAAAGCTAACAACCGGGACCTATCCTACATTCTCCTCATCTCCCTCCTGCTTTCCTTCTTGTCCTCCTTCCTCTTCATTGGCCGGCCAAGGAAAGCAATCTGCCTCCTCCGACAAACAGCCTTCAGCATCATCTTCTCAGTTGCTGTCTCTTCTCTGCTGGCCAAAACGGTCACTGTGGTGCTGGCCTTCTTGGCCACAAAGCCAGGGAACAGGGTGAGGAACTTCCTGGGAAAGAGTCTGGCCAACTCCATTGTCATTTCCTGTACCAGTGTCCAAGTTGTCATTTCCTCCATTTGGCTGGGCTCTTCTCCACCCTTCCCAGACTTGGACATGCTCTCCCAGTCTGGACAGATCATTCTGAAATGCGAGGAAGGGTCTGTCACCATGTTCTATGCTGCCCTTGGCTACATGGGCTTCCTGGCTGCCATCTGCTTCACAGTGGCTTTCCTAGCCAGGAAGCTGCTCGGGGCCTTCAATGAAGCCAAGCTGATCACCTTCAGCATGCTGGTCTTTTGTAGTGTCTGGGTGTCCTTTGTGCCCACCTACCTGAGCACCAAGGGGAAATTCATGGTGGCCGTGCAGGTCTTCTCCATCTTGGCCTCCAGTGCTGGGCTGCTGGGCTGCATCTTTCTTCCCAAGTGCTACATTATTTTATTCAGGCCTGATCAGAATACAAAGGAGCATCTCATGATGAAAACCAATGCATAAATTTGACTTGTATTTAGGGATGTACGAAAGTCACTTCCCTTTTCGCAGGGGTGATTCGCGGTGGGGGGGAGGCACTTCGCTTCTCCCCCCGAAGTTCAGGCAAGGGGGGGAGGCGCCCTGCCTCGCCCGGCCAAAATTCAGGCCAGGGAGAAGCGCCCCGTCTCCCCGGCCATAAAAGAAAAAGTAAAACAACAACAACAAAAACCGTGATAGGCTACCTAACGATTTACGTAGCCTATCATGGCTAGATATCCAAAGTCAGCCATGATAGGCTACGTAAATCGTCACATAGCCTATCACGGGTTACTTTGGGAAAAAAAAAGTGCGTATGCAAATGGCGGCGGCCCATGGGCGCCGCCATTTGCATTCCTTATTTTGGCATGTCTAGTCTACGTAAAGATTTACGTAGACTACGGCGAAAATAAGGGCAACGCAAATAACGTTCCCTTATTTTCTCCGTAGTGTACATAAATCTTTGCATAGACTAGATGTGCCAAAATAAGGAACACCAAATGGTGGCGCCCATGGGCCGCCGCCATTTGCGTATGTGCTTTTTTTTTTCCATAGTCACCCGTGATAGGCTACGTGATGATTTACGTAGCCTATCACGGCTGACTTTGGAAATCTAGCCATGATAGGCTACGTAAATCATCACGTAGCCTATCATGGGTGTGTGTGTGTGTGTGTGTGTGTTTACTTACTTTTTAATTTTGTAATGGCGGCGGCAGCAGCCGGTTGGGAGACCGGCTGCCGCCCCCGCCCCCGCTGAACCGCCGCCGAACTGCCGCCGGGACCTGCTGCCGAGAGGGACATTCCCTGAAGGTAAGTCCCATCCCGGGGGGGGGGGGCAGGGGCCGGCGGAGAATTTCCCCAACACTTTCGGGGGGGCGAATGCCTCGGCGCTCGGCCTCCCGAATATTCAGGGAGAAATTCTCCGCCATCCCTACTTGTATTCTTACCAAGCACCCTGATATTCTTCTATTTATTTTGTAGTAATCTGTGCTTCAAAAAGAAGGCTTCTTTCCAACATCAGAAAAGCACCACAGAAGCCTTTCTTTCTATTTCAATCTCACTAGATATGTTTTCTGTTCCCTATTGTATGCTGGGTTTTGATGCTTTCTGTTTTAACCCTTTTGAGATTTTCCCTTTGTAAAATGTCTCGTTGGTCTTTTTGTGACCCACAAAGTGGCATACAAATGTTTCATTGGAGAAGTAAATATATTACTCTTAGAAACCAGGTGTGGCATTAAAGGCAGAACTGTATATCTGATGTGGGGTCATCACCACTCTCTGGG
Source organism: Heloderma suspectum (assembly GCF_057233095.1). NCBI lineage: Eukaryota > Metazoa > Chordata > Lepidosauria > Squamata > Helodermatidae > Heloderma > Heloderma suspectum. The sequence continues at coordinate 399,456,922 of NC_139459.1, forward strand.
TCCAGAGTCCAAGCCTAGAAGAGTCACCAGGTAACTGCTGTCAGCAGCCATCAGGAGTAGTAGCCATTGATAGCCTGATCCTCAATGGATTTGACTCACTCCCTTGTAAAGCCATCCCCTGTGGTGGCCATCCATACATCGTGTGGTATTTATTTCTTTGGTTTCTACTCCACTTTTCTACCAAGAGAAATAATACTCATAGTGGCTTACAATCATAGAGAAATAAAATCTGATTCAAACAATAATATAAGAAAGCAGTTGTGGAATAAGGGGAGAGCTCTTATCTCTTAAGAACTGGGTGCCCTTCAGATGTTTTGGACTATAACACCCATAAGCCCCAGCCAAGGATTATTGGAGCTGTAGTTGAAAAGATCTGGGCTGCCTGAGTTTTCTCCTCCTGCTTAAAGGTTGGAGCACCTCTCGTGCACCTCTCTCCCTTTTCGGTGTCTGAAGCAATGAGACCAATCAACATCCATCTGATATGCACAAGCAGTTTGACAATCCCCTTCCTGGAAACCACGTGTTGGGAAAAAACAAGGAATGGTGCTTTCTCACTCGGCAGGCAGGAAGCTAAAGCGTGATTTACCTGTCAAAGACAGGAAGAGATGGGTGGTTTCTTTTTCCTCAGAACCACATTTCCATTCTTCATTGTCTGTCTCTGAAAGCTGGCAGTATTCAACCCACATTCCCCCCCAAATTAACAAGGCCAAGAGACACAACTCTTGCTCCAGGAGAGGAGCATGCTTGATTCTTAGGCGTGACCGCCAGAGAAGAACGTAAGAACATAAGAACATAAGAAGACCTTTGAAAGATAGCAGACTCTCAGTTAAGCACCTAAGAAGACGCATGCTGGATCAGACCCAGGGTCCATCTATTCCAGCATTCTGTTCACACAGTGGCCAACCAGCTGCCAACCAGGAACCCACAATCAGAACATGAGTGCAACAGCTCACTTCCTCTGGTTCTGGAGGTAGCACGTATCCATCGGGACTCATAGCCATTGGAAGCCTTTTCCTCCAGGATTTGGTCCAACCCCCTTTGAAAGCCATCCAAATTGGTGTCTATCACTCCATCCTGTGCTAGCGAATTCCAGAGTTTAACTGTGCTGCGTGAGAAGAAGAACCTCCTTTTATATGTCTTAAATCTCGCACCAATCAGCTTCCAAGGTTGTCCCCAGGCTCTAGTATTTTGGGAGAGGGAGAAAAATGTCTCCCTATCCACATTCTCCACACCATCCATAATTTTGTACACCTCTATCATGTCTCCCCTTACCCTGCTGGTTTCCAAGCTAAACAATCCCAGCTCTGCTAGCCTTCTCTCATAGGGGAGATGCTGCCACCCCTTGATCATTTTAGTTGCCCTTTGCTGCACTTTTTCCAGATCGACAATATATTTTTGTAAATGTGGTCACCAGAACTGTACACAGCATTCCAAGTGCAGTTGCACTATAGATTTGTAGAAGGGCAGTATGATATTGGCAGTTTTATTCTCAATTCCTTTCGTAACTATCCCTAACATAGAGTTTGCCTTTTGTACAGCAGTTGCACACTGGGTTGACATCTTCCTTGAGCTGTCCACCACCACCCCCAGATCTCTTTCTTGGCCGCGTACCACTAGCTCAGATCCCATCAGGTTATACTTGAAGTTGGGATTTTTTTGCCCCAATGTGCATCACTTTGCACTTGCTTACATTGAACCGCCTTTGAAGTTAAGAGGCCCATTTGCCCAGTTTGCAGAGATCCTTTTGGAGCTCTTCACAATCCCGTTCTGTTTTAACCATCCAAAATAAGTTGGTGTCATCGGCAAACTTGGCCACTTCACCGCTCACTCCGAATTCCAGATCATGTATGAACAGGATGAAAAGCATTGGTCCAATTGCCGATCCCTGTGGGACCCCACTGTTTTCTTCCCTCCACTGGGAAATCTCTCCATTGAGGGGCAAAGTAGTTATCCCTCCTCCCTTGGAGATGTCCCTGAGTGTCCCCCCTTGCTTTCCGAGCAGTCCAGAAAGATGCTTTCAGAACCAAGGAGATCCAGACACACTCAAGTACATCAAGCAGAGCCACACTACACACCCACATATTACTTTGCCCCTAGTGCAAACATTGCTGCTCACACCCATTTGCCCACAAAACCACTTCGGTCTCCCTGTCCCAGGTCAGGGCCCTGGGCCAACTTGGAAGGAGCAACAGGTGAGGAAGGCCTCTGGTGCTCCGCCGAACCTGTCAGCATCCAGGTCCCTGCCTTCCCCTCACAAGGAGTCTTGCCACCTGCAATGGCAAAGCGAAGAGATTGGCTGGGCGCCTCTCGCTGCACAATCAGTCACGCACTTACAGTGGTGTTGTTAAGCAGTGTTGGACACTGGATATCATAGTCTTATATGCCATTTATGTTTAAAATACACCCACTGCACTTCAAATGGCAGGTCTAACCTCCACACTGCTATGATCCTGAGGCTAGATCATCATCATCAACATCATCATCATCATCATCAACATCATCATCATCATCAACATCATCATCAACATCATCATCATCAACATCATCAACATCATCATCATCATCAACATCATCATCAACATCATCATCAACATCATCAACATCATCATCATCATCATCATCAACATCATCATCATCATCAACATCATCAACATCATCATCATCATCAACATCATCATCAACATCATCATCATCATCATCATCAACATCATCATCATCATCAACATCATCATCATCATCATCATCAACATCATCATCATCAACATCATCATCATCATCATCATCATCAACATCATCATCATCATCATCAACATCATCATCATCATCATCATCAACATCATCAATATCATCATCATCATCAACATCATCATCAACATCATCATCATCATCAACATCATCATCATCAACATCATCATCAACATCATCATCAACATCATCATCATCATCATCATCAACATCATCATCAACACCATCATCATCATCAACATCATCATCATCATCATCATCAACAACATCATCATCAACATCATCATCATCATCATCAATATCATCATCATCATCATCATCAACATCATCATCATCATCATCATCATCAACATCATCATCAACATCATCATCATCAGCATCATCAGCATCATAGCTTCCACACGGTCACAGTTTGACTTTTTAAACTCACTTCAGGTGCAATCCTATGCATGTATGGAGAGAAAAACATCCCACAACTCATTGTGCCTTTAACTCATGACATCACACTAGCATGACTTCAGGAATAAAATAGGATCTCCTTCTGCTGCTGAACACATTTACTTAGGAGTAACCACCGTTTTCCTGTAGAAAAGGATAAGACATATTTCAATCAAAAATGTGAAAATAAGCAGCACTGACCAAGTGCAGCGACGTCCCATGGAAAATCTGGCTGGTCCAGGGTCCTTAGTGTTTTGCTGGGACAGAAATGCAGTTCTGCATGACTGAAGCAGTCTATATTATTGAGATCACAGTTGTGCCTCCAACAGATAAGCCAATCAGTCAAAAAAGGGTTCTGCAGCATTAAATGAAAATAAGGGGGTGGTTATGCTGATATTCATTCAATCATCAAAATACCTGCCCATTTACAAGACCAGGCAAGAAGGCTATCTCACGTTGGACCATACTCCACAAAGCCAGGTAGCTAGAAGCTAAGGCAGATGCCTTGTCTGACATGCTCCGTCATCAGTCGTGATGTTGTGCAATGTCACAAATTGTGCTTGCTTACAACGTACCCTCCATACACCCACACTTCAGTCCCAAATCCAGATTGACATTTGACATTCCTAACCTTTACTGGCAGCAGCATAATTCCCTGTCTGTCTGTCTGTCTGTCTTCAATTTAATAAATGTAGGAACCGATTTCTGCTCAAAATCATTATATTCCCCACACCCGCACTACCAAGTTCCACTTTTTCTGGGCACCATTTAATAATCCTTGAGACAATCCAAACACCTCCCCTTGCCCCAACCAGCTTTGACCTTTCTCACCATTACTAGCAGCAGCAGCATACATGACGTTGCTAGGAAATACAGCTACCTGTACCACACACTGTTATGAGCAGGAGTAGCGCTCTCAGCCCAGCTACATTGAAGGAGACACCCATCTCTCACTAACAAGTCACCCAGTAAAGACATGGCTCAACTGACAGAATAAAGGTGCGAGTCACCTCACAGTAGGCACAGCAATACAGAAAGCCTCAGATGCTTCATAAGGCAATACAGCGGGTTGTTTCACTCCCCTATCCATGATCCCTTCCCGCCCCCACTACTAAATCATCATTAATGGACAGTAACTAATTCACAATTCCATTGCAGCAAACTATCACAGAGTTAGAGCTCTCCCCGTTTCCAAAATGTGCACACTTTTGCTTGAAGAAGCCAAACTCCCCGTTTCTTGAGTGCAGCATCTGAAGGTGCCCCCTGAGAGCAGCCCCCCCATTTTACCCCATTCCAGCAAACTGTGGCAGACCTATAGCTTCCACACACACACCCCTTTCTCCTTCTCTGGCCACTTTCTCCCTGCTCGCAGTGAAAGGTTTTTCCGCTCCGTGGTCACAATACCTTGGCTGATCGCTACTGCAATAAAGCCCTAAGGCTCATTTGTTTAATGACAAAGAAAAGAGTATAAACTCACTGTTCTAGCACTTTTCCAAGAAGAAGCCAACATCCTCCATTCTCCAGTGCAGCATATTAAGGCTCCCCTTGAGAGCACCCCACCACCCCAATTTCTCTCCCTTCCATCAACCTGTCACAGAGCTGTAGCTTCCAAGCCATTTTTACTGCAAGCATCAGAGAAGCTGAGCAATGCAAGAAGAAGCAAATATTTCTTTATGAAAGAAATGTTTAAGAAAGAAAAAACCTTTTAAAATGACAATGCCACTCCAGGACTGGCATGTAGGGATGTCAAAGAATTCCACCATGGATCTCGGTGAGGCTGAACACCAGTTCATTCAGCCCTCTGAAATCCATGGTGGAACGAAGCCCCTGCTCCCATCAACCCATGAAAGGTGCGTGGGATGGAGCCCCCAACCCCCGAAAGGTGCACGAAATGGAGCACTTAGCTGCTGCTGTTCATGCTGATTTGCGAATGGTGGCTGCCCTGTGGCCCCCATTCACTTCTTCATCCTAGCTGTGATAGGCTACATAAATACTTACGTAGCCTATCACGGGTAACGCAAGGACGCGTTACGTAGTATTTACGTAGTACTTAAGTATTTACATAGCCTATCACGGCTAGGTAAACAAACAAACAAACAAACCGCGTACGCAAATGGCGGCGGCTATGGCGGCCGCCATTTGCGTTCCCCTTTTTTTTCGCCGTCATAGCTTACGAAAATATTTACGCAAGTTAAAACTGCCAAAAAAAAAAGGAACGCAAATGGCGGCCCCTGTAGCTGCCGCCATTTGCGTACGCGTTTTTTTTTAACCTTGCCATGATAGCCTACATAAATATTTATGTAGCCTATCACAGTGAAATACAGGGACCCCTCCCCCACACACCGCGAAGCAGATCCGCAAAATGGTAAGTGACTTTCGTACATCGCTACTGGCATGGTCATTTTAAAAGTTTTTTTCTTTCTTTAAAACAGTGTTGCTTTAAACAAATAGTTTATCATTCAGGCACACCTAAGACAGCCTTCTTTTGGGACAGTACAGATTTATCTTCGTGATTTTCGGAGCGGAAAAAAAGAGAGGAGAAGTCCAGGGGCTTGTGAACAGCGGAACGGAGCACTGGCCACAAACTGCAGAAGTCAAGTAGGGATGTCAGAGAATTTCTCCACAAATCTCAGGGAGGTCGAATGCCAGCGCATTCGGCCCCCCGAAATTGGTGGAGAAATGGTCTGCCGCCCCCCCGCCCCCCCGGGACGGGACTTACCTTGTTCGAATGTCCCTGGAGGCGGCAGCGGATCCAGCGGCAGTTCGGTGGTGGTTCGGCGGCGGCATCTGCGGTGGCCGGTCTTCTGACTGGCTGCTGCTGCTGCCATTTCCAAGTAAAAACAAACAAATGTGATAGGCTACGTAAAGATTTACTATGGCTATGACCATACTATGGCTATGGCCGCCGCCATTTGCATCCTGGCAGGAGAGGAGGTTTCGTGGCTGGGGGAATGGGGCGCCTCCCCCTGGCCAGAATTTTGAGGGGAGGGATTGAGCGCCTCCCCCCCACCGAGAAGCAAGCTTCGGGATGAGGAAGGGACTTTCGTTCATCCCTAGTCAAGCGGCACAGAAGGTACACAATTTGTACATCCATAGGGATGTCAGAGAATTTCGCCATGAATCTCGGGGAGGCCGAATGCCAGCGCATTCGGCCCCCCAAAATTGGTGGTGAAATGGTCTCCCCCCCCCCCCCGGGATGGGACTTACCTTGTTCGAATGTCCCTGGCAGCAGCGGCTCCAGCGGTGGTTCGGCGGTGGTTCGGCGGCGGCGGCATGTGCGGCGGCCGGACTTCTGACCGGCTGCCACAGCTGTCATTTCCAAGTAAAAACAAACAAACAAACAAATGTGATAGGCTACGTAAAGATTTACGTAGCCTATCATGGCTAGAGTTTTAAAAAACACCGTGATAGGCTACATACATGTTTACGTAGCCTATCACGGCTGACTTTGGAAAAAAAAAAAAGTGCGTACACAAATGGTGGCGCCCATGGGCGCCGCCATTTGCGTTCCTTATTTTGGCACGTGTAGTCTACGTAAACATTTACGTAGACTAGGGCGAAAATAAGGAGAATGCAAATAGCGTTCCCCTTATTTTCCCCTTATTTTCATATTCAAACAATAGCGTACCATTTGCGTCCCCTTTTGATTCCCCATTTTAGCCTACGTAAAGATTTACGTAGGCTAAAACGGTGAATGAAAAAGGGACGCAAATAGCGCCTGCTACGCTATTTACGTTCCCCTTGATTTTCACCATCATAGTCTACGTAAATTTTTACATAGATTAAGATGGCCAAAAAGAAGGAACGCAAATGGCGGCGGCTGTAGCCGCCGCCATTTGTGTACACGTTTTTGTTTTTTTAAACCCACCCCCAACCATGATAGGCTACGTAAAGATTTACGTAGCCTATCATGTCTTGTTTTTCAAACTTAGCCATGATAGGCTATAGAAATCTTTATGTAGCCTATCACGTCTTTTTTTTTCCCCCCCACAAGCCTGGAAATGGCAGCGGCGGCAGCCGGGCGGAAGATCGGCCGCTGCCGCCGCCTTCACTGGAGCCGCCGCTGGAGCCGCCGCCGCCCGGAAGATCCGCCCCTGGTAAGTCTCGTCCTGGGGGGGATCCGCGGGGGGACGGGGGGTGGCAGGCTGTTCCGCCATGGAGTTCGGGGGCCCGAATGCACTGGCACACACACACACACACACACACACACACGTATATATATTTTTTCATAATTTTTTCTCTAGAAGTCACATCTAACACATGCCTACAAATATTTGAACAGACCTTAGCGGTGGCTTAGTGGTTAAGATGCTGAACTGCAGACTGGAAGGTCGGCAAGTCAGCAGTTAGAGACCTGAGTGCTGCGTGACGGAGTGAGCTCCCGTCTTCAGTCCCAGCTTCTGCCAACCTAGCAGTTCGAAAGCAAGAAATTGCAAGTAGATAAATAGGTACCGCCTTGGCGGGAAAGGTAACAGCGTTCCGTGCACCTCGGTGTTCAGTTATGCCAGCCACATGACCACGGAAGTGTCTTCGGACAACACTGGCTCTTCAGCTTAGAAATGGAGATGAACACCACACTCTAGAGTCAGACACGACTGGTTGGGGACACCTTTACCTTTTTACTTCCATTGTTTCCATGAAACTGTACTATTAAATTCCCTTACATTCATATCTATCTATCATCTATCTATCTATCTATCTATCCATCCATCCATCCATCCATCCATCTATCCATCAATCATCTATCTGTCTATCCATCCATCCATCCATCCATCCATCCACCCATCTATCCATCTATCATCTATCTATCTATCTATCTATCTATCTATCTATCATCTATCTATCATCTATCATCTATATATCGATCATCTATCTACTCTCTCTCTCTCTCTCCTATCAAAATAATGGAGATGGGGGGGGGCAGAGGAGTGCCCCTTTAGTTAAGGTGAAAAAAATCTATCAAAACTCAGAATTTTTATGCTATACATGGGACTCCTTTCCTTATACCTGGCAAGTACTTCCAAAAGCGGAATGCTGTGTTCCATCAATTGGGGTCAGGTGGGGTGTCCCTCTACACTTGAATATCTTTGAAATGGATGCAACTTCCAATTAAGGAAAGTGTATTAAGTTTTCCAGATCTTGCTATATGACACTGGACCTACTTGTTGACCTGTACTATATGTTGTTTTTTTCCAATCCATTTGCATTTTCCACCCTGGTCAGTTCTGGAATCCTTCTGTTTGGATCCTCTTTCCAAATGCATGGTACTCGGTTCTTGGCATATTAGAATAGACAAAGCCCCTCCCCAAATACTGACTGTTAGAGGGGGTGGCATATAATCTCATATCAGTTACAGTTTGATCCATTTTCTTATGCTCAATGGACTTGATGGGGAAATCGAGATTGAAAAATTGGAAAGAAAAATGTTTTTGTGGGAGGTGTGGATGGATAAGGTTATTTTTACCTTGGATCAATTCCTGGGTCTGGACAATGAGTTTCTTTCATTCTCTGATCTGCTACCCAAATGATTTACCCGCTACAGCTGAATAGCAGTATTTGCAATTGCAACATTTGGTGGAATTTTGGTTTGGTCCGGCCAGAGTCTCCATTGTTATTGGAAACACTGATAGCAGCTGATCAGTCACATCAGTCCACAATTCATGTACATAAGTACCTGTTATCAGTAAGTAACGGTGGTACTCCGAGTCTAAGAAGGGAATGGAATAGAGAATTGCGACGCCCCTTTCTGCCTAATCGACGGATTGTTGTGCCAGTGGCTGTACCTGAAGGATCTGTGGATCTTAGGCTACGCTTTAGAATCTATAGAGCTTAGGCTACACAGGATCCAGCAAAACAGCTTGTTTAGGGTTTATTGGACTCCTCAATGTCTTTTTAATAACGGCTTGTCTAATTTGCATAGTTGTTGGAGATGTAATACTAGGGATGGCGGAGAATTTCTCCACGAATCTCCGGGAGGCTGAATGCCAATGCATTCAGCCCCCCAAAATTGGTGGTGAAATTCTCTGACACTCCCCCCCCCCCCGGGATGGGACTTACCTCTGTCGAATGTCCCTCTCGGTGGTGGGTCCCAGCAGCATTTCGGCAGTGTTTTGGTGGGGGTGGCGGCCGGTCTTCTGACCGGCTGCCACCGCTGCCATTTCCCCGTAAAGTAAAACAAAAACAAAAACAAAACGTGATAGGCTACGTAACAATTTACGTAGCCTGTCATGGCTAGATTTTCAAAGTCAGCCATGATAGGCTATGTAAATCCTTATGTAGCCTATCACGGCTGACTTTGAAAAAAAAAAAAAAAGCGCGTACGCAAATGGCGGCACCCATGGGTGCCGCTATTTGCGTTCCTTATTTGGGCACGGGTAGTCTACGTAAAGATTTATGTAGACTACGGCGAAAATAAGGGCAACGCTATTTGCGTTTTTGCTGGGTTTTTTTCAAAGTCAGCCGTGATAGGCTACGTAAATCACTTTTTTTTTTTCCAATTTACTTTTTTATTTCGCGGCCGGGGAGATGGGGTGCTCCCCCCCGGCCTGAATTTCGGCGGCGAGGGATGGGGCGCCTCCCCCCGGCCTGAATTTCAGCTGGGAGGGGTGGGGCGCCTCCCCCCTGCCAAGAATTTGGGGGGAGAAACGGAGCACCTCCCCCCCTCACCGAACACAGCTGCGGGACCAGGTAAGGGACTTTTGTCCATCCTTATGTAATATGCATAATGCTTCTCTGATTCATATGTTTTGGCAAGGCCCAATAATAGCTGTCTTCTGGGAGGAGTTCATAATGTGGATAAACTTTGTACCAGAACACTCTTTAATATTGAATGATGTACATTTCCTCCTAAACTACTTACCAGTTTCTTGGAAGTTAATGTACGGTCAGCACAAATGGATTTTCCAAGCCCTCTTGACAGCCAAAAGTCTGATATTGCAAGATTGGAAGGATAAATGTTCACCTCCTATAGTTTAGTGGACTGAGTACCTAAGAGCATTATCAACATCCAAGCAGGTGGTACATAGGCACCACTCTCAAACGGATAAATATTATATAAATATATGGATATTTGGTCCCCTTTTCTTGAACCTTGTGCTAAACCCCTTGTTTTGTATTGTTTTCCAGAATGTTGAACTTAATGGAATACTGATTTTGTATTGCATGTAATTTCTTGTGGTTCTTCTTTCCCCTTGCACAATTTGTTTTTGTTTTTTTAAATCACAATAAAAAAGATTGATATCCATTGCAAGGGGTCCCCTGTAAGAACATTCTGTGCAAGGTCTAGGATTCCTGAGCTGCATCTTCCCCAACCTGCTGCCTTCCAGATCTGTTGGCCATGCTGACTGGGGGCGATGGGAGTTGTAGTCCAACACATCTGGAGATGCTAGGTTGGGGAAGGCTGCATTAATCATGAGGTCAACCAGCAGAAGCCTCCAGGAAGGAAGAAGGAGCATTCACTTTACAAAGAAGAAATAGGCTTTCTAGGCAGCAAATTTGGGGACAGAAACCGTTTCCTCCCAGTCTCTCTGTGGCATTTCTTTTTTCAAAGTAAAGACACCCAATCCCAAGAAGGGGGGCCCATTTAGAAAGGCAAAAGCCAGGGCCTGTGTTTTAGGGAGGCCTCAAAGAGGGAGACACTTCTCTCTCCCCCCCCAACTGTTCTTTCACAAAGGTGGAAGTTCTCAACTTTAATTTATATGCAAGCAAAAAAGAAAGATAAATAATTCCACTAACAATTTATCATATACTTGGCTATTTGGCCTTATTCAATGGACCAGTAAACCACTGAATGTTTATGCTGTTTAGGACATTTTTTTTTCTTAACAGTATCAAATTTTGTAGTATGTTATATAGATAATTGAAAAGAGTCTATATTGCTCCTGAGGAAGAGAATTCCTATTTGAAAGGTAACACACCAGGCTTCCGTTGACATGTCCAATATGATCCTGATCTGTTTGATAGGATGTACATGCACTGGAAATACTCACTTCCACTGTAATTTGGGGTGCAAGATCAATTGTGCCTTATCTGTGGAGCTTTTGGCTCTTGAGAGATATAGAAATGTAATAAAATAAATAAATAGAATAAAATAGCGTTGTTGCCCCTGCCCTCTGGAATAGTCTGCCACTGCAAGTAAGGTATACACCACCAATTGTGAGTTTGAGATTTAGAAACATTGCTTTTCACCCAAGCCTTCTCCACGTAATTTTGTTGACCAAGGATGTTGCTGTTTATATGTTTAGATATCTCTATGTGGAAATTGACAGTTTATCCACTAGATCTAAAGCCTGTTCATTACCTGGACACACACACAGAGGGAAAGAATTGTGCCAGCCTCGGATCTAGGGAAGTTATCTCCCCTCCCATTGGAAAGAATTGAAGGGAAACCATTTTTGAAAAGAAAGAAATGGTGAGGAGAAAAGAGAGAGAGGTAAAAGCCCCCCTGCCCCACCACCTTTCAGACTGGCTGACATGAACCTGGCAGGCATTATGAAATGATATTTCCTCCATCATGGACTATCACCCCTTCCAAGGTCCTTAGGGTCCTCTGCCCAGTAAATACTTTGACAGAATCGTTGCCTGTCCTATCCCTGGTGCTCAAAGTGGGTGACAATGGGCTTATTATTCCTCCTTGTGATGATGGCCATCATATTAATCGAGGATGCCATGAGATGAACCTCGAGGAACTTTTGGTGATGAACCAAAGAAAGAGAGGAGCAAAATAAACAGCAACAGTTTTGTTTTAACAGGTGGCCCCTTCAAGACTAACTGCATCTCATAAAAGACTATCTTGATCCCCGATAAAATGAAGGAGTTGCATCAGTGAGTGGTCAGTGAGCAAACATGTTTTTCTGCAGCTCTGCACCTGTGCATGGACAGAGTAGAGAGTTCAGGAAGCTGAAGAGGTGATCCATCTTCTGAACCTCATAATTATTAAAATCATAGCAATTTGTTCTCCTTCTTGCCAAAGCTCATGGGATTCCACCATACTCCAAAAAATAAATCCTTTTTGAGGCCGTTGACATAGCAATATGAGGGGTCATGTTGCATCCAAGCACAAAAGGATTGGCTCATAAATGCCTCCTGTGCCAGTGAGGGCTTGGGAGGAGGTTTGGGGCAGGTTGTGAGGACTGTGTGGCCCTGAGATTTGCTTACGATCATCCGCTTAAGCCGCAAAGCCTCAGCTGGCCGGACTCCGTATCTCTTAGGAATGTCACTGAACCCTCAGTCTTGGAAGTGGCTTTAGCTTCCTCTCACCTTTCTTCCAGTTGGTTGAGAGGAGCATGATGGATGCTCTACCAGGCGTACAGAGCATGATTCTGCGCTTGCTGCTACTTCTGCTGCTTCTTCTTCCCCAAGCAAGCTGTGGGATGCTCAAGGCGAAATGCCCCTTGACTCTGGAAAGGGCTGAACTTGACCCACTGAATCAATACAGGCCAGGAGATGACTTCTTTAGTGCTGTCATTTTTGCAGGACGTGCTGAGTTTATACCATACACTTTCTCCAAGCCTCCCTCGAACAGAATTGAAACGTAAGACATTCTGTGTGTGATAGAGTTTGCTCCTTTGTTGCTCCATTTGCTACTGATTTCTTGAGCTCCAATCATCCCTAAGTATCATTTGCTGCCCCGTTCTCTGTTATCTGTCAAATCACTGTCCTCTGTTGGGGATCCTTCACCACTAAGGCACCATTCAGTGCCCAGCTTGTGATTTTTTGAACTGTAGTAACATATTATGGGACAATTCAAACTAGGGCCATTAGACCGTTTGACCACAGCACAGCCTGGCATTCCAGAAGCTGAAACTGCATCTGGCCAGGCTCCTTTGGAACTATAAAGGATGTTGTAGGACAATAGGGTCTTCCTGCCATCATGTTAAAGTGCAGAAGGAACATCATTGGTTTTACACGATGTGAGCAGACACAGGTTATGCCTAAGGTGGCAGGACTCTGTTCCCTGTCTATCCCCCCTTCCATAATTGCCTATTAAAAGTGCAGATGTTAGTGTGGAAACCAAGTCCTACAAGGGATGGTTGAAGGAACTGTGTATGTTCAGCCTGGAGAAGAGAAGAATAAGGAGAGGAGATGGACTAGACCTTTTCTCTATTGCTCCAGGGGGAGGGCTAGAACATAGGAAACCCTGGAACATAGCCCACTACAGAAACCCCAGAGCGGAAATTTCAAAAATAAGCAGAGCAAATTACTAGAGGAAGAGAAGCAAGAGACCAAAACTCAAGAAAATCAAGACAACCCCCCCTTTCTCTCACAAACAAAAGATTTCTTCACCAGTTTTATCCCTAATGTAGAGGCTGATTGTTTTATGTCATCATAAGTGTATCTAGACACCCCCTTAAGTAGCAACCTGGTACCCTTGAGATGTTTTGGACTTCAGCTCCTATCAGCCCCAGCCAGCATGGCTGATGGTCAGGAATGCTTGGGGCTGCAGTCCAAAACAACTGGAGGGCACCAGATCAGGGAAGGGTGCCTCAATGCAATGCCCCTCATTTAAGAAACTTCAATTTTTCCCTCAATTTGAAGGGTAGCACATAACTGCACATTACAACTTCCAGCACTGGAACATACCTCTCTGCTGGTTTTATTTATAATGGATAGTGGATGCTGACCCTGGAACAAGGCTGTGCCCCAACCCCCCAACCCCACCAGCCCTTAAGTTAGAATTGGCAGTTGTGCTTCTGGCTTTGGCTTGGGATCAGTGTTCACACGTGGAAACATCTGGAAACATAATGCATAGCCTCAAAAGGAAACAGCTGAAGCAACCACTAAATATTTATTTTGATGGAAGATGGGAAATCAATGTGACACACGTACACTTTTTTGCCAGGGAAGGATCTACAGACTACTGGAAGATCCTGTCCTTCTTCTTTGCCATTCAGGAGATCAACCAGAATCCCAGCCTGTTACCCAACATCACCCTGGGCTACAACATCTATGACAACTATCGCAATGCCAGAGTGACTTCTGATATCTTCGTAGACCTGGTTTCTACTGGGCAGGCAAATGTTCCAAACTACAGCTGTGGAAGAACAAATCACCCATTGGCTGTTCTTGCAGGGGCCGACTCTGAAAACACCATCCAGATTTCAACCATCTTATGAGATGCAGTTAGCCCCTTCAAGACTAACTGCATCTCATAAAAGACAAGATCCCACAGGTGTAGTGGGGTGGCATTTGCTGGCTGAGTTTTTTGGACTTGTGGTTCTTACCCGAAAAATCAAAATGTTCTCCTGGGAGTTGCAATGGGGGGTTTCCCTTCCCCATGAAAATAGGTGATCTGGATCCACAGTGGGGTATAAAGCTTTAAAGCCCCCCTATTACTCACACCAGGGTCCTGTTCTGAATTGCTGGGCCCATGCTGTCTATTTGTGAAACAACAATTCTGCACAAGAGCAAATCATGGGACTGACATTGTGTGAAGTTTTTTCCTCCATTTGCCTATGGCTCAGAAAAGAAAGGGATAGTAAGGGACATCAGAAAGGAGGGGGGAGGTAAAATGTCTTAGGCCACCCCTAAGAACCAAGGATGCCCTGACTGCTGGGTCAGTGGGGTGAAGTGTTGGGCCCTTGCTTCCATTATGGAGACCCAGGAGGTGCTCCATAGTTTAGACCCTTTAGGGCATCTTCATTTTTCAGTGCGGTATAATTCTGAAACCTGCAAATCTTATTCCTCATAAAAATAAGAGTATTTGCTCCATCAGGATGATGTCTCATGCAGAAAATTAAAAGTAAAGAGGCATGATCTCACCAGATGAAGAACTGAAATTTGGTACTGAAACAAAACAAACCACCCGTCTCTTCCTTTCCTTGCCAGGTCACATATGCTTTTGTTTCTCAGGTTCTGAGCGATGAAACTCAGTTCCCCTTTTTCTACCGGATGGTCCCCAAAGAAGGAAGCCAGTACCTGGGGATTGTCAAAATTCTGCTGCATTTGAGATGGATGATGATTGGTCTTTTTGCTGTCGACAACAACAATGGAAATAGGTTCATGAGGACACTGGCACCTGAGCTCATCAGGAATGGGGTTTGTGTAGTTTTCTCAGAAAGCCTATCAGTACTGAAAACAACCTATATTGTAATCCGTCATGGTTCTCTCCAAAAGTGGCAACAAGTCAATGTCTTTGTTTATTGTGCAGAGACTGGTACCATGTTAAATGGAATATACCTTTTGCAACTTGCAGTTGAAACAATGATGAACCCCATTGTTGGAAAAGTCTGGATCACAACAGCTATGTGGGACTTCACCTTAGAGTTAACATTTAGTAACCTCTCTTTCCAACACATCAGTGGGTTTTTTTCCTTCTTTCTCCAGACAACGAAGAATGCAAAATATAATAACTTTGTACCCTTTTACATTGCTATGAAGAAATTTGTGGAGAAAGCATTTCATTGTTCCTATGCCAGGCATCCCTTGTCTGTGAAAATCTGGAAAAGATGCACAGAACATGAGAAACTGGAGGCCCTGCCCCAAGAGGACATAGAGAGAATCCACTCTCTAGACACCTACATCACTTACAACACTGTCCAGGCTGTGGCACATGCCTTAGATGCTGCTTATTCATCCAGAAGAAAGAGGAGGGTGGTGGAGGGTGGAGGCAGGCTGGATGTTCAGAAGCTTCAGCCATGGCAGGTATTCCCTTTACCATCAGAGATATTCCTGTTGAACATGACAAAGAACTGCACAATTCCAAAATCATTGCCTTGCATTTAGAATATGAGAAATGGAGGTGCATTGTTGCAGATTGATGGGGCAAACCCAGTTGTGAAACTCCCTGTGCTGCTCCCTCTTTTCACCCCTTACATGGACTTTAGAGGACACAGCCATTCTGATAATGCCCTCCATAATTAGACTCATAGAATCATATTCTATATGATATGATTATATTCCAACTCCAACCTAGTAGGGTTGGAAGGGGCCTATAAGACCCTCGAGTCCAACCCACTGCTCAATGGAGGAATCTAAGTCAGAGCATCCCTGACAGATGGCTGTCCAGCCTCGTCTTGAATGCGTCCAGGGTGGGAGAGCCAACCACCTCCCTAGGTAGTTGCTTCCATTGTCGTATTGCTCTAATAGTCAGGACGTTTTTCCTGATGTTCAGCCGGAATCTGGCTTCCAATAACTTGAGACCATTATTCCGTGTCCTGCACTCTGGGATGATCGAGAAGAGATGCTGGCCTTCCTCTCTGTGACAACCTTTCAGGTACTTGAAGAGCGCTATCCTATCTCCCCTCAGTCTTCTCTTCTCAAGGACAAACATGCCCAGTTCTTTCAGTCTCACCTCATCGGTCTTTGTTTCCAGTCCCCTGATCATTTTTGTTGCCCTCTTCTGAACCTTTTCCTGTGTGTCTGCATCCTTCTTAAAATGTGGTGCCCAAAACTTGACACAGTACTCCAGATGAGGCCTAACCCATGCTGAGTAGAGGGAAACTAGTACTTCACATGATTTGGAAGCTATACTTCTATTAATGCAGCCCAAAATAGCATTTGCCTTTTTTGCGGCCACATCACATTGTTGGCTCATAGTCTCTTCTCAAGGCTAAACATGAAGCCATCCTGCAGGTGACCATATAAGCGGGTGGGGAAACAATTGGTCTTTGTGTGAATTCATCTATCTCCTCATTTGTCTATGGGATTTTGCACGCAATTCCGGACCTTTATCTAGGTGTCTAGACAGGCTGATGTGCTGGCAGTGTTTGATAGCTGTGTATATTTGGTCACACACACACACACACACTACCTTGTATTAAACATCTTGTATTAAATGTTTATATCACACCTATCTTTGATCTCAAGCAGGCAATAGTGTTGTGATGGAAGCATTTTCTAAAATCATGTCATGCAATTTGATGCCAGAGGCATGAAATTCAGATTCCCTCCCAACAAAATACTAGACATATAATATTTTCAATGCAATCCTCTGGGAGCCTACTCAGAAACAAATCCTATTGTGTTCAGTGGAATTTACTCCGAGGTAAGTGCGTGTAGGATTGCAGCCTGAATTACATAACTGACAATTTGTGGTTTTTTAATGATTCCTGAAAGATGCCCCGTGAGGTGCCCGGCCTCCCTTTGCCTCAGGGTAAGGCCAGGCCCACATTCCAGAACAAGCTGACATCCCTCATGAATTCAGCTTCTGAAATTACTAAAGGAAACAAACAGCATTCAGGCAAGAAGTCAGGTCTCTTGCGGATGTCAAGAGACCCATGCAGACATTTGAGTCCAGAACAAGCCCTAAGCCACAGAAGATTGAAGTGTGGGAAGGGCAGAACTGAGATATCCAATGTGACTTTCTGTTATCTAAATGACGGTGTTTCCTCTGCTGTTCTAGCTTCACCCTTTCCTGAGAAATGCCCAGTATTACAATAATTCTGGGGACGGAGTGTATTTGGATGAGAACGGAGACCTGGCAGCCAACTTTGACATCGTGAACTGGGTGAAGTTTCCCAATCGGTCCGTCGTTAGAGTCAAACTCGGCAGTATGGAATGGCAGGGACCCCCAGGCCTCAAAGTCATCATAGACCCAGATGCCATTGTGTGGCCCAAATGGCTCGACCAGGTGAAGGAAATCATTCCTTGCATTTCACTGTATTTATTGACCATCCCTTCACCTGTATTACATTGAACAGGTATATTTAATGAAGGCAATGAATGAAGTGGGGATCAAGTGAAACCCTGGAAGTTCTCTTGACTCCTCTCCAACTATGTCTTCCCTTTCTGAATGAACCCCAACACACTTTCCTTGCTGTTCCTGATCTTTCTGCTCAGCCCCTGCCTCACGCCAGGTGTGTGGAAAGCTGCCTCCCTGGATTCGTCAAGGTGGCTCAGGAAGGAAAGCTCGCGTGCTAAGGGGAAGAAATGGAAGCAGTGACAGATTTTACTTTCTTGGGCTCCAAGATCACCGCAGACGGTGACTGTAGCCATGAAATTAAAAGACGCTTGCTCCTTGGGAGGAAAGCTATGGCAAACCTAGACAGCATAGTAAGAAGCAGAGACATCACCTTGCCAACAAAGGTCCGTCTAATCAAAGCTATGGTTTTCCCAGTAGTAATGTATGGCTGTGAGAGCTGGACTATAAGGAAGGGTGAGCGCCGAAGAATTGATGCTTTCGAACTGTGGTGCTGGAGAAGACTCTTACGAGTCCCCTGGACTGCAAGGAGGTCAAATCAGTCCATCCTAAAGGAAATCAACCCTGAGTGCTCATTGGAAGGACAGATAATGAAGCTGAAGCTCCAATATTTTGGCCACCTAATGCGAAGAGAAAACTCTCTGGAAAAGACCCTGATGCTGGGAAAGACTGAAGGCAAAAGGAGAAGGGGACGGCAGAGGATGAGATGGCTAGATAGCATCACGGATGCAATGAATATGAACTTGAGCACGCTCCGGGAGAGAGCGCAGGACAGGAAGGCCTGGCGTGCTATGGTCCATGGGGTCACGAAGAGTCGGACACGACTGAACGACTGAACAACAACAAATCCAGATGAGAGGTTATCACAGCATGGATAACTGTAGCTAGGCTATCTCTGTCTGGATAAGGGCATAGTTGGTATAGCAGCCTGGATGATAAAAGCTGTTCCATACCACCAAGTCCACCTGTGCCTCCGGAGACTGTTCTGGGACCAGGAGTGCCGCCAAGCTATGAACCTCATCCTTTAGGTGGAGTGCAACCCCCTCCAAAACAGGTTGAACATCACCCTGCTGGGCAGATGAACCATGCATGGATAGTACCTCCATTTTGTCTGGATTGTGTCAGTTTCTTGGCCCAGATCCAGGCCATTACTGTGCCCAGGCCCTGATTCTGAACAGCCTAAAATAGAGCCCTCCTTTGGAACCCCATAGCATTGTTACCAAGGCACAGAGCCATAATCTCCCAGCACCACCTTCTGGAACCGGCCATTCAAGTAGAAGCGGAAACAGTGCCTCCCTCTCCCAACTAAGGCTATCTCTGTCCAGATATCTCTGTCTGCAGACTCCAGTCTGGGATCCAAACTGGCAGTAATCCACTGAGCTCAAGCCCCCAACCAGACTCCACCAACATCCCTACTTCCGCCCCATACAAGCCATCCAGAAAGATACTGTGGCTGATGATACTGAACGCCACTGGGAGGTCCAAGACAATCAACAGGGTCGCACTCCCCCATCCATTTCCCAGCAAAGGTCATCCCACAGGATGACCAAGACAGTTTCCCCACCCCCAAAAACCCAGGCCTGAAGCCCCACTGAAATAAATCTAGTGCCTGGAGTTGTCCTACAACCACCTGCACAAGCACTTTACCAAGGAAGGGGATCTTAGCTACTGGCCTGTAGTGGTTAACATCACCCGGATCCAGGTTAGGCTTTTTCAAGAGTAGCCGAATTACCACCTCTTTTAAAGAGGGTGGCACCACGCCCTCTCTCAAGAAGAAATTTACAACCTTCTGCGCCCAGCCAGACATCCCCTCCTTATTTGATGTGATGAGCACACAGGGTGGCCATCCGGACTTCGCCAAGCACTTTGTCCTCATCCTCGGGCTGCAGTATCTGAAACTCATCCAATCACACTGGACCAGGCAGTGCTCAGGATGCCTCTATGAATGGAGCTGCATTAATCATGGTATCCAATTCATGTTGAATCTGAGTGACTTTGTCTTCAAAGTGCTGTGAAAACTCATCACAGCGTGCGACCGAGGGTTCCACAGTTTATCTCCCTGGCCCAGAGTGTAGCAGGTAAATGAACCAGTTGGGAAAGCTCTGCAGGCCGACATTAAGAAGATGCAAAGGTGGTGGAAAAGAAATCTCTCTTTGCCAGCCTCACTGCCACAGAATAGGCTTGGGTTTAGACCAAGGAGCTGGCCGGGCTCTGCTCAGAGGGAGAGGGCACTTGGGCACAATTGGGTGGTCCATCCAAGTCATCACTACGTTCCACAGAGCGACCTGGACTTCAACAAGAGTACCAGCCATACCAGCAGCAAAATGCCCCAGAGCCCTCTGGAATTCATTGGAATCCATCAGCCTCCAGAGCTGGGTCAGTTTAATAGGTACTCCACTGATGCAGAGAGGAAAGACCGCCGAAAGTCCAACCCTCCATGGGAAGTGATCCAACAATGACAAGGGGATAGATGCTAATTCCCCCACTTTCATTTCCTCCTCCTGCTGCCCAGTTGAGAAAACCAGATCAAGCATGTGCCCTTTACATATGATGGGCCAATGACATGTTGGGAAAGCCCCATGTTTGTCATGGCAGCCATGAAGTCCTGAGCCGCCCTGGATACAGCAGCCTTGACATGGAAGTTGAGGTCCACCAGAACCATCATCTTGTTGTTGTTGTTGTTTAGTCGTTCAGTCGTGTCCGACTCTTCGTGACCCCATGGACCATAGCACGCCAGGCCTTCCTGTCCTGCGCTCTCTCCCGGAGCGTGCTCAAGTTCATATTCATTGCATCCGTGATGCTATCTAGCCATCTCATCCTCTGCCGTCCCCTTCTCCTTTTGCCTTCAGTCTTTCCCAGCATCAGGGTCTTTTCCAGGGAGTTTTCTCTTCGCATTAGGTGGCCAAAATATTGGAGCTTCAGCTTCATTATCTGTCCTTCCAATGAGCACTCAGGGTTGATTTCCTTGAGGATGGACTGATTTGACCTCCTTGCAGTCCAGGGGACTCGTAAGAGTCTTCTCCAGCACCACAGTTCGAAAGCATCAATTCTTCGGCACTCAGCCTTCCTTATAGTCCAGCTCTCACAGCCATACATTACTACTGGGAAAACCATAGCTTTGATTAGACGGACCTTTGTCGGCAAGGTGATGTCTCTGCTTCTTACTATGCTGTCTAGCTTTGCCATAGCTTTCCTCCCAAGGAGCAAGCGTCTTTTAATTTCATGGCTACAGTCACCGTCTGCGGTGATCTTAGAGCCCAAGAAAGTAAAATCTGTCACTGCTGCCATTTCTTCCCCTTCTATATGCCAGGAAGTGATGGGGCAAGATGCCATGATCTTCGTTTTTTTAATGTTGAGTTTCAAACCAGCTTTTGCACTCTCCTCTTTCACCCTCAACAAGAGGCTCTTGAGATCCTCTTCGCTTTCTGCCATTAGGGTGGTATCGTCTGCATATCGGAGGTTGTTGATCATTCTCCCAGCAATCTTAATTCCGACCTCTGATTCATCCAACCCGGCATTTCTCATGATGTACTCTGCATATAAGTTAAATAAGCAGGGTGACAATATGCAGCCTTGTCATACTCCTTTCCCAATTTTGAACCAATCGGTTGTTCCATGTCTGATTCTGACTGTTGCTTCTTGACCCTCATACAGGTTTCTCAGGAGACAGGTAAGGTGGTCTGGTACTCCCATCACTTTAAGAATTTGCCACAGTTTGTTGTGATCCACACAATCAAAGGCTTTAGCGTTGTCAATGAAGCAGAAATAGACGTTTTTCTGGAATTCTCTTGCTTTCTCCATGATGCAGCGAATGTTGGCGATTTGATCTCTAGTTCCTCTGCCTCTTCGAAACCCAGCTTGTACTTCCGGTAGTTCTCGGTTCGCATACTGCTGAAGCCGAGCTTGTAGGATTTTAAGCATCACCTTGCTGGCATGTGAAATGAGCGCAATTGTGCGGTAGTTTGAACACTCTTTGGCGTTGCCCTTCTTTGGAATTGGAATGTAAACTGACCTTTTCCAGTCTTGTGGCCACTGTTGAGTGTTCCAGATTTGTTGGCATATTGAATGCAGCATTTTAACAGCATCATCTTTTAGGATTTTAAATAGCTCGGCTGGAATACTGTCATCTCCGCTAGCTTTGTTGTTACTAATGCTTCCTAAGGCCCACTTGACTTCACTCTCGAGGATGTCCGGCTCAAGTTCAGTGACCGCACTATCATGGCTATCAGGGACATTAACATCTTTCCTGTATAGTTCTTCTGTGTATTCTTTCCACCTCTTCTTAATCTCATCTGCTTCTGTTAGGTCCCTGCCTTCTTTGTCCTTTATCATGCCTGTCTTTGCACAAAACGTTCCCTTGAGATCTCCAGTTTTCTTGAAGAGATCTCTAGACTTTCCCATTCTGTTGTTTTCCTCGATTTCTTTGCATTGTTCATTTAAGAAGGCCTTCTTGTCTCTCCTTGCTATTCTCTGGAACTCTGCATTCAGTTAGGTATATCTTCCCCTTTCTCCCTTGCTTTTCACTTCCCTTCTTTCCTCAGCTACTTGTAAAGCCTCATCAGACAGCCACTTGGCTTTCTTGCATTTCTTTTTCTTTGAGATGGATTTCGTTGCTGCCTCCTGAACAATGTTACGGACCTCCGTCCATAGTTCCTCAGGCACTCTGTCTATCAGGTCTAATCCCTGAAATCTATTCCTCACCTCCACTGTATATTCATCAGGGATATGATTTAGGTCATACCTGAACGGTTTAGTGGTTTTCCCGACGTTCTTCAATTTAAGCCGAAATTTTGCAAGAAGCAGCTCATGATCTGAGCCACAGTCAGCTCCAGGTCTTGTTTTTACTGACTGTATGGAGCTTCTCCATCTTTGGCTGCAAAGGACATCATCAATCTGATTTCGATATTGACCATCTGGTGACGTCCATGTGTTGAGTCGCCTCTTGTGCTGTTGGAAAAGAGTGTTTGCTATGATCAGCATGTTCTCTTGGCAAAACTCTATTAGCTTTTGTCCTGCTTCATTTTGTACACCAAGGCCATGCCTGCCTGTTATCCCGGTGATTTCTTGACTTCCTACTTTAGCATTCCAATCCCCTATGATGAAGAGGACATCTTTTTTTGGTGTTAGTTCTAGAAGGTGTTGTAGGTCTTCATAGAACCGATCAACCTCAGCTTCTTCGGCCTCAGTGGTTGGGGCATAGACTTGAATTACTGTGATGTTGAATGGTTTGCCTTGGATTCGTACTGAGATCATTCTATCATTTTTAAGATTGTACCCCAATACTGCTTTTCCCACCCTTTTGTTGACTATGAGTGCTACTCCATTTCTTCTAAGGGATTCTTGCCCACAATAGTAGATATGATGGTCACCTGAATTACATTCGCCCATGCCTGTCCATTTGAGTTCGCTGATTCCCAAGATGTCGATGTTCAATCTTGCCATCTCATGTTTGACCACCTCCAGCTTACCTTGATTCATTGATCTGACATTCCAGGTTCCTAAACAATATTGTTCTTTACAGCATCGGATTTTCTTTTCACCACCAGACACATCCACAGCTGAGTGTCCTTTCGGGTTTGGCCCAGCCGCTTCACTCTTTCTGGCGCTACTTGGAAATACCCTCTGCTCTTCCCCAGTAGCATATTGGACACCTTCCGACCTGAGGGGCTCATCTTCCGGCGTCATCTCTTTTAGCCTTGTGATACGTTCCATGGGGTTTTCTTGGCAAGAATACTGGAGTGGGTTGCCATTTCCTTCTCCAGTGGACCACATTTTGTCAGAACTCTCTGCCATGACCTGTCCGTCTTGGGTGGCCCTGCACGGCATAGCTTATGGCTTCACTGAGTTATGCAAGCCCCTTCGCCACAACAAGGCAGTGATCCATGAAGGGGACCATCATCTTAGAGGGCCTCAACACCAAATCCATCAGCTCAGGCAGAAAGTCTGATGGGTAGCGGGGTGGGTGGTACACCAGCAGAATCCCTGATCTGTCCCAGAAACATAGCACAAGGTACAGACACTGCAGAGCTGCACTTGAATGAGGACGAAGCCTAGAGAGGGAGATAGTATTTTTATAGACCACAGCAAAGTCCCCCCCTCCCCTTCAACATGAGGTTGGTGCTTCACCAAATACCCAGAAGTGCACAGCTGGGAGAGACTAACCCCTCTCAGTTCCCCCACCCAGGTCTCAGTAATACTTACCAGATCAGCCACCTCACTCACAATCAAATCATGGTTGAGGGAGATTTTGATTTGAAGCAACCTGACATTTGGCAGCAGCAGCACCAGAACCGAGGGAATGCTGGTAAGGACACCAGGAACCATCTGGTTGGGGGAAGAACCAGAAGAGGGGATAGGGGTATGGTATCTAGCCCCTCTTCTCCTCAACTGGCCTCTTTATCCCCCAATGCTCCAAAGCAGACCATGACAGCAGGCTCCATCACCAAACACATTCCAACATGGGCAGGGGAAGGGTGACTCTAGATGTTTTCAGTGAAGTTCATCCTTGTTTTCTTTGTTTTAAACCCACATCTCTAAACTTGGATCCTTTCTTGCAATATCTGCAATTCATTCCACAAAAGGAGTCTCTGGCAATAATGTTGCAGGATGGACCCCTCCCTGCAGCTTGAGGGGTGAGACAGTGGATGGGGTGGTGTATGCTCCACCAGCCTACATGTGGCTTCTCCAAATCACATCACATGCACACCCTCCATGGTTAATATTGTTATGTTCACCCCACTTCTCTGAGCAGTGAGAAATTCTAGGGATGGAGTGCTTCCCAACGTTGGGTTTATTTTGGAAGGAGGACACAAAATGCATGTAATTTGCAATATATGGATTTATTCACAAATGATCATTAAAAACATAAGAAGAGACATGTGAATCCTCCCTCCCTGTTGTCCATATTGTTGGCCATCACTATGCCTTTTGTCACTGAATTCCATACTTTACTATGTGTGTCTGAAGAAAATCTACCTTTCCTCTGTCCTGAATCTTCCACCATTCAGAGGCACAGTTGTTAGAACAGCAAGCTACAGTTGCCATTTGTTATCGTGCTAAGAATGACATGAAAAAAGGAAGCAATTAGCTGGAACAGGAGAAAAAACACGTGACCAAGTTTGGCCAAGTCTGCGCATTCAAAGCATTCTTCGAAATGCTGCCCTCTGTCTTTGATTTTCCCTCTTCTCTTGTATATGGGCTTTGTAGTTTTGCACCATCAATTTAATGCTGGAGAAGACTTTTACAAGTCCCCTGGACTGCAAGGAGATCAAATCAGTCAATCCTACAGGAAATCAACCCTGACTGCTCATTGGAAGGTCAGATACTGAAGCTGAAGCGCAAATATTTTGGCCACCTAATGCGAAGGGAAAACTCACCGGAAAAGCCCCTGATGCTGGGAAAGATTGAAGGCCAAAGGAGAAGGGGACGGCAGAGGATGAGATGGCTGGATAGCATCACTGATGCAATGAATATGGACTTGAGCACGCTCCAGGAGAGAGCAGAGGACAGGAAGGCCTGGCATGCTGTGGGTTACGAAGAGTCGGACACGACTGAACGACTGAACAGCAACAACAACAACTATAAATTGTACATTGAATCTTGTTCATTACAACACTTGGGTGTTGTTTGCATTATCTTTGTGGTGCTCTGAACCTCCCGCTCTCACTTTTTGTTTGGAGTGCTCCAGCTCCAGGCTCAGGCAGAGACTCATCGCAGCTTCATCAGCATGGCATATTCCCCAATGGGGAGGCACCACAATAGGGAATCCCAGGGACTTCATATGTAATACATCACCACATAGAGAAGGTGCAGGGCATGCAAAACAATCACTGCTGTGAGGCGTGAGCCAGGTTCCTTGCTGCCCGCATCCCATGCTGTAATCTCCAGTCACACATTGGAGATAACACCTCGGATTCTTCCAGAGAAAGGAGGCTGA
Source organism: Heloderma suspectum (assembly GCF_057233095.1). NCBI lineage: Eukaryota > Metazoa > Chordata > Lepidosauria > Squamata > Helodermatidae > Heloderma > Heloderma suspectum. Next base: position 399,482,679 of record NC_139459.1, read on the forward strand.
GCCCAGCCTGCTAGATTAATCCATGCACACCTTGTGAGCCAGATGGGGAATCTTTGCAGGAAAGTTAGGCCTGTTGCCCAGATATTCCCCATTTCTAGGTTCAAGTCATGTTTAAATATTGATTCTAAACACATGAATCATGAAATGTGGGTTGCTGACATGGGACAATGATGAAGCTCAGCAAGCCTGACTGTTCCATGCATGAAATTAATGTGTGCTGTTAATCACACAGGAAAAATGTCTTTGATGGGACCTAAAAGAACAGAGATTGCTAAGAATGTTAGACAGATGTTATTCTTTTTTCTTTCCAGATGCACAGCATTGCACCAAATGTCCAGAGGATCAGCATCCAAACAAGAATCGAATTCAGTGCATCCCCAAGATTCTGACTTTCCTCTCCTATGAAGAAACTTTGGGGATCACCCTGGCTTCCTTTGCCCTATTCCTGTACTTAATCACAGGCTTTGCGTTAGGAATCTTCATTAAATTCCTAGAAACTCCAATAGTCAAAGCTAACAACCGGGACCTTTCCTACATTCTCCTCATCTCCCTCCTGCTTTCCTTCTTGTCCTCCTTCCTCTTCATCGGCCGCCCAAGGAAAACAACCTGCCTCCTCCGACAAACAGTTTTCAGCATCATCTTCTCAGTTGCTGTCTCTTCTCTGCTGGCCAAAACGGTCACTGTGGTGCTGGCCTTCTTGGCCACAAAGCCAGGGAACAGGGTGAGGAACTTTCTGGGTAAGAGATTGGCCAACTCCATTGTCATTTCCTGTACTGGTGTGCAAGTTGTCATTTCTACCATTTGGCTAGGCTCCTCTCCACCCTTCCCAGACTCTGACATGCACTCCCAGCCTGGACAGATCATTCTGCAATGCAACGAGGGGTCTTTTGCCATGTTCTGTAGTGCCCTTGGCTACATGGGCTTCCTGGCTGCCATCTGCTTCACAGTAGCTTTCTTAGCCAGAAAGCTGCCTGGGGCCTTCAATGAAGCCAAACTGATCACCTTCAGCATGCTGGTCTTCTGCAGTGTTTGGGTGTCCTTTGTGCCCACCTACCTGAGCACCAAGGGGAAGTACATGGTGGCCGTGCAGGTCTTCTCTATCTTGGCCTCCAGTGCTGGGCTGCTGGGCTGCATCTTTCTTCCCAAGTGCTACATTATTCTTTTCAGACCTGATCTGAATGCAAAGGAGCATCTTATGATGAATACCGAAATATAAATTTGACTTGTATTGTTACCAAGCACTCTGATATTCTCCTATTTCTTTTGTAGTAATCTGCACTTCAAAAAAGTAGCTTCTTTCCAATATCAGAAAAGGACCAGAGAAGGCTTTTTTTGCCATTTCAATCTCACTAGGCATGGTTTCTGCTCCCTATTTTACTCTGGGTTTTGAAGCTTTCTGCTTTTAACCCTTTTGAGACTTTCCCAGTATAAAACATTTTGTTGGCCTTTTTCTGGGCCAAAAGGTGGTATACAAATGTTTGTTTGGAGAAATAAATATATAACTCTGAGAAACCAGGTGTGGCACTCAAATCAGAACTGTATGTTTGACGTGAGCTCTGGCAGGGTGGAAACGGAGCCCATAGAGCCCCAGAGCAGTTCTGATTCTGAGGAGAAACAGCAATCCATGGGAGAGGAGCTCGCTCATCTCTCAAAAGCACAGCAGCTGGCAGAGATTCCTCCTGCCAGCATTCCTGGGATAGATAGTGACCCTGGCAGCGAGAGAGCACTGGAGGGGGGCTTGCTGGATGCTCAGTGCAGACGCAGGGAGCGACAACAGATGGAGGGTGCGGAAAGGAGGCATACTGCTCGTTTGGCGCGCAAACAATGGTTGCATCCCAAGGACCCAAGGGAAAGAGGGAGGATCTCTCCCTAGCCCATAAGTTCAGGGTCCTCCCACAGTTCTCCTTCAAACGGGGACAAACTGCCTTACCTAGAGCTTAGGCTACTCTGCTATCTACCCCAGTGCAGTTCCTTGCTTAGTCACTAGTGTCTGAAAGAGTATCTGAAAGAGTCATAAAGTAATAACAGAATAAAGCCTTGGAAAGAATCCTCGTCATCTGAGTCCCATGCTGGCTATTGGAGGGGACTGCAAGAGGCAGCTTGGGATATACAAAAGTCACTTACCTTTGACGAAATTTGCTTCACCGTGGGGGGGAGGTGCTCCATCCCTCCCCCCAAAATTCTGGCTGGGGGGGAGGCACCACGTCCCTCCCCCCTGAAATTCTGGCCGGGGGGGAGGTGCCCCGTCCCTCCCACCACGAATCCCGGCCAGCCGGGAACGCAAATGGTGGCGGCCGTAGCCACCGCCGTTTGTGTCCCTGCAGTCAGCCGTGACTGCAGACGCTACGCTATTTGCATTCCCCTTATTTTCGCTGTAGTCTATGTAAATGTTTATGTAGACTATATGTGCCAAAATAAGGAATGCAAATGGCGGCGCCCATGGGCGCCGCCATTTGCGTACGCACGGGTTTGGTTTTGTTTTTTCCACTCAGCCGTGATAGGCTACGTAAACATTTATGTAGATAAATGGGGGGTAGACCGTTTCACCACCGATTTCGGGGGGCTGAATGCGCTGGCATTCAGCCTCTCCGAGATTCATGGCGAAATTCTCTGACATCCCTAGAGGCAGCTAGGGCACTCCTGACAGCTTGGTCCCCGTTCCTCTTTTTTTTTTTCTCTGCTCCTACTGCCTCTGGAGAGTGCCATGGACCCGGCGATGCAAGCTCTCGCACAAGAGAACCAGGCTCTTCGTGATCAAGTGGCTCAACTGACGACTGCCGCACAGGCTCTGCAAGCTGCAGTGCAACCCCCACCACCCCCGATTCCCCCCCGCTGCAAGTGCACGGTGGCTCTGCCAGAGAAGTTTTCTGGGGAGAAAGGATTTTTTCAGATTTTCTGTGCCCAACCGGAGCTGTACATGCGCCTTCAACCTGAGGATTTCCTGACAGAACAGGTTCGTGTGGGCTTTATCATTAACCTACTTTCAGGCATGGCAGCTAAATGGGCTTTGGGACTTCTTCTCGCCAATGACCCCCTGCTCAGGGACTATCAAGGTTTCATGACAGCGATGGCCAGATTTTTCGGTGACCCCTTGCACACACAGATGGCTTCTCGGGAGATTCGCCACCTCAGGCAGGGCAAGGACTCAGTTTCCAGCTACATGACAACCTTTCGCTTGCTGATGCAGGATTTACAGTGGAATGATGCTGCGCTGGTGGCTCAGTTTTTGGATGGTTTGAACAACGAGATCTTGGATGAGTTGGCATGCACGTCCAGCCCACCTACTTTGGAAGACCTCATCCAGACCTGCCTCCAGATAGATAGTTGGCTGGAATGGTGCTGGCAGACCCAGTGGGGTGCCGGGGCCAAGTTTTCCCTTCTCCCATTCCCCCATGTTTCCTGCCCCCTCCCACACCCCCTGGCCCTGTGGTGGGGGTGGAGGAGACCCCAATGCAGCTGGGAGCTACCCAAGCCCCGCTGTCGCTGGAGGAACTAAAGCCGATACTTTCAGTGTGGAAAGCTGGGACATTTCGCCATAACCTGCTGCACCAGACCCACAGCCCCACTGCCTCCTCCTCCTCTCCTTCCTCCTCATCCTCCTCCTCCTCCTCATCCCCAGGCCTGACTAGGCTGCCCCCCAAGCCTGTTGGGGTCTCCAGTGTGGGGGTCAGTTCCCCACCAGGTGGGTGCCTTCTGCAACCCCCCCACCCTCCCATCTGCTATTGCATGTTCACCTCCGCTCCTCCCAGTGGGGTGGGGTGGAGGCTTTAGCTTTAGTGGACTCTGAGGCTATGACCAGTTTCATGGATGAAATGTTCGCTCACCTCCACAAGATTCCTACCTTGCCTCTTCCTGCCCCCTTGGCAGTGGACACCATTGATGGGCGTCCTCTTTCTTCAGGCGGATTACAGCTCTGCTCACTCTGCATGCCCAGTCCCATGTTGAGCAGATTCAGTTTCACTTGGCCAAGGTTCCCCAATACCCAATCGTGCTGGGTGTTTCCTGGCTCTCTAAGCACAATCCTCAGATTTCTTGGGGGCTTCAGCAAGTGGAGTACTGCTGGAAGCATTGCTTCCCAACTGAAGCACCGGTTCCAGCCCAGGCCTTAACCCTTTCCTCCCGCTCCTCGTCTGCTTCTGGCAATTCTTCAGCTACCATGATCCTCGCAGAGATGTATGTGGCTTTTCGGGATGTTTTGACAAGAAGGAGGCCGACCAGCTCCCTCCTCACTGCCCTTTTGACTGTGCCATTAATCTCATTCCTGGGGCGACCATCCCCTCCAGCCGGCTGTATTCAATGTCGGAGCCGGAACTTCGAGCTCTGTGGGAGATTTTGGACACAAACCTCAGCCATGGCTTCATTCGCCCCTCCTCCTCCCCCACCTGCACCCCTACCATGTTTCTGTGCAAAAAATCGGGAGAACTCTGCCTGGTGCATGACTTCCGAGTGTAGAATTTGGTCTTGATCCCTGACAAGTACCCCCTCCCCCTCATACCAGAGATGCTGGAGCTCCTGAGGCAAGCCAAGATTTTCACAAAGTTGGACCTGCATGGCGCCTACAATTAGGGATGTACGAATATCACTTACCTTTCGGGGATTATGCTGATGGTGCGGGGGGAGGCGCTCTGTCCCTCCCCCCGGAATACTTGCCAGCTGGCTGTGCTCCTCAGCAATTCTGCGGAGCTGCCGGCTGGCTCTGCCAGCAGCCGGACATCCGGCTGCTGGCTAGCAGGGACGCAAATGGCAGCGGCCGTAGCCACCACCGTTTGCGTCCCTGCAGTCAGCCGTTATAGGCTATGTAAATGTTTATGTAGCCTATCATGGCTGATTAAAAAGAAAGAAAGAAAAAGCGCATATGCAAATGGCCGCGCCCATGGGCACCACCATTTGCGTTCCTTATTTTGGCACATCTTAGTCTACGTAAACATTTACGTAAAACATTTAGTCTACATTTACGTAGACTAAGACGGTGAAAATAAGGGGAACACAAATAGCATAGACGCTACGCTATTTGCGTTCCCCTTATTTTCGCCGTCTTAGTCTACGTAAATATTTACGTAGATTAAGATGGCAAAAATTAGGAATGCAAATGGCGGCAGCCGTAGCCGCCGCCATTTGCATACATGGTTTTTTGTTTTGTTTTTTTCCCAGAGCCCTCCGTGGCTGGAAATCCGGCTGCAGATGGCTCTGGCCTGGCTGGGCCTGGCCGGCTGCTCCACGGAGCTGCCGCAGAGCACAGCCGGCTGCGGAGGATTCCGGGGGGGAGGAACAGAGTGCCTCCCCCCCCGTCGAGGATTCCAGGGGGAGGGATGAAACTCCTCCCCCCACCACCATCAACATAATCCACGAAAGGTAAGTGACTTTCGTACATCCCTAGATTACGGCCCAGATTAACCGTGTTGCTTTTCGCCTGGCTCTCCCCCCCTCCATGAAGATCCATCCTGTTTTTTATCAGTCCTTGCTGTTCCCCCTGGTTTCTGGCATCTCTCATCACTCAGCCAGCTCCCCCCCCCCCCCGCCACCACCGCCAGTGCTGGTGGAGGAGGAGGAGGAGTTTGAGGTCGCGGAGATTCTGGACTCCCGCCTTTCTCACGGCCGCCTGCAACATCTGGTGGACTGGAAGGGTATGGGCCAGATGAGCAATCCTGGGAACCCATGGAAAATGTGCATGCTCCATTGCTGGAGCTTAGCTACTTACCTGGAGCTTAGGCTACTCTGCTATCTACCCCAGTGCAGTTCCTTGCTTAGTTGCTAGTGATTAGTATCTGTAAGAGTCATTTATTTATTTATTTATTATTAAATTTATTAATCGCCCATCTGGCTGGTCACCCAGCCACTCTGGGCGATGTACAACATACAATAAAAACAGTTTTAAACAATAAAATTCTACAATAAAAACATTTTCTAAAATAACCTAACCCACCCCAAATGCCTGCCTGAACAACAACATTTTTAATGCACGATGGAAGCTCATTAAAGAGGGGGCATGACGGAGTTCCCTAGGGAGGGAGTTCCACAGAGTGGGGGCCACTACAGAAAAGGCTCTCTCCCTCATCCCCACCAGTCTAGCTGTCCTGACTGATGCGACAGAGAGAAAGCCATCCGAGGCTGATCTTGTTAAGCGGCCTGTCTGGTGCTGCTGGAGGCGCTCCTTAAGATAGGCTGGGCTGGAACCACATAGGGTTTTAAAGGTCAAAACCAACACCTTGAATTTGGCCTGGAAAACAACTGGTAACCAGTGCAACTCCTTCAGCACTGGAGTGATGTGATCTCTCTGGCAGCTGCCTTTAATCAGGCAAGCCGCCGCGTTCTGTACCAGCTGCAGTTTCCGAACCGTCTTCAAGGAATAAAGCCTTGGAAAGAATCCTCGTCATCTGTGTCCTGAGTTGGCTATTGGAGGGGACTGTAAGAGGCAGCTAGGGCACTCCTGACAAGCTCATCACCACTCTGTAGGTCCAGAGGCCAGCTTACAAGAGTCACCAGGTAAATGCTGTCAGCAGCCATCAGGAGTAGGAGCCATTGATAGCCTGATCCCCAGTGAATTTGACTAACTCCCTTTCAAAGCCATCCAGTGTGGTGGCCATCACTACATCATGTGGCGTTCATTTATTTGGTTTATAACCCACTTTTCTACCAAGAGAAATAACACTCAAAGTTGCTTACAATCATAGGTGAATAAAATCTAATTAAAGCAATAATATAGCAAATACATTAAAACACAATTAAAAACACAGCAAGAAGAGAATAGCACACAACCCAAGCAGTCATGGAATTAGAGGAGAGCTCTCAGCTCTTAAGAACTTGGTGCCCTTCAGACGCCTTGGGCTACAACTCCCATGAGCCCCAGCTGAGGATTACTGGAGCTGTAGTTCAAAAGATCTGGAGATCCCCAGTTCTCTCCTCCTACTTAAGGGTTGGAGGTCCTCATGCACCTCTCTCCCTTCTCAGTGTCTGAAGCAATGACACCAACCATCATCCATCTGAAATGCAGGAGCAGTTTGAGAATCCCCTGGTACTGGGTTCCTTCCATGGAAACCATGTGTTGTGTGTGGGGGGTGTTTTCTCACTCAGAAGATGAGAAGCAAAAGAAGGAAGAGATGGGTGGTTTATTTTGCTTCAGAACCAAATTTCCATTCTTCACTGGATATCTGGGGGTTGGACTTGATGGCCTTGTAGGCCTCTTCCAACCCTACTATTCTATGATTCTATTCTATGATCTTTGAAAGCTGGCAGTATTCACCCCACTTTCCCAACACTATTTAATGTGGCCAAAAGACACAACTCAGGAGAGGAGCATGCTTGGTACTTAGGAGTGACCGACAGAGATGTCAGAGAATTTTGCCACCGACTCCAATGAGGCCGGATTCTAAGAATCCGCCCCCCTGGAGTCTGCGGCAGAACGAAAGACTCACCTCCACCATCCGGCGGAATGTGTACTGGCCGGATCCTACCTGCCACCATCCGTCCACTGCTGTCCGCTGCCATCCACTGCTGCCTGTCTTCGGATGCAAATGGTCACCACACCTACAAAAATATATTGTCGAGCTGGAAAAAGTGCAGCAAAGGGCAACTAAAATGATCAAGGGGCTGGAGCATCTCCCCTATGACAGAAGGTTACTATAGCTAGGATTGTTTATCTTGGAAACAAGGAGAGTAAGGGGAGACATGATAGAGGTGTACAAAATTATGCATGGTGTGGAGAATGCAGATAGGGAGTCATTTTTCTCCCTCTCTCAAAATACTAGAACCCGGGGCCATCCTCAGAAGCTGATTGGCTTCTCAGTTTTTAATTGAGAGTCTGCTATCTTTCAAAGCTCTTCTTATGTTCTTATCTGTCAGTAGGGGTATACAGACTGTACTCACCCTTGTCCGCCTGTGGGTCCGCAAGGGGAGTGAGGCGATCCGGTTCTCCCCCCGGAATCCTCCCTGGCCTGCTCCACTCAGCAGCGAGTCCATGGAGCTGCCGGCTGGCTCCAGCCACTGCCGGACTTCCAGCCCCGGCCGGTCTGTGGACGCAAATGGTGTCTGGTGCAGTGGACGCCATTTGCGTCCCAGCCTTTTGCCATGATAGGCTATATAAATCTTTACACCGGACACCATTTGCGTCTGCAGACTGGCCGCGGCTGGAAGTCCGGCAGTGGCCGGAGCCAGCCGGCAGCTCCACGGACTCGCTGCTGAGCGGAGCAGGCCAGGGAGGATTCCGGGGGGAGAACATTCCATTCACACAGTGGCCAACCAGCTGTCGACCAAGAACCTACAAGCAGAACAGGAGTGCAACAGCACCTCCTATCCATGTTCCTCAGCAACTAGTGTACATAGGCTCACTGCCTCTGGTTCTGGAGGTACCACGTATCCATCAGGACTAGTAGCCATTGACAGCCTTCTCCTCCAGGAATTTGTCCAAACCCCTTTTAAAGCCATCCAAATCAGTGGCCATCACTACATCCTGTGGTAGTGAATTCCAGAGTTTAACTATGCTCTTTGAGAATTACTTCCTTTTATCTGTCCTGAATCTCCCAGCAATCAGCTTCTGAGGATGACCCTGGGTTCTGGTATTTTGAGAAAGGGAGAAAAATGTCTCCCTATCTGCATTCTCCACACCATGCATAATTTTGTACACCTCTATCATGTTTCCCCTTACTCTCCTTGTTTCCAAGATAAACAATCCCAGCTATAGTAACCTTCTGTCATAGGGGAGATGCTCCAGCCCCTTGATCATTTTAGTTGCCCTTTGCTGCACCTTTTCCAGCTCGACAATATATTTTTGTAGGTGTGGTGACCACAACTGTACAAAGTCTTCCAAGTGTGGTCACACCATAGATTTGTAGAAGGGCAGTATGATATCGGCAGTTTTATTCTCATTTCCTTTTCTAATTATGCCTAACAAGGAGTTTGGCTTTTTTGCAGCGGCTGCACGCTGGGTTGACATTTTCATCGAGCTGTCCACCACAACCCCAAAATCTCTTTCTTGGTCGGTCACCACTAGCTCAGATCCCATCAGGTTATACTTGCAGTTGGGATTTTTTGCCCCAACATGCATCACTTTTCACTTGCCTACATTGAATGGCATTTGCCATTTAGATGCCCATTCGCTGAGTTCAGGGAGATCCTTTTGGAGCTCTTCACAATCCCTTTTTGTTTTAACCATCCTAAATAATTTGGTGCCATCAGCAAATTTGGCCACTTCGCTGCTTACTCCTCATTCCAGATCATTTATGAACAGGATGAAAAGCACTGATCCTAATACAGATTCATGTGGGACCCCACTATTTCCTTCCCTCCACTGGGAAACCCCTCCATTGAGAAGCAAAGTAGTTTTCCCTCCTCCCTCGGAGATGTCCCTGAGTGTTCTCCTTGCTTTCTGAGCAGTCCAGAAAGATGCTTTCAGGACCAAGGAGATCCAGACACACTCAAGCATGTCATGTGGAGCCACACTACACCCCCCCATATTACTTTGCCCCTAGTGCAAACATTGCTGCTCACAGAGCTGTTTGCCTGCAAAACCACTTCGGTCTCCCTGTCCCAGATCGGGGGCCTGGGCCATCTTGAAGAAGCAGCAGGTGAGGAAGGCCTCTGGGGCTCCATCGAACCTGTCAGCAGCTAGGCCCCTGCCTCCCCCTCGCTAGGCATCTCACTGCCTGCAATGTCAAAGCGTAGTGATTGGCTGGGCGCCTCTCTCTGCATAATCAGGCACAAGCTTACAATGGTATTGTTAAGCAGGGATGTACAAAAGTCACTTACCTTTTCGATGAGGTGATCCGTGGGGGGGGGGGAGGCGCTTTGTGCCTCCCCCTAAATCCTAACCTGGCCTGCTCCGCTCTGCAGAGATTCTGTGGAGCCGCCGGCCGGGGCCGCCCGCAGCAGGACATCCGGCCACTGGGCAGCCTTCCGGGAAAAAAAAAACAGCATACGCAAATGGCGGTGGCTACGGAGGCCACCATTTGCGTACACTGTTTTTTTCTTTTTAGCTTGCTGTGATAGGCTATGTGAGTATTTACATAGCCTATCATGGCAAACACAGCTACGCAAATGGTGTGGTGGCTGCCATTTGCGTTGCTGCCTTTGCCATGATAGGCTACGTAAATACTTACATAGCCTATCACGGCAGCCTGGCCAGACACAAATGGCGGCCGCTATGGTGGCCGACATTTGAGTCCACAGCAGCTGTCCGAGAGACCAGCTGCCGCCGCCGGAACATCCGCCCCAGGTAAGCTTCGTCCCGGGGGGGGATTCCGCGGGCGGATGTGGGGTGGGAGGCCATTCTGCCATGGGTTTCAGCCTCACTGTCAGCGTCTGCAGTAATCTTTGCACCTAGAAAGACAAAGTCTGTCACTGCCTCCACATTTTCTCCCTCTATTTGCCAGTGATCAATCAAGCTGGTTGCCATAATCTTGGTTTTTTTGAGATTTAACTGCAACCCAGCTTTTGCACTTTCTTCTTTCACCTTTGTCATGAGGTTCCTCAGCTCCTCCTCGCTTTCAGCCATGGAAGTGGTATCATCTGCATATCTGAGATTGTTAATGTTTCTTCCAGTGATTTTAACTCCAGCCTTGGCTTCATCAAGCCCAGCACGTTGCATGATGTATTCTGCGTACAGGTTCAATAGGTAGGGTGAGAGTATACAACCCTGCCGTACTCCTTTCCCAATCTTAAACCAGTCTGTTGATCCGTGGTCTGTTCTTACCATTGCTACTTGGTCGTTATACAGATTCCTCAGGAGGCAGACAAGATGACTTGGTATCCCCATCCCACCAAGAACTTGCCATAATTTATTATGATCCACACAGTCAAAGGCTTTAGAATAGTCAATAAAACAGAAATAGATGTTTTTCTGAAACTCCCTGGCTTTCTCCATTCTCCAGCGGATATTGGCAATTTGGTCTCTAGTTCCTCTGCCTTTTCGAAACCCAGCTTGTACATCTGGCAATTCTCATTCCATGAATTGCTGGAGTTGACCTTGCAAGATCTTGAGCATTACCTTACTGTCATGTGAAAGAAGTGCCCCTGTTTGATAGTTTGAACATTCTTTGGTGCTTCCCTTTTTTTGGTATGGGGATATAGGTTGATTTTTTCCAATCTGTTGGCCATTCTTGTGTTTTCCAAATTTGCTGGCATATGGCATGCATCACCTTGACAGCATCATCTTGCAAGATTTTAAACACTTCAGCTGGGATACCATCATCTCCTGATGCCTTGTTATTAGCCATGCTTCTTAAGGCCCATTCAACCTCACTCTTCAGGATGTCTGGCTGTAGCTCACTGACCACACCGTCAAATCTATCCCCCATATTATTATCCTTCCTATACAGATCTTCCGTATATCCTTGCCACCTTTTCTTGATCTCTTCTGCTTCTGTTAGGTCCTTGCCATCTTTGTTTTTGATCATACCCATTTTTGCCTGGAATTTACTGCAGATGTTCCTAATTTTCTGGAAGAGGTCTCTTGTCCTTCCTATTCTATTATCTTCTTCCGCTTCCACGCATTGCTTGTTTAAAAATAATTCCTTCTCTCTTCTGGCTAACCTCTGGAATTTTGCATTTCATTGGGCATCTCTCCCCCTATCACTGTTGCCTTTTGCTTTCCTTCTTTCTTGGGCTGCTTCCAGTGTCTCAGCAGACAGCCATCTTGCCTTCTTGGTTTTCTTTTTCTTTGGGACTTTTTTGTTGCCGCCTCCTGAACAATGTTGCAAACTTTTGTCCATACTTCTTCTGGGACCCTAGCTACTAAATCTGAGCACTAATAGCAAGATAGTAAAGATGTGTAAAACATGGAAGGATCGTCTTGATTATTTTAGCCAGGGTCGCATTCCACTTCTTCGCTACTCTCAGGGAAGGAGCGGGTGTATCGGAACTCTGGTGAGCTTCTGCTCATCATGTGCTGGTACATGCCACAGCACTGAGCAACAGTTTACCCTGACATAATCAAAAAATCCTGTTGTGAGACAGAAGATCAGAAGACGTTTGCATAGCCAGAGAGGTGGCAAATGATTCCTCGTGGCTTTGTGCCCAACAGGCAGAACCCCAGAGGGAGGAGTAGGGATGTCAGAGAATTCCACCACGGATCCCGGTGAGGCTGAATGCCAGTGCATTTGGCCCCCCCAAATCCATGGCAGAATGAAGCCCCCCCAGCCCTCCACCCCACGAAATGGGCCTGGAACGGAGCACCTACCAGCTGCTGTCTATGCTGACTTGCGAATGGCGGCCACGTCTGCAGCCGCCATTCACTTTTTCCATATAGCCGTGATAGGCTACGTAAATAATTACGTAGCCTATCACGGCTAACGCAGGGGTGCCATTTGCATCCCTGCGGAAGCCATGATTGGCTACGTCAGTATTTATGTAGCCTATCACAGCAAATCTAACAGAACGCAAATGGCAGCTGCTATGGCGGCTGCCATTTGCACTCCCTTTTTTTGCCGTTTTAGCCTATGTAAATATTTACGTAGGCTATTATGGCAAAAAAAAAAAAAAGGGAAAGCAAATGGTGGCCACTACGCCATTTGTGTTCCTTTTTTTTTTTTTTTGCCGTAATAGCCTACATAAATATTTACATAGGCTAAAAGAGAAAAAAAAAAAAAAGGGAACACAAATGGCAGCCGCCGTAGCCGCCATTTGCATTCGCTTTTTTTTGTTTGTTTTTTTCTGTGATAGGCTACGTAAATATTTACGTAGCCTATAATGGCAAAATACAGGGACGCAAATGGTGGCTACAACAGGCGCCATTTGCATCCCTGCAGGCTGCCCAGTGGCCAGATGTCTGGGTGTGGTCGGAGAGAATTTTTGGGGGAGGGATGGAGCACCTCCCCCCCCACCACCGTGAATGTCACCCTTCGAAAAGGTAAGTGACTTTCTTACATCCCTTGGGAGGAGAGGGGGAAACGAAGTGAAAATCTTGATGTAAACCATATTCAGGGGCAAATGAACATCCTTCATCCTGGGCTGCTTTAATCCAGAGTAAACCACTATACAGGTCAGGACCATAGTGCCGGTTTAAGCTTCCGTACCCACTAGGGATGGCAGAGAATTCCACCACGGATCTCGGTGAGGCCGAATGCCAGTGCATTCAGCCCCCGGAACTCTGTGGCGGAACGGCCTGCCACCCCCCTTCCCCCCCCGTGGATCCCCCCCGGGACAAGACTTACCTGGGGTGGATCTTCCAGGTGGTGGCGGCTCCGGCGGCTGGTCTTCCCACCAGCTGCCACCGCCGCCATTTCCAGTCTTGTTAAAAAAAAAAAAGACGTGATAGGCTACGTAAAGATTTACGTAGCCTATCATGGCTGGGTTAAAAAAAAAAACACGACGTGATAGGCTATGTAAATCTTCACGTAGCCTATCATGGCTGGGTGGGTTTAAAAAACAAACAAACCCGCGTACGCAAATGGCGGCGGCTACGGCCGCCACCATTTGCGCTCCTTATTTTTGGCTGTCTTAGTCTACGTAAATATTTACGTAGACTATGACGGTGAAAATAAGGGGAATGCAAAGCGTAGCAGGTGCTATTTGCTTCCCTTTTTGATTCACTGTTTTATCCTACATAAAGATTTGCGTATGCAATTGTTGTTTTTTCCCCAGAGCCCTCCGCGGCCGGAAATCCGGCTGCAGACAGCTCTGGGCTGGGCTGGGCCTGGCCGGTTGCTCTGCAGAGCTGCCGCGGAGCACAGCCGGCCATCGAGGATTCCAGGGGGGAAGAATGGATCGCCTCCCCCCCATCGAGGATTCCAGGGGGAGGGACGGAACGCCTCCCCCCCCACCATCAACATAATCAGCGAAAGGTAAGTCACTTTCATGCATCCCTAGTACCCACACATTCTTGTCCTCAAGACATTTTCTTCATTTTTGGAGGAGATATTTTTTTTTATTTCATGGGAGACTTTCTTTCTTTCTTTCTTTCTTTCTTTCTTAGTACCCCCCCCCCCGGAAGGGTTGAATTTCAGAACAAAAATGGGTGGGTGGGGAAGCTTAACCCACCCACCCCAACTGCCATTGTCTTGATCTAAATTGGGACCATGTACACTTACTTTTGAGTAAATAAACCATATTGAGTTATGTGTGATTACATTAACATTTAGTTTGACCCTTTTGCTCTGGAAATAAGGGTGGGTGGCTGGAACTACAACAGCTATAAACCATTTCTACAATAAACTGGTGTGCATTTCCAAGGAAATGCATTTAGCATCAGGGCAGCCAGAGCAAATTCCATTTTTCTTCCTGTAGCCATGATGGTGTTGTGATTTAAGTATGTTTAAAGAACAAAACTTCATATGCTGAGAGTATTTTTTCTTTTATCAGGGCTGGCAAACACTTTGGTCTTGTTTTGTTCTAGCATATCAGGAATGCAGAAGCAGCCGTAAAGCATTAAACTCAGGTAGGGAGTGTGAAGGGCCGCTGGAGCTAACCCCAACATCCCTGCAAGGTAGGATAGGCCAAACCAGGCCTCGGGCCCCCAAATACACCCAGTAACCTCCCTCTCCTGCCAAGATGCACTGAATTTAGCACTGAGGTTGAACAGAAACTATCACACCAACTTGGAGCTGGATAACTGTTTATTATAGGGCAAGGGATAGAGAGAAGGGGAGAGTTAGAGGTGGTAGGTTGTACAGAGGATTACAGAGCTGAAAACTTGCAAGGAAAACCAGAGCATACACAGAGAGCCTTTACAATGCATGCCCAAGCAAAATACCCAAACTGGCTAGCCTGTCCTTTCACATACCTAGGTATGGGCCTCCCCGCATAGCATCCAGATGACAGCAGGTCCAAAACCACCATGACAAAGGGAGACACCACACCTCTCCCTCGACCTCCTTTTAAGGCCCAGACCCAGCAACACAGGGAAGATGTCCATTAGCCCCTCACCAGCTCAGCCCCCAAAGGGACCACCTTCATCCAGAAGAGGTAGGATCTTCCCACCAGACCCAGCTGTTATCTGTTTCCCAATTAATAGGGACTGAGCATGGCCTTGAGCAACAGGGCCAAGGAGCTGGCAGATAACACACTATTCCAGGTGAAGGATAACACCCAGGCCTTGTGTCATGGTGGGAAACAGGGTGTCGTTCTTGACAGGAAGGGAGAAGGGGAACCGTCTGCTTCCCCACCAAAGTAACCCAACATGGCCATCTCAAGGGGTCCCCTGTAAGAACATTCTGTCCGAGGTCTAGAATTCCTGAGCTGTATCTTCTCCAACCTGCTGCCCTCCAGATGTGTTGGCCATGCTGGCTGGGAATGATGGGAGTTGTAGTCCAACACATCTGGAGGTGCCCAGTTAGGGAAGGCTGCATTAATCACGATGCCAACCAATGGAAGCCTCCAGGAAGAAAGGGGCATTCACTTTACAAAGAAGAAACAGGCATTCTATGCATCAGATTTGGGGACAGAAACCGTTTCTTCCCAGGGGTTGATCACACGGAGTTTTATACTGCTATTGAGATGGCTCTCTTATGGAAGTTTGCAGGCTTTTTAGATGACACCGTTACCCTCCAGGTTGTCTCCCGCCATTTTCCCCAGCCTATCCCTTGTTTTCCCCAAACACAAAAAATGTAGTATTTTTCCCAGCCCACAGAACAGGAGCGCCATGACATCCACATGAAATTCTCCCATAGCAAAAAAGATGGCTCTGTCTGCCTGCTTTGGGCATGTGTTTTCGGTTGCTGGGGGCGCGGTCAGGATGATGAAGGCACTGAGAATGGGCACGGGGTTGCAGGGAAGGAGACCAGAGCAGATTTGACAGGTGTGAGGACAAGAATTGCCTGCCAGTTGTGTCTCCTGCCTCTGCATTTCTCAGTTGGAGGGAGAAGAGGGTAAAATGCCTCCCTGCAATGAAGGGAGACACATCTGATGACCCACCCCACCAAGCTCGGAAGCAATGTCCTCTGTTGTTTCAGAGCGCGCTATTAAGGTCAATGGAGCTTACTCCCAAGTAAGTGTGCCGAGGGTTGTAGACTTACAGGGTGAGTTTATGTCTACTCAGAAGTAAGTCCTATTGAGTTCAGTGGGGTTTAGTCCCATGTCAATGCGCCGAGGGTTGCAGACTTATGGCGCAATCTTACATTTTATGTCTGCTCAGAAGTAAGTCAGCGGTTTCCTGGGGGCTGAGAGAAAAGAGTACAGCAGAAGTTAAGCTACGGAAACAAGAACCGTCCCCCATACCCCCGCTCCTTTGCACACATGCCAGGGAGGGAGGGAGGCACTCCCTCAATTCAAACCACACAGCTGCCATGTAAAGAAGCCCTTCCTAATCCTGCAAAGAAACAGAAAGCAGGAAGCTCCGGAAAGGATGTGGGGTTTTTTGCTTAATGTAGAAACATCCCCAGTCTCTCTGTGTCATTTTTTTAAAAACAAAGACACCCAATCCCAAGCACAGGGGGTCATTGAGAAAGGCAAAAGCTAGAGCCTGTGTTTTAGGGTGGTCTTGAGGAGGGAGTCACTTTTCTCTCCACCTCCCAACTGTTCTTTCAGAAAAGTGGAAGTTCTCAAATTTCATTTATATGCAACCAGAAAAGAAAGATAAATCATTCCACTATCAGTTTATCATATACTTGGATATTTTGCATTATTCAATGGACCAGTAAACCACTGAATATTTATGCTGTTTAAGAAGTGATTTTTTTTCTTATGGTATCAATTTTCAAAGTATGTTATATAGGTAATTAAAAAGAGTCTATATTGCTCCTGAGGAAGAGAATTCCTAGTCGAAATGTAACACACTGGGGTTCCGTTGACATGTCCAATATGATCCTGATCTGTTTGATAGGATGTACATGCACTGGAAATACTCACTTCCTCTGTAATTTGGGGTGCAACATCAATTGTGCCTTATTTGTGGAGCTTTCGGCTCTTGGAAGATATAGAAATGTAATAAATAAATGAATATAATAGAATAGTGAACTTGCCCCTGCCCTGTGGAATAGTCTGCCACTGCAAATAAGGTATACACCACCAACTATGAGTGTGAGATGTTAAAAACTTTGCTTGTCATCCACACCTTCTCCACTTAATTTTGTTGACCATTGCTGTTTATATGTTTAGATATGTATATGTGGAAATTGACAGTTTATCCACTAGATCTAAAGCCTGTTTATTACCTGGACACACACACAGAGGGAAAAAATTGTGCCAGCCTCAGATGTAGGGAAGTTATTTTCCTTCCCATTAGAAACAATTGAAGGGAAACCATTTTTTAAAGGAATTTACTTATTTATTTATTTCATTTCATTTCTATACCGCCCAATAGCTGAAGCTTTCTGAAGAAAGAAATGGTGAGGAGAAGGGGGGGTAAAAGCCCCCCTGACCCACTGCCTTTCAGACCTGGCTGACGTGAACCTGGCACGGATTATAAAATGGTATTTCCTCCATCATGGACTGCCACTCCTTCCAAGGTCCATAGGGTCCCCTGCACATTAAATACTTTGACAGGATTGTAGCCTGTCCTGTCCCTGGTGCTCAGTGTGGGTGACAATGGGCTCATTATTCTGCTTTGTGAAGACAGCAGTCATATTAATCAAGGATGCCGTGAGATGAACCTCAAGGAACCTTTGGTGACCTAAAAGGGAAGGGAAGGGCAAAATAAACCACAACAGTTTTTCCTGACCCACATTTACTTCCTAAATAGGAGACACTGCTGTCAAAGTAGACAATACTGGGTGAGAATTCGCATCTATGTGGTACTGCAGATGGCACCTTCAAGACTAACTACATATCATAAAAGACAATCCTGATCCTCATTAAAATGAAGGAGTTGCATCAGTGCGTTCTTCCAAACATGGTTTTCTCCATCTCTGCACCTGTGCATGGACAGAGTAGAGAGTTCAGGAAGTTGAAGAGGTGATCCATCTTCTGAACCGTATAATTATTAAAATCATAGCGATTTGTTATTCTTCTTGCCAAAGCTCATGGGATTCCACCCCCCCTTCAAAAAAAAAAATCACTTCTGAGGCCACTGACATAAACATCAGTTTCAAGAGCAATATCAGGTGATGTCTTGCATCCAAGTGCTGAAGGACTGGATCATTAATGCCTTCTGTGCTGGTGAGGACCTGGGAGGAGGTTTAGGACAGGTGAGGAGGTCTGTGTGGCACTGAGATTTGCTTATGATCATCCTCTTAAGACATGAAGCCTTAGCTGGCCTCTGTACCTCTTAGGAATGTCACTGAACCCTCAGTGTTTGAAGTGGGATTAGCTTCTTCTCATCTTTCTTCCAGTTGGTTGTGAGGAGCAAGATGGACGCTCTACCAGGCATACCAGGCGTGGTCCTGCTCTTGCTGCTACTTCTGCTCCCAGGGGCAACCTGTGGGATCCTCAAGGTGAAATGCTCTTTGACTCTGGAAAGGGATGAACGTGACCCACTGAATCAATACAGGCCAGGAGATGACTTCATTAGTGCAGTCATCTCTGCAGGACGTGCTGAGTTTCTACCATACACTTTCTACGAGACTCCCTCAAAAAGAATTCACAGGTAAGACCTTCTGTGGGCTCCTTCACATGGAGCTTTTATCCTACTATTGAGATTTCTCCCTCATGGAAGTTTGCAGGCTCTTTAGATGACTCCGTGAACCTCCGGGGCGTCTCCTGCACTAAATGCCCTTTGTTCCATTTTTAAATAGATCATAGATAATGAGCTATCAAATTACCCCATTGTGTTCCCCTTGAGTTCCCTCCATAAAAAGAGGAAAACTGGTAAGAAGATGAGTGAGATCAATGAAAGATATGGAAGACTCAGATAAGGGGGAGAAGGAGGGGGGAAAGAAAGGAGGGGGGGAAAGAAAGCATGGGAAAAAGTAAGTCCCTTGTGATCCTGCATTTAAAATGGAAGCAGAAAGCCCCATTTTAAATGCAGTATTTTAGGCTGGTGTAGAGATGCTCTCTTTGTGATGGAGTTCTTGCCCCTCCACTTGCTACTGAGTTCATGAGCCCACTTCATGGATCACTGCCTTGTTGTGGCGAAGGGGCTTGTGTAACTCAGTGAAGCCATAAGCTATGCCGTGCAGGGCCACCCAAGATGGACAGGTCATGGCAGAGAGTTCTGACAAAATGTGGTCCACTGGAGAAGGAAATGGCAACCCACTCCAGTATTCTTGCCAAGAAAACCCCATGGAACGTATCACAAGGCTAAAAGAGATGACGCCGGAAGATGAGCCCCTCAGGTCGGAAGGTGTCCAATATGCTACTGGGGAAGAGCAGAGGGTATTTCCAAGCAGCACCAGAAAGAGTGAAGCGGCTGGGCCAAAGCCGAAAGGACACTCAGCTGTGGATGTGTCTGGTGGTGAAAAGAAAATTCCATGCTGTCAAGAACAATATTGTTTAGGAACCTGGAATGTCAGATCAATGAATCAAGGTAAACTGGAGGTGGTCAAACATGAGATGGCAAGATTGAACATCGACATCTTGGGAATCAGCGAACTCAAATGGACAGGCATGGGCGAATTTAATTCAGGTGACCATCATATCTACTACTGTGGGCAAGAATCCCTTAGAAGACATGGAGTAGCACTCATAGTCAACAAAAGGGAGGGAAAAACAGTACTGGGATACAATCTCAAAAATGACAGAATGATCTCAGTACGAATCCAAGGCAAACCATTCAACATCACAGTAATTCAAGTCTATGCCCCAACCACTGATGCCGAAGAAGCTGAGGTTGATCGGTTCTATGAAGACCTACAACACCTTCTAGAACTAACACCAACAAAAGATGTCCTCTTCATCATAGGGGATTGGAATGCTAAAGTAGGAAGTCAAGAAATCACCGGGATAACAGGCAGGCATAGCCTTGGTGTATAAAATGAAGCAGGACAAAGACTAATAGAGTTTTGCCAAGAGAACATGCTGATCATAGCAAACACTCTTTTCCAACAGCACAAGAGACAACTCTACACATGGACATCACCAAAAGGTCAATATCGAAATCAGATTGATTATGTCTTTTGCAGCCAAAGATGAAGAAGCTCTATACAGTCAGTCAAAACAAGACCTGGAGCTGACTGTGGCTCAGATCATGAGCTGCTTCTTGCAAAATTTCGGCTTAAATTGAAGAACGTAGGGAAAACCACTAAACCATTCAGGTATGACCTAAATCATATCCCTGATGAATATACAGTGGAGGTGAGAAATAGATTTAAGGGATTAGACCTGATAGACAGAGTGCCTGAGGAACTATGGACGGAGCTCCGTAACATTGTTCAGGAGGCAGCAACGAAATTCATCCCAAAGAAAAACAAATGCAAGAAAGCCAAGTGGCTGTCTGCTGAGGCTTTACAAGTAGCTGAGGAAAGAAGGGAAGCGAAAAGCAAGGGAGAAAGGGGAAGATATATCCAACTGAATGCAGAGTTCCAGAGAATAGCAAGGAGAGACAAGAAGACCTTCTTAAATGAACAATGCAAAGAAATCGAGGAAAACAATAGAATGGGAAAGACCTCTTCAAAATCTCTTCAAGAAAGATCTCTTCAAGAAAATCGGAGATCTCAAGGGAACGTTTTGTGCAAAGACGGGCATGATAAAGGACAAAGAAGGCAGGGACTTAACAGAAGCAGATGAGATTAAGAAGAGGTGGAAAGAATACACAGAAGAACTATACAGGGAAGATCTGAATGTCCCTGATAGCCATGATAGTGCAGTCACTGAACTTGAGGCAGACATCCTCGATAGTGAAGCAAGTGGGTCTTAGGAAGCATTAGTAACAACAAAGCTAGCGGAGATGACAGTATTCCAGCTGAGCTATTTAAAATCCTAAAAGATGATGCTGTTAAAGTGCTGCATTCAATATGCCCACAAATTTGGAACACTCAACAATGGCCGCAAGACTGGAAAAGGTCAGTTTACATTCCAATTCCAAAGAAGGGCAACGCCAAAGAGTGTTCAAACTACCGCACAATTGCGCTCAATTCACATGCCAGCAAGGTGATGCTCAAAATCCTACAAGCTAGGCTTCAGCAGTATGTGAACCGAGAGCTACCGGAAGTACAAGCTGGGTTTCGAAGAGGCAGAGGAACTAGAGATCAAATCGCCACCATTCGCTGGATCATGGAGAAAGCAAGAGAATTCCAGAAAAACGTCTATTTCTGCTGCATTGACTACGCTAAAGCCTTTGATTGTGTGGATCACAACAAACTGTGGCAAATTCTTAAAGTGATGGGAGTACCAGACCACCTTACCGGCCTCCTGAGAAACCTTTATGAGGTCAAGAAGCAACAGTAAGAACCAGACATGGAACAACCGATTGGTTCAAAATTGGGAAAGGAGTATGACAAGGCTGCATATTGTCACCCTGCTTATTTAACTTATATGCAGAGTACATCATTAGAAACGCCGGGTTGGATGAATCACAGGTCGGAATTAAGATTGCTGGGAGAATTATCAACAACCTCTGATATGCAGACGATCCCACCCTAGTGGCAGAAAGCGAAGAGGGTCTAAAGAGCCTCTTGTTGAGGGTGAAAGAGGAGAGTGCAAAAGCTGGTTTGAAACTCAACATTCAAAAAACGAAGATCATGTCATCTGGCCCCATCACTTCCTGGCATATAGAAGGGGAAGAAATGGAAGCAGTGACAGATATTACTTTCTTGGGCTCCAAGATCACCGCAGACGGTGACTGTAGCCATGAAATTAAAAGATGCTTGCTCCTTGGGAGGAAAGCTATGGCCAACCTAGACAGCATAGTAAGAAGCAGAGACATCACCTTGCCGACAAAGGTCCGTCTAATCAAAGCTATGGTTTTCCCAGTAGTAATGTATGGCTGTGAGAGCTGAACTATAAGGAAGGCTGAGCGCTGAAGAATTGATGCTTTCGAACTGTGGTGCTGGAGAAGACTCTTACGAGTCCCCTGGACTGCAAGGAGGTCAAATCAGTCAGTCCTAAAGGAAATCAACCCTGAGTGTTCATTGGAAGGACAGATCCTGAAGCTGAAGCTGAAATATTTTGGCCACCCAATGCGAAGAGAAAACTCCCTGGAAAAGACCCTGATGCTGGGAAAGACTGAAGGCAAAAGGAGAAGGGGATGGCAGAGGATGAGATGGCTAGATAGCCTCACCGATGCAATGAATATGAACTTGAGCACACTCCGGGAGAGAGCGCAGGACAGGAAGGCCTGTCGTGCTATGGTCCATGGGGTCACGAAGAGTCGGACACGACTGAACGACTGAACAACAACAATCATCCCTAATTATCATTTGCTGCCCATTCTCTGTTACCTGTTAACAGTCCTCTTTTGGCTAACACTGCCCTCTTTTGCCTTTGGGGATCCATCATCACAAATGCACCATTCAGGGCCAGCCTGTTGGTTGATTTTTTGAACTGTAGTAACATATTATGGGACAACTCAAACTAGGGCCATTAGACCATCTGACCAGAGCACAGCATGACATTCCAGAAGCTGAAACTGCAGCTGGCCAGCCTCCTTTTGACCTATAAGGGATGTTGTAGGAGAATAGGGTCTTCCTGCCATCATGTTAAAGTGCAGAAGGAACATCATTGTTTTTACACCATATGAGCAGACACAGGTTGTGGCTAAGGTGGCAGGACTCTGTTCCCCATCTATCCCCCCTTCCATAACTGCCTATTAAAAGTGCAGATGTTAGTGTGGAAACTAAGTCCTATGAGGGATGGTTGAAGGAACTGTGTATGTTTAGCCTGGACAAGAAAAGAATAAGGGGAAAAGATGGAGTAGACCTTTTTCTCTATTGCTCCAGGGGGAGGGCTAGAACATAGAAAACCCTGGAATGTAGCCCACTACAGAAACCCCAGAGGAGAAATTTCAAAAAAGAAGCAGAGCAAATTACTAGAGGAAGAGATGCAAGAGACCAAAACTCAGGTAAAGTCAAGACAGCCCCCCCCCTTTCTCTCACACACAAAAGATGCGTTGACCAATTTTCTTCCTAATTTAGAGGCTGAATGTTTTATATTACCATAAGTGTATCCAGACCACCCCTGTAAGTAGCAACCTGGTATTGTTGAGATGTTTTGGACTTCAGCTCCTATCAGCCCCAGCCAGCAAGGTTGATGGTTCAGAATGCTTGGAGCTGCAGTCCAAAACAATTGGAGGGCACCAGATCAGGGAAGGGTGCCTTAAGGCAATGCTGCTTCGTTTAATGGCCTTCAGTTTCTCCCTCAATTTGGAGGGTTGCACATTACAACTTTCAGCACTGAAATGTACATCTCTGCTGGTTTTATTTATAGTGGATAGCAGATAATGGTCCTGGAACAAGACTGTGCCCCACCCACCCCAACTCCAACCCCAGCTATTAATTTAGAATTGGCAGTTGTGCTTCTGGCTTTGGCCTGGGATCGGTGTTAGCATGTTGAAAGGTCTAGAAACATAATGTATAGCCTCAAAAGGCAACAGCTGAAGCAACCACTGAATATTTTACTTTTATTGACAATGGGAAGACAATGTGACACACGTACACTTTTTTCCCAGGGAAGGACCCACAGATTACTGGAAGATCCTGTCCTTCTTCTTTGCCATTCAGGAGATCAACCAGAATCCCAGCCTGTTATCGAACATCACCCTGGGCTACAACATCTATGACAACTATCGCAATGCCAGAGTAACTTCTGACATCTTCGTAGATCTGGTTTCTACTGGGCAGGCAAATGTTCCAAACTACAGCTGTGGAAGATCAAATCACCCATTGGCTGTTCTTGCAGACTCTGAAAACTCCATCCAGATTTCAACCATCTTGGATATCTACAAGATCCCACAGGTGTGGTGAGGTGGCATTTGTAGGCTGAGTTTAATTCCACTTGCAGTTCTCACCAGACAAATCAAAATGTTCTCCAGAGTACTCCAATGGGAGTTTTCCCTCTCCATGAAAATAGGTGATCTGGATCCACAATGGGGTGCAAAGGGTTAAAGACCCCCTATCACTCACACCAGGGTCCCGTTCTTTATTGGTGGGCCCATGCATTCTAATTGTGAAATAAAAATTCTGTACAAGGGCAAATCATGGGATTGACATCATGTGAAGTTAAGGGACATCAGACAGCGGGGGAGGGGGAGGCAAGGTAAACTGTGCTAGGCCACCCCAAGAACCAAGGATTCTCCTACTGCTGGAAAAGTAGGGTGAACGGTTGGGACCTTGCTTCCATTATGGAGACATGGCCCTTTAGGGCATCTTCATTTTTCAGGGTGGTATAATTCTGAAACCTGCAAATTTTATTCATTATAAAATTAAGACTATTTGTTCCATCAGAACGATGTATCACACAGAAAATTAAACACAAAGAGGTAGGATCTCATCACACAAAGAACTGAAATTTGGTACTGAAACAAAACAAACCACCTGTCTCTTCCTTTCCTTGCCAGGTCACTTATGCTTTTGTTTCTCAGGTTCTGAGTGATAAAACTCAGTTCCCCTTTTTCTACCAAATGGTTCCTGAAGAAGGAAGCCAGTACCCGGGGATTGTCAAAATTCTGCTGCATTTCAGATGGACGATGATTGGTCTCTTTGCTGTTGACAACAACAATGGAAATAGGTTCATCAGGATGCTGGCACCTGAGCTCATCCGGAATGGTGTTTGCGTGGTTTTTTCAGAAAGCCTATCAGTACTGAGAACAACCTATATCGAAATCCGTCATGGTTCATTCCAAAAGTGGCAAGAAGTCAATGTCTTTGTTTATTTTGCAGAGACTAGTTCCTTTTTGAGTGGAATATACCTTTTGCAACTTGCAATTGAAACACTGATGAATCCCATTGTTGGAAAAGTCTGGATCACAACAGCTATGTGGGACTTCACCTTGGAGTTAGTGGGTAGTAATCTATCTTTCCAACACATCTATGGTTTTTTTTCCTTCTTTCTCCAGACAAATAAAAGGGCAAAATATGATGATTTTCCACCCTTCTACTTTGCTCTCAAGAAATTTGTAGAGAAAGCATTTCATTGTTCCTATTCAAAGCATGCATTGTCTGTGAAAGGCTGGAAAAGATGTGCAGAAAATGGGAAATTGGAGGCCCTGCCCCAAGAGGACATTGAGAGAATCCACTCTCTAGACAGCTACATCACCTACAACACCATCCAGGCTGTGGCACATGCCTTAGATGCTGCATATTCATCCAGGTCTGAGTGGAGGGTGGTGGAAGGTGGAGAGAGCCTGGAAGTTCAACGGCTTCAGCCCTGGCAGGTTTCCCCTTTTCCATCACAGATCTCCCTGCTGAACATGACAACAAGTTGTACAATGCTAGAATCATTGGTTTGGAATTAGAATATGAGAAATTGAGGGGAAATGTTGCATATTTGTGGGGGGAACCCTCTGCCTCCTCTTTCCCCCACTTAAAATGGCTTCAGGAGACGCAGCCCTTCTGGTAATGCTCCCCAGTATTGGTTGAAGCTGGTCTGCCAGAGTCCATATAAGCAGGGTGGGAAATTGATAGGCCTTTGCTTAAATTCTTCTGGCTCCTTCTTTGTCTGTGGGACTTTGCATGCAGTTCCGAACCTTCATCTAGGTGTCTGGACAGGTTCATTTTCTGGCAGTGTTTGGTAGCTGTGTACATTTGCAGTTGTTAGACTATTGTGCCAAGCAGTACATTCCCAGCCCTGCATTTCCTTGTATTAAACATCTTATATTTAACGTTTATATCACACGTATCTTTTATCTCAAGCAGAGAACAGTTTTGTGATGAAAGCGCGTTCTTTCAACGTGTTGTGTAATTTGATGCCACAGGCAGGAAATTTAGTTTCTCTCCCAAGCATATACCAATTATTTATTTTATTTATTTAAAATATTTCTTGGCTGCCTTTCAAGGCAGCAGCCCCCCCATGGCGGCTTACAGCAATAAAATACATAAAACAGTTAAAATATTAAAAGTGATAAAAACAATAAAAATTACAATGAAAGCCAACAATAACACCAGCAACGATGTTCACAACAGTAACAGCAACAATAGCAGGCCAAGATAAAATAACACGTTTTCAAGGCAATGACAGAGCATGGCGGACCTCTGATGGCAGCTTGTTCCTAAGGTGTGGGTCGTCTTCAGAAAAGGCCCTCTCATGTGTGGTCACCCACCTGACTGCTCTCACTAAATGTATATTTATAATGTGATCCTCTGTGAGCCTATTCAGAAACACATCCTACTGAATTCAGTTGAATTTACTCCCAGGTAAGTGTGTGTACGATTGCAGCCTGAAATACATAACTGACAATTCCCTGCTTTTTAATGATTCCTGAAATATGCCCCATGAAGGGGCCACGCTCCCTTTGCCTCAGGGTAAGACCAGGTGCAGATTCCAGAACAAATTTATATGCCTAATGAATTTAGCTTCTGAAATTACTAAAGGAGATGAATGGCATTCATGGATGAAATCGGGTCCCTTGTGAATGCGAAGAGACACAGAGATTTGAGTCTGGAACCAGTCCTGAGCCATGGGAGATTCAAGCATGGAAAGGGCAGAACTGAGATATCCAATGTGGCTTCTTGTATCCTCAGTGCTGGTGTTTTCTCTGCCATCCCAGCTTCACCTGTTTCTGAGAAATGCCCAGTATTACAATAATTCTGGGGACGGAGTGTACTTGGACGAGAGAGGAGACCTGGCAGCCGACTTTGACATCGTGAACTGGGTGAAGTTTCCCAATCGGTCTGTCGTTAGAGTCAAACTTGGGAGCATGGAAAGACGGGGACCCCCAGGCCTCAAAGTCACCATAGACCCGGATGCCATTGTGTGGCCCAAATGGCTCAACCAGGTGAAGGAAATCATTCCTTGCATTTCACTGTATTTATTGACCATCCCTTCACCTGTATTAAATTGAACAGGTATATTTAGTCAAGCCAATGAATGAAGTGGAGAAGCAATGTGCAGCCCCTTCAACTGCATGGGCTTAAGCTTAGTTACGGGATCAAGTGAAACCCTGGAAGTTCTCTTGGGTCCTCTCCAACTGTGTCTCTCCTTTCCACAGCGGAATGAGCCCTAACACATTTTCCTCGCTGTCCCTTATCTTCTTCCTTAGCCCCTGCCTCACGCCAGGTGCGTGGAAAGCTGTCTCCCAGGATTCGTCAAGGTGGTTCAGGAAGGAAAGTTTGCTTGCTGCTACGACTGTGTTCCCTGTCCAGGAGGGACCATCTCCACCCAGGAAGGTGGGTGACTCTGGAGGAAAATGCAGCCTGTGGGGAGGAGGGCAACGATCCACCCAGACATTTTCTGTGAAGGTTTTCTTATGGAAGGATCGCCTCCTCCCATATGTGCCTGCCCGGACCTTAAAATCATCGTCAGCGGCCCTTCACCATGAGCCCCTGCCAAAGGAAGTGAGGCGGGTGGCTACTAGGAGGAGGGCTTTTTCTGCTGTGGCACCCCGGCTCTGGAATGAGCTTCCTAGTGAGGTTCGCCTGGCGCCTACATTGTATTCCTTTCGGCGCCAGGTGAAGACCTTTTTATTTTCCCAGGCATTTTAGCATTTTAGCTTTCTAAATTTTTATCTTTGCTGTTTTAAATCTGTATTTTAAACTCCTGTACTGCTGCTAGGTTTTATTGTGGTTGTATTGTTATATTGTGGTTTTAATGTTCTATATATTTTAAATTGTTTTATTGTTGTTTGGTTTTAATTTTTGTGAACCGCCCAGAGAGCTTCGGCTATTGGGCGGTATAGAAATGAAAATAAAAAAATAAAAAATAAAAAAAAATTATGGGGATTTCTAAACCTGGGTCCTTTCTTGCAATATCCACATTTATTTATTTTCCATCATGAGTCACAAAGAAGAAACTTATTCATTTATTTGTTACATTTCTATACTGCCCAATAGCCAAAGCTCTCTGGATGGTTCACAGAAATTAAAACCACAAAGTCCAGCATAAAAACAATACAAATCATAAGAGCTTAAAACTACAGTATAAAAGTTCAACCAGAATAAATCCTAGCAGCAATGCAGAAGTTTAAAATACATATTTAAAACAGCAGAGCAAAAAGACTAGAAAGCTAAAATGCTAAGATGCCTGGGAAAATAAAAAGGTCTTCACTTGGCATCAGAAAAAGAACAGCATAGGCGCCAGGCAAATCTCTCTACGGAATTCATTCCACAACTGAGGTGCCACAGCAGAAAAGGCTCTCTTTCTGGTAGCCACCCACCTCAGTTCCTTTTGCTGGGCATCCCAGAGAAGGACCCCTGAAGATGATCTTAGGGTCTGGGCAGGTGCATATAGAAGGAGAATATCCTTTAGGTAACCTGGCCCTGAGCCATTTAGGACTTTGAATGTTAACACCAACACTTTTAATCAGGACCGGACACAGTGCAGCTGGAAAAGTACTGGCATAATGTGATCACATTGGCAAGTCCCCATTAAAAATCTGCCTACATATAGACAGCTCTATGTATAATGCATTGCAGTAATCCAGATGAGAGGTTATCATATCATGGATAACTGTAGCTAGGCTATCTCTGCCCAGATAAGGGAATAGTTGGTATTATCAGTGTAAGATGATACAAGCTGCTCCATGCCACCAAGTCCACCTGTACCTCAAGTGGCAGTTCTGGGTCCAAGAGCACCCCCAAACTACAACCAGAGCCTTTAGGGAGTGTTCAACCCACTCCAGAACAGGTTGAACATAACCTAGCCAGGCAGACGAACCACCCACTAACAGTGCCTTCATCTTGTCTGGATTGAGTGTCAGTTCACTGGCTCTCATCCAGTCCATTACAGTGCCCTGGCACTGATTCAGAACAGCCACTGCCTCACCTGGATTTGATGAAAAATTAGGGGTGTACGAAACTCCACTTACCTGGCTCCACTGGGGTCCGCAGTTGGGGGGAGGAAATCTGTTCCTCCCCCCGGAATCCTACCCAGCCGGCTCCGCGGCCAGTCTGCAAAGCCGCCAGCTGGGCCAACCCACAGCGGGGCCTCCAGCCGCTGCCAGGCTGCTATGGACGCAAATGGCATCCTGCGTAGGGGACGCCATTTGCGTCCCTATGCTAGCCCATGATAGACGTAAACACTTACATAGCCTATCACGGCTAAAGCGGGGACACAAATGGCATAGGGGATGCATAAGTATTTACATAGCCTATCACAGCAAAAGGCAGCTACACAAAAGCCATTTGCGTACGCCCCTTTTTTTTTTTTTTTTCAAAGTCATCCGTGATAGGCTACATAAACCTTTATGTAACCTATCACGGTGTTTTTTGAAAATCTAGCCATGATAGGCTACGTAAAACTTTACGTAGCCTATCACGTTTGTTGGTGTGTGGTTTTTCTTCACTTGGAAATGGCAGTGGTGGCAGCCGGTCGGTAGACCGGCCGCCGCAACGCCGCCGCAATGCCACTGAAACGCCGCTGCGACCCGCCGCCGTGAGGGACATTCACCGAAGGTAAGTCCCATCCTGGGGGGGTAGGGGGCGGACCGTTTCTCCACCAATTTCGGGGGGTCGAATGCATTGGCATTCGGCCCCCTGGAGATTCGTGGAGAAATTCTCCAACATTCCTACGATGAATTATGAAATGTGGGTTGTTGAAATGGGACAGTGATAAAGCCCAGTTAGCCTGACTGCCATGCATGAAATTAATATGTGCTGTCAATCACACAGGGAAAATATCTTTGACGGGACATAAAAGAACAGATAGTGCTAAGAATGTTAGACAGATGTTATTCTTGCTATTTACAGATTCAGACCATTGTACCAAGTGTCCAGATGATCAGCATCCAAACAAGGACCAAGATCAATGCATCCCCAAGATTCTAATTTTCCTCCCCTATGAAGAAACTTTGGGGATCACCCTGGTTTCCTTTGTCCTATTCCTGTCCTTAATGACAGGCTTTGTGTTAGGAATCTTCATTAAATTCCGAGAAACTCCAGTAGTCAAAGCTAACAACCGGGACCTTTCCTACATTCTCCTCATCTCCCTCCTGCTTTCCTTCTTGTCCCCCTTCCTCTTCATCGGCCAGCCAAGGAAAGCGACCTGCCTCCTACGACAAACAGCCTTCAGCATCATCTTCTCAGTTGCTGTCTCTTCTCTATTGGCCAAAACGATCATGGTGGTGTTGGCCTTCCTGGCCACAAAGCCAGGGAACAGGGTGAGGGGATGGCTGGGGAAAAGTTTTGCCAACTCCATTGTCATTTGCAGTACCAGTGTCCAAGTTGTCATTTCTACGATTTGGCTGAGCTCCTCTCCACCCTTCCCAGAATCTGACATGCACTCTCAACCTGGAGAGATTGTCCTGCAATGCAATGAAGGGTCTGTCGCCATGTTCTATAGTGCCCTTGGCTACATGGGCTTCCTGGCTGCCATATGCTTCATGGTGGCTTTCCTAGCCAGAAGGCTGCCTGGGGCCTTCAATGAAGCCAAGCTGATCACCTTCAGCATGCTGGTCTTCTGCAGTGTTTGGGTGTCCTTTGTGCCCACCTACCTGAGCACCAAGGGGAAATACATGGTGGTCGTGCAGGTCTTCTCCATCTTGACCTCCAGTGCTGGCTTGCTGGGCTGCATCTTTCTTCCCAAGTGCTACATTATTATATTGAGGCCTGATCTGAATACAAAGGAGCATCTCATGACAAAAACGAAATTATAAATCTGACTTGTATTGTTAACTATCTCCTTGATATTCTCCTATTTCTTTTGTAGTAATCTACACTTCGAAAAAGAGGCTTCTTTCCAACTTCAGAAAAGCACCAGAGAAGCCTTTTTTTTCTATTTCAATCTCACTAGGCATGGTTTTTGTTTTGTATTTTTCTCTGGGATTAATGCTTTCTGTTTTTAGCCATTTTGATTTTTTTTCCCATTGTAAAACATCTTCAGGGCATTTTTCTAGTCCAACGGCTGGTGTACAAATGTTTCTTTGGATGACTAAATACATAAATCTTAGCAACCAGGCATGGCACTCAAGGTCCAGATGCCAAGTCTGGAAGAGTCACCAGTTAAATGCTGTCAGCAGCCATCAGGAATATTATTTATTATTTATTTTACTTACAACATGTGTAACCCACCCTATATCATTAAGATCTCAGGGTGGCGTACAGATAAAATCAATTTAAACAGTATAAAACTATAAGTAATTTAAACAGCTAAAAGCATATGAAACCATCAAATAAGCTAATACCAATTAAAAAAAACCCTAAAACAATAAAACAGTTAAAACAGTGTGCAACTTTAGGGAATTAAATCAACCCTCAAAGACTTTGGTATCAAGCTATGTTTTAACTTGCGCCGAAATGAAACCAACATCTGCACCAATCAGGCCTCCAAGGGGAGGGTATTCCACAGCTGGGGTGCCATAGCAGATTAGGCCCTCTCCCATGTCCCTACATAGTGTATGTCTCACACTGGTGGGACACAGAGGAGGGCCCCTCCAACAGATCTCAGTCCTTGGATAAGCATATATAGGGAGTGGCGCTCCCACAGATATCAAGGTCCCAAGCTGCTTAGGGCTTTAAATGTCATCACCAGCACCTTGAATTCCAACTGGCCTTGTATTGGCAGCCAGTGCAATTCCTTTAAAACTGGTGTTATACGATCCTTATGAGATGTTACAGTCAACAGTCCAGCTGCTGTATATTGCCCTAGCTGCAACTTCCAAGTAGGGATGGGCGGATTCCCTACCTGTTCCTCTGCTTGGGAATGTGCCCATAGGGGGAGGCGATCCATCCCTCCCCCCAGAATCCTCCCTGGCTTTTACTAATTTCTATAAAAACAAAGTCCCATATTCTCCTCACTTCCCCACATTCCCACCAGATGTGTTGTGTGATGCCTAGTTCCTTACATCTCCTCCAGAAAAAAATTATTGTTGTCTGAGTTAATATGAGATAAGTGCACTGTAGTGAGATACCAGCCATGTATCATTTTAATAGGTTCTTCCCTGATTTTAGAGGATAGTGTTTTAATTGACTCCATCTTCTGGGCTTCGTTTCCAGCTCTGCAATGCCAGGTCTGTTACCCAAAAAGCATCCCTCATCCATGACATGATCCTGGATGAGGGCGCAGACCTGGCATGTATTACGGAGACCTGGCTGGCTGAGGCCGCTGCTCCAACTCTGGTGGCCATGTTCCCAGCCAGGACTTCATATGCACAGCAGCCAAGGGCTGGGGATCGGGGAGGGGGAGTGGCTGTTATCTACCAGGAGTCCTTGGTCTTCACCAGACCCCCTCTCCGGGAGACCAAGGTTGCTGAGTGCATGTACTGGAGGTTGGGCCCAAAGGGCAGTCTGGGGATTCTGCTCATGTACTGTCCACCCCTCTGCACGACTGACTCCCTGGCCAGGGTGCTTGAGGTGGTCTTTGATGTGCGTGTGCAGTCCCCTAACTTATTGGTGTTGGGGGACTTCAACGTACATTCAGAGGCCATCCTCATGGGGGCACCTCGGGGCTTCATGGAGACCATGGCTTCCTGGGAGCTGCACCATATTGCAACTGGGCCCACCCATGTAGCCGGTCATGCACTAGACCTTGTGTTTGTTTCTGGAGAAGCGGGGAGTGATCTAGAAGTCGGGGGTATATCCACCACCCCCTTGTCATGGTCAGATCACTATCTGGTGATGTTGGACTTCTCGGTTCCACAACCCCTCCACAGGGGTGAAGAACCCATTAAAATGGTCTGCCCCAGGCATCTTATGGATCCGAATGGATTCCGAAACGTGCTTGGGGATTCTCTGCAGCATGCAAACGGCCAATCGGTTGAGGCCCTGGGGGTGGCTGGAATGCTTCAATCACTGGGGCATTAGATCGGGTGGCTCCAAAATGCCCTCTCCCCCTGAACAGGGCTTGGACCACACCATGGTTCAATCCGTGGTTATGAGCCCTGAAACAGGAGGTGAGATGGATAGAGCGCCGGTGGCAGAAGTCTCACTCCGAAGATGATCGGACATGGGCTAGAGCTGTATCTTCAGCCTATCATGTGGCGATGAAGGCAGCAAAAAAGGAATACTATGCTGTCTCTATCGCATCCACAAAGTGCTGTCCCAGGAGGCTGTTCCAAGTGGTCCAGAGCCTGGTTGGTCCAGTTGCTCCGGAACTGCTGGAGCATTCTGAGGCCTCCTGTGAGGCCTTGGCAAGGCACTTTGTGGATAAAATTGATTGGATTAGGAGTGTTATTCCGTGCACCATGGATACAGTTAGCAAGCAAGAGAAGCCTGTGGCAAACTGGTTTTGTGGGATCTGTTCCAGCTTCTTCCTTCTGATGAAGTGGACAAGGTGCTTTCATCTGTAAGGCCGACCACCTGCTTACTTGATCCTTGCCCTTCTTGGCTCATTATGAGCTGCAGAGAGAGATTGGGTGAGGGGATCAGGGTGGTGGTGAACGCCTCCCTTGAGGAGGGAGTGATGCCATCAGCCCTCAAGGAGGCAATGATAAGACTGCTCTTAAAGAAGCCCTCCTTGGATCCCCAAGTTTTGAATAGGGATGGGGGAGAATTTCTCCCCAAAACTTCGGGGGGGCGAGTGCCAACACATTCGGTCCTCTGAAGGTTGTTCGGGGAGAAATTCTCTGCCACCCCTCTGCCCCCCGCCCCCCCCCCTGGGATGGGACTTACCTTTCACGAATGTACCTCCCAGTGGCGGGTCCTGGCGGCGGTTCGGCAGGTCTTCGTCAGGGGTGGGGGCGGCAGCCGCCATTACAAGAAAAGTAAAAAAAAAAAAAAACGCCCCTGTGATAGGCTACGTAACGATTAACGTAGCCTA
The DNA here is from genome assembly GCF_057233095.1 of Heloderma suspectum. Classification (NCBI taxonomy): domain Eukaryota; kingdom Metazoa; phylum Chordata; class Lepidosauria; order Squamata; family Helodermatidae; genus Heloderma; species Heloderma suspectum. Next base: position 399,516,261 of record NC_139459.1, read on the forward strand.
TCATGGCTAGATTTTTCAGGAGGCGCCAGAAGGAACACAACATTGGTGCCTGCTTGACCTCCGAAGGCAGAGAGTTCCACAGGAAAGGGGGCCACCACGCTGAAGGCTCTTTTCCTGGTGGATTCCAACCAGGCCGTGGCTCCCTGTGGAACCAGTAGGAACATGCCCTCTGATGACCTCAGTGACGGGGCAGGCTGGTGATGAAGGAGGCGCTCTCTCATGTGTCCTAGTCAGGGATGTATGAATTGTGTACCTTCCGTGACACTTGACTTCCGCAGTTTGCAGCCAGTGCTCTGTACCGTCGTTCGCAAGCCCCCAGAATTCTCCTCTTTTTTTTCCGCTCTGAGAATTACAAAGATAAATCCTTACTGACAGCCATAATTCCAGTGCCCAGCCATCTCCGTGAGTCTGCATAACTTCTGTCAGAAAGGCTATTTTTCGTAGATATTTACGTATTTTTTCCCCTGCCCTGAGACGTGCAGTAATACAAAGCTGAGCTGGGGGCAAGTGGGGTGCTGACATGTGTAGGAGTAAGTTGCACTGAACTCAGTAAGACTTACTTCTGAGTAGACATGCACAGAGTTGGTTATCCTCTCTGTCTGCTCAGCTTTGTATTTCCGCATCCAGCTCATGATCAAACCTCCTGTTAGTTATCTCAGAAGACCCTTGGGTGAATGGGGGGGGGGGTTCCAGGGAACAGCTGGATTGAGGGAGATTCCACACACACACACACAATAGAAGAATACAGTTCTTCATATTCCCTGGTATGTTTATTCCTCATTTTGTCCATTCCCTGAGCATGCGCAGAGTGTGCTTTTTATTCAAACAAAGATAAGGTTGCTGATCTTTCCCTTCGTGCCACATTTGTACAAGTGTGACTGCTTCAGAAAGAACTTCCCATTATACTGTCTCTTTTTCTTCATGAGTTTCATATAACAGAAGTATGATATAGTGGTTAGAGTCCAGCCCAAAGTCACCCAGTGAGATAACTAACAGGTTTGCTAATGAGCTGGATGTGGAAATACAAAGCTGAGCTGGGGGCAAGTGGGGTGCTGACATGTGTAGGAGTAAGTTGCATTGAACTCAGTGAGTCTTACTTCTGAGTAGACATGCACAGAGTTGGTTCTCCTCTCCATCTTAGCCTCACCATGTCACCAACAAGGCTGGATGTGGAAATAGAAAGCCTAGCAGGGGGAATAATACTCGTGCAGGGCTCCAGACCGGCATGGTCATTTTAAAAGGTTCTTTCTTTCTTTCTTTCTTTCTTTCTTTCTTTCTTTCTTCAGCGTTGCTTTAAACCAAGAGTGCATCGCTCAGGCACACCTAGGGCAGCCTTGTTTTGGGAAGCCCGGAGGTGGAGGAAGTGTTTTGGCTGAAAGTAAAGGGAGAGGGAGGACTTCAATTGAAAAAGAACATCCACAAACAAGGAAGTGAGCACAATTCTTTTTTTAAAAAAAAACTTACGTATTTATTACCCTACCTTGCGTTTTTATTTATGAAAATTTCGCAACTCTGTGCAGATGACCAAAAAAAAGCCACATGACTGCTGGCTCCACAGGACCTCGTGATGCCGTTCCGCATAGGATTCCGTGGCACGGACGGAAGGGAATTTGATCCCATTTCAGTCCATGGCGGAATTCTCTGACATCCCTAGTCCTAGTCCCAAGTTGTTTCGGGCTTTGTACACTAGTTGTTGTTGTTGTTCAGTCGTTCAGTCGTGTCCGACTCTTCGTGACCCCATGGACCATAGCACGCCAGGTCTTCCTGTCCTGCGCTCTCTCCCGGAGCGTGCTCAAGTTCATATTCATTGCATCCGTGATGCTATCTAGCCATCTCATCCTCTGCCGTCCCCTTCTCCTTTTGCCTTCAGTCTTTCCCAGCATCAGGGTCTTTTCCAGGGAGTTTTCTCTTCGCATTAGGTGGCCAAAATATTGGAGCTTCAGCTTCATTATCTGTCCTTCCAATGAGCAGTCAGGGTTGATTTCCTTTAGGATGGACTGATTGGACCTCCTTGCAGTCCAGGGGACTCGTAAGAGTCTTCTCCAGCACCACAGTTCGAAAGCATCAATTCTTCGGCGCTCAGCCTTCCTTATAGTCCAGCTCTCACAGCCAGACATTACTACTGGGAAAACCATAGCTTTGATTAGACGGACCTTTGTCGGCAAGGTGATGTCTCTGCTTCTTACTATGCTGTCTAGGTTTGCCATAGCTTTCCTCCCAAGGAGCAAGCGTCTTTTAATTTCATGGCTACAGTCACCGTCTGCGGTGATCTTGGAGCCCAAGAAAGTAAAATCTGTCACTGCTTCCATTTCTTCCCCTTCTATATGCCAGGAAGTGATAGGGCCAGATGCCATGATCTTAGTTTTTTTAATGTTGTACACTAGTACTAATACCTTAAACCTGGCCCGGTAGTGAACAGGGAGCCAGTGCAGTTCCCTCAGCAAAGGAGTTACCTGCTGAAAAGGGGCAGCTCCCGACAACAGCCAAGCTGCTGCGTTCTGCACCAGCTCCAGCTTCCGGACCAGCCTTCAGGGCGGCCCCACATAGAGCACACTGCAGTAACCCAGTCTTGAGGTTACTAATGCCTGTACCACTGTGGCCAAGCTCCCTGTCCAGGAGAGGCCATAGCTGGTGAACCAGCCAAAGCTGGTGAAAGGCACTCTGAGCTGCAGCGGCCACTTGGGCCTCCAGCGACAATGATGGATCTCGGAGTACCCCCAGACCACGATGACATGACAACAAGAGTCTTCTCTGTTGTGGCACTGTGACTGTGGAACACCATCCCCATGGAGGTGCAGCTGGTGCCGTAGATGACGTCCTTTGGGGTGTTTGTTGGCCCAGGAATCCTAAATTGATTTTGGAAGCCAGACGTTAAGAGTTGCTTCTTTCCATTTCTATCCTGCCATTTTCATTCAAGTTTGTGGTGGTTTCATGAGGATTATAAATCATCTTACATTTTGTAAGCCATTCTGGTGTCAATAGGTGAAGTGTGGTACAATAAGTATTTTCAACAAATAAATATTCTACTGAATGTCCTGTTGAGAACGGGAGAAGCCGTTTGATTAACTGGAGCCCTGGTACTGGAGTTCAGTTCAACGAGGTCCTAATATGATCTCTGAGAGTGAACGGGCAGCCAGGGCAGTTCCCTCAGCAAAGGAGCTGCATGCTGAAAAGGGGCAGCTCCCAACACAGGCTGAGCTGCTGCGTTCTGCACTCGCTCCAGCTTCCAGACCAGCCTTGAGGGCAGCCCCACATAGAGTGCATTGCAGCAATCCAGCCTCAAAGTTACTAATGCCTGTACTACCGTAGTCAAGCTATCCCTGTCCAGGAGAGGCTGTAGCTGGCAAACCTATAGGCCCAGCTTCCGGACCAGCCTCATGGGCAACCCCTCGAACGTGTGCCCTACATAGTCTTGGGGTGGGGGCTTTTGATGTCCACGTGCTTTCCTTCAGCTGCAAAGCACACAACTGACATTTCTCTTCTCTCCCCGCTCCAACTGCCACGCCAAGCTTTCAAGCTCTGCCGACATTCCTGTTGGGTTAGAACCACAACAGAACTGTTGTCAGCTGCCCAGACAGCTTTGGCTATTGGGCAGTATAGAAAGATGATCAGTGAATACACAGCATTTCCTCCCAGGCCTCCTTTAGATGCAAAGTACCATTTCCCCTCTACTCAGCACTGGTTAGGACTCCTCTGGAGTACTGTGTCCAGCTCTGGGTGCCACTCTTTAAGAAGGATGCAGACAAGCTGGAGAGGGTTCAGGGGAGGGCAACAAAGATGATCAGGGGGCTGGAAACAAAGCCCTGTGAGGAGAGACTGAAAGAACTGGGCATGTTTAGCCTTGAGAAGACTGAGGGGAGACAGGATAGTGCTCTTCAAGTCCTTGAAAGGCTGTCACAGAGAGGAAGGCCGGGATCTCTTCTCCATCACCCCAGAGTGCAGGACACGGAATAATGGGCTCAAGTGACAGGAAGCCAGATTCCGGCTGAACATCAGGAAAAACTTCTTGCCTGTTAGAGCAATGCGACAATGGAACCAATGACCCAGGGAGGTGGTGGGCTCTCCCACACTGAAGGCATTCAAGAGGAGGCTGGACAGCCATCTGTCAGGGATGATCTGACTTGGATTCCTGCCTTGAGCAGGGTGTTGGACTCAATGGTCTTGTAGGCCACTTCCAACCCTGCTATTCTATGATTCTATGAAAGCTAAGCAGGGTCAGCCCTGGTTCGTACTTGGATGGGGCACTGCCTGGGAATCAGGCTTCCCGCCTTGAGCGGGGGGTTGGACTCAATGGCCTTGTGGGCCCCTTCCAACCCTGTGATTCTGTGATCCTATGCATACGCAAAACAAAGCGTGCACCAGTCCTGACCCAAGACACTCTAAGCATGTGCAGATCTGCATTCAAAACGCGCTTAACCCACAGCGCCCCGCCCCTGGCTGCAGCAATGAAGTGGGGGCTTGCTTCTGCTGTCCCCGTCACCTGCTGCTCTCTGCGTGGCCACTCGGGGGGCCCCCCGAGCGGCAGGGCGCAAGACTGCGGCCCCTGCATCACACTCGCACACGCTCCCGCACCGGGGGTAGCGAGGGAGCTCCTCCTGAGGGACGGCGAGGTGTCTCTTCCTCGGGCTCTGATGCGTGGAGGTTGTGCGAAGCTCCCTTGCTCCCCCCGCTGGGCGCTCTGCCCCCAGGGCCCCCCTTTTTGCCTCAGATGGGGGCCCCGAGTCAGGCCCGGCGGGCATTGCCACCCGTGCAAGCCCAGGCGCACTTTGCAGCTGCTCACCTGGAGCAGCCCCGCCGGGCAGGGGGCACCTCCCCCCGCCCCCCATCTGCCTCCTGCTCTCGCCCACATTTAGTGCCTGGAATTCCTGCTGTGCCCCGGTCTTGCTGCGGGGAACTCGTGAGGAGGCCAATCCCCAAGGCATGGACCCGAGAGATAGGAAAGGGGGCATGCACGCAATGCACACAGTCTTCACGCCCGGCTCCCTTTCAACACCGGGCAGAGTCCTAGCGCAGAGTGAGAGGAGTGGCTCTACAGACCATATCTCTATGGTGCTCCCATCCCACAACTTTGCATCACACGAGGCAGAGGAAAGCGGGGGGGGGGGGATTCTGCCACTCAGCCCTGCAAGGGTGGATGATCTGAGCAATGCTCCTGCGAGAGGCAGGAGATTTAAAAAAAAAAAGAGGTAGGGGAAACCATCCAAATGTATGGAATATGGAAAGAGCTTCAGTTGAAGCTACCGCCTTACTCAGCAGAAAAGTATTCACAGAAGGCAGAAGCTACAGAAATGAATTTTAATAAACAACTCATGCGTGCAACCTTTTTGGCTCTGAGGGCCATATCGAGATATAGGCTGACCATACGTACCGTTTTAAATGGGACAGTACCGTTTTTTTTTCATCTTTCCCGACTGTCCCGTCGTTTTAATATAAATGTCAATTTTGTCCCGTTCTTAATTTTTTGTAGAACACTGAACGCGTTTATCACAAGGCTCTGTGCTAATCAATGCGTGCAGTGAAACGACTAGTGTGATGGAAGAGGGAGGTCCATCTCCTTCATCCAGTCAGGTCCAGGCTTCTTGCACTAGCGATGATCAGATGCCACCCCCTTTCTTCTCTGCAGTGGCAGGAATTCGAGAGGCGGTCGCTAAGCCCCATTCAGCGTGTGGGAGACAGGAGGGCGAGTTTCTACCATCGTTCCACCCATAGAAATTCTTTCTCCAATAAAACATTTGTTATCGTCTTACTTTTTAATGAATACAGAATATTACATAACCCCGTCCCATTTTTGTCATCCTAATATCCTGTTTTTTGTCTCAAGGAAATATGGTCAGCCTATTGATATACATATACACACGTATAGGCACACACATACATCCTCACCCCCCTCACCCCCCACACCCTCCCACCCACACACTCACACACCCCATACATGCCCCCACAGACACCCACACACGGAGACACACACCCCGCACACACACACACACACAACACACACACACCATACATATAGATGCACCTTTTGAATGTCGGTGAAAAGTGAAACACCGTGCCAAAGTGCGTGGTAAATGTTGAGAACCTCCTCCCAAAGCACGCACGCAGAACTCCTTTTGCACCCAGCAATTTTGCAGGAACTTCCACTAATAGTTTCCCTACTTCCTCCTCTTTTACTTCCTTTATTCTTACAAGAGGAGTTCCTCCCCCGAAGCCAGGGTGTTGAAAAGCAGCAGTGAGATTTCCATTCAGTTTCTTCCGGTTCCATTTCGCTTCATCTCGTTTTGCTCCAGCCACCTGTTCCATTCAGCTCCACTCGGCCACCGCTCACTTGTTCCCTTCCTTCTGTCATCTCCCTCAGTCTCCTTTCTAGGGATGTATGAAACCACTTTGGTTTGAAACTCAACATTAAAAAAACGAAGATCATGGCATCTGGCCCCATCACTTCCTGGCATATGGAAGGGGAAGAAATGGAAGCAGTGACAGATTTTATTTTCTTGGGCTCTAAGATCACCACAGACGGTGACTGTAGCCGTGAAATTAAAAGACGCTTGCTCCTTGGGAGGAAAGCTATGGCCAACCTAGACAGCATAGTAAGAAGCAGAGACATCCCCTTGCTGACAAAGGTCCGCATAATCAAAGCTATGGTTTTCCCAGTAGTAATGTATGGCTGTGAGAGCTGGACTATAAGGAAGGCTGAGTGCCGAAGAATTGATGCTTTCGAACTGTGGTGCTGGAGAAGACTCTTACGAGTCCCCTGGACTGCAAGGAGGTCCAATCAGTCCATCCTAAAGGAAATCAACCCTGACTGCTCCTTGGAAGGACAGATCCTGAAGCTGAAGCTCAAATATTTTGGCCACCTAATGCGAAGAGAAAACTCTCTGGAAAAGACCCTGATGCTGGGAAAGACTGAAGGCAAAAGGAGAAGGGGACGGCAGAGGATGAGATGGCTGGATAGCATCACCGATGCAATGAACATGAACTTGAGCACGCTCCGGGAGAGACCGGAGGACAGGAAGGCCTGGCGTGCTATGGTCCATGGGGTCACGAAGAGTCGGACACGACTGAACGACTGAACAACAACAACAATGGAACCACTTACCTGTTTCGTAAGTGGCATCTGCGGTGGGGGGGGGGAGGGACTCCGTCCCTCCCCCTGGAATCCTCCCCAGATGGATCCACTCTGCAGCGACTCCACGGAGCTGCCAGCCGGGTGCATCCGCAGCCGGACATCCAGCTGCGGCAGGTCTGCGGATGCAAATGGCGGCCCGCGTAGCGGCCGCCATTTGCGTCCCTTTGCTGAGCCATGATAGCCTATGTAAATATTTACATAGCCTATCACGGCAAAGAGCAGGGACACAAATGGCATCCGCTGCGCCATTTGCATCCCTGCTCTTTGCCGTGATAGGCTATGTAAATATTTATGTAGCCTATCACGGCTCAGCGAAGGGACGCAAATGGTGGCCGGTGTAGTGGCCGCCATTTGTGGCCGCAGCCCAGCAGTGGCCAGAGCCACCGCAGGAGCGGCCACTGCCAAAGCCGCAGCCAGCTAGGCTGTGTTCCAGGGGGCTTCCGTGGGGTGGTGGGGTGGGTTGATCCGTTCTGCCATGGATTCCGGGGGGCCGAATTCACTGGAATTCAGCCTCCCTGGGATCCGTGGTGGAATTCTCTGACATCCCTACTACTCTCCCAGCTGCATTTTATCCTTCTGCCTTGGTTGAGACTGGGACCTAAGGGAATGCAGCAGCGCTTCATCTTCCCCCCCTGAGTTTCTACCTAAGGAAGCTTTGTAACTTACAAGGCTCCAGGAGAAGAGATCCCCTTTCCCTCTCTGTCTGAAAGCAACATCTGCCCTCACCTCCTTTCTCTCTCCCTCTCTCGCTTCCTCTCAAGTAAAATTGGCCACATCACTTCTGACACTGCATTGTTTCTTCTCTAACTTGTTCTTGACCCTATTAAGATGGACACCCGTTGCTGGGGAACAGAAGCTGGAGGGTGCTGTCATGCTCCTGTCCTGCTTGTGGGCTTCCCAGAAGCAGCTGGTTGACCACTGTGAACAAAATGCTGGGCTAGATGGCCCTTGTCTGATCCAGCACCCTCTAGCATCCCAGGAGGAGAGGGATGCACTGAGCAGCCACAGATGTTAGAATAATAACTGATTTCCAGTGTCTAGAGGCAAGCTTCCCTGGGCTGTAATTGACAGCTGAATAATAAGAATAAGAATAAGAATGGTTTCAGGAAGGGATTTCTCCTTCAGGCAGGCTTCCCTGGGCTCTAATAGACAGGTGCTGTATAACAACAACAACAACAACAACAACAACGGTTTCAGGAAGGAATTTCTCCTTCAGGCAAGTTTCCCTGGGCTCTAATTGACAGCTGAAGAAGAAGAAGAAGAAGAAGAAGAAGAAGAAGAAGAAGAAGAAGAAGAAGAATAGAATCATAGAATAGTAGGGTTGGAAGGGGCCTACAAGGCCATCGAGGCCAACCCCCTGCTCAATGCAGGAATACAAGTCAGAGCATCCCTGACAAATGGCTGTCCAGCCTCATCTTGAAGGCCTCCAGTGTGGGAGAGCCCACCACGTCCCCAGGTCATTGGTTCCATTGTCGTATTGCTCTTACAGTCAGGAAGTTTTTCCTGATGTTCAGCCGGAATCTGGCTTCCTGTAACTTGAGCCCATTATTCCGTGTCCTGCACTCTGGGATGATCAAGAAGAGATCCTGGCCTTCTTCTCTGTGACAACCTTTGAAGTACTTGAAGAGTGCTATCATATCTCCCCTCAGTCTTCTCTTCTCAAGGCTAAACATGCCCAGTTCTTTCAGTCTCTCTTCATAGGGCTTTGTTTCCAGTCCCCTGATCATCTTTGTTGCCCTCCTCTGAACCCTCTCCAGTTTGTCTACATCCTTCTTAAAGTGTGGTGCCCAGAACTGGACACAGTACTCCAGATGAGGCCGAACCAGTGCTGAGTAGAGGGGAACTAGTACTTCTCAGGATTTGGAAGCGATGCTTCTATGAATGCAGCCCAAAATAGCATTTGCCTTTTTTGCAGCCACATCACATTGTTGGCTCATATTCAGCTTGTGATCGACAACAATTCTAAGATCCTTCTCGCTTGTCGTGTTCTTGAGCCACGTATCCCCCATCTTGTAACTGTGCATTTGGTTTCTTTTTCCTAGGTGCAGAACTTGGCATTTCTCCCTATTCAATGTCATTCTGTTGTTTTCTGCCCAGCGCTCCAGTCTATCCAGATCACTTTGAATTTTGTTTCTGTCTTCCAAAGTATTAGCTATCCCGCCCAATTTTGTGTCATCTGCAAATTTGATCAGCATTCCCTGCACCTCCTCCTCCAAGTCATTCATAAAAATGTTGAAGAGCACTGGGCCCAGGACTGAGCCCTGCGGTACCCCACTCGTTACCACTCCCCAGTTTGAGAAGGTCCCATCGATAAGCACTCTTTGAGTCCGATTCTGTAGCCAACTGTGGATCCACCGGATCGTTGTTTCATCTAGCCCAATTTGAGCTAGTTTGCTCATCAGGATATCATGGGTAGGGGTGGACGAAAGTCACTTACCTGTCCTCGAAGGACGTTCGCGGTGGGGGGGAGGCGCTTCGCTGATCCCCCCGCGAAGTTCAGGCCGGGGGGGGAGGCTTCCCGCCTCGCCCGGCCGCGAATGCGAAAGTTAAAAAAAAAAAAAAAAACGCCCCCTGATAGGCTACGTGACGATTGACGTAGCCTATCACGGCTAGATCTGCAAAGTCAGCCATGATAGGCTACGTCAATCGTCACATAGCCTATCACGGGTGACTTTAAAAAAAAAAAAGCGCGTACGCAAATGGCGGCCCCCATAGGGAGCCACCATTCGCGTTCCTTATTTAGTCGCTGTAGTCTACGTAAATGTTTACGTAGACTACGGCGAAAATAAGGGCAACGCAAATAGCGTTGCCCTTATTTTCGCCGTAGTCTACGTAAATCTTTACGTAGACTACAGCGACCAAATAAGGAACGGGAATGGCGGCTCCCTATGGGGGCCGCCATTATCCGTACACACTTTTTTTTTTTTTTTAAAGTCACCCGTGATAGGCTACGTGACGATTGACGTAGCCTATCACGGCTGACTTTGCAAATCTAGCCATGATAGGCTACATTAATCGTCACGTAGCCTATCAGGGGGCGTTTTTTTTTTTCTTTTGTTGGAATGTCGAAAGACCGGCTGCCACTCCCGCCCCGCTCGAACACCCGCCGAACTGCCGGCTGGACCCGCCGCCGGGAGGGACATTCGGCGAAGGTAAGTCCCGTCCTGGGGGGGGTGCGGGGTGCGGGGGGGGGTTCGGAGGATTTCTCCCCGAAACTTGTTCGGGGGGCCAAACACGTTGGCGCTCGGCCCCCCCGAAGTTTCGGGGAGAAATTCTCCGCCAACCCTAATCATGGGGCACTTTGTCGAAAGCTTTGCTGAAGTCGAGGTATATGATGTCTACAGCATTCCCACGGTCTACAAGAGAGGTTACTTGATCAAAAAATGAGATCAGATTTGTCTGGCAGGACTTGTTTTTGACAAATCCATGTTGGCTTTGAGTAATCACGGCATTGTTGTCAAGGTGCTTCCAGATGGATTGCTTTATGATCTGCTCCAGAATTTTCCCAGGGATTGATGTCAGACTGACTGGTCTGTAGTTCCCAGTTTCCTCCTTTTTACCCTTTTTGAAGATAGGGACAATGTTAGCCCTCCTCCAGTCATCTGGCACTTCCCCCGTCCTCCATGATTTCTCAAAGAGAATAGACAGCAGTTCTGAGAGTTCTTCTGTCAGTTCCTTGATGACTCTAGGATGCAGTTCATCTGGCCGTGGAGATTTGAACTCATTCAAAGTAATGAGGTGTTCCTTGACCATATGCCTGTTGATCTCAAGCTGCAATCCTGCCCCTTCAGCCTGTACTTTGCCTTTGCCAGGGGGGTCATAGACCCTCTTTTGGGACAAGACTGAGCCAAAGTAGGAATTGAGCACCTCTGCCTTTTCTTTGTCATCTGTTATCGTTTTGCCATCCTTATTTAATAGCTGAACCACCATTTCTTTCCTCTGCCTTTTACTATGCACGTAGCTGAAGAAAGCCTTTTTGTTGTTTTTAGCATCCCTTGCTAACCTCAGCTCATTCTCAGCTTTAGCCTTCCTGACGCCATCCCTGCAATTCTGTGCTATCTGCCTGTACTCTTGCTTTGTTACTTGGCCTTCTTTCCACTTCCTATATGTGTCCTTTTTTGTTTTCAGGTCATCCCTAAGCTTTTTGTGAAGCCACATTGGCTTCTTCTGTTGTCTTCCACCTTTTCTTCTTGTTGGAATTGCTTGTGATTGTGCCTTGAGACTTTCCTTTTTTAAAAGCTCCCACCCATCTTGGACTCCTTTTCTCGCTAGCATCGCTTGCCATGGGACCTTACTGATCATTGTTCTGAGTTTATGAAAATCAGCTTTCCTAAAATCCAGGGTACGCGTTTGACTACACTCGGCTTTTGCTTCCCTTAGAACCAAGAACTCAAGTACAACATGGTCGCTTTCCCCCAGAGTTCCTGTAACTGCTACTTTATCCACTAAGTCATCTCTGTTGGTTAGGATCAAGTCAAGGATAGCCGATCCTCTAGTTCCTTCCTCTACTTTCTGTTGGAGGAAGTTATCCGCCACACAAGTCAGGAATGTCCTGGAGGGGCCATGTTTTGCAGAATTTGTCTCCCAACAAATATTGGGGAAATTGAAGTCCCCCATTACTACTACATCATGCTTCCTTAAAACATTGGCTATTTGCTTTTCAAAAGTTTCATCCTTGTCTTCTCCTTGATTGGGTGGCTGTTAGTAGACTCCGACCACCAGGTTCCTTTTATTCTTTGCTCCATTTATTTCAACCCAGATGCTCTCGATGGGGCTACCAAGCTCCTCCTCCTGTATTTCTGTGCAGAGATATATATTTTTCACATACAGTGCAACCCCACCTCCCTTTCTGTTCCTCCTGTTCTTTTTGAACCAGTTATATCCTTCAATTGCTGTATTCCAGTCATGAGAGTCATCCCACCAAGTCTCAGTTATACCTATCAGGTCATAATTTCCCTCTTGTATTAAGAGTTCAAGTTCATTCTGTTTGTTTCCCATACTCTGGGCATTAGTATATAGACATCGAAGACCATGTGCTTCATAGTCTGGCTTTCTTCCTACATGTGTCTGAAGACTATTATTGGGTGCTATCAGAGCTGTTCTCTCCATTGCAGTGCATGCGCCTATGTCCATCGTTACCCCCAACATTACATCTCCCTTCCCCGTAGGATTCAGTTTAAAGCCCTCCTGATGAAGTTCTTCATGCTGTGGCCAAACACATTCTTCCCATCCTTTGTGAGGTGCAACCCATCCCTAGCCAACAGCCCATCTTCCAGGAAGTATAGCCCATGGTCCCAGAATCCAAATCTCTCTCGTCGGCACCACCTTCGTAGCCAGTCATTCACCCGGAGTATTTTTCATTCCCTTTCTATCCCTCTTCTAACTACTGGAAGGATGGATGAGAAAACTATCTGGGCCCCAAAGTTCTGGAGTTTCCTTCCCAAAGCTTCAAAGTCTGACGTGATCTCTTCGTAGCTCCGCTTGGCGGTATCATTTGTTCCCACATGGATGAGAAGAAAGGGATACCTGTCAGTGGGCTTTATGAGTGCAGGCAACCTTTCAGTCACGTCTCTAATCTGTCCTCCCGGGAGACAACATACCTGGCAAGTCCATGGGTCTTCACGACATACTTGGGTCTCGATCCCACGCAGCAAGGAGTCTCCCACTACTACCACTCTTCTCTTCTTCTTCTTGTAGGCCTGGGTTTCATCACCTCTGTTTGACTGACCTTTAGCCTCTTGCTCACTCTCATGCAGGTTGCCCTGTGATTCTTCCTCTGCAGGCTGTCCTCCAGTCTCATCCTCAAGTACCTGGAATCGGTTCCACAGCTCCACTGCTTCCACTGGTGCAGAGTGGCGTCTAGTTCTTCTTCTCCTAACTATCACCCTTTTCCAAGGAGTATCCTCTATTCCATTTTTCTTCACCTCAGCATTTCCCACTGCCTCATCTTGCTGTTGCTCCTCAAGCTTCTGGTCTGCCCTTTGCTGCTGTAGTTCCCCCATTCTGTCCAAGAACTCTTCGTGTTCTCTTATCCCCCAGAGGGTCGACAGTCGCCGCTCCAGTCCACTTACTTTTTCCTCCAGCAGCGTGATCAACTTGCACTTGTTGCAGGTATAGGCCATGTTGTTCTCAGGCAAGAAAACAAACATTGCACACACCTTGCAGGTCACCACCACTGGAGAGTCCTGTCCTTCCATTGCCTCTTTTCCCTTTTTGTGTCTAGCTTTGTGATTGTTCTAGACTAGCCTGTGCCTGCTCCTCTACTCAGTAGAGGTTAAAAGCAGAGTCCCACTGGTGTGAAAGTGTGTGTTACAAGACAAATACATGGAAAAAAGTTAGCTAAAATAAAAATGAAAAAAATGCTAGGGGCCTCCCCTTTGACCTCCCCTGCCGAACTCCCCTGGCCAACTCCTGTTTGCTCCCCCTGTTCACTCGCTTTGGTTGCTCGCTCTCTGGGAGCTTGCCTGCTTCTGTAGTCCCTGGACCAGCTGGAGCAGCTTGCTCTGCTCTGCTCTGCTCAGCTCGGAGGCAGGAAACCCTCCCAGAAGAGAAGGAAAAGAAGAAGAAGAAGAAGAAGAAGAAGAAGAAGAAGAAGAAGAAGAAGGGTTTCAGGAAGGGATTTCTCCTTCAGGCAGGCTTCCCTGGGCTCTAATTGACAGCTGAATAATAATAGTAAATAACAATAACAATATAATAAGGGTTTCGGGAAGGGATTTCTCCTGCAGGCTACCCTGGTTAGTGCACTTGTGGGTTTTCTGCCCTACCCTCCAAAACGTGGCTTCGCTCACTTGCTCAGATCATCCTCTGGAATTGTTCGATGTACACCCACTTCTCCACTGTGCTTCTACCACATTTTGGTCTGGAAAATGTGTGGCAGAACCTGGGCTGGACTGAGGGGTGTGCGTGTGTGTGCAATTCCGCAGCACAGCTAGAGTTCGTTCAAATTTCCGCTTAGTTCCTTCCATTTCTGTGATTTTAACGTAGGGAGGTACGAAAATCACTTACCTGTTTGCAGATTATGTTTATGGGGGGGGGCGCTCCGTTCCTCCCCCCCAGAATCCTCCACGGCCGGCTGTGCTCTGCGGCGGCTCCGTGGAGCAGCCAGCCAGGCCCAGCCAGGCCAGAGCCATCCGCAGCCTGATTTCCGGCCGCGGAGGGCTCTAGGGGAAAAAAAAAACGCCTACACAAATGGTGGCGGCTATGGCCGCCACCATTTGCATTCCTTATTTTTGACGTCTTAATCTACGTAAGTATTTACGTAGACTAAGACGGTGAAAATAAGGGGAACGCAAATAGCGTAGTGGACGCTATTTGCATTCCCCTTATTTTTGCTGTCTTAGTCTACGTAATTATTTACGTAGACTAAGACGGCCCAAAATAAGGAATGCAAATGGCTGTGGCCGTAGCCGCTGCCATTTGCGTACGCCTTTTTTTTTTTACCCAGTCGTTTTAGGCTACGTAAAAACTTACGTAGCCTATCACGTCTGTGTAAAAAAAACAAAAAAACTGCAAATGGCGGTGGTGGCAGCCGGTCGGAAGACCAGCCGCTGCAGCTGCCGCCGCAGCCACCGCCACCTGGAAGATCCGCCCCAGGTAAGTCTCGTCCCGGGGCATCCGCAGGGGGGCAGGGGGGCAGGCCGTTCCGCCACAGATTTTGGGGGGCCGAATGCACTGGCATTCGGCCTCCCCGAGATCCATGGCAGAATTCTCTGCCATCCCTATTTAATGCCCCCACACCGACTGTTCTGGGATGCTAGGTTAATTTTACACTCTCCTGTTTTCAGTTTCTGGAACCTGATATCTCCTTGGTGTGTGAGAAGGGAGGAGAAAATAATCTGTGCTACTCAAGTGCTCTTGTCAGCCTTTCAGGGCACAACCCTATGCATGTTTAAATAGAAGAAGTCTGGCTGGGGAATGCTGCGAGTTGTAGGACTTTTTTTCTGTCCAAACATGCATGGGGTTGCGTCCTTTATATATCATACTGCCTAATCCTGGCTTTGGCCGCACGTGCACCAGCTCCCTGACTCCCACTGGAATAATGGCTCGGATCTGAGGGGTTTTCTGAAGGGCTTGGGTTTCCCCTCACCTGTGAGGGACGCTGTTACTACCTGGTTTTATTGTTACGGTGTTGCAATGTATTTCATTATATAATTACATTTTTAATTATTTATTGTTGTCTCTTCTTTTATCTTCTCACGTTGTATTTTAATGTGAAGCGCTTAGGGATTTTAAGATGTCAAGCAGTAGAAAAGTATTATAGGTAATAATAATCTAAGAGCTGAGTTTTAAAAGGACTGAGAATATCCCTTTATAGTACATGTCATCCACATTTGCTTTGGCAGCATTTACAGCTCAGCTGCTGATGTTTCAAGTTCTACTCCCTCACTGCCGCCACAGCGCTGTATCACTGATACGACATAGGCTGCTTCCACGCTGGGTGTTTAGTGTGGAATTGACACACTTTGTCCACTCACTTTTTACAGGGCTCTCCAGAAGACATTATCATCTTCCTGCAACTTCCTCATGTTCCTTCCTTATTTGATCAAACTGAAGAATATCAGACTTTTTATTTAAGACCAGAAGACCTGCACAGTCACCGCAGGTGCGGACCGCCTTTTGCGATGCCTTCCTTGTGAGGTGCGGTTCTGATGTGGAGTTTTTCTACATGAGGCTATTAATCGGCTGCTAATCCACTGTATCTACTTCAGGGTTTGTCGCAGAATTGAGATCCAAGCACGATGCGTAGCGTGTTTCCTTCCCTGCCTTTCCACGACATAACCTCTAGGTGGCACTGTGGTATGACAGAATAGTGCAAATGCGCAACAGGAAATCGTGCTTTCTTTTGCTTTCACAATGCAAAGCCACATTTTCCCTGCTCTAAAAAAACCTCACCGGAAGTGCTGGTTAAACACAGAAGTGAAACTGGAGGGTCGCAATGTTGTCTAAAGAGCCCCTGTAGAGGAAACGCCAGAAGACCTTTGTATCTTGAGGAGATAGGTATGACATGCTGCAACTATGCCTTAAATGACTAAACTTTCTGTGAGCCCTTAAAAGTTAGGCCTTTTAGGTTTCCTGGCTTGACTCTTGGTTTCCAGGCTCCTTGGCCAGAAAACATGTTTTTTCTAAGGTTTCTCAAGGTTAGAATCTGGATGGTACAACCTTGGAATGCAGGAAGATTTCCCTGGCTGTGGTCCACCTGCCTTAGCTTATCTCATGGGAGGATGCATAAACATCATGAGACTAAGAATCGGACCACCAAAACAGGTGTGATTGATTAAGGAGGTTGTGGACAGTGCCACATAGACACAAGGGGTTTGGGGTATATAAGTACCTTCGCAGTGGCTATCAAGCTCAGCTTCGGTGCAGGCCGGCACCATGGAGGTGCTGCACATCGGCCACCTGGAGTCTCTGTTGTTATGTGGGGCTCCCGACAGCAGAATGGGGAAGGGTGAGATCTTGCTTGGTTTTGCTTTGAAACCCACATTTTCATTTGTACTCTTTTGCCTGCTACTTAATAAACTCTTTGACTCTTACCTACTGGCGTGCTTATTGCTTCTGAATCTAAAATAAGAGCCTCTCTGCTTTTGGCAGAACAGCTCCTAAGCAACCATCCGTGGGGAGTGACGAGCGCATGATAAATGCCTTGTGTAGAAAAGCCCTTGGACAGGGACGTGTCATGGGCTGAGGCCTTGTCACATGGGGTGGGCAAAGCTTACATATAAAGCAAAGCTTACATATAAAGCACCCAACAGCTCTAATGATGATGCTCTTAACATTCCCATTGTGCAATGAACTCCACTGCTTCATCCAATTCCACTTTCAATGGTCATCAGCAGGGAGGGGGCTGAATGAACCCCACGCTCCTCTTTCCCTGTGCTGCAGGCACGTGCTGCAGGGCAGGTAGGGCTGGGAAAGACTCCTCTCTGAGACTCTGGAGAGCAGCTGCCAGCCAGTGTTTCCAGTGCCGAGTCAGATGGACTAGCTGCTGCTGTTCTGCCACAAATGACACTTGACCATCCCCATATTAATTCCTTCCCGGTGAACTCTGCAGAAAATACTGTGTGCCTCTCTCTCCCCCTGTCCCCTTCTAAATAATCACCTGTTCTGAGAAGGGAATGTGTTACCTGAGGGCTACCACTGAACAGTGGGGGAGCACACTGGTGTAAGAAATAAGACTGCAACTCCTAGAAGAGGAGCTGTGAGCCACCATGTGCCTGAGAAAGAATGGAGGGAGAAATAGCAACATTCCTGGAGCAGATGAAGCTGCTAGTCCAGCAACAAACGGATGTCTCACAGCAGCGAATGGAGGACCAGAGGTGGTGGTGTTGTGAACAGGGGCAGGCCCTGAGAGGGCTGAACCACCAGGCAGAGTAGGGATGGGTAGGGATGGCGGAGAATTTCTCCACGAATCTCTGGGAGGCCGAATACCAACGCATTCGGCCCCCTGAAATTGGTGGTGAAATTCTCCGCCGGTCCCCCGCCCCCCCCCCCCCGGGATGGGACTTACCTCGTGCAAATGTCCCTCTTGGCGGCAGGTCCCGGCGGCGTTTTGGTGGGGGCGGTGGCGGCAGCCAGTCTTCTGACCGGCTGCCGCCGCCGCCATTGCAAAATAAAAAAGGAAAGTAAAAAAACAACAACACACACCCGTGATAGGCTACGTAACGATTTACGTAGCCTATCACGGCTACATTTCCAAAGTCAGCCGTGATAGGCTACGTAAATCATCATGTAGCCTATCATGGGTGACTTTGAAAAAAAAAAAAAAAGCGTGTATGCAAATGGCGGCGCCCATGGGGCGCCGCCATTTACGTTCCTTAGTTTGGCACGTCTAGTCTACGTAAAGATTTACGTAGACTATGGTGAAAATAAGGGAACGCTATTTGCGTTGCCCTTATTTTCGCCGTAGTCTACGTAAATCTTTATGTAGACTAGATGTGCCAAACTAAGGAATGCAAATGGCAGTGCCCCATGGGCGCCGCCATTTGCGTACGCACTTTTTTTTTTCAAAGTCACCCATGGTAGGCTACGTGACGATTTACGTAGCCTATCACGGCTGACTTTGGAAATCTAGCCCGTGATAGGCTACGTAAATCGTTACGTAGCCTATCAAGGGTGTGTGTGTGGGGGGGTTACTTTCCTTTTTTTTTTCACAGCCAGGTAGACGGAGCGCTCCTCCCCGGCCTGAATTTCACCGGTGAGGGATGGGGCGCCTCCCCCCCGGCCTGACTTTCGGCCGGGCGAGGCAGGGCGCCTCCCCCTCCTCGCCTGAACTTCGGGGGGAGAACCGAAGCGCCTCCCCCCCACCGCGAAGCAAGCTGCGGGACCAGGTAAGTCCCTTTCATCCATCCCTAGTTCTGGGGCATGCTGCAGAGAAATCTGCAGTCCCACCCAGCAGCTTCCTTTTTCCATATGGCCTCTCAGCTTCTCCTCATGGGCCCGGATGCACACTGGGGAAATCAACTCTGCAGCACAGCAAAACTCTCTGAAATGTTAAAATAAAAGGGATGGAGGAAAGCTTCCCTTTGGGATTGCTGGGAGCCAGAAAGGGGGGGGGGAATTCAGATTCCCTTATTTTGGAAATGTAAAATCCCGCTGTTACTGAGGAATGCTTCCACGCCAGGCGAAGCAACAACGCCTACTAAAACCCGCCTCATCTGAATGTCTGCAGAAAGCCTTCACACAGTGCACGGTTAAACTATGGAACTCGCAACTGCAGGATGTAGTGATGGCCATCAATTTGGATGGCTTTAAAAAGGGGGTGGAGAAATTTCTGGAAGAAAAGGCTATCCATGGCTATTAGTGCTGATGGCTATGTGCTCCCTCCAGTACCAGAGGCAGTAAGCCTGTGTACCCCAGTTCCTGGGGAACATGGGCAGGAGGGTGCTGTTGCACTCATGTTGTGCTTGTGGGTTCCCGGTCGACAGCTGCTTGACCACTGTGTGAGCAGAATGCTGGACTAGATGACCCTTGGTCTGATCCAGCAGGGCTCTTCTTAGGTTTTTATGATCCTTCCTTCCCCACCATCTTGGGACTCCAAATGTGCAAACACCATGACTTCACAGGGTCAGATTTCCCCCCTCATCTCTTCCCCCTCCCCCATTTTGCTGAACTCTGTTCACTGGTGTCTTGTGTCTGCCTCCGTCCACCTCTATACAGCAGGGCAATGGGTGAAATTTCAGGGGAAAAAATAATAATGTTATAAAATTTAATGAAGGGGAGGAGACCAATAGACCCCCCCCCCCGCTATTTCCTGAGCAGAGAATCCTGGTGACTGGAAGAGCATTTCCCCAGGCAGTGCCAGTTTGCTAGAAAAAGAAGGCACAATCGTGGTTGATCACCGTGAAACAATGTGTATTTGCACATGAATGTATCTGGGAATCCTGGAAGATGACACAGTTGTGCTCTGTGTGTGACCAGATCCTATATATGTCAGATGCCCCAAATCCTGAAAGAGTTATCCCCAGTCTCTCCATCCTACCCACCTTGCAGGCACATGGGTTCCTGCTCCTTTAACACTTCTCATTATCCCACCCACTACTCTCCTCACAGCATGCATGAGTTAATACCCCCCTTTAAAAAAACAAAACAAAACAGGAAACTTTAAAAACACATCATGGAGGGGATGGAGGGGGGCAGGAAGGAGAGAGAATGACCCAGCTTGGATGACCAAAACAAGCCACAATTTGCATAACCACCGCCTGGTTGTGTCATGTTTGCATGTCGAGTCAGCAAGCATGGCTTGCTGGAGGGTTAAACAGCCCTAAAATAACCCATGGGCTGTTCTGTGTTTTTTTTGAGGGTTGTCGAACCCTCCAACAAGCCACGCTGGCCAGGTTCAGGTAACACGACAAGCCATGGCCGGGCGGTGATTATGCAAATCATGCGCGGCATTCACTGCAGCTCACAACAAGCTGCTGTGGCACGTTTAAGCCACTGTGGGTCGTTTTGGTCATTTGAATGGGTCCAATGACAATAACACCTTGGACTGCTACTGCCTCCCACCGCTGGCTTTATCTGAGTGCACAGTTGTTGAACGTCTCTCTACAGGTGGTCAAGGGAAAGTCCAGTTTATTGTTCCTTCCTCCCACATCTGACAGTCTTAGCTGTAAGCTAGTGTGCTATATATTTCCCTCATGAAGAAGTAGACAAGGACCGATGTATTTGTGCCGAGGCTTACTTCTAGATTTGAATGGCTGCTTTATTGATTCCTGTGCTGTTTTCTTAAGAACATAAGAAGAGTCCTGCTGGATCAGACCAAGGGTCCATCTAGTCCAGCAATCTGTTCACATACTGGCCAACCAGCTGTTGACTGGGAACCCACAAGCAAGACACTAGCGCAACAGCACCCTCCCAGCCATGTTTCTTTCTCTCTTTTTCTTTTTTTCCATTGAATCGTATTTTATTATTTCATATATTTGTATGGCACTTGATTTTTTTCTAATGTTTGTATTACATGTTAGTCTTTTAAGTTTCTGAAATCCTCCCAGAGCACATTGGTTACTGGGCAGATTAATAATAATAATAATAATAATAATAATAATAATAATTGCCAATAGAGAGTATTCTGGCAGAGTATGATAGACAAAAGAGAGTAATACTGTCAGAGAGAGCAGAGAGAGAGACAGCAGAGAGTCATACCAGCTGAGACAGCAGAGAGTCGTACCAGCTGAGACAGCAGAGAGTCGTAGCAGCTGAGACAGCAGAGTCGTACCAGCTGAGACAGCAGAGAGTCATACTAGCTGAGACAGCAGAGAGTCATACTAGCTGAGACAGCAGAGAGTCGTACCAGCTGAGACAACAGAGAGTCGTACCAGCTGAGACAGCAGAGAGTCATACCAGCTGAGACAGCAGAGAGTCGTACCAGCTGAGACAGCAGAGAGTCGTAGCAGCTGAGACAGCAGAGTCGTACCAGCTGAGACAGCAGAGAGACGTACCAGCTGAGACAGCAGAGAGTTGTACCAGCTGAGACAGCAGAGAGTTGTACCAGCTGAGACAGACTGCTGCATGACAGGGTCACAACAGTGCCATGCAACTCACACACTACGGCAGTCTTCCACAACTTGGTTCCTCCAGATGTGTCAGTCTACATGCTTTTCACACGCAGCCAGCATAACCAATGACCTTGGTGTCTGGGGATGATAGGAGTTGTAATCAAAACCATACATTTTTAGCATGGTTTTTAAAATAATCATGTTTTACCATGACATTTTATTTGCATCCCCTGAGGAAGGAAATATCTCTCCAAACAGTGTTGGGCTTGTAAAAGCTTTTGGGGGCACTTGAGAACATTTTTCGGCACTTGAGAACAATTGCTTCCCTGCTGCCACCCCACATTTGAAAAAAAACATTTAATGAGTTGTATCATTGGTTTTAATGTATTTGGGTTTTTTTTTTATGTCATCTTGAGAGCACCAGTGATCGGGCGACTCATAAATTGAATGAATGAATGAATGGACAACCATGTGCCTGTACAAGAAGCTGTGATACAGGTCCAGATTCTGGTGGGAGAGGAATTCTTCCCCATATCTAGTATTAACAATCAGCTGCCATCTTTAATTTTCATCATTAGATGCTCCTTTGTATTTAGATCAGGCCTTAATACAATAATGTAACATTTGGGAATAAAGATGCAGCCCAGTAACCCAGCACTGGAAGCCAAGATGGAGAAGATCTGTACAGCCACCATGTATTTCCCCTTGGTGCTCAGGTATGTGGGCACAAAGGACACCCAAACACTGCAGAAGACCAGCATGCTGAAGGTGATCAGCTTGGCTTCATTGAAGGCCCCAGGCAGCTTCCTGGCTAGGAAAGCCACCGTGAAGCAGATGGCAGCCAGGAAGCCCATGTAGCCAAGGGCAGCATAGAACAGAGCAACAGACCCTTCGTTGCATTGCAGGATGATCTCTCCAGGCTGGGAGTGCATGTCTGAGTCTGAGAATGGGGGAGAGGTTCCCAGCCAGATGGTGCAAAGGCCAGCTTGGGCACCGGAGCAAGAAAGGACAATGGCATTTGCCAGACTCTTCCCCAGCCATCTCCTCACTCTGTTCCCTGGCTTTGTGGCCAGGAAAGCCAAGACCACAGTGATAGTTTTTGCCAACAGAGAAGAGACGGCAACTGAGAAGATGATGCTGAAGGCCGTTTGTCTGAGAAGGCAAGTCACTGTCCTTGGCTGGCCAATGAACAGGAAGGCAGACAAGAAAGAAAGCAGGAGGGAGATGAGGAGAATGTAGGAGAGGTCCCGGTTATTGGCTTTGACTATTGGAGTTTCAAGGTATTTAAGGAAGATTCCTAACACAAAGCCTGCAGTTAAGGACAAAAATAGGGCAAAGGAAGCCAGGACGATCCCCAAATATTCTTCATAGGACAGGAAGGTGATAACTTTGGGGACACATTGATCTCTCTCATTGTTCGGGTGTTGATCTTCTGGGCACTTGGTGCAGTGGTCTGCGTCTGAGAAGAAAAAGAGTGATTCAGTATCATTGCCTTGCATTCATAATAATCTGTGTTTAATTACATTGCATAAAAGATATGTTTTGTGCTGAAAGCCTATTTCCCAGAGCCAGACAAGTCAGGGTTGGGGAGGAGATCAAGAAGTGAGAGCATGTAGTAAGGATGAGTTTGGATGCCAGAGCCCTGGACACCCCCCCCCCAAGTGAAGATGGCAACAGAGGCAGAAGCAGAAGTGAGAGCTCTCTCTGCAGCAACCAGAAACCTCATTTAATTTTAGATTTAGAACCTTAGGATCTATGAGAGAGTTTCTGGTGGAGTCGGCAGAATGATAAAACAATCTCAAGGCTGGAGAGAGATAAAGGAGACAAAGGAGAGAATGTTGACTCTTGCACAGCATCCTACCATTAGAGATAAAGTAAGTTGGACATCCCAGCATGAGTGCTTTTGCGTGAAGCTGCTGTGGGCTTTTCTTCTTCTCACCTTTTCTCAAGGGAAAGGTTCTTCTTCAGAATGGGAAACACAAAAGAGCAGTGATTTGCAGAATCACTAAGCATGTGAAGGACCTCCAGTTCCTAATTTACAGTTCTGCAAGTCCTGCGTTTGTTATAAAGGTACTCCTGAGGAGATATACTCTAGGAAAAATTTTGCTTAAAATCCTTCCCAGGTAACTTATCTAATTCTGCTATTCTGCTCCCTTTGTGGATATTTGTTGTTCTTTGAGAAGGAAACAAACAAACTCCACCCTGTCCATGTTTATTTGCTGCTTTTGGGGAGGATACAAACTTGGTATCTATTTATCTTGGTAGCTATTTGTGTTGCCCTTATTTTCGCCGTAGTCTACGTAAATCTTTAGGTAGACTACAGGGACCAAATAAGGAATGCGAATGGCGGCTCCCTATGGGGGCCGCCATTAGCCGTACGCGCTTTTTTTTTTTAAAGTCACCCGTGATAGGCTACGTGGCAATTAATGTAGCCTATCATGGCTGACTTTGCAAATCTAGCCGTGATAGGCTATGTTAATCGTTACGTAGCCTATCACAGGGGCGTTTTTGTTTTTTTTACTTTGCTTGTAATGGCGGCGGCGGCAGCCGGTCAAAAGACCGGCTGCCGCCCCCGCCCCTGACGAAGACCTGCCGAACCGCCGCCGGGACCCGCCGCCGGGAGGGACATTCGTGAAAGGTAAGTCCCATCCCGGGGGGGGGCGGGGGGCAGGGGGGCAGAGAAGTTCTCCCCGAACAACCTTCCGAGGACCGAATGCGTTGGCGCTCGGCCCCCCAAAGTTTCGGGGAGAAATTCTCCCCCATCCCTAGTCCATACCAACAGTTCCTAACAGGACTATGAATCTGCCTGAGATCCGTTCTGGGGCAGGGAGGGTGGAAATGCCTGTACGACACATCCAGCTTCACAAGCCAGTTCAGATACGGGTAGGCGTGCGTCTCAGGTTACCAGCTCCCAGATGGCCAGGCATGAAGTTTCACCTTCACCCTCCTCTGTGAGAAGCAGCGAGCAGGAGGAGGAGGGGATTGGGGACTGTGACCTAAGAGATGCGAGGAGGCGGCACAGAGCTAAGAGGGAAATGTCACTGGCGGAGCTCAGATGGTCACCCCGGCTAGCGATGCATGAGAGGCTACGCAGGGAAGCATCACAAGAGGGGCGGGACCTCCATCCCTAAGTTAGCCTAGGTAGATAGCCTCCCTTTCTAACTGTGGGCAACTTTCGGTGATCCCATTTGAGTCTTGGAGGATTTTCATCTGTAATGAGCCTGTGAATAATGAAATAAAGGCCTGAGACTGGAGCCTCTCCTTTTGTGTGTGTGTGAGTGCTTAAGTCATTCCAGAGTGCAGGACACGGAATCATGGGCTCAAGTGACAGGAAGCCAGATTCCGGTTGAACATCAGGAAAAACTTCCTGACTGTTAGAGCAAGACGACAATGGAACCAGTTACCTAGGGAGGTGGTGGGCTCTCCCACACTGGAGGCATTCAAGATGGGGCTGGGCAGCCATCGGTCGGGGATGCTCTGACTTGGATTCCTGCATTGAGCAGGGGGTTAGACTTGATGGCCTTGTAGGCCCCTTCCAACCCTAATGTTCTATGACTCTACGATTCTAAGGGAAGAGGGGCCCAAGGGATTTGTGGTACCTGAGGCTAGACAGCTGAAATTGTCTGTCTTGCAGCAAATGCAGGGCAGGAGAAGCACGGAGGGAATGATCCCCTCCCCTGTGCTTTTCCTGCCCTGCATTGAATAGGTGGTTGCCTCCGAGTTCAGAGGCGGCCGCCTATCCCCGTAGGATTGTGCCCTAAATGTATTACCTGTTAGGCTGCAGGAGAAGAGGAAGAATAACTGCCTGGATTATCTTTTGTAGCACAAAGGCAGGCTGACAGAACAGGAAGGGGGTTACACTCTTGCTGGTAAGACTGGACCTGCCAGTGGTAGTTGGTGCCTCCTTTCTACCTCGCTTTTAACAGAGCCCGGAGCCATGAGATGAAGACAACATCAGCAACAGATTACCAGGCAACACTGGCCCTAGTGAGGAAGAGCAGACTAGCCTAGGGAATACCAGCTGTCCAGTACAAATGAGGATACCATGGAGATGACTGGAGTGAGGACCTGACCCAACCAGTCCTCTTCGCCCTCAGCAACCTCATCTTGAATGTCTCCAGTGTGGGAGAGCCAACCACCTCCCTAGGTCATTGGTTCCATTGTCGTCTTGCTCTAACAGTCAGGAAGTTTTTCCTGATGTTCAATAATGGGCTCAAGTTACAGGAAGCCAGATTCCGGCTGAACATCAGGAAAAACTTCCTGAGTGTCAGAGCAATACGACAATGGAACCAATTACCTGGGGAGGTGGTGGGCTCTCCCACATTGGAGGCCTTCAAGACGAGGCTGGACAGCCATTTGTCAGGGATGCTCTGACTTGGATTCCTGCATTGAACAGGGGGTTGGACTCGATGGCCTTGTAGGCCCCTTCCAACCCTACTATTCTATGATTCTATGATTCTATGAGTGGGCACAGCATGGAGCTCAAGCACTTCAGCTGTAGGACTCCAGTCCGGCTGGGGCCTCTGCTGCCCATGACCACCAAGCTAAGTGACGATGATGGAGCAGTCCATGGGCCCCCAACCCCAAGGTTCTTCCCGCCACCCTGAGAACTGGCTACTGGACCTCTGCCTCAGTCACAGCCGTATTTGTCTCGGACAGAAGCATGGCCCAGCCAGCAGCTCTCCCCCACCCCCCCCATCTGAACAGGGATCTGAAAAGACGGAGAGCTGCTTCCATGAGCACCCTCGGAAGGCAGCAACCACAAGAACACCAGCAGCTAGAGCTGCCCACTAGAGACAAGCCCCCAGAGTTACTGAACAGGCAGTCTTGCCCCTGTACTGTAACCCTACTGACTCTTCCGCAGAGTTTCTTGGACTTCAGGAGGGCACCTCTTCCCTCCCAGGCCAAGTCTCAGGGGAGGAGGAGGCAACCCTACCCCCACCAGCGTATACACCTTCAGATGTGCTGTCATGGACCATTGAAGCTCTCAAGAGCTTCAGGTATCTCTCAAGAGCTTCAGGTAAGATAACCAGGTTATCTTCAGACAGGGGCAGGCAACCAGAATGGTGGTGATGGTGGTGGTAGACATAACACACACCCCATTCTCCACAGATCAAACAATGACAGGGTTGAGGCCACACACCCTGATGTCATTGGGTCCCTGGTGGGCATGTCGGGAAAATAGCCTCCCAGCACATCTACCAGGAACTACTTGCTGTGTGCAGTTCTTCTTCCCCCAATCCTCTTGTTGTCTCCAGTCAGAGATCTGATCATGGGAGATGGGGCTTCTGGATAGGGCTGCAGAGGAAGCTGAAGCCTCCGCGGGCCAGATGGGCACCTCTGTAGGCCAGATTAGACCCTGGACCAGAGGTTCCCCTCTCCTGCCTTAAGATGGTATGGATCTGTCCATGCTTTAAGATAATCCACTGGTGCGCTGCTTTCTTGCCTGTTGCCACCAGGGTCACCAGGGACAGGGCTTGCTCAGCAGTGACTCCAAAGTTAAGAACATAAGAAGAGCCAGGCTGGATCAGTCCAAATGTCTATCTGCCAGTTGCACCCTTCTGCCCATGTTCCCCAGCCACTGATGTGCATACTGCACAGTTGTAGAATACACTCCTTGGGAAGATCTGATCTCTTTTTATATGGGCTGTGAAAGCTTTTATTCGGGCAGATATTTGAGGTGTGCTTTCTTGCTGGGATGACTGTGTTTATGCTGCTGTAGTTTTGTTGATGGTTTTATTGTTTGTTCTAGTTATAGTGTTTTGTTTTAGGATAGCATTTTGTATACCACTGTGAGTGCATTTTATGTGGAAGAATGGGATAAAAATGAAATGAAATGAAAAACAAAAGCCGACTATGGCCCCTTTAATCTTGAACAGGGTTTGTTTGTTTAATAAATCTGTGCTCCACATTTCCTGGATAACCTGAGAGGTCCAAACTTAAATGTGTGCACCTGGGGCATTGCTAGGAGATTCAGTGCTGCATCAAACTAACTGATGAATAAATTCCCCTATAATGACAGGTGAAACTCATGGTAATTGCCTCTTGCTGTTTAAGGGTGCATCTGCTGCTGTTTTTGTTTTCCCAAAACTTTCCCTTTTCCTAAGGGTCCATTTCTTCCCTCTGGAGTTCCCTACCTTCCTGATTGGAGATGGTCCCTTCTGTGCACTGTGTGCAGCCATGGCAGCAAAATGGCTTCCCTTCCTCAATCACCTTGGTGTATCCATGGCGACAGCTTTCAGTACACCTCGAACGAGGCTGGGTCTGTTCATAAAGAGAAGGAACATCAAGCAAAGAAGGTGTTAAGGGTTTTTCTACCTCTGCTTGTCCACTAAGTCTGTGGCTGTGTTTGGATGTTCAGAGTAGGAAAAGAAGCCGTTCTGGCTTCTTTTCCCCACTGCATGCATGCGGCTGCCATTTGCATAATTACCTGCAATGCTGCATGGGTTGCCATATTGCCCGAACCCAGAACAGTGTGTGGCAGAGGTGATTTCTTACCCATACCACAACCCCTACTACATGTCATGGGTTGTAGGGTAGGTAAAAACACCCCCTCCACACACCACGCCAGGATCGGACAACACAGCAACCCACATGGTGAAGCAGGTAATTATGCAAATGGTGGTCACACACGCAGCACACGTGGGGGCACAGGAAGAAGCCATGGTGACTTCTTCCCACCCACCCCCGCCCCCCGTGATCCTCCAAGCCCAGTCTGTATAAATGAGTCAGAGGGCCAGTTCGCATGACATGAGGGTGGTTAACAAACCAGAGTGGCTTCGGCTATTGGGCAGTATAGAAATGGATTAAATAAATACATGTCAATAAATAAATAGACCACCCCCGTGTGTGCTGGCTGTATTCCCTAATGACCTTTGCTGGGCGTGGGTTGTTGTGACATCCGAACTTGGCGAGGGTGGGTGGCTGGAGTGGTTAATGAACACCTATCGTGACAGCCATTTTTGTTTTTGGTGCCACTGCTCTGAATAGTTGTACAGCCCTCTTGTCTCAACCTTGTTTTTACTATCAAGTGACACAGGCTTTTTAGTGGTGGGTTTTCATTTCTGATGCTCCGTGCCGCATGGAAAGCACACCACTTTGTTATACTTTCTCTTCCTGGTCTGTAATAGCCTGTGATTAATCCCATCAGAACCGGTAATCTCCTGCTCCAACCTCCACCCAGCTAAGCCCCTCTGCCCTTTCCCAGCTGTCACTTCCCAACTCTACACTGATGCTTCAAAGTGGGAGCGTAGCAGTGATCAAAACATAAGCATCCAAATACACATCCATTTCAATCAGGTCTCTAATTCGTTAGGGCTGTAATCCCATGTACACTTATCTACGTATAAGCTCTATTGAACACAATAGGGTTTTATATTGAGTAGACATGCATAGGATTCCACTGTACATGTTTACAGGGCCAGCCCTACCATTCGACGGAGAGGCAGTGATCTCAGGCAACAGATGCTGGGAGGCAGCAGCAAGGAGCTGGAGGAGAGATCTGTGTGCCATGCATCCTGCTCTGTCCCACCCCCCCTAAGATAGCCTGTTGCCTTCAGGTTCAGTATCTGAACTGTACCCATTTTCTGTCATGTATAGCAGCCATTCCCAACCTGGTTCTCTCCCGGTGTGTTGGACCACAACTCCTGGCACCTGGGGATCTAGAGAGTTGTAGTCCAACACATCTGGAGGGAACCAGGTTGTGAAAGGCTGATGACTAGTGCCTGAATGTTACCGGAATGTAAGAGTTGGCAAAGGGAATGCAATGAAACAAATGTCCTTCCCCACCTGGTTGAACCACCTAGGCCAAGTGATGGCATCCTGCTCCATGGTGAGCATTATTGCTTGGGACACCTGTCTCTCGATGCTCCCCACTTTCACTTCAGCAACTGACACGTTATTGGTAAACACTAACAAGTTCACGATGTCAAAGTTGGCTGCCAGGTCTCCTTTCTCATCCAAATACATCCCATGCATGGAAGCGTTGTAAAACTGGGCATTTCCCAGGAAAGGGTGAAGCTAGAATGGCCGAGAAAACACCAGCATTGAGAATACAAATGAGCTCAGGCCTGCCTTATCGGAGCTCAAATCTGCAAGACCTCACAGTGTGCGGACCAGAGACTTCTTCCAGAATCATAGATAGATAATTTTAATTATGGTCACAGACCAGCCACTTTCCAGAATCATAACGGCTGTATAATTTCCCCCTACATTCGCTATGGACCTGAGGCCCATTCTTGGGTCACCTCTTTCTGCTTTAGCATTTGGGGAGAAAATAAAGATGTAGTCATTTATTTTAAAAATGTCTAGGCTGTCATTGCACTACATCACAGCAACTAAAAAAAATCATTAACAAAAATTAACTCAAAAACTACATAAAACAGCACGTCAGACTAAAAGTGATAGTTTAAAAACAAGCAAACAGAAACACACACCATGAACATAAAATAGAAGAAACAAACAGAAAATCAATATCATTTACCATCAACGACCAAGGAGAACTGGAATGTAGCAGTGGGAACGAATGGGTCTGGGGAGGGGGATTCACAACCAGGATGGCACCACAAAGAAGGCTGTGTCTCTTTTAAGTACCCACATTACATTTGGTGGTGAGAGCACCCACAGCCGAGTTTTGGATTGTACTTTCAGCAGACAGACTTTGTTTTTTGCTTCCACTTCAGAATTTAGCAAGCAGGTGCTGGTTCTGCCATGAGGCAAAGGGAAGATGGCTGCTTCAAACACTATGTTTTGGCCATCGTTAAAGGACAGCAAATATAAGTAGTTTATGTGTGTGTGTGTGTGTGTGTGTGTGTGTGTTAAAGGACAGCAAATATAAGTAGTATGTATGTGTGTGTGTGTGTATATAGATATAGATATAGATATAGATATAGATATAGATATAGATATAGATATAGATATATCTTGTGTGGTGAGTAAGGCATTATTTTTACTTTCTGCCTTATGCATCAGATTATATTTTGCCAGCCTGATCCATAGGAAATCTGTGTTGGGACGTAAATGAGATATGTCTGAAGTTTGGTTAACTTAACTTGACCAGCTCTTTTATGGCCCAACACCTCCTTCTGCCCCTTGCAAGCTATTGGTCAGACAGTATGGGCGTATGTACAGGAATTTTGTTCTACACAAGGAACTAGTTATGGATTCTCCCTCACACAGACAACCAGAAGTCTCTTCCCCTTCATTTGGATGAGTTTAGGGAGTCTGGTTTGCCTCCTCTTCCATGATTTTCTAGTTCTCATTCCACCTCCTCATTGACCTCATAGGGGAAAACTGTGTTGCGAGATCCTTGGAAGCAAGGTGGAACATAAAAGAAAGAAAGAAATACACACAAAATTTCACCCCAACACTACATTTGAAATTTTCTCACACTACAGGTACAGAATAGAACAACTGGCAGTCATTTCCAATGAAACTACCTCTGAAGAAAAGGGAGTACCTGCCATGGCTGTACCTTTTGGACACCCAAGCCATTTCCTCCCATAATCCCCATGCGCTTGAATTTGGATGAGCCTACAACATTTAAGGCCTGCACCACAGCCTGAATAAGGTTGTAGATACTGTAGCTGTCCCGGAGGGAGCTACTTCCAAACACATCTTGAGACACGGTCTTCTCTTTCTCTGTGCATCTTCTTCGGTCTTTCACAGACAGAATATGCTTTGACTTAAAACAACGAAATGCTTTCTGCCCAACCTGTGGCTGGACATTTTCATATTCTGTCCTTGTTTTGGTCTGTATTAACAAAGCAAAACTGGTATGAATGTTTTGGAACTGAAATATTTTGTAAAACGCATTCAAATTGATGTCCTGCAAATCAGTTGTGATCCAGACTTTCCCTGCAGTGGGTTGCTCATTCTTTACAGCATGGTACATGACCAGTGCTAGACCGAACATAGTTTGGGAGTCCCCAGAAAAAATGGCAACATTGATTTTTCTCTGCTTGAGGAAAGAAAACATGTGTGAATAGTCTCTGTACACACTTAGTATTGGGATTTTTTCTGAGAAGTCCACACAAATCCTGTTCTTGGTAAGCACAGCTGTCAATGTCCTCATGAACCTCTCTCCATTGTCATTGTCTGGACCAATAAGGCCGATCCATGTCCATCTGAAATGCAAGAGCAGTTTTGCGATGCCCAGGTACTTGGTCTGTGCTGTTGGGACCATCCGGTAGACGAAAGGGAACTGGGTTTTATCATTAACAGCAGGAGAAGCAAAATCATAACTGACCTAGTGAGAAGAAGGAAGAGACTGGAGTTTGGTTCTAGTTTCAGGATCAAGCCCAGATATCTGCAAAAATAAAGAAAATCAGGAATAACTGTCAAAAATGCCTGTTGTTTATATGTAATGTTTATTTGTTTATTTTAAAAAAATTTCTCCTGCCTTTTTGTGCGAGCTTCCAAGGTGGCTAAAGATAGGAAGTTAAAAATCAACTATCTATCTATCTATCCATCCATCCATCCATCCATCCATCCATCTATCAACACAATAATGTATCTAAAACACCAAGGTAAGAACAACAGTAACAACACCAGTAGAAATAGTAGAACAGCAAAGGCAGGGGCCAATACACCATCCATTAAAACCTTGGAGGAATGAAATGGTTGTCTTCACCTGGTCTCTAAAAGCTGCCACAGGAGGTCCCAGCTAGAGATGGTGGAGAATTCCACCACAGAACCCAATGAGTCTGGATTCTAAAGAATCCGGGCCCCTGGAGTCCATGGAGGAATGGAGCACTTACTTCCGCCTCCCTCTGGAAACCTCTTCAGCTGGATCCTCCTTGTGGTGATCATGTGGAGCTGCTGGCCTGCTCCAGAGCACCAGCGATATGGCTGCCATTGCCATATCGCTGGGTGAGGGGAACTGTCTCCAGGCGCAAATGGCATCCAGTATGCCATTTGCGGCCATAAAGGTCTTAGATTAAGGTAAATGCAGCCGTAAATGGCTGCATTTAGCTTACACTAATTATTATTTTATTATTTATTGCATTTATATCCCGCCTTTTTTCCTCTCGCAAGGAACCCAAGGCGGCTTACATTATCCTCCTCCTCTCCATTTTATCCTAACAACAACCCTGTGAGTTAGGTTGGGCTGAGAGTCTGTGACTGGCCCAAAGTCACCCAGTGAGCTTCCATGGCTGAGTGGGGACTAGAACCCGGATCTCCCGGCTCCCAGTCCAACACTCTAGCCACTACACCACACTGGCTCTGTGTGACCTTTACACACAGACCTTTACAGTCACAAATGGCATAGTGGACGCCATTTGCATCCCTGTTTTTTCACACAATAGGCTACGCATAGCCTATCATGTGTCAGGAGCACCCTAGCGGCCTCTTTCACTAGACTCCATTAGCCAACTCAAGACACAGATGAAAGGATTCTTTTCAAGGCTTTAATCCTTTTATAACTTAATGACTCTTGCAGATGTTAATCACCAGCGACTAAGCAAGGAACAGCAGAGTAGCCTATGCTCCAAGTAGGCAGTTGATCCCCGTTTGAAGGAGATTCACTTGAAGACCCTGAACTTATGGGCTAGAGAGAGATCCTCCCTCTTTCCCTTGGGTCCATGGGAGGCGGCCATTGCTTGCGACCAAATGAGCGCTATGCCTCCTTTCCCTGCCCTCCATCACTCGTCACTCCCTGCATCTGAGTCGAGCATCTAGCATGCCCCTTCCCACGCTCTGTCACTGCTTGGATCACTATCTATCTCAGGAATGCCGGCAGGAGGAATCTCTGCCAGCTGCTGTGCCTGTGAGGGATGAGCTGGCTCCTCTCCCACGGATTGCTGATCCTCCACAGAATCAGAACTGCTCGGGGTTCTATCGGCTCAGTTTCCACCCTGACATCACGTAAAAAAAGCAGGGATGCAAATGGCGTCCTGGACACCATTTGCGTCCACAGTCAATACCCCTCCGCCAGCGATACGGCATGGCGGCAGTATCGCTGGCACTTTGGAGCCGTCTGGTGGCTCCGCGGAATTGCTGCGGGGCGGAGCTGGCCGGAGAAGATTCTGGGGGGAGGAACGAATCGCCTCCCCCCCACGGGCAGATTCCCCATGGACCGGAAGGTAAGGAATCCGCCCATCCCTAAATAAAAGTATGGCTTCTAATTCACATGAAGTATTAGTTCCCCTCTACTCAGCACTGGTTAGGCCTCATCTAGAGTACTGTGTCCAGTCCTAGGTACCACACTTTAAAAAGGATGCAGACAAAGTGGAACAGGTTCAGAGGAGGGCAGGTTCAGAAGAATCGGCTGAAGTTACAGGAAGCCAGATTCTGGCTGAATATCAGGAAAAATGTCCTGACTGTTAGAGCAATATGACAATGGAACCAATAACCTAGGGAGGTAGTGGGCTCTCCCACACTGGAGGCATTCAAGATGAAGCTGGACAGCCATCTGTTAGGGATGCTTTGACTTGGTTACCTGCATTGAGCAGGGGGTTGGACTTAATGGTCTTATAGGCCCCTTCCAACCCTACTATTCTATGAATCTATGATGCTATGACCCATGGTGTGATCCAGCTTGGCTCTTCTTATGTTCTGCTACTGAGCTACAGCACTTCCTCTGTTTCTGCTGCTTTCACCAACTTCCCAGTGAACGGAGCTGACATTGGGGCAAAGGAAAGATGAGTGCACACTAGATGGAGTGACATTTCTCCATCCATTTCAGCTCTTTCTAAAGACAAGTATCAGTCTCCAGCTGCAATTTTTGATAGACAGTTCCTTGACTTTTCTGGGTGGATTACAAAGTGGAATTAGACTTATCTTCCTCCTCTCCACCCCCATTCACACCTGTGGGATTTTGTAGATGTTCAACAGAGCTGAAATCTGATTGGAAATTTCAGATTCAGCTCCTTCAAGAACAGCCAGCAGGTGATTCCGCCTTCCGCAGTAGTAGTTGGGAATGTTCTTCTGCCCAGTAGAGAGCAGGTCCACTGTGGCTTCATAAGTCATTCTTGTATTGAAATAGTTCTCATAGATGTTGTAGCCCAGGGTGATGTTGGGTAAGAGGCTGGGATTCTGGTTGACCTCCTGAATGGCAATTGAGAAGGGCAGGATGTGCCAAGGCTTCATGTCTGTTAATCTGCAACAAAAGTTGTGGGTCACAATGCCAGCCTCCATTCAATGATGAGAATGTCACCAAATCTGG
The DNA here is from genome assembly GCF_057233095.1 of Heloderma suspectum. Taxonomy (NCBI): domain Eukaryota; kingdom Metazoa; phylum Chordata; class Lepidosauria; order Squamata; family Helodermatidae; genus Heloderma; species Heloderma suspectum. The sequence goes on from NC_139459.1 coordinate 399,550,543, forward strand.
CTGCTTTTTTCTGGGTATTTCAGACTCTGGGATTTACTCTTAACATTATATTCATACTTGAAGCACAGGAGCCACTCAACACATAAGGGGTTGTGGGTGCAAGTGTAGGGATGAAGGGAAGGTGGGGTCTTAAGGCAAGTGGATAGCCATTTGCCACATAAAAACAAACCAGAGCTGGTCAGGTCCAGTCCAGTGCTGTAGAAGAGGAGAGCACAGCATTCATTCATTCATTCATTCATTCATCTTGTTACATTTGGGCATTTCTAATCTGCCCAATAACTAATATTCACTAAATATTCACTAAATAACATCCACTAAGGTCCAAATGCATGGCTGGCTGAGGAATGCTGGGAGTTGTAGCACTTTTTTTCTGTCTGTGCATAGGATTGCATCCTAAATGTTTTTAAAGTTCATGAAATGGAAGGATACTTTTTCTGGGAAAGGACTATAACTTAGTTGTGGTTTGCTTCTGAAGCGCAGGAGGAGAAACTCAACCTCTACAATAGAAAACAAACAAATGAGATAGTTTACATGACCTCCCACCTCTTAACGTGCCTAGCTTTGGTAGCCCAACAAAGATACATTCTGTCCTTTAATCTCTGTGAAAAGCAGTTCAGTGGCTCAGTAACGGGGAAGTCCTTGAGATCTGGGGATATGTTGGGTAGCCAGACAGAAAGGTGGGTTATGATGGCTTGAAGAAAGGCTCCAGGGTCCAGCCTCATACATTCTTACTTTTCAATGGCAAACATTGGTTTGGAGAAAGGGAAAAGCATTGTGCAGGTCCAGATGGACATTTTTCTCTTGAACTAGAATTTCTCTCAGCTACAAAGAAGAGGCCCTCTTGTCATGATTGGAGAGTTACCATGATTTCAAGAGTTACCATGATTTCATGATTGGAGAGTTACCTTGATTTCAAGTTACAAGGCCCACTTGTCATGGTTGGAGAGTTACCAGGCCATTAATTTCTCTCCCTGGGGGAGTCATAGTGAAGTTTCCAGTCATATTGCAAAGCCACTGGGAAACTTGACAGTTTCCAGGTTGTTATTTCCTGTCAGCACGGGAGGAGCTAAAATAACATATGCATCAACATTGCATAGCTGAGTATTCTTGTAACCCTCTTTATTTTCACATCAAAGATCACCGCCAGAAAGTATGTCCATCCCTTACCTACAAGGCTAAAGGGCACATGAGATATGCTGTGATCTCTCATTTGTGCATCAGTCGCTGGTCCTGCCCCAGCTTCCAAAGCAGCTCATCATAACAGCCACCATTTTCTAAATATTATGGCTGTTCAGTAGAATGCTCAGGGCTTCTTCACACAAAGCTTTTACCTTGCTACTGAGATTGGTTTCTCATGACATTTGCAGGTCCTTTACGTGACGTCACCAAACTCCACAGTGTCTCCCGCCCAAATGACCATTATTCCATTTTTTTGAAAGATCAGAGATAATGAGTTATGAAATTACCACGCTTGAGTTCCACTTGAGTTCCCTCGTGAAAAAGAAAAAGCCTCAATAAGAGGAGCCAGACCACAGTGCCATCTAGCAGCTGTGTAATGAAATATCTGGAAGGCTCAGATAAGGGGGGAAAGGAGAGGGAAAGGAGGGTGGAAGGGTGGAAGGAAGCATGTGTAAAGAGGGTCCGTCATGATCCTGCATTTAAAACAGAAGTAGAAAGCCTCATTTTAAATGTGGGATTTTAGGATGGTGTAGAGATGCTCTCGGTTTCATAATGGACAGGGGGCCATTTAATAGAGAACAGCTGCAACTAAAAACACATTCAGCGACATTTATGATCTTAATAGTCTGGGCATAGAGGTAGGGATGTCAGAGAACTCTGTGACGGATCTCAGTGATGCTGAATGCCAGTGCATTCGGCCCCCCAAAATCCATCGCGGAATGGCCTGCCACCCCCCCCCCCGCGCTCCCTGTGGATCCCCCCCGGGATGAGACTTACCTGAGGCAGATGTTTCGGATGGCGGTGGCTCCAGCTGCCTCCGCCGCCACCATTTGCAGTCTGTGTTTTTTTCTCTTTTTTTTCCCCCATAGACGGGACAGGGGTCTCTAGCAAAGCATTCTCAGTACCCTCATGAAACTGCAGGATCCCTTTAGATAAACCGCTTTGAAACCAGTTTAAAGTTGTAATGTAGATTGACCCCTAGACTCATTCACAGCAATCAGAGAGCAAACTCAAACCCCCAGATCATCACACTTTCCAGTTTAAAATGACTCACACCAGCTGCATCCTGTGAAATGACAGGCAGTTGCCTCTGTGTTCAAGCCACCCCATAAACCTTTTGGCACAATCAAAACAGGGTAAAAATGGGGGGAGGGGGGTTAAAAAGGGGACAGAGACTAGAAAATAGGAACTGTTCCTGATAAAGAGGGACGATTAGAGCATATGAAATCAGAACTGGTGAAATTACGATAAACCTAGCACTGTGTAATTACTTACGAGCAATTACTTACGAGTAAAGTTGAGTACAGGGAGAGTAGGAGAAGTTGTTGATTAGGAATATGGCATTTGTGGCAGAAATGATCCCACCAATGAGATAGTCCCCTGCTCTGTAATAATTGAACGGATCAGATCGATCGCTTACTAAATTCAGGGGGCATTTTGCCGTCGGCATCCCACAGACTCCATGGGGAAGCAGCAGCAGCAGCAGCACAACTTGGATATGCCTGCTACGGTCACCTCCTTGGTAACTGCTCTCCATGACACATCCAGCCACCAAACGCTCTTGCAGGACGAGGGCTGCAGGGACTTTGCGCACTGCTGGAGTCCATCCATGGCTGCAGAGTCACCCGGGATTATATCAGATCTCTCACTGACAGTCCTCCCCACCTGTCCACGTGCTCCCATTGACACAGGAGGTCTACATAGTTTCAGGCTCCTTACAAGAAGTTACATTTTGTCGCTTTTGATTCTGGTGCTTATTGGTCTCAGAGGTGACCTTTGGCACATCCCCTTGAGCTTTGGAAAGAAGATGAAGAAATCACCACAATTTTAATAATTATATGGGCAAGAATCATCTCACTCCCCGACCCTCTGAGTGGCTCTGGCTGCAGGTGCAGATGTGGAGGAAAACATGTCTGTGTGCGATACTCAGCGATGCAGCGTCATGTTCTGATTTTGGTCAGCAATGGGGGAGATCAGAGAGGCTGACCTGACCTTTAGTCCGGAGATGTCCCCAAAAATAATCCAGGTGGAACTTATCCCATTAAGAGTTCTATGGATGGATAGTTGTGCTCCATTAATTCCCGGAGGGGTCGCCATTTTACTCCTTACTCTGCAAGGCTCTCTGTCATTTTTGCGCTAGAAATTAGTTATTCTCAAATAGGAAATTGGAAGCTAAGGCTGATGCCTCAACCGATGTGCCCCATGATCAGTGATGATGTAGGATGTCAGACCTTGTGCTTGCTTACAACTTACCCTCCTTGGTCAGCACAGATGTTCCACGTTGTCTAGGTTCTATGTTGCCTTATGAAGCATCTAGCCTTACTCCTAGGTGACAGTTTGTGAAGAAACAAACTGGCATGAGTCAACTCACAGGAGGACTCCTCTAACTATACAGTAATTAAACAGTAAAGTTCAGACTCTTCATAAGGCAATTTTGGACCAGGAAAACATGGGTCCTCTTTGCTGGTCCCAGGCACTCTATCCTCCCCATCTGGATTTGGGCCTGCCAGACCAAGGAAAAGTGTGGGCACATGAAGGGTAATGTCAGGAGGCCCTAGCCGTCCTCTTTCAGTCTACTCCAGTAGCCAACTCCAGACACAGACAAAGGATTCTTTTCAAGGCTTTATTCCTTTTACAACTTTTTACAAGCCAGACCTCCTCCCATGGTCTTTCACTCCCAGGACTGCTATCTATGTCTGGAATGCTGGTAGGAGGAATCTCTGCCAGCTGCAGGGCCTGGGAGGGAAGAGCGCACTCCTCTCCCATGGACGGCTGTTCCTCCTCAGAATCAGAACTGCTCTGAGGTTCTATGGGCTCAGTGTCCACCCTAACAGGTAAAACTCTATGCACAAGAGCCATATAAACCATGTTTTGTTATTTATTTGTTCAGTTGCTTCTGACTCTTCATGACTTCATGGACCAGCCCACGCCAGAGCTTCCTATCAGCCATTGCCATGCTCAGCTCCCCCAAGGTCGAGTCCGTCACCTCCAGAATATCATCCATCCATCTTGCCCTTGGTCGGCCCCTCTTCCTTTTGCCTTCCACTTTCCCTAGCATCAGCATCTTCTCCAGGGTATCCTGTCTTCTCATTATGTGGCCAGAGTACTTCAGTTTTGCCTTTCATATCCTTCCCTCAAGTGAGCAGTCTGGCTTTATTTCCTGGAGGATGGACTGGTTTGATCTTCTTGCAGTCCAAGGCACTCTCAGAATTTTCCTCAGCACACCACAGTTCAAAAGCATCTATCTTCCTTCTAGGGATGTACGAAAGGGACTTTCCTTGTCCCGCAGCTTTTTTCGTGGTGGGGGGGAGGTGCTTCGCTTCTCTCCCCGAAGTTCATGCGAGCAGGGGGTGTCTTCCCGCCTCGCCTGGCTGAAATTCAGACCGGGGGGGAAGCTTCCCACCTCGCCCCCGGCCGAAATTCAGGCCGGGGAGAAGCGCCCCATCTCCCCGGCCGCGAACTTCAACAGAAAAGTAAAAAAAAAAAACGCCCCGTGATAGGCTACGTGACAATTAACGTAGCCTATCACGGCTAGTTCTGCAAAGTCAGCCATGATAGGCTACGTTAATTGTCACGTAGCCTATCACGGGTGACTTAAAAAAAAAAAAGCGCGTACGCAAATGGCAGCCCCCATAGGGAGCTGCCATTCGCGTTCCTTATTTGGTTGCTGTAGTCTACGTAAAGATTTACGCAGACTATGGCGAAAATAAGGGCAACGCAAATAGCATTGCCCTTACTTTCGCCGTAGTCTACGTAATCTTCATGCAGACTACAGCGACCAAATAAGGAACGCAAATGGCGGCTCCCTATGGGGGCCGCCATTAGCCGTACACGCTTTTTTTTTTTTTTAAGTCACCCGTGATAGGCTACATGACGATTTACGTAGCCTATCACAGCTGACTTTGCAAATCTAGCCATCATAGGCTACGTTAATCATCACGTAGCCTATCACGGGGGCGTTGTTTTTTTTTACTTTTCTTGGAATGGTGGCGGCGGCAGCAGCTGGTCAAAAGACCAGCTGCTGCCCCCGCCCCTGTCGAAGCCCTGCCGAACTGCCGCTGCGACCCGCCACTGGGAGCGACATTCGGGAAAGGTAAGTCCCATCCTGGGGGGGGCGGGGGGCGGGGGGGCGGAGAATTTCTCCCCGAAACTACTTCGGGGGGCCGAATACATTGGCGCTCAGCCCCCCGAAGTTTCGGTGAGAAATTCTCTGACACCCCTACTTCCTTCGCTCAGCCTTCGTTATGGTCCACCTCTCGCAGCCATAGGCTACTACAGGGAATACCATGGCTTTAACTATGCGGACCTTTGTTGTCAGTGTGATGTCTCTGCTCTTCACTATTTTATCAAGATTTGTCATTGCTCTCCTCCCAAGAAGTAAACGTCTTCTGATTTCCTGGCTGCAGTCAGCGACTGCAGTAATCTTTGCGCCTAGAAAGACAAACTCTGTCACTGCCTCCACATTTTCTCCCTCTATTTGCCAGTTATCAATCAAGCTGGTTGCCATAATCTTGGTTTTTTTGAGGTTGAACTGCAACCCAGCTTTTGCACTTTCTTCTTTCACCATGTACAAACTTTAATATGTCCAGGGGTGGGGTGCTGAAACCCTCGGTTTCTTTTACAAAGAACTGGCTTAAAATATTTTGGGTAAACTAGGAATAGGAAAACAACCCAGTATAAGACCAGTAGCATAAATAACTCATAGCCTCAAAGACAAATCAACTGAACTCCCTGTTCCCCCAAGCCTCCCATCGCTTTCTAACCCTCTCCCTCAAATGCCTACTTTAACTGCCCTAATGCCCGATCTCCCCTACCATCTCCCTCTGAAATCAGCCCCATAGGTAGGACCGGAACCACTGTAGCACAGTGCCTCCAATACCCATCCCATGGAATAGTGTTGCCCTTATTTTCTCCGTAGTCTACGTAAATCTTTACGCAGACTACAGGGACCAAATAAGGAATGCGAATGGTGGCTCCCTATGGGGGCCGCCATTAGCCGTACGCGCTTTTTTTTTTTTTTTTCAAAGTCACCCGTGATAGGCTACGTGACGATTAACATAGCCTATCATGGCTGACTTTGCAAATCTAGCCGTGATGGGCTACGTTAATCGTTACGTAGCCTATCACAGGGGCATTTTTGGTTTTTTTTACTTTTCTTGTAATGGCGGTGGCGGCAGTCGGTCGAAAGACTGGCTGCCGCCCCCGCCCCTGACGAAGACCTGCCGGACTGTAGGGGTGGACGAAAGTCACTTACCTGTCCTCGAAGCTTGTTCGCGGTGGGGGGGAGGCGCTTCGCTGCTCCCCCCGCGAAGTTCAGGCCGGGGGGGAGGCTTCCCTCCTCACCCGGCTGAAATTCAGGCCAGGGAGGAGGCGCCTTGCCTCGCCCGGCCGCGAACTCAAAAGTTTTTTTTTTAAACGCTTTAAAGAAAAAAAAAGCGCGTATGCAAATGGCGGCCCCCATAGGGAGCCGCCATTCGCGTTCCTTATTTGGTCGCTGTAGTCTACGTAATCTTTATGTAGACTACAGCGACCAAATAAGGAAGGGGAATGGCGGCTCCCTATGGGGGCCGCCATTATCCGTACGCGCTTTTTTTTTTTTTTTTAAGTCACCTGTGATAGGCTACGTGATGATTTACGTAGCCTATCACGGCTGACTTTGCAGATCTTGCCGTGATAGGCTACGTTAATCGTCACGTAGCCTATCACGGGGGCATTTTTTTTTCTTTTATTGGAATGGCGGGGGCAGCAGCCAGTCGAAAGACCGGCTGCCGCTCCCGCCCCGGACGAACACCCGCCGAACCGCTGGCTGGACCCGCCGCCGGGAGGGACATTCGGCAAAGTTAAGTCCCGTCCCCGGGGGGGTGTGCGGGGGGCGGAGGGGTGCAGAGAATTTCTCCCCAAAACTTGTTTGGGGGGCCGAACACATTGGCGCTCGGCCACCCGAAGTTTCGGGGAGAAATTCTCCTCCATCCCTACCGAACCATCGCCGGGACCCACCGCCAGGAGGGACATTCGTGAAAGGTAAGTCCCATCCCGGGGGGGGCAGAGAATTTCTCCCCGAACAACCTTCGGAGGACTGAATGCGTTGGCACTCGGCCCCCCAAAGTTTCCGGGAGAAATTCTCCCCCATCCCTAGACTAGTGTTGGACTGGTGCTTGGGAACCCAGGTTCTAGTCCCCACTTGGCCGTGAAGCTCACTGGGTGTCTTTGGGCCAGTCACTGACTCTCAGCCTAACCTACCTCACCGGGTTGCGAGGCTAAAATGGAGAGGAGGAAGGTCACGTGTGTCACCTTGGGTTCCTTGCAAGGAGGGGAAAAGGCAGGATATAAATGTATAATAATAATAATAATAATAATAATGATGATGATGATGATGATGATGATGATGATGCAGCAGAAGTAATCATGGGGCCCTGTCAGACCTTCCCTCAGCATGCAGCAGTGGCCCATTCTTACCACCTGATAGCCGAAGCTCTCTGGGCGGTTCACAAAAATTAAAACCACAAAGTGCAGCATAAAACCATATAAAGCATGAAAGCTTAAAACCACAATAGAACAGTACAACTGGAATAAAACCTAGCAGCAATGCAGAGATTTAAAATACAGATTGAAAACACCAGAGCTAAGAGACAAGGAAGCAAAATGCTAAAATACTGGGAAAATAAAAAGGTCTTCACCTGGCGCTGGAAGAAGTACAACATAGGTGCCAGCTGAACCTCTCTAGGGAGCTTATTCCACAGCCAGGGGGCCACAGCAGAAAAGGCCCTCATCCTGGTAGCCACCCGCCTCATTTCCTTTGGCAGGGGCTCACAGAGAAGGACCACTGAGGATGATCTTAGGGTCCAGGCAGGCACATACGGGAGGAGGCAATCCTTCAGATAACCTGGCCCCAAGCCATGAAGGGCTTTGAATGTTAAAACCAGTGTAACACTTTTCTTCAGGGTCTCTAAAGGGACTCACAACAAAGGCCTTGTACAGGGACAATTATCATATATCATTTTAATTTCTTAATTAAAAATATTAATACACATGTAATAATTTTACCTCCAGCAAAGGAGATCGTTACATTGTCGTGTGCTGGAGCTTGAGCACCTCAATGACATCATGAGCTAAACCGTGAAGGGACACCCAAGACGGGAAGGTCAGGGCAGAGAGGTCAGACTAAATACGATCCCTGGGGAAGGAAACGGCAACCCACCCCAGTATTCTTGCCATGAAAACTCAATGGATCAGTACAACCAGACATATGTCGGTATACCATCGGAAGATGGGACTCCCAGGTCGGAAGACGGTCAAAATGCTACTGGGGAGGAACAGAGGATAAGTTCAACTAGCCCCAGATGTGATGATGCAGCTAGCTCCAAGCCGAAAGGATGGCTAGCAGCCGACGGTGCTGGTGGTGAACGACGAATCCGATGTTCTAAAGATCAACACACCATAGGAACCTGGAATGTAAGATCTATGAGCCAGGGCAAATTGGATGTGGTTATTGGGGAGATGTCAAGATTAAAGATAGACATTTTGGGTGTCAGTGAACTGAAATGGACTGGATTGGGCCACTTCACATCTAATGACCACCAGATCTACGCCTGTGGACAAGAGGACCACAGGAGAAATGGAGTAGCCTTCATCATTAATAATAAAGTGGCTAAAGCAGTGCTTGGATGCAATCCAAACAATGACAGAATGATCTCAATTCGAATTCAGGGTAAGCCATTTAACATCACAGTGATCCAAATATACGCCCCAACCACAGATGCTGAAGAAGCAGAAGAAGATAATTCTATGAGGATCTGCAGCACCTACTGGATAGTACGCCAAAAAAAGATGTTATTTTCATTATAGGAGACTGGAATGCTAAGGTGATAGTCAAACGACACCTGGAATTACAGGCAAGCATGGTCTGGGAGAGCAAAATGAAGCAGGACATAGGCTGATAGAATTTTGCCAAGACAACTCACTATGCATAACAAACACTCTCTTCCAACAACCTAAGAGATGACTTTATACATGGACTTCACCAGACGGTCGACACCGAAATCAGATTGACGACATCCTTTGTAGCCAAAGGTGGCGGACATCTATGCAGTCGGTAAAAACAAGACCTGGAGCTGATTGTAGTTCAGATCACAAACTTCTTATTGCACAGTTGAGAATCAGAATAAAGAGAATAGGGAAGACCCACAGATCAGTTAGATATGAGCTCACTAATATTCCTGATGAATATGCAGTGGAGGTGAAGAATAGATTCAAGGGACTAGATGTAGTGGGTAGGGTCCCAGAAGAACTATGGACAGAAGTTCGCAACATTGTTCAGGAGGTGGCAACAAAAAACCTCCCCAAGAAAAAGAAAACCAAGAAGGAAAGATCACGGCTGACTTTGAAAAAAAAAAAAAAAAGTGCACACGCAAATGGCAGTGCCCACGGGCGCCGCCATTGGCGTTCCTTATGTGGGCACGTGTAGTCTATGTAAACATTTACGTAGACTACGGCGAAAATAAGGGCAACGCAAATAGCGTTGCCCTTATTTTCGCCATAGTCTACATAATCTTAACGTAGACTACAGTGACCAAATAAGGAACATGAATGGCGGCTCCTTATGGGGGCCGCCATTAGCCGTACGCGCTTTTTTTTTTTTTAAAGTCACCCGTGATAGGCTACGTGACGATTTACGTAGCCTATCACGGCTGACTTTGCAAATCTAGCCGTGATAGGCTACGTTAATTGTCACGTAGCCTATCACGGGGGCGTTTTTTTTTTTTTTACTTTTATTGGAATGGCGGCGGTGGCAGCCAGTCGAAAGACCGGCTGCCGCCTCCGCCCCTGACGAAGACCTGCCAAACCGCCGCCGGGACCCGCCGCCGGGAGGGACATTCGGGAAAGGTAAGTCCCATCCCGGGGGGGGTGCGGGGGGCAGGGGGGTGGAGAATTTCTCCCCAAAACTACTTCAGGGGGCCGAATACGTTGGCACTCGGCCCCCCGAAGTTTCGGGGAGAAATTCTCCCCCATCCCTAGTCTCCAGGGCATCTCGTGCATTAAATGCCCTTTGTTCCATTTTTAAATAGATCAAAGATAATTTGGGGGTTGGACTCGATGGTCTGATAGGCCCCTTCCAACCCTACTATTCTATGTCTATTCTAGGATAATGAGCTATCAAATTACCCTGTTGTGTTCCGCTTGAGTTCCCTCCATGAAAAGGGGAAAAGTGGCAAGAAGAGGAGCTAGGCCAGTGAAACATTTGGAAGACTCAGATAAGGAGGACAAGGAGGGGGAAAGGGGAGGGGGGAAAGGAAGCGCATGTAAAGGGAGTCGTTGTGATCCTGCATTTAAAATGGAAGCAGAAAGCCCCATTTTAAATGCAGGATTTTAGGCTGGTGTAGAGATGCACTTATTAGGGATGTACGAAAGTCACTTACCTGAACCTGAAAGTTGATTTGCGGTGGGGGGGAGGCACTCCGTCCCTCCCCCCGAAATTCTGGCTGGGGGGGAGGCGCCCCGTCCATCCGGCCATGAATCCTGTTCTGCCGGGATGCAAATGGCGGCGGCTGTAACCGCCGCCGTTTGCGTCCCTGCAGTCAGCTGTGATAGGCTACATAAATGTTTACGCAGCCTATCACGGCTGAGTGAAAAACAAAAAAACCCGCACGTACGCAAATGGCGGCGCCCATGGGCGCCACCTTTTTGCGTTCCTTATTTTGGCACGTGTAGTCTACGTAAACATTTACGTAGACTACAGCGAAAATGCGTTCCCCTTATTTTTGCCGTAGTCTACGTAAATGTTTACTTAGACTACACGTGCCAAAATAAGGAACGCAAATGGCAGCACCCATGGGCGCCACCATTTGCGTACGCGCAGGGTTTTTTTTTTTTCACTCAGCCGTGATAGGCTACATAAACATTTACGTAGCCTATCATGGTGTTTTTAAAAAATGTAGCCGTGATAGGCTACGTAAATCTTTATGTAGCCTATCACGTTTTTTTATTTTTATATTTATTTTAATTGGAAATGGCGGCGGTGGCAGCCGGTCAGAAGACCGGCTGCTGCAGCCACCACCGCCGAACCGCCTCTGAACCACCGCCGGAGCTGCCACCACCAGGGACATTTGCACAAGGTTAGTCCCATCCCAGGGGCGCCGGGTGGGCAGACCATTTCTCCACCAATTTCGGGGGGCCGAATGCACTGGCATTTGGCCTCCCCGAGATTCATGGAGAAATTCTCTGACATCCCTACTTATAGTCAAGGTGAAAAAGAAGGATAAAAAACTTTATTCAAGGTAAAAATGAACATACACATAGTCATATCAGCTGGCGGAAAATAAAACATCATCTCATTTCAAATGGAGGGGAAGAAAGGGAGGAGACAAGATAAGAAGGGAAGTGGTCAAGATATAGGAATGGACAAAGGGCAATTAAAGACAGGTTAAGCAAGTATACCCCTTATCTACCAGAGAGAGGATTAGTCAGCAAGCACAGAAAGATTATCACAACTACCACCTCCCACTGGCCCGAACAATTAACTAAGAAGTGTTGTTGCCCATTTCTAACAAGTGTACCAGTAGAGATGTCTCTGGCTGCATCTGAGGGATACATGACAGGGCTTGACCACCACCGTGCTATGTGACTTATACGCTAAAGCAGCCTTCCCCAAACTGTTTTGCTCCAGATGTGGTGGACTACAATGATCATGATGGCTGTGGATGATGGGAGCTGAATTCAAGCACATTTGGAGGGCACTGGATGGGTGCAGGCTAGTTCCAGACGAATAGATGGTGGTGCTTTGCTATGTTGATCTTTTTTAATTTTCAGTCTTTGAATCACTTCCCCCGCCCCACCCTACTGCAGACATCATCCCATAAGAAGATTTTTTTTTCTCCTCCAGTGTCCAACAATTTGCATGTTCCAAGGTCCCTGGGACAGGGATAGGGTGGCAGATACTGCAATTATAGTTGCTGTTTCTAAAACTGTTGCAAAAAATGGTTAATGTATTTTTATCATTGGTTTTATTCTTTATGTTTTTGTTATGTACATTGCCCTAAGAGCTTTGGTTATCATGTGACTCATAAACTGAATGAATAAGTCAATACATCACCCCTTCCCTACAGTGGCAGCCACCCTGTATTTCTGGATCAGGTCACAATCTGTCCAAAATCATTAAAGACAAAAAAAGTGCCTCTAAAAGAAGCTGTGATCCAAGTCCAGATACTGGTTGGAGAGGAATTCTTCCCCATACCAAGTATGAAGAATCAGATGCCATCATTAATTTTCATCATTAGATGCTCCTTAGTATTGAGATCAGGCCTCAATATAATAATGTAGCACTTCGGAATGAAGATGCAGCCCAGCACCCCAGCACTGGAGGCCAAGGTAGAGAAGACCTGCACGGCTACCATGTATTTCCCCTTGGTGCTCAGGTAGGTGGGCACAAAGGACACCCAAACACTGCAGAAGACCAGCATGCTGAAGGTGATCAGCTTGGCTTCATTGAAGGCCCCAGGCAGCCTTCTGGCTAGGAAAGCCACCATGAAGCATATGGCAGCCAGGAAGCCCATGTAGCCAAGGGCAGCATAGAACAGAGCAACAGACCCTTCGTTGCATTGCAGGATGATCTCTCCAGGCTGGGAGTGCATGTCTGAGTCTGAGAATGGGGGAGAGGTTCCTAGCCAGATGGTGCAAAGGCCAGCTTGGGCACCAGAGCAAGAAAGGACAATGGCATTTGCCAAGCTCTTCCCTAACCATCTCCTCATTTTGTTCCCTGGCTTTGTGGCCAGGAAGGCCAGCACCACGGTTATAGTTTTGGCCAACAGAGAAGAGACAGCAACTGAGAAGATAATGCTGAAGGCTGTTTGTCGGAGAAAGCAAGTTGCTGTCCTTGGCTGGCCAATGAACAGGAAGGAGGACAAGAAGGAAAGCAGGAGGGAGATGAGGAGAATGTAGGAGAGGTCCCGGTTGTTGGCTTTGACTATGGGAGTTTCTAGGTATTTAATGAAGATACCTAACACCAAGCCCGTTGTTAAGGACAAGAGTAGGGCAAAGGAAGCCAGGACGATCCCCAAATATTCTTCATAGGACAGGAAGGTGATAACTTTGGGGACACATTGATCTCGGTCCTTGTTTGGATGCTGATCTTCTGGACACTTGGTGCAATGGTCTGCATCTGAGAAGAAAAAGAGCGAGTCAGTATCATCGCCATACATTTATAATAATCTGTGTTCAACTACATTGCATCAATGATATGTTTTGTGCTGAAGGCTTACTTCCCAGAGCCAGACGAATCAGGGATGGGGATGAGATCAAGAAATGGCAATGTGTCGAAAGGATGCGTTCAGATGCCACAGCCCAGGACCCCAGCCCCCCCCTCCACCCCACTTCATCTGAACAGGATCTGAAGACACTGAGCATGGTGGAAAGCTGGTCCCATGACCACCCTGAGAAGGCAGCCACCAAAACAATATCAACACTAGTCACACACCCCCAGGAACCTCTGGGGCCAGTGAGTAGGCAGCCTTGCCCTTGAATGCTAACCCTACGGACTCTTCCCAGAAATTCCTGCACTTCAGGAGGGCGGTTCTCCTCGCCCCAGACACGTCAGTGAGCAGAAGGCGGCCAGCCCACCTGCCAGCACATCTCCCCTCTGAAGTGCTGATATGGACCTCTGAAGCACTAAACAGCTGGGGTCCCAGTTAACTTAAGGCACAGCAGGGCGACCGGAACAGGGGGCAGGACCCCCTCCCCCGCTGGCTGCATGAGGCCACCTGGTCCCTGGTGGGAGGGTTGGCTGCACGGTGCTCTTCTTCCCCCGGTCCTCCTGTTATCTCTGACCAGCAGTCAGAGATCTGTGTAGTGCAACAACAAGTCCTGCTTGCTGGACTAGACGGACCCTTGTTTTGATCCAGCATAGCTCTTCTTATATTCTTAGGTAAGGGGATTCCCCAGCTTCACTCACCCCTCACTGGCATGCAGGGCAATGCTCTTGTTCAACTTCTCTTGGATCAGAGAGAACAAGGGGATTTCTCTCCTCAGCTCCTCACAAAGTGCCCCCATAGCTTCCAGACCAGTGGGCAGGGCTTATTTATTCATTTATTACACTTATATCCCACCTTTCTTCCATTGTGGAACTTAAGGTGGCTACATGTAGGGATGTACAAATTACTTACCTGACATTCTGGTGGGGGGGGGGTCCATGGGGGGGAGGCGATCCATCCCTCCCCGCAGAATGCTCGCTGGCTGGCTCTGCTCCGTGGCAATTCCGCGGAGCCACTGGCCGGCTCCATAGCACCAGCAATACGGTCACTATTGCCATACCGCTGGCTGAGACTCCAGACGCAAATGGCATTTGCAGCCGTAAAGCCCTTAGTTTAAGCTAAATGCAGCCTCAGCCAGCTCTACGGCAATGGCGACTGTATTGCTGGTGCTACAGAGCCGGCCGGTGAAGAGGATCCGGTTCCGCGGGGGTGCAGAGGGAGGCAGAGGGAGGTGGAGCTGCTCCGCCACAGACTCTGGAGGCCGGATTCAAATGAATCCGGCCTCTTGGAGTCTGTGGTGGAATTCTCTGTCATCCCTAGCTACATGTCATTCCTAGGTGGTCTCCCCTCCAAGCACTGACCAGACCCAGACCTGCTTAGCTTCAGCAAGGTGGCTGCCTCATGTGCCTTCGGACCATGTCTTGGGACTTGGGGAGGGGCTCGGGAAGGTGAGAGGCTTGGGGAGGCGGAGGGGCCTGCAGCTGGGCCCAAAGCCTCTGTGGGTTGGCTGAGCAACCTCTGTAGGCCAGGTCAGGCCATAGGTCAGAGGTTCCCCTGCCTCAAAGTGATAGGAACCTGTCTGTGCTTTGAGATAGGCTATAGATACTCTGTTCTCTTGACTGTTGCCATCATGGTGACCAGGGACAGGGCCTGCTGAGCAGAGACACCACAATTATAAACAGGAGAACATAAGGAGAGCCATGCTGGATCAGAACCAAAGGTCCACCTGCCTGTAAGAAACCCACAAATAGGACATGAGTCCAACAGCACCCTCCTGCTAATGTTCCCGAGCAACTAGTGTGCACACTGCACAATTGTGGAATACCTTCCATGGGAAGATTTGATTTGGTTTTATATGGGCTGTGAAAACATCTGTTCAGGCAGATATTTGAGGTGTGATTCATTGCTGGGTTGACTGTGTTTATGCTGCTGTAGGCTTGCTGATGGTTCTATAGTTGCTTTATTCTGATAATATTTTGTTTGTTTGTTTTTAAGATAATATATTGTATTCCACTGCGAGTACATTTAATGTAGGAGAACTGGAGAAAAGTGAAATGAAAAGCAGAGCCTGGCCCATTTAATCTTGAACAGGGTTCAATAAATATATACCTATCATGATCTGAAAAGCCAAAGAGGTCCAAACACTCAGCCTGCTACAGTCTCTAGGAGATCCAGTGTTGTGTCTAGCTAAATGATGAGTAAATCCCCCTGATAAAGACAGGTGAAACTCGGGGTAATCGCCTCTTGCTGTTTAATGGTGCATGTGGCCTATTTTCTTTTCTTTTTCAAAAATTGAAAAATTTCAATTGAAAATTGAGTCCTTCTGCATGCCAAGTATATGGTCTACCCCTGAGCTATGGCTCCCTCTGG
This sequence comes from Heloderma suspectum, assembly GCF_057233095.1. Taxonomy (NCBI): domain Eukaryota; kingdom Metazoa; phylum Chordata; class Lepidosauria; order Squamata; family Helodermatidae; genus Heloderma; species Heloderma suspectum. The sequence goes on from NC_139459.1 coordinate 399,566,334, forward strand.
AGTTTATTCATTTAAAACATTTCTTGGCTGCCTGTCAGGGCGGAAGCCCTCCCAAGGCAGCGTACAGCAATAAAATACATAAAAACAATTAAAATATTAAAAATGATACAAACAATAAAAATGACAATGAAAGCCAACAATAAAACCAGCAGCAATGATAAAGGCAGCAACAACATTAGTCATATCAAGAGAAGGTCACGGTAAAATAATGTTTTCAAGGCCTTCTTAAAAGCCTGCAATGACGGAACATGGTGGACCACTGATGGCAACTTGTTCTAAATGTGTGGGGCCACTGCAGAGAAGGCCCTCTCACATGTGATCACCCACCTGGCTGCTCTCACGGGTGGGCACCCACAAATTCCCTACCTTCCTGATTGGAGATTGTCCCTTCTGTACACTGTGCGCAGCCGTAGCAGCAAAATGGCTTCCCTTCCTCAATCACCTTGGCAAATCCATGGCGACAGCTTTTAGTGCACCTTGAATGAGGCGGGGTCTGTACATTAAGAGGAATATCAAACAAAGGAAGTGTTAGGGGCATTTCCATGATTAGCCAGTCAGTGTCAAAACCTGACTTCCGGATAAAGAGGCACAAATCTCAGTAAAACCTTTTTTATTGCAGTAATTCCAGGAATTAGCTAGAAGCCTTTACACTCCCGATGAAGATCCTCAGACAACAGGTTACAATGAAGTTCCTTGACCAGAATCAGTTCATGCATGAGCATCACAACAACACATCCGGAGGGAACCAGGTTGGGAAAGGCTGAATAGTACCTGAACATTACTGGAATGTAAGAGTTGGTAAAAGGAATGTAGTGAAACAAATGTCTTTCCTCACCTGGTTGAACCTCCTGGGCCATGTGATGGCATCCTGCTCCATGGTGAGCATTACTTCTTGGGACGCCTGTCTCTCGATGCTCCCCACTTTCACTTCAGCAACTGACATGTTGTTGGTAAACACTAACAAGTTCATGATGTCAAAGTTGGCTGCCAGGTCTCCTTTCTCATCCAAATACACCCCATCCACGGAAGCGTTGTAAAACTGGGCATTTCCCAGGAAAGGGTGAAGCTAGAACAGGAGAGAAAACACCAGCATTGAGAACACTATGGTGGATAAGCTCAGGCTTGCCTTATTGGAGCTCGAATCTGCAAGACCTCACAGTGTGTGTGGACCAGAGGCGTCTTCCAGAATCATAATGGCTGTATACATTTTTCCCCACATTTACAATAGACCTGAGGCACTTATTTCTGCTTTAGCATTTGGCAAGAGAATAAAGATCATAGAATCATAGAATCATAGGGTCAGAAGGGGCCTACAAGACCACTGAGTCCAACCCCCTGCTCAGTGCAGGAAGCCTGATTCCCAGGCGGTCTCCCATCCAAGTACTAACCAGGGCTGACCCTGCTTAGCTTCCGATATAGTCATTTATTTTAAAACTGTCTATGCTGTCATTGCACCACATCACAGCAGCTAAAAACTCATTTTAAACACAAAATAAAAATAAAGTACAACAGAGCCAATCATTAAAACAATAAAACAATGGTAGAAACAATAAAATATTAAAACAGCATGTCAAACTAAAGTCTTTTGATACAGTCTTAAAAGCCCAAAACAAACCCTACACACGTAAAATAGAAGAGATGAACAGAAAATCAATATCATTTGCCATCAAAGGCCAAGGAGAACTGGAATGTAGCAATGTGGGTGAATGTGTCTGGGGAGGGACATTCACAGCCAGGATGCCACTACAAAGAAGGCTATGTCTCTGTTAACTACCCACTTAGCATTTGGTGGTGAGAGCACTGAGAGCATCTAAAAACTCATTTTAATTTTTTAAAAAATATTTATTTATTTATTTATTTCTAGAGAAATTCTATCCCAGTTTTCATTAAAAAAATAAATATGTAAATCCCAAAGCATTTTAGAACATGTAATCACGATAAAGTACAACAGAGCCAATCATTCAAACAATGAAACAACGGTAAAAACAATAAAATATTAAAATAACTAGGGGTAGCTGATCATGCTAGTGCAACAAACTAAAAATTATATTATCCAGAAAAACAGCAAACACACACCAAACCTGAGCACAGAAGAGATCAACAGAAAATCAATATCATTTACATTCAAAGACCAGGGAGTCGATCTGGAAAGTTTTAAGCTGGTGCCTAAAGGATAGCAGTGTGGGCGAAAGTGTCTGGGGAAGGAGATTCACAATCAGGGTGCCACCACAGAGAAGGCTGTGCCTCTGTCAAATACCCACTGGACATTTGGCGGAGGGACCATCTAGAGCTGGGTTTCGGATTGTGCTTTCAGGACACAGGCTTCGTTTTGCCTCAGCTTGAGAATTCAAAAAGCAGGTACCAGTTCTGCCATGGGGCAATAGGAGGGATGGTTGTTTCAAGTGCTAAATTTTGGGCATCGTTAAAGGGTAGCAAATGTAAGTTATTTAAATAAGCATTATTTTTTATATGGTGTGGTGAGAGGGGCACCATGTTTATTTTCTGCCTTATGCATCAAATTATATTTTGCCAGCCTGATCCATTAGGAAAACTGTGTAGGGATGAAAATGAGATATGTCTGAAGTTTGGTCAACTTAACTTGACCAGCTCCTTCAAGGCCCAACGCCTCCTCCCTCCCATTGCAAGGTATTGGTCAGACCGTATGGGTGTATGTACAGGAATTTTGCTCCACACAAGGAACCAGATACGGATTCTCCATCACACAGACAGCCAGAATTTACTTCCCCTTCATTTGGATGAGTTTTGGGAGTCTGGTTTGCCTCCGCTTCTATGATTTTCTAGTTCTCAGTCCACCATTGACCTCATGGGGTTGTTGTGAGGATAAAATTGAGGGGTGGGGAGGGGGGAAAAATCATGTTGAGAATTCCTTAGAAGCAAGGCAGAATATAAAAGTAAGAAAGAAGCACAAACGTTCACCCCAGCACTACATCTGAATTGTTCTCATTGTACTGATACTAGGGATGGCGGAGAAATCTGCCACAGACTCAAATGAGGCCGGATTCTTTAGAATCCGGACCCCCGGAGTCTGCGGTGGAACGGACTGCTCCCCCCCCACCCCGTGAAGGCCGGTCAGGATGGACCCTACCTGGCGGCGACCGGTCCAGGTCCGTCGTCTTCATTCCGCAGCCATCCACTGCCGGGCTGCGGAACAAAATGGCGTTCGGCATAGTGGACGCCATTTGCGTCCCTGCCCTTGGCCGAGATAGGCTATGTAAATATTTACATAGCCTATCACAGCAAAGAGCAGGGACGCAAATGGCATCGACTACACCATTTGCGTCCCTGCTCTTTGCTGTGATAGGCTACGTAAATATTTACATAGCCTATCATGGCCAAGGGCAGGGACGCAAATGGCATCTGCTACACCGGATGCCATTTGCGTGGCAGCAGCTGGAAGTCCGGCTGCGGACAGGCCCAGCTGGAGGCTCCATGGACTTGCTGCAGAGCAGAGCCAGCCAGGGAGGATTCCGGGGGGAAGGACGGATCGCCTCCCCCCCCAGTGGACCCCTTCAGCGGAAGAGTAAGTAGGTTTCGTACACCCCTAACTGATATAGAATTGAAGAACTGGCAATAATTTTCAATGGAGCTACTTTTGAGGAAAATGGAATACCTGCCACGGATGTACCCTTTTGACATCCAAGCCATTTCCACCCATCATCCCTATATGCTTGGATCTGGATGAGCACACAGCATCAGAGGCCCGCGCTACAGCTTGGACGAGGCTGTGAATACTGTAGCTTTCTTGGATGAGGCCACTTCCAAGCACATCTTGAGACGCGGTCTCCTCTTTCTCTGTGCATCTTCTCCGGTCTTTCACAGACAGAATATGCTTTGACTTAAAACAACGAAATGCTTTATCTTCAACCTGTGGCTGGACATTTTCATATTCTGCCCTTTTGGGGGTCTGTATTAAGAAAGCAAAACTGGTATGAATGTTTTGGAACTGAAATATTTTGTAAAACGTATTCAAATTGATGTCCTGCAAGGACGTTGTGATCCAGACTTTCCCTGCAGTGGGTTTCTTGTGCTTTACAACCTGCTGCATAATTAATGCTAGACCAATCATAGTTTGGGAGTCCCCAGAAAAAATGGCAACATTGATTTTTCTCTGCTTGAGGAAAGAAAACATGTGTGAATAGTCTCTGTACACACTTAGTATTGGGATTTTTTCTGAGAAGTCCACACAAATCCTGTTCTTGGTAAGCACAGCTGTCAATGTCCTCATGAACCTCTCTCCATTGTCATTGTCTGGACCAACGAGGCCGATCCACGTCCATCTGAAATGCAAGAGCAGTTTTGCGATGCCCAGGTACTTGGTCTGTGCTGTTGGGACCATCCGGTAGACAAAAGGGAACTGGGCTTCATCATTAAGAGCAGGAGAATCAAAATCATAACTGACCTAGTGAGGAAAGGAAGAGACTGGAGATTAGTTCTAGGTTCAGGATCAAGCCCATATATCTGCAAACCATTAAAAAAAATCACAAATAACTGTCAAAATGGCTGTTATTGATGGGTAATTAATTGTATGTTGGTTTACATGTTTTTTCTTCTGCCTTTCTGTGCGAGCTTCCAAGATGGCTAAACAGGAAAAGTTAAAAATGAACAATAAACATAAAAAACAAGAAATTATCTAAAACAGCAAGTAGCAGTAAGAACAACAGTAAAAACACTGGTAGAAATAGTAGAACAGCCAAGGCATGGGTCCAATACATCATCCATTAAAACTTTGGGAGAATGGAATGGGCTTCTTCACCTGGTCTCTAAAAGCTGCCACAGGAGGTCCCAGCTAAATGGTCCAGTCATCATCCAAAAGAACAAAATGGGAGGGGGGCAGCTACATGGTTTGGGAGGAGGGGACATACTTCTGTTGTATGTGGTGAGCCCTTGGCTACTATATATATATTTAATCTGTATTGTAAATAACTTCTGTTTTCCTCATCTTCATATGCAGCTTTAGCATTGTTTTATGATGTTTAGACAACAGCATGTTGTTCCTCACTAACTTCCTTTTTCTTCTTTCAATGTCATCCCACCTCTGCCTGCTCCATCCATCTGAATCATTTGCCACATTCAGAGAGCAATCCTCTGGCCACTAGACACTGTCTAGAGGGCCACAGGATATGCTCTATTCTGGGAACCAAACTTGTGTATGCCCCGGCCGTGGGCTGCTAAGGTTTGGAGGTGCGGCGGAAGTGATAAGCCAGATCCAGGTTTACTTACAAGGAGACTTTATTGAGTACTTACAGCACACAGGCATACCCAGTGGTTGGATCAGACAGCTTCTGTGAACCCCTAGACAAGGGGTACAATGGGTTTTATACCATATGTTAATCTGGTACTAAAAAGGGTTAACAAAGAGTAAAGATGGCTGATTTAATCTGGGAGAGGCCTACAAGAAGAGCCCCTAGAAGACCCCAGACTCATAACCAGCTGTATATTTCAGACTCTTGACCCCTGGGCGAGAAGACTGTGAAGTTTGATTCTATACTAAATGATGTTATTTCACTAACTGAGACTCTGAGATTTTTCAGGACTGTCTTTGAAGGAGGGGAAAAAAATGCAGCGGTCTTTACAAGCAGCTTCACAGAGCTTGCTCAAGGCCACGACGTGCTAGCAGAGTGTCTAAAGGAGATGAACAGCAGAACTGAGCATGCTCAGATGCCTACTGAGAGGAGGAAAAGTAGTGTTTTGACTTCTCGTGGTGTACACCTGCTGATAAGAGAATGTCCCTACTTGATGCTAGCTGGGTGGGGAAGTGTAGCTGGGTGGGGAAGAGCATGAGTAACAACTAGGAGGAGGTGTTTGGGCAGGTATGACCAAAAATGGCCAAAGATGACCGGGAGTTCAAAGAAGATATACCAAAGAGAAATGCGTCAGTCAAGATAGCATGCCCAGATGGTAGACTTTGGGTCATATGTTGGGACATTTCCAAGTAGCCCGTTTGTAATGGTGCCAGACACATTCCCCAGACACATGAAATTATGGGAGATAGATGGGGCACCTTGTTTCTGGTGAGTAAATGCTCTAATGTGCACCCCATTTTCTATTGGAGGCTGATTGTCTCATTGCTTCTTGGGCCCCACCTTTGACCAGAGCAGGGGTATAAAAGCCCAGGGAATGGGAGCTCCGGGGTGATGTTTTTTTGTTCCTGCTGCTAGTCCACTTCCCTCTTTCTGCAGTGCCACCAGACCCACGGACTTAGGTAACTATGGACCTCTTTAGACTCTTAGACGTTGGCACTTAGAATGATTTCTGGGTTTGGGACTTGGAGTGTTTTTCTAAGCTTGAGACTTGGAGGTTATATCTGAGGAGGAGATTTGGAATCCCATCTTCAGAGGTGACAACTGGAATTATTCCCAGGTCTTGAGTTTTCTGTTCATTCCAATTCCTTCCTCTACTCTTCCTATGCCTAGAAGAACTTAGTAATGCTGCAGCATAAGTTTTGTATTTAAGTAAGAAGCAGGAGGAGGCCACGGGAGGATTAACACATAGGTTGGATTGTTTTCGTTTAGCTTTGAACTGCAAGTAGTAAACAGGAGTAAGTTGGAAAGAGGAGTCATAGCAATGTGAGAAGCTCAAGCCGTTATCTTGTTGGCCAAGTTCATAGTACCCGCTTTGGCAGTTGAGGGAATTTCTAATGCTCATATAACCACCATTTTCTTTGTTTTGTATTTCTCCTGACTTTTCTGTAATAAAGCCATAAATATGGAGGTTCTGAGGTTAAACAGAACCAAATTTATGTACACCATACATGTTAGCAGTGAGGCAGCACGACAGCAGCAAGCACTCATTAGCGTTCATCTGTGACTAGGGATGTCAGAGAATTTCGTCACGAATCTCATGGAGGTCGAATGCCAGTGCATTCGGCCCCCAGAAATTGGTGGCGAAACGGTCTGCTCCCCCGCCCCCCCAGGACGGGATTTACCTTGTGCGAATGTCCCTGGCGGCAGCGGCTCTGCCGGCGGTTTGGCAGCGGTTCGGCGGTGGCGGCGGCCGGTCTTTGGGCTGGCTGCTGCCCCCACCATTTCCAGTAAAAAAAAAAAAAAACCGTGATAGGCTACGTAAACTTTTACGTAGCCTATAACGGCTAGATTTTAAAAAAATACCGTGATAGGCTACGTAAATGTTTATGTAGCCTATCACGGCTGAGTGAGAAAAAAAAACAGCCCCCCCTGCCCCTGTCCCCCAGCAACCATGCGGAGAGGAGTGCTGCCTCCGACCCTTGTGGAGGGATATGCAGCCCCAACGACTAGATACCATCAGGGACGTGGCGCAGCTCAAGACTTTGGGTCTCATCAGAACACCATGGAGAATGCGGCCCCTGGAGAGTGTGGGGCGGGGCGCTGCTAGACTCTTAAGAGATCCGGGGCACAGGCCCATAATGCAAATTTGTTCATGCGCATGCATCTCCGAGTCGAAGCGGACCTCTCAGAAGTGTGTTGGGGGGGCGTGCGTGCAGTGTGCTCATGTGTGTGTATAGATTACATACATACATACATACGAAGTGTGCATTGACCCCCACCCCACTTCAACTCAGTCCCCGATTCAGCATTTTGGAAAACATCCCACTTCTGCTCAGGCCAATTTGTAGTCGGACCACTTCAGCTCAGCACCAAACCTGAGTGAAGGTTTGGGAAAATGAGTCTTTGTGCTTCCTGTTGACTACAGGGATGGCGGAGAATTTCTCCACGAATCTTCAGGAGGCCGAGTGCCGACGCATTCGGCCCCCCGAAATTGGTGGGGAAATTCTCCGCCGGCCAACCGCCCCCCCCCCCGGATGGAACTTACATTCGGCGAATGTCCCTCTCGGCGGCGGGTCCCAGCGGCGGTTCGGCAGCAGTTCGTCGGGGGCGGGGGCGGCGGCCAGTTTCCCAACCGGCTGCCGCCGCCATTACAAAATAAAAAAGTAAAGTTAAAAACACACACACACCCGTGATAGGCTACGTGACGATTTACGTAGCCTATCACGGCTAGATTTCCAAAGTCAGCCATGATAGGCTATGTAAATCGTCACGTAGCCTATCACGGGTGACTTTGGGGGAAAAAAAAAAGTGCATACGCAAATGGCGGCGCCCCATGGGCACCCCCATTTGCGTTCCTTATTTGGACAGGGGTAGTCTACGTAAAGATTTACGTAGACTACGGCGAAAATAAGGGAATGCTATTTGCGTTGCCCTTGTTTTCGCCGTAGTCTACGTAAATCTTTACGTAGACTACCCCTGTCCAAATAAGGAACGCAAATGGCGGCGCCCATGGCGCGCGGCCATTTGCGTACGCGCTTTTTTTTTTTCAAAGTCACCCTTGATAGGCTACGTGACAATTTATGTAGCCTATCACGGCTGACTTTGGAAATCTATTTGTGATAGGCTTTGTAAATCTTCATGTAGCCTATCACGGGTATGTGTGTGTGTGTGTTTTGTCTGTACTTTTTTTTCGCGGCCGAGGAGACGGGGCGCTCCTCCCCGGCCTGAATTTCGCCAGCGAGGAATGGGGCGCCTCCCCCCCCGGCCTGAATTTCGGCCGGGCGAGGCGGGGTGCCTCCCCCCCTTGCCTGAACTTCGGGGGGAGAAGCGAAGCGCCTCCCCCCCACCGCGAAGCAAGCTGCGGGACAAGGTAAGTCCCTTTCATCCATCCCTAGTTGACTACCATGGGGAATTAGGGAAAACTGTAACTTTTTTCTCTTGGTCAGAACTGGATAATTTCTGGCATAGGAGCCCTCTAGAAGGGAATTACACCTGCCCAATGTTAGAAAAATAGGTGCAGGGTTTGTATTTTTATTTTCTTTTAAAGGGAACTGCCAATAACATTTTTATTCCTTGGAAGAATTGGATACAAATTTCAGGATTCATTGCCCCATCTTAGGAGATGATGCCTGCCAAATTTCAGAATGATAGCCACAAGGTTTTGTGCAAGGGTGGCCCTGGCATTTTGAGGTCTCCAAAAGACAACATACTTATCTCCCTATGATCCTTGTGGACCATTGTTCTCAAAGTTACAGACAGTCTACAGTTGTCCCTAACTAAGAAACCAGCAAAGTTTTAGAAGGACAGGTGCAGCAGTTCATGTGGAAGGGGAGTTCTCCAGTTTGGGGTAGGGAGTGATTTGCTTTCCCTTCCATTCACCCCTTCCCCAATATTTTTTGGGTAAATTTGTATGAAAATGCACAGGTCATTAGAGGTTTCCCTCAGGCAAGAAACCTGCAGAGTTTCTGAGGGATATACATGCATGCAAATTTAGAATTACTAGAATGTATTTGCATTTTGTATGACCTAAATCATATCTATTATGAATATACAGTGGAGGTGATGAATAGATTTAAGGGATTAGACCTGATAGACAGGGTGCCTGAGGAACTATGGATGGAGGTCCGTAACATTGTTCAGGAGGCAGCAACGAAATCCATCCCAAACAAAAAGAAATGCAAGAAAGCAAAGTGGCTGTCTGATGAGGCTTTACAAGTAGCTGTGGAAAGAAGAGAAGCGAAAAGCAAGGGAGACAGGGGAAGATATATCCAACTGAATGCAAAGTTCCAGAGAATAGCAAGGACAGACAAGAAGGCCTTCTTAAATGATGATTGCAAAGAAATCGAGGAAAACAATAGCATGGGAAAGACTAGAGATCTCTTCGAGAAAATCGGAGATCTCAAGGGAATGTTTTGGGCAAAGACGGGCATGATAAAGGACAAAGAAGGCAGGGACCTAACAGAAGCAGATGAGATTCAGAAGAGGCGGAAAGAATACACATAAGAACTATACAGGAAAGATCTGAATGTCCCTGATAGCCATGATAGTGCGGCCACTGAACTTGAGCCGGACATCGTAGAAAGTGAAGTCAAGTGGGCCTTAGGAAGCATTATTAACAACAAAGCTAGCGGAGATTACAGTATTCCAGCTGAGCTATTTAAAATCCTAAAAGATGATGCTGTTAAAGTACTGCACTCAATATGCCAACAAATTTGGAACACTCAACAGTGGCCACAAGACTGGAAAAGGTCAGTTTACATTCCAATTCCAAAGAAGGGCAATGCCAAAGAGTGTTCAAACTACCGCACAATTGTGCTCATTTCACATGCCAGCAAGGTGATGCTCAAAATCCTACAAGCTAGGCTTCAGCAGTATGTGAACTGAGAACTACCAGAAGTACAAGCTGGTTTTCGAAGAGGCAGAGGAACTATAGATCAAATCGCCAACTTTCGCTGGATCATGGAGGAAACAAGAGAATTCCAGAAAAACGTCTATTTCTGCTTCATTGACTACGCTAAAGCCTTTGATTGTGTGGATCACAACAGACTCTGGCAAATTCTGAAAGAGATGGGGGTACCAGACCACCTTACCTGTCTCCTGAGAAACCTGTACGAGGGTCAAGAAGCAACAGTAAGAACCAGACATGGAACAATCGATTGGTTCCAAATTGGGAAAGGAGTATGACAAGGCTGCATATTGTCACCCTACTTATTTAACTTATATGCAGAGTACATCATGAGAAACGCCAGGTTGGATGAATCACAGGTCGGAATTAAGACTGCCAGGAGAATTATCAACAACCTCAGATACGCAGATGATTTTATTTTTATTTTCTTGGGCTCCAAGATCACCACATACGGTGACTGTAGCCATGAAATTAAAAGATGCTTGCTCCATGGGAGGAAAGCTATGGCAAATCTAGACAGCATAGTAAGAAGCAGAGACATCACCTTGCCGGCAAAGGTCCATATAATCAAATCTATAGTTTTCTCAGTAGTAATGTATGGCTGTGAGAGCTGGACTATAAGGAAGGCAGAGCACCGAAGATTTGATGCTTTCGAACTGTGATGCTGGAGAAGACTCTTACGAGTCCCCTGGACTGCAAGAAGGTCAGATCAGTCAATCCTGAAGGAAATCAACCCTGATTGCTCATTGGAAGGACAGATCCTGAAGCTGAAGCTCAAATATTTTGGCCACCAAACGCGAAGAGAAAACTCTCTGGAAAAGACCCTGATGCTGGGAAAGACTGAAGGCAAAAGGAGAAGGGGACGGCAGAGGATGAGATGGCTAGATAGCATCACCAATGCAATGAATATGAACTTGAGCACGCTCCGGGAGAGAGCGGAGGACAGGAAGGCCTGGCGTGCTATGGTCCATGGGGCCACGAAGAGTCGGACATGACTGAACGACTCAGCAACAACAACAACAACAATAACAACAACTATGAGCCAAAGCAAAGCATTATGGATCTCTAGGACCCTCTAAAACTACAGATGACTTGGTTACAGGTCATTACACCTCAGAGCCCACCTTACGAGGTTGGTTCCTGGAAAACTGACCTCCCCCCTCATCTGCGCAGCCTCCAAGGCAGCGTGGAGAAGCCCCATCCTCCAATCTCAGAAGATGAGCGCAGAGCAACTGCAAAGGGGCGGGGCAGGGTGGCGTTCGGGGGCAGAGAGCGGAGCCGCACGTACAACACATCCAATGTGTTGTATGGCAGCTTCCTCTCTCAGTCGCCCCCCCCCCGCCACCTCTAGACAGCTGAAAACATCTCTCTACCAAAAAAGAGCAAGGCGGGAGAGGCGCGGAGGGAACGATCCCCCCTGTGCCTCCCCTGCCTTGCTTTGGATAGGTGGTCACCTCTGAGGTCAGAGGTGGCTGCCTATCTACTTAGGATTGCACCCTAAGTAATCTGATCTGTCTGTCTGTCTGTCTGTCTGTCTGTCGATAGAGAGATATAGATATAGATAATAACACCTTCCAAATTTCAGAGTTAGAAGAACTGTTTGGATAGAACTACGATCCAGTATGTTAACTGAATGTTTTTAATGTGCATACGCAATAGTATCGTAATGTTTGCCAAGCTTGGATGTTGTCTTTTTTATTTTAAATGCTGTGCAGGGATCATCCTCTTCTGCTCAAGCTTCCATGGAGAGTCACCACTGGTTCATAGTTCTAGTATAGGAGGAACGGCTGAGAATGTAACGTTATATGGATGAGCTGGTGTTTTACATTTAAAAACAGCAATAATGATTTGAAAGAGATGGACATTAATTTTCCCAGAGGGGAAAAAAGGACGATAGGAAGGTGACACACTCAGTCAGACTGCTGTTGTTGTTCAGTTGTTCAGTCATGTCCGACTCTCCGTGACCCCATGGACCATAGCACGCCAGGCCTTCCTGTCCTGCGCTCTCTCCCGGAGCGTGCTCAAGTTCATATTCATTGCATCGGTGATGCTATCTAGCCATCTCATCCTCTGCCACCCCCTTCTCTTTTTGCCTTCAGTCTTTCCCAGCATCAGGGTCTTTTCCAGGGAGTTTTCTCTTCGCATTAGGTGGCCAAAATATTTGAGCTTCAGTTTCAGTATCTGTCCTTCCAATGAGCACTCAGGGTTGATTTCCTTTAGGTGTGACTGATTTGACCTCCTTGCAGTCCAGGGGACTCGTAAGAGTCTTCTCCAGCACCACAGTTTGAAAGCATCAATTCTTCGGCGCTCAGCCTTCCTTATAGTCCAGCTCTCACAGCCAGACATTACTACTGGGAAAACCATAGCTTTGATTAGACGGACATTTGTCGGCAAGGTGATGTCTCTGCTTCTTACCATGCTGTCTAGATTTGCCATAGCTTTCCTCCCAAGGAGCAAGCATCTTTTAATTTCATGGCTACAGTCACCGTCTGCGGTGATCTTGGAGCCCAAGAAAATAAAATCTGTCACTGCTTCCATTTTTTCCCCTTCTATATGCCAGGAATTGATGGGGCCGGATGCCATGCTCTTCGTTTTTTTTTAAAGTTGAGTTTCAAACCAGCTTTTGCACTCTCCTCTTTCACCCTCAACAAGAGGCTCTTGAGATCCTCTTCACTTTCTGTCATTAGGGTGGTATCGTCTGCATATTGGAGGTTGTTGATAATTCTCCCAGCAATCTTAATTCCAACCTGTGATTCATCCAACCCGGCATTTCTCATGATGTACTCTGCATATAAGTTAAATAAGAAGGGTGACAATATGCAGCCTTGTCGTATTCTGTTCCCAATTTTGAACCACTCGATTGTTCCATGTCTGGTTCTTACTATTGCTTCTTGACCCTGGTACAGGTTTCTCAGGAGACAGGTAAGGTGGTCTGGTACTCCCATCACTTTAAGAATTTGCCACAGTTTGTTGTGATCCACACAATCAAAGGCTTTAGCGTAGTCAATGAAGCAGAAATAGACCTTGCTTTCTCCATGATGCAGTGAATGTTGGCGATTTGATCTCTAGTTCCTCTGCCTCTTCGAAAACCAGCTTGTACTTCCGGTAGTTCTCGGTTCGCATACTGCTGAAGCCTAGCTTGTAGGATTTTGAGCATCACCTTGCTGGCATGTGAAATGAGCGCAATGGTGCGGTAGTTTGAACACTCTTTGGCGTTGCCCTTCTTTGGAATTGGAATGTAAACTGACCTTTTCCAGTCTTGCGGCCATTGTTGAGTGTGCCAAATTTGTTGGCATATTGAATGCAGAACTTCAACAGCATCATCTTTTAGGATTTTAAATAGCTCAGCTGGAATACTGTCATCTCCACTAGCTTTGTTGTTAGTAATGCTTCCTAAGGCCCACTTGACTTCACTCTCTAGGATGTCTGGCTCAAGTTCAGTGACCGCACTATCATTGCTATCAGGGACATTCAGATCTTTCCTGTATAGTTCTGTGTATTCTTTCCACCTCTTCTTAATCTCATCTGCTTCTGTTAGGTCCCTGCCTTCTTTGTCCTTTATCATGCCCGTCTTTGCATAAAAAGTTCCCTTGAGATCTCCAATTTTCTTGAAGAGATCTCTAGTCTTTCCCATTCTGTTGTTTTCCTCGATTTCTTTGCATTGTTCATTTAAGAAGGCCTTCTTGTCTCTCCTTGCTATTCTCTGGAACTCTGCATTCAGTTGGATATATCTTCCCCTTTCTCCCTTGCTTTTCGCTTCCCTTCTTTCATGAGCTACTTGTAAAGCCTCATCAGACAGCCACTTGGCTTTCTTGCATTTCTTTTTCTTTGGGATGGATTGAGCTGCTGCCTCCTGAACAATGTTACGGACCTCCGTCCATAGTTCCTCAGGCACTCTGTCTATCAGGTCTAATCCCTTCAATCTATTCCTCACCTCCACTGTATATTCATAAGGGATATGATTTAAGTCATACCTGAATGGTTTAGTGGTTTTCCCTACAGTCTTCAATTTCAGCCGAAATTTTGCACCAAGAAGCTCATGTTCTGAGCCACAGTCAGCTCCAGGCCTTGTTTTGACTGACTGTATAGAGCTTCTCCATCTTTGGCTGCAAAGGACATAATCAATCTGATTTCGATATTGACCATCTGGTGATGTCCATGTGTAGAGTCGTCTCTTGTGCTGTTGGAAAAGAGTGTTTGCTATGATCAGCGTGTTCTCTTGGCAAAACTCTATTAGCTTTTGTCCTGCTTCATTTTGTACACCAAGGCCATGCCTGCCTGTTATCCCGGTGATTTCTTGACTTCCTACTTTAGCATTCCAATCCCCTATGATGAAGAGGACATCTTTGTTTGGTGTTAGTTCTAGAAGGTGTTGTAGGTCTTCATAGAACCGATCAACCTCAGCTTCTTCGGCCTCAGTGGTTGGGGCATAGACTTGAATGACTGTGATGTTGAATGGTTTGCCTTGGATTTGTACTGAGATCATTCTATCATTTTTAAGATTGTACCCCAGTACTGCTTTTCCCACCCTTTTGTTGACTATGAGTGCTACTCCATTTCTTCTAAGGGATTCCTGCCCACAATAGTAGACATGATGGTCACCTGAATTAAATTCGCTCATGCCTGTCCATTTGAGTTCGCTGATTCCCAAGATGTCGATGTTCAATCTTGCCATCTCATGTTTGTCCACCTCCAGCTTACCTTGATTCATTGATCTGACATTCCAGGTTCCTAAACAATATTGTTCTTTTCAGCATCGGACTTTTTTTTCACCACCAGACACATCCACAGCTGAGTGTCCTTTCGGCTTTGGCCCAGCCGCTTCACTCTTTCTGGCACTACTTGGAAATACCCTCTGCTCTTCCCCAGTAGTATATTGGACACCTTCCGACCTGAGGGGCTCATCTTCCGGCGTCATCTCTTTTAGCCTTGTGATACGTTCCATGGGGTTTTCTTGGCAAGAATACTGGAGTGGGTTGCCATTTCCTTCTCCAGTGGACCACATTTTGTCAGAACTCTCTGCCATGACCTGTCCGTCTTGGGTGGCCCTGCACGGCATAGCTTATGGCTTCACTGTGTTACGCAAGCCCCTTCGCCACAACAAGGCAGTGATCCATGAAGGGGAGCTTCATCTAGAGTCAGACTAGTCATTCATCTTGCCCAGTATTGTCAACACTGACTGGCAGCTGCTGTTCCTCAAGATTTCAGGCAGAGTTTGTTTTTTTCCAGTCCTTCCTTGAGATACCAAGCACTGGACCTGGGACTTTCTGCATGCCAAGCTTGTGCTATCACAATAGGGAGGTGCTATTGCACTCATATTCTAAAGGTAAAAAATGTAAAGGTGTTCCCAGCCAGTCGTGTCCAACTCTAGGGGGTGGTGCTCATCTCCATTTCTAAGCCGAAGAGTCAGGGCTGTCCAAAGACGCTTCCGTGCTCATGTGGCCGGCATGGCTGAACACCGAGGTGCACGGAATGCTGTTACCTTTCCTGCCGAAGCGGTACCTATTTATCTACTTGCAATTTCTTGCTTTCCAACTGCTAGGTTGGCAGGAGCTGGGACTGAAGACGGGAGCTCACTCTGTCACGCGGCACTCGGGTCTCGAACTGCTGTCCTGCAGACCTTCCGGTCTGAGATTCAGCGACTTAGCCACTAAGCCACCGCAGTCCACCGCACTCATATTGAGGGTTTCCCACAGGCAGATCATTGGCAACTGTGAGCTCAGAATGCCAGATGAGATGGACCCTTGGTCTGATCCAGCATGGCACGTTCTTGCAGTTTTATGTTCCACCACTGAACTACGCCCCTTCCTCTGTTTCTGCTGCTCTCACCTTCTCCCCAGCAAACAGAGCTGACACTGGGGAAAAGGAAAGATGAGTTCACAGTAGAGGGAGCAAAACTTCTCCCTCCAGTTTCAGCTCTTTCTAAAGAGCATTGTGAATCTCCAGCTGCGCTTTTTGATGCCCAGTGTCCCCTCCCCGCCCTTGACTTTTCTGAATGGATTGCAAAGTGGAATTAGACATTTCTTCCTTCCTCCCATTCCACCCACCATTCTCACCTGTGGGATTTTGTAGGTGTTCAAAACAGCTGAAATCTGGTTAGAGATTTCGGATACGGCTCCTTCAAGAACAGCCAGCAGGTGATTCCGCCTTCCGCAGTAGTAGTTGGGAATATTTTTCAGCCCAGTGGAGAGCAGGTCCACTGTGGCGTCATAAGTCATTATTGCATTGAAATAGTTCTCATAGATGTTGTAGCCCAGGGTGATGTTGGGTAAGAGGCTGGGATTCTGGTTGACCTCCTGAATGGCAATTGAGAAGGGCAGGATGTGCCAAGGCTTCATGTCTGTTAATCTGCAACAAAACATAAGTGTCAGAATGCCAGCCCTCATTCAGTGTCAACCATGTGATCTGTTGGATCCTACGGGCCTTTCTGAGTCTTTCATCAGTCTCTAGGTTTTGCACTTAGAACTATATTCATGCCTAGATCAGATCCACAGCCAGAAGCACAGCAGCCCAATCCCCATATAATGGTTTGTGCGTGTCACCTGCAGATGGAGGGATGTCACCTGCAGATGGAGGGTCACCTGGGCATGGAGGTCAGGTTTTAAGGCAAATGAATAGCCATTTGTCACTTAAAAACACAACACCCAAGACAGATGCCTGCCCAGTGCTGGAGAAGAGGACAGCACAGTACAGAGAAGATAGGCTTGCGGTCAAGTTTGGCAGCCTCCACAGGGAGATGGTGGCTCTGAAGTCATTGGGAGGATATGAAGGATATCAATAGAGGATATGAAGTGGAAGTTTGGAAAGTTGCCGGCAGTCTGGGCAAGAACTTCATAGCCAGGCTTCGCAGGGATGCCCCTCCGTTAGGCTCCCTACTTTGTCTATCACGGAGTGGCCAACCTGGCAGAGCATCTTAGCTCTGCCCCTAACTTTTCCCACTTTACTCTGCAATGGACTCTCATATCCTTCAAGTCATGCCCTTGACCCCCTCCTCCTTTGAACCTTGCCTTCTCATGCTGGAGGAATGGGGGAGCTGTTCTGTCCTTTAAAATGTGTCAGCTCAGTGGCACAGTGACGGGGAAGTCCTTGGCCCCAGGGCATAGTTTGAAGCCACATGAGGCAACCACCTTGCTGAAGCTAAGCAGGGCTGGGTCTGGTCAGTTCTTGGGGGGGAGACCACCTGGGGACCACATGTAGCCAACTTGAGTTCCACCATCATCATCATGATCATCATCTGGGGATATATTAGGTAGCCAGACTGAAAGGTGGGTTATGATGGCTTGACCAAAGGCTCCAGCCTCATATATCATCACTTTGCAGGACTTTAGGGATAGATACTATGGACCTATGAGAATATGATGGATTGGTACTATACTTTATACTGTTGTCCTTTTAAATTCTGATATTTTAGACAATTCTAATATTACTGATGCCCCGTCATGGATCACTGACTTGTTGTGGTGAATGGGCTTGCGTAACTCAGTGAAGCAATAAGCTATGCCATGTAGGGCCACGCAAGATGTACAGGTCATGGCAGAGAGTTCTGACAAAATGTGGTCCACTGGAGAAGGAAATGGCAACCCACTCCAGTATTCTTGCCAAGAAAACCCCATGGAACGTATCACAAGGCTAAAAGAGATAACGCCGGAAGATGAGCCCCTCAGGTTGGAAGGTGTCCAATATACTACTGGGGAAGAGCAGAGGGTATTTCCAAGTAGCGCCAGAAAGAGTGAAGTGGCTGGGACAAAGCCGAAAGGACACTCAGCTGTGGATGTGTCTGGTGGTGAAAAGAAAATCCGATGCTGTAAAGAACAATATTGTTTAGGAACCTGGAATGTCAGATCAATGAATCAAGGTAAGCTGGAGGTGGTCAAACATGAGATGGCAAGACTGAACATCGACATCTTGGGAATCAGCGAACTCAAATGGACAGGCATGGGCGAATGTAATTCAGGTGACCATCATATCTACTACTGTGGGCAAAAATCCCTTAGAAGAAATGGAGTAGCACTCATAGTCAACAAAAGGGTGGGAAAAGCAGTACTAGGGTACAATCTCAAAAACGATAGAATGATCTCAGTGTGAATCCAAGGCAAACCAATCAACATCACAGTCATTCAAGTCTATGTCCCAACCACTGAGGCCGAAGAAGCTGAGGTTGATCGGTTGTATGAAGACCTACAACACCTTCTAGAACTAACACCAAACAAAGATGTCCTCTTCATCATAGGGGATTGGAATGCTAAAGTAGGAAGTCAAGAAATCACCGGGATAACAGGCAAGCATGGCCTTGGTGTACAAAATGAAGCAGGACAAAAGCTAATAGATTTTTGCCAAGAGAACACGCTGATCATAGCAAACACTCTTTTCCAACAGCACAAGAGACGACTCTACACATGGACATCACCAGATGGTCAATATCGAAATCAGATTGATTATGTCCTTTGCAGCCAAAGATGGAGAAGCTCTATACAGTCAGTAAAAACAAGACCTGGAGCTGACTGTGGCTCAGAACATGAGCTTCTTGTTGCAAAATTTCGGCTGAAATTGAAGACTGTAGGGAAAACCACTAAACCATTCAGGTATGAACTAAATCATATCCCTGATGAATATACAGTGGAGGTGAGGAAAAGATTAAGGGATTAGACATGATAGACAGAGTGCCTGAGGAACTATAGAGGGAGGTCCGTAACATTGTTCAGGAGGCAGCAACAAAATCCATCCCAAAGAAAAAGAAATGCAAGAAAGCCAAGTGGCTGTCTGATGAGGCTTTACAAGTAGCTGAGGAAAGAAGGGAAGCGAAAAGCAAAGGAGAAAGGGGAAAATATATCCAACTGAATGCAGAGTTCCAGAGAATAGCAAGGAGAGACAAGAAGGCCTTCTTAAATGAACAATGCAAAGAAATCGAGGAAAACAACAGAATGGGAAAGACTAGAGATCTCTTCAAGAAAATCGGAGATCTCAAGGGAACGTTTTGTGCAAAGACGGGCATGATAAAGGACAAAGAAGGCAGGGACCTAACAGAAGCAGATGAGATTAAGAAGAGGTGGAAAGAACACACAGAAGAACTATACAGGAAAGATCTGAATGTCCCTGATAGCCAGGAGAGTGCAGTCACTGAACCTGAGCCGGACATCCTCGAGAGTGAAGTCAAGTGGGCCGTAGGAAGCATTACTAACAACAAAGCTAGCGGAGATGACAGTCTTCCAGCTGAGCTATTTAAAATCCTAAAAGATGATGCTGTTAAAGTACTGCACTCAATATGCCAACAAATTTGGAACACTCAACAGTGGCCACAAGACTGGAAAAGGTCAGTTCACATTCCAATTCCAAAGAAGGGCAATGCCAAAGAGTGTTCAAACTACCGCACAATTGCGCTCAATTCACATGCCAGCAAGGTGATGCTCAAAATCCTACAAGCTAGGCTTCAGCAGCATGCGAACTGAGAACTACCGGAAGTAGAAGCTGGTTTTCGAAGAGGCAGAGGAACTATAGATCAAATCGCCAACATTCGCTGGATCATGGAGACAGCAAGAGAATTCCAGAAAAACGTCTATTTCTGCTTCATTGACTACGCTAAAGCCTTGATTGTGTGGATCACAACAAACTGTGGCAAATTCTTAAAGAGATGGGATTTCCAGACCACCTTACCTGTCTCCTGAGAAACCTGTACGAGGGTCAAGAAGCAACAGTAAGAACCAGACATGGAATAACCAATTGGTTCAAAATTGGGAAAGGAGTACAACAAGGCTGCATACTGTCGCCCTGCTTATTTAACGTATATGTAGAGTACATCATGAGAAACGCCGGGTTGGATGAATCACAGGTCGGAATTAAGATTGCCAGGAAAATTATCAACAACCTCAGATATGCAGACGATACCACCCTAATGGCAGAAAGTGAAGAGGATCTCAGCAGCCTCTTGTTGAGGGTGAAAGAGGAGAGTGCAAAAGCTGGTTTGAAACTCAACTTTAAAAAAAACTAAGATCATGGCATCCGGCCCCATCACTTCCTGGCATATAGAAGGGGAAAAAATGGAAGCAGTGACAGATTTTATTTTCTTGGGCTCCAAGATCACCGCAGACGGTGACTGTAGCCATGAAATTAAAAGACGCTTGCTCCTTGGGAGGAAAGCTATGGCCAACCTAGACAGCATGGTAAGAAGCAGAGACATCACCTTGCCGACAAATGTCCGTCTAATCAAAGCTATGGTTTTCCCAGTAGTAATGTCTGGCTGTGAGGGCTGGACTATAAGGAAGGCTGAGCGCCAAAGAATTGATGTTTTTGAACTGTGGTGCTGGAGAAGACTCTTACGAGTCCCCTGGACTGCAAGGAGGTCAAATCAGTCAATCCTAAAGGAAATCAACCCAGGCTGCTCATTGGAAGGACGGATTCTGAAGCTGAAGCTCAAATATATTGGCCATCAAATGCGAAGAGAAAAGTCACTGGAAAAGACCCTGATGCTGGAACGTATTGAAGGCAAAAGGAGAAGTGGACGGCAGAGGATGAGATGACTAGATAGCATCACCGATGCATAGGGATGTACGAAAGTCACTTACCATTTCGCAGCTTGGCTTCGCGGTGGGGGGGAGGCGCTTCGCTTTTCCCCCCGAAGTTCAGGCAAGGGGGGGGAGGCTTCCCGCCTCACCCGGCCGAAATTCAGGCCAGGGGGGGGAGGCTTCCCGCCTCGCCCGGCTGAAATTCGGGCCGGGGAGAAGTGCCCCGTCTCCCCGGCTGCGAAACAAAAAGTAAAAACAAACAAACAAAAAAAGACCCCATGATAGGCTACATGACGATTTACGTAGCCTATCGTGGCTAGATTTCCAAAGTCAGCCATGATAGGCTACGTAAATCATCACGTAGCCTATCACGGGTGACTTTAGGAAAAAAAAAAAAAGCGCGTACGCAAATGGCGGTGTGCCCTTATTTTCGCCGTAGTCTACGTAAATCTTTAAGTAGACTAGACTTGCCAAAATAAGGAGCGCAAATGGCGGCGCCCCATGGGCGCCGCCATTTGCGTACGCGCTTTTTTTTTTTCCGAAGTCACCCGTGATAGCTACGTGACGATTTACGTAGCCTATCACGGCTGAATTTGGAAATCTAGCCATGATAGGCTACGTAAATCATTACGTAGCCTATCACGGGTGTTTGTTTGTTTTTTACTTTAGTTTTTTTTTTTTTTTGCAATGGCGGCAGCGGCAGCCGGTCGGGAGACCGGCCGCCGCCCCCGCCCACGACGAAATGCCGCCGAACTGCTGCCAGGACCCGCCGCCCAGAGGGACATTCGCCGAAGGTAAGTCCCATCCCGGGGGGGTGGGGGGCCAGCGGAGAATTTCCCAACGAACTTCCGGGGGCCGAATGAGTCGGCGCTCAGCCTCCCGAAGATTCGGGGAGAAATTCTCCACCATCCCTACCAATGCAATGAATATGAACTTGAGCACACTCCGGGAGAGAGCAGAGGACAGGAATGCCTGGCGTGCTATGGTCCATGGGGTCACAAAGAGTCGGACACGACTGAACAACAAAAAAATTTATAAGTTTTACTAGTTTTTGATGTTGTAAAGTCTTCAGTCCCAGGAATGGAGAAAAGGTGGGATAATAATAATAATAATAATAATAATAATAGTAGTAGTAGTAGTAGTAGTAGTAATTTACCTTGGCAAAAATTGGTTTGGAGAAAGGGAAACTCATTGTGCAGGTCCAGCTGGAAAATATTCTCTTGAACTAGCGTTTTCCTCAGCTACAAAGAAGAGGAAGCTTGTCCTGACAGGAGAGTTACCAGACCATTGATTTATGTCTCTGGGGGAGTCATACTGAAGTTCCCAGTCATGTTGCAAAGCTCTGAGAAACTAACCTGAATACTTCCCAGGGTTTTATTTCATCTCAGATGGGAAGAGCTCAAAACACCATCTGCATAATCATTGCATAGCTGGAAATTCCTGTAACCTCTTTATTCTAACATCAAATAGGATTACCTGAAATTACATCCTCCCCTCCCACCCCCCATTACAAGGCAAATGGTGTTTCTTTGCCCTGCTCTATGCTGTGTTCCTTAATCTTTGCACCAATAGCTGGTCATGACCCTATTTCCAAACTTTCAAGTAACAGTTGCATTTTCAAAAATATATTAAGACTGATAGAATGCTCAGTTTCATAATGGACAAGGTTTTACCTAGTTTTATGCTGGGTAAGGGGGGATGCGATGAACCGACATTTGATGTGTTGACAACCCACCAAATGGTACAGTCATACTGTTATGTGCTCTACACTACCCACAGTTCCTAGTGCAGCACTGTCTGGGTTTGTATATCACCTTCCTCAAACATAATTCAGAACAATCCATTCTAGCAATCTCCTCCCATAAAGAGAAACCTCATTGTTGATTAAGGAGCATTCAGGCACATTGACACTCCTTTGTCCAAATCAGACGGCCAACTCACAACACCAGATGATCACATGTTCACTTCAACACCTTCACTTTCACCAGCTGCAACCTGTGAAATGGCTGGCTGTGGATTAGCTGGTACCTCAGTGTTCAAGCAGTCCATAAGCCTTCTTCCCAAATCAAAATAGTTCTTATCTCAGAGGCATTTCACCATTTCTGTGAACATGGGCAGTAGGATGACGTTGCACTCATGCCCTGCATGTGGGTTTCCCGTGGGTGGCTGGGTGGTCACTGTGTGAACAGAATGTTGGACTAGATAGACCCTTGGTCTGATCCAGCAGGGCTCTTCCTATGTTTGTATGTCTCTTCCTGCTCTTCCTCAAGTAATTTGCTCTGCATCTCTTCTGAGATTTCTGCCCTGAGATGTCTGAGGTGGGCTACATTCCAAAGTCACTGTGTTATAATAACAACGCAGCAAGAGCAAGAGGAGGAGGAGGAGGAGGAAGTAGAAGAAGAAGAAGAAGAAGAAGAAGAAGAAGAAGAAGAAGAAGAAGAAGAAGAAGAAGAATTCAGCTACATTGCCCCCTGGCCCCCTTGGATGGGGGAGGTTAATTTTACTGCAGCTCTACAATTCTTAGGTTTTATATTGTGCTTTACTGTAGTGAAACTATGGAATTCGCTACAACAGGAAGTAGTGGTGGCCACCAATTTGGATGGCTTGAAAAGGGGGTTGGACAAATTCCTGGAGGAAAAGGGTATCGAGGGCTACTAGTCCTGATGGCTATGTGCTACCTCCAGTACCAGAGGCAGTGAGCCTATGTACATCAGTTGCTGGGGAACATGGGCATGAAGGTGCTGTTGCACTCATGTCCTGCTTGTGGGTTCCTGGTGGACAGCTGGTTGGCCACTGTGTGAACAGAATGCTGGACTAGATGGGCCCTGGGTCTGATCTAGCAGGGCTCTTCTTATGGCTCTCTATAGGGCAAAAACAGGGGTGGGGGTCTTATGTAGAAGGGGCAGAGAGTAGAAATAGAGATTCTTCCTGGTAAACAGGGACAATTGGATCATATGAAATCAGAATCAGCAAGAATCACAATACATCCTTCACTGTGTAACTACTTACGAGAAAAGTCTTGTAGAGGGAGGCTCTGAGAACTTGTTGGGTAGAAATATGGCACTCGTGGCAGATATGATCCCGCTGATGAGATAGTCCCCTGCTCTGTAATAATTGAATGGGTCAGATCGATCGCTTACTAAATTCAGTGGGCATTTTGCCTTCAGCATCCCACAGATTGCATGGGGAAGCAGCAACAGCAGCATTACAATTTGGAGATGCCTGCTACAGTCGACTCCTTCGTAAGTGCTCTCCATGACCATGACACATCCAGCTACCAAACCCTCTTGCAAGACAAGAGCTGCAGGGACTTGACTCACAGCTGGAGTCCATCCATGGCTGCAGAGTCACCTGGGATGATAATAGACTGACCTAGTCCACCCCACCTTTCCATGGGCTCCCAGTGGCACAGAAGGTATTTATGCACCAGTAGTTTCAGCCTTGTGACAAGAAGTTGCATCATGTTGCTCTCGGTTCCGATGTTTATGTTATTGGTCTCAGAGGCGATCTTTGGAAAATCCCCTTGAGCTCTGGAAGATAATGAATAAATCACCGCAATTTTAATAATGATGGGGAGGGGTTACTGAGATTCACCTCACTTCCTGGACTCTCTGTTCTGCTCTGGCCGCAGGTGCAGATCTGGAGAAAAACATGTTTGTGTGATACTCAGCGATGTAGCATCAGATTCTGATCTTGGTCAGTGATGGGGGAAACCAGAGAGGGTCACTTGACCTTTAATACAAAGACCTCCCAAAATAATGCAGGTGAAACCTATTCCATTACATTTTATATGAATGGTTATGCTCTATTAATTCACAGAGGGGTAATCAATTTACTCTGTTGCACGACTCTTTATTCTTTTCGCACTATAAATTAGTTACTCTCAATAGTATACATATAATGCCCCCCCCCTTTGAGCATATAATGCCATGCCTTCCTTCCTGAGAGCCAGCAGGGTGTAGTGGTGAGAGTGTTGGAACGGGAGCCGGGAGATCTGGGTCCTAGTCCCCACTCAGCCATGGAAGCTCACTGGGTGGCTTTGGGCCAGTCACAGACTCTCAGCCCAATCTACCTCACAGGGTTGTTGTTGTGAGGCTAAAATAGAGAGGAGAAGGATAATGTAAGCCACCTTGGGTTCCTTGCAAGAGGAAAAAAGGCAGGATATACATGCAATAAATACATGTATAAAATAAATAAAAATAGCGCTCATCCACTTCACCCAATATTGTCTGAAGTTGGTTACTATTCCTCTGTTGCTGATTTGTGCAAAACTTTGAAAAAGAACTCAGTGAGTTAACTGAATATGAACCTAATGTTTAAATGGTGTTGTTGTTCAGTCGTTAAGCCGTGTCTGACTCTTCGTGACCCCATGGACCATAGCACGCCAGGCCTTCCTGTCCTCCGCTCTCTCCCGGAGTGTGCTCAAGTTCATATTCATTGCATCCGTGATGCTATCTAGCCATCTCATCCCCTGCTGTCCCCTTCTCCTTTTGCCTTCCATCTTTGCCAGCATCAGGGTCTTTTCCAGGGAGTTTTCTCTTCGCATTAGGTGGCCAAAATATTTGAGCTTCAGCTTCAGGATCTGTCCTTCCAATGAGCAGTCAGGGTTGATTTCCTTTAGGATTGACTGATTTGACCTCCTTGCAGTCCAGGGGGCTTGTAAGAGTCTTCTCCAGCACCACAGTTTGAAAGCATCAATTCTTCGGCGCTCAGCCTTCCTTATAGTCCAGCTCTCACAGCCATACATTACTACTGGGAAAACCATAGCTTTGATTAGACAGACCTTTGTCGGCAAGGTGATGTCTCTGCTTCTTACTATGCTGTCTAGGTTTGCCATAGCTTTCCTGGGGCCAGATGCCATGATCTGAGTTTTTTTAACGTTGGGTTTCAAGCCAGCTTTTGCACTCTCCTCTTTCACCCTCAACAAGAGGCTCTTGAGATCCTCTTCACTTTCTGCCATTAGGGTGGTATCATCTGCATATCTGAGTTTGTTGATAATTCTCCCGGCAATCTTAATTCCGACCTGTGATTCATCCAACCCGGCGTTTCTGATGATGTACTCTGCATATAAGTTAAATAAGCAGGGTGACAATATGCAGCCTTGTCGTTGTCCTTTCCCAATTTTGAACCAATCGGTTGTTCCATGTCTGGTTCTTACTGTTGCTTCTTGACCCTCGTACAAGTTTCTCAGGAGACAGGTGAGGTGGTCTGGTACTCCCATCACTTTAAGAATTTGCCACAGTTTGTTGTGATCCACACAATCAAAGGCTTTAGTGTAGTCAATGAAGCAGAAATAGATGTTTTTTCTGGAATTCTCTTGCTTTCTCCATTATCCAGCAAATGTTGGCGATTTGATCTCTAGTTCCTCTGCCTCTTCGAAAAACAGCTTGTACTTCTGGTAGTTCTCGGTTCGCATACTGCTGAAGCCTAGCTTGTAGGATTTTGAGCATCACCTTGCTGGCATGTGAAATGAGCGCAATTGTGCAGTAGTTTGAACACTCTTTGGCGTTGCCCTTCTTTGGAATTGGAATGTAAACTGACCTTTTCCAGTCTTGCGGCCATTGCTGAGTGTGCCAAATTTGTTGGCATATTGAATGCAGCACTTTAACAGCATCATCTTTTAGGATTTTAAATTGTTCAGCTGGAAGACTGTCATCTCCGCTAGCTTTGTTGTTACTAATGCTTCCTAAGGATCACTTGACTTCACTCTCTAGGATGTCTGGCTCAAGTTCAGTGACCGCACTATCATGGCTATCAGGGACTGTTAAAGTGCTGCACTCAATATGCCCACAAATCTGGAACACTCAACAGTGGCCACAAGACTGGAAAAGGTCAGTTTACATTCCAATCCCAAAGAAGGGCAGTGCCAAAGAGTGTTCAAACTACTGTACAATTGCGCTCATTTCACATGCCAGCAAGGTGATGCTCAAAATCCTACAAGCTAGGCTTTAGTAGTTTGTGAACCGAGAACTACTGGAAATACAAGCTGGGTTTCGAAAAGGCTAGGGATGGCAGAGAATTTCTCCACAAATCTCTGGGAGGCAGAATGCCAACGCATTCAGCTCCCTGAAATTAGTGGAGAAACGGGCTGCCCCCCTGCCCCCACCCCGTGATGGGACTTACCTTTGGCAAATGTCCCTGATGCTGGCATCTCCCGGTGGCGGTTCCGTGGCGGCCGGTCTTCTGACCGGCTGCCGCCACCGCCATTTCCAAGTAAAAAAAACCTCAAGCAAACGTGATAGGCTACGTAAAGATTTACGTAGCCTATCATGGCTGACTGCAGGGACGCAAACGGCGGCGGCTACGGCCGCCACCATTTGCATCCCAGCTGGCAAGGAGGATTTGCGGCTGGAGGGATGGGGCGTCTCCCCCCCGGCCAGAATTTTGGCGGGGAGGGATGGGGCGCCTCCCCCCCTGCCAAGAATTTCAGGGGGAGGAACGGAGCGCCTCCCCCCCACTGTGAAGCAAGCTGCGGGACCAGGTAAAGGACTTTCGTCCATCCCTAGAAAAGGCAGAGGAACAAGAGATGTAATTGCCAATATTCGCTGGATCATGGAGAAAGTAAGAGAATTCCAGAAAAAACATCTATTTCTGCTTCATTGACTATGCTAAAGCCTTTGATTGTGTGGATCACAACAAACTGTGGCAAATTCTTAACGAGATGGCAGTACCAGACCATCTTACCTGTCTCCTGAGAAACCTGTATTAGGGTCAAGAAGCAACAGTAAGAACCGGACATGGAACAACCGATTGGTTCAAAATTGGGAAAGGAGTACGACAGGGCTGCATATTGTCACCCTGCTTATTTTATTTATTTGCGAAGTACATCATGAGAAATGCCAGGTAGGATGATTCGCAGGTTGGAATTAAGATTGCCAGGAGAATTATCAACAACCTCAGATACGCAGATGATACCACCCTAATGGCAGAAATCGAAGAAGATCTAAAGAGCCTCTTGTTGAGGGTGAAAGTGGAGAGTGCAAAAGCTGGTTTGAAACTCAACATTAAAAAATCAAAGTTCATGGCATCTGGCCCCATCACTTCCTGGCATATGGAAGGGGAGAAATGGAAGCAGTTAAAAGACAGATGTGATTTTCTTGGGCTCCAAGAATGGAGCCCAAGAAAATCATACAGTCAGATGGTGACTGTAGCCATGAAATTAAAAGACACTTACTCCATGGGAGGAAAGCTATGGCAAACCTAGACAGCATAGTAAGAAGCAGAGACATCACCTTTCCGACAAAGGTTTGTCTAATCAAAGCTATGGGTTTCCCAGTAGCAACGTATGGCTGTGAGAGCTGGATTATAAGGAAGGCTGAGCACTGAAGAATCGATGCTTTTGAACTGTGGTGCTGGAGAAGACTCTTACAAGTCCCCTGGACTGCAAGGAGGTCCAATCTGTCCGTCCTAAAGGAAATCAACCCTGAGTGCTCATTGGAAGGACAGATCCTGAAGCTGAAGCTCAAATATTTTGGCCACCTAATGTGAAGAGAAAACTCCTTGGAAAAGATCCTGATGGTGGGAAAGATTGAAGGCAAAAGGAGAAGGGAACGGCAGAGGATGAGATGGCTAGATAGCATCACCGATGCAATGAATATGGACTTCAGCACGCTCCAGGAGAGAGCACAGGACAGGAAGGCCTGGCATGTTATGGTCCGTGGAGTCACGAAGAGTTGGAGACAACTGAACGACTGAACAACTTAGGATTGCGCCCTAAATTTCATGCCACTCGTTTCCCGGACAGTGCATGGATACTAGATGTGGCAGTCATTTCCCTGCAAGGCTGACTCACCTCTACCTAAAGATCTTCACATTTGCGCAAAGGCAAATTTTTTTTTTTTTTTTAAACAATTTCTGGCGATCTAGTGAACGATTGCACAATTGCTTGTCTGCTATGCAGCCCCCAGAGGCATATTCCCCTCTTGTAAATATCCTTGCCACTTTCTTCTCTGTACATGACTTCACCTAGCCCAGCAGAGCCATATTCCGCCTTTGTCTTGTCAAAGAACTTGTAGTCAAAGCAGATGTCAAAGCTGGTAATGAGCGCTCCATGTCACCGAGGTCACCTGGGCCTTTAGTGACAAAGATGGTCCAGGAGCACACTCCAGATGCCATCCCTGTTCCTTCAGCGGGAGTGCAACCCCACCCGAATGTATCAAGTTTATACAGTGGCCTAAGACTGATATATGGGGCCACGGTGGCTTAGTGGTTAAGACGCTGAACTGCAGACTGGAAGGTCAGCAGGACAGCAGTTCGAGACCCGAGTGCTGCGTGACGGAGTGAGCTCCCGTCTTCAGTCCCAGCTCCTGCCAACCTAGCAGTTCGAAAGCAAGAAATTGCAAGTAGATAAATAGGTATCGCTTCGGCAGGAAAGGTAACAGTGTTCCGTGCACCTCGGTGTTCAGTCATGCCGGCCACATGACCACGGAAGCGTCTTCAGACAGCGCTGGCTCTTCGGCTTAGAAACAGGGATGAGCACCGCACCCTAGAGTCGGACACGACTGGTTGGGGACACCTTTACATTTTTAAGACTGATATGCCCCTGCACCCCCACATAAGCTAGGGGCTGACCCCTATCATATATCACTATGGCTGGGGGACCTTCCCCAAGATAAACAATAGTTCACTCCAATTAAAACCATCGTATTTGCACAATGCCTAGTAATGCATGATGACCTCAGATGACAATTACAAATACGGAACGGGAGGTATGAAACCCAGAATAAGGTTTGAGCCATCCCAAATGACACATCCATGCCTCTGGGAAAGTGTTCTCTGTGTGACAGAATGGAATCCTATCCAACTCAAAAGCTTTCTTTGGGAACAGGACATGGTTGAGCATGGCACCTCCTGCCAATAGAAAACAATGGGGAAAAGAAATGTAGAAATCCCAAGTGCCTATAGAAAAAGGTTTATCATAGTTCTTTTTTGATTGGCCTGACACGTTTCAGAAAGGTTGATTTCCTTCTTCAGGTTCTTATCTTGTGTTACTCTTGAGTTCCCTCCATGAAAAGAGGAAAAGTGGCAAGAAGAGGAGGGAGACCAATGAAAGATAACGGAAGGCTCACATACGGGGAGAAGTGGGGGGGAGGAAGCAGGTGAAAAAGGGAGTCATTATGAGCCTGCACAGAAGCAGAAAGTCCCGTTTTAAATGCAGGATTTTAGGCTGGTGTAGGGATGCCCTGTCAATCCCTAGTTTGTGGGCACTGCGGTATATTTGCTAGCTCAGACCAAACAAACCAAGAACATGTGACCTGGTCTAGGAGAAGCGATTGCATTGCGCAGGAACTCTGCTCAGCGTCTGAAACCATAAGATAAGACAGACCACTTTCTGATATCTGGATGTTGTGGTAATTTATCTTTCACTCGCTTCCAATTAGGGGCGTGAGAGAATTCTGCCACG
The DNA here is from genome assembly GCF_057233095.1 of Heloderma suspectum. NCBI lineage: Eukaryota > Metazoa > Chordata > Lepidosauria > Squamata > Helodermatidae > Heloderma > Heloderma suspectum. Next base: position 399,596,406 of record NC_139459.1, read on the forward strand.
GACTGAAATGGGCCCCCTTAACCCAAGCAGTGAGAAACAGTCTGCTTCTTATATTGTCAGTCATCGTTACTTCAGTTTTGGGCTAGATTAGCCTTCAATTAACTAGCTCCAATTTAGTCCCCTACTATGGTCTAAAACTGAGCTTGTCCTGTGATTGGAGGATTTTCATTGGCTGTAGAGTGAAAGAACTGTGTCCTAATACTTAATATATCCACCCCTCTTCACCAAAAAATGCTAGACCATCATGCTCAACAGCCCTACTGAGAAAGGAACAGAATGGATGGCTGCAAAAAAGGCAAATGCTATTTGGGGCTGCATTAATAGTATACCTTCCAAATCACATGAAGTACTTGTTTCCCTCTACTCGGCACTGGTGGTTAGGCTTCATCTTGAGAAGTGTATCCAGTCCTGGGCACCACACTTTAAGAATGATGCCGTCCCCTTCTCCTTTTGCCTTCAATCTTTCCCAGCATCAGGGTCTTTTCCAAGGCGTTTTCTCTTCGCATTAGGTGGCCAAAATATTTGAGCTTCACCTTCAGTATCTGTCCTTCCAGTGAGCAGTCAGGGTTGATTTCCTTTTGGATTGACTGATTTGACCTCCTTGCAGTCCAGGGGACTCGTAAGAGTCTTCTCCAGTACCACAGTTCGAAAGCATCTGCATTTGTTTGCATTAAGGAGGATGCAGACAAACGAGAAGTAGGGATGTACGAAAGGTATGAAACCTTTCACGGATTATGTTGATGGTGGGGGGGAGGTGCTCCGTTCCTCCCCCCCCCCCGGAATCCTGGCCGGCCGGCTGTGCTCCGCACATTTAAAGTAGCATCTGTTTGACCCTAAGACAAGTAACACAGAATCGCCTTGGGGATGTGTTTGTACACTGCACGGCTTCCCAGCCAACATTCTTAAGGCAGGAGGGCCAAAAGTATATTGGTTCTTTGAAATGGCCACAGGAACACAGGAAGCTGCCCTGTGCTGATTCAAGCCCCTAGTTCACTTAGACAAGTATTGCCGACACTGACTGGCAGCCATGGCTCTCCAGGGTTTCAGGCAGGAGCCTTTCCCAGCCCTACCTGGAGATGATGAGGATCGAACCTGGGACTTTCTGCATGCAAAGCAGGTGCGCTACCCCAAGCTGCCCCCCTCCCCACACTGAATTTCCAAGTGGCCCATTGGAGTGCACTATCCGGAGCATGAGTTTTTACTTTGGGGCAGGGGGCGAGGGCCTCAGGCCCAGGGATACAACGCACTCCTTCACAGTTCCCCATTCTCCTTGCCCCCTTCGCCTGTAGCCCTGCCCCTGCCTACCACTGGATTGCAGCCCCTAAGAACCTGCCCACGATGGAAATCAGCACTGGGGCTGAAGGAAGTCCTGCACCCCAGTCCACCCACTAGGGGTGTGGGAACTTGCCTGAGTCTGCCCTGCGACCTGCTCACTGGAACAGTGCTGACTGCCGGACCCGGCTCGCGCTGGTGGTTCGCAGGGGCCCAGCAGGTGCTGTCGCTCCCACCACCATGAGCATCTGTGTCCCTGTGTGCTGAGCTCCAGGAGAGAGGGGGACAGTTGCTGTGGGCAGTGGCGGCCATGGGAGAGGGCCTCCCCCGCCACTGCTGCCACCCAGAACAACTGGGCCCTCTCTGCCAAGCACCGGCAGATTGGAGAGCAGTTGCTTTTGGCAGCAGGATGGGAAGGCTTCCCATCTTGCCGTCGCCCCTCGGGCAAGGAGCAGGGGCCTCTGCTCTTGCCCGACTCGGCATGTGCCTAGTCAGGTGAGAGCAGGAAGTCACTGAATGGAATTCAGGGGGCCGACCTGGAGGGAACCCGCTGAGCTCGAGCCCCCAAATGGACGCTTGTCACATCCCTAACAGCCACTCATATTCCTCAGTCCTTGGTGGGGTAGAGAGGCAAACAGAAGGTTTGCTAATGAGCTGGATGTGGAAATACAAAGCTGAGCTGGGGGCAAGTGGGGTGCTGACATGTGTAGGAGTAAGTCGCATTGAACTCAGTAAGACTTACTTCTGAGTAGACATGCACAGAGGTGGTTCTCCTCTCCATTTGAGCCTCACAACGTCACCAACAAGGCTGGATGTGGAAACAGAAAGCCTAGCAGGGGGAATAATACCCATGCAGGGCTCCAGACCGGCATGGTCATTTTAAAAGGGTTTTTCTTTCTTCCTTTCAAACAGCATTGCTTTAAGCCAAGAGTGCATCACTCAGGCACACCTAGGGCAGCCTTGTTTTGGGAAGCCCTGAAGTGGAGGAAGTGTTCTGGCTGAAAGTAAATGGAGATGGAGGATTTCAACTGAAAAAGAACACCCACAAACAAGGCGGTGAGCACAATTCATTAAAAAAAAAAACTTAGGTATTTATTATCGGAATATACTACCTTGCGTTTTTATTTACGAAAATTTCACGACTGTGAGGATGACCAAAAAAAAGCCGCATGACTGCTGGCTCCTTAGGACCTCGTGGTGCCATTCTGCAGAGGATTCCGTGGCACAGACTGAAGGGAATTCGATCCCATTTCAGTCTGTGGCAGAATTCTCTGACATCCCTAAGATTCAGGGTACAGATAGACAGTTTAACTTCCTCTTTCCATCTTGAAAGGCAAGATCTGCCCAGCAACCCTCTAGCCCATTCTCCCCATTGGTCAAATGGTCCCTTATCAGCCAGTCCCAGCCCCAGGAGAAGGCCGGGACCCTACGACTACGAGGATCGCTGTCTGAGTCCAGATGGCAAGAGACGCGGTGGAAAGCGGTTTGTGGGTTTCGTGGTTCCTGCTGATAGGGGGCTGCTCTGGTGAGTACGTGGGGAATTGCAGATAAACAGGGAGGGTGCTATGGGTGGCAGAAATGGCTCCCAACTTACCAGGGAGAGAGAGCACGCATGCAGTGTGCGGGTCCCGGCAGCCTGGAAGTGGTATCTGCCATTGCAACAGCCGGACGCAGCTGCCTCTCTCTTCTGATTATTGTCGGGGGTCACATCGGTATGTGGGTTGTGTGCATCAGCTCCTCATGTGTGCATACGACGTTGCTGGCCCAGCTGGTGGTTTTTGTGGGTTACCCGAATGCTCCATTTGCCAGTCGCTTTTGACACTGTAGAAATGAGAGTTAAGTGGGGTGAAGCGGCGGACGACTCCCTAGCTTCTCGATGCCCTAGCTGTTTACAACATCAAGAAGGAGACTGTAATCTCGAATTCGAGGGGGTTTGCAGTTTTGGTTCCCCTTGCCGGGGCTGCACCAAAGTAGAGACAGAAGTGCGGGGAGGCGAAGGCGGAGACCCCTCCACCCAGGAGAGAGTCAATTCCCCTCATTCCCCAGAGCAGCCCCCCCATCATGGCACCTGTAGGTACTGTGGTGCCCACAGGCACCTCCAACGATGGCGTCCTTGGAGGCGGTCCCCAGTGTTGCACCCACAAATCTTGGTTCCTGTTTTGTGTTTTTATTATACATACATGGAATCATATATATCCATGCCTACCTTTGAAATGCATACAACTTAGGCTTCAGCAAAAAGTGGAGCAAATATCCAAATAAGTATCCACTTGATGGTTGAAATGGATTTTGAACCTGTTCAGATTTTGAAAGCATTGCAAAGTCCTCAATCCATTGTGTTCTAGGAGGTGAGTCTTTATCTTCCCAATGTAGTAATATCAATCTCTTCTCTGTCAAAAGGGCACAGTGAACCTGTTTGTGCCGCCTGTGCGTTAATTTCCAAGAAGCAAGTGAAATTTATTTATTTATTTATTTATTTATTTCTATACCACCCAATAGCTGAAGCTTGTTAAATTCTATGAAGCAGGTAAACAATTTAAAGAGCATGTCCATCAGTGAATATTAAAGAGTGAGCATGCTCCGGGAGAGAGCGCAGGACAGGAAGGCCTGGCGTGCTATGGTCCATGGGGTCACGAAGAGTCAGACACGACTGAACGACTGAACAACAACAACAACAACAACCTCCTCCCCTCAAAATCCACTACAGGACATTGGCAGAATATACGTATGTTTAAGAGAAGCATGATCAGAATTCCACTGCCAGCAAATCACCAAATTAGACAGTTATTCAGGAGACATTGTGGTGTCCAACAGACATGAAAGAAAAGATGCCACCTAAAATCCATAGACACAATGGTGATTCGTGGATTAGGCATTTTGTGGTGCTGCCCACAGCAGTCTCTAAAATTCCCAAATGGACCCACAGGTCCAAAAAGAGAGGGGACCCCTGCCCTAGAGTGAGCATGTGAATGTCAACACCCGTATGATTTGGATTAAGGATCTGTTCTCAGGAAAGCAATAGATTAAACACATTTGTAAGGGTCAGTTGGGAAAAAAAATATGCTAAATTATTCTGGGCATAGTCTCCAGCTACCAGATGTAGGGCGGTCGTAAGAGTGAGGGGCTGGAATGCAGATTGGGGGATAAAGCAACTGGGTTGGAAAAGTTGAGACATATCTTGTGGACTTCGGATGCAATCCTGGTGCATTTGCCAGGGCACAAGTCTCACTGAATTCCCTTCAGAGGAGACATGCGAAGGATTGCAATTCTGGCAGAACACCACTGCAAGATCCTTTAAGCGCAATGTTAGACACTCTGACTATTTTCTTCCTTGGTGCATTCATGTGATGGAGTGCCTGTATTAATGTCCAATGCTCTAATCTTTTGGATCCAGACACCGCTCTAGGGAAACCAACAGCTTATCGAGTAGTTCAACTGTTGTTGTTTTGGTCTTGAGGAAGCAGACGCGGTCGCCCTCACTCACCATACTTGACACAGACAAATACACCATGTGACGTGCTCTTAGTTACCTCTTCAGAAGAAACTTCCTGTCATGCCTGTGTGTTTTCTTTATAGTGGCTTAGGGAGAAGCTTGTTCCCAAGGTGTGGGCGGTCTCTGCTGAGTTGTGTCGAGATAGAGATGGTACCTTCAAGTTAAACAAGAAAAGACTAATGCGCTCTATCCAGGCACTTAATTTCTGTGCAAATTTCTCTTTGTCAGTGATGCAGAGTCTCAGGGGAAGTCTTCTGAATGACTGTCAACAGAATTGGGAGCGCCTTTCCCCCGAACGGTTGGCTATTTCCCTGTTGGCCAATCCCAGTTCCTTCCTTCCCATCACGGATTGCAATGAAAACAAGCAGTCAAGAGGACTTTCGATGTCCGGTGCAGAGGGGTCTGGCTTGGCTTTTGGGGGCATATGCCCTCTTGTTGCTGTGGGGCTGCTGTGGTGAGTATCTCGGAGCATTAAACTCCCCTGGTTGTAGGGAAGGGAGAGCAGGATTTGCACATAGTCCAATTGTCTGGGGGATTGCTGCATGAAATGCATTTGGGGGGCATCCAGAAAAGGGAGTTGGATGTTTAGGCAGAGAAAGATCAAGGCCATGATCACAGAATCATAGACTAGTAGGGTGGGAAGGGGCCTACAAGACCATCAATTCCAACCCCCTGCTCAATGCAGGAATCCAAGTCACAGCACCCCCGACAGGTGAGTCCAGCCTCATCTTGACTGCCTCCAGTGTGGGAGAGCCCACCACCTCCCCAGGTCATGGGTTCCATTGTTGTATTGCTCTAACAGTCAGGAAGTTTCTCCTGATGTTCAGCCAGCATCTGGCTTCCTGTCACTTGAGCTCATGATTCCGTGTCCTGAAATCTGGGAAGATCGACAAGAGATGCTGGCCGTCCTCTGTGACAGCCTTTCTTTCAACTACTTAAAGAGTGCTATCCTATCTCCCCTCAGTCTTCTCTTCTCAAGGCTAAACATGCCCAGTTCTTTCAGTCTCTCCTCATGGACCCCAGGACTAACCATTTGCAGTGCGGCCTTTACTGAATTTACTGAATCTGGCCCAAATACTGAACTCACACATGACGCTTGGACGCATGCGCACACACCATCAACAATGTTCAACGCACAAACAATTTTCACTGCATGTTTTCAAGGAAAGCATTTTTGTTGTTCCCTGGAAGCGATGGACTAATATATCTAATATATTTTTGTGAACCTCCCAAAGAGCTCCAGCTATTGGGTGGTATAGAAAATAAATACATACATACATACATACATACATATCTTCCATGGTAAAGAATGCAAATACAAACACAAGCTTCCCTTTTGGCAGCAAATAGCACACACGGAAAAGATAAACACATATTGAAGCACTCTCTCTCTGTCACACACACACACACACACACACACACACGAAAGAGACATAGGCTGACTCAAGGCCTCATTCAGACACAGCAGCCAGACAGAACACACACACATACACAGCCAGTCTGGCCCAGGACACTTTGCTGCCGGAGCAGAACCAGGGAATGCCTCCCACTTCTCACTGGATGACCATTACCTCCCAGCCTAACCTACTTCACAGGATTGTTGTGAAGGTAAAAATGGGGAGCTCTTTATTTCCTGGAGGAAATGCAAAACATAAATACAGTAACATGAAGTAAATAACTGGATGCTAGAAAAACATAATGGTCTTACAGTATGTTCCTCCTAAGCCTCCCTGGCCTGTAAAATGGCCACCTGTGTGTTTCATTACTGTGTGCTCTCATTTGGTACCCCGCTTGGCAATTTATCTTACAGAGACCCTGGAGGGGGCAGGGGTGGGCAGCCGGAGGACCGACACCATCTCTTGTAATTCGTATTAAACATTCAAACTTTGAAAAACACCCTCCTGCTTCTCCTGTGCCCCAACTCTAAGCCTCCACCTTCTGCACGAACATCAGCTCAAAGGAGCGTCATTCACTTCATTACTAAGACTAGCCAATGTATTTCGATTCAAGCATTGATACATTTATATCCCGCCTTTCTTCCTCTTGCAAAGAACCCAAGGCGGCTTACAAGTTCCTCCTCCTCTCCATTTTTATCCTCACAGCAACCCTGCGAGGTGGGTTGGGCTGGGAGTCTGTGGCTGGCCCAAAGTCACCCAGTGAGCTTCCATGGCAGAGTGGGGCCAGAAGCCGGTTCTCCTGGCTCCCAGTCCAACCTCTCGCCACACGCTGGCTCACACTCTCCCTCTGAAAGGCAACCTTTCTCTTGCCTCGCTCCACCTCCCTGCCCGGGCTGTCCTCAGTGTTCACAGACATCCCCACCCAGCCATCTGCAAAGAGCTTATCAGGGGCTGTTTGGGAGTGGCGTTGTGTGCTTTTCCACGGTGGAGCAAACGTGCTTCTTCCCACCTTCATGGAGGAATCACGGGAAGCGAGGCGGCTCGTAGCTCACCCCTGCCCTCACTCCGCCTTCCCTCTCTCCTCCTCCCTGACAGGCTGTTCCTCACACTCCCTGCGCTTTCTCTACACGGGGCTGTCGCAGCCCGCCAAGGGGCAGCCCGCCTGCACGCTCGCAGTGCTTGTGGATGACCAGCCCATCAGTCTCTACGACAGCAGCACAAGGCGGAACCTGCCCCGCGTGCCGTGGCTGGATGAGACTTGCTGGGACCGGGACATGCAGGACACGCAGACAGTTGATCGCACATGCAGCGTGCAGCTGGGGGTCCTACGGAATCGCTACAACCGGAGCACTGGTGAGTAACAGGGGGGCACCAACAGCGTATTGTTCAAGGACGATGTCATCCACTGAAGGGAAGACACCTGAGCTATCTACACCTACTAGCCGAGAGCGGAAACTGTGCCGTGAAGGGGTACCCCTCGTTGGCTGAAAGACTATGATGGCCAAGGGTGGGGGGCAGAATGTTATGCATCGGGGGGGAGTTACTGTGGGTTAATTATTGTTTGAACCTTGGCAGCTTTTGTAGAGTTGGGAGTAGCAGCAGTGGGTGGAGCTTCTGCTAAGAGCTTCTGGAGCTCTGCTTCTCGAGCTTCTGCTTCTGGAGCTCTGCTTCCGGAGCGTCTGCTTAGCTTCTTCTAAGACAGCAGTGGGTGGAGCTTCTGCTAAGAGCTTCTGGAGCTCTGCTTCTCGAGCTTCTGCTTCTGGAGCTTCTGCTTAGCTTCTTCTAAAGGACAGCAGTGGGAGGAGCTTCTGCTAACAGCTTCTGGAACTCTGCTTCTGGAGCTTCTGCTTCTGGAGCTTCTGCTTAGCTTCTTCTAAAAGACAGCAGTGGGTGAAATTCTGCTAAGAGCTTCTGGAACTCTGCTTCTGGAGCTTCTGCTTAGCTTCTAAAGGACAGCAGTGGGAGGAGCTTCTGCTAACAGCTTCTGCTAAGTGCTTCTGGAGCTCTGCTTCTGGAGCTTCTGCTTAGCTTCTTCTAAAATACAGCAGTGGGTGGAGCTTCTGCTAACAGCTTCTGGAGCTTCTGTTTCTGGAGCTTCTACCTAGCTTCTTCTAAAAGACAGCAGTGGGTGGAGCTTCTGCTAAGCATGCAAAGGGTAGGGTAGGGCTGCAGTGTACACTGAAATTAAATGCCTTTTGACACAAGTTTCTGCTATAAAAATGGATTTATTGAGAGAAGCAGATATTTACAGGCATTTGAAAGATGGGAAAATAATAAAAAAAAGGGTCAAGAGTTCCTGGAGGAAAAGGCTATCAATGGCTACTAGTCTTGATGGCTATGTGCTGCCTCCAGTACCAGAGGCAGTGAGCCTGTGTGCACCAGTTGCTGGGGATGCACATAGTGGGGTGGGTGGGTGCTGTTGCGCTCATGCCCTGCTTGTGGGTTTCCTGTGGGCAGCTGGCTGGCCACCGTGTGAACAGAATGCTGGACTACATGGACCCTTGGTCTGATCCAGCACGGCTCTTCTTATATTCTTATGTTCAAGAAGACAACACAGCAATGTTCATACACCATCATGAGGGGAACCATCATATGGGGAATTTGGCCCCAAATTCCCTTGGGCATAACCTGTTTTGGCCAAAGCCCGCAGTGACAAGGCGATATCTGAAAGAGCTAGCCCCCCGCCACACACACACACACACACACACACACGCACACACACACAGACACCCCATTGTAATGATGTATTATTGAAATGGATAGATTGAGATGCATTCTTGTATGTATATTGCTGTTGTTGTGTCGTGAGCAGCTTTGGGCACACTGTGAAGGAAAATGGCATGCAGATTAAAGTGGTCCACGAATCATCCATTTACCTCACACTCTTCCTTTCTTGTTCAAACACACACATCCATTCACACATCCCATCCGTTCGTTCATTGACACACACGTCCAAACAGAGACGCGTCGCCGAGTCCCACATTTTTGGAAATATAAAGTCCCTAAGGCTTGTCTCCAATCCTAGGCGGAACGCACAAGTTCCTTCACAGGCAGGCCGTTCTCACAAAGCTCGAGCCTTTGAAGAAACAGTGTCTTGACCACATTGGGCAACGATGAAACTGAGCAAGGCCAGCCACTCTGGGATGCCTATCAAACGAGAGTAGCAGAGTAGCGATTGGTCCCTACCCTACTTTTGAGGCACTCACCGAAATGTGTCCCTTTCAGGATCTCACACCTGGCAGCGCATGTTTGGCTGTGATGTCAGTGACAATGGCCACAAAAGAGGCTATTACCAGTGCGCGTTTGATGGGAGGAGCTACATTAGCTTTGACAAGGAGACCCTCACCTGGACGGCAGCCGATACCTCGGCGCAAAGACAGAAGAGGCGCTGGGATGCCAACTTGCCCCTCTGTCAATCCTGGAAGAACTACCTGGAGGAAGACTGCATTGGGTGGCTGCGGAAATATCTAGACTCTGGGAAGGAGGCTCTGCTGAGGAAAGGTGAGGATGGCATACTTCTGGGAGGAGGGGATGGGGCGTCCTCTGCATTTACCCTGCCTCTGCATCCTTCCTAGAGTGAAGAGCCAAATGTACTCATTGCACAGGTGACAGAATTCGGGGCAGTGCCATTTCAGACCAAGAGGGGTGGAGGAGATTGGGGTCATAGTTTTGAATGATCTCCTCTGTCAACCCCTTCCCTTGAAAAAAAAAAGTAGAACATCATTGTGAAGGATTGTTGGTTTCACCCCAACAACCCTGCAAGGTAGGACAGGCCCAACTTGGCCACAGATTTCCCCAAAGTAACCCATTAGCTCCCACCCAGGCCAATAGGCACTATATTTAGCACTGAAGTTATTCAGGTAAACCACACCAACTGAAGGTTGGATAAAAGTTTATTAAAAACAAAAAAAAGGAAGGGGGCAAAGAGGAAGGAATAGGGGAGAGGTGGTAGGTTGAACAGGAAATTACAAGCAAAGTACAGAACTCTAAAGAAAACCAAAAAACACCAAACACCAAGGCACACACTCCCAAGAGTAAAACAATAAAGTTTGCTAGTCTATCCTATACATACCAGAGCATGGGCCTCCCAGCCAGGACGTCCATCGACCAGCAGCACACCCTAGTCCCGTCAGGGCCAGGAGAGACACCCACCCCTTCCTTAGTGCTCTTTTTATTGCCCAGCGCTAGCAACTCCAGGCTGATTTGGAACACGCAATCTAAGCCCAGTCCCAGGACACCCCACTCGACCCTCCTAAGGAGGTTGCATCTTCCCACCAGCCATGGCTGTTATCCCTTCCCCAATTAGTCAGAGAGCAACCCCTGGCCTTGAGCTGCCAGAATGCGAAAGGGCCAAAACCCACCAACCTCCAGGTGGCTGCTCTATACCTGACTGCCCCAATGGCCCTTCCTCTATTAACCGTTTCTTGACAATCATCCTTTATTTCTGCTGTAAATGCAAGTCACTCTTCTTTTCTCCCCGCCCCCCTTCTTCACTTCCCTGTGACGGGCAGTCAAAGATATCCTCTCTCCCAGTCTTTGGAGGGCATGTTTTTTTCCTGCACTCCCTTGTCCAGGCTCATGACTTGCCCATCTGTAGGGAACACAAAGGATTAATTGCAAGGGAGGGAGGTTCAAAGGGGGGCTCCAGAGCATCCAGGAGGAGGAGTGTGGCATATGCCCTGGTTCAGAGATTCTCTCAAACTATATTGGCAGTATGTTGGCAACCTCTGATCACCCGTCTACTGTGTATACAGTCAGATTTCTCTTACAACCAGATACATCTAGAGCCAGTTCAATACTTCACTCTAATATGGGTACTACCGAATTCTATTTCTTAAGAAACACTCCCTCAGACAAGGGGACGGCAGAGGATGAGATGGCTAGATAGCATCACTGATGCAATGAATATGGACTTGAGCACGCTCCGGGAGAGAGCGCAGGCCTGGAGTGCTATGGTCCATGGTGTCACGAAGAGTCGGACATGACTGAACGACTGAACAACAACAACAAAGTATTAGCATAACAGTACTAAATAGGAGAGCTTAGGCATGCATAAATCCAAGCACACGACACATCTAACATCATTCTTAAACAAGGCTCCTAAACAGGGTCAAGTGCATTTTGTTGTTGTTCAGTCGTTAAGTCGTGTCCGACTCTTCTTGACCCCATGGATCCTAGCACGCCAGGCCTTCCTAGTTCTCAACAATAATCAATACCAAGCTTACCAGGTTGATTCTACAGGCAACACGTTGGGGAAAGCTGATCCTAAAGGAGAGCTTTCTCTGCTTCATGTTCTGAGTCTCCTTTATATACTTTTTGGATACTATAAAATATGTCCAAACTATTTTTTCCTATGGCTTATATTTCTTATTCAAGAATTCCAAAGATGACTTTTCTACTGTAAATCTTTATACGTCTAAGCAAAATTATCAAATTTTGAAGTTTCTTATCGAGATTAATGTGCATACTGACGTACTTATCGAAACATTTCAGCTTTTTCTGACATGTTGCAGGCATGTTTTTGACACAAACATATTTACTTGACATCATCCTGTCTTGTGAGCTTGTTTTTCTGACATCTTTACCGTCTCCAGTGAGGCCTCCTGGTCACTTACCTGATGGCCCACCTGACCTTATAACCTTAAGAGGCTCAACTAAGGTCTGATCCAGTAGAGCTCTTTTCACGTCTCTGCTTTCTTGATCTTAAAGCACCTTCCATGAGGGACGCTGGGAAGCACTGTGTTACCAACACTAATTAATGTCATTACCAAATTTGCAGAGCCTCCCATAGCGGTGGTTGGACGCAAGGCAGGCTATGAAGGCTTGGAGACCCTTGTTTGTAGAGTCCACGGCTTCTACCCCAAGGAGATCGACGCCACCTGGAGGAAGGACGGGGAGGTCTGGGACCACAGCACCTTCCACAGTGGCATCAGCCCCAACGCAGATGGGACCTACCACACCATGCTCAGCATCAAGATTGACCCCAAGGACAGGGGCTGCTACCACTGCCACGTAGAGCATGCTGGCCTCCAGGAGCCCCTTGATGTGGCCTGGGAGGACTCTGGTGAGGGGCTGCAGGGGAGGAAAGGCTGGATTCTTTGGTGTGATTGATATGTGACACTTGGAATCCGTGACCTACCCAGTGGAGTCTACAATTGTGCAAAACTTTAAAGCAATCCGATAAGATTTGCCAGAGGGGCAGCAAGCTACATTGTTCTGAAAACTGGCACATTTGTACTTTTTACTTCACGCTGCAGCTCAGCATATCATATATTTCTCTCAAATTCTGGTGTAATCTTCTGATGTGCTTGATTCAGGCTGGTTGAGGAGGCATGCCTTTGGTGAAGTTCTGAGCAGCAGTTAAAGGTTATTAAAATGCGTTTTGCCCCATGAAAGCCTTTTGCAACAACTGCTGGCAAATTTATATTGGGCATGCTCAGTTTCACTCTGAAGCTAGAATGCCGCCAGTACTCCAGTGTTTTCAGAGGAGTTCCAGTGCACCTGTCAGCATTCTGACAGTCAGGGAGGGAAAGCGGGAAACTGTCCAGTGAGAAAAGAGTGAGGTAATTGTGAAGGCAGAGGGAATCACTCTCACTGATTGACAGATCCCCGATGAAGAGGGGATAGGGAGGGAAAGGGTATGCTGGAATCCTCTGCAGGCTTACTCAGAAGTAATCCTTTCTGAACATAGAGAGAGCCAATGTGGCATAGTGATTTGAGTGTTGGACGAAGTCAGGAGATGGAGGTTCTAGTCCCCACTCAGCCATGGAAACTGGGTGACTTTGGGCAGTTACAAACTCTCAGCCCAACCTACCTCACAGGGTTGTTGTTGTGAGGATAAAATGGAGAGGAGGAGGTTATGTACGCCGCCTTGAGTCCCTTAAGGAGGAAAAAAGGTGGGATAGAAATGTAATGAATGAATGAATTCATTCATTCATTCATTCTTTCATTTGTATACATCTAGTCACTTCACGACTTGTTAATGTTTTCCTTTCAAGTCTGTGTTTTTTTCAGGACATTAATAATACATTTCATTTTTAAAAACAGGATCAATTTCATGATTAAAGAACCTGACAGTTGAAGACCATAGTTAAGGCTATCTCGTTTTGCCCCAAGCTCCCCAAAGCCAGGAAACGGGAAGCTAAGGGTGATGCATTCACAAACATGCCCCGTGATCAGTGACAATGTTTTGCATTGTCACAAAGTGTGCTTGCTTACAAGCAACACGTATGCATGGGTCCCTCACAGGGGGATTCTTCTAGCAATATAGTAAGGCTTAGATGCTTCATAAGGCAATACAGAACCAGAACAACATGAGGTACCTTTGCTGTTTCCAGTCACTCCATCCTCCCGATCTGGATTTGGTCCTGAAAGACCTAGGAAAAGTGTGTGTGCGTGGAGGGTAAATTATAAGCCAGTACAATTTGTGACATTGCACAACAGCATGGTCTCTTGAGTTTCTCTGTGGGGAGAGAATTCTGCTGTAGTGGGGCCCCTGCAGAGAAGGCCCTGCTTTGCACCCTCCTTAAATGGATGTCATTCTTTTATGTAGGAAGAGAGAGAGCCCCAACTTCCAGCTCCACAGGGTCTCTTGTGAACCTCTCCACTCATCTGTAGACTCTAAGTGATGAACGGTTTGGGCGGGAGGTAGGGCTGTTCCTCTAAATTCTTCATTTTCTTGCTTAGCATGACTAAGTCCACTGGTTCTTCTACTCTTCACACTCATACAGGGCTTTCCCAGTAGCAAAGACAAGCTCTGGGATTTCCTGTTCGGTCATGTTAATTCTTTTCTCCATTTCAGCTTCCTTGGAGCTCATTGTGGGAGGTGTCTTGGGATCCATGGGCGCTGTCCTGTTGATGGCTGTCATGACTGTCGTGTACTTCAGTAAGTAAACTATGAAGGGGCTGTGTAAGGATTCTGGGAGGGGGACCTGGCACCCCAATCCCCAAATCCCCCCCCATAAATGGCATCTGGATGTGGAAAGGAAAGTTCTCTGCACATTGGGGTAAATCTGTCCTCTCTAGATGAAAACACAAAATCCAGATGTAGGTCTGGAGCCTGAATATAGCTGTGGGTCACCATCTATTGGCTAGATAGCATCACCAATGCAATGAATATGAACTTGAGCATGCTCCGGGAGAGAGCGCAGGACAGGAAGTCCTGGCGTGCTATGGTCCATGGGGTCACGAAGAGTCGGACACGACTGAACGACTGAACAACAACAACACCATCTATAGTCCTTGGCTGAATGCCTAGCCTGGTCTTAAATCTATTTGTTAGATATTCCCTCCGAGTGACTTCTATGGAATCCCTAACATCTATAATATTTATTATTATCACTATTAGAAACATAGTTTGTTAAGAAAACCACACACTCAACTAGTAAGGGGTTGGACTTGATGGTCTTATAGGCCCCTTCCAATCCTACTATTATATGAAGGGAATATGTGATAGCATGGATGAGCAGGACTTTGGTTTTCTCGTTTATTTCAGCATTCCCAGCAGGGCGGCTTACAAAAGAGTAAAAAAAACAGACAAACAAATAGCACAATGCAACTAAGGGTGCAATTCTGTACCTGAGATCTGCCAGCTGAGGGCTTCTTCGACCCCCCAGAAACCTCACTACCCTGGCAGAACACCAGACGCCCCAGCGGGACACACCACAGATATGCCGGTGGAACACAATACCGGCTGAGCTGTTGTGCTGGCCAAGTCATGCTGGCGGAGTGGCCAAAAAGGGGTGGAGACAACAGATGGTGGTGGTGGCAGAGATTCCAGGCAAGGGCAAGTGTGTTGAACCTGTGGACCTCAGATGTTGGACTCCAACTCCCATCAGCCCTAGCCAGCATAGCTGATGGCCATAGGTCATGTTTCTTGTAGTCCAGCAACATCTGGATGGCCCCTGGTTTCCCAACAAGGAATTTGGGTCTGTGAGAGCCCTGGCCTTGCTGCAGGGGGTGGGATGGGATGAGTTCTAGAGGTCCCTTCCAGCCCTGACTTTCTGATTCTGTCCCTCCAGAGAAACGGCAAAGTGGTCACCCAGCAGGATCGAGTAAGTGACGGTTCCTTCTTTGAAATGTTCTTAACACGTGGGGCAGCCCTGGAATGGGAGGTGATGGCACACAGGTGGATTAGCCGAATTCTGTGTGTACCTGCACCATTACTAGGGCAGCTGTGAAGATGCAGAAGGGATGCACCAATGAACCCAGCCCCCTATCAGGGGAACCCATCAGGGACCCTGTTGCTGTTTCTCATGTACATGCATCACAAGGGGGCTGGACTCAACAGTCTTATAGGCCCCGTCCAACCCTACTATTCTATGATACTATGATCATAAGAAGGCACTTCTGGTCTGGTCCCAGAAATGAATTGCAGAGACCCAGGCCTCTGTTCATCCACCTATACTCCAGAGCCATCCTTACTGTTATTTGAGCACCTAGACATCTTCAACTCTAGTTAGATCTTTGTACAAACTTGCACACGTTCTAATGAGACTCACACACCTGCTTATAAGGACTACTTAGACATTGGCAATAGAGCATCTATGGCTAAGAAGGTGCTTCCCACCCAAAGAGATCCACACTCAGACACTGTTGGAGAGGCCAATGCCACAATGGCACATTTATCGGGGTTTACAAAGATTCGAATGTACAAGCGAGTTTCGGGGGAAGTAGCTGAGCAAATGGATGTAACACTTAGGATCAACTGGGGATGCTCCGGCCTTCACCAAGTTATGCTTTGGTGGGGAAATTAGCGGCATTCTTGGTGAAGTTGAGCTCCAGGGCTAAAAGCAGCTTGCACAACTGTGGGAAGGAGTGTTGCTGAGGCTTGAAGCACGCAGAGAGAGAGACACAGAAGGGAAAGTTGGGGTGGAGGCTACAATTTCTCCTAAGAAGAAATTACTAAGAACTTTCCTTGGGCTGAAGCCCTTTCCTGCAGACAGGAATGAGTGTGCCTTGCAACTTCAGCTCTCAGGTGAAGAGGAAGGAGAGCAGAGAGCCTTGACTAGGGGAGGCAAAGCCCCCACCGTTAGTTAGCACCTTGCTCTGGCAAGCAAGGAGCTTAGCCATTTCGGAGATTTCAGCATGCTGCCTTTCCTCTGGGAGGAGAGCCTCAGAGCGAGTTCAGCGGCAGTGTGGCACCGTACCCCTGGAGGGGTGAGGCGCCTAGTGATTTCAGCAGCATGGCCCCCCACCACTGGGAAGAGGGGGACTTGGGACTGCCCCAACCGGAGGCTTCTTGTATAGTTCAGAGAAAGGCAGTGACATCACAACTTCGATGAGCCAGACACTGCTCATCGGCACTGGAAAATGGTGCTGCTTGCTGTGGCAGAAAAACTGAGTTGGGCTCCCATCTCGTATAACAAAAGATGGTGCGTGGGGATGATGGCTGTACTTGCGGGAAACAAAAGTTCTACTTGCTATCTCTCACTCTTTTAACAAAAGAGAACTTTATATGCTAATGGTTGTCTTAAGGACAGGTGTCAAGGCTGGAGTTCAACAATAGGAGCACATTGCAGGTGGCTGACTAGGTAACTTACCAGATACCACTCTTGCTATCCAGCCCATTCATGTTTTGCTGAATTTTGGCCACCACCTTTGCCTTTGGGGAATGCATTTTAGGAAGCCCATCGGAAACAGAATTGCTTGATCTAGTCTTGCACGATGCTCTCAACCCATTCCTGTGCCTTTCTCCCATCTTTGCTGAGGCTAGGGATGAAGATGCCTGGCTTTCTGGCCATGTCTCAAAATGGAGTCAGTACTGTTCACTCAAAAGAGAGCTACCTTGCAACAAGGTAACATACTATAAAGTTCTGTACTCCAAAACAATACAAACAACTAGTTTATAAATCAATAGGGATAGGGATACACACACACACACACACACACAGAGTGAGATTTTTTATTTTTGTTATCACAAAATTTTATTTTGGCATAAAATGCCACTTTTGGTCACAAATAGCTC
Source organism: Heloderma suspectum (assembly GCF_057233095.1). NCBI lineage: Eukaryota > Metazoa > Chordata > Lepidosauria > Squamata > Helodermatidae > Heloderma > Heloderma suspectum. Next base: position 399,613,534 of record NC_139459.1, read on the forward strand.
ACTGAAGCTGGTGTTTTATGCCAAAACCTTTCTAAATTTTGAAACCTGTTTGTAATTTTTTTAAAAAAAATCGACACGTGTATGAACTGGTTAGGCCATCATTGGTCATTTGGTTTGGTTTGGAGTGCTGTGTTGTGTGCATCACATCACCTATGTCTTGTTTTATAGAGTAATGTACAGTAACATCCAATGAAACACAACGGGGTGGTGCTACAGACAAAGCCCTGTGTCTTGGACCCACCCGTCTCACCTCTCTTGGTGGTGTAATTTTGTTTGTGTTCATCTTTTGTGTGTCTCCTATATGAATGGTTTGAAAGTGAAGCTGTGTCTGTCAGTGTGTCTGAGAAAATGGAGAGGGAGGGAGGTCTGGGGAGACCAGCTACTGGAAATGCTCAAAGTTATACTGACTCCCTTCCTTCCTCTTCTCCCCTTTGCAGGAAATGAAGAGAACTCAGCCAGCTCTTCTGAGAGTAAGTGCTGTGGGTGGAAAGTGGTTAGCAACCATCTCAAAGGGAGGGGAGCTGACCCATAATTAGGATTCAAGAAGGGACTTCTCTTCTGGGCCAGGCTGCCTAGAGGTCCTCCAAATATTTTGGATTCCCCCCCCACACACTAAAACATGCACCTTGGCTGAACTCATCTGCAGTAGGGATGGCAGAGAATTCCGACATGGCCTCCATTGAGGCCGGATTCTTTCGAATCTGGCCTCCAGAGTCCATGGCGGAACTGGTCCACCTATCCCTGCCTCCTGCCAGATCCTCATGGAGCCGGATCCTCCTCGCCAGCTGGCTCTGTACAGCAAGCGATACGGCCGCCATTGCCATGCTGTATCGCTGGGCACTCACTGCAGGAAGGGATCCAGATGCAAATGGCATCCACTACGCCATTTGTGTCTCTGTTTTTTCTTGTGATAGGCTACGCATGTTTATTTATGTAGATAATTGCGTCCAGATCCCTTCATTCAATGAGTGCTCAGTGATATGGCACGGCGATGGCGGACGTATCACTTGCTGTATGGAGCCGGCCAGCCAGGATTCTGGGGGAGGGGGATGGGTCGCCTCCTTCCCTGCGTACCCCCCTCCTGGACTGGCAGGTCTGCAGGCAGCCTTTGGCAGTACGCATGTGGCTTGATCTGTGGTGGGATGGTGGTTGAGACATCCCTGCCCCAGCTGGGAAGTGGGAGGACTAGATGGCCTTTGAGTTGCCTCCAACTCTGGGATTCTGATGTCCCCATACAGAGCACACCATGATGTTAACTTTACCCTCTTCTGCTTTTGGCTTTGCAGAATTATGTCCTCCTAGAGCTTGAGAAGAGAGCAAAGGGAAATCCATACGCTGTATTCCTCATGAACTCCTGCCAGTCAAGGACAATGTTTCCAATATGGCCAATTTCTGGTTATGGTGCAGAGAAGTGACAGTGTGGTTTGGATTTTGAGTGACAAGAGTTTGGAGTGATTTGTTTTTCAACTTATTTTCTTCTCAGAAATGGAGAAAAAAACCATATTCTTTAAAAGGTATGGGAATAGTCATGTATACTTTCTGCCAGTTCCACATACCATCTGCAGAGTTTTTGCCATTATCTATAGCTCATTCACTGGTCAGTCTCAACACTCCCGGCTGAATTTAATTCAATATATACTTCTGAATTTTACTCTGCAAGTGAAGTAAAATGCACCATTTACGACTGTAGTTTTCCTGCGATAGGCTCATGGCAGCCGCCATCAGCATATTGCGTCTTTAGAAAGCTGGAGAGCCACTCTGCCAACTCCAGTGGATGTGGCAGGGCTCCAGAGGACTTGGTGGGGCCCCAAGCAACCCGAATTGCCCTGCAGCAGACCCGGCCGGGACAGTGGGGGTTTCGTACATCCCTACTAAGGAGACTGGGATGTCACGGGAAAAAGAGAGCAGGAATTCAACTGTGGAGAAGGAGGAGAGAGAAAGAGAGATGATGTTAGTGAAGGGGAAGGGGAAAAGTGTTCTTGCTGGAATCCTTGAAAGTTGATTTATTGAGTCAGGCAATATGGGCTGTGTTTGGAGGCTGGCAACAGAGCTTGGTCTAAAGATGGGGCAACAAAGCCTTAACTGCGAAGGACGGAATGGCCTGGAGGGGGGGGGATTGGCAGCTTGCAACACAGCGTGCCTTTCTGGATCTTGCCTTCTATCATTGGGCGTATTTGGCCAACCCCAGTACTTGCCCTGGGAAGGAGGGTATAATACAAATAAAGCTTGTATTGGAACATTCTTTAATATTTACTGTTATTAGGGGTGTACGGATTCCCCACCATCTGGGGAATCTGTGTGCGGGGGGAGGTGATCCGTTCCCCCCTCTGAATCCTCCAGAGCAGCTTCACTCTGCGAGGATTCCAGGGGGGGGACTGTCTTGGGGGCCACTTACCTTCCCTCCTGCCAGCCAGAGCCATTCACCTCTTCCCTGTCCTGCTGATTGCCATGTCTTTTATTTAAAAAAAAAAAATGGATACATAGACTTAGATGTAAGCTTCATTACTCTATTTGTGTCTAAGTCTATGGGCACATCCTGCCGATCACCATTTTTTTTTTTTTTAAGACATGGCGATCGGCAGGGATGGGGAGGAGGCGAACGGCTCTGGCTGGCAAGAAGCAGCCGAGTGCCGTTCCGCCTCCAGTCCTCCGGAGTTCTTTGGAATCCGGCCTCATTTGAATCCGCAGCAGATTTCTCTGACATCCCTAACTGTTGTATGTGTCCTCTTCAATTATCTACCTGCTTCCTGGAAGTTAACGCACGGGCAGCACACACAGATTCTCTGCACTCTTTTGACAGCTAACAGACCTTTGCATCCGGTTATGCGACAACGTGCCGGCACTGTCGTTGTCCAGGTCAGTTATGTGCCTCGTGCAGGACCAGATATTGCACAGGCAGCAGCGCAATTCAATGCTACCGCCAGAGCCGTTGCTTTCGGATTGTGGGAGGACTGTGTTAATTACATGAATGGAGGCCTGACCTTCTCGCACCAAAGAGAATTTAGGAATTTGGCAGTAAACATTAGATCTGCCCATAAAAGTGCTGCTACGTGTAGGAGAAGTTCCAGTGATTGGGATCCTGAAAGATCAGAGTGGCCAACCCTTGGGCCCGCCACTCCACGCAGTACCATTCTGCAAATTGAGCCTATAACCCAACCCACTGGAGGCATCAAAGCACATCTGCAGCTCAGCCTCGACGAGGAACTCGTGTTGCCTGAAGTGGAAACTCTGGTGAGCTCTGGAAAAATTGTAGCCCAAACCAAAATCCTCTCCCACGGCACGAAAAACCCTAACTTAGTGGTATGGGAGCCTAAGCCCTTTTGCCTTCCCCTTTGCCCACTCCTTTTTGTCTCACAGGAGCACCATAAGCCACTTTACCTCAGGAAAATGCTTGGGAGCGGTACTGCTGTGCTACTCCTCAATGATTTCCATTCTCACCTCAGAAAGCAGCAAACGTAGGCATGGTAATCAATCAATCAATCAATATCCAATAATTTTTATACAAATTAACAATGTGGCCATCTAAACCAGATGATCAATAAATATACCAGTAAAATAACAGCAAACACATCATCAGTAACATAATCTAAAAATAACATTCCCTTGGCCCCGTCCTTCCTCCAGCAAACACACCAAGGAGTGGCTTCATTCTCAGGCCTTTATTTCATTATTCACAGGTCCATTGCAGATGCAAATCCGCGAAGACTCTCTGGCTGCAGAGGGATGCCTCCAGGGGATTCAAGTGGGACCACCAAAAGTTGCCCGCAGTTGAAAGGGCAGCTGTCTGGCTACGCTAACTTAGGGAGGGAGGTCCCTCCCCTCACCTGCTGCTCCCCAGCATAGCCTCTCACACATTGCTAAATGGTTCGAACGTCTAAGCTCCAGCCCTGATGTTTCCCACTTAGCTCTGCATCTCCACATGGCATCTCTTAGGTCACAGCCCCCAATCCCCTCCTCCTCCTGCTCGCTGCTTCTCACAGAGGGGGGCGAGGAGGAAGCTTCATGCCCGGCCATCTGGGAGCTGGTAACCTGGGACGCACACCTACCCGTATCTGAACTGGCCTGTGAAAAAACCTCCCCCAGTTCTGGCTGCTCCTCTTCTGAATCTCAGCTGCTAACTCTCTCCATGCACTCAGAATCAATCCTGATTTTGGCACAGATTAATGGAGTTCAGCACAATCACCCAGAGACATAAAAATGGATAGTGGTCCTTTGGTCTTCTCATTGGGAAGAGTATTCCCAGTTCCTTGGTCACCATTCCGAACACTTAGATTAAGTTAGAGGATTGGGCAGTAACCCCCAGGGGCCATAACAGAAGATCATCTGAATCATGGACCATACTCTGCAAACCCATCCTGTCTCTCGCCCCCATTCAAAAGGTGCCCACTGCTGAGTTGAAAAGGGCTACAGGTCAACCAGCATCCCACCAAGCACCCGTTAGCCACTATTGCTCAGGAAGGGACTCTCAGATTAAGAACCGACAAGGCTGCCTGCAACAGGCCTAGAATCCTGCTTGCTGCTCCTCCTGATCAATATTTAATTTAACCAAATGTTCCTGCTGTGGATAGATTTCTGATTCAGAGAAAAGAGGGCCTTACGCTAGCCAGGAAACGAATCCCAGAGCCCTTCCAAAATTCCCTTTTCAGAGCACCCTGTATCCTCCTGCCACAGGATCGCCACAATGGTCACAAGAGGGGCTACTGGAGAGGCACGGGGCAATAGCCCTATCTAATAACCCAAGGATGGTACCCTTTAGATAGGGCTATTGCCCCATGCCAGCCTTCTGCCCTGTTTATCCAGCCTAAGGTCCTGCAACCATTAACTTTGGGGGCAGCTGGGGCAAGTATGTAACCCACTTCCTATTGTGCCTTCTTAGTAGAATAAGAATAAGCAGATCCAGACACAGGAAACTTGTGAACAAAATCCCTCACTGCAGTGGGACATTGTGTGATCTGGATGTGGTCACTGCTGGACCTACCTCAAAGCCCAGCCTGGCCGGAGTCCAAAATCACAGCCAGTGTTCCTGATCCTTGATGTCCCTCCCATTGAATGAAGGGGTCAAAGGCCAATCCAACCCCTTTGCAGAAATGTATGTTGGAGAACACCAGTGAAAATGATGAAACCAGGCACAAAGTACCCCGTATGTGACACCATCTCCCGTCTCACCCTGTCTTGTTCCCTATCCCCCGGCTTGTTATCCTTTAATTACTGTTCAAAAAATGGGTGGAGAATTACGTCTACAACTCACCCCTCTGTAACTTCTCTGGTAGCTGGCAGTAGATAGCATCACACTGGTGGTAGTACCATCACTTGGAATTGCATCTTTATCAGCCTTGACATACAGGTCATCCCTCCCTAAGATCCCTGCTATACCACAGCCCCATGTAATCCCCCCCTCCACAGGTGCTATACCACAGCCACATCGGTCCCAGGAAATGCAAGCACATGACCCTTCTCACCTCGATCCTGAGTTGCTGTGGCAATAGCATCAATAGCCTGGCCTGGTTCTGCCACTGCAGACACCTGGGAGATGGCTGACATAGGGGGCGGGAGAGTTGAAACTATATGTGCTAACACTGAAGCTGACCCGGTACTGGGTAACTATAAAACTACAGAAGGTTTAATAGCATGTAGGTAGCCTGAGTCTATGCAATGAATATGAACTTGAGCACGCTCCGGGAGAGAGCGCAGGACAGGAAGGCCTGGCGTGCTATGGTCCATGGGGTCACGAAGAGTCGGACACGACTGAACGACTGAACAACAACAACAACAACAACAAGCCTGAGTCCATAATTACTGACATAGAGGGTGCCAAAGTCTATGAGGATGCCACTAACTCAGATACTATGCCTGATGACATAGGCTAGCTTGATCTCTTGATAGCCGCAGGAGAAACTGTGCCCATAACCTGTGGCACAGCCATGCTGGATGAAGCTTCAGTCGTTCCAAGCATGCTGCAGTGGGAAGCAATGAGCTGTGTTGGGTCTGGCCCCACGTTTGTTTGGGCCGGGAGCCCCCTGCTGCATTGGAGATGGGCAAAGCGCACAATCCCTTTATCTTTCTCTACTGCCTCCAATCTGGCCAAAATGTACGATAACTCTGGGTTGGCCTCATCTTCAGAGGAAGACTCACGCCTCCCCCAAGACTGCTGAGTGGGTGGATGAGGTGCTTTCCCCTCCCCGTTCTTGCACCCATGCCCTTTCTTGGGGGGCATCCTGTTAATGTAAACGTGTGTCTGGCCTCTTGAAGTCAAATCACCCACCCCACCAAAACCAAAGACACAGGGTGGTTAACTAAGGCCACACACACACACACACATGAACGGGATCCTCAGGTGGTCACTTGTATTGGCCCCAGGAATGTAACCAAGTCATTTGTAGTGTTAGAGGGGCCTAGAGATCCATATTGCTTGCTTATTAGTTCATAAGTTCATTATTGTTGCAATTCCCTTGTTAGTAAGCCTCTGATCATGTGAAGATGAGTCAAAGGGCCGACAGGGCAGCCTAGCACATTCCATACTAATGAGTGAATCAAGATGTGTCTGGGAAGCGAAGATTGTTTGTTTTAAAGCTGCAGGTGGCTGTGCTAAGAACTAAGCCCTGCTAGTCTATGCTGGGAATGAATGCTAGGGGGCGCTTGCTGCTGCTGTGCTGACTTATGGCTAACATGTATGTTATAAGACCCATTGTGCCCCATGGCTCTGGGTTCAGAGAAGCTGTTTGATCCAGCCATTGGGTACACCTGTGTGCTGTAAGTTACCCAATAAAGTATCTCCTTGTAAGTAATCCATTGAATCTGATTTATCGCTATCTTGGCACTTCTAACCTAAGAGTTCAACGCCCACTACAGGAGTGATGCATCACCCATCCAAGCACAGACCAGACCCGACCCTGCTTAGCTTCAGCAAAGCAGCAGCCTAACATTCCTTCATCCAATGCCCTTAGAGTGAAACTAGGGATGTACGAAAGTCACTTACCGTTTCGCGGATCTGCTTTGCGGTGGGGGGGAGGCACTCCATCCCTCCCCCCAGAATCCTCAACGGGGGGGAGATGCTCCATCCCTCCCCCCGGAATCCTGCCTGGCCGGCTCCACTCCGCGGGGATTCTGCGGAGCTGCCAGCCGGCTCTGCCGGCAACCGGACATCCAGCCGCTGGGCAGCAGGGATGCAAATGTTGGCAGCCGTAGCCGCTGCCGTTTGCTTCCCTGTACTTAACCATGATAGGCTACTTAAATATTTACGTAGCCTATCACAGCAAAGTAAAAAAAAATGCGTACACAAATGGTGGTGGCTACAGTGGCCGCCATTTGCGTTAGCTATTTTTCACCATTCTAGCCTACGTAAATATTTACATGGCAGGGGATTGAACCTGGACATGGCAAGGATTGAACCTGGGACCTTGGGCACAAAAATCAGGGGCTCTACCACTGAGCCAATGCCTTTTCCTGCGACGCCGATGGGGAAAGAACCCGGGATCCCCTGTATGCAAAGCAAGGGCTCTTCCACTGAGCTGCTACACCAGCCCTTAAGGACCTCCTGCCCCAGCAGGCTGCTGGTCTCCCTGCCACCCACACGAAGAAATTGCCACAGGGCCCACTCGCACATCCTGGCCTAAAGGAAAAAAGCAATTCTCAAGTCGGGCCTCACCCTTTCTGCTCCTTGGAGAACGACGGGAGGCGATCTAGAAGGCAGGAGGGCAGCAGCAGCCATGGCCCTATCCCATGCCCTGGCACACACCCGCCAGCCTCATCAGGTGGGCAGGCAGCTGGAGCACCCTGCTGCTCCTCCACACCGAAAAAATGCTGGGCCCCCTCACTGCTGCTGTGACGTGGCAAGAACCAGGCCAACACGCGGCCACAGAAGAGGGAGCCACTCTCTGGCAGATGCCTCCACTGCTTGGAGAGCCGCTCCCTTGGCGCTGCTCCCTGAAACCAGCCAACCGACCAGCACCAAGGCCGCCTCTCTCCTGGTTGCAGGAGCGCATGCCACTCTCTCAGCAGCCGCGCTTCTGAGAGGAGGGGTCCGGAGAGCTCACAGCACCTCTCTGGCCCCTCCCACACCCCATGGCAACACCAGAAACTGACAATGGTGGTCGCCAATGCCCCTCCTCTCCCCCACCACCTGCAATCCCCCACCCACCCATGGCCAGGCAAGCCGGACGCAGGGTAGGTCAGAAATTAATGGAAACTTTGAGTTCTTACGTTATGTTTGAAATGTTATAACTGTCTCTATTTTTGCTCTTTTGGGGGGGGATTATATCTTGTGATTTGTGAAAAGAAAATTTAAAAATGCAAAAAAAGAAAAGAAAAATGTTTTCCACAACTGTTTTTTTTTAATCTATTTAATATTTAATAGCATACGTTATCCTACAGAACTTATTGAAGAGCAGTTGCTTCTTTCTGTCATGATGTCTGAAGGAACAGATCTGTCTGACAATTTTGTATGTAGTTTGGCTTGGGTATGATGGGATTAGTGGCTGGATCAAGAGCTGGGGGATGATGAATCAGAGTCTGGGGAGCCAAACTAACAAAAGCTCGTTCAGCTCCACCCCCAACTGAATTCTTCCGACATCCCTAACTGCAGGTTAAATAGTATTGAAAATTGACACCACTGTACTTCTTACCCAAGCTGCAGCTTGGTATACTGTATACTTCTGAGAAATTTGGAAGAGGGTGGGACTACTGAGGTATGTTATTCAGTCCCTTTCATTGTTTTGGTGAAGTTCTGAGCAGCAGTCCGTTTCTCCGTATGTCAAAGCAGGCACAGTGTTGAGTGGACTAGAACACCTGGACTCTGCCACAGAAGCACTGTGGGTGACAATACCAGGCTCCAAAGCTAACTCAGTGCTAGGAGCATGTTATCATCCCCCAGACCAGAATGCTCAGGGTGATGTTGAGATGGAAAACAAAATCAGGAAGCTTCCAAATGTAGGGATGTACAAAAACCACTTACCTTTGCTCCGTCCCTCCCCGCGGAATCCTCAACGGGGGGGGGGAGGCGATCCGATCCTCCCCCCCCGGAATCCTTGATGGCTGGCTCCGCTCCGCGGCCAGGGCCATCCGCAGCCGGATTTCCGGCCACAGACGGTCTGGTGTGGACGCAAATGGCAGCCGCCGTAGTGGCCGCCATTTGCGTCCAGCTAGACAGCCATGATAGGCTACGTAAGAATTTACGTAGCCTATCACAGCTAACATCAAAAAACAAAACAAAACACACAGCGTATGCAAATGGCGGCGGCTACGGCAGCCACCATTTGCGTTCCCTATTTTTCGCTGACTTATCTTACGTAAATATTTACGTAAGATGAAATGGCGAAAAAAAGGGGAATGTAAATAGCGTAGCGGATGCTAGTTGCATTCCTTTATTTTTCACCGTTCTAGCCTACGTAAATATTTCCTAGCGGTGACCAACAGCAGCAAAATAACGTACCCTCCCCTCTCACCGGTCTCCATGAGTTTCCCCCTTGCTTTCTGAGCTATCAGTTCATGACTGAGGACCAAATGACACAAGTTAATCACGTGACATGCCCCCAAGTGCAGAGTTTTCCTTTCACAAATAGCCAGCATGGGACACCCAATCCCCATAAGTGCTGAGGCATTGTGGATAGAGGGATTTAACCCTTTGACCCCCACTCCTATTTGCATGTGGTGGGAAAGCATCCACTGAAGCTCTTTTTCATTTTCCTGGAGGGAATCCTGACTCAAGTTAACCCCCCCCCCGCCCCCACCACGCAACCTGTGGTATTTTGTAGATGCCCAATATGGTTGAAATCTGCATGGAGTTTTCAGAGTTAGCCCCTTCAAGGAAAGCCAACAAGTTATTCCATCTTCCACAGTTGTAGTTTGCAATGTATGCCTGCCTTGTAGATAGGGATGTACGAAAGTCACTTACCTTTCCGCAAATTATGTTGATGGGGGGAGGCATTCCATCCCTCCCCCTGGCATCCTCGACGGGTGGGGAGGCGATCCGTTCCTCCCCCCCGGAATCCTCCACGGCCGGCTGTGCTCCGCGGCAGCTCCATGGAGCAGCCAGCCAGGCCCAGCCAGGCCACAGCCATCCACAGCCGGATTTCCGGCCGCAGAGGGCTCTGGGAAAAAAACAAAAACAAAACCGCGTATGCAAATGGCAGCGGCTACGGCCACCGCCATTTGCGTTCCTTATATTGGCCGTCTTAGTCTACGTAAATATTTACGTAGAGTATGACAGCGAAAATAAAGGGGAATGCAAATAGCGTAGCGGGTGCTATTTGCGTTAGGGATGGCGGAGAATTTCTCCCCGAAACTTCGGGGGGCCGAGCGCCAACGTGTTCGGCCCCCCGAACAAGTTTCGGGGAGAAATTCTCTGCACCCCCCCGCACCCCCCCCCCGGGACGGGACTTACCTTTGCCGAATGTCCCTCCCGGTGGCGGGTCCGGCCGGCGGTTCGGCGGGTGTTCGTGCGGGCGGGAGCGGCCGCTGCCGCCATTCCAATAAAAGAAAAAAAAACGCCCCCGTGATAGGCTACGTTAATCGTCACGTAGCCTATCACGGGGGCGTTTTTTTTAAAAAAAAAAATTTGGAGTTCGCGGCAGGGCAAGGCGGAAAGCCTCCTCCCCGGCCTGAATTTCGGCCGGGCGAGGCGGGAACCCTCCCCCCCGGCCTGAATTTCGTTAATCCAAGAAAAGTAAAAAAAAAAAACGCCCCCGTGATAGGCTACGTGACGATTAACGTAGCCTATCACAGCTAGATTTGCAAAGTCAGCCGTGATAGGCTACGTAAATCGTCACGTAGCCTACCACGGGTGACTTAAAAAAAAAAAAAGCGTGTACGCAAATGGCGGCCCCCATAGGGAGCCGCCATTCACGTTCCTTATTTGGTCGCTGTAGTCTACGTAAATCTTTACGTAGACTACGGCGAAAATAAGGGCATCGCAAATAGCGTTGCCCTTATTTTCGCCGTAGTCTACGTAATCTTTACATAGACTACAGCGACCAAATAAGGAACGCGAATGGCGGCTCCCTATGGGGGCCACTATTAGCCGTACACGCTTTTTTTTTTTTAAGTCACCCGTGATAGGCTACGTGACGATTTACGTAGCCTATCACGGCTGACTTTGCAAATCTAGCTGTGATAGGCTACGTTAATCGTCACGTAGCCTATCACGGGGGCGTTTTTTTTTTTTTTACTTTTCTTGGAATGGTGGCGGCGGCAGCCGGTCGAAAGACCGGCTGCCGCCCCCGCCCCTGTCGAAGCCCTGCCGAACCACCTCTGCGACCTGCCACCGGGAGCGACATTCGGGAAAGGTAAGTCCCATCCCGGGGTGGGGGGTGGGGGGGCGGAGAATTTCTCCCCGAAACTACTTCGGGGGGCTGAATACGTTGGCACTCGGCCCCCCGAAGTTTCGGCGAGAAATTCTCTGACACCCCTATTGAACCCTTCCCTGAAAAGGAATACATATCAAATTGTCAACCTGTCTTCAATGAAACTAAAAAACTCAGTTTTTGCTTCATTGATTCTACAAGCTTTTCTAGGGAATATAAATCCCCAAATCACATTTCTAGAACTTTTTACTCATGCCAGCACTGATCCAGAAGCACAACAGCCAATACCCACTTAATGGTTTGCTTGTGTTGAGGCAGCCGGTGGACCTGGAAGGAGCCTTGTTTTAGTGTCAATAACTGTTATCCATTATAAAACAAAACCAGCACAGATGTATGTTCCAGGGCTAGAATTAGACATGTGCAAGGTTCATTCAACAATGGGTCATTGCTCTAAGGCAGGGGTGCACAACTTTTTCCACCACAAGGGCCAAATCTGGCTCCAGCTGTGGACCAGGGACTGCACATGCATACGAAGAGCCCTGCTGGATCAGACCAAGGGTCCATCTAGTCCAGCATTCTGTTCACACAGTGGCCAACCAGCTAGCAATTGGGAACCCACAAGCAGGACATGAGGGCAAGACCACCTCCCACCCCTGTTCCCAGCAACAGATGCTGTGATACTGGAGGTAACACATAGCCAACAGGCTTAGTAGTCATGCATAACTTTATCTTCAATGAATTTGTCTAACCTTCTAAAGCCATTCAAATTGGTGGCTGTGAAGGATTGTTAGTCTCTCTCCAACAATCCTGCAAGGTAGAACCAACCCAGCCAGGTATCCGATTTTCCCAAAGTAACCCAGTAGCTCCCACCCAGGCCAAAAGGCACTGTATTTAGCACTGAATTTACTCAGACAAGTCACACCAACAAAAAGTTGGGATAAAGTTTATTGGTAAGGAAAGGGGCAAAGAGAAGGGGATTGGGGAAAAGGGTTTGGGTGTTACGAGATTTTATAAGCACACTGACTGAATACAAATCTGCAACCCAATCCAGAGATCACCACTCTCCAAGCGTATACTCCCAAAAGAAAGCAATAAAGCTAGCTAGACTATCCTATACATACCAAAGTATGGGCCTCCCAGGATAACCAACGACCAGCAGCATCCCCTGGTATCGTCAGGGCAAGACAAGACGCTCACCTCTTTCTTTGTTCTCCTTTTAAGGTCCGGCCCTAGCAACTCCAGGCAGATTTTGGCAGTGCCCAATGCCAGCTCAGTTCCAGATCACCCCATCCTGCCCGTCTAAGGAGGGCACCTCATTCCGCCAGGCACCGTTGTTATCTCCTCCCCCCCTTATGCAGAGCAACTTCATGGCCTTGAGCTGCCCAGCTGAATAATGGCCCGGGCCCAGTAGTCTCCAGGTGTCTGCTGTGTACATGACTGGTCCTCCAACTCCTTACTCTATGGACCCATTCTCGACATTCCTCCCTTTAAAAGATGGGGACTCAGGGGACAATCTCCCGAGTCTCTCTCTTTCTACTTAACCTATGTCTAAAAACTTTTCAAAAAAATATTCCCTCTTAAAAACAAGAAATAGCTACCCCCCCAAACAAGACTCAGCACTCTTGAATTATCCAACTAACAACCCCTCCCTTCCCCCGCCTGAGTCATGCACCCAGGAGAGACTGTCAGCCAGGATATTCTTCTTGCCCAGTATATGAGAAACCTCAAAGTCATAGTCCTAAAGTCAAAGGCTAAACTCCATCATAACATCTTCTGGTTGGACCCTTTGACCCGGTCTAGCCAGCACAAGGGAGAATGGTCAGTGTGTAACAGGAATTTCCGGCCCCACAGATAAGGTCTGAGCATGCCCAAAGCCCACACAATGGCTAGACACTCCTTCTCTACTGTGGCCAAGTTCCGCTCCCGGGGCAGCAACTTTTTGCTCAGATAGACCACCGGATGCAACTCTCGATCAGGCCCCTCTTGCAGAAGAACAGCCTCCGTTCCTGCTTCAGAGGCATCTGTTTGTCGAACAAAAGGGCCCTCAAAATCTGGGGCCTGTAAAATCGGGTAGTCTACCAATCGTTTTTTCAGTTGATCAAAGGCTTGTTGACATAGAGCCGTCCACCTCACTTGGATCGGCTGCTTCTTTTTACACAGATCTGTCAAAGGAGCCACTAAGTCACTAAAGTGAGGGACAAAACGTCAGTAATACCCCGCTAGGCCCAAGAAGGACTGGACCTTCTTCTTAGTCTTGGGTACCGGCCAATCCCGAATGGATGCAATCTTGGCATCAAGAGGCTTAATAGTACCTCCCTCCACTCTATGGCCTAGGTAGGTAACCTCCCCCAGGCTGAACTGACACTTAGAAGCCTTAACAGTTAAACCCAGTTCTTTGAGGCACCCAAACACTTGACGAACATGCTCCAAATGGGACTCCCAGGTCTGGCTAAAGATAGCTACGTTGTCCAAATAGGCAAAGGCAAAAGATCCCAACCCATTCAGTAGCCCATTAATTAACCTTTGAAAGGTACTGGGGGGCCCCTTCAGGCTGAAGGGGAGTACAACAAATTCATATAGGCCGAGATGGGTGACGAAAGCCGACTTCTTAATTGCCTCCTCGTCTAAGGGCACTTGCCAATACCCCTTAGTCAAATCAATGGTCGTGATGTATTGAACCTTCCCCAGGTCCTCTAAAAGGGCGTCAATCCAGGGCATGGGGTAGGGGTCCGGCTGCATTAATAAGTTCAATTTTTGATAGTCTACACAGAATCTGATCCCCCCATCATCTTTTTTTTCTACTAACACCACAGGAGAGGACCAAGGGCTATGGGATGGCCGGATGACTCCCATCTCCAACATAGCTTGAATTTCCTGGGCAATATCCACAGCATGTTTGCCTGTAGCTTGGTAGGGGGAAGATTGAATAGGGGGGTTGTCTCCAGTCATGATAGAATGGCTGGCTAGGGTAGTCCGCCCCAGAACAGCAGAAAACAGTGACTTAAAGTCTTGTAAGAGGACTGCCAGCTGTTGTTGCTGCGATGTAGTCAAAGTTGGTGGGAGGACCACATCTTCTACCCCCCTCCCCATGTCACAGCACTCTTCCAGCATGTCCACCACTTCCCCCACCTCCTCTTTCTCGGCCAAAAATTGGAACACCATATGCTCTCTACTCACATAAGGCTTTAGCATGTTGACATGGAATACCTTCAACCGTCAATTTGAATCGGGATAGGCCACCAGATAGTTAACCTCCCCCAATCGCTGTTGGACCACCTTGGGACCTTCCCATTTCACAGATAACTTATCAGGCTTAAGGGGCTTAAGGACCAACACCTGGTCTCCCGGTTGAAACACCCAGAGTTTAGCTTTTCGATTATACCAGATCTTTTGCCCCCCTTGAGCTTGAGCCAGATCAGCTTAAGCCTCTTCCCGGACGTCTCTTAAGGTGTTTTGTAAGTTCTGCATAAAGGTCACCACTGATTGAGGAGAAGAAGCCACAGCCCCCTCCCACTCAGCTCCTAGCAGCGCCAGGGGCCAAACATTTCTCAGCCAACCAAGTTCATTGGGTGAAAATCCCAGGCTCTCCTGAGGCGCATCCCGATAGGCAAATAACAAAAATGGCAAGGCTTGGTCCCAGTCCGCTGGATGCTGGAGTACATAATCCCGAATCATTTGGCCTAATGTCTAATTAAATCTTTCTACCAACCCATTGGTTTGATGATGATAGGGAAGACTAAAAGAAGTCTCAACATCCCCCGATCTCCCATAACTTCTGCAGGAGTCCCGAAACAAACCCGGTGCCCTGGTCCGACAAAATGGTCTTGGGCATTCCTAGGCGAGAACAAATGGAAAGCAAAGCTTTAGCTAAAGCGCTAGCTGTGATAGTCGACAAAGGCACCGCTTCCGCGTATCTGGTGGCGAAATCTGTGATCGTCAAAATGAACCTCTTTCCTGATTTAGTCGGCGGGTTAAAGGGTCCCATGATGTCAACACCGACGCGTTCAAAAGGAGCCTCCACCAAAGGGAGAGGCTGTAGCGGAGCCTTAGGATGATCTTTGTTAAGACCTACCCTCTGGCAGGTTTCGCAGGAAGCACAATATTCCTTCACTGCTTGGACCACTAGAGGCCAGTAGAAACCTTTAGATACTCGACTCTGTGTACGCTTAGCTCCCAAATGCCCCCCCCCCATGCCACCTCATGGGCCAAACCGAGAACTTGTTCTCAGAAGCTTTGGGGGACAACCAGCTGAAACTGGTGGGTCCACTTCACCCCACATCCCTCAGGGGCAAACTCTCTGTACAGCGCCCCATTCGCCCACAGGAACCGGGCCGGGCAGTCTGAGGAAACATCGGCAATACCCCGGGCAGCCTCTTCTCGGCAAGTCTGGAGGGTAGGGTCAGAGATCTGGGCTGTAATGAAGCTTGGACTAGGGCCACCCCCAGGGTGTCTCCATCTTTATTTTCCCGTTCCGAGTCTCCGTCGTCTACCCTGGCCCCAGGACTAGCAGAGGCCCCCTTGGTTGCAGCCCTAGGAGAGACCTCTAGCAAGTCAGCCCCCCAATCAGGAGTTGCCCCCCGCAGTTTAGCAGCTTGGCTACGGGTAACGGCCTTCATCTGTGCCCTGTAAGCAAGGTCATTCCCGATCAAAATATTCCATGGGGCGGAGGACTCCTCCTGATGAACAATCACATCCAATTCCCCCCTTATACTCCACCCGGACCCTAGCTACAGGAACCTCAATACTTGGGGAGTTATAAGGAGTGACGGAATAAGTCCAGTCTTCCTTAAGCTGCCCCTCCTCCAAATACCATCTGTCCACTGCTGTTACATCTGCCCCTGTGTCCCGGTAAGCCCTGACTCGAGCCCCATTAACAACAATACACTCACAAAACTGCATCTGGATCCATTGGTTCTGTTCCAATTGTACCAGCTGCATTCCCACTGGGGAGCCAGTAAAGCTGTGTTGATCGGTTCCAGTTGATTGAACAACATCCAGGCTTTCAGCATCTCTCCAAGCCTGCGGGGCAACTGGCAAGGGAGTTTCTGACGGACAGCCGTTTTCCCCTTGTCCTTTCCAGTCTTCCTCAACCCATTCAGAAGTAGAGGGGCCCCCAGCAGGGAGTTGTGGGCGGGCAATCATCGCCACCTTTGGCTGAGTCTCCATCACTTTCTTCCGAGCCAGCTTGGGGCAGTCGCGTTTCAGATGGCCCACCTCTTTATAGTAATAGCAGCCCCCCATTTGGGGGTCAGACGTGGCTCTAGGTAGAGGCTCCCGCTGGGTCACTTCCACTGTTCTCAGGGGCCCTTAGTCATTTTGGTTCGCCCCCTCTCTCACTTCCCCCTCCGCTAGCTCCTCCAAAAATCCTGGAACGCACAGATCGGGAAGAGTCTCTCTGGCGATGGATGCTCATCTGGTCAGCCATGAGCCCGGCCTCTTGCAAGGTCTGGGGATTCCTGTCACTGACTAGAGCGGCCAATTCCAAAGGGAGTAAGGACAAAAATTATTCTAGCCCTACCAGTTCTCGCAGCTTCTCAAAGGACCGAGCCCCCGCCGCCTCCAGCCATATGTCCATAGCCTTCGCTAGTCTTCCCGACAAGGCAAAATAGCTCTCCTTTGCTACAGACTGGAGATTCCAGAACAATTGGCCACAATGGTCAGCAGACAGGCCGAAATGCTGTTTTACTAGGACCTTAAACATTTCATAGTCATTAGCATCTGAATGAGCCACGGATCCTAATAAATCTGCCAGGTCTCCCATAACATGAGCCCTCAAGAGGGCCATACGCTGATGGGGTGGTACCTGTTGATCTTCACAGGCTAGCTTGAACAGAGAGAAAAACCCAAGCATATCCTGCCCTGGCTGATAAACCAGAAAAAGTTTACGACCCAACCGGGCAAACACATTCCTTTCTTCTGGGGGCCCCAACTGGGCTTTCAACACTTCAATTTGCAATTCCAACCGCCGCATCTGCCGGGCATGGGTCTCTTGGGAAACACACCTCCATTCCTCGGTGCTGCTAGGGAGGCTATCTGATTCAGAGGCCAGTACCAGGCCCTCTCAGTTCCCACTAACCAGAGAGGCAGCAGGTAAATCCATAAGCCAATTTTCCACCTCCGTAGACATAGTTGGTAGCTCGCCTTCCCACTATCCAGAGGCAGAAGCCTCCACCACCCATTCAATGACGGCCAAACTCCCGGCCTCTGCTCCAGGCAACTGGGAGGAAACAATCTCCTCTCTATCCTATCCACTTCGGGCCAATGCCTGCATATTCCCTGACTATACAAAACAACAAACCTTGGGAGTATAGCCTGGTCCTGGCATCTCCCTCTCCCTAATGCCTCCATGCCCCGCAACTCCTTGAACAACTTCAGTGCCTTATCCCAATGCTACCACCATGTGAAGGATTGTTGGTCTCTCTCCAACAATCCTGCAAGGTAGAACCAACCCAGCCAGGTCTCCGATTTTCCCAAATTAACCCAGTAGCTCCCACCCAGGCCAAAAGGCACTGTATTTAGCACTGAATTTACTCAGACAAGTCACACCAACAAAAAGTTGGGATAAAGTTTATTGGTAAGGAAAGGGGCAAAGAGAAGGGGATTGGGGAAAAGGGTTTGGGTGTTACGAGATTTTATAAGCACACTGACTGAATACAAATCTGCAACCCAATCCAGAGATCACCACTCTCCAAGCGTATACTCCCAAAAGAAAACAATAAAGCTAGCTAGACTATCCTATACATACCAAAGTATGGGCCTCCCAGGATAACCAATGACCAGCAGCATCCCCTGGTATCGTCAGGGCAAGACAAGACGCTCACCTCTTTCTTTGTTCTCCTTTTAAGGTCCAGCCCTAGCAACTCCAGGCAGATTTTGGCAGCGCCCAATGTCAGTTCAGTTCCAGATCATCCCATCCTGCCCATCTAAGGAGGGCGCCGCATTCTGCCAGGCACCGTTGTTATCTCCTCCCCCCTTTATGCGGAGCAACTTTATGGCCTTGAGCTGCCCGGCTGAATAATGGCCCAGGCCCAATAGTCTCCAGGTGTCTGCTGTGTACATGACTGGTCCTCCAACTCTATGGACCCATTCTCGACAGTGGCCATCACTACATCCTGAGGCAGCAAATCCCATAGTTTAACTATCTGATGTGTGAAGAAGTCCTTGCTTTGATCTGTGCTGAGTCTCCCACCAGTCATCTTCATGGGATGACCCTGGGTTCTAGCATTAAGGCAGAGTGAGAAAAAAAAGTCTCCCTAGTGTTGCGAAGTAGCTCTCTTTTGAGTGAACAGTGCTGACTCCATTTTGAGTAGGGGTGCACGAAACCCACTTACCTGGTCTCGCAGCTTTTTGCGGTGGGGGGGAGGTGCTTCGCTGCTCTCCCCCCGAAGTTCAGGCTGGGGGGGGAGGCTTCCCACCTCGCCCGGCCGAAATTCAGGCTGGTGGGGAGGCTTCCCGCCTCGCCCAGCCAAAATTCAGGCCGGGGGGGAGGCTTCCGCCTCGCCCGGCCGAAATTCAGGCCGGGGAGGAGGCGCCTCGCCTTGCCTGGCTGCGAAATTAAAAGTAAAAAAAAAAAAACACGCCCCCGTGATAGGCTATGTGATGATTAATGTAGCCTATCACGGCTAGATCTGCAAAGTCATCTGTGATAGGCTACGTAAATCGTCACGTAGCCTATCACAGGTGACTTAAAAAAAAAAAAAAGCGCGTACGCAAATGGCGGCCCCTATAGGGAGCCGCCATTCGTGTTCCTTATTTGGTTGCTGTAGTCTACGTAATCTTTACATAGACTACAGCGACCAAATAAGGAACGGGAATGGCGGCTCCCTATGGGGGCCGCCATTATACGTAAGCACTTTTTTTTTTTTTTTTACGTCACCCGTGATAGGCTACGTGACGATTTACGTAGCCTATCATGGCTGACTTTGCAAATCTAGCAGTGATAGGCTACGTTAATCGTCACGTAGCCTATCACGGGGGCGTTTTTTTTTTTAGTTTCATTGGAATGGCGGCGGTGGCAGCCGGTCGAAAGATCGGCTGTCGCCCCCGCCCATGACGAAGACCCGACGAACCGCCGCCAGGAGGGACATTCGGGAAAGGTAAGTCCCGTCCCGGGGGGGGGTGCGGGGGGCGGGGGGGCGGATAATTTCTCCCCGAAACTTGTTTGGGGGGGCCGAACACGTTGGCGCTCGGCCCCCTGAAGTTTCGGGGAGAAATTCTCCGCCAACCCTAATTTTGAGGAACAGCCACAAAGCCAGGTGTCTTCATCCCCAGCCTCAGCAAAGGTGGGAGAAAGGCACAGGAAAGGGTTGAGAGCATCCTGCAAGACTAGATCAAGCAATTCCGTTTCTGATGGGCTTCTTAAAATGCATTCCCCAAAGGCAAAGGTGGCGGCCAAAATTCAGCAAAACATTAATGTGCTGGATAGCAAGAATGATATCTGGTAAGTTACCTAGTCAACCACCTGCAATGTGCTCCTATTGTTGAACTCCAGCCTTGACACCTGTCCTTAAGACAACCATTAGCATATAAAGTTCTCTTTTGTTAAAAGAGTGAGAGATAGCAAGTAGAACTTTTGTTTCCCGCAAGTACAGCCATCATCCCCACGCACCATCTTTTGTTATACGAGATGGGAGCCCAACTCAGTCTTTCTGCCACAGCAAGCAGCACCATTTTCCAGTGCCGATGAGCAATGTCTGGCTCATTGAAGTCGTGATGTCACTGCCTTTCTCTGAACTGTACAAGAAGCCTCATGTTGGGGCAGTCCCGAGTCCCCCTCTTCCCAGAGGTGGGGGGCCATGCTGCTGAAATCACTAGGTGCCTCACCCCTCCAGGGGTACGGTGCCACACTGCCGCTGAACTCGCTCTGAGGATCTCCTCCCAGAGGAAAGGCTCCATGCTGAAATCTCCGAAATGGCTAAGCTCCTTGCTTGCCAGAGCAAGGTGCCAATGGTGGGGGCTTTGCCTCCCCTAGTCAAGGCTCTCTGCTCTCCTTCCTCGTCATCTGAGAGCAGGAGTTGCAAGGCACACTAGTTCCTGTCTGCAGGAAAGGGCTTCAGCCCAAGGAAAGCTATATTGCTTTTGGAGGTTTTTTCTAGAAATTGTAGCCCCCAACCCCTCTTTCCCTTCTGTGTCTCTGTCTCCCTCTCTGTCTCTCTCTCTTTCTGTGTGTGTGTGTGTGTGTGTGCTTCAAGCCTCAGCAACACTCCTTCCCACAGTTGTGCAAGCTGCTTTTAGGCCTGGAGCTCAGCTTCACCAAGAATGCCGCCAATTTCCCCACCAAAGCATAACTTGGTGAAGGCCGGAGCATCCCCAGTTGATCCTAAGTGTTACCTCCATTTGCTCAGCTACTTTCCCCGAAACTCACTTGTGCATTCGAATCTTTGTAAACCCTGATAAATGTGCCATTGTGGCATTGTCCTCTCCAACAGTGTCTGAGTGCAGATCTCTTTGGGTGGGAAGCGCCTTCTCAGCCATAGATGCCCTATTGCCAATGTCTAAGTAGTCCTTATAAGCGGGTGAGTGAGTCTCGTTAGAATGTGTGCAAGGCTGTACATGGTTCTGACTAGAGCACATCATGTAACGCTATCCACATTCTCCGCACAAAATGCATAATTCTGTACACCTCTATCATGTCTCCCTACTTCACATGAGTGGTGTAGGAGGGCAAATGTGTCCATTTTTCCAACACCTGAAGAAGAACCATGGGTTAAGGGAATATAGGGTCTTCCCCAAATTGGAAGATGCTTTAAATCATAATCTGTAAGCATACCAAGCATGGTGACCCACCTCTCTGTCTGTCCTATCCCCACCCCTTTTTTTTTGACCTCCTACGCCTGTCCATGCCTGCCTTCAGGTCTACTGCCAGTAGGAAGAGAGTGAAGAGAGAGAGAAAGAGGGTGAGGCATCCTGGTTTACTGCACTCATGGCTACATCACATTTACTCCTCAGTAAACCATGAGCAGACTCTCTCCTGTTCTCTTCCTCCTTCACTGTCTCTGCACTTAGCCCAGTGCCCCATTCATGCATTCCTGTAACCTATATGGGCATCAAGACAACTGGGAAGAATCAACTGGGAACACGTCACCAACTTCAGTCTTGTCTTTGACAACTGCAGGAGTTTTACTCATGCAAGGGAGCCTAACCATATTTTCAGATCCCAAGGAAATGGTAGCAAATCTCTGGCTGGCCAAGTCAGCTTCCCCCCTGGTGCCCTGAATCTCGGTCTGGGCAGTGGCACCGGAGTAGGGATGTCAGAGAATTCTGCCATGGATCTCGGTGAGGCCGAATGCCAGTGCATTCAGCCCCCGAAACCCGTGGCGGAACGAAGCCCCTGCCTCCCCCCACAAAAGGCGCACGAAACAGATCACTTACCTGCTGCCATCCATGCTGACTTGCGAATGGCGGCTGCCCTGCGGCCACCATTCGCTTCTTCATCATAGGCATGATAGGCTATGTAATTATTTTCGTAGCCTATCACAGCAAGCCAAAAAACAAAAAACAGCGTACGCAAATTGCGGTGGCTATGGCGGCCGCCATTTGTGTTCCCTATTTTTTTCTGTTTTATCCTACATAAATATTTACGTAGGCTATTACGGCGAAAAATAGGGAAATGCAAATAGTGTAGTGGGCACCATTTGCATTCCCTTTTTTTCGATGTTTTAGCCTACGTAAATATTTACGTAAGCTATTACGGCGGGGAAAAAAAGGAGAAAAAAATGGCACTACGCCATTTGTGTTCCCCTTTTTTTTTCTCACCATAATAGCTTACAAAAATATTTACATAGGCCAAAACAGTGAAAAAAAGGGAACGCAAATGGAGGCCACCATAGCCGCCGCCATTTGCGTACGCTGTTTTTTTTTTTTTGGCTTGCCGTGATAGGCTACGTAAATATTAATGTAGCCTATCATGGGCTACCATAGGGACGCAAATGGAGTCCCCTACTCAGGATGCCATTTGCGTCCGTACCAGCCTGGCAGTGGATGCAGGCCCCTCTACGGGTTGGCCCAACTGGCAGCTCCGCAGACTGGCCGCAGAGCGGAGCCGGCTGGGTAGGATTCCGGGGGGGAGGACCGGATCACCTCCCACCCTGTCGAGGATTCCAGGGGGAGGAACGGATCGCCTCCCCCTGCCCCAGCAGATGCCCTGACCAGAACCAGGTAAGTGATTCGTACATCCCTACACCAGAGTAATTTCGGCACAAACTTTGTAAGAAGTTCTTCAGATGTGAAAAGGTCAGTACGTTGCTTCATGCTGCTCTTGATTCAGATGTTGATGTTACGGACTCCAGGGTAACCTTGTGCTGGTGGCTGGGGTGGGGTGGGGCGAGCTTTGACAAGAATAAATTACTATGATTTTGATAATTACTGGGAGAAGCATCACCGCTGAAGCTTGGTGATGCTTCTTCCTAGCTTGGTCTTCCTTTCCTAATGCCTCAGAAACAATTTCTCTTCTGAATGTCCTTCTTCATGTTTACTGCTGTACTGTAGTACCGTAAAGGAACTTAGCTGAAGGGTGGGATATAAATTCCTATAATTAACAACTGAATAAATAGAGAGAGAGCTTTATCCAGCGGTTTCCACTCCACCTCCTCCATCAAATGCACAGCCATCTCCTCAAACGTAACCTGCAAGAAGAGGAAGAAAACATTTTATGCTCACAGGTGATGGTGCAACCCAACAAACCAGTCAATTCAAGGTGGCTGGAGGTTTTTCAGCAGGGTCTAAACCTTCCACAGTGGCATTCTACGTCTTCACCGTGGGCAGCAAGGAGAGTATCAAGAGGAAACATTCTTTCAGGTCCAGAGAGATGTGCAAGGAGCAGAGGCCCCTAGACATGAATCCATTCATTCTTCTCCCACCTTATCTTGCTGTACAGCAACCATTTCTATTTGTCTGGATGTGGAGAAGGGCCCAGACTGAATTGGTTTTCTTCTGCTGCCTGTCAGGGAGAGAAAGAAGGTAGTTGGAGGGCTTGCTTCTGGCAGTTCCACATGAACCTGTGGCCCGGCTGGAGTCCCCCAGGGAAAGAGCCTTCAGTGTGGTGGCCCCCTTCCTGTGGAATTCCCCACCTTTGGAGGTCAGGCAGCCTCCAATGTTGTGTTGCTTTCGGCACCCCCTGAAGACAGTATTTCGAGAGGCTTTCGCCGAGGGATTAGCCACAGTTTATTATGTTCAGAATCTGTTCTTTAAAATGTTTTAATTATGGGGTTGTTATTCTTTGATCTTGTTATCCACCACTCTGAAATCTTTGACGAGGAGTGGTATATGAATATCGTAAATAAATAAATAAATAAATAAATAAATAAATAATACATAAAAAAGACAGGTGGGGGAAAAGTTTGTCCCTGTAAGCTCCCTGGCCCAGTTCACGGTGCTTCTTCTCCCCTGTAAAGCCCTGAACTGCCTGGCACTCACATACTGCAGAGATCACGTTCTCCCACAGGCACCTCCTCTCTCGTTAAGGTCCCAGAGAAAAGATGTGCTTTGCCGCCCCCCCTTCAGGGTGCAATCCTATGGGGATGACCGTCAGCCTCTGAACTTTTATGGCCATTGTCAGGGAAATCGTGGTCCAAAAGACTGGAGGTCACACGTCTGGAGGATTTGGCAAAGCACTTTATTCATGCATGAGGTTGCTCTCCTGGGAGAAGAACAACAACTCTAAAATGGTGGCACACACATATAGAGTCATAGAATCATAGAATCATAGTGTCAGGGTGGACACTGAGCCCATAGAATCCCAGAGTAGTTCTGATGCAGAGGAAGAGCAGTCGCTCCTTCGGGAGAGGAGCGCGCTCCTTTTTTCCCAGGACCAACAGCTGATGGAGATTCCTCCCACCCACATTCCTAGTTTAGAAAGCAGTCCAGGGAGTGACTCAGCACAGATAGCAGACTGGGGGGGATGCGCGGTGCAGGCGCACAGAGCGGCGCCAAATGGTTCGCGCTCAAAGAACGGTTGCACCCAGAGGATCCAAGGGAAAAGGGGAGGGATTCTCCCTAGTCCTTATATTCAGGGGTCTGCCAGTAATTGCCTTTCAAATGGGGACCAACTGTTCCAACTTAGGGCATACGGATGCTGCTGCTCAGATCTAGTTGCTACCGGTAGAGCTGTTAAGTTGTAAAAGAAGAATAAAGCTTTGAAAAGAATCCCTTTGTCTGTGTCTGGACTTGGCTACTGGATGAGACTGAGAGAGCCCTCCAAGGAGCCCTTGACACATAGAATAGTAAGGTTGGAAGGGGCCTACAAGGCCATCTAGTCCAACCCCTGCTCAATGCAGGAATCCAACTCAGAGCATCCCTGACAGATGGCTGTCCAGCCTCGTCTTCAACGCCTCCAGTGTGGAAGAGCCCACAACCTCCCTAGGTCATTGGTTCCATTGTCATATTGCTCTAACAGGCAGGAAGTTTCTCCTGATGTTCAGCCGGAATCTGGCTTCCTGTCACTTGAACCCATTATTCCGTGTCCTGCACTCTGGCATGATTGAGAAAAGATCCTGGCCTTCCTCTCTGGGACAATCTTTCAAGTACTTGAAGAGCGCTATCCTATCTCCCCTCAGTCTTCTCTTCTCAAGGCTAAACATGCCCAGTTCTTTCAGTCTCTCTTCACAGGGCTTTGTTTCCAGTCCCCTGATCATCTTTGTTGCCCTCCTCTGAACCCTCTCCAGTTTGTCTACATCCTTCTTAAAGTGTGGTGCCAGAACTGGACACAGTACTCCAGATGAGGCCTAACCAGTGCTGAGTAGAGGGGAACTAGTACTTCCTGGGATTTGGAAGCTATGCTACTATTAATGCAGCCCAAAATAGCATTTGCCTTTTTCGCAGCCACATCACATTGTTGGCTCATATTCAGCTTGTGATCGACAACAATGCCAAGATCCTTCTCGCTTGTAGTGTGGTTGAGCCACGTATCCCCCATCTTGTAACTGTACATTTGGTTTCTTTTTCCTAGGTGCAGAACTTGGCATTTATCCCTATTAAATGTCATTCTGTTGTTTTCTGCCCAGTGCTCCAGTCTATCCAGATCACTTTGAATTTTGTTTCTTTCTTCCAAAGTATTAGCTATCCTGCCCAATTTTGAGTCATCTGCAACTTTGATCAGCATTCCCTGCACCTCCTCCTCCAAGTCATTAATAAAAATGTTGAAGAGCACTGGGCCCAGGACTGAGCTGGTACTGTGGTCTTATGTGTATATATATATGACATGGCCTCTGGGCGGGGCAGTTCCACCTTCAAGGCAGCCTCCATGGAACGGTTACACAGCCAATAGCAAAATTTGGCTGCAAATTACAACCAATTCCAATGCTAGTTTGGGCTGCATTAATAGAAGCATAGCTTCCAAATTCCATGAAGTACTAGTTCCCCTCTACTCAGCACTGGTTAGGCCTCATCTGGGGTACTGTGTCCAGTTCTGGGCACCACACTTTAAGAAGGATGCACGTAGGTATTTACGTAGCCTATACTACGTAAATACTACGTAGGTATTTATACTACGTAGGTATACTACGTAAATACTATGTAGGTATTTACATAGCCTATCACAGCAAAGAGTAGGGACGCAAACGGCAGCTGCTACACCGTTTGCACCGCTGCTCTTTCCATGATAGGCTATGTAAGTATTTACATAGCCTATCACAGTAAAGGCAGCCACGCAAATGGCGGCCACTACACCATTTGCGTGGCTGCCTTTACCGTGATAGGCTACGTAAATACTTATGTAGCCTATCACGGAAAGAGCAGCGGCACAAATGGCGTAGCGGCCGCCGTTTGCGTTCCTGCTCTTTGCCTTGATAGGCTACATAAATACTTATGTAGCTTATCACGGCAGCCTGGCAGGACACAAATGGCGGCCGCTACAACGGCCACCATTTGTGTCCGCAGCGGTCCGGCCAAAAGACCATCTGCCGCCGCCGCCCCAGGTAAGTTTCTTTCCGGGAGGATTCCTCAGGGTGGCGGGGTGTGTGTGGCCGTTCCGCCACAGGTTTCGGGGGCATTCAGCCTCACTGAAATCTGTGGTGGAATTCTCTGCCATCCCTACCAAGGAGTGTTCCCCTTGATAGGCTACGTAATACTTATGCCGTGATAGGCTACGTAAATACTTATGTAGCCTATCAGGGCAGCCTGGCAGGACGCAAATGGCGGCTGCTACGGCGGCCGCCATTTGCGTCCGCAGCAGCCTGGCTGCGGCTGGAACTCCGGCTGCTAGTGGCCCTGGCCAGCGGCTTCACAGAGCCGCCGCGGAGTGGAGCCGGCCAGGGATGATTCTGGGGGGAGGGACGGAGTGCCTCCCCCCCCACCGCGAATCACACCTGCGAAAAGGTAAGTGACTTTCGTACATCCCTACTCCTTGGTGTTAGGTGATTGGGAGAGGCACATGGTTGTCTTGGGAAACATGAAATCCTGAGCTGCTCCTGTTGAGGCTGCCATGGTGTGAATATTCAAGTACCCCCAAACAGCTGTTTTAGGGGACACCAACATCACCTCCAAGACAGGCAGATGTCTGGGCAGTGGGGTGGATGGTTCACCAAGAGCCAGTGTGGTGTAGTGGCTAGAGTGCTGGACTGGGAGCTGGGAGATCTGGGTTCTAGTCCCCACTCAGCCATGGAAGCTCACTGGGTGACTTTGGGCCAGTCACAGACTCTCAGCCCAACCTACCTCACAGGGTTGTTGTTGTGAGGATAAAATAGAGGAGAAGGAGGACTATGTATGCCGCCTTGGGTTCCTTAAGGAGGTAAAAAGGCGGGATATAAATGCAATCAATCAGTCAATACTGCCCAAGCCTTCCCAAACTGGCCCCCTCCAGATGTGTTGGACTGCAATTACCATTTCCAGCCACCATGACCATGGTGATGAAGGATGATGGGAGTTGAAATTCAGTACATCTTGGCCAGGTGGGGTGGCTCTGGGTTGGGGAAGTCTGAGCTATCCTGTACATCAAGGGACCTCTGCAGCCATTCTGGCCCCTGTAACTGTCTCCTGTTCAGCCCCTCAAACCCATAGCTCCATGCATCTTTAAAGGAGATTATGGTCCTAGCTCTTGTGAATGTGCCTTTTCAGGAAAGTTTAGCCAAAGTCAGTAATCCATTTAGTAGGGAGCCACACTTGGGAATTTTTGCAAAGCTGCTTTTGCCAGCTGTGCATGACGCCACAGAGAGAATTCAGGATGTTCCACAGACAATTCTCCTTCTCTCCTTATAATTATCAAAACCATGGCAATTTACTCTTCTTCTCACCAAAGCCTCAGGGATTAAGAATGAAGAGCCACATGGGGTGATGTTTTGTTTTTAATTGCTTTTTTATATACCACTAAATATAATAAAATCCTTAAGAGATGGATTGCATGTGATTCTGAAAGGACTTATAATTATCAAATTATGGTGGTTTATTATTATTATGCTCATGAAATCTCAAGGTATCCCCCCCCAATTGCCTTTGACATAAATATCAGATTCAAGAGCAACATATGGTGACGTCTTGCACCCAGATCCAAGACCACTGGTTCGTCAATGCCTCTTGTGCCACAGAGAGCTTGGGAGGAGGTTTAGGGCAGGCGAGGAGGTCTTTGTGGGTATGAGCTTGACTTCCTATCATCCCATACAGATGTGAAGCTGTGGCTGCCTGGGCTCCTTCTGAAAACTACTGAATCTTTGGTCTTGCAAGGCAACTTCGGCTTCTTCTAAGTCATTGAAAGGAGCAAGGTGAAGGTTGTCAAAGGCAAACCCAGAATGATGACATTCTTGCTGTTGCTTCTGCTGCTGCTGCCCCAGACATGTGGGATGGCCAAAGCCAAATGCTCCTTGACTTTGGAAAAAGGTAAAACAGACCCATGGAGTTATTACCTGCCAGGAGGCCACCTCATCAATGGGGTCATCTCTGCAACTGTTCCGAATTTTGCACAGGCAGATGTTTTTGACAAGCTTCCCTCTAGCAACCCTATGCACCGGCAAGTCATTATGTAGTGACGCAGTTACTGCTACTTCTCTCTTTACTGATTTCCTTACCTGCTATCATCCTTTATTTATTTATTTATTTGATTGATTGATTGATTGATTGATTGATTGATTTCTTAGGCGCCCATCTGGCCAGCTACCCAGCCACTCTAGGCAGCATACAATCCTAATAACAACATGAAATACAACGAATTTGCATAATCAACTGAACAAAACAACATAACGAAACAACACTGCTCTAAAAAACCCTAACTCACCCCAAATGCCTGCCTGAACAGCCAGGTTTTTAAAGCCCAGCAGAAGCTCATCAAAGAGGGCCTTATCCCATTATCCCAGGCAAATAACTTGTCTTCAGTTGCCTTTGGAGGAAGACCTAGGGCTTTCATCAACAGCAAGACCTCCTCCACAGTACAGTACAGAGGCTAGCGATGTTTCTTTTGAAATGTGTGGTAACTTTTTATAGGACACTGAGGTCTTTCTGTCATAACTTTAATACACAGAAC
The DNA here is from genome assembly GCF_057233095.1 of Heloderma suspectum. NCBI lineage: Eukaryota > Metazoa > Chordata > Lepidosauria > Squamata > Helodermatidae > Heloderma > Heloderma suspectum. The sequence continues at coordinate 399,642,277 of NC_139459.1, forward strand.
AAGATCCACTTTTCTTGTAAGTTGTGTAACTTGATCTTCCAAGTACAAAACCCCACATAACACCTTAGTTGATGTTCAATGATGCTGAATGTGTTTGAATTCCAGGCAGCTCTTCTGTGGTAAAATGGGCCAACTCCTCCATGAAATGCAGCATCAGATCAGATGCTCTTGGATTTTCAGAGGGAAGCAGTTATGTTTTGGTTTACTCATAGGAGGGCGGGTTCTTGCAGAGGAAATGAATACAGGACAGTGCAGGCAGAGCACAGCAAACAGGAAGGGATAATGGGGGGGAGGTTGTATGGAGAGGCAGAAAGCCTTGATGGGAGAATGTAGCGGGGTGAGATGTATTTTCAGCTACTGAAACTGGAATTTTAGCAGTTTAAAAACAGTGTTATTTTAGTGTCTGCATTTCTTATTCTGAGCATAGAGAGGGAGGGCAACCTACGGGCATTGGCTACAGTAATGAGGTGGCTCATTTGTGAACAACAAACCATGGGTTCTCCTGGTGGCTTGTTCAGACAGCACATGAACCCATGGTTCAACGAACAACCCACAGTTCCAAACAACCCACACTCAACAACTGAGCGTGGGTTAGCATGTTGCATGAACAGCCCCAGAGAGACAGTGACAGTACACTATTGCCACATACGCCTAGGGGTGTTCGAAACCCCACTTACCTGGGTCCGCTGGAGGTCCGCCGGTGGGGAGGCGATCCGTTCCTCCCCCCTGGAATCCTGCCCGGCTGGCTTCGATCCACAGCCGGGCCTCTGTCCACTGCCGGGCTGCTGCAGACGCAAATGGCGTCCTGCGTAGGGGATGCCATTTGCGCCCCTGCGGGTAGCCACGATAGGCTACGTAAATATTTATGTAGCCTATCACGGCTACCCACAGGGATGCAACCGGTGTCCATTATGCACGACGCCATTCATGGCCACACACTGGACGGAGGACAGCAGCGGCCAGATCCGGACCCGCCGGAGGCAGGTAGGATCCAGTCTGCACAGGCTTCGTGGGGTGGTGGGGAGGATTGCTCTGTTCCGCCATGGAGTCTGGGAGGCTGGATTCTTAAGAATCCAGCCTCACTGGAGTCCATGGTGGAATTCTCTGCCATCCCTACTTACGCCACAGTTTTGCACCCTGCCCCAACACAGACAAACTATGTGTGTTTCTGCCTTGAATTTTGGTTCAGTGTTGGCAGGAGTCCAGTTCTAGAAATCCACATCTCTACTGAATCCAGATCTCTATATTGCCTGGAAACTTAGGCTTGTGGGGTCAAAGAAACAAGTTCTGAATATGCTGTCTCTCTTGTACTTTTTTCCCCTCAGGAAAGGAGACACAAAATACTGGAAGATGCTGCCCTTTCTGATTCCCATTCAGGAGATCAATCAGAATCCCAGGCTCTTACCCAACATCACTCTGGGCTACAATGTCCATGACAATTATTTTGATGCCCGAATGACTTCCGATGCCTTATTAGAGATGCTCTCTACTGGGCAGGCAAATGTTCCCAACTATAGTTGCGAAAGACATGATCACCCATTGGCTGTACTTGAAGGGGCTGAATCTGACATCTCCATTCAAATTTCAACGATGTTGGGCATCTACAAAATCCCACAGGTGAGGATGGAGAGGGGTGGGGCATTTGCAGGCTGAGCCCAATTCCGCTTTGCCATGTCTCCAGAGAACATAAAAAGTCCACAGTGGACATCTAAATGGACTCGAACCCTTTGGGAAACTACCCTCTGTTATGACCCAAAGGTAAGCTGTGCAGTGCATTCCTATTTAGGTTAACCCAGAAGTACATGTTATTGTATTAAGTATTATTGTTGTTGTTGTTGTTCTTGTTATTAATGACATTTCTCTACTGCCCAATATCCGAAGCTGCTTAGGTTATGTGTTTAGGATTTCAGATTTGGGCATCTGCCTTTCATTTTATTTAAGAAAATAAAGAGCGAGGGACGGACAAGAAGAAGCAAGGTTGGCCTTTGGAAGGAAGCTACACCTGAACACAGCACATAGTTGAATTGTGGGATTTGCTCCTGAAAGATACAGTGGTGGCCACCAGTTCATACAGTGGTGGCCACTAGCGGCGGCAGCGGGGGAGGCAGGTGCGGCTGCAGCGGGGGCAGCAGCGGCGGTGGGGGGTGGTCTCCTGGCCAGCCACGGCTGGGTGCAGCATACGCAGATGGCAGCGGCTACGGTGGCCGCCATTTGCGTTCGCTATTTTTAGCCATTCTAGCCTATGTAAATATTTACGTAGGCTAGAATGGCGAAAAATAACGAACGCAAATGGCAGTGGCCATAGCCGCTGCCATTTGCATACGTGTTTTTTTTTTTTACTTTGCCGTGATAGGCTACGTAAATATTTACATAGCCTATCACGGTTAAGTACAGGGATGCAAACTGCGGCGGCTATGGCCTCCGCCATTTGTGTCCCTGCTGCCCAGCGGCTGGATGTCCAGCTGCGGGTGGAGCTGGCTGGCGGCTCTGTGGAATCCCTGCAGAGTGGAGCTGGCCGGGCAGGACTCCGGGGGGAGAGACGGAGCGCCTCCCCCACCCACCGCAGAGCAGATCCGCGAAATGGTAAGTGACTATCGTACATTCCTACTCCTCTTTCTTCTCCTCCTTCTCATTACCCACAGCTGTACCCACATTGGCTGTGTCGCCACAAAGGCGGAATCATGGAATCATAGGGTAGGGAGGGCCCTACAAGACCCTCGACTACAACCCCCTGCTCAATGCAGGAAGCCTGATTCCCAGGCGGTCTCCCATCCAAGTACTAACCAGGGCTGCCCCTGTTTAGTTTCCGAGATCAGACAAGATCAGGCACATCCAGCCTGATTGGTTCAGCTCATCGCTACTCAAATTTAAGAAACAAAGAGAAAATGCTCACATAAAATGAACATGCCATGGGGTTGCAGCCTCACCTGGCTGGCTTCCGCAGTGATTTGTTTTGCCAGTGGACTTGGGGGATTAGGAACACCCGACGAACTGCCAGCCGGACCCGCCGCCGGAAGGGACATTCAGGGAAGGTAAGTCCCGTCCCGGGGGGGGTGCGGGGTGTGGGGGTGTGTGGAGGATTTCTCCCCGAAACTTGTTCGGGGGGCCGAACACATTGGCGCTCGGCCCCCCGAAGTTTCGGGGAGAAATTCTCTGCCATCCCTACTTCTTGTCCCTTGGACAGGTTTCTCAGGAGACAGGTAAGGTGGTCTGGTACTCCCATCTCTTTAAGAATTTGCCACAGTTTGTTGTGATCCACACAATCAAAGGCTTTAGCATAGTCAATGAAGCAGAAATAGGGGGTTTTCTGGAATTCTCTTGCTTTCTCCATGATCCAGCGAATGTTGGTGATTTGATCTCTAGTTCCTCTGCCTCTTCGAAACACAGCTTGTACTTCCGGTAGTTCTCAGTTCACATGCTGCTGAAGCATAGCTAGTAGGATTTTGAGCATTACCTTCCTGGCATGTGAAATGAGCACAATTGTACAGTAGTTTGAACACTCTTTGGCATTGCCCTTCTTTGGAATTGGAATGTAAACTGACCTTTTCCAGTCTTGCGGCCATTGCTGAGTGTTCCAAATTTGTGGGCATATTGAGTGCAGCACTTTAACAGCATCATCTTTTAGGATTTTAGATAGCTCAGCTGGAATACTGTCATCTCTGCTAGCTTTGTTGTTAGTAATGCTTCCTAAGGTCCACTTGACTTCACTCTCGAGGATGTCCGGCTCAAGTTCAGTGACCGCACTATCATGGCTATCAGGGACATTCAGATCTTTCCTGTATAGTTCTCCTGTGTATTCTTTCCACCTCTTCTTAATCTCATCTGCTTCTGTTAGGTCCCTGCCTTCTTTGTCCTTTATCATGCCCGTCTTTGCACAAAACGTTCCCTTGAGATCTCCGATTTTCTTGAAAAGATCTCTAGTCTTTCCCATTCTGTTGTTTTCCTCGATTTCTTTGCATTGTTCATTTAAAAAGGCCTTCTTGTCTCTCCTTGCTATTCTCTGCAACTCTGCATTCAGTTGGATATATCTTCCCTTTTCTCCTTTGCTTTTCACTTCCATTCTTTCCTCAGCTACTTGTAAAGCCTCATCAGACAGCCACTTTGCTTTCTTGCATTTCTTTTTCTTTGGGATGGATTGAGTTGCTGCCTCCTGAACAATGTTACGGACCTCCATCCATAGTTCCTCAGGCACTCTATCTATCCGGTCTAATTCCTTCAATCTATTCGTCATCTCCACTGTATATTCATCAGGGATATGATTTAGGTCATACCTGAATGGTTTAGTGGTTTTCCCTACGTTCTTCAATTTAAGCCGAAATTTTGCAAGAAGCAGCACATGATCTGAGCCACAGTCAGCTCCAGGTCTTGTTTTTACTGACTGTATGGAGCTTCTCCATCTTTGACTGCAAAGGACATAATCAATCTGATTTCGATATTGTCCATCTGGTGATGTCCATGTGTAGAATCGCCTCTTGTGCTGTTGGAAAAAAGTGTTCACTATGCTCAGCGTGTTCTCTTGGCAAAACTCTATTAGCCTTTGTCCTGCTTCATTTTGTACACCAAGGCCATGCTTGCCTGTTATCCCATTGATTTCTTGACTTCCTACTTTAGCATTCCAATGCCCTATGATGAAGAGGACATCTTTTTTTGGTGTTAGTTCTAGAAGATGTTGTAGATCTTCATACAACCGATCAACCTCAGCTTCTTTGGCCTCAGTGGTTGGGACATAGACTTGAATTGCTGTGATGTTCAATGGTTTGCCTTGGATTCATACTGAGATCATTCTATCATTTTTGAGATTGTACCCCAGTACTGCTTTCCCCACCCTATTGTTGACTATGAGTGCTACTCCATTTCTTCTAAGGGATTCTTGCCCACAGTAGCAGATATAATGGTCACCTGAATTAAATTCACCCATGCTTGTCCATTCTAGTTCGTTGATTCCCAAGATGTCAATGTTCCATCTTGCCATCTCATGTCTGACCACCTCCAGCTTACCTTGATTCATTGATCTGACATTCCAGGTTCCTAAACAATATTGTTCTTTACAGCATCGGATTTTCTTTTCACCGCCGGACACATCCACAGCTGAGTGTCCTTTCGGCTTTGGCCCAGCCGCTTCACTCTTTCTGGAGCTCCTTGGAAATTCCCTCTGCTCTTCCCCAGTAGTATATTGGACACCTTCCGACCTGAGGGGCTCATCTTCCGGCGTCATCTCTTTTAGCCTTGTGATACGTTCCATGGGGTTTTCTTGGCAAGAATACTGGAGTGGATTGCCATTGCCTTCTCCAGTGGACCACATTTTGTCAGAACTCTCTGCCATGACCTGTCCGTCTTGGGTGGCCCTGCACAGCATCGCTTATGGCTTCACTGAGTTACACAAGCCCCTTCACCACAACAAGGCAGTGATCCATGAAGGGGGGCTAGGTTCTACTCAGTTATTAATTTTATTTTTATACTGTAATCTTAAATGTTAAATTTTTATATTGTCTGTTATTGTCTGGACATTTTATGGTTTTGATTAATATGAACTGCCCAAAGATTCAGTTATTGGGTGGTATAGAAATGCAATAAATATACATTGTGTGTTAACAAATATTTGATGGATGATATTCTGGAGGTGACGGACTTGACCTTGGGGGAGCTGGGGGTGGCGACAGCTGACAGGAAGTTCTGGCGTGAGCTGGTCCATAAAGTCACAAAAAGTCGGAAGAGACTGAGTGAATAAACAATAAACAAATATTTGTCCTTTGGACTGAATACATTACTCTCTTCCTTTCTTTACCAGGTGAATTATGATTTTGTTTCTCGTGATCTCAGTGATGAAGCTCAGTTGCCTTATTTCTATCCGATAATCCCCAAAGACCAAACCCAGAACCAAAGGATTGTCAAACTGCTCCTGCATTTCAGATGGACGTGGATCGGTCTCTTTGCTGCCGACACCGACAATGGGGAGAGATTCATGAGGACCTTGACGCCTGAGCTCAGCAGGCATGGTATTTGCGTTGTCTTCTCACAAACCATCACAGGACTGAATACGAACAACATTCAATTCCATCAACCTTCATTTCATGAATCGGGAGTAGTCAATGTTTTTGTATATTATGCAGAGGCAAGTTCATTCTTAGATGGAATATACATTATCCAAATATATGTTGATCGCTCTATGAAACCCGTTGTGGGGAAAGTCTGGATCACAACAGCTGTATGGGACTTCACTTTGCAGTTGATGTTTTATAGAATACCTTCCCAATGCATCTATGGCCTATTTTCCTTCCTCATCCAGACAAATCAAATGACAAACTATGATGATTTTCTATCCTATTATTTTGTTATTGAGAAGTTTTGGAAGAACGCATTTAATTGTTCATACATGAAGCATGCGCTCTCTGTGAAAGGGCGGACAAGATGCACACAGAATGAGAACCTGGAGCTGCTGCCCCAAAAGGAAAGGGAAAAAACCTTGTCTCTAGATGGCTATATCATTTACAACACCATTCAGGCTGTGGCCCATGCCTTAGATGCTGCTTATGCATCCAGATCCAACAGAAGGAGGATGGAGGGTCGAGACAGCCTCGATGTTCCAAGGCTACAACCATGGCAGGTATTGCCCTTTCTGTCGCAGATATCCACGCTGAACTCCACTATCAATTGTACAGTTGCAGAATATTTGCCTAAGGTTTAGGATCAGAGATAATGCCCAATGTAGTAGTGAGGTGAACAAAGCTGAGGAACTGCCTGTGCTGGTCTCTATTTTGCCCCCTTACACTGACTTCAGAGGGCGCAGCCCAACAGGTCGTATCCCCCAGCACTGGCTCAGCTCCTTCGTGTCTGCATTGGCCCCTTCCCTCTGCTCCACTGCTGGAGTCGGCCATCTTGCTGGCTCTGTCTGGTCTTTCCTGCCTTCTCACTTGACCTCTACTTTGGCGATTACCCAGCTGCACTATGGCACCTCCCTCCCTCTGCCAAGATCCTTCCTTTGTCTGCAGGGATGGGGAATCTGTGGACCTTTGGCTGAATTCCTCAGCCCCCTTCTCTGTTTGCCAGGGTTTATGTGATGCTGGAGCCTGTTCTAGGTGTCTGGTTGCTCATGTGATAAAGATGCACACCATTTTTGACTGTGTCTCTCAATTCTGTGCCAATTGGCACTTTTCTGCATTCCTGCGTATTAAACATCCTTTTCACATATAGCACTGTTTCTTTTTATATGTATACAGAGCAGTTCGGTGATGCCTGAGGCAAGAGATTCAGGGATCTCCCAAGCACATATTAACAACATAATATTTACAGCGCAGTCCTATGCTTGTCTACTCAGACATCCCATCAAGTTCAATGGGACTTACCCTTTTCACTCTATATAGCAGCATTCCTTGTATCTGTTTTTATATAGAGCAGATAATTGATTTTTTTAATCAACTTGTACAGCTATGTCCCTCTAGAGTAGACCCTCTTTCCCTACCCATGCCATCCCCACATCTATTCTCCTCCTCCTTCTCTTTGCTGCTAGGACTCCTCCCCACACACAACCTACTAGTCAATAACATTAAACCATTGCTTTTCATGCAGTTCTTCATGAGGCATTGATTTATCACACACTGTTTACAGGTTGTTTCACTTCTATGTCTAGCCAGTACTTTCGGTGAGTTTTTGAGAACAGGGAAAATGCGGCATTGAATTGTAAAAGTGAATGAAAGTGTGGCTTCCACTCGTGTATTTGCACTATCCCACTATACCACAGTGCCACCTAGAGGTTATGCAGTGGAAACACAGGAAACTAGATGTAGTGCTTGGACATTAATCCTGCAACGAAACGGAAAGTGTTTTATTGTGTGCTCTTTGGTTTCAACTTTTGTGAACTGCCCAGAGAGCTTCAGCTATTGGGCAGTATAGAAATGAAATAAATAAAGCAAGCAAGCAAGCAGATACAGTGGATTAACAGCCGATTAACAGCCCCGTGTAGAAAAGCTCTTAATGTGTCTGTCTTCATAATTAGAGTTTGTATGAATGAAATTCAACCCTATAAAGTGGCTGTTGCCTTCGGGCTCTTTGGGGGGCTGCTAGCACCACCAGTCATGCCTTTCTGCTGTGAGGTACAGGCAGAATAGACATGCAACTCTCCATGCTGTCAGGGGATGTAGCTGCCTCATCCTGCTGCCTGCTGTCCACACCAGTTGGTGGAGAGTGGCAGGTTGGATCAAAGTCCTTCCCCCCCTCCACTGTTTTTTCCCTGCTTGTGCTGAGGGTTTTGTTGTTGTTGTTCATTTGCGCAATTACGCAAATCTGGACTATCAAAGGTTCATTGTTTTCTCCTCCTTCATCCTGATTTAATGTTTCAAAACTCATGCTGCAAGAGCTAAGGAGGAGAGTGACAGGCATGAAGTGCAGGAGGGAGTAAATGGCCACCCTCCACTACCTGATTTTTGAACTACTCAGTGTGGAAGGAGCCAGAGCAGTGAGCGTCCGATCTTCTGGGGTTGTACGCTTCCAGATGAATGAGGCACAGTAATAAAACGCTGTTGAGATATTATTTCCCTCACCTCATAGTCCCATATGTGCGTTCAGACACGTTGGATGGATGGGAGAATAAAGCAGCAGCAGCGGAGGGAAGGGGAGAAGGTGCGGTGGGCTTTGAGAGAGAAAGAAACACAGTTTCTGGTGGAGAGCACACCAACATCACGTTACACATCACAGAGACATGCCAACACAACCCAGGCTCCCAAGGTCAAGCAGCCACACCGCTCTTTTATTACGAATCACAGCAGGCAAGAAGACAATTACTGGGTCTTCTCCACTGCGAAAAAACATGGGAGAAGCAGGGTGCAGGGACATGGAATTACATGGGAGGACTGCCAGACTCTGGCAACATCGTGGGGGAAGCCCCCAAATTCTTGCCAATCAGGCAATCCCATAGCACCTTAAAACCTCCATCTGGAATAGCCCTAGTAGTCTGGCCTTTGGGATGTGTGTTTTAATTCCTTTCAATATTTTTTTGTCCAGGGTTAAGTAACTGTGTCTTTAATCTCCAGCCCCCCTTAACCCTTCAGGAACCATGCTTCAGAATGCTCAGTGCTCAACGTTAAAACAGCCCTGCAAGTGTCAAGGTCGCATGTCTGGAAGTGTGCACTCGGGCATCCTTGGCAGCACAGTCCTGAGCGGCTGGAGATTCAAGCATGAACTGGGCAGAACCGAGAGACTGAGTATAGTTTCCTGGGCACTAAATGCTCGTGCTTTCTCTGCCATTCCAGCTTGGCTCTTTCCTGAGAACTCCTGAGTTCCACAACACTTCCGTAATGGATGGAGTTTATTTGGATGAGGACGGGAACCTGGCCGCTGAGTTTGATATCGTGAACTGGGTGGTGTTTCCCAATAGGTCGGTTGTTCCAGAGAAATTTGGGAGCATAAAAAGACAGGGATCCTCAGACCTCAAGTACACCATTGAGCAGGATGCCATGGTGTGGCCCAAACGGCTCAACAAGGTGGGGGAAAGCATTTTCTTCATCTCCTCATACTGAATATCTGCCAATTTCTTGGTCCATCAGGCCCAGTATTATTGACACTGATCAGCAGTGGCTCTCCAGGCATTCAGAAATGTGTTTTTCTTCCTGTATCAATCTGGAGGCCTGATCCACTCAGGACCCAGTCGAAACAGATTCTGGATTTACCAAGATGACACACACTTTATTGAGTGGCTGTAATATGGAAGCAGATGAGCAATAAATGCAATGGAAAGCTTACACACACACCTCCACTGGCAGATCACAATGCCTTCAATGGGTGTTGCATTGTTCCCCAAGGGCCCGTGATCTCTAAGCAGGCGGGCACCCTTCCTTCTCCCAAAGTGAGAACGAAGAGTGAACCAGCCTTCTGGATTTTACAGGGGTGTTTCTTCAGTTCTAGAACCTGGCAGGAGAAACACAGGCTGGGAAACAAATCACTCTCCTCAAGAGAAGGGAGGGGGGACCTTCAGTTTGTCATGGGAGAATGAAACAATGTCCTTAACTCCAAAGGATGAGGAAAGAGTCCAAGGTGCCTTGATGGCCACAGTAAAATGCCCAAGGTGCAGGTCTTTGTGCACTCAAACAGCATGTGGGACTGTGAAGGTTGGAAGCCCACAGAAGCAAGAAAAAGGTCAGGCATAGAGGCCTGGATATTTTTGTGGGGAGGAGGTATCCCTGAGAGGATTCATTTCATTTCCCTGGATAAGTTTCATTTTCCCCAGTTAAGTTTCATTTCTTCTGGTTTGAAGCAGCACTTTCGGTCTTGGGGGAGGAAAGGTATAAAAAGCAAGAGTCAGAAAGACTAGAGCAGTAAGAGCAGAGTCAGGGAGACCAGAACCTGAAGAGGGGGCAGGAAGAAGCAGCCTAGAGAAGTCTAAGGGAGCAATCCAATGTGGAGAGGCAGCTGCCTCCGAACTTGGTGGTGAATGCCTATCTGGTGCACGATGGGAGGACCACGAAGGGCATCCTCTGCTCTGTGCTCAAGCTGCCCTGCATTTGTGGCTAGATGGCTGATTTCGACTGTCTAGCTGCAGGACGTCAGAGTGTGGGGTGGTGAGGCCGGACGACACATAGGAAGCGTCATACTGGCATTTCAGAACTCCCCACCCCCTTTTGACATGCTCCGCACTGCTTATCCAAGCACAGAGTCTGAGTATGATCCACACCACCTATGAGGGGGAGGGAGAGGGAGAGGGGGTGGGGAGGTGGCTCTCCAGGAACCGACCATGGAGTGCTGGCTCCGAGGTCAGTTCCCAGAAACCAACCAATCCTATGGCCATCTAGCCTCTGTCTAGAGGCCATAGGAATGTGCCCTTAGTACAGCTAGGATAAAGGAACTTGCCTTTGGCAACTTTTATTTTCTCTTAATGCCTTTTGCATCACTCAGCTCTCTTGTGCAATTCCTTTTAGTGGTGATTTCTTGCTTTAATTTACCAGTAAACTGCTGTGGATAAACCCTGTGTCTAGAGTACCAATCACCCCACATCTACAGCCTAAACCCCACATTATTGGGAAGGGGAAGTTTAGAAGAAGGAAAGTGGGACTGTCAAGGAGGCAAGAGATCCTTGAGGAGTTGCTCAGTGGTTCCAGGTCACAAGGGGACCCTGGACAAGGATGCTGTGCCATTTCACACTCGACTCCTCACCATTCTTCCAAAATCCAATCCAATACACTACCTTGAGATGCAGGAGACAGGACTTGGGACCTTATGCATACAAAACAAAACAGGAGATCTGCCAGTGAAGGCTGCAGCCAGACTGTAGTCTGGGGCTGGCTCTAGGGAATATGTGACTGCCATGTTACAGCCGCTGCACTGGCTACTGATCCATTTCCAGGCACCAATAAACTGCTAACTCATTTAGGGCCTGGCGGCCTATAGGACTTCCCCTAGGGATGTCAGAGAATTTTGCAATGAATCTTGGGGAGGCTGAATGCCAGTGCATTCGGCCCCCTGAAATTGGTGGTGAAACGGTCTGCCCCCCCCCCCAGGACGGGACTTACCTTGGGTGACTCCTCCTGGCGGCGGCGGCTCCAGCGGCGGTTCGCCAGAGGTTCGGCGGCTGCAGCAGCCGGTCTTCCGACTGGCTGCCACCGCCGCCATTTCCAGTAAAAAAACAACAACAACAAAACGTGATAGGCTACAAAAAAAGATTTACATAGCCTATCACGGCTAGATTTTTAAAAAATACCATGATAGGCTACGTAAATGTTTACGTAGCCTATCTAGGGGTGGACGAAAGTCACTTACCTGTCCTCGAAGCTTTTCGCGGTGGGGGGGAGGCGCTTTGCTGCTCCCCCCACGAAGTTCAGGCCGGGGGGGAGGCTTCCCGCCTCGCCCAGCCGAAATTCAGGCCAGGGGGGAGGCTTCCCGCCTCGCCCGGCCAAAATTCAGGCCGGGGAGGAGGCGCCTCGCCTCGCCCGGCCGCGAACTCAAATGTTTTTTTACAAAAAACAAAACGCCCCCGTGATAGGCTACGTGATGATTAACGTAGCCTATCACGGCTAGATCTGCAAAGTCAGCCATGATAGGCTACGTAAATCGTCACATAGCCTATCACAGGTGACTTAAAAAAAAAAAAAGCGCGTACGCAAATGGCGGCCCCCATAGGGAGCCGCCATTCGCGTTCCTTATTTGGTCGCTGTAGTCTACGTAAAGATTTACGTAGACTACGGCGAAAATAAGGGCAATGCAAATAGCGTTGCCCTTATTTTCGCCGTAGTCTACGTAAATCTTTACATAGACTACAGCGACCGAATAAGGAATGGGAATGGCGGCTCTCTATGGGGGCCGCCATTATCCGTATGCGCTTTTTTTTTTTTAAGTCACCCGTGATAGGCTACGTGACGATTTACGTAGCCTATCACGGCTGACTTTGCAAATCTAGCCATGATAGGTTATGTTAATCATCACATAGCCTATCATGGGGGCATTTTTGTTTTTTTTTCTTTGATTGGAATGGCGGCGGCGGCAGCCGGTCGAAAGACCGGCTGCCGCTCCCACCCCGGACGAACACCCACCAAACCGCTGGCTGGACCCACCGCCGGGAGGGACATTCGCCAAAGATAAGTCCTGTCCCAGGGGGGGGGCGGGGGGCGGGGAGAATTTCTCCCCAAAACTTGTTCGGGGGGCCGAACACGTTGGCACTCGGCCCCCCGAGGTTTCGGGGAGAAATTCTCCACCATCCCTAAGCCTATCACGGCTGGCTACAGGGATGTAAATGGCGGCTATGGCCGCCACCATTTGCGGCCCGGCCGGCCAGGATTTGGGGGTGGAGGGACGGAGTGCCTCCCCCCCGGCCAGAATTTCAGGGGGGAAGGAATGGAGCGCCTCCCCCCCCCATTGCGAATCAAAATTTGTTCAAGGTAAGTGACTTTCGTACATCCCTAACTTCCCCATATAAACCTGGCTGTAGTTTAAGATCGTGGGGAGAAGCCTGTCTCTTCCTCCTGCTAACATTTGGAGCATATTTGGCATGCACTGGAGAGAGGGCCTTTTTGATGTCTGCACCCAGGCTCCCTCCCTAGGGAGGGCCATTTACCCCCTCCCCTATTCAGGTAGTCTTGGGTATGTCCATCACTGGGAAATCAGGACATTTCTGGCCTCGCCAGACTTCCACAGCCTGCCCGACTTGGCTTGCTTTTGTGAGGTGAGTGGCACGGTTTCCCCAAGTTCCAGGAACTTTCAACACTTTTCTTTTTTTTTATCTCAGCTACAAATAGCACAAATGGAGATTTCCACAAGTTGCAGTCACAACGTGCGCAATTCTGTGTAATTTGCATAAATTTTGAATGTCGCGAATAGCAAATCACTATTTTTGCATTTAAAAAGCACTTGCACAAATTTCAGCGGTGAATTGCGCAAATTATGCAAATTTGTGCAATTCACAGCCAAAATTTGTACAAGTGTTTTTTTTTTTAATGCAGAAAAATAGTAATTTACGGATATTCCGCCAGCTGGCCCAACTCATTGTGCACTGAGTTCCCCCAGCTGGGGGAAGACAGAATGGACTCTGGGGGAGGGGTGAGCTGACAAAAGCTCATCAAGCTCCACCCCACCGCTGAATTCCTCCAACAACCATATCTTCTATTTACTAGTTCCTATAGAAAGGCCTTTGGCCTGTTAAGCTGTTTTACTGTATCTGCTGCAACTGCTTCTAATTTTTACATGGAATAATGTGCCTTGGAAAGCAATCCTATGAGCCCTGGGCAAGCATCCCACGGATCATAGGATGGATCATAGGATGGATCAGACAGCACTCCAACAGTGGAAGTCGGAGATCTGCCCCTGGCAGCTGGCATGGAGAGAACTGGGCCAGCTGCCTCTCCGAGGACATAAATTTAACTTCATGGAGGGGGGAAAGAGAGCACGTCAGAGCAGGGAGTGGAGGAGACTGAAGAGGCCATGATTTCTCCTGAGCCTCCTCCAGCTTCTTTCCCTCCCCCTCCAAAGGACCATTGCTAGATGGGCTAAAAAGTCCATCTAGTAGAAATGGCCAAGTATTGAGGACAGGGAGGCAGAGACTGCTTCCGCTTCTCCTTCTGCTTCAGCCTGGCAAGACGTAGGAATCTTGGAAGCTGCTGAGTTTGGGGGCTTCGGAGCTGCAAGGACACAGTCCATAGGATTACAGGCTGAAAACCTGAAACGAAAGTGACCTCGGGAAGGGGAGTTGGAGAGCCAAACCCAGAGCCCACACCCTCACAGCTGGTGCAGAGATAACTGTGCCAGCTGCCTCTCCAAGGTCACAAATGTGACCTCAGACTAGGAGGAAAGCGGGCGTTCTGTTAGGCAGGAAAGAAAGAGACCAAAGAGGCTATTCTGATGTTCCTCCAGCCTCCTTCCTTTCCCTTCCAAAGCACCGTCGCTGGTAGCAGCATCCCTTCAAGATCAGGAAAGAGGACTTTCCCCAGCTCACCTACTCAGCTATGCATCAAAAGGCTACTGCCTTCAGACACATGCTTGGTAGTGAAATGGTTTGTTCATTTATATAGCCCCCTCAATGGGCATGACCATTGACTTAGTACAAGGGGAGAGGTCCCTGGCCCAACAAGAATACAACTAAAACTGGACATGGAGGAAAGAAGAGTGGAGGTGGAGGGACGTGGAGGTCACGGGGACAAGCAGGAGAGCCATCTGCAGTTTTTTCAGATTGGGATACGGGCCACAAGTTAAAGCAAGATAATCCTGCAGCTAGAGATTCAATTCTGTCCTTTCCAATGATCAGTACCCTTCCCATAGATAAAAGATTCCTACATGTTTTCCTTGATCTCCTATGTTTTTGTGCTTAGCCCCTGCCCCATTCCAGATGCGTGGAAAGCTGTCACCCTGGATTTTTGAAGGTGGTTCAGGAAGGAAAGCCGTCTTGCTGCTATGATTGTCATCCCTGTGCAGAAGGGACCATCTCCACCCAAGAAGGTGGGTGACTTTGAAGGAAAAGACAGCCCCTAGGGTGGGTGGGCAAAGATTCCCATAGACATTTTCTGTGGAGGTTCTTTAAAGCTATTGCAAAACCTGGATCATTTCTTCTTTGTCTACTTGCTTTAATAATAATGGGAAGTTGCAAATGAAGGAGGAGGAGGAGGAGGAGGAAGAAGAAGAAGAAGAAGAAAAGGTTCAGCCATTATAAGTCTCTGCTGTTAATAAAAATAACACCTGTTCAGCTAGTAATGTAAAACCTGGCAGCCGTAGTCTACCTGAAGAGGTCTTGTTGTTCAGTCATTAAGTTGTGTCCGATTCTTCGTGACCCCATGGACCACAGCACACCAGGCCTTCCTATCCTCCACTCTCCCCCAGAGCATGCTCAAGTCCATATTCATTGCATCGGTGATGCTATCTAGCCATCTCATCCTCTGCCGTCCCCTTCTCCTTTTGCCTTCAATCCTTCCCAGCATCAGGGTCTTTTCCAGTGACTTTTCTCTTCGCATTTGCTGACCAAAATATTTGAGCTTCAGCTTCAGGATTTGTCCCTCCAATGAGCAGTCAGGATTGATTTCCTTTAGGATGGACTGATTTGACCTCCTTGCAGTCCAGGGGACTCGTAAGAGTCTTCTCCAGCACCACAGTTCGAAAGCATCAATACTTCGGCACACAGCCTTCCATATAGTCCAGCTCTCACAGCCATATGTTGCTACTGGGAAAACCATAGCTTTGATTAGACGGACCTTTGTCGGCAAGGTGATGTCTCTGCTTCTTACTATGCTGTCTAGGTTTGCCATAGCTTTCCTCCCAAGGAGCAAACGTCTTTTAATTTCATGGCTACAGTCACTGTCTGCGGTGATCTTGGAGCCCAAGAAAGTAAAATCTGTCACTGCTTCCATTTCTTCCCCTTCTATATGCCAGGAAGTGATGGGGCCAGATGCCATGATCTTCATTTTTTTAATGTTGAGTTTCAAACCAGCTTTTGCACTCTCCTCTTTCACCCTCAACAAGAGGCTCTTTACATCCTCTTCGCTTTCGGCCATTACGGTGGTATTGTCTGCGTATCTGAGGTTGTTGATAATTCTCCCAGCAATCTTAATTCCGACCTCTGATTCATCCAACCCGGCGTTTCTCATGCTGTACTATGCATATATGTTAAATAAGCAGGGTGACAATATGCAGCCTTGTCGTACTCCTTTCCCAATTTGGAACCAATCGGTTGTTCCATGTCTGGTTCTTACTGTTGCTTCTTGAACCTTGTACAGGTTTCTCAGGAGACAGGTAAGGTGGTCTGGTACTCCCATCTCTTTAAGAATTTGCCACAGTTTGATGTGATCCACTCAATAAAAGGCTTTAGCATAGTCAGTGAAGGAGAAATAGACATTTTTCTGGAATTCTCTTGCTTTCTCCATGATCCAGTGAATGTTTGATCTCTAGTTCCTCTGATCTCTAGTTCCTCTGACTCGTAAGAGTCTTCTCCAGCACCACAGTTCGAAAGCATCAATTCTTCGGCGCTCAGCCTTCCTTATAGTCCAGCTCTCACAGCCATACATTACTACTGGGAAAACCATAGCTTTGATTAGACGGACCTTTGTCGGCAAGGTGATGTCTCTGCTTCTTACTATGCTGTCTAGAAATCCATCCCAAAGAAAAAGAAATGCAAGAAAGCCAAGTGGCTGTCTGATGAGGCTTTACAAGTAGCTCACGAAAGAAGGGAAGCGAAAAGCAAGGGAGAAAGGGGAAGATATACCCAACTGAATGCAGAGTTCGAGAGAATAGCAAGGAGAGACAAGAAGGCCTTCTTAAATGAACAATGCAAAGAAATCGAGGAAAACAACAGAATGGGAAAGACTAGAGATCTCTTCAAGAAAATCGGAGATCTCAAGGGAACATTTTGTGCAAAGATGGGCATGATAAAGGACAAAGAAGGCAGGGACCTCACAGAAGCAGATGAGATTAAGAAGAGGTGGCAAGAATACACAGAAGAACTATACAGGAAAGATCTGAATGTCCCTGATAGCCATGATAGTGCGGTCACTGAACTTGAGCCGGACATCCTCGAGAGTGAAGTCAAGTGGGCCTTAGGAAGCATTAGTAACAACAAAGCTAGCGGAGATGACAGTATTCCAGCCGAGCTATTTAAAATCCTAAAAGATGATGCTGTTAAAGTGCTGCATTCAATATGCCAACAAATCTGGAACACTCAACAGTGGCCACAAGACTGGAAAAGGTCAGTTTACATTCCAATTCCAAAGAAGGGCAACGCCAAAGAGTGTTCAAACTACCGCACAATTGCGCTCATTTCACATGCCAGCAAGGTGATGCTCAAAATCCTACAAGCTAGGCTTTAGCAGTATGCGAACCGAGAACTACCGGAAGTACAAGCTGGGTTTAGAAGAGGCAGAGGAACTAGAGATCAAATCGCCAACATTCGCTGCATCATGGAGAAAGCAAGAGAATTCCAGAAAAACATCTATTTCTGCTTCATTGACTACGCTAAAGTCTTTGATTGTGTGGATCACAACAAATTGTGGCAAATTCTGAAAGTGATGGGAGTACCAGACCACCTTACCCGTCTCCTGAGAAACCTGTACGAGGGTCAAGAAGCAACAGTAAGAACCAGACATGGAACAACCGATTGGTTCAAAATTGGGAAAGGAGTACGACAAGGCTGCATATTGTCACCCTGCTTATTTAACTTATATGCAGAGTACATCATGAGAAATGCCGGGTTGGATGAATCACAGGTCGGAATTAAGATTGCCGGGAGAATTATCAACAACCTCCGATATGCAGACGATACCACCCTAATGGCAGAAAGCGAAGAGGATCTCAAGAGCCTCTTGTTGAGGGTGAAAGAGGAGATTGCAAAAGCTGGTTTGAAACTCAACATTAAAAAAACGAAGATCATGTCATCTGGCCCTATCACTTCCTGGCATATAGAAGGGGAAGAAATGGAAGCAGTGACAGATTTTACTTTCTTGGGCTCCAAGATCACCGCAGACGGTGACTGTAGCCATGAAATTAAAAGACGCTTGCTCCTTGGGAGGAAAGCTATGGCCAAGCTAGACAGCATAGTAAGAAGCAGAGACATCACCTTGCCGACAAAGGTCCGTCTAATCAAAGCTATGGTTTTCCCAGTAGTAATGTATGGCTGTGAGAGCTGGACTATAAGGAAGGCTGAGCGCCGAAGAATTGATGCTTTCGAACTGTGGTGCTGGAGAAGACTCTTACGAGTCCCCTGGACTGCAAGGAGGTCAAATCAGTCCATCCTAAAGGAAATCAACCCTGAGTGCTCATTGGAAGGACAGATAATGAAGCTGAAGCTCCAATATTTTGGCCACCTAATGCGAAGAGAAAACTCCCTGGAAAAGACCCTGATGCTGGGAAAGACTGAAGGCAAAAGGAGAAGGGGACGGCAGAGGATGAGATGGCTAGATAGCATCACGGATGCAATGAATATGAACTTGAGCACGCTCCGGGAGAGAGCGCAGGACAGGAAGGCCTGGCGTGCTATGGTCCATGGGGTCACGAAGAGTCGGACACGACTGAACGACTGAACAACAACAACAATGGGAGATACCATTTTGGGATGTTATAAACTAAATGGACATCTCTATATTAAAAAGTATAGTAAACCTAGTGATAAGAACACTATATCACATTATACCAGTAACCATCTTGTACTTTTAAGAGATAATTTAGCATTTGCACAATTTTTAACATTACAGTATATCTGTCTGCACTTATTCAGACTTGTATAATAAACATGGATATACATATATATGGCGATTGAAATTAAGTGGTTTTCTGCAAGAGGTCATTAGAAGAGTTGGTGAGCAATCCTATGTTAGCTAATATCTTGGAAGATGGAAACAAAATTCAAAGTGATCTTGATAGACTGGAGCACTGGGCAGAAAGCAACAGAAGGACATTTAATAGGCATAAATGCCAAGTTCTGCACCCAGGAAAAAGAAACCAAATGTACAGTTACAAGATGGGGGATACATGGTTCAACAACACTACAAGCAAGAAGGATCCTGGAATTGTTGTAGATCACAAGCTGAATTTGAGCCAACAATGTGATGTGGCTGCAAAACAAGGCAAATGCTATTTTGGGCTGCATTAATAGAATCATAGCTTCCAAATCCCGGGAAGTACTGGTTCCCCTCTACTCAGCACTGGTTAGGCCTCATCTGGAGTACTGTGTCCAGTTCTGGCACCACACTTTAAGAAGGATGCAGACAAGCTGGACAGGGTTCAGAGGAGGGCAACAAAGATGATCAGGAGACTGGAAACAAAGCCCTGTGAAGAGAGACTGAAAGAACTGGGCATGTTTAGCCTTGAGAAGAGAAGACTGAGGGGAGATAGGATAGCGCTCTTCAGGTACCTGAAAGGTTGTCCCAGAGAGGAAGGCCAGGATCTCTTTTTGATCATCCCAGAATGCAGGACATGGAAGAATGGGCTCAAGTGACAGGAAGCCAGATTCCAGCTAAACATCAGGAAAAACTTCCTGACTGTTGGATAGGGATGTACGAAAGTCACTTACCTTTTCAAAGGGTGACATTCACGGTGAGGGGGAGGCGCTCCATCCCCCCCCCCAATATTCTGGCCGGGGGGGAGGCACTCCGTCCCTCCCCCCTGAAATCCTGGCCAGGGGGGGAGGCGCTCTGTCCCTCCCCCCCCCCCGAATCCTGGCCAGCCAGCTCCGCAAATGGCGGTGGCCGTAGCCGCCACCTTTTGCGTCCCTGCAGTCAGCCGTGATAGGCTATATAAATGTTTACGTAGCCTATCATGGCTGATGTAAAAGAAAAAGAAAAAAACGCTCGTACACAAATGGTGGCTCCCTTGAGCGCCGCCATTTCCGTTCCTTATTTTGACACGTCTTAGTCTACGTAAACATTTACGTAGACTAAGACAGCGAAAATAAGGGGAACACAAATAGCGTAGTGTCTACGCTATTTGCGTTCCCCTTATTTTCGCCGTCTTAGTCTACTTAAGTGTTTATGTAGACTAAGACGTGTCAAAATAAGGAATGCAAATGGTGGAGCCCATGGGCGCCGCCATTTGCGTATGCGCGGTTTTTTTTTTCTTTTATATCAGCCGTGATAGGCTAGGTAAACATTTACATAGCCTATCATGGTATTTTTTTAAAATCTAGCCGTGATAAGCTACGTAAATCTTTACGTAGCCTATCACATTTTTTTGTTTTGTATTTTACTGGAAATGGCAGCAGCGGCAGCCGGTCAGAAGACCGGCCGCCACAGCCACTGCCGCCGAACCGCCGCCGGAGCCGCCGCTGCCAGGAAGATTCGCACAAGGTAAGTCCCATCCCGGGGGAGGCGGGGGGCAGACCGTTCCGCCACCAATTTCAGGGGGCCGAATGCGCTGGCATTCGGCCTCCCTGAGATTCGTGGCGAAATTCTCTGACATCTCTACTGTTAGAGCAATATGGCAATGGAACCTATTACCTAGGGAGGCGGTGGGCTCTCCCACAATGGAGGCATTCAAGACGAGGCTGGACAGCCATCTGTCAGGGATGCTTTGACTTGGATTCCTGCATTGAGCAGGGGGTTGGACTCAATGGTCTTTTCTCTGTGCCGGATATGTCTCTGCACTCAGAAACAAATCATGGAGATGGAAAAAACAGAGCGGTCACATAGAGGGGCGGGGAGGAGATGACAGAAGCCGTGTTACTCAGCTTCTGGTGTGCCAAGCAGCCTTCCCTCCTCCCACTCTGAAGTTCACGCGCCAGACAGGCAAAATTGCCTGTCTAGCCAAAAATTCAGTATGACCAGCGCATGGAGAAAATCACCTCCACGCTCTGGCCACCCTGCATTGGATAGTCAACACAACAGCCTCTGAGTTCAGAGGCTAGAGACTATCTTCATAGGATTGCACCTTAGAGATCAAGCTGGGATGTATCATAGAAGAGAGTTATTGGAGGATAAGAGGTTAGTTAATATATATATATATATATATATATATATATATATATATATATATGTATGTATGTTCTGTCTAATATAATAGAATGCCCTTTTCTATTAAACATATTGTGTTGAAACAGTGGGCATCTCTACACCTGCCTAAAACCCTGCATTTAAAATGGGGCTTTCTGCTTCCCTTTCTCCCTTTTTCATGCACTTCCTTTCCCCCTACCCCTTACCCGCTCCTTCTCCCCATATCGGAGTCTTCCATTATCTGTCATTGATCTGACTCTTCTTCTTGAAACTTTTCCTCCTTTCACGGAGGGAACTCAAGCAGAGGACAACGGGGTAATTTGATAGCTCACTATCTGCCATCTCATTAAAAACGGAACAAAGGGCATTTAGTGCAGGAGACGCGTTGAAGTTTCAAGGCGTCATGTAAACAGCCCACTAACTTCCGTGAAGGAGCAATCTGAATCGCAGAATAATGATGGTGATGGTGATGTTGACAGTGATGATGTAGATTATTTATATGCACTTGTCTGCTACATTTATTTGCTTTCCTCCAAGGAGCCCAAGGCAGCCTATCCTCTTTCTCTCCATTTTCATTCTCACATCAACCCTGTGAGGTAGGTTGGGCTGAGAGTCAGTGACAGGCCCAGGGTCACCCAGTGAGCTGCATAGCTGAGTGGGGACTAGGACCCAGATCTCCTGAGTCCCAGTCCAACGCTCTAACCACTGCACTGGGTCCCAGTGAACATTAATGTATGATCAGAACTAACACTCTTCGGACTCATGTGACTAACACCCAGTGACTTTTGGGGAATATACTCACACACTTGAGGATTTAAAGTTTATGGCAATGAGTAAGTTCATATTTCAACTCAAAAAGGGCAAGACCCCCACATCGTATTTTCTACACAGGAAACTTATTGGATTTTTATATTGCAGACAGTCATCCCTAGTGATTTGAATGAGATCTTTGATTTGCCAGCATATTTGAGGTCTGTTTCCATTTGGAGCAGTTGGATAAGTGTTCCTTTAAATTTTAGGTTTAAGTAGGGTTGGCGGAGAATTTCTCCCCGAAACTTCGGGGGGCCGAGCGCCAACGTGTTCGGCCCCCCAAACAAGTTTCGGGGAGAAATCCTCCGAACCCCCCCTGCCCCCCGCACCCCCCCCCCGGGACGGGACTTACCTTCGCCGAATGTCCCTCCGGGCGGCGGGTCCGGCCGGCGGTTCGGCGGGTGTTCGAGTGGGGCGGGAGCGGCAGCCGGTCTTTCGACCAGCTGCCGCCGCCACCATTGCAATAAAAGGAAAAAAAAAAAACGTCCCCTGATAGGCTACGTGACGATTCACGTAGCCTATCACGGCTAGATTTGCAAAGTCAGCCGTGATAGGCTACGTCAATCGTCACGTAGCCTATCACAGGTGACTTTAAAAAAAAATTAAAAAAAGTGTGTACAGATAATGGCGGCCCCCATAGGGAGCCACCATTCCCGTTCCTTATTTGGTCGCTGTAGTCTACGTAAATGTTTACGTAGACTACGGCGAAAATAAGGGCAACGCTATTTACGTAGCGATTTATTTACGTAAACATTTACGTAGACTACAGCAACTAAATAAGGAATGCGAATGGCGGCTCCCTATGGGGGCCGCCATTAGCGTACGCGCTTTTTTTTTTTTAAGTCACCTGTGATAGGCTACGTGACGATTGACGTAGCCTATCACGGCTGACTTTGCAGATCTAGCCATGATAGGCTACGTGAATCGTCACGTAGCCTATCAGGGGGCGTTTGTTTTGTTTTTTTTAAACTTTCGCGTTCGCGGCCGGGCGAGGCGGGAAGCCTCCCCCCCGGCCTGAATTTCGGCCAGGCCGAGGCGGGAAGCCTCCCCCCCGGCCTGAATTTCGGCCGGGCCGAGGCGGAAAGCCTCCCCCCCCACCCGGAACTTCGCGGGGGGAGCAGCGAAGCGCCTCCCCCCCACCACGAACGTCCTTCGAGGACAGGTAAATGACTTTCGTCCACCCCTAGGTTTAAGACATTATCCCTTTCAGATGAAGGTTGTTATGGCTAGTTCAAGTTGAGAAAAAAAAATGGGTGGGTTTATTCTTTCTTTGGCCTTGTGAAGTGAAAAGATGCTTTCAGACAGCTTGCTTTCTTAGATAGGAGCACTCGTTGTAGTTGAGTGGTAAGTGATATTTTCGGACAGCTTGCTTGTCTGGTAAGTGAAATTTGGTTTTGATTCTTTTAGGCTGTGTTATTATAAAGCCACAAATCATGGCGCTATGTTAATAGTGATGTGGCTGAATTGCATTCTTCCATGATAACCAAAAATGGGAGGGGATAGATTCTATTGAGCAAATGGCTCCACAGACTGATCTGTAGGGGTGGGCGGATCACTTATCTGCTCCGTTCTGGGGATCTGCGTGGGGGGGAGGTGATCCGTCCCTCCCCCCGGAATCTTCCCCAGCCAGCTCTGCTCCGCAGCAAGTCTGCGGAGCCACCAGCCAGGGCTGCCCGCAGCCGGACCGCCATCCTCTGCTGGTCCACGGCCTCAAATGCGTTGCCGTGATAAGTTATGTATATATTTATGTAGCCTATCACGGCAAAGAGCAGGGACGCAAATCGTGTCCACTACACCATTTGCGTCCCTGCTCTTTGCCGTGATAGGCTATGTAAATATATACGTAACCTATGACGGCAACGGAGGGACACAAATGACGTAGCGGCCGCCATTTGCGTCCCTGTGTTAGCCATGATAGGCTATGTATATAATTATATAAATACTTACGTAGCCTATCACGACTAATGGAGCAAGGGAAATGGCGGCCACAGACCGGGGCCTCCATTCGCACCCGCGGACGGCCGACAAACGGTAGGTTCCGTCCCGGGGAGGTTTTGCGGGGTGGTGGGGGGATTGTTCTGTACTGCCATGGACTCTGGGGGGGTGGATTCTAAAGAATCTGGCCTCACTGGAGTCCGTGGCGGAATTCTCCGCCATCACTACTGATCTGAAACTTGGTAGAAGGAGGATATGGGGATGTTCTTTGCTAGTTTAGAGTTAGAAAGGGCAAGACATAACTACTATATAGGAGTTTAAAATTTGATGAGTGACCTCCAGCAGTTTGACAAGTATTGCCTGTTTGTTTCTTTACTCCATAGACGTACATGGAGGTTTTATTTATTTCGTGCCCAGATCAAACTTTGCTCTGCCAAAACGTAGCCACCGCCACAGCTTTGTCATTAGCTTGCTGTAGATCACCAGATCAAACTACATGGAGGTTACTTTGCAGTAACATTTCTCTGTTTGTACAGCGCCATCTGGGAAACCGTTTATCTCATTAAGTAAGGGGGAAGGTGTAGCATGTGCTGTGCCTCAAAAGAAGTATAAGGTGTTCGTACGTTTTGAAGAAGCATGATTTTTCACCCCATTTTAGCCTGTCGCATTTCATAAGCTTTTATTCGCAGGATTGGGGGCAGGGGGATAGACTGGAGCGTGAGTGCAGCAGCATCTCAACCATTTTTGACCCTGATCACCAACTGTAGGGAAATTTCTTCTGGAGGAACTGTGAGAAGAGAGAAGGACCCAGAGCTTGTGAAGAACAGTTCTGCCTTCCCTCCACCCCACTTGCCAGTCAGTAGATGCTTGACAGCCAACTGTCATAAATAAGCCCTACAACTACTTCTGGACTGCACATCTATAAGAGGTCCTCTTATAGATTGGTAACAGGTTTAAGAAAAGAAAGCAAGACTTGGAAGGAATGGCCAGTTCTCACAACAAAGGGATGTAAACAGTGGGGTCCCCCAAGGATCTGTATTGGGACCAGTGCTTTTTATCATGTTCATAAACAATTAGGGGCGATTTCCTGTTCCAGGGTCCAAGTTATCTTCCAACCGGCTGCCGCCGCTGCCATTTCCAGGTAAAAAAACCCAAAACATGATAGGCTATGGAAAGATTTATGTAGCCTATCACGGCTAGATTTTAAAAAAACACCATGATAGGCTACGTAAATGTTTACGTAGCCTATCACGGCTGACTTTGGGGGGGGGGGAAAAAGCGTGTACGCAAATGGCGGCGCCCATGGGCACCGCCATTTGCGTGCCTTATTTTGGCACGTCTTAGTCTATGTAAACATTTACGTAGACTAAGGCGGCGAAAATAAGGGGAATGCAAATAGCGTAGCGTCTACGCTATTTGCGTTCCCCTTATTTTCGCCGTCTTAGTCTACGTAAATGTTTACGTAGACTAAGACGTGCCAAAATAAGGAACGCAAATGGCGGCGCCCATGGGCACCGCCATTTGCGTACGTGCGTGTGTGTTTTTTAATCAGCCGTGATAAGCTACGTAAACACTTACGTCGCCTATCACGGCTGACTGCAGGGACGCAAATGGCGGCAGCTACAGCCACCGCCATTTGCGTCCCTGCTAGCCAGCGGCCGGATGTCCGGCTGCTGGCGAAGCCAGCTGGAGGCTCCGCAGAATCGCTGCAGAGAACAGCTGGCCAGCCAGGATTCCGGGGGGGAGGAACGGAGCACCTCACCCCCCCGGCCAGGATTCCGGGGGGTGGGACGGAATGCCTCCCCCCCAGCATCAGCATAATCCACGGAAAGGTAAGTACCTTTCGTACATCTCTAGGAAGCAGTTCTTCTTGTTTTTTTGCAGATGCAGACAATTGCAACAAGTGTCCAGAAGATCAGCATCCAAACAAGGACCGAGA
Organism: Heloderma suspectum; assembly: GCF_057233095.1. Classification (NCBI taxonomy): domain Eukaryota; kingdom Metazoa; phylum Chordata; class Lepidosauria; order Squamata; family Helodermatidae; genus Heloderma; species Heloderma suspectum. The sequence goes on from NC_139459.1 coordinate 399,667,837, forward strand.
GCAATGTATCCCCAAGGTGATAACTTACCTCGCCTATGGACAATCTTTGGGCATCATCATGGCTTCCTTTGCCCTATTCTTGTCCTTAACCATGGGCTTTGTGTTAGGAATCTTCATTAAATATTTAGAAACTCCGATAGTCAAAGCCAACAATCGGGACCTGTCCTACATTCTCCTCACCTCTCTCCTGCTTTCCTTCCTGTCCTCCTTTCTCTTCATTGGCCAGCCAACGAAAGCAACCTGTCTCCTCCGACAAACAGCCTTCAGCATCATCTTCTCAGTTGCTGTCTCTGCTCTGTTGGCAAAAACGATCACTGTGGTGCTGGCCTTCCTGGCCACAAAGCCAGGGAACAGAGTGAGGAGATGGCTGGGGAAGAGTCTGGCCAACTCCACTGTGATTTCCTGTTCCAGTGTCCAAGTTGTCATCTGTACCATCTGGCTGCAGACCTCTCCACCCTTCCCTGACTCTGACATGCACTCGCAGCCTGGACAGATCATCCTGCAATGTAATGAAGGATCTGTCGCCATGTTCTATATTGCCCTTGGCTACATGGGCTTCCTGGCTGCCATCTGCTTCATGGTGGCTTTCCTAGCCAGGAAGCTGCCTGGGGCCTTCAATGAAGCCAAGCTGATCACCTTCAGCATGCTGGTCTTCTGCAGTGTTTGGGTGTCCTTTGTGCCCACCTACTTGAGCACAAAGGGGAAATACATGGTGGCCGTGCAGGTCTTCTCCATCTTGGCCTCCAGTGCTGGGTTGCTGGGCTGCATCTTTATTCCAAAGTGCTACATCATTATACTGAGGCCTGCTCTGAATACAAAGGAGCACCTAATGAAGAATAATAAAATAAATGTGTAATTTGTAGGAATTGTTTCTCCAGTGTATCGTTTAGCAAGCACAAAGCAAAGCATCTGCTTCCCAGCCACCTGCATCCCAGAGTTTCAGATATCATAGAATCATAGAATAGTAGGGTTGGAAGGGGCCTACAAGGCCATCGAGTCCAACCCCCTGCTCAATGCAGGAATCCAAGTCAGAGCATCCCTGACAAATGGCTGTCCAGTCTCGTCTTGAATAGGGATGGCGGAGAATTTCTCCCCGAAACTTCGGGGGGCCGAGAGCCAACATGTTCGGCCCCCCGAACAAGTTTCGGGGAGAAATCCTCCGCACCCCCCCCCGGGACGGGACTTACCTTCCCTGAATGTCCCTCCCGGCGGCGGGTCCGGCTGGCGGTTCGTCCGGTGTTCGAGCGGGGCGGGAGCGGCAGCCGGTCTTTCGACCGGCTGCCGCCCCCGCCATTGCAATCAAAGAAAAAAAAATGTCCCCTGATAGGCTACATGACGATTCACGTAGCCTATCACGGCTAGATTTGCAAAGTCAGCCGTGATAGGCTACGTCAATCATCACGTAGCCTATCACGGGTGACTTTAAAAAAAAAAAAGTGTGTACGGATAATGGCGGCCCCCATAGGGAGCCGCCATTCCCGTTCCTTATTTGGTCGCTGTAGTCTACGTAAATGTTTACGTAGACTACGGCGAAAATAAGGGCAACGCTATTTGCGTTGAATTTTGGCCGGGCGAGGCGGGAAGCCTCCCCCCCCGGCCTGAACTTCGCGGGGGGAGCAGCGAAGCGCTCCCCCCCACCGCGAACAAGCTGCGAGAAAAGGTAAGTGACTTTCATCCACCCCTAGTCTTGAAGGCCTCCAGTGTGGGAGAGCCCACCACCTCCCCAGGTAATTGGTTCCATTGTTGTATTGCTCTTACAGTCAGGAAGTTTTTCCTGATGTTCAGCTGGAATCTGGCTTCCCGTAACTTGAGCCCATTCTTCCATGTCCTGCATTCTGGGATGATCAAAAAGAGATCCTGGCCTTCCTCAGTGGGGACTCCAGCCGCTACCGGGCTGGTACGGACGCAAATAGGGATGTACGAAAGTCACTTACCTTTTTGAAGGGTGACATTCGTGGTGGGGGGGAGGTGCTCCATCCCTCCCCCCAGAAATTCTGGCTGGGGGGGGAGGCGCTCCATCCCTCCCCCCCGAAATTCTGGCCGGCTGGCTCCGCTCCACAGGGATTCTGCGGAGCCGCTGGCCGGCTCTGCCAGCGGCCGGACATCCAGCCACTGGCTAGCAAGGCCATAGCTGCCGCCGTTTGCGTCCCTGCAGTCAGCTGTGATAGGCTACATAAATGTTTACGTAGCCTATCACGGCTGATTTAGAAAAACCCCAAAAAACGCGCGTACGCAAATGGCGGCGCCCATGGGTGCAGCCATTTGCGTTCCTTACTTTGCCGCGTCTTAGTCTACATGAACATTTATGTAGACTAAGACGACGGAAATAAGGGGAACACAAATAGCGTAGATGCAAATAGCAATTAGTGCAAATGGCAAATAGCGTAGACGCTACGCTATTTGCGTTCCCCTTATTTTCGCCATCTTAGTCTACGTAAATGTTTACGCAGACTAAGACGTTCCAAAATAAGGAACGTAAATGGTGGCGCCCATGGGCGCCACCATTTGCATACGCACGTTTTGTTTTGTTTCTAAATCAGCCGTGATAGGCTATGTAAACATTTACGTCGCCTATCACAGTGTTTTTTAAAAATCCAGCCATGATAGGCTACGTAAACCTTTACGTAGCCTATCACTTTTTTTGTTTTTGTTTTTTTTTAACTGGAAATGGCGGCGGCGGCAGCCGGTCAGAAGACTGGCCGCCGCTGCCGCCGAACCGCCGCCGCCGGAGCCGCCGCTGCCAGGAAGATCCGCCCAAGGTAAGTCCCATCCCGGAGGGTGGCGGGGGGGAGTAGCAGACCGTTCCGCCACCGATTTTGGGGGGCTGAATGCACTGGCATTCGGCCTCCCTGAGATCCGTGGTGGAATTCTCTGACATCCCTAGATATAACATTAGAAGAACAAGTCTTTCTGAAGAAAAATCAGCATGGCTTCTGCAAAAAGTAAGTCCTGACTCACTAATGTTTTTTGTTTGTGGGAGTGGGGAATTCACTGCTTTCCCTTAGGCAGCCAAATTTTTTGGGCTGGCCTTGCCTATACGCTGTGAGAAATGCTGCTGAATGGTGGAACAAGGGCAAGCATTTGCCAGCCTGGTCTCCTTCTTACAAAATTATTGAAGAGAAATTACTGACCTCTATATAAAGTCATTAGGTAACCTGCTACACCAGCAATTGTGTTTCAAATTATCATCCCATAACAGTGTGGCTTTCACTTGCCACACAAACAAAAATGGTTTTTCATCATAGAATAACACCCAGGGCTGCCATCTGTGTTCAAGACCCCAATGGCCACCAATTTGGATGGCTTTTGTTGTTGTTCAGTCGTTCAGTTGTGTCCGACTCTTCGTGACCCCATGGACCATAGCACGCCAGGCCTTCCTTTCCTGCGCTCTCTCCCGGAGCGTGCTCAAGTGCTGACAGCTCTCTGCTACTTACAGTATCAGGGCAGTGAGCCAATGTATACCAGTTGCTGGGGAACATGGGTGGGAGGGTGCTGTTGCTCTCATGCCCTGCTTGTGGGTTTGTGGTCAACAGCTGGTTGGCCAATATGTGAAGAGAATGCTGGACTAGATGGACCCTTGGTATGATCCAGCATGGCTCTTCTTATGTTCTTATGATGATGCCAGGCATGATGTGCAATACCCTTTGGAGTTCTTAAACACTCTCAGCTGAAGTGGTTTGCCACCAAACAAGTTGACTCTGAAGAAGGGCACTGTGGTCATCCTGCTAAGGAACCTGGACGTGACTCAGGGTCTTATCAATGGCACAAGGTTCATCGCGCTTGCCATGCACAACAACTGGCTGCATCAGGAAGCCCTGGCTGGAAAGGCTCAGGGCAAGCAGACCTTCCTGCCAAGGATCAGCCTCACACCTTCCAACTCATCTCTCCCCTTCCAATTCAAGGCTCACCAGTTCCTCATTCATCTGGCCTTTGCCATTAGCATCAACAAGAGCCAGGGACAGCTGGCATCTCTCTGCCTACACCTGCCTTCTGCCATGGGCGACTCTACAGTGCCAGGAGTCATGTGCGCTCACTGGCAAACCTCAAGTTTCAAGTCCTCGATGGACCAGAGCAAGGATGTTTCAGGGGCTGCCCTGGAGTTGACACCAAGAACATTGCACTTGATGAAGTTTTGTCAAGAGAACATATGTAAGGCTTTGACTGTTTCGATAACCTCAGTTAGTTAAGTTAAACCTTTTCTTAGATTTGCTTTTCCTCCATGAACGGTGGTTGCATGTGGCCAGCTGGTTATGTTTCACAGAGTCTCACCCTACTCAGGCAAGATCTACCCAGCAACTGCAAGAATGCATTTTCCTATTGGTAGACTAGTCGCCTTTTAAGCCAATGCCAGCCCTCAGGGGTTTCCTGCTCTCAAGTTCTCCTTGCCTGGGTCCCAGCACTGCTCAGCAGCTGCCGGAGGATCACGGCGAGAGCTCAGCTACAGGAACAGACTCCACGCAGAAAGCCATGCAAACTGGTTGTATGCTCTGGGGGCTCCTCTTGCCTCTGTGGACGCCTGCTCTCCTGGTGCTGCGGACATGCTCTGGTGAGTACTACTCTGTGGACGCCTGCTCTGCTGGTGCTGCGGAGATGCTCTGGTGGGGAAAGCTAAGCACCCCTATTTCCAGAGAAGACATTTTGTGCCCCCGTCCTAATGATGGTCTGGTGCATGCAGTGTGCTTTCAGCAGATGCATGCAAAAATGAGGCCAGACTTAGAGGGAAGGAGCCTTTCGGACCCCCCTCCCCCAAGAGAACCGGCCTGATCTTAGAAATCAGTTGGATGTGCTCTGACTGTCAGGCTATCTATTTTTCTGTGTAATTTGAGTGAGGAATGACTTTCAAGGGGGAAATGTTCACCCTTTGTATTTGGCAAAACAATTATGCAGAGCCAGCAGCAAAAGACTTCATTTCAGGAGGTTTGAGCAGAGATCTCACAGAATCTGCAGTTCTGCTTCCATCGCCGTGCACATTCCACTTCCCCGGAAGGTGTGAGCCATGTGTTAAGTCCGCTGCTCATCTTCTTATGATCATTTTTGTCTTTCTTTCTAAATCGTCCATGGTACTTTCCAAAGTGGTATGCCCATGTTTTCTTGCGCTTTCTTTCCTGTCATCCAGTTTGATAACATGTAGAAACCTACATGGAGTGGCAAAAGATCTTGGGAATCTGACAACACTAATCCCATATGAGAAGTTACAATGTTTGTTACTCCTCAGAGATGGCAGTTTCTTGAGTCTGGAATGCCCCCATCTACTCTGATAAGGCCTAAGATAACATCAGCAGCCTAAAATTACGGGAAAAAAGACTGTTTGTGCAGGTTTCTGCCCACCCAATATGTCTTTGACCCAGATTTTAGGGATGGACGAAAGTCCCTTACCTGGTCCCGCAGCTTGCTTCGCGGTGGGGGGAGGCGCTCCGTCCCTCCCCCCGAAAATCTGGCCGGTGGGGAGGCGCCCCGTCCCTCCGGCCGCGAAACCTCGTCTTCTGCTGGGACGCAAATGGCGGCGGCCGTAGCCGCTGCCGTTTGCGTCCCTGCAGTCAGCCATGATAGGCTATGTAAATGTTTACATAGCCTATCACGGCTGACTTTGGGGGGGAAAAAAGCATGTACTCAAATGGTGGCGCCCATGGGCGCCGCCATTTGCGTTCCTTATTTGGGCACGTGTAGTCTATGTAAACATTTATGTAGACTACGGCGAAAATAAGGGCAACGCTATTTGTGTTGCCCTTATTTTCGCCGTAGTCTACGTAAATGTTTACATAGACTACACGTGCCCAAATAAGGAACGCAAATGGCGGCGCCCATGGGCGCCACCATTTGAGTACGTGCTTTTTTCCCCCCCAAAGTCAGCCGTGATAGGCTACGTAAACATTTACATAGCCTATCACGGTGTTTTTTGAAAATCTAGCTGTGATAGGCTACGTAAATCTTTACGTAGCCTATCACGTTTGTTGTTGTTGTTGTTGTTTTTACTTGGGAATGGCGGTAGCGGCAGCCGGTTGGAAGACCGGCCGCCGCCGCCGCGCCGCCGCCGCTGCACCACCGCCGCACCACCGCCGGGAGCCACCACCGCCCGGGACATTCATGCAAGGTAAGTCCCATCCCAGGGGGGGGCGGACTGTTTCTCCATCAATTTCGGGGGGGCGAATGCATTGGCATTCGGCCTCCTGGAGATTTGTGGAGAAATTCTCTGACATCCCTATCGAGGACCAGATTTCTAGCTGGCAAATGAAAGGAAGGACAAAGGCGAATCAGAAGGTGACAAAGTTTAGAGGAGTCAGTGAATCAAAAAATGACTGAACCCTAGGAGAAGGATTTTGCTCAGTTCTTTCTTTCTCTCTCCCCCCCCCCCCCCAGTTTTGTATTGCTCTGAGATTGCTAACAGATTTTTGCTAATTTGGAGCCTGTTGGACCATAATTTGCAGGCATATCTTCTTTTTGAGAGAACAAAGGTTTCTTTACTTTGACCATGTCTCTTCTTCAGGTTTTAAGGCTGCAGCTGGCCATCGTTTCTGGACTAGCCTTTTGGGGCTAGATGCCTAGCTCCTGTGCAGCTTGAGTCAGTTTTCCCCTACTATTCTATTTTACCCACTAGTGAGGCTCAGACTTCACTACTCCTATTCATTCATTCATTCATTCATTTAATTCTTACATTCCTATCCTGCCCTTTTTTCCTCCTCAAGGAACCCAAGGAGGTGTACATAATTCTTTCTCCTCCATTTTATCCTCTCAACAACAACCCTGCAAGGGAGTTTGGGCTGAGAGTCTGTGACTGGCCCAAAGTCACCCAGTGAGTTTCTGTGGCCGAGTGGGGACTGGAACCCAGATCTCCGGTCTCCCAGCCTGACACTCTAGCCCCTATACCACATGTAGTGGCGAGAACATCTTCCCTTCTTTCCACGTGGGTTATTTTTCCTATCTGGACTTTGTGGAGTCCTACACATTGGACTCTGGAAGCAATCTCTTCTTTTTTTGCTAGACAGGCTTTTTTGCCCATCTAGCAAAGGTGTTTCCGAGGGGGAGGGGAGGAGGCTGGGGGAGGCTAAGGTTCGCTTGTATCCTGCCTCTCCAGTTGCCTCCCTTCCCACCCAGCTGGAACTTGTCCCCTTTTCTTGCACTTGGAGGTTGAGCTCCAGACCTCAGATGCCAGCTGGTGTGGTGTTTCCTTGCTAGTTGATGTCAGGGTTGGATCAGAGCCCATACAGCCCCAAAGCAGTTCTGATTCTGAGGAAGAGATAGAAACTGTGGGAGAGGAACCCGCGTGCTCTTCAGAGGCGCCGCCAGAGGGAAAGCCCCTCCCTGCTCACATTCCTGAGAGTGGCAGTGACCCTGGCAGGCAGGGGGAAGGACAACTTGAGCTTTGGGACACTAGGCGCCAGTGCAGGGACAAGCAGGAGATGGAGGGCTCCGACAGGAGGTGCTCAGCCTGCTTGGCGCAATGTCAACAGCTGCACCCCGATGCCCCATGGGAAAGGGGTGGACTTTCCCCTCCTAGCCCTTAAGTTCAGAGGTTTCCCACCTTTTCCCTCCAAACGGAGACCAACTGATTCACTATGGCTAGAAACCCCTGGTAGGCAGCTCTCTAAAGTTTCCCTCATTAGGCTCAGGCAATTAGCATCTGTAAGCGCCATTTGGTTGAATGGAAATAAAGCCTTGGAAAAGAGCCCTATCGTCTGCGTGTTGATTCTGGCTACTTGAGGATTTCAGAAGGCAGCAAGGGCACTCCTGACAGTTGCGAAGGGTGGGGGGGAGATCTCTGGTTCCTCCCTCTGAGGTCGGAGCGCTGTCTCCAACTTTGGATTGCTGTCTCTAACCTCGGAGCTGGGAATCTGGACTATCCTGTGACCCCTCGGATGCCTTCTGGAGCCACAGGATCACACTCAAAGTGTTTTAGTTGTTCAGGTAGTTTAGTAAATTAGCTTGCATTATATGTGTTATGGATATGCATTGGGGGAGGCTATGCTGGAACGAAGGCAGGCTTGTGATCCAGGCGATTCACAAAATCACCCTGTGGGGAGTGCTGCTGAGTGTGTGCAAAGTGCATCACTTTGGTGCTAGCACTGCATAGAGTCAGAGTACGTTCAGCCGAGGCATTGCTGGCAAAGGGCCATGGCCAAAGCCCATGGGGCCTAGCCGAAGAAAGAAGGAGGCATTTCAGCAAACATGATGAACTCACCCAGTTCGTTGGGGACCGTTATTTTTCTCCTGCAGGTGCTCCTTCTCACACTTTGCATTCATTCTACGTTCATGTAACTGAAGAACAGCAAAAGCAGGGAGATGAAACCACAGCATCCTGCCCCAGGGGTCCCCAGCATGCTCAGACACACAGAGACAGCAATGCAGGCATGAGAGAGGAGAGAGGTGGGGGTCTAGAATCTCCCGTTCCTTCTTCCAACTGCCCCTGCAGCTCTGTTTTCAGTTCGGAACTGGTGGCAACCAGGACAGACCTTCAAGCCTTGTTGTTGGAAGAGATGCCTCCTTCTTGGCAGGAGCACAGCAAACACAGAGTAACTGGCAGAAGGTTGCCATATTAGTGCTATTTTTCTGCATAGTTCACAAGCGGATAAGGCTGCTAGGTGGTTTTTTGGGGTGGGTGGGTGGGGGACTGGTTTACACATGTTATATTTCCAGAGATTAATGGGATCTTCTAGGTGTATTTCCATCAACTGGTGGGTCAAAGGAGTCTCTTCCTGCCTTCATGGAGGGGGAAGGATCACAGTAAGTGGAGATGGTTTTCAGTGCTCTTGACTGGAGCTCCTTATCTCTGTCCTCCTCTCGTCCCTTGCAGGCGTCTCTTTACATTCCTTGCATTTTTCCCATTTAATGTGGGACTCTGGCCAAGGCTTGCAACCATTCCTGTTTTTGGCATACATGGATGACCTGCTCTGGGGTCATTATGACAGCAGCATGAGGAGGCTCCTGCCTCGGGTCTCCTGGGTGAAGAAAGTTGATGAGGACTTGCCCTTCTTTTGGGATCGGACTAGTGAGGTTGTATCACTCACACAGCAGAAGTTCCAAGATGATGTGATGTTGCTGAAGAAGCATTTCTTCAACCAAAGTGAAGGTGAGTAGAGAGCAGAAGATGCAAGGATCCTTCTAGGTTCCTTCCAGGAGATGTGTTCAGGCAGCCACAGTGTGTTGTTATATGTTTGTAGTCAGTCTATATTACTTCCAGGTGTCCCTTACAATTCAGTGGTGCTGAGTACAAGGAGAGTGAGGATTTCCCCCAATGCAGTCTTTTGGGCAAGTTACCGAAAGGTTATCTTGAATTGGTAACCTTTGTTCTACGAGTCCTGGGGCCGGGGATAAGAGGAAATGAATCTGGGGGAAGGGTGAATCTCAGGCAAAGGTGGAGAGTGGCTTTTGTCTTGCAGAAGATCTCTGGGCAGCAGAGAGCAAGCAAGGATTGCTTGGGGTTGTGATGTTGTCGGCCTTCATCCTGAGCACAGTGTAAATAAACCTTTAGAAAAGAAACAGCACCAGTCTCCAGTGCCCTCCTTCCAGGAAACTGAAGTCTGAGTAAGTGCTGAAGCCTCTGCAAGTTCACCCACCAATCAGCTTCAGAGGATGACCCTGGGTTCTTTTGAGTTGTTGTTGTTGTTGTTGTTCATCGTTCAGTCATGTCTGACTCTTCGTGATCCCGTGGACCATAGCACGCCAGGCCTTCCTGTCCTGCGCTCTTTCCCGGAGTGTGCTCAAGTCCATATTCATTGCATCGGTGATGCTATCTAGCCATCTCATCCTCTGCCGTCCCCTTCTCCTTTTGCCTTCAATCTTTCCCAGCATCAGGGTCTTTTCCAGTGACTTTTCTATCTCCCCCTCCACATTCTCCACACCATGCATAATTTTGTAGACCTCTATCATATCTCCCCTTCCCCTTTTTTTTTCCAAGCTCAGCAATCCCAGCTGTTGCAACCCTCTCTCGTAGGGGAGATGCTCCAGCCCCTTGATCATTTTTGTTGCCCTTTTCTGCACCTTTTCCAGCTCTACAATATCTTTTTTTCGGTGTGGTGACCACAACTGGACACACTATTCCAAGTGTGGTCGCACCATACATTTGCATAGGGGCAGTGTGATCTTGGCAGTTTTATTCCCAATTCCTTTTCTAATTATGCCTAACATCAGAGGTGGGTGATTGGGGAAAAGAAGCCCACCCTGTAAAAAAACCAAAAACCTGAACAGTGTTGGGTGGGGTGTAGGGTGAGACTGCTCTGAGCTCCTGCCATCTGTCTTTCTTTTAGGGGTTTTCATCTGGCAGGAGAGGTATGTGTGTGAGCTGCACGAGGACGGGAGCAAAAGAGGGATTGACCGGTACGGCTACAATGGGAGGGATTTCCTCACCTTTGACTTTGAGACCCTCACCTGGACTGCAGCTGATGTGGATGCAGAAGTGATCAAGAGGGAGTGGGAAGCTAACCCATCCTTTGCCGACGACAGTATATCATTCCAAGAGTCCTGTAATCAGGGGCTGCCAAAGTTCTTGGAATATGCGAAGGAAGCTCTGCTGAGGAAAGGTGAGGATGCGAAATGTTCAGGGGGGTCATATTTATTCACGGGAAGGGTAGCATTCTCTTCATCTCCCATTCCTGCACAAAGCCTGGACCGAGGATGTGATCTTCTCATGATTGTGGGATGTGTGTGTGTGTCATGTTAATTTGGTCCAGTTTAGCTTCAGAAGTTAAACTACTCATGTTCTAGACACCCTGGTGGGTAACTTTGCTAATTCCAAACAGGCAGCTTCACCACAGCTAAAGAATATCTTGAAAGCCATTAAATGCTTTATTTGAAAAAAAGAAGATATAAATAAGAAAGGTAGCCTGGTGGTTATGTTAGCGGCAGTGAAGGAGAATGTAACATAAATATAAGATTAACTAAAAGAATTACAGTCGACAAACCTGGCACCACAAATGTAGGAAGCAAGATAACAAACTGAGCTTCTAACATTATTGTTCTAACATGAGAACCCTCCTGCACTTTCCTTGCAGTTTAAAGCTAAATTAAAACATGCTAAAATGGCCAACTCTCCCTGTTACTTCCTTCGGCACATTACTTGAATCCAAAAAGCTAAGCTAAATCTAAGCTAAATCTAAATCTAAGCTAAGCTATGTTTCTCTAGGCACATGAAGAATGAAACTTAATATGATTATGTAGTAAAAGGAGAAGCAAGAGTGGGAAAACCAACGTTCAAATGATGAAATTAAGTCGTCTAAATAAAATTGTTTCTGGGATTTAAGGAGTTAACCAAATCTGGATTAAAAGGTTAGATCATGTTGGGTTTGGTGAAAAGCTTCAGCTTTGGAAATGATTCCAGATCCCATTTTCAGGAAAGTACATAAAAAGTGTTATGTTTTATGTATTCAAAACATTTGTATCCCACCCTATATCATTAAGATCTCAGGGCGGTGTACAGATAAAATCATTTTAAACAGTATAAAACAATGACTAATAATTTTAAAAAACTCAAGATGAAGCTGGACATCTGTCTGTCAGGGAGCTTTGACTTAGATTCCTGCATTGAGCAGGGGGTTGGACTCAATGGTCTTATAGGACCCTTCCAACCCTACTATTCTCTGATTCTCTGATTCTTCAGTTCTAACTTCAGAAGGTAAAGTGTTAAAACTATTTGCAAGTTCTAAAGGCTAAGAGTCTAAAGAGGTCCAGAGAAGATCAGAGGTGAAGCAGCATGAAAGCAAAGTAAAACAGTAGAAGAACATAAGAACATGAGAAGAGCCCTGCTGGATCAGACCAAGCATCCATCTAATCCAGGATTTGGTTCATGCAGCGGCCACCAGTTGCCACGGGAAACCCATATGCAGTATATGATTGCAATGGCATCCTCCTGCCCATGTTCCCCAGTAACTGGTGTACATGGGCATACTGCCTCTAATATTGGAGCATATGGGCATTAGGACTGGTAGCTATTGATAGCCTTCTCCTCCATGGAAACAGCTCTCATTACCTGTGGCTCCTCAATGAGTGATTAGACAACCACCTTCCAATCAGAAATGGGGTGCATGGGTAGTTAGTGCTCACCCCCTGCTCACCAGTTAATAGTGAGGTGTCTCCCGACAATCTAAGGTTTTATGCCCATGTGTTTGGGGAACATCTTGGCTTTAGCACTAATTGGTGAATCTCAAACTTCTTGAAATGTTACTAAGGGTCTACCACCTGCCTTGACTGTTGTCTCAGTTGACGTGTTTCAACTTAAGGTCATTCTTGGTCATATTTCGTCACATCTGCATTCACACTCCCATTCCTACTTATTGTTATGCTGTCTTTAACAATAGGCACTGAGTAAGGACACCCTTCAACATCTCTCATCATGCAGGCGCACCACACCGTCTGCTTTAGCAGGCATCAGTTCCCCGGTTCCAACACTCATATGAGTACCTCTGCCAGCACAGTTCACCCCTGACTTCGCTCTTGCTCTAGAGAAGCCATTTTCAAAAGGCAGCTGCATTTCCCCCCTCTTCTTTTAAAGCCAGTCCTTTAGGACACAATCCTATGGCCGCTAGTCAGCAGCTAGACAGCCATAGGATAGGTCGGTTCCCTGAGAACTGACCTCCACCCCCTCCCGTACTGCCTTGCAGGCAGCACGGATTGGCCCCGTGCTCTGCTGTGGTAAGAGCGGCACGGAGCAGCGAAAACTAGGGATGTATGAAACTCACCTTTTCGTGGAATCTTTCGCGGTGGGGGGGAGGCACTCCATCCCTCCCCCCGGAATCCTCGACGGCTGGCAGATTCGGTGGTGGCGGTGGCGGTTCCGCCGGCGGTTCCGCCAGCGGCTGCTCCGGGGGCGGCGGCTAGTCTCCTGTCCGGCCATGGCCGGGCTGTTGCCACCGCCATTGCCATCCTTGCAGCCGTAATAGGCTATGTAAGAATTTACGTAGCCTATCATGGCTAACTACAACCCCCCCCCCCACGCAGCATACGCAAATGGCTGCGGCTACGGCGGCCGCCATTTGCGTTCCCTATTTTTCTCCGATTTATCTTACGTAAATATTTACGTAAGATAAAACGGCAAAAAAAGGGGAATGCAAATAGCATAGTGGGCGCTATTTGCGTTCCTTTATTTTTCGCTGTTCTAGCCTACGTAAATATTTATGTAGGCTAGAATGGCAAAAAATAAAGGAATGCAAATAGCGTCTGCCACGCTATTTGTGTTCCCCTTTTTTTCGCCGTTTTATCTTAGGTAAATATTTACGTAAGATAAATCAGAGAAAAATAGGGAATGCAAATGGTGGCCGCTGTAGCTGCCGCCATTTGTGTACTCTGCATTTTTTGGGAGGGGGGGTTAGCTGTGATAGGCTACGTAAATTCTTACGTAGCCTATCACGGCTGCAAGGATGGCAATGGTGGCAGCAGCAGCCCAGCCGCGGCCGGCCAGGAGACCAGCCGCCGCCGCCGAATCTGCCGCATCTGCCCCAGGTAAGTGCCATCCCGGGGGAATTCCACGGGGGGAGGGGGGCAGGAGGCCATTCCGCCACAGATTCTGGGGGGCCTGGAATCCATGGCAGATTCACTGGAATCCGTGGCGGAATTCTCTGCCATCCCTAGCGAAAACAGGGCGTTCCTGGGGCAGGCCGGGTGGGGAGGGCAGAAGTGCCATTCCAACACTTCCTATGTGTCATCTGGTGTGTCCCCCACCCCCGCTCTGACATTCTGCGGCTGGACAGCTGAAATTGTCTGTCTAGGCATGAATGCGGGGCAGCTGAAGTGCAGAGGGGATGATGGGTTTTCAGTCGGGCCAGCACACAGGAAAGTGAGCCAAAGTCGGGGAAGCAGAGCTGACTAAACACTGAGGAACTTCACCCCCTGATGGGTTCCTCCAACATCCCTGCTCCCCACACCTGGGTTCTTCTATGCAGCCCTTTTTGAGATATTTGGCGTGTTGGAACTGGGGCTGGCCAGTCATGGGTAACCAGTGCTTCATCCTGGCTTCCAGTCCAAAGTGTCGGTACTAACTCTCAAAGCCCTAAATGGCTTGGGGCCAGGGCATATCAAGGGACATCTCCTCAGAGTGGCCCCAGAGTAGGAAGTGATGTGGGCGGCTACAAGAGCGAGGGCCTCCTCAGTTGTGGCACCTCATTGATGGAATGCTTCCCCGAGGAGGCTCACCTGGTACCTATCTTTTTGACACCAGGCAAAGTTTGTGCTGGGCTGGATCATTTCAGACTCCAGCTGGGGAGTGGGTTGCTTGTGTGAATGCTCCCCCATAGGAAGCGGCATCTACTCTGTGCCGTCCATCTCTGCTCTAAATGAAAACCTGCCTTGGTCTTTCCTCTGTCCCCTTCCACCTCCCCATGATAAGCAGCAATTCCTCCCTTTGGGGTGGGGGCAGGATCCCTTGCAGCCCTCCAAAGGACTCCCTTGTGCAGCCCAGCGCACACACACCAGGCAAGGGTCTCTAATATTTTGAGGAGATGCGGTGAGTCTTCACTCTTCTCTCACATAGAGGATTTTCTGCAAATGTTCTACCCTGGAGGTTGGGAGGGGTTGCCATCTTCTCTTGCCAGTTCTTGCAGGCTGTGGGCATCTGAGCATGTGCAGACTGCTTTAACCTTGAGCAAACTGGAGGCAAAGAATGCAAGGCAACTCTGACGGTACACTCAATGCTTCTGCTTTATGATAGGAAACAGCTTTAACCAAAGGACATCCGTGGGTACCATCTTTTCTTTTGGCAAGTAGAGAAGTAATGAAATCACCGGCTTTCCTTTACATTTGCTTCCTCTTGAACATCTGTCCAGTCTTATCTTGTCAGGTTCCCATCTGTGCATGTAAAGACCTTCATTGCCCTTTCCACAGAGCCCCCAACAGTGAAGGTGTCACGGAAGGTGAGCTCTGATGGCCTGGAGACCCTCACCTGCCGTGCCCACGGCTTCTATCCCAAGGAGATCAACGCCACCTGGACGAGGGACGGGAGGCTCTGGGAGCAGGAGACCTTCTTTGGGGGTCTCGTCCCCAACTCAGATCAGACCTACCACACTTGGATCAGTGTCAAGGTTGACCCCAAGGACAGGGACCGCTACCGGTGCCAGGTGGAACATGCAGGCCTGCTGGAGCCTCTGGACCTGGCCTGGGAGGAATCCGGTGAGAAGAGGGGTGGTGGTGGAGGAGGCTGGCTTCTCTGTGTGTGTATTTGGCAGTTTTCAGAAATGGAGGGAAGAGAAACACAAAGGAAAGCCTCGTAACACAATATTTTTATTTATTTTGCATTTATTTGCTGTATTTCCATTTCTCCCAATAGCCAAGACTCTTTCAGTACTTACCTATGGGTGCTCAAGCATGCAGGTAATATCTCCTTGTGCTGAAGAGAGGCGGGGGGGGGGGGCGTTGGCTAAGCTGACCTGGTGTAGGAGAAAACATTTAAGGGTAATAAATTTCGCTAAGCAGACCTCTGGTTTAGTTGGAACAGGTTTTTACTTCCAGGCTGTATCTGGGTTCAGAAATATATGGTTTGTCTGAGAGCGAGAAGGACTGAGTCATTTATAGATGGCACAGACACTTCATAAGTAGATGCTCATAGACTATATTTTAAAACATGCATTAACAACACGAAAACGTATGTAAGGAAAGTATAAAAAGAAATCAATACCATGGTGTTAGTTGAGGAGGGCCAACTACGAAAAGAGTGCGTGACATTACCAACGCATCTTTCTGCTCCCAGATGTTACTCTCTGCCGGGCACGACCCAGCACAATATCTGCCCCTTTGCTGTTATAATTTTACATTTCAACATGATAGCTGAAGTAATTGTTTACTGTACTTTGAGTGGGTACTGTACTCTTTTATTTCCCACCCTTTCATACTTACTCATATTTGCTCACTTCTTCTTTTTGACTAGTGCTGTGCTGACAATTTCTCTCACATTTTTTCCCGACCATTTTCATTCAATTTGATAGAAAAGAAACTGCTTTCGAAAAGAAATTCAATGGTGAAGGAATTTCGGGGGAATTCTCATGGGTCGGGTTTGGGGTCCTTGTGCTTACTTTTCTTAAGAGGTGGCCGTGGGGCTTAATTTACTTATGAGGTGGCAGCAGATTCAAATATTTGTGGCAGTCTGTAGCCTCCTCAGCTTCCCACACTTCAATTTAAGCTCTCATGAGGAAGATTATCAAGAGGTAATTCCTCCCACGGGGCTTTTTCAGGTCAGGAAGTGCAGGTCACCTGGGAGGCTGCAGAGCAGTGGAAAGATGTGCAACAGAGAGAGAAAACACACACAGCCCCCTCGGCCACCTCACAGTGATTAGGTAAGCTCAAAACCCAAAAGAAATTCAAAATTCTGCCTCAGAAAAGGGGACGCCTGACCACAGTTGAGGGTTTTGCCGCCTACAGAAGCAGTGCAATGAGCCAAAAACCCTGAGGAAAAAAGAAAGACGCTGTGCTTCAACCCCTCAGTAGGGATGTCAGAGAATTTCGCCACGAATCTCGGGGAGGCTGAATGCCAGCGCATTCGGCCCCCCGAAATCGGTGGCAGAACGGTCTGCCCCCCCGCCCCCCCGGGACGGGACTTACCTTGGACGGATCTTCCTGGCAGCGGCGGCTCCGGTAGCGGTTCGGCGGCGGTTCGGTGGCGGCTGCGGCAGCCAGTCTTCCGACCGGCTGCCACCACCGCCATTTCCAGTTAAAAAAAACAAAAACAAAAAAATCGCCATTTGCGTCCCTGCTAGCCAGCAGGTGGATGTCCGGCTGCTGGCCGTGCCAGCCAGCGGCTCCGCAGAATCCCTGCGGAGTGGAGCCGGCTGGCCAGAATTTCGGGGGGGAGGGATGGAGCGCCTCTCCCCCGGCCAGAATTTCGGGGGGGAGGGACGGAGCGCCCCCCCCACGAATGTCACCCTTCGAAAAGGTAAGTGACTTTCATACATCCCTAGCCAATAGTGAACCCTATCTGTGAGAAACTGTTGGAGAATTTCTCCTCCCCTAGGAGAAATTCGGTGAAATTGTTCCCCCAATTTCTCTGCCCACAAATAGGCTGGGGAATTTTGAGAGGCCATTTGTGCACAGCTCTACATCTTACTTCTACAGTTCTACGCAAAGGTCCCAACGTGTTCTCTAGGATTTAGACCTGTCTAGGGCATGAACCGTATTGGACAAGACCGCTCTTGTATTTGAAGAAAAAACAAGCATTTCTGTTGAGCTACTGCAGGGACTTCCTGCTTGCTCCTTCTCTGCTGCCCCTGCATAGGATGGGCTTGCAATGGGACTGAGGAAGAAAATGTCTTGGGTTTCCTTCAACTATTTTGTTCTTTTTTCATTTCAGCCTCAGTGGGTCGCCTTGTGGGAGTCACCTTCGGGATTGCGGCTGCCGTGCTAATGGTGGCTGGCATCATATTCTACATCAGTAAGTAAGTTGTTGCAAAGTGTCATGGGGAACCGGTTTCTCCTGATGTGGGGTGAGATCCATAAGATGTTTGGTTTCTGAGTTTGGGGAGATGATGTTCATCCTGATCTGTGTTGATCTGCTAAATGATTTTGCTAACAAAAGACTTAAGAGGCTACCTCAAGCTGCAGATGGCTAATTTGATCTGGAATGGTCCGAATCAGGGTTTTGGGGAGACCTACAAGAAAACCCCCTAAAAGATCCCAGACCAATATTGAAGAAGACCCCCTACTTATATTCCAGATTTAAAGGGGCCTTCCACTCCCTTGCAGGGATCAGGTCCACAGCCTAGTTGTGCTCCTTAATCTCATTTTCTCTTGAGAGGCCCAAGTGACCTCCATGGCATGGAACATGCATCCCTTTCTCCTGGCAGCCCGTAGCAAGCATACCTGAAGCCCCAAATATATTGATCTCTTGCCAAGATGTCATGTCTCAAGTCACTGCTCAGTCATGGCTCAAGTCACTGCTTGAGAAGTGGGTTTTCCACTTCTTTCCATGCCTTTGAGAACCTTTCCTACCCCACGCTTCTGCTTGAGAAGCAGGTTTTCCACTTCTTTCCTGCCTTTCTCACTGCTTGAGAAGTGGGTTTTTCACTTCTTTCCATGCCTTTCAGAACCTTTCCTACCCCACCCAAATTGCATCTTCTCATGCTGCCCTGACTTTCCACCAGTGTCACGCCAGAGGGAAAGACAGTGGCGTAGTGGTCTCAGGGATTGTAGGGATGCAGTCAATTTTGGACTCTCCTTGGGGAGTGTGACATCAGCATCTCGCCAGGTGGGTGGGGACACATCCTTAGTCTGTTGCAGAGCAAGGATCTGATTTTGCAAGCACATATGGACCAGCTGTATTGGTAGGGTGTGGTCATATTATGTCTGGGAGGGGGTCACATGGGAAGCTGTCTCTACTCACCTGTAAGTGGGTGGATCTGAAGCGGTGTTGCCAGACACCTCAATATCCTGCTGATATTGACATAGAAAGGAAGGTTCCTTTCCATCTTCATAGAATCATAGAATAGTAGGGTTGGAAGGGGCCTACAAGGCCATCGAGTCCAACCCCCTGCTCAATGCAGGAATCCAAGTCAGAGCATCCCTGACAGATGGCTGTCCAGCCTTGTCTTGAATGCCTCCAGTGTGGGAGAGCCCACCACCTCCCTAGGTCATTGGTTCTATTGCAATATTGCTCTAACAGTCAGGAAGTGTTTCCTGATGTTCAGTCGGAATCTGGCTTCCTGTAACTTGAGCCCATTATTCCGTGTCCTGGAACTTCAGCCCATTCTTCTGTGTCCCACACTCTGGGATGATCGAGAAGAGGAAAGCATGGGAGAAGTCTGCCATTCCAAAACCCAGGCCTCAGGGCAGAATGGAGTACAAAGCCATCGCTCCCCCCTGGCAGGACCATGATTCTTCAGACTTGATCCCTTGACCTCTTACCCTCCTTTGATCGTATTTTCAATTTACAGCAAGGCTCCAAAATGTCACCAGGAAAATCTGCTCATCAGGTGTTAATATTCATCAGTTTGAAAAGCAATTTACATAAAAGCACACAGACAATATATGCCAACAACATGTAACTAAAAACAATGCTGAACCAAAAACAATTTAAGAAAAAAAACCCAACAATAAAAACAGCACAGCTTAAAAACAGTATTCAACAGTCAGCAAATGGGAACAAGGCTTCCCTGGGAAGCTTGGGGGAGACCCCCCACACACCATTTGGAAGACACGGGAGGGGCATGTGCCTGGGAGGGTTGAGGGACTGAGTGCCCTGCCTCACTGCAGAGGGAGGGACCGGATGATCTTTGGAGGTACCTTTCAACGTGGCCTCTCTGGTTCTGTCTCTGCAGAGAAACGGCAGGATGGCTGCAAAGCAGTGTCAAGTGAGTGACCTCCCCCATTTCTCTTTGATATACTCCAGCTCTTGCCATGCCTTTGGGGCATATAACAACTCTATGTGTGTGTGTGTGAGAGAGAGAGAGAGGGGGGGGGAGAGGGAGAGGGCGAGAATCACCCCCACACACACACTGCTGAATCCTCCCCATGCCAAAGCAACTGACTTCATCTCATTTCTCTCCTTCCAGGACGTGACCAACAACATCATGGTCAGACAGCTATGGCAGGGGTAAGTGCGAGAGAATCCTGTCCCAGACCGTTAGAGGATTTCTGCATCTGGTGGAGACTGTGGGTGATGAGAGAGACCACCTCCTCAAGTTAAATGCCTCCTCAAGCCCTTTGAGGATTTAATTCACACATATAAAAACTCACAAATCAAACATGCCCAGACAGCACGTCTCTTCCTCTGTTGGTGTGGAGATGGCTGGAACCTTCTTCTCCCATATTGGATCATTTATTGCCAGGAGAAGGCAGTCCTGGAGATGCCAAGTACCCTCTGGTCCTTCTCAGCCATGTTTGGGCTGAAGCACATCCAGAATGTGTGTGCCCAGAAGAGTTAGGGCTTCTTCGCATGGAGCTTTTATCTTGCTGTTGAGATAGCTCACTCACGGAAGTTTGAGGGTCCTTTACATGATGTCGTCAACCTCCAGGGCGTCTCCCGTGCTAAATGCCCTTTATTCCGTGTTCTAAAAGATTGGAGATAATGAGCTGTCAAATTACCATCATAGAATAGTAGGGTTGGAAGGGGCCTACAAGGCCATCAAGTCCAACCCCCAAACCATGCTTGAGTTCCGCTTGAGTTCCTTCATGCAAAAGGAAAACCCGCTATAAGAACAACTGGACCGCGGTGCTTGTATAATGAAACATATGGAAGACTCAGATGAGGGGGGGAAAGGGCGGGCAGAGGAAGCATGTATAAAGGGAGTCCATCATGATGCTGCATTTAAAATGGAAGCAGAAAGCCCCATTTTAAATGCGGGATTTTAGGCTGGTGTAGAGCTGCTCTTCGAGAAGCTGTTGAGCCCACAGTTGGAGGTGTTCCATGTGGTGGTGGATGGGCTCATCTCAGGATCCCTTGCAGGAGGATCGAGGGCCATGCAAAGCCCCAGAGGTCCCTTTGAAGCACAGAGTAGCCTGCCCAGGTAGCAGATCTAAAACTAGAGGGAGAGATGGGTGGGTGAGGAATGATCTGGAAGGTCAGGAAATGACCCAGATCTCCAGAGGGAGAGCCCAGCTCCGGCCATCAGATTTGTAGGAAACCCCTCTGATACACAGAGGACTGTCCAGAACCAGAGTTTGACTCCTGTGGTTTCCTTGTGTAGATTTCACCCCAGATGGACTCTCCCTCTGTTTGTCTTTGTCTTTGTGCAGCATGAAGACCCCTGCTGTCAGCGGACCTTAGAGCCCGTCGGTGCCCCGGTGCGAGGAGAGAGAGGCAGAGTGGATCCTCCTGATCTCTGGATCCTTCTGTGCCCTTTGGGAACGTCTTCTTCATTCCCAACAAGCTAGTTGTGTTCATCTTTACTGACTGTTTGATGCTTGGGTGGACTTGGCATTGCTTTCTGACTCATCCAGGCCCAAGACACATTTACGCCACAAGAAAAAACTTGGGACTTAAATTGCCCAGAGGAAAAAATGGGCTCTACTCAAATTTCCGGTCAGGAGTGACAGTTCTGGTGCCAACATTTGATGGGAAGCAGTTCTTCCGGACAAAAGTGGTGCCTTTCCTCTTCTTGCCCAGTAAATAATATCTGAGTTAGGCTAGAAAGTCCCTCTGAGGTGCCCCCCAAAGAGCTGGCATCACTCGCAGAGTCTCTCTCTCTCTCTCTCTCTCTCTCTCTCTGATGTGATCATTTTAACACATGAGGAATTGGTAAGCATGGGAGTAATTATCTTTAGCAAGGTGATGTAATAGGAGTTGCTCAGAGCTTTCACTACTTTTTCCATTGTCCAACCATAGTGGCAAGAACGTGGTGTGCCTTTGACTGCAACTGTAGAGGATGGCTACTCTAGCAAGCTGAGATACATGTTTAGATGTGGAGATTTTTTTTAAAAAAAATGGTTGTTGTTGAAATCATCACTGTCATCATTGTCATCTAAATTTATATACCATTTCACCACAGAAGCAATAGGACATAAAAATCTAAGAAAAGCCCTGCTGGATGAAACCCAAGGTCAGTTAACTGCAGGCTTGCATTCCGTGGCATTTAATTCATCTAGTACCTGTGGCATTGAATATTCATCTGAAACACTGAGGTTCAAAATAGGCATCATACTAGCATTCTCCACTTATACATATCCTTCAGGAAGCCTTCTAAGACAGTAGCCATAACCACATCTCATGGCAGAGAATTCCATAATTCTGTGGTTTCTGAAATACTATCACTTTGTCCACAATGTCCTTTTTAAGGTGTAGCAACCATAGAATCATAGAGTAGTATGGTTGGAAGGGGCCCATAAGACCGTCAAGTCCAACCCCCTGTTCGATGCAGGAATCCAAGTCAGAGCATCCCTGACAGATGGCTGTCCAGCCTCGTCTTGACTGCCTCCAGTGTGGGACAGCCCACCACCTCCCTATGTCATTGGTTCCATTGTTGTGTTGCTCTAACAGTCAGGACGTTTTTTAACAGTACGTTTTTAACAGTAGCTGGAATCTGGCTTCCTGTTAGGGATGTACAAAATTGGCTTTACCTGGCTCCGCCGGGTTCCGCTGGGGGGGGAGGCGCTCCGTACCTCCCCCTGGAATCCTTGCCGGCCGGCTCCGCTCCGCGGGGATTCCACGGAACTGCTGGCCGGCTCTGCCAGCAGCCGGACATCCGGCCGCTGGCTAGAAGGGATGCTACGGCCGCCGCCATTTGCATTCCTTATTTTGGCCCGCCTTAGTCTACGTAAATATTTACGTAGACTAAGAAGGCAAAAATAAGGGGAATGCAAATAGCGTAGCAGACGCTATTTGCATTCCCCCTTATTTTCGCCATCTTAGTCTACGTAAATATTTACGTAGACTAAGACGGGCCAAAATAAGGAATGCAAATGGCGGCGGCCGTAGCTGCCGCCATTTGCCTATGCACGTGTGTTTTTTTAAAAAATCAGACGTGATAGGCTACGTAAACCTTTACGTAGCCTATCACGTCATTTTTTTTTTAACCTAGCCATGATAGGCTACGTAAATCTTTACGTAGCCTATCACGTCTTTTTTCTTTTCTTTTTTAACACTGGAAATGGCGGCAGCGGCAGCCAGTCGGAAGACTGGCCGCCGCAGCCGCCACCGCTGTTGCCGCCGATGGAGCCGCTGCCCCCTGGAAGATCCACCCCAGGTAAGTCTCATCCCGGGGGGGATCCGCGGGGGGGCAGGGGGGTGGCACGCCGTCCCGCCACGGAGTTCGGGTGTTCGAGATCCATGGTGGAATTCTCTGCCATCCCTGCTTCCTGTCACTTGAGCCCATGATTCCGTGTCCTCCACTCTGCAATGATTGAGAAGATGATTGTCCTTCCCTGAGAAGGCAATGATGATTGTCCTTCCTCTCTGTGACAACCTTTCAAGTACTTGAAAAGTATTTAAAGTGTCGTGGCACCATTAATTTGGTCAGATTTCTCTTCCAACTAGGGATGTGCGAACCCACCCTCATCTGGGTTCTCTGGGTGCCCGTCCAGCCCCTGCCCCCGCTCTCCAGTCCCCCATTTTCACACACGCAAATATGCGCATGTTTGTGATTGCCATTTCATTTTTCAAGAAATGGCAACCACAGAGCTCGGTGAGGCTGCGGGGGTGCAGGTGGGCCACTTGCTGAGCGGGGGCAGGGACTTGGCAAACAGGGCCCGGGGATGCGGGGTGGGGGGGTCCTGCCGGATTCCCAGACGGAATCAGCTGCACCATCCCTGCTTCCAATCCTTTCCTAATAATCCCTAGAATGGAATTCTTCCTTGTTCACAGCTGCCACATACTGGGTTGAGGTTTTCATTTAGTTGCTCCTCATGGCCCTAACATGTCTTGACTGGCTGGTCACCTCCAGTTCGGAGCCACTACAGTATAGTGGTTAGAGCAGTCCTCCTCAACCTGGTGCCCTCCAGATGTGCTGGGCTGCAACTCCCATCATTCTCAGCCAGCATGGACAATGGCCATGTTAGAGAGTCAGACTAGAGCCGCTATCTCTCATCCTCACTTATGACACAGGGTTGTTGTGAAGATAAAATGAGAAGGAGGGAAAACTATATATCCTGCTTTGAGCTACTTGGGAGGACATAAAACAAACAAATAAATAAAGCAGCATATATGTGTACACGTGAAGTTTCAATTTTTTTGTCACGATATCCATCGAAGGCACCTCTATCCATGTGCTTGTCATAGGAACCTAGGAAGCTGCCTCAGAACATTGGCCCATCTAGCCCAGTATTGTCGACACTGACTGGCAGTGACTCTCCAGTGTTTCAGGCAGGATTCTTTCCTTGCCCTACCTGGAGAAGCCGGGGATCAAACCTGGGGCCTTCTGCATGCAAAGCATGTGCTCTGTCACAATGAGCTACAGCCCTCACACTCTGAAAAAACTCTGTACACACACAATCAAGATGCATGATGCCCAAGGCCACTGAAGCTACTTGAGTACCTGAAACGTTAATCCCCACAAGCTCGGATCCTCTGACTATGTCACAGTATAGAAGAACAAGTCTTTCTGAAGGAGAATCAGCATGGCTTCTGCAAAAGGAAGTCCTGTCTCACGAATCATTCAGTTTCTGGGTGTGGGGAATTTGCGGCTTTCCCTCAGGTGGTGAAATCCTTGGGCCGGCCCTGCCTGTAGACTGTGAGAAATGCTGCTGAACTGTGGAACAAGGGCACTAATGTGTTAACCTGGTCTCGGTATTTCTAATTACTGAAAAGGGATCATTTACCTCTCTATAAAATCACTAGGCAATCCCTCACACCTGCATTTCTGTATCAAATTATCATCCCAGATCAGTGTGGCTTTCATTTGCCACGCAAACCACAATGGTTTAGCACCAGTGCTGCCATCTGTGTTCAAGACCCTGTAGAGAACATAGAAGAGGCCGTGTGATTCCCTTTCCTGGTGGGCTTCCCACACCATCGAGCTAACTCCAGTCACATGAGCCCCTCCAACCTTTCCTGGATCCCCCATCACACCCTGTTTTCCGCCTTTGATTATTCCTCTCTCCCCAAGCCAGGGTGATGGTGACAGTCACTGAGAGATCAAAACACAGATGATCTATCACAGAGTCTCAACCTGCTCAGGAAAGATCTACCCTGCAACTGCTAAAATGCATTTTTTTTTCCTGTTGGTAGATTAGTTTCCTCTTGGCCAGTCCCACACTTCAGGAGGCCCCTGTTCTGAATGTCTTCTTGGATTGGGCCCAGCACCGCTCAACAGCTTCCAGAGGAGCCAGACGAGAGGTCAGCTACAGAAACGGACCCCGTACAAAAAGCCACGCAAACTGGTTGTGCACTCTGGAGACGCCTCTCCCCTCTGTGGGAATCTGTTCTTCTGCTTCTGGGGGGATGCTGTGGTGAGCACTGGTGGGTAGGGGAAAGTCAGGCACCCCTAGTTCGAGGGAAGACATCATTTCCTCCCAGCCTAATGTGGGGAGGGGGGTGAGCACATCCAGCGTGCTTCCAGCAACCACAGGCAAAAATGAGGAAATGCATTTCTCCTCATCCGTTCCTGACACTGCCTAGTTCCCTCTTGGCAGTGCAAAATGAGCACAGCACAGCTATGCAAAAGCAGCACGAGGCCCAGACGTGGATGGAAGGAGCCTTTTGGAATCCCCCCCCCCACGCCCACAACTGCAGAATTGATCTTAAAAATCTCCTAGATGGATGGTCAAATGCATCTCACAGTCTGTGCAATTTGATTGAGGAGTGACTTTCAGAAGGGAAATGTTTACCTTTGGTATTTGGCAAAACATCATGCAAAGCCGGCAGGAAATGACTTCATTTCAGGAGGTCAGGGAGGAGATCTTATAGAATCTGCGGTCTACTTTCATCACTGTTGAGCATTTCCCTTCCCTAGAACGTGTGTTCTGCGTACTGTGGAGAGAGCCAGTGTGGTGTTGGAGAGCCAGTATGGTGTAGTGGCTAGAGGGTTGGACTGGGAGTCAGGAGAACTGGGTTCTAGTCCCCACTCAGCCACGGAAGCTCACTGGGTGACTTTCAGCCAGTCACAGACTCTCAGCCCAACCTACCTCACAGGGTTGTTGTTGTGAGGATAAAATGGAGAGGAGGAGGATTATGTACACTGCCTTGGGTTCCTTGAGGAAAAAAGGTGGGACATAAACATAATAAATACATACATACATACATAAAAATATTAGGTCTGCTGCTCTTCGTATCATTTTTCTTTGTTTCATGTAGGGGTGGACAAAAGTCACTTACCTGTCCTCGAAGGATGTTCACGGTGGGGGGGAAGCGCTTCGCTGGTCCCCCCGCGAAGTTCAAGCTGGGGGGGGGAGGCTTCCCGCCTCGCCCCGGCCGAAATTCAGGCCAGGGGGGAGGCTTCCCGCCTCGCCCGGCCGCGAACGCGAAAGTTAAAAAAAAAAAAAAAACGCCCCCTGATAGGCTACGTGACGATTCGCGTAGCCTATCATGGCTAGATCTGCAAAGTCAGCCGTGATAGGCTACATGAATCATCACGTAGCCTATCACGGGTGACTTTAAAAAAACAAAGCGCGTACGCTAATGGCGGCCCCCATAGGGAGCCGCCATTCGCATTCCTTATTTAGTCGCTGTAGTCTACGTAAATGTTTACGTAGACTACGGCGAAAATAAGGGCAACGCAAATAGACTACAGCGACCAAATAAGGAAGGGGAATGGCGGCTCCCTATGGGGGCCGCCATTATCCGTACACACTTTTTTTTTTTAAAGTCACCCGTGATAGGCTACGTGACGATTCACATAGCCTATCACGGTTGACTTTGCAAATCTAGCCGTGATAGGCTACGTGAATCGTCACGTAGCCTATCAGGGGGCGTGTTTTTTTTTTCTTTCATTGCAATGGCAGAGGGTTTTGAATGAAGATTCTACTCTCTCAGAGCCAAAACAATCAACTCTCGCCTAAGGTTGATTGACCCTGAAAGCAGTCACATCCCCTCCCCAGCTTACCTTCAACACGAGGGCACGTCACCTGTTCTGCATTGAAAAGCATGGACATGTTTCTAATAGTTCTTTTTAGAGCTATGTGGGGACCCCCTGACCCGTCTCGGGCCGATCCGGAGCTGGGCCAACGAGCTTCAGCCTCTGGAACAAAAGTGAGCTCCAGATAGCCAAAGCACCTCTGAACTGCCCAGCTGCATGAGCCCTGCACCCACTCCCCACCCAGCCACGCAACCCCCAGCTCCTCCTTACCTGGACCCATGGGGAGTGCTCACAGCCACAACCATCTTGGAGTGAGCCACCATTCTGGAAACTCTTCTTCTTCCATTAAGTAAATGGTGCGAAGATTGTGGCCATAATGGGGCTATCAATGCATCATTACAGAAGTAAATGTCCCATTTATGCCTATAATACTGCACAGATGGCCCCTTTATGGCCTCAATATATGCAGCATTTACTTAGCAGAAGAAGTAGAGCTGCCATGGTGAATCCCTCCAAGATGGCGACAGCTGGGGGTGCTCCCCATGGTCTAGGAAAGGAGTAGGGGGCTCACGTGGCTGGGCAGGCACCTTCCAGATCAGGCTGAAGCTGCCCGAAGTGCTTCAGGAGTGGTCCAACCCACTTCAGGACACTTCAGTCCATTCCAAACCCGATCCGGAACCAGACTGTTGTGGTCTAAATCACCCTGACCTGCTTCAGGAATCAGGATGTGGGCCGAAGTGGTGCACAGCCCTCGTTCTTTTGGCCTGACTGGCTTTTTTGAGTCTGTCCCTCCCCACGTCCCAAAATCCACCCCCTAAATGCTCATGGGAGCCACTTCCCACCTATACATTCTCTCACTAGACTCCTGCCAGGCCAGGTCTAGAGGTTCCATCAGGCCAGCATGTTCCACTTGGCACTGGTCCCTGTCCCTGTCCTTGGGGTCAATCTTGACGCTGATTCAAGTGTGGTAGGTCCCATCTGAGTTGGGGACGACACCCCCATAAAAGGTCTCCTGCTCCCAGGGCATCCCATCCTTCCTCCAGATGGCATTGATCTCCTTGGGATAGAAGCAGTGGGCACGGCAGGTGAGGGTCTCCAGGCCATCAGAGCTCACCTTGTGTGTCACCTTCACTGTCAGTGGCTCTGTGGAAAGGGCAATGAAGGTCTTTACATAGATGGGGGGAACATTGCAGATAACACTGGACAGACACTGAAGAGGAAGCAAAACAAAAGGAAAGCCCATGGTTTCATTATTTCCCTATTCTATAAATGAGAAGATGGTACTAGTATTTTTTTTTCCTTAAAGCTGTTTCCTATCAAAAAGGAGAAACACTGAGTGTATCTTCAGAGCTGCTTTGCTGTTGGATCCTGAAGAATAAAACCACCCTTCAATTTGCTGGAGGTAAAGCAGCCTGCACATCCTCAGATGCCCACAGCCTGGCACGCAAGAATTAACAAAAAACATGGCAACCTGGGCCAAGCTCAAGGGTAAAATACTTGCAGAGAAGCCTCTGCATGAAGGAAGAATGGAGTTCTCCCCTCTTCCCTAAAATATTAGAGACCTTTGCCAATAAGGGGAAATGTGCTGGGCTGAGCAAGCGATTCCTCTGGAAGGATGGGTGAAGTCCCTCGTGCCCACCTTGTACGCAGCTTGCCGAACCCTAGCGGGCACACGGTACAACCCACTGAATGGTCCATGGGTGCCCAGTGAGAGCACATGGCGTTCTGCTTGTCTGTCCTGCCATTTTGCGCTCTTTAGGGAAATCTCCATTTTGCGCAAAATGATGGTTGTAAATACCGTAATTTACGCAAAACTGAAGGAGTAAATTATCTTTGCGTAAAGCATGCCATTTACAGCCACCACTTTGCACAAAATGGCGATTTCCATAATGTGCAATTTTGCGCAAAATGGTGGCTCATGGACAAGCAGGAAACCATGACCATGCTCAACTTGGGCAAGCTCGGGGAACTTCAAGCTAGCATCCAGGGGGCTGAGCTGGTGAAAACTCCCCTAGTTGACCCCCAAACCGGATTCATCCGGCAACCCTACCCAGCCCCACCCCAAATGGAGGAGTTACTACTTAGCATAGGGAGATAGAAGGGGACACAGGAAAGACCGGGGGGCAGGGGGTTCATTCAAAGCAGAAACAGATGATGGAGAATAGATGCTGCTCCCTATGCAGGAGTATTCAGACATGCAAAACACTCCCCACTTAGCATCGGAAATGGCAAAAACCTGACCATGAGTGATGTGTATGTCGATAATATTGTTAACCCCCTCACCACCACCACCATAACTAGCATTCAGTGGGCAGATTACAAACAGTTAAAAGAATGCAAGTCTTTAAAAGAATATAATAAAATGAAATACAAAATGACAAACGGTGCAGAGAGCTTCGGCTATTGGGCATTTTATCCTCGCAATTGTTGTTGCGAGGATAAAATGGAGAGGAGGAGGAAAGAGAAAGAGAGAAAAAGTCAGGATTAGGGATGGCAGAGAATTCCACCACGGATTCCAGCGAGGCCGGATTCTAAAGAATCCCCTGGAATCCATGGCGGAACGGCCTCCTGCCCCCCCGCCCCCCCACCGTGGAATCCCCCGGGATGGAACTTACCTGGGGCAGATGCAGTGGATGCGGCAGCGGATGTACCGGTGGCGGCAGCAGCGGCTTTGGCGGCGGCGGCAGCTGGTCTCCTGGCCAGCCGCGGCCGGGCTGCTGCAGCCACCATTGCCATCCTTCAAGCTGTGATAGGCTACATAAGAATTTACGTAACCTATCACAGCTAACCCCTAAAAAAAAAAAAACAGCATACGCAAATGGCAGCGGCCACGGCGGCCGCCATTTGCATTCTCTATTTTTCGCCATTCTAGCCTACGTAAATATTTACGTAGGCAATTACGGCGATAAAAAGGGAACCTCAAATAGCATAGTGGGCGCTATTTGCATCCTTTTTTTTTCACCGTTCTAGCCTATGTAAATATTTACGTAGGCTTTTATGGCGAAAAAAAGAGAAACGTAAATAGTGCCCACTACGCTATTTGCGGTTCCCTTTTTTTCGCCGTAATTGCCTATGTAAATATTTACGTCGGCTAGAACAGCAAAAAATAGAGAACGCAAATGGCGGCTGCCGTAGCCGCCACCATTTGCATACGCTGTTTTTTGGGGGGGGGTTAGCCGTGATAGGCTACGTAAATTCTTACATAGCCTATCATGGCTACTTGGCTGGATGCAAATGGCGGCTGCTACGGCAACTGCCATTTGCGTCCGCAGCAGCCCGTCCGCGGCCGGAAATCCAGCTGTGGACAGCCCTGGCCACAGAGTGGAGACGGCCATCGAGGATCCCGGGGGGAGGACCGGATCGCCTCCCCCCCCATTGAGGATTCCGGGGGGAGGGACGGAGCACCCCCCCCTCACCGCGAACAGAAGCCGTGAACAGGTAAGTCACTTTCGTACATCCCTAGTCAGGATATAAATGCAATAATAGATAGATAGATAGATAGATAGATAGATAGATAGATAGATAGATAGATAGATAGATAGATAGACAGACAGACAGATAGATGATAGATAGATAGGGTGTATTGCCCCTGCAGTAGGCCTCCTAATTTAGAGGTGCCAAGATAGTGATAAGTCAGATCCAGGTTTGCTTACAAGGAGCCTTTATTGAGTACTTACAGCATACAGGCGTACCCAATGGTTGGATCAGACAGCTTCTCTGAACACAGAGCCAAGGGGTACAATGGGTTTTATACCATACATGTTAGCAATGAGGCAGCCTGACAACAGCAAGCGTTATTTAGCATTTATCTACAACTTTTCCCAGCATAGACTAAATAATTGACTTATCACTATCTGACTTATCACTCTCTTGGCCCCTCTAAATTAGGACGCCTACTGCAGGGGTAATACATAGGGTCACAGCAGCTTGGGGTATAGAGAACAGTGTGGTTGTAACAGAGCTAGAGATTATTCAAGCCCCTTCATGCTACAACACCCCTCTTCTACGGCCCAGATCAAATGCCTTGGTAGTGTTCCTAACTAGTTAAGCCACATGGGGAGTGAAAAACCTCTCTAAATGAACTCATTCAGACACCTCAGTCACACACTTCTCATCCAAATTAGAAAAAAGAAGGAACAGAATGTTTATCAAAAATGCTTTTAAAGAGGGGAAAAAAGGAGAACAGAGGTGAAGAGAAAAATAAATCTAACCTTTTAAACTATCTGCACAGACTCCAAACTTACTCCCCCACAAAAATCACCAGGGAAGGCCTCACATACTGCCACCTCGGTGTCAGGAGGGGAGCCAGTGTCCAGAACCATAACACATCCAGCTACCAAGAGATCCCCAGTCTCAAGGGACTAAGAGAGACCCGAGTAACTCTAACCTGAAATGGTGCAGTCCACAATTTTAATCTAGCACTGAAAAGGTTAAATAATTTTGCTAACAAAAGACTGAAGAGGCTACTTCAAATCAACAATGGCTAATTTGATCTGGAATGGTTGAACGGTCTGAATGAGAGTTTTCGGGAGACCTACAGGATGACCCCTGACTCATATTTAAGAAGACCCCATATTTATATTCCAGACCACTGACCCATGGACAAGAAGACCCTGAAATTTGGATTCTATGCTAGTTAATGTTATGTAGCAGCCATATCGGGGGTCAGACTAAGTAGCCTCATGCAGTCTCATGCTTCATGTTCTTGCTGAGCTCTTTCTCCCTTGAATATATTGTTGTAAGCTGACGAGACACAGGAATTCCTTATCTTGTCAAAGGTCATACAACTGTATATCTTGTTCTCTGCTGTTCTCTTCTGTTCTCTCCTTATCATGGCTACCCTATAACCCAGTTCTTGTATTATAAACAATGGTGCTGGGAAAAGAAATGTTGAGGACTGCAACCCCACGCGGGAGGGGGAGGAGGAGCCATTTCATATGTGTCACAATGTCTATAAAAACAATGTGCTGATGTATTTCGGGGCTTCTGGCTCTTTGGAAATGATTCCAGCCTTAAGCCCGCACGTTAAATAAAGAATCTCTTTTTCCTTCACTCCGTGGTCTCTCTGACTCTGGGTTCTGCAACAGTTATGGCATTCAAATACCTCTACCTAAGGCTTCTTCAGCAGTGACAAATTTTATTTTCTTGGGCTCCAAGATCACCACAGATTGTGACTGTAGCCATGAAATTAAAAGACGCTTGCTCCTTGGGAGGAAAGCTATGGCAAACCTAGACAGCATAGTAAGAAGCAGAGACATCACCTTGCCGACAAAGGTCCGTCTCATCAAAGCTATGGTTTTCCCAGTAGTAATGTATGGCTGTGAGAGCTGGACTATAAGGAAGGCTGAGAGCCAAAGAATTGATGCTTTTGAACTGTGGTGCTGGAGAAGACTCTTACAAGTCCCCTGGACTGCAAGGAGGTCAAATCACTCAATCCTACAGGAAATCAACCCTGAGTGCTCATTGGAAGGACAGATCCTGAAGCTGAAGCTCAAATATTTTGGCCACCTAATGCGAAGAGAAAACCCCCTGGAAAAGACCCTGATGCTGGGAAAGACTGAAGGCAAAAGGAGAAGGGGACGGCAGAGGATGAGATGGCTAGATAGCATCACCGATGCAATGAATATGGATTTGAGCACACTCTGGGAGAGAGCGGAGGACAGGAAGGCCTGGCGTGCTGTGGTCCATGGGGTCACAAAGAGTCGGACACGACTGAACAACAACAAAGGCTTCTTCAGACTGGCTTTGAAAGGAGAGGGTGGGGGGAATGGGATTGCCTTTTACAAGCGGCTTCTGCAGAGCAATAGCAAGGTCACAGGTGAACTGTGCTGGCAGAGATGCTGATATTATTGGTGGAACCGGGGAACTGATGCAATCTCAGATACCAACGAAGAGGAAAAAGCTGACACATGCCCGATTGTTTAAGAAACCATAACAACAAGCGCAAAGAGAATAGTTACGGCAGATGTTGCTGGATTTGTCCAAGCTTCGAGAAAGATGTACCGGGAAGAAAAGTGTCGATCAAGATAACACGCCAGATGGTAGACCTTTAGCAATATTTTAGGAAGTTCCACATTCACCTGTTAGGGATAATGCCAGAGATGTTCCCAAAACATGGGGTATACAAGCTCGAATTGCTAGGAAACAGATAGACACCTCACTACTAATTGGTGAGCAGGTGCTCTAACTACCCATGCACCCAATTTTTGATTAGAAGATGGTTGTCTCATCACCCATTGGGCCCCCACCTCTGGCCAGGACAAGCACAGTAAATGACAGCTCTTTTTCTTCTGCTGCTTCACTTCATAGAATCATAGCATCATAGAGTAGTAGGGTTGGAAGGGGCCTACAAGGCCATCGAGTCCAACCCCCTGCTCAGTGCAGGAATCCAAGTCAGATCATCCCTGACAGATGGCTGTCCAGCTTCATCTTGAATGCCTCCAGCATGGGAGAGCCCACCACCTCTCTAGGTAATTGGTTCCATTGTCGTATTGCTCTAACCTCTATCAGGAAGTTCTCCTGATGTTCATGCTGCTTTGCCTCTGATCGGCTCTGGACCACTGGACCTAAGCATTTGGGTATCGATGGACCTCTTTAGACTCTTAGCCTCTAGAACTTGCAAACAACTATTCCTTGTCTAAAAATGGGCCTCATTTCCAAACTTGAAGCTGCCTTATAACCAACCTGATTAACCCTTTTCATCTAAATTTGATTAACCCCTTCTCTCTCCTTTTTATATTACCCCCTTTCTTTCTCTCTTTTTTTCTCTATTTCATTATTGATGGTTCCTCTTAAGAATACTGTAATGTTGGAAAGCGTAGAAGATGATTATGATGTTGGTGTTCTTTGGTTCATTTATAAACATAAAGTAGAATAAAAAGTATTGGGAAAAAAAATTGGTTAACCCTTTCGATAACAGAAACAATTTTATTTAGATCCTGTCTGGCTTCTCCAGTCAACTGCTAAATCTTCACATGCCTAGAGAAACTTAGTAAGGCTTTAGCTTAGCTTTTTGCATTCAGGTCATGTGAAGGAGGGAGAGAGAGTTAACAAATTTAGCTTTAGTTTAGACTTGATCTGCAAGTAGAATGCAGGCGGGCAGTGAGGAGGGTCTTATCTCGCCCGCTATGTTTGTAGTGCCAGTTTTGTCAATTGCCATTCTTTTAGTTAATCTCATCTTTATGTTACGTTCTCTTTCACTGCCAATAACATGATCACAGAGAAAACTTCTAATCCTTGTACAAACACCGTGCTAATTTTCTTAATTTCGGTAATTTTCTTAAATAAAGCATTCAATGGATTCCAATTGGCTTTTTGGTGTCTTTTTAACGTTTGCCTGTTTGGACTTGGTTTAGTGACCCACTACGCTTTCTAGCAGGGATGTTGTGAGGGCCCAGCTGGGTCCAGGCGGGCCGGTGGACTCCCCCACCCCTGCCCCCACCTGGTCCCTGCTCCTGAGCCATGGAGCGCTGATGGACCTGGTTGGCGAGTGCCCCAGAGCTCAGCAAGCAGCCCGAAGCAGCTCAGTCACACCAACTGCTCTCCTCCTTGCACGGAGTGCCGCCCCTGCCCACTGAGCTGTGCGCCCACAGCCTCCTCTCCTCTGGCACTTAGGCCCTCGTGTGCATAATGCCTCCAAAGGGCTTCATGCGCACAAGGGCTTGACAGCCAGAGTACTCATCACAGGCGTGTGCCAACCACTCTTGCCATCATGGCACAGAGAAGGGGCGGTTGTGGGTACCCAGCTTGGTGGGCAGGGGCGATGCTCTTTTCTCCCTGTCCCATCCTGGGACAGCTACCATGGTAGCAGGACCTTGACAGGAGGAGGATAAGAGGGAAGCCCCTCTCATCTTCCTCCTGTCAAAGTGCTGCCTTCGCGGTAGCCAGGGTGGGAGGGGGAGAAAGCAGCATCACCCCTACCCGCCGAGCTGTGCGCCTGCAGCTGACCTTCCTCCGTGCGAGTTGCCATTGGACGTAGAAATGGCGACTTGCTCTTTTTCGTAAATTAAATCTTGTGCACGATGGCTGGCCTTAAAAGGCCGGCCAGTGCGCACAAGATTTAATTGACAGAAAATAGCGAGTTGCCATTTTTACATACAACGGAAACTAGCACAGGTAGGGTGGCTCGTGCATGTCAGCGGGCACGGAGGCTCAACAAGCGGGTCTGGGCCACACAAGTGGGGGCAGCAGCTCATCGAGCCTCTGGTCAACCCAGATGGAGGTGAGTCTGTCCATCCCTAGAACCTAATTAATTTACCATTAATGGTTCTAGAACCATTCTAGAACCTAATTAATTTACGCTCTGAAGCTGAACAAGACGAAATGTCAGGGCCCGACTTCAGTACTGCAGTGGGCTTTGTAGGTTATAGCCAGGATTTGATCAGAAGTAGCCTGGAAGGGCTGGGGCCTATTCAGTTTCTGGAGTGTCAGAGTCTGTGTGAGCTTCTCTCTGTCAATGTTCTCAGAGCAGAGCCAAGGGGAGTCACCCAACGCCCTGTCCGCCTGCTGGTCTGGCCTTGGCAGGCAGGGAAGCTGGAAGCTGCCCGTGACAACCTGACAGAGGGGTAGGGTTTGCAGAAGGGTTGCTCAGGTTGAAGCAACAATGCTGGAGGGCTGAGCAGTGTCACCCTGTTCAGAGAGGGGCCTTGCTGAAAGGCTAAAGGCCCTTGTCTGTCAAGGGATCCGGAGGGGGTGTCCTACAGTCACACCTTCCCTTTTAAGCTGATGCAAAGGTGAAGAGCCTTTGCTAGGAACATCTAGACTTCATTGCCTGAAGCCTTCTATGTTTGGATCCATCATTGTCTGGGCTTTTAGAGACACTCTGCACATGGACTGGAACTTTGGATTGTTAAGGACCTGCCATGAAAAGTACCGTGAGGCTTTTCATAGACTTGAACTCTCATTGCTGTGGATTGTGTGTCTGTGTTTGTAGTCAGCTCAGTGTACGCAGGCTGGGTTTGATCTACGACTTTTGGACTTCCTTCTGCCAGAACTCATGCAGCATGGAGTTGCCAATGTGAAAGTGGTGGCCTGGAACTCCTTGCGTGTGTGGGTATGCCCTCCCCTTGATCCTGGTGGGCCATGACCATGTAGCCTGGAATTATCAACAAAAGATTCAAAGTTGGACTCTCTATGGGTGTGGGTTGTTTAGGCTTTTCCCTTGATTGCCTGATGGGTTCATTCCAGGAATCATTCCCTTTCCATGTCCAGGGTTGGAACCCCGTAAAGGATTGTCGGGGTTAGGTACCCAGGAATCCAGTGTCCCTTCCTTTGTGTTCAGAACTATGGAGATGGAAACGGAGTACCACATTGATGAGGATCTCAGTCATGGTAGTAGTGCTTATCATGGAATCATAGAATCATAGAATCATAGAATCATAGGATAGTAGGGTTGGAAGGGGCCTACAAGGCCATCGAGTCCAACCCCCTGCTCAGTGCAGGAATCCAAGTCAGAGAATCCCTGACAGATGGCTGTCCAGCCTCGTCTTGAAGGCCTCCAGTGTGGGAGAGCCCACCACCTCCCTAGGGAATGGGTTCCATTGTCGTATTGCTCTGACAGTCAGGAAGTTTTTCCTGATGTTCATCCGGAATCTGGCTTCCTGTCACTTGAGACCATTATTCCATGTCCTGCACTCTGGGAGGATCAAGAAGAGTTCCTGGCCTTTCTCTTTGGGACAACCTTTCAAGTACTTGAAGAGCGCTATCATATCTCCCCTTAGCCTTCTGTTCTCAAGGCTAAACATGCCCAGTTCTTTCAGTCTCTCCTCATAGGGCTTTGTTTCCAGCTTAGCTTTGGACTGTTCTGGAATTTCATAGAGCCTATAACTACTGACCATCAGCCATAGGATTTCTGAAGAGTGTAACCATTAAGCTTTTGCTGTGGGATTCCCTGCAATAAAGAAATCTCACTGATTGAGGTGTCCAGTGTCAGATTGCCTGAGCGTGTGCACTGGGGGGATCGGGAAACCTGACACCAAATTAACATGACACACACACCACAATCATGAGATGATCAAGTTTTCATTCCATGGTTTGCGCAGGAATGAGTGGGTGGGGGAAGAGAATGCTACCTTTCCCTTGAACAAAGATCCCCCCCCCCATATCCCATCCTCACCATTCCTCAGCAGAGTTTCCTTCCTGTACTCCCAAAATTTCTGCAGCCACTGAGAGCAGTTTTGAAGCAATGCAATCCTGATGTGGGAGAAGGCTCAGCTTCCCACTCCCTCTTGATCACTTCTGCAGCCACATTAGCTGCAGTCCAGATGAGGGTCTCAAAGTCAAAGGTGAGGAAATCCCTCCCATTTTAGCCATATCGGACAATCCCTCTTTTGCTCCTGTCCTCGTGCAGCTCACAGCCAGACCTCTGCTGCCAGGTGAGAACCCCTAAAGGAAAGACAGATGGCAGAAGCTGAGAGCAGACCCACATCCCACTCCACCAACCTCTCTTCAGGTTTAGGGATGTACGAAGCGCTCCATCCCTCCCTGCAGAATCCTTGCTGGGGGGGGGAGGCGCTCTGCGCCTCCCCCCCAGAATCCTGTCTGGCCGGCTCCACTCCGCTCCGCGGGGATTCTGTGGAGCCACCGGCCAGTTCCGCCAGCAGCCGGACATCCGGCTGCTGGCTAGCAGGGACGCAAATGGCGGCAGCCGTAGCCGCCGCCGTTTGCGTCCCTGTAGTCAGCTGTGATAGGCTACATAAATCTTTACGTAGCCTATCACGGCTGACTTTAAAAAAAAAATGCACGTACACAAATGGCGGCGGCTACAGCCGCCGCCATTTGCGTTCCTTATTTTGGCCAATCTTAGTCTACGTAAATATTTACGTAGACTAAGACGGCGAAAATAAGGGGAACACAAATAGTGTAGCAGACGCTATTTGCGTTCCCCCTTATTTTTGCCGTATTAATCTACGTAAATATTTATGTAGACTAAGACGGGCCAAAATAAGGAACGCAAATGGCGGCGGCTGTAGCCGCCGCCATTTGCGTACGCGCTTTTTTTTTTTTTTTAACTCTGACGTGATAGGCTACGTAAAGATTTATGTAGCCTATCACGCCGTGTTTTTTTTTCTTGTCGTTTCTCCCAAGAGGGTGACATTTAGCCAGGAGAAACATCTGCTTGGGGAACACAAAGCTGGGCAGGCCTATGGAGAAAGAGTCCAGCCAGAGATAACCAGCACCCACCTGCTGATCTCTCCCCTTCCTCAGAGGCCTGAGGCCAACTGGGCTGTTTCTTTGACACTGGCAATGGGCCAGCACCCTCCACTGCCCCTGAAGGCAGCAGGCTAGCTTAGGGGGCACGGAGCAGGCTGCCTGGCACACGGCTCTCTCCTCCGACCGCTGCTTGCTGCCTGCCAGCAACTGCTGCCTGACGTGACCGCTTCATGCTGCCTCATGGCAGGGCCGGCCTTGCCTGATGCCAGCCCCATGTCCACCCAACCAGGTCTGTCCCCAGAATATCAAAATAAACGAACACCATCCCAGCTCAGTCCTATGGGTGTTTGCCCAGAAGCACATATTGCTGAGTTGGGGTGTTACAGGGGACAAAGGGGCAGTGTGAGTGCTGGCCTTTCAGCCGTTCAAGGATATCGAGCAAAACACGAACACGTCTTTGGAAGGGTCATGGACTGGAAGCCATTCATGTGAACGGACATTTCTTGCAATGCTTAAACTGAAAGAGCCAGGATGCAGGAAGTTAACCAAGGCTCAAGTAACTGGTGTTTTGGGGGGGTTCATATGCTCCCACTTTGGTGGGCAATCACCATATAAGGGAACAAAAGAGGACACAGATCTGCATAAAATGTCCTAATTTTATATGTGTTCGTTTTGCACTGCTTCATTAAAATGACTGAAAATGGATTTGTTAAAGAAAATTCAGGAAATCTACCATTTGTTTATTATTCGTATTTGTTTATTTCATTTCTTTACTGTCAAATAGACAAAGCGGTCTGGGCAGTTCACAAAAATTCCAGGCACAAATACAAGATAAAAAAAACATAATATACAACTATCTGTAACATGCAAAATTTCAAACAGCTAAAACACTTGAAGTAAGATACTGGACCTGATAAAAACAACTGACGGAAATGCCCCATCATATGCTGTCTAATGGCTGGGAGTACAGGCCCGTCTTAACCTGGCGCCAGAAAGATGGCAATGATGATGCCAGGTGGACCTCAGTGGGCCAGTATTCCAGAATCAGGAGCCACCACTGAGAAGTGGTTGCCATCTTATGAACCCCCCTCGGAGGAGGCGCTTGGAGGAAGGCCTCAGATGTTTATCGTAGTGTCTGGGTAGCTTCACGTCAGGAGAGGCGCTCCGTCAGGCATTGCATTTCCCTGTATGGTAGCATCTTTCTTTGCTGGCGATGAAGATTACATAGGAGAGGAGATAAGGGCAGTGGATTAGTATTAGATCAAATCCATACTCCCACCCGCAAATCACCCTCTTATGTGGCATGCACATGGGGGAAATATTTCCTTTGTCTCCCCCTTTTACAAAAGGAGCGACTGCGTGGAACAGGGAGCAGGGTGAACAGTGGCTGGTCAATGCTGGTCAGTGCTCACAGCCTTTCTGTCTTTAGCCCTGGAAAGAGCTGAGAAAAAGGAGGAATGTCCTGAAAATAAAGGGCAGCCATGTAACTCAAATGTGATGTGACTCAGTGCTGTACCTGGAGGTAGATCAGGCCTGTTCCACACATAGGCCTCGTCTCGTAGCAGAAAACAGGCCTAATCTAGCTCGGATGCTTTATTTTCAAGCCATTTCCCCTTCCCTTGGGAGCAGATTTCGCCCTGGACGTAGCTGGCTTCTGTCAGGACCGCTGAGATCTGCCCCTTCCCACAAGGGAAGGAGAGATGTCTTGGAAGCAAGGAGCAGCCGTCATTGTGTAGCTCAAGCGCCTGAGGCCTCGTCTCTGGGCCGAATCTGCCTCAGGCACTTTATTCTCGAGCCATTTCCCCTTCTCTCGGGGGGCCGTCAGATTTCACGCGCACACCCCCTATATCACCGTCGTTTATGGTGTGCCGGTATAGGGGGAAATCTTTCTCTACATTATTTGTGAAAAAGTGTGACTGCATGGAGAGGGAGGGAGGGGGGCAGAGCGGTGGCCTGGGAAAGGCTGCGCAGGGCTCCTGCTGGGCCTGGCGAAACATGGCCCCAGCCCCAGGAAGGGGAAATGTTTCCATCATACAGGGCAGCCATCCCACTTGAGCCGTGTGGCTCGTGCGTCTGGGGTGGATCAGGCCTGTTCTCTGCTAAGAGGTGCCAAGAGGCCCCCTCAGGTCCACGGCGGTTCGCCTTCCCCGGGGTGCTGGGAGCGGGGAGACGGATGTGACAGGGGCCCTTGCCCGCCGCTCCCGGGGCTCAAGGCAACAGGGGTGTTCTCTGCTGGGAGCCCCTGTGCCTCACTGGAAAGTGAGCATTCATCCATGGCGTTATCTCACACCGCCTGTGCAAATGGATGTCCGGCTCCCATTTCCTGTCCACTAAAATTTGGCGCAGGAAGCAGAAGTGGCTGCCTTGGCTCCGAAAAGCGCAGATTTCACACACTCCTAGACGATATTCACACTGACAACAGTTCACAATGCAATGAAGTACTTCTACGGTAAAGGGAAAGAAAGATCACTTACACACATACGTCCAGCGTGTACAGAAACAGAGAGAAAAGGGTCAGATTTCCATTCAATCTGCCATGTTCCTCTGCGAAGAAGTATTCCTAGAGCCAGGAGGGATGGCAGGGCCTCTCCCACAAGGTGAAACTTCCCACAATGCCACCGATGTGCCTCATACCACACTTGGTGACTATTCTGTTCTGAGCTTACTGCTTGATTGCTACAGGGTGGTCTAGTCCCTCTGAGCCCCTTGCTCTGCGTGACCCCCAGCTCCTAAGGTCATTGTGGACGTCTTTGTCAATTCCAGAGAAACTCAAAATGTCTCCAGATTCTCTTTCAGCATCCTGGCTCTGCACCTGCAGTCGGCAACGTATCTAAGACTAAGGTGCATCAGCCACAAGCTCTTCCCCATAAACGTCTCTCTTTAGCAAAATCAAAGGACTCTGCTACCCAAACAAGCACTTCCCGAAATTTGCTCTGGCTTCAACTAGGCCCACAGAACCAACCTTTTATCAGCCGACAAATCTTTGGTTCTCTTAGCTTTCCCATCCTGCCCCATCCTGCCCCATCCTGCCCCATCCTGTACCTGTCTTATGCTACCTATGCTGCTCTTATAGGTAAGCAAACACCTTATGGCGGGTTCATATAGACTTCTGCCTTAAACAAGCTTAGAATGCCTTTCAAGCTTCTTAGTCTGGTGAAGACTTCTGGAAAACTCAAAAGCGTGCAACATTTTGGTTGGCCCTAATAAACACAGTGCCCTACCATGGAGTCAAGCAATAGGTTTCTTGCCTCATCTGCTCTAACTGTTGTGGCTGCCCTTCCGATGTGTTGTTGTTGTTGTTGTTGTTGTTATTTATTACATTTCTATACCGCCCCATAGCCAAAGCTCTCTGGGTGGCTAACAGAAGTGAAAACATTAAAATACAATATACACAGTTTAAAAGCAAGCAGACAATGTACACAAACAACATATAACTAGAAACAACTTTGAGCAGTCAGTCGTAACTAAAGACACACCCAGGATCGATTAAAACTCAAGCTGTGTTGCCGGCTGGAGAGTAATATTCATTGTCCGTTGAAAAGTGGCTCTGCTTTAACCCTGAAATCTGTCCTTATGCCAATCTCTGCTGGTATCTACCCATCATTGTAAGCCAAGGTGAGGCACCTTTGGAGCTGAAAGGAGAGATGTTAGGAAAAAGAAACCCGCCAACGGCAGAGCCAGTTTATTGATAGAATGCAAGTCATTCGAGCCTCACAGGCACAGGCACCGTTTGCATGTGTGTCTCTTCCTTTCTCTCCTCAAGGCAAAGTTGCAGGACTGGCTGCTTCCTTACTTTTCAGGCCATCTTCATCAAGTGGTGGGATTTGGGGGACTGGGGGAAAGAAGCAAGAACAGTATCAGCCTCAGATAGGACACCAGATACACAACCTAGCCAAGAATGAGATATTCCACAAGCAAAGGCTATGGAAGGAGACAGACTGCAGCTCCTTGGTCCATCCCTTCTGTTGACTACTCAGGCACAGTAATGAGCTTTTCTACATGAGGCCTTCATTCTGCGCTCATGGTTCCTTACTCATGGTTGTTAGCTGGATGCCGTGATCCTCCCGTTTTGCTTCTGCTTTTTCAGAGCACTTTCCCAGTTTTCTTCAGAACAGAGAAAATGGGGTATTATTTCTGAACGTGCCATTTCTGCTGGTGTATTTACGCCATTCCACTATAGCACAGCTCCACCTCGAGGTTTTGTAGTGGAAAAGCAGAAAAGGAAAAGCTCTTCGTGTGGAGATCT
This sequence comes from Heloderma suspectum, assembly GCF_057233095.1. Classification (NCBI taxonomy): domain Eukaryota; kingdom Metazoa; phylum Chordata; class Lepidosauria; order Squamata; family Helodermatidae; genus Heloderma; species Heloderma suspectum. The sequence goes on from NC_139459.1 coordinate 399,709,585, forward strand.
CAGTTCTGCGATGAAACCAAAGGTGGATACAGCAATAGGCAGACTCATGCAGAAAAGCTTCTCACCAGCTCTGGGCATGCAGTGCATGGCAATCTCCAGAGTTCATCAGCGTTCCACCATCTCCACTGTTGGAGTCGGTGCTAAAGTCAGGGAGCATCTATGTCAGGATTTGTCCCATTCCAGTAGGTCTCGCGGCCTCTGAACCACAGTCTGCTTCAGATTTTAGGAAGGATAATGTAGAGTCTGGTACAGCTGGGAAGGTCACTGCCATGGGAGCATGTCACTGTTCAATTTCTCAGCTAGTTATGGGTGAAGAGAAAGAGGGATAAGATCCAGCAGAGTAAGTAGACCGTACGAAAGAGCCGCGTTTCGGCCATGAGCTGATTTCTGAGTCATGACCGGCGTTCCCACAGTCCCCAAGGCAGGTGACCTGATCACAACATGAGATCAGATTCGTCTGGCAGGACTTGTTCTTGACAAATCCATGTTGGCTTCGAGTCATCACTGCATTGTTTGCAAGGTGCTTCCAGATGGATTGCTTCATCATCTGCTCCAGGATTTTCCCAGACTGACTGGTCTGTAGTTCCCAGGTTCCTCCTTTTTACCCTTCTTGAAGATAGGGACAACATTAGCCCTCCTCCAGTCATCTGGCACTTCACCAGATGATTGCTCAAAGATAATAGACAGCGGTTCTGAGAGCTCTTCTGCCAGTTCCTTTATTACTCTAGGCTGCAGTTCATCTGGCCCTGCAAATTTGAACTCATTCGAAGTCATTAGGAGTTTCTTGATCATATGCCTATCAGTCTCAAGCTGCAATCCTACCCCTTCAGCCTGTACTTCGCCTTTGCCGGGGGGGGGGGGGTCTAGACCCTCTTTTGGGAGAAGACTGAGCCAAAGTAGGAATTGAGCACCTCTGCCTTTTCTTTGTCATCTGTTATCATTTTGCCAGCCTTGTTTAATAGTTGAACCACCATTTCTTTCCTCTGTCTTTTACTCTGCACGTATCTGAAGAAAGCCTTTTTGTTGCTTTTAGCATCCCTCGCTAACCTCAGCTCATTCTGGGCTTTAGCCTTCCTGATGCCATCCCTGCCACTCTGTGCTACCTGTCTGTACTCTTCCTTTGTTGCTTGGCCTTCCTTCCACTTCCTGTATGTGTCCTTTTTTTTTCAGGTCATCTCTAAGCTTTTTGTGAAGCCACATTGGCTTCTTCGGTTGCCTTCCACCTTTTTTCCTTGTTGAAATTGTTTCTACTTGTGCCTTTGGAATTTCCTTTTTTTAAAACTCGCTTGCCATGGGACTTTACTTATCATTGCTCTGAGCTTATTAAAATTGTCTTTCCTAAAATCCAGAGTACACGTTTGGCTACACTCGGCTTATGCTTCCTTTAAAACCAAGAACTCAAGTATAACATGGTCGCTTTCCCCCAGAGTTCCTGTAACTGCTACTTGATCCACTAAGTCATCTCTGTTGGTTAGGATCAAGTCAAGGATAGCTGATCCTCTAGTTCCTTCCTCTACTTTCTGTAGGAGGAAGTTATCTGCAACACAAGTCAAGAATTACTTGGAGGGGTCATGTTTTGCAGAAATAGTCTCCCAACAAATACTGGGGAAATTGAAGTCCCCCATTCTTGCTACATCATGCTTCCTTGAAACACTGGCTATTTGCTTTTCAAAAGTTTCATCCTCGTCTTCTCCTGGATTGGGCAGCCGGTAGTAGACTCCGACCACCAGGTTCCTTTTATTTTTTGCTGCATTTATTTTAATAAATTTAATAATAAATAAAAAAATTAACCCAGATGCTCTCAATGGGGCTACCAAGCTCCTCCTCCTGTATTTCTGTGAAGATATATGTATTTTTCACATACAGTGCAACCCCACCTCCCTTTTTGTTCCTCCTGTTCTTTTAGAACAAGTTATATCCTTCAGTTGCTGTATTCCCGTCATGAGAGTCACCCCACCAAGTCTCAGTTACACCTATCAAGTCATAATTTCCCTCCTGTATTAAGAGTTCAAGTTCATTCTGTTTGTTTCCCAGGCTCTGCGCATTAGTATACAGACATCGAAGACCATGTGCTTCATGGTCTGACTTTCTTCCTATATGTTTGTGAAGACTATTATTGGGCGCTAGTAGAGCTGTTCTCTCCGTTGTGGTGCATGAGCCTTTGTCCATTGTTACCCCCAACTTTATGTCTCCCTTCCCTGTAGAATTCAATTTAAAGCCCTCCTGATGAAGTTCTTCATGCTGTGGCCAAGCACATTCTTCCCAGCCTTTGTGAGGTGCAACCTGTCCCTTGTCAACAGTAAATCTTCCAGGAGCTATTTATTTATTTATTTATTTATTTATTTATTTATTTATTGCATTTATACCCTGCCTTTTTTCCTCTTGCAAGGTACCCAAGGTGGCTTACATTATCCTCCTCTTCTCCATTTTATTCTCACAACAACAACCCTGTGAGGTGGGTTGGGCTGAGAGTCTGTGACTGGCCCAAAGTCACCCAGTGAGCTTCCATGGCCGAGTGGGGACTAGAACCTGGATCTCCCAGCTCCTAGTCCAACACTCTTGCCACTACACCACACTGGCTCTCTATAGCCCGTGGTCCCAGAAACTAGATCTCTCTCATTGGAACCACCTTCATAGCCAGTCATTCACCTGGAGTATTTTTCTTTCCCTTTATATCCCTCTTCTAACCACTAGAAGAATGGATGAGAAAACGATCTGGGTCCCAAAGTTCTTGAGTTTCCTTCCCAAAGCTTTGAAGTCTGATGTGATTTCTTTGTAGCTCTGCTTGGTGGTATCATTTGTTCCCACATGGATGAGAAGAAAGGGATACCTGTCAGTGGGCTTTATGAGTGCAGGCAACCCTTCAGTCCCGTCTCTAATCCATCCTGCCGGGAGACAGCATACCTGGCGAGTCCACAGGTCTTCGTAACGTACTTGGGTTTTGATCCCACACAGCAACCACTCCCCTGTTTATAAGCTGATACACCAGCAGAAAAGCATTGCTGGTAGCAACATCTTTCATTGCCTAGAACTCATCCTCGCCTGCATTGGTTTTTTCTTGCCAAACAGTTTCTGCCTGGTCCTGCAAGTGGAACAGGCAGCATTTCAGGGAAAGCCACCTTGGCGGTACTGATTTCAGCCTCCTACCTAGGAACCTAATTTGGCTTCCAGGACCTCACAACTACATTTCCCCATGTCACTGATATCAACATGGACCACGACCACTGGCTCCACCCCAGCACTAACTACAAATGCTACCTAGATGGCATGTGATACCTGCAATCAGGCAGGCAATTTACCATGCAGTCTTCATGCCCATCACAGTCCCAGCTGTCTATGCGTCTAATGATTGAATCTCCCACTACCATAGATCCCCCACTCCCTGGAGGCACATCTTCAGGATGAGATGATTCCCCCCTCCCCCAGGAATGGATCCCTTCTAAAGGATCATTTCCCTCATCCTCAGCATGACTCCCTCCTTTCCCGAGATCCCATTTATCTGTGACAGCCGAGAAGCTCTCACTCAGGGATTGGGACTCTGCTATTAGGTCCCCGAAGGTCTCATCCAGCAACCTCTCTGCCTCTCTCAGCTTCTCTAGGTCAGCAGTCTTGGCTTCAAGGGAATGAACGTGTTCCCGGAGAGCCAAGAACTCATTACACGAATCTTCAACATCTGTCCAGCTGGCATATAACCATACATGTGGCACTCAGTGCAACACATTGGCTAGCACCTACGTCCCTACTAGCTTTCTACCATCATAACTGTTTTTTAAGTTGTTGTCGTTTGGTTTGTTTACCTGGAAAACTAAGTTCTTTGCTAGGAGAAGGTGGAGACTTTCTTTAAAGTTACTTCCTGAAAGTTACTTACTAGTAGAAGGCACCAAAGAGTCAACTGCCCTGGCCTCCTCACCCCATTGCTGAACTCGCATGGGTGCTTAACTTGCTTGTATGCTGTTACTTTGTCACTGGGGCTGCGAGTCTTCAACCACTCAGGAATCTCTATTGGAGTTGGGCTGCAAGAACTCTTAAGTTTCTGGCGGATTCCCCCCCCCCCCCCGATTTAGCTTGTAAAGGGTTTCCCTTCTGGAATTCAGTTCCCTTTTCTGTGACCTTGTTTTGGTAGCAGCTGATGACTTATGAGTTCAAATGAGTTTTAAATGATCCCCTGTGGTAATTTAATACATAAATATGTAAATAGCACTTATCTTCTACTTCTGCAGGTGCTTAACTCACTTGCGTGCCAATGCTTTATCACTGGGGCTGAGACGTGTCATCACTGGGGCTCCACGCACCCCAAGACCTGGCTCGTTTTGCCGCCCGCCTTCTGATATGGCTCCAGGTCGCTTACCCCAACTGCTCCTGCAGCCAGTCCAATTAAAGGGCCTCCTGTAAAAAGCAAGGGAGGATGCAGCTCAACGACTGGTTGTCACCAGCTATCAGGGAGTGGGGATGAAGGTCAGGTGAGACCCCTGGGGGTGGAGATGTTCTTTGTAAAGGAGAGGACAACAATCAATGGGTCATCGGAGAGGACAATAGACAGTGGGAAGGGATGTGGTTTACAAGGGAATTGCGTGTGTATTAACCAAAATGAAAAGCTGAACTCTCAAACTTGGGAAGATCCTGTTTCTGAACTTAGCTTCTGAGATGCTCTATAGGACATAAAACCTGAGGCCAAACAGAAGGCAGTCTACACTTTTTTTTTTGTTTAAAAGCAGTTTCCTCCACTAGCCATTTCTGTACAATGCCCCTAGTCAGAACAGAGCTATGCCGGTTTCCAAACTTGGGTTTAATTGAAGTACATGGCTGAGGTTGTCTTCAACCCACTGAGGAACCTCTGGAAGAGCAGGGCTGCAAGAATGCAAAGTTACTGCTGGGTTCCCCTAAGATTTAGCTCCCAAATGTGAGTGTGCAAAGGGTTTCCCTTCTGGGACTTCATAGAATAGTAAGGTTGGAAGGGGCCTACAAGGCCATCGAGTCCGACCCCCGACTTAATGCATAAATACGTAAATGACACATACCTTCCCATCACATGGATGCTTAACCCGCTTGTGTGCTGAGGCAATGAAACACGCACTGTGATGATTCATGGATGGCGTTCCACGCACTCTCTTCCTTATAACAAGATTAAGTCATATCCATCTCCGCTCCAGTTCATTCTCTCTTCGATGTCATGAGGCAGTTGGAGAATGCTTCCATACACTCTTTAGGGGTCTGTCTTCCAACAAGGAAGACTAACTAAGTGATGATGTCCTCCTTTTTTCAGAACTCCTTCCTTTCAGAGGTCTGTAGTACAACATTTCCAACAAGGCAGTGGTGAGGTGGTTCATACTGGTCCATCTCCCCCCCCCCCATACCCTCTCTCTCTTCCATGCCTCGTGGCACTGGGAGATTCTTTCCATACTCTCTGTTGGAGTTTTCTGGAATTCCATGGAGCTGTGGTCCACATGGATCTAAAAGACAATACAATCCTACGTCTGCCTGGGGTCCATCTATCCAGTCTGCTGCAGCGGTGGAGAAAGGGGAGGCACATCTGCCCCACAGGAGTACTGAAGTGGTTCGTAATGGTCCAGCTCCCCTCCAGCCCTCTGTCTCTTCAACGCCTCAAGGCACTAGGAGATTCTTTCATACTCTGTCTTTAAATTTGCTGGAATTGCATCGAGCTGGGGTCCACATGGATGCAAATCATGACGCTGTCCTCTTTCTACCTGGCGTCCATCTCTCCGTTCGGGTGCAGCGGTGGAGGCAAGGAAGGACGAATGACGATGTGGTCCATGTCCGCCCATCCCCATCTCTCCATTCAGCTGTATCCCTGGAGGAAGAGAAGGCACATCTGCCTCAAAGGAGTGCTGAGGTGGCTCATAATGGTCCAGCTCCCCTTCGGCTCCCTCTCTCTTCCATGCCTCAAGGCACTATGAGATTTATTCCATACTCTCTCTTGGAGTTTGCTGGAATTCCATGGAGCTGGGGTCCACATGGATCCAAATGACAATGCCGTCCTCTGTCTGCTTTGGATCCATCTATCCATTCGGCTGCAGTTCTGGAGGCAGGGAAGGCACATCTGCCCTACAATGGTGCTGAGGTGGCTCATAATGGTCCATCTCCCCTCCAGCTCCCTGTCTCTTCCATGCCTCAAAGGCCAAGGAGATTGTTTCCATAGTCTCTTGGAGCTAGCTAGAATTCCCTGGAGCTGGAGTCCACATGGATCCAAATGACGATCCCATCCTCCTTCTTCCCTGTCCATCACTGCATTCAGCTGCAGTTCTGAAGGCAAGGAAAGCACATCTGCCCCACAGGAGTGCTGAGGTAACTCGTACTGGTCCAGCTCCCCTCCAGCTCCCTCTATACTGCATGCCTCAAAGGGCTAGAAGATTCTTTCATACTATATCTTGGATTTTGCTGGAATTCCAAAGAGCTGGGGTGCACATGGATCCAAGAGATGATGCCGTCCTCCTTTTGACTGGGAACCATCTCTACATAAAGCTGCAGTGCAGGGGGAAAGGAAGGAACATCTGCCCCATGGGACTACTAAGGTGGCTTGCAATGGTCCAGCTCCCCTCCAGCTCCGTCTCTCTTCCATGCCTCAAGAAACTAGGAGATATCTTCCATACTCTCTCCTGTATCTTGCTGGAATTCCATGGAGCTGGAGTCCACATGGATCCAAATAGAAATGCCACGCTCCTTCTACCTGGGGTCCATCTCTCCATTCAGCTGCAGTTCTGGAGTCAAAGAAGGCACATCTGCCCCACAGGAATGCTGAGGTGGCTTGTAATGGTCCAGCTCCCCTCCAGCTCCCTCTCTCTTCCATGCCTCAAGGCACTGGAGATTCTTTGCATAATCTCTACTGCAGTTTGCTGGAATTCTATGGAGCTGGGGTGCAGATGGATACAAATGACAATGCTGTCCTCCTTCTACCTGGGGTCCTTCACTCTATTCAGCTGCAGTTGTGGAGGCAAGGAAGGCACATCTGCCCAAAGGAGTGCTGAGGTGGCTTGTAATGATCCAGCTCCCCTCCAGCTCCCTCTCGCTTCCATGCCTCAAGGCACTAGGAGATTTCTTCTATACTCTCTCTTGGATCTTGCTAGCATTTCATGGAGCTGGGGTCCACATGGATACAAATGACAAAGCCATCCTCCTTCTACCTGGGGTCTATCTCTACATTCATCTGCAGTTCTGGAGTCAAGGAAGACACATCTGCCCCACAGGAATGCTGAGGTGGCTTGTAATGGTCCAATTCCCCTCCAGCTCCCTCTCTCTTCCATGCCTCAAGGCGCTAGGAGATTCTTTGCATACTCTCTACTGGAGTTTGCTGGAATTCTAGAGACCTGGGGTGAACATGGATCCAAATGACAATGCCATCCTCCTTCTACCTGGTGTCCATCTCTCCATTCAGCTGCAGTTCTGGAGTCAAAGAAGGCACATCTGCCCCACAGCAATGCTGAGGTGGCTCGTAATGGTCCATCTCCCCTCCAGCTCCCTCTCTCTTCCATGCCTCAAGGCACTAGGAGATTCTTTGAATAGTCTCTACTGGAGTTTGCTGGATTTCTATGGAGCTGGGGTGCACATGGATACAAATGACAATGCCGTCCTCCTTCTACCTGGGGTCCATCTCTCGATTCAGCTGCAGTTCTGGAGTCAAGGAAGGCACATCTGCCCCACAGGAATGGAGAGGTGGCTTGTAATGGTCCATCTCCCCTCCAGCTCCCTCTCTACTGCATGACTCAAGGCACTAGGGGATTCTTTCATGCTCCTTCTTGGATCTTGATGGATTTTGATGGAGCTGGGTTCCACATGGATCCAAATGACAATGCCGTCCTCCTTCTACCTGGGGTCCATCTCTCCATTCAGCTGCAGTTCTGGAGTCAAGGAAGGCACATCTGCCCCACAGGAATGCTGAGGTGGCTTGAAATGGTCCAATTCCCCTCCAGCTCCCTCTCTCTTCCATGCCTCAAGGCACTAGGACATTTCTTCCATACTCTCTCTTGGAGTTTTCTGGAATTCCATGGAGCTAGGGTCCACCTGGATCCAAATCACAATGCCGTCCTCCTTCTGCTTTGCATCCATCCCTACGTTCGGCTGCAGGTCTGGAGGCAAGGAAGGCACATCTGCCCTACAAGAGTGCTGAGGTGGCTCGTAATGGTCCAGCTCCCTCCAGCTCCCTCTCGCTTCCATTCCTCAAGGCACTAGGAGATTCTTTGAATAGTCTCTACTGGTGTTTGCTGGAATTCCATAGAGCTGGGGTTCACATGGATACAAATAACAATGCCGTCCTCCTTCTACCTGGTGTCCATCTCTCCAATAGGCTGCAATGGTAGAGGCGAGTAAGGCACATCTCCCCACAGGAGTGCTGAGGTGGCTCGTAATCTTCCAGCTCCCCTCCAGCTCCCTCTCTCTTCCATGCCTCAAGGCACTAGGAGATTTCTTCCATACTCTCTTGGACTTTCCTGGAATTCCATGGAGCTAGGGTCCACCTGGATCCTAATCACAATGCTGTCCTCCTTCTGCTTTGGATCCATCTCTCCGGTCGGCTGCAGTTCTGGAGGCAAGGAAGGCACATCTGCCCTACAAAAGTGCTGAGGTGGCTCGTAATGGTCCAGCTCCCCTCCAGCTCCCTCTCTCTTTCATGCCTCAAGGCACTAGGAGATTCTTTGAATAGTCTCTACTGGAGTTTGCTGGAATTCTATGGAGCTGGGGTGCACATGGATCCAAATGACAATACTGTCCTCCTCCTACCTGGGGTCCATCTCTCCATTCAGCTGCAGTTCTGGAGGCAAGGAAGGCACATCTGCCCAAACGAGTGCTAAGGTGGCTCCAAATGGTCCATCTCCAGCTCCCTCTCTACTGCATGCCTCAAGGTGCTAGGAGATTCTTTCATACTCTCTCTTGGATTTTACGGTAATTCCATAGACCTGGGGTGCACATGGATCCTAGAGATAATGCCGACCTCCTTCTGCCTGGGAACCATCTCTCCATTCAGCTGCAGCGCTGGGGGAAAGGAAGGCACATCTGCCCCACGGGACTACTAAGGTGGCTTGTAATGGTCCAGCTCCCCTCCAGCTCCGTCACTCTTCCATGCCTCAAGGCACTAGGAGATATCTTCCATACTCTCTCTTGTATCTTGCTGGAATTCCATGGAGCTGGGGTCCACATTGATCCAAATAGAAATGCCACACTCCTTCTACCTGGGGTCCATCTCTCCATTCAGCTGCAGTTCTGGAGTAAAGAAGGCACATCTGCCCCACAGGAATGCTGTGGTGGCTTGTAATGATCCAGCTCCCCTCCAGCTCCCTCTCTCTTCCATGCCTCAATGCACTAGGAGATTCTTTGCATACTCTCTACTGGAGTTTGCTGGAATTCTACAGAGCTGAGGTGCACATGGATCCAAATGACAATGCCATCCTCCTTCTACCTGGGGTCCATCTCTCCATTCAGCTGCAGTTCTGGAGTCAAAGAAGGCACATCTGCCCCGCAGGAATGCTGAGGTGGCTCGTAATGGTCCATCTCCCCTCCAGCTCCCTCTCTCTTCCATGACTCAAGGCACTAGGAGATTTCTTCCATACTCTCTCTTGGATCTTGCCAGAATTCCATGGAGACGGGGTCCACATGGATCCAAATGACAATGCCGTCCTCCTTCTACCTGGGGTCCATCTCTCCAGTCAGCTGCAGTTCTGGAGTCAAAGACGGCTCATCTGCCCCACAGGAATGCTGAGGTAGCTTGTAAGGGTCCAACTCCCCTCCAGCTCCCTATCTCCTGCATGCCTCAAGGTGCTAGGAGATTTTTTCATATTCTCTCTTGGATATTGCTGGAATTCCATGGAGCTGGGGTACAAATGGATCCAAATGACAATGCCGTCCTCCTTCTACCTGGGATCCATCTCTCCAGTCAGCTGCAGTACTGGAGTCAAGGAAGGCACATCTTCCCCACAGGAATGCTGAGGTGGCTTGTAATGGTCCAGCTCCCCTCCAGCTCCCTCTCTCTTCCATGCCTCAAGGCACTAGGAGATTTCTTCCATACTCGCTCTTGGATCTTGTTAGAATTCCATGGAGCTGGGGTACAAATGGATCCAAATGACAATGCCGTCCTCCTTCTACCTGGGATCCATCTCTCCAGTCAGCTGCAGTACTGGAGTCAAGGAAGGCACATCTTCCCCACAGGAATGCTGAGGTGGCTTGTAATGGTCCAGCTCCCCTCCAGCTCCCTCTCTCTTCCATGCCTCAAGGCACTAGCAGATTCTTTGAACAGTCTCTACTGGAGTTTGCTGGAAATCTAGGGGCTGGGGTGCACATGGATCCAAGACTTGATGGGGTCCTCCTTCTTCCCTGTCCATGTCTCCATTCAGCTGTAGCTCTGGAGGCAAGGAAGGAACATCTGCACCACAGAAATGCTGAGGTAGCTTGTAATGTTCCAGCTCCCCTCCAGCTCTCTGTCTCTTCTACGCCTCAAGGTTCTAGGAGATTCTTTCATACTCTCTCTTTCAATTTTCTGGAATGGCATCAAGCTGGGGTCTCCATGGATCCAAATCATGATGCTGTCCTCCTTCCACCTGGCGTCCATCTCTACGTTCTACTGCAACCGTGGATGCAAGGAAGGAACATCGGCCCCACAGGAGAGCTGAGGTGGCTCGTCATGGTCCAGCCCCCCTCCAGCTCCCTCTCTCTTCCATCCCTCAAGGCACTAGAGGATTCTTTTCATAGTCTCTACTGCAGTTTGCTGGAATTCTATGGAGCTGGGTTGCACACGGATACAAATGACAATGCCGTCCTCCTTCTTCCTGGGGTCCTTCACTCCATTCAGCTGCGGTTCTGGAGGAAGGAAGGCACATCTGCCCAAAGAAGTGCTGAGGTGGCTCGTAATGGTCCAGCTCCCCTCCAGCTCCTTCTCTCTTCCATGCCTCAAGGCACTAGGGGATTTCTTCCATACTCGCTCTTGGATCTAGCTGGAAACCCATGGAGATGGGGTCCACATGGATGCAAATGACAATGCCATCCTCCTTCTACCTGGGGTCCATCTCTCCATTCAGCTTCAGTTCTGGAGTCAAAGACGGCTCATCTGCCCCACAGGAATTCTGAGTTGGCTTGTCAGGGTCCAACTCCCCTCCAGCTCCCTATCTCCTGCATGCCTCAAGGTGCTAGGAGATTTTTTCATATTCTGTCTTGGATCTTGCTGGAATTCCATGGAGCTGGGGTGCACATGGATCCAAATGACAATGCCGTCCTCCTTCTACCTGGGGTCCTTCGCTCCATTCAGCTGCAGTTCTGGAGGCAAGGAAGGCACATATGCCCTACAAGAGTGCTGAGGTGGCTCGTAATGGTCCAGCTCCCCTCCAGCTCCCTCTCTCTTCCATGCCTCAAAGCACTAGGAGATTTCTTCCATACTCTCTCTTGGATCTTGTTAGAATTCCATGGAGCTGGGGTCCACATGGATCCAAACGACAATTCCGTCCTCCTTCTACCTGGTGTCTATCTCTCCATTCATCTGCAGTTCTGGAGTTAAGGAAGGCACATCTGCCCCACAGGAATGCTGAGGTGGCTTGTAATGTTCCAGCTCCCCTCCAGCTGCCTCTCTCTTCCATGCCTCAAGGCACTAGGAGATTCTTTGAAGAGTCTCTAGTGGAGTTTGCTGGAATTCTATAGAGCTGGGGAGCACATGGATCCAAATGACAATGCCGTCCTCCTTCTACCTGGGGTCCATCTCTCCATTCAGCTGCAGTTCTGGAGTCAAAGAAGGCAAATCTGCCCCACAGGAATGCTGAGGTGGCTCATAATGGTCCATCTCCCCTCCAGCTCCCTCTCTCTTCCATGCCTCCAGGAACTAGGAGCTTTCTTCCATACTCTCTCTTGCATCTTGCTAGAATTCTATGGAGCCAGGGTCCACATGGATCCAAATGACAATGCCGTCCTCCTTCTACCTGGGGTCTATATCTCCATTCATCTGCAGTTCTGGAGGCAAGGAAGGCGCATCTGCCCTACAAGAGTGCTGAGGTGGCTCGTAATGGTCCAGCTCCCCTCCAGCTTCCTCTCTCTTACATGCCTCAAGGCACTAGGAGGTTTCTTCCATACTCTCTCTTGGATCTTGCTAGAATCCCATGGAGCTGGGTTCCACATGGATCCAAATGACAATGCCATCCTCCTTCTACCTGGGGTCCATCTCTCCATTCAGCTGCAGTTCTGGAGTCAAAGACGGCTCATCTGCCCCACAGGAATGCTGAGGTGGCTTGTACGGGTCCAAATCCCCTCCAGCTCCCTATCTCCTGCATGCCTCAAGGTGCTAGGAGATTTTTGCATATTCTCTCTTGGATATTGCTGGAATTCCATGGAGCTGGGTTCCACATGGATCCAAAAGACAATGCCGTTCTCCTTCTACCTGGGGTCCATCTCTCCATTCATCTGCAGTACTGGAGTCAAGGAAGGCACATCTGCCCCACAGGAATGCTGAGGTGGCTTGTAATGGTCCCGCTCCCCTCCAGCTCCCTCTCTCTTCCATCCCTCAAGACACTAGGAGATTCTTTGCATACTTTCTACTGGAGTTTTCTGGAATTCTATAGAGCTGGGGTTCACATGGATCCAAATGACAATGCCGTCCTCCTTCTACCTGGGGTCCTTTGCTCCATTCAGCTGCAGTTCTGGAGGCAAGAAAGTCACATCTGCCCTACAAGAGTGCTGAGGTGGCTTGTAATGGTCCAGCTCCCCTCCAGCTGCCTCTCTCTTCCATGCCTCAAGGCACTAGGAGATTCTTTGAAGAGTCTCTAGTGGAGTTTGCTGGAATTCTATAGAGCTGGGGAGCACATGGATCCAAATGACAATGCCGTCCTCCGACTACCTGGGGTCCATCTCTCCATTCAGCTGCAGTTCTGGAGTCAAAGAAGGCAAATCTGCCCCACAGGAATGCTGAGGTGGCTCATAATGGTCCATCTCCCCTCCAGCTCCCTCTCTCTTCCATGCCTCCAGGAACTAGGAGATTTCTTCCATACTCTCTCTTGCATCTTGCTAGAATTCTATGGAGCCAGGGTCCACATGGATCCAAATGACAATGCCGTCCTCCTTCTACCTGGGGTCTATATCTCCATTCATCTGCAGTTCTGGAGGCAAGGAAGGCGCATCTGCCCTACAAGAGTGCTGAGGTGGCTCGTAATGGTCCAGCTCCCCTCCAGCTTCCTCTCTCTTACATGCCTCAAGGCACTAGGAGGTTTCTTCCATACTCTCTCTTGGATCTTGCTAGAATCCCATGGAGCTGGGTTCCACATGGATCCAAATGACAATGCCATCCTCCTTCTACCTGGGGTCCATCTCTCCATTCAGCTGCAGTTCTGGAGTCAAAGACGGCTCATCTGCCCCACAGGAATGCTGAGGTGGGTTGTACGGGTCCAAATCCCCTCCAGCTCCCTATCTCCTGCATACCTCAAGGTGCTAGGAGATTTTTGCATATTCTCTCTTGGATATTGCTGGAATTCCATGGAGCTGGGTTCCACATGGATCCAAATGACAATGCCGTCCTCCTTCTACCTGGGGTCCATCTCTCCATTCATCTGCAGTACTGGAGTCAAGGAAGGCACATCTGCCCCACAGGAATGCTGAGGTGGCTTGTAATGGTCCCGCTCCCCTCCGGCTCCCTCTCTCTTCCATCCCTCAAGACACTAGGAGATTCTTTGCATACTTTCTACTGGAGTTTTCTGGAATTCTATAGAGCTGGGGTTCACATGGATCCAAATGACAATGCCGTCCTCCTTCTACCTGGGGTCCTTTGCTCCATTCAGCTGCAGTTCTTGAGGCAAGGAAGTCACATCTGCCCTACAAGAGTGCTGAGGTGGCTTGTAATGGTCCAGCTCCCCTCCAGCTCCCTCTCTCTTCCATGCCTCAAGGCACTAGGAGATTTCTTCCATACTCTCTCTTGGATCTTGCAGGAATTTCATGGAGCTGGGGTCCACATGGATCCAAACGACAATGCCATCCTCCTTCTACCTGGGGTCCATCTCTCCATTCAGGTGCAGTTCTGGAGTCAAAGAAGGCACATCTGCCCCACAGGAATGCTGAGGTGGCTCGTAATGGTCCATCTCCCCTCCAGCTCCCTCTCTCTTCCATGCCTCAAGGCACTAGGAGATTTCTTCCATACTCTCTTGGACTTTCCTGGAATTCCATGGAGCTAGGGTCCACCTGGATCCAAATCACAATGCTGTCATCCTTCTGCTTTGGATCCATCTCTCCGGTCGGCTGCAGTTCTGGAGGCAAGGAAGGCACATCTGCCCTATAAAAGTGCTGAGGTGGCTCGTAATGGTCCAGCTCCCCTCCAGCTCCCTCTCTCTTTCATGCCTCAAGGCACTAGGAGATTCTTTGAATAGTCTCTACTGGAGTTTGCTGGAATTCTATGGAGCTGGGGTGCACATGGATCCAAATGACAATGCCGTCCTCCTCCTACCTGGGGTCCATCTCTCCATTCAGCTGCAGTTCTGGAGGCAAGGAAGGCACATCTGCCCAAACGAGTGCTAAGGTGGCTCCAAATGGTCCATCTCCAGCTCCCTCTCTACTGCATGCCTCAAGGTGCTAGGAGATTCTTTCATACTCTCTCTTGGATTTTACGGGAATTCCATAGAGCTGGGGTGCACATGGATCCTAGAGATAATGCTGACCTCCTTCTGCCTGGGAACCATCTCTCCATTCAGCTGCAGCGCTGGGGGAAAGGAAGGCACATCTGCCCCACGGGACTACTAAGGTGGCTTGTAATGGTCCAGCTCCCCTCCAGCTCCGTCACTCTTCCATGCCTCAAGGCACTAGGAGATATCTTCCATACTTGCTCTTGGATCTAGCTGGAAACCCATGGAGATGGGGTCCACATTGATCCAAATAGAAATGCCACACTCCTTCTATCTGGGGTCCATCTCTCCATTCAGCTGCAGTTCTGGAGTAAAGAAGGCACATCTGCCCCACAGGAATGCTGTGGTGGCTTGTAATGATCCAGCTCCCCTCCAGCTCCCTCTCTCTTCCATGCCTCAATGCACTAGGAGATTCTTTGCATACCCTCTACTGGAGTTTGCTGGAATTCTACAGAGCTGAGGTGCACATGGATCCTAGAGATAATGCCGACCTCCTTCTATCTGGGGTCCATCTCTCCATTCAGCTGCAGTTCTGGAGGCAAGGAAGGCACATCTGCCCTACAAGAGTGCTGAGGTGGCTCGTAATGGTCCAGCTCCCCTCCAGCTCCGTCACTCTTCCATGCCTCAAGGCACTAGGAGATTTCTTCCATACTCTCTCTTGGATCTTGCCAGAATTCCATGGAGACGGGGTCCACATGGATCCAAATGACAATGCCGTCCTCCTTCTACCTGGGGTCCATCTCTCCAGTCAGCTGCAGTTCTGGAGTCAAAGACGGCTCATCTGCCCCACAGGAATGCTGAGGTAGCTTGTAAGGGTCCAACTCCCCTCCAGCTCCCTATCTCCTGCATGCCTCAAGGTGCTAGGAGATTTTTTCATATTCTCTCTTGGATATTGCTGGAATTCCATGGAGCTGGGGTACAAATGGATCCAAATGACAATGCCGTCCTCCTTCTACCTGGGATCCATCTCTCCAGTCAGCTGCAGTACTGGAGTCAAGGAAGGCACATCTTCCCCACAGGAATGCTGAGGTGGCTTGTAATGGTCCAGCTCCCCTCCAGCTCCCTCTCTCTTCCATGCCTCAAGGCACTAGCAGATTCTTTGAACAGTCTCTACTGGAGTTTGCTGGAAATCTAGGGGCTGGGGTGCACATGGATCCAAGACTTGATGGGGTCCTCCTTCTTCCCTGTCCATGTCTCCATTCAGCTGTAGCTCTGGAGGCAAGGAAGGAACATCTGCACCACAGAAATGCTGAGGTAGCTTGTAATGTTCCAGCTCCCCTCCAGCTCTCTGTCTCTTCTACGCCTCAAGGTTCTAGGAGATTCTTTCATACTCTCTCTTTCAATTTTCTGGAATGGCATCAAGCTGGGGTCTCCATGGATCCAAATCATGATGCTGTCCTCCTTCCACCTGGCGTCCATCTCTACGTTCTACTGCAACCGTGGATGCAAGGAAGGAACATCGGCCCCACAGGAGAGCTGAGGTGGCTCGTCATGGTCCAGCCCCCCTCCAGCTCCCTCTCTCTTCCATCCCTCAAGACACTAGAGGATTCTTTTCATAGTCTCTACTGCAGTTTGCTGGAATTCTATGGAGCTGGGTTGCACACGGATACAAATGACAATGCCGTCCTCCTTCTTCCTGGGGTCCTTCACTCCATTCAGCTGCGGTTCTGGAGGAAGGAAGGCACATCTGCCCAAAGAAGTGCTGAGGTGGCTCGTAATGGTCCAGCTCCCCTCCAGCTCCTTCTCTCTTCCATGCCTCAAGGCACTAGGGGATTTCTTCCATACTCGCTCTTGGATCTAGCTGGAAACCCATGGAGATGGGGTCCACATGGATGCAAATGACAATGCCATCCTCCTTCTACCTGGGGTCCATCTCTCCATTCAGCTTCAGTTCTGGAGTCAAAGACGGCTCATCTGCCCCACAGGAATTCTGAGTTGGCTTGTCAGGGTCCAACTCCCCTCCAGCTCCCTATCTCCTGCATGCCTCAAGGTGCTAGGAGATTTTTTCATATTCTGTCTTGGATCTTGCTGGAATTCCATGGAGCTGGGGTGCACATGGATCCAAATGACAATGCCGTCCTCCTTCTACCTGGGGTCCTTCGCTCCATTCAGCTGCAGTTCTGGAGGCAAGGAAGGCACATATGCCCTACAAGAGTGCTGAGGTGGCTCGTAATGGTCCAGCTCCCCTCCAGCTCCCTCTCTCTTCCATGCCTCAAAGCACTAGGAGATTTCTTCCATACTCTCTCTTGGATCTTGTTAGAATTCCATGGAGCTGGGGTCCACATGGATCCAAACGACAATTCCGTCCTCCTTCTACCTGGTGTCTATCTCTCCATTCATCTGCAGTTCTGGAGTTAAGGAAGGCACATCTGCCCCACAGGAATGCTGAGGTGGCTTGTAATGTTCCAGCTCCCCTCCAGCTGCCTCTCTCTTCCATGCCTCAAGGCACTAGGAGATTCTTTGAAGAGTCTCTAGTGGAGTTTGCTGGAATTCTATAGAGCTGGGGAGCACATGGATCCAAATGACAATGCCGTCCTCCTTCTACCTGGGGTCCATCTCTCCATTCAGCTGCAGTTCTGGAGTCAAAGAAGGCAAATCTGCCCCACAGGAATGCTGAGGTGGCTCATAATGGTCCATCTCCCCTCCAGCTCCCTCTCTCTTCCATGCCTCCAGGAACTAGGAGCTTTCTTCCATACTCTCTCTTGCATCTTGCTAGAATTCTATGGAGCCAGGGTCCACATGGATCCAAATGACAATGCCGTCCTCCTTCTACCTGGGGTCTATATCTCCATTCATCTGCAGTTCTGGAGGCAAGGAAGGCGCATCTGCCCTACAAGAGTGCTGAGGTGGCTCGTAATGGTCCAGCTCCCCTCCAGCTTCCTCTCTCTTACATGCCTCAAGGCACTAGGAGGTTTCTTCCATACTCTCTCTTGGATCTTGCTAGAATCCCATGGAGCTGGGTTCCACATGGATCCAAATGACAATGCCATCCTCCTTCTACCTGGGGTCCATCTCTCCATTCAGCTGCAGTTCTGGAGTCAAAGACGGCTCATCTGCCCCACAGGAATGCTGAGGTGGCTTGTACGGGTCCAAATCCCCTCCAGCTCCCTATCTCCTGCATGCCTCAAGGTGCTAGGAGATTTTTGCATATTCTCTCTTGGATATTGCTGGAATTCCATGGAGCTGGGTTCCACATGGATCCAAAAGACAATGCCGTTCTCCTTCTACCTGGGGTCCATCTCTCCATTCATCTGCAGTACTGGAGTCAAGGAAGGCACATCTGCCCCACAGGAATGCTGAGGTGGCTTGTAATGGTCCCGCTCCCCTCCAGCTCCCTCTCTCTTCCATCCCTCAAGACACTAGGAGATTCTTTGCATACTTTCTACTGGAGTTTTCTGGAATTCTATAGAGCTGGGGTTCACATGGATCCAAATGACAATGCCGTCCTCCTTCTACCTGGGGTCCTTTGCTCCATTCAGCTGCAGTTCTGGAGGCAAGAAAGTCACATCTGCCCTACAAGAGTGCTGAGGTGGCTTGTAATGGTCCAGCTCCCCTCCAGCTGCCTCTCTCTTCCATGCCTCAAGGCACTAGGAGATTCTTTGAAGAGTCTCTAGTGGAGTTTGCTGGAATTCTATAGAGCTGGGGAGCACATGGATCCAAATGACAATGCCGTCCTCCGACTACCTGGGGTCCATCTCTCCATTCAGCTGCAGTTCTGGAGTCAAAGAAGGCAAATCTGCCCCACAGGAATGCTGAGGTGGCTCATAATGGTCCATCTCCCCTCCAGCTCCCTCTCTCTTCCATGCCTCCAGGAACTAGGAGATTTCTTCCATACTCTCTCTTGCATCTTGCTAGAATTCTATGGAGCCAGGGTCCACATGGATCCAAATGACAATGCCGTCCTCCTTCTACCTGGGGTCTATATCTCCATTCATCTGCAGTTCTGGAGGCAAGGAAGGCGCATCTGCCCTACAAGAGTGCTGAGGTGGCTCGTAATGGTCCAGCTCCCCTCCAGCTTCCTCTCTCTTACATGCCTCAAGGCACTAGGAGGTTTCTTCCATACTCTCTCTTGGATCTTGCTAGAATCCCATGGAGCTGGGTTCCACATGGATCCAAATGACAATGCCATCCTCCTTCTACCTGGGGTCCATCTCTCCATTCAGCTGCAGTTCTGGAGTCAAAGACGGCTCATCTGCCCCACAGGAATGCTGAGGTGGCTTGTACGGGTCCAAATCCCCTCCAGCTCCCTATCTCCTGCATACCTCAAGGTGCTAGGAGATTTTTGCATATTCTCTCTTGGATATTGCTGGAATTCCATGGAGCTGGGTTCCACATGGATCCAAATGACAATGCCGTCCTCCTTCTACCTGGGGTCCATCTCTCCATTCATCTGCAGTTCTGGAGTCAAGGAAGGCACATCTGCCCCACAGGAATGCTGAGGTGGCTTGTAATGGTCCCGCTCCCCTCCGGCTCCCTCTCTCTTCCATCCCTCAAGACACTAGGAGATTCTTTGCATACTTTCTACTGGAGTTTTCTGGAATTCTATAGAGCTGGGGTTCACATGGATCCAAATGACAATGCCGTCCTCCTTCTACCTGGGGTCCTTTGCTCCATTCAGCTGCAGTTCTGGAGGCAAGGAAGTCACATCTGCCCTACAAGAGTGCTGAGGTGGCTTGTAATGGTCCAGCTCCCCTCCAGCTCCCTCTCTCTTCCATGCCTCAAGGCACTAGGAGATTTCTTCCATACTCTCTCTTGGATCTTGCAGGAATTTCATGGAGCTGGGGTCCACATGGATCCAAACGACAATGCCATCCTCCTTCTACCTGGGGTCCATCTCTCCATTCAGGTGCAGTTCTGGAGTCAAAGAAGGCACATCTGCCCCACAGGAATGCTGAGGTGGCTCGTAATGGTCCAGATCCCCTCCAGATCCCTCTCTCTTCCATGCCTCAAGGCACTAGGAGATTTCTTCCATACTCTCTTGGACTTTCCTGGAATTCCATGGAGCTAGGGTCCACCTGGATCCAAATCACAATGCTGTCATCCTTCTGCTTTGGATCCATCTCTCCGGTCGGCTGCAGTTCTGGAGGCAAGGAAGGCACATCTGCCCTACAAAAGTGCTGAGGTGGCTCGTAATGGTCCAGCTCCCCTCCAGCTCCCTCTCTCTTTCATGCCTCAAGGCACTAGGAGATTCTTTGAATAGTCTCTACTGGAGTTTGCTGGAATTCTATGGAGCTGGGGTGCACATGGATCCAAATGACAATGCCGTCCTCCTCCTACCTGGGGTCCATCTCTCCATTCAGCTGCAGTTCTGGAGGCAAGGAAGGCACATCTGCCCAAACGAGTGCTAAGGTGGCTCCAAATGGTCCATCTCCAGCTCCCTCTCTACTGCATGCCTCAAGGTGCTAGGAGATTCTTTCATACTCTCTCTTGGATTTTACGGGAATTCCATAGAGCTGGGGTGCACATGGATCCTAGAGATAATGCTGACCTCCTTCTGCCTGGGAACCATCTCTCCATTCAGCTGCAGCGCTGGGGGAAAGGAAGGCACATCTGCCCCACGGGACTACTAAGGTGGCTTGTAATGGTCCAGCTCCCCTCCAGCTCCGTCACTCTTCCATGCCTCAAGGCACTAGGAGATATCTTCCATACTTGCTCTTGGATCTAGCTGGAAACCCATGGAGATGGGGTCCACATTGATCCAAATAGAAATGCCACACTCCTTCTATCTGGGGTCCATCTCTCCATTCAGCTGCAGTTCTGGAGTAAAGAAGGCACATCTGCCCCACAGGAATGCTGTGGTGGCTTGTAATGATCCAGCTCCCCTCCAGCTCCCTCTCTCTTCCATGCCTCAATGCACTAGGAGATTCTTTGCATACCCTCTACTGGAGTTTGCTGGAATTCTACAGAGCTGAGGTGCACATGGATCCTAGAGATAATGCCGACCTCCTTCTATCTGGGGTCCATCTCTCCATTCAGCTGCAGTTCTGGAGGCAAGGAAGGCACATCTGCCCTACAAGAGTGCTGAGGTGGCTCGTAATGGTCCAGCTCCCCTCCAGCTCCGTCACTCTTCCATGCCTCAAGGCACTAGGAGATATCTTCCATACTCTCTCTTGTATCTTGCTGGAATTCCATGGAGCTGGGGTCCACATTGATCCAAATAAAAATGCCACACTCCTTCTATCTGGGGTCCATCTCTCCATTCAGCTGCAGTTCAGGAGTCAAAGACGGCTCATCTGCCCCACAGGAATGCTGAGGTGGCTTGTAAGGGTCCAACTCCCCTCCAGCTCCCTATCTCCTGCATGCCTCAAGGTGCTAGGAGATTTTTTCATATTCTCTCTTGGATATTGCTGGAATTCCATGGAGCTGGGGTACAAATGGATCCAAATGACAATGCTGTCCTCCTTCTACCTGGGGTCCATCTCTCCAGTCAGCTGCAGTACTGGAGTCAAGGAAGGCACATCTTCCCCACAGGAATGCTGAGGTGGCTTGTAATGGTCCAGCTCCCCTCCAGCTCCCTCTCTCTTCCATGCCTCAAGGCACTAGGAGATTTCTTCCATACTCGCTCTTGGATCTTGTTAGAATTCCATGGAGCTGGGGTGCACATGGATCCAAATGACAATGCCGTCCTCCTTCTACCTGAGGTCCATCTCTCGATTCAGCTGCAGTTCTGGAGTCAAGGAAGGCTCATCTGCCCCACAGGAATGCTGAGGTGGCTTGTAATGGTCCAGCTCCCCTCCAGCTCCCTCTCTCTTCCATGCCTCAAGGCACTAGCAGATTCTTTGCATAATCTCTACTGCAGTTTGCTGGAAATCTAGGAGCTGGGGTGCACATGGATCCAAATGACAATGCCGTCCTCCTTCTACCTGGGGTACATCTCTCCATTCACCTTCAGTTCTGGAGGCAAGGAAGGCACATCTGCCCAAAGGAGTGCTGAGGTGGCTTGTAATGGTCCAGCTCCCCTCCAGCTCCCTCTCTCTTCCATGCCTCAAGGCACTAGGAGATATCTTCCAAACTCTCTCTTGTATCTTGCTGGAATTCCATGGAGCTGGGGTCCATATTGATCCAAATAGAAATGCCACACTCCTTCTACCTGGGCTCCATCTCTCCATTCAGCTGCAGTTCTGGAGTCAAAGAAGGCACATCTGCCCCACAGGAATGCTGAGGTGGCTTGTAATGGTCCAGCTCCCCTCCAGCTCCCTCTCTCTTCCATGCCTCAAGGCACTGGAGATTCTTTGCATACTCTCTATTGGAGTTTGCTGGAATTCCATAGAGCTGGGGTGCACATGGATCCAAGACTTGATGGGGTCCTCCTTCTTACCTGTCCATGTCTCCATTCAGCTGTAGCTCTGGAGGCAAGGAAGGAACATCTGCACCACAGAAATGCTGAGGTAGCTTGTAATGTTCCAGCTCCCCTCCAGCTCTCTGTCTCTTCTACCCCTCAAGGTTCTAGGAGATTCTTTCATACTCTCTCTTTCAATTTTCTGGAATGGCATTGAGCTGGGGTCTCCATGGATCCAAATCATGATGCTGTCCTCCTTCCACCTGGCGTCCATCTCTACGTTCTGCTGCAACCGTGGATGCAAGGAAGGAACATGGGCCCCACAGGAGTGCTGAGGTGGCTCGTCATGGTCCAGCTCCCCTCCAGCTCCCTCTCTCTTCCATCCCTCAAGGCACTAGAGGATTCTTTTCATAGTCTCTACTGGAGTTTGCTGGAATTCTATGGAGCTGGGTTGCACACGGATACAAATGACAATGCCGTCCTCCTTCTTCCTGGGGTCCTTCACTCCATTCATCAGCGGTTCTGGAGGAAGGAAGGCACATCTGCCCAAAGAAGTGCTGAGGTGGCTCGTAATGGTCCAGCTCCCCTCCAGCTCCTTCTCTCTTCCATGCCTCAAGGCACTAGGGGATTTCTTCCATACTTGCTCTTGGATCTAGCTGGAAACCCATGGAGATGGGGTCCACATGGATGCAAATGACAATGCCATCCTCCTTCTACCTGGGGTACATCTCTCCATTCAGCTTCAGTTCTGGAGTCAAAGACGGCTCATCTGCCCCACAGGAATTCTGAGTTGGCTTGTCAGGGTCCAACTCCCCTCCAGCTCCCTATCTCCTGCATGCCTCAAGGTGCTAGGAGATTTTTTCATATTCTGTCTTGGATCTTGCTGGAATTCCATGGAGCTGGGGTACAAATGGATCCAAATGACAATGCCGTCCTCCTTCTACCTGGTGTCTATCTCTCCATTCATCTGCAGTTCTGGAGTCAAGGAAGGCACATCTGCCCCACAGGAATGCTGAGGTGGCTTCGAGCTGGGGTCTCCATGGATCCAAATCATGATGCTGTCCTCCTTCCACCTGGCGTCCATCTCTACGTTCTGCTGCAACCGTGGATGCAAGGAAGGTACATCGGCCCCACAGGAGTGCTGAGGTGGCTCGTCATGCTCCAGCTCCCATCCAGCTCCCTCTCTCTTCCATGCCTCAAAGCACTAGGAGATTTCTTCCATACTCGCTCTTGGATCTTGTTAGAATTCCATGGAGCCGGGGTACAAATGGATCCAAATGACAATGCCGTCCTCCTTCTACCTGGGGTCCATCTCTCCATTCAGCTGCAGTACTGGAGTAAAGGAAGGCACATCTGCCCCACAGGAATGCTGAGGTGGCTTCTAATGGTCCAGCTCCCCTCCAGCTCCCTCTCTTCCATCCCTCAAGGCACTAGGAGATTCTTTGAATAGTCTCTACTAGAGTTTGCTGGAATTCTGTAGAGCTGGGGTGCACATGGATCCAAATGACAATGCCATCCTCCTCCTACCTGGGGTCCATCTCTCCATTCAGCTCCAGTTCTGGAGGCAAGGAAGGCACCTCTGCCCAAAGGAGTGCTGAGGTGGCTCCTAATGGTCCATCTCCATCTCCCTATATACTGCATGCCTCAAGGCGCTACGCCATTCTTTCATACTCTCTCTGGTATATTTCTGGAATTCCATGGAGCTGGGGTCCACATGGATCAAAATAGAAATGCCATCCTCCTTCTACCTGGGGTCCATCTCTCCAGTCAGCTGCAGTACTGGAGTCAAGGAAGGCACATCTTCCCCACAGGAATGCTGAGGTGGCTGGTAATGGTCCAGCTCCCCTCCAGCTCCGTCTCTCTGCCATGCCTCAAGGCACTAGGAGATATCTTCCAAACTCTCTCTGGTATCTTGCTGGAATTCCATGGAGCTGGGGTCCACATTGATCCAAATGACAATGCCGTCCTCCTTCTACCTGGGGGCCATCTCTCGATTCAGCTGCAGTACTGGAGTCAAGGAAGGCACATCTTCCCCACAGGAATGCTGAGGTGGCTGGTAATGGTCCAGCTCCCCTCCAGCTCCCTCTCTCTTCCATGCCTCAAGGCACTAGGAGATTTCTTCCATACTCGCTCTTGGATCTTGTTAGAATTCCATGGAGCCGGGGTGCACATGGATCCAAATGACAATGCCGTCCTCCTTCTACCTGAGGTCCATCTCTCGATTCAGCTGCAGTTCTGGAGTCAAGGAAGGCTCATCTGCCCCACAGGAATGCTGAGGTGGCTTGTAATGGTCCAGCTCCCCTCCAGGTCCCTCTCTACTGAATTCCTCAAAGGGCTAGGAGATTCTTTCATACTCTCTCTTGCATTTTGCTGGAATTCCATAGAGCTGGGGTGCACATGGATCCAAGAGATGATGCCGTCCTCCTTCTGACTGGGAACCATCTCTCCATTCAGCTGCAGCGCAGTGGGAAAGGAAGGCACATCTGCCCCTTGAGACTACTAAGGTGGCTTGTAATGGTCCAGCTCCCCTCCATCTCCATCTCTCTGCCATGCCTCAAGGCACTAGGAGATATCTTCCAAACTCTCTCTTGTATCTTGCTGGAATTCCATGGAGCTGGGGTCCACATTGATCCAAATAGAAATGCCACACTCCTTCTACCTGGGGTCCATCTCTCCATTCAGCTGCAGTTCTGGAGTCAAAGAAGGCACATCTGCCCCACAGGAATGCTGAGGTGGCTTGTAATGGTCCAGCTCCCCTCCAGCTCCCTCTCTCTTCCATGCCTCAAGGCACTAGCAGATTCTGTCATAGTCTCTCTTGGATTTTGCTGGAATTCCATAGAGCTTGGTTTCACATGGATCCAAGACTTGATGGGGTCCTCCTTCTTCCCTGTCCATATCTCCATTCAGCTGTAGCTCTGGAGGCAAGGAAGGAACATCTGCACCACAGAAATGCTGAGGTAGCTTGTAATGTTCCAGCTCCCCTCCAGCTCTCTGTCTCTTCTACGCCTCAAGGTTCTAGGAGATTCTTTCATACTCTCTCTTTCAATTTTCTGGAATGGCATCGAGCTGGGGTCTCCATGGATCCAAATCATGATGCTGTCCTCCTTCCACCTGGCGTCCATCTCTACGTTCTGCTGCAACCGTGGATGCAAGGAAGGAACATGGGCCCCACAGGAGTGCTGAGGTGGCTCGTCATGGTCCAGCTCCCCTCCAGCTCCCTCTCTCTTCCATCCCTCAAGGCACTAGAGGATTCTTTGCATACTCTCTACTGGAGTTTACTGGAATTCTGTAGAGCTGGGGTGCACATGGATCCAAATCACAATGCCGTCCTCCTTCTACCTGGGGTCCTTCACTCCATTCAGCTGCAGTTCTGGAGGCAAGGAAGGCACATCTGCCCTACAAGAGTGCTGAGGTGGCTCGTAATGGTCCAGCTCCTCTCCAGCTCCCTCTCTCTTCCATGCCTCAAAGCACTAGGAGATTTCTTCCATACTCTCCCTTGGATCTTGCTAGAATTCCATGGAGCTGGGGTCCACATGGATCCAAATGACAATCCCGTCCTCCTTCTACCTGGTGTCTATCTCTCCATTCATCTGCAGTTCTGGAGTCAAGGAAGGCACATCTGCCCCACAGGAATGCTGAGGTGGCTTGTAATGTTCCAGCTCCCCTCCAGCTGCCTCTCTCTTCCATGCCTCAGGGCACTAGGAGATTCTTTGAAGAGTCTCTAGTCGAGTTTGCTGGAATTCTATAGAGCTGGGGAGCACATGGATCCAAATGACAATGCCGTCCTCCGACTACCTGGGGTCCTTCGCTCCATTCAGCTGCAGTTCTGGAGTCAAAGACGGCTCATCTGCCCCACAGGAATGCTGAGGTGGCTTGTAAGGGTCCAACTCCCCTCCAGCTCCCTATCTCCTGCATGCCTCAAGGTGCTAGGAGATTTTTTCATATTCTCTCTTGGATATTGCTGGAATTCCATGGAGCTGGGGTACAAATGGATCCAAAAGACAATGCCGTCCTCCTTCTACCTGGGGTCCATCTCTCCAGTCAGCTGCAGTACTGGAGTCAAGGAAGGCACATCTTCCCCACAGGAATGCTGAGGTGGCTGGTAATGGTCCAGCTCCCCTCCAGCTCCGTCTCTCTGCCATGCCTCAAGGCACTAGGTGATATCTTCCATACTCGCTCTTGGATCTTGTTAGAATTCCATGGAGCCGGGGTGCACATGGATCCAAATGACAATGCCGTCCTCCTTCTACCTGAGGTCCATCTCTCGATTCAGCTGCAGTTCTGGAGTCAAGGAAGGCTCATCTGCCCCACAGGAATGCTGAGGTGGCTTGTAATGGTCCAGCTCCCCTCCAGCTCCCTCTCTCTTCCATGCCTCAAGGCACTAGGAGATTTCTTCCATACTCGCTCTTGGATCTTGTTAGAATTCCATGGAGCCGGGGTGCACATGGATCCAAATGACAATGCCGTCCTCCTTCTACCTGAGGTCCATCTCTCGATTCACCTTCAGTTCTGGAGGCAAGGAAGGCACATCTGCCCAAAGGAGTGCTGAGGTGGCTCGTAATCGTCCAGCTCCCCTCCAGGTCCCTCTCTACTGAATTCCTCAAAGGGCTAGGAGATTCTTTCATACTCTCTCTTGCATTTTGCTGGAATTCCATAGAGCTGGGGTGCACATGGATCCAAGAGATGATGCCGTCCTCCTTCTGACTGGGAAACATCTCTCCATTCAGCTGCAGCGCAGTGGGAAAGGAAGGCACATCTGCCCCTTGGGACTACTAAGGTGGCTTGTAATGGTCCAGCTCCCCTCCAGCTCCGTCTCTCTGCCATGCCTCAAGGCACTAGGAGATATCTTCCAAACTCTCTCTTGTATCTTGCTGGAAACCCATGGAGATGGGGTCCACATGGATCCAAATGACAATGCCATCCTCCTTCTACCTGGGGTCCATCTCTCCATTCAGCTTCAGTTCTGGAGTCAAAGACGGCTCATCTGCCCCACAGGAATTCTGAGTTGGCTTGTCAGGGTCCATCTCCCCTCCAGCTCCCTCTCTTCCATCCCTCAAGGCACTAGGAGATGCTTTGCATACTCTCTACTGGAGTTTGCTGGAATTCTATAGAGCTGGGGTGCACATGGATCCAAATGACAATGCCGTCCTCCTTCTACCTGGGGTCCTTCACTCCATTCAGCTGCAGTTCTGGAGGCAAGGAAGGCACATCTGCCCTACAAGAGTGCTGAGGTGGCTCGTAATGGTCCAGCTCCCCTCCAGCTCCCTCTCTCTTCCATGCCTCCAGGCACTAGGAGATTTCTTCCATACTCTCTCTTGCATCTTGCTAGAATTCTATGGAGCCAGGGTCCACATGGATCCAAATGACTATGCTGTCCTCCTTCTACCTGGGATCCATCTCTCCAGTCAGCTGCAGTACTGGAGTCAAGGAAGGCACATCTTCCCCACAGGAATGCTGAGGTGGCTTGTAATGGTCCAGCTCCCCTCCAGCTCCCTCTCTCTTCCATGCCTCAAGGCACTAGCAGATTCTTTGAACAGTCTCTACTGGAGTTTGCTGGAAATCTAGGGGCTGGGGTGCACATGGATCCAAGACTTGATGGGGTCCTCCTTCTTCCCTGTCCATGTCTCCATTCAGCTGTAGCTCTGGAGGCAAGGAAGGAACATCTGCACCACAGAAATGCTGAGGTAGCTTGTAATGTTCCAGCTCCCCTCCAGCTCTCTGTCTCTTCTACGCCTCAAGGTTCTAGGAGATTCTTTCATACTCTCTCTTTCAATTTTCTGGAATGGCATCAAGCTGGGGTCTCCATGGATCCAAATCATGATGCTGTCCTCCTTCCACCTGGCGTCCATCTCTACGTTCTACTGCAACCGTGGATGCAAGGAAGGAACATCGGCCCCACAGGAGAGCTGAGGTGGCTCGTCATGGTCCAGCCCCCCTCCAGCTCCCTCTCTCTTCCATCCCTCAAGACACTAGAGGATTCTTTTCATAGTCTCTACTGCAGTTTGCTGGAATTCTATGGAGCTGGGTTGCACACGGATACAAATGACAATGCCGTCCTCCTTCTTCCTGGGGTCCTTCACTCCATTCAGCTGCGGTTCTGGAGGAAGGAAGGCACATCTGCCCAAAGAAGTGCTGAGGTGGCTCGTAATGGTCCAGCTCCCCTCCAGCTCCTTCTCTCTTCCATGCCTCAAGGCACTAGGGGATTTCTTCCATACTCGCTCTTGGATCTAGCTGGAAACCCATGGAGATGGGGTCCACATGGATGCAAATGACAATGCCATCCTCCTTCTACCTGGGGTCCATCTCTCCATTCAGCTTCAGTTCTGGAGTCAAAGACGGCTCATCTGCCCCACAGGAATTCTGAGTTGGCTTGTCAGGGTCCAACTCCCCTCCAGCTCCCTATCTCCTGCATGCCTCAAGGTGCTAGGAGATTTTTTCATATTCTGTCTTGGATCTTGCTGGAATTCCATGGAGCTGGGGTGCACATGGATCCAAATGACAATGCCGTCCTCCTTCTACCTGGGGTCCTTCGCTCCATTCAGCTGCAGTTCTGGAGGCAAGGAAGGCACATATGCCCTACAAGAGTGCTGAGGTGGCTCGTAATGGTCCAGCTCCCCTCCAGCTCCCTCTCTCTTCCATGCCTCAAAGCACTAGGAGATTTCTTCCATACTCTCTCTTGGATCTTGTTAGAATTCCATGGAGCTGGGGTCCACATGGATCCAAACGACAATTCCGTCCTCCTTCTACCTGGTGTCTATCTCTCCATTCATCTGCAGTTCTGGAGTTAAGGAAGGCACATCTGCCCCACAGGAATGCTGAGGTGGCTTGTAATGTTCCAGCTCCCCTCCAGCTGCCTCTCTCTTCCATGCCTCAAGGCACTAGGAGATTCTTTGAAGAGTCTCTAGTGGAGTTTGCTGGAATTCTATAGAGCTGGGGAGCACATGGATCCAAATGACAATGCCGTCCTCCTTCTACCTGGGGTCCATCTCTCCATTCAGCTGCAGTTCTGGAGTCAAAGAAGGCAAATCTGCCCCACAGGAATGCTGAGGTGGCTCATAATGGTCCATCTCCCCTCCAGCTCCCTCTCTCTTCCATGCCTCCAGGAACTAGGAGCTTTCTTCCATACTCTCTCTTGCATCTTGCTAGAATTCTATGGAGCCAGGGTCCACATGGATCCAAATGACAATGCCGTCCTCCTTCTACCTGGGGTCTATATCTCCATTCATCTGCAGTTCTGGAGGCAAGGAAGGCGCATCTGCCCTACAAGAGTGCTGAGGTGGCTCGTAATGGTCCAGCTCCCCTCCAGCTTCCTCTCTCTTACATGCCTCAAGGCACTAGGAGGTTTCTTCCATACTCTCTCTTGGATCTTGCTAGAATCCCATGGAGCTGGGTTCCACATGGATCCAAATGACAATGCCATCCTCCTTCTACCTGGGGTCCATCTCTCCATTCAGCTGCAGTTCTGGAGTCAAAGACGGCTCATCTGCCCCACAG
Source organism: Heloderma suspectum (assembly GCF_057233095.1). Classification (NCBI taxonomy): domain Eukaryota; kingdom Metazoa; phylum Chordata; class Lepidosauria; order Squamata; family Helodermatidae; genus Heloderma; species Heloderma suspectum. The sequence continues at coordinate 399,738,943 of NC_139459.1, forward strand.
GAATGCTGAGGTGGCTTGTACGGGTCCAAATCCCCTCCAGCTCCCTATCTCCTGCATGCCTCAAGGTGCTAGGAGATTTTTGCATATTCTCTCTTGGATATTGCTGGAATTCCATGGAGCTGGGTTCCACATGGATCCAAAAGACAATGCCGTTCTCCTTCTACCTGGGGTCCATCTCTCCATTCATCTGCAGTACTGGAGTCAAGGAAGGCACATCTGCCCCACAGGAATGCTGAGGTGGCTTGTAATGGTCCCGCTCCCCTCCAGCTCCCTCTCTCTTCCATCCCTCAAGACACTAGGAGATTCTTTGCATACTTTCTACTGGAGTTTTCTGGAATTCTATAGAGCTGGGGTTCACATGGATCCAAATGACAATGCCGTCCTCCTTCTACCTGGGGTCCTTTGCTCCATTCAGCTGCAGTTCTGGAGGCAAGAAAGTCACATCTGCCCTACAAGAGTGCTGAGGTGGCTTGTAATGGTCCAGCTCCCCTCCAGCTGCCTCTCTCTTCCATGCCTCAAGGCACTAGGAGATTCTTTGAAGAGTCTCTAGTGGAGTTTGCTGGAATTCTATAGAGCTGGGGAGCACATGGATCCAAATGACAATGCCGTCCTCCGACTACCTGGGGTCCATCTCTCCATTCAGCTGCAGTTCTGGAGTCAAAGAAGGCAAATCTGCCCCACAGGAATGCTGAGGTGGCTCATAATGGTCCATCTCCCCTCCAGCTCCCTCTCTCTTCCATGCCTCCAGGAACTAGGAGATTTCTTCCATACTCTCTCTTGCATCTTGCTAGAATTCTATGGAGCCAGGGTCCACATGGATCCAAATGACAATGCCGTCCTCCTTCTACCTGGGGTCTATATCTCCATTCATCTGCAGTTCTGGAGGCAAGGAAGGCGCATCTGCCCTACAAGAGTGCTGAGGTGGCTCGTAATGGTCCAGCTCCCCTCCAGCTTCCTCTCTCTTACATGCCTCAAGGCACTAGGAGGTTTCTTCCATACTCTCTCTTGGATCTTGCTAGAATCCCATGGAGCTGGGTTCCACATGGATCCAAATGACAATGCCATCCTCCTTCTACCTGGGGTCCATCTCTCCATTCAGCTGCAGTTCTGGAGTCAAAGACGGCTCATCTGCCCCACAGGAATGCTGAGGTGGGTTGTACGGGTCCAAATCCCCTCCAGCTCCCTATCTCCTGCATACCTCAAGGTGCTAGGAGATTTTTGCATATTCTCTCTTGGATATTGCTGGAATTCCATGGAGCTGGGTTCCACATGGATCCAAATGACAATGCCGTCCTCCTTCTACCTGGGGTCCATCTCTCCATTCATCTGCAGTTCTGGAGTCAAGGAAGGCACATCTGCCCCACAGGAATGCTGAGGTGGCTTGTAATGGTCCCGCTCCCCTCCGGCTCCCTCTCTCTTCCATCCCTCAAGACACTAGGAGATTCTTTGCATACTTTCTACTGGAGTTTTCTGGAATTCTATAGAGCTGGGGTTCACATGGATCCAAATGACAATGCCGTCCTCCTCCTACCTGGGGTCCTTTGCTCCATTCAGCTGCAGTTCTGGAGGCAAGGAAGTCACATCTGCCCTACAAGAGTGCTGAGGTGGCTTGTAATGGTCCAGCTCCCCTCCAGCTCCCTCTCTCTTCCATGCCTCAAGGCACTAGGAGATTTCTTCCATACTCTCTCTTGGATCTTGCAGGAATTTCATGGAGCTGGGGTCCACATGGATCCAAACGACAATGCCATCCTCCTTCTACCTGGGGTCCATCTCTCCATTCAGGTGCAGTTCTGGAGTCAAAGAAGGCACATCTGCCCCACAGGAATGCTGAGGTGGCTCGTAATGGTCCAGATCCCCTCCAGATCCCTCTCTCTTCCATGCCTCAAGGCACTAGGAGATTTCTTCCATACTCTCTTGGACTTTCCTGGAATTCCATGGAGCTAGGGTCCACCTGGATCCAAATCACAATGCTGTCATCCTTCTGCTTTGGATCCATCTCTCCGGTCGGCTGCAGTTCTGGAGGCAAGGAAGGCACATCTGCCCTACAAAAGTGCTGAGGTGGCTCGTAATGGTCCAGCTCCCCTCCAGCTCCCTCTCTCTTTCATGCCTCAAGGCACTAGGAGATTCTTTGAATAGTCTCTACTGGAGTTTGCTGGAATTCTATGGAGCTGGGGTGCACATGGATCCAAATGACAATGCCGTCCTCCTCCTACCTGGGGTCCATCTCTCCATTCAGCTGCAGTTCTGGAGGCAAGGAAGGCACATCTGCCCAAACGAGTGCTAAGGTGGCTCCAAATGGTCCATCTCCAGCTCCCTCTCTACTGCATGCCTCAAGGTGCTAGGAGATTCTTTCATACTCTCTCTTGGATTTTACGGGAATTCCATAGAGCTGGGGTGCACATGGATCCTAGAGATAATGCTGACCTCCTTCTGCCTGGGAACCATCTCTCCATTCAGCTGCAGCGCTGGGGGAAAGGAAGGCACATCTGCCCCACGGGACTACTAAGGTGGCTTGTAATGGTCCAGCTCCCCTCCAGCTCCGTCACTCTTCCATGCCTCAAGGCACTAGGAGATATCTTCCATACTTGCTCTTGGATCTAGCTGGAAACCCATGGAGATGGGGTCCACATTGATCCAAATAGAAATGCCACACTCCTTCTATCTGGGGTCCATCTCTCCATTCAGCTGCAGTTCTGGAGTAAAGAAGGCACATCTGCCCCACAGGAATGCTGTGGTGGCTTGTAATGATCCAGCTCCCCTCCAGCTCCCTCTCTCTTCCATGCCTCAATGCACTAGGAGATTCTTTGCATACCCTCTACTGGAGTTTGCTGGAATTCTACAGAGCTGAGGTGCACATGGATCCTAGAGATAATGCCGACCTCCTTCTATCTGGGGTCCATCTCTCCATTCAGCTGCAGTTCTGGAGGCAAGGAAGGCACATCTGCCCTACAAGAGTGCTGAGGTGGCTCGTAATGGTCCAGCTCCCCTCCAGCTCCGTCACTCTTCCATGCCTCAAGGCACTAGGAGATATCTTCCATACTCTCTCTTGTATCTTGCTGGAATTCCATGGAGCTGGGGTCCACATTGATCCAAATAAAAATGCCACACTCCTTCTATCTGGGGTCCATCTCTCCATTCAGCTGCAGTTCAGGAGTCAAAGACGGCTCATCTGCCCCACAGGAATGCTGAGGTGGCTTGTAAGGGTCCAACTCCCCTCCAGCTCCCTATCTCCTGCATGCCTCAAGGTGCTAGGAGATTTTTTCATATTCTCTCTTGGATATTGCTGGAATTCCATGGAGCTGGGGTACAAATGGATCCAAATGACAATGCTGTCCTCCTTCTACCTGGGGTCCATCTCTCCAGTCAGCTGCAGTACTGGAGTCAAGGAAGGCACATCTTCCCCACAGGAATGCTGAGGTGGCTTGTAATGGTCCAGCTCCCCTCCAGCTCCCTCTCTCTTCCATGCCTCAAGGCACTAGGAGATTTCTTCCATACTCGCTCTTGGATCTTGTTAGAATTCCATGGAGCCGGGGTGCACATGGATCCAAATGACAATGCCGTCCTCCTTCTACCTGAGGTCCATCTCTCGATTCAGCTGCAGTTCTGGAGTCAAGGAAGGCTCATCTGCCCCACAGGAATGCTGAGGTGGCTTGTAATGGTCCAGCTCCCCTCCAGCTCCCTCTCTCTTCCATGCCTCAAGGCACTAGCAGATTCTTTGCATAATCTCTACTGCAGTTTGCTGGAAATCTAGGAGCTGGGGTGCACATGGATCCAAATGACAATGCCGTCCTCCTTCTACCTGGGGTACATCTCTCCATTCACCTTCAGTTCTGGAGGCAAGGAAGGCACATCTGCCCAAAGGAGTGCTGAGGTGGCTCGTAATGGTCCAGCTCCCCTCCAGCTCCGTCTCTCTGCCATGCCTCAAGGCACTAGGAGATATCTTCCAAACTCTCTCTTGTATCTTGCTGGAATTCCATGGAGCTGGGGTCCATATTGATCCAAATAGAAATGCCACACTCCTTCTACCTGGGCTCCATCTCTCCATTCAGCTGCAGTTCTGGAGTCAAAGAAGGCACATCTGCCCCACAGGAATGCTGAGGTGGCTTGTAATGGTCCAGCTCCCCTCCAGCTCCCTCTCTCTTCCATGCCTCAAGGCACTGGAGATTCTTTGCATACTCTCTATTGGAGTTTGCTGGAATTCCATAGAGCTGGGGTGCACATGGATCCAAGACTTGATGGGGTCCTCCTTCTTACCTGTCCATGTCTCCATTCAGCTGTAGCTCTGGAGGCAAGGAAGGAACATCTGCACCACAGAAATGCTGAGGTAGCTTGTAATGTTCCAGCTCCCCTCCAGCTCTCTGTCTCTTCTACCCCTCAAGGTTCTAGGAGATTCTTTCATACTCTCTCTTTCAATTTTCTGGAATGGCATTGAGCTGGGGTCTCCATGGATCCAAATCATGATGCTGTCCTCCTTCCACCTGGCGTCCATCTCTACGTTCTGCTGCAACCGTGGATGCAAGGAAGGAACATGGGCCCCACAGGAGTGCTGAGGTGGCTCGTCATGGTCCAGCTCCCCTCCAGCTCCCTCTCTCTTCCATCCCTCAAGGCACTAGAGGATTCTTTTCATAGTCTCTACTGGAGTTTGCTGGAATTCTATGGAGCTGGGTTGCACACGGATACAAATGACAATGCCGTCCTCCTTCTTCCTGGGGTCCTTCACTCCATTCATCAGCGGTTCTGGAGGAAGGAAGGCACATCTGCCCAAAGAAGTGCTGAGGTGGCTCGTAATGGTCCAGCTCCCCTCCAGCTCCTTCTCTCTTCCATGCCTCAAGGCACTAGGGGATTTCTTCCATACTTGCTCTTGGATCTAGCTGGAAACCCATGGAGATGGGGTCCACATGGATGCAAATGACAATGCCATCCTCCTTCTACCTGGGGTACATCTCTCCATTCAGCTTCAGTTCTGGAGTCAAAGACGGCTCATCTGCCCCACAGGAATTCTGAGTTGGCTTGTCAGGGTCCAACTCCCCTCCAGCTCCCTATCTCCTGCATGCCTCAAGGTGCTAGGAGATTTTTTCATATTCTGTCTTGGATCTTGCTGGAATTCCATGGAGCTGGGGTACAAATGGATCCAAATGACAATGCCGTCCTCCTTCTACCTGGTGTCTATCTCTCCATTCATCTGCAGTTCTGGAGTCAAGGAAGGCACATCTGCCCCACAGGAATGCTGAGGTGGCTTCGAGCTGGGGTCTCCATGGATCCAAATCATGATGCTGTCCTCCTTCCACCTGGCGTCCATCTCTACGTTCTGCTGCAACCGTGGATGCAAGGAAGGTACATCGGCCCCACAGGAGTGCTGAGGTGGCTCGTCATGCTCCAGCTCCCATCCAGCTCCCTCTCTCTTCCATGCCTCAAAGCACTAGGAGATTTCTTCCATACTCGCTCTTGGATCTTGTTAGAATTCCATGGAGCCGGGGTACAAATGGATCCAAATGACAATGCCGTCCTCCTTCTACCTGGGGTCCATCTCTCCATTCAGCTGCAGTACTGGAGTAAAGGAAGGCACATCTGCCCCACAGGAATGCTGAGGTGGCTTCTAATGGTCCAGCTCCCCTCCAGCTCCCTCTCTTCCATCCCTCAAGGCACTAGGAGATTCTTTGAATAGTCTCTACTAGAGTTTGCTGGAATTCTGTAGAGCTGGGGTGCACATGGATCCAAATGACAATGCCATCCTCCTCCTACCTGGGGTCCATCTCTCCATTCAGCTCCAGTTCTGGAGGCAAGGAAGGCACCTCTGCCCAAAGGAGTGCTGAGGTGGCTCCTAATGGTCCATCTCCATCTCCCTATATACTGCATGCCTCAAGGCGCTACGCCATTCTTTCATACTCTCTCTGGTATATTTCTGGAATTCCATGGAGCTGGGGTCCACATGGATCAAAATAGAAATGCCATCCTCCTTCTACCTGGGGTCCATCTCTCCAGTCAGCTGCAGTACTGGAGTCAAGGAAGGCACATCTTCCCCACAGGAATGCTGAGGTGGCTGGTAATGGTCCAGCTCCCCTCCAGCTCCGTCTCTCTGCCATGCCTCAAGGCACTAGGAGATATCTTCCAAACTCTCTCTGGTATCTTGCTGGAATTCCATGGAGCTGGGGTCCACATTGATCCAAATGACAATGCCGTCCTCCTTCTACCTGGGGGCCATCTCTCGATTCAGCTGCAGTACTGGAGTCAAGGAAGGCACATCTTCCCCACAGGAATGCTGAGGTGGCTGGTAATGGTCCAGCTCCCCTCCAGCTCCCTCTCTCTTCCATGCCTCAAGGCACTAGGAGATTTCCTCCATACTCGCTCTTGGATCTTGTTAGAATTCCATGGAGCCGGGGTGCACATGGATCCAAATGACAATGCCGTCCTCCTTCTACCTGAGGTCCATCTCTCGATTCAGCTGCAGTTCTGGAGTCAAGGAAGGCTCATCTGCCCCACAGGAATGCTGAGGTGGCTTGTAATGGTCCAGCTCCCCTCCAGGTCCCTCTCTACTGAATTCCTCAAAGGGCTAGGAGATTCTTTCATACTCTCTCTTGCATTTTGCTGGAATTCCATAGAGCTGGGGTGCACATGGATCCAAGAGATGATGCCGTCCTCCTTCTGACTGGGAACCATCTCTCCATTCAGCTGCAGCGCAGTGGGAAAGGAAGGCACATCTGCCCCTTGAGACTACTAAGGTGGCTTGTAATGGTCCAGCTCCCCTCCATCTCCGTCTCTCTGCCATGCCTCAAGGCACTAGGAGATATCTTCCAAACTCTCTCTTGTATCTTGCTGGAATTCCATGGAGCTGGGGTCCACATTGATCCAAATAGAAATGCCACACTCCTTCTACCTGGGGTCCATCTCTCCATTCAGCTGCAGTTCTGGAGTCAAAGAAGGCACATCTGCCCCACAGGAATGCTGAGGTGGCTTGTAATGGTCCAGCTCCCCTCCAGCTCCCTCTCTCTTCCATGCCTCAAGGCACTAGCAGATTCTGTCATAGTCTCTCTTGGATTTTGCTGGAATTCCATAGAGCTTGGTTTCACATGGATCCAAGACTTGATGGGGTCCTCCTTCTTCCCTGTCCATATCTCCATTCAGCTGTAGCTCTGGAGGCAAGGAAGGAACATCTGCACCACAGAAATGCTGAGGTAGCTTGTAATGTTCCAGCTCCCCTCCAGCTCTCTGTCTCTTCTACGCCTCAAGGTTCTAGGAGATTCTTTCATACTCTCTCTTTCAATTTTCTGGAATGGCATCGAGCTGGGGTCTCCATGGATCCAAATCATGATGCTGTCCTCCTTCCACCTGGCGTCCATCTCTACGTTCTGCTGCAACCGTGGATGCAAGGAAGGAACATGGGCCCCACAGGAGTGCTGAGGTGGCTCGTCATGGTCCAGCTCCCCTCCAGCTCCCTCTCTCTTCCATCCCTCAAGGCACTAGAGGATTCTTTGCATACTCTCTACTGGAGTTTACTGGAATTCTATAGAGCTGGGGTGCACATGGATCCAAATCACAATGCCGTCCTCCTTCTACCTGGGGTCCTTCACTCCATTCAGCTGCAGTTCTGGAGGCAAGGAAGGCACATCTGCCCTACAAGAGTGCTGAGGTGGCTCGTAATGGTCCAGCTCCTCTCCAGCTCCCTCTCTCTTCCATGCCTCAAAGCACTAGGAGATTTCTTCCATACTCTCCCTTGGATCTTGCTAGAATTCCATGGAGCTGGGGTCCACATGGATCCAAATGACAATCCCGTCCTCCTTCTACCTGGTGTCTATCTCTCCATTCATCTGCAGTTCTGGAGTCAAGGAAGGCACATCTGCCCCACAGGAATGCTGAGGTGGCTTGTAATGTTCCAGCTCCCCTCCAGCTGCCTCTCTCTTCCATGCCTCAGGGCACTAGGAGATTCTTTGAAGAGTCTCTAGTCGAGTTTGCTGGAATTCTATAGAGCTGGGGAGCACATGGATCCAAATGACAATGCCGTCCTCCGACTACCTGGGGTCCTTCGCTCCATTCAGCTGCAGTTCTGGAGTCAAAGACGGCTCATCTGCCCCACAGGAATGCTGAGGTGGCTTGTAAGGGTCCAACTCCCCTCCAGCTCCCTATCTCCTGCATGCCTCAAGGTGCTAGGAGATTTTTTCATATTCTCTCTTGGATATTGCTGGAATTCCATGGAGCTGGGGTACAAATGGATCCAAAAGACAATGCCGTCCTCCTTCTACCTGGGGTCCATCTCTCCAGTCAGCTGCAGTACTGGAGTCAAGGAAGGCACATCTTCCCCACAGGAATGCTGAGGTGGCTGGTAATGGTCCAGCTCCCCTCCAGCTCCGTCTCTCTGCCATGCCTCAAGGCACTAGGTGATATCTTCCATACTCGCTCTTGGATCTTGTTAGAATTCCATGGAGCCGGGGTGCACATGGATCCAAATGACAATGCCGTCCTCCTTCTACCTGAGGTCCATCTCTCGATTCAGCTGCAGTTCTGGAGTCAAGGAAGGCTCATCTGCCCCACAGGAATGCTGAGGTGGCTTGTAATGGTCCAGCTCCCCTCCAGCTCCCTCTCTCTTCCATGCCTCAAGGCACTAGGAGATTTCTTCCATACTCGCTCTTGGATCTTGTTAGAATTCCATGGAGCCGGGGTGCACATGGATCCAAATGACAATGCCGTCCTCCTTCTACCTGAGGTCCATCTCTCGATTCACCTTCAGTTCTGGAGGCAAGGAAGGCACATCTGCCCAAAGGAGTGCTGAGGTGGCTCGTAATCGTCCAGCTCCCCTCCAGGTCCCTCTCTACTGAATTCCTCAAAGGGCTAGGAGATTCTTTCATACTCTCTCTTGCATTTTGCTGGAATTCCATAGAGCTGGGGTGCACATGGATCCAAGAGATGATGCCGTCCTCCTTCTGACTGGGAAACATCTCTCCATTCAGCTGCAGCGCAGTGGGAAAGGAAGGCACATCTGCCCCTTGGGACTACTAAGGTGGCTTGTAATGGTCCAGCTCCCCTCCAGCTCCGTCTCTCTGCCATGCCTCAAGGCACTAGGAGATATCTTCCAAACTCTCTCTTGTATCTTGCTGGAAACCCATGGAGATGGGGTCCACATGGATCCAAATGACAATGCCATCCTCCTTCTACCTGGGGTCCATCTCTCCATTCAGCTTCAGTTCTGGAGTCAAAGACGGCTCATCTGCCCCACAGGAATTCTGAGTTGGCTTGTCAGGGTCCATCTCCCCTCCAGCTCCCTCTCTTCCATCCCTCAAGGCACTAGGAGATGCTTTGCATACTCTCTACTGGAGTTTGCTGGAATTCTATAGAGCTGGGGTGCACATGGATCCAAATGACAATGCCGTCCTCCTTCTACCTGGGGTCCTTCACTCCATTCAGCTGCAGTTCTGGAGGCAAGGAAGGCACATCTGCCCTACAAGAGTGCTGAGGTGGCTCGTAATGGTCCAGCTCCCCTCCAGCTCCCTCTCTCTTCCATGCCTCCAGGCACTAGGAGATTTCTTCCATACTCTCTCTTGCATCTTGCTAGAATTCTATGGAGCCAGGGTCCACATGGATCCAAATGACTATGCTGTCCTCCTTCTACCTGGGGTCTAACTCTCCATTCATCTGCAGTTCTGGAGGCAAGGAAGGCACATCTGCCCCACAGGAATACTGAGGTGTCTTGTAATGTTCCAGCTCCCCTCCAGCTGCCTCTCTCTTCCATGCCTCAAGGCACTAGGAGATTCTTTGAAGAGTCTCTAGTCGAGTTTGCTGGAATTCTATAGAGCTGGGGAGCACATGGATCCAAATGACAATGCCGTCCTCCAACTACCTGGGGTCCACCTCTCCATTCAGCTCCAGTTCTGGAGTCAAAGAAGGCACATCTGCCCCACAGGAATGCTGAGGTGGCTCGTAATGGTCCAGCTCCCCTCCAGCTCCCTCTCTCTTCCATGCCTCCAGGCACTAGGAGATTTCTTCCATACTCTCTCTTGCATCTTGCTAGAATTCTATGGAGCTGGGGTCCACATGGATCCAAATGACAATGCCGTCCTCCTTCTACCTGGGGTCTAACTCTCCATTCATCTGCAGTTCTGGAGGCAAGGAAGGCACATCTGCCCTACAAGAGTGCTGAGGTGGCTCATAATGGTCCGGCTCCCCTCCAGCTCCCTCTCTCTTCCATCCCTCAAGGCACTAGGGGATTTCTTCCATACTGTCTCTTGGATCTTGCTGGAATTCCATGGAGCTGGGGTCCACATGGATCCAAATAAAAATGTCACACTCCATCTACCTGGGGTCCATCTCTCCATTCAGCTGCAGTACTGGAGTGAATGAAGGCACATCTGCCCCACAGGAATGCTGAGGTGGATTGTAATGGTCCAGCTCCCCTCCAGCTCCCTCTCTCTTCCATCCCTCAAGGCACTAGGAGATCCTTTGCATACTCTCTACTGGAGTTTGCTGGAATTCTATACAGCTGGGGTGCACATGGATCCAAATGGCAATGCCATCCTCCTTCTACCTGTGGTCCTTCACTCCATTCAACTTCAGTTCTGGAGGCAAGGATGGCACATCTGCCCAAAAGGAGTGCTGAGGTGGCTCGTAATGGTCCAGTACCTCTCCAGCTCCCTCTCTACTCATGCCTCAAGGCGCTAGGAGATTCTGTCATAGTCTTTCTTGGATTTTGCTGGAATTCCATAGGGCTTGGTTTCACATGGATCCAAGACTTGATGGGGTCCTCCTTCTTCCCTGTCCATGTCTCCATTCACCTGTAGCTCTGGAGGCAAGGAAGGCACATCTGCACCACAGAAATGCTGAGGTAGCTTGTAATGTTCCAGCTCCCCTCCAGCTCTCTGTCTCTTCTACGCCTCAAGGTTCTAGGAGATTCTTTCATACTCTCTCTTTCAATTTTCTGGAATGGCATCGAGCTGGGGTCTCCATGGATCCAAATCATGATGCTGTCCTCCTTCCACCTGGCGTCCATCTCTACGTTCTGCTGCAACCGTGGATGCAAGGAAGGCACATCGGCCCCACAGGAGTGCTGAGGTGGCTCGTCATGGTCCATCTCCCATCCAGCTCCCTCTCTCTTCCATCTCTCAAGGCACTAGGAGATTCATTGCATAGTCTCTACTGGAGTTTGCTGGAATTCTATGGAGCTGGGGTCCACATGGATACAAATGAAAATGCCGTCCTCCTTCTACCTGTGGTCCATCTCTCCATTCAGCTGCAGTTCTGGAGTCAAGGAAGGCACATCTGCACCACAGAAATGCTGAGGTAGCTTGTAATGGTCCAGATCCCCTCCAGCTCTCTGTGTCTTCTATGCCTCAAGGTACTAGTAGATTCTGTCATACTCTGTCTTTAAATCTGCTGGAATTGCATCAAGCTGGGGTCCCCATGGATCCAAATCATGATGCTGTCTTCCTTCCTCCTGGCATCTATCCATTCAGCTGCAACGGTGGAGGCAAGGAAGGAACATCTGCCCCACAAAAGTGCTGAGGTGGTTCGTAATGGTCGAGCTCCCCTCCAGCTCGCTCTCTTTTCCATGCCTCAAGGTACTAGGAGATTGATTCCATCCTCTCTCTTGGAGTTTGCTGGAATCCCATGGAGCTGGGGTCCACATGGATCCAAATGACAATGCCGTCCTCCTTCTACCTGGGGTCCTTCATTCCATTCAGCTGCAGTTCTGGAGGCACGGAAGGCACATCTGCCCAACAGGCTTGCTGAGGTGTAGAAAGTATGGGTCTCTTCGATACTGACAAACATTTCTGGCTTCTTCGGCCTCCGGGAGGTTTCCTCCCTCCGTCAGTGCTACAATATGCCGTGTGAGAGCCATAGAAGGCCCCACTGCCCAGATTGTCTTCTTTGTCTCATAAGGCCCGTTCGCCACCAAGACAATGTCATTATGGCGATAGAGACATCAACTTGCTGCGCTGTTCCCACCCTTCACAGCCCTCTCGCTCACCACAGCAGCTCGGGAGCACACGGTGACCTCGCGCACCCACCACCTAAGCCACCTGAAGCTCCATCATGGGAGCCTAACACAGTACCAGGTTTTACAGCTCTACCACTTGCTTTATGCCTTCCTATCCAGCCAAATTCTTCCAGCACGTGACCTGAAAAGTCCCGCCGATCCACCGCCCACTACGCACTCACCGCCAGCAGGGCCACTCGCCCAGCCAACCCTAGCCCCTAATACACAAACCCTGGCTCATGACCCCTCTTCACCACAGGACAACTTTGTCCAGGCTCATCTGCTGCCTCTTCAGCGCAAGCGTCAGCATCCTCCTCAGACACCGCCGCAGAGGACCAAAATCCTCTTTCAATGCTGGACGGCATCCGGCCCTGTGCCGACCCAATTCTGAGGGTGGCGAAGTCCCTGGGACGAGATATTGAAGTAATGGACCTGTTTTTTCAACAAATACAACCGGATTTGGCTCCACCCATCACCGTAGCGATGCTCCCTATGCTGCTCCATGTAACAATCTTGGGCAGAACCTTCCGCTCTCCCACCCACGTCTAGAAAGACAGAGAACCTTTTCAGGGGTCAAAAAGAGGACTGCTCCTTCCTCTTCAAGCAGCCCATGCCGAACTCCATAATAGTGGGGGCATCGCAACTGAAGATGAGGCGAAAGCCTCACACTGCTCCTGTGAGTTCAGCAGGGAGGGAATTTGACTCTCTAGGATGTAGAATTTATTCCATAGCAGCGCTACCACTCTGAGAAACAAACTATGAGGCCTCCATTGCAGCCTGCCAACTGTTCTTATGGGGGAAAGCGGCTACCTTCTCTGATTGTCTTCTGGGAGGTGTTACGAATCTGGTGACGATATTCCAGATGGAGGCACACGCACTTGCAGGTCGGCAGATCAGTGCAGCCCACCACATGGCTGGCTGCATCTCGAAGGCCGTGGCATCCGCTATTTCTCTATGATGATATATCTGGCCCCATACTGCTGAACTCCACCGAGTAGCCAGGCAGAGAGCGGAGGATCTCCTGTTCAACGGTGAAGGCCTTTTTAGCACTTCCGTGGATGACACGCTCAACTGCGTATACGAAATAAAAACATCCCCATGGAAGATGGGAATGGGCTCCCAATCTTCAGCGATGTCCACCAACATGCCCTCACTGGCAACACCAATGGCAACCTCACAGCCAACCTGACTCGGGCCCGAGCCGGGCTCCTCCTAAACAAGGCTCCTACTCCTCTTTTCACATGAAGAGGCCATTCCAAAACAAACACAATCTGACCTCTCGGGGCAAACGCCCTGACCAGACCAAACAGACTCCTACCAAGGGGCCCTACTCAGGGCTCCCCATCACCACAACAGGCTTGGACCCTTTTTGGACATCTGGAAGTCCATTACCACAGACAAGGAGGGACTTTCTATCAAGAGCCAGTGTAGTGTAGTGGTGAGAGTGACGGACTGGGAGCCGGGAGATCCGGGTTCTAGTCCCCACTTGGCCATGGAAGCTCACTGGGTGACTTTGGGCCAGTCACAGACTCTCAGCCCAACCTACCTCACAGGGTTGTTGTTGTGAGGATACAACGGTGAGGAGGAGGATAATGTAAGCCGCCTTGAGTTCCTTGCGAGAGGGAGAAAGGCGGGGTATAAATGCAATAAATAAATAAATAAATAAAACACCATCAAATTCAACGATACTCCCGCCTTGGGGATCTCCCGCTGTCCTCGTTCTACGCAGGTTCTAAAAGAAGAAATCACTACCCGCTTGAGCAAGGATGTGATAGGAAGATTTTCCCCCTCCTCAAAAGACCACTGGTTTCTTCTTGAGGTACTTCACATTCCCCAAGAACATTGGTGGTTTTGCCCGATATTGGACCTTCGAGACGCAAGCACTTACATCCGTCCCCCAAATTCAGGATGATGTCATTCACCTCCATTCTCCCCCTCCTATGTCGAGGAGACTGGTTGGAGACAATCTACCTCCGTGACACTTACTTCCACATTGCTATGCTCCCTGCTCCTCACCCTTTCCTCAGATTCGCCTCGGGCCAGAAGCTCTTCCAATGCAAAGTCCTCCCTGTCGGCTGAGCCACGGCTCTGAGAGTCTTTAGGAAGTGTGTGGCGGCAGGGGAGGCCCATCTGAGACTCCAGGGGAGTGTCGATTTCCCATGCATAGATGACTGGCTGTTTGTCACCATACTATCGCTCCTAGAATCTCTCAGCCTGCAGGTCAACAGGGACAAATCCTGTCTCATCCCAATTCATAGGAGCACTTCTTGGCTCCACTCGAGCCTGTGTCAACCTCCCAGAAGACAGGATGGACACTCTACGAAGCTTCCCACAGGGTCTGAAGACAGCTCCCCATGGCCGAGCAGCTGACATTCGGTGCCTTCTCAGGCTCATGGCCTTCACCTCCTCAGTAATCCCGCTTGCATGCCTCTAGGTGAGTCCACTCCAGGTATGGTTCCTCTGGATCTGCGACCTGGAAACAGACCCCGGGACCCATCTCTTAGTTCTTCCAGATTCAGTCAGGAGTTCCCTATGCTGGTGGATGGTCCTGACACACCTCTTCCAGGGATTCAGTTTCAGGGCTCTCCATCCATCCCTAACAGTCACCATGGATGCCTCCCCTTATGGTTGGGCATAAAGTTGGGAACGCCCTGCGGTTCACTCATGATCAGAGGACTGTGGTCGCATTGGGAGATTTATTTATTTATCATATGGCACATTTACATCGCATCACAGTTCAATCTCAATTCTACAATTCTAGTCATTGTAAGTTTTACTCTTGGGGGAGTTGCTCCAGCCCCTCGATCATTTTAGTTGCCCTTTTGTGCCCTTTTCCTAACTCTTGAATACCCTTTTTCAGGTGCCATGACCTGACCAGAAGTGTACACAGTATTTCAAATGTGGTCACACCCTAGATTTAAGGGCAGCATGATATTGGTAGTTTTATTCTCATTCCATTTTTAATTATGCCTAACATGGAATTTGCCTTTTTCTCAGCGGCTGCGCACTGGGTTGACATTTTCATCAAGCTGTCCTCCACAACCCAAGATCGCTTTCTTGATCGGTCACAGCTAGCTCAGATCCAATCAGCATATATGTTAAGTTGGGATTTTTTGCCCCAACGTGCCTCACTTTACACACATTGAACCTCGTTTGCCGTTTGGATGCCCATTCTCCGAGTTTGGAGAGATCCTGTTGGAGCTCCTCGCAATCCCTTTTTGTTTTAACCACCCTAAATAATTTGTGGCATCGGCAAACCTGGCCACTTCACTGCTCATTCCCAATTCCAGATCCTTCTTCTGGGAGGTCCACTGGATGACTGGGATAGCGTTATTTGCTGTGTTCGTGAGGTCTCCATCTTGGAACTGACCCTTCTTCCCAAGCCCTGAGTGGGCAAGAGCTCAAAGATCAGCCAACCACACATGGAAACTGGCCTTTCTCTTCCTTCCTTCCTTTCTTTCTTTCTTTCTTTCTTTCTTTCTTTCTTTCTTTCTGTGAAATTTGATCATGTGTTCCTCTGTATCCCCCACCCCATCCCAAATGCAGGTATTCAAAGCTAAAGCCCCACAGTGAGACAGAGTAATAATCTGCCATCAGCTTAACTGCCACTTCTCCATCATCCTTCCTCAGCTCAGGCCTGAGGCGCAACCCTTGTTCAAACACAGAGGACCAACCACACTTCCCAAAGGTGCTCAGTCTTGGGTTTGGCCTGTTGCCATAACTGTGTGTGGGGGTGGAGGGCGGGGGTGTTATTGTTTGTTTGTTTGTTTGTTTATTGCATTTATACCCCGCCTTTTTTCCTCTTGCAAGGAACCCAAGGCAGCTTACATTATCCTCCCTCTCTCCATTTTATCCTCACAACAACAACCCTGTGAGGTAGGTTCGGCTGAGAGTCTGTGACCGGCCCAGAGTCACCCAGAGAGCTTCCATGGCCAAGTGGGGACTAGAACCCGGATCTCCGAGCTCCCCGACCAACACTCTCACCACTACACCACACTGTCTCTCAGTGTGGTGGCCACCAAACCCCCTCTCTGCTTCCTTGCTGACTGAACCTGACAGAGAGGTGGTCGGTTCCATCCGCTCTCTTCACCTGTATTTTCCGTTGCGACTCCTGTGAACATTTATTTTTGTTTTGCTTTTTAATTGTAAGTTCCAGAACCCACGGGATCCTGGGAATCACTCGGCCCCTTTCAGAACGGTCAGGAAGTGGGGGGTGCCGTGAGATCGAGCCTGAAGCAGAGGCATTTTTACGATGCAGATCAGCTGCGGGGAGGAGGGGGCTTTGCTGTTCTGTCTTTCTTTGAGATGAGAGCTGGGATGAGGAGGAAGCATTGCCCAGAGGCCCCCCAAAGCCCCGGCTGGGAGCTTTGAGAAAAAGAAGGACGCCACACATTCATGGAGGACAAGGGTCTGTCCGCTTCTGTGTGCCACGTTAGCTCAATGGAACCTCCATCCAAAATGGGGACAACGAGGCAAAGAGGGGCTTTTCTTGAGGGCTGTGTGCCCTTGTAGAGCTAATGAAAGCCTCTTCTCTCTTGAGAAAGGATTTTAAACACTAGGGGTGTTTCTACACAAGGCATTTATCATGCGCTCATGGTCGTTCACTCACGGAAGGCCACAGGTCCTTTTCACGACGTCACCAGCCTCCGGTGCCTCTCTCATTTTTCAGGTTTATTCCACCGTTTTAAAAACCGCCGAAAATGCAGTGACAACCCCCCCCCCGCCCCCCACCAAAACCACATCAAAGGTGAGGTGTAATTCAAGAATCATGCAATATTTTAGAAACCTTGCTGCACCATCTACTGGCTGAGCAAATTAAACGCATGGGACGTGCCCACAAAAGGACCGGGGAAAACAAGGGATGGGGGGAAGCACGCGTGTTGTGCCCAGTGTAAGCCCGCGAAGACTCCAGGAGACTAAGCTCCGGTAAGTCTGCGGGTTTCTTCCTCAATGCACTGCAGAGAAGCTCGAAGGGAGGACGGGGTGTGGAACGTGCATTCTGCCCAGTGAAAAATGCCCTTAGGAATATCACAGAAACCATCTCTGAGACGTGGGGCAGTGCTGAGGGGAAGCAGCGGGCAGCCAGTCTCACAGGTTCTTAGAAATGGTTTCTTAAAGCAGCACATGCCAGCTGATGCTGCTTCGTCCACACTCCTCCGCAGTCTTCTCCCAAAGATAAACCCCTTTCCCCCTCTCCCTACCGCAGGGAAAGAAGGTCGCCAACAGGTGGGGCCGATGTCCGCGTCGTCCGTTTCGATCCGGCCACCGTCCTTGTGAGCCAGACGTCCCAGACTGGGAAGAGCCAGCGGGACAAGCGCGACGTCACCCTCGGGAAACCGTCCCGGCTCAGAGGGGGAGGGAGCTTTGGATGGGCTGGCCCTTGCCGGGAGACCCCTGCCCCCAGGTCCGGAGAGCTGTATCGGAGCAGTAACTCCTGCGCTGACCGAGAGTTTTCCGGCCCCAAGAATGACTGAATGCTCATTGCTGGGCCCCCAAAGCCACTGGGGAGGCAAGTCGGGGCACTCTGAGATCAGCTATTCTGCCTGCGAGGCTTGTGCAGGGGGAGGAGGCCAGTCCGAGGCTTGGCCAGAAAAAGAGGTTAGGCAAGGCGGTGACTGGCGAACTGCTGCTCTTGCTTTTCAGGAGGGACGGTGGCGCTGCTCCGTTACAAACCCCTCTGGTCTGTCTGGGGGTCTGCCTCTTTCCCCTGCTTGGCCTGTCTGTTGGACAGGAAGAACTAATTCCGAACGCACGCCCGAAGGCTGCCGTCCCCCGCGCCCCGAGGAGCAAAAGCCATGGTGCCCGGTGGCCCCCTCTCCTCACGACGGAAAGTGAGCCTTGAGGCTGCCCGGGGAAGGCAGGTGTCCCTGGGGGCGCGAAGTCGTTGGGGCCAGGGCCCGTTTCTGGGGTCCTGCCCTGAATTCTACTACCGACAGGAAGGGCCCCCTTGTGCTGAAAGGCCGGGCCCTTTCCCTTGGCCGGGGGCCCAGTGGTCTCGGCGCCTCGGCTGTGGCTCTACTCACCAAGGAGGAAGCCTGCTGCCTTGGCCCTGCCGCTCTCTTCGTGGTAGGACGGCGCGTGCGCTCCCAGATCGCGCCCCTCTGGAGTGGCTTGCTGCAGCACGTGCTCTTGCGGCGAAGAAAGTGGCGAATGGGAGTCAGGCGTCTTTGCGCAGAGGGGGGAACTCCCTGCCGCAAGCCTCCTGCCTCAAGGGGCCGAGTGCCTGCAGAAACCGTGCCCCCGTTGGGCCCGCAGGCCGCCCATTGGCCTGGCCTGCGGCCTTTATACCACTGATGCCTTCCGGCTTGGACACACGTCCAGGCCACCACTGCCTGACCCTCTGTGGCGCCTGGGGCCACGGGCCCGTTTCAGTGAGGTTCTGCATGGGGAATTCAAGGATCCCAGAATGCAGAGCCATATTAACTACGTCCCTTTTGATTCCAAAAGAGGGACCACGAATAACACCAGTTGCCCTCCCTCCCTCCCCGCATCAGTCCCCTGCCCCCCCTTGCAGTTCTGCCACCCCACCCCTTTCTGCACTCTTTCCAGCTGTGCAAGCTCTTTTTTGAGGTGTGGTGGCCAGAACGGTACACAGCCCCTGGGGCGAAGTCAAGAAGCTTCTTGGGGAGGATGGAAGAGGCCTGTGACCCAGGCGTGTGACTGGGCTACTGGGAGAGGAAGACTACAGCTCAACAGTAGTCAACTACATGTAGCCATTTCAGGAGAGGCAGCTGCATTTGTCTCCTGCAGCAGAAGCACCATAGAGCTTTGTGGCACCTTAAGGACGAACGGATGCCTTCTGCCATAAGCTTCTGAGGACGCCGCCCTCGTCTTCAGGCGTGCCTCCTGCTCAGTTCTGTCCTGCCCACGCCGGTGCTCTTTTTACGCTTGTGAGGTCTCCAGATCTTCTAAGATCTCCAGGGTCAATCCAAATGATGCCAGCATCACTAGGCTAGAACAAGCCACATTTTCCAATATGATCGGGCAGCTGCTGGGTGAGGGCCCCTCCAGAGCAGGACAACATCCCCACGCCCGGCTGCTGGACGCTGTTCTCTCACTGGGAAGGCTCTCGGAGATCTCTCCAGGCCTCCTCTTGCCCACTTGTGGTGGATGTAGACACCCTCATTTACCCCTGCCTCCCCCCCGTAAACCCCGGCAAACAGCATAAACTGCCAGTTTGGTGAAGTGGATGAAGTGTTGGATGGGGCAAAGAAGATGTGTCTTCAACTTCCAGCTTGGCCATGAAATTTACTGTGTGGCCCTGGGACAGTCTCCCTCTCTCTCTCTCTCTCTCTCTCTCTCTCTCTCTCTCTCCCTCTGAAACCTACCCCAGAAGGTTGTTGTGAGGATCAAGTGGGAGAATTGTAATCTCCCTGAAGGACAGGTAGGATACTGTTACAAAGCACCCACATCCTAATGTTTTGAGAAGGGGCCTGGATATGGGACTTGAGATCCTTTGGTCTTGGAGAAGAGTGGAAAAGCAAGTTCCCTAGGATACTGAAGCTGTGCATGTCACTCAAGAGAAGCTGCAGGCTTCTTGAAACCACTTCCCGGCCACCCTTTGTACCCAGACTGCCTTCATTCCTCGGCACTGGCACAGTGTGCTTGAAAGGCTGCATAGGGTTCAAAATGGGCTTCTACTGCAATCCGGTGGCTGAGGGCCAACACACCGAAAGCAGAGCGGATCCCATAACGCACTTGCTCTCTGAAACACATGGCGTGGAAGAAGAGAAAGGGTGATGCCGATTGCCCCAGCATTTCACTGGGCAAGAGTAAAAGGGGGCCGACGGAGGGGAAGGGGGGAGGAAGGGAACTGTCTCCACCTTCTCTCGGCCCTGTAGTGCTCTACATCTCTTGCACCCACTGTTCCTTAGAGGCTTAGACCAGAACGTCTCTTGCTACCATCTTGGCCTGATATCCCTCAGACAGCCCCCTCAGCTCTACAGTCATCATATTCATGAACTTTCCTTGGAGGAAATACGAGACCACCTTGTCTTGAGGTGATGTTTTCTTCAGTCCCTCTTTCTCCTTCCACCCCTCCATCCTTCAGCTTTATGGCCCCACCACTGCTATTTCCTCGGCAGGTCGGTGGACTCCACGGGAGCAGTTGCCTCCTGCGGTTTGCTGCATGTTTTCCTCTGAAGTGGCAGTTGCCCAGGGAGCAAGCCCTCTTCTCCTCAGCCATTGGCTGGGATGGTCTGTGATGTCACGAAGACCCGTAGCCTGAGCTCCCAAGGGAGCCTGAGCCTCCGGGATTGGCTGAGCTCTGGTGATGCCAACAATCCCTCGGAATCAAGGGCTTCGCCTTCCCGTTTTGGCCTAGCACATCGCCACATATGTGCAGCAAAACTTAGCAAAAGATAAATAATGGGCACCATCTTAGCCTTTGACTCAGAGAAAGCATTTCATGCAACTGCTCTTTGTAGGAGAAAAGGTCTTTTCCGCAGGCCTGAACCAAAGTCCCCAAGATGGAAAAGGATTAAGAATATCATCGGAGAATTACTCTGAAAAATTAGACACAAGCCATTGGGTGAGAGGGTGAAATAAACATTCCTAAGCACAGATAAAGACTCTGGCTGGCCCTTTCTGAGTCTCGAGACTCCTGTCTCATGCCGTCTCAGGAAATGGTTCCCTGTTGCTTCATGAGATAAGGAACTGCCTTGCAAGGCGTTGCAAGTATTTTAGCTCAAGCTGTGCTTAGGGGTGTATGCATGGTTCTCATAGAAAGGAGCATCCTGTACATGTGATAAATGCTTGGTGCGTGCGTGATCAGCTTAAACCGTATGTGATTGGATATAGGTAGCCTGCGCTAACCTTTGATAGGCTAAGACCTTTGCTTAGCATTTTCTACGTATGTATTTTGTTTTCTTTATAACCCATGTAACCTGTTCCCCCAGTTTGCAGTTCCTTGGCGAATTACCCGTGTACGCATGTTTTGAACGGAGTGTGATTTCAGGTCCGTAACCACCAGCCTCATCCTTCGGGCGGGGATGGCTCTCACTCTGCTTGTTTCCCCCGACAGTTTGGAGGACATTTTTTCTGGCCACTGCCATGTCTGCCTCAGTATCTGCATGACTGGACTACTGCTGTGAGGCCTTTGTGGGGCTGCCCTTGTAGATGGCGAGTCATCCGCAGCATGCCTCCCTCAGCTGGCGTGAACTGTGACCTGTGCCGTTCTGGGCCCAGTTGGGAGTGCTGGCTTTGACCCGCATCCTGCTGGAGGTCTCAGGGAACGTTCCTGGGCAAGTGCAACACAAGGAGAAGAAGAAGGGGTCCGGGGGGGGGGAGAAACTCTCCGCACCTCTCGTAAGCCTTGCACTCCTTTGCGTCGCTTGGACAGTTCACCTCCTGCACTCCTGGCTGGCGTCACGTGTCCCTGCAAGGCAAACACGTGCATGGTAAGTGGGCCCCTCATCCCCTGCCATCCGCCAGCATCAATCCAGGCACTTCCACCGGCTTTCACCTGGCGACATCATCCGCAGGCTTCCGCTCGCCGGCTTCCACCACTCCCATCCATGAATATCCGCCCGTTTCCTTCCACTCAGCGCCGGGAGGCCAACGTTGGCCAGCCCCTGAACACACCCAGGCACCAGCATTCGCCGCGACCACATTCTCCTCCCCACAGACACGCACCCCGGGCAACATCCCTCAGGGGATGTGCCATGGATAGCAGCCACTCCCGGATCCACCACAGACATGCCCCGGCTTCAGTCCACAAATATGCACCGAGCTTCCGCCAGCCGGCTTCCGCCAGCTCCGTCGGCCTGATATCGGCCGGCTTCAGGCCGCGGACATCTTCTGGCTTCAGGGCGCGCCCTCGCCTCTCCCTTAGCAAGCCCACCGGCATTCGCGAGGGAACTTGCCTTCTCCTCCCATTCCACGCATGGCCTGCTGGGTTGCCTCCTTCCATCAGCCAACTTGCCTCCTCTGCCTGAGGGCCACGTTGGTCTGTGTGCTTGACTCAGTCTGTCTGGAGGAGAAAGGGCACATCAGTATGGCTCAAGGTGGGTTTTCCGCAGAACTGGGGGTGGGGCAGTTCTGTCTGAACCCAGTGGCTGGGGGACGACACACCCACGATGGAAAGGTTCTCTTGACCCACATGTTCTTAGAAACCCACAGCTTGGAAGAAGACAAAGAGCGATGCTGAATGTCCCAGCGGTGATGTGTTTTGCTGGGCAAGGGCAAAAGGAGGTCACGAAAAAGGGGACCCAGGGAGGAGAAGGAGGGAGGGACCTCTCTCCACCTTCCCTCGGCCCTGTAGCACCCTAGATCTGTCTGGCATCGCACCCACTGTTCCTCAGAGCCCTAGACCAGAGCATCTTTTGCTACCGTCCTGGCCCGGTATCCCTCGGACAGCCCCCTTAACTTCCACAGCTGCCGAGCTCAGCAACCTACCTGGGAATGAATCTAACACCACCTTGCCCCTATTTGGTTTGAGGGGGTGTTTTTCTTCAATTCCTCCTTCTCCTTCCAGCCCTCCATCCTTCAGCTTCATGGCCCCACCACTGCTATTTCCTCGGCAGGTCGGTGGACTCCGCGGGACCAGTTGCCTCCTGCGGTTTGCTGCGTGTTTTCTTCTGAAGCGGCAGTTGCCCAGTGAGCAAGCCCTCTTCTCCTCAGCTATTGGCCGGGATGGGTCTGTGATGTCACGTGAGCACCCAAGGGAGCCTGAGCCTCAGGGATTGGCTGAGCTCTGGTGATGATGTCAACAAGCCCTCAGGATCAAGGCTCAGCCTCCCCATTGAGTTAAACCAGGGCTAGGCAAAACCCAAATCGTGCTGCCGGCCTGCCCCCAGAAACAGGACGCTGGGGCTGGGCTAGACTAGAGCCAGGGCTGGGCGATATATGGCCATCTTGAAGGAGCTCCTTCTGGAGCAGAGGAGATCTGTGGTGAAGAACAGGAGTGTTTCCTCTCTCCTGTTTTCACGTGCCCAAAGAAAATTATGTGGGTTTTAGGCACCCTCACGCCCCCTCCCCAGTGTTTTCAACCACAGCTCCCCGAATGCATGAGCTGGGGCTGCTGGGATTTGGAGTTCAACAGCACCTGGAGGCCACCACCTCGAAAGAGTCGGGGGTTCCCCAGGAGGTGTTTTGGTCCGCCTGTTGTAGTTCACTGACTCCCCTTTGCCTCCACCTTTCTGTTTAAAACGTTTTAGATAATAACAACCCCACCGGCACCTCCCCACAGCCATGCACCCCCTGACTCCTTCGGGAACGTGATACCTGGGTGGCCTCCTTGCTTCCTGACAGAGCTCCTTTGCCTTTGACAGCTCCTTAGAGACAGACATTCAACAGGTACACAGTATATCAAATATACGGCAATCCACATACGCACCTGGATGTGGATCCAGGCTTTAGGTCCGTAGTGGTTCTGTGAAGTTTCAGATCTTCTGTTTTTTATGGTTTCGTCCATGGGCACAGATGTGATCTGTGGCCTGACTGTGATTTGGGGGGATGCCTTCACCTTCTGTGCCCCCAAATCATAGTTTCATGTCGTGGCAGTGCCAAGAAGCACATTCGTGTTCTTTACAGTCCAGTGTATGGAGATGGACGCTGTCTTTGATGTTAAGGTGGTTGCAGGGTGGGGTGGGGGAAACCTGTGTAAGAAGCATGCAGATTCGTGGGCATCTGTGTCTCATACAGATGTTTTTGCACCATGGTGGCACAGTGAATCCCTGGATCTGCAGTATTCCAGTTACGGATGTGATCCATGATTTTATGGTGCTGCAGAGTGTTACCCTTCTGCCAAGCTCAGCCAGAAAACAGACACCGACGTTTTGTCTGAGCAGATGTTTGTTACCATGTTTTTATGCCATGCTCCCTCTGTGAAGTATGGAATCCAGTAGTATGGTTCAGTGGCCCATTGGCACGAATGTGATCTGCTATTTGACTTCTATGGTTCAGTCAGTGAAGACATACAAGTTCTGTGATTTATTGGTGGTTTGGGATGGATGGTGAGCTGTGTTCAGCTTGGTAGGTCAAAAATCATGCTGCCTTGCTTCTGAACTGTTCATTTTATTTCTTACATTTATATCCCACCTTTTCCTCCAAGGAGCCCACGGTGGCATACATGATTCTCTCCCTTTTATCCTCACAACATCCCTGTGAAGTAGGTTAGGTGGAGAGTCAGTGACTGACCCAAAATCACCCAGTGAGCTTCCTGGCTGAGTGGGGACTTGAACCCAGGGCTCCCCTGTCCCAGTCCAACACTCTAACCATTGCACTACACTGGCTATTGATTTACACCATCCAATGTTGATAATCAGGGCCCAAATCCACATCATCACATTTTAGAATGCAGTTTTAAGCTTTCCCAGTCCTCCCTTTCATCCCCAATGCCGTAGTTCTCACCATGCGGCCACTTCCTCCTCCTGTCCTGCCCACCTTCTAACCCAGCGATCTTCACTATTTTTCAAGCAGGAACCACTTCGGCTCCAGGCACTGCGGTGACACTGGGCTGGGGCCATCTAAACGGAAATGCTTTGTGAAGCACTTTGGGCAAAATCCGCATTGTCACAGAATCGAATTGCTCATTCCATGGTACACGCAATGCTGTATTCTTCCGCTTTTGCGGTGTACACGGGGACTGAAGCCACATTCGTTGGAGTGGGGCAGGAGAGTCCCATCACAAGTAGAAATGAACGTCAACACTGGCGTAGGTGTAGGGATGGACGAAAGTCCCTTACCTGTTCTCGAAGCTTGCTTCGCGGTGGGGGGGAGGCGCTTCAGTTCTCCCCCCGAAGTTCAGGCGAGGGGGGGAGGCGCCCCATCCCTCACCAGCGAAATTCAGGCTGGGGAGGAGCACCCCGTCTCCTCGGCCGCGGGAAAAAAAAAGTAAAACACACACAGAGACACATACGTGATAGGCTACGTAACGATTTGCGTAGCCTATCACAGCTAGATTTCCAAAGTCAGCCATGATAGGATATGTAAATCGTCACGTAGCCTATCACGGGTGACTTTGGAAGAAAAAAAAAATCGCGGATGCAAATGGCGGCGCCCCATGGGCGCCACCATTTGTGTTCCTTATTTTGGCACATCTAGTTTACGTAAAGATTTACATAGACTACAGCGAAAATAAGGGCAATGCAAATAGTGTTCCCTTATTTTTGCCGTAGTCTACGTAAATCTTTACGTAGACTACCCCTGTCCAAATAAGGAATGCAAATGGCGGTGCCCATGGGGCGCCGCCATTTGCATACACGCTCTTTTTTTTCCCCAAAGTCACCCATGATAGACTACGTGACAATTTACGTAGCCTATCACGGCTGACTTTGGAAATCTAGCCATGATAGGCTACGTAAATCGTTACGTAGCCTATCACGGGTGTGTGTGTGTGTGTGTGTGTGTTTTACTGTTCTTTATTATTTTGTAATGGCAGCGGCGGCAGCCGGTCTGGAGACCGGCCGCCGCCCCCGCCCCTGCCAAAATGCCGCCAAAACGCCGCCGGGACTCGCCGCCGAGAGGGACATTCGCCGAAGGTAAGTCCCATCCCGGGGGGGGCGGGGGGCTGGCGGAGAATTTCCCCAACACTTTTGGGGGGCCGAATGTGTCAGCACTCGGCCTCCCGAAGATTTATGGAGAAATTCTCTGCCATCCCTACATAGGTGCAGGACTGCCAATGACGTTCATGACATACCCCCCCCCACACACACACACACATTTATGAGGCGGGCGGGCAGCCGCCCCCACCTGGAGACTGAGCAGAGTCAACAGGCTTCCCCCCCAAAGCACAGGCTCATGAACTGCTTCTGAGTACATGTTCATGGAAATCGTCCACCCTGGCGTCCACCCTGGCTTGACGGCGCAGCTCGAATCAACAGGCGTCCACCATTTCTCAGCTGCGCTCCTTCGTAGCTGCACAGTGTTACAAGAGCAGGGATGGCTCCCCCGCCCCTGCCAAGCTCAGTGACTGTTTGGAGCGAGAGGCAGCCAGCCTTTCTCAGTGGTGCTCCTTTGTAGCTGTAGTGTCAAAATAGCAGCGCTACTACTGGGCAGACATGTTTACCCCTCTGCTCTCCCCACGCCCCCACCTCACACAACTTGCCCTCCCGCCAATCAGTGCCGCCTCCACCAGCCCACGCTGAAGCCCGCTGAGTTCACGTGGACTCCCGAGCAGCGCTGAAGCAGCTGTGGCAGGAAAATGTGACACAAAGTGAGTTGGGGGGGAGATTTAGGGCAAGAAACGCTGGGCTAGTGTGCGTCCTCTGACAGTATCGATCTGGGGGTGGAGTAGAACCGGAGTGAAAGCACTATGTGGATGGGCCCACTGTGACTCGGCTGGAGGCCTTTTCGGGCCTCTCCTCCCCATCCGCCTCCGTGTCGTCCAAGCAGTCAGCCGCCAGGTGGGCACCTTACAGTTGACAAGTGTAGGTCTCCTGGCTCCCCACCCCCAAAGCCTCCTGAGGTAGCCCAGATCACAGAAGCTGCCCCCCACTGACGGCAGCAACGGGGGCAAAGCTAGAGAGCCCCTGCTGAGAGTGAGTGCGCAGTGACTCTTGTCGTCCCTATTTTTTCCAGGTTATAAAATATGGCTTAAAGCGAGGCTCAGTCAGCACAAAAGCATCTCTACATCTCTCCTAAGCGCCCTGATGCTTCCGGTACCCGCTCTGCAGCACCATCAGTCTAAGGGGTTAAGAGTGCGCTGCTAGGCATGTTCAGACAGAAAAAAGTCCTGCAACTCCCAGCATCCCTTGGCATGGCTGGCTGGGGAATGCTGGGAGCTGTCGGTAGGGAGGGCACCAGTGTCCGGTTGGGGCTCAAAACCCGGTGAGAAATCGCCGGTTCGGCCCCCTGGATGCCAGTTCATGGACCCGAAGTCTTGCCAGATTCAATGCGTGCTGATGTCAGGGGGCCCTAGCTGGCCTCTTTCAGTCTACTCCAGTAGCCAACTCCAGACCCAGACAAAGGATTCTTTTCAAGGCTTTATTCCTTTTACAACTTAATAACTCTATCACCAGTGACTAAGCTATGAACAGCAGAGTAACCTATGCCCCTGGGTTGGAAACAGTTGGTCCCCGTTTGAACGAGAATCACTTGCAGACCCTGAACTTATGGGCTAAGGAGAGTCCCTCCCCTTTTCCCATGGGTCCTCTGGACGCGACCATTGCTTGGGCGCCAAACAGGCGCTACGCCTCCTTTCCATGCCCTCCATCGCTCGTCGCCCTCTGCGTCTGTGTCGAGCATCCAGCCAGCCCTCCTCCCATGCTCTTTCACTCCCAGGACTGCTATCTATGTCTGGAATGCTGGGAGGAGGAATCTCTGCCAGCTGCAGGGTCTGGGAAGGATTATAGGTCTCTTACCTGTATCGAAATTTGATTCGTGGTGGGGGGGAGGCGCTCCGTCCCTCCCCCTGAAATTCTGGCCGGGGGGGGAGGCGCTCCGTCCCTCCCCAAAAAAATTCTGGCCGGGGGGGGAGGCGCTCCATCCCTCCCCCCCAATCCTGGCCAGCCGGGCCGCAAATGGCGGCAGCCATAGCCGCCGCCGTTTGCGTCCCTGCAGTCAGCCATGATAGGCTACGTAAATGTTGACGTAGCCTATCACGGCTGAGTGGGAAAAAAAAAAAACCGCATGTACGCAAATGGCAGCGCCCATGGGCGCCGCCATTTGCGTTCCTTATTTTGGCACATCTAGTCTACATAAACATTTACGTAGACTACAGCAAAAATAAGGGGAATGCATGGAAAATAAGGGGAGCGTGGGATAGGCTGGTCAGTTTATGTAAGTCTCTTATACTTATGTAGAAGGACCAGCCTGTCCCTTGCCGCCACCGCTGTAGCAAGGATGAGGGAAGGAGGAGAGGTGCTTCCTGCTTCCCCTCTCGGCCCTGCTACAGCCATGTCAGCAGCACGAGGGACAGGCTGGTAGTTTTACGTCCCTTACACTTAAGGAAAAAGGACCAGCCTGTCCCTTGACACCACTGTATCAGTTGGGGGTAGAAGAAGGGAGCACCTACCCTCTCCTCCCCCCCCACTGCAGAAAAAATGGCAGCACACATGGCAGAGCGGGAGCTGCAGGATGTTCCTGGACTGCCCGTCAACCCCTCCGGGGCTCATGCAGCCCAGCTTGTGGGGGCAGGCGGCAGCAGGGACTCTGAAAGCACCCGGGGTCCGCAGGCGCAAGCGAGTTCTACATCCCTAGCTGTAGGACTCTTTCTTTGGCTAAAGAGGTAGGATTGCATCTCAAGATGAGGAAGTGTGGATTCCTAGACAAGCCTTCCCCAAGCTAGTGCCCTTAGATGTGTGGGACTATCACTCCCATCTTGACCAGCAGCCATGCTGGCTGGGAACCTGGGAGATGTAGTCAAGCAAGGCTGCTCTGCACCTTATACCTCTTTCTTTATTTCAACTGTTCTTTATTTCTCTTCCATCATAATACACGTACACGACCGGTCTGTACAACTTTGTGCAACAAATGCATAATAAATTGTACAACAATTTACACGTATTCACGTTCCTCCATTAGCAATGATAAGATGTACATATTTTATTCTTAAGAACAGATATGTGACCCAAACTAAACTTTCGCTGCGATTTTTTTAATGTTTCAAAACATGCATTACAATTTGTTAATACATATGCCTTCTTCTTTGTTATTTTAATCATGTCGAGCACCTTTTGGTATTCTATGATCACCGAAGGGTTTTGTAGTGAGAGGGAACACACTCTAGTTTCTAGTTTCTAGTTTCTAGTTTCTCTGCATTTGTATAAACAATAAAACCGTACCATTCTTCTGCAAAACTGTCCTTTTTCCTTTGTCCTTTTCTAATTTAAGACTATTTGTCCATTTTTCTAATAACTCAGTCTGCCGTATTCTGTTGTACCATTCTTTCAGGGAGATTCCTTTTAGATATTTCCATGTGCTGGCTGATAATCTTGCTGCAGTTGTTAGAAATCTTGTAAGTGTTTTATTCTCATTGTTTTCTTGAAATATTCCCAATAATGATAATTCTGGTGTTTTCGAGATGCTTTGTCCTGTTATTTTACTAATTTCAAGAAAAACCAGGTCCCATATTTTCCTCACTTTCCCACATTCCCACCAGATGTGTTGTGTGATGCATAGTTCTTTACATCCCCTCCAGCAAAATTTATTGTTGTCGGGGTGAATATGAGATAAGCGCACTGGAGTGAGATACCAGCCTCGTATCGTTTTAATAGGTTCTTCCCTGATTTTAAAGGATAGTGTTTTAATTGGAAATCTCTGCCAGATTTTATTCCATTCTTCTTCAATAATTTGAATTTTCCAGTTTAGTTCCCAAACTGAGGGCAGGTCTACAGATGTTCCCATATCCGTTTCTAATAATATTTTATAAATTGTAGAGATAACACCCTTAGTTTGGTATGTTTGATGAAGTATTATATTCCCCAAACTGGATAACGGTCTCATAGCTTGTTCCATTTTTGTTTTATTTCTGATAAGGTTTCCCAATTGGTACCATGAATACCAGCTAATTTGCATGTTTTGCAACTTTTCTTTCCAATATGTTTGTTCTGTAGGTCTTGAATTGATATAAAAGTCTCTTACAGAGTAAAACCTCGTTCTGAATACCCTTTCATATGAATGTTATCTGTTCTGAGATCTGGAAGACAGGATATCAGCATTAGTGGCAATATTTGTGGAAACTGTTTTTTTGTTTCTTTTTTATTATTATTATCGAAAGCAATCCATTTAGTGTGGATGTGTTCAGAAATTCAGATTTCCGTAATTTGCTTTTAATTGACAGAATAGTATTCAAATTGTTGATATTCAGCCAATCACTTCCTATTTGTATCCAGTGTTTTTCCTGCCTTTCCCTCTAATATTGAAAGTGCACGGCTAAGTCGAAATGCCTCTTAATACAAAGTTAGGAATGCCCCATCCACCATTAGCACATTGCGTATATTTCATGTGCTTAGCTAAGCTGGGTGACCTGGAGTCAAATATAAAGTATTCCAATTCGCCATTGTTTTAGCACTATTTTAGGGACTTCAATAGGTAAAGTATAAAATAAATATGTACGTTTGGGCAGAAGAATAATTTTTGTTGCTGAAATTCAACTAGAAAGTGATGAAATTAAGTTATTCCATTTTTTAAAATTTTCTGTTTAATGCCAGCCCAAATTTTCCCATAATTAATGAGAACTAATTTGATACGATTCTGTTATATTTTGTTGTATTTATTCCAAGGTATCTGAAATATTCCCCTTCATGGATCACTGCCTTGTTGTGGCGAAGGGGCTTGCGTAACTCAGTGAAGCCATAAGCTATGCCGTGCAGGGCCACCCAAGACGGACAGGTCATGGCAGAGAGTTCTGACAAAATGTGGTCCACTGGAGAAGGAAATGGCAACCCACTCCAGTATTCTTGCCAAGAAAACCCCATGGAACGTATCACAAGGCTAAAAGATATGACGCCGGAAGATGAGCCCCTCAGGTCGGAAGGTGTCCAATATGCTACTGGGGAAGAGCAGAGGGTATTTCCAAGTAGCACCAGAAAGAGTGAAGCGGCTGGGCCAAACCCGAGAGGACACTCAGCTGTGGATGTGTCTGGCGGTGAAAAGAAAATCCGATGCTGTAAAGAACAATATTGTTTAGGAACCTGGAATGTCAGATCAATGAATCAAGGTAAGCTGGAGGTGGTCAAACATGAGATGGCAAGATTGAACATCGACATCTTGGGAATCAGCGAACTAAAATGGACAGGCATGGGCGAATTTAATTCAGGTGACCATCATATCTACTATTGTGGGCAAGAATCCCTTAGAAGAAATGGAGTAGCACTCATAGTCAACAAAAGGGTGGGAAAAGCAGTACTGGGGTACAATCTTAAAAATGATAGAATGATCTCAGTACGAATCCAAGGCAAACCATTCAACATCACAGTAATTCAAGTCTATGCCCCAACCACTGATGCCGAAGAAGCTGAGGTTGATCGGTTCTATGAAGACCTACAACACCTTCTAGAACTAACACCAAAAAAAGATGTCCTCTTCATCATAGGGGATTGGAATGCTAAAGTAGGAAGTCAAGAAATCACCGGGATAACAGGCAGGCATGGCCTTGGTGTACAAAATGAAGCAGGACAAAAGCTAATAGAGTTTTGCCAAGAGAACATGCTGATCATAGTAAACACTCTTTTCCAACAGCACAAGAGGCGACTCTACACATGGACGTCACCAGATGGTCAATATCGAAATCAGATTGATTATGTCCTTTGCAGCCAAAGATGGAGAAGCTCCATACAGTCAGTAAAAACAAGACCTGGAGCTGACTGTGGCTCAGATCATGAGCTGCTTCTTGCAAAATTTTGGCTTAAATTGAAGAACGTCGGGAAAACCACTAAACCATTCAGGTATGACCTAAATCATATCCCTGATGAATATACAGTGGAGGTGAGGAATAGATTTCAAGGATTAGACCTGATAGACAGAGTGCCTGAGGAACTATGGACGGAGGTCTGTAACATTGTTCAGGAGGCAGCAACGAAATCCATCCCAAAGAAAAAGAAATGCAAGAAAGCAAAGTGGCTGTCTGATGAGGCTTTACAAGTAGCTCACGAAAGAAGGGAAGCGAAAAGCAAGGGAGAAAGGGGAAGATATACCCAACTGAATGCAGAGTTCCAGAGAATAGCAAGGAGAGACAAGAAGGCCTTCTTAAATGAACAATGCAAAGAAATCGAGGAAAACAACAGAATGGGAAAGTCTAGAGATCTCTTCAAGAAAATCGGAGATCTCAAGGGAACGTTTTGTGCAAAGACGGGCATGATAAAGGACAAAGAAGGCAGGGACCTAACAGAAGCAGATGAGATTCAGAAGAGGTGGCAAGAATACACAGAAGAACTATACAGGAAAGATCTGAATGTCCCTGATAGCCATGATAGTGCGGTCACTGAACTTGAGCCGGACATCCTCGAGAGTGAAGTCAAGTGGGCCTTAGGAAGCATTAGTAACAACAAAGCTAGCGGAGATGACAGTATTCCAGCCGAGCTATTTAAAATCCTAAAAGATGATGCTGTTAAAGTGCTGCATTCAATATGCCAACAAATCTGGAACACTCAACAGTGGCCACAAGACTGGAAAAGGTCAGTTTACATTCCAATTCCAAAGAAGGGCAACGCCAAAGAGTGTTCAAACTACCGCACAATTGCGCTCATTTCACATGCCAGCAAGGTGATGCTCAAAATCCTACAAGCTAGGCTTCAGCAGTATGCGATCCGAGAACTACCAGAAGTACAAGCTGGGTTTCGAAGAGGCAGAGGAACTAGAGATCAAATCGCCAACATTCGCTGCATCATGGAGAAAGCAAGAGAATTCCAGAAAAACGTCTATTTCTGCTTCATTGACTACGCTAAAGCCTTTGATTGTGTGGATCACAACAAACTGTGGCAAATTCTTAAAGTGATGGGAGTACCAGACCACCTTACCTGTCTCCTGAGAAACCTGTATGAGGGACAAGAAGCAACAGTAAGAACCAGACATGGAACAACCGAGTGGTTCAAAATTGGGAAAGGAGTACGACAAGGCTGCATATTGTCACCCTGCTTATTTAACTTATATGCAGAGTACATCATGAGAAATGCCGGGTTGGATGAATCAGAGGTCGGAATTAAGATTGCTGGGAGAATTATCAACAACCTCCGATATGCAGACGATACCACCCTAATGGCAGAAAGCGAAGAGGATCTAAAGAGCCTCTTGTTGAGGGTGAAAGGGGAGAGTGCAAAAGCTGGTTTGAAACTCAACATTAAAAAAACGAAGATCATGGCATCGGGCCCCATCACTTCCTGGCATATAGAAGGGGAAGAAATGGAAGCAGTGACAGATTTTACTTTCTTGGGCTCCAAGATCACCGGAGACGGTGACTGTAGCCATGAAATTAAAAGACGCTTGCTCCTTGGGAGGAAAGCTATGGCCAACCTAGACAGCATAGAAAGAAGCAGAGACATCACCTTGCCGACAAAGGTCCGTCTAATCAAAGCTATGGTTTTCCCAGTAGTAATGTATGGCTGTGAGAGCTGGACTATAAGGAAGGCTGAGAGCCGAAGAATTGATGCTTTCGAACTGTGGTGCTGGAGAAGACTCTTACGAGTCCCCTGGACTGCAAGGAGGTCAAATCAGTCCATCCTAAAGGAAATCAACCCTGAGTGCTCATTGGAAGGACAGATAATGAAGCTGAAGCTCCAATATTTTGGCCACCTAATGCGAAGAGAAAACTCCCTGGAAAAGACCCTGATGCTGGGAAAGACTGAAGGCAAAAGGAGAAGGGGACGGCAGAGGATGAGATGGCTAGATAGCATCACGGATGCAATGAATATGAACTTGAGCACGCTCCGGGAGAGAGCGCAGGACAGGAAGGCCTGGCGTGCTATGGTCCATGGGGTCACGAAGAGTCGGACACGACTGAACGACTGAACAACAACAAATCTGAAATATTTATTTACTAGGGGGATTCCAAGCTGTTGGGAGATTAAAAGTTAATTTGGGGGGATCTGTTTAGATTCATGAATTCGGATTTCTTTTTATTTTGAAAGCTTACATAGTAAAAATCTTGTTCTGAATACCCTTTCATATTAATGTTGTTTGTTTTGAGGTTTCGATGGCAGGATATCAGTATTAGTGGTGATATTTGTGGAAATAGCTTTTTCATTTCTGTTTTTTATTATCGAAAGCAATCCATTTAATGTGGATGTGTTTGGAAGTTCACATTTCAGTAATTCTTTTTTTAATTAACAGAACAGTATTCAAACTTCTGACGTTCAGCCAATTACTTTCTATTTGTATCCAACGTTTGTATCCAACGTTTACGACTTTTACAGCTGTAACTTTCCTGCGATAAGCTAATGGCAGCTGGCATTAGCGTATTGTGTCTTATAGGGAGCCGGAGAGCCACCCCGCGGGAACTCTTCCAGACCTAGAGGTAAGTGCAGCCGGTCCACCGCGGACTCTGGAGGTCGGATTCTTTGGAATCTGGCCTCATTTGGGTCCATGGTGGATTTCTCCAGCATCCTTACTCGGCACCCATCGGATACTGCCCAACGTGTTAATTATTTCCCTTGCGCAGATGGCAACCCTGTTAGATGGCAAGGCCAGCCGCTGAGCCTGCTGGGGCCACTGCTGAGATACCGCCCCAAGGGAGGGGCAAAATCAACAGCAAAAGTTCTATATTCAAAGGAAAAGCCCCTCCCTGTCAGACCATGTTGGGTTGGATTTATCCACAGTGTGTAAGAGCAGAAGGTGCCTTGAAGACTCACTCAGCCATGCTAATAAACACCCTACATGGCTGTCTTGATCCTGGTCCCCACGGAGGTGTTTCAGAGTCTGAGTTGCATCGGCGAGGTTTTTTCCGCAAACATGTTTTTCCCCAGCTGTGGAGCTGCATAGAGAGTTCCTGACATTTCAGAAGTCGTGCAACGTCTCCCCATATAATTGCCGAAACCGTAGTGATTCGTTCATCTTTTCTTTCCCAGGCCTCAAGGGGTTTCCCCGAATCCCCCCTCTGACTCCACTGAGATAAACGATCAGAAGGGAGAGCAACGTGAGGTGGCGTCTTGCATCCCGGCTCAGCGGGACGGGCACATAAACGCCTCCTGTGCCATGGAGGGCCTGGGAGGAGGCTCAGGGAGGTGAGGAGGGCTGTGTGAGTGTGAGGCGTACTCGTTCTCGTCCCCTCCAGATGTGACGCTTTGGCGACAATAGAATATTTTAGTTTCATTAAAGACAGGATGACCGTGTGACACTTTTTTTTCCCAGGGAAGGATTCACTAAGTACTGGAAGATCCTGTCCTTCCTGTTGGCCATTCAGGAGATCAACCAGGATTCCAGGCTCTTACCCAACATCACCCTGGGCTACAGCCTCCATGATGACTATCTCAATGAAAGAGTGACTTCAAGTCAAATCCAGGTCAGTTTATCTGCAAAGAATGAAGCAAAATATTCACAGCAAGCTGCCTACTGGTCATAACAGGTTATGACCATTTGTGTTTTCCCATGCAAGTCAATGGGAAAATGCCAAAAATGGGTGATCCGGATATCCAAATCTCCCTTCAGATTTGGAGCTGAGTTGGAGTGGAGGGGGAACAAATTGATCCAAGGCAGATAGGGGTCATTTCAGAGGATCCAAAGCAGCATCCAAAGTGGATCGGGGGGTCCATGCACAGTCCTACTGGTTGGCGAGATTCCTATAGAGAGCCGCCACTCCACCCCACAACCCCGGTCCTAGGCTGCTGTACCACAGAATATCCTGGTGGATATTCACCTCCTCCCCCCCTGAGAGATTGTGATGAGGTTTCAGGCAGGTGAGGAGGACTGTGTGGGCGTGAGGTTTACTTATTCTCATTCCTTTCAGATGTGGAGCCTTGGCTGGTTGTGCTCCATCTGTGGAAACTCATGGAAGCCTGGGTCTTGCAGGGGGGCTTTGGCTTCTTCTCATTGTTCTTTGAATTCATTCAGAGGAGCAAGGTGGAGACCGTACCAGCTGCAGCAATTATGCTGCTGCTGCTGCTGCTGTCCCAGGCCACCTGTGGGATGCTCAAGGCCAAATGCCCCTTGACTCTGGAAAGGGATGAACTGGACCCACTGAATCAATACAGGCCAGGGGACCATCTCATTGGCGGGGTCCTCTCTGCAACAGAAGCTACGTTTCGACCATACGTTTTCCACATGCCTCCCTCTATCAGACTTTCTCGGTAAGTCAGCATGTTTGTGATGGACTTCCTGCTACTCCGGTTGCTACTGATTTCATGAGCTCTAGTCAACCGGAGTTACCAGGGACTGCCCCTGTTACCTGGTAAATCATTGTCCTATTTTGCCTTTGGGAGAAGATTTTGTGGATGCATCAACACTGTATGACAGCCAGCAGTTTCCAAAGCTGCAGCTGGCCAGAGGCCCGTTGAACTGCCAGGTGTGGTAACGTACCATACTTCAAATTACAAACCAAACCAAAACCCTGTGTGGGAGATACAAGGAGGAATGTTCTACCTGTGGCTTAACCGGCACCGAGAAGCGGGTTGGACTATATGACCTTCGAGGTCATACAAACTCTCTTGTTCTATGTGAATAGTATTGGTTGTTGGTTGGTTATTTATAACATGGAATGGTAGCTTCAGTTGCATGATAGTGTCATCCAAATTGTCATCCATTCAGGGCATTGCCCCTGTCACCCGCAACTCATTTTGGCATTCCTGCTGCTTTCTGTGGGGCTGTTTGTATTAGTCCAATGCTTTGTTATGGCCAGTTGCATAGACTCCATGTGTCTTCTCCAGTGAACAGACACATCTCTGAGTTAGGTCCCCCGTTCTGCCATGGACATCCATCCAGCCCCAAGGTAGTGGTGAAGCTGGAGCTAACGACAGCATAGAATACTATTCCATATGCATATTGCCTAAATACCGTGTTTGTTAAGGGCGTGGCAGCCATAATCTGGGACGTAGGCTCAGCACTCTGTCCTTACCAGCCAAACTTTCCCAGTATTTTGGAGCTTGAGTGAACATGTGACACCATTAACACCACGTATTAAACTGAAAGGTTTTTTGTTTATTGAAACCATGGCCTTTCTGCCATACAAAAGAAGAGCCCTGCTGGATCAGTCCAAAGATCCATCGAGTCCAGCATTCTGTTCACACAGTGGCCAACCAGCTGCCCATGGGAAACCCATAATCAGGGCATGAACGCAAAGGCACCCTCCTGCCCATGTTCCCCAGCAACAGGAATACACAGGCATACTGGCTCTGATACTGGAGGTAGCATATAGGGTTCAGGACTAGTAGCCATTGATGGACTTCTCCAAGGATTTGTCCAATCCCCCTTTAAAGCCATCAAAATTGGTGGCCATCACTACATCTGGTGGAAGTGAGTTCCATAGTTTAACTCTGTGCTGTGTGTAGAAGTACTTCCTTGTATCTGTCCTGAATCTCCCACCAAGCAGCTTCATGGGGTGATCCCTTGGGTTCTAGCATTATGAGAAAGGGGGGAAATGTCTTCCTGTCCACTTTCTGCACACCATGCATAATTCTGTACACCTTTTGCCATCTCTTTAATGTGCAGAACAAAATTCCTGTGTGATTTTAAACCACATGAGCAAACAGCTGTAGCTCAGGTGATAACTCGTCCCCGCTCCCCCGTCCCCCCCCCCACATGAGTGCTGATCTGGTGACCAGCCAGATGGGCGAGTAAGAAATTAATTAAATAATTAAATAATACTAAGACTGCAAATGCTAGTCTAGAAACCAAGTCCTCAAAGAAACAGTTGAAATAACTTGGTATGTTGAGCCTGCAGAAGAAGAGTCACAATAGTGGCCTTGAAATATTCGAAAAGAATAAGATGCCATGCCGAAGATGGAGCAGGCTTGGTCTCTGTTGCCGTATGGGGCAGGACTGAAACGAGCAGGTGGGAATGGCAAGGAAGCAGCTTCTGGCTAAACGTCTGGAGAAACATCCTAATGGTACAGGATCTCTGACAGTGGAACAGCCTGGCTCAGGAAGCTTCCACTCCCCTTACAGCAGCCTCCCCCAACCCAATGTCCTTCAGATGTTTTGGACTTCAACTCCCATCAGCCCCAGGCAGCATGGCCAATGGTCAGGAATCTTTGGAGGAGCTGTAGCCCAAAGCAGCTAGAGGACACGAGGTTGGGCACGGCAGACCTAGAGCAATGCCCATCATTGTATGAGCCTTCCTAACCCATTGTCCAGTCACTATTTCTCCCTCAGTCTGAAGGATGGCATGGGCCTCATTCCAGCAGTGCAATGTACATCTGCTTTGGCACTGTTTTGAAATGGATTATGGCCATTGACCCTGGAGCAAAGCTACCTTTCTCCCACCCCACCCCCAGAAACATCAGCCATTAAGTGGGGATTGGTGGCTGTGTCTCTGGCTTGGCTCTGGATCAGTGATAGCATGTGGGAAGTTCTAGAAACAGGTAACAGATGGAGTGTATACATTTGGAAAGAGTTAGCAGGAGTTAACTGGGAGCCAGTGTGGGTGTGTTCATTCTGACCAGTTGGGCAGTTAAGTGAAAGCCCGGAGGTAGAAGGGAGAGTGGGGAGGAGAAGACATTCGTCCGGCTGTCTCAAGTTCTTGTTCAACGAGTTTGTTGAAAGAAGAAGATTCATGGACAGAGCGGGAGAGGCGTCGATACAGATTTACGACTGCTATTGTAACTTTGCCTGTTTTCGGGAGAAGAAGGATTGCTGGGCTGTTTCTGCTGAGATGAGAAGCTGTGCACAACTGGAAGCTGAGAGAAGGTTCCCTTCATGGTGTGAGGATTCAGCCATTGCAAACTGGGGCCTGGTGGATAATACAGCGTTGGAGTCTGGAGGCATGTTTGTTTTCTTCTGGAGCCAAGACAGAGAGTGACTCTCTCTCTCTCTCTCTCTCTCTCTCTCTCCCCTGTGGGATTACTATGAGACTCTGGGCTTGTAATGTTGGGATTAATCTGCCTACAGAGATAAGAGGGCCCAGGCTATGCCTCATAGTTGCATTTTGCTCTCCTGTTAAGGGCGTATGGGGGTGGGCTTTGATGTTTGTTGGGGTATTTGTCTAGAATGAATTAATACATCATTTCTTAACTGGTTTGCCCTTGTCTGGGTGTGTGAGCGAGGTTGACTGCCTGGGAGAAAATGCTAAGACTTGGGTTACAAACATAATGCAGAGATTAATATTTCCTCGAAATGCTCATGGACTCAAAGACGCAACAAATGGATATTTGAGTTTCATGGAAGATGGGATATCAATGTGCCTTTTTTCTTTTCTTTTTGTGTTAAGGAAAGGATCCACAAAGCACTGGAAGTTCTTGTCCTTCCTGTTTGCCATGCATGAGATCAACCAGAATCCCAGGCTCTTACCCAACACTACCCTAGGCTACAACATCCATGATGACTATATCAATGAAAGAGTGACTACAGGTGCCTTGCTAGACCTGCTCTCTCCTGGGCAGGGGAATGTTCCCAACTACAACTGTGGAAGGCAGAATCACATGTTGGCTGTTCTTGAAGGCTCTGACTCTGAGAACTCCATCCAAATTTCACACATTTTGGGCATCTCCAAAATCCCACAGGTGTGTGTGTGTGTGGGGGGGGGCATTTACAAGCTGGCTCCATGTCTATTTGGGGTTCTCTCCAGATAAATCAAAACGGTCTGCAGGGAAATTCAATGAGAACTCCCCCTCATATACAAACATGGGTGGGGAAGGGGGCAATTCAGATCCAAAGTGACTGTCAAACCACTTTCCTGGTCTGAATGGGGGCCCATACTGGTGGTGATGGTGGTGGTTGTTTTTACTGTTTCCATCATTACAAGACCTGACAATTTTATTCATTATAAAATTTAGCCTATTTGTTCCATTGGAATTAAGTTTGGCACATATAATTTCCAGTGAAGAAGTATAGTCTGACCAGATTTCAGAAATATCCGATGAAGACTTGAAATTTGGTTCTGAAACAAAATAAAACACCCTTCTCATCCTTCCTTTGCCAGGTCACTTATGCTTTTGTTTCTCAGGTTCTGAGCGATAAAACTCAGTTCCCTTTTTTCTACCGGATGGTCCCCAAAGAAGGAACCCAGTACCCGGGGATTGTCAAACTGCTCCTGCATTTCAGATGGACGATGGTTGGCCTTCTTGCTCCAAATTCTAACAGTGGAGAGTTGCTAATAAAGACTTTGACCCCTGAGCTCATCGGGAATGGGGTTTGCGTTATTTTTTCACAGAGCATCTCAGAGCTGAGTTCGTACACAATCCGTCAAGCTTTATTCCACAAGTGGAGACAAGTCAACGTCGTCGTTTATTATGCAGAGACTAGTTCCTTCTTAAATGGAATATTACTTCTGCAACATTTAGTTGAACTCGTTATAAAACCCATTATAGGGAAAGTCTGGATCACGACAGCTTTGTGGGACATCACCTTGGAGTTGATGTATAATAATCTATCTTTCCAACATATCCACGGTCTTTTTTCCTTCTCCCTTCAGACAGATAAAAAGGCAAAGTATGACAATTCTGAAACCTTTTTCCTTTTCGTCCAGCGGTTCTGGGAGAAAGCATTTCAGTGTTCCTATTCAAAGCATGCATTATCCCTGAAAGGGTGGACAAGGTGCAGAGAGAACAAGGAATTGGAGTCCCTGCCCCCAAAGGCCATGGAGAGAATCCTGTCCCTCGACAGCCACAGCATTTACAACACCGTCCAGGCCGTGGCCCGTGCCTTGGGTGCTGCGTATTCATCCAGGGCCAAGAAGATGGTGGTGGAGGGTGGAGACAGGCTGGACATTCACAGCGTACAGCCATGGCAGGTATTTCCATTCCCACGCCAGTCATCTCTTTTGAAAATGATGAATATCCCCCAGTTGCAGAATAGTGGTCTTGAAATTCGATGGTGTCTGCAGAGGCCCCTTCCCTCTCCTCCACCCTGGAGTCAGCCACCTCACTGGCTCTGCCTGATCCTTCCTGGCTTCTCACTTGGCTGCGGCTTGGGCACCTGCCTGGCTTCACTGTATCAGTGCACACTTGTGGGTGGCATCACACAACTCAGGAATTGCAGCACAAAACAGCATAAAACGCTGGCACCGGTTTGGAGGTGATATGACAATGTGGGACGTTCGGCATTCAGCAGGACTCCGCCTGTGGGTCTGCCATTTTCACACTTTTGTGGTGGTATTTGTGGCACAAAACAGCACAAAATCTTGGCACATGTTTGGAGGACACATGTGTTTTGGAGGTTTGAGTGAAGAGGGCTGGCAGCTTACCGTGTTCTAAAAAGCAAAACCTATTGTGTCCTGCTGATCTTATTCCAAGATAAGTGTGTGCAGGACTGCAGTGTTAATTGCAAAGCTGACAGTTTCCTGCCTTTTTGCTTTGTCATGGTGCCCAAAATGTGCCCCATGAAGTGGCCACCCTCCCTTGGCCTGAGGGTAAGATAAGGCTGAGACTCTGGGATAAGGTTTTATATCTAATGGCTTCAGCTTCCAGACTGCTAGGGCAGAGAAAGGACATTCTGGGATGAAATCAGGTCTTTACAAATGCAAAAAGATGCACCCAGTCACTTGGGCCTGGAGCCAACCCTGAACCAGGGGAGATGGGTGAGGAGCAGTAGCACCGAGGAAGATCCTTTCTTTTGCATGTAGAAGGCTGTAGGTTCGATCCCTGGCCTCTACTGGTAGGGCTGGAGAAATTCCAGCCTGAAACCTTAGAGGGACACCACCCATCAGTGTCGACAATGCGGGGCTAGATGGACCCATGCTCTGCCTCAGTGTAAGGGAGCTTCCCATGTTCCTATGAGATTCAAACATGGAATGGGAAGAACCCATGAAATGTGGTTTCTTGTTTCCTCTGCCTTTCTAGCTTCACCCTTTCCTGAGAAACTCCCACTTTTACAATAATTCTATGGACGGAGTGTATTTGGACCAGAATGGAGATCTGGTGGCTGACTTTGACATCTTGAATTGGGTGGTGTTTCCCAATAGGTCTGTCGCTACAATAAAATTTGGGAGTTTGGTAAGACGAGAATCCCCAGGCCTCAAGATCAGCATCGACCAGGATGCCATTGTGTGGCCCAAATGGCTCAACCAGGTGAGGAAAATCATTCCTTGCATTTCACTTATCTTCCAACCCCTAATAAATGTACAAAATTTATGTCAGCATTCCCCAAACTGGTGCCCTCCAGGTGTGCTGGATTGCCACTGACATCATTCACAATGACCAGGTTGCCTAGGACTGATGGGAGTTGGAGTCCAACACATCTGGATGGCACCAGGCTGAGAAAGGCTCTATGTGGGAGCCTTTGACTCCCTATCATTTCCAACAAGCAGATGTTCTTCCAGATCTCAGATCTGCAACCCAGATACACACCAAAAGAATTCCCTTCAAACATAGTCTACGGGTTACTTGGACTGAAATTATTTATCCAGTTAAACAGTGGCAAGGAAAGGTTTGTGAACCCCTTAGAATTGTCACATCTTTCCAACCTAAAATGTTATCAGATCTTATCATAGAATCATAGAATAGTAGGGTTGGGAAGGGCCTACAAGACCATCAAGTCCAACCCCCTGCTCAATGCAGGAATCCAAGTCAGAGCATCCCTGACAGGTGGATGTCCAGCTTCAACTTGAATGCCTCCAGTGTGGGAGAGCCCGCCACCTCCCTAGGGAATGGGTTCCATTTTTGTATTACTCTGACAGTCAGGAAGTTTCTCCTGATGTTCAGCCAGAATCTGCCTTCCTGTCACTTGAGCCCATGATGCCATGTCCTGCACTCTGGGATGATAGAGAATAAATCCTGGCCTTCCTCTCTGTGACAACCTTTCAAGTACTTGAAGAGAGCTCTCATATCTCCCCTCAGTCTTCTGTTCTCAAGGCTAAACATGCCCAGTTCTTTCATTCTCTCCTCATAGGGCTTTGTTTCCAGTCCCCTGATAACCTTTCTTGCCCTCTTCTGAACCCTCTCCAGTTTGTCTGCATCCTTCTTCAAGTGTGGCACCCAGGGCACAGTACTCCAGATGAGGCCTAACCAATGCTGAGTAGAGAGGAATGAGTACTTCCCGGGATTGGGAAGCTATGCTTCTATCAATGCAGCCCCAAAAAGAATTTGCCATTTTTGCAGCCACATCACATTGTTGGCTCATATTCAGCTTGTGATCAACAACAATTCCAAGATCCTTCTCTCTTGTAGTATTGTTGAGCCAAATATCCCTCATCTTGTAACTGTGCATTTGGTTCTTTTTCCTAGGTGCAGAACTTGGCATTTATCCCTATTAAATGGCACTTCTGCCTTTTCTTTGTCATCTGTTATCATTTTGCCACCTTTATTTAATCACTGAGCCATAATTTCTTTCCTCTGACTTTTTCTATGCACATATCTGAAGAAAGCCTTTTTTTTGCTTTGAGCATCCCTCGCTAACCTCAACTCGTTCTCACCTTTAGCCTTTCTGACGCCATCCCTGCAATTCTGTGCTACCTGCCTGTAGTCTTCCTTTGTTGCTTGGCCTTCCTTCCACTTCCTAGATGTGTGCTTTTTTTGTTTTCAGGTCATCTCTAAGCTTTTTGTGAAGCCACTCCTTTTCTCATTAGAGTCTCTTGACATGGGTCTCTGATCATTGTTCTGAGTTTATTAAAACAGGTTTTCCTAAAATCCAGGGTGCATTTTTGACTACACTCGGCTTTTGCTTCCTTTAGAACCAAGAACTCAAGTATAACATGGTCGCTTTCCCCCAGAGTTCCTGTAACTGCTACTTGATCCACTAAGTCATCTCTGTCAGTTAGGATCAAGTCAAGGATAGCTGATCCTCTAGTTTCTTCCTCTACTTTTTGTATGAGGAAGTTATCTGCAACACAAGCCAGGAATTTCTTGGAGGGGCCATGTTTTGCAGAATTTGTCTCCCAACAAGTATCGGGGAAATTGAAGTCCCCCATTCCTGCTACATCATGCTTCCTTGAAACACTGGCTATTTGCTTTTCAAAAGTTTCATCCTTGTCTTCTCCTTGATTGGGTGGCCGGTAGTAGACTCCGACCACCAGGTTCCTTTTATTCTTTGCTCCATTTATTTCAACCCAGATGCTCTCGATGGGGCTACCAAGCTCATCCTCCTGTATTTCTGTGCAGAGATATGTATTTTTCACATACAGTGCACCTTCACCTCCTTTTCTGTTCCTCCTGTTCTTTTTGAACAAGTCTCAATCTAACCCCATAATCCTAGATAAAGAACAGTAGGTAACCCGAGTAAACAAATGACACACAGACATGATGCTTTTTCAATATGCATTTATCCAAAACTGATTCAACATTCATTACTCGTGTGTGAAAAAGTATGTGAACCTTTAGATTCAGTACCTGGTGGAACCCCCTCGAGCAGCAATAACTTCAGGAAAGCATTTCCTGTAACTGTTGGTCAGTCTCTCACTTTGGTTTTGAGGAATTTTGGCCCATTACTCCTTACAGAACTGCTTAAACTCAATGATGTATGAGGGCTTCCTGGCATGAACGGCTCGCTTCAGGTCCTGCCACAACATTTCAATGGGTTTAGGTCCGGATTTTGACTAGGCCATTCCAAAACATGGAATATCTTCTTCCACAGCTATCCTTTTGTGGATCTGCTTGTAGGACCATTGTCTTGTTTATTCATTGCATCTGCAT
The DNA here is from genome assembly GCF_057233095.1 of Heloderma suspectum. Taxonomy (NCBI): domain Eukaryota; kingdom Metazoa; phylum Chordata; class Lepidosauria; order Squamata; family Helodermatidae; genus Heloderma; species Heloderma suspectum. Next base: position 399,782,995 of record NC_139459.1, read on the forward strand.
TTATACCCCACCCTTTTTCCTTCAAGGAACCTAAGTCAGCTTACATGGTCCTCCCCCTCTCCATTTTATCCTGACACCAACAGCTCTGTGAGGCAGGTTGGGCTGAGAGTCTGTGACTGGCCCAAAGTCACCCAATGAGCTTCCATGGCCCAGTGGGGACGAGAACCCGGATCTCCCAGCTCCCTGTCCAACATTCTAAGCACTATACTGCACTGCCTCTCAAGTTGCATGACCCACTTTTGGTTCAGCTTCTGCTCATGGATGGGTGGCCTGACATCCTCCCTTAAAATATTTTGTTGCATTGCAGAATTCGTGGTTGCATAAATGGTGGGAAGCTGTTTAGGTCCTGAGGCAGCAAAACATGCCCAAACCCACCATCATGCTTGACTGTTGGGATGAGGTTCTTCTGTTTGAACACAGTGTTTGTTTTTCACCTAACATAACATTACTAATTGCGGCCAAAATAATCAACCTTTGACTTGTCTGTCCAGAGCACATTGTTCCAGAAGTCTTGGGAATCATCTATGTGGCCTTCAGCGAATTTCAGATGGGCAGCAATGTTCTTTTTAGAGAACAGTGTTTTCCTCCTGGATATCCTCCCATGAATACCATTCTTGTTCAATCTTTTTCTGATCTTTGAGTCATGAGCACTCCCATTAGCCAAGGCCTTGGATGTTGCTAGACTAACTGTCTGACAGTGGATTGGTGGAGCCCCAAATCCTTAGAAATGGTATATAATATAAAAATATCCTTTTTGGAGGATATGCAGATATGTCTAGAAAAGACATAGCTGCTTTTCAGATATGTCTTTCTGTCATGGCATGATGTGTTTCCACAGAACCATACGGTGAAGACCCAGCTCACAAAGTTTCTCATCCTTTTATAGGGTGGGGCCTCCCAAACTCACCCCTGAAGGTCTACCTGATTACTTAAACACCTGATTCCAAATATTCCCTTTAATGGAGCTGACGCAGTCACTTACTTTTGCACGTACCCTGACTCTTAAGTACCCGTGGTTTGCCTAATTTATACATCATCTTATTTCACAAGACACGGAATAGTTTAATAGAAATGCTGTTGGAGATTTCATAAAAGACTGGTTTTGATTCATCAAGGCTATCATGGTACACCTATAGAATTCCTGTCATTATCATTAGGGTTCACAAAACTTTTCTTACCACTGTAAGGCACTGTAAGGCACTACAAGAGGCTGGGTCCCTACGTCAAGGTACTTCCAATAATGAAATTCCAATCTGAAACAAAGGAAAGAACAGAGGAAGGGGAAGGAAGAGAAGGCCTCAGAGGTGGTACAGGGGAAAGTGCTGTGCAGTTGTGGTGTCATTTGCGTGTGTTTAGGTTTACTTACAAGCTTCAAGTTAAACCCTAGATGCCTTCATGGGTCCTTTCTGATTCTGTGTCCCATTTCTGTAGATAAATCAGCTCGAACACAGTTTTCCTTGATGCTCTTTGTTTTTCTGCTCAGCCCCTGCCTCGTTCCAGGTGTGTGGAAAGCTGTCGCCCAGGATTCGTCAAGGTGGTTCAGGAAGGAAAGCCGGTTTGCTGCTACGACTGTCCTCCCTGCACAGAAGGGACCATCTCCACCCAGGAAGGTCTGTGACTCTAGAGATGGCAGTCCAGGGGAAGGAGGGAAAAGATATTTTCGTAAAGGCGTCCCTAAACTTGGATCCCTTCTTGCAATATCCATAATTAATTTCACAAAGTGAGCGCACAAGAAATGACCTTGGAGGATGGACCTGTGCAGTTAGGGGTGGGGAGGAAATGGAAGGGGCAGGAATCAGCATTAACAGCCAACATCGTCTGCACTTTAAATGACATGCGCTCCCTACGTGGTTAAAATTGTTAAGTTCATGATAGGGATGTACGAAACACTTACCTGGTTTTGTCCAGGGATATCCGTGGGGGGGGGGAAGTGCTCCATCCCTCCCCCCGAAATCCTCAACGGGGGGGGGGAGGTGATCCATTCCTCTCCCCAGAATCCTGCCTAGCCAGCTCTGCTCCGCGGCCAGGCCGCAGAGCCGCCGGCCGGGCCAACCCATAGCAGGGCCTCCAGCCACTGCCAGGCTGCTGCGGACACAAATGGCATCCTGAGTAGGGGACGCCATTTGCGTCCCTATGGTAGCCCGTGATAGGCTATGTAAATATTTACGTAGCCTATGACGGCTGAAGTGGGAACCAGGTAGGCTCCGTTTCGCGGGGCTTTTGCGGGGTGGTGGGGCAGGTTTCTCCGTTCCGCCACAGATTCCGGGGGGCCGAATTCACTGGAATTTGGCCCCCCTGGGATCCGTGGAGGAATTCTCTAACATTCCTAGTTCATGACGCTTCTCTGAGGGGTGAGAAGTACCAGCGATGTAGTGCTTACCAAGGTTTGGTTTCGTTTGGAAGGAGGTCATTTGTGGCTTAGAGGCATTTTGTAATATTTGATTTTATTCAGAAATATATATTAAAAAGGACATAACAGCAGGGATTCCTCCATGGGTTGGGGCTTGAATTCCCTCCACACCCTGGAGGAATCCATGAAGGCTTCATGGACCAGATTCAGGACCTCCTTGGGTCAGATGGAGCATGCAGAACATAGGTTTCCCACCCCTGGGTTAAAGACCTGTTTAATTCATGCTGGATCATACCAGAAGCCCATCTAGTCCAGCTTCTATTCTCACAGTAGCTAACCAAGTACTGGGGATGTCTGGTATGGGGACATCTGGCTCTCCTACAGCTCAGTGGATTTTCCTGGAGCTCCTGGCTCCTTGCTGGAACTCGTAGACTCCCAGCCACACTGCCAGCCATTGTGCCCAAGTGTTTCCTTCTCCCTGACAGGCCAAAGCTCCTTCCCTCCCTGCCACCCCTCTGCCGCCATTGCCTGCCAGCTGCTCTGCGCAACTCTGCACAACTCCCAGCTGGCGGGGCAGTGGAAGTCCTCAAGCTTGCCCAACTCAACACAGGTCGAACTGGGCCAGCTTGCAGACAAGCAAGCCAGAGTTTAGGCGAGCTGAGCCACCAAAAGCTCGGCGGACGTAACCCCCTGGATGGATTCCTCTGACATCTCTACTAGATAGCCTATTGGGAAACCCACAAGCACAACATGAGTGCAATAGTTTAACCCAAGAACAAACCATGGGTGACCAGTGCAGGTTGTTCCCCCCCAACAACCCACAATTCAGGGTTGGGACACTCAGCATGAGCAGCCAGCAAGGCAGGAGTGAGTAGGCTCGCTTGTTCCTGTTTGTTCAAGACAGTGCAAGTTTAAACAACCCCAGGGTAAATATATTTCACGGAATGTAAAAGAACAGAGATTGGTAGGGATGTAAAGGAGATTTTACTCTTGTTCTTTCCAGATTCAGAGCATTGCTCCAAGTGCCTGGATGATCAGCATCCAAATAAGGGCAGAGATCAATGTTTCCCCAAGATTATAACCTTCTTGTCCTATGAAGAAACTTTAGGGATCATCCTGGCTTCCTTTGCCCTATTCCTGTCATTAATCACAGCACATGTCTTAGGAATATTCATTAAATTCCTAGAAAGCCCAATAGTCAAAGCCAACAACCGGGACCTCTCCTACATTCTCCTCATCTTCCTCCTGCTTTCCTTCTTGTCCTCCTTCCTATTTATTGGCCAGCCAAGGAAACTGACCTGCCTTCTCCGACAAACAGCCTTCAGTATCATCTTTTCGGTTGCTGTCTCTTCTGTGTTGGCAAAAACAATCACTGTGGTGCTGGCCTTCCTGGCCACAAAGCCAGGGAACAGGGTGAGGAGCTGGCTGGGAAAGAGTTTGGCCAACTCCATTGTCATTTCTTGTTCCAGTGTCCAAGTTGTCATCTGCACCATCTGGCTGGGAATCTCTCCCCCATTCCCAGATGCTGACATGCATTCACAGCCTGGAGAGATCATACTGCAATGCAACGAAGGGTCTGTCTCCATGTTCTACAGTGTCCTTGGCTACATGGGCTTCCTGGCTGCCATCTGCTACACGGTGGCTTTCCTAGCCAGGAAGCTTCCTGGGGCCTTCAATGAAGCCAAGCTGATCACCTTCAGCATGCTGGTCTTCTGCAGTGTTTGGGTCTCCTTTGTGCCCACCTACCTGAGCACCAAGGGGAAATACATGGTGGCTGTGCAGGTCTTCTCCATCTTGGCCTCCAGTGCTGGTTTGCTGGGCTGCATCTTTCTTCCCAAGTGCTACATTATTGTACTGAGGCCTGATCTGAATACAAAGGAGCATCTCATGAGAAAAACAACAGTATAAATCTGATTCGTATTGTTACCCAGATGTTCTGCTATGTTTGACATGGTAGTCTGCGCTTAGCAAAAGAGGCTTCATCCGAACTTCAGAAAAGCACTGGAGAAATTCTTCTGTAGGCAAGCTTTGCAGAATACCTTGCAGATTGCATTATTTTGTGCTATTCCTTCATGGTGTTTCTCCATCTCAGACGTGGGGTGGGGGTGGAAAAAATAAATGAAGGGAGGAGAGGGTGGTGTTGATGCTGAGGAAGCATATGGGTTTCGAAGTGATGATCTGAAGATTTGATTGAGAAGTTGTGTTGAAAGATGGATCTCCCCTGATGGTGGTTCACAGTGGTGGCTCTAAACAAAATGTTTCATCACAGCATTAAGGGCCAAAACAAATATTACTTTAAATGTTCAGTTCAGTTTCATTGTTTACAACCCTAGGTCATCACAATATAACACAAAGATAATATCCAGAGTATTAGAGAATTAAACAAAGTGAACAAGTTAAACACAGATCAAAGAGAATGATAATTCAGCACTGACAAGCTGTGGGGAATAGATCATCCTCCCCCTTTGCAATCAACAGCACAGAAAGTCACAGCTTCAGGCTATTGCAACTTTATTTGGCTAGAGATGAGCCTTCCTACAAATGCAGATTCAAGGAAGCTCTCAGACTGCCCCAGGCCCTGAACAACTAATCTGCCATCTCTCATCAGAGGAGACGAACCAGAGAGAGGGTAGTGAAGTTAGCAACAGTTTGCCTGCGAATCTCACGGCCAAACTTGCTTTGCAATGATGCCCCTCCTTTAGGGCGGCTCCATCCCACGTAAGAATTTACATAGCCTATCACGGCTAACCCCCCCCTCCAAAAAAACAGCATACGCAAATGGTGGTGGCTATGGCGGCTGCCATTTGTGTTCCCTATTTTTCGCTGTTCTAGCCTACGTAAATATTTACATAGGCAATTACGGCGAAAAAAAAGGGAACCGCAAATAGCGTAGTGGGCACTATTTGCGTCCTTTTTTTTCCTGCCGTTTTATCCTACGTAAATATTTACGTAGACTTTTATGGCGAAAAAAAAAGAAACGCAAATAGCGTCCACTACACTATTTGCGGTTCCCTTTTTTTCCGCCGTAATTGCCTACGTAAATATTTACGTAGGCTAGAACAGCGAAACATAGGCAACGCAAATGGTGGCTGCCGTAGCCGCCACCATTTGCATACACCATTTTTTTTTGTTTTGTTTTTTGGGCATGCCGTGATAGGCTACGTAAATACTTACGTAGTCTATCATGGCAGCCTGGAAGGATGCAAATGGTGGCCGCTATGGCGGCTGCCATTTGCGTCCGCAGCAGCCCGTCCGCGGCCGGAAGTGGAGCTGCCACAGAGCAGAGCTGGCCAGGCAGGATTCCGGGGGGGAGGATCGGATCGCCTCCCCCCGCATTGAGGATTCTGAGGGGAGGGACGGAGCGCCTCCCCCACCGGTGGATGCCCCAACCGGAACCAGGTAAGTGATTCATACATCCCTAGGCTGGATGGGGTCCTGGCACGGCGCATGTTGCAGCCAGGCAAACCAAGTTGGCATCTCTCTGCCTATGCCTACCTTCTGCCATGGAGGACTCTACGTTGCCATGAGTCATGTGCACTCACTGGCAACCCTCAAGATTCAAGTCGTTGAAGAACCAGAACAAGAATGTAACAGTGGTCGCCCAGGAGATTACACCAAGCAGAAAGTGTTTAAGCAAGTTTTTTTGTTTTTTTTAAGAAAGAAGATGTAACAGTTTGAATGTTTCAATAAACATAGTTAGTTAAGTTAAACCTTTCATTAGATTTGGTTTCTTTCCGCAAAATAATTAATTAATTAATATTAATAATTTCCGCAATTATAATTATATACTTATTTATTACATACTAAATAGGTCATCAAGGCCCTTATGAAGTTGTTTCATTGCTAAAACTCAGGCCAAGCTCACTTGTCCACCCGGACTGGCCCATGTCAGAAGAGCCATATCAGTGTGTTCTCGCAAAAAGGTTTTCCTGCAGCTGTCCGCCTGTGTATGGAGCCAAAGAGTTCAGGAAGTTACAAAGGTGATGCCTCTTCCCCTTTCAATTATCAAAATCATAGTGATTCATTCTTCATCTTGCCAAACCTCCAGGGATATTTCCAAAGCGCATCTCTGAGTCCACTGATGTCAACATCAGATTCAAGAGCAACATGAGGTGACGTCTGGCATCCATGTGCAAAAGGGCTGGCGCATAAATGCCCCCTCCCCTACTGGGAGCACAGGATGAGGCTCCAGGCGGATGAGGACCGTGTGGGCGTGAGGTTTACTTATTCTCATCCCCTTCGGATGTGTAGCCTTGACTGGCTGGGCTCCACCTGTATTTGGAATCCCTCTGAAGCCTCAGTCTTGCAAGGGTTTCTTCTCATTATTCTTTGAATTAGGTGAGAAGACCAGTTGCAAGGGTGAAGGTGATGCCAGGCACACTTGGAATGATTATGCTCTTGCTGTTGCTGCTGCTGCCCCAGGCCACCTGTGGGATGCTCAAGGCCAAATGCCCCTTGACTTTGGAAAGGGACGGAATAGACGCACTGAATCATTACAGGCCAGGAGACCACCTCATCGGTGGGGTCATCACTGCGACAAAAGCTGCGTTTCGACCTTACATTTTCCACAAGCCTCCCTCTATCAGACTGGTTCAGTAAGTCATTCTGTGTGTGATGGAGGTGCTGGTGATCCATTTGCTAATGATTTTGTGAGCTCCAACCATCCCTAATTACCAGGAAATGTTCCCGTCACCTGGTAAACCATTGCCCTATTTTGCCTTTGGGAGAAGATGTTGGGGATGCATCAACACTACAGGGCAGCCTGCAGTTTCAGAAGCTGTGGCTGGCCAGGCTCCTTTGGCACTGCCAGGGGTGGCAACATATTATGTGACAAATTTCAAAACTAAAAAAGAAGACTGTGGGGGAGAGATAAGGAGGAATGCTCTCCCTGTGGCTTAACCTGCACTGAGAAGGGGGTTGGACTATAGAACCTTTAAGGTCCTAGAAACTATCTTGTTCTGTGTGCATAGTATTGTTTGCTGGTTGATTACTTATAACATGGAATGGTAGTTTCAACCGCATGACAGTTTCATCTGAATATTAAATAAACGTTTATTTAGTCTAATACTTTCCTATGGCCATTCTGAATGACAGCTGAATGTTATGGCCATTCTGTAGAAAATGATTATACCATATAAACTCATTCTTTGGTGTTTTATTTTGCTTAAGCCATGCGGTACCTCCTACACACTCAGTGTTAATGTTTAGCAACAAGATTCGACCAGGAACATACCCGGTAAGAAAAACTTTTAGAAGCTAGAAGCTAAGATACTTTCAGTGACTGTTTGGGTTAAACATCTTAAACACTCACCATGTTATCTTATTTTAGGCCAACAAAATTACTTGTGCTGGAGTTAAAAAAAACTTCTATACAAATCTAATGAAGCACTTTTGTTGTTGTTCAGTCGTTCAGTCGTGTCCGACTCTTCGTGACCCCATGGACCATAGCACGCCAGGCCTTCCTGTCCTCTGCTCTCTCCTGGAGCATGCTCAAGTTCATATTCATTGCATCGGCAATGCTATCTAGCCATCTCATCCTCTGCCGTCCCCTTCTCCTTTTGCCTTCAGTCTTTCCCAGCATCAGGGTCTTTTCCAGGGAGTTTTCTCTTCGCATTAGGTGGCCAAAATATTTGAGCTTCAGCTTCAGTATCTGTCCTTCCAATGAGCACTCAGGGTTGATTTCAGAACGCAATCAGCATCAGAGGTCAGAATGCAATCAGCATCTTTCGTTAAGGGCACTCTGCAGAACCCAGGAGAGCGCCGCCTACAGCGGATGAGAAGGGAGGCGAACTCGTTTATGAAGTGGGGGGGCAGGGTTGATTTAAGACATTTATACAACAAATAAGAATACAATAGTTAGCACAACAATTAATGTTACTATCATTTATTCATTTATTTACAGAATTCATAAACCGCTCTGTATCTAAAAAAGATTCCCAAGCGGCAAATAGTAAAGAATATAAAAGAATTGTTGTTCAGTCGTGTCCAACTCTTCATGACCCCATGGACCATAGCATGCCAGGCCTTCCTGTCCTGTGCTCTCTCCTGGAGTGTGCTCAAGTCCATATTCATTGCATCGGCAATGCTATCTAGCCATCTCATCCTCTGCTGGCCCCTTCTCCTTTTGCCTTCAATCTTTCCCAGCATCAGGGTCTTTTCCAGGGAGTTTTCTCTTCGCATTAGGTAGCCAAAATATTTGAGCTTTCGCTTCAGTAACTGTCCTTCCAATCAGCAATCAGAGTTGATTTCCTTTAGGATGGACTGATTTGACCTCCCTGCAGTCCAGGGGACTCGTAAGAGTCTTCTCCAGCACCACAGTTTGAAAGCATCAATTCTTCGGCACTCAGCCTTCCTTATAGTCCAGCGCTCACAGCCATACGTTACTACTGGGAAAACCATAGCTTTGATTAGACGGACCTTTGTCGGCAAGGTGATGTCTCTGCTTCTTACTATGCTGTCTACGTTTGCCATAGCTTTCCTCCCAAGGAGCAAGCTTCTTGTAATTTCATGGCTACAGTCACCGTCTGTGGTGATCTTGGAGCCCAAGAAAATAAAATCTGTCACTGCTTCCATTTCTTCCCCTTCTATATGCCAGGAAGTGATCCAATTTATTATTTCTTCAGACAGCCTTTGGGGTAACAGCTTAAGGCAGTAGCTCATTTATACAGCATTATTTCAGGCCCCCATGAGAATTATCCACGTTCCCCTTTTCTTTCATTTCATAGCCTCATCACTGGGCATGGTGTAAGAGAGGAATAAAGTTTGATTGAATATGCTGGTCATACATCCACAATAGTGTCTTCTGAGGAAGTGTAGAAATGACACCACATTCCAGAGTGGCCGTCATTTGCCTAAGAATTAGGGCCTGGAGCATAATAGGGCCTGGCGCATCATTATTATGCTTTGTACAAAAGGGATCTGTGTCCATTGTATTGCCTGATATATGAGACAATATTCTCTATATATACCATTCCTGATTTCTTACCCAAGATAATCTGGGTTGGCTCTTTAGATTGATTTACTTAAAACGATGTATGTCGTAAAGATAATTGTATCTTTTGAACTGATTAATGTATGAAATTTCTTATCACTGAGCTGGTTCAATGTCTATAGATGCAGGTTGATCTTTTCACCCTGACACTTGGGTTGGTTTTGTAAGGTCTTGTCCTGCGGAAAGTGATATGTATTTATTCAGTTGGCCCTGCAAGTTGGTCCAGTATTAATATTTAGAGACAGTGTGATGTGCATGTCATGTAAACGTCTGGTTAGCCTTGTGTGTGCGTGTGTAAATTTCAGGATTTGATCTGGTTGGACCTTCTGAAGGCATCATGAGTAGCTTTGGGGCTTCTGCTTCTTTCCATGGGGCTGTTTCTATTCGTCTAATGCATTCGTAGTGGCCAGTTGCATAGACTCCATGTGTCTTCTCCAGCGAAGAGACAAATCTCTGAGTTAAGTCCACCACTCTGCCACGGACAGCCATCCAGCCCCAAGGCAGTGGTGAAGCTGGAATTTACCACAGCACAGAATACTATATGCTTATTGCCTAAATAACACATTTGTTAAGGGCATGGCTTTCTAAACTTTTAGCTTTGCTGTTTTAAAAATCTGTATTTTAAACTCCTGCACGGCTGCTAGGTTTTATTGTGGTTGTATTGTTATATTGTGGTTTTAATATTCTATGTATTTTAAATTGCTTTATTGTGTGTTGTTTGGTTTTAATTTTTGTGAACTTCAGCTATTGGGTGGTATAGAAATGAAATAAATAAATAAATAAATAAATAAAATAAAATAAAATAAATGGCAGCCATAATCTAGGACATAGGTTCACCACTGCCCTTAACAGCCACAGTTCCCCAGTATTTTGGAGCTTGAATGAAAATAACGCAACATATTACCTGAAATGTTACCCTCCTGCCCATGTTCCCCAGCAACTGCTGTACATAGGCATACTGCCTCTGATTCGGGTGGTAGTACATCACCATTGATAGCCTCATCTTCCATAAATTTGTCTAATCCCCATTTAAAGACATCCAAACTAGTGGCCATCACTACATCGTCTGGAAGTGAATTCCATAGTTTAACTATATGCTGTGTGAAATGGTACTTTAATTTGTCCTGAATTTCCCACCAATCATCTTCATGGGATGACCCTTTTGGGTTCTAGCGTTCAGAGAGAGGGAGAAATGTCCCCCTGTCCACTTTCTCCACACCAGGCATCATTTTGTACACCTTTTGCCAGCTCTTGAATGTGCAGAACAAGCTTCCTATGCGATTTTAAGCCATGTGAGCTCATGTGTCTCCCCCATCTCTCTCCCCCCTCCATGCCTATTAAGACTGAAAACGCAGGTCTGGGAACCAAGTCCTGTGAGAAACGGTCCACAGTCTGGGGTGGCTGAAGAGTGGCGATGGCATTATGTATCCCTAACAAATTTAAGCCACAGCAGCACTGGAGAAAACCTCCCATGTAGATAGTCCCCAAGTCCTCTGGGAAACAGTCAAAAGAACTGAATATGTTGAGCCTGCAGAAGGAAAGCCACGAGAGTGACCTGCAAATATTTGAAAACCGGTCATGCCAAAAGAGGAGTAGACTAGCTCTTTGTTGACCTACAGGGCAGGACTAAAATGAGAAGGTGGAAATTTCAAGGAAGCAGATTTTGGCTAAACATTCAGGGAAACATTCTAATAATACAAGATGTAGGACAGCAGAACACACGGCCTCAGGAAGCGTCCATACCCATTAGAGTAGCCTTCCCCAACCTGATGCCCTTCCGATGCTTTGGACTTCAACTCCCATCAGCCCCAGCCCGCATGGACAATGGTCAGGAGTCTTTGGAGGGGCTGTAGTCCAAAGCAGCTAGAGGACATGAGGTTGGGCAAGGCAGTCTTGGCGCAATGTCCCATCATATAATGAACCTTCCTGACCTATTGTCAGCAGTTCAGATTCTTATTGCACAATGTAGAATCAGACTAAGGAGAATAGGGAAGACCCACAGATCAGTTAGATATGAGCTCACGAATATTCCTCATAAATATGCAGTGGAGGTGAAGAAGAGATTTAAGAGACTAGATTTAGTAGACAGGGTCCTGGAAGAACTATGGACAGAAGTTCGCAACATTGTTCAGGAGGCGGCAACAAAAAACGTCCCAAAGAAAAAGAAAACCAAGAAGGCAAGATGGCTGTCTGCTGAGACACTGGAAGTAGCTCAAGAAAGAAGGAAAGCAAAAGGCAACAGTGATAAGGGGAGATATGCCCAATTAAATGCAAAATTCCAGAGATTAGGCAGAAGAGATAAGGAATTATTTTTAAACAAGCAATGCATGGAAGTGGAAGAAGATAATAGAATAGGAAGGACAAGAGACCTCTTCCAGAAAATTAGAAACATCGGAAGTAAATTCCAGGCAAAAATGGGTATGATCAAAAACAAAGATGGCAAGGACCTAACAGAAGCAGGAGAGATCAAGAAAAGGTGGCAAGAATATACAGAAGATCTGTATAGGAAGGATAATAATATCGGGATAGATTTGATGGTGTGGTCAGTGAATTAGAGCCAGACATCCTGAAGAGTGAGGTTGAATGGGCCTTAAGAAGCACAGTAATAAGGCAGCAGGAGATGACGGTATCCCAACTGAAGTGTTTAAAATCTTGCAAGATGATGCTGTTAAGGTGATGCATGCCATATGCCAGCAAATTTGGAAAACACAAGAATGGCCATCAGATTGGAAAAAATAAACTTATATTCCCTTACCAAAAAAGGGAAACACTAAAGAATGTTGAAACTATCGAACAGTGGCACTTATTTCACATGCCAGTAAGGTAATGCTCAAGATCCTGCAAGGTAGACTCCAGCAATTCATGGAACAAAATTACCAGATGTGTAAGCTGGGTTTAGAAAAGGCAGAGGAACTAGAGACCAAATTGCCAATATCCGCTGGATAATGGAGAAAGCCAGGGAGTTTCAGAAAAACATCTATTTCTGTTTTATTGACTATTCCGAAGCCTTTGACTGCGTGGATCATAACAAATTGTGGCAAGTTCTTGGTGGGATGGGGATAAGGATGTACAAAAGTCACTTACCTGAACCAAAATTTGATTCGCAGAGGGGGGGAGGAGCTCCGTCCCTCCCCCCGAAATTCTGGCCGGGGGGAGAAGCACCCCGTCCCTCCCCCCAAAAATTCTGGCCGGGGGGGAGGCGCCCTGTCCCTCCGCCCCGAAATTCTGGCCGGGGGGGAGGCGCCCCGTCCCTCCCGCCGCGAACCCTGCTGGCCAGGAATGCAAATGGCAGCAGCCATAGCTGCCGCCGTTTGCGTCCCCGCAGTAACCGTGATAGGCTATGTAAACATTTACGTAGGCTATCACGGCTAGATTTTTAAAAAAACACCATGATAGGCTACGTAAATGTTTACGTAGCTTATCTCGGCTGATTAAAAAAATTAAAAAAAAATCGCGCATATGCAAATGGCGGCGCCCACGGGCACCGCCATTTGCGTTCCTTATTTTGGCATGTGTAGTCTACGTAAACATTTACGTAGACTACGGCGAAAATGAGGGGAACGCTATTTGCATAAATGTTTACATAGACTACACGTGCCAAAATAAGGAACACAAATGGCGGCGCCCATGGGCGCCGCCATTTGCCTACGCGCGGGGTTTTGTTTTTTTTTAACTCAGCTGTGATAGGCTACGTAAACATTTATGTAGCCTATCATGGTGTTTTTTTAAAATCTAGCCATGATAGCCTACGTAAATGTTTACGTAGCCTATCACGTTTTTTTTTTATCTTGGAAATGGCGGCGGTGGCAGCCGGTCAAAGACCGGCCGCCGCCACCGCCGCCGCTGCCAAACCACCGCCAGAGCCGGAGCCGCCACCAGGGACATTCGCACAAGGTAAGATTTATATAGCCTATCACGGCTAGGTTTAAAAGAAAACCCGTGATAGGCTATGTAAATGTTTATGTAGCCTATCACGTCTGACTTAAAAAAAAAAAAAAACATGCTTACGCAAATGCACTACACTATCCGCATTCCCCTTATTTTCGTCGTCTTAGTCGACGTAAATCTTGACATAGACTAAGATGGGCCAAAATAAGGAACGCAAATGGCAGCAGCCGTGGCCGCCGCCATTTGCGTACGCGCGTTGTTGTTGTTGTTGTTGTTTAAGTCAGACATGATAGGCTACGTAAACATTTATGTAGCCTATCATGGCTGACTGCAGGGACGCAAATGGCAGTGGCTACGGCCGCCACCATTTGCGTCCCTGCTAGCCAGCGGCCGGATGTCCGGCTGCTGGCGGAGCCGGCTGGCGGCTCCGCAGAATCCCTGCGGAGTGGAGCCGGCTGGCCAGGATTCTGGGGGGGGGGGAATGGGGCACCTCCCCGCCTGTCCAAGATTCCAGTGGGAGGGACGTAACGCCTCCCCCCCTCACCATAAACATGATCCGCGAAAGGTAAGTGATTTTCGTACATCCCTAGTATGGGGATACCAAGTCATCTTGTCTGCCTCCTGAGGAATCTGTATGATGACCAACTAGCAATGGTAAGAACAGACCACGGATCAACGGAGTGGTTTAAGATTGGGAAAGGAGTACGACAGGGTTGTATACTCTCACCCTACCTATTCAACCTGTACGCAGAACACATCATGTGACGTGCTGGGCTAGATGAAGCCAAGGCTGGCCCTGGAAGAAACGTTAACAATCTCAGGTATGCCGATGATACCACTTTGATGGCTGAAAGCGAGGAGGAGCTGAGGAACCTTATGACGAAGGTGAAAGAAGAAAATGCAAAAGCTGGGTTGCAGTTCAACCTCAAAAAAACCAAGATTATTATGGCAATCAGCTTGATTGATCACTGGCAAATCAAGGGAGAAAACGTGAAGGCAGTGACAGACTTTGTCTTTCTAGGTGCAAAGATTACTGCAGATGCTGACTGCAGCCAGGGAATCAGGAGACATTTACTTCTTGGGAGGAGAGCAATGACAAATCTTGATAAAGTAGTGAAGAGCAGAGACATCACACTGACAACAAAGGTCATAGTTAAAGCAATGGTATTCCCCATAGTCCCCTTCATGGATCACTGCCTTGTTGGGGTGAAGGGTCTTGCGTAACTCAGTGAAGCCATAAGCTATGCCATGCAGGGCCACCCAAGATGGACAAGTCATGGTGGAGAGTTCTGACAAGATGTGGTCCACTGGAGAAGGAAATGGCAACCCACTCCAGTATTCTTGCCAAGAAAACCCCATGGAACGCATCACAAGGCTAAAAGATATGATGCCAGAAGATGAGCCCCTCAGGTCGGAAGGTGTCCAAAATACTACTGGGGAAGAGCAGAGGGAATTTCCAAGGAGCGCCAGAAAGAGTGAAGCGGCTGGGCCAAAGCCGAAAGGACACTCAGCTTTGGATGTGTCTGGTGGTGAAAAGAAAGTCCGATGCTGTAAAGAATAATATTGTTTAGGAACCTGGAATGTCAGATCAATGAATCAAGGTAAGCTGGAGGTGGTCAAACATGAGGTGGAAAGACTGAACATCGACCTCTTGGGAATCAGCGAACTAAAATGGACACGCATGGGCAAATTTAATTCAGGTGTCCATCATATCTACTACTGTGGGCAAGAATCCCGTAGAAGAAATGGAGTAGCGCTCATAGTCAACAAAAGGGTGGGAAAAGCAGTACTGGGGTACAATCTCAAAAACGATAGAATGATCTCAGTACGAATCCAAGGCAAACCATTCAACATCACAGTAATTCAGGTCTATGCCCCAACCACTGAGGCCGAAGAAGCTGAGGTTGATCAGTTCTGTGAAGACCTACAACACCTTCTAGAACTAACACCAAAACAAGATGTCCTTTTTATCATAGGGGATTGGAATGCCAAAGTAGGAAGTCAAGAAATCACTGGGATAACAGGCAAGCATGGCCTTGGTGTACAAAATGAAGCAGGACAAAGGCTAATAGAATTTTGTAGGGATGTACGAAAGTCACTTACCTTTCCACGGATTATGTTGATGTTGGGGGGGAAGCGCTCCGTCCCTCCCCCCGGAATCCTCCGCGGCAGGCTGTGCTCAGCGGCAGCTCCGTGGAGCAGCTGGCCAGGCCCAGCCAGGCCAGAGCCGTCTGCAGCCGGATTTCCAGCTGCGGAGGGCTCTGGGGGGGGGGAACGCGTAGGCAAATGGCAGTGGCTACGGCCACTGCCATTTGCATTCCTTATTTTTGGCCGTCTTAATCTATGTAAATGTTTACGTAGAGTATGATGGTGAAAATAAAGGGGAACGCAAATAGCGTAGTGGGTGCTATTTGCGTCCCTTTTTGATTCACCGTTTTAGACTATGAAAATATGCACATAGGCTAAAACGGCGAATCAAAAAGGGACGCAAGTAGCACCCACTATGCTATTTGCGTTCCCCTTTATTTCCGCTGTTATAGTCTACGTAAATATTTACGTAGACTAAGATGGCCAAAAATAAGGAACGCAAATGGCGGCAGCCGTAGCCGCCGCCATCTACGTACACGGTTTGTTTCTTTTTTTTTAAACCCAGCCATGATAGGCTACATAAATCTTTACGTAGCCTATCATGTCTTTCTTTTATTTTAAACCCAGCCATGATAGGCTATGTAAATCTTTAGGTAGCCTATCACGTCTTTCTTTTTTTTTTAAACCCAGTCATGATAGGCTATGTAAATATTTACATAGCCTATCACATCTTTATTTTTTTGCAATGGTGCCATTTTTTTGCAAATGGCGGTGGCGGCGGCCGGTCAGAAGCCGCAGCCACCGCCTCCCGGAAGATCCGCCCCAGTAAGTCTTGTCCCGGGGGGGATCCGCGGCGGGTGGGGTGGCAGGCTGTTCCGCCACGGAGTTGGGGGGGCCGAATGCACTGGCATTCGGCCTCACCGAGATCCATGGCGGAATTCTCTGACATCCCTAGAGTTTTGCCAAGACAACATGCTGATCACAGCAAACACTCTTTTCCAACAGCACAAGAGGCGACTCTACACATGGACGTCACCAGATGGTCAATACTGAATTTGCAGCCAAAGATGGAGAAGCTCTATACAGTCAGAAAAAACAAGACCTGGAGCTGACTGTGGCTCAGATCATGAGCTTCTTGTTGCAAAATTTCGGCTTAAATTGAAGAACGTAGGGAAAACCAATAAACCATTCAGGTATGACCTAAATCATATCCCTGATGAATATACAGTGGAGGTGAGGAATAGATTTAAAGGATTAGACCTGATAGACAGAGTGCCTGAGGAACTATGGACAGAGGTCCGTAACATTGTTCAGGAGGCAGCAATTCAATCCATACCAAAGAAAAAGAAATGCAAGAAAGCAAAGTGTCTGTCTGATGAGGCTTTACAAGTAGCTGAGAAAAGAACGGAAGAGAAAAGCAAAGGAGAAAGGGGAAGATATATCCAACTGAATGCAGAGTTCCAGAGAACAGCAAGGAGAGACAAGAAGGCCTTCTTAAATGAACAATGCATAGAAATTGAGGAGAATAATAGAATGGGAAAGACGAGAGAACTCTTCAATAAAATCAGAGATCTCAAGGGAACGTTTTGTGCAAAGACAGGCATGATAAAGGACAAAGAAGGCAGGGACCTAACAGAAGCAGATGAGATTAAGAAGAGGTGGAAAGAATACACAGAAGAACTATACAGAAAAGATCTGAATGTAGGGATGGACGAAAGTCCCTTACCTGCCCTCGAAGCTTGCTTCGCGGTGGGGGGGAGGCACTTTGCTTCTCCCCACGAAGTTCATGTGAGGGGGGGGAGGCGCCCCGCCTCGCCCGGCCGAAATTCAGGCCGGGCGGGAGGCGCCCCATCCCTTCCTGGCGAAATTCAGGCCGGGTAGAAGCGCCCCGTCTAAAAAAAAAAAAAAAAATACGTAGACTAAGGCGAAAATAAGGGAAACGCAAATAGTGTTCCCTTATTTTCGCCGTAGTCTACGTAAGTCTTTACGTAGACTACAGGGACCAAATAAGGAACACAAATGGTGGCTCCCTATGGGGGCCGCCATTTGTGTACGCACTTTTTTTTTTTTTTCAAAGTCACCCATGATAGGCTACGTGACGATTAACGTAGCCTATCACGGCTGACTTTGGAGATCTAGCCATGATAGGCTACGTTAATCCTTACATAGCCTATCATGGGTTTTTTTGTTTTTTTTACTGCACTTGTAATGGCGGCAGCGGCAGCCGGTCGAAAGACCGGCTGCCGCCCCCGCCCCTGACGAAGACCCGACGAACCGCCGCTGGGACCCACCGCCAGGAGGGACATTCGTGAAAGGTAAGTCCCATCCCGGGGGGGGGCGGGGGGGGGAGAATCGAGGAAAACAACAGAATGGGAAAGACTAGAGATCTCTTCAAGAAAATCAGAGATCTCAAGGGAACATTTTGTGCAAAGACGGGCATGATAAAGGACAAAGAAGGCAGGGACTTAACAGATGCAGATGAGATTAAGAAGAGGTGGAAAGAATACACAAAAGAACTATACAGGAAAGATCTGAATGTCGCTGATAGCCATGATAGTGCGGTCACTGAACTTGAGCCGTACATCCTCGAGAGTGAAGTCAAGTGGGCCTTAGGAAGCATTATTAACAACAAAGCTAGTGGAGATGACAGTATTCCAGCTGAGCTATTTAAGATCCTAAAAGATGATGCTGTTAAAGGGCTGCACTCAATATGCCAACAAATTTGGAACACTCAACAGTGGCCACAAGACTGGAAAAGGTCAGTTTACATTCCAATTTCAAAGAAGGGCAATGCCAAAGAGTGTTCAAACTACCGCACAATTGCGCTCATTTCACATGCCAGCAAGGTGATGCTCAAAATCCTACAAGCTTGGCTTCAGCAGTATGTGAACCGAGAACTACCAGAAGTACAAGCTGGGTTTCGAGGAGGCAGAGGAACTGGAGATCAAATCGCCAACTTTCGCTGGATCATGGAGAAAGCAAGAGAATTCCAGAAAAAGGTCTATTTCTGCTTTATTGACTATGCTAAAGCCTTTGATTGTGTGGGTCACAACAAACTGTGGCAAATTCTTAAAGAGATGGGAGTACCAGACCACCTTACCTGTCTCCTGAGAAACCTGTCAAGGGTCAAGAAGCAACAGTAAGAATCGGACATGGAACAACCGATTGGTTCAAAATTGGGAAAGGAGTATGACAAGGCTGTATATTGTCACCCTGCTTATGTAATTTATATGCAGAGTACATCATGAGAAATGTCGGGTTGGATGAATCACAGGTCGGAATTAAGATTGCCAGGAGAATTATCAACAACCTCAGATACGCAGACGATGCCACCCTAATGGCAGAAAGCGAAGAGGATCTAAAAAGCCTCTTGTTGAGGGTGAAAGAGTGCGTCAGCTATTGGGTGGTATAGAAATCAAATAAATGAATGAATGAATGAATGAATGAATAAGAGGAGAGTGCAAAAGCTGGCTTGAAACTCATCATTAAAAAAACGAAGATCATGGCATCTGGCCCCATCACTTCCTGGCATATAAAAGGGGAAGAAATGGAAGCAGTGACAGATTTTATTTTCTTGGGCTCCAAAATCACTGCTGACAGTGACTATAGCCATGAAACTAAAAGACACTTGCTCCTTGGGAGGAAAGCTATGGCAAACCTAGAGAGCATAGTAAAAAGCAGAGACGTCACCTTGCCGACAAAGATTCTAGGAGTGTACGAAAGTTAGGGGTGCACGAAAGCCACTTACCTGGTCTCGCAGCTTGTTCGCGGTGGGGGGGAGGCGCTTCGCTGCTCCCCCCGAAGTTCAGTCCGGGGGGGAGGCTTCCTGCCTCGCCCGGCCGAAATTCAGGCCAGGGAGGAGGCGCCTCGCCTCACCCAGCCGCGAAATAAAAAGTTAAAAAAAAAACGCCCCCGTGATAGGCTATGTGACGATTTACGTAGCCTATCACGGCTAGATCTGCAAAGTCCTTTATGATGGCATGACCGGTTTTCAAATATTTGCAGGTCACTCTCGTGGCTTTCCTTCTGCAGGATCAGCATATTCAGTTCTTTTGACTGTTTCCCAGAGGACTTGGGGACCATCTACATGGGAGGTTTTCTCCAGTGCTGCTGTGGCTTAAATTTGTTAGGGATACATGATGCCGTCACCACTCTTCAGCCACCCCAGACTGTGGACCGTTTCTCACAGGACTTGGTTCCCAGACCTGCGTTTTCAGTCTTAATAGGCATGGAGGGGGGAGAGAGATGGGGGAGACACATGAACTCACATGGCTTAAAATCGCATAGGAAGCTTGTTCCGCACATTCAAGAGCTGGCAAAAGGTGTACAAAATTATGCCTGGTGTGGAGAAAGTGGACAGGGAGACATTTCTCCCTCTCTCTGAACACAAGAACCCAAAAGAGCCTCTTGTTGAAGGTGAAAGAGGAGAGTGCAAAAGCTGGTTTGAAACCCAACATTAAAAAAATTAAGATCATGGCATCTGGCCCCATCACTTCTTGGCATATAGAAGGGGAAGAAATGGGAGCAGTGACAGATTGTATTTTCTTGGGCTCCAAGATCACCGCAGATGGTGACTGCAGCCATGAAATTAAAAGACGCTTGCTCCTTGGGAGGAAAGCTATGGCAAACCTAGGCAGTATAGTAAGAAGCAGAGACATCACCTTGTCAACAAAGGTCCATCTAATCAAAGCTGTGGTTTTCCCAGTAGTAATGTATGGCTGTGAGAGCTGGACTATAAGGAAGGCTGAGCGCCAAAGAATTGATGCTTTCGAACTGTGGTGCTGGAGAAGACTTTTACGAGTCCCCTGGACTGCAAGGAGGTCAAATCAGTCCATCCTCAAGGAAATCAACCCTGAGTGCTCATTGGAAGGACAGATACTGAAACTGAAGCTCAAATATTTTGGCCACCTAATGCGAAGAGAAAACTCCCTGGAAAAGACCCTGATGCTGGGAAAGATTGAAGGCAAAAGGAGAAGGGGACGGCAGAAGATGAGATGGCTAGATGGCATCATCGATGCAATGAATATGAACCTGAGCACACTCTGGGAGGGAGCGGAGGACAGGAAGGCCTGGCTTGCTATGGTCCATGGGGTCATAAGAGTCGGACATGAGTTAACGACTGAACAACAGCAACAATTCCCCATAGTAACCTATGGCTGCAGGAGCAGGACCATAAGGAAGGCTGAGTGAAGAAAGATAGATGCTTTTGAACTGTGGTGCTGGAGGAAAATTCTGAGAGTGCCTTGGACAGCAAGAAGATCAAACCAGTCCATACTCCAGGAAAGAAAGCCAGGCTGCTCACTTGAGGGAATGATATTAAAGGCAAAACTGAAGTACTTTGGCCACATCATGAGAAGTCAGGATACCCTGGAGAAGATACTGATGCTAGGGAAAGTGGAAGGCCAAAGGAAGAGGGGCCGACCAAGGGCAAGATGGGTGGATGATATTCTGGAGGTGACGGACTCGACCTTGGGGGAGCTGGGGGTGGTGACAGCCGACAGGAAGTTCTGGCGGGGTCTGGTCCATCAGTCGCGTCGGAAGCGACTGAACGAATAAACAACAAACCTATTGTACAGTCACTAGTTTTCCCTCAGTTTGAAGGCTTGCACCTGCCAGATTCTAGCACTGTGATGTGCATCTGCTCTGGTTTGTTTGAAAATGGATAATGGCCTTTGCCTGTGGGAGCCTACCTCTTCCCCACCCCACTCCTAGAAATACATCAGCCATTAAGTGCAGATTGGTCACTGTGTTTCTGGCTTTGACTCAGGATAGGTATTAGCATCTTTAAAGTTCTACAAACATAATACAGAGATTTAAATTGCCTTCAAAGAAGTCAAGTTGTGGTGGAGTCAAAGAAGCAACAACTGAATATTTTAATTTCATTGAAGAGGGGATGACCATGTGGTTTCGTTTCGTTTTGTTTTTCAGGAAGGGATTCACTAAGGACTGGAAGTTTCTGTCCTTCCTGTTTGCCGTTCAGGAGATCAACCAGAACCCCAGACTCTTACCCAACATCACCCTGGGCTACAACATCCATGATGATCTCAATTCAAGAGTGACTTCTGATGCCTTGCTAGACCTGCTCTCTCCTGGGCAGGGGAATGTTCCCAACTACAACTGTGGACGGCAGAATCAAATGTTGGCTGTGCTTGAAGGCTCTGACTCTGAGAACTCCATCCAAATTTCAACCATGTTGGGTATCTCCAAAATCCCACAGGTGTGTGTGAGAGAGAGAGCATGGGGGGATGCATTACAAGCTGAGTTTATCTCTATTTGGGGTCCTTGCCAGAAAAATCAAAATGAGAGCTTTTGAGGGCCCATGCTGGTTATTTTTAGTGTTTCCATCATTATGAGGACTGCCACTTTTATTCATAATAGAATTAAGACTATTTGTTCCATTGGAATTAAGTTTGGGACATATCATTTCCAGTGAAGAAGCATACTCTAGCCAAATTTCAGAAATACCTGATAAAGAAATTCGGTTCTAAAAAATAATTTTAAAAATCCCCTGTCTCTTCCTTTCTTTGCCAGGTCACTTATGCTTTTGTTTCTCAGGTTCTGAGCGACAAAACCCAGTTCCCTTTTTTCTACCAGATGGTCCCCAAAGAAGGAACCCAGTACCCGGGGATTGTCAAAATCCTGCTGCATTTCAGATGGATGATGATTGGCCTTGTTGCTCCAAATACAAACAGTGGAGAGTTGTTAATAAAGACTTTGGCACCCGAGCTCATCAGGAATGGTGTTTGTGTTATTTTTTCACAGAGCATCTCAGCACTGAGTATGTACACAATCCGTCAAGCTTTATCCCACAAGTGGAGACAAGTCAACGTCGTCGTTTATTATGCAGAGACTCGTTCCTTCTTAAATGGAATATTACTTCTGCAACATTTAGTTGAACTCGTTATAAAACCCATTATAGGGAAGGTGTGGATCACAACAGTTTTGTGGGACATCACCTTGGAGTTGATGTATAATAATCTATCTTTCCAACATATCCACGGTCTTTTTTCCTTCTCCCTTCAGACTGATAAAAAGGCAAAGTATGACGATTCTGAAACCTTTTTCCTTTTCGTCCAGCGGTTCTGGGAGAAAGCATTCCAGTGTTCCTATTCAAAGCATGCATTATCCCTGAAAGGGTGGACAAGGTGCAGAGAGAACAAGGAATTGGAGGCCCTGCCCCCAAAGGTCATGGAGAGAATCTTGTCTCTAGACAGCCACAGCATTTACAACACCGTCCAGGCCGTGGCCCGTGCCTTGGGTGCTGCATATTCATCCAGGGCCAAGAAGATGGTGGTGGAGGGTGGAGACAGGCTGGACATTCACAGCGTACAGCCATGGCAGGTATTTCCGTTCGCACACCAGTCATCTCTTTTGAAAATGATGAATATCCCCCAGTTGCAGAATAGTGGTCTTGAAATTCGATGGTGTCTGCAGAGGCCCCTTCCCTCTCCTCCACCCTGGAGTCAGCCACCTCACTGGCTCTGCCTGATCCTTCCTGGCTTCTCTCTCAGCTGTGGCTTGGGCACCTACCTGGCTTCACTGTATCAGTGCACACCTGTGGGTGGCATCACACGACTCAGGAATTGCAGCACAGAACAGCATAAAATTCTATATGACAATGTGGGACGTTTGGCATTCAGCAGGACTCCGCCTGTGGGTCTGCCATTTTCACACTTCTGTGGCACAAAACAGCACAAAACATTGGCAATGTGAAGAGATGCACCAAGACATTGGGGTCTGGAGCCAACCCCGAACCAAAGGGGCTGGGGGGGCAGCTGTAGCACAGAGGAAGAGCATTTCTTTTCCACGTAGAAGGTTCTAGGGGCATCTCCACACCAGAGTAAAATCCTGCATTTTAAATGGGGCTTTCTGCTTCCGTTTTAAATGCAGGATCACAATGACTCCCTTTTTCACACACTTCCTTTCCCCCCTCCCCCTCCTTCTCCACGTATGTGAGTCTTCCAGTATCTTGTACTGATCTCAGTCCTTTTCTTGCAGCTTTTCCTCTTTTCACAGAGGAAACTGATGGGGAAAAAAATGGGGTAATTTGATAGCTCATTACCTACAATGTATTTAAAAATGGAGCAAAGGGCATTTAGTGCAGCAGATGTCTTGGAAGATCACGGCATCATGCAAGGAGCCCGCAAACGTCCATGAATGAGCAATCTCAATCACAGGATAAAAGCTCTGTGTGAAGAAAACCTAGGTTTGATCCCTGGCTTCTACAGGGAGGGATAGAGAAAATCCTGCCTGAAATCTTGGAGGACCACTTACAGGCTGTGTCAACCGTACTGGTCTCCATGAACTCATGGTCTGATAAGATTCTTATGAGATTCAACCATGAAATTGGAAGAACAGTCAAATCCAATGTGGTTTCTTGTTTCCTCTGCCTTTCTAGCTTCACCCTTTTCTGAGAAACTCTGAGTTTTACAATAATTCTATGGATGGAGTGTATTTGGATGAGAATGGAGACCTGGCAGCTGACTTTGACATCTTGAATTGGGTGGTGTTTCCCAATAGGTCTGTCGCTACAATAAAATTTGGGAGTTTGGTAAGACGGGGATCCCCAGACCTCAAGTTCAGCATCGACCAGGATGCCATTGTGTGGCCCAAATGGCTCAACCAGGTGAGGAATTGCATTTCACTGAACTTACCTTCCAAATTTAGGTCAGCGTTCCCCAACCTGGTGCCCTCCAGATGTGTTGGATTGCAACTGACATTATTTGCAATGGCCAATGATGGGAGTTTGAGTATAAAACACATCTGGACAGCAACTAGTTGAGGAAGGCTCTGTGTGCTGCTCGCTTTGATTCCCTGTCAATTCCAATGAGCAGATGTTCCTCCCAGTCTCAGCGAGAGGAGAGTCTTTCCCTAGATGTGTAACCCAGCTGTCCCCAGAGGAATTCCTTTCAAACATAGTCTGCAGGTTACTTGGACTCAAAGTATTTATCCAGTTAAACACTGGTGAGAAAAACTTTGTGAACCACTTCAGATTGTCGCATCTTTCCAACCTAAAATGTTATCAGATCTTAATCCTAGATACAGAACAATAGATAACCTGAGTAAACAAATAGCACACAGATAAGATTTTTTTGTCAACGCATGTTTATCCACAACTGATTCAACATCCAAGATCCACATGTGGAAAAGTATTCCATGGAATTTCCGTAATTATCATTAGGGTTCACAAACTCTTGCTCACCACTGTAAGGCACTGCCAATGTGCACAGCACTTTACAGAGTACGAGAGTCTGGGTCCCTGTGCCAAGGTACTTCCAATCTGCAATTTGGCACAAAGGAAACCACAGAGGAAGGGGAAGGAAGTGGAGGCCTCAGGGGTGGTACAGGGGGATGTGCTGTGCAGTTGTTGTGTCATTTGCGTGTGTTAGGTTTACTTACAGGCTTCAAGTTAAACCCTAGATGCCTTTATAGGTCCTTTCTGATTCTGTGTCCCATTTCTGTAGATAAATCAGCTCGAACACAGTTTTCCTTGACGCTCTTTGTTTTTCTGCTCAGCCCCTGCCTCGTTCCAGGTGTGTGGAAAGCTGTCGCCCTGGATCCGTCAAGGTGGTTCAGGAAGGAAAGCCGGTTTGCTGCTATGACTGCCCTCCCTGCACAGAAGGGACCATCTCCACCCAGGAAGGTCTGTGACTCTGGAATAGAAGGCAGCCCAGGGGAAGGAGGGCAAAGATATTTTCTTAAAGGGGTTCCTCAACTTGGATCCCTTCTTCCAATTCCCATAATTTCATGAAGTGAGTCACAAGAAATGACCTTGGAGGATGGACCTGTGCAGTTAGGGGTGGGGAGGAAATGGAAGGGGCAGGGATCAGTATTAACAGCCAACATAGTTTGCACTTTAAATGACATGTGCTCCCTATGTGGTTAAAATTGTGGTGTTCACCACACTTCTCTGAGGGGTGAGAAATCCCAGCGATGTAGTGCTTACCAAGGTTTGTTTTCCTCTGAAAGGAGGTCGATTGAGGCTTAGAGGCATTTTGTAATATTTGATTTTATTCAGAAATAAATATAGAAACAGGAGATAGCAGCAGGGATTCTTCCATGGGGTGGGGCTTGCATTCCAAGCCTAACACCCTGGAGGACTCCAGAAAGGCTTCACGGACCAGATTCGGAACCCCCTTGGGACAGATGGAGCCTGCAGAACATAGTTTCCCACCCCTGGGTTAAAAACATGTATGATATATGCTGGATCATACCAAAGGTCCATCTAGTCCAGCATTCCTGCAATGTCTTATGGCTCAGTGGATTTCCCCGGAGCCCCCCACTCCCTGCTGGAACTTGTGGACTCCCAGTCATGATACTTGCACACAATGGCCACAATTGAAGCGGCCATAGCTCAGTGTGACAGAGCACATGATTTGCATGCAGAAAGTCCCAGGTTTGATCCCCGGCTTCTCCAAGTAGGACAAGGGAAGAATCCTGCCCGAAACCCTGGAGAGCCGCTGCCATTCAGTGTCAACAATACTGGTCAGACTCAGTATAAGGCGGCTTCCTCTGTTCTTATGTTCCTATGGCCGGCAGTGGCAGGAAGAGCAGCACCACAGCTCCTTACCTCCCTGCCACCCCACAGCTACAATCACCTGCCCGTCGCTCCGTGCATCTCCCTCAGTCGATGGCAATGGTGGCGGTGGCAGAGCGGAAGTCTGCGAGCTGGCCTGACTCGACACAGGTTGAGTCGGGCCGGCTTGCAAACAAGCGAGCTGGAGTTTGCGGGGGCTGAGTCCCCAAAAGCTCTGTGGACCTGATCCCCTGGACGGATTCCTCCAACATCTCCACCAGATATCCCGGCGGGAAAGCCACAAGTACAGCAGAAGTGCAATAGTTTAACACGAGAACAAACCATGGGTTATCAGTGCGGGTCGTGCCTCCCCCACCAACCCACAGTTCAGGGTTTGGACTCTCGGCATGACTAGGCAGGCAGGCAGGAGCCAGTACACTCACCTGTGCCTGTTCGTTCAAGACTATCCAGGTTCAAATGGGTTTATATAGAGCGATCATGACTTTGTTTGTCTGTTTGTTTGTTTTATTTCTATCCCGCCCAATAGCTGAAGCTCTCTGGGCGGTTCAAAAAAATTAAAACCAGAAATCACACAGTAAAACAATATAAAATTTAAAAGCATTAAAACAAGATAACAATACAACCAGAATAAAACCTAGCAGTGATGCAGAGATTAAAAATGCAGATTTAAAACAGCAAAGCTAAAAGACTAGAAAGCTAAAATGCTCAAATGCCCGGGAAAATAAAAAGGTATTCAGCTGGTGACGGAAGGAATACAACGTAGGTGCCAGGCGACCCTCACTAGGGAGCTCATTCCACAGCCGGGGTGCCACAGCTGAAAAGACCCATAGGGGTGTCCTTAGGAAACAGAGTCCTTTACAGATACACACACATGTGCGGACACACACACACACACACACACTTTAGAGATGGAGGAAGAAAATCATTCATTATTTCATTTCTTACTCTTGTATTTTTTTCTCTGCCAGGGAAGGGGAGAGATGGATTTTCTGCCTCAGGGGCCAAAACGACTTGACTTGCTTGGAGTACTACTACTATGGACCTTGACTGTAGTGAGGGATGGGGAGGCACCATTTTCTGCTCCGCCTCAGGCAGCAAAATGTTTTGGAGGCAGCCCTTGGCATGGCTATAGGGACCTGTGGGGTGGGAAAAGCTAGCTGAGATAATACAGGGAAATTATGTGGGGAAGGAAAACAGCTGGGAGCACAGAGAGATCTGTGGCTGGGGAAACATGATCAAGATTACATCAAATTGACTGTGTAACCCTAAACATTACTCCTCAGAAGGAACTCATACTGGGTTCAAAGGGATTTACTCCCACGTAAGTGAGTGGGACCAGAGTCTTGCTCCTTAGTAAATGTGCTCAGAGCTGCAGTCTGCCTTATCCACCTTGAAGACAGTCACAGTATCTGGATCTAGAGAGAAACCTGGGGACTGATAACTTGGTTATTAAAACAACAACACGAACAACAGCAACAGCCCCTAAAACAAAGGTAGCCGGGCTGGTCCATGAGAAATAAAAACCCACATTCCACCATTGAGCAACACCGTCATTAGGAATTTGTTTGGCCCTTACAAAGGTATCCAACTATGCATTTTGGTACTTTTACAGTTATATGATTATTCCGTTGCTAGGAAATCAATACTGCAACATTTGGTGTAGTTTTTAAGACTTAAGAACTGAAGAACTGTAAACAAGAGAAAATGAAGAAGAAAAGAAGTGCTCTAAACTCACAGAAATGACCAAAATAAATTATTTGTGGGGAAAATGAGGTGGTCGGGGTGGGGGAGAGACAGAAAGTATTTAATGGGGGTTACTCCCTAGTCACCGTATAAGTTTGCAGCACTGTATAAGTTTGCAGCTTACTATAGTCTGCAATGCATTCCCACACTCTCCCTTGACAGTGTGCCATGTTCAGTTTCCAATTTATCAGTAAATGCTTAAGGTGCTGTACAGCTCTTTCCTGGTCCCAAGCACTCCATCCTCCCCATCTGGATTTGGGCCTGAAAGCCCAGGGAAAGTGTGGGTACATGGAGGGTAATTTGTAAGCAAGCACAGTTTGGAATATTGCACAGTTTTGTCCTGAAAGCAAGCAAGGGGCTAATTAGCTTGCCATCTATAATATTTAAATTGTAATAATTATTTCTAATTACACACATATATGTAAAATTACAGATACAAATGTGTGCAATTTTTTTGTCCTTTGGGCCTGGAGCATTGGTTGAGCATAGGTGGATGCACAGCTGAAACCATGTTGGATGTGGATGACAGGAGTTGTAGTCCAACACATCTAGAGGGCAACAAGCTGGCTTAAACAATCCAATTGGCAGCCAAAGTCCACTGATCCCACATCAGACAGAGGGGTGCAGAAGAGAGACAGAGACAGAGAGACAGAGAGAACCCTAAGATGTTTGCAGAGCCCCCCCCCAAAAAAAAGCTCTCTGTATTGCTTCCTCTCTCACACACAAACTGTGCGCTGTTTCCTTCGAAGGCACCTAGATTACATCACCTTTACCAAAGGAGTGGGGTTGGGAAAGAAAGGCTAAATTCGTAATACTTAGACCCCTCCACTCTCACCTTCCAGAAGAGCCTGCAAATTTCTAGTTATTGTGGGCCATGGACCTGTAATTTCCCTATGAAAGGAGGAGAAGCTTGCCTCCTCTCTGAGGACTGCAGAAGAATTCTCTAGGAATACTCCTAGATCCACCAACCTGTCCAACCCGCAATCATACAGCTATGTCATTTGATTCCCTGCCTATGTGACACGTTCATGATCCACCCAGGCTGAACCTACACATAACAGTTATACTGTTATCATACCGTTTTCATAACTATTGGGGCCCATTGGTGTCATGTGTACCAATAGTTATGATAACGGTATGATAATGGTATAACTGCTATGTGTAGATTCAGCAGCAGTGTGTCAGCTGAGATCCGTTGAGGGAGAGCTTGTGCTCAGTGTAGCTGCCTCAGCTGAGTCACCAGCTGCTTGGGGAAGCTTCACTCATGTGGTGTCCTCCCCACTCGAGGAGGGGACATGTGGATCAAGATACAGGAGGAGGAGCCCTCCAGCCGCCAGCTCAGCCAGGGAAGGGGAAGGCAGCTCATGGGTGAATCCCCAGTGCTTTGGGCATTGGGCAATGTCCTTTGTTTGCATCACATGGTGCACAAAACTGACTTGGATGGCACTGGGAGGAGCAAAAGAGTTTCCCCATGACTGGCATCCCCCGCTGTTATCTCTGATCATAATTTAGGAATAACAGCAGAGGATTCCACAAGGCCCACTCCCCCGAGGAATCTTTGGAGGCTTTGCAGTCTGGATGTGGAACTTCTGTCCCTGGGTTAAAGTCATATTTAAACACATGAAAAAAGGGGGGTTGTTGACATGGTAGAATAATGAGGCCCAGAAGGCCTGACCATGCCCTGCAGGATGCTAATGTATGCTGTCAATCACAGGAGAAAAGTATCATTGATGGAATATAAAAGAACAGAGATTGGTAAGGATGTAAGAGAGATTTTACTCTTGTTCTTTCCAGATTCAAACCATTGCACCAAGTGCCCTGATGATCAGCATCCAAATAAGGACAGAGATCAATGTATCCCCAAGATTATAACCTTCCTGTCCTATGAAGAAACTTTGGGGATCATCCTGGCTTTCTTTGCCCTATTCCTATCTTTAACCACAGCCTTTGTGTTAGGAATCTTCATTACATTCCTAGAAACTCCAGTAGTCAAAGCTAACAACCGGGACCTCTCCTACATTCTCCTCGTCACCCTCCTGCTTTCCTTCTTGTCCTCCTTCCTCTTCATTGGTCACCCAAGGAAACTGACCTGCCTCCTCCGACAAACAGCCTTCAGCATCATCTTCTCGGTTGCTGTCTCTTCTCTCTTGGCCAAAACTATCACTGTGGTGTTGGCCTTCCTGGCCACAAAGCCAGGGAACAGGGTGAGGGGATGGCTGGGGAAGAGTTTGGCCAACAGTGTTGTCATTTCTTGTTCCAGTGTCCAACTTCTCATTTCAACCATTTGGCTGGGAATCTCTCCACCATTCCCAAACTCTGACATGCACTCCCAGCCTGGACAGATTGTTCTCCAATGCAACGAAGGCTCTGTCACCATGTTCTATAGTGCCCTTGGCTACATGGGCTTCTTGGCTGCTATCTGCTTCACGGTGGCTTTCCTAGCAAGGAAGCTGCCCGGGGCTTTCAATGAAGCCAAGCTGATCACCTTCAGCATGCTGGTCTTCTGCAGTGTTTGGGTCTCCTTTGTGCCCACCTACCTGAGCACCAAGGGGAAATACATGGTAGCCGTGCAGGTTTTCTCCATCTTGGCTTCCAGTGCTGGGTTACTGGGCTGCATCTTTCTTCCCAAGTGCTACGTTATTGTACTGAGGCCTGATCTGAATACAAAGGAGCATCTCATGAGAAAAACAACAGTATAAATCTGATTCACATTGTTACCAAACTTCCAGATGTTCTGCTATGTTTGACAAAGTAGTCTGCGCTTGGCAAAAGAGGTTGGATCCAAACTTCAGAAAAGCGCTGGAGAAATTCATCTGCAGGCAGACTTTGCAGAATACCTTGCAGATCACATCATTTTGTGGTTTACCTTCATGTTGTTTCTCTCTCTTGGCCTTGTGGGTGGAGGAATAAGATGGTGTTGAGGAATGTACATGGGTCTGAAACTAATGATCTGAGGATTTGACTGAGAAGTAAGATGGAGAGATGGAGCCCTTTCGAAGGTGGTTCTCAGAGGTGGCTCTAAATGAAGTGTTTAATTGCAGCACTAAGGGCCAAAACACACATTACTGTAAATGTTCAGTTCAGTTTTATTCTTTAGAATGCTAGGTCATCACAGTATAACAGAAAGACAATATCCAGAATATTTGAGAATTTAAAAATGAACAAGCTAAACACAGATCAAAGAAAATGATTGATAATTCAGGGCTGAGAAACAAAAATGAAAGTTAAAAATTCCCTAGTACTGATCTCCAAGTTTACTTAATGACTCTGAAGGAAACCAATATAAAACATGCAAGGCTTACAGTTAAGCATGAAACAATACATTTTCTCTGATACAACCTATTTCATCTGCCCTATTATGCCTGGTGTGGACTTTAGCTAATGCCATTAGGAAAGTGGTGATTCTTCTCAAGGTCTCTATGTCTTTCATATAGTGCAAGGAATCTATCTTCTATCCAACTCACCACTTTGTTCCAATTTTTAGGAAGCCAACCAGATTTATGCCCTAATCTCTTGTGCTAGAAAACACTCAAACAAATAATGGGGAAAGTCCTTAACCTCATCTGGACCACAGTAAGAACAGTGCAGGGGAAAAGGTGTCTTAGCTAGCTGACCATCAAAAACTGTAGCAGATATTAGCTGAAACCTAGCAAGAGTTTGTTCTTTCCCAAGATGGAAAGCACCTGCCTGCCACCTGCAGCATACCCAAATGTTACAATCCCACTTGTCATCTGTTTGGCCTTGAGTGCTGCAGCCTTGATGTGGGGTTGCCGCAAATGCAAGAGATAAGAACATAATATGCCCAGATAGTGATATGTTGGCCCCTGCTCTGTCTCATTTTGACCTATGTACCATTTATGTTTTTTTGAGCCACAGCTAAAGAATCTCACTTTTGTATTTTCATAGTTAATTGTTAATTTGTTGACTTGGCAATATACTTACGGATTGACCAGAGGCCCTCTAAATCCCACATGGGTGTGTGAGAGAAGGACCATATCGTTTGCAAAAACTCAAAGAGGGACTTTTCTTCCCCTAATTATTGGAGAAAAAATGGTCGTTAAACAATGCAATCGATAACAAAATTGAGAAGAAAAGGTGCCAATACGCATCTTTGTTTCACTGCTCTGTTGGCTAGAATCGATCCCGAGAGAGAACCTAAGGAAAATAGACTCACCATTGGACAGCTGTTGTGAAGATCATATGCATGAAGGGTTCCCTGTACAAAAACACTCAGTGCAGGTAGAACTTTAGCTCTACCAGGAAAGAACTGGACCAGGGACTTTTCCCATAATTTTCTGGTTTTCTAATTGGTTTACAAGGGGAGAAGAGGAAAAAAAGCATCCTCCACTTAGAGCCTAAAATGGTATGGTCCAATTAACTGGTCTGGCTCTACCAGACCAGGCCTTGAAGTGAAGCAGAAAGACATTAGCTGTGTGGCCACCTTTTTGCCTGGCTGATTCATTTCAGATTGCATGCGAATGAGACACTGCCCCATATAAAAAATAGCCCCCCTTCCTGCCCACAGAGAGCTGCCCCTGCTCTGCATCACTTGTTTTTCTGTTTCCAATGACATGAAGAAAACACCCCAAGGCACAGCCCCGTCAGGTGGTGCCGAAGGATACCATGGCTGATGGCATAGAAAGCCACTGAGAGGTCCAAGAGAACTAATAGGGTCATAATCCCCCCATCCATTTCCCAGTGTAGGTCACCCACCAAGGTGACCAAGCAGTCTCAGCCCATGGCCCAACAAAAGCCTGATTAAAAATTGTCCAGATAATCAGAATCATCCCAATGCATCTGGAGTTGCAAAGACACCATCTTCTCAGTCATCTTATCCAAGTAGAGTACATTTGTGACTGGCCTATAGGTGGATCGATCTCCTGGGTCAGCATGCGCTCAAAATGAGCAGACTGTTGGATGGAGCATGGAGCATCTGGTTAGCAAGACTGCTATAGACAGCTGTCACTCTGCCTCCACAACCCCAACCCTAGTCTGCTGTAACACAGAACACGCAAGCAGGTAGAGCTGGGTGAGGTATTTTACTTTATGCATTACATTTCTATACAGCCTGATAGCAGAAGTTCTCTGGGTGGTTCTTCCCTCAGCCAGGTCTCCATGATTGCTCATAGATATCCTAAAAGGCTATCTTAAACAGGTATGTCTGATCTGACCACAGTCACGCATGCCTTAGCTACACCCTGTTGCTCTATGTGGGGCTTCCTTAGAAAACAGTTCAATAACTTCCACTGATCCAGATGCTGCAGACAGACCGTTGACCAAGGCTGGTTACAGGGAGCTCGTGACTCCCTTGTTACAAAAGCTTCTGACTGGTGGCTGGTCTGTTCTGGGGCACAATTCAAAGTGCTGGTGATGACCTTTAAAACCAGTTTCAGGGCTAGTGAACCCTCACAGGGTTGTCGTGAAGATTAAATGGAGAAAGGAAGGCCATGAAAGCCCCCTTGGGTTCCTTGCAAGAGGAAAAAAAAGATGGGATATAAATCTAATAATAAAATATGGCTTGGAGCAGGCCATCTGAAAGACCAACCTCTCCCATAGAAGCCTTAGTATAATTATGATTATATAAATGTTGCTTATATAATAAATAAACAATCCTGGCTCTTATGAAGTTGTTTCATTGCTAAAAGTCAGGCCAAGCTCACTTGTCCACCCCGACTGGCCCATGTCAACAGAGCCACATCAGTGTGTCCTTGCAAACGTGTTTTTCTCCAGCTGTCCACCTCTGTATGGAGCCAAATAAAGAGTTCAGGGAGTTACAAAGGTGTCGCCTCTTCCCCTTATGGTTATCCAAATCACAGTTACTTATTCTTCGTCTTTCCAGACCTCAGGGGAATTTTTTCCCAAAGCACACCTTGGAGTTCATTGACATCAACAGTGACAGCCGACCAGGTAGAAGGAGAAGGTGCATCGCACACACACCCCGCCGCTCGCCATCTCCTGCTCACAAGGAGGAGACAGCTAGCGAGTGGCAGGGATGCACAATGCCTCCTCCTGCTGCCTGGGTGTTTTAAAGACACTGAGAAAGATGCAGCCTAGGATTCAGAGACGCGACAGATAGATGTCAAAGCGCCGATCCACTGATTAGGCATTTTGTGGTGGTGCCCACAGCATGGTCTCAAATTCCCAAATGTGCCCATGGGTCCAAAAAGACCGAGGACCCCTGCAGTAAGTAGCTGCCACTCCACCTTCATGACCCCTGTGCTGCACCACAGAATCACCCAGCAGATAGAGCTGGGTGAGGCACACTCCTCCCTCTTTCACTTTAGTCTCTTTTATGTTAATTTATTCGATTTCTGTACTGCCTGAGGGCAGAAGCTCTCTGGGTGGTTCCTCCCTCAGCCAGGTCTCCATGGTTGCTCATAGATATCCTAAAAGGCTATCGCAGAGATGTCTGAACTGGCCTCGGTCAGTCATGCCCTAGTCACACCCCTGTTGGACCACTATAACTTGCCCCATGTGGGTCTGCCTTCCAAAACGGTTTAGAAACTCTGGCTGGTCCAGAATGCTGCAGCCAGACTGTTGACCGAAGCTGATTACAGGGGGCTTTACTGGATACTGGTCTGTTTGGGGGCACAATTCAAAGGGCTGTCATGACCTTTAAAACCATGTAGAGAGCCACTGTGCTATAGTGGTTACTGGCTAGAGTTTTGGACCGGGAATTGGGATATCCAGGTTCTGATCCCCACTCAGCCATGAAACTCACCGGGTGTCTTCAGGCATGTAACTCAGCCTAGCCTACCTCACAGGGTGGTTGGGAAGATAAAAAGGAGAGGGGGAGGACCATGTAAGCTGACTTGAGTTCCTTGCAAGAGGAAAAAAGGGTGAAATAAACATATAACGATAAAATACGGCTTGGGAAAGACCACCTCTGCCCATACAGGCCTTGATGCAATTATATGATTATTTATTATATAATTAATAAATACGCTTGGCTCTTATGAAGCTATTTCACTGCTAAAGAGCAGTCCAATCTCATACACCCCAGCCTCACCCCCCCACACACACTGGCCCATGCCAAGAGTGTGGAGCCACATCAGGATGTTCCTGCAAGCGCATTTCTTTTCCAGCCGTGCGCCTGCGCAAGGAGCCACATAGAGAGTTCCAGAAGCTTCAGCGGTCATGCAACTTCTTTCCCTCCTCATTACAAAAATCACAGTGATTCCTTCTCCTTCTCGCGAAACCTCGTGGGATTTCCCCAGAGCTTCCCTTTGAGTCCACTGACATCGACATCGGATTCAAGAGCAACATGAGGTGACGTCTGGCATCCAGGCGTGAAAAGAGAGGAGAAGGCAACTGCCTCCTGTGCCACTGGGAGCTTGGGATGTGGCTTAGAGCAGGTGAGGAAGACCGTGTGGGTGTGAGGCTGACGGAGTATCGTTCCCTCATGATTCAAGCCTTGGCTGGTTGGGCTCCATGTGCATCAGGAAAGCCAGTGAAGCCTCTGTCTTACTCTGTCTTTGGCTTCTGCCTACCCATTCTTCCAGTTTATTGAGAGGAGCAGTCACAAGCACGGATCATGTGCCAGGCGTACCCAGAATGACGCTGTTCCTGCTGCTGCTGCCCCCGGCAACCTGTGGGATGCTCAAGGCCAAATGCCCGTTGACTTCGATAGGGGATGAAACAGACCCTCTGAATTATTACAGGCCAGGAGACCACATCATCAGTGGGGTCATCTCTGGAACACGCGCTAGATTTCTACCATATGCTTTCGGAAACCCTCCCTCTACCAGAATTGTTCGGTAAGTTATTACGTATGTGATGGAGTTGCTGCTTCTCCACTTTGCTTGGTTTCATGAGCTCCAAGCATCCCTAATTAATTACCACAGACTGCCTCCATATTATCTGGTCCCTGATAAATCACTGTCCTCTGTTGTTTCACGAGAAGACTTTGGGGAGACATCAACACTAAATGACAGCCTGCCATTGCAGAAGATGTATGTAGCTGTGCTGCTTTTGAACTGCCAAAGATGGCATAACCTGTTATAGGACAACATGGGCTTTCTGCTCTCTCTTTAATGTGCAGAACAAACATTCACACTTCTCTTCATCAATGTGGACAGACTTATGCTCTGGCTAAGGTTGGGGAGAAAACTGCCTCTGGAGAGGAGGAGATTAAGGGGGATGCACTACCTGTTTTTCAATATCTGAAGGGCTGTCACGCCAAAGGCGGAGAAGACTAGAGGGCAGGACTAGAACCAGTAGTTGAAAATGGGAGGGAAGCAGTCAGGAGAACCTTCCTAAGAGTGAGAGCTGTTCAGCAGGGGAACAGAGTGTCTCTGGAGGCTGGGGTCCTCTTTTGCCAGTGGTATTTAGGCAGAGGCTGGATGATGATTTCTTAGGGATGCTGTAGCTGCATCTTATTTTGTGTCCTGTAGTTGGAGATCCTGCAGTGAGCAGGGGGTCAAACTTTAAGGCTTCTAGGGTAGGATGCTGGGTGGAGGTGACAGCAAAAGTGGAGGTAAAGTGTCTTTCAACACCCTGGGATGTAGCCCATTACAGAAATTCTGGGCAGAGCTCACAACAGAGATGGAGTGCAAATTACTGGAGGAAAACACTCTGGCTCAAGTGAAGTCATGACAACTCCACACACACACGCCTGCACACACAGCCTCACACGTGCACATGCAGAGAGAAGATTTGTTCACTTATCTGCTCCCTAATTTAGAGACCGATTGTTCTGTTTTTTGAAAAGTACATCAAGGCACCCCCACCTCCATTTAAGCAGCAAATGGAACAAAAGCTAGCACTTCCCTGATGATAGATAGATGAGATATAGATAGATAGATAGATAGATAGATAGATAGATAGATAGATAGATAGATAGATAGATAGATGATTGATGATAGATAGATAGATAGATAGATAGATGATAGATAGATAGATAGATAGATAGATAGATAGATAGATAGATAGATAGATGATTGATTATAGATATAGATACAGAGAAGGAGGGAGGGAGGGATTCCTAGGTGATGAACAGTAGAGAGAAAAAACTATCAAAATAAAAAGAATAAAAATATTTAAAATGAGGCTTTACCATTCAAACTGTGGCTAGCCCTTCAGGAAATCTTGTTTAAATAAAAATGTCTGTAGCAGCCAGTGAAAAGAGAGGAATGTTGGTGCCTGTCTCACATCACCTGGCACAGAATTCCACAGAGAGGGAGCCAGGGCACTCAAGGTTTAATGGACTCCAAACAGGCCTCAGGTTTATGTGGAACCAAACTTAGAGCAACGTCCCATCCTTTAATTAACCTTTTGAAAATTTATGATTATCTGATTTACTCATACCTGATCCTGGAACACACCCATCTCCCTCCCAGCCCCTGAAACTCATCTACCCTTAAATGGGGATTGTTTGATTTGCTTCTGGCTTTTGCTCTGGGTCAATGTTAGCATGAGTAAAGTTCTAAGAATTTAATCCAGGGATGTGAAGAGGAAAAAAGCAGAGGAAAAAAGCAACCATGGGATATTTGAGTTTCATTGAAGACAGGGTGGCAATATGGCACATACATTTTTTTTTTTTTTCAGGAAAGGACCCATGACATTCTGGAATATCATATCCTTCCTATTTGCCATTAAGGAGATCAACCAGAATCCCAGAATCTTACCTAACATCACGCTGGGCTACAACATCCATGACAATTATTTCAGTACAAGAGTGACGTCTGATGCCTTGCTAGACCTGCTCTCTCCTGGGCAGGCAAATCTTCCCAACTACAGCTGTGGAAGGCAGAAGTACCCATTGGCAGTTCTTGAAGGCACAAACTCAGACATCTCCATCCAGATTTCAACCATGCTGGACATCTACAAAATCCTACAGGTGGGGGGTTGGATTTGCAGGATGAGTCAAATTCCACTTGGGGCACTCCCTAGGAAATCCAGATCCACAGTATACAGATCCTTATCTAAACCCTGTTGCCACAGTCTGGACCCACAATGGGAACAAAGAGTTAAAGCACCCTATCCCCTATTCATGTCAGTGTCCTGGGGCATGCTGGCTATTGGTGAAAGAAAAATACTGCATTCAAGTGGCAGGTGGGGTGTGTATGAAATATATAAGGATCCAAGGTGGTCCTATTCTGGGTTCTGTTTCTTGGCCATGTTAAATACGGCTGGGAAAGTGGGATGAATTGTTGGGAACTTGATTCCATTAGAGGCTCAGGAGATGTTCTGTATTATTGGGCATCTTCATTTTTCAGTGTTGCATCATTATGAAGCCTGAACACTTTATTTGTCATTAAAAAAAAACACTATTTGTTCCATTAATATGTAGTCGGTCAAGGGGTATGATCTGGCCAGATTTCAGAAATATTTTCTCTCTATATATATATATTTATTTCTATACCGCCCAATAGCCGAAGCTCTCTGGTTAAGAGAGGGCAAATAAAGACAGTGAAATGAAGCCAATGACTTCCCCCCACCTTGTTGAGCCATTTGGGCCACACAAGGGCATCCTGGTCAATGGTGAACATGAGGCCTGGAGATGCCTGTCTCTCTATACTCCCAAACTTCACTCTAATGACAGACATATTTGGAAACTTCACCCAGTTTACGATGTCAAAGTTGGCTTCCAAGTCTCCGTCCTCATCCAAATACACCCCATCTATAGATGTATTGTAAAAATGGGAGCTTCTCAGGCAAGGATGAAACTAGAATGGCAGAAGAAACACCAGCATTGAGGGGGGAAAGGAAGCCACATTTCATATCTCAGTTCTGCCCTTTTCATCCTTGAATCTAGTTCCAGACCAAAGTGGCTGGGTATGTGTTTTAACTTTCAGACAGGATTTGATTTTATCCCCAAGTGCTGTTTATTTGCTTTAACAGTTTCAGAAGCTGAAGCCATTAGACCTATATATTTGTTTTGCAATCTGGTCCTGGTCTTACCCGCAGGTCTTACTCCAGTGGTGGTTTAGAGGGAGTGGGCTACTGGAGGCAGGATGGCAACTTCCTTTATTCTCAGCCAGCATGACCACTGCCACAAGACAGCTGGTGGGCACCAGCTTCTACATGAGGTAGTGATGGCCACCACCCCAGACAGCTTTAAAGGGGGTTTAGACAAACTGATGGAGGAAAAGGCTGTCAATGGCTACTATCCTGGATGGTTGGCTATATGCTACCTCCAGGACAAGAGGCTGCATGCCTGTGTGCACCCGTTGCTGGAGAATAACAGCAAGGGAGAAGGCTGTTGCCTTCATGTCCTGTTTGTGGGCTTCCCAGAAACATCTTACTGGCCACCATGTGAAACAGAATGCTGGACTA
The DNA here is from genome assembly GCF_057233095.1 of Heloderma suspectum. Taxonomy (NCBI): domain Eukaryota; kingdom Metazoa; phylum Chordata; class Lepidosauria; order Squamata; family Helodermatidae; genus Heloderma; species Heloderma suspectum. Next base: position 399,821,869 of record NC_139459.1, read on the forward strand.
GATGGACCCTCGCTCTGATCCAGAGGCAGAGGAACTAGAGATCAAATCGCCAACATTCGCTGCATCATGGAGAAAGCAAGAGAATTCCAGAAAAACGTCTATTTCTGCTTCATTGACTACGCTAAAGCCTTTGATTGTGTGGATCACAACAAACTGTGGCAAATTTTTAAAGTGATGGGAGTACCAGACCACCTTACCTGTCTCCTGAGAAACCTGTACGAGGGTCAAGAAGCAACAGTAAGAACCAGAGATGGAACAACCGATTGGTTCAAAATTGGGAAAGGAGTACAACAAGGCTGCATATTGTCACCCTGCTTATTTAACTTATATGCAGAGTACATCATGAGAAATGCTGGGTTGGATGAATCAGAGGTCGGAATTAAGATTGCTGGGAGAATTATCAACAACCTCTGATATGCAGACGATACCACCCTAATGGCAGAAAGCGAAGAGGATCTCAAGAGCCTCTTGTTGATGGTGAAAGAGGAGAGTGCAAAAGCTGGTTTGAAACTCAACATTAAAAAAACTAAGATCATGTCATCTGGCCCTATCACTTCCTGGCATATAGAAGGGGAAGAAATGGAAGCAGTGACAGATTTTACTTTCTTGGGCTCCAAGATCACCGCAGACGGTGACTGTAGCCATGAAATTAAAAGATGCTTGCTCCTTGGGAGGAAAGCTATGGCAAACCTAGACAGCATAGTAAGAAGCAGAGACATCCCCTTGCCAACAAAGGTCCATCTAATCAAAGCTATGGTTTTCCCAGTAGTAATGTATGGCTGTGAGAGCTGGACTATAAGGAAGGCTGAGCGCCGAAGAATCGATGCTTTCGAACTGTGGTGCTGGAGAAGACTCTTACGAGTCCCCTGGACTGCAAGGAGGTCAAATCAGTCCATCCTAAAGGAAATCAACCCTGAGTGCTCATTGGAAGGACAGATAATGAAGCTGAAGCTCCAATATTTTGGCCACCTAATGCGAAGAGAAAACTCCCTGGAAAAGACCCTGATGCTGGGAAAGACTGAAGGCAAAAGGAGAAGGGGACGGCAGAGGATGAGATGGCTAGATAGCATCACGGATGCAATGAATATGAACTTGAGCACGCTCCGGGAGAGAGCGCAGGACAGGAAGGCCTGGCGTGCTATGGTCCATGGGGTCACAAAGAGTCGGACACGACTGAACGACTGAACAACAACAACAGGGGTCCATTCAGTATGACCATTCAGTGTGACTTTTCTGTTGAGATTAGGACCTCCTGATTATAATCTGGAGGGGCGGCCTTCAAGATCTCCAACAGAGCAGAGCTTTTCCCCCACTCAGCTACCCAACTTGGTGTTGGCAGAACAGCGATGCATGTGGCGAGGCTGAGCTGTATGAAATCCTAACTGAAGGAGCATGCTTTAAATCACACAATGCTGGATAAATCACACAGGAGACTCTGGATCAAAGGAATAAGAAAGCATGCATCCTGTACATGTTGTATAGGGGTGTCTCCAACTCAAGATGGAGGGAGATCCAAAGAGATGTCTCCCCTCTGAGAGGCAAGAGCATGAAGAAGGAGGAAGTGAGTTCAGCAACTGTATGATTATCAGTCTACCATGGGAAGGAAGGTCAGCACAGATCAGAAGATAGTGTAGGAAGCTTGGGGGTCCTCTCTCTATCTATTCCCTTTTCATTCAGACACATCTGCCTTTCTCTTTTCCCTCTGAAGCTAGTTGAGTTGCACCCACCCTTCCAACACTTTGCACCAGAAGGATTGCCATAAAACACAGGCTGGGGGTCACTTCAATCCGTGGCCATGGTGCTTTACAAATGACAAGAGCAGAGGTCCCTGCCCCAAGGGGCTTCCGATCAAGAATTAGACACAAGGGAAACAACAGAGGAAGGGGAGAGGAGGTCCCAGAGGTAGTAAGCAAGGACAAACACATGAGTGAGGGTGAGGGGATGGCTGGGGAAGAGTTTGGCCAACTCCATTGTCATTTCCTGTTCCGGTATTCAAGCTGGCATTTGCGCCATCTGGCTGGAGACATATGCACCCTTTCCAGACTCAGACATGCATTGTCAGCAAGGAGAGATCATCCTGCAATGCAATGAGGGGTCAGTTGCTATGTTTTATACTGCCCTTGGCTACATGGGCTTCCTGGCTGCCATCTGTTTCAAAGTGGCTTTTCTGGCCAGGAAGCTGCCTGGGGCCTTCAATGAAGCCAAGCTGATCACCTTCAGCATGCTGGTCTTTTGCAGTGTTTGGGTGTCCTTTGTGCCCACCTACTTGAGCACCAAGGGGAAGTACATGGTAGCCGTGCAGGTCTTCTCCATCTTGGCCTCCAGTACTGGGCTGCTGGGCTGCATCTTTCTTCCAAGGTGCTACATTATTCTACTGAGGCCTGATTTGAATACAAAGGAGCATCTCATGACAAAAACCAAAGTATAAATCTGATTCGTGATATTACCAAACATCGAACATTCTGCTATTTTTATGAGGTAGTTTGCACTTGGCAAAAGAGGCTTCACTCTAATGTTGGAATGTTGGGCCAAAAACAAAGTTGCAATTTGATTTGGGTACAATATGGGAACTTTAAGGGGTGCTTATAGTGGGTTAACACTAATGTGTAATGGGGCAAGTAGGGGAGCAAACTCTACTGTATTAGAAGCTTGCTAGATGCCATATAGAAATTGATAAGAGATGTCTTTTCAGTTGGAAGGTTATCAGTGGTGTTTTCCTTATGAGGAAACTGGGTAATAAGTAAGGGGTCATAGATAAGAATGCATTGTGGTTTGGGATTCCCCTGCCTGGAAATAAATGAAAGAAAAAAGGAGCTGTTGACCACATAAAAGGAGAACTTAAACCTGTTTTGTAGTCAACAACTTACATCAAGGGGGGAGGTGATTTGGGGGGCAAAAGGATGTATTTTCTGGGAACAAGATGACCTATAATATGATATGGACCAATAGATATGTAGATATCTAGAATATGTAATAAGGAGGCTACCAGGTTTGGAAGAGTATTTAAGTCCATGCATAGTGGGACAGGATGTCTTCCTCCTGGTTAAAGGGCCTCCACTAGGAGGGTCTTGTATTGTAATGAAAGTTCAAAATCTTTGCCAGAAAAAGGATGATCCCCTTGCTGGTAAACTACAGGTGTGAGTGGTAAGCATACAGCTGCAAGATGTGTGAGTATGGCTTTACTTGGCTGAAGGTTTGAGTGTGTGTTAAACCTTCTTTGTCTTTCTTTAATAAATGCATTTGATTTATGTCTTTGTTTGGTCCTTATTTGCAGAATTTAAGTGTATGAGTGAATGGGAATACTCTATCTTAGTCCCCAAGGGAAGCTCACCTACAACATCAGGGCCAAGCTGAGGCTTTTTAAAGTAAGTGCACCTAGGTTTCGTATGCACAGCAGCCGAGGGCTGGGGATCGGGGACGGGGGAGTGGCTGTTATCTATCGAGAGTTCTTGGTCTTCACCAGACCCCCTCTCTGGGAGACCACGGTTGCTGAGTGCATGTACTGGAGGTTGGGCCCGAAGGGCAGTCTGGGGATTCTGCTCATGTACTGCCCACCCCGCTGCATCACTGACTCCCTAGCTGAGGTGCTTGAGGTGGTCTCTGATGTACAGTCCCCTAACTTATTGGTGTTGGGGGACTTCAACATACATTCAGGGGCCGTCCTCATAGGGGCACCTCAGGACATCATGGAGACCATGGCGTCCTGGGAGCTGCACCAGATTCTAACTGGGCCCACCCATGTAGCCAGTCATGCACTAGACCTTGTGTTTGTTTCTGGAGAAGCGGGGAGTGATCTGGAAGTCGGGGGTATAGCCACCACGCCCTTGTCATGGTCAGATGGATCACGATCTGGTGACGTTGGACTTCTCGGTCCCACAACCCCTCTGCAGCAGTGGAGGACCCATTAAAATGGTCCGCCCCAGGCGTCTTATGGATCCGAATGGATTCCTGAACGCGCTTGGGGATTCTCTGGATCACGCCAACGGCCACTCGGTCGAGACCCTGGTGGGTGGCTGGAATGCCACAGTCACTGGGGCATTAGATCAGGTGGCTCTGAAATGCCCTCTCCCCCCTGAACAGGGCTCAGGCTGCACCATGGTTCAATCCAGGGTTACGAGCCCTGAAACAGGAGGTGAGACGGCTAGAGCGCCGGTGGTGGAAGTCTTGCTCCGAAGACAATCAGACGCAGGCTAGAGCTGTATCTTCGGCCTATCACGTGGTGGTGAAGGCAGCAAAAAAGGAATATTATGCTGCCTCTATCGCGTCCACAGAGTGCTGTCCGAGGAGGCTGTTCCAAGTGGTCCGGAGCCTGGTCAGTCTAGTGGCTCCGGAACCGCTGGAGCATTCTAAGGCCTCCTGTGAGGCCTTGGCAAGGCACTTTGCAGATAAAATTGATCAGATTAGGAGTGTTATACCGTGCGCTGTGGATACAGTTAGTGAGCAGGAGGCGGTCTGTGGCACACCGGTTTTGTGGGATCGGTTCCAGCTTCTTCCTTCTGATGAAGTGAACAAGGTGCTTTCATCTGTAAGGCCGACCACCTGCTTACTTGATCCTTGCCCATCTTGGCTCATTCTGAGCTGCAGAGAGAGGCTGGGTGAGGGGATCAAGGTGGTGGTGAACGCCTCCCTTGAGGAGGGAGTGATGCCATCAGCCCTCAAGGAGGCAGTGATAAGACCGCTTTTAAAAAAGCCCTCCTTGGATCCCCACGTTCTGAACAACTTTTGCCCAGTCTCGAATCTGCCTTTTTTGGGCAAAATGATTGAGCAGGTGTGGCGATGCAGTTGAAGGCACACTTGGAAGAAGCCGATTATATAGATCCATTTCTGTTGGGCTTCAGGCCTGGGCATGGGACAGAAACAGCCTTGGTCGCCTTGGTGGATGATATGAGGAAGGCTCTGGATAGGGGCGAATGCTCCTTCCTTGTTCTCCTCGGCCTCTCAGCAGCTTTTGATACTGTTGACTACAGTATCCTCCTGGACGGCCTGGAGGGGTTGGGCATTGGAGACACAGTATTGCGGTGGTTCCGGTCCTTCCTCTCTGGCAGGTACCTGAGGGTAGCACTGGGAGAGGAGGTTTCTGACCCGTGGCCACTCACTTGTGGAGGTGCCACAGGGTTCCATCCTCTCCCCGATGCTATTTAACATCTATGTGAAGCCTCTGGGGGCTATCATCAGGAGGTTTGGGATGTGGTGTCATCAGTATGCAGATGACACACAGCTGTACCTCTCATTCAAATCTTCACCAAGGTTGGCCGTAGAATCCCTGTCCAAACGTCTGGAGACGGTGAGTGGCTGGATGGGGAGGAACAAACTGAAGCTGAACCCTGACAAGACCAAGGTACTTCTGGTGGGAGACAACAGGAGGCTGGGGGATGTTGACCTGGTGTTGAGTGGGGTACAGCTACCCTTGAAAGACCAGGTCTGCAGCTTGGGGGTCATCTTAGACTCCCAGCTGTCCATGGAGGCTCAGGTGTCAGCTGTGAGCCGGACAGTGCTGTACCAACTCCATCTGATACGGCGGCTGCGTCCCGACCTTCCCGACCATCTGCTCCCATCGGTAGTAGTACATGCCCTGATCTCCTCTCATTAAGACTACTGTAATGCGCTCTATGTGGGGTTACCCTTGAAGACAGTTCGGAAGCTGCAGCTGGTACAGGATGCGGCGGCTCGCCTGATTAAAGGCAGCCACCAGCGAGATCACATAACTCCAGTGCTGAAGGAGCTGCACTGGCTACCAGTTGTTTTCCAGGCCAAATTCAAGGTGTTGGTTTTGACCTTTAAAACCCTATACGGTTCCGGCCCAGCCTATCTCAAGGAGCACCTCCAGCAACACCAGACAGGCCGCTCAACAAGATCAGCCTCGGATGGCCTTCTCTCTGTCCCATCAGCCAGGACAGCTAGGCTGGTGAGGACGAGGGAGAGGGCCTTCTCTGTGGTGGCCCCCACTGTGTGGAACTCCCTCCCTAGGGAACTCCGCCATGTCCCCTCTGTAATGAGCTTCCGCCATGCATTAAAAACATGGTTGTTCAGGCAGGCATTTGGGGTGGGTTAGGGTAATTTTAGAAATGTGATGTTTTTAATGTTGAATTGTATTGTGTAAACTGTTTTTATTGTTGTACATCGCCCAGAGTGGCTGGGTGACCGGCCATATGGGCGATTAATAAATTTAATTAAATAAATAAATAAATAAATAAATAGGTATCCAATGCCAGGGGCCCTGAAATTTCAGCCTCCAGTTTTTCCATTACAGCTTCATTCCAATTTAGAGAAAGCACTGTAGAAAACCTTTCACATTGTAAACCTGCTAGGGGTGAGTGTGTGTGTGTGTGTGTGTGTGTGTTTAAACTGTTTTACCCTAGCCTGTGGAGCTCCACATTCCCCACAGGAGATATTACCGGCACTCTTGATTTGTATTATAATTAAGAAAGTTAATGGGTAGTTATCCAGATATCTGGTCCACTTTTGTTGAAGCTTCTGTATAATTACTGAAAAGTTCCATATATATACATTTCATATGTATTCATTGCTATGGAAATATAAAAATCCATGCATGTTTAATAAAAACAAAAAAAAATCTCGCACCACTACCTTTCATTGCAGCAACAGGTCTTCTGACCCAGGGTAAACATGTATTGGAAACACATGGTAGCCGTGCAAGTCTTCTCTACCTTGGCCTCCAGTGCTGGGTTACTGGGCTGCATCTTTATTAGGGCTCTGCACCGCTTCGGCTCCAGATCTGAATTCAGAACCATAGCAGGGTGATTCAGACCAAATGAATCCAGATCCAAATCACATCCAGATTCATTGGAAATGAGTCAGATTGATCCGAATTCGATCTGACCCACTTATCTGACCCAAATATCTGACCCAAATATTTGCATAGCCTATCACGTAAAAGCAGGGACGCAGGGACGTCCCTGCTTTTACATGATAGGCTACACAGATATTTGCGTAACCTACTGCGTTAATTAAAAGCACGGCCGCAAATGGCCTCCGGGATGCCATTTGTGGCTGTAAAGGCCTTAGTTTAAAGTAAATGCAGCCAGATGCCATTTGCGGCCACAGTCAATCCGGCCCACCAGCAATACGGCAATGGCGGCCGTATCGCCGGCACTTGGGGGCCGTCCGACAGCTCCGCGGTGACTCACCGCGGAGCGGAGCCGGTTGACAAGGATTCCGGGGGGGAGGGACAGATCACCTTCCCCCCCTGCGGACCCCAGCGGAGTACAGGTAAGGGGGTTTCGTACACCCCTACCTAAGCAGTCTCAGTCCCACTTCCCACCTCAAAGCCTGATTGAAGAGGTTCCAGGTAATTATTTTTATCTAGATGCATCTGGAGTTATCGCTTCACCACCTGCTCAGTCACTTTAGCCAAGAATGGGACATTTGAGACTATAGTTAGGCAGATCTCCTGGGTCAGCATGCCCTCCAGTTTAGAATCATAGAATCATAGAACCATAGAATCATAGAATAGTAGGGTTGGAAGGGATCCTGGCCTTCTTCTCTGTAACAACCTTTCAAGTACTTGAACAGTGCTATCATATCTCCCCTCAGTCTTCTCTTCCCAAGGCTAAACATGCCCAGTTCTTGCAGTCTCTCTTCATAGGGCTTTGTTTCCAGTCCTCTGATCATCTTTGTTGCCCTCCTCTGAACCCTCTCCAGTTTGTCTGCATCCTTCTTAAAGTGTGGTGCCCAGAACTGGACTCAGTCCTCCAGATGAGGCCTAACCAGGGCTGAGTAGAGGGGGACTAGTACTTCCTGGGATTTGGAAGCTATGCTTCTATTAATGCAGCCCAAAATATCATTTGCCTTTTTTGCAGCCACATCCCATTGTTGGCTCATCTTCAGCTTGTGATCGACAACAATTCCAAGATCTTTCTCGCTTGTAGTGTGGTTGAGCCACGTATCCCCCATCTTGTAACTGTGCATTTGGTTACTTTTTCCTAGGTGCAGAACTTGGCATTGATCCCTATTCAATGTCATTCTGTTGTTTTCTGCCCAGTGCTCCAGTCTATCAAGATCACTTTGAATTTTGTTTCTGTCTTCCAAAGTATTAGCTATCCCACCCAATTTTGTGTCATCTGCAAACTTGATCAGAATTCCCTGCACCTCCTCCTCCAAGTCATTCATAAAAAGGTTAAAGAGCACTGGGCCCAGGACTGAGCCCTGCGGTACCCCACTCGTTACCTCTCCCCAGTTGGAGAAGGTCCCATTGAGAAGCACGCTTTGAGTCCGATTCTGTAGCCAACTGTGGATCCACCGGATCGTTGTTTCATCTAGCCCACTTTGAGCTAGTTTGCTCATCAGGAGATCATGGGGCACTTTGTCGAAAGCTTTGCTGAAGTCGAGCTATATGATGTCTACAGCATTCCCACGGTCTACAAGGGAGGTGACTTGATCAAAAAATGAGATCAGATTTGTCTGGCAGGACTTGTTTTTGACAAATCCATGTTGTTTTCGAGTAATCACGGCATTGTTTTCAAGGTGCTTCCAGATGGATTGCTTTATGATCTGCTCCAGAATTTTCCCAGGGATTGATGTCAGGCTGACTGGTCTGTAGTTCCCCGGTTCCTCCTTTTTACCCTTTTTGAAGATAGGGACAACATTAGCCCTCCTCCAGTCATCTGGCACTGCCCCCGTCCTCCATGATTTCTCAAAGAGAATAGACAGCGGTTCTGAGAGTTCTTCTGCCAGTTCCTTTATTACTCTAGGATGCAATTGATCTGGCCCTGGAGATTTGAACTTATTCAAAGTATTTAGGTGTTCCTTGACCATATACCTATCGATCTCAAGCTGCAATCCTGCCCCTTCAGCCTGTACTTCACCTTTGCCAGGGGGGTCATAGACCCTCTTTTGGGAGGAGAAGGGGGTCATAGACCCTCTTTTGGGAGAAGACTGAGCCAAAGTAGGAATTGAGCACCTCTGCCTTTTCTTTGTCATCTGTTATCCTTTTGCCATCCTTATTTAATAGCTGAACAACTATTAAATAAATTTAAAAAATTAAACTGTTTAGCAGACTGTTAGATGAAGCACCTGGTTAGTGAGATTCCTATAGACAGCTGTCACTCCACCTCCACAACCCCAGTCCTCGTGTCCTGCAGCAAGGAATAACCTAGCAGGCAGAGCTGGGTGAGGGACACTCCCTCCTCTTGTTTTATTTTGTTTTGTTTATTACATTACTATACCGCTCAAGAGCAGAAGCTCTCTGTGCTTCTGCTCTGTCAGCCAGGACTCCATGATTGTTCATAGATATTCTAATAGCATTATCATAGAGAGGTTTGATCTGGCCATGGTTGTGCATGCTGTTTTACACCCAGTTTGGACTACTACAACTTGTTCTATGTGAAGCTGCCTTTGAAAATGGCTCAGAAGCTTCCGTTGATCCAGAAAGATGCAGCCAGACTGTTGACCTGGGCTGGTTACAGGAAGCTCGTGACTCCCTTGTTACAAAATCTTCACTGGTGACTGGTCTGTTTTGGGGCACAATTCAAAGTGCTGGTGATGACCTTTAAAATCAGTGTGAGAACCAGGGTGGTGTAGTGGTTAGACTGGCCAGGAAGCCACACTTGGCCAGGAAGCTCACTGGGTGACTTTGGACCAGTCACCAACTTTCAGCCTAACCTCCCTCACAGGTTCTTGTGAGGATAAAAAGGAGAGGAGGAGGGCCACGTAAGCCACCTGGAGTTCCTTGCAAGAGGAAAGAAGGAGGGATAGAACTATAATAATAAAATATGGCTTGGGACCAGGATATCTGAAAGACTACTTTCTCCCATACAGGCTTTTATATCATTATATCATTATTTATAATACACTCAATAGATGTTCTTGGCTCTTACCAAGCTGTTCCATGGTGAAAGAGCAGCCAGGCTCTCTGCATAACATGCACACAGACACACACTGGCCCAGGTCAAGAGTGTGGAGCCACATCAGGGTGTTCTTGCAAACAAGTTTTTTTCCAGTGATACACCTGCACAGGGAGCCATGAAGAGACTTCCAGAAGCTTCAGAGGTCATGCAACTTCTTTCCACCATCATTTTCAAAATCATAGTGATTTCTTCTCCTTCTTGCAAAGCCTCAAGGGATTTCCCCAGAGCTTCCCTTTGGGTCCACTGACATCAACATCAGATTCAAGAGCAACATGAGGGGACGTCTGGCATCCAGGTGCAACAAGAGAGGAGAAGAAAACTGCCTCCTGTGCCACGGAGAGCTTGGGATGTGGTTCAGAGCAGGTGAGGAAGAGTGTGTGGGTGCGAGGTTGACCGAGTATCATCTCCTTGGATCCTCGGGGCTCCATCTGCATTTGGAGAGCCACTTGAGCCTCTGTCTTGCAAGGGGGCTTCAGCTTCTTCTAATTAAACTTCTAATCTGTTGAGAGGAGCAGACACAAGCCGGGAGGCTGTACCAGGTGGTCCCAGAATGGTTCAGCTTCTGCTGCTGCTGCTGCTGCTGCTGCTCCAGGCCACCTGTGGGACATGCAAGGCCAAATGCTGCTTGACTTTGGGAAGGGATGAAACAGACCCACTGAATCATTTCATGCCAGGAGACCACCTCATTAGCGGCGTCATCTGTGCAACAAGTGCTGAGTATCTACCATACGCTTTCAACAAGTCTCCCTCTCCCAGAGTTTCCTGGTAAGTTGCTCTGGGTGTGATTAGGGGTGAACGAAAGTCACTTACCTTTTCTCGCAGCTTGTTCGCGGTGGGGGGGAGCGCTTCGCTGCTCCCCCCGTGAAGTTCAGGCCGGGGGGGGAGGCTTCTCGCCTCGCCCGGCCGAAATTCAGGCCGGGGGGGGAGGCTTCCCGCCTCGCCCGGCCGAAATTCAGGCCGGGGAGGAGGCTTCCCGCCTCGCCCGGCCGCGAACACGAAAGTAAAAAAAAAAAAAAAAAGTCCCCTGATAGGCTACGTGACGATTCACGTAGCCTATCACGGCTAGATCTGGAAAGTCAGCCGTGATAGGCTACGTGAATCGTCACATAGCCTATCACGGGTGACTTTAAAAAAAAAAAAAAAGCGCGTACGCGAATGGCGGCCCCCGTAGGGAGCCGCCATTCGCGTTCCTTATTTAGTTGCTGTAGTCTACGTCAATGTTTACGTAGACTACGGCGAAAATAAGGGCAACGCAAATAGCGTTGCCCTTATTTTCGCTGTAGTCTATGTAAACATTGACGTAGACTACAGCGACCAAATAAGGAAGGGGAATGGCGGCTCCCTATGGGGGCCGCCATTATCCGTACACCGAATGGCGGCTCCCTATGGGGGCCGCCATTCGCGTACGCGCTTTTTTTTTTTTTTTTAAAGTCACCCGTGATAGGCTACGTGACGATTCACGTAGCCTATCACAGCTGACTTTGCAAATCTTGCCGTGATAGGCTACGTGAATCGTCACGTAGCCTATCAGGGGACGTTTTTTTTTTTTTCTTTCATTGCAATGGCAGGGGCGGCAGCCGGTCGAAAGACCGGCTGCCGCTCCCGCCCCGCTCGAACACCCGACGAACCGCCAGCCGGACCCGCCGCCGGGAGGGACATTCAGGGAAGGTAAGTCCCGTCCCGGGGGGGGCGGGGGGGGCGGAGGATTTCTCCCCGAAACTTGTTCAGGGGGCCAAACACGTTGACGCTCGGCCCCCCGAAGTTTCGGGGAGAAATTCTCCGCCATCCCTAGGTGTGATGGAGTTGCTGCTGCTCCCCTTGGTCCTGATTGCATGAGCTCCAGTCATAGAACCTGCCCCCATTATCTGGGGCCTGGTGAATCACTGTCCCCTTTTCCCTTCAGGGAAAGATGCATCAACGCAAATGGCCAGCCTGCCATTTCAGAAGATGTACGTAGTGGTGCTCCTTTTGAACATCCAAAGACGGTGTAACCCAGCATAGGACAACACGGTCTTTCTTCTCACTCTCTCTAATGTGCAGAGGAAACATCCAGTCTTCTTTGAAGCCACAAGAGCAGACTCAGGCTGTGGCCAGGGTGGCAGAGCACTGCTTCTGGTCTGGAGAAGAGCAGTTTAAAGGGCATGTTCACCTGTCTTTAACTATCTGAAGGGCTGTCTCGCCAAAGATGGAGCACAGTTTGTACCTGTGGTTCCAGGGGGCATGACTGCAACCAAAAGGGGGAAATGGCTTGGATTCCTGCATTGAGCAGGGGGTTGGACTCGATGGTCTTGTAGGCCCCTTCCAACCCTACTATTCTATGATTCTATGGCAGGGAAGCAGTTAGGAGAAACCTCCTAAGAGTGAGAGCTGTTCAGGAGGGGAACAGATTGTCTCTGGAGGTGGTGGGTTCTCTTTCTCTGGAAGGATTTAAGCAGAGGCTGGATGACGATTTCTTAAGAGATACTGTAGGTGCATCTTGCTTTGTATCCTGTAGTTGCAGATCCTGCATTAAGCAGGAGGTTGAACCCGATGGCCTCCAAGATGTCTTCCGCATCTAAATTTCTATGGTTCCTTTCTTAATGATCTCCAACATGTAATTCGGCACTTTCACAGCAGAAGCAGGCTAGATCCACACTTTCACGGAGCTATGGCCCACCAGCTCAGATCCCATCAGCATAGATGTGAAGTTAGGATTTTTAAAAATTATTAATTATTATTTGGCCCAAAGTGTGTCAGTTTATACTTCGGACGCTGGCTGGGGGTGGGGGCAAAAGCTGAGGCAAAGTGCCTTTCAACATCCGGGAATGTAGCCCACTACAGACATTCAGGGCAGAAATGACAAGAGAGATGGAGAGCAAAGTACTAGAGGAAAGTTCCCCAGCTCAATTGGGGTGATGACAACTGCCCCCTCTCTCACACACATGCACAGAAAAGTTTTCTTCACATATTTACTCCATGATCTAGAGGCCAAAAGAGACCAATAGTTCTCAAAGGCACTTTCACCTCCATTTAAGTAGTAAATACAACAAAAGCAAGCACTTTCTTGATTTGCTCACTACCTAAAAAGAAAAGGGGTGGTGGTGGAAAAGATTCCTAGGTGGTGAAGAGAAGAGAAAAAGCCAATAGACAGCAGCGTTTGTGACTGCCTGACATCAACTGTCTGGGAATTCCAAGGAGAGGGAGTCAGGATACTCACACTTTAATGGGCTCCAAATGCACCTCAGGTCCATGTGGAACAAAACTTAGACCAATTTCCCATCATTTCATGAACTTTCAAACATTTACTCTTATCTGATGTATTTATCTGAAAAGTTGCACTGGTTTAAAATTCTTAATTCATGGTTCTTGATCCTGGAACAAATCCACCTCCCCCCCACCCCCAGCCCCTGAAACTCATCTACCCTTAAATGGGGATTGGTTGATTTGCTTCTTGTTTTTCTTCTTGGTCAATGTTAGCATGAGTAAAGTTCTAAGAATTTAATCCGGAGATTTATATTGCCTGTGAAAACTTGTGAAGACAAAGAAGGAAAAATGGGATATTTGAGTTTTATTGAAAACAATATGGCAATTTGGCATATCTATATCCATATTCATATCTGTCTGTCTGTCTGTCTGTCTGTCTGTCTGTCTGTCTATCTATCTATCTATCTACACACACATATATTTAGGAAAGGACTCATGAGGTTCTGGAAGATCCCATCCTTCCTGTTTGCCATTAAGGACATCAATCAGAATCCCAAAATCTTACCCAACATCACCCTTGGCTACAACATCCATGACAACTTTTTCAGTGCACTAGTGACGTCTGATGCCTTGCTAGACCTGCTCTCTCCTGGGCAGGCAAATGTCCCCAACTACAAGTGTGGAAGATGGAATAACCCATTGGTTGTTCTGGAAGGGACCGACCCTGACATCTCGATCCAGATTTCAACCTTGCTGGGCATCTACAAAATCCCACAGGTGTGTGTGGGGGGGGGATTGCTGGTTGGGTCTAATTCTGCTTGGGGTGTTCTCCAGAGATATCTACATGTTCTCCAGAAAATATCAATGTGAGTTCCCCCACATGCCAACCTGAGGCAGGAGTGGGGGTGGGGTGATTCACGGTGGGGACCAACATGTTATATTCCCCTGTTCCACACCCATGCAAATCTAGATGGGGGGAGGGCATGCTGGCTTTTGGAGAGAGAAAAAAGTTTTACTCTCAAGGGCAAATCACATGATTGACATCATGTGTGGTTTTCTCCTCAGCCATATGCTTTGAGCTCAGAAAGCAAGGAGGGCACTTGGGACACCAGTGATGGGGGGGTGGGCATATTTTGCCACTGACAGAATCAAGGGTGCTCCTATTCTGGTTTCTGTTTCTTGGCTACATTAAATACTGCTGGGAAAGTGGGATGAACTGTTAGGAAATTGCTTCCATTATGAAAGTATCAGCCATCTTCATTTCTCGGGGTTCCATCAATATGATGTCTGAAATTTACTTATAAAATTAAGACAACTTGTTCCATTGGTATGATGTATGGAACAGATGAACTACCTGTGCAGAGGTATGATCTGGCCATATTTCAGAAATATGTGATGAAGAATAGATATTACACCACAGCAAGCCAACGGTCTCTTCTTTGCTTTGCTTTGCCAGGTCTCTTATGCTTTTGTTTCTCCTGTTCTGAGCAATAAAAATCAATTCTCCTATATTGCCCAGATGATTCCCAAAGAAGGAACCCAGTACTGGGGGATTGTCAAGCTGCTCCTGTATTTCAGGTGGACAATGACAGGTCTTGTTGCTCCAGACACTGACAATGGAGAGAGGTTCATCAGGACTTTGAAACCTGAGCTCACCAGGAATGACATTTGTGTGGTTTTCTCACAAAGCCTCTCAGTACTAACTCTCAACAATATACAGCTTCTTCATCTGTCATTCCTCAAGTGGAGACAAGTCAATGTCTTTGTTTATTATGCAGAGACTGGTTCCTTCATAAATGGAATACAGAAAATGCAACAATTGGTTGAAGTCTTGATGAAACCCATTGTAGGGAAAGTCTGGATCACAACAGCTTTGTGGGACATCACCTTGGAGTTGATGTCTAATTATCTACCTATCCAAAGTATCCATGGTATCATTTCCTTCTTTATTCAGACAAAAAAAGGAACAAAATATGATGATTTTTGGATCTTTCTCTCTACTATCAGAGCAGTTTGGGGAAAAACGTTTAGTTGTTCATACATAAAGCATGCATTGTCTGTGAAAGGCTGGACAAGATGCACAGAGCAAGAGGCCCTGCCCCAAGAGGACATGGAGAGAATCCTGTCTCTAGACAGCTACATCATTTACAACACCATCCAGGCTGTGGCCCATGCCTTAGATGCTGCTTATTCATCGAGAACCAGGATGAGGGTGGTAGAGGGTGGAGGCAGGTTGGACATCCAAAAGCTACAGCCATGGCAGGTATTCCCTTCTCCATCCCAGACATCCCTGCTATGCATGGCAATCGATTGTACAGAATACAGAATAGCTGACTTGAAAATAGACTCAAAGAAAATGTCAAATGTCATGATGAGGTGAAATGAGTGTATTTATGAGAAAGCCCAGTTGCAAAACTCCCTCTGCTGTTTCATCTGTTCGCTTCCTTCATGGCTTCAGAGGGCAGAGCCCATCTGTTCAGAGCTTCCATCACTGGTGCAGTGTTTCTGTGTCTGATGTAGCCCATTCCCTCTAAGCCACCATTGTAGTAAGTCCTCTTGCATTCTCTATCTGAGCCTTTACTGCCTCCTGACTATGGTGGTATTTCGGCACTTCCCCTCGCTCCACTGTACCACCTCTATTCCTTCCTCCGCCAAGGTCCCTCTTTTGCCTTCAGGAGTCTGTATAAGCATGGTGGGGAATCTGTCAGTCTACTACCAAGCTAGGTTTAAGGTGCTGGCGTTAGTATGCAAAGCCCTATACAACTCATGACCAGGTTATTTCAAGGAAAATCTCCCCCAACCAACCTCCCTGGCCACTATGATCTTCAGGGAAGGCACTGTTGTCTGTGCTGTGGCCTACAGATGTTTGTTTGGCAAAAACATGAAGATGGGCCTTCTCTGCAGTGGCACCCACCCTGTAGGATGATCTCTGGTCTGAAGTATGTCAGACCTCAATGCTGGCCTGTTTAAGCATTTTTTCAAAACATATCTCTTTCTTTGGGCCTTTGTACTAAGCTAATGATTGTGTGTGTGTGTGTGTGTGTGTGTGTGTGTGTGTGTGTGTCTGTGTGAATTTGTTTGTTTGTTATTCTTTTCTAAACCACTTCAGGATTTCTTTCAAATGAGAAGTGGGCAATAAATATTGTCAATAAATGAATAATATTGGGCGTTGCTTCAATTCATCTGGCCTTCTTTTTTCTGTGGGAATGTCCGTACAACTGCAGTCTGTGCTAGCTGCCTGGATGGCCCCATGTGCTGGGAGTACTTTGTCAGTATGTACGTCTTTAATTTTTCAGTTGACTGTTACTACTGTGCCAAGCTACACTTTTCCCCGTTATTTTGCATTCAACATATATTTTGGCCTTCAACGTATCTGTTGTTAGCAGCAGACTCTTATGATACCTGTCAACAGTGGACGTGGTCACTTGGAGAAAGCCTTCTGTTCTGTCAGAGATGCCAGGCATGAGCACGGAAAATGGCAGCGGAAAGCGGTCTTATCTAATCACTCTGCAGATCACGTAGGCAAGGTCACATCCCGCAGTAGCAATCTCACCAGAACTGCACCTATTCAAATGACCTCGGACACACAGCATTTCGTTATGTGTACACACAGCTGCCCAGAAGTTTCTTATACCTGCAGGACGGGACCACTGGTCCAGGGGATAGGACAGGATTTCTTTAACTTTTTAGACAAGCTGCATTTCTGATTAGCTGTAAGTAGTGATGCTGGGGAAATCTGCAACACAAAAAAATGAGTTTGTGTTTCCCCAAGTCACATGGATTCCACAGACTAGCAGACCTTTTGTTTTTCTTTTAACTTTCCAGAATCCTATACAAATGTGGTTGCACATAAGATTTAAAAAACACTGGCTGAAAATGTGCATTTCCCCATAGACTACAAAAGGAAAATGTACATTGGGGGGGGGGGATTTTTGCATTTCCATGACTGCAAATTTGCGCAAATTTATGCAACTTTGAAAAAATCCAATTCTGTCAATGAGCGGACGATGGAACAAAAGGCCCCTGACAATCCACCAGATGCAGACGGAAAAGGATTTTACAAAATCCATACATCTCTAGATGTACGATCAGGGCTCCCTTCAGTTGGGATGGCCATCCCAGTTTACCTGTTTCATGTTTGTAATGCCTCTTGCCAAAAGTTGTCACAGAACACACAACACCTAGTTATTTTCCAAAATTCATGGGAGTACACTTTAAATTCTTCATTGGGTGTAATAGATCACCCTGTTTTTGAAGAAGCCAGAGCGTGTGTGTGTGTGTGTGTGTGTGTGTGAAGTTCCTCGTTCCTCTCAGTTCACAATCACACACTCCAAGGCACCAGGCTTCAGCCTCACAACTTTATTAGTTAGCTACCAGGTTCTTTGTAAATGAAAATCCTTGGAGACTCTCAGGTTACAAATAAAAACAGCAACTCCACACAATGACGAATATCAATAGAGGAGCCAGGTGGGAATCAGAGGTGTTGCCAGCAGTTTGAACAAGAGCTTTCCAGCCAGAATAACTTAGGGGGATGCCCCCCCTGACAGTTGTGCCCCCTTAAGTAGGCTCTCATGCAAAGCCGGTGGAACGTCTGAGCTCCACCTCTAACTTTTCCTGCTTCACTCTGCGCTGGACTCTAGCATCCTTCAGGTCACACCCCACATTCTCCTCCTCCTCCAAGACCTGGGTTGTCACAGGGGTGGAAAGGGGGGCCCTCCAGTCGAGCCATCTGTGCCCCATGTTCCAGAGAGGAACACCTATCCATATCCGAGCTCACTAAGGAGGAAACCTCCCCCAGTTCTGGCTGTTCCCTTTCTGAGTCTGAGCTGATAACTATCTCCACATGCTCAGAATTATTCCTGGCTGTGTGAATCATCCCTCCCGCCAGATACCAAGGTTTAAAGCTCCCTTGGTGAGTATGTGTCTTGTGACCATGCAGAAAATTTGTACATGTGTCTAGAGAGGCACATTTGGTAACACCATATTAAAGGTTTCTTGCTTTGTTTCAGACCTTTTGTATTAAACATACCTTTATGTCAAGAAGATACTACATTTGACTAGAAGCATTTTGTAAAGAACGTGTACAATTTGATGCTTCAGGCAAGGAATTCAGATTCTCTCCCAAGCACAAACTAAACATACAATGTTCATAATTCAAAGCAACCTGGGCATACTCAGAAGCACTCAGAAGCAAATCCGACTGAGTTCATTTGACGTTTCAGACATGATTACATAAATGACCATTTGCTGCCTCTCAATGGTGCCCAAAATATGCCCCATAAAGTGGCTTTTCCCTAAGGGCAAGACGAGGCCCAGATTGTAACACAAATGCATATGTCTAATGCCTTCAGCTTCCCAAACTGCCACTTAGTTCTGTAACTAGATTCAAGCACGACATGGGCAGAACTGAGATATGGGATGTGGTTTCTTGTTTCCTCAGTGATGGTGCTTCCTCTGCCATTCTAGCTTCATCCTTTTCTGAGAAGCTCCCATTTTTACAATACGTCCATAGATGGAGTGTATTTGGATGAGAAGGGAGACCTGGCAGCCAAATTTGACATCATCAACTGGGTGAAGTTACTAAATATGTCTGTCATTAGAGTGAAGTTTGGGAGTATAGAAAGATGGGGATCTCCAGGCCTCAAGTTCAACATTGACCAGGATGCCATTGTGTGGCCCAAATGGCTCAACAAGGTGAGAAAAATCATTCCTTTAATTTCACTGTATTTATTTACACTCTCTTGAGCACTAAAGCATGTAACAGACCTCGAGTCAGCCTTCCCTACACTGATTCCCTCCAGATGTGTTGGACGGTGATTACCTTTATTCTCAGCCAGCACGGCCATTGCCACAAGACATCTGGTGGACACCAGCATGGCGAAGGCTGTTCTAGATTAGTCTGCCTTTGATTCCCTGTCCATCCCAGCAAGCTGCAGTTCTTCAAGATCTCCGTGGGTTCAGAGCCTTTCCCCAGCTCTGCTACCCATCTGTACACTGGAAACCTTGCCTTCAAACACAGGCTGGGTGGGTGACTTAATGATTCATCCATTGATATAGCACCACCAGCTGTGGGCATGGGGCTTTACAGAGTACAAGAGAATGTGTCCCTGCCCCAAGGTGATTCCAATCTAGAATTTGACACAAGGGAAAGAACAGAGCAAGGGGAGGGGAGGCCCCAGGGGTAGTAAACTAGAAAGGAATGTGTGGCTTCTTTTCAATTCATTTATTACATTTCTCTGCCACCCAATAGCCAAAACCCAGGCCACAATCCAGGTGTGTGGAAAGCTGTCGCCCTGGATTCTTCAAGGTGGATCAGGAAGGAAAGCCGATTTGCTGCTATGACTGCCATCCCTGCCCAGAAGGGACCATCTCTACCCAGGAAGGTGGGTGAATCCAGAGGACAAGGCAGCCTGTAGTGCTGTGGGGTGGGCAGGAGGGCAAAGATCCACCCAGATATTTTCTGAGAAGGTTTTCTTGAAGGCATTTCTAAACCTGGATCCTTCCTTGCAATGTCTGTTAATTTCATCTTGTTTCTCTTCAGATCCTAGACTATTTGAGTTCAAGAAACTCAAGAAACCCTGATGGGTAACCAAGCCAAGTCCAAATAAGCAAACATTACCCAGACATGGGGTGAAGGCTTTAGACGTTGGGTGATGGAAACTCTAGACACAGGCTTTAACCATGGCAGTCTACCAGCAGATTTAAAGCAGACAAATTGCAACTAACAGTATTCACACAATAGAGCTCAGTGATACAAAGGGCATTAAAATAAAATGAACTTTGCAAAATGCAAGTTCCTTAACTCTAGCTGTTCTTAGACTTTCTAGGCTGCTTCCTCCAGCTCAACTTCAGACTATACTCTCACTTCAGGCTCTAGTTGTCTCCCTCTTACTGGGTGTCTCACTCTTTAGATATACCTGTCTCCTTCAAAAGTGGAAGTACTGCTTTAACCTAGGGATGTAATGTCACTTACCATTTCAGTCTGCCATTTGCATGCCTGCCTTTTGACGTGACAGGATACGTAAATATTTATGTAGCCTGTCACAGCCTCCACAGGGACGCAAATGCGTCCCTGCGTTAGCCATGATAGGGTGGTTCTCGTAAGTATTCACGTAGTATTTACTTAGCCTATCAAAGCATTCCTGGGGAGGCGAATGGTGGCCGCAGATGCGGCCGCCATTTGAGAACCACCCACCGGCGAACGGCATCAGGTAGGCTCCATTTTGTGCACATTTCACGTGTGGGGGGGGCTTCGCTCTGCCACAGATTCCAGGGGGCCGAATGTGCCAGCACATTTGGCCCCACTGAGATCAGTGGTGGAATTCTCTGACATCCCTACTTTACCCAGAAGAAATGAAACTTAAGTGGAGAAATGAAACTACTCCTCTCAGTGTCTCACCCTCCCAGCAGAGAACTCCAGGCCACTAAGCCTGACCTTTTCCCTTTTGCCTCTGTAGGTCTCAAACCTTTCACAGCTTTATTTAAGAAGGTTTAAAAATCCAATCAGAAACAAGTTGCCCCCATCCCAAGTTTCACCCCCACTATATTCCAGGAATGTCTGTAGATGGTCTTCAAAGTTCATTCATCTGGGTATCTTATCTAGTGGGTACCGTATATTACCCTTTATTGGCATGTTCTCCATTGCTACAACTTTAAGCTGGGATCATCTTGAGCATTGTTCCAGCTTTGGTTGTTATTTTTCCAAAACCAGGAGGCATCAAGAAAGAAAAATCTGGCTCCTCAGTCTAGGTTAGGCCTGCAGGACATGTTTGTTTGTTTGTTTGTTTGTTTAGAACATTTCTTGGGCACCTTTCAGGGCAGAAGCCCTCCCAAGGCAGCATACAGCAGTATGTAGAAACGGCTGGATCTTCTGAACCATCTTCAACAGAAGTCCCCCAGTGCCACCTTCTGCTCCTCCAGAAAGGACCAGAACCACTTTACACCTTGCCTCCAAAGCCCATCCAGATAAATGATCCAGAAGGATACCATGGTTGATGGTGTTGAAAGCCACTGAGAGGTCCAGAAGAACCAAAATGATTACATTCCCCCCTTCCATTCCATGGCATAAGGCATCAACGTGGGTGAGCAAGGCTGTTTCCATCCCATAATCAGGCCTGAAACCTGATTGGAATGGGTCTAATAAACAGTTTCATCCAAAATGGCTTGGAGTTGTGAGGCCACTACACGCTCCAGCGCCTTGCCAAAGAATGGCAAATTTGACCTAGGGCAGTAGTTATCTGAAACCATAGAATCTAAATTGGGTTTCTTCAGCAAGGGCCTAGCCACAGGTTCTTGCAAAGCTGCGGGGACCTCTCTGTACCTCAAGGAGGAATTTACTACCTCCGACGGCCATATATCCAGCCCACTTCTGGCAGATTTTGCGAGCCAGCGTGGGGAAGGATCAAAAGGCCAAGTAGTAGCCCTCAGTCCTCCAAGACGTTTGTCCATGTCCTCAGACTGCACAAGCCAAAAGGTATCCATAACATGACTAGATGGTGCACCAGCCCACTCCATATCAGACTCTGTCAAAAAGACAGCATCCAAGTCAGCACGAATATGAGTGATTTTATCTGCAAAGTGTCTGGAAAATTGTTCACAGTGGGCCTTTCAGATTTCGAGTTCTTGTGTTCCAAGGCCTACACCCAAGAGGCCTTTAACCACAAGAAAGAGGTCTGCTGGACCACATTGAGAAGATGCAATGGTGGCAGAGAAGTAGGATTTTCATCACCACTACAGAATAATATTGAAAGTGGATTCTTACCTCTGTTCGATCGTATTCATTCCAAGTCTTCTGCCATTTGTGCTCTAATTGTCGACTCTGTCATGTAATCCCCCTCAGCTCCTAGGATTACCAAGGGGCTGACATGGTTCTACAGTGAGGTCGAGGATGTTTGGGAGCGATCATATCAATAGCCCAGTTCATCTCCTCATTGCAAGCGGTGAGCAGGACGTCGGCAGGACTGCCGGCTGAGCCTGCAGGAAAACCGCAAGAGACCTCAAAAATCCATCCAGATTCATCAGTCTCACATATGTTCCCAATTCATTGTTTAAAGACCTGTTTAAATACATAGAACACCAAATGTGGGTTATTCCCATGGGATAATGATGACGCTGAGGAGGAATGACCAAACTCTGCATGAAATGAATGTATGCTGTCGATCACTCAAGAAAAAATATATTTGATTTAATGTAAAAGAGCAGAGATTGAGAAGGATGTCAAGGAGATGTTACTCTTGTTCTCTACAGATGCTGAATATTGCACCAAGTGTCCAAAAGATCAGCACCCAAACAAGGACCGAGACCGGTGTGTCCCCAAGGTTATAACCTTCCTGTCCTTTGAAAAATCTTTGGGGATCATCCTGACTTCTGCTGCCCTGTTCTTGTCCTTCACCACTGGCTTTGTGTTAGGAATCTTCATAAAATTCCTACAAACCCCTGTAGTCAAAGCCAACAACCGGGACCTCTCCTACGTTCTCCTCGTCTCCCTCCTGCTTTCCTTCTTGTCCTCTTTCCTCTTCATTGGCTGGCCAAGAAAAGTCACTTGCCTTCTCCAACAAACAGCCTTCAGCATCATCTTCTCGGTGGCCATCTCTTCTCTGTTGGCCAAAACGATCACTGTGGTGCTGGCCTTCCTGGCCACAAAGCCAGGGAACAGACTGAGGAATTGGCTGGGGAAGAGCTTGGCCAACTCCATTGTCATTTCCTGTTCCAGCATTCAAGCTGGCATTTGTGCCATCTGGCTGGGGACATATGCACCCTTCCCAGACTCTGACATGCACTCTCAGCCAGGAGAGATCATCCTGCAATGCAACGAAGGCTCTGTCACCATGTTTTATACTGCCCTTGGCTACATGGGCTTCCTGGCTGCTATCTGCTTCATGGTGGCTTTCCTCGCCAGGGAGCTGCCCGGGGCCTTCAATGAAGCCAAGCTGATCACCTTCAGCATGCTGGTCTTTTGCAGCGTTTGGGTGTCCTTTGTGCCCACCTACCTGAGCACCAAGGGGAAATACATGGTAGCCGTGCAGGTCTTCTCCATCTTGGCCTCCAGTGCAGGGTTGCTGGCCTGCATCTTTCTTCCTAAGTGCTACATTATTATCCTGAGGCCTGATCTGAATACAAAGGAGCATCTCAGGATGAAACCCACAGCATAAACCCGATTTGTATAATTTGTTACTAAACACCCAATATTCTGCTTTTTCTATGAGGTACTTCGCACTTGGCAAAGGAGGCTTCTCTCAAACGTTGGACACCCCCCCCCCAAGATTCATCTGAGTTGTACTGTTAGCAAACTGCTATTCTGCTCTGGATGACCTGGTAGTCTCTGCTTAGCCAAAGAGGCTTAATTCCAATTTTGGGAAAGCACTGTAATAAATGTTTTGCATTTTAATCCTGCTAGGTGTGTTTGTTTTATTTTTTATTTTATTTTTATTCTGGCCTTTAGAGCTCCAGATTCCCTATAGGAGATTTGATGGGTACTCTTAATTTGTATTATAATTAGGGATGGTGCAGGAGTCCAAGGAGGAGGTGGAGTCCTACAGACTCCCTGCATCTGTCCTCCAAGACCCTGCTCTCCGTGCCGTTGGGCGGTGATGGACCCAGCCACTGAGGACTCCGGAGCTTGGCGAGCTGCTCGGAGTGCCACCGAGGACTCATCCTCCCTCTGCCAACTGTCAAGGAAGCCCTTGACAAGCAGCGTGGGCAGGAAGGGCATCAGCAATGCCTCCTCGGGAGGAGGACAGGGTTACAGTGCTTAGGGGGTGCACAGTGCTGAGGACTCCGCCAATCAAACCTTTCTGTGCAAAAAGGACAAGGGCTTTGCTGCTGGAGTCCTTGGCCTTGAGAGGAGGGGCAGCTCGTGCAGCTCAGTGAGCGGGGGGCAAATAGGGAGGCTCATCAAGTGGATCCGGGACATGTGAATCTGTATGTGGGGGAGCTTGTCGACCTCCCCCACTTTCCAGATGGAGATAGGTCCATCCATCCCTAAATATAATTAAGAACCTTAGAACAACTCTGTATGTCCTGTTCCAATTCGGTTTGACTTTGTTTGCCATATAATTCTATTTTCTTTCAAATTCATTTCTTCATGCCTTCTGGTACTGGTTTCCGAATGAATCTTTCCGTGTAACTGCAGTGGTCTAGCTTGCCTAAGTGGAACAATTGTTACATGTTGGTTGTCCTGCAGGTGGCAGGCCCCAGACAGCGTAAATGGTACCCACACAGGATCTGAGGATCCCATGAATCAAGCTCCCTCCCCTTCCTCTGCCATGTTTGTCCAATGATGGGTGGAGCTAAAAGTGAGTTAGGAGGAGGAGACTGGTAACTTGCCTTGGGTCAGCCTTAGCAAATTGGATCCTGGGGATCAGAACTTAGAAGATGCCTGAGC
The DNA here is from genome assembly GCF_057233095.1 of Heloderma suspectum. Taxonomy (NCBI): domain Eukaryota; kingdom Metazoa; phylum Chordata; class Lepidosauria; order Squamata; family Helodermatidae; genus Heloderma; species Heloderma suspectum. Next base: position 399,846,301 of record NC_139459.1, read on the forward strand.
AGCGTCATGTAGTGGTTGAAGAGTGGATGGAGAGCATGAGCTCCTCCTTCCAACTTCCTTGAGTCCCTCAACTCAATGTTCTTCGGATACCACTGGTCCAGCACCCAGCCCAGTTTCCTTCCACCTGAAAAATAAGAAAGGTGATTCCCACTAACCCAGACAATGTCCAGAACAGCACTGTGCCTCACATCCACCCTTTTATTCCTGGAAGAGTCCAGCATTTGTGGCTCTGTAGAAACAGGAGGTGTCTCTTGTGTGCAGAAAGTTCAGGAGACAGCAGCCAGGGAGAATCAGTTCCATGCACTATACATAGGAGGGATCATCCTCCCACAATGATGGCTTCCCCTCAGTCTCCAAAGCTCACCAATACCAGCATGGTCTGTGTGGTCCGTCTGGCAGGCATTCCATAAAATGCCTTCGGGAGAAACAGCATAATAGCAGGGACATTTTCTATGTTCTCCCTTGCAAGTCGAGGCACTATACTGGGAATTGCAGACTCCTCAGTTATGCAGTAACCACAAGACGAGCCGCATAGGTCCATGCCTCACCACAGGGGATGGTCTGCCTAAGAATCATTTGTAATTGACATTGTTTCCACACCTTTTTTGCCAGTGATTCTCAGGATTCCATGCACCACAATCTTTCATTGCAGGAACAGGTCTTCTGACCCAGGGACAGGTCGCTTTGAAGACCCATGTATCTTCCTCCTGACATGGCCACCAGGAATAGGTTTCCCCTACTCCACGTCCCCACAGGAAGGATGTAAAGAGCAGGTGTAATCTTCCAGTTCCCGGCGGCCACATCTGAAGAATTGTCCTCCCTCCAAACAGAATAAAATATGAAAGCGTAAAACCACGGTCTAATAGTTGAACCAGAATACAACCTAGCAGCAATGCAGAAATTTAAAATACAGAGTTAAAAAACCAGAGCTAAAAGACTAGGAAACTAAAAAGCTAAAATACTGGGGAAATGAAAGGTCTTTGTTCAGTCGTTCAGTCGTGTCCGACCCTTCGTGAGAGGTCCAGGAGAGTCAACAGGGTCGCACTCCCTGTTGAGAGGTCCAGGAGAATCAACAGGGTCGCACTCCCCCTGTCCCTCTCCCGGCAGAGGTCATCCCACAGGGTGACCAAGGCAGTTCCCCTTCTAAAACCAGGCCTGAAGTCTGATTGAAATGGATCTAGATTATCTGTTTCCTTCAAGAGTGCCTGGAGTTGTCCTGCAGCTGCCCACTCAGGCACCTTGCCCAGAAAGGGGATGTCTGCCTCCGGGCTATAGTGATTAATATCCTTGGGTTCGGGTTAGGCTTTTTCAGGAGAGGCCTGATTACCGCCTCTTTTAAAGAGGCCCGCACCACTCCATCTCCAAGGAGGAATTTACAACCTCCTGGACCCAGCCAGACATCCCCTCCTTGTTTCATGTGATAAGCCAGGAAGGGCAAGAGTCAAGCATATAGGTGGTCAACCGGACTAGACCAAGCCCCTTGTCCGCATCCTCGGGCCTCAATAACTGAAGCCCATCCAATAAAACTGGACCAGACAGTGCTCTGGACGCCTCTACTAATGGAACTGCATTAATCACGGTGTCCAATGAATGTGAGCAACTTTATTTTCAAAGCACTGTGCAAACTTGTCACAGCGTGCTACCGTGGGTTCCACTGTTTCTCTCCCCACCCCAGAATGTAGGAGGCCACAAACCACTCACAAAACCTCTACTGAGAAGATGCAATGCTGGTGGAAAAGAACAGTCTGTTTGCCACCCTCACCGCCACAGAGTAGGCTTGATAATGAGCTCTAGCCTGTGTTCGTTCAGACTCAGCACGGGTTTTCCTCCACCTGCGTTCTAGACATCTACCCGCTTGCTTCATTGCCCTCAGCACAGCTGTATACGAAGGAGCTGGCCAGGCTCTGCTCATGGGGAGAGGGCGCTTGGTCACGCTTGTGTCAACCACCTGTGTCATCACTACATTCCACAGAGCAACCTGATCTTCGGCAGGAACACAAGCCATACCGGCAGGAAAATCTCCCAGAGCCCTCTGGAATCCATTGCAAACACTTAGCCTCCGGGTTGGACCATTCTAATAGGTCCCCCACCATTGCAGAGGGGAAAGGCTGTCGGGATTCTAAATGTCCATACGAAATGGTCTGACCATGGCAAGGGGACACATGTTCATTCCCCCACTATCAGATCACCATCCTCCTGCCCAGTCGAGAAAACCAGATCAAGCATGTGTCCTTTTACCTGTCTTGGGCCGATGACATGTCGAAATAGCCCCATGGTTGACATGGACACCGTGAAGTCCTGAACAACCCCGGATACAGGAAGTTGAGATTGCCCAGAACGAGGGCTGTACACGGACCCCCCATTTCATGTCGGATGCTGCTTCGGACCTTCCGAAACAGCCCGGCTTTGCTTTGGACTGTTCCGGACTCCATCCACTTTGCTTCAGATTCAGATCCCAAGTGAGATTTGGATATCCGAATTATTCTGATAGGATGTTGTCCCTTCGACTCGCACTGGAAAATAGAAATGGCCATAACTTTTCAGGTTTCATGACATACAGTCTATGTGACTTTTGTGGATCTCTCAGACCCCATGGAAAGTTTGGCCCAGTAGATTCTGAGCTAGGTGCAGCTAAAACTTGATTTTTACAAAAAAAAAAAACACTCAAAACAAAGAGCTGTAGCTTTTCACTGTTTCCACAGAAGTGCTTGACATTTCGGGACATCTCAGCACCCATGGAGGGGATTCCGCCTGCCAAAGTTCACAGAGTTTGGCTTAATACTTCGTGTGCCAGGCACAGATAAAATGTGCTGCTCCCAGAAACTCAAACCAAAGGTCGTAAGCGGATAATCAGAGAAGGTAGGTGTTGAAGCAGTGATTAGGAGGACGTCACCATCCCTGATCTCTCCTGTAGGTTTCTTGATACCTCTCCCCTAGTACTACTAAATGTGGTAATCTGGGGCCACATAAAGTTGGCATCCTGGCTGAGGAATGCCAGTTGGCCATCTTGGACTTAAGAGGTGATTGGCTCATGCAATTGCCCTGTAGTATAAATTTGCTGGATTGCTAAAGTATGGTCATCTTAATGTGCCTAGCTCCATTTTGCTAAATCCATATGACTTCCTTCTCACTCTCTCTCAAGTACTCTGTTTGAGGTTTGCTCCTCGGATATTGTTGTTGTTCAGTCGTGTCCAACTCTTCGTGACCCCATGGACCATAGCACGCCAGGCCTTCCTGTCCTCTGCTCTCTCCCGGAGTGTGCTCAAGTCCATATTCATTGCATCGGTGATGCTATCTAGCCATCTCGTCCTCTGCCGTCCCCTTTTTCCTTCAATCTTTCCCAGCATCAGGGTCTTTTCCAGGGAGTTTTCTCTTCGCATTAGGTGGCCAAAATGTTTGAGCTTCAGCTTCAGTATCTGTCCTTCCAATGAGCACTCAGGGTTGATTACTGTGATTGGAAGGACAGAATCTGTCCTTCCAATGAGCAGTCAGGTATTACTGTGGTTCTTTTCATAGGAAGACTTTTGAAGCTGTTATCTGGGGCCTGATGAACATGCATAGTAGTAGCAGTCTACCAGAGGTTTTTATTCATTTTAAATAAAAACTCAGCATGTCCCAGTCCATCACACTCTCAAATCTCTCCACAACCTATGATGTAATATTGCAATTACCAATACGCTTTACAAAACAGACATTGACAGAGTAGTCCTATATATCCCTTAGCCTCATCTGGGGCTTGCTTGCTTTGCCACACAGTGGAATATTAAGTCAATCATAGATGTTATGTGCGTAGTGCTCTGCCCACGGTATTTTGAAATGTGGATGAGTGTAGTGCTCTGCTTGACTGCAAACACACACACACAAACACACAGACTCACACACAGACACACAAGAACAAAAGGAAAGCAAATAGAGAACTACCTCCTCTCCCCCTCCAGAATCTTTCTCAAGTTGAACCACTCCCACTGTGGCGCTGGCCTTCCGGGCCACAAGCCCAGGGAACAGGATGAGGAGAACGCTGCGGAAGAGTTTAGCCAACTCCACTGTCATTTCCTGTTCCAGTGTCCAATTTGTTACTTGTACGCCTTCTGATTAGGATCTCTAATCCCCTGTGTGGCTTGACAGGGTTTTTTTTTAAAGTTTTTGAGAAAAGGAAACTTCGTGTATGTGGAAAATGGAAATGGCCATAACTCCCCCCCCCCCGTCAGTCCCTATGCAGGTGATTGGCACTGCCAAATTTCAGACAGTTGGGTCCAGTGGCTTTTGTGCTGGCCACATGTAAAAATGGCTTTTCTCAAGAAAATCTGTCGAAGCAAAGAGCTATAATTTTTCAGATCTTCAACAGAAGTGCATGAAACTTGGAGATCTCACAGCCCCCGTGGAGGTGATTGAACCTGCCATCTTCAGACAGTCAGGTCCAGTGGTTTTGTGCTGGCCATGCATACATTTTCCTTTTTCTCAAAAACTTAAACAAAAAGTTTAAAACACACACACAAACACACACACACACACACACACACACACACCTTTCAAGCCACACAGGGGATTACAAAGCCTAATCAGAAGGGGTTTAAGCTGAAAATTAGGACATCACCATCCCTAATCTCTACTATAGGGGTTTTTGCTTTTGGTTTGGTTTGGGGTAGTACTCTCCCTCGTACTTTCCTTTTCTCTCTCCTGAATCTGCCACTATTCAGCATTACTGGATGACCAGAATGTCTCCTCATTAAGGGAAGAAAAATGTGTGCATTCTGTGTAGTGCTTTGCCCCACAACACATATTGGACTGTGTATGTACCGCTTTGGCCACACACTGTTTGCTTGTGTACGCTCACACAGCACACACACAAGACCGAAAGAAAAGCAGATACAGAAAAGAAGAAAAAGCCTTACCTGCACAAGGTTAGGTGTGAGGGGAAGGGAAATCACACAACTATCTGTCTGAAGCCTAAGAGAAGAGAGAAGGGCTTGTTGTTGTTGTTTTTAAGAACACAGAAGAAGGATTTGAGGGAAAGGGAAGAAAAAGAAATTCAAGGGAATCTAAAGAATCCAGAGGAAAGATTTAAGGGAAAGGAAGACTAAGAAAGGGCTGGGTAGGTGCTGGGAACTGCTCTACTAGCACAATCCAATCTTTTCCAGCTGCGCTTGATGCCAGTCTATTTCCAGCCAGACTCAGAGTGTTAAACAGCTTGGAGCCAGGTTATCTGAAGGATCGTCTCCTCCCATATGGGCCTGCCCAGACCCTGAGTTCACCTTCATGGGTCCTTCTCCGGGAGTCCCTGCCAAAGAAAGTGAGGCGAGTGGCTACCAGGAAGAGGGCCTTTTCTGCTGTGACACCCCAGCTGTGGAATGAGCTCCCTAGAGAGGCTCGCCTGGTGCCTACGGTGTCCTCCTCTCGGCACCAGGTGAAGACCTTCTATTTTCCCAGAAGTTTAGCATTTTAGCTTCCTAGGCTTTTGGCTCCAGGGTTTTAAATCTGTATTTTAAATCTCTGCATTGCTGCTAGATTTTCTTCTGGTTGTACTATTATAGTGGAGCTTTAAGCTTTCTTGCTTTATATTGTTTGATGCTGCACCTTGTGGTTTTAATTTCTGTGAACCGCCAGAAAGCTTCAGCTATTGGGTGGTAAAGAAGTGAAATAGATATAGATAGATGATAGATAGATAGATAGATAGATAGATAGATAGATAGATAGATAGATGGATAGATGGACAGATGGACAGATGGACAGGCAGGCAGGCAGGCTCTCCTTGGATGATCTCCAGGATTGACTGGTTGGGTAATGGAGAAGGTGGTCATCTAGTATTCAGGTAGAACAGGTGAGCTCCACCAGAGGCTATCACTTTTGTCTTTTCAGACTTAATTGTTAATTCATAGTCTTGACAATATACTTCCAGATTGGCCATAAGCTTTGGAAGCACCGCTTGGGTGTTCGAGAGAAGGGCCAACGTGTCTGCAACAATCAAAGGAGAGACTTTTGTTCCCCTACTTAGTGGACAGGGAAAATGGTCTTCGCTTATATACTGTGAAAGAGGTTGAGAAGGAAAGGTGCCAATACACATCCTTGTTTCACCCCTGGTTGGAGTGTTGGACTCAGGAGATCTGTGTTCTAGTCCCCACTAGGCCATGAAGCCCACTGGGTGACTTTGGGCCAGTCACTGAAAAGGTTCTTGTGAGGATAAAAAGGAGAGGAGAAGAGGAGGGCCACGTAAGCCACCTGGAGTTCCTTGCAAGAGGAAAGAAAGAGGGATAGAACTATAATAATAAAATATGGCTTGGGACCAGGATATCTGAAAGACTACTTCTCCCATCCAAGCTTTTATATTTAATTAATTTCTATACCACCCAATAGCCGAAGCTCTCTGGGCCGTTCACAAAAATTAAAACCAAACACACAATAAAACAATTTAAAATATATAGAACATTAAAACCACAATATAACAATACAACCACAATAAAACCTAGCAGCAGTGCAGGCGTTTAAAATACAGATTTAAAACAGCAAAGATTAAAATTTAGAAAGCTAAAATGCCTGGGAAAATAAAAAGGACTTCATCTGGCGCCGAAAGGAATACAATGTAGGCACCAGGCGAACCTCAACAGGGAGCTCATTCCAGAGCCGGGGTGCCACAGCAGAAAAAGCCCTCCTCCTAGTAGCCACCCTCCTCACTTCCTTTGGCAGGGGCTCACGGAGAAGGGCCGCTGACGATGATCTTAAGGTCCGGGCAGGCACATATGGGAGGAGGCGATCCTTCAGGTAACCTGGCCCCAAGCCGTTAAGGGCTTTAAATGTTAACACCAGCACTTTGAATCGGGCCCATTATATCATTATATCATTATTTATTATATAGTCAATAGATGTTCTTGGCTCTTACAATGCTGTTCCATGGCGAAAGAGCAGCCAGGCTCTCTGCATAACACACACACACACTGGCCTAGGTCAAGAGTGCTTTTTTCCAGCCATGCACCTGCACATGAGACCCATGAAGAGACTTCCAGAAGCTTCAGAAGTCATGCAACTTCTTTCCACCATCATTTTCAAAATCATAGTGATTTCTTCTCCTTCTTGCGAAACCTCAAGGGATTTCCCCAGAGCTTCCCTTTGGGTCCACTGACATCAACATCAGATTCAAGAGCAACATGAGGGGACGTCTGGCATCCAGGTGCAACAAGAGAGGAGAAGAAACCTGCCTTCTGTGCCACGGAGAGCTTGGGATGTGGTTCAGAGCAGGTGAGGAAGACTGTGTGGGTGTGAGGTTGACGGAGTATCATCCCCTTGGATCCTCGGGGCTCCATCTGCATTCAGAGAGCCACTTGAGCCTCCGTCTTGCAGGGGGGCTTCAGCTTCTTCTAATTAAACTTCTAATTTGTTGAGAGGAGCAGACACAAGTCGGGAGGCTGTACCAGGTAGTCCCAGAATGATTCAGCTCTTGCTGCTGCTGCTGCTGCCCCAGGCCACCTGTGGGACACACAAGGCCAAATGCCGCTTGACTTTGGGAAGGGATGAAACAGACCCACTGAATCATTACAGGCCAGGAGACCACCTCATTAGCGGGGCCATCTATGCAACACGTGCTGCGTTTCGACCATTTGCTTTCAACAAGCCTCCCTCTCCCGGAGTTTTCTGGTAAGTTATTCTGTGTGTGACGGAGTTGCTGCTGCTCCCCTTGGTCCTGATTTCATGAGCTCCAGTCATAGAGACTGCCCCCATTATCTGGGGCCTGGTGAAGCACTGTCCTCCTTTCCCTTCGAAGAAAGATGCACCAGTGCTAATTGCCAGCCTGCCATTTCAGGAGCTGGAGCTGGCTGGGCTTCTTTTGAACTGCCATAGATGGTGTAACCTATTATAGGACAATGTGGTCTTTCTTCTCACTCTCTCTCATGTGCAGAAGAAACACAGTTTAATCATCTTTTCAGCCACATGAACAGACTGAAGGGCTGTCATGCCAAAGATGGAGCAGAGTTTTTATCTGCAGTTCCAGGGGGCAGGACTGCAACCAATAGAGGGAAATGGCAGGGAAGCAGTTGGGAGAAACTTCCTAAGAATGAACACAGTGTCTCTGGAGATGGCGGGTTCTCTTTCACTGGAGGGATCTAACCAGAGGCTGCATGGCCATTTGTTAGTGATGCTGTAGCTTCATCTTATTTTGCATCCTTTAGCTGCAGATGTAGCTGCAAAGTTCTAAGAATGTAATCCAGAAAATTGTACTACCTGGAAAAGCTTGTGAAGGCAAAGAAGCCACAATGGCATACTTGAGTTTCATTGAAGACAGGATGGCAATATGGCACATAGATTTTTCTTCTTCTTCAGGAAAGGACCCATGAGGTTCTGGAAGATCCTGTCCTTCCTGTTTGCCATTAAAGAGATCAACCAGAATCCAAGAATCTTACCTAACTTCACCCTAGGCTACAACATCCATGACAACTTTTTCAATGCACTAGTGACATCTGATGCCTTGCTTGACCTGCTCTCTCCTGGGCAGGCAAATGTCCCCAACTACAAGTGTGGAAGACAGAATCACCCACTGGCTGTTCTTGAAGGGACAGACTCTGATATCTCCATCCAGATTTCAACCCTGTTGAGCATCTACAAAATCCCACAGGTGGAGTGGGGGGATTGCAGGATGGGTCTAATTCCACTTGGGGTGTTCTCCAGAGATACCTACATGTTATCCAGAGAATATCAGTGCGAGTTCCCCCACATGCAAATCTGAGGTATCAGTGGGGGTGGGGGTGATTTACAGTGGGTACCAAAGCATTAAATTCCCCTGTTTGAAACCTATTCAAATCTGGATGGGGGGAGGGCATGCTGGCTTTCGGAGAAAAGAAAGTTTTACACTCAAGGGCAAATCACGCAATTAACATCATGTGTGGTTTTCTCTTCAGTCATATGCTTTGAGCTCAGAAAGCAAGGAGGGCACCAGTGATCAGGGGTGGGAATATGTTGCCACTCTAAGAATCAAGGGTGCTCCTATTCTGGCTTCTGTTTCTTGGCCACATTTAATAGTGCTGGGAAAGTGGGATGAACTGTTAGGAAAATGCTTCCGTAATGGAAGTATCAGCCATCTGCATTTTTCAGGGTCCCATCAATACGATGTCTGAAAATGTTTTAATCATAACATTAAGACATTTTGTTCCACTGGCATGATGTATGGAACAGATGAACTCCCTATGAAGAGGTATGATCTGCCGTATTTCAGAACTTTATGACAAAGAATAGATATTACACCACAGCAAGCCAACAGTCTCTTCTTTTCTTTGCCAGGTCTCCTATGCTTTTGTTTCTCATGTTCTCAGCAATACAAATCAATTCCCTTTTTTTGTCCGGATGGTTCCCAAAGAAGGAACCCAGTACCCAGGGATTGTCAAGCTGCTCCTGTATTTCAGATGGACATTGGTTGGACTTGTTGCTCCAGACACTGACAATGGAGAGAGGTTCGTCAGAACCTTGACGTCTGAGCTCACCAGGAATGACATTTGTGTGGTTTTCTCACAAAGCCTCTCAGTACTAACTCTCAACAATATACAGCTTCTTCATCTGTCATTCCTCAAGTGGAGACAAGTCAATGTCTTTGTTTATTGTGCAGAGACTGGTTCCTTCATAAATGGAATACAGAAAATGCAACAGTTGGTTGAAGTCTTGATGAAACCCATTGTAGGGAAAGTCTGGATCACAACAGCTTTGTGGGACATCACCTTGGAGTTGATGTCTAACAATCTACCTATCCAAAGTATCCATGGTATCATTTCCTTCTTTATTCAGACAAAAAAAGTGACAAGCTTTGATGATTTTTGGATCTTTTCCCCCACTATCACAGCAGTTTGGGAGAAAGTGTTCAGTTGTTCATACACAAAGCATGCATTGTCTGTGAAAGGCTGGACAAGATGCACAGAGCAAGAGAAACTGGAGGCCCTGCCCCAAGAGGACATGGAGAGAATCCTGTCTCTAGACAGCTACATCATTTACAACACCATCCAGGCTGTGGCCCATGCCATAGATGCTGCTTATTCATCGAGAACCAGGATGAGGGTGGTGGAGGGTGGAGGCAGGTTGGACATCCAAAAGCTACAGCCATGGCAGGTATGCCCTTCTCCATCCCAGATATCCCTGCTGCGCATGGCAATCGATTGTATAGAATACAGAATATTTGACTTGAAAATAGACTAAGGAAACATCAAATGTCACGGTGAGGTGAAATGTTGTGTATTTATGGAGAAAGCCCAGTTGCGAAACTTCCTCTGCTGCCTCCTTACATAGCTTCAGATGACACAGCCTATCTGTTCAGAGCCTCCATCACTGTTGCAACATCTCTATGTCTGATGTAGCCCATTCCCTCTAAGTCACCATTGGAGTAAGTCCTCTTGCTTTCTCTATCTGAGCCTTTACTGCCTCCTGACTATGGTGGTATTTCGGCACTTCCCCTCGCTCCACTCTACCACCTCTATTTCTTCCTCCGCCAAAGGACGGGTTGCACCTCACAAAGGCTGGGAAGAATATGTTTAGCCACAGCATGAAGAACTTCATCAGGAGGGCTTTAAACTGAATCCTACGGGGAAGGGAGATGTAAAGTTGGGGTAACAATGGACGAAGGCTCATGCACTGCAACGGAGAGAACAGCTTTAATAGCGCCCAATAATAGTCTTCACAAACATGTAGGAAGAAAGCCAGACCATGAAGCACATGGTCTTTGATGTCTATATACCAATGACCAGAGTATGGGAAACAAACAGAACGAACTTGAACTCTTAACACAAGAGGGAAATTATGACTTGATAGGTGTAACTGAGACTTGGTGGGATGACTCTCATGACTGAAATACAGCCATTGAAGGATATAACTTGTTCAAAAAGAACAGGAGGAACAGAAAGGGAGATGGAGTTGCACTATATGTGAAAAATACATATATCTGCACAGAAATACAGGAGGATGAGCTTGGGAGCCCCATCTGGATCAAAATAAATGGAGCAAAGAATAAAAGGAACCTGGTGGTCAGAGTCTACTACCGGCCACCCAATCAAGGAGAAGATGAGAATGAAACTTTTGAAAAGCAAATAGCCAATGTTTCAAGGAAGCATGATGTAGTAGTAATGGGGCCCTTCAATTTCCCCTATATTTGTTGAGAGACAAATTCTGCAAAATGTGGCCCCTCCAGGAAATTCTTGACTTGTGTGGCGGATAACTTCCGCCTACAGAAAGTAGAGGAAGGAACTAGAGGATTGGCTATCCTTGACTTGATCCTAACCAACAGAGATGACTTAGTGGATCAAGTAGCAGTTACAGGAACTCTGGGGGAAAGCAACCATGTTGTACTTGAGTTCTTGGTTCTAAGGGAAGCAAAAGCCGAGCGTAGTCAAACACGCATCCTGGATTTTAGGAAAGCTGATTTTAATAAACTCAGAACAATGATAAGTCAGGTCCCATGGCAAGCGACTCTAACAAGAAAAGGAGTCCAAGATGGGTGAGAGCTTTTAAAAAAGGAAATTCTCAAGGCACAGTTACAAACCCAAAAAAAGCTTCACAAAAAGCTTAGAGATTACTTGAAAACAAAAAAAGGACACATATAGGAAGTCACAAAGAGTCGGACACAACTTAACGACTGAACAACTACAACAACAGGAAGTGGAAGGAAGGCCAAGCAACAAAGGAAGAGTACAGGCAGGTAGCACAGAATTGCAGGGATGGCGTCAGGAAGGCTAAAGCTGAGAACGAGCTGAGGTTAGCGAGGGATGCTAAAAGCAACAAAAAGGCTTCCTTCAGCTACGTGCATAGTAAAAGAGAGAGGAAAGAAATGGTGGTTCAACTATTAAATAAGGCTGGCAAAATGATGACAGATGACAAAGAAAAGGCAGAAGTGCTCAGTTCCTACTTTGGCTCGGTCTTCTCCCAAAAGAGCGTCTATGACCCCCCTGGCAAATGCAAAGTACAGGCTGAAGGGGCAGGATTGCAGCTTGAGATCAATAGGCATATGGTCAAGGAACACCTAATGACTCTGAATGAGTTCAAATCTCCAGAATTATTCCTGGCAGTGTAAATCATCCCTCCAGCCAGATACCAAGGTTTAAAGCTCCCTTGGTGAATATGTGTCTTGTGACCATGCAGAAACTTTGTACATGTGTCTAGAGAGGAACATTTGGTAACACCATATTAAAGGTTTCTTGCTTTGTTTCAAACCTTTTGTATTAAACATATATTTTATGTCCAGAAGATACTACGTTTGGCTAGAAGCATTTTGTAAAGAACGTGTACAATTTGATGCTTCAGGCAAGAAATTCAGATTCTCTCCCAAGCACAAACTAAACATACAATGTTCACAACTCAAAGCAACCTGTGCCTACTCAGAAGCAAATCCGACTGAGTTCATTTGAAGTTTCAGTCATGATTACATAAATGACCATTTGCTGCCTTTCACTGGTGCCCAAAATATGCCCCATAAAGTGGCTGGACCCCTTTTCCCTGAGGGCAAGACGAGGCCCAGATTGTAACACATATGCATATGTCTAATGCCTTCAGCTTCCCAAACTGCTAAACCAAGTAAAAGGTCATGAAATCAAGTCCCTGGCCAATGTGAAAATACATACCTAGCACTTAGGTCTGGGACTAGATTCAAGCACGACATGGGCAGAACTGAGATATGGGATGTGGTTTCTTGTTTCCTCGGTGATGGTGCTTCCTCTGCCATTCTAGCTTCATCCTTTTCTGAGAAGCTCCCATTTTTACAATGCGTCCATAAATGGAGTGTATTTGGACGAGAAGGGAGAGCTGGCAGCCGACTTTGACATCATCAACTGGGTGAAGTTTCCAAATACATCTGTCATTAGAGTGAAGTTTGGGAGTATAGAAAGACGGGGATCTCCAGGCCTCAAGTTCAACATTGACCAGGATGCCATTGTGTGGCCCAAATGGCTCAACAAGGTGAGGAAAATCATTCCTTTCATTTCACTGTATTTATTTACACTCTCTTGAGCACTAAAGCATGTAACAGACCCTAAGTCAGCCTTCCCTACACTGATTCCCTCCAGATGTGTTGGACGGTGACTACCTTTATTCTCAGCCAGCATGGCCATTGCCACAAGACATCTGGTGGACACCAGCATGGCGAAGGCTGTTCTAGATTAGTCTGCCTTTGATTCCCTGTCATTCCCACCTAGCTGCAGTTCTTCAAGATCTCCGAGGGAGCACAGCCTTTCCCCAGCTCTGCTACCCATTTGTGCACTGGAAACATTGCCTTCAAACACAGGCTGGGTGGGTGACTTAATGATTCAACCATTGATATAGCACCACCAGCTGTAGGCATGGGGCTTTACAGAGTACAAGAGAATAGGTCCCTGCCCCAAGGTGATTCCAATCTAGAATTTGACACAAGGGAAAGAACAGAGCAAGAGGAGGGGAGGCCCCAGGGATAGTAAACAATTAAGGAATGTGTGGTTTCTTTTCAATTCATTTATTACATTTCCCTACTGCCCAATAGCCAAAGCCATATGGGCAGTTCACACCATGCTGTTTCAGTTGCATGTGCTAATCCTCAGTTACAGACTTCAACTTAAACCCTAGAGATCCTCTTCAGTTCTTTCAACCCTGTGTCTCATTTCTGCAGAAGAATTAGGCCTAACACATTTTTGCTTGACACTCTTTGTTTTTATCCTTAGCCCCTGCCACAATCCAGGTGTGTGGAAAGCTGTCACCCTGGATTCTTCAAGGTGGATCAGGAAGGGAAGCCAATTTGCTGCTATGACTGTCATCCCTGCCCAGAAGGGACCATCTCCACCCAGGAAGGTGGGTGAATCCAGAGGACAAGGCAGCCTGTAGTGCTGTGGGGTGGGCTGGAGGGCAAAGATCCACCCAGATATTTGCTGTGAAGGTTTTCTTGAAGGCATGTCTAAACCTGGATCCTTCCTTGCAATGTCTGTTAATTTCATTTGGTTTATCTTCAGAGCCTAGACTATTTGAGTTCAAGAAACCCTGGTGGGTAACCAAGCCAAGTCCCAATAAGCAAACATTACCACAGACTCAAAAGTAAATTCAAATTTATTAAATGATTTTGTCAAGGCAGCGCTTATGACCTCCCCCCCCCCCCGAGCAATAACTTAAGAATCTCTTGCATCCTTAAGATTCCCACCTTCCTTCTTTTAAATTTCCCCTTACCAGTAACATGGGGTATAGGCTTTAGAAGTCGGGTGATTGACACTCTAGACACAGGGTTTAACCACAACAGTCTACTAGCAGATATAAAGCAAACGAATTACAACTTAACAGTATTTACACAATAGAGCTCAGCGATACAAAAGGCATTAAAATAAAATGAAATTTGCAAAATGCAAGTTCCTTAACTCTAGCTGTTCTTAGACTTTCTAGGCTGCTTCCTCCAGCTCAACTCCAGACTGTACTCTCACTTCAGGCTCTAGCTATCTCTCTCTTACTGGCTGTCTCGCTATCTTGATATACTTGTCTCCTTCAAAACTAAAAGTATTGCTTTACCCAGAAGAGATGAAACTTAAGTGGAGAAATGAACCTACTCCTCTCAGGGGCTCACCCTCCCAACAGAAAACTCCAAGCCTCTAAGCCTGACCTTTTCCCTTTTGCCTCTGTAGGTCTCAAACCTTTCACAGCTTTATTTAAGAAGGTTTCAAAATCCAATCAGAAACAAGTTGCCCCCATCCCAAGTTTCACCCCCACTATATTCCAGGAATGTCTGTAGATGGTCTTCAAAGTTCATTCATCTGGGTATCTTATCTAGTGGGTACTGTATATTACCCTTTATTGGCATGTTCTCCATTGGTACAACTTTAAGCTGGGATCATCTTGAGCATTGTTCCAGCTTTTGTTATTATTTTTCCAAAACCAGGAGGCATCAAGAAAGAAAAATCTGGCTCCTCAGTCTAGGTTAGGCCTGCAGGACATGTTTGTTTGTTTGTTTGTTTGTTTAGAACATTTCTTGGGCACCTTTCAGGGCAGAAGCCCTCCCAAGGCAGCATACAGCAGTATGTAGAAACAGCTGGATCTTCTGAACCATCTTCAACAGAAGTCCCCCAGTGCCACCTTCTGAGACTGCTCCTCCAGAAAGGACCAGAACCACTTTACACCTTGCCTCCAAAGCCCATCCAGATAAATGATCCAGAAGGATACCATGGTTGATGGTGTTGAAAGCCACTGAGAGGTCCAGAAGAACCAAAATGGTTACATTCCCCCCTTCCATTCCATGGCATAAGTCATCAACGTGGGTGAGCAAGGCTGTTTCCATCCCATAATCAGGCCTGAAACCTGATTGGAATGGGTCTAATAAACAATTTCATCCAAAATGGCTTGGAGTTGTGAGGCCACTACACGCTCCAGCGCCTTGCCAAAGAATGGCAAATTTGACCTAGGGCGGTAGTTATCTGAAACCATAGAATCTAAATTGGGTTTCTTCAGCAAGGGCCTAGCCACAGGTTCTTGCAAAGCTGCGGGGACCTCACTGTCCTTCAAGGAGGAATTTACTACCTCCGACGGCCATATATCCAGCCCACTTCTGGCAGATTTTGCGAGCCAATGTGGGGAAGGATCAAAAGGCCAAGTAGTAGTCCTCAGTCCTCCAAGAAGTTTGTCCATGTCCTCAGACTGCACAAGCCAAAAGGTATCCATAACATGACTAGATGGTGCACCAGCCCACTCCATATCAGACTCTGTCAAAAAGACAGCATCCAAGTCAGCACGAATATGAGTGATTTTATCTGCAAAGTGTCTGGAAAATTGTTCACAGTGGGCCTTTCAGATTTCGAGTTCTTGTGTTCCAAGGCCTACACCCAAGAGGCCTTTAACCACAAGAAAGAGCTCTGCTGGACTACACTGAGAAGATGCAATGGTGGCAGAGAAGTAGGATTTTCATCACCACTACAGAATAATATTGAAAGTGGATTCTTACCTCTGTTCGATCGTATTCATTCCGAGTCTTCTGCCATTTGTGCTCTAATTGTCGACTCAGTCATTTAATCCCCCTCAGCTCCTAGGATTACCAAGGGGCTGACATGGTTCTACAACTAGGTCGAGGATGTTTGGGAGCGATCATATCAATAGCCCAGTTCATCTCCTCATTGCAAGCGGTGAGCAGGACGTCGGCAGGACTGCCAGCTGAGCCTGCAGGAAAACCGCAAGAGACCTCAAAAATCCATCCAGATTCATCAGTCTCACATATGTTCCCAATTCATTGTTTAAAGACGTGTTTCAATACATGGAACACCAAATGTGGGTTATTCACAGGGGAGAATGATGACGCTGAGGAGGAATGACCAAACTCTGCATTAAATGAATGTATGCTGTCGATCACTCAAGAAAAAATATATTTGATGGAATGTAAAAGAGCAGAGATTGAGAAGGATGTCAAGGAGATGTTACTCTTGTTCTCTACAGATGCTGAATATTGCACCAAGTGCCCAGAAGATCAGCACCCAAACAAGGACCGAGACCGGTGTGTCCCCAAGGTTATAACCTTCCTGTCCTTTGAAAAATCTTTGGGGATCATCCTGACTTCTGCTGCCCTGTTCTTGTCCTTCACCACTGGCTTTGTGTTAGGAATCTTCATAAAATTCCTACAAACCCCTGTAGTCAAAGCCAACAACCGGGACCTCTCCTACGTTCTCCTCGTCTCCCTCCTGCTTTCCTTCTTGTCCTCTTTCCTCTTCATTGGCCAGCCAAGAAAAGTGACCTGCCTCCTCCGACATACAGCCTTCAGCATCATCTTCTCGGTGGCCATCTCTTCTCTGTTGGCCAAAACGATCACTGTGGTGCTGGCCTTCCTGGCCACAAAGCCAGGGAACAGACTGAGGAAATGGCTGGGGAAGAGCTTGGCCAACTCCATTGTCATTTCCTGTTCCAGTGTTCAAGCTGGCATTTGTGCCATCTGGCTGGGGACATATGCACCCTTCCCAGACTCAGACATGCACTCTCAGCCAGGAGAGATCATCCTGCAATGCAACGAAGGCTCTGTCACCATGTTTTATACTGCCCTTGGCTACATGGGCTTCCTGGCTGCTATCTGCTTCATGGTGGCTTTCCTCGCCAGGGAGCTGCCCGGGGCCTTCAATGAAGCCAAACTGATCACCTTCAGCATGCTGGTCTTCTGCAGTGTCTGGGTGTCCTTTGTGCCCACCTACCTGAGCACCAAGGGGAAATACATGGTAGCCGTGCAGGTCTTCTCCATCTTGGCCTCCAGTGCTGGGTTGCTGGGCTGCATCTTTCTTCCCAAGTGCTACATTATTATCCTGAGGCCTGATCTGAATACAAAGGAGCATCTCATGATGAAACCCATAGCATAAACCCGATTTGTATTGTTACTAAACACCCAATATTCTGCTTTTTCTATGAGGTACTTTGCACTTGGCAAAGGAGGCTTCTCTCAAACTTTGGGGGGGAAAACACCCCTAAGGGATTCATCTGAGTTGTACTGTTAGCAAACTGCTATTCTGCTCTGGATGACCGGGTAGTCTCTGCTTAGCAAAAGAGGTTTAGTTCCAATTTGGGGAAAGCACTTTTGCATTTTAATCCCACTAGGTGTGTTGTTTGTTTTATTTCATGTTTGTATTATTCTGGCCTTTAGAGCTCCAGATTCCCTATAGGAGATTTGATGGGTACTCTTAATTTGTATTATAATTAGGGATGGTGCAGGAGTCCAAGGAGGAGGTGGAGTCCTACAGACTCCCTGCATCTGTCCTCCAAGACCCTGCTCTCCGAGCCGTGGGGGCAGTGATGGACCCAGCCACTGAGGACTCCGGAGCTTGGCGAGCTGCTCGGAGTGCCACCAAGGACTCATACTCCCTCTGCCAACTGTCAAGGAAGCCCTTGACAACCAGCATGGGCAGGAAAGGCGTCAGCAATGCCTCCTCGGGAGGTGGACTGCTTTAGAGCACTTGGGGGGTGCACTATGCTGAGGACTCCGACAGTCAAGCCCTTCTGCACATAAAGCACAAGGGCTTTGTTGCTGGAGTCTTTGGCCTTGAGAGGAGGGGCAGCTCATGCGGCTCAGCGGGTGGGGGGCAAATAGGGAGGCTCGTCAAGTTGGCCAAGGACATGTGAGTGTCTTTGTGGGGGCAGCTTGTCAAGCTCCACTGCTTCCCAGATGGAGATAGGTCTGTCCATCTCTAAATATAATTAAGGAACTTAGAACAACTCTGGACATGATGTTGCAACTTGGTTTTTGACTTTGTTTGCCATATAATTCTATTTTCTTTCAAATTCATTTCTTCATGGCTTCTGGTACTGGTTTCCTCATGAATCTTTCTGTGTAACTGCAGTGGTCTAGCTTGCCTAAGTGGAACAATTGTTACATGTTGGTTGTCCTGCAGGTGGCAGGCCCCAGACAGCGTAAATGGTACCCACACAGGATCTGAGGATCCCATGAATCAAGGTCCCTCCTCACCCTCTGCCATGTTTGTCCAATGATGGGTGGAGCTAAAAGTGAGTTAGGAGGAGGAGACTGGTAATTTGCCTTGGGTCAACTTTAGCAAATTGGAACCTGGGGATCAGAACTTAGATGATGCCTGCGCAGCTTCACGTAGTGGTTGAAGAGTGGATGGCGAGCATGAGCTCCACCTCCCAACTTCCTTTAGTCCCTCAGCTCAATGTTCTTCAGACACCACAAGTCCAGCACCCAGCCCAGTTTCCTTCCACCTAAAAAATAAGAAAGGTGAGTCCCACTAACTCAGACTATGTCCAGCACAGCACTGTGCCTCACATCCACCCTTTTATTCCTGGAAGAGTCCAGCATTTGTGGCTCTGTAGAAACAGGAGGTGTCTCTTGTGTGCAGAAAGTTCAGGAGACAGCATAGAGCGAGAATCAGTTCCATGCACTGTACATAGGAGGGATCATCCACCCACATGATGACTTCCCCTCAGTCTCCAGAGCTCACCAATGCCAGCCTGGTCTGTGTGGTCCATCTGGCAGGCATTCCATAAAATGCCATCAGGAGAAATGGCATAATTCCAGGGACATTTTCTGTGTTCTCTCTTGCAAGCCGAGGCACTATACTGGGAGTTGCAGACTCCTCAGCTGCCCACTCAGGCACCTTGCCCAGGAAGGGGATGTCTGCCTCCGGACTATAGAGATTAATATCTTTGGGTTCGGGTTAGGCTTTTTCAGGAGAGGCCTGATTACCTCCTCTTTTAAAGAGGCCCGCACCACTCCATCTCCAAGGAGGAATTTACAACCTCCTGGACCCAGCCAGACATCCCCTCCTTGTTTCATGTGATAAGCCAGGAAGGGCAAGAGTCAAGCATATAGGTGGTCAACCGGACTAGACCAAGCCCCTTGTCCGCATCCTCGGGCCTCAATAACTGAAGCCCATCCAATAAAACTGGACCAGACAGTGCTCTGGACGCCTCTACTAATGGAACTGCATTAATCACGGTGTCCAATGAATGTGAGCAACTTTATTTTCAAAGCACTGTGCAAACTTGTCACAGCGTGCTACCGTGGGTTCCACTGTTTCTCTCCCCACCCCAGAATGTAGGAGGCCACAAACCACTCACAAAACCTCTACTGAGAAGATGCAATGCTGGTGGAAAAGAACAGTCTGTTTGCCACCCTCACCGCCACAGAGTAGGCTTGATAATGAGCTCTAGCCTGTGTTCGTTCAGACTCAGCACGAGTTTTCCTCCACCTGCGTTCTAGACGTCTCTCCTCTTGCTTCATTGCCCTCAGCACAACTGTATACGAAAGAGCTGGCCAGGCTCTGCTCACAGGGAGAGGGTGCTTGGGCACGATTGTGTCAATCACCTGAGTCATCGCTACATTCCACAGAGCAACCTGGGCTTCGGCAGGAACACCAGCCATACCAGCAGGAAAATCTCCCAGAGCCCTCTGGAATCCATTGCAAACACTTAGCCTCCGAGTTGGACCATTCTGATAGGTCCCCCACCATTGCAGAGGGGAAAGGCTGTCGGGAGTCTAAACATCCATATGAAATGGTCTGACCATGGAAAGGGGACACATGTTCATTCCCCCACTATCAGATCACCATCCTCCTGCCCCGTCGAGAAAACCAGATGAAGCATGTGTCCTTTTACCTGTCTTGGGCCGATGACATGCAGGTTTTTTTTGAAGGATCTAGGAAGAAAGATGGGGAAAACTACAAAGATGTTTTTGGTCTTTAAAAAAATACTCTAGAAAAGAAAGCAAGGGTGCCTCATTCGCTTCCGGGTTCAACACCGGAGCAATGCACAGCCCTACCCAGAACCATCATCCTAGGGGTCCTCAACACCGAGACCACCTACATCAGCTCAGGCAGGGAGTCTGATGAGTAGCTGGGTGGGCGGTATACCAGCAGAATCCCTAATATGTCCCGGGTACCGGACACAAGGTACAGACACTCACGATCTACGCTTGAATGAACAGGAAGCCTAGAGAGGGAGATCATATTCCTTGAGACCGCACCAACTCCCCTCCTTGACCCTTGAAGTGGTGCTGGTGCTGCACCGAGTACCCAGGAGAGCACAACTGGGAGAGACTAGCCCCTCCCAGTTCCCCCATCCAGGTCTCAGTAGTGCGTACCAGGTCGGCCCCCTCATCCACAATCAAATCATCCATGAGGGAGATTTTGTGTTGGACTGGCTTTATCAGATGTTGTACTGACCTGATCAGTACAACAGGCTTTCTTGGTAGTGGCACCCACACTCCAGAGCGCCCCTTGGAGCACCCTCCCGTGTATTGTCCAAATGGCAGAAGCGGTGGTGAGCTTTAAATGAATCTTGAAGATGTAGTTGTTTACACAGGCTTTCCAGGACTTGTAAAGGACTATGACATTGCTCTGTTTTAGCATTCTCTCTCTTGTAATGCATTTGATTAATTGAAGGATTAATGTTGTTCTTGCATTATTTCCCTGTTGGCTTTACATTTTATTCTATATCTGTGGTAAACCAGTTTGAGTTTGCCATTGGCCAAGACTCTCACTGTGGCGCTGGCCTTCCGGGCCACAAGCCCAGGGAACAGGATGAGGAGATGGCTGCGGAAGAGTTTAGCCAACTCCACTGTCAATTCCTGTTCCAGTGTCCAATTTGTTACTTGTGCACCTTCTGATTAGGATCTCTAATACCCTGTGTGGCTTGACAGGGTTTTTTTAGTTTTTGAGAAAAGGAAACTTTGTGTATATGGAAAATGGAAATGGCCATAACTCTCCCCCCCCCCTTTTTTATGATAAATACAGGTAATTTGGGGACCTGTCAGTCCCTATGCAGGAGATTGTCGCTGCCAAATTTCAGACAGTTGGGTCCCGTGGCTTTTGTGCTGGCCACATGTAAAAATGGCTTTTCTCAAGAATAAATGTCAAAGCAAAGAGCTATAATTTTTCAGATCTTCCACAGTAGTACATGAAACTTGGCGATCTCACAGCCCCCGTGGAGGTGATTGAACCTGCCATCTTCAGACAGTCAGGTCCAGTGGTTTTGTGCTGGCCATGCATACATTTTCCTTTTTCTCAAAAACTTAAACAAAAGGTTTAAAACACACACACACACACACACACACACACCTTTCAAGCCACACAGGGGATTACAAAGCCTAATCAGAAGGGGTTTAAGCTGAAAATTAGGACATCACCATCCCTAATCTCTACTATAGGGGTTTTTGCTTTTGGTTTGGTTTGGGGGCTTGGGGTAGAACTCTCCCTAGTACTTTCCTTTTCTCTCTCCTGAATCTGCCACTATTCAGCATCACTGGATGACCAGAACGTCTCCTCATTAAGGGAAGAAAAATATGTGCATTCTGTGTAGTGCTTTGCCCCACAACACATATTGGACTGTGTATGTACCGCTTTGGCCACACACTGTTTGCTTGTGTACGCTCACACAGCACACACACAAGACCGAAAGAAAAGCAGATACAGAAAAGAAGAAAAAGCCTTACCTGCACAAGGTTAGGTGTGAGGGGAAGGGAAATCACACAACTATCTGTCTGAAGCCTAAGAGAAGAGAGAAGGGCTTGTTGTTGTTGTTTTTAAGAACACAGAAGAAGAATTTGAGGGAAAGGGAAGAATAAGAAATTCAAGGGAATCTAAAGAATCCAGAGGAAAGATTTAAGGGAAAGGAAGACTAAGAAAGGGCTGGGTAGGTGCTGGGACCTGCTCTACTAGCACAATCCAATCTTTTCCAGCTGCGCTTGATGCCAGTCTATTTCCAGCCAGACTCAGAGTGTTAAACAGCTTGGAGCCAGGTTATCTGAAGGATCGTCTCCTCCCATATGGGCCTGCCCAGACCCTGAGTTCACCTTCATGGGTCCTTCTCCGGGAGTCCCTGCCAAAGAAAGTGAGGCGGGTGGCTACCAGGAAGAGGGCCTTTTCTGCTGTGACACCCCAGCTGTGGAATGAGCTCCCTAGCGAGGCTCGCCTGGTGCCTACGGTGTCCTCCTCTCGGCACCAGGTGAAGACCTTCTATTTTCCCAGAAGTTTAGCATTTTAGCTTCCTAGGCTTTTGGCTCTGGGGTTTTAAATCTGTATTTTAAATCTCTGCATTGCTGCTAGATTTTCTTCTGGTTGTACTATTATAGTGGAGCTTTAAGCTTTCTTACTTTATATTGTTTGATGCTGCACCTTGTGGTTTTAATTTCTGTGAACCGCCAGAAAGCTTCAGCTATTGGGTGGTAAAGAAGTGAAATAGATATAGACAGATGGATAGATGGATAGATGGATAGATGGATAGATGGATAGATGGATAGATGGATAGATGGACAGATGGATAGATGGACAGATGGACAGACGGACAGACGGACAGGCAGGCAGGCAGGCTCTCCTCGGATGATCTCTAGGATTGACTGGTTGGGTAATGGAGAAGGTGGTCATCTAGTATTCAGGTAGAACAGGTGAGCTCCACCAGAGGCTATCACTTTTGTCTTTTCAGACTTAATTGTTAATTCATAGTCTTGACAATATACTTCCAGATTGGCCATAAGCTTTGGAAGCATCGCTTGGGTGTTCGAGAGAAGGGCCAACGTGTCTGCAACAATCAAAGGAGAGACTTTTGTTCCCCTACTTAGTGGACAGGGAAAATGGTCTTCACTTATATACTGTGAAAGAGGTTGAGAAGGAAAGGTGCCAATACACATCCTTGTTTCACCCCTGGTTGGAGTGTTGGACTCAGGAGATCTGTGTTCTAGTCCCCACTAGGCCATGAAGCCCACTGGGTGACTTTGGGCCAGTCACTGAAAAGGTTCTTGTGAGGATAAAAAGGGGAGGAGAGGAGGAGGGCCACGTAAGCCACCTGGAGTTCCTTGCAAGAGGAAAGAAGGAGGGATAGAACTATAATAATAAAATATGGCTTGGGACCAGGATATCTGAAAGACTACTTCTCCCATCCAAGCTTTTATATCATTATATCATTATTTATACTATTTTCAGTAAATGTTCTTGGCTCTAATGAAGCTGTTCCATGGCAAAAGAGCAGCCAGACTCTCTTCATAACATACACACAGACTGTCAGGGTGGAAACTGAGCCCATGGAGCCCCAGAGCAGTTCTCATTCTGAGGAGGAACAGCAATCCATGGGAGAGAAGCTCACTCATCTCTCACAAGCACAGCAGCTGGAAGAGATTCCTCCTGCCAGCATTCCTGGGAGAGATAGTGACCCTGGCAGTGAGAGAGCGCTGGAGGGGGGCTTGCGGGACGCTCGGTGCAGACGCAGGGAGCAGCGACAGATGGAGGGCGCAGAGAGGAGGCATAGCGCTCATTTGGCGCATAAACAATGGTCGCCTCCCGAGGACCCAAGGGAAAGAGGGAGGATCTCTCCCTAGTCCATAAGTTCAGGGTCTTCCCATGGTTCTCCTTCAAACGGGGACCAACTGCCTTACCTGGAGCTTAGGCTACTCTGCTATCTTTCCCCAGTGCTGTTCCTTGCTTAGTCGCTAGTGATTAGTATCTGAAAGAGTCATAAAGTAATAAAGGAATAAAGCCTTGGAAAGAATCCTTGTTGTCTGTGTCCTGAGTTGGCTATTGGAAGGGACTGCAAGAGGCAGCTAGGGCGCTCCTGACACAGACATACACTGGCCCAAGCCAAGAGTGGGGAGCCACATCAGGGTGTTCTTGCAAACATGTTTTTTTCCAGCCATGCACCTGCACATGGACTCATGAAGAGACTTCCAGAAGCTTCAGAGGTCATGCAACTTCTTTCCACCACCATATCAAAATCATAGTGATTTCTTCTCCTTCTTGCGAAACCTCAAGGGATTTCCCCAGAGCTTCCCTTTGGGTCCACTGACATCAACATCAGATTCAAGAGCAACATGAGGTGACATCTGGCATCCAGGCGCAACAAGAGAGGAGAAGACCACTGCCTCCTGTGCCACAGAGAGCTTGGGATGTGGTTCAGAGCAGGTGAGGAAGACTGTGTGGGTGTGAGGTTGACGAAGTATCATCCCCTTGGATCCTCGGGGCTCCATCTGCATTCAGAGAGCCACTTGAGCCTCCATCTTGCAGGGGGGCTTCAGCTTCTTCTAATTAAACTTCTAATTTGTTGAGAGGAGCAGACACAAGTCGGGAGGCTGTACCAGGTAGTCCCAGAATGATTCAGCTCTTGCTGCTGCTGCCTCTGCCCCAGGCCACCTGTGGGACGCGTGAGGCCAAATGCCGCTTGACTTTGGGAAGGGATGAAACAGACCCACTGAATCATTACAGGCCAGGAGACCACCTCATTAGCGGGGCCATCTATGCAACACGTGCTGCGTTTCGACCATTTGCTTTCAACAAGCCTCCCTCTCCCGGAGTTTTCTGGTAAGTTATTCTGTGTGTGACGGAGTTGCTGCTGCTCCCCTTGGTCCTGATTTCATGAGCTCCAGTCATAGAGACTGCCCCCATTATCTGGGGCCTGGTGAAGCACTGTCCTCCTTTCCCTTCGAAGAAAGATGCATCAATGCTAATTGCCAGCCTGCCATTTCAGGAGATGGCGGTAGCTGGGCTCCTTCTGAACTGCCAAAGATGGTGTAACCTATCGTAGGACAACGTGGTCTTTCTTCTTGCTCTCTCTAATGTGCAGAAGAAAGACCCACTCTTCTTGAAGGCAATGAACAGACTCAGGCTGTGGTGAAGGTTTCAGAGCACTGCTTCTCGAGAAGAGAAGATTAAATGGGATCTGCTAGCTGATTTTAAATACATGAAGGGCTGTCATGCCAAAGATGGAGCAGAGTTTTTATCTGTGGTTCCAGAGGGCAGGAGTACAACCTGTAGGGGGAAATGGTGGCGAAGCAGTTGGGAGAAACTTCCTAAGGGCGATATGGCATAAGCCCAGGTTCGGAGGTTCTCTCAAACTATATTGTCAGTACATTGGTGGCCCCTGATCACCTGTCTACTGTTTATGCAGTCAAATTCCCCATACAATCATTTGCCATCTAGAGGCAGTTCACTTCACTCAGATATTGGTGATACAGAATTCTGGTTCTTAAGAAAGACTCTCTCAGACAAGATTTTGTCTTTTTGTCTTTTGCTCCAAAGTATTAGCATAAGAGTACTAAATACGAGAGATTATGCATGCATAGATTTAAACTCATGAAAACTTCTGATATTCTTAATCAAAGCTTCTAAGCAGAGTCAAGTACATTTGCTTGTTCTCAATGATAATCAATATCATGCTTTCCAGGTTGATTCTATGGGCAACACGTTGGGGAAAGCTGATCCTAAAGGATAGCTTCCTGTGTTGCATGTTCTGAGTCTCCTTTATATACTTTTTTGATGCTATAAAATATGATGGACCATCATATAACTGATGGACCATCTGACCATAAAATATGATGGACCATCATATTAACTGATGGACCATCTAATGACTTTACGAGACTCCACTAATTGGAAGTTGCAAACCTAAATCTTACATTGACACCTCCTTATCTGATTTCCTTTCTAAGCAATAAAAGTATCTATTTCTAATTGCCTGGTAAACCTCAGAACTAAAAAGTTCCACCTCCCCCACCCCCAGCCCCCAAAACTCATCTACCCTTTAATGGGCATTAGTTTATTTGCTACTTGTTTTCTTCTTGGTCAATGTCAGCATGAGTAAAGTTCTAAGAATTTAATCCAGAGATTAAATTTTGCCTGGAAAAACGTGTGAAGGCAAAGAAGCATCAATTGGATATTGGAGTTTCACTGAAGATAGGATGGCAATATGGCACTTTTTTTTTTTTCAGGGGAGGACTCATTGGTATCTGGAAGATCCTGTCCTTCCTGTTTGCCATTAAGGAGATCAACCAGAATCCAAGAATCTTACCTAACATCACCCTAGGCTACAACATTCATGACAACCTTTTCAGTGCACTAGTGACGTCTGATACCTTGCTTGACCTGCTCTCTCCTGGGCAGGCGAATGTCCTCAACTACAAGTGTGGAAGACAGAATAACCCATTGGCTGTTCTTGAAGGGATAGACTCTGACATCTCCATCCAGATTTCAACCCTGTTGAGCATCTACAAAATCCCACAGGTGGAGTGGGGGGATTGCAGGATGGGTCTAATTCCACTTGGGGTGTTCTCCAGAGATATCTACATGTTCTCCAGAGAATATCAATGTGAGTTCCCCCACATGCAAATCTGAGGTATCAGTGGGGGTGATTTACAGTGGGTACCAAAACATTAAATTCCCCTATCCCACAACCATGCTAATCTGGATGGGGAGAAGGCATGCTGTCTTTTGGAGAAAGAAAGTTTTACACTCAAGGGCAAATCACACGATCAACATCATGTGTGGTTTTCTCCTCATTCAAATAGCTCAGAAAGCAAGGGGACACTCAGGACACCAGTGATGGGAATATGTTGCCACTCTAAGAATCAAGGGTGCTCCTATTCTGGCTACTGTTTCTTGTCCACATTAAATACTGCTGGGAAAGTGGGATGTACTGTCCGGAACTTGCCTCCATCATAGAAGTATCAGGAATCTGCATTTTTCCGGGTTCCATCAATATGATGTCTGAACATTTTATTTAGCATAAAATTAAGACAATTTGTTCCATTGGTATGAAGTATGGCGCAGATAAACTCCCCGTGAAGAGGTATGATCTGGCCATATATCAGAAATATCTGATGAAGAATAGAAATTGAACCAAAACGAACAGTCTGTTCCTTTTTTCCCCAGGTCACTTATGCTTCTGTTTCTCCTGTTCTGAGTGATAAAAGTCAGTTCCCTTTTTTCTATCAGACGGTTCCCAAGGAAGGAACTGAGTACACGGGGATTGTCAAACTGCACCTGTATTTCAGGTGGACTATGACAGATCTCCTTGCTCCGGACACTGACAATGGAGAGAGGTTCATCAGGACCTTGACACCTGAGCTCACCAGGAATGACATTTGCATTGTTTTCTCACAAAGTATCTCAGAACTGCATGGAACTGATCTACCATTTCTTCATCAGTCATTCCACAAGTGGAGACAAGTCAATGTCTTTGTTTATTATGCAGAGACTAGTTACTTCATAAGTGGAATTGATGTTATGCAACTATGTATTGAAAGGTTAATGAAACCCATTGAATGGAAAGTGTAGATCAAAACAGCTTTGTGGGACTTCACCTTGGAGTTGATGTTTCAGGTGATACCTGGACAAAACGTCCATGGTATAATGTCCTTCTTAATCCAGACAAATATGATGTCAAAATATGATGATATTCCATTTTTGTTCCTCGCTATCAAGCAGTGTATGGAGAAAGGATTTAGCTGTTCCTATTTAAAACACTCCATCCCAAAGAAAAAGAAATGCAAGGGCTGTCTGATGAAGCTTTACAAGTAGCTGAGGAAAGAAGGGAAGCGAAAAGCAAGGGAGAAAGAGGAAGATATATCCAACTGAATGCAGAGTTCCAGAGAATAGCAAGGAGAGACAAGAAGGCCTTCTTAAATGAACAATGCAAAGAAATCGAGGAAAACAACCGAATGAGAAGCACAGAAGCACAAAAAAAGTATAGCTTTTCCCGTTGACTGATTTTCCAGAAAAATGCAACTTCTACCTGTTCTAGCACAAGAGCCCTTGGATCTAACTGTCTGAAATTCGGCAGTTTTAATCACCTGCATGGGGGCTGACAGGTTCATAGAATCATAGAATCATAGAATAGTAGGGTTGGAAGGGGCCTACAAGGCCATCGAGTCCAACCCCCTGCTCAATAGGTGCTGCTTCGGCGGGAAAGGTAATAGTGTTCCGTGCACCTCATCGTCTACTGGAGCAAGGAATAACCAAGCAGGCCGAGCTGGGTGAGGGAGACTCCATCCTCTTATTGCATTTTATTCATTTATTACATTTCTATACTGCCCAATAGCAGAAGCTCTGTGGTCCCTGTGATTGCTCACATATATCCTGACAGGCGATCACAAAGATGTCTGGTTTGACCACAGTCACGCATCCCTTCTCTACACCCCATTTGGACTACTCTGACTTGCCCCATGCAGGGCTGCCTTCGAAACTGGATCAGAAATTCAGCTGGTCCAGAGTGCTGCAGCAACCAGACTGTTCACCAAAGCTGGTGACAGGGGGCTTTACTGGCTACTGGCCTGTTTTGGGGCACAATTCACAGTGCTGATTATAACCTCTAAAAACCAGTGTGAGAGCCTGTATGGTGTAGTAGCTGGAGTGTCGGACTGGGACTTCGGAGATCTAGGTTCCAGTCCCCACTCAGCAATATACCTCACCTCTTGTGAGGATAAAAAGGAGAGGAGGACCATATGAGCTGGTCTTGAGTTCCTTGCAAGAGGCAAAAGAGGTGGGATATAAATACTATAATGAAATATGGCTTGGAAATATGACCACCTTCTCCCATACAACCTTGATATAATTATATAATTAGTATATACTAAATAAATATTCTTGGTTCTTATGAAGCGGCATCATGGCTAAAGAGCAGGCCAAGCTCACCACACACACACACACACACTGGCCCATGTCAAGAAGAGTGTGGAGCCACATCAGGGTGTTCTTGCAAAGATGTCTTTTTCCAGCTGTGCACCTGCGCATGGAGTCACATAGAGAGTTCCAGAAGTTTCAGAGGTCATGCAACTTCTTTCCCTCCTCATTATCAAAATCATAGTGATTTCTTCTCCGTCTTGCTAAACCTCAAGGGGACTTCCCAAAGCTCAGCTTTGGGTCCACTGACATCAACATCGGATTCAAGAGCAACATGTGGTGATGTCTGGCATCCAGGCGCGAAAAGAGAGAAGATAAATGCTTCCTGCTGTGCCACTGAGAACTTCAGTTGAATAAGGCTGTGTGGGTGTGAGGTTTACTTAGTATCATCCCCTTGGATGCTTGGCTGGCTGGACTCCATCTGCATTTGGAGAGCCACTTAGGCCTCCGGCTTGCAAGGGGGCTTTGGCTTCTTCTAATCATACTTCAGCTTAGTTGAGAGGAGCAGGCACAAGGAGGGAGGCTATGCCAGGTGGACCAGGAATGATTCTACTCTTGCTGCTGCTGCTGCCCCAGGCAACCTGTGACGTGCTCAAGGCCAAATGCCGCTTGACTTTGGAAAGGGATGAAACAGACCTATTGAATCATTACAGGCCAGGAGACCACCTCATTAGCGGGGTCATCTATGCAACACGGTCTTGGTTTCTACCATACGCTTTCGACATGCCTCCCTCTACCAGAAATTCTGCGTAAGTTGTTACATGTGTGATGGAGTTGCTGCTGTTTGCCTTGGTCCTGATTTCATGAGCTCCAATCATAGACACTGCCCCCATCATCTGGTGTCTGGTCAATCCCTGTCCCCTTTTCCCTTCAGGGAAAGATGCATCAACACGAATGGCCATCCTGCCACTTCAGAAGATGTACATAGTGGTGCTCCTTTTGACCATCCAAAGATGGTGTAGCCTAGCATAGGACAACATGGTCTTTCTTCTCACTCTCTCTAATGTGCAGAACGAACATCCCCTCTTCTTTTAAGCCACATGAGCAGACTCGGGCTGTGGCGAGGGTGGCAGAGCACTGGTTCTGGAGAAGAGATTCATTGAGTGGGGATGTGCTATCTGTTTTAAGATGGAGCAGACTTTTTATTTGTGGTTCCAGAGGGCAGGACTACAACCAATAGGAGGAAATGGCAGGGAAGCAGTCAGGAGAACCTTCCTAAGAGTGAAAGCTGTTCAGCAGGGGAACAGAGTGTCTCTGGACGTCGCAGGTTCTCTTTCGCTGGAGGGATTTAAGCAGAGGCTGCATGACCATTTGTTAGTGGTGCTGTAGCTGCATCTTATCTTGTATCCTGTACCTGCAGATCCTGCACTGAACAGAGGGTTGAACTTGAGGGCCTCCAAGATGCCTTCCATGTATAAAATTCTATGATTCCTTTCCTAACGATCACTGTAAGGATTTTCTTGGGCCTCTCAGTTTTACATTTGGGTGCAATATGAGGTTTGGGGAGCTTAAAGTTTAAAGGGGTAAGAGATGGTGTTGATAGGTGCTGCTTAAGTTTCAAAGAAGGGTAATGGGATAAGGAGTTCAACTGACATCATGTATGCTATCAGATGAGGCTGCATGCATCTCTAAGGATGAGGTGGCTCTAAGGAGAAGGTTATCACAGGACATACAGAGGTCAAAAAACAGAGCTTGTTGCAACTGGTTTAGGAAAATGAGAAGGAGAAAGGAGTCGTTGGACCACAGAAATGGGGAACTGAGACATTTTCAGGGTAAACAAGATGCATCAGAGATAGGAGTGAATATCTGGGAAATGTGTCATGAGATGGGACATTGAGGATGACGTGGACCAATAGTTGTAAAGATTTTGAAATATGTAATGGGGGGAGGCTGTCAACTTTAAGAGGGTATATATTGGGCTACACGGAAGGGATTGTTGTTGTCTCCCTTTTAGGAAAGGGTCCCTTTTACCAGTAAAAGAACTTGCATGAATGGTAACCAAAGACAGTTGCTAGAAGTGTGAGTACTACTTTAATCTTTGCTTTGCTGGCTGAAGGTTTGTGTGCTTGTTAAACCTTATCTTTCTTTAATAAATGCATTTAGCTTATGTTGCTGTTCTACTCCTTATTTGTAGAATTTAAGTACATCTCGGTGAATGTGAACACTCTGGTCTTAGTCCCTAATGGAACCTCAGCTGCAACCTCAGGGCCAAGCTGAGGCTGTTTAAAGTAGGTATGCCTAGTAGGGGTGTACGAAATACATACCCCATTCTGGGTGGGGGCTTCCGCTTGGGGGGGAGGCAATCAGTCCCTCCCCCCAGAATCCTTTGTGGCCAGCTCCGCTCTGCGGCAAGGCCGCGGAGCTGCCGGCCAGGCCCATTTGCATCCCTGAGGTTAGCCGTGATAGGCTACGTATATATTCACGTAGCCTATTACAAAAAGAACAGGGACGCAAATGGTGTAGCGGAGACCATTTGCATCCCTGCTCTTTGCCGTGATAGGCTACGTGAATATATACATAGCCTATCATGGCTAACTGCAGGGGCTCAAAGGGCGGCCACTACGCTGGACGCCATTTGCGGCCGATGCAGCCCAGCAGGAGACAGAATGGATGGATGGCAGCAGGTAGGTCCAATCCGGGGGGATTTTGGGGGTGACGGGGGGGAGGCCGTTCCACCATGGACTCCGGGGGGGGGGATTCTAAAGAATCCAGCCTCACTGGAGTCCTTGGCAGATTTCTCCACCATCCCTAATGCCTATCCAATAACAGGGACCCTGAAATGTTAGCCTCCAGTTTCCCCTTACAGATTAATGATCCTTCCGCAGGATCATTTTCCCACAGGATAATATTTCCGCAGGATTTTTCCTTTGATCTGTAAGGGAAAGCGGTGGCATACTAGATCACAGCAGCGGCACACTAGATCCACATTCTCATGGAGCTGTGGACCACAAGCTCAGATCCCATCAGCATACATGTGAAGTTCGGAGTATTTAAAATTATTATTTATTATTTGGCCCCAAGTGTGTCAGTTTATACTTCAGAGGCTAGGTGGAGGTGGGGGCAAAGCTGAGGCAAAGTGTCTTTCAGCACCCTGGAATGAAGCCCGTTACAGACATTCAGGGCAGAAATCACAAGATAGAAGGAGAGCAAATTACTAGAGGAAAAGACACCAGCTCAAGTGAGCTGATAACTCCCCCTCTCTCACACACATGCAGAGAAAAGATGAGTTCCCTCATTTACTCCATAATTTAGGGGCCGATAGAGGCCAATAGTTCTATTTTATGAGAAGTCGATCCAGTCACTTCCACCTCAATTTCAGTAGTGAGCACAACCAGCGCAAGTGAGGAGCTGGAGGGGAAGAGGAACAGTTGCCAGAGATGGCTAGACCCTGTCACCCTGTGTCTGTGTCTTCGTCCCGCCCCATAAAGGATTTAAGGCAGGGCTGCCAAAGGCGGTGCCTTGGCATGCGCTTTGGCGACGTGTGCCCCAAATGTGACGCTAAGCACGCCCTTGGCCCCCATTTGGCATAGCACTCGAGGTTGGACTGGAGGCTGCATATGTCCAACAGTTCTGGAAATCCATGTGGTCATGGTGCTTCACCGGAGAACATCGGCACAGGACAATTTATCTTGAAACATTTGAAGGATCCTCCGCCGGACTTGGGCGCAACACTTTTCTGTTCTCGTAAAGTGGACACCAGTTATTTAAGATATACCGTTTCGAAACAATCTGTGTGCTCGCCGGCGGGGAGTGCCTGCCTTTACTTGCAATTGTAGATATTAGAGTACTAGAACTCAGAAATCTAATATCACCAATTCATTAATAGTTACAGATTAGTTAAAAAAATTAAGATACATCCTTTTTTGTACCCTTTCAAGCCTTTAACAAAAAAAAAAGTAGAATTTTTAGTGAGTTTAAGATTTACATTAATTTATTTACCTTTTGAGGGCTGTTTCCCCATGCCATATTTTAATCCTTGAACTCGTGTGAGTTTACTTTTAAAGATTTATACCAAATTTATTTTATTACCCATGGGGTCTATTTTATATGCTTTTCTACAAAAGAAAAACATTTCAAAAACTGCTTTGTAGCTATTATTCTCCTGGGCTGAATTCTGCCTTTGCTATGGATAAAGGACAGGTAAGGGACTAGTTATATTGGATAGATTCTAGGAGGGACCTGCAACTAATTCAGAGCTCTAGATTCTCCCAGTGGTTCCCTCTTTTGCAAATAGAACATTTCACAGCCAGCTATTTGTCCAAAGTGAGACTGCCTTCCCTGAGAAATGCCTGTATTGAGCTGCAATTTCAAGTTATGCCAAATGCAGTTCTGAATGGACCATATAAAAAGGGATGGACGAAATAAAAAGTGGAACATATTGTTCATTATATGCTAATCTGCCCTCTATCTGTGGACCCAAGAGAGAGACTCTTGAAACCCTAATTAAGATGCGGATTCAAGAATACCCTTGCAGAAATGGCTCATTTTCTCTTCAGCGGTGCTAAGTGTTATGTGATGCCTAAAGTGGCCCTGTTTGCTGTGGCAGCAAAAAAGGTTAGGAAAAGAGAATTGGACAACATTGCTGCAGGTTGCTTTGGAGACTCAGAGTGTTCAGTTAAAGCTGAATTAAGCCTAGAGTAAATTTGAATTCATCAGTATCATTTTGTAATGTTTGAAACAAAAGCAAGCGCTTCCCTGATTTGCTCAGTATCTAAAAAAAAGAAAAGGAAAAAATCCTAAGTGGTGAACAGTAGAAATCAAACTAAAAATAAATAGAATTATTTCAAATCAAGTTACACCAATAAAACTATCGATAGTAATTTAGGAAGAGCTTGTTTAAATATGAATGTCTGTAGCAGCCAGTGAATACAAAGGAATGTTGGCGCCTGTCTGGAGATTTGCTGGCTTCCTTCTGCTTTTTCCTCTTGGCCAATGTTAGCATGAGTAAAGTTCTAAGAATTTAATCTAGAGATGTAAATTGCCTGGAAAGGCTTGTGAAGGCATAGAAGCAACAACGGGATATTGGAGTTTTCATTGTAGACAGAATGGCAATACGTCACATACATTTCTTCTTCTTCTTCTTCTTCTTCTTCTTCTTCTTCTTCAGAAAAGCACCCATGAGGTACTGGAATATCCTGTCCTTCCTGTTTGCCATTAAGGAGATCAACCAGGATCCCAGAATCTTACCTAACATCACCCTGGGCTACAACATCCATGACAACTTTTTCAATGCAAGAGTGACATCTGATGCCTTGCTTGACCTGCTCTCTCCTGGGCAGGCAAATGTCCCCAACTACAACTGTGGAAGGAGGAATCACCCACTGGCTGTTCTTGAAGGGACAAACTCTGACATCTCCATCCAGATTTCAACCATGCTGGGCATCTACAAAATCCCACAGGTGGGGTGGGGGGATCGCAGGATGGGACTACTTCCACTTGGGGTGTTCTCCAGAAACTGGAGAGAGTTCAGAGGAGGGCAACAAAGATGATCAGGGAACCGGAAACAAAGCCCTATGAAGAGAGACTGAAAGAATTGGGCATGTTTAACCTTGAGAAGAGAAGACTGAGGGGAGATATGATAGCTCTCCTCAAGTACTTGAAAGGCTGTCATAGAGAGGAAGGCCAGCATCTCTTGATCATCCCAGAGTGCAGAACACAGAATAATGGGCTCAAGTCACAGGAAGCCAGATTCCGGCTGAACATCAGGAAAAGCTTCCTGACTGTTAGACCAATACAAGAATGGAACCAATTCCCTGGGGAGGTGGTGGGCTCTCCCACACTGGAGGCCTTCAAGACGAGGCTGGACAGACATCTGTCAGGGATGCTGTGACTTGGATTCCTGCATTGAGCAGGGGGTTGGACTTGATGGCCTTGTAGGCCCCTTCCACCCCTACTATTCTATGATTCTATGATTCTATGATATCTATATGTTCTCCAGAGAACATCAGTGTGCGTTCCCCCCACATTGGGGAGCAAACGGTTAAATTCCCCTATCACACATACATGCCAGGGTGCTAATCTGGATTGGGGGGGGATGCTAGCTTTTGGAGAAAAAATGTTTTACACTCAAGGGAAAATCATACGATTAACATCATGTGTGGTTTTCTCCTCATTCATATAGCTCAGAAAGCAAGGAGGGCACTCAGGACACCAGCGATGGCGGGTGGGAATATGTTGCCCCTCTAAGAATCAAGGGTGCTCCTATTCTGGCTACTGTTTCTTGGCCACATTAAATACTCCTGGGAAAATGGGATGAACTGTTGGGAACTTGATTCCATTATAGAAGTATCAGGAATCTGTATTTTTCTGGATTCCATCAGTACAACGTCTGAACATTTTATTTAGCGTAAAACTAAGACAACTTGTTCCATTGGTATGAAGTATGGCACAGAGAAACTCCCTGTGAAGAGGTATGATCTGGGCACACTTCAGAAATATGTGATGGAGAATAGAAATGGAACCAAAAGAAATAAGCAGTCTCTTCCTTTCTGTCCCAGGTCACTTATGTTTCTGTTTCTCCTGTTCTGAGTGATAAAAGTCAGTTCCCTTTTTTTATCCGGAGGGTCCCCAAAGAAGGAATCCAGTACCCAGGGATTGTTAAACTGCTCCTGCATTTCAAGTGGACAATGACAGGTCTCGTTGCTCCAGACACAGACAACGGAGAGAGGTTCATCAGGACCTTGACACCTGAGCTCATCAGGAATGGCATTTGTGTCTTAGAAAGCATCTCAGGATTGAATAGAAAGTATACAGACCTCCTTCATCTGTCATTCCACAAGTGGAGACAAGTCAATGTCCTTGTTTATTGTGCAGAGACTACTTCCTTCGTTCAAGGAATAATGATTGTGCAACAATTCTTTGAAACTTTCCTTAAACCCATCGTAGGGAAAGTCTGGATCACAACAGCTTTGTGGGATGCCACCTTGGAGTTGATGACTAGCAATCTACCTGTCCATAACATCCATGGTATAATTTCCTTCTTCATTCAGACAAAGGAAGTGACAAAATATGATAATTTTTGGCTTCTTTTCTCTGCTATTGAAGCAGTTTGGGGGAAAGCATTCAGTTGTTCCTACTCAAAGCATGCATTTTCTGTGAAAGGCTGGACAAGGTGCAAAGAGCAAGAGAAACTGGAGGCCCTGCCCCAAGAGGACATGGAGAGAGTCTTGTCTCTTGACAGCTACATCATTTACAGCACCATCCAGGCTGTGGCCCATGCCTTAGATGCTGCTGATTCGTCCAGATCCAGGAGGATGGTGGTGGAGGGTGGAGACAGGGTGGGCGTTCAAAGGCTGCAACCATGGCAGGTATTCCCTTTTCCATCCCAGACATCCCTGCTGAGCATGGCAATCGATTGTACAGAATACAGAATAGCTGACTTGAAAATAGACTCTAATAGACCCTGTCATGGTGGGTTGAAATGTTGTGCCCTCTAAGCCACCTCTGCAGTAAGTCCTACTGCTGTCTGTATCTGAGCCTTCACTGCCCTCTGACTGTGGTGGTACTTTGGTACTTCCCCTGGCTCCACTGTGGTCCTCCCTCCCTCTTTTGTCTCCAGGAGTCTGTAATAGTGGGGAATCTGTCAGTCTGCTACCAAGCTAGGTGTAAGCTGCTGGTGTTAGTAGGCCCTACACAACCTAGGACCAGGTTGCTTCACGGAACGTCTCCACCTGCTCCAGCTTCCCAGGCCACCTTGATCTTCTTATCTGTGCTGTAGCCTACAGATTTCTGTTTAGCAAAGACACAGAGATGGGCCGTCTCTTATTTATTTATTTATTTATTTATTACATTTATATCCCACCTTTTTTCCTCCAAGAACTCAAGGCGGCGTACAGGTTGGGCTGAGAGTCTGTGACTGGGCCAAAGTCACCCAGTGAGCTTTCATGGCCGAGTGGGGACTAGAACCCGGATCTCCCGACTCTCAGTCCAGCACTCTAGCCACTACACCACACTGGCTCTCTTGGATATCTCTTCAGGGGCACCCGCTCTGTAGGATGGTCTCTGGTCTGACGTGCATCAGGCCTCAACGCTGGTATGTTTTAGGCATTTATTGAAAATGTATCTGTTCATTTGGGCCAGCCTCATGATATTACTGTGCATGTGTGTGTGGATGTGTGTGTGTGTGTTTGTGTGTTTGTTTCGTTGTTATCCTTGTCTAAACCATTTCAGGATTTGTTTCAAATGAGAAGCGGGCAATAAATATTGTTAATAAATGAATAATATCGGCCTTTGCTTCAGTTCATCCGGCCCACTTTTTTCTGTAATGCTGGAGTGTAGACTGGGTGTCTCGATGGCTTCACGTGCTGCTAGGATTTCATCCGTATGTACCTTCCTAAATTTTCAGGTGACTGTTACTATTGTGCCAAGCTATGCTTTTCACCATTATTTTGTATTAAACATATATTTTGGTATTAAACCTATCCGCTCGGTCGTGACAGATTCTCATGATCGTTGGCAACCACAGAAGCGGCCACATCAAAAAAACCTTGTCTCGGAGGTGCCAGGCATGAGCAGGGAAAATGGTAGTGGAAAGCAGTCTTGCCTAATAACCCTACAGATGCCATAGACAAGGTTGTATCCTGCAGTAGCAATCACTGAATTAGGTATACATATTTAATTAGGTATACATATAACTTCCCCCCCTTCATGGATCACTGCCTTGTTGTGGCGAAGGGGCTTGCGTAACTCAATGAAGCCATAAGCTATGCCGTGCAGGGCCACCCAAGACGGACAGGTCATGGCAGAGAGTTCTGACAAAATGTGGTCCGCTGGAGAAGGAAATGGCAACCCACTCCAGGATTCTTGCCAAGAAAACCCCATGGAACGTATCACAAGGCTAAAAGAGATGACACCGGAAGATGAGCCCCTCAGGTCAGAAGGTGTCCAATATACTACTGGGGAAGAGCAGAGGGTATTTCCAAGTAGTGCCAGAAAGAGTGAAGCGGCTGGGCCAAAGCCGAAAGGACACTCAGCTGTGGATGTGTCTGGTGGTGAAAAGGAAGTCCAATGCTGTAAGGAACAATCTTGTTTAGGAACCTGGAATGTAAGATCAATGAATCAAGGTAAGCTGGAGGTGGTCAAACATGAGATGGCAGGATTGAACATCGACATCTTGGGAATCAGTGAACTACAATGGACAAGCATGGGCGAATTTAATTCAGGTGACCATCATATCTACTACTGTGGGCAAGAATCCCTTAGAAGAAATGGAGTAGCACTCATAGTCAACAAAAGGGTGGGGAAAGCAGTACTGGGGTACAATCTCAAAAATGACAGAATGACCTCAGTATGAATCCAAGGCAAACCATTCAACATCACGGTAATTCAAGTCTATGTCCCAACCACTGAGGCCGAAGAAGCTGAGGTTGATCGGTTCTATGAAGACCTACAACACCTTCTAGAACTAACACCAAAAACAGATGTCCTTTCATCATAGGGGATTAGAATGCTAAAGGAGGAAGTCAAGAAATCACCAGGATAACAGGCAAGCACGGCCTTGGTGTACAAGATGAAGCAGGACAAAGCCTAATAGAGTTTTGCCAAGAGAACATGCCGATCATAGCAAACACTCTTTTCCAACAGCACAAGAGGCGACTCTACACATGGACATCACCAGATGGTCAACATCGAAATCAGATTGATTATGTCCTTTGCAGCCAAAGATGGAGAAGCTCTATACAGTCAGTCAAAACAAGACCTGGAGCTGACTGTGGCTCAGATCATGAGCTTCTTGTTGCAACATATTGGCTTAAATTGAAGAACATAGGGAAAACCACTAAACCATTCAGGTATGACCTAAATCATATCCCTTATGAATATACAGTGGAGGTGAGGAATAGATTTCAGGGATTAGACCTGATAGACAGAGTGCCTGAGGAACTATGGACGGAGGTCCGTAACATTGTTCAGGAGGCAGCAACGAAATCCATCCCAAAGAAAAAGAAATGCAAGAAAGCCAAGTGGCTGTCTGATGATGAGGATTTACAAGTAGCTGAGGAAAGAAGGGAAGCGAAAAGCAAGGGAGAAAGGGGAAGATATATCCAACTGAATGCAGAGATCCAGAGAATAGCAAGGAGAGACAAGAAGGCCTTCTTAAATGAACAATGCAAAGAAATCAAGGAAAACAACAGAATGGGAAAGACTAGAGATCTCTTCAAGAAAATCGGAGATCTCAAGGGAACGTTTTGTGCAAAGACGGGCATGATAAAGGACAAAGAAGGCAGGGACCTAACAGAAGCAGATGAGATTAAGAAGAGGTGGAAAGAATACACAGAAGAACTATACAGGAAAGAACTTAATGGCCCTCATAGCCATGATAGTGCGGTCACTGAACTTGAGCCGGACATCCTCGAGAGTGAAGTCAAGTGGGCCTTAGAAAGCATTAGTAACAACAAAGCTAGCGGAGATGACAATATTCCAGCTGAGCTATTTAAGATCCTAAAAGATGATGCTGTTAAAGTGCTGCACTCAATATGCCAACAAATTTGGAACACTCAACAGTGGCCGCAAGACTGGAAAAGGTCAGTTTACATTCCAATTCCAAAGAAGGGCAATGCCAAAGAGTGTTCAAACTACCACAGAATTGTGCTCATTTCACATGCCAGCAAGGTGATGCTCAAAATCCTACAAGCTAGGCTTCAGCAGTATGTGAACCGAGAACTACCAGAGGTACAAGCTGGGTTTCGAAGAGGCAGAG
Organism: Heloderma suspectum; assembly: GCF_057233095.1. Taxonomy (NCBI): domain Eukaryota; kingdom Metazoa; phylum Chordata; class Lepidosauria; order Squamata; family Helodermatidae; genus Heloderma; species Heloderma suspectum. Next base: position 399,885,814 of record NC_139459.1, read on the forward strand.
GAACTAGAGATCAAATCGCCAATATTCGCTGGATCATGGAGAAAGCAAGAGAATTCCAGAAAAACGTCTATTTCTGCTTCATTGACTACACTAAAGCCTTTGATTGTGTGGATCACAACAAACTGGGGCAAATTCTGAAAGAGATGGGAGTACCAGACCACCTTACCTGTCTCCTGAGAAAGCTGTACGTGGGTCAAGAAGCAACAGTAAGAACCGGACATGGAACAACCGATTGGTTCAAAATTGGGAAAGGAGTATGACAAGGCTGCATATTGTTGCCCTGCTTATTTAACTTATATGCAGAGTACATCATGAGAAATGCCGGGTTGGATGAATCACAGGTCAGAATTAAGATTGCCAGGAGAATTATCAACAACCTCCGATACACAGACGATACCACCCTAATGGCAGAAAGCAAAGCAGATCTAAAGAGCCTCTTGTTGAGGGCGAAAGAGGAGAGTGCAAAAGCTGGTTTGAAATTCAACATTAAAAAAGCTAAGATCATGGCATCTGGCCCCATCACTTCCTGGCATATAGAAGGGGAAGAAATGGAAGCAGTGACAGATTTTATTTTCTTGGGCTCCAAGATCACTGCAGACGGTGACTGTAGCCATGAAATTAAAAGACGCTTGCTCCTTGGGAGGAAAGCTATGGCAAATTTAAGACAGCAGAGTCAGAAGCAGAGACATCACCTTGCCGACAAAGGTCCATCTAATCAAAGCTATGGTTTTCCCAGTAGTAATGTATGGCTGTGAGAGCTGGACTATAAGGAAGGCTGAGCGCTGAAGAATTGATGCTTTCGAACTGTGGTGCTGGAGAAGACTCTGACGAGTGCCCTGGACTGCAAGGAGGTCAAATCAGTCCATCCTAAAGGAAATCAACCCTGACTGCTCATTGGAAGGACAGAGACTGAAGCTGAAGCTCCAATATTTTGGCCACCTAATGCGAAGAGAAAACTCCATGGAAAAGACCCTGATGCTGGGGAAAGATTGAAGGCAAAAGGAGAAGGGGATGGCAGAGAATGAGATGGCTAGATAGCATCACCGATGCAATGAATATGAACTTGAGCACACTCCGGGAGAGAGTGGAGGACAGGAAGGCCTGACGTGCTATGGTCCATGGGGTCACAAAGAGTCGGACACGACTTAATGACTGAACAACAACAACAACAACAATAACTTCCCATCAGTTACTTATGCGTGCAAGGCTGGACCACTGGTCCTGGTGTTAGGCCAGGAATTTTTAAACTTTTTAGGCAAGCTGCAGTTCTGATTGGCTGCAGGTAGTGATGTTGGAGAAAACCAGAACAGAATCAAATGAGTTTGCATTTCCCAGAGTCACATGGATTCCACAGACTTGTGGACCATTTTTGTTTCTACTTTCCAAAATGTTACACAAATTTAGTCGTAGGTAAAATGTTAAACCCCTTCATGGATCACTGCCTTGTTGTGGCGAAGGGGCTTGCGTAACTCAGTGAAGCCATAAGCTATGCCGTGCAGGGCCACCCAAGACGGACAGGTCATGGCAGAGAGTTCTGACAAAATGTGGTCCACTGGAGAAGGAAATGGCAACCCACTCCATATTCTTGCCAAGAAAACCCCATGGAACGTATCACAAGGCCAAAAGAGATGACGCCGGAAGACGAGCCCCTCAGGTCGGAAGGTGTCCAATATGCTACTGGGGAAGAGCAGAGGGTATTTCCAAGTAGCGCCAGAAAGAGTGAAGTGGCTGGGCCAAAGCCGAAAGGACACTCAGCTGTGGATGTGTCTGGTGGTGAAAAGAAAATCCGATGCTGTAAAGAACAATATTGTTTAGGAACCTGGAATGTCAGATCAATGAATCAAGGTAAGCTGGAGGTGGTCAAACATGAGATGGCAAGATTGAACATTGACATCTTGGGAATCAGCGAACTCAAATGGACAGGCATGGGCGAATTTAATTCAGGTGACCATCATTTCTACTATTGTGGGCAAGAATCCCTTAGAAGAAATGGAGTAGCACTCATAGTCAACAAAAGGGTGGGAAAAGCAGTACTGGGGTACAATCTTAAAAATGATAGAATGATCTCAGTACGAATCCAAGGCAAACCATTCAACATCACAGTAATTCAAGTCTATGCCCCAACCACTGAGGCCGAAGAAGCTGAGGTTGATCGGTTCTATGAAGACCTACAACACCTTCTAGAACTAACACCAAAAAAAGATGTCCTCTTCATCATAGGGGATTGGAATGCTAAAGTAGGAAGTCAAGAAATCACCGGGATAACAGGCAGGCATGGCCTTGGTGTACAAAATGAAGCAGGACAAAAGCTAATAGAGTTTTGCCAAGAGAACATGCTGATCATAGCAAACACTCTTTTCCAACAGCACAAGAGGCGACTCTACACATGGACATCACCAGATGGTCAATATCGAAATCAGATTGATTATGTCCTTTGCAGCCAAAGATGGAGAAGCTCCATACAGTCAGTAAAAACAAGACCTGGAGCTGACTGTGGCTCAGATCATGAGCTGCTTCTTGCAAAATTTCGGCTTAAATTGAAGAACGTCGGGAAAACCACTAAACTGTTCAGGTATGACCTAAATCATATCCCTGATGAATATACAGTGGAGGTGAGGAATAGATTTCAGGGATTAGACCTGATAGACAGAGTGCCTGAGGAACTATGGACGGAGGTCCGTAACATTGTTCAGGAGGCAGCAACGAAATCCATCCCAAAGAAAAAGAAATGCAAGAAAGCAAAGTGGCTGTCTGATGAGGCTTTACAAGTAGCTCACGAAAGAAGGGAAGCGAAAAGCAAGGGAGAAAGGGGAAGATATACCCAACTGAATGCAGAGTTCCAGAGAATAGCAAGGAGAGACAAGAAGGCCTTCTTAAATGAACAATGCAAAGAAATCGAGGAAAACAACAGAATGGGAAAGACTAGAGATCTCTTCAAGAAAATTGGAGATCTCAAGGGAACGTTTTGTGCAAAGACGGGCATGATAAAGGACAAAGAAGGCAGGGACCTAACAGAAGCAGATGAGATTAAGAAGAGGTGGCAAGAATACACAGAAGAACTATACAGGAAAGATCTGAATGTCCCTGATAACCATGATAGTGCGGTCACTGAACTTGAGCCGGACATCCTCGAGAGTGAAGTCAAGTGGGCCTTAGGAAGCATTAGTAACAACAAAGCTAGTGGAGATGACAGTATTCCAGCCGAGCTATTTAAAATCCTAAAAGATGATGCTGTTAAAGTGCTGCATTCAATATGCCAACAAATCTGGAACACTCAACAGTGGCCACAAGACTGGAAAAGGTCAGTTTACATTCCAATTCCAAAGAAGGGCAACGCCAAAGAGTGTTCAAACTACCGCACAATTGCGCTCATTTCACATGCCAGCAAGGTGATGCTCAAAATCCTACAAGCTAGGCTTCAGCAGTATGCGAACCGAGAACTACCGGAAGTACAAGCTGGGTTTCGAAGAGGCAGAGGAACTAGAGATCAAATCGCCAACATTCGCTGCATCATGGAGAAAGCAAGAGAATTCCAGAAAAACGTCTATTTCTGCTTCATTGACTACGCTAAAGCCTTTGATTGTGTGGATCACAACAAACTGTGGCAAATTCTTAAAGTGATGGGAGTACCAGACCACCTTACCTGTCTCCTGAGAAACCTGTATGAGGGTCAAGAAGCAACCGTAAGAACCAGACATGGAACAACCGAGTGGTTCAAAATTGGGAAAGGAGTACGACAAGGCTGCATATTGTCACCCTGCTTATTTAACTTATATGCAGAGTACATCATGAGAAACGCCGTGTTGGATGAATCAGAGGTCGGAATTAAGATTGCTGGGAGAATTATCAACAACCTCCGATATGCAGACGGTACCACCCTAATGGCAGAAAGCGAAGAGGATCTCAAGAGCCTCTTGTTGAGGGTGAAAGAGGAGAGTGCAAAAGCTGGTTTGAAACTCAACATTAAAAAAACGAAGATCATGGCATCTGGCCCCATCACTTCCTGGCATATAGAAGGGGAAGAAATGGCAGCAGTGACAGATTTTACTTTCTTGGGCTCCAAGATCACCGCAGACGGTGACTGTAGCCATGAAATTAAAAGACGCTTGCTCCTTGGGAGGAAAGCTATGGCCAACCTAGACAGCATAGTAAGAAGCAGAGACATCACCTTGCCGACAAAGGTCCGTCTAATCAAAGCTATGGTTTTCCCAGTAGTAATGTATGGCTGTGAGAGCTGGACTATAAAGAAGGCTGAGCACCGAAGAATTGATGCTTTCGAACTGTGGTGCTGGAGAAGACTCTTACGAGTCCCCTGGACTGCAAGGAGGTCCAATCAGTCCATCCTAAAGGAAATCAACCCTGAGTGCTCATTGGAAGGACAGATACTGAAGCTGAAGCTCCAATATTTTGGCCACCTAATGTGAAGAGAAAACTCCCTGGAAAAGACCCTGATGCTGGGAAAGACTGAAGGCAAAAGGAGAAGGGGACGGCAGAGGATGAGATGGCTAGATAGCATCACTGATGCAATGAATATGAACTTGAGCACGCTCCGGGAGAGAGCGCAGGACAGGAAGGCCTGGCGTGCTATGGTCCATGGGGTCACGAAGAGTCGGACATGACTGAACGACTGAACAACAACAACAACAACAAAATGTTAAAAACACTGGATGAAAATGTCCATTTCCCTTTAGACTAAAACATGAAAATGCACATGGGGGGGATTTGTGCATTTCCACGAGTGCAAATTTGCGAAAATTTGGGAAATTAAAAAAAAAAAAACATTTCCGTTGATGAGCGAATGATGGAACAAAAGGCCCCTGACAATCCACCAAATGCAGAAACAACAGATTTTAACCCATCGATAGTATGGCTATCGTGTAGCAGAAATCAGAGTTAGAGAGACCACGGAGTAAAGAAAAATGAGTATTCTTTATTTAACGCGCGGGCTTAAGGCTGGAATCTTTTCCAAAGAGCCAAAAGCCCCAAGGCATAGCCACACATTACTTTTATAGAGATGATGACACACAAGCGACCCTTTCTCCCACCCCCTCTCCTGTGGTTTTACAGTTGGTACAGTTGTTTATAGTACAGGAAATGGGCCATAGGACATTCTGTCTTGAGAACAAGGATACAGTCTTGCAGTAAGCAAAAAGGCAAAATCATGACTGTGTTGTGCAATTCGGCTTGCTGACAGGGGAAGTCTCTACATTGCTGTTCCTGCCAAACTATGCTAGCTCAGCAAGAACATGAGACCACTTAGTCTGACCCCCGACATGGCTGCTACATTCCCCCCTTAAATGCATAATTTTATTACAATTATAGCATTTCATTACACAAGTAGACATCTCGGTTGGTAAGGCATAACACAGGATTTTTATGGCAACTTTTTTATTTAATATCTTGTTGAGCTATTAAAGCATAGCGGGCGGCTGTTTTTGTGGCTGAGGCAATAAACAGATTGTTTAAGCAACGCATAAACCAGGGGATGCAGAGGCATAACAGTACTCCTACTACTGCTACTGGTAAAATCAGAACAAATAATGCTTTGAGCCAGCTGAGATCTGGAAGCCAAGAGGTTAACCAGTCGAGCCAATTATGTTGCTTTATTTTGATGTCAGCGACTATTTGGTGCAGCTTGTTGATCTGTTCATCTACAGCATTGCCATTATCAGTTAAGTTAAAGCAACAGAGCTTTTGGTGTGTCTCACAACCTAAATGATAAAGAAGGAAGAGGTAATCTATACTAGCTCTATTTTCTAGAACCGCACCTTTTAGATCACGCAACTCTTTATTTAATAATGACAATGCTCGTGAGGTGGCATTTATGCTTTTGGCTAAGCTGCAAGCTAACCGGTTGATCTCCAGACTATCAGCCAAGGCTAAACCTGGAACCCCAACCAGTGACATTGCTAAGGCCAATTTTTCTGAGTCAGAATATAACTGCACATGACTATTACAATTTTTAGTTAGTTGGAGTGCTCGAGGCTGCCGTCGACGGATTTTCTCGGGCCACAGGGAAGAATTGGCACCAGGCGGCTGAGGCAACATGGGTGGTTATTAGACAAGTTGGCAGGAATGAATGACTAAGTGCGGGAACTACATGTCTAAAACTAGAGAGCCAGTGTAGTGTAGTGGTGAGAGTGACGGACTGGGAGCCGGGAGATCCGGGTTCTAGTCCCCACTTGGCCATGGAAGCTCACTGGGTGACTTTGGGCCAGTCACAGACTCTCAGCCCAACCTACCTCACAGGGTTGTTGTTGTGAGGATACAACGGTGAGGAGGAGGATAATGTAAGCCGCCTTGAGTTCCTTGCGAGAGGGAGAAAGGCGGGGTATAAATGCAATAAATAAATAAATAAATAAATAAAACTATCCATGAGGCAAAAGTATGTGGGCATCATTAAAAGATATGTTTTGAATTTTATTACAGTGGAAGGGGGCCAGGGATAGCTTTATATTTTCTGGAAAATTTTTGACAATTAAGCATTCGTGCACACGTAGCATTTGTTTCAGCAACGATGGGGGTGCGTAGAGTGAACTCTGTAGGGGGTAGGATCTTTGCAACCACGCCCCAATTAGCATTTTGGGAATAAGTTAAACTTACACCATAAACTCTTAACATGGTATCTTTTTGAATTTTCCCAGGATGTCTACAGACAGGTATTAGGCAAGAGCTAATAAGCCTATTTGCAGGTATATCTTTTGGTAAACAAAAATACTTTATCTCAGTGATGTTAGCTAAGTGAAGCCAGTAATTATCAGCAAATTGCTGGGACAAACTACCTTCTCCAGGGGCAGGCCCCTCTTTTTGCACCTTATTAAGGAAACACAATGCAACACTACTAACACTACAACACTCATGTTTGATCTTCTTTGGGATCTGACCGTACGCCGGGCAGCTATTTACCTGGCAAGCTGCAGTAGGGTCTAGTCCCCTTTTTCAATTCTTCAGTTGCAGGTCTGACCGTACGCAGGGTATGTCCACAGTAAGGTCTAGCCTGAGTCTTCTTACTGCTTTTTTCAGAATGATTTTTAAAGGATTTTTAGGATGTCTGTTTACAGTCCATTCCCCTCTTTTCGCTCTCTTGACTCGTGTTTAATGTACACGAGTTCATAGCTGTGGGGGTGGAAAGTACAACAGTTTTTGGTCCTCTCTATCTGGGAGTCAAAGGGTCATTTTTTTCCTTTTTAACTCATACTTTATCTTTTGGTTGGAAAGGATGAATCTCTGTAATGGGAATTGGGGCTTATTTTCTAAGACAAAGCGACGCTGGGCTTGAAGAACTTTGCCCAGTGTTTGGACTTCTTGTTTAAGGCTAACGTTTGCTTGCTCTTGATGCTGCTCCAGTGTCAATTATGAAGTCAATGTCATGGCCCCTCACAGTGGCAGTGACTAGGGGCTTCCCAGGGCTGAGATTAAGGGGGCCCAGTCTGTCTTATTTAAGACTTTTGGCTTTAGCTACTTTAATGAAGGGGGCTTCTTTATACATTTTTATAGACCCCTGCTTTCTAGTTTGGTTGCTAACTAAGCTGTCTCTTCCCTCGCCTGTTCTGGCCCCTTTGGTTTTTTCTTTCATGTATTTGATTTATTTCATTTGGGCATTTACGCCACCAATGTCTATCTTGTCTGCACTGGGCACACTGTTTTTTTTCTTAAGAATCTTCTGCCTCTGCCGGGTCTTTTTTATTTCTTCGTCTACGTTTTCTTGGGCCTCTGGGTCGAGGGGGCATACTGGCAATAGGCATTTAAAAGACGCTCCAAGTACGCTCTGGGGGCTTCGGTGGCACCTTGCAGCACTTTAGACACTTTGGTTATATTAACTGTCTTTTTTATACTTGCTGTCATGGCTTCTAACAGCAGGGTTTGATACTGGGTGAGGCGCTTTAGCCCCGCTTGTGTGTTGGGAGAGAGAAACCTCTCTCCCTCTCTTGCTTTTTTTCTCTTTTGCTGATCTGCCTGTATTGCAGATCATGTTTTAAACTTTTTATATAAAACTTTCCGCTCTATGCACCAGCCTTGTCTTTTTGCAAGTTAAACTCACTTACTTAAACTTTTCTGCCTTACACTAGTCTCAATGACACACATTTGGGATAGGCTGTTCTTTTTTTTTCTAGTTACATTTTTTTTTTTATCTTAAAGAACTATTACATTATTGTGGCTACTTTATCCCAGCTAATAACCTTCAGGCACAATCAGCTGCTTTTAATTTATCCTGGGGGCAACTATGGCCATGCTTCTTTTCTACAAATGTTTTCTCTCTTTGCTTCTTGCCTCCTTTTTCTTCTTTTTTTTTTTCTCTATCTGTCTTCTACTTTCTCTATTCCTTCTTTTCTACTTGCCTTTTTCTTTCTCCTTGTCATCCATTGGGAACCACACTTAGTATTATTTGGAGTTGCAACTAACACTAATCTGCAAATATCACATATATTTTATGATATTTAAGAAATCATAAAATATACACAACAAACTTTTTCTGCAATTCAACACAATGAATGGAAAACACTTTTTGCATGGTAAGGCATGATGGAGCAGATCTAGCAATTATACTGCTCTTCTGGCTGAAAGCTCAGGGCCCATTAAAATCAAGGGACGGGCATACTCACACATGCAAAGAGTTTTAGGTCACCATTTTTGCATCGGCAACTCTATGCTGCATGAGTTCTGGCAGAAGGAAATCTAAAAGTTATAGATCAAACTTAGCCTGCTGTACACTGAGCTGACTACAAACACAGACACACGGTCTACAGCAATGAGAGTTCAAGTTTATGAGAAGCTTCACAGCACTGTCCATGGAAAGTCTTTGACAATTCAAAATTTTAGTCCATGTGCAGAGTGTCTCTAAAAAGCCCAGATGATGGAGCCAAACAGAGAAGGCTCTGGGCAATGAAGATGAGATGTTTCCAGCAACGGCTCCCTACTTTTGCATCAGTTTAAAAAAGGGGAAGTGTGGCCCTACACCCCTTCTGACAGACAAGGGCCTTTAACTTTTTAGCAAGGCCTCTGTCTAAACAGAACGGCACAGCTCAGCTCTCTAGCCGTGACGCTTTAACCTGGGCAACTCCTCTGTAAATTTTATTTTACTTCCGTCAGGTTCTCACAGATATCTTTTTTAGCTTCTCTGCCTGCCAAGGCCAGACCAGCAAGGGAGTTGGGTGACTCCCCCTGGCTCTGAGAACGCTGATGGAGATAAGCTCATACAGACTTAGACATTTTAAAAACTTACTCTTTTTTCTCTTTCCTTTAATCTGGTACACGAAAGCAAAGTGCCGAAACTCAGGACACTGGGGGGGTGATGGGCATCGCCTTATACTTGCATTTTTTTCAGGCAGCCATTAATCTTCGGGGAGGCGGTGGGGTGATTTGCAGGACTTCAAAGGCAAGCTTCCCAGTTTGTTTGTATTTGTAAATCTCAAGCTTAAAACAGGACACGATGAGGTACAGGGCAGCCAAATCTTTGCTTTGGCACGGGCAACAAATAACTCAGGTTAGCTTTCCTCGCTGGGGTCTCAAACAGGAAAACAGTCTTAATTTAAAGTTGTAACATCACTGACAGCGTCAGCCAGCCAGCTACACAGATTTCACTGTTTTTCAAGACAGTTACTCTAATATCTTCTTTTCTTCTCAATCAGGTTGGGTCTCTCAGCTTACACAGTTTATTGCAGCTTCCAGGAGCATGGTAGTAGCGTGATTTTGGCTTGGCCAGGAACATGCTGTCTGGTTTCTCGGTCTCTTCAGCACACACACTCAGGCAGTGTAACACTGGACACTCAAATCAGTGAGATTTCTTTATTGCAGGGAATCCCACGGCAAAAGCTTAATGGTTACGCTCTTCAGAAATCATATAGCTGATGGTCTACAGGCTCTATGAAATTCTAGGACAGTTCAAAGCTAAACACGGCTACTTTGACAGAGATCTTTATCATGGTCTCTCCGCTTCATTCTGCCTTGGGACCGTCCTATGGGCATGGCACACTTTCTACTCGAAGAGGGGTCTAGCCTGTGCCCTGGGGGCTGATTCTTCACCTTTATTTTCTATTTTGCCTTCATCTTCTGGGTCTTCATTTTCAGTTTCCATTTCTTAGGGATTTCATCTCAATTAGGCGAGGTGATGATGTGGCACAACTCAGAACGTTGTGGGTAATTCTCCTGCTGCTCTCCCGGCGCACTAGGCTAATGGTTACTTCTTCAGCCTCACACTCTCACGCTTCGTCAAAAGTCAGGCTGTCTTGCAACATTTCTCTGATTAACAGCCTCAGATCTTGTTCTTTTTTTTCCTTTCAGCTCGACCTTGAGCTTTTTTGCTATTTCCTCTCTCTATTCTGAATCCTTTTTAAAAAATCTTTTTCCTTTTTTTTTTTAAACATCTCAAGGGGGTGCAAGTCTTGCTTCCCCCACCTCCCATAGCCTCTCTCCTAAGATAAAGACAGACACAAGGAGGGAATGGGAATTGGTCAGTGAGGAAGGGGTCTCACTGGCCAACACAAAAGGAATTTCACACCACGCACTTTGCTACTGGCCTGGGCACCCGGACGGTCAACGGTATGCATCAGAAACCGCAGTAGCCACTTACACCATCATCAATCTCTCTACTGCATCCATATGTCCCTGCCACCCACTTTTCCCACTTTTCACCAGAGCGGAAAGCGGCTTCCCCAGCTTCCTCAGCTTCTTACTGAGTACTGGCGTGCTGGGTACTGGCGCCCGCTCGGGGGTGTGATCAGGCCCCCCTTCTACTTGCAAGGAGTAGGTTCTTTTCGTATACGTATACTAACACTGACCTTCTTCATAAGGCGGGGCCCTCTTTTTTTCTGCCCAGTGGCCTTTCTCCCTAAAGGCGGGGCCCACTTTTACTCCATACTTGCCTTACTCCTGAAGGCTTCCAATGTGGGTTTCAACTCAATTGCAGCTGCGATACAGGCAGGGCTCAAGTTCCTTTCTCCGCTTCTCAAGGTTCTCTTGCTGCTCGCTGCCGTTTGGGCGATCCCGGCGCAGGCTCCCTCCCATTTACCCGACAAAAAGGTCGGTGGCGCCAAGAAAGGGAGGCGTGCGCCGAGCTCTCCCTCCCGGTGCAGCGATAAAGAGCAGGCAACTGCCACCTCTCTGTCTCAGAGCCTGCCACATCCGAGTCACGGCACCATTTATGTAGCAGAAATCAGAGTCAGAGAGACCACGGAGTAAAGAAAAATGAGTATTCTTTATTTAACGCGCGGGCTTAAGGCTGGAATCTTTTCCAAAGAGCCAAAAGCTCCGAGGCATAGCCACACATTACTTTTATAGAGATGATGACGCACAAGCGACCCTTTCTCCCACCCCCTCTCCTGTGGTTTTACAGTTGGTACAGTTGTTTATAGTACAGGAAATGGGCCATAGGACATTCTATCTTGAGAACAAGGATACAGTCTTGCAGTAAGCAAAAAGGCAAAATCATGACTGTGTTGTGCAATTCGGCTTGCTGACAGGGGAAGTCTCTACATTGCTGTTCCTGCCAAACTATGCTAGCTCAGCAAGAACATGAGACCACTTAGTCTGACCCCCGACATGGCTGCTACACATGGTTTCCTCTCGTTTAGACTACTGTAATGCACTTTACGTGGGGTTATCCTTGAAGACGGTTCGGAAGCTGCAGCTGGTACAGAACGCGGCGGCTCGCCTGATTAAAGGCAGCCGCCGGCGAGATCACATCACTCCAGTGCTGAAGGAGTTGCACTGGTTACCAGTTGTTTTCCGGGCCAAATTCAAGGTGCTGGTTTTGACCTTTGAAACCCTATATGGTTCCGGCCCAGCCTATCTTAAGGAGCGCCTCCAGCAGCACCAGACAGGCTGCTTAACAAGATCAGCCTCGGATGGCCTTCTCTCTGTCCCATCAGCCAGGACAGCTAGACTGGTGGGGACGAGGGAGAGGGCCTTTTCTGTGGTGGCCCCTACTCTGTGGAACTCCCTCCCTAGGGAACTCCACCATGCCCCCTCTTTAATGAGCTTCCGTCATGCATTAAAAACGTGGTTGTTCAGGCAGGCATTTGGGGTGGGTTAGGGTATTTTAGAAAATGTTTTTACTGTAGAATTTTATTGTTTTAAACTGTTTTATTGTGTGTTGTACATCGCCCAGAGTGGCTGGGTGACCAGCCAGATGGGCGATTAATAAATTTAATAATAATAATAAATAAATAAATATTCCCATCCCAATTTCAACTGTTGCACATTTCTAATGACTGTTGCCAAAAGTTGTCACAGAACTCTCCACTAGTTAATTTCCCAAATTCATGAGATCACATTTTAACTTCTTGATTGGATTTAATAAATTGCCCTGTTTTGGAAGAAGCCAGTGTGTGTGTGAATCAACCCTCCAGCCAAATACCAAAGTTTGATGCTCCCTTAGTAAATATGTGTCTTGCGAACATGCACAAAATTTGTAAATGTGTCTAGACAAGCACATTTTCTAACACCCTACTACTTTTTTTGGATTAAACCTTTTGTATTAAATGTATCTTCTGTATCAAGCAGACAATACGTTTCACTAGAAGCATTTTGTTAAATGAACTCGTACAATTTGATGCTTCAGGCAAGAAATTCAGATTCTCTCCCAAGCGCATACTAAACGTACAATGTTCACAGCTCAAACCAACCTGTGCCTACTCAGAAGCCAATCCTATTGAGGTCACTTGAAGTTTCAGGCACGATTACATAAATGACAGTTTGCTGCCTTTTAATGGTGCCCAAAATATGCCCCATAAAGTGGCTGGACTCCTTTTCCCTGAGGGCAAGACCAGGCCTAGATTGCAGTACAAATGTATATGTCTAATGCCTTCAGCTTCCCAAACTGCTAAAGCAAAGAAAAGGCATTTGGGGATGAAATCCAGTTCCTTCCGAATGTGAAAACACATACCCATCCACTTGGGCCTGGAACTAGATTCAAGCACAACTGAGATATGGGATGGGGTTTCATGTTTCCTCAATGCTGGTGTTTCTTCTGCCATTCTAGCTTCATCCTTTTCTGAGAAGCTCCCATTTTTACAATACATCCATAGATGGAGTGTATTTGGACGAGAAGGGAGAGCTGGCAGCCGACTTTGACATCATTAATTGGGTGAAGTTTCCAAATACGTCTGTCATTAGAGTGAAGTTTGGGAGTATGGAAAGATGGGGATCTCCAGGCCTCAAGTTCACCATTGACCAGGATGCTATTGTGTGGCCCAAATGGCTCAACAAGGTGGGGGGAAATCATTGGCTTCATTTCACTGCCTTTATTTACCCTGTCTTGACCTCTAAAGCATGCAACAGACTCAAGGACATCCTTCCCTAACCTTCCAGATGAGTTGGACAGCGACTTCCTTTATTCTCAGCTGGCATGCCCACTGCCACAAGCCATCTGGTGGACACCAGCCTGGCGAAGGCTGTTCGAGAGGAGGCTGCCTTTGATTCCCTGTCCATCCCAGATCTCCGTGGGAGCCGAGCCTTTCCCCAGCTCTGCTACCCATCCGTGCACCCGGAATATTGCCTTCAAACACCTGCTGGGGGGGCGGTGATTTAAATGATTCATCTATTGATATACCACCACCACCTGTGAGCATGGGACTTTACAGACTACAAGAGAACAGGTCCCTGCCCCAAGGTGATTCCAATCTAGAATTTGACTCAAGGGAAAGAACAGAGCAAGAGGAGGGGAGGCCCCAGGGATAGTAAACAATTCAGGAATGTGTGGTTTCTTTTCAATTCATTTATTACATTTCTCTAGGGATGGTGGAGAAATCCACCATGGACTCCAACGAGGCCTGATTCTTTAGAATCCGGCCCCCGGAGTCCGTGGTGAAACGGACTACTCCCCCCGCCACCACCCGAAATCCTCCCCAGATGGACCCTACCTCCTGCCAGCTGGTCCGGGTCCGTCCGCTGCTGCCGTCCATCTGCTGCCCCGGACTGGGGATGCAAATGGCGTCTGGCATTGGGGATGCTATTTGCGTCCCTGCTCTTTGCCTTGATAGCCTACATAAATATTTATGTAGACTTTCACCATTTGCGGCTGCAGCCCGGAAGCAGACGGAAATCCCGCTGCAGACGGACCCGGCCAGCGGCTCTGCGGAGTTACGGCGGAGTGGAGCCAGCGGGGGGAGGGACAGATTGCCTCACCCCCACCTGCGGACACCCAGAGCAGAACTGTAAGTGGGTTTCGTACAACCCTATATTTCCCTACCACGCAATAGCAGAAGTCCTCTGGGCTGTTCCGGGCATGCTTTTATAGTTGCACATGCTTATCCTCATTTACAGACTTCGAGTTAAACCCCACAGATCCTGTTCAATCCTTTCAACCCTGTATGTCATTTCTGCAGATAAATTAGTCCTAACGCATTTTTGCTTGACATTCTTTGTTTTTATCCTTAGCCCCTGCCACAATCCAGGTGTGTGGAAAGCTGTCGCCCTGGATTCTTCAAGGTGGATCGGGAAGGAAAGCCAATTTGCTGCCATGACTGTCATCCCTGTGGAGAAGGCACCATCTCCACCCAGGAAGGTGGGTGAATCCAGAGGACAGGGCAGCCTGGAACGGGGTGAGGGCAAACACCAATACAGACATTTCCTGTGATGGTTTTCTTGAAGGCATTTCTAAACCTGGATCCTTCCTTGCAATGTCTGTTAATTTCATCTGGTTTATCTTCAGAACTTAGACTATTTGAGTTCCAGGAACCCTGGTGGGTAACCAAGCCAAGTCCAAATAAGCAACCATTACCACAGACTCAAAAGTAAATTGAAATTTATTAAATGTCTTTGTCAAGGTAGCACTTATGACCTGGCCCCTGAGCAACCCCTGAAGGATCTCTTGCCTCCTTCAGAGTTTAGGTTGTAGACATAAACACAGGGTTTAACCACAACAGTTTACTAGTAGATTTAAAGCAAACAAACGACAACTAAAGGTATTCACACAATAGAGCTGGGTGATACAAAAGGCGTTAAAGGAAAATGAAGTCTGCAAAATGCAAGTTCCTTAACTCTAGCTGTTTTAAGACTTTTCTAGGCTGCTTCTTCCTGCTCAACTTCAGACTCTGCTCACACTTCAGGCCCTGGCTGTCTCGCTCTCTTTATATACCCTCCTTCCTCAAAACTGAAAGTACTGCTTTACCCTGAAGAAATTAAACTTATTTGTTTATTTATTTATTTATTCATTCATTCATTTCATTTCTATACCGCCCAATAGCTGAAGCTCTCTGGGCGGTTCACAAAAATTAAAACCAAACAACACACAATAAAACAATTTAAAATATATAGAACATTAAAACCACAATATAACAATAAAACCACAATAAAACCTAGCAGCAGTGCAGGAGTTTAAAATACAGATTTAAAACAGCAAAGATAAAAATTTAGAAAGCTAAAATGCTAAAATGCCTGGGAAAATAAAAAGGTGTTCACCTGGCGCTGAAAGGAATACAATGTAGGCGCCAGGCGAACCTCACTAGGGAGCTCATTCCAGAGCCGGGGTGCCACAGCAGAAAAAGCCCTCCTCCTAGTAGCCACCCGCCTCACTTCCTTTGGCAGGGGCTCACGGAGAAGGGCCGCTGACGATGATCTTAAGGTCCGGGCAGGCACATATGGGAGGAGGCGATCCTTCAGGTAACCTGGCCCCAAGCTGTTAAGGGCTTTGAATGTTAACACCAGCACTTTGAATCGGGCCCGGAAATGGACTGGCAGCCAGTGCAGCTGGAAAAGTACTGGCGTAATATGAGCTCAAAGGCCAGTCCCTGTTAACAATCTTGCTGCCCTATTTTGGACCAGCTGAAGTTTCCGGACCGTTTTCAAAGGCAGCCCCACGTCTAACGCATTGCAGTAATCCAGACGAGAAGTTATCAGAGCATGGATAACTGTAGCAAGGCTATCTCTGTCCAGATAAGGGCGTAGTTGGTATACCAGCCTAAGCTGATAAAAAGTGCTCCATCCCACTGAGTTCACCTGTGCC
Organism: Heloderma suspectum; assembly: GCF_057233095.1. NCBI lineage: Eukaryota > Metazoa > Chordata > Lepidosauria > Squamata > Helodermatidae > Heloderma > Heloderma suspectum. The sequence continues at coordinate 399,901,757 of NC_139459.1, forward strand.
TCAAGTGACAGTTCTGGATCCAAGAGCACCCCCAAACTACGAACCTGATCCTTTAGGGGGAGTGCAACCCCCTCCAGAACAGGTTGAATATCACCTAGCCGGGCAGACGAACCACCCACTAACAGTACCTCTGTCTTGTCTGGATTGAGTTTCAGTTTATTAGCCCTTATCCAGTCCATTATCATGTCCAGGCCCTGATTCAGAACAGCCACTGCCTCACCTGGTTTTGATGAGAAAGAGAGGTAGAGCTGGGTGTCATCTGCATATTGATGGCACCTCAGCCCACACCTCCAGATAACCTCCCATAGCAGTTTCATGTAGATGTTAAACAGCATGGGGGATAAAATAGAGCCCTGTGGAACCCCATGGCACAATTGCCATGGCACAGAGCAATAATCCCCCAGCACCACCTTCTGGAATCGGCCATCCAAGTAGGAGCGGAACCACTGTAGTGCAGTGCCTCCAACTCCTAACCCAGACAACCTATCCAGAAGGATACCATGGTCGATGGTATCGAAAGCTGCTGAGAGGTCCAGGAGAATCAACAGGGTCGCACTCCCCCTGTCCCTCTCCCGGCAGAGGTCATCCCACAGGGCGACCAAGGCAGTTTCCGCTCCAAAACCAGGCCTGAAGCCCGATTGAAATGGATCTAGATAATCCGTTTCATTCAAGAGTGCCTGGAGCTGTCCTACAACCACCCGCTCAAGCACCTTGCCCAGGAAGGGGATGTTGGCCACTGGCCTATAATTGTTAACATCCTCTGGGTCCAGGTTAGGCTTTTTCAGGAGTGGTCTAATTACCGCCTCTTTTAAAGCGGCAGGCACCACTCCCTCTCTCAAGGAGGAATTTACAACCTCCTGGACCCAGCCGGACACCCCCTCCTTGTTTGATTTAATAAGCCATGAAGGGCAAGGGTCAAGCACACAAGTGGTCGATCGGACTTGGCCAAGCACCTTGTCTGCATCCTCAGACCTCAGTAACTGAAACTCATCCAATAAAACTGGACCAGACAGTGCTCTGAACACCTCTACCAATGGAACTGCATTAATGGTGGTGTCCAATTCATGACGAATCTGAGCGACTTTATCCTCAAAGTGCCGTGCAAACTCGTCACAGCGTGCTACTGAGGGTTCCACCAATTTAAGTGGAGAAATGAAACTACTCCTCTCAGAGTTACCCATGCCCCAAACGAAAAACCCCATCCTCTAAGCCTGAGGCTTTCCTTTTGCCTCTATAGGCCTTAACCTTCACAGTTTCTTTTAAGAAGCTTTCAAAATCTTATCAGAGACAGGTTGCCCCCTATCCCACGTCTCACCCCCCTTTCTTCCAGGAATGTCTGTAGATGGTCTTCAGAATTCATTTATCTGGGTATCTTATCTTATCTAGTCATGCCGTATCTTACCCTCTATTCACACGTTTTCCATTGGTACATCTTTAAGCTGGGATCATCTTGACCATCACTCCATCTTTTGTTGGCATTTTCCCAAGTCCAGGAGTTATCAAGAAAGAACATTCTGGCTCATCTTATCATTTTAGGGTTAGGAGTTTGCAGAATCCAGTCAACAATTCATCCAAACCCAATCAACAATATTCTTTAACCTTTTCAGTTGTTGTTGTTGTTCAGTAGTTAAGTCGTGTCCGACTCTTCGTGACCCCATCGACCATAGCACACCAGGCCTTCCTGTCCTCCGCTCTCTCCCGGAGTGTGCTCAAGTTCAAAACCTTTTCATTACTAGGTTGATAATAGCCATGACTGATTTCTCAACGTGGCTGACAAGAAACAATGTTGTAGGATGGACCTGGGGGACTGAGAGGCCCTGGATGGGGCAGGGGTCAGTATGAACCTCCGATAGGTGCCTTCTGCACTTTAAGTTGCATGAGCATCCTCCATGGTTAATGTTGATATGTTCACCGCACTTCACTGCATGATGAAAAATTCTAGGGATGGAGTGCTTACCAAGCTTTGGTTTCCTTTGAAAGGAGGTCAGCAGAGGCTTAACGGCATTTTGTAATATTTGAGTTTATTAACAAATGATCATCAAAAAGTAAGAAGAGAGAGCAGGGATTCCTCCATGTGGTGGGACTTGAATTCCAAGCCTTGCAACCTGGAGGAATCCATGACAGCTTCACAGGCTTGATTTGGAACCTCATTGTGCCAGGTTAGGCCTGCAGGACATATGTATGCATGTATGTATGTATGTATGTATGTATGTATTTAAAACATTTCTTGGCCACATTTCTTGGCCACCTTTCAGGGCAGAAGCCCTCCCAAGGCAGCTCACAGCAGGAAAATACACAAAAACAGATAAAATATTAAAAGCAATGGGTATCGTATCTAATGAGTACAGTATCTTACACTTTATTGACATGTTTTCCATTGGTACAGCTCTACACTGTGATCATCTTGACCATTGTCAAAGATAATCACAGCAACAGCAACAACAGCAGTCGTGTAAAGAGAAAGCCTCAGTTAAATAATATGTTTTTAAGGCATTCCTAAAAGGCTGCAGTGATGGAGCATTGCAGACTTCCAATGACAACTTGTTCCAGAGGTATGGGGCTACTGCAAAGAAGGCCCTCTCACGTGTGATCACTCACCTGTCTGCTCTTATGGGTGTGAGAATGAGAAGGGCCTCTCTTCCTGATCTTAAAGTGTAGGCAGGCTGATATGGGTAAAGGCAGTCATTCAAGTAACTTGGTCCCAAACGGTTTAAGGCTTTAAAGGTCAAAACCAGCATTTTCAATTGGGCTTAGAAACACAGCAGTAACCGGTGTAGCTTGTGCAGTACAGACATTATATGATCCAATCCCACCCACCAATACTGCATTCTGCATGAGCTGGAGTTTCTGAACCATCTTCAAAGCCAGCCACATATAGGGCATTACAATAGTCCAGCCTGGACATCACTAGTGCTTGGATAACTAAGGCTAGGGATGTAAGAAAGTCACTTACCTTTTCACAGCTTAGATTTGTGGGGGGGGGGGGAGGTCCTGCCAGGCTGCCGTGATAGGCTACGTAAGTATTTACGTAGCCTATCACGGCAAAGAGCAGGGGCGCAAATGGCGGCCGCTATGCTGTTTGCGCCGCTGCTCTTTCCGTGATAGACTACGTAAGTATTTACATAGTCTATCATGGTAAAGGCAGCTACTCAAATGGCATAGTGGCCATTTGACGTAGCCTATCACAGCAGCCTGGCAGGACGCAAATGGCGGCTGCTACAGCGGCCGCCATTTGCGGCCGCAGCAGCCGGCCAAGAGACCATCTGCCGCCGCCGCTGCCAGAGCTGCCGCCGCTGCCGGAACCCCTGCTGGAGCCACCACTGCCAGAACACCTGCCCCAGGTAAGCTTCGTCCCAGGGGGGATTCCGTGGGGTGGCAGGGGGTGGGAGGCCATTCCACCACGGGTTTCGGGGGGCTGAATGCCAGTGCATTCAGCCTCACTGAAATCCGTGGCAGAATTCTCTGCCATCCCTAACTGAGGCAAAGTGCATCCTCTCCAAACAGGAGCACAGCTGGCGTACCAGCCTAAGCTGGTAAAATGCACTCCTGGATGCCACAGCCACCTGGGCTTCCCAGTTAGCTCGGAGTCCAAGAGGACTCCCAGACTGTGCATATGGTCTTTCAGGGGGAGTGCAACCCCATCTAACCAGGTGTAAACCTCCATCCGAAGTAGTTGGTCTTCCAAACCACAGTACCTCCATCTTCTCCGCATTAGGTTTCAGCCTGTTCACCCAAATCCATCCCCAACAGCCTCCAGACACTGGTTCAAGAGTTCCACAGCCTCCCTGAGATGTGCAGATGGAAATGAGAGGTAGACCTGAGTATCAGTAGCATACTGATGACATTTTTATTTCAGCACAAACCCCCTGATGACTTCCTCTAATACTTTCATGTAGATGTTAAAAAGTATGGGGGACAAGATAGAACCTTGTGGCGCCCCACAGGCTAATGGCAAGGGGGTGCAACAGAAGTTCCCCAGCACCGGCTTCTGAGACCACTCCTCCAGAAAGGATGAGAACCACTTTAAACCTTGCATCCCAAGCCCAATCCAGATAAACTATCCAGAACGTTACCATGGTCGACAGTATTGAAATCCACTGACAGCACAGGTCGATAAGAACCAGCAGGATTGCACTCCCCCATCCATTCTCCAGCATAAGTCATCAACCAAGGCAACCAAGGCTGTTTCGATTGGATCACCAGTCCTGAAACCTGATTGGAATGGATCTAAGTAATCGGTTTCATCCAAAATGGCTTGGAGTTGTGAGGCCACCGCATGCTCCATCACATTGCCAAAGAATGGCAAATTTGACACAGGGTGGTAGTTATCCAAAACTATAGGATCTACACTGGGTTTCTACAGCAAGGGCCTCACCACAGCTTCTTTTGAGCTGCAGGGACCTCACCATCCCTCAAGGAGGCATTTCCCACCTCGACGGCCCAGATATCCAGCCCAGCTCTGGCAGGTTTCACGAGCCAGCATGGACAAGGATCTAAAGTAGCAGGCCTCAATCCTCCAAACAGTTTGTCCATGTCCTCAGGTTGCACAAGGTGAAAGGTATCCATAACATGACTAGATGGTGCACCAGCCCCATCCATATCAGACTCTGTCAAAATGATGGCATCCAAGTTGGCACAAATACAAGCAATTTTATCTACAAAGTGTCATTCCTGGTTTAAAGACCTATTTAAGTACATGAAACACCAAAGATGGGTTGCTCACAGAGCAGAATGGTGAAGGCTAGCAAGAATGACCAAAACCATTCATGAATTAACATATGATGTCAATTACGTCAGAAAGAATATATTTGATGGAATGTAAAAGAGCAGAGATTGCTAATGGTATAAGAGAGTTGTTACTCTTGTTCTTTCCAGATGCAGAACGTTGCACCAAGTGTCCAGAAGATCGGCATCCAAACAAGGACCGAGATCAATGTGTCCCCAAGACTATAAACTTCCTGTCCTATGAAGAACCTTTGGGGATCATCCTGGCTTCCTTTGCCCTGTTCTTGTCCTTCACCACAGGCTTCATATTAGTAATCTTCATAAAATGCCTACAAACCCCAATAGTCAAAGCCAACAACCGGGACCTCTCCTACATTCTCCTTGTCTCCCTCCTGCTTTCCTTCTTGTCCTCTTTCCTCTTCATTGGCCGGCCAAGAAAAGTCACTTGCCTTCTCCAACAAACACTCTTCAGCATCATCTTCTCGGTGGCCGTCTCATCTCTGTTGGCCAAAACGATCACTGTGGTGCTGGCCTTCCTGGCCACAAAGCCAGGGAACAGAGTGAGGAGATGGCTGGGGCAGAGCTTGGCCAACTCCATTGTCATTTCCTGTTCCAGTATTCAAGCTGGCATTAGCACCATCTGGCTGGGGACATATGCACCCTTCCCAGACTCTGACATGCACTCTCAGCCAGGAGAGATCATCCTGCAATGCAACGAAGGCTCTGTCTCCATGTTTTATACTGCCCTTGGCTACATGGGCTTCCTGGCTGCCACCTGCTTCACGGTGGCATTCCTAGCCAGGAAGCTGCCTGGGGCCTTCAATGAAGCCAAGCTGATCACCTTCAGCATGCTGGTCTTCTGCAGCGTGTGGGTGTCCTTTGTGCCCACCTACCTGAGCACCAAGGGGAAATACATGGTAGCTGTGCAGGTCTTCTCCATCTTGGCCTCCAGTGCTGGGTTGCTGGGCTGCATCTTTCTTCCTAAGTGCTACATTATTATCCTGAGGCCTGATCTGAATACAAAGGAGCATCTCATGATGAAACCCATAGCATAAATCTGATTTCTATTATTACTAAACACCCAATATTCTGCTATCTGCATGAGGTATTTTGCGCTTGGCAAAAGAAGCATCTCTCAAACTTTGGAAATCCCCCTCCCCCAAGTACGCATCTGAGTTGTACTGTTACCAAACTGCTATTCTGCTCTTGATGACCTGGCGGTCTGTGCTTGGCAAAAGAGGCTTAATTCTAATTTGGGGAAAGCACTATAGAAAATGATTCACATTTTAATCCTGTGGTTTTTTTATGTAATGTTTTTATTAAAATTTTATAAAATTAAAATCTGGCCTTTAGAGCTCCAGATTTCCTTTAGGAAATATTTTGGCCACTCTTAATTTGGATTAGAATTAAGGATGTCATGGCAGACCAGGGATGGGGTGGTGTCTTACAGACTCCCCACTGACCCTCCATCTAGCCTCCTGGACCCCGCTTGCCAACCCATGGGGCAGTGATGGAACTGACCACAGAGGGCTCCGGAGATTCACAAGCCTTTGGGAGTGCTGCCGAGGACTTGTCCTCCCTCCACCAGCTGTCGAGGAAGCCCTTGACAACCAGCATGGGCAGGAAGGGCCTCGGAGGTGCCTCCTCAGGTGGAGGACATGGTTAGAGCTCTTGGGGGTGTGCTGTGCCAAGGACTCCAGCAGACAAGACCTTGAGCACATAAAGCACAAGAGCTTCACTGCTGGAGTCCTTGGAGTAGAGATGAGGGTTTGCTTCTGCAGCTCGACGGGTGGATGGGGCAAGCAGGGAGCCTCGCCAAGTGGATCCGGGCTGGGGGAGCTAAGGGGGGGGGAGCCTGTGGAGCTCTCCCATGCCCCGGATGGGGATTGGTCCATCCATCCCTAAGTATAATTAAGAAACTTATACCGACTCTGTATTTGTTGTTGTTGTTCAGTCGTTCAGTCGTGTCCGACTCTTCGTGACCCCATGGACCATAGCACGCCAGGCCTTCCTGTCCTGCGCTCTCTCCCGGAGCGTGCTCAAGTTCATATTCATTGCATCCGTGATGCTATCTAGCCATCTCATCCTCTGCCGTCCCCTTCTCCTTTTGCCTTCAGTCTTTCCCAGCATCAGGGTCTTTTCCAAGGAGTTTTCTCTTCGCATTAGGTGGCCAAAATATTGGAGCTTCAGCTTCAGTATCTGTCCTTCCAATGAGCACTCAGGGTTGATTTCCTTTAGGATGGACTGATTTGACCTCCTTGCAGTCCAGGGGACTCGTAAGAGTCTTCTCCAGCACCACAGTTCGAAAGCATCAATTCTTCGGCGCTCAGCCTTCCTTATAGTCCAGCTCTCACAGCCATACATTACTACTGGGAAAACCATAGCTTTGATTAGACGGACCTTTGTCGGCAAGGTGATGTCTCTGCTTCTTACTATGCTGTCTAGGTTGGCCATAGCTTTCCTCCCAAGGAGCAAGCGTCTTTTAATTTCATGGCTACAGTCACCGTCTGCGGTGATCTTGGAGCCCAAGAAAGTAAAATCTGTCACTGCTTCCATTTCTTCCCCTTCTATATGCCAGGAAGTGATGGGGCCAGATGCCATGATCTTCGTTTTTTTAATGTTGAGTTTCAAACCAGCTTTTGCACTCTCCTCTTTCACCCTCAACAAGAGGCTCTTGAGATCCTCTTCGCTTTCTGCCATTAGGGTGGTATCATCTGCATATCTGAGGTTGTTGATAATTCTCCCAGCAATCTTAATTCCGACCTCTGATTCATCCAACCCGGCATTTCTCATGATGTACTCTGCATATAAGTTAAATAAGCAGGGTGACAATATGCAGCCTTGTCGTACTCCTTTCCCAATTTTGAACCAATCGGTTGTTCCATATCTGGTTCTTACTGTTGCTTCTTGACCCTCGTACAGGTTTCTCAGGAGACAGGTAAGGTGGTCTGGTACTCCCATCACTTGAAGAATTTGCCACAGTTTGTTGTGATCCACACAATCAAAGGCTTTAGCGTAGTCAATGAAGCAGAAATAGACGTTTTTCTGGAATTCTCTTGCTTTCTCCATGATGCAGCGAATGTTGGCGATTTGATCTCTAGTTCCTCTGCCTCTTCGAAACCCAGCTTGTACTTCCGGTAGTTCTCGGTTCGCATACTGCTGAAGCCTAGCTTGTAGGATTTTGAGCATCACCTTGCTGGCATGTGAAATGAGCGCAATTGTGCGGTAGTTTGAACACTCTTTGGCGTTGCCCTTCTTTGGAATTGGAATGTAAACTGACCTTTTCCAGTCTTGTGGCCACTGTTGAGTGTTCCAGATTTGTTGGCATATTGAATGCAGCACTTGAACAGCATCATCTTTTAGGATTTTAAATAGCTCGGCTGGAATACTGTCATCTCCGCTAGCTTTGTTGTTACTAATGCTTCCTAAGGCCCACTTGACTTCACTCTCGAGGATGTCCGGCTCAAGTTCAGTGACCGCACTATCATGGCTATCAGGGACATTCAGATTTTTTCTGTATAGTACTTCTGTGTATTCTTGCCACCTCTTCTTAATCTCATCTGCTTCTGTTAGGTCCCTGCCTTCTTTGTCCTTTATCATGCCCGTCTTTGCACAAAACGTTCCCTTGAGATCTCCAATTTTCTTGAAGAGATCTCTAGTCTTTCCCATTCTGTTGTTTTCCTCGATTTCTTTGCATTGTTCATTTAAGAAGGCCTTCTTGTCTCTCCTTGCTATTCTCTGGAACTCTGCATTCAGTTGGGTATATCTTCCCCTTTCTCCCTTGCTTTTCGCTTCCCTTCTTTCGTGAGCTACTTGTAAAGCCTCATCAGACAGCCACTTGGCTTTCTTGCATTTCTTTTTCTTTGGGATGGATTTCGTTGCTGCCTCCTGAACAATGTTACGGACCTCCGTCCATAGTTCTTCAGGCACTCTGTCTATCAGGTCTAATCCCTGAAATCTATTCCTCACCTCCACTGTATATTCATCAGGGATATGATTTAGGTCATACCTGAACGGTTTAGTGGTTTTCCCGACGTTCTTCAATTTAAGCCGAAATTTTGCAAGAAGCAGCTCATGATCTGAGCCACAGTCAGCTCCAGGTCTTGTTTTTACTGACTGTATGGAGCTTCTCCATCTTTGGCTGCAAAGGACATAATCAATCTGATTTCGATATTGACCATCTGGTGACGTCCATGTGTAGAGTCGCCTCTTGTGCTGTTGGAAAAGAGTGTTTGCTATGATCAGCATGTTCTCTTGGCAAAACTCTATTAGCTTTTGTCCTGCTTCATTTTGTACACCAAGGCCATGCCTGCCTGTTATCCCGGTGATTTCTTGACTTCCTACTTTAGCATTCCAATCCCCTATGATGAAGAGGACATCTTTTTTTGGTGTTAGTTCTAGAAGGTGTTGTAGGTCTTCATAGAACCGATCAACCTCAGCTTCTTCGGCCTCAGTGGTTGGGGCATAGACTTGAATTACTGTGATGTTGAATGGTTTGCCTTGGATTCGTACTGAGATCATTCTATCATTTTTGAGATTGTACCCCAGTACTGCTTTTCCCACCCTTTTGTTGACTATGAGTGCTACTCCATTTCTTCTAAGGGATTCTTGCCCACAATAGTAGATATGATGGTCACCTGAATTAAATTCGCCCATGCCTGTCCATTTTAGTTCACTGATTCCCAAGATGTTGATGTTCAATCTTGCCATCTCATGTTTGACCACCTCCAGCTTACCTTGATTCATTGATCTGACATTCCAGGTTCCTAAACAATATTGTTCTTTACCGACTCTGTATACCATGTTCCAACTCGGTTTGTGTTTACTTGCCATTTAATTCTATTTCAAATTCATTTCTTCATGCCTTCAGTTCGCGGTTTCCCAATAAATCCATCATAGAATCATAGAAGAGTAGGGTTGGAAGGGGCCTACAAGGCCATCGAGTCCAACCCCCTGCTTAATGCAGGAATCTAAGTCAGAGCATCCCTGACAGATGCCTAAATGCTACCACTGTTACATTTTGGTTGTCCTACAGGTGGCGGCAGGCCCCACAAAGGGGCAGAGGTACCCACAAGATTTGCAAATCCCATGAACCAAGCTCCCTCCTCTCCCTCTGCCATGTTTGTCCAATGATGGGCAGATCTAAAAGTCAGTTAGGAGGAGACTGGTAACTCTCCTTGGGGCAACTTTAACCAGTGGGATTCTGGGGATCGAAACTTTGAACATTCCTGCACAGTTTCATGTAGTGGATGAAGCATGGATGGAGAGCATGAGACCCTCCATCCAAATCCCTTGATCCCATCCCCACAATTATCTTCAGGTGCCACCAATCCAGCTACCCACCCAATTTCCTTCCACCTGAAAAATTAGGAGGGTGAATCCCACTAACTCAGACCATGTCCAGCACAGCACCGTGCCCCACATCCACCCTTTGATCCTGGAAGAGTCCAGCATCTGTGGCTCTGTGGAAACATTAGGAGTATCATGTGAGCAAAGGATCAGGAGACAGCATCTAGGGAGCATCAGTTCCATGCACTACACATAGGATGGATCTTCAGCCCACAACAATGACTTCCCCTCAATCTCCAGAGCTCACCAAGGCCAACCTGGTCTGTGTGGTCCATGTGGACGGCATTCCATAAAATGCCTTTGGGGAGAAAGGGCATAATTCCAGGGACATTTTCTGTGTTCTCCCTTGCAAGCCAAAGCACGATACTGGGAATTGCAGACTGCTCAGTTATGCAGTGGCCACTAGACTACCTGCCTAGGGCCATGCCTTACTGCAGGGGATGGTCCACAAAAGCCTCATCTTAAGATGATATTTTTCCTACACCCTTTTTGCCAATGAGAGTCAGGAGTTTCAATGCACCCCAATCTTTTGTTGCAGGAACAAAAGAGAAGGATCTTGGCATTGTTGTAGATCACAAGCTGAATATGAGCCAACAATGTGATGTGGCTGCCAAAAAGGCCAATACTATTTTGGGCTGCATTAATAGAAGCATAGCTTCCAAATCCTGGAAGTACTAGTTCCCCTCTACTCAGCACTGGTTAGGCCTCCTCTGGAGTACTGTGTCCAGTTCAGGGCACCACACTTTAAGAAGGATGCAGACAAACTGGAGAGGGTTCAGAGGAGGGCAACAAAGATGATCAGGCGACTGGAAACAAAGCCCTGTGAAGAGAGACTGAAAGAACTGGGCATGTTTAGCCTTGAGAAGACTGAGGGGAGATAGGATAGTGCTCTTCAAGTACTTGAAAGTTTGTCACGGAGAGGAAGGCTGGGATCTCTTCTCGATCATCCCAGAGTACAGGACACGGAATAATGGGCTCAAGTTACAGGAAGCCAGATTCCAGCTGAACATCAGGAAACACTTCCTGTTAGAGCAATGCGACAATGGAACCCATGACCTGGGGAGGTGGTGGGCTCTCCCACATTGGAGCCGTTCAAGACGAGGCTGGACAGCCATCTGTCAGGGATGCTCTGACTTGGATTCCTGCACTGAGCAGGAGGTTGGACTCGATGGTCTTGTAGGCCCCTTCCAACCCTACTATTCTATGATTCTATGATTCTGTGAACAGGTCTTCCAACACTGGGAAAGGTATCGTTGAATCCCCATCTATCTTCCTCCCAACACAGCCACCATGAATCAGTTTCCCCTGCTCCACATCTTCTCCCAACAGGAAGGATGTGCAAAGCAGGTAATATCTTCCAATGGTCATGTCAGAAGGATTGTCCTCCTGACTTGGCTTCTGGGAATCAGCTTTATTTGCCCTGCACCTTCTCCTACCTGGGAGAGGATGTAGGGATATCAAGGCCATGGCTCCCTCGATCGTCTTGTTATCTATGATCACTGATAGAAGATAATGAGATTCTTCACCTCCTGCCTCCTCCCCAAGCCTCCGAGCCTGGTGATGGAACTTGAAGAAGGGGCAGGACTTCAGGAGAGGAGAGGGAGGTCCACACAGAGGACCCCAAGCTTACATGGGCCAGATGGGCAACCTCTGCATGCTGGATTAAGCATGTGGGCCAGAGGTTGCCCTCCACTGATCTTCAGGAACACCTTCTCTACGTGAGCACTAGATGACTACTTTCTCCTATATACACCCAGTCAATACCTGAGATCTTCTAAGAACTGACTGGTCATTGCATGACCAACAGGTAAATAGCACGCTAGTGGGCCTTCTCAGTAGTGACACCTTAACGCAGGAGCACCCTCCATAGCACCCACCCATGCATTGTTCAAGTGTCAGAAGCGGTGGTGAGCTTTAAATGCCTCTTACGAAGCTGCTTCATTTTGAAAAGTTAGGCCCGGTTCAACACACACACACACACACACACATTGGCCCATGTCAAGAGTGCGGAGCCACATTCCTGCAAACACATTTTTTTCCCAGCCGTGCACCTGTGATTTCTTCTCCTTCTTGCTAAACCTCAAGGGGACTTACCAGCGCTTCCCTTGGAGTCCACTGACATCAGATTCAAGAGCAACATGAGGTGACGTCTGGCATCAGGCGCAAAAAGAAAGTGCATAAATGCCTCCTGTGCCACAGAGGCCTTGGGAGGAGGTTTGGAGCAGGTGCGGAAGACTGTGTGGGCGTGAGGTTCACTCCCTCTCATCCCCTTCAGAGGTGAATCTTTGGCTGGTTAGCCTCCATCTGCATTAGGAAAGCCCCTGAAGCCTTGGTCTTGCAAGGGGGCTTTGGCGTCTTCTAATTATACTTCTAAGTACTTGGGAGGAGCAGTCACAAGCATGGAGGCTGTACCAGGCATACCCAGAATGATTCTGTTCTTGCTGCTGTTGCCCCAGGCAACCTGTGGGATGCTCAAGGCCAAATGCCGATTGACTTCGAAAAGGGGCACAAGAGGCCCACTGAATCATTACAGGCCAGGAGACCACCTCATTAGCGGGGTCATCTCTACAACAGATGCTACTTTTCGACCATACACTTTTGACAACCCTCCCTCCACCAGCATTTTTTGGTAAGTTATTCTGTGTGTGATGGAGTTGCTGCTGCTCCCCTTTCTCCTGATTTCATGAGCTCCAAGCATCCCTAATTACCAGAGATGGCCCCCATTTTCTGGTTCCTGGTAAATCACTGTTCTCTGTTGCCTTCAGGGAAAGACTTTGGGGATGCATCAACACTGAATGATAGCCTCCATGTCAGAAGATGCAAGTGTCCTGCAAAAGATGGTGTAACGCATTATAGGACAACATGCTCTTTCTCCTCTCTCTCTAATGTACAGAACAAACACCCACTCTTCTTTGAACCCATGTGAACAGACCCAGGATGTGGCTAAGTTTGGAGAGCACTGCTTAGGGCAGGTTAATGGGGAAGGTGCTACCTGTTTTTAAATACCTGAAGGGCCGCCATTCCAAAGATGGAGCAGAGTTAAAATCTCTGACTCCAGATGCCAGGACTACAGCCAATAGGAGGAAATGGCAGGGAAGCAGTTAGGAGAACCTTCCGAAGAGTGAGAGCTGTTCGGGAGGGGAACAGGTTGTCTCTGGAGACGGCAGCCTCTCTTTAGCCAGAGGTATTTAAGCAGAGGCTGGATGATGAATTTTTAGGGATGCCGTAGCTGCATCTTGCTTTGTATCCTGTAGTTTCAGATCCTGCATTGAGCAGGGGGTTGGACGCAATGACCTTCAAGATGTCTTCCATGTCTAAAATTCTATGATTCCTTCCCTAACAGTCGCCAACAAGTAATTTGACTTTTCTACAGCAACGGCACACCAGTTCCACTTTTCCATGGAGCTATGCACCGCCAGCTCAGATCCCATTAGCGTAGATGTGAAATTGGGATTATTTATTTATTTATTTATTTAGTTGCCCCAAGAGCTTCACATCATCATCATCATCATAGCCAGAGCTCTCTGGCCGATTTACCAAGATTAAAAACATTAAACAGACAATATACAGAGATGAAAATCATTTACATAATAAAATACATCAACAGGCAATATACAGGGGAAAAAAAATACCTAAAACAACTTCAAACAAACCATCTCAAAAGCAAACAACCATAACTATAAGACATTCCAGGATTGATTAAAGCATTCCATATGCTGCTGAATGCCTGGAAGAAGAGAAAGGTCTTAACCTGGTATCAAAAAGGGATGCGATGAGAATTCAAACAGCTTGAATTATTGCAAACAGAACCCAGCCAAGTACAGTGTGCTGCAAGCAGACCTTGTTGCCTTGATTCTGATCAAACTCTACCACCACCTACCTCTGCAACAAGGGCCCCAAAAATTACCTGGGGGGGGGGATTTGGAGGCGGTGGAGGCAAGGGCTTTCAGTCCCTGACTGAGTATCAAAAGCCGGAATCCCTTGGCAGGAGACTCACGCTCTGTGTATTTAAGCACAGGCAGCATGATGATTTCTTAGGGACTCTGTAGTAGCTGCATTTTGTTTTGTATCCTGTAGTTGGACATCCTGCATTGAGCAGGGGGTCACACTTGAAGGCCTCTAGGGTGGGATGCTGGGTGGAGGTGACAGTAAAGTGTCTTTCAACACCCTGGAATGTAGCCCATTTCAGACATTCAGGGCAAAAATCACAAAAGAGTTGGAGAGCAAATTGCGAGAGGAAAAGACTCCATCTCAAGGGAGGTGATGACAGCTTTCTCCCCCCCCCGCCGCCTCAAAGAAAGGTTTGTTCACTTATTTATTCCCTACTTGAGAGGCTGATTGTTCCATTTTACAAGAAGTATATCCAGGCATCTCCACCTCTGTTTAAGTAGCAAGTACAACAGAAGTTCCCCTTCATGGATCCCCTTGTGGTGGTGAAGGGGCTTGCGTAACTCAGTGAAGCCATAAGCTATGCCGTGCAGGGCCACCCAAGACGGACAGGCAAAGGTGAGCCCCTCAGGTCGGAAGGTGTCCAATATACTACTGGGGAAGAGCAGAAGGCATTTCCAAGTAGCGCCAGAAAGAGTGAAGTGGCTGGGCCAAAGCCGAAAGGACACTCAGCTGTGGATGTGTCTGGTGGTGAAAAGAAAGTCCGATGCTGTAAAGAACAATATTGTTTAGGAACCTGGAATGTAAGTTCAATGAATCAAGGAAAGCTGGAGGTGGTCAAACATGAGATGGCAAGATTGAACATCGACATCTTGGGAATCAGCGAACTAAAATGGACAGGCATGGGCGAATTTAATTCAGGTGACCATCATATCTACTACTGTGGGCAAGAATCCCTTAGAAGAAATGGAGTAGCACTCATAGTCAACAAAAGGGTGGGAAAAGCAGTACTGGGGTACAATCTTAAAAATGATAGAATGATCTCAGTACGAATCCAAGGCAAACCATTCAACATCACAGTAATTCAAGTATTCAAGTAATTCAATAAATAAATAAATAAATAAATAAATAAATAAATAAATAAATAATAAGGCTACACCCCAACCACTGAGGCCGAAGAAGCTAAGGTTGATCGGTTCTATGAAGACCTACAACAACTTCTAGAACTAACACCAAAAACAGATGTCCTTTCATCATAGGGGATTGGAATGCTAAAGTAGGAAGTCAAGAAATCACCAGGATAACAGGCAGGCATGGCCTTAGTGTACAAAATGAAGCAGGACAAAAGCTAATAGAGTTTTGCCAAGAGAACACGCTGATCATAGCAAACACTCTTTTCCAACAACACAAGAGACGACTCTACACATGGACATCACCAGATGGTCAATATCGAAATCAGATGGATTATGTCCTTTGCAGCCAAAGATAGAAAAGCTCTATACAGTCAGTAAAAACAAGACCTGGAGCTGACTGTGGCTCAGATCATGAGCTTCTTGTTGCAAAATTTCAGCTTAAATTGGAGAACGTAGGGAAAACAACTAAACCATTCAGGTATGACCTAAATCATATCCCTTATGAATATACAGTGGAGGTGAGGAATAGATTTCAGGGATTAGACCTGATAGACAGAGTGCCTGAGGAACTATGGACGGAGTTCCGTAACATTGTTCAGGTGGCAGCAACTCAATCCATCCCAAAGAAAAAGAAATGCAAGAAAGCCAAGTGGCTGTCTGATGATGAGGATTTAAAAGTAGCTGAGGAAAGAAGGGAAGTGAAAAGCAAGGGGGAAAGGGGAAGATATATCCAATTGAATGCAGAGTTCCAGGGAATAGCAAGGAGAGACAAGAAGGCCTTCTTAAATGAACAATGCAAAGAAATCAAGGAAAACAACAGAATGAGAAAGACTAGAGATCTCTTCAAGAAAATTGGAGATCTCAAGGGAACGTTTTGTGCAAAGACGGGCATGATAAAGGACAAAGAAGGCAGGGACCTAACAGAAGCAGATGAGATTAAGAAGAGGTGGCAAGAATACACAGAAGAACTATACAGGAAAGATCTTAATGTCCCTGATAGCCATGATAGTGCAGTCACTGAACTTGAGCTGGACATCCTAGAGAGTGAAGTCAAGTGGGCCTTAGGAAGCATTACTAACAACAAAGCTAGAGGAGATGACAGTATTCCAGCTGAGCTATTTAAGATCCTAAAAGATGATGCTGTTAAAGTGCTGCACTCAATATGCCAACAAATTTGGAACACTCAACAGTGGCCGCAAGACTGGAAAAGGTCAGTTTACATTCCAATTCCAAAGAAGGGCAACGCCAAAGAGTGTTCAAACTACCGCACAATTGCGCTCATTTCACATGCCAGCAAGGTGATGCTCAAAATCCTACAAGCTAGGCTTCAGCAGCATGCAAACCGAGAACTACCAGAAGTACAAGCGGGGTTTCGAAGAGGCAGAGGAACTAGAGATCAAATCGCCAACTTTCGCTGGATCATGGAGAAAGCAAGAGAATTCCAGAAAAACGTCTATTTCTGCTTCATTGACTATGCTAAAGCCTTTGATTGTGTGGATCACAACAAACTGTGGCAAATTCTTAAAGTGATGGGAGTACCAGACCACCTTACCTGTCTCTTGAGAAACTTGTACGAGGATCAAGAAGCAACAGTCAGAACCAGACATGGAACAACCGATTGGTTCAAAATTGGGAAAGGAGTACGACAAGGCTGCATATTGTAGCCCTGCTTATTTAACTTATATGCAGAGTACATCATGAGAAATGCCGGGTTGGATGAATCACAGGTCGGAATTAAGATTGCCGGGAGAATTATCAACAACCTCATGTACGCAGACGATACCACCCTAATGGCAGAAAGCGAAGAGGATCTAAAGAGCCTCTTGTTGGGGGTGAAAGAGGAGAGTGCAAAAGCTGGTTTGAAACTCAACATTAAAAAAATGAAGATCATGGCATCTGGCCCCATCACTTCCTGGCATATGGAAGGGGAAGAAATGGAAGCAGTAACAGATTTTATTTTCTTGGGCTCCAAGATCACCGCAGACGGTGACTGTAGCCATGAAATTAAAAGACGCTTGCTCCTTGGGAGGAAAGCTATGGCCAACCTAGACGGCATAGTAAGAAGCAGAGACATCCCCTTGCCAACAAAGGTCCGTCTCATCAAAGCTATGGTTTTCCCAGTAGTAATGTATGGCTGTGAGAGCTGGACGATAAGGAAGGCTGAGCGCCGAAGAATTGATGCTTTCGAACTGTGGTGCTGGAGAAGACTCTTACGAGTCCCCTGGACTGCAAGGAGGTCAAATCAGTCCATCCTCAAGGAAATCAACCCTGAGTGCTCATTGGAAGGACAGATACTGAAGCTGAAGCTCCAATATTTTGGCCACCTAATGCGAAGAGAAAACTCTCTGGAAAAGACCCTGATGCTGGGAAAGACTGAAGGCAAAAGGAGAAGGGGATGGCAGAGGATGAGATGGCTAGATAGCATCACGGATGCAATGAATATGAACTTGAGCACGCTCCGGGAGAGAGCGCAGGACAGGAAGGCCTGACGTGCTATGGTCCATGGGGTCACGAAGAGTCGGACACGACTGAACAACTGAACAACAACAACAGAAGTTAGCACCTCCCCTAAATCTTTTTTTTTTTTTTAAGGATTCCTAGTGGTGAAGAGCAGAGAGAAAAAGCAATGAATATATATATATATATATATATATATATATGCACGCACACACACACACACACACACAGTATATTCTCTATATATGCCTGCCCAAGAACTGAGATCTGTTGGAGGGGCCCTCCTCTGCGTCCCACCAGTACAAGTCATACACTATGGTGGGATGTGGGAGAGGGCCTTCTCTGCTGTGGCACCCTGGTTGTGGAATGCCCTCCCCTTGGAGGCCCAATTGGCTCAGACATTGGTCTTGTTTTGGCGCCAAGTAAAAATGTGGCTTTTTACCAAAGCCTTTGAGGGCTAAAGGCATTCCCTAGCACTTTGTTTTAACTGTTTTATTGTTTTAGATTTTAACTGGTTTTAGCTTGTTTAATAGTTTAATATGTTTTTAGGTGTTTGGATTATTTATTGTTTTACACTGTTTACATTGATTTTATCTGTATGTCGCCCTGAGATCTTAATGATATAGGGTAGGATAGAAATGTTTTAACTAAATAAATGAATATAAAATAAAAAAGAATAGAAATATTTAAAATCAAGTTTTAGCAATAAAACTCTGACTCGTCGTTTAGGAAACACTTGTTTAAATAAAAATGTCTGTAGCGGACAGGGAAAAGAGAGCAGTGATGGTGACTGCCTGAAATCAACTGGCATGGAATTCAACAGACAGTGTTTCTACATTAAGCAAACCCCCTGCAAAAATCCACATCCTTTCTGGAGCTTCCTGTTTTCAGTTTCTTTGCAGGATTAGGAAGGGCTCCTTTACACGGCAGATATGTGGTTTGAACTGAGGGAGTGCCTCCCTCCCTGGCATGTCTGCAAAGGAGTGTGTGTGGGGGGGTGCCTTGTTTTCGTAGCTTAACTTCTGCTGTACTCTTTTCTCGCAGCCCCCAGGAAACCTCTGACTTACTTCTGAGTAGATATAAAATCTAAGATCATGTCATAAGTCTGCATCGGCACACTTACATGGGAGTAAACCCCACTGAACTTAATGGGGTGTTCTGAATCAACAGAGGACGTTGCTTCTGAGCTTGGTGGGGTGGGGGATCAGATGTGTCTTTCTTCATTGCAGGGAGGCATTTTACTCTCTTCTCCGTCCAGCTGAGAAATGTGCTGAAGCATTTTCATGGCAGACACCTTGGAATTATAGAATCATAGAATAGTAGGGTTGGAAGGGGCCTACAAGGCCATCGAGTCCAACCCCCTGCTCAGTGCAGGAATCCAAGTCAGAGCATCCCTGACGAATGGCTGTCCAGCCTCGTCTTGAAGGCCTCCAGTGTGGGAGAGCCCACCACCTCCCCAGGTAATTGGTTCCATTGTCATATTGCTCTAACAGTCAGGAGGTTTTTCCTGATGTTCAGCCGGAATCTGGCTTCCTGTAACTTGAGCCCATTATTCCGTGTCCTGCACTCTGGGATGATCAGGAAGAGATCCTGGCCTTCTTCTCTGTGACAACCTTTCAAGTACTTGAAGAGTGCTATCATATCTCCCCTCAGTCTTCTCTTCCCAAGGCTAAACATGCCCAGTTCTTTCAGTTTCTCTTCATAGGGCTTTGTTTCCAGTCCCCTGATCATCTTTGTTGCCCTCCTCTGAACCCCCTCCAGTTTGTCTGCATCCTTCTTCAAGTGTGGTGCCCAGAACTGGACACAGTACTCCAGATGAGGCCTAACCAGTGCTGAGCAGAGGGGAACTAGTACTTCCCGGGATTTGGAAGCGATGCTTCTATGAATGCAGCCCAAAATAGCATTTGCCTTTTTTGCAGCCACATCACATTGTTGGCTCATATTCAGCTTGTAATCGACAACAATTCCAAGATCCTTCTCGCTTGTAGTGTGGTTGAGCCACGTATCCCCCATCTTGTAACTGTGCATTTGGTTTCTTTTTCCTAGGTGCAGAACTTGGCATTTGTCCCTATTCAATGTCATTCTGTTGTTTTCTGCCCAGCGCTCCAGTCTATCCAGATCACTTTGAATTTTGTTTCTGTCTTCCAAAGTATTAGCTATCCCTCCCAATTTCATGTCATCTGCAAATTTGATCAGCATTCCCTGCACCTCCTCCTCCAAGTCATTCATAAAAATGTCGAAGAGCACTGGGCCCAGGACTGAGCCCTGCGGTACCCCACTCGTTACCTCTCCCCAGTTGGAGAAGGTCCCATTGATAAGCACTCTTTGAGTCCGATTCTGTAGCCAACTGTGGATCCACCGGATCGCTGTTTCATCTAGCCCACTTTGAGCTAGTTTGCTCATCAGGAGATCATGGGGCACTTTGTCGAAAGCTTTGCTGAAGTCAAGGTATATGATGTCTACAGCATTCCCACGGTCTACAAGGGAGGTTGAGGAACATCTGTCCTCAGCAAGACTTGAGTGGAGGCAGGAGTTGCAATTGGTGGGGGAATCTTGACCTTGCGCCTGTCAAATCTGCCCCTGCATGCCCCGCTCCCATCCTAAATGCCTTCATCATCCTGACCGTGCGCACCCCCAGCAACTGAAAACAAACACCCCCAGCAGGCAGACAGAGCGGTTTCTCCCACTATGGGAGAATTTCACATGGAGGTCATGGCGCTCCTGTTCCGTGGGCTGGAAAAAATACTACATTTATTGCATTTGGGGAAAACACAGGAAAGGCTGGGGGAAATGGCAGGAGACACCCTGGAGGGTAACGGCGTCATCTAAAGAGCCCGCAAACTTACATTACAGAGCCGTCCCAATAGCAGGATAAAAGCTCCATGTGATGACCCCTGGGGAAGGAGCCAGGACACTAAAAGTACAATGGACCCCAAACGGGCCTCAGGTTTATGTGGAACCAAACTCAGAAGAATGTCCCATCATTTAATGAACATTTTGAACAAGTGCTGCTCTCTGATCTATTTAATTGCAGAGTTGCACTTGTTTTGTTTTAAAATGTATGAATGGCTCTGGATCCTGGAACAGACCTACATCCCCTCCAGCCCTCAAAACTCTCCTGCCCTGTGTGGCAATATAGCAATATGAACTTTTGAACATTTACTCTTATCTGATTTGATTATTTGAAGAGTTGCACCAGTTTAAAATGTATAATCCATGGCTCTTGATCCTGGAACGAATCTACCTCCCACTCCAGCCCCTGAAACTCATCTACCCTTAAATGGGGATTTGCTGGCTTCCTTCTGGTTTTTCCTCTTACTCAATGTTAGCATGACTGAAGTTCTAAGAACTTGATCCAGAGATTTTAATCCAACAATGTGATGTGGCTACAAAAAACGCAAATGCTATTTGGGGCTGCATTCATAGAAGCATAGCTTCCAAATCCCGGGAAGTACTAGTTCCCCCCCACTCAGCACTGGTTAGGCCTCATCTGGAGTACTGTGTCCAGTTCTGGGCACCACACTTTCAGAAGGATGCAGACAAGCTGAAGAGGGTCCAGAGGAAGGCAACAAAGATTCTATGATTTATATTGCCTGGAAAAACTTGTGAAGGCAAAGAAGAAACAATGGGATATTTGAGTTTCATTGAAGACAGGATGGCAATATGGCACATACATTTTTTTTTCAGGAAAGGACCCATGAGGTACTGGAATATCTTATCCTTCCTGTTTGCCGTTAAGGAGATCAATGGGAATCCCAGATTCTTATCCAACATCACACTGGGCTACAACATCCATGACAACTCTTTCAATGCAATAATGACTTCTGATGCCTTGCTTGACCTGCTCTCTCCTGGGCAGGCAAATATTCCCAACTACAGCTGTGGAAGGAGGAATCACCCATTGGTTGTTCTTGAAGGGACAAACTCAGACATCTCCATCCAGATTTCAACCATGTTGAGCATCTACAAAATCCCACAGGTGGGGTTTGCGGATTTGCTGGATGGGTCTACTTCCATTTGGCATGCTCCCCAGATAAATCAAGATCCACAGTATACAGATCCTGATCTAAACCTCCATGCCACAGTCCTGATCCTTAAAGGTCCAGATCTCACATCACCCTCCTGGAGGTATGGGGGGGAGGCGGGATCCAGATCCACACTGGGAAGCAAAGGGTTAAAGCCCCCTATCCCCCCATCCATGGCAGTGTCCTGATCTAGATTGTGAGACATGCTAATTGTTGGTGAAAGAAAGGCCCTGCACTCAAGGGCAAGTCACATGATTAACACCATGTGTAATTTTGTCCTCATTCATATGCTTATAGCTCAGAAAGCAAGGGGGGCACTCGGGACACCAGTGATGGGGGGTGGGAATATGTTGCCATTCAAGGAATCACAGCTGCTCCTATTCTGGGTTCTCTTTCTTGGCCATGTTAAATATTGCTGGGACAAATTGAACATAAGAGCAGAAGAACATAAGAAGAGCTATGCTGGTTCAGACCAAGGGTCCATCTAGTCCAGCATTCTGTTCACACAGCTGCCAACCAGCTGTTGAACAGGAACCCACAAGCAGGGCATGAGCACAACAGCACCCTCCCACCCATGTTCCCCATCAACTGGTGTACACAGGCTCACTGCCTCTGGTACTGGAGGGGGCACATAGCCATCAAGACTAGTAGCCATTGATAGCCTTCTCCTCCAGGAATTTGTCCAACCCCTTATCAAGCCATCCAAATTGGTGGCCATCACTACATCCTGTGGTAGTGAATTATAGTTTAACTATGTGCTGTGTGAAGAATTACTTCTCTGTCCTGAATCTCCCACCAATCAGCTTCATGGGATGACCCCACTGTGTTCTGGTATTCTGAGAGAGGGAGAAAAATGTCTCCCTATCCACATTCTCCACACCATGCATAATTCTGTAGACCTCTCTCATGTCTCCCCTTACCCTCCTTTTTTCCAAGCTAAACAATCCCAGCTGTTGTAACCTTCTCTCGTAGGAGACATGCTCCAGCCCCTTGATCAATTTGTTGGGAACTTGATTCCATTAGAGGCTGGGGAGATGCGTTGTAGTATTGGGCATCTTCATTTTTCAGTGTTCCATCATTATGAAGCCTGAACATTTTATTTGCCATAAAAAATAAATGATTTGTTCCACTGATACGTAATCTTGTACAGATAAGCGACCTGATTAGAGGAATAATCTGCGCACATTTCAGAAATATCTGTTGAAGAACAGAAAATGAAAGAAACCAATCCACAAGTCTCTTCCTTTCTTTGCCAGGTCACTTATGCTTTTGTTTCTCAAGTTCTGAGCGATAAAACTCAGTTCCCTTTTTTCTACCGGATGGTGCCCAAAGAAGGAACCCAGTACCAGGGGATAATCAAACTGCTCCTGCATTTCAGGTGGACATGGGTTGGTCTTGTTGCTTCAGCCACGGACAATGGAGAGAGGTTCATCAGGACCTTGACACCTGAGCTCATCAGGAATGAGATTTGTGTCATTTTCTCACAAAGCATCTCAGTACTGACTACAAGCTATGTACAGCTCCTTCATCTGTCATTCCACAAGTGGAGACAAGTCAATGTCATTGTTTATTGTGCAGAGACTAGCTCCTTCATAAATGAAATAAAGATTATGCAACAATTTGTTGAAATGTTGATGAAACCCATTGTAGGGAAAGTCTGGATCACAACAGCTTTGTGGGACGTCACCTTGGAGTTAACATATTACTTGCCATCTTTCCAACATGTCCATGGCATTTTTTCCTTCTTAATCCAGACAAATACAATGGCAAACTATTATTATTTTCTAAACGTTTACTTCACTATCATGCAGTTTGTGGAGAAAGCATTTAGTTGTTCCTATTCGAAGCATGCATGGTCTGTGAAAGGCTGGACAAGATGCACAGAAAAAGAGAAAATGAAGGCTCTGCCCCAATGGGTCAGGGACAGAACCCTGTCTGTAGACAGCTACATCATTTACAACACCGTCCAGGCTGTGGCCCATGCCTTAGATGCTGCTTATTCATCCATAACCAAGAGGAGAGCAGTGGAGGGTGGAGGCTGGCTGGACTTTCAAAGGCTGCAGCCATGGCAGGTATTCCCTTTTCCATCACAGATATCCCTTCTGAACATGGCAATTATTTGTACAGTTCCAGAATAGTTGACTTGCAAATACACTCAAAGAACATGTCAAGTCTAATAGGGGGGTGAAATGTGGCGTATTTATGGAGAAAACCCAGTTGTGAAACTCCCTGTGATGTTCATCTGTTTGCCTCCTTACATGGCTTCAGAGGACACGGCCCACCTGCTCATAGCCTCCATCACCGGCGCAACTTCTCTGTGCCTCCAGTAGCCCCCTCTCTCTAAACCACCATTGGAGTAAGACTGGAGGGTAAGACCAGGACCAGATTGCAGAATGAATTTGTATGTCTCATGGTTTCAGCTTCCCAAACTGCTAAAGCAAAGAAATGGCATTTGGGGATGAAATCCAGTCCCTTTCAAACGTTAAAACACACGTAGGTCTGGAAATAGCACGGAATGGGAAGAACTGAGATATCAAATGTGGGTTCTTGTTTCCTCTGCCATTCTAGCTGCATCCTTTCCTGAGAAACCCCCAGTTTTACAATGCTGCTATGGATGGAGTGTATTTGGATGAGAACGGAGAGCTGGCAGCTGAATTTGACATCGTGAACTGGGTGAAGTTTCCCAATAGATCTCTTGCTACAGTGAAATTTGGAAGTATGGAAAGATGGGGCTCTCCAGGACTTAAGTTCATCATTGACCAAAATGCTGTTGCGTGGCATAAACAACTGAACAAGGTGGGGGAAATCAATACATGTGACTGTCTTAATTTACCCTCTCTTGACCTCTAAAGCATGTAACAGACTCCAGGTCAGCTTCCCCTAACCTGATGCCCTCCAGATGTTTTGGGTGGTAACTTCCTTTATTCTCAGCCAGGACGGTCATTGCCACAACACATCTGGAGAGCACCTGCCCAGGGAACGCTGGTCTAGATAAGTCTGCCTTTGATTCCCTGTCAATTCCAGCTAGCTGCAGTTCTTCAAGATCTCCAAGAGAGCAGAGTCTTTCCCCAGTTCTGCTGCCCGGCTGTGCGCCAGAAGGATTGCCTTCAAACACAGGCTGGGGGTCATTTAAATTATTCACCCATTGATATAGCCCCACCACCCATGGGCATGGTGCTTTGCAAACTACAAGAGGACAGATCCCTGCCCCAAGCTGTTTCCAATCTAGAATTCAACCCAAGGGAAGGAACAGGGGAAAGGAGGGAAGGCCCTAGGGGAAGCAAACAAGCAAGAAATGTTGAGCTTTATTTCATTGCATGTATTACATTTCTCTACTGCCCAATAGCCAAAGGTCTCTGGGCAGTTCACAGCATGATGTCTCAGTTGCACGTGCTTATCCTCAGTTACAGACTTCAGCTTAAACCCTACAGATCCTGTTTACACCCACTTACAACCCTGTGTCTCATTTCTACAGATGAATTAGTCCTAACACAGTTTTATTGATAATTTATTTATTACATTTATATCCTGCCTTTTTTCCTCTTGCAAGGAACCCAAGGCGGCTTACATTGTCCTTGTCCCCTCTCACAACAACAACCCTGTGAGGTAGGATGGGCTGAGGGTCTGTGACTGGCCCAAAGTCCTCCAGTGAGTTTCCATGGCCGAGTGGGGACTAGAACCCGGATCTCCCGGCTCCCAGTGCAACACTCTCACCACTACACCACACTGGCTCTCATTTTGCTTGCTGCTCTTTGTTTTTATGCGTAGCTCCTGCCTCATTCCAGGTGTGTGGAAAGCTGTCACCCTGGATTCTTCAAGGTGGTTCAGGAAGGAAAGCCAATTTGTTGCTATGACTGTCATCCCTGCCCAGAAGGGACCATCTCCACCCAGGCAGGTGCGTAACTCCAGAGGAGAAGGCAGCCTGTAGCAGGGGGATGGCAAAGACTAACTCAGGCATTTTCTGTGATGGTTTTCTTGAAGGCATTCCTAAACCTGGATCCTTCCTTGCAATATCTGTTAATTTGGTCCTGTGTAGCTTCAGAACCTGGACTATTTGAGTTCAAGACACTGTGGGCAATAACACAGAATATTCTTCCTTGATGCCTCCTGGTTTAGGGAAAATCACAACAATAGCAGGAACAATGGTCAGGATGCTCCCAGCATAAACAGGACAGGATGTAAAAGTGGGAAACATGGCAACCTGATAAGGTGTAGGAGACTTTAACCACTAGATAAGAAAGATAACATAACCAGATAAAAGAACTTTCAAGAACATCCACAGACATTCCTATAACAAAGGGCTCCTTCACACAGAGCTTTAATCCTGCTATTGAGATTGCTCACTCACGGAAGTTTGCGGGTCCTTCTCATGACGTAGTTAACCTCCAGGGCGCATCCAGAGATATTTCCTGGTTTTTCTGTCTCAAATAGATCCGGAACTAATAAACCATTTTTTTAGACTTGGAATGTAACATGATCCAAGCAGCCACTAGATGGTGCTGTTTCATTGAGGTCTATAGAACGTTGGAAATTCAAAGCTTCCCTGCTCAGCAGTCACGTGGTCGCTGTCTGGGAGCCCATGATAAATGTGGACAGGCTCCATAATGGGAGGACTGTGGAGGTTTTCTTTAGTGTAAAGGCAGCCAAATTGGGGGTAAGATGTGGGATAGGGGGCAATTTGTTTCTGATTGGATTTTGTCATCTTAAATAAAACATTTTATTTATTATTTATTTATTACATTTATATCTCGCCTTTTTTCCTCCTTGAGGAACCCAAGGCAGAGTATATAGTCCTCCTCCATTTTATCCTCACAACAACAACAACCCTGTGAGGTGGATTGGGCTGAGAGTCTGTGACTGGCCCAAAGTCACCCAGTGAGCTTCCAAGGCCGAGTGGGGACTAGAACCCGGATCACCTGACTTCCAGTCCAACACTCTAGCCGCTACACCACGCTGGCTCTCTGAGGCTGCATCAAAGGTCTGTTTGTCTCTGTTATTTTTATCGGCAACTGTAAGTTCTTGGTACAAACAAATGTTGCTGTTCTTTCTACAACCTTGCAGAAAGCCAAATTAAAGCATAACAAGTTGCACTGTACTTTTCCATTGCAAGCTCCATTCAAAGCCTTTGTTTCAGAGATGCTTTAATGTCATAACATCAAACATCAGAGATCAAAAGTCCAAAGGATTCTTGCACATGAATCTGAGGTCTTAGAACATAAGTGTGATATCTTCTCATGTCACCCATGTGAGTCTGGTGCGTTCTAGGTACCTACATCAATCTTCTTCAGACTCTTGTCTAGGACATTTGATCATTTTAAGACCAGATTAGCAGTTTGCAGTTTCTTAGAACCAAGTCAACAATTCATCAAAACCCAATCAACAATATTATTTAAACCTTTCAGTAACAGATTGGCAATATCCATGACTGATTTCTCAAAGTGACAAGAAATGATGTTGTAGGAAGGATCTCGGGGACTGGGAGGCACTGGATGGGGCAGAGATCACTTTAGATTGCATGAGCATCCTCCATGGTTAATACTGATATGTTCACCCATTTCACTACAAGACGAGAAATTCCAGGAATGAAGTGTTTACCAAGCTTTGGTTTCTTTGGAAGGAGGTCAGTGGAGGCTTAATGGCATTTGGTAATATTTGAGTTTATTCACAAATATACATCAAAACATAATAAAAGATGGAAGATAACAGATTCTGCCATGGAATGAGGCTTCAATCTCAAATCTTGCACTCAGGAGGAATCCATGACAGCTTCACAGGCCAGATTTGGAAACTCCTTGTGCCAGATTAGGCCTGCAGGACATAGGTTCCCAAATTAAACCTTCCTAGTTTAAAGGCCTCTTTAAATATATGAAACACCAAGTGTGGGTTGTTCACATGGGAGAATGATGAAGCCCAGCAGGAATGACCAAACTCTATATTAAAAGAATTTATGCTGTCAATCACAAAAGAAAAAATATATTTGATGGAATGTAAAAGAGCAGAGATTGCTAAGGATGTAAGGGAGATATTTCTCTTGTTCTTTCCAGATGCAGAATATTGCACCAAGTGTCCAGGAGATCAGCAGCCAAACAAGGATCGAGACCAATGTGTTCCCAAGATCATAACGTTCCTGTCATACAACAAACCTTTGGGGATCATCCTGGCTTCCTTTGCCCTATTCCTGTCCTTAACTGCAGGCTTCATATTAGGAATCTTCATAAAATTCCTACAAACCCCAATAGTCAAAGCCAACAACCGGGACCTCTCCTACATTCTCCTCATCTCCCTCCTGCTTTCCTTCTTGTCCTCTTTCCTCTTCATTGGCTGGCCAAGGAAAGTGATCTGCCTTCTCCAACAAACACTCTTCAGCATCATCTTTTCGGTGGCCATCTCTTCTCTGCTGGCAAAAACAATCACCGTGGTGCTGGCCTTCCTGGCCACAAAGCCAGGGAACAGGCTGAGGAACTGGCTGGGAAAGAGTCTGGCCAACTCCATTGTTGTTTCCTGTTCCAGTATTCAAGCTGGTATTTGTGCCATCTGGCTGGGGACATATGCACCCTTCCCAGACTCAGACATGCACTCTCAGCCAGGAGAGATCATCCTGCAATGCAACGAAGGGTCGGTTGCCATGTTCTATGCTGCCCTTGGCTACATGGGCTTCCTGGCTGCCATCTGCTTCATGGTGGCTTTCCTAGCCAGGAATCTGCCTGGGGCCTTCAATGAAGCCAAGCTGATCACCTTCAGCATGCTGGTCTTTTGCAGCGTTTGGATGTCCTTTGTGCCCACCTACCTGAGCACCAAGGGGAAACACATGGTAGCCGTGCAGGTCTTCTCCATCTTGGCCTCCAGTGCTGGGTTGCTGGGCTGTATCTTCCTTCCCAAGTGCTATATTATTATACTGAGGCCTGATCTGAATACAAAGGAGCATCTCATGATGAAAACCAAAGTATAATTCTGATTCATAGTAAATAAACATCCAATATTCTGCTATATTTATGACATAGTCTGCATTTGGCAAAGAGTTTTCTTTCAAACTTGGATAAGTTGGGCCCAAAACAATGTATAAATCTGGGCTGTACTTTACCAAACTGCTATTCTGCTATTATTGACCTGATAGTCTGTGCTTGGCAAAAGAGGTTTCATTCCAACTTTGGGAAAGCACCATCAAATACCTTTTGCATTTTAATCCTGCTAGTTGTGTCTTTTTGTTTTAACTGTTTTACTCTGGCCTGTAGAGCTCTAGATTTCCCATAGGAGAATCTTAATTCCCCAAGAGGAAGGACTCTTAATTTCTATTAAAATTAAGGAACACATACCAGCTGTGTATGGCATGTTCCAAAGCAGGTAGATTTTAACTGGCATATAATTCTAATTTATTTCAAATGCATTTCTTCACGCCTTTAGTTAGTGGTTTCCTAATAAATCCTTCAGTGTTACTGCGGTGGTCTAGGTTGCCTAAATGCTGTCACTGTTAGGTTTTGGTTATCCTAGAGGTGGCAGGCTCCAGAAAGGGGTAGCGGTACTGCTACGATTTGAGGATCCCATGAACCAGTCTCCCTCATCTGTCTCTGCCATGTTTCTCCAATTAAGGGTAGATCTAAAAGTGAGTTTTTCTGACCCAGGGAAAGGTATCTTTGAATCCCCATCTATCTTCCTCCCGACACAGCCACCAGGAAGGATGTGCAGAGCAGATAAAAACTTGTGGTTCCAACAGCCATTGTTGCTGCACCTTCTCCCACCTTGGAGAGGATGTAGGGCAAGCAAAGCCCCAGCTCCCTCAATCCTTCTGTTATCTCTGATCACTGATGGAAGATAACAAGGAGATTCCTCTCCTCTGCCTTCTCCCCAAGCCCCCGGTAGTTTCCAGGCCTGGAGATGGAGCTTGAAGAAGGGGTAGGGCTTGGGGAGGGGATGGGAGGACCCCACGGAGGATCTCAAGCCTACATGGGCCAGATGGGCAACATCTGTGGGTCTGTTTAAGCCCATGGGCCACTGGTTGCCCTCCCCTGATGCTAAGGAACAGCTTCTCTAGCTGAACGCTAGATAGATGGCCACCTTCTGTATATACCCAGTCAGTCTCAGAGACCTTCCAAGAACTCAGTGGTTGTTGCATGACCAACAGAGTGTTGCCAGGTAACAGCATGCAAGAGGGCCTTCTTGGTAGTGACACCCTAGCCCAGGAGCACCCTCGCATGCATTGTTCAAGTGGCAGAAGCGGTGGTCAGCTTTAAATGCCTCTTGAAGACATATTTGTTTACATAGGCTTTCCCTGACTTGTAATGTCAAGTTACAAGTTACAAGTTCTCTCTCTTGTAATGTGTTTGATTGATTGATTAATATTTTTCTTATGTTGTTTTTATGTTTCTGCATTTTATTATATACGTATTGTGAACCACTCTGAGATTTCAGTATATTAAGCGGTATAGAAATTATATGTTAAATAAATAACTACATCTCAGAGTGTAGTAAAAATGTAACCTGAAAGCCATTGTATGTGTCTTAAGCAGCACGTAGTATTGTAAAAGCTGCGCATGCCTGGAATGAGTGAGCAGTAACACTAAGGTAAGGTAGCTAGGCAAACTGCTCATGCACATTATTCTCTCCTTCTTAAGTTTAGTTGTCTCAACACTCCCCACTCAAGTAAAACAACAAAAAACATTAGTTTAAGAGGCATGTTGAGCTTATGTTTAAGCAGAATAGAGATGATTTTGCTCTCTATTACGAACACCCATCAACTGTCAGAAACTTTACTTTGTTGCCTGCCTTAATCAGAAAATCACAGGTAGCTCTACAGAAAGAGGGTGCTCTCGTTTCAAGGGTTCCTGATGAACTGAACAAAACTGAGTTCCAAAAGTTCAAATTCCAGACTTACACCAAAAAATGTGTTTTTGTCGTCCACATTCTAGTAGCTAGAACAAAGGCGTCCCAGGCCTCACTTGCTGTTTAGAGAAAACCGTCAATGCCGCAGTGATAATAGTTTGCGCCTTTAAGTGCGTAGTCCACCGCTGGACCAAAGAGAGTATAAATTTGAGAAAAGCCTTTTGAGGGGGGGAATTGTAGTAAAAATGTAACCTAAAAGCCATTGTATGTGTCTTAAGCAGCACGTGGTATTGTAAGAGCTGCGCATGCCTGGAATGAGTGAGCAGTAACCCTAAGATAAGGTAGCTAGGCAAACTGCTGGCAACCAATCAAAGTGATGCGCTGGCTAAGGAATGCAAGCTGAGGTGATAAAACTGTTGCGCAGGAGCTGCCCAGGGTCGACTCTGCTTTGAGCGTGAGCTCCTCTGTCGAACTGTTTGCAAACAATAAAATCGAGCTGGACCCAGCCTGAAGTTGACTCTCCTCTTTGGGGCAAATTGGACTAGCCTCCAGGGGGAGAAACTAGCATTTTGTGCAAAAAAAGCTCTTTTATCTCTCTCTGCACATGGTCTTTTATCATAAACCAGTGTTGGGGAATGTGTGGTCCTCCTGATGTTGTAGGACTACAACTCCCATCATCTCTCACCACTTGGATGCTGGCACCAAGACCTTGTGACACCTGAAGTGGGGGGCAGCAGTGAGCCTGCTCTATCTCAAAAATTTATGGCTCTGCCTTCTCCGGGCAAATTATCTCCAGCTTCAAGGTCATGAACTACTCAAGCCTGAAGGGAGGGAAGAGTGCTCACAGCTGGGCTGGTGTGAATCAAGCCGCCTCTTCCTTTGACCCTCCAGGCCTGGAATAGGATAAATCTGGGGTGGGCTTTTGACAACTGTCTTTTGTTCTCATCCTGTCTGGGGAACGTTTCAGGTTGGTGTGGCTTATGACTAGCATGTTTTTATTTTGTCTGTACATGGGTTTCCAACTGATTGCTGCGTTGTAGATTTCCTGTAATTTCACAAGTTGTTGCATCCTCTTCACACACCCTGATTTACTCACGTGTAAATCAACTATCTACCTCGAAGATCTGTGCTGCTATTTCCATTTGGGTCAGTGCCGAATCTGGTATAATCGGTGGTTGGCGCTAGTAATCTAGGTTTGTTCTGGATTCAAGGAATTGGGAGAACTGTTTTGGTCCCTACTCCTTGCACTTGGGGGCAAATCTACCTGAGGTGCCCTCCATTACCAGGTGTAGTGGCAGGAGGGTGGTAGCAGCATACCAAGAAGTGGTTCAGGGAAATCACATTCCTCCCCTGCCTTCCTTTACAAAGGTTTTTGGAGATGGGTGGGCTTTACCCCTGTCCAGCTGCTTTTCAGCAGGGAAGATTTGCCCACGCACTTCTTGTTGTTGTTGTTGTTGTTGTTGTTGTTCAGTCATTCAGTCGTGTCTGACTCTTCGTGACCCCATGGACCACAGCACGCCAGGCCTTCCTGTCCTCTGCTCTCTCCCAGAGTGTGCTCAAGTTCATATTCATTGCATCGGTGATGCTATCTAGCCATCCCATCCTCTGCCGTCCCCTTCTCCTTTTGCTTTCAATCTTTCCCAGCATCAGGGTCTTTTCCAGGGAGTTTTCTCTTCGCATTAGGTGGCCAAAATATTTGAGCTTCAGCTCCAGTATCTGTCCTTCCAATGAACAGTCAGGGTTGATTTCCTTTAAGATTAACTGATTTGACCTCCTTGCAGTCCAGGGGACTCGTAAGAGTCTTCTCCAGCACCACAGTTCGAAAGCATCAATTCTTCGGTGTTCAGCCTTCCTTATAGTCCAGCTCTCACAGCCATACATTACTACTGGGAAAACCATAGCTTTGATTAGACGGACCTTTGTCGGCAAGGGGATGTCTCTGCTTCTTACTATGCTGTCTAGGTTTTCCATAGCTTTCCTCCCAAGGAGCAAGCATCTTGTAATTTCATGGCTGCAGTCACCATCTGCGGTGATCTTGGAGCCCAAGAAAATAAAATCTGTCACTGCTTCTATTTCTTCCCCTTGAAGGGAGGAATTGCTCCATTCATTTGCAGAGGGGGAAATAGCTTGATGGTCACCTAAATCTGGCCCTGAGGGTCCAGTGGTGCCCCCCATGCTACATTGGAGACCCCGGATCTATATAACATGGTCTGAACATTTGAGGCTTACAGAGGCAAAGGGGGGAAAGGTCAGCCTGGAGTTTTCTTTTGGGAGGGGGTAACCTCAAGAGCTTCAGCTATTGGGCAGTATAGAAATAAATAAATAAATAAATAAATAGATGATTGATAGATAGATAGATAGTAAAATAAAATAAAATAAAATAAACCCTGAAAGGAGTAATTTCATTTCTCTGGTTAAGTTTCTGTTTCAATTCCCCAGTTTTTTAAAAAAAATATTTTCTAAATTATTTATTTATTTATTTCCCCACCCCCTTACATGCGTTAGTCCAGGCATATCAAAAATTATAATAGGTGAAGGCAGAAAATTATAGAATACGTTGTTCACATAAACCAGAGAGGCCGATATGCTACAGGCAGAGTGTCATGAAGTTGAATATTGCCAACATATATAATAAATTGATACCAATCCACAGTAAATGTGTCTTATTCGCTACTTCCTTTCACCATTCATAACTTATTTGTTAGCTTTTCTGTTAAGGCAATTTTCCAAACCCGGGCCAACCGAGCATCCAATGAGACTCCTCTTAAGTCCTTCCAAAATTGAGCAATAACCAGTCCGGCTGCCGCCAACAAAAATCCAGCCAATGGCTTAAAGGAACAATTTCTATTATTTCCCCCAAACACTCCTAAGAGTGCTAATGCCGGTGTTCTCTCCATTTGCTGTCCAAGTATCTTATCAATTTCACCAAAGACTGCAGTCCAAAACTTTGCCACTTTTGCACAGGACCACCATATAAGCTGGGTTGATCCTGTTTCTTTGCATCCCCTCCAGCACAATCTTGACAGTTCCTGATGAATATGAACTAAATGGACAGGAGTCATATACCACTTTTGAAGAATCTTCAAAGCTTGTTCTCTCATATTGATAGATGCTGATTTAAGTGGGAATTTTTCCAACATTGTATTCCATATATTATCCTCTATTTCTGTTTCCCAATCCTGTTCCCACATTCGTTTTAAACTGTTAGTTGAACCTATATCTAAATCAATTAGCACTCTCTAAATAAGTGGCACCAAGCCTTTCTCCCGCTTGCCTAAGAGTCTGAGTATAGATTCAAAGGGTGTTAAATCTCTTAGGGCCTGCTGTTTGATATCCTCTCTTCTGATGAATGTACCTACTTGATACCATGCTAACCAAGTTATTCCAACCTCCTTCAAATGAGTCCTCCAGAACTCTCTGGGGAGGGGCAGGGCATTTAAATAAAATCCTTTCAACCTATAAAGTCCCTTCTGTTTGAAGGCTAGTATATCCATAGGTCGGTCTTCAGAGTGGAAGGCCGGATGACAATGTAAGGGAGTCATAGGGGATATCCCTGGGAGCAATTTTTCTTTCCCTTTCCATACCTGTAAAATTGCTCTCAGTGTAGAAGTTTTACTCATACATATTCTCGTAAGTTCATTTTTAACATACAAAAAATGAATCCACTATCTGTGATGGTAACATCGTTCTCTCCACCTGTACCCAATGATTATTAATATCTGCTGATAACCAAGACAGGAGGTGACGTAACTGATACGATTCATACTATAATATTAGATTAGGGATACCCCATCCTCCTGCTGTACATTGTCTATATCTAAGAACTTTGGCTGTACACGGTTTCCGACTTTTAAATATAAATTGCTCTAACCTACTCTGCCAAATTCACAATGTCTTATATTGAAGTTCATGGGGTAATACATAAAACAAATATGTCAACTTAGGAAGGAGCATCATCTTAGTGGTTGCTATTTGACTGAAAAGTGGAAGATTTTCTCCCATTTACTTATATCCTTCAAAATATTTTTTCAAAGCTGCCCATAATTTATTTTAAAGAGTTTTCGTATATTCCTAGATAGATAAATCCCTAAATAGCGAAAACCATTATTTACTAATGGAATCCCTAGTCTTTGTGAAACTCTTAGTTGCTCACCTGGAGGAAAGTTTAAGCAGAAAAGGCCCGATTGCTTAAAATTAACCCTCAGGCCCACTGTTTCCTTAAATGTATCTAATTCTTCTTGTAGAGCCTGAATTGCATATAATGGATTTGTTGTTGTTCAGTCGTTCAGTCGTGTCCGACTCTTCGTGACCCCATGGACCATGGCACGCCAGGCCTTCCTGTCCTCCACTCTCTCCCGGAGTGTGCTCAAATCCATATTCATTGCATTGGTGATGCTATCTAGCCATCTCATCCTGTGCCGTCCCTTTCTCCTTTTGCCTTCAGTCTTTCCCAGCATCAGGGTTTTTTCCAGAGAGTTTTCTCTTCGCATTAAGTGCAATGTCAATAACATGTTGTCGGCATACAAACTAATCAAATGTTCCGTATTACCCGCTATAATTCCGCTTATTTGTGGGTGAGCTCAAAGTCGATTTGCCAAAAATTCGATTACTAGGGTAAACAAAATAGGCAACAGCGGGCAGCCTTGTTTGGTACCACTATACAAATTTATATTAAGGGAGTCTAACTTATTAACATGAATCTGTGCCAAAGTTGGAGAGTAAATAGCTCAGACTGCATTCAAAAATTTAGGGCCAAATTGATAATGTCGTGGAGCATTTTTCAAAAAACTTCAACTTACACAGTCAAAGGCCTTATACAAATCCAAGGCCAAAATTGCTATCGGAGATTTATGCTTCTTACAAAAATGTATCAAACTGAATAACCTCTGAACAGGATCTGCTATAAATCTTCCTGGAAGAAAACCATACTGGTCTGCATGAACAAGTTGCCCCACATGCTGTTTCAGTCAGTTTGCCAATACCAGAGTAAAAAGTTCATAGTCATTATTTAATAACACAATTGGTCTGTAAGAGTCCATCTTCAGTGGGTTCTTTCCTGGTTTTAATAATACTACAATTTCGGAGCGTGTCCCAGTCTCAGGAAGTTGGGCACCCCCCAAAATTCCATTGAAAACAGACTGAAGGTATGGAAGTAATATGTCTTTAAAGTGTTTATAGAATTCCCCAGTAAACCCATCCGAGCCTCGGGATTTATTTAAGGCAAGAGAGCGCCTACTCTGTCTCTTCCAACGTAATGGGTCTATCAAGCCATGCCCTCACTTCATCCACCAGTCACCTTCGCTGTAACCTGATATTCCTCTATTAATTCTAGGTCCCCGTCTGCGTTTTAATAAATTTGTTCAAAATGTTCAGTGAATAAATTAACCATTTTTCCAGGATCCAAATGCTTAACCCCGTGATTATCTTCAATTGCAATGATTCTATTTCTTGCCCTATACTGCTTCAATCTGTTAGCTAATAACTGTGACACTTTGCCATCAAATTCATAAAATCTGTCTAGTATACAGCATCCCCACCATTGTTTTATTACTATCTAGGTTTTGTAGTTCTGCGCGTTTGTTATCCAATAGTTGCCTAATCCTAGTTGTTCCTGTACTCCTATATTCCTCTGTCAAGGATCTAATTTCCCTCTCTAATAGTGAAGTCTGTGCTCTGTTTTGTTTTTTCATTGTGCTTGTTTAATACATACTCCCCATATTACAGCCTTCATAGTTTCCCATCTCAAAGTAGAGCTTATTGTATCTATAGAATTCTCTTCAAAGTAGTGCTGTAAACTTCCTTGTATTGTTTGCTTACTCTGATTAGCCGTTAACAGTAGAGGATTAAATCTCCATACTGGAGAAACTTTTATCCCGGGTGCAATGTAATGAAAGGGCTGCACGGTCTGTAACCTTTATAATCCCTAAGTCCGGTCCCTGCAACCCTTGTAATAATTCTTCTGACAATAAAACTGTATCAAACCTAAGGAAAGATCCATGTGGGCATGAATAAAATGTAAAACTAAAATATTGCGGATGTAACTCCGCCCATGGATCCTGAATCTGACAAGTTTTGAAGACTTCAGACATTTTACTTGCCTGTCGATATTTTCTGAGAGAGATGTTATCACCTTCTCCTAGAATTGTGGTTCCTTCCAGATCGTCTGGAACCACCCCCTGGAGGTTCCAATTAAAGTCTCCGCCTAAAATTACTGGGCTAGTCCGAGACTTTTAAAGTTTTTTAAACACTCTGTGAACGAACCCTATTTGTCCCTCATTTGGGGCATGTATAGTAGCTACCGTTAATAATTGTGATTGATTGTAGAGTCCCTCTAAAAAAGGAAAACGACCCTGCGGGTCCCTCAAAATCTTTTGTGTAACAAAATCTACATTTCATTTCTTCAGGGTTGGAACAGTACTTTCTTTATATACCCTCCTCCCTCAAAACCAGGAGTGAGAGTTGCCGGCTGGCACCACCTGCACAGCAAAAAAGTGGTAGTATGGCAGTTGTATAAATCTAACCTGAATCAAAATCAAGGAGTTGCAGACTCTGAATTTAGCTCAAGAGATCTTTTCAAAAGAAGAAAAAAAGAAAGAGTACTAAGACAGTTTGCATTTTTTAATAAGTATTACATTCTGATTAACTTATTACTTCTTTAAACCAGTGTTTGAAGGTTTTAAGGTTGGAATTTATATGGCTGAAAGCTATGTTTTTGTCCAGCTGCTTACTTCCCCGACATGACCTTGAGAAAGCCTTAAACCTAAAACAAATAAATCTTTTGCAGAAAGCCTAGAACAGGTCGGGAAAACCTGTTGGATGTTAAAAAATCACCAGCTTATCTTTTTTCTTCTCATGTTTTTCTGGATTTTTTGGCATTGGAGGATCAATAACTTACTGGATACGCAGACAGATGTAAAAGTAGTAATGAAGAAGATAATTGGATGAGTGCTATGAATTTGGATAAACCAGCAAGGGATATCAGAATAACTCATAGTAGAGCGAATACCTGGGAGATGTCTTCAGAACAACCAAGTAGAAATATGAAATCCAGGAAAGGCTCTCTAAAAGAGACTCTGAAGGGAGCTACGAAATTATCGGTGAAAGTAACATCTACAAACAAGGAAGAGGTACTTGAGCGGAAGCAAGATGTACAAAAGATGGCCTTGGATGAACAAACACAGAATATTATAGATGCTATAAGCAAAAAGATGGAGGCTTTTGAACTATGCATAGAACAAAGGATGGGCGTTCTGAACAATGTATAGAACACAGGATGGGTACCTTCGAACAATGTATAGAAAAATGGATGGAAAGGCAAGTATTGGAAGTAAAGGAGGAGATAAAAGACACGAAGAAAGAACTGAGACAAGAATTTAAGAAATTAGACGATGCATTAAATCAAAGAACAGAAGAATTTAAAATAATGACAAACAGAGTGGAAGTACTGGAAAATAATGCAGAAACTGTAATCATGGAGTTAGAACATGAGCAAGATGCCTTAGCTTGGTTTGAGCTTAAAGAAAAAGAACGCTCGTTACATTTCAGAGGAGTCGCGGAAAGTTATGGCAATGACGAACCTGACCTCAGAACGGAATTGGTAAAGACCATAGCAGCCTTTTTGAGTAAAGAAGAGAAAATTATGGAAATGGAAATAGGTCAAGCTTATAGACTGAATTCAACATATGCAAAAACAAAAGATCTACCCAGAGATATCATTGTTCATTTTGTAAAGAAAACTACAAGGGATTCAATTCTTCAGAAACACTATAAAACTACATTGAAGATGGTAGGCAAAGAGATTATCATCATGAAAGAAATTCCTGGAAGATGTCTGAGGAAAAGGAGAGATTATGCATTTTTAACAATAATCTTGAAACAGAAAAAGATCTTGTTTAGATGGGAATTCCCAGAAGGTGTGGTCTTCTCATATAGAGAACAGAGATTTAGTTGAAATCAATTCAAAAAGCAAGAGAGTTCCTTTGAATTTATGGAAAAGATTGGACGGACTTACAACCTGAAGTACAAGAAGAGGACAGTACACAGAGTTCAACAGGAGGAAATTAAAAATGTACTTGAATCTTATATCTCCTTAGAAATGGATTACACATTTTTAACTTGGAACATCAGTGGGGCGATTGCTCCTCAAAAGAGAAAGAAAATATTTTATTATTTACAAAAATTGAAACATGCTTTAATATGCTTACAAGAAACTCATATTAAGAAAGAAGATATCAAATATTTAATTAATAAAAAATTAGGTGAAGAGTTTATAACTGCAAGCAGAAAAAAGAAAAATGGAGATGTTTTATATATTAAGCCACATTTGGGACTGGAACTGGTATTGTCAGATGAACAAGGTCATTTTGTGGGAGCTAAAATTACACTGAATGGTGTATCAGCATTGATTTTAGGGGTTTATGCACCTAATGACCACAAAGTGGAATTTTATGAGGATCTCATCCAAACTCGTGGATCTAACTTTTGACAGTTGCTGTTTAATGGGAGTTTGGAATGGGGTGATTGCACCTCAAATGGATAGAATATCAGAGAAAAAAATAAAGTGTAGTCAAGGGAAGTTACCTAAAAGGTTTTTTTTGAATTGATGGACAATGTGGCTTTAGCAGATGGAGAGATAAAAATGGAAACTCAAGAGAATATACATATTTTTCAGAAAGACATAAATCTTTTTCAAGGACTGATATGATTTTGACAACTAAAGACCTTGCTACAAATATTGGCAAAATACAAGTTCTACCAAGATCATTTTCAGACCATAGCCCTATATCTATGTTATATGTGAAAAGAAGCACTACTTTTAGATGGAGATTGAATGAAATGATATTTCAAATAAAAGTATTGTGGATGATACTAAAAAGAAATTGAGAGAACTTTTTGAATTGAATTTGGACAAGGGAACAAATATCTGAACTGTATGGGATGCAAGTAAGGCCTATATGGGAGGTTATTTTATACAACAAAATATGCAATTGAAAAAGAAAAGAGAAGGGAAGGTACAAAATATTTTAAAACACATAAAGGAGAAAGAAGAACTCCTAAAGAAAAAACCGGGAAAGGCAAGTGTCCTCTGACAGATTAAATTACTCCAGCAACAACTGTCGATGTTAATGGTTCAGGATATGCAAAAAAAATAAACTGTGTAAAACAAAGAAATTTTGAATTTGCAAATAAACCAGGAAGATGGTTGGCTTATAAACTTAGAAAGGAAAAAGAAAAAAAAAAAACATTGTGAAAATATGTGAAAGTGGATTGCCATTAGAATGTGGCAATTCAGAAAGCCTTTTATCAATATTATTCAAATTTGTATATAGGACAGGATATCGCCCCAGAATTAATGGATAAATATATTCATAAACAAAACTTACCAAAAATTACTAAGGAACAAAAACAAATGATGAATGTCCCAATAACAGTAAATGAAATGGTGGAAGCAATAAAAAAAATTAAATTGGGAAAAACTCCGGGACCAGATGGAATATCAGGATTATATTATAAGAAATGTGAAGAAGAAATTTTACAACCATTGAAAAATATGATGAACAGTATCTTAGAAATGGGGAGATACTGGAAACATGGAAAACAGCATATATAACATTAATACCTAAGGAAGGACAGGATTTAACCACGACAAAAAACTATAGACCAGTCTCATTATTAAACAATGACTATAAGATATTTGCAACAATTTTGGCAGAAAGGCTCAAAAAATATTGCAGGAGTTTGTACATGAGGATCAAAGTGTATTCTTACCAAGGAGACAGATGAAAGACAATGTAAGAACGGTCTTGAATGTGGTGGAATATTTGGAAAAACATCCAGGAAAGCAAGCAGCTCTGATTTTTTTAGATGCAGAGAAAGCATTTGACAATCTCAACCCAAAATTTTTAATTAAGACTTTAGAAGAATTGGATTTTGGAAAAATTTTATAAAATTGGTGAAATCAGTATATACCGATCAAAAGGCTCAAATAATAATAAATGGGGATTTGACTAAACCTTGTGTGATACAAAGAGGAACAAGGTTGCCCAGTGTCACCGCTACTGTTTATATTGGTTTTAGAATTATTGAACAGAGATATAAGACAAGATGATCGAATTATAGGAACAAAGATTAAAAAGGAGAAATATAAGCTGAGGGCTTTTGCAGATGACTTAGTATTTATGCTGGAAGAACCCTTAAAGGGAATTGAAATTTTAATGAAAAAACTAAAGGAATTTGGAGTAGTGGCAGGGTTTAAAGTTAATAAACAGAAAACAAAAATTTTAACATAGAATATGAATGTTCAGGGGAAAAAAAGTTGATGGATAAGACTGGTTTCCAAATTGAAAAGAAAGTAAAATATTTGGGTGTCCTCTTGACAAATATGAATTATATACTTTTTCAAAATAACTGTTAAAGTGTGGAATGAAATTAAACAAGACCTATTAAAATGGGAAAAATTACAACTATCACTTTTGGGAAGAATTGCAATGATCAAAATGAATGTATTACCTAGAATGTTATTTTTGTTTCAAATGATACCCATTATTACATTGGATTTACCTTTTAAGCAGTGGCAGAGATATAACGAAGTTTATATGGCAAGCAAAAAAACCAAGAGTTAAAATAAAAATTTTACAAGATGCAAAGGAAAGAGGTGGTTTGGGATTACCAGATTTTAAAACCTATTTTTCGGCCTGTTGCTTGATGTGGATGAAGGAATGGGTGACGCTGAAAAATAGAAGACTTCTAGAATTAAAAGGACACGAATTGAGATACGGGTGGCATGGTTATTTTTGGTATGATAAAACATAAGTGAATGTAGATTTTAATAATCACTATATAAGAAGGGCTGTATTAAGAATTTGGAATATAAATTAAGGTTCTATAAAAAAAATACCACGTTGGATATCCTCACAAGAAGCAATGCATAGAAGAGATTTTGATAGTATGCATAAATGGATAAGATATAATGATTTATTGGAACTGTCACAAGGGGAATATAAGTTAAAATCAAGGGAAAGATTATTGGAAGAAGGTTATGTATGTCAGTGGTTTTCATATTTGCAAATTAAAGAAAGGTTCAAAATAGATGAGAAAAATGGTGGATTTGAACAAAACAGAATCTGAGTTTGAAATAACACTGTAAAAATGACGAACATGTTATTGCTAAACTGTGTGAGAGTTGGACTATAAGGAAGGCTGAGCGCCCAAGAATTGATGCTTTCGAACTGTGGTGCTGGAGAAGACTCTTACGAGTCCCCTGGACTGCAAGGAGGTCAGATCAGTCCATCCTAAAGGAAATCAACCCTGACTGCTCATTGGAAGGACAGATACTGAAGCTGAAGCTCAAATATTTTGGCCACCTAATGCGAAGAGAAAAGTCACTGGAAAAGACCCTGATGCTGGGAAAGATGGAAGGCAAAAGGAGAAGGGGACGGCAGAGGATGAGATGGCTAGATAGCATCACCGATGCAATGAATATGAACTTGAGCACACTCCGGGAGATAATGGAGGACAGGAAGGCCTGGCGTGCTATGGTCCATGGGGTCACGAAGAGTCGGACATGACTTAACGACTGAACAACAAATAAATTACTGCTAAGGTGACAGAAGATCAACAAGTAAAAGATTGTATGATAAAAACGGCACAAAATGTTGGTCATAATATATTAATGGAAGAGTGGGAAAGTATGTGGGGAAAAGATTTAAAATTTACTTTATGTGTAAGTCTTAAAGAGAATTTTTATAAGATGATGTATAGATGGTATATGTCACCATTTAAATTGATGATGGAAATGTGAAGAGCAAGAGGGAACGTTTTATCATTTATGGTGGACTTGTAAAAAAGCTAAAATATTTTGGAAACGAATACAGTCTTTGGCGCAAAGAATATTAAATACTATAGAATTAAAGCCAGAAACTTTTTTATTGGGACTAATAGATAAACACGTAAAAGAGAAGGAGGGAACCCTCTTTCTCTACATGACAACGGCTGCAAGGTTATTGTATGCACAAAAGTGGAAGAATGAAATAATACCAACTGCGAATGAGTGGATTATGAAAATGATGGAGCTGGAAGATGGCAAAACTGACTACTATAATTAAAGTAGGATCAACAACTAAATTTATGTGAGACTGGAAACCTTTTATAGAATTTGTACAAGAAATAGAGGGAAATGATATCTGTGTATCTGGATTTTGAGCTTTGAGATGGTTAACTCTCTTTTGTTGTTGTTAAAATTAGGAGAGAAATAATATAATGTCTGTGAACTCAATGTATGATATACAACCAAGATAAGAATTAGAGAATAATAATGAGCATTTGTTGTGTAGGTGGAGCCAAAGGTAGATACCTTATAATCATAAGAGATATTTTACTGTATGTCTATTGTGTGTTTATGCTGTTGTTGTTGTTTTAAAAAAAAATAAAAATTATTATAGAAAAAAAACCAAGAGTGAGAGAGACCATGAGAGCAGAGCCTGAAGAGGGAGCAGGAAGAAACAGCCTAGAGGAGTACAGCTACGGTAAAGGAACTTGGGTTTTGCAACTTTTATTGCCTTTTAAGGCCTTTGGTATCACTCAGCTCTATTGTGTGAATGCCTTTAGTTGTGATAGTTTGCTTTAAATTTACCAGTAGACTGTTGCAAGTCTGTTGTGTCAATCACCCATGTCTACAGCCTAAACCCCACATTATTGGGAAAGGGAAGGTAAAAGAAGGAAGGTGGGACTCTTAAGGAGGCAAGAGATCCTTGAGGAGTTGCTCAGGGGGTCCAGGTCATAAGGGGAACCTTGACATCTGACTCTACTGCTAATGACCCAAAGTGTAAACCAGCAAATACATTTTTAAGGCATGGTTTTGTCTTCACTCTCAGTGAGACTAGAAATGGGTCAGTTGGCAGTATTGTGCCTCCCTTCTCATGTGAGGAATTGAAGGTGATTGTTGGCAGCAGCAGTGAGGGAGCAGATTAGGGAGCAGGAAAAGAAAAGACTCTGTTGCCAAGTCTTTCCTTCCATGGTCACTTTCCTCAATACTGCCCCCTCAGTACTGCCACTGAGGCTTCCACATCCTCCTCCTAGTGGGAAGTAAAATACCCTGAATGTAAGCACTTGAGAAGTAGATGGCTCCAGCATGCCCATTTGGGGCTAGGTGCTGTGTTCCCTAGCAGGAGAGGACAAGGA
The DNA here is from genome assembly GCF_057233095.1 of Heloderma suspectum. NCBI lineage: Eukaryota > Metazoa > Chordata > Lepidosauria > Squamata > Helodermatidae > Heloderma > Heloderma suspectum. The sequence goes on from NC_139459.1 coordinate 399,945,330, forward strand.
GGTGTCCGTAGTAAAGTAGGGACATACGTTAGCACTGTACTACAAGCACACACGTGCATTAACAGGAGAGACTGAAATGTGCCTTCACAATGGTGTGAGTAACGTTTTGATATCACATCTTTAGCTGGCAACCCCAGGATCTGGTAACTAGAATCTCAGCACATTCTGGAATTATTCAATTCTACCTCCCTAATGCACAGAATCATAGAACAGTAGGGTTGGAAGGGGCCTAGAAGACATCGCGTCCAACCCCCAGCTCACTACAGGAATCCAGGTCAGAGCATCCCTGACAGATGGCTGTGCAGCCTGCTCTTGAATGCCTCCAGTGTGGGAGAGCCCCCCCCCCCCCCAGGTCATTGGTTCCATTGTCATCTTGCTCTAACAGTCAGGAAGTTTTTCCTGATGTTCAGCCAGAATCCGGCTTCCTGTCACTTGAGCCCATGATTCCGTGTCCTGCACTCCGGGATGATCAAGAAGAGATCCTGGCCTTCCTCTCTGTGACAACCTTTCAAGTACTTGAAGAGTGCTATCCTATCTCCCCTCAGTCTTCTCTTCTCATGGATAAACATGCCCAGTTCTTTCAGTCTCTCTTCATAGGGCTTTGTTTCCAGTCCCCTGATCATCTTTGTTGCCCTCCTCTGAGCCCTCTCCAGTTTGTCCACCTTAAAATGTGGTGCCCAGAACTGGACACATTGCTAACCCCCAAAATGTGACAGAAGTCTTATTAGCTAAATTTGTAATAATGCAACATCACTTGAAAAGACAGAGCACAGAAGGAAGAAGGAAGAAGAAGAAGAAGAAGAAGAAGAAGAAGAAGAAGAAGAAGAAGAAGAAGAAGAAGAAACCTCAGTTCACTAGACAGAGAGATTTTCACCAAGTGTATATATTTTGGTAGGAAAATAGAAATGCTGGCAAAGAATTAAAGCACAAGGAAAATACAAGGAAGCTTATGCAAGCTGGTTGACTAGTAATGTTCAGCAACTGATGACAGGAATCTGTCAAGCCACACGGAATTTGGGCCCAACCCTTGTTGCAGTAAAGGTCCACATAACCAAAGTTTGGATTCTCACAAAAGATCTTGGTATACAAATAAACTTATGCATTAATATAGTTGACACGGACAGGACACTCTTTCCACACGCCAAGTATTTATTGAGGAAGGTGTCTCTCCAGTGAGTACTCTAATGCTTATAAGGGTCAACTGAGCAAGAAGTTTGTTACTCAATCTCAGAAATGTTATATTGCTCTTCCTGTTCAAATTCTCTGAGAGGGTGTAAGATTGGCACACCATCCAAAGCCATTTCAACACTCCAAGACATTATTGTTTTCCCTTCCTCTCCATGACTTCTCTGGTGTCTCTTAAGCTTACACTTATCATAAAAGCTCTTTCCACATTCCAAGCATGGATGTGGTTTTTCTCCGGAGTGGATTTTTCGATGTCTAATAAGATTTCTCCTCTGACTGAAGATCTTTCCACACTCCAGACATACGTATGGTTTCTCTTCTGTGTGGACTCTTTGATGGGAAGTAAGGCTTGAGCTCTGGCTGAAGGTCTTTCCACAGTGCAAGCATTCATAAGGTTTCTTTTCTGTGTGGACTCTTTGATGGGAAGTAAGGCTTGAGCTCTGGCTGAAGCTCTTCCCACACTGTGAACACTGATATGGTTTCTCGCCCGTGTGAGTTCTTTGATGCAAAGTAAAGTTATCACTCCGATGGAAGCTCTTTCCACATTCCAAGCATTTATAGGGTTTCTCTCCAGTGTGAGTTCTCTGATGTAAAGTAAGATATATTCTCTGACTGAAGCTCTTCCCACACTCCAGACATGTATATGGTTTCTCCCCTGTATGTATTCTTTGATGACTAAGAAGATGCTGCTTATCATAAAAGCTCTTGCTACAGATTGAGCAGGTATAAGGTTTCTCTCCCACATGGATTCTTCGATGTGATGTAAGGTTGGAGCTTCGATGGAAGCTCTTTCCACACACCATGCATGTATAAGGTTTTTCCCCTGTGTGGATTCCTTCATGGGAGGTAAGCTGTGAACGCCGAATGAAACTCTTGCCACATACCAAACATTTATGTGGCTTATCCTTTGAATGAATTAACTGATGTAGATTAAAGCCTGATTTGTCGCAAAAACTCCTATTACATATTGAACAGTTATATGGTTTCTCTCCTGTATGTTTTCTTAGATGGCAAGTAAGGTTTGTGCTCCTATTGAAGCTCTTTCCACACACCGAACATTTATATGGTTTCTCCCCTGTGTGAATTCTTTGATGGGATGTGAGGTATGCAAGCTGCCTGAAGCTGTTTCCACACTCCAGGCATTTATATGGTTTCTCTCCTGTGTGGATACTTTGATGGGCAGTTAAGTGTGAACCCTGCCTGAAGCTCTTTCCACACTCCAAACATTTATGCTGCTTCTGACCTGTGTGGATTCTCCGATGGACATTAAGGTCCGATTTACGGTTGAAGATTTTCTCACACACTGGGCAGACATTCACTGTCTTTCCTTTGGGTTTTCCTTGCTGAGTTGCATTTTTGTGAAACTTATCCCCTGGCCATGATGTATTCCTTAAGTTCTCTGTTTGGCTTTCCTCCTGCTCCTTTGGTCCCACTTGATTTCTGAAGCTCTCCTCCATCTCTTGAAGCTTGTTCCTCTGCAGTGATACCTCCCTTGGTCTGTCATCACTCTTGCTGCCCCACCCATCACCTGCTGGAAAAAGAGAGAGAAATATGATAAGAGCACAATGGGTAAAAAGAAGCCTTAAGGGCACAATCGAGGATTCTGAGTTTCCTATGTCCTGCCAGGTTGAAGCCAGCAAGGCGGGAGCAGTGGCAGAACACCCACCTCCATTACATCTATCTCTGATAGAGGACCACCAAATAAGGGCTTTCATCCCCATGAAGAGAATCATCGAATCATAGAATAGCAGGGTTGGAAGGGGCTTATAAGACCATCAAGTCCAACCCCCTGCTCAATGCAGGAATCCAAGTCAAAGCATCCCTGACAGATGGCTCAAGAGAGCCCAGAATCCTGCCAGGCTGGAAGCCGCATCAGCCGCATCCAGGCCATGGTACCTGGACACACAGCACCCTGGTGAAAGCCTCACTTGCAGCGAAGAACCATGAATCCAGCCCTTCCCCAACTCTTTATCTTCAGGGCCAAGGGGGACCCTTACCCAGAGAGGCCACGTTCCGAGAATTCTCCAGCATGACTTCCCGGTGCAGGGATTTCTGGGCTGCACCCAGCAGAGCCCACTCCTCATTGGTGAAATACACAGCCACCTCCTCGAAGGAGACGGGACCCTGAAAGAGGAAGAAAAACATCCCCTATTAAGAGATGGGCCCAGGTAGGACGTGCGAATTGGTCTCCCTCACTCGGAAATCCCCAAAGAGACATTTGCAATGGGGTCAATGCACATTTTCCTGCAGGATTCAAAACACTGTGAGAGAAAATAGGCAGAGCTCACAGCCTCTGTCTCGTGATACATTTGCGGGAAAGTTTTACTAACATCGATGCATGACCTATGTCAGGAACTGGACAGGGAGTGTTTGTCCCTGTTGGTTCTGCTGGACTTCTCAGTGGCATTCAGTGCCATCAACCATGATATCCTTCTAGATTCCCTGGGTAGGCACAGGTTTATCAGTGGCTCTGATCCGTCCTGGAGGATCGCTTCCAGAAGGCGGTGCTGAGAGACTCCTAGTCAACACCTTGGCTGTCGGCCTCTGGTGTCCCTCAGGGATCAATGTTGTCCCCCATACTATTTTACCTCTTTGTGGAACCACCGAGAGAGGACATCCGGACTTTTGGCTAGAGACAAGATAACCTAAGATATTTATTAAAGGAATTATATACACAAAGGAATGGAGTCTTATATTTCAAATAATAGGGTGGGATTGCTTAAATGTACTTAAATTAAATATCCTTGGTTATTGTTCCTATAATAAGAGAGCCTTCTGTGCCATTAAGCTCTCAACAGCGTTTCCTCCTGATCAGATTTCCCTAAACGGCACCCCAGCCAGTTCCTCAGTTATCTCAGGCTGGCTTTCTCTTTTCCCAGCTCCGAGCTCTCTTCCTTCAGCCTTCACTCAACCCTCACTGCCCTGTCACCAACCAACTCTCACTGTCTCTAACAGACTAGCTCCGAGCTCTCTTCCTTCAGCCTTCACTCAACCCTCACTGCCCTGTCACCAACCAACACTCACTGTCTCTAACAGACTAGCTCCGAGCTCTCTTCCTTCAGCCTTCACTCAACCCTCACTGCCCTGTCACCAACCAACTCTCACTGTCTCTAACAGACTAGCTCCAAGCTCTCTTCCTTCAGCCTTCACTCAACCCTCACTGCCCTGTCACCAACCCTCACCGTCTCTAACAGACTTCCAACTGACATTTTAAAATCTCCTGGCCAATCATGTTTCTCACGGTACTCCTAACAGCCAATCGCCTTTGTTTGGCCAATCCAAACAAAGGCATCTTCACCCCCTAGGCATTTTTAAACTGGGCCTGAAGCCTCCTTTCATAAGCCACCGTAACCAAGGCAACCACAACTATGTTAGGCCCAATACACAGTAACGAGGCTAGGCCTCTGGCCTACTCAGCTGCATTGTAATACCACAGAGGTCAATCCAAGTACATAAACATAACCAAACAGTTGAAAACAGTATTTGTTCACAAGGACCAACACTAGAATAGGGATTTAGCATGTTTTAAGAAAGTAAGAACAGAAGGAGAGCCATGCTGGATCAGACCAAGGGTCCATCTAGTCCAGCATTCTGTTCACACAGTGGCCAACCAGCTATCAACCAGAGCCCACAAGCAGGGCATGGGCGCAACTTGGGGAACCCATGTTCCCCAGCCACTGGTGTACACAGCCTCACTGCCTCTGGTACTGGAGGGAGCACATAGCCATCAAGACTAGTAGCCATTGATAGCCTTCTCCTCCAGGAATTTGTCCAACCCCCTTTTCAAGCCATCCAAATTGGTGGCCGTCACTACATCCTGTGGTAGCGAGTTCCATAGTTTAGTTCTGCACTGTGTGGAGAAGTCCTTCCTTTTGTCTGTGCTGAATCTCCCACCCAACAGCTTCATGGGATGACCCCATTGGGTTCTAGTGTTTTGAGAGAGGGAGAAAAATGTCTCCCTATCCGCATTCTCCACACCATGCATAATTCTGTAGACCTCTCTCATGTCTCCCCTGACCCTCCGTTTTTCCAAGCTAAACAATCCCAGCTGTTGCAACCTTCCCCCGTAGGGGAGATGCTCCAGCCCCTTGATCATTTCAGTTGCCCTTTGCTGCACATTTTCCAGCTCGACAATATTGTTATTTAGTTGTGGAACAGCTCTCACCTTTGCATGTGTGTGTGTGCTTTAATTATTGCATGTTAGCTCAATACTGCATTTTACAGTACTTTAAACATTTTTTGGGGTAGCTTAGTGCTAAATGGGGGGAGCACTGAAACGCTTTGTTTCTTTTCAGCGAGTATGAGACATTCCACTATCCTGAGGATCAAATTACTTTAAATACGTAGCTAGCAGCTACATCTTTTTGGATCAGGTCTCACACACTTACATTAGAGTAAGGGAGGAAAAGACGTAGCTCTGACCTGGTTCGCACATAACTACCCTTTGATTTGAAAACCATTGGCTTGTCGTGCATGAGTGGGGACAAGTGATTGCACTGCCTCCCACATGCTAGTGTAACCCACTGGTATATTTTTCTGTAAGAATTCTGAGTGGGAATATCCCTGCACATGCTCAGTAAAAGAGTGAGATAGGGAGTGGCCACCATTTTAGGCCGTTACCAAAATTGCAGTGTGGAAGAGGCTTTCTTTCTCCTCCCTGTAAGACCCTCAACCCTTGAGACAGGACTGTTGAACAAGTTGTTCCTGTGTTGCTGGATCCTGATCTATTTTGAGATTGCTGCAGAGCTGGAGTGAACTGAGTAGAGACTGTTTTCTTTCTTCGGGCAGCAGAAAAATCAAGCTTCAGAGAGAAATTTTATTTCTATTTTTGTCGTGGACTCAAGCTGAACGACAGAACTTTGGGAGGGCTGTGCTCTGTTTTATTGTTTTGGTGATAAGTGAATTGTTATGCGTGTAAAATTATTACATGTGCTTTATTATTGTTTTTAATTAAGAAATTAGAATCGTAGAATCATAGAATAGTGGGGTTGGAAGGGGCCTGTAAGGCCATCGAGTCCAACCCCCTGCTCACTGCAGGAATCCAAGTCAGAGCGTCCCTGACAGATGGCTGTCCAGCCTCGTCTTGAATGCCTCCAGTGTGGGAGAGCCCACCACCTCCCTAGGTAGTTGGTTCCATTGTCGTATTGCTCTAACAGTCAGGAAGTTTTTCCTGATGTTCAGCCGGAATCTGGCTTCCTGTCACTTGAGCCCATGATTCCGTGTCCTGCACTCCGGATGATCGAGAAGAGATCCTGGCCTTCCTCTCTGTGACAACCTTTCAAGTACTTGAAGAGCTCTATCAATAATATATGTTAATTGTCCCTGTACAAAGCCTTTTTTGTGAGTCCCTTTAGAGACCCTGAAGAAAAGTGTTACGCCAGCAACTTCTGCTTTTACTCAACAACCTACGATCGGCTCATTTGTGGGTTGTGGAGCATGATGTGCGAACCCAGACGGGTGGGTTGCTTAGGTAAACAACCCAGCAGTTAACCCATGGTTTGTTGTTGAGGCGTTTAGCTGATGGGTTCGGAGGTCACACTCCACAAGCGACGAAGTTGCCATTGGTGGGTTGTGGGGTAAAAGCCGGGTTGTCATTATGTGTGAACAGGTCCTGGGCCTTTCAAGTAACATGTGGTTTGACCTTCAAGAGAGAGAGGAATTCCCCATGTTTGCTGAGAATACAGAAAGCCAAACATTTTTTAAAATTGCAAAGTCCAAACTGGAATCCAGGTGTGCTTGGCATTTTAATTGGGAAGGGAAGGATGGAGCGTCTATTGCTGTGCCATCGGGTGGCTCAGGGCATGCTGGCCAGACGACGAGGAGGAAGAAGGAGAGGAGAGTCTAGAGGCCTCCATGAATGGAAGGGGAGGGTCCTATGCTGAAGTCATACGCCGAGATCCCCCTCCCCAGGCCACTTGCAGCTGCCTTTGCTCTGCCCATTTGTCCTCATGGTACTGTGCCTCCGTTTGGGATGGAGGGGGACACAGAATGCCTCAGCCTGGGAGTGTTTGGGGAGGGGTCTAGCACCTGGGCAGGCAGAAGACATCTGCAGCTCAACCCGGCTGGCCTCACTTATCAATCAGCCTCTGCATAAAAGACAAGCCTCAAACCCAGTTCAGGTGCTGGAAGCAAAGAATGATGCTCATCCAGAGCAGAAAATGTTCCTGCCAGCCCCTAGACCCGGCTCTGATTATTCTCAGAGCCAGTGTGGTGTAGCGGCTAGAGTGTTGGACCGGGAGCCGGGAGATCCGGGTTCTAGTCCCTGCCTGGCCATGGGTGAGGGAGAAATGGGGTCTTGGTTGGTGGGGGAGAGAATGACGGTTGGCTTAGCTGGAAGGAAGCTCGTGAGACAAGTTGAGACATCTCAAGGAGAACATGTTGTCCTGCTCCCGGCTGATTTGCAGGGCTCAAATTAGAAGGAGATGATAAGGGGCGGGGGAGCCCCATTGTCTTTAATTGGTTACGCCCCAGCTCCTATTTTTTGGAAGGTTACGGAGGGGCCATGATTGCAAGTCTTCCTTTACTGACTGATTGTAAGCCGCTTCAAGAGCCTTTTTAGGTATCCTTTCCCATGATACCTGGAAAGCAGGGGTGTCCTTTCCCATGATCTAAAAATATTTGTCCTATACTGCCATCATGTACATTTGCACTCTGAGGTGAGCCCCGCTGAGTTCGAAGGGGCTTCCTCCCAGGTAAGTGGGCACAGGACTGACACTCGGGTCTAGGATTTTTCACGCCTAAAATACCCTGAAGGCAAGCACTTGAGAAGTAGATGGCTCCAGCATGCCCATTTGGGGCTAGGTGCTGTGTTCCCCAGCGGGAGAGGACAAGGAGGTGTCCGCAGTAAAGCAGGGGCATATGTTAGCACTGTATTACAAACACACACGTGCATTAACAGGAGAGACTGAAATGTGCCTTCACAGTGGTGTGAGTAAAGTTTTCATATCACATCTTTAGCTGGAAACCCCAGGATCTGGTAACTAGAATCTCAGCACATCTCTGTTAGGATAATTCTGGAATTATTCAAATCTACCTCCCTAATTGAAGGACAGATACTAAAGCTGAAGCTCAAATATTTTGGCCACCTAATGCGAAGAGGAAACTCTCTGGAAAAGACCCTGATGCTGGGAAAGACTGAGGGCAAAAGGAGAAGGGGACGGCAGAGGATGAGATGGCTAGGTAGCATCACGGATGCAATGAATATGAACTTGAGCACGCTCCGGGAGAGAGCGCAGGACAGGAAGGCCTGGCGTGCTGTGGTCCATGGGGTCACGAAGAGTCGGACACGACTGAACGACTGAACAACAACAACCTCCCTAATTGCTAACCCCCAAAACATGACAGAACCCTTATTAGCTAAATTTGTAATAATGCAACATCACTTGAAAAGACAGAGCACAGAAGAAGAAGAAACCCAGCCCACTAGACAGAGAGATTGTCACCAAGTGTATATATTTTGGTAGGAAAATAGAAATGCTGGCAAAGAATTAAGGCACAAGGAAAATACAAGGAAGCTTATGCAAGCTGGTTGACTAGTAACGTTCAGCAACGGATGACAGGAATCAGTCAAGCCACACGGAATTTGGGCCCAACCCTTGTTGCAGTAAAGATCCATCACCACCACGTAACCAAAGTTTGGATTCTCACAAAAGATCTTGGTACACAAATTAACTTATGCATTAATATAGTTGACACGGATAGGACACTCTTTCCACACGCCAAGTGTTTATTGAGGAAGGTGTCTCTTCAGTGAGTACTCTAATGCTTATAAGGGTCAATTGAGCAAGAAGTTTGTTACTCAGTCTCAGAAATGTTATATTGCTCTTCCTGTTCGAATTCTCTGAGAGGGTGTAAGATTGGCACACCATCCAAAGCCATTTTGACACTCCAAGTCATTATTGCTTTTCCTTCCTCTCTGTGACTTCTCTGGTGTCTCTTAAGCTTACACTTATCATAAAAGCTCTTTCCACATTCCAAGCATGGATGTGTTTTTTCTCCAGAGTGGATTTTTCGACTGAAGATCTTTCCACACTCCAGACATACATATGGTTTCTCTTCTGTGTGGACTCTTTGATGGGGAGTAAGGCCTGAGCTCTGGCTGAAGGTCTTTTCACAGTGTAAGCATTCATAAGGTTTCTTTTCTGCGTGGACTCTTTGGTGGGAAGTAAGGCTTCAGCCCTTAAGTAAGACCTTAGGTAAGGCCCACATCTCCATTAGGATAATTCTGGAATTATTCAAATCTACCTCCCTAATTGCTAACCCCCCAAAACATGACAGCACTCTTTTTAGCTAAATTTGTAATAATGCAACATCACTTGAAAAGACAGAGCACAGAAGAAGGAGGAGAAAAACCCAATCCACCAGACAGAAGAGATTTTCAGCAAGTGCATATATTTTGGTAGGAAAATAGAAACGCTGGAAGCTCACTGGGCGACTTTGGGCCAGTCACAGACTCTCAGCCCAACCTACCTCAAAGGGTGGTTGTTATGAGGATAAAATGGAGAGGAGGACGATTACGTACGCTGCCTTGAGTTCCTTGGAGGAAAAACAGGTGGGATATAAATACAATTGGACAAAAAATTAATTCTCGAACCCAGACCGATTCCAGCTATTCTTCAGCATGCCCCTGTATCTGGTTTTGTTTTCCTTGGCTTCTAGATACTCTTGGCTCCTTGACCTTGGACTATTTAATGACTAATGCTAGGTGCTCCTTATCACTGAGTAATTTACGAGACACGGCTTAGCAAAGTGCTGGTATTAACATTTAAAGCCCTTAACGGCTTGGGGCCAGGCTATCTGAAGGATCGCCTCCTCCCATATATGCCTGCCCGGACCTTAAGATCTTCCTCAGCGGCCCTTTTCCGTAAGCCCCTGCCAAACGGAGTGAGGCGGGTGGCTACTAGGAGGAGGGCCTTTTCCGCTGTGGCACCCCGGCTGTGGAATGAGCTCCCTAGTGAGGTTCGCCTGGCACCTACATTGTATTCCTTTCGGCGCCAGGTGAAGACCTTTTTATTTTCCCAGGCATTTTAGCATTTCAGCTTCCTAGACTTTTAGCTTTGCTGTTTTAAATCTGTATTTTAAACTCCTGCACTGCTGCTAGGTTTTCTTGAGGTTGTATTGTTATGTTGTGGTTTTAACGTTCTATATATTTTAAACTGTTTTATCATGTGCCGTTTGATTTTAATTTTTGTGAACTGCCCAGAGAGCTCCAGCTATTGGGCGGTAGAGAGAGAGAGAGAGAGAGAGAGAGAGAGATAGCACAGGCTGAGCTGCCTTGGCAAATCCTCACTACCCACAAAAGAAAATTATTCACATGCACACACAGGTGCAGCTGCTGAAAGGGTTCCTGGGATGCTCCTTCCCTCAGGGGCACCTCAGAGTCTGCAAACTTTAATGTTTGTGAACCTCCCAGAGAGCTTCGGCTATTGGGCGGTAGAGAAATGAAATAAATAAATAAATAAATAAATAAACCTCTCACTGAAGGATCACAGAGGAAGAGGTATTAGCGGGTGGCACTGCCAACAGGAAATGATGGGGCCTCAAGATTTGCATCGACAGACTTCTCTTCCTGCCTCGGCTGTGCTTTTTCTGGTCTGCAGCTTAGAGAGAGAGATGGATGGATCTGCAGTTCCATTTGGTGTTTTTTTTTTTAAAGATGGAGTTTCTGAAGTCTTAAAAACAGATGGAAGCAGAATTGGGGGGGGGAGGCTGGAGGGCAACAATTTGATAATGATGTTGTGCAGCTGGCTGCCCCATAAAAAGTGAACGACGAAGAGGGGGGGTTGCAGAGTAGACCACTGGACTGGAAGCACCACAGCTAAGGAACAGGTCGTGTTTTAGGCCTCAGAAGCAAGACGGAGACTGCCAAATGGACCCCGGCACAAATCCTCCAATGATCCCTCCCCTACCTGAGTTGGCTGCGCAGGAATGGATCCTACTCCACCACAAAGAGTTGATTTCGAGAAACCGAGCAATGCCATTTCATGCCCTGAGAGGGAGACAAAGTTGGGGGAAACAGGCTTTTAAAAATATACACTGGGGAGAGGCGAAACACAAGCATTTTTCTCAGATACAGGACGAAGATAACAGGAAAGCAGTTCATGAATTTCAGATATTTCACAGAGAGAGGGAGGGAGGGAGGGAGGGAATTTTTCTTGGGAATGTCACAGCACTCAGAAACTCAGACAGAATTAATTCCCCCTTACCTGGGAACGTGTCCTGAGTTTGCTGCTCCTGTGAGATCTTCCCAAAGAGCGATGCCTGACAGGGTATTGACGGATCTTTCCCTGAACTGGGTGATTCAGCAACTGCCTCCAGGAATGGCTTCTGCACCAGAAACAGCAGCCAGAGTCGCATACAGGGAAGAGGGAGAAAAGTTAGAGGGGGGGAAAGAGGAATGATGCAAACAAAGGGATGGATTCTCACTCTCCGCCCCAACTTTGCAGGGCCCTTTGTTCATCAGTGGGGCTGGAAGGAATCTTGGCTTCCCACACTTTCTGGTGAATGACTTGGAAGGGGGAAGAAAGCCCTAAATGCCATATCGAACAACTGACCAATGGAACAATCGGCCTAAAGAGGCACTGAAATCTTTCCCTTGGACAAGTCCCATAAAGGGCTACTAGTGGGGCACTTAGAAATAGAATACTGTTGCATCCCCCTTGGAACAACCAGGATGAAATCCTCTCTCACCTGATGTTCTTTCTGCCCCTTTTCCTCTGCCTGGCTCAGGAGGAAACCTTCTGCCAGAGCCACTGCCTGGGAACTGGTCTCCGGCCCACACTCTCTGACCCACTTCTCCATCTCTGGGGGCAGGACGGCCAGGAACTGCTCCAGGATCACCAGGTCCGACATCTGGGCTTTGGTTCGCCTTTCTGGCTTCAGCCACCGATGGCAAAGGCCGTGGAGTCGGCTGCAAACCTCTCGGGGCCCCTCGGCCTCCTGGTAGCAGAATTCCCTGAAACGCCGGCGCTGTACATCCAAACTGACTGTGTCCTCTCCCAGGATCTTCTGCCCAGTCCTTTCCCAGAATTCCCCACGGCTCCCTGCCTGGATGGTGTGAGGCCCTTTTGCTGCTCCCTCCCCTGCTGGGCTTTGGACATCCATTTTTCTCTCAGCGCTCAAATGCAGCTCCCAGCAGAACTGAAGGATCTCCTTGAAGCTCTAAAGCCCCTTTCATTCATAGGGCCAGAATTGTGTGAAGGGGCCCTTGCTTAGTCTCCCAAGGTCGGTGGTTTGTTCATGGTCACAAGCTATTTTAGTCTCCCGGCAAGCAGGTATTTTACAATCAAAGCTGCATATTCCTAGCTGTCAATTGCAGCTTCTCCCTGTAGAAAAGCAAACAAATAACACAAATTATAGAGAACCAAAGACCCGAACATTGGCACTACGTTCTTGTCCTGGAACACTTCCTCCTTTGATTTTTTGTTTTGTTTTTAAGAAATCCATCCGGAGAGAAGATTCCGATTATATTGTTGGTAGTGTTTATTTCATTTGTAAAAATAAAATGAAAATAGATTCAAAAGAAAAGGAATCCATCCGGAGAAAGTGTTCTGTATGAATCAAAAGCACGCATACTTCATTGTGAATAGTCACTGTGCCCAAGGAAGGTATTCTTGTATGGGGTCCATGTCTTTGATTCATAGGATCGATCAACACAAAGATAAAAGCTGATGAGTAAATCCCAGCCACTGTTGAATAGAATGATCTATTTGTTTTTACAGTAATGTTTGTATTTTGTGCTTCAGTTTATTGTTCGCTATTCCAAAATCTCTTGAGGTGGAGTGGTTTATAAATTCGATAACAAATATAATAATAATAATAATAATAATAATAATAATACAGCTGCCATGGATTCACAGTCAAGAGCCTTTGGAGTCCCAGGACCCTCTTAAGAACGTAAGGGGTGCTGTCCTGGATCAGACCAAAGGTCCATCGAGTCCAGCATTCTGTTCCCGGCAACCAGACACCCCAATGGGAAGCCTTCAGGTAGGACATGAATGCACGATCACCCCAGCGATTGGTACTGAGAGAGGCACACGCTACCTCTGATTTTGAAGGCAATGACTAGATGACTCTTCATGCATGCAAGGGATGTGCTGCACTGCTGACCTCTAGCTCACTGCCCATCCAGCATGGACCAGAGGCAGCCACAAAGCAGCAGCCAAGGACTTTGAGCAGGGAAAGCATGAAACTGTACATAACATCAGAACATAAGAAGAGCCCTGCTGGATCAGGCCAAGGGTCCATCTAGTAGGACTAGTAGCCAGGACTAGTAGCCATCGATGGCCTTTTCCTCCAGGAATTTGTCCAACCCGCTTTTCAAGCCAACCAAATTGGTGGCCATCACTACACCCTGTCGTAGCGAATTCCATAGTTTAGCTATGCGCTGTGTGAACGAGTCCTTCCTTTTCTCTGTCCTGAATCTCCCACCAATAAGCTTCATGGGAAGACCCCAGGTTCTAGTATTTTGAGAGAAGGGGGGAAAAAGGTTTCCTCTCCACTTTCTCCACACCATGCCTACTTTTGCACACCTCCATCATGTCTCCCCTTACCCTCCTTTTTTCCAAGCTCAACAATCCCAGCTGTTGTAACCTTCTCTCATAGGAGGGGTCACAGGGGGGTAACTGGGGCCGGACCATATGCACCAGGGGTGGGCAACATCTGGCATTCCAGATCCATTGCCCATTTTGTAATTCCTGTTGTAATTAATTTAAAACGTTACTTTTACTGAAACGGTTTCCCAATTGTTTGGGTTGCTATTATCGTAATGGTGTATCATTGCAACTGAGGTATTGATGCCAATGCTTGGTTTTGTATTGCCGTGCTTGGGATGAGAGCGACTTCGGGCACATTGTGCATAGGAACACCACACAAATTAAAAGCCATGCTGATATTTGGGCCTAAAATGAAGGTAATTATTATTCCTCATGCAGCTTTTGCATGCCTGGATCTTGGCTATAATTCAAAGTGTTGGTTTGGACCTCTGCAACTTTAAAACAGGGGTGGGCAAAATGTAGCCCTCCAGATGTTCTGGCCCCATCAAGCCAGCAGAGCTATTGGGGGGTATAGGAATGTAATAAATAAAATAAAATTGTATCCCACCTTTTCTCCTCCTTAAGGAACCCAAGGCGGCTTACATGGCCCTCCTCCTCTCCACTTTCTGCCCACAACAACCCTGCGAGGTAGGTTAGGCCGGGAGTCAGTGACTGGCCCAAAGTTGCCTGGTGAGCTTCATGGCTGAGAGGGGACTCGAACCCGGGTCTCCTGAGTCTCCTAACCATGACACCACCAGGGTGGGCCAAAACATCTGGAGGGCCACAGGTTGAAATCGCCTCTGTCCTCCTCTTGCCCTGCCTGGCTCTTGCGGGGGGGGGGAGCATAGGGTAGGCAGGGGGCTATACCACCTTACCCATCCCCCACCCCAAACCTGCCCCTGCCCTGGTCCAGAGCTGTGGGCAGTCTCCAACGCGAGTCCTGCTTGGAGCAGACCCATCGAAATGAATGGGGCTTTGGTCAGTCATAACTAACCTCAGTGCCAGTGGGTCTATTCGGAGTTGGGCTGGCACTGGCGCCTTTGGTGGTGCCAGCCCGCCGTGGGCTCCTCTGACCCACCAGTGGTTCTCTGGGGAACCAGGCAGGGAAAGAAAGAAAGAAAGAAAGAAAGAAAGAAAGACGGACCCCCCCCCCCCCCGGTTCCTTTTCCTAGCTGTAGAAATGCCTTTAGGTGGAGATCCTGAAGCTAGAGACTGGGGCTTCATGCATGCAAACCCCTGAGCATGCCATGTCGTGCCTCCCCCTCCCCTCGCCCCCATGCTCACCCTTCACTGGGACTGCCCCCACTGCACCCCTGAAGGAGTTTCCCTCCAGCCCTCCCTTGCAGAGACCTCTCCCCCCATTGCACTCACCAGATCCTGCCCAGCTTTCCCAACTGGTGGTGGTGCTGGGGGGGGGGGGGGAGACGCTTCCCCAGTTTGCACCCTCCTGCCTCTCTAGGAACGCGAGCGGGTGGCTTTAACTCTTCCCTCTTCCCCCATGCCACCGTGTGAACAGTCACTTCTGCAGCGGCCCCCCCGCCCCACCCCTGGAGACTCCAGCTAAGGGTTAAAGCAAGCGAGCGCCGGTTGCTAGAGGAGCACCCCTCCACGTGTCTGGTGGCACTGGCCAAGACCTCCAGGAGGGCTGGCTCCCCCACCCCACCCCACCCCCCGCCACCCTGGGGAGTCTGGTGCCGAAGAGTGCTGCGCGCTCAGCGGGCTGGACCAGCCCCAGCTCCCGTGCACGCGCGCACAGCGCTCGCCTTCCTTGCAAAGCAGCGACCGCCAGCCCAGGAGAACAGAGGAAGGGGGCGGCTCGTTGAGAGACACACACCCGCTTTAAAAGAAATTTTGCAAGGGGGGGGGGTGCGTCTTCCCGCAGCGCGTCGTTAACCTATGGAATGCGCCGCCGCGGGATGTGGGGATGGCCGCCGGTTTGGATGGCTTTCAAAGGGGGGTGGACAAATTCCTGGAGAAGAAAGCTATCAGTGGTTACTAGTCCTGATGGCTATGAGCTACCTCCAGTACCAGAGGCAATGAGCGTATGCACGCCAGTTGCTGGGGAACATGGGTGGGAGGGTGCTGTTGCACCCGTGCCCTGCTTGTGGGTTCCTGGTCGACAGCTGCTTGGCCACTGTGTAAACAGAATGCTGGTCTCGATGGACCCTGGGACTCATCCAGCACAGCTCTTATGTTTTTATGTTCCTTACAGGGGAGTTGCAAAAGGACATATTTTGTCGCTATATGACACCTCGGGAAGGCTTCTGATGTTCTTAAGGGGTCGGTGAAGTGATGCTAGCCACGTGTTTGAACGAGCCTGTGCAAATCAATCGCCCCTCCCTGCTTGCACTGAACCACATGGGGGGTGGGGGGGGATGCGAGAGCTTCAGCTATTGGGTGGTATTAGAGATGAAATAAGAAAGAAAGAAAGAAAGAAAGAAAGAAAGAAAGAAAGAAAGAAAAGCCCCCCTTCCTTCTCCTTGTTAGCACATCCGCCAGAGAAAATCACCACCGAGAGGGCCAAAAAATGGCAGTGTTTCGGATTAACATTTGCATAGGCCAATTGCTACATACAAAAGCAAAATTACAAGTCGTTACTATAATTTCAATAGGAAGACGGGGAATTTCACCACCCAGAGGGCCAAAAAATGGCAGTGTTTCGGATTAACATTTGCACAGGCCAATTGCTACATATAAAAGCAAAATTAGTAGTCATTACTATAATTTCAGTAGGAAGACGGGGAATTTCACCACCCAGAGGGCCAAAAAATGGCAGTGTTTCGGATTTACATTTGCACAGGCCAATTGCTACATATAAAAGCAAAATTAGAAATCGTTACTATATTTTCAGTAGGAAGACGGGGAATTTCACCACCGAGAGGGCCAAAAAATGGCAGTGTTTTGCACAACATTTGCACAGGCCAACTGCTACATATAAAAGCAAAACTGGACATCATCACTATAATTTCAATACGAAGACGGGGAATTTCACCATAGTGTGGGATAGTGTGACCAGGGGACCCGTGTAGCTGCCTCTTTGGTCTGCTGCTGTCCAGCTGCTAACTGGTGAATGGCGACTGTTCAGATGTTTAAACTGGAACTGGACAGGGCAGTTCTTCAAGCAGAGGATGGACCGCTGCAAAAAGAGGACACACATGGCCACCCTAAGCCAGTTAAGGATGGGTGCAACACCTGGTGCCCTTCCTCCACTCTTACAAATGGGGACCGGGGGGGGCAATCTTGGCCCCCTACAGCCTACACTCACTAGAGAAACCTCCCAGCAACCCGAGGAGGGCAACTGGAAACTGATTTATATCGAGCGAGGCCCTGGGTCCGTCGATCCCGGAATTGTCGACACCAACTGACAGCAACAGATCTCCAGGGTTTCAAGCAGGAGTATTCCCAGCCCTGCCTGGAAAAGCCGGGGATCAAACCTGGCACCCTCTGCATGCAAAGCAGGGGCTCCACCGCTGAGCTACGGCCCCTTCCCAAGGAAGCTGGAGATGAATTAATACAGCTCATTGGTGCCGAATGCATTTCAAACAAAGCGACTGCGTCTCAGCAGTCAGAAACAGCATTGGACAGAAACAGCGAGAGATCCCGCAAAGCATTCCCAAACGCTCAGAATGTTAGTGGCAATGGCCACCAATCTTAAAAGAGGATTGGACAAATTCCTGGAGGAAAAGGCTTGATGGCTATGTGCTACCTCCAGAACCAGAGGCAGTGAGCCTATGTGCACCAGTTGCTGGGGAACATGGGTGGGAGGGTGCCGTTTCACTCATGCCCTGCTCGTGGGTTTCCCGTAGGCAGCTGGTCAGCCACCGTGTGAACAGAATGCTGGACTAGATGGACCCTTGGTCTGATCCAGCATGGCTCTTCTTATGTTCTTTTGTAGAAGTTCCTGCAGGATGTTGGCAACAACTGAGAAAACTTCATTCACATCCCCGTTTAAATGAATACATCAACTTTTCCAAAAGGAATCCCATTCTCAACCTAGAGCAAAAAACTCATAACCTCCAGCTGTTGTCCTTTATTATTTCTTTGTTTCAAATGCTCCTACCCCACCTTCCCCCATATAGTTCAATGCGGCCAACGAAATAAAATACAGTAAAAGGAACGGTATATATGTAAAGGACCTTCCAACAAAAGCATGTAAAAGAAATAACAAAATTATCAAGCCAACATACAACTTTGTAAAAACGCAGCAGTGAAAAAATATTGCATATCAGTTATGGCAAAGCAAGCAATAAAACCCAGCCTCTAAAAGCTAAAGGACTTCCTAGAAAGGAAAATGTTACCTCTCTGGCAGAAGGCCAAGCCAGAGGGGGCAAAATGAACCTCCATGGATAGGGAGTTCCAAAGTTTCTCTGGCCGTGGTACTACAGAAAGCTCTCTCTCTCATTCCTTCCAACCCGATATCAGTTTGGAACCAAAAGAGACCCTCTGGAGATGATCTTAGTATGTGGTCTTTTGGATATCCTGTTCCTAAACTGTCTTATTCCAGCCTTCCTCAACCTGGTACCCTTGAAATGTTTTGAACTACAATTCCCAGCACTCCTGATCATCAGCCATGCTGGTTGGGGCTGCTGGGAGTTGAAGTCCAAAACACCTGGAGGGCACCAGCTTGGGGAAAGCTGGTCTATCAGAACCAATACCTCCTTTAGGCTATGCATACTTACCAGGGAGTAAGTCCCATTGAACGCAGTGATGCTTACTTCTGAGTAGACGTGTAAAGGATTGCCCTGATATTGCATTAAACTCTCGCCTCTGTGAAGGACGGTTTTATCGCTTTGTTTAGAACAGCACGAGAACTTTAGACAAAAATGGGAGTGCAGAAGAAGACTAGAAATAAGGATTCTGCAGGAAGGCAATGCCATGATTAGGACAAACGAAACCCTCACAAAAAAGCGAGCAAGCTTTCGAGTTCGCCAGAACCCTTCTTCAGGCAGGATGTTAAACAAAATGGCGGGTGCGGGTAGGAAACGCCAGGACTGGAGTACCTCTTCCTCAGGTCTGCAGTTTTTAACCATCTTGAGCTGGAATGCAGGAGATGATTTGCAGACCTAATTAGAGGAGCCTTTCAAAGCGCAAGACAGATATTAAGATGGATCCGGGTCTATTATAACAACAAAGTTGCCCCATTGAGAGGAAACAGACCAGGTCCTGATGTTTTATTTAACATCTGGGCTGATGAAGAGTCCTGAAGAACACGGGCGCTCGTTCACCATTTCTTGTGACTCATTAGTCCTTACGAAAGTATTGCTTGACTGTGTGTGGTTTTTCCCCAATGGTCAAGGACCTCTGCTTTTTTGTGGGTAAAAGGGGAAGGTTTCTACCTTCACCAGCTTTCCCCAGCTGGGAGCCCTCCAGCTGTGCTGCACTCCTAAGCTAACCTCTTCCCACTATTTATTTATTTATTAAATTTATTAATCGCCCATCTGACTGGTCACTAAAGACTCTACTGCTAATTGTCCAAGTTGTAAATTCATTTTTAAAAACCCTCTCTATTGCATGGATAAAATCCAACCTACTTAGAGCAGACCCATTGAAATGAATGGGATTTTAGTTAGTCATGATTAACTTAAGTCCCATTCATTTCAATGGATCTCCACTCTAAGTAAGACTTAGGTTGGATTTTAACACATGGGTTTTACCTTCACTTTTGTGGGCCTGGGAATCCTACTCATTCAGAAGACAGCCTCGAAAGCACGTGGACAATACGGTGAGACTCTTTTTTTTAACGTACAACTATAGGCAGCCTTGAATATGAACTTGAGCACGCTCCGGGAGAGAGCACAGGACAGGAAGGCCTGGCGTGCTATGGTCCATGGGGTCACGAAGAGTCGGACACGACTGAACGACTGAACAACAACAACAACAACAATAGGCAGCCTCAGCCAACAACTCCAGAATTTGGGAACTGGAACGGCAGTGAGATCTCAACTCACATAAGGATAATTCTAGGCTTCTTCAAATCCGCCATCCAAACTACTACCAAGAAGTACATAGCTTTGTGTAAAACCACTTGGAAAGGCAGGGGACAAATCGAATCCCGGTTCAATCAATGTACAGAAGTGGTTTGCACCAAACGTATGTATATATTGTATAGGAAGATAGAAATGCAGGCACAAGATTAAGGCACAACGAAAACAAAAGGAGGCATGGCATGCGTAAGCTGGTTGACTTAGTAATCTTTGGAAAGTGTTGGCAGGACTTGGTAAGGAAGAAAACATACACTGTAGGCTACGAGACATTATGGAGTCAAGAAATACGGGTCTTTCTCTTGCTTGTGGAGGGAGGCTGAATCGTTAACACGGTCCATCAGTTTGCTCTGTCTGAAACCCTTTCTGCGCTCCCAGATATTGACCTGAGGAAGGCGAGGTGTAGAAAGTTTAGAAAATATTCTATGCAAATTCTCCAATGATTAATCAGGGATGGTTCAACAGTAAAGTTCTTGCTTAATCTCGGAAGCGATATACTGGTTTTCTTGGGTGAATTCTCCGATAGGACGCAACATCGATACACCATCTGAAGCCATCTCAACACTCCAAGCTATAATGGGTCTTTCTACCCCGGGGTGAATTCTTTGATGTCTGTTTAGATCCGCTTTTCTATAAAACCGTTTTCCACACTCCAGACACTGGTACGGTCTCTCCCCTGTGTGAATTTTTTGATGTGAAGTGAGGTCTGTGTGTTGCCTGAAATTTTTCCCACACTCCAGGCACTGGTACGGTTTCTCTCCTGTGTGGATACTTTGATGGGACGTGAGGCTTTTTTTCTGACTGAAGCTCTTTCCACACTCCAGGCATTTATATCGCTTCTCTCCCGTGTGAATTCTTTGGTGCGTAAGAAGGTTTGATTTGTCATAAAAGGCCTTTCCACAATCGGAGCAGATAAAGGGCCTCTCTCCTGTGTGGATTCTTTGATGGGAAGTATAGCTCGTGATTTGGCTGAAGCTCTTTCCACATTCGGAGCATGTATACGGTTTCTCCCCAGTGTGGATTCTTTGGTGTCTAACAAGGTGCGGCTTATCATAAAAGCTCTTTCCGCAGTCTGAGCAGACATAGGGTTTCTCTCCTGTGTGGATTCTTTGATGCGACGTAAGCCCAAAGCTCTGATGGAAGCCCTTTCCACAGACCAAGCACTGATATGGTTTCTCCCCTGTGTGAATCCTTTGGTGTATAAGGTGGCTTGATTTGTCGTAAAAGCCCTTTCCGCACTCTGCACATTTATACGGTCTCTCCCCTGTGTGAATTCTTTGATGCGATGAGAGGCTTGCGAGCTGCCTGAAGTTCTTTCCACACTCCGGGCATTTATATGGTTTCTCTCCCGTGTGGATTCTCCAGTGGACGTTCAGGTCTGATTTCCGATTGAAGCTTTTCCCACACACCGGGCAGATGTGCCTTCTTGCTCCTTTGTGTTTTTCTTGCTGAACTGGAATTTCAAGGAAATTATCGCCCAGGCAAGATTCATTCTTTCCCTCCTCCGTTCGGATTCCCTCCTGCATTTTGGGTCCCTCTTGATTTCTGAAGTGCTCTTCTATCTCTTGATGCTCATTTCTTCCTGAGCACTGTTCATCGTAATTCTCACTGTCCCCCCTGCGATCTGCTGGAATAGAGAGAAAAATCTGATAAGAGCAGAACCTACCCGGACACTGTGATCAAAATCCGAGGCTTTCCTCCGAGCGCCACCTCCAAGACAGGCTCCGAAGGCGGCAACAAGGGAGAGGGTCTTTTCAGTGGTGTCCCCCTGATTTTGGAACGATCAGCCCACTGAGGCCCACCCAGCACCAACACTGTCATATTTTCGGCGCCAGGTTCAGACTGCCCTCTAATTCCAGGCATTCGATGGCATCTGATGGGGCCTTCAGGCCAGCGGTTTGAACAGGTCTAGTATTTTACTGAAATTGCTTTTAGCTGTTTACGCCGTTTTAAATTTCATAAATTTACATTTTCATGCTGTGTTGTATCTTGTGAATTGTTATGAACTGCCCAGAGAGCTTTCGCTATTGGGCAATATAGAAATGAAATAATGAACTAAATAAAATAATCACTTCCTAAAGTTGTTCTCCGTGGAACCCGTTTGGACTGCTGTAATGTGCTCTATGTGGGGCTGCCTTCAGAAACTGTTGAGAAACTTCAGCTGGACCAGAATGCTGTGGCCAGACTGTCGACCAGGGCTGGTTTCAGGGAGCACGTGATTTCCTGCTTACAACAGCTTTGCTGGCTACTGGTCTGTTTCCAAGCACAATTCAAAGTGCTGGTTATGACCTAATAAAGCCCTATATAGCCTGGGACCAGGCCACCGAGAGACCGCCTTCTCCCATACCAACCTGCCACTCCTTCAGATCTTCTGGAGAGGCCCTTCTTTCGAGAACGCGTTTGGTGGCAACATGAAACAGGGCCTTCTGGGTGGCCGCTCCCAGGCTGTGGAACTCCCTCCCAAGGGAGGACAGGTTTGCTCGCTCCCTGTTGTCCTTCTGCCAGCGGGCAAAGACTGCTTCATTTGAGAAGGCCTTTGACCTGTAAGTAAGTCTGTTGGGTTTGGTGCCATCTTTATTTTGTAATTGTTACTTTTTTTATTATGTTTTAATGTATTGTTTTCATCCATTTTAACTCTGTCTGCCAAAAACATTGCTCCTTTTGCTGACTCTTGCATACTAGTTCTGAGCTGTGTTTTTTTTTTAAGCTGTCTTAAATTGTTTTTAGTTCAAAGTTGTTTTTAGTTATACGTTTGTATATATTGGCCACATGCTTTATGTAAACGGCTTTTAAACTGTGTATATTGGATTTTAACGTTTTAACTTCTGTAAAATGCCCAGAGGGCTTCGGCTATGGGGCGGTATAGAAATGTAATAAATAAATAATAAACAAACACACTCCTGGCCATGCAACAGAATATGGGAGGAAAGCCCCATTCCAGAGGGACGCCCCCTTTTGGAACGCCCCTCTCCATCCCATCTAGTCAGCGGAGGCTGATGGCTCTGATTTTGGTGGGGCTGCGAATCCATTCTGGGTTTCACTCAGAACCAGCCAGAACTTTGAAGTATTTACTTAGTTAGTTAGTTATTGCATTTATATCCTGCCTTTTTTCCTCCTTAAGGAACCCAAGGCAGAGTACATAAACCTCCTCCTCCTCTCCATTTTATCCTCGCAACAACAGCCCTGTGAGGTGAGTTGGGCTGAGAGTCTGTGACTGGCCCAAAGTCACCCAGGGAGCTTCCATGGCCAAGCGGGGACTAGAACCTGGATCTCCCGGCTCCCAGTCCAACACTCTAGCCACTGCACCACACTATCCAAGGCGCTGAACCTACTTTGGGGACAGCTCCTTTAGAGTGCTGGTTGGTTCTGACTGAAACCCGGAATGAATTCACAGTCCCACTGAAATCAGAGCAACCAGCCTCCACTGCTTGGTGCCGTCACAGAAATGTAGGGATGTAGGGATTGTGCAAAATCTGCACTGCATCCAGTTTTGACTGAGGGCCAAGAGGTAAGGGAGTTCTTCCCTCTGAGGAGACCCCAGAACCCTGAGAGTCCAGACAGAAATGAAGCAGGTGCTGAGGACCAGCGGCAACCTCTAGGCTATGGGCCCCGGCCACACATTTCCCTAGGAGAAAAGCCGGATCCTTACCCAGAGAGGCCACATTCCAGTAATTCTGCAGCAGGACCTCCCCATGCAAAGCCCTCTGGCCCGGATCCAGCAGAGCCCACTCCTCCTCCGTGAAGCTCACAGCCACCTCCTCAAAGGACACTGGCCCCTGAGGGAAGAAGAAAACCCCTCTTAACAGACAACCCCAGAAAGAGGGCGAACACACTCCTCCTTCACTCACAAACTCCGAAAAATATCTCTCCTGTGCAAGAGGCGGTGTGCGTTTTCCTGCAAGAATCACCCAAGTGGGTGTTGCTCACCACCTCTGTTCGGTGGCATGGCTGGGACACAGGAGCCACTCCAGCAGGCTGTACTGAGGAAGAGAAGAGAGGGGAATAATTAATTCCCCCCTCCTCTTCCTTCCCCATTCCATTTCCTCACGTGTCGTGTCTGTTTTAGATTGTAAGCTGGCAGGCAGGGACTGTCTTGTTTTACTGATGACATGCAAGCCCCTCCGGGTGCCCTTTTGGCTGAGGACTGGCATAAAAATAGTTTAAGGGCACAATCCTACACATGTTTAGGGAGAAAAAAGTCCTACAATTCCTAGCAAGCCCCAGAGATGCTAGGAGTTGTAGGACTTTTTCTCTATCTATACATGCAAGGGATTGCACCCTAAATAAATAACAATTTAAAAAAACCCGCAGAATGCTTTGGCTATTGGGGGGTATAGGAATGTAATAAATAAAATAAAATTGTACCCCATCTTTTCTCCTCCTTAAGGAACCCAAGGCAGAGTACATAAACCTCCTCCTCCTCCTCTATTTTATCCTCACAACAACAACCCTGTGAGGTGGGTTGGGCTGAGAGTCTGTGACTGGCCCAAAGTCACCCAGTGAGCTTCCATGGCCGAGTGGGGACTAGAACTCAGATCTCCCAACTCCCAGTCCAACACTCTAGCCACTACACCACACTGGCTCTAAAATAAATACATAAATACATAAATAAATAAATATTAAAAAGTTGTCTTAAGTGGTTATAGGTTTTTAACTGTTGTTCTGTCCTGTTTTGTATTATGTATATATTATATATATCGTGTGTGTGTGTGTAAACATACGTCTTTGTAATCTGCTTCAGGCACAAAGAGAGACAGGAAAGAAGCATTTCAATAAATAATCCCTCCTTATTATATTATATTATTTATTTCATTTCTATACCACCCAATATCCTAAGCGCTCTGGGCGGTTCACAAAAATTCAAACCAAAAAGCGCAGGATAAAACAATATAAAATATGACAGCATTAAAACCGCAACATAACAATACAACCAGAATAAAACCTAATAGCAATGCAGAGATTTAAAATATGGATTTAAAACGCCAAAGCTTAAAATGCTAAAATACGGGGAGAATAAAAAGGTCTTCACCTGGTGCCGGAAGGAGTACAACGTAGGTGCCACGTAGTAATATTTTACACCGTAAAATATTACTATTTTGTTAATTATTATGAGATATTATCACTTTATTTGTATTCTGGTCTTCCCCCCAAAAGCTCAACCATGTCACCCCTACAACCTGCATCTTATCCTCGCAACAGCCTTGTGTGGATGTTTAGGCAACAAACTTGGATGGGTTTGAAAGAGGATTAGACAAATTCATGGAGGATGAGGCTATCAATGGCTACTAGTCCAAATGGCTATATATTACTGCCAGTATTGGAGGCAGTCTGCCTATGTGCACCTGTTACTGAGGAGCACGGCTGGCGGGGTGCGGTTGCCCTCACGTCCTGCTTGTGGGCTTCAACTGGGGCAGCCGGTTGGCCGCTGTGGGAATGGGATACTGGACTAGACAGGCCTTTGATCTGAGCCCGTGCAGCCCTTACGTCCTTTGGAGGGAGCGTAGCTCAGAGGTGGAGCATCTGCTTTGCGTGCAGACGGTCCCAGGTTCAATCCCCAGTATCTTCAGCTAAGGTGTTCAGATAGCAGGTGACAGAAAAGTCCCTCTGAGACCCAGAGTCAAAGCAGGCAAAGGTCAGTGGAAGTAGGCAATTCCATCTGACCTGGAATAAGGCAAATTTCTATATTTCTGTCCCCACCAGGGAGCTCCATAGCTGAGCAGGGACTTGAGACCTGATTGGCCACAGTCGAAGCCTAGTTAAGAACCTAAGAAGAGCCATGATGAATTAGACCAAGGGTCCATCTAGTCCAGCATTCTGCTCACACAGTGGCCGACCAGCTGTCGACCAGGAACCCACAAGCAGGGCATGAGCGCAACAGCACTCTCCCACCCATGTTCCCCAGCCACTGGTGTACATAGACATACCCCCTCTGATACTGGAGGGAGAATATAGCCATCTGGACTAGTAGCCACCGATAGCCTCCATGAATTTGTCCCATTCCCTTTTAAAGCCATCCAAACTGGTGGCCATCTACATCTTGTGGTAGCGAATTCCATAATTCGACTCTGCGCTGTGTGAAGGAGTCCTTCCTTTTATCGGTCCTGAATCTCCCACCAATCAGCTTCATGGGACGACCCCATTGGGTTTTAGTATTGTGAGAGAGGGAGAAAAATATCTCCCTATCCACATTCTCCAGACCTCTATCGTGTCTCCCCTGACCCTCCTTTTCTCCAAGCTAAACAATCCCAGCTGCTGTAACCTTCTCTCCTAGGGGAGATGCTGCAGCCCCTTGATCATTTTAGGGTGCAATCCTATGCATGTTTAGACAGAGAAAAGGCCTACAACTCTCGGCATTGCTGGCTGGGGCATGCTGGGAGTTGTAGGACTTTTTTCTGTCTAACCATGCATAGGAATGTGCCCTTATTTGCCCTTTGCTGCACTTTTTCCAGCTCAACAATATCGTTTTTGTTTAGGTGTGATGACCAGAACAGTACACAGCATTCTAAGTTTGGTCACACCACAGATTTGTATAAGGGCAGGATGATATTGGCAGTTTTATTCTCAGTTCCTTTCCTAATTATGCCTAACTTGGAATTGCCCTTTTCACAGTAGCCACACACGGGGTTGACGTTTTCATTGAGCTTAACTGTCCAGTAAGAAACAGTTTGCTTTCAGCCCCACAGAAAAGATGATGGTGCCAAAGGATCCTTTACATTTGTTTATTATGTGATGGTCCTTACCTGAGCTGACTGCACAGAAGGTGTTTCTGTTCTCTCCTGAAGGGGGGAAGATCTACAGAAGACCAGGGATGGCATTCCATTGACTGTGAGGAAGAGGAAGGTGGTGGAAACAGACATTTTGAAAGCAGCGTTAATAAACTCTGTGTCCAGTCTCTCTCAAACGTCTCTCTTGCACACTCAAGGCCACGGCATATAAAATATAAAAGCCCCTCGTGAATTTCAGGTGTCCACCAGAGGAAGGAGAGAGACCTGAAGGTAGCAGTGTGAGTTTTCCGGAAAATTTTGAATTGGATTTTTTTCTGGAAGATTTTAGAGAGTGATCTAATTTAGCAAAAGGTTTATTTTGCTACTTGTATTTAGTAATCAACAAGAGTAAAACAAAATAAAAACATATTCCATGTTTGTTTGTTTGGGGCCTAGTAAGCAAGTATTTGACCAGAAATATTTTTCTTCTTTTACTTTTTCTTCTTTTACTGTTTAGTCTTTTGTGTTCACCGCTCTGAAATCTGTTCTGGATATGGAGCAGTATACAAATACATTTAAAAAAAATATTTTGGGGGGAAAATAATCACATTCGGACATAATCCTACGCGTCTTTAGACAGAAAAATGTCCTATAACTCCCAACATGCTCCAGCATGCTTCTTAGTAGACTTTTTTAACAAATCTGTCTGGATTTTAATGAATGTATTGCTATACAGTCAGGGCCAGAAATACTGGAACAAGGATAACTCTTTTGGCAGTTGGCCTCTGTACACCACCACATCGAAGTTGAAAGGAAACACACCCAGACAGGAGCGAAGTCAAGACTTTCAGCTGTTATTCAAGGGGTTTGACAAAAGTGGGGCTCTAACCATTCAGGAAGGACAGCCAGTGGCATACACGCACACCCATCGTTGGGGGCTCATAAGTAATGGAACAAACCAACATCATTTCAAACTGAAGGGTTGCCTTTAATACCTGGATGAAAATCCTTTGCAGTCAATGACTGCCTGAAGTCTGGGACCCATGGACATGACCCAATGCTGAGTTTCCTCCCTCGAGATGCTTTGCCAGACCTTTACTGCAGCTGCCTTCAGCTGCTGCTTGTTTGTGGGTCTTTCTGCCTTCAGTCTTGTCTTCAGTAAGTGAGAAGCATGCTCTGTTGGGTGGAGATCAGGTGACTGACTTGGCCATTGAAGAACATCCCACTTCTTTGCCTTGAGAAACTCTTGGATAGCTTTTGCTGTATGTTTTGAGTCATTATCCATCTGCAATATGAAGCAGCGTCCTCTCAGTTTGGCAGCATTCGGCTGAATCTGAGCAGAAAGTATACCCTATACACTTCAGAATTCATCCTGCTGCTTTTGTCAGGTCATCAATAAACGCCAGTGACCCGGTTCCATTGGCAGCCATTCATGCCCATGCCGTAACACTGCCTCCACCATGTTTGACAGATGGTGTGATATGTTTTGGATCATGAGCTGTTCCTTTCCTTCTCGATACTTTTCTCTTCCCATCATTCTGGTACAAGTTAATCTTGGTTTCATCAGTCCAAAGGATCTTATTCCAGAACTGGGCAGGCTTTGTAAGTGTTTGCTGGCAAAGGCAGATCTGGCCTGTCTGTTCTTGAGCGTTACCAGTGGTTTGCACCTTGTTGTGAAGCCTCTGTATTTACCTTCATAAAGCCGTCTCTTGACTGTAGATGTTGACAATGACATGCCTACCTCTGCAAGAGCGTTCTTGACCTGGCTAGATGTTGTGAAAGTGTTCCTCTTCACCATGAGCAGAATTCTGCAGCCACTTTTCCATGGTCTTCCAGGCCTTTTGCTGTTGCTGAGCTTGCCAGTTAAGTCCTTCTTTTTCAGGATGTTCCGAACTCTTGTGTTGGCCCCTCCCACTGTTTCTGTTATCTCTCTGATGGGTTTATGTTGTTTCCTCAGCCTAATGATGGCCTCCTTCACTCGCATGGACACCTCTTTGGACGTCACGTTGGGAGTCCCAGTGAACAGCTACCAAATGCAAATGTACCACTCAGAACCACCTCCAGGCCTTTCATCTGCTTGATTGGTCATGGGGCGCCCAGGAAACAGGCCACACCTGGCCATGCAGCTGCTTGTCAGCCATTTGTTCCATAACTTATGGGCCACCAACAATGTGTGTCTGCCACTGGCTGTCCTTCCTGAATGGTTAGTGCCCCACTTTTGTCAAACCCCTTGAATTACAGCTGAAAGTCCTGACTTCGCTCCCATCTGGGTGTGTGTCCTTTCAACTTCAATGTGGTGGTGTATGGAGGCCAACCACCCTAACAGTTATCCTTGTTCCAATATTTCTGGCCCTGACTGATATTGTTGGTTTCCTTCGTATATCATTATAAAGATCCCTTTTGGTGGTTTAGCGATAGATGAATTTAAAAAATGAAGGGTGCAATCCTGTCCATGTTTAGACAGAAAGAAGACCTACAATTCCCAGCATGCCCCAGTCAGCGTGGCTGGCTGGGGAATGCTGGGAGTTGTATGACTTTTTTCTGTCTAAACATGCATAGGATTGCACCCTTAATCACCTGATGTGATTTAAATGTTATAATATGTATTTATGAATTATTATTTGCTATTAACAGTTATATACCGCCTTATCTGCTAAAAAGGCATCAAGGTGACGTACAAAGATTTCGAACAATAATGCCTTAAAACAATAGAAACAAGAACATTTAGAAGAGTAAAGAACATTAGGAGAGCAATCCTATGGCTCCTAGATAGAGTCGGGGGTGGGGGGGCATAGGACAGAAAGGGGGCATTCCCAGGGAGGGGAGGAGATTGGGGGGGCTGGCTTATGAAGTATCTTCCAGCCTCCTTCTCTCCCCCTCCCAGACGCCTCAGCTAGGCAGGCGAAAAGCCTGTCTAGCTAAAATGCAGAGTGGGGGGCAGCTGGTGCAGTGGAGGCAGGGCTCGCAGGGACACAGCCCCGGCACATTTTCCATTAGCAGGGACTCTGATGTCATCTGCCACCCCCCTCAGAATTCCATGTTCCCTCTGAGCTTAGCTGCGATCCTCGCTGCAGCTGTGGGGGGAATGAACTTTCCAAGCAACAATATATTGTTCCATCTTGAATGCAAAGTATTTGGGATGTCTTGGTCTGGAATGGGCAATTAAGACCTATTTTCTTTACCAAAGATGTGCTCCTGGTGAGATGAAAACTCCTAGAACTGGTTTGTCGATATGGATCATATTTCAGTTGCCTGAAATTTTTCGACTGCCCTTGGAGACTGTCACGATGAGCTCCCGCATTTCCAAATTAACCACTACACCTCCCCCCCTCTCTCTTTCTCTCTCTCTGTGTGTGTGTGTGTGTGTGTGTGTGTGTGTGGTTCAATCCAGGTGGGTGTGTGGATGTTTCTGTTGGAGATATAATGAAGGAGCTTAGGGAAGGCTAGTGGGGAATGTTGGGGCACTAAGGGAGTGTGCAAGGGGGCTGTTTAAATGAGAAGGGATCTGTCCATGAGGGCTGAGATGAGAAGGTGAAGCTTCCATAGAGTATCATAGTTTGAAAACCTAAAATGTTTGTGTTTGAGTGAGTGAAAAAGATCGTAACGCTCCTGCATTTTTCTCAAGACGTCTAATCGAAATACCACTGCCTTACTCTCAACAGCACTGTTTTGGGATCCCAGCTGAAAGCTGTATAACTTACAAGGTTTTATAACCTTAGAAGGGGGGGTGGCTGTGACGCACTTCTGAATTTGCCACTGCACTATTGGTGCGGGGAGCACAGAGGCAAAAATCCTCCCGCTCCGCACAGGATATCTGTCAGGCCGACGAGCTCCCGGATAGGGTTGTGCCATAACGCCACCTATTTTAAAAGGTGAAGTTGAAGGCTGGAGAGCGTTCAGAGGAGGGCGACAAAGATGACCAGGGGACTGGAAACAAAGCCCTATGAGGAGAGTCTGAAAGGATTGGGCCTGTTTAGCCTTGAGAAGAGAAGACTGAGGGGAGATATGATAGTGCTCTTCAAGGACTTGAAAGGTTGTCACACAGAGGAAGGCCAGGATCTCTTCTCCACCATCCCAGAGTGCAGGACACGGAATAATGGGCTCAAGTGACAGGAAGCCAGATTCTGGCTGAACTGTTAGAGCAATACGACAACGGAACCAATTACCTGGGGAGGTGTTGGGCTCTCCCACGGCGGAGGCATTCAAGACGAGGCTGGACAGCCACCTGTCAGGGATGCTCTGACTTGGATTCCTGCACTGAGCAGGGGGTTGGACTCGATGGTCTTATAGGCCCCTTCCAACCCTACTATTCTATGATAAGGCATGGATTTTGACAGCCTTTCTAAAGGCCAAGAGAATGAGGGCGAATTGTAGTTCTGGGAATGTGGAAATGTTTATTGGAATACTGGTAAAAATTTAGAGACAACAGCATGTACTTCTCTGATGCTGTTGAAATGTAAGAAAAAAATCCCAAAGGTAATGAAAACTGTTGGCCCACTATGTATTTATTTATTACATTTATATCCCGCCTTTTTTCCTCCTTAAGGAACCCAAGGCAGAGTACATAAACCTCCTCCTCCTCCTCCATTTTATCCTCACAACAACAACCCTGTGAGGTGCATTGGGCTGAGAGTCTGTGACTGGGCCAAAGTCACCCAGTGAGCTTCCATGGCCGAGCCGGGACTAGAACCTGGATCTCCCGACTCCTAGTCTAACACGCTAGCCACTACACCACACTGGCTCTCACTAAAACCTTTTAGCAACCCAAATAACTTTGCATGATAGATTGGCAACCGACTTCCAAACGGCCGAGATTGCCTAATGTTGTATTTGCAATTGGCATCCACTCGGTGTTACTAACCAACGTATGAAACGGGAAATGCCCCATGGGAAAATAAAGCCCTGGAAGGTTTTCTGCCCCCCATCGCTGCCTGAAGGCTCTCCTGGGAACTTCACACTACTCCAAAAAAAGAATCTTGCCTTACCAAGAGACGCATCCGACATTGGATCCTCGGGCACGATCCCCCAGAAGAGCGGCTTCAGACACGTGTTGGAAGGATCTCTATCTGACTCGGGGGAATTGGAAGTCCCGTCCGGCAACGGCTCCTGCACCTGAAACAGCAGCCAGGATCCCATGCAGGTAAGGGGGGGGAGGAGTAAGGGGAACAGTTTGGGCAGTGGGATGGATACCAACAGACCAACTGCCTAAAAAGGGGGGAAAATCTCTCCCTTGGAAGGGGCCCAGAATGAACTGCTAATGGGGCAGTTAGAAACACAATGTCCTTCTACACTTTCCCTGCCCTATGGACCTGCCTAGATGAAACACTCTCACCTGATGTTCTTTCTGCCCCTTTTCCTCTGCCTGGCTCAGGAGGAATCCTTCCGCCAGGGCCACAGCCTGGGAACTGGTCTCCGGCCCACACTCTCTGACCCACTTCTCCATCTCCGGGGGCAGGACGGCCAGGAACTGCTCCAGGATCACCAGGTCCAGCATCTCGGCCTTGGTGTGCCTTTCTGGCTTCAGCCACCGATGGCAAAGGCCGTGGAGTCGGCTGCAAACCTCTCGGGGCCCCTCGGCCTCCTGGTAGCAGAATTCCCTGAAACGCCGGCGCTGTACATCCAAACTGACTGTGTCCTCTCCCAGGATCTTCTGCCCAGTCCTTTCCCAGAATTCCCCACAGCTCCCCGCCTGGATGGTGTGAGGGCCTTTTGCTGCTCCCTCCCATGCTGGGCTTTGGACATCCATTTTTCTCTCAGCGCTCAAATGCAGCTCCCAAAAGGACCAAAGGATCTCCTTGAAGCTCTAAAGCTGCTTTCATTCATAGGGCCAGAAGTGCATGAAGGGGCCCTTGCTTAGTCTCCCAAGGCCAACGATCCTGTTTTACTGCAGCCTGCAGAGAAGCACACACTTTTAGAGGCAAAAGTGGATCTTTTCCAGTGATCAATTTGATCTCCTCCCTGAGGGAAAGAAAACAAACCCTCACCATCGAAGGACACAATGGACCAAAATGCTGACACCACGTTCTCACTTAAGGAGAAACTTTCTCCAGTCCTTGCTCTTTGAAAAGAAAGCATCCAGAGGAAGAGTTCTGTGCAACTCAAAAGTTCACATGCTGCACTGTGAACGGTCCAAAGGAAGCCATGATCCTACTGAGCCCATGTATCTAATTCACACAACTGACCAACAAAAAGACA
The DNA here is from genome assembly GCF_057233095.1 of Heloderma suspectum. Lineage (NCBI taxonomy): Eukaryota > Metazoa > Chordata > Lepidosauria > Squamata > Helodermatidae > Heloderma > Heloderma suspectum. The sequence continues at coordinate 399,977,928 of NC_139459.1, forward strand.
AAGCTTCACGCTTTCATTTCATTCACAAAATTTAAAAACCTTAAAAATACAATATCGTATGCAATATAAACGCCCTTACCATGTAAACACATGCACAATTTTAACAAACAAATCCCAGGACCCAATTAAAAGCCTTATTATCATATGCTGCCAAATGCCTGAGCGTAGAGGATGATCTTCACTTAAAATATGACAATGCTGTTGCCAGGCGGGCTTCATTGAGATCATTCCACAATCAAGGGGCTGCCACCGAGGAGGCCCTCTCCTGTGTTGCCACCTTCTGAGCCTCCCTTCGAGGAGACATCTGCAGAAGGGCCTCAGATGACCAGCAGGATACGGGCCAAACAGGATACGAGCATAATAGCATCCTTCTGCTCATATTCCCCAGCAACTGGTGTACAGAGGCATACTGCCTCTGATACTGGAGGTAGCATATAGCCATGATGACTAGTAGCCATTGGTAGTCTCATCCTCCATGAATTTGTCTAACTCCTTTTAAAGCCATCCAAACTGGTGGCCATCACTACATCTTGCGGAAGTGAATTCCATAGTTTAACTATGCGCTGTATGAAGAAGTCAAGTCTCCCTATCCACTTTCCTCACACCATTTATAATTTTGTATACCTCTATCATGTCTCACTTACTATTTCCCCTGCCCCCTGCACTAAGGAGCCCCGCTTATGTCGTGAATCTGGATCTCTCAGTGCTTTGCATCCCGATTAAGAACATAAGTTCTGGGATTGTTTAGCTTGGATGGAGGTGTACAAAATTATGCATGGTGTGGAGAACGTGGATAGGGAGACATTTTTCTCCCTCTCTCACAATGCTAGAATCTGGGGTCATCCCATGAAGCCGATGGGTGGGAGAGGCAGGACAGATAAAAGGAACTTCTTCACACAGCGCATAGTTAAACTATGGAACTCGCTACCACAGGATGTAGTGAGAGCCACCAATTTGGATGGCTTTAAAAGGGGGTGGACAAATTCCTGGAGAAGAAAGCTATCAGTGGTTTCTAGTCCTGGTGGCTATGAGCTACCTCCAGTACCAGAGGCAATGAGCTTATGCATGCCAGTTGCTGGGGAACATGGGTGGGAGGGTGCTGTTGCACCCATGCCCTGCTTGTGGGTTCCTGGTCGACAGCTGCTTGGCCACTGTGTGAACAGAATGCTGGTCTCGATGGACCCTGGGTCTCATCCAGCACGGCTCTTATATTTTTATGTTCCTTACAGGGGAGTTGCAAAAGGACATATTTTATCGCTATATGACACCTTGGGAAGGCTTCTGTCCTGAAAGGCGGCCAAGAAATATTTTACATAAATAAATAAAGCAGGTCGTCATCTGTTGAGCTACGGCCCATCCTGGCTGAGGTCTCCCCCCCCCCCCGCCCACCTGAACTCAGGTAGCCACTTCAGTCCATTCCTGGGTGCCCTTCCCATGCGTTGGACTCCAACTCCCTACACGGCTGGCCAGGGGATGCTGGGAGTCGGAATGCAACGCATCTGGAGGGGAAGACCGCTCTGTTGCATCCGGGGACGCGTGCCAATTAAGGTCCCTGAAAGCCTCTGCCGGAAGAAACGTGTTCGCCTTCAGTGGTGCCACAGGTCGCTTGTTCGCCCTTGTCACAAGAAACGCTGTGTGTGTGTGTGTGGGGGGTGCTGATGCAAGCAAAGCATTGAGCCTTCACCACCACCCCACTCTCAGCCCCACACCTTCCTCATCGGCCTGCCTGAAGCCTTTGTCCATCCCCACCCCCACCCCAGTGGGGGTCCATCACCCCCTTCCAGAAACCCCCCCCCATTGCAAATCACCGGATTCCCCCCCCCCCCAGCAACGAAAGGGGGTTTAGGAAAGCGAGTCCTCCGCCACCAGCAGCGCCCTTCGTCGCTTTGGGAACAGAGGCTAAGACCTGGACCCCCCCGCCGCCCGACCACCACGCCGCCCGACCACCCCGATGGGGCTTCTCTTGCCTGGAGCAGGAAACAGCCGAGGAAGGAGGATCCGAGGCAGGGAGGGGTGCTGGGGGAGACGAGAGAAGCTACAAAGTAGCGCCGCTGCCTGCCAGAGACTCGCCGCGCCTCCTTTCTCCTTACGCGTCACGCGCCCCACTTCCTGCCTCCGCGGTGAGGAAGGCAGCGCTGCTCCTCCTCCTGGGGGTGTTTTTTTTTTTTTATCAATGGGAACAGAGAGAGAGAGAGAGAGAGAGAGAGAGAGAGAGAGTCCCGCTGCCTAGAGAGGCGCCTAAGCAGATGCAGTCAGTTCCTGTACATCCTCCTCCCCGCCCCCCCCCCCTGCCCCCGGCCACAGGAGCGTCTGGTGAGTGCAAAGTGACTCTTAGGCGCGCCGCCGCCGCCCCCCCCCCAAACTCCGGGAGAAAATGCATTGCGATGCGATGGAATGCACTAACGGAGCACCCCCCCCCCCCAAGGCTGGAAATCCGGGAGAAAATGCAATGCATTGGCAGAACCCCCCCTTCCCTTTCCGGGCTGGAAATCTGGGAGAAAATGCAATGCACTGGCAGCGCCCCCCCCCCCCCGGGCTGGAAATCTGGGAGAAAATGCAATGCACTGGCAGCGCCCCCCCCCCCCCGGGCTGGAAATCCGGGAGAAAATGCAATGCATTAGCAGAACCCTCCCCCCCCCCCTTTTCCATGCTGGAAATCTGGGAGGAAATGCAATGCACTGGCAGCGCCCCCCCCCCCCCGGCTGGAAATCCGGGAGAAAATGCAATGCATTGGCAGAACCCTCCCCCCCCCCTTTTCCATGCTGGAAATCTGGGAGGAAATGCAATGCACCGGCAGCCCCCCCCCCCTCCAGGCTGGAAATCCGGGAGAAAATGCAATGCATTGGCAGAACCCCCCCCCCCCTTTTCCATGCTGGAAATCTGGGAGGAAATGCAATGCACCGGCAGCCCCCACCTCCTCCGGGCTGGAAATCCAGGAGAAACTGCAGTGCATTGGCAGAACCCCCCACCCCTTTCCGGGCTGGAAATCTGGGAGAAAATGCAATGCACCGGCAGCCCCCACCCCCTCCGGGCTGGAAATCCGGGAGAAAATGCAATGCATTGGCAGAACCCCCCCCCCCCTTTTCCATGCTGGAAATCTGGGAGGAAATGCAATGCACCGGCAGCCCCCACCCCTTCCGGGCTGGAAATCCGGGAGAAAATGCAATGCATTGGCAGAACCCCCCCCCCCCTTTTCCATGCTGGAAATCTGGGAGGAAATGCAATGCACCGCCCCGCCCCCCCGGCTTAAAACCCCAGAGAAAATGCCATGCAATGCAGATCAGTGCAACTGAATGCGTTGATAGATCCCCACCCCCTGCTGAAAATCCGGGATAAAATGCCATGTGTTGGCAGACGCCACCGCAGCTGAAAGTGCAATGCCCCCCCCCCAGCACCAGGAAGGCTGAAAATGCACTCACACACACACACACCGCCCCCTAAGGCTAAGAGTGCAGTGCAATACAGGTGAGTGGGTTTTGGAAGTGCCCAGGGCTCTAGCAGCCTGGGAAGGGGAGGAAGGGAGAGTACCGTTGTGCTCGTGCCCTGCTTGTGGGTTCCTGGCCGACGGCTGGTTGGCCAGGGTGTGAACAGAAAGCTTGACTAGATGGACCCTTGGCCTGATCCGGCAGGGCTCTTCTTACGTTCTTCAGGGAGCGAGACAGACAGAAAGGCCTGTGGTGTTGACCCTTCCAGGGTTCCTCTCTCTGCTGAGCTGGGGGCTCCTGGGCCCAGTCCTCGAGACACCCCCCCCCGCCACTTGCTTGGGGGCGCAGGGAAGCCTGTTTTGAACCCTGAGCCGTTTCCAGAGAGGTGGCAGCCCTGTTACAGCTGTGCAGCAACAAAAAGCGGTGTGGCATCTGGTGAAGTGAGCTCCAGTTTGCAAAAGCTCGTGCCAGAATAAATGTCGTAGGCTTTAAGGTGCCACAAGGATCTTTGCTGTTTCCAACTGGTTTGTAGGAGACCCCCCACCACCACCACCCCATCCTCCTCTTGAATTGGGATGCTTAGACCCAAACTGGTTTGTGGGTGTATGTTGGGAGGCAGGAGAAGAAAAGGGGAAAGGGCTGGATGGGGTCTTGGAGGGCTGGGGGGGGGGGCTGCATTGTGAAAGTGCCTGTCTGTGCCGATCTGTGCATGTGGCTGAAAGACCCCGGTTGTCTCCGCAAGTCTTCACATTCATCTGCCTTTTCCTGCAGGGAGCAGCCCCGGTCGACGGCTGGAATCATCCGCTCTGGGCAGCCAGAGCAACTCCCTGGCTTTGCAGGCCTTCCTAGAGAAACGCGAAAGAAGAAGAAGGGGCTGTTGAAGTAATCTTTGAGGAGTTTTGCTCCCAGGAGGCCAAGAGCCCCGAAAGCTTTGCAGCCAACTCCAAAGGCACACCAAGAATCGGGTCCTGGAGCAGCTCCTGACTGTCCTCCCCCGGAGATGGAGAGCTGGGTCAGAGAGTGCGGGCCGGAGACCAGTTCCCAGGCGGTGGCCCTGGCAGAAGGCTTCCTCCTGGGCCAAGCAGAGGAAAGGGGGCAGAAAGAACATCAGGTGAGAGTGTTTCGTCTAGGCAGGCCCATGGGGCAGATCACAACGACCCTGAAATCCCCACCAGTTGTCCATGTTTTGTCATCCCCCCCTTTGGCCTTAGCCTGCCCTTTTCCTAACGCCCCTTCCCTGCCTGGGATCCTCGCTGCCGTTTCAGGTGGAGGGGCAGACAGACATGGGCAGTGACTTCCCTGGGATGGAGAAGGCTCCGTTGCATCCCATGCAAAGGCTGCCATTCAGGTGGGTCGTGCAGGAAAGCGATGGAGGTGTCACAGCACCAGGTAAGGACTAACCGGCATATATTTCAACAGCATCTCAATCTCTCGAGTGTGCTGGACGCTGTTCTCCTGAGGGTTGGGGTGGGAAACCCTCATCTTTAGTTTCTCCCTTAGTTTGAAAATGAGTTCACCTCCTGCCCTTTAAAACTGTTTCGATGCAACCCAGCATTTTAAATTGAAGCTGATGTAGGGAGTGGGAGTTTTTATGCCAGCAGCTGAAAGCTCAAATGTCTCTGGAGAATAATTTATTTATTGCATTGCTTAGTTTATTTAATTGCTTGGTTTCTTGTCCAGCCCTTATTTCAGCGAGTGTCTTTCCCCTGAACCAGGAACAATTGGCAAGTAGGTGCTCTGATTTGTGGTGGGACTGTATCTTGACTGGTTCCTCGAGTGGTAGGTCAGCTTCCACGGTCCTTTTTTACCTAACTTGGAACAGCGTGAAATTTGATACTTTCAGCTATCTTGCAAACATCTCTACTGGTTTCACTTACTTGATAACTCACAGTCGATCTCTCTGCAAGGTGTTGATTTTCCTCATGACAACTTCTCTTTCAGGGTTGGCCATCTGTAATAAATCACCAGGCCCTGCCTTGTGAATTTCAGGCTTTGGGATGCTAGGGGCTTGGCAATCTCGTTATACATTTATTTATCTCATTTTATATGCCACCTTTCCACAGATGTCACCGTCAGGGTTCCCCTTTTGGCTTGGACCCCTGAGCAACCCCTTAAGGATTTCTTGCCTCCTTAAGAGTCCCACTGTCAGGGATGAGTCCAGCCCCCTTGAGATGTCTAACAGCTCCAATTCTGAATCAGAGTTGGAACAGCTAGATCAGAGCCTGGGGGAGGGATCTTCCCTAGAGCTCCAAGATGCTGGGAGAGATCTCTCTGAAGGCCTTGACAAAGAGATGGCCCAGGCTGAGTCGCTGCCCCCTCCCTCTACCATAAGAACTCACGTTGCTGAGGAGGAGGAGGAGGGGCGTGACTTGAGAGATGATAGGGCGCGTTGCAAAGCAAAGTGGGAAAAGTTAGGGACAGGGCTCAGACGCTCTGCCAGAATAGCCACTCTTAGAAGCCAATGTAGGAGGGAGCCACCCCAAGGGAAGGGCATCACTGCAAGGCAAGTTTGGCCGTGAGGTTCACGGGCAAATTGTTGGAAACGTCAATACTCTCTGTTTCGTCTCCTTTGATTAGAGATCGCAGAGTTGTTGTTTAGGGCCTGGGGCAGTCTGAGAGCGTCCTTGAATATGCATTTGTAGAAAGGCTCGTCTCTAGCAAAATCAAGTCATTTTGTTGTTCAGTCATTCAGTTGTGTCCGACTCTTCATGACCCCATGGACCATAGCACGCCAGGCCTTCCTGTCCTCCGCTCTCTCCCGGAGCGTGCTCAAGTCCATATTCATTGCACCAGTGATGTTATCTAGCCATCTCATCCTCTGCCGTCCCCTTCTCCTTTTGCCTTCAGTCTTTCCCAGCATCAGGGTCTTTTCCAGAGAGTTTTCTCTTCGCATTAAGTGGCCAAAGTATTTGAGCTTCAGCTTCAGTATCTGTCCTTCCAATGAGCACTCAGGGTCGATTTCCTTTAGGATGGACTGATTTGACCTCCTTGCAGTCCAGGGGACTCGTAAGAGTCTTCTCCAGCACCACAGTTCGAAAGCATCAATTCTTCGGCGCTCAGCCTTCCTTATAGTCCAGCTCTCACAGCCATACGTTACTACTGGGAAAACCATAGCTGTGATTAGATGGACCTTTGTCGGCAAGGTGATGTCTCTGCTTCTTACTATGCTGTCTAGGTTTGCCATAGCTTTCCTCCCAAGGAGCAAGCGTCTTTTAATTTCATGGCTACAATCACCGTCTGCGGTGATCTTGGAGCCCAAGAAAATAAAATCTGTCACAGCTTCCAATTCTTCCCCTTCTATATGCCAGGAAGTGATGGGGCCAGATGCCATGATCTTCGTTTTTTTAATGGTGAGTTTCAAACCAGCTTTTGCACTCTCCTCTTTCACCCTCAACAAGAGGCTCTTGAGATCCTCTTCGCTTTCTGCCATTAGGGTGGTATCATCTGCATATCAGAGGTTGTTGATAATTCTCCCAGCAATCTTAATTCCGACCTGTGATTCATCCAAGCTGGCATTTCTCATGATGTACTCTGCATATAAGTTAAATAAACAGGGTGGCAATATGCAGCCTTGTCGTACTCCTTTCCCAATTTTGAACCACTCGGTTGTTCATATTAGCCTGAAGCTTTGTCTCCTTGTTGCGTTGATTGCGAAGGGGAAGGACGATCCATTTCTGACACCCACCTTCCTTCTTTTAAACTTCCCTTTCCCAGTAACATTGGGTTCAGGATGTAGATGTTGGGTGACTGACGCTCTAGGCACAGGGTTTAAGCACAACCGTTTACTTGGTACATTTAAAACAAACAAATTACAACTAAAGGTTTTTACACAAGAGAGCTGAGTGATACGAAAGACATTAAAAGAAAATAAAAGTTGCAAACAGAAGTTCCTTTACCCTAGCTGTCGTTAGACTTCTCTAGGCTGCTTCTTCCTGCTCCCACTTTAGGCTCTGCTCTCACTTCAGGCTCTGGCAGTCTCTTTCTGACTCTTTGGCTCTGGCTGCAGCCTGGTCTTTCTCTTTCTTTGCTGGCTCTCTCCCTCTCTTTATATAGCCTTCTCCCTCAAAACCAAAAGTGCTGCTTCAAACCTGAAGAAATGAAACTCAAGTGGAGAAACCTCAAACCTTCACAGTCTCCGAGACCACAAATAATTTGTGTTGTTATTTGTGCATGGCAACACAAATAAAAGCACTAATACAGAAATACATAAGAAGCAGTAAAGCCGTATTGAAACCACTATTCCTCTTTTAAAAGTCCAAATTAAAGAGATGCGTCTTAACTCCTTTCCGAAAAGCTGAGGCTGTGGGGGTCTTACCCTGAACGGGGAGTGTAGCCAATTTGGGAGTGAAGTGGGAGAAAGCCCTTTTGCTCATGCCTAAGAAATAGGCCTCTGTGGGCGGGAGTGTCCTAGCTGCTGCAGTTTGGGTTCAAGTGAAATATTAAGGAGGAATCTAGAAAGAAGGGGTCATCTTCCCCACTCTTCTTTCGAACCAGAGCAGGCTTTGAGTTTTCCAGGCTGCCGCGTTAGTGGCTGAGACGAACCCAGTGAGATCAAAGTGGGTCTGAGTGGAGACGGGGAGACGGAAATGGCAGTGCAGAGTTCGAGGCAGGCAGAAAAGAGAGGGAGGCGGTGGTATAGGATAAATCGGGGTCAATGGTACCAGGTAAAGGTGGCAGGGACAATAGCAGCATGTTGGGAAGAGGGGATTCACGCTGCAACTTTTCTTTGTTGACTTGACTATATTTATGAATCGCTCACGTTCCATGCTCCTGTTCTGCCTAACTTGGAACAGCGTGAGATTTGACATCTTGAACTCTCTTGCAAACACATCCAGCAGTTTCACTTACTCGATTCCTCCCCGTCGATCTGTGTGCAAACACAAGTCTTCGTACAGGGAACACGGTCACCTCCCTGGGAATGCCCGTTGGGAAAGCTGTGTTTTCAGTAGGTGCTGGAAACCCAGAAAAGTCGGTGCCTGCTAGTTCTGTAGTGGCAGGGAGTTCCAGAGATCGGGCGCTACGATACGAAAGGCCTTGTTTTGGGTCATCACGGACCAGACCCCCGGAACCTGGGGCACCACCAGGGTATCTCCTGATGAGCTCAGCAACCCAGCAGGCAGGCACGGGGTCAAGCGACCCCCTGAGTCTCCTGGTCCTGAGCTGTGCAGGGCTTTCGGAAAAAAAGAGCCCAAAGCTTAAAACGTGCCCAGCGGCATATAGGAATTCAGTTCCGGTCCGTCGAGCAAAATAGGTGTGACATGGCAGCGATAAGCCGCTCCCGTTACCAAGCGGGCCACGGTGTTCCGCGTCGGCTGCAGCTTCCGGATCAGCCAGAAGGGCAGCCCCACGTGAAGTGCTTTGCTGCTGGGGATGTGAGACTGAGACTTGGGCAGTTAGAAAAACGGTGGTGAGGGCAGGCAGGAGGGAGGAAATGAGAGGAGGGAAGAGGTTTTCTCTCTCTTAAGAAGGAGTTCAACCATCACCATGGCCGATACACTGGGCTAGGGACCCGCCTGAGAATCGAGGGACAGAACAGACGTGCGGTGGCAGGAGGCCTGCTACGTGAAAGGCACCAGGGATGCAAACTATGGCCGTCTTATTCCAGCTAACCCCCTGTGTGCGCACACGGCCACTGCAACGAAGGAGCAACAAGGAGGGGCAAAGGGGATGGTGCAGTTGTTATAGCGAGGAAGGTCAGCGTTATTGTTCCCTGATTTCAAAGAGGTAAAGCTTTGCTGATGTAGCCAGATGTTTGACTGGATCCTTTAACCCCTATCTCGGTTTGCTGGCTGAACCAGAGCCAGGCAAGTTCTGGGGGTCGTTGTGGGGGAGGGCTGTGTTTCAAAGCCAGCCCAGTTCCGGGGGTCAGGGGGCTGCCAATGCATTGCATTTTCAGCCTTGCAGGGTTTGGGGTGTGGGGGGGCGGGCTGCCAATACACTGCATTGCATTTTCAGCCAGGGGACATCCCCCACTCCCCAAAATCACCATCATCTGCATCACTCCCTGCAGCTAGTTTCCAAGCAAAATCACCCCTTTATTTGCTCACTGCATTGTGGGGGAGGTTTAAATTTGGGGGTTTGCCCACTCCTGGTTTAATTTTGCCCATAGCCTCAGGTGCCACAGAGACACAAGGCAGGCAACTCTTGCAGTGAGGAGCACACCATTTCCCCGCCCTATGCAGGTTTTCCCACGTGGGTGTCCTCTGTCCACAATCGAGAGTTTTCAAAGAGGGGAGGCTGATGGATAAGTGGGGTGGGAGTTCCCAAGGCAAGAGAATCATTGAGCCAAACGCTGTGAGAACCTTTCGACCAAATCCAGGAACTTGAATTGTGCCCCAAGGCAAGTAGGCTGATCATAGAATAGTAGGGTTGGAAGGGGCCTATAAGGCCATCGAGTTTAACCCCCAAAACGTGGTTTTCACACACGGAACGGTTGTTGAAAAATATGTATCCTGCCGTCTTTTCTTGTTATTCTCACAGGCAGCGGGAAAACATCAGGGACGCAGTCCAGACCTTCTGCCATTTATGGTAAAGTAGGAAGAGCTCTGCACTCAACTCAGGTAAGGTGGGGTTCTCCTTCGAGGTTGTTCAAGGGGACGAGCCTTCCCCGGATCCTGTCTGCCTGCTATGCAGACCCTTTTATCACACTAACCCCTGGATCCAGTGTTGGTTTACATAGGAGTTTATCCAGCCCTCATGAATGAAGCTCCTGCATGAAGATGTAGTGTGATTTTTATTTACTTAAGATGTGGTTTTGTCATTTGAGTTTCATAGAACTCTCCCTCAGGCTGTTTGTTAAATAACAGGGGAGCAGTAGTGGAAAATAAAACCACAGTTTGTGTTAAAGTCCTAAGATGCTGGGGCAAAGAAGCATTGGCTGGAGTATCCCATATGAGGGAAGATTAAAAGAGCTTGGAGAAAAGGCAAGTAAAAGGAAGTCCTTCACAAAGAGCATAAACTATGAAAATTATTAGTGCAAGATGTGACGGCCACCAATTTGGATGGTTTTCAAAGGGGGTTGGAGGAATTCCTGGAGGAGAAGGCTATCAATGGCTACTAGTCCTGATGGCTACGTGCTCCCTCCAGGACCAGAGGCAGTGAGCCTTTGCACACCAATTGCTGGGGAACATGGGTGGGAGGGTGCTGTTGCTTGTGGGTTCCTGGTTGACAGCTGGTTGGCCACTGTGTGAACAAAATGCTGGACCAGATGGGCCTTTGTTCTGATCAAGCAGGGCACTTCTTAGGTTCTTACATTCTCCCTATGAAAACTGAAAACACAGACGTTATCCAAACATGTTTCAAGTACGAATGGGAACTTATGAGTAAGGCAGAGAGCAGGATCTCAGGGTGGAAACTGAGCCAATAGAGCCCCAGAGCAGTTCTGATTCTGAGGAGGAACAGCAATCCGTGGGAGAGGAGCTCGCTCATCTCTCACAAGTACAGCAGCTGGCAGAGATTCCTCCTGCCAGCATTCCTGGGATAGATAGTGATCCTGGCAGTGAGAGAGCGCTGGAGGGGGGCTTGCTGGACGCTCAGCGCAGATGCATGGAGCGGCGCCAGATGGAGGGCGCCGAAAGGAGGCGTAGTGCTCGTTTGGCGTGCAAACAACGGTCGCGTCCCAAGGACCCAAGGGAAAGAAGGAGCATCTCTCCCTAGCCCATAAGTTCAGGGTCTTCCCATGGTTCTCCTTCAAACGATGACGAACTGCCTTACCCAGAGCTTAGGCGACTCTGCTATCTTTCCCCAGTGCAGTTCCTTGCTTAGTCGCTAGTGATTAGTATCTGAAACAGTCATAAAGGAATAAAGTCTCGGAAAGAATTCCTCGTCGTCTGTGTCCTGAGTTGGCTATTGTGGGGACTGCGAGAGGCAGCTAGGGCGCTCCTGACACAGAAATAGAGAAACATATGATTCTCATAAGAGGGGTTTTTTCTACAGTCCTTGCTTTGAATTCTATCTCATTTCATATTAGGTTAAGACACAAACTTAATTCTGTTTAGCGTCGCTCAGTAGAAAATGCTTCCTTCTTTTTTCAGGGTCCGGTGGCCTTTGAGGAGGTGGCTGTGTATTTCACAGAGGAGGAGTGGGCCCTGCTGGATCGAGACCAGAAGTCTTTGCACAGGGAAGTCATGGAAGAGAATTGGCAGAATCTGGCCTCTGTGGGTAAGAGCACCTTTTCTTGGTCAATGCTCAAAGGTTGCAATTCCTGTTGTTGTCAATATTTACCTGTAGGGATGTTGCAGGGAGGAAGTCAGTGGCCAGTAAGACAGCCTGGGACGCTCTGACTTGGCCGAGCTTTCATTACATTGCTTTCTTTCTGGCTGAATATCAGGAAAAACGTCCAGACTGTTAGAGCAATACGATGATCGAACCAATGACCTAGGGAGGTGGTGGGCTCTCCCACACTGGAGGCCTTCAAGACGAGGCTGGACAGCCACCTGTCCGGGATGCTCTGACTTGGATTCCTGCATTGAGCAGGGGGTTGGACTCTATGGCCTTGTTGGCCCCTTCCAACTCCACTATTCTATGATTCTATGATTCTTCTTTCATGTGAGAGGGAGACTTTTTTCTCCCTCTCACATAATACTAGAACCCAGTGGGGACATCCCATGAAGCTGATTGGTGGGAGATTCAGGAGAGATAAAAGGAAGGACTTCACACAGATCTCAGTTAAACTATGGAATTCACTTCCACAAGATGTAGTGATGGCCACCAATTTAGATAGTGTTTACTGACCAAGAAAGAAACCTTGGGGTTGTGGTGGACAGCATGTCAACCCAGTGTGTGGCTGCTGTAAAAAAGGCAAACTCCATGTTAGGCATAATTAGAAAAGGAACTGAGAATAAAACTGCCGAGATCATACTGCCCTTCTACCAATCTGTGGTGCGACCACACTTGGAATACTGTGTCCGCTTCTGGTCACCACACCTACGAAAATATACTGTCGAGCTGAAAAAAGTGCAGCAAAGAGCAAGTAAAATGATCAAGGAGTTGGAGCATCTCCCCTATGACAGAAGGTTACAACAGCTGGGATTGTTTATCTTGAAAACAAGGCGGGTCAGGGGAGACATGATAGAGGTGTACAAAGTTACGCATGGTGGGGAGAATGCAGAGAGGGATACATTTGTCTCCCTCTCTCAAAACACTAGAACCCAATGGGGTCATCCCATGAAGCTGTTGGGTGGGAGATTCAGCACAGATGAAAGGAAGGACTCATTCACACAGCGCAGAGTTAAACTATGGAATTCACTTCCACAGGATGTAATGATGGCCACCCATTTGGATGGCTTTAAAAGGGGGTTGGACACATTCCTGTAGGAGAAGGCCATAAGTGGGTACTAGGCTTGATGGCTATGTGCTACCTCCAGTACCAGAGGCGGTATGCCTATGTACACCAGTTGCTGGGGAGCATGGGTGGGAGGGTGCTGTTGCACTCGTCTCCTGCTTGTGGGTTCCTGGTCGACAGCTCATTGGCCACTGTGTGAACAGAATGCAGGACTAGGTGGACCCTTGGTCTGCTCCAGCAGGGCTCCTAGGTTCTATTCTGGCAAGGATTTGGGGTTGGGTTGAATGCAGGAGAACCTTTGGCTAACGCCAGTTGATGTTTTTGGCTCTCTTTGGGGCAGGGGGTGGTGGTGGTCTAAGCAGGCGCTTCTCTCTAGGCTGGAATCTCTGAATGTTTTTGCAATCACAAGTGCCAGACCTCACCTCCTGGCTTGCAGAGAAAAACCAGCAGTGGGGTAAGTGAAGTGCATGACCGTAATATTTGCCAGTGGTACTGAGAGAGAGAGAGAGAGACATGGAGGGTGGAGAAAGGGGGGAGAGAGAGAGAGAGAGAGAGAGAGAAGCATGGGGGAGAGACAGGGAGGAAAGGGGGAGAGGGTGGGAGGGATGGAGACATAGCAGGTGGAGAGAGGTAGAGAGAGGCAGGCAGGCAGGGGAGAGAGACAGGCAGGAAGAGAGGGAGGGAGGCATAGAGGGCTGAGAGAGGGAGAGAGAGACAGGCAGGGGGAGAGACAGTCAGGAGGAGAGGGAGGGAGGCATAGAGGGCTGAGAGAGAGAGAGAGAGACAGGCAGGGGGAGAGACAGGCAGGAAGAGAGGGAGGGAGGCATAGAGGGCTGAGAGAGAGAGAGAGAGGCAGGGGGAGAGACAGGCAGGGAGACACAGGGCAGAGCGAAGGGAAGAGAGACAGGCAGGGAAAGAGAGAGGGAGACAGAGGGTGGAGAGGTAAAGAGAGAGAGACAGGCAGGGGAGAGAGGGAGGGAGGGAGAGACAGGGAGGGAGAGACAGGGGAAGCAAAGTATTCAAAATGGAATAGCCTGGTGCAAAGTTGAGTTGGGATACAGCACAAAGGTAATACGGCGTGCCCCGTTAATGGCCATGCAAAGCTAATGGCTGCGCTGATCCTGCTACTGTTCGGGAGCCGAAGGCCAAGGCACTCCAGAGGTTGGAGATTATTTTTCTGAGCACGTGGGGAAGTCGTCCTGAATTTCAAAGCATGAATGTTGCACCAGCCTGGCTGGATAGAAATGAACGTGTTCCTTGTTTACTCTTCTTGGGGTCTGCGAAGGGGAGCCCAGTTGCCTCCTCTGTGGCGCGATCGGGTTCCCCACCCAGTCTTTGGAAGGAATGTCCAGTCGGAGCTGGCTTTTACGTTCTGACTTTCTCCGCAGCAGTTGCTTTGGTTCAGTCCCTGATTTGAATGTCCGTTTCTCACGTTTGGTTTCTCTCTTTATTTCGGCAGGGGACGTCTGGGAGACGGCAATTGCAAAAGGAGCCCATGAAGTGTTGGAGGGAATCAACAAGTGTCCAGATGTGGAAGAGAATGTTGGGAATAAAGGTGGAATGGAGAAGCAGGATGGAACCCAAAGAAATCTGGAGAGGAATGAACCCATGGCTCGTCTGGATGGGGACTTCCAGGAAATTCCAGACTGCCCAAAAGATCACAAAGGAGAGAGAAGGAAGGAGTGCCCGGCGTGTGGGAAAAGGTTTTCTTCTCCATCAACCCTCGAGAGCCATTGGAAAACCCACATGGGGGAGAAACCATATAAATATATGGAATGTGAGAAAAGCTTCAGTCAGGGCTCAAGTCTTAGTTTACATGAAAGAATCCATGTAGAGGAGAAACTATTTAAATGTCTGGAATGTGGAAAGGGCTTCAGCCGGAGGGATAAACTTAGTTTACACCAAAGAATCCACTCAGGAGAGAAACCATTTAAATGCCTAGAATGTGGAAAGAGCTTCACCCGGAGGGATAAACTTAATTCACATCAAAGAATCCACACAGGAGAGAAAACATTCATATGTCTGGAATGTGGAAAGAGTTTCAGCCAGAGGGACACACTTACTTTACACAAAAGAATTCACACAGGAGAGAAACCGTATGAATGTCTGGAGTGCGGGAAGAGCTTCAGACACAGTTCGAGCCTTACTTCACATCAAAGAATCCACACAGGAGAGAAACCTTATGAATGTCTGGAGTGCGGGAAGAGGTTCCGGTGGCATGGATACCTTACTTCACATCAAAGAACCCACAAAGGGGAGAATCAGCTGGAATGCCTGGAGTGTGGGAAGAGCTTCAGCCAGAATTCATCTCTTATTTTACATCAAAGTATACACACAGGAGAGAAACCCTATGAATGTCTGGAGTGCGGGAAGAGCTTTCGTGTGATTAGTAACCTTCATTCACATCAAATAACCCACAAAGCTGAGAAGCCGTTTAAATGCCTGGATTGTGGAAAGAGCTTCGGTCAGAAGTATAAACTTACTTCGCATCGTACAACCCACACAGGGGAGAAACCATTTAAATGTCTGGAATGTGGAAAGGGCTTCACCCGAAGAGATAATCTTACTTCACATCAGAGAACCCACACCAGAGAGAAACCATAGAAATGTTTTGTATGTGGAAAAAGCTGTAGTTTCAGTTGAACACCTTACCTTACATTAAAGGACCCATACCAGAGACAAACCATTTGAAAGCATGGAATGTAGCAAGAAAGTTTTTGAGAAGTCAAAGCTTTACCTTACATTCAGTAGCCCACTCAGGGGAGCAACCATATGAATACCTGGGAGTGTGGAAAGTGTTAGCATTCTTTAGAGTTCTTTGAGAGTGTCAGTAGACATGTAGACAGTGGTGATCTGGTAGACATTGTCTACTTGGACTTCCAAAGGGCTTTTGAGAAAGTCCCTCACCAAAGACTCCTGATCAAACTCAGCAATCATGGAATAAGAGGAGAATCCTTTTATGGGTTAGTCACTGGTTAAAGAACAGAAAGCAGAGAGTAGGAATAAATGGTGAGTTCTCCCAATGGAGGGAAGTAAATAGTGGGGTCCCACAAGGATCTGTATTGTGAACAATGCTTTTCAGTGTGTTCACAAATGATCTGGAATTAGGAGTGAGCAGTGAAGTGGCCAAGTTTGCCGAAGACACGAAAGTATTTAGGGTGATTAAAACAAACAGGGATTGTGAGGCGCTCCAACAGGATCTCTCCAAACTGGGAGAATGGGCCTCTAAATGGCAAATGCAGTTCAATGTAAGCAAGTGTAAAGTGAGGCACGTTGGGGCAAAAAATCCCAACTTCGTATACCCTGATGGGATGTGAGCTAGTGGTGACTGACCAAGAAAGAGATGTTGGGGTTGTGGTGGATGGCTTGATGAAAATGTCAACCCAGTGTGCGGCCGCTGTAAGGAACTAAGAACAAAACTGCCAATATCATACTGCCCTTACACAAATCTGTGGTGCGACCACGCTTGGAATGCTGTGTCCAGTTCTGGTCACCACCCCTAAAAAGGATATTGTGGGGCTGGAAAAGGTGCAGAAAAGGGTAACTGAAATGGTCAAGGGGCTGGAGCATCTCCCCTGTGAGGGAAGGTTACAACAGCTGGGATTGTTTAGCTTGGAAAAGCTAAGAGGTCTACTGATAAGAGGTCTACAAAATTATGCGCGGTGTGGAGAATATGAATAGGGAGATATTTTTCTTCCTCTAATTCACTTCCACAAGATGTAGTGAGGGCCACCAATATGAATGGCTTTAAAAGGGGTTAGATAAATTCCTGGAGGAGAAGGCTATCAATGGCTACTAGTCCTGATGGCTATGTGCTCCCTCCAGTACCAGAGGCAGTGAGCCAATGTACACCAGCTGCTGGGGAACACGGGCAGGAGGATGCTGTTGCACTCCTGTCCTGCTTGTGGGTTCCTGGTCAACAGCTGGTTGGCCACTGTGTGGACAGAATCCTGGACTAGATAGATTGATCCAGCAGGGCTCTTCTTATGTTCTTTTGTGTTTCAGAAAAACTGCACTCTGTCTAAAACTTCTGATTAAGATTATACTTCTCTGTTTCTTTGGAGCTGTTCATACAACATGCTAACCCACACTAAGTGGTTAAGTGTGGGTTGTCATTGAACCGTGGGTTGTCGAACCATGGGTTAGTGTGTTGTCTGAACCCAGGACCTTTTCCTCAGGGTCTCTTGTTAACCACCCTGAACAACCATGAACCATGGGTTCTCAAGATGGCTTGTTCGAGGAAGAAAAAGCCAGACTATAGGTTAACAAGCCACTCTGCAGAAAATGTCCTGGGTTCAGACAATACACTAGCCCATGGTTCAGCAAACAACCCACACTCAACCGCAGAGTATGGGTTAGTGTGTTGTGCGAAGCCAGTTTTTCCCTGACCCAGATTAGCACTTGTATAAATTCTGTGAAACTCCCTTTTGATAGGATTTTGAAACTTTGATAGCATATTTGAAGGTGCAGACTGTCTGATTTGCCTGGTGCAAGCCCATTTTTTGTCTGTCCTTGGACCTTTGGTCTGATCTAGTATCAAGGCTGATGTTCTTCTCTTTGAATTTCTCTCTTACCTACAGGAGCTCCTGATAAAAAGTGTAGCCTCTGACCCTGCACCTCTTTCCCCATTGTGAGCGCGCGCATGTTTTTATGTGAATAGCTGGGGCTCTGTTTGGAACTGCTTTAGCTGGAGCAGGCCCTCTCTGGTCAGGAGACTGTGGCTGGGACCCCTGTGTGCATCCCCGCGTTTCCTCTTCATTCTCATCTCACTTGTCCAACTCCTCTTGAAGATTTGGCCACGCTGAGGGTGGTAACCTGGGACCCAAACGGTTTGATTTGGATAGTGCAAACCTGTTTCCCCTCCTTGGAGAAGGAAGAGGAGTAAAGCACACAAGGCACCATAAATTGGAGTGAACGTGTGTGAGGGTCTGAGGCCTACAGAGGCAAGGGGAAAGGTCAGGTCTAGATGCCTGGAGTTCTTTGTTGGGAGGGATAACCCTGAGAGGAATCGTTTCTCCAGTAAAGTGTCAGTTTCATTTCTCCACTTAAGTTTCTTCAAGTTTGAAGTGGCACTTTGGGTTTTGAGGGAGGAGGGTATAAAAGAGAGAGGCAGAGAGCCCAGAGCAGTAAGAGCAGAGTTAGGGAGACCAGAGCCTGAAGAGGGAGCAGGAAAAAGCAACCTGGAGAAGTCTAAGTACAGCTAAGGTAAAGGAACTTGGGTTTTGCAACTTTTATTTTCTCTTAAGGTCTTTTGTATCGCTTGGCTCTATTGTGTAAGTACCTTTAGTTGTGAATAGCTTGCTATAATATACCAGTAAACTGCTGTGGTTAAACCCTGTGTCTAGAGTGTCAGTCACCCCACGTGTACAGCCTAAACCCCGCATTACTAGGAAGGGGAAATTTAAAAGAAGGAAGGTGGGACTGTTAAGGAGGCAAGAAATCCTTAAGGAGTTGTTCAGCGGGTCCAGGTCATAAGGGAAACCCTGAAATGTGTTTTGAGCTCTAGCCAGCCTCCCACCTCCACACTTTTTTGTTACTGTGACTGTGCATCAAGATTAGACACGGTGCAGGATTAGCCTAACAGCCGCTGGTTAGGACAAACTTCCCTGAAATTCTTCTCCCCAGTCTTACAAGCTCAGGCCAGAACTTTTGTTTTCCTTGCCTCTCGATGTTTGGGACGCTCATTTTTCTTAATCTGCCCATCCCTTGGTCTCTTCACACTCACATGCTTATCCCCTACCAGGCCAAATTATTTATACCTATCCACGGCCTAGCTTTCAGGAACGAAGCCCTCGGATTCAGTCGCCGAGGGGACAAAACTAATTTCCCCACAATCCAGTTCTCTCTGTGTCCACTGTTGGTTCCACGCATGTTTATGTGTCCATGTTGTTCTCGTTTTGATTCATGAACGCACTGCCATCTAATTTCCCCAAATGGATGAGTGTATATGTTAAATTCTTGTTTGTTTAATAAATGTCCCCTTGTTTGAAGGTGCTTGTGTGTACGTGGATTATTGGGTTTGGCTTGCCAAAGATGTTCTTATCACCAGGGTTGTAACAAGAACCCCTCTGATATTGTGGTCCCTGCACGAATGAGTGTCTTGAGAACATACTGACTTCGTTTGTGTGTCTAGAGGAGAACGTTAAGTAACAACACAGTGGCATTTTGGTCTACAGTGAGTGTTGTTTATGGGAATGCCTGTCCCTCTGTACCTGGGGTATGCCTGTCCCTCTATATCCAAGCATTGTTTTGGGGGATGCCTGTCTCGCTTGACTTCAGCAATGGGCTTACGGGGAAATGCTAACGAGTTCATAATGTCAGCGATAGCAGCCAGATTCCCACTTTTATCCAGATCCATCGAAATACTGCAGAACTGCTAGAACGACAGCAAAAACCCCAATCTCATTGGATCAGTCCTTCCCCATTGGAGCTCTCTGAAGATGCTGGATGTGTGCAGGCTGTAACGGTTCTGTGAATTTTCCCCACATTCACAATGCACCTGAGGTCCATTCCTGTTTCTACTTCTAAGATTTGGAAGAAGATACAGTCTTTTAAAAAGCAAATAATAATAATAATCTGATGGTTTAGAATATATGAGCAGATGAATGTAATATTATAACATGAAATAATGTTATGCAACGTTCTTAAACGTATAGAAAGACAAGTCTTGTTGAAGGAGAATCAGCATGGCTTCTGCAAAGTAAGTCTGGTCTCGCGAAAGTACTTTTTCCGTGTAGCTTTGAGCGTGATGAAGATGGAGGAAGTGGCTGCATCTTCAGCAACAGAGGGAGAGGGGAGGTTCCACACGATTCCTCCTGAGGAAAAAAATAAGCCATCTTTGGGTCAAAGGCGTCCGAACAATTGAGCTGACTGGATGCTGCTTATATACTCCAAATCTGAGCTTAACTCTTAAAAACTCTAGCAGTGGCAAAGAAATCCTGTCTCTGGTGACTCATCTGAACTAAGACGGAGCTGTTAAATGGCTTAAAAGGTGTAATTTTGGGAGTCAACTGGCAGACAAGCCTTTCTCCAAGCTTAAAACAGAAGCTGAAATATTAAGAGGCTGCTGAAACAGTTTCCCTGGTGACTCTAATAGGGTGATCACTCCAGTGGGGTGATTACTCCAGGTCGGTCCAGTAGACAGTTGCGCCTTGAGCGCCAGGCCTGGTCTCTAAGATGTATTCTTTCATTCATAGAGTCATTCGTATGAATGTTGGCCAGTGTGTGAACAGAATGCTGGACTAGATGGACCCTTGGTCTGATCCAGCACAGCTCTTACGTTCTTATATAGAAGTGTCCGAAAGCTTCTGCCAGAAGAAACGTGTTCGCCTTGAAAGGTGCCACAAGTCGCCTGCTCGCCTTTGTCACAAGAAATGCTGGGAAGCAGGGAGGCTCATTTCATTTCTTACATTTCTGCGCCACCCAATAGCCAAAGCACTCGGGGCAGTTTGCAAAGACGAGAAACCTTCGAAAGTGCAATAGTGTGCAACACAGAGACGCTGTTTAGCTGCAAACGTTAGACAAGACAGCAGACACAAACACGGATCCAAGCAAAGCATTTCTTTGCTCCCCCGCCCCGCCGCCCCCGGGAACGGAGGCTGTGGCTAGGGCTCCCCCCAGAACAAGGGGCTTCAATAGCTCGGAGCAGGAAAGAGAGGGGAAGGAGGATCCGAGCAGGGGAGGGGGTGCGGGGAGGAGGAAAGCAAAGAGTGGCCCCGCTGCCCGGAAAAGGCTCTGCGCTCCTCCTACGGCGCCACGCACCCCGCTTCCTGCCTCCGCGGTGCGGACAGGCAGCACCTACTACATTGCGGCGGGGGACGTGGGGTGGGTGGCTGAATGGGGAGAGGGAGAGGGAGAGAGAGAGAGAGAGAGAGAGTCCCGCTGCCTAGAGGGGCGCCTTAGTAGAGACAATCAGTTCCTGTCCACCCCCCCCCCCGCAAGAGCATCTGGTGAGTGCAAAGCGCCTCTTAGGTGCAGGACAGCCCCCCCCCCCGCACCTCCTGCACTCCGGGAGCAAATGCAAAGCAATGCCATTGAATGCATGGGAAGCCCCCCCCCCCGCTGGAAATGCAATGCCCTGGAACACCCCCCCACTAAGAGACTAGAAATGCAATGCATGGGCAGCCCCCCCCCCCCGGAAAATGCAATGCATGGGCAGTCCCCCCGTATGGGGCCGAAAATGCAGCGTATAGGTAGTTCCACCCCCGCCCCCCCCCCCCGCGGCCAAAGAGGCATGCGCTGCACTGGCAGTCTCCACCCCCCCCCCCCCCGGTGGGGCTGAAAATGCGGTGCAGGATGGGGAGTGGGGTTTGGAAGTGCCATGGGGCACAGCAGCCCAGATAGGGAAGGGGGCGAGAGAGAGACCACACGGGGGGGCCAGCGCAGCAGACCCCTCCTCCAGCCCCCCCCGACCCCCAGCGGGGTAGCAGCCCCCAAGAGCCGCGTGGCATCGGATGAAGTGGGTTCCAGTCCACAAAAGCTCACGCCAGAATAAATGGCGTAGGCTTTAAGGCGCCACAAGGATCTTTGTTGTATTAAACTGGTTTGTTGGAGACCCTCCCAACCCCCCCCCCCCTCTTGCACTGGGATGCTTAGACCCAGACTGGTCTGTGGGTGTATGTTGGGAGGCAGGAGAAGGAAAGGGGAGGGGGAGGGAGGGGGTCTTGGGTGGGGGGGCAGGGAGTGAGTGTTTGTGTGCATGCAGGGCACCAGGGCGGGGGGGGGGGGCTGCCTTCTGAATGATCAACCAGGCGAAAGTGCCGATCTGTGCGTGCGGCTGAAAGACCCCGGTTGGGCATGGCTGCTCTAGTTCCTCCGCAAGTCTTCACATTCATCTGCCCTTCCTGCAGGGAGACGCCCCGGTCGAGGGCTGGAATCACCCGCTCTGGGCTGCCAGAGCAGAGCCCCTGGCACACACAGCAACTCCCTGGAGAAACTGGCCGAAGAAGAAGAAGACGCTGTTGAAGGAATTTTTGCGGGGGGTTGCCCCCAGGAGCCTGAGGGGCCCCAAGAGCTTTGCAGTCAACTCCACCGCTTTTGCCATTGAAGGCACACCGAGAATCGGGTCCTGGAGCAGCTGCTGGCTGTCCTCCCTCCCGGAGATGGAGAGCTGGGTCAGAGAGTGTGGGCCGGAGACCAGTTCCCAGGCGGTGGCCCTGGCAGAAGGCTTCCTCCTGGGCCAAGCAGAGGAAAGGGGGCAGAAAGAACACCCGGTGAGAGTGTTCGTCTAGGCAGGCCCATGGGGCAGATCACAACGACCCTGAAATCCCCACCAGTTGTCCATGTTTTGTCATCCCCCCCTTTGGCCTTCGCCTGCCCTTTTCCTAACGCCTCTTCCCTTCCCTGCCTGGGATCCTCGCTGCCGTTTCAGGTGGAGGGGCAGACAGACATGGGCAGCGACTTCCCTGGGACGGAGAAGGCTCCGTTGCATCCCGTGCAAAGGCTGCCATTCAGGTGGGTCGTGCAGGAAAGCGATGGAGATGTCACAGCACCAGGTAAGGACTAACCAGCATATATTTCAACAGCATCTCAACCTCTTGACTGACTGGATGCTGTTCTCCTGAGGGCTGGGGTGGGAAATCCTCATTTTTAGTTTCTCCCTTAGTTTGAAAATGAGTTCACCTCCTGCCCTTTAAAACTGTATCAGTCCAACCCAGCATTTTAAATTGAAGCTGATGTAGGGAGTGGGAGTTTGTATGCCAGGAACTGAAAGATCAAATGTCTCTGGAGAATAATTTATTTATTGCATTGCTTGGTTTCTTGTCCGGCCCTTATTTCAGTGAGTGTCTTTCCCCCGAACCACGAACAATCGGTAAGCAGGTGCTCTGATTTGTGGTGGGACTGTATCTTGCCTGGTTCCTCGAGTGGTAGGTCAGTTTCCACGGTCCTCTGTTACCTAACTTAGAGCAGTGTGAAATTTGACATCTTGAACTTTCTTGCAAACATCTCTAGCGGTTTCACCTTCTTGATTCCTCCCAGTCGATCTGTCTGCAAGGTGTTGATTTTCCTCATGAGGACTTCTCTTTCAGGGTTGGCCACCTGTGATATATCGCCAGGCCCTGCCTTGTGAATTTCAGGCTTTGGGATGCTAAAGGCTTGGCAATCTCATTATATATTTATTTATTATGTTTTATACGCCGTCTTTCCACAAATGTCACCGACAATACCAGTGATTTCTTTTGTTATTTGTGCATGGCAACACAAATAAAAGGAATAATACAGAAATACATAAGAAGCAATAAAGCCGTATTGAAACCACTATTCCTCTTTTAAAAGTCCAAATTAAAGAGATGCGTCTTAACTCCTTTCCGAAAAGCTGAGGCTGTGGGGGCCAGTCTTACCCTGAACGGGGAGTGTAGCCAATTTGGGAGTGAAGTGGGAGAAAGCCCTTTTGCTCATGCCTAAGAAATAGGCCTCTGTGGGCGGGAGTGTCCTAGCTGCTGCAGTTTGGGTTCAAGTGAAATATTAAGGAGGAATCTAGAAAGAAGGGGTCATCTTCCCCACTCTTCTTTCGAACCAGAGCAGGCTTCGAGTTTTCCAGGCTGCCGCGTTAGTGGCTGAGACGAACCCGGTGAGATCAAAGTGGGTCTGAGTGGAGACGGGGAGACGGAAATGGCAGTGCAGAGTTCGAGGCAGGCAGAAAAGAGAGGGGGGCGGTAGTATAGGATAAATCGGGGTCATTGGTACCAGGTAAAGGTGGCAGGGACAATAGCAGCATGTTGGGAAGAGGGGATTCACGCTGCAACTTTTCTTTGTTGACTTGACTATATTTATGAATCGCTCACATTCCATGCTCCTGTTCTGCCTAACTTGGAACAGCGTGAGATTTGACATCTTGAACTCTCTTGCAAACACATCCAGCAGTTTCACTTACTCGATTCCTCCCCGTCGATCTGTGTGCAAACACAAGTCTTCGTACAGGGAACACGGTCACCTCCCTGGGAATGCCTGTTGGGAAAGCTGTGTTTTCAGTAGGTGCTGGAAACCCAGAAAAGTCGGTGCCTGCTAGTTCTGTAGTGGCAGGGAGTTCCAGAGATCGGGCACTACGATACGAAAGGCCTTGTTTTGGGTCATCACGGACCAGACCCCCGGAACCTGGGGTGCCACCAGGGTATCTCCTGATGAGCTCAGCAACCCAGCAGGCAGGCACGGGGTCAAGCAACCCCCTAAGTCTCCTGGTCCTGAGCTGTGCAGGGCTTTCGGAAAAAAAGAGCCCAAAGCTTAAAACGTGCCCAGCGGCATATAGGAATTCAGTTCCGTTCCGTCGAGCAGAATAGGAGTGACATGGCAGCGATAAGCCGCTCCCGTTACCAAGCGGGCCACGGTGTTCCGCGTCGGCTGCAGCTTCCGGATCAGCCAGAAGGGCAGCCCCACGTGAAGTGCTTTGCTGCTGGGGATGTGAGACTGAGACTTGGGCGGTTAGAAAAACGGTGGTGAGGGCAGGCAGGAGGGAGGAAATGAGAGGAGGGAAGAGGTTTTCTCTCTCTTAAGAAGGAGTTCAACCATCACCATGGCCGATACACTGGGCTAGGGACCCGCCTGAGAATCGAGGGACAGAACAGACGTGCGGTGGCAGGAGGCCTGCTACGTGAAAGGCACCAGGGATGCAAACTATGGCCGTCTTATTCCAGCTAACCCCCTGTGTGCGCACACGGCCACTGCAACGAAGGAGCAACAAGGAGGGGCAAAGGGGATGGTGCAGTTGTTATAGCGAGGAAGGTCAGCGTTATTGTTCCCTGATTTCAAAGAGGTAAAGCTTTGCTGATGTAGCCAGATGTTTGACTGGATCCTTTAACCCCTATCTCGGTTTGCTGGCTGAACCAAATCCAGGCAAGTTCTGGGGGTCGTTGTGGGGGAGGGCTGTGTTTCAAAGCCAGCCCAGTTCCGGGGGTCAGGGGGCTGCCAATGCATTGCATTGCATTTTCAGCTGGGGGGCATCCCCACCCCCATTCACCAGGATATGCATCCTTCCCTGCAGCTAGTTTTCCAGCAAAACCACCTCTTTATTTGCTCGCTGCCGTGGCCGGGGGGGGGGTGGGGGGTGACAGCTGCAACATACGAGCTGCGTGTTGCCCACGCCAGGGTTAAATTTGCCCATAGCCTCAGCTGCCACAGAGACAGACTCTTGCGGTGGGGAGACAGTGAAGAGCCCTCCATTCCACCCCCACTCCCCCAGTGTGGGTTTTCCCACGTGGGTCTCCTCCGTCCACAGTCAAGATTTCAATGGGGCGAGGCCGGTGGATAAGTGGAGTGGGATTCCCAACGCAAGAGAATGTTGGGTGCAACCCTCTGAGCACTTTTCGCCCAAATCCAGCAACTCGAATTGTGCCCCCAGGTAGGTAGGATCAGAATGATGTGGTTTTTGGAACGGATGTAGAAAAATATGTATCCTTCCATCTTTTCTTGTTATTCTCACAGTCAGTGGGACGACATCCGGGACGTGGTCCAGATCTTCTCTCATTTATGGTGAAGCGGGAAGAGCTCTGCACTCAGCTCGGGTAAGGAGGGGTTCTCCTTCGGGGTAGTTCGACGGGACGAGCCTTCCCTGGATCCTGTCTGCCTGCTATGCAGACCCTTTTATCACACTAACACCTGGATCCAATGCTGGTTTATGTGGGAGTTTATCCGACCCTGATGAATGAAGCTTCTGTGTGAGGATTTGTTCTGATTTTTTAAAATTTAAGATGTGGTTTTGTCTTTTGCGTTTCGCAGGGCTCCCCCTTAGGCTTTGCGTTAGATAACAAATTAGGGGAACGGTAGTGGTAAACTTCATAGAAACACATTTTGTGTTAAAGTCCTAAGATGCTGGGACAGGGAAGCACTGGCTGCTCTCCCTATGAAAACAGAAAAGGCAGACGTTATTTGAACCTGTTTGACACATGAATGGGAACCGATGAGTCTCTTGTAAGGCAGAAAGCAAAGATAAAGGAACACGTCGTACTCAGACCAGTATTTTTCGACTGTCCCTGCTTTGATTCTTATTTCATTTTATATTAGGTGAAGACATGAACATAATCCTGTTTAGTGTCGCTCAGGAGAAAATACTTCCTTCCTTTTTCAGGGTCTGGTTTCCTTTGAGGAGGTGGCTGTGTATTTCACGGAGGAGGAGTGGGCCCTGCTTGATCGAGACCAGAAGTTTTTGCACAGGGAAGTCATGGAAGAGAACTGGCAAAATCTGGCCTCTCTCGGTAAGAGCACCTTTTCTTGGTCAATGCTCAAAGGTTGTGATTCCTGTTGTTGTCATTCCATACCTGTAAGGACGTTGCCAGACTGGAGGTCTGCGTGGGATATTCTGACTAAGCTGAGCTTTTTTTGCACTGCTTTCTTCTATTCTGGCTAGGATTCGGGGTTGCTTTGCAGGCAGGAGAACCTGTAGCTAACGCCAGTTGATGTTTTTGGCTCTCTTTTGGAGCTGGTGGGATGGTCTAAGCAGACGCTTCTCTCTAGACTGGAATCTCTGGATGTTTTTGCGGTCACAGGTGCCATAATTAACAGCCACGTTTTTCTTCTTCCATGAAGGAGGACCCCTGGTGCCCACATCTGACCTCACCTCCTGGCTTGAAGAAAAGGACAAGAAGTGGGGTAAGTGAAGTGGAAAGGCCTGGCACAGTGTATTACCATATTATTTACCAGTGGTGCTGAGAGAGAGAGAGAGAGAGAGAGACATGGAGGGAGGGGGGGAGAGAGACATAGAGGGCAGAGAGAGAGAGAGACAGGCAGGGGGAGAGACAGGCAGGGAGACACAGGGCAGAGCGAGGGGGAGAGAGACAGGCAGGGAAAGAGAGAGGGAGACAGAGGGTGGAGAGGTAAAGAGAGAGAGACAGGCAGGGGAGAGAGATGGAGGAAGAGGGAGAGACAGGGTGGGAGAAAAAGGGACAGCAAAGTCTTCAAAATGGAATAGCCTGGTGCAAAGTTGAGTTGGGATACAGCACAAAGGTAATACGGCATGCCCCGTTAATGGCCATGCAAAGCTAATGGCTGCTCTGATCCTGCTACTCTTCGGGAGCCGAAGGCCAAGGCACTCCAGAGGTTGGGGATTATTTTTCTGAGCACGTGGGGAAGTCGTCCTGAATTTCAAAGCATGAATGTCGCACCGGCCTGGCTGGATGGAAATGAATGTGTCCCTGGGATGTATCCCCTTGTTTACTCTTCTTGGGGTCTGCGAAGGGGGGCCCAGTTGCCTCCTCTGTGGCACGATCGGGTTCCCCACCCAGCCTTTGGAAGGAATGTCCAGTTGGAGCTGGCTTTTACGTTCTGACTTTTTCCACCGCAGTTGCTTTGGTTCAGTCCCTGATTTGAATGTCCGTTTCTCACGTTCGGTTTCTCTCTTTATCTCAGCAAGGGACGTCTGGGAGACGGCAAATACAAAAGGAGCCCATGAAGTGTTGGAGGGAATCAATAAGTGTCCAGATGTGGAAGAGAATGTTGGGAATGAAGGTGGAATGGAGAAGCAGGAGGGAACCCAAAGAAATCTGGAGAGGAATGAACCCATGGCTTGTCTGGATGGGGACTTCCAGGAAATTCCAGTCCATCCAAAAGTTCATGAAGGAGAGAGAAGGAAGGCGTGCCCGGCGTGTGGGAAAAGGTTTGCTTATCAATCAACCCTCGAGAGCCATTGGAAAACCCACACGGGGGAGAAACCATATACATGTCTGGAGTGTGGGAAAAGCTTCAGTCAGAGCTCAAGCCTTAGTTTACATCAAAGAATCCACACAGGAGAGAAACCATTTAAATGCCTGGAGTGCGGAAAGAGCTTCAGCCAGAGGGATAAACTTACTTTACACCAAAGAATCCATACAGGAGAGAAACCATTTAAATGTCTGGAATGTGGAAAGAGCTTCAGCCGGAAGGATACACTTACTTTACATGAAAGAATTCACACGGGGGAGAAACCATATAAATGTGTGGAGTGTGGAAAGAGCTTCAGGCACAGCTCAAGCCTTACTTTACATCAAAGAACCCACACAGGAGAGAAACCCTATGAATGTCTGGAGTGTGGGAAGAGCTTCCGATGGCATGGATACCTTACTTCACATCAAAGAACCCACAAAGGGGATAATCAGCTGGAATGCCTGGAGTGTGGGAAGAGCTTCAGCCAGAATTCATCTCTTATTTTACATCAAAGTATACACACAGGAGAGAAACCCTATGAATGTCTGGAGTGCGGGAAGAGCTTTCGTGTGAGCAGTAACCTTCATTCACATCAAAGAACCCACAAAGCAGAGAAACCATTTCAATGCCTGGATTGTGGAAAGAGCTTCAGCCGGAGGGATAAGCTTTCGTCACATCGTAGAACCCACACAGGGGAGAAACCATTTAAATGCCTGGAGTGCGGAAAGAGCTTCAGCCAGATGGATAAACTTACTTCGCATCGTAGAACTCACACAGGGGAGAAACCATTTAAATGTCTGGAATGTGGAAAGGGCTTCACCCGGAGAGATAATCTTACTTCACATCAGAGAACCCACACTGGGGGGAAACCATAGAAATGTTTTGTATGTGGAAAAAGCTGTAGTTTCAGTTTAACAACTTGTTGTTGTTGTTGTTCAGTCGTTCAGTCGTGTCCGACTCTTCGTGACCCCATGGACCATAGCACGCCAGGCCTTCCTGTCCTGCGCTCTCTCCCGGAGCGTGCTCAAGTTCATATTCATTGCATCCGTGATGCTATCTAGCCATCTCATCCTCTGCTGTCCCCTTCTCCTTTTGCCTTCAGTCTTTCCCAGCATCAGGGTCTTTTCCAGGGAGTTAACAACTTACCTTACATCAAAGGACCTATACCAGAGACAAACCATTTGAAAGCATGGAGTGTGGCAAGAATGTTTTTGAGAAGTTAAACTTTGCCTTATATTCAATAGCCCACACAGAGTAGAAACTGTATGAATACATGGGAGTGTAGAAAGTGTTAGCACTCTTTAGAGTTCTTTGAGAGTGTCAGTAGACACGTAGACAGGAGTGATCCGGTAGACATTGCCTACTTGGACTTCCAAAGATCTTTTGAGAAAGTCCCTCAACAAAGATTCCTGAGCAAACTTAGCAGTCATGGAATAAGAGGAGAGGTCCTCTTATGGATCAGTAACTGGTTAAAGAACAGGAGGCAGAGAGTAGGAATACATGGTAAATTCTCCCAACGAAGTAAATAGTGGGGTGCCATGGGGATCAGTATTGGGAGCAATGCTTTCCAACATGTTCATAAATGATCCTGAATTAGGAGTGAGCAGTGAAGTGGCCAAGTTTGCCGATGACACCAAAGTATTTATGGCGATTAAAACAAACAGGGATTGCGAGGAGCTCCAAAAGGATCTCTCCAGACTGGGAGAATGGGCATCCAAATGTCAAGTGCGGTCCAGTCTAAGCAAGTGTAAAGTGAGGCACGTTGGGGCAAAACATCCCAACTTCAAGTATAACTTGATGGGATCTGAGCTAGCGATGACCGAGCAGGAAAGAGATCTTGGCGTTGTGGTGGACGGCTGGATGAAAATGTCAACCCAGTGTGCAGCTGCTGTAAAAAAAGGCAAATTCCATGTTAGGCATAATTGGAGAACAAAACACTTAGAATACCGTGTACAACTTTGGTCACCACACCTTAAAAGGATATTGTAGAGCTGGCAAAGGTGCAGAAAAGGGCAACTAAAATGATCAAAGGGCTGGAGCATCTCCCCTGCGAGGGAAGCTGGGATGATTTAGCTTTGAACGAAGGAGGGTAAAGGGAGACGTGATAGAGGCCTGCAAAATTAGGCATGGTGTGGAGAATGTGGATAGGGAGACATTTTTGTCCCTCTTAAAATACTAGAACCCAGTGGGGTCATCCCATGAAGCTGATTGGTGGGAGATTCAGGACAGAGAAAAGGACGGACTTCTTCACACAGCACATAATGAAACTATGGAATTTGCTCCCACAAGATGTAGTGATGGCCACCAATTTGGATGGCTTTAAAAGGGGGTTAGACAAATTCCTGGAAGAGAAGGCTACCAGTAGCTACCAGCCCTGAGGGCCCCATGCTGTCGCCAGTATCAGAGGCGGTATGCCAATATACACCAGTTAACAAGCCACCCTGCGGAAACCTGTTGTGGTTAAACCCTGTGTCTAGAGCGTCAGTCACCCCACGTGTACAGCCTAAACCCCACGTTACTGGGAAGGAGAAGTTTAAAAGAAGGAAGGTGGGACTCTTAAGGAGGCAAAGATCCTTAAGGAGTTGCTCGGGGGGTCCAGGTTATAAGTGGAACCCTGAAATACCGACAGTGCAGGATTAACCTAATAGCCGTTAGTTAGGGAGAGAACAAAGCTGATTTCCCTGCAATCCAGTTCTCTCTGCGTCCACTGTTGGTTCCACGTATGTTCATGTTTTATTTATTTATTTATTTATTTATTATTAAATTTATTAATCGCCCATCTGGCTGGTCACCCAGCCACTCTGGGCGATGTACAACACACCATAAAACAATTTAAAACAATAAAATTCTACCATAAAAATTTTTTTAAAATACCCTAACCCACCCCAAATGCCTGCCTGAACAACCACATTTTTAATGCACGACGGAAGCTCATTAAAGAGGGGGCATGACGGAGTTCCCTAGGGAGGGAGTTCCACAGAGTGGGGGCCACCACAGAAAAGGCCCTCTCCCTCGTCCCCACCAGTCTAGCTGTCCTGGCTGATGGGACAGAGAGAAGGCCATCCGAGGCTGATCTTGTTAAGCGGCCTGTCTGGTGTTGCTGGAGGTGCTCCTTAAGATAGGCTGGGCCGGAACCATATAGGATTTTAAAGGTCAAAACCAACACCTTGAATTTGGCCCGGAAAACAACTGGTAACCAGTGCAACTCCTTCAGCACTGGAGTGATGTGATCTCGCCGGCGGCTGCCTTTAATCAGGCAAGCCGCCACGTTCTGTACCAGCTGCAGCTTCCGAACCGTCTTCAAGGGTAACCCCACGTAGAGCGCATTACAGTAGTCTAAACGAGAGGAGACCAGGGCATGTACTACCGATGGGAGCAGATGGTCGGGAAGGAAGGGGCGCAGCCGCCGTATCAGATGGAGTTGATACAGCGCTGTCCGGCTCACAGCTGACACTTGAGCCTCCATGGACAGCTGGGAGTCCAAAATGACCCCCAGGCTGCGGACCTGGTCTTTCAAGGGTAGCCGTACCCCATTCAACACCAGGTCAACATCCCCCAGCCTCCTCTTGTCTCCCACCAAAAGTACCTCGGTCTTGTCAGGGTTCAGCTTCAGCTTATTCCTCCCCATCCAGCCACTCACCGTCCCCAGACATTTGGACAGGGATTCTACGGCCAACCTTGGTGAAGATTTGAATGAGAGGTAGAGCTGCGTGTCATCTGCATATTGATGACACTGCACCCCAAACCTCCTGATGATAGCCCCCAGCGGCTTCACATAGATGTTAAATAGCATCGGGGAGAGGATGGAACCCTGTGGCACCCCACAAGTAAGTGGCCATGGGTCCGAAACCTCCTCTCCCAGTGCTACCCTCTGGTACCTGCCGGAGAGGAAGGACCGGAACCACCGCAATACAGTGTCTCCAATGCCCAACCCCTCCAGGCGGTCCAGGAGGATACCGTGGTCAACGGTATCAAAAGCCGCTGAGAGGTCGAGGAGAACAAAGAAGGAGCATTCACCCCTATCCAGAGCCCTCCTCATATCATCCACCAAGGCGACCAAGGCCGTTTCTGTCCCATGCCCAGGCCTGAAGCCCGACTGAAATGGGTCTAGATAATCAGTTTCTTCCAAGTGTGCCTTCAACTGCACATGCCTCTTCCCTTCCCTGCCTGGGATCCTCGCTGCCGTTTCAGGTGGAGGGGCAGACAGACATGGGCAGCGACTTCCCTGGGATGGAGAAGGCTCCGTTGCATCCCGTGCAAAGGCTGCTATTCAGGTGGGTCGTGCAGGAAAGCGATGGAGATGTCACAGCACCAGGTAAAGACTACTGGCCATGTATTTCAACTTGTTCTGAATTTCTCCAGTGTGCTGATGGTTTTGTTCCCCTTGAGCTTGTAAACACTTGCCCTTAGTCCCTCCCATAATTTGAAAATACATTAATCTGCAGCGTTTTTATAGGTCCAACCCAGCATTGTAATTGAAACCAATGTCAGAAAAGAGGGCTTTCACTCCAGGAGCTGGAATATCAAATGTCTGTGGAGAATAATTTCTTTCTTGCATTGCTTGGTTTCTTGCCCAGCGGTTATTTCTGGGAGCGTCTCCTCCCCTCTGAGACCCTGCCCAGGAACAGTGGGCAGGTGGGTGCTTTGATTTATGGAGAGACTATATCTTGCCTGGTTCCCCAGAACTGAATAGGTTGGTTTCCACAACCCTCAAGCGTGAAATTTGACCCCTTGATCTCTCGTGCAAACATCTCTAGAAATTTCAACTTCTTGATTCCCTGCAGTCCATCTCTCTGCAAGGTGTTGATTTTCCTCATGAGAACTTCTCTTTCAAGCTTGGCCACCCTCTGACATCACCAGGGCCTTCCTTGTGGGCTTTGGGATGCGAGAGACCGGGCAGTCTTGCCTATTTATTATTTACTTGTTTCTCGTATGTTATTGTCAGGGTGGAATCTGAGCCCATAGAGCCCCAGAGCAGTTCTGATTCTGAGGAGCAACAGCAATCCGTGGGAGAGGAGCTCGCTCATCTCTCACAGGCACAGCAGCTGGCAGAGATTCCTCCTGCCAGCATTCCTGGGATAGGTAGTGACCCTGGCAGCGAGACAGTGCTGGAGGGGGGCTTGCTGGACGCTCGGCGCAGACGCAGGGAGCGACGACAGATGGAGGGCGCCGAAAGGAGGCGTAGCGCTCCTTTGGCACGCAAACCGGTCGTGTCCCGAGGACCCAAGGGGAAGAGGGAGGATCTCTCCCTAGCCCATAAGTTCAGGGTCTTCCCGTGATTCTCCTTCAAATAGGGACCAACTGCCTTACCTGGAGCTTAGGCTACTCTGCTATCTTTCCCCAGTGCTGTTCCTTGCTTTGGCGCTAGCGGCTAGTATTCTGAAAGAGTCATAAAGTAATAAAGGAATAAAGTCTCGGAAAGAATTCCTCGTCATCTGTGTCCTGAGTTGGCTATTGGAGGGGACTGCAAGAGGCATCTAAGGTGCTCCTGACAGTTATATGCCACCCTTCCACAAAGTCCACTGAGGCCATGTACAGTTAGGGCGAGAAATATTGGAACAAGGATAACTGTTAGGGCAGTTGGCCTCTGTACACCACCACATTGAAGTTGAAAGGACACACACCCAGATGGGAGCGAAGTCAGGACTTTCAGCTGTAATTCAAGGGGTTTGACAAAAGTGGGGCACTAACCATTCAGAAAGGACAGCCAGTGGCAGACACACATTGTTGGTGGCCCATAAGTTATGGAACAAATGGCTGACAAGCAGCTGCATGGCCAGGTGTGGCCTGTTTCCTGGGTGCCCCATGACCAATCAAGCAGATGAAAGGCCTGGAGGTGGTTCTGCGTGTTACATTTGCATTTGGTAGCTGTTCACTGGGACTCCCAACGTGAGGTCCAAAGGGGGGTCCATGCGAGTGAAGGAGGCCATCATTAGGCTGAGGAAACAAAATAAACCCATCAGAGAGATAACAGAAACAGTGGGAGTGGCCAAAACAAGAGTTTGGAACATCCTGAAAAAGAAGGACTTAACTGGCAAGCTCAGCAACAGCAAAAGGCCTGGAAGACCATGGAAAAGTGGCTGCAGAATTCTGCTCATGGTGAAGAGGAACACTTTCACAACATCTAGCCAGGTCAAGAACGCTCTTGAGGAGGTAGGCATGTCATTGTCAACATCTACAGTCAAGAGACAGCTTTATGAATGCAAATACAGAGGCTTCACAACAAGGTGCAAAGCACTGGTAACTCTCAAGAACCGAAAAGCCGGATCAGCCTTTGCCAGCAAACACTTACAAAGCCTGCCCAGTTCTGGAATAAGATTCTTTGGACTGATGAAACCAAGATTAACTTGTACCAGAATGATGGGAAGAGAAAAGTATGGAGAAGCTCATGATCCAAGCATACCACATCATCTGTCTAACATGGCGGAGGCAGTGTTATGGCATGGGCATGTATGGCTGCCAATGTAACCGAGTCACTGGCGTTTATTGATGACTGCTGATAAAAGCAGCAGGATGAATTCTGAGGTGTATAGGGCTATGCTTTCTGCTCAGATTCAGCCAAATGCTGCCAAACTGATAGGACGTCGCTTCATATTGCAGCTGGATAATGACCCAAAACATACAGCAAAAGCTACCCAAGAGATTCTCAAGGCAAAGAAATGGGATGTTCTTCAATGGCCAAGTCAGTCACCTGTTGTTGTTGTTCAGTTGTTAAGTCGTGTCCGACTCTTCGTGACCCCATGGACCATAGCACACCAGGCCTTCCTGTCCTCCGCTCTCTCTCGGAATGTGCTCAAGTTCATATTTATTGCATCCGTGATGCTATCTAGCCATCTCATCCTCTGCCGACCCCTCCTTTTGCCTTCAATCTTTCCCAGCATCAGGGTCTTTTCCAGTGACTTTCTCTGCACATTAGGTGGCCAAAATATTTGAGCTTCAGCTTTAGTATCTGTCCTTCCAATGAGCAGTCAGGGTTGATTTCCTTTAGGATGGACTGATTTGATCTCCTTGCAGTCCAGGGGACTCGTAAGAGTCTTCTCCAGACCCACAGTTCGAAAGCATCAATTCTTCGGCGCTCAGCCTTCCTTATAGTCCAGCTCTCACAGCCATACATTACTACTGGGAAAACCATAGCTTTGATTATGCGGACCTTTGTCAGCAAGGTGATGTCTCTGCTTCTTACTATGCTGTCTAGGTTTGCCATAGCTTTCCTCCCAAGGAGCAAGCGTCTTTTAATTTCATGGCTACAGTCACCATCTGCGGTGATCTTGGAGCCCAAGAAAATAAAATCTGTCACTGCTTCCATTTCTTCCCCTTCTATATGCCAGGAGGTGATGGGGCCACATGCCATGATCTTAGTTTTTTGAATGTTGAGTTTCAAACCAGCTTTTGCACTCTCCACTTTCACCCTCAACAAGAGGCTCTTGAGATCCTCTTCGCTTTCTGCCATTAGGGTGGTATTGTCTGCATTTTGGAGGTTGTTGATCATTCTCCCAGCAATCTTAATTCCGACCTGTGATTCATCCAACCCGGCGTTTCTCATGATGTACTCTGCATATAAATTCAATAAGCAGGGCGACAATATACCGCCTTGTCGTACTCCTTTCCCAATTTTGAACCAATCGGTTGTTCCATGTCCGGTTTTTACTGTTGCTTCTTGTCAACAGGTTTCTCAGGTTTCTCAGGACACAGGTAAGGTGGTCTGGTACTCCCATCTCTTTAAGAATTTGCCACAGTTTGTTGTGATCCACACAATCAAAGGCTTTAGCGTAGTCAATGAAGCAGAAATAGACGTTTTTCTGGAATTCTCTTGCTTTCTCCATGATCCAGCAAATGTTGGCAATTTGCTCTCTAGTTCCTCTGCCTCTTCGAAACCCCGCTTGTACTTCCGGTAGTTCTCTGTTCATATACTGCTGAAGCCTAGCTTGTAGGATTTTGAGCATCACCTTGCTGGCATGTGAAATGAGCGCAATTGTACGGTAGTTTGAACACTCTTTGGCGTTGCCCTTCTTTGGAATTGGAATGTAAACTGACCTTTTCCAGTCTTGTGGCTACTGCTGAGTGTTCCATATTTGTTGGCATATTGAGTGCAGCACTTTAACAGCATCATCTTTTAGGATTTTAAATAGCTCAGCTGGATACTGTCATCTCCGCTAGCTTTGTTGTTAGTAATGTTTCCTAAGGCCCACTTGACTTCACTCTCCAGGATGTCCGGCTCAAGTTCAGTGACCTGATATCATGGCTATCAGGGACATTCAGATCTTTCCTGTATAGCTCTTCTGTGTATTCTTGCCACCTCTTCTTAATCTCATCTGCTTCTGTTAGGTCCCTGCCTTCTTTGTCCTTTATCATGCCCGTCTTTGCACAAAACGTTCCCTTGAGATCTCCGATTTTCTTGAAAAGATCTCTAGTCTTTCCCATTCTATTGTTTTCCTCGATTTCTTTGCATTGTTCATTTAAGAAGGCCTTCTTGTCTCTCCTTGCTATTCTCTGGAACTCTGCATTCAGTTGGATATATCTTCCCCTTTCTCCCTTGCTTTTCACTTCCCTTCTTTCCTCAGCTACTTGTAAAGCTTCCTCAGACAGCCACTTGGCTTTCTTGCATTTCTTTTTCTTTGGGATGAATTTAGTTGCAGCCTCCTGAACAATGTTATGGACCTCCGTCCATAGTTCCTCAGGCACTCTGTCTATCAGGTCTAAACCCTGAAATCTATTCCTCACCTCCACTGTATATTCATCAGGGATATGAATTAGGTCATACCTGAATGGTTTAGTGGTTTTCCCTACATTCTTCAATTTAAGCTGAAATTTTGCAACAAGCAGCTCATGATCTGAGTCACAGTCAGCTCCAGGTCTTGTTTTTACTGACTGTATGAGCTTCTCCATCTTTGGCTGCAAAGGACATAATCAATCTGATTTCGATATTGACCATCTGGTGATGTCCATGTGTAGAGTCGCCTCTTGTTCTGTTGGAAAAGAGTGTTTGCTATGATCAGCGTATTCTCTTGGCAAAACTCTATTAGCCTTTGTCCTGCTCCATTTTGTACACCAAGGCCATGCTTGCCTGTTATCCCAGTGATTTCTTGACTTCCTACTTTAGCATTCCAATCCCCTATGATGAAGAGGACATCTTTTTTTGGTGTTAGTTCTAGAAGGTATTGTAGGTCTTCATAGAACCGATCAACCTCAGCTTCTTTGGCCTCAGTGGTTGGGGCATAGACTTGAATTCCTGTGATGTTGAATGGTTTGCCTTGGATTCGTACTGAGATCATTCTGTCGTTTTTGAGATTGTACCTCAGTACTGCTTTTCCCACCCTTTTGTTGACTATGAGTGCTACTCCATTTCTTCTACGGGATTCTTGCCCACAGTAGTAGATATGATGGTCACCTGAATTAAATTCGCCCATGCTTGTCCATTTTAGTTCGCTGATTCCCAAGATGTCGATGTTCAGTCCTGCCATCTCATGTTTGATGACCTCCAGCTTACCTTGATTCATTGATCTTACATTCCAGGTTCCTAAACAAGATTGTTCTTTACAGCATCGGACTTTCTTTTCACCACCAGACACATCCACAGCTGAGTGTCCTTTCGGCTGTGGCCCAACCGCTTCACTCTTTCTGATGCTCCTTGGAAATTCCCTCTGCTCTTCCCCAGTAGTATATTGGACACCTTCCGACCTGAGGGGCCCATCTTCCGGCATCATATCTTTTAGCCTTGTGATATGTTCCGTGGGGTTTTCTTGGCAAGAATACTGGGGTGGGTTGCCATTTCCTTCTCCAGTGGATCACATTTTGTCAGAACTCTCTGCCATGACCTGTCCGTCTTGGGTGGCCCTGCACGGCATAGCTTATGGCTTCACTGAATTACGCAGCCCGCTTCGCCGCAACAAGGCAGTGATCTCAACCCAGTAGAGCATGCCTTTCACTTACTGAAGACAAGACTGAAGGCAGAAAGACCCACAAACAAGCAGCAGCTGAAGGCAGCTGCAGTAATGGCCTGGCAAAGCATCTCGAGGGAGGAAACTCAGCCTTTGGTCATGTTCATGGGTTCCAGATGTCAGGCAGTCATTGCCTGCAAAGGATTTTCATCCAGGTATTAAAGGTGATCCTTAAGTTTGAAATGATGTTGGTTTGTTCCATTACTTATGAGCCACCAATGACGGGGGGGTGTGCATGCCACTGGCTGTCCTTCCTGAATGGTTAGTGCCCCACTTTTGTCAAAACCTTGAATTACAGCTGGAAGTCCTGGGAGCAGTAATGGTAAACATCATAAAAACACAGTTTGTAATTATGTTAAAGTCCTAAGATGCTGGGACAGAGAAGCATTGGCTGCTCTCCCCATGAAAACAGAAAAGACAGGTGTTATCTGAACCTGTTTGAGGCACGAATGGGAACTGACGAGTCCCTTCTAAGGCCGAGAGCAGAAATAAAGGAACACATGGTACTCATGACCAAGAAAACTTCACAGCTTATTCTGA
This sequence comes from Heloderma suspectum, assembly GCF_057233095.1. NCBI lineage: Eukaryota > Metazoa > Chordata > Lepidosauria > Squamata > Helodermatidae > Heloderma > Heloderma suspectum. Next base: position 400,015,724 of record NC_139459.1, read on the forward strand.
GCGTCCACATCTTTATTCAAAGAAAACAAAAGACAGGAAAGAAAGCATAGGTATGTGGGGATTCCTACAAAGTTCTTATAAGGAGGTTTTCCCCGTTTACATTTCAAACCAAGTTTTTATACAATGTATGACAAGGCACAACTTTGGCTAACACTGATTGGATACAGAACATTACAGAGGCGGGATGAGTTGTATAATACTTCTGATTGGCAAGATTGATTGTTTGATAAGCAATTCTTACTGTTCTGGTTGTATCTAGCTTTTCAGGTGTCATTGAAACTTGGGGCTTGGAATTTTCCTCTTTTACCCCGACACTTAAGTCTGCTTGCTTTTGTTTACTTTCACTTTGCTGCATGCAAGGTTAGTGAAACACTGGGTCAGCGCAAACATGGGCCCGATTAATGGCTTGCGGAATTTTCTTCCACGCTCATAAAGAAACACATGGTACTCATAAGAGTATTTTTCTGTTGTCCCTGCTTGGATTTTTATGTCTCTGGGTAAGAACACCTTCTCTTGATCAATGCTGAAAGGTTGCAATTCCTGTTGTTGTCATTACTTACCTGTAGGGATGTTGCCAGAGAGGAAGTCAACAGCCAATAAGTCTGCCTGGGGCATTTTTTTTTTTAAATTGTAGATTTCAATAAATGCAAAAGTGCGAGCGAGAGAGAGAGAGAGAGAGAGAGAAAGAAAGAAAGAAAGAAAGAGGATCAAAAGAAAGGAAAATATATAGTAGATCTACATGTATTAAAAGTCCCAGTTTCAATTATTACATTGTTCTAGAAAAAGTGGATTACGCATAAATTGCAATAAAGGCAGACCAAATATCCATATGTGTCCATTTGCAAGTGATGGCTATATTGTTAGATCTTCAGTCCATTGCATTATAAGGAGGTAAGCATTTATCCTTCCAGTGTTGTAGTATCAGTCTTTTGGCAGTCAAAGGGGCATGGAAAATCCATTTACACTGAGCATGTGTTATCTTCAAGGAAGCAGGTTAATAAAAGAACATGTATATCAGTAAATATTGAAGAGTGTTCCAATACAAGGTTTATCCGTATGATAACTTCCTCTCCAAAAGAAGCAACTCTTGGACATTTTCAAAACATTTGATTGAAAGAAGTCTTCCTGGGACATTCTGATTAAGCCAAGTTTTCTTTTCATTGAGTTCTTCTAGCCTGGCTAAGTTTTGGGGGTGCTTTGCAGGCAGGACAACCTTTAGCTAATGCCAATTGATGTTCCCTGGCTTTCCTCGGGGGTGGGGGAGTGGGGGGAGAATGGTCTAAACAGGCGCTTCTGTCTAGACTGGAATCTCTGAATATGTTTGTGGTCACAAGTGCCATAAATAGGTTGTCTACGGTGAAACGTTGCATCCACCTACCCTACTTTACTTCCAGCAGAATTAAAAATACCGCTCAGTATCACATAATTGGTCTCTCTAAACCAGCCGTGTCGAACCTCAGGCCTGCGGTCCTGATTACGGTCCTCCGAGGTTCCTCAGATGGCTGCACTTCCTTCCCCTGGCGGGACCCCCTTCCTGCCGAAAGCTCGTTGTTTGGTGCTTTACTGGCAATTCTGCAGGTTTTTCCCCATTCTGAAAGGTGGAAATGCCTCTCCGAAGGCGTAGTGGCTGTCAATAAGAGCTTTAAACTAAGTATTTGCCAGTGGTGCCGTACACCATTATAAACGCCATCTCTGAAATCGACGAATTTGCATTCCCAGCCAGATTTTGTCTCCTCCTAATAGTAACGTACCGCTGATATTTGTTCCACCAGCCTGTCATGGGACACGAATTTGGGTGCCAGATTTGATAGAATAAGAAGCAAGATGGGGAGAGAGAAACAGGAAAGGAGAGGGGGAGAGAGAGAGGGATGGAGGGGGAAGAGAGGGACAACAAGGGGGAGGAGAGAGAGGGATGGAGACAGACAGTCAGACAGACAGGAGGAGGCCGACGGAGAGACCGACCGACAGGAAGAGACAGACAGGGCATGGGGGAGGGAGAGGGACAAGACAGAAAGAGGCAGAGAGGGAGGGAGACAGGAAGAGCGGGATGGAGATGGGGAAAGAGACAGGAAGGGAGAGAGAGGGAGAGAGGGATGGAGGGGGAAGAGAGGGACAACAAGGGGGAGGAGAGAGAGGGATGGAGACAGACAGACAGACAGACAGGAGGAGGCAGACAGAGAGACCAACCGACAGGAAGAGACAGACACATGGGGACGGGGGGAGACAGAAGACAGACAGAAAGAGGCAGAGAGGGAGAGAAGGAGATCGAGAGGGAGGGAGGGAGGGAGGGAGGGAGATGGGGAAAGAGACAGGAAGGGGGAGAGAGGAAGGGAGGGATGGAGGGGGAAGGGAGAAACAAAGGGGGGGAGAGAGAGGGATGCTGGAGAGAGAGAGGGAGGGAAAGACAGACAGACAGAAGGAAGCAGACAGACATATGGAGAGACAGACTGACAGGAAGAGACAGGCATACAGGGAGGGGGCGGAGGAGAGACAGAAAGAAAGAGGCAGAGAGGGAGGGAGACAGAGAGGGAGATTGGAGACAGACAGACAAACAGAGGAGAGAGACAGAGAGAGAAAGCAAGGGAGAGTCAAAAGGAGTCAAAAGGGAGAAGTCTGTCCCAGAGCTGAGTTATGACAGAGCACAAAAGCAACATGGTGTGTCCGGTTAATGGCCGTGCAAAGTGGGGGAGCTGAAGGCCGAGGCATTCCAGAGGTGGGGGGTTATTTTTCTGAGGTGATGGGGAAGTCTTCCTGAATTTCAAAGCATGCATGTCACACCAGCCTGGCTGGATGGAAATGGATGTTTCCCTAGGAGGTATCCCCTTTTTCCCCTCTTCTTGGGGTCTGCGAAGGGGGGCCCAGTCGTCTCCTCTGTGGCGCGATCGGGTTCCCCACCCAACCTTTGGAAGGAATGTCCAGCCAGAGCGGGCTTTTACGTTCTGACTTTCTCCGCAGCAGTTGCTTTGGTTCAGTCCCTGATTTGAATGTCCGTTTCTCACGTTCGGTTTCTCTCTTTACGTTCGGTTCCTCTCGGTTTCTTTGCGTCGGTTTCTCAGACGCAAGGGATGTCTGGGAGATGGCAAATACAAAAGGAGCCCATGAAGTGTTGGAGGGAATCAATAAGTGTCCAGATGTGGAAGAGAATGTTGGGAATGAAGGTGGAATGGAGAAACAAGAGGGAACCCAATGGAGAAACAGGAGGGAACCCAAAGAAATCTGGAGAGGAATGAACCCATGGCTCGTCTGGATGGTGACTTCCAGGAAGTTCCAGACCACCCAAAAGATCACAAAGGAGAGAGAAGGAAGGCGTGCCCGTCGTGTGGGAAAAGGTTTGCTTATCAATCGAGAGCCATTGGAAAACCCACACGGGGGAGAAACCATATAGATGTCTGGAATGTGGGAAAAGCTTCAGTCAGCGCTCAAACCTTAGTTTACATCAAAGAATCCACACACAGGAGAAAAAAATTAAATGCCTGTAGTGTGGGAAGCGCTCCAAGCGGAGCTCTAGCCTTTCGTCACATCAAAGAATCCACACCAGAGAGAAACCATACAAATGTATAGAATGCGGGAAGAGCTTTAGGCAGAGTTCAAGCCATACTTTGCACCAAAGTACCCACACAGGAGAGAAACCATATGCATGTCTGGAGTGTGGAAAGAGCTTCAGCCGGAGGGATACACTTACTTTACACCAAAGAATTCACACAGGGGAAAAACCATATAAATGCCTGGCGTGTGGGAAGAGCTTTAGCTGGAGGGATAACCTTATTTCACATCAAAAAACCCACACAGGACTGAAACCATAGAAATGCTTTGAGTATGGAAAGAGCTTCCGTACGACTAGTAGCCTTAATTCACATGAAAGAACCCACACAGTAGAGAAACCATTTAAATGCCTGGCTTGTGGAAAAAGCTTCAGCTGGAGGGATAATCTTACTTCACAACTTAGAACCCACACAGGAGAGAAACCGTTGGAATGTCGGTAGTGTGGGAAGAGCTTCAGCCAGAGGGATAAAATTATTTCACATGAAAGAACTCACACAGAGGAGAAACCATGTAAATGTCCGGAGTGTGGGAAGAGCTTTAGCTGGAGGGATAACCTTATTTCACATCAAAGAACCCACACAGGAGAGAAACCATAGAAATGCTTTGAGCGTGGAAAGAGCTATAGTTGGAGTTGAAGACATTACCTTATATCAAAGGACTCGTACCGCAGAGAAACCATTTAAAAGCATGGAGGGTGGCAAGAACATTTCTGAGAAGTCAGTGCGTTACCTTACATCCAAGAATCCACATGGCGGATGAACCGTATGAATGCCTGGAGTGCAGAAAGGGTTTCATTCAAACCATTCTTATTTAACATCAAAGAACTCCCAAGAAGAGGATCTGTAGAAAAGCTACACTCTGTGGCGAAATCTTCTGACTGAGGTTATGCCTGATTAACATCATGCATTTCTATGTCCCAGGGCTGAAGTCACACGAGGCAGCCACCTTGCTGAAGCTAAGCAGTTTTGGGCCTGGCCAGGGCTTGGAGGGGGGACCACGTGGGAGCCACATGCAGCCACCTTGAGTTCCACGATGGAAGAAAGGTGGGATAGAAATGTAATAAATACATAAATAAAAGTTCTATTTCTAAAGCCAGAAAATGTGTCTTCACACTTGCGGTGAAAGAATATTTCCTGCAATAGTGACGAGGGCTTATGTACTGTACCTTTCTCTCCGAGGCATGGAAGCGAGTCTCTGGCAAACTTTATTTTTACCAATCTCCCCCCCACTTTTTTTTACCAATTTGCCATTTATATATGACTGTGTGATTGAGTTGCACTGGAAGGGGCCATATGTGCGATTAGGGTTCTCACCTCACATAGAGGAACTCTCTGCACGTACACTGGTATCTGAACAGAGTCCCTTCTGGCACAGTCCAAACATGTGTGGCCATGGTGCACGTTGACAGCAGGGAAAGTGGCTGTTGGGTACGTTGGCGATGGGAGTGCGGCTGACCTGTCAGGCGCTTCACCTCCTTCCCTCAAGTGTTCTTTCAACTTGTGGGGGGAGGTTGCATGAACCCCTGTTAGATATGGGGCACCTGGGGATATGAGCCATTAATGCTTTTCAGCAAGGGAGAAGTAAAATGTGTTCCCTGGGACATAATCTGTCAGTTATACAGGCTTTTTTTATTTACTAGGTTTTTCCCGGCCTGGCTGTTGATTAATACAAACCTGATTTTTCATTGGGGTGTTGGCCACCTGGATATAATAAAGGGGCAATCGGAATACTGAAAAGCTGGGGGACCGCCAGGATCAAAAAATTGCATTTTCCCCTGTTTCTATGCTTGATTGTTTTTTGCAGGTGCTTTGACAAAGTGTTTCTCTTTTCCTGTGCTGAATTTGCTATGGGTTGTTTTCACAGACTCCTTATACAGCTCTGATTCCAGTGATCTCCTTTCCCAATTACTACTCATGGCTTCTCTTTTGACATCTTCTATTTTTGTCCCCTAAGGGTGCAATCATATAGAAAAGTAGGGTTGGGAGGGGCCTGTAAGACCATTGAGTCCAGCCCCCTGCTCAGTGCAGGAAGCCTGATTCCCAGGCGGTCTCCCATCCAAGGACTAAGCAGGGCTGACCCTGCCTAGCTTCCGAGATCAGGCATATCCAGCCCTTTGCTCGTCCTATGCATGTTTAGATGGAGAAAAAGCCTACAACTCCCAGCATGCCCCAGCCAGCATGGCTGGCTGGGGCATGCTGGGAGTTGTAGGCCTTCTAAACACGCATAGGATTGCGTCCTAAGGCTTGTAATCAATCAAGTCCTTCATGATTTAAACCTGTTGGCATTGTATTTTCTTTTTCCTAGAATTAAAGTTATTTGTTTTTGTGGGACTGTTTTACATTTGTAAGGTAATATTATTACAGGTTTCCTTCTTGTTGTTGTTGTTCAGTCGTTCAGCCGTGTCCGACTCTTCGTGACCCCATGGACCATAGCACGCCAGGCCTTCCTGTCCTGCGCTCTCTCCCGGAGCGTGCTCAAGTTCATATTCATTGCATCCGTGATGCTATCTAGCCATCTCATCCTCTGCCGTCCCCTTCTCCTTTTGCCTTCAGTCTTTCCCAGCATCAGGGTCTTTTCCAGGGAGTTAACAACTTACCTTACATCAAAGGACCCATACCAGAGACAAACCATTTGAAAGCATGGAGTGTGGCAAGAATGTTTTTGAGAAGTTAAACTTTGCCTTATATTCAATAGCCCACACAGAGTAGAAACTGTATGAATACATGGGAGTGTAGAAAGTGTTAGCACTCTTTAGAGTTCTTTGAGAGTGTCAGTAGACATGTAGACAGGAGTGATCCGGTAGACATTGCCTACTTGGACTTCCAAAGAGCTTTTGAGAAAGTCCCTCAACAAAGATTCCTGAGCAAACTTAGCAGTCATGGAATAAGAGGAGAGGTCCTCTTATGGATCAGTAACTGGTTAAAGAACAGGAGGCAAAGAGTAGGAATACATGGTAAATTCTCCCAACGAAGTAAATAGTGGGGTGCCATGGGGATCAGTATTGGGAGCAATGCTTTTCAACATGTTCATAAATGATCCTGAATTAGGAGTGAGCAGTGAAGTGGCCAAGTTTGCCGATGACACCAAAGTATTTATGGCGATTAAAACAAACAGGGATTGCGAGGAGCTCCAAAAGGATCTCTCCAGACTGGGAGAATGGGCATCCAAATGCAAATGCAGTTCAATGTAAGCAAGTGTAAAGTGAGGCACGTTGGGGCAAAACATCCCAACTTCAAGTATAACTTGATGGGATCTGAGCTAGCGATGACCGAGCAGGAAAGAGATCTTGGCATTGTGGTGGACGGCTGGATGAAAATGTCAACCCAGTGTGCAGCTGCTGTAAAAAAAGTGTATGTGCATTGTGTGTTTATGTTGTTGTTGTGTTTTTTTTCCCATATATATATATATATATATATATATATATATATATATATATATATTGTTGTTCAGTTGTTCAGTCGTGTCCGACTCTTTGTGACCCCATGGACCATAGCACGCCAGGCCTTCCTGTCCTGCGCTCTCTCCCGGAGCGTGCTCAAGTCCATATTCATTGCATCAGTGATGCTATCTAGCCATCTCACAGGTTTCCTAATGTTTACAAAAGGATTACTAGTTTTCCCATTTTTATAAGACCTTCCTGACATTCATCCATCAACTCCACACCAGCTTGGTAGCTATGCATTTCTTTGGTTTAGTTATTTTAGTATTCTTATACATTTACCAGTCAGGGCCAAAAGTATTGGAACAAGGATAACTGTTTTGGCAGTTGGCCGCTGCACACCACCACACTGGAGTTGAAAGGAAACACGCCCAGATGGGAGCAAAGTCAGGACTTTCAGCTGTTATTCAAGGGGTTTGACAAAAGTGGGGCACTAACCATTCAGGAAGGACAGCCAGTGGCAGACACACACTGTATACACACACTGTGCCCCACTTTTGCCAAACCCCTTGAATTACAGCTGGAAGTCCTGACTTCGCTCCCATCTGGGTGTGTTTCCTTTCAACTTCAATGTGGTGGTGTACAGAGGCCAACTGCCAAAACAGTTATCCTTGTTCCGATATTTCTGGCCCTGACTGTAAATTTGATCAATACTGGAGGGGGGGGGGTAGGGTTGCAGGATATACTGGGTTAATCCTGGATACTTTTCAATGTGTACAACCTGAGGTTGTGGTCAAACTGCTTGGAAGTTGAGGCCCATCATGCGTTCCCTTGATCTTTGCAGATCCTGGCTATTGAAATCTCCCTGGGTTGGAAAGTTGAGAGTTGTCGTGGTCCCTGCTGCTTTAAAGGAGGCTGTGGTGAGGCCTTTATTGAAGGAACCAAATTTAGATCCAGTGGTTTGGGATAATTTCCACTCATTGTCTAAGCTTGTCGGGCAAAGTGTGTGTGTGTGTGGTGGCTTCTCAGCTCCAGGCAGTATTGGATTACGCTGATTATTTTGATCCATTCTAATCTGGTTTCAGACCCAGTTTGGGGACAGAACCAGCCTTGGCCAGCCCGGTGGATGACTTATGCCAGAGAACAGATAGGAGGAGCGCAACCTTGTTGCTTCTCCTGGACCTCTTGGCGGCTTTCGATACCATCAACTTCTGGACCATATCTCTGGGTTTGGGTTGGAGGGTTATGGTATTAAGTTGTTTAAGCCCTTCCTGGAGGATTGGTTTCAGATGGTGGTGCTGGCCATCTTCTCTACCCCATGGCCATTGGCTTTTGGGGTATTGCAAGGCTCTCCCTTGTCCCCTATGGATTTTTATATTATTGTTGTTGTTGTTGTTGTTGTTGTTGTTATATTTATATGTATTTATATCCTGCCTTTTCCCCAATACTGGGACTCAAGGCAGCTTTACAACGTTAAAACTTATACAATTAAAACCTATAAACAGAAATATAAATACAACTATACAAAAGTTAAAAATATAATTAAATCATTGATAATAAAATTGTAAAAATATTAAAACATTAAAAGACAACCACCACAACAAAAATAGTATCCTTACATCACATTTTCACAGGTCCAGACTAGTTATCCCCAAAGGCCTGCTGGAACAAAAAAGTTTTTACATGCCTATGAAAGCATATCAAGGAGGAAAGCATATTCATGCAATATCTACGTGAAACTGCTGGAGGACATCATCTGGAAGTTTGGGCTGAGGTGTCATCAATATACGGATGACACCTCTTTTTTATTTCCATCTCTTTGTCCCAAGGAGACTGTGGACAGCTTGAAACAGTTTTCTGGGGACAGCTTTGCGATGGATGCGGATGAAGAAGCTGAAACCTAATCCAGGCAAGACAGAGGTGCTGTGGATCCGGATGCTACACTGGATGGAGGCTTGCAGTCAGTCCTGGATGGAGTTGCATTCCCCTCAGGGGCGAAATGTGTAGATTGGGAGTTCTCCTGGACTTGGCCTGCTTGAAGGGAAGCTTTAGTGGTGGTCACCAAGAATGCTTTTTGCCAGCTTAGACTGGCCAGCAACCGCAATCCTGTCTGAAGAGGATGGATCTTTCTTCAGTTATCTATGATCCAGTGACATCTAGGCTAGATTACTGTAACATGCCCTACACGGTGCTGCCTTTAAAGATGTATTAGAAATTTCAGTTGGTTGCAGCCAGCTGAATACAGGTATGTGCTAGGCAGTTGGCTCACACAACACCTGAACTGTACCAGTTTCAGGGGTTGCGGGTGCATTTCCATGCCCAATTTGAAGTGCTGGTATTGGGCCTTTAAAGCCTTAAAGTCTAGGCTAGTCGGAGGGCCACCTTCACCCCTACTAACCTGCCCATGCTCTGAGATCAGCATCGGAGGCCCTATCTGCATGTGTGCCTGTCAGAGCAATTAGACTGGCGTTCACAAGGGACAGGGCCTTCTCGATACTGGCCCTCTGCTTGTGGAATTCTTTTCCAGTTGATGTTCTCCAGGCCTCACCATCATAGGGCTTCAAGCAGGCCCTGAATGCTCACGTGTTTACCTTGTCCTACAATGGAGTTAGAACTTTACTTTAGACTGCTTTGGGGCAGTCTAAAAATGTAATAAATAAATAGTATATGGTGCTGTTTGATTTTAACTCTCAATTTTGATCTTCTGTTTTTATTACTCCTATGTTTTGTGGTTTTTAAAATTTGGTTGTATGCCACCTTGGATGGATTTACCCGAAATGGAAGCTTATAAATCCCCTAAACAGATGATAATTTGTAGACAGTTTTTGATAGAAGTTTGATAGAGGTTTAGCTGTTGTGTGTTCATGTAACCTTAACCTTCAGCTACTTGTGCATTCATCATTTTATATATTTTACTCCTCTAGCTATATAGTGCTCCTTTATTGTTATGTTGTTCTTTTTTATATACTCCCACATTTCATTGCTGAGATTGTATCCTTTCACCGTTGGTAGGCTGTGATTTCAATAAATCTCTCAAATTCATTTTACTTATTTATTTATTATTTTATTATTTACAAGATGTGTATACCGCTCCGCATCCAGACAGATTCCGGAGCGGTGAACAATAAAAGATACAAAATAAGATAAAAGAATAAAACACTATGATAAAAATTGTTAATATGTTTTTAAAAGAAACAGAATTCCGATAAAACCGTGGCTGGTCAGTCAAGGAAGGCTTCCTGAAATAGAGATGTTTTCAGGACCAGGAGGCACCAGAAACAGCACAACGTTGGTGCGTGCCTGACCTCCAGAGCCAGGGAGTTCCACAGAAAAGGGGTCACCACGTACTTACAGCCTGACTCCCCGATTCTTTTCTGTTTGCACACTGTTCAGTTCACAGGAGGAAAAAGAGAACCTAGTCTTCGAAGGAGGTGCCCAGGGGCATACAGTGGCTCTGAGCAGGAGATGGAGGAGGAGTTCCGAGACTCCAAATTGTACAGGGTGGAACATTTGCTCTTGTCTGGTCTGTGTCCAAATCCAGATTATCTGGCTTGAGCAAAGACTCTTCCTTGGCCAAGATGGAAACTGTTCTGCATGCCCCCAACGAAGCATCCTGTTTGGTGCCCCAGTACTCAAGCCACACTTGACCACACAGTGCCAAGGCGATCCTTGTGGGAGGAGGGGAGATACTTCCTTGGAGCACCATTTCCCCCACCCCCAAGAATCTGCTAAGAAGAGGGAAGCCATGGTGCTTCTTCTTCTGGCATGTCAGGGGAGAGACAATCAGAGGTCCTGTTTTGCATGCAACGCTAAACAAACCACAGAGGGAAGGTCCATGGTTGTTGAGCCACTCTCACTTGCAGAGGGGTGATAAGCCAGCAAGGTCCAGCATGCTGCCTCATTCACAACAACCAACACTTTTAAATAATTGTGGGTTGCCTGTACATGTAAACCAGCCCATTGTTTAACTGGAGAACTTATAGGCTGTTGACAAAGTCCCTCACCAAAGGCTCCTGAGCAAACGTAGCAGTTGTGGAAGAAGAGGAGACATCTTATAGATCTGGAACTGGTTAAAGAACAGAAACCAGAGGGCAGGAATAAATGGTATATTCTCCCAGTGGAGGGATGGAAACGGTGGACTCTTACTAGGATCTTTATTGGGACCAATAAAAGGCCAACTCCATTTTAGGCATAATTAGAAAAGGAATTGAGAATAAAACTGCCAATATCATACTGCCCTTATAAAAATCTGTGGTGTGACCACACTTGGGACTACTGTGTACAGTTCTGGTCACAGCACCTAAAAAAAGATGTCCTAGAGCTGGAAAAAGAATAGGAAAGGGTACTACAGGGTGGAAGCAGCTCCCTTAGGAGGAAAAGTTAGAACATCTCGGATTGTTTACCTTAGGAAACATGATAGAGGTGCTTTGGATGGCTTCAAAAGGGGATTGGACAAATTCCTGGAGAAGAAGGCTATCAATGGCTACTCGTCCTGATGGCTGTGTGGTACCTCCGGGACCAGAGGCAGTGAGGCTGTGTACATGAGTTGCTGGGGAACATAGGTGGGAGCGTGCTGTTGCACTTGTGCCCTGCTTGTTGGTTCCTGGTTGACAGCTGGTTGGCCATAGGGATGTCAGAGAATTTCGCCACGAATCTCAGGGAGGCCGAATGCCAGCGCATTTGGCCCCCCGAAATTGGTGGCGAAACGGTCTGCCCCCCGCCCCCCCGGGACGGGACTTACTTTGGGCGAATCCTCCTGGCAGCAGTGGCTCCGGCGACGGTGCGGCGGCCACGGCCGCGACCGGTCTTCCGACCAGCTGCCGCCACTGCCATTTCCAGTAAAAAAAAAAACATGATAGGGTACGTAAAGATTTATGTAGCTTATCACAGCTAGATTTTTAAAAAATACCGTGATAGGCTACATAAATATTTACGTAGCCTATCACGGCTGAGTGGAAAAACAAAAACAAAAAACCACGCGTATGCAAATGCGTACGCATTTGCGTTCCTTATTTTGGCATATCTAGTCTACGTAAACATTTACGTAGACTACGGCGAAAATAAGGGCAACGCAAATAGCCGTAGCCGCTGCCGTTTGCGTCCCTGCAGTCAGCCGTGATAGGCTACGTAAATGTTTACGTAGACTAGACGTGCCAAAATAAGGAACGCATATGGCGGTGTCCATGGGCGCCGCCATTTGCGTACGTGTGGTTTTGTTTCGTTTTTCACTCAGCCGTGATAGGCTACGTAAACATTTACGTAGCCTATCACGGCTGACTGCAGGGACGCAAACGGCGGCGGCTACGGCCGCCGCCATTTGCGGCCCAGCCAGCCAGGATTCGGGGGTGGAGGGACGGAGCACCTCCCCCCCCACCGCAAATCAAATTTCGATACATGTAAGAGACTTTCGTACATCCCTAGTTGGCCACTGTGTGAACAGAATGCTGGACTAGATGGACCCTGGGTCTGATCCAGCATGGGTGTACTTTTGTTCGAATTTATATTCAAATTTATGTAGCTAAATTCCCCCCTTTTTTGTTTTGTATTGTTGAAAATTTACAATAAAAAATAATAATAAAAATAACAGTATTAAACATATTAAAGGGCAAGTCTTGCTGATGGAAAATCAACATGGCTTCTACAAAGTAAGCCTGGTCTCACTAAAGTCCTTTTTCTGCGTGGCTTTCGTGTGCAATGAAGATGGAGCCAATGGGTTGCCTCTTCAGCAATAGAGAGAGAAAGAGCGGGAGATGGGAGAACGGGGGTTCCACAAGACTGCTTCTGTGGGAGAGAATTCGACTTACTAACTGTTGGGCTGAGTGGATGCTGCTTAGATTCACATAACTGTTAAAAAATCAAAGAATGGCAAAAATCCTGTCTCTGTTGACTCATCAGATCTAAGATGGAGCTGTTAAATGGCTTAAAAGTTATTAGTTTGGGAGTCAACAGGCTGACTGTTCTTAAGGGGCTGCTGAAAAAAAAATGCCCGGTGACATTTCTAGGACTGGTTTCTGGATCTAGAGGGAGGGGGCGATTACCCTATGTCATGTATACATTTTTGCCCTGAGTGCCAGGCCTCATTGCTAATATTCATTCATTCATTCATTCATTCATAGAAACATTTTTATACTTCGTTTCGGTGCTAAGAAGGTGGCCCAAGGCATTGTACAGAAGTAAAATCTCAAAACAGTTAGAACAGAGAGCATTTACAGCCCGAGTAAAACAGTTAAAAACCATAGCTGTGCAACAAATATTTGTCGCGGACATCTTTAAACATCTTCCAACGCTCCTGCACCAACTTATGTAATAGGCTAGCTTGCTAATATTCATCCAAAGGAAATAGCTATTGGTACCAACAGTACCAGAGGCAGTGAGCCTATGTACACCAGTTGCTGTGGAACATGGGTGGGAGGGTGGTGTTGCACTCATGCCCTGCTGGTGGGTTCCTGGTCGACAGCTGGTTGGCCACTGTGTGAACAGGATGCTGGACTAGATGGACCCTTGGCTTGATCCAGCAGGGCTCTTCTTATGTTCTCATGTTCATATGTTCTGCTTATGACATAAATAAATAATATGGCATAAAATATTTTGGGAAGTTAATAGAACTGAAACTTACTTGAGAATTAAGCTACCCCAAGACAACGGAAGCTCCCCAAAAGAGTGCAGATGGGACTTCAAATATCCTGCTTGGGAACTTAAGGAAAAATGTTGAGCAGCAGGGCTGACGAGGGTACGAAGGAAATATATTACTCGCAAATCAAAGTTGGGGATTTTAGGGGGGAAGAAATTGTTAAAGTGCTGCTCTTGAGTTTCTTTCTTTGTAAAAACGTCAATAAGTGCTCATAAGAACTCGTATAAATAATGCAAGGCAAAGGAGGGAGACTTCAAAGCAAAAAAAAAAGCTCAGAAATCTCATGTGGGCAAGTTACTCAAAGAGAAATCCTATGTCCCCTAGACAGCACCTGGGGGACACAGGACATTTCAGATTCGTGGATCTGAGACCGGAGACAGCGCTCCAACCTCGGACCCAGGAGTCCAAGCTCCCCGCCCCTTCATGGCTGGTGCACAGAGAACCACACCAGCTGCTGATGCGAGCTCATAGAGGGGTGAAAGGAGGATTGTTGGTGGGAGGGGAGGGGAGGAAACTAGGGATGTAGGGATCCAACCTATCCTCAGCCAGCTCCAGCTTCCTTCCCTCCCCCTCCGCAAAGCAAGATTGGCAAAAACACGCCTCCCACTGTGCACTGGATACTCATTAGCCTCCACGTTTGGAGACTTGTGAGTGCCCAGGGAAGATCTAATAGGAATGTTCCTTTATTTCCCCTTTTTTAAAAAGTATGCTTCTAAAAACAGTTCTTTAAATGCTTTTTAAAACTTGTTTTGCTTATTACAACAACTGTGTACTTTTTTCTCTGTGGTCTGTGATCTTATACGGTATTATATTTTAGGATTCACTGTAAAGATCACTTAAGGTTTTGAGGTAAAAGATGAAAAGACATACCTGATCTCAGGGCACTGTTAAATACTTTCTGTGTGTCAGTACCAGGATGACACTTCAGTTTTGGGAAATGAAATGGGATATGTTAATTGCTGATCCATGATGGAGCTAAATACAAAAATCTTCTCTCATAGAATCCCTGGGCAAGGACAAATTCATCATGGCAAGTAGCGTTAAAATGGCAAAAAAGGTTTCTATGGCATATTTCACAAGATGGAATCAAGCCTCTTTTTGAAGCACAGACTAACGCATTAAAAAAAGAAAACATTGTGGTGTTTGATAACAGTACACGTCAGATTTCTACTTTGGTTTTCATCATGAGATGCTCTTTTGTATTCAGATCAGGCCTCAATAGAATAATGTAACACTTGGGAATGAAGATACAGCCCAGCAGCCCAGCACTGGAGGCCAAGATGGAGAAGACCTGCACGGCCACCATGTATTTCCCCTTGGTGCTCAGGTAGGTGGGCACAAAGGACACCCAAACACTGCAAAAGACCAGCATGCTGAAGGTGATCAGCTTGGCTTCGTTGAAGGCCCCAGGCAGCTTCCTGGCCAGGAAAGCCACCATGAAGCAGATGGCAGCCAGGAAGCCCATGTAGCCAAGGGCAGCATAGAACATGGTGATGGACCCTTCATTGCATTGCAGGATGATCTGCCCAGGCTGGGATTGCATGTCAGAGTCAGGGAATGGTGGAGAGATTCCCAGCCAGGTGGTGCAGATGACAACTTGGACACCGGAACAGGAAATGACAGTGGAGTTGGCCAAACGCTTTCCCAGCCATCCCCGCACCCTGTTTCCTGGTTTGGTGGCCAGGAAGGCCAGCACCACAGTGATCGTTTTGGCCAACAGAGAAGAAACAGCGGCTGAAAAGATGATGCTGAAAGCTGTTTGTCGGAGAAGGCAGGTCGCCTTCCTTGGCCAGCCAATGAAGAGGAAACAGCACAAGAAGGAAAGCAAGAGGGAGACAAGGAGAATGTAGGACAAGTCCCGGTTGTTGGCTTTAACTATTGGGGTTTCAAGCTTTTTAATGAAGATTCCTAACACAAAGCCTGTGGTTAAGGACAAGAATAGGGCAAAGGAAGCCAGGATGATCCCCAGATATTCATCATAGGACAGGAAGGTTGTAACCTTGGGGATACATTCATCTCGGTCTTTGTTTGGATGCTGATCTTCCAGACACTTGGTGCAATGGTCTGCATCTGCAAAGAACAAGAGTAAAATCCCCCTTATATCTTTGCCAAACTCTTTTCTTTTACATTCCCTGAAATTTATTTTTCTGGTGTGACTGACAGCATACATTCATTTCTTGCAGGGCAGGGTTAGGCCTGCTGGGCCTCATCATTCTTTCATATCAATAACCCACCTTTTGTCTTTCATGTGTTTAAATAAATATCTAAGCAAATCATATTGTTGTAAGATATCATATTGTTGTAAGTTGGACAGGGGAGCAGATCCAGGAATATTCCTGGAGAGGGCCTTTTTTAGTCCTTGGAAAGTTTCCAAGTATCTCCTTGGTTAGGGAAATTACCAGTCCATGGCCCACAATGACTGGGAATCTGGAGATTCCTCTGAAGGGTGAGAACCATTTTGTGGAAAGGGCATGCTTTACTTCCCCACCCCACTCCTTAGGAAAGGACTTAAGGAGGATGTAATCTAGGTTTCTAAGAAGGAACGTGAGGCAGGGGAAGAGACACAGAGAGCAGAGTTTGGTCTCTGGAAGCATCTCTGGGTGCTGGCCCTGCCTCTCTGGGGATCTGGAGTAATGGCCTTTGGCTGCCTGATGGAGTGTTTAAACCAGTCTTCCCCAACCTGGTGCCCTCCAGATGTGTTGGATAACAATTCCAATCATCCAGCATGTTTTAAGCTGTTCCTCCACCTGTGCTCAATTTATGCTCAACCAGGGTCATCCAATGAAGCTGGATGAAAGAAATACTTCATCACATAGCACATGTTTAAACTATGGAATTCATGATCACAAGATGTCGTGATGGCCACCCACATGAGCTCTGTTAACTAGTTCACTTTAATGCATGAGTGCTTAAACTGTGAATTTCTCACAGCTCAGAGAAGTGGGGGGACATAACAAAACGAACCATGGAGAATGTGCATGTGCTTTAAGGCGCAGAAGGACCATGTAGGCTTGGTGGTGCTGACTCCTGCCTCATCCACTCTGTCCCCACTCCGCCCCCAGGTACATCCTCCAAGGTCAATCCTTGTAACACGCTTTGTGAAATTGCGGATATTGCAAGGAAGGATCCAGGTTTAGATATGCCTGTGAAAAAGACCTCCACAGAAAATGTTGGGCGGGGGGAGGGGGGTATTTGGGGGTCTTTCCCCTTCTTCGCAGGTCCAGCCTTCTCCGCGGGAGTCACCCACCTTCCTGAGTGGAGATGGACCCTTCTGCACACGGAGCACAGCCGTAGCAGCAGACCGGCCTTCCATCTTGAACCACCTTGAAGAATCCTGGGCGACAGCTTTCCACACACCTGGAATGAGGCAGGGGCTAAGCAGGAAAACAAGGACCATCCAGGAAAAAGCATTAGGGCTCATTCATCTATGGAAAAGAGACACTGAGTTGGAATGCACCCAGCGAGACTTAAAAGTTAAACGCGAAGCCTGTACTGAATCCTAAGCGTGTGCAATGGAAAGAACTGCAGGTTGCTTCCCTGTTTACTACCCCTGAGCATCCGTTCCTTCCGCATCCTCCCTTGTTTCTCGTGTCCAATTTTAGATTGCAAGCACCTTGGGGCAGGCACCTGTCCCCTTGGAGTCCATACAGTGCCACATACACTGGTGGTCCTAGATAAATGGATAAACCATTTAAGGAGCAAATAACCCTCAGTCTGTGTTTGAAGGCATTGCGTCTGGCGCACAGCCGGGTAGCAGAGTTGGGAAAAGCCTCCCCTCTCTCCGAGAGCTGATGCTAGTTGAACTGACAGGGAGTTGAACGCAGCCCCACCTGGAGTGGACTTCCCCAGCATGGTGCCCCCCCAGATGTGTTGGACTGCAACTCCCATCCAGCATGTCCAAAGTTGCAGTTCAACAGATCTGGAGGGCACTTAGTTAGGGAAGACTTACAGAGATTCTGCTACATTCCTTAGAATGACCTGAGCTCGATCCTAGTGGAAGCCGGGTCCCAGGTAGCCGGCTCAGGTCAACTCAGCCTTCCATCTTTCCGAGGTCGGTAAAACGAGTACCCAGCTTGCTGGGGGAAAGGTAGTCCCAACTGGGGAAGGCAATGGCAAACCACCCCGCTATAGTCTGCCATGAAAATGCCAGCGCAAGCGGTGTCCCTCTAGGAGTCAGTAATGACCCAGTGCTTGCATAGGGGGAACCTGTCCTTTTTCCTAAATAAATATAGGGTACTGAAAGAAATTATTTCCCCCACCTTGTTGAGCCTTTGGAGCCATTCCATGGCATCTTGATTGATGGTGAACGTGAGGTCTGGGGATCCCTGTCTTTCTAAACTCCCAATCTCCTCCCTAGTGACGGATCTATTGGGAAACTTCACCCAGTTCATAATGTCAAAGTTGGCTGCCAGGTCTCCGTTCTCGTCCAAATACACTCCATCAATGAGGGAAGTATTGTACAACTGGGGGTTTCTCAGATAAGGGTGAAGCTAGAATGGGAAAGGAAACACCAACGTTGGGCAACAAGAAGAACATCTCAGGTCTGCCTATTTTGTGCTTGAATCTGGTTCCAGTCCCAAGTGACTGAGTGTTGTTGTGGTTTTAAATTCGCATGGACCCGGATTGCAGACCTGAATGCCTTTTCTCTGCTTTAGCAGTTTGGGAAGCTGATGCCACAAAGAGGCGATCTGGGATGGGCCTTGCAAACCAAAGGAGCGCTGAGCCTACAGCTACTCAGAACAGCATTTTTTCTAAAAAGCGAAGGAATTCCTGGTCTAATGTCTGGCCAAGCAGTTTTATTGGCCCATGTTAGAGAAATCCAGATGTTACGGATGTTAGAGAAGTCCACCATGGATTCAGATGAGGCCAGATTCTTTGGAATCCGGCTTCAGGAATCCGTGGCGGATCGGCACCACTCACCTCCGCCCCAGGAGGATTGGAGGTGGAACGGCAGTCGGCTGCTTCTTCCACCGGAGCCGTTCGCCTCCTCTGTGCCGATCACCATTTCTTTTCTTTTTTAAAAAAAGGCGACCGGCAGGATGTGCCCATAGACTGATACACAAAACAGTGCTGTGAATCTTCCGTATATGTGTCCTTAGGCTTATACGCTATAAGAATCCGTACAGCCCTACTATCAGCACATGCACCACGCAGACCCCGAGGTCCAGCATGACACTCCTGCAGACAAAACAGGGAGCTCGGTGGCACCATTGCAATCCCCTCTGATGGGGGTCTCCTGTGTAGAGTGCTGAGGGGTGGTCTACCTCCAGAGGCAGAAAGTGGCCCCAAGGATGGGGGCTGGGACCAGCTGGGCTGAGACCTCAGAGGCCGGTGCAAGGGGGCCAGAAGAGGCAGCAGCGCAGGGAGTTTCACCGCTGGTTTTGCTCCATAAATACACAACATTTCACCTCACTGCTTCGTTTCACTTTTTCTAAGCCAAGCATTTTGGAATTGTACAGTTGACTGTCATGTTCAGCAGGGATGTCTCTGATGGCAAAGGGAATACCTGCCAGGGCTGAAGCCACTGAACGTCCAGCCCGTCGCCACCCTCCACCACCCTCCTCTTGGCTCTGGATGAGTAAGCAGCATCTAAGGCCCGGGCCACAGCATGGATACTGTTGTGAATGGTGTAGCCGTCTAAAGTCAGGATACCCTCAGTTTCCTTCTCATGCAATGTCTCCAGTTTCTCCTTCTGTCTGCATCTTGTCCAACCTTTCACAGACAATGCATGCTTTGAATATGAGCAACTGAATGCTGTCTCACCCAAGCGATTCATAGCAGACAAAAGGGGTAGAATATCACTGTCATCAGCCCTTTTCTCTGTCTGGAGAGAGAAGGAAAAAAGGCCATGGATGTGCTGGAAAGGTAGTTTAGTATGCTTCAGCTCCCAAGTGATGTCCCACAAAGCTGTTACAATCCAGACTTTCCCTACAATGGGTTTCGTCACCATTGCAAACACTTGATGCATAATCCCTATTCCCTTTAAGAAGGACGTTGTCTCTGCACAATAAACAAAGACATTGACTTGTCTCCACCAGTGCAATGAAGCCAGTTGGAACTGCACGTTGTCCATATTCAGTCCAGAGATGCTTTGTGACAGAACGACACAAACACCACTTCTAGTGAGCTCAGGCGTCAAGGTCCTCAGGAACCTCTCTCCATTGTTGCTGTCAAGAGCAGCGAGACCAACCATCGTCCATCTGAAATGCAGGAGCAGTTTGACAATCCCTGGGTATTGGATTCCTTCTTTGGGGACCATCCGGTAGAAGAAAGGGAACTGCGTTGTATCACTCAGAACAGGAGAAACAAAAGCATAACCGACCTGGAAAGGAAAGGAAGAGGCTGTCAGTTCGTTTTGTTTCAGAACCAAATTTCAATTCGTCATTGGATATTTCTGGAATGTGGCTAGAACAAACACTCCTAATTTTATGGGGAACAAAATGTTCAGGCTTCGTAATGAAACAACACTGAACAATGACGATGCCCTAAACTGCGAAATATCTCCTGCATCTCAATAATGGAAGCAAGTTCCCAAATAAGATGAGTGGTTTTCTAAAGTTCCCAAGGTCCCAGTTGTTCTTTGCAATTATGCTTTTTTCACAAAGCTTTTTTTTTTTTTTGGCAGCACTTCTGAAACCTGGAAGTTCTTCCTGAATGCCTATTGGAGAGGGCATGGTCATGTGGTCTCATGGAGTTCCTGTAGTGCTGCCGGGCTAGAGAAACCTCTCTGTAAAGAGTGTCATGGCAGGAGGTGTCAAGAATAACAAAATAGAAAGAAGATCCTTCAACCACTTCCCAGACTTAACAATGTGTATGGAAACTCTGTCCCCTTCCTCAAGGAGAACTTTTTTAACCCTTTGCTCCCTTTTTTTTTAACCCTGAATTTGCATGGGGCTGGGGAAAGCTCACGTTTATGTTCTCTGCAGAGCCTTTTGATTTCTCTGGAGAGGACCGCAAGTAGAGCTAGACGCAGTCTGCAGACACCCCACTGCTACCTGTGGGATTTTGTAGATGCCCAACATAGTTGAGATCTGGATGGAGATGTCAGATTCAGCCCCTTCAAGAATAGCCAACAGGTGATCCCGTCTTCCACAGTTATAGTTGGGAATATTTGCCTGCCCGGTCGAGAGAAGGTCTAGCAAGGCATCAGAAGTGACTCTTGCATTGAAATAATTTTCATGGATGTTGTAGCCCAGGGTGATGTTGGGTAAGAGCCTGGGGTTCTGGTTGATCTCCTCAATGGCGATCAAGTAGGACAGGATCTTCCAGGGATCTGTGAATCTTTCCCTGGAAAAAAAAGTGTAACATTGTCATCCTGTCTTCCATGAAATGAAAATATTTGATTGTTGCTTCCTTGACTTTACAAACTTTTCCAGGATGTATAAATCTCTGGATTAAATTTCTAGAACTCTGCGCATGCTAACACTGTTCCAAAGCAAAAGGGAAAAGCACATCAACCAATCCTCCCTTAATGGTTTATGTGTTTTGTGGTGGGGGTGGGTGGGTGCGTGGGTAGGAGGTAGCCTTATACTAGGGGAAAAGGGTTGTTCTGCACTTCAAGGAAACCTACAGCAGAGATAACGGATAGAGACCTTCTCTTACGCTGCGCTTCAACGCCTAACTTCTCTGATTATCCCTTTGGACCGAGTTTCTGAGAACAGCACATTTTGCCTGCACCTAGCACAAAAACTACGGGGCCAAACATCTGAACATTGTCAGGTGGAATCCCCTCCATGGGAACTGACAGGTTTCCAAATGTCGTGCACTACTGTGCAACCAGTGAAAAGTAATAGCTCTTTGCTTTGAGAGATTTTGTTGAAAAAAATCTAAATTCATCTGTGCCTAGCCTAGCACAAAAACTATGGGGCCAAATTGTCTGATATTTGGCAGTTATGTTCACCTCCATGGTCCACAAATGTCATGTAGTTATAATGACAACTGAAAAAGTTATGGCCGTTTCTGGTTTCCAATGCAAGTCAATGGGAAAAGGTCAAATCCAAATGATTCGGATATCCAAATCTCCAAATCTGAAGCGAAGCGAAGCAGATGGGGTGCAAATCAGTCTGAAGCAAAGCAAAGGGGTCCATGCCCAGCCCTAGTTTCAACTAACCCTTTTTCTGGTAGAGAACGAGACCCAGAATGGCATGGTTTGACAGAACACATCAAAAATGAAACTTTATTTACAAGGTATAAGATGTTTCAATGCAGTTTGAGTTTTATGTGGTAACATTCGTGATTCAAGTTTTTATTAATTCCTTACCCACTATACCCCTTCTACTAATGAGGCTTAAATAATAAATGTACCTCCCTGGGGTATCTAACCATCCCCAAAGCTAGAGCCCAGTTTCTTAATTCTACCCCTCAAAAAGCCAATCCATATCTAAACCTCTAAAGAAAACCAAGTGCCCCTTATTCGCTTAGTCTCCAAACTGAAAAAGCAACAGCCAATCAGGAGACACCATTTGACATCTGAACATTTTAACTCCCCCCTCCCCCCCCATTTACCATAGCTTTTAGGAGAAAAGATGTTTGAACACATCAGTCATGCAAACAAAACTTTCAAACATATGATTAAACAACAACACAAAATATCAATGCATCACAGCGGCGATCGCATCTCCCCTTCACCTTCACTTCTCCAGGCTAAACATCCCCAGTTTTTTGACCTGTTTGTCATCAGATGTGGCTTCCAGGCTGACATCTACAATCATAACAGGCAGTTATGGAGGAATAGAGGTGGCATGGCTCCTGTCTTAGCCACAGCCTGTGCCTGCCCAGTGCCCACTTGGTTTAAAAGAAAGGTCGCTGTTTGTTCTGCACATTAGCGAGATGGCGGAAAGATCATGTTGTCCTGTAAGGCCGTTACCGCATCGTACAGAGCAAAAGGAGCCCAGCCCAGCATCTGACATGGCAGGCTGTCGTTCAACGTTCCTTCGTCACCAAAGTCTTCCCCCCAAGTCAAAATAGGACAGCGATTTACCAGGTGCCAGATAACACAGTCAATTCTTCATAACTGGGGATGTATGGAGCTCCGGGAATCTGTAGCGAGAGGACTAGCTGCACCAGTTATCACACACATAATAAGATGATCAGGGGACTGGAAACAAAGCCCTATGAAGAGAGACTGAAAGAACTGGGCATGTTTAGCCTTGAGAAGAGAAGACTGAGGGGAGATATGATAGCACTCTTCAAGTACTTGAAAGGTTGTCACAGAGAAGAAGGCCAGGATCTCTTCTTGATCATCCCAGAGTGCAGGACACGGAATAATGGGCTCAAGTGACAGGAAGCCAGATCCCGGCTGAACATCAGGAGAAACTTCCTGAGTGTCAGAGCAATACGGCAATGGAACCAATTACCTGGGGAGGTGGTGGGCTCTCCCACACTGGAGGCCTTCAAGACGAGGCTGGACAGCCACCTGTCAGGGATGCTCCGACTTGGATTCCTGCATTGAACAGGGGGTTGGACTCGATGGCCTTGTAGGCCCCTTCCAACCCTACTATTCTATGATTCTACATAACGACTTACCAGAAAACTCTGTGAGAGGGGGGCTGGTTGAAAGCGTATGCTTGAAACATGGCACGCGTTGGGGAGATGACCCCACTAACGACGTGGTCTCCTGGCCTGTAATAATTCGGTGGGTCTATCCCATCCCTCCTCAGAGTCAAGGGGCATCCCGCCTCGAGCATCCCGCAGGTCGCCTGGGGCAGCAGCAACAGCAGGATCATTTGCAGAGCACCTGGCATAGCCCCCACTTGCTCCTCTCCTCGAACTGGAAGAGGAATAGAAGAAGCCACCCCACCACCCTGGCCAGACGGAGGCTTCGGTGGGTTTCCTAATCCAGATGGAGGCCAGCCAGCCAGCCAAGGCTCCACATCAGAAGGCGAAGAGAGGAGCTGACCCTCACGGCCCGGAACCTCCTCCCAAGCCCAGTTCTTTTGTGCTTGGATTCATGTTGCTGTCAAATCAGATGTTTATGTCAGCGGCCTCAAAGGTGATGGGGGGCGGAACGCATGAGCTTAGGCGAGAAGAAGAAGAAATCACTATGATTTGGATAATTGTAAGGGGAAGAAGCTCCATCTCCTCTGCAACTTCCTGAAATCTCTATTCAGCTCCGGCGCAGGTGCATGGCTGGAGAAAAACAACTCTGCGAGAACTCACTTCAAACTCTTGACATCGGCCTATGTTGAATGATAGAACAGTAGGGTTGGAAGGGGCCTACAAGACCCGAGAGTCCAACCCCCTGCTCAGTGCAGGAGTCCAAGTCAGAGCATCCCGGACAGATGGCTGTCCAGCCTCATCTTGAATGCCTCCAGGGTGGGACAGCCCGCCGCCTCCCGAGGTCATTGGTTCCATTGTTGTATTGCTCTAACAGTCAGGTGGTTTCTCCTGATGTTCATCCGGAATCTGGCTTCCTGTCACTTGAGCCCATGATTCCGTGTCCTGCACTCTGGGATGATCAAGAAGAGATCCTGGCCTTCCTCTCTGTGGCAACCTTTCAAGTGCTTGAAAAGTGCTATCCCATCTCCCCTCAGACTTCTCAAGGCCTAACATGCCCAGTTCTTTCAGTCTCTCTTCATAGGGCTTTGTTTCCAGTCCCCTGATCATCTTTGCTGCCCTCCTCTGAACCCTCTCCAGCATGTCTGCATCCTTCTTCAAGTGTGGTGCCCAGAACTGGACACAGTACTCCAGATGAATGAGGCCTAACCAGGGCTGAGTAGAGGGGGACTAGTACTTCCCGGAATTTGGAAGCTACGCTTCTATTAATGCAGCCCCAAATAGCATTTGCCTTTTTTGCAGCCACATCCCATTGCTGGCTCATATTCAGCTTGTGATCGACAACAATCCCAAGATCCTTCTCGCTTGTAGTGTTGTTGAGCCATGTATCCCCCATCTTGTAACTGTGCCTTTGGTTTCTTTTTCCTAGGTGCAGAACTTGGCATTTATCCCTATTCAATTTCATTCTGTTGTTTTCTGCCCAGAGCTCCAGTCTATCCAGATCACTTTGAATTTTGTTTCTGTCTTCCAAGGTATTAGCTATCCCACCCAATTTTGTGTCATGTGCAAATTTGATCATCATTCCCAGCACCTCCTCCTCCAAGTCATTAATGAAAATGTTGAAGAGCACTGGGCCCAGGACTGAGCCCTGCTGTACCCCACTCGTTACCTCTCCCCAGTTTGAGAAGGTCCCATTGACAAGCACTCTTTGAGTCCAGTTCTGTAGCTAACTGTGGGTCCACCGGATCGTTGTTTCATCTAGCCACTTTGACCTAGTTTGCTCATCAGGAGATCATGGGGCACTTTGTCGAAAGCAGTGCTGAAGTCGAGGTATATGATGTCCACAGCATTCCCGCAGTCCACAAGGGAGGTGACCTGATCCAAAAATGAGATCAGATGTGTCTGGCAGGATTTGTTCTTGACAAATCCATGTTGGCTTCGAGTAATCACTGCATTGTCTTCAACGTGCTTACAGATGGATTGCTTTCTGGATTGCTCACAGAACCTTTGGGTTCTACAGAAATGCTGTGAGTTCAGCGCAGCAAAGGATTTAATGAGCCCCCACAAACTCTTTCTTCTCCCTCCATCTTTAACTTCTCCCACACAGCTGCAGGGAGCAGATTTTACAGAGAGGAAGGTTAGGACTAATACGACATCGTGTTCCAAGAAGTGCTGGGGAGGCTGCATGGAGGGTGCCTCACGCCTCTACCACAGGAACACAGGAAGCTGCCTTATACCGAGTCAGACATTTGGTGCATCTAGCCCAGTATTGCTGACAGTGGCTGACAGCAGTGGCTCTCCAGGGTTTCAGGCAGGAGTTTTCCTTGCCCCACCTTGTGATGCCAGGGATCCAAGCTGGGACTTTCAGTATGCAAACCACGTGTGTATTCTACCACTGAACTATGGCCCTTCCCCGATGGGGCTTTTAAATACGTTTTGCCATTTCCAAAAAAGCACAAAAAGCAAACACCCGCCCCCCAAGTCTCAACCACCTCAACTCATAAAGTTAATTAAGGCATGTACAACCCTCACACAACCTCCACATCCCCACCCCAATTCCTCTGAAGTGCTACTGCTCTGGAAAAAGCTATCCCCACTCCATTTCCAGTCACCCATTTTCTCTTCCCCTTCTTTCCGCCCTTATCCTATCCTGGTCTTTCTTTCTCTTCTTTATTCCATCCAGAGCAAATCTGGGAATTCTCAACAGGGGAGGGTGGTGGGTAACACATGCTCTGAAGTGTATGTGACATTATGCAAAGAGAGGGGAGGATTTATTTTTCCCCTTCTCCTCATCTGGCTTGGGAAAAGTGGGTTCACGTGTTTGCAGAGGAAGGAATCTGGGTCTATTCTGTTAGTTGCCATTATTCAGCAATTGAATGGCAAGCTTTAATAAAAGCAGGAGTTGATGGGGTGGGCGGGGAGAGATCAATACTGCTCACCTATACAATCAGAAGTGAGTCCCATTATGTTCAATGGTGCTTTCTTCCAGGAAACAAAGTGTTGGAAAGTCTGGTGTGACTGACAGCAGAGTTGCCTTATGCAGAGAAAGTGTTGCAACACAGCATTTACTCTTTGAGGGAATAGATGCAGGCTAGAGTCTGTTTAGAAGCAGTTCAAATCAACTGACTTTATGGAGAGCCAATGTGGTGCTGTGGCTGGAGTGTTCGACTGGCAGTCGGGAGATCCAGGTTCTTGTCCCCACTTGGCCATGGAAGGTCACTGGGCGACTTTGGGCCGGCCACAGACTCTCAGCTCAACCGACCTCACCGGTTGTTGTTGTGGGGATAAAATGGGGATCAGGACGATTATGTATGCCACCTTAGGTTCCTTAAGGAGGAAAAAAGGCAGGATGTAAATGTAACACATGAATAATAACAGTGCTTTTATACACATTGTCAGAGAAGGCTACCTAACCCTGTTTAATTAGAAGCACCCCTAAAGGCCGGTGCATGAATGTAAGTAAGCAAAGGCATGAGATATGGTGACTTGCTTCCTTCAGGGAGAGAGCCGCGTGGTGTTTGTGGCAGGGACACAGGAGAAGAAGGAAGGTGAGGGAGCAGAGAGCTTGATCCTGGGCATGCTTCCCCAGATATCAATGAACTTCCCACCCCATCCCACTCCAATGACTTGGCTCCCTTTCAGCTCAGTCCTGTGCACCTCCAGGATCAGAGGCAGCCTACAGATGTACACCAGTTGCTGGGGAACATGGCTGCGTCTGTGCATGCTGTTGCACTCATGTCCTGCTGTTGGTTTCCCATGAGCAACTGGTTGGCCACTGTGTGAACAGAATGGTGGACTAGATGGACCTTGGTCTTACCTAGCATGGCTCTTCTGCTCTTCCCTGGCTGGGTAGTCGAGGGGACTATGGGTAGAACCCCTCATGTTTCCTCTTTGCTCTTCTCTCCCTTGTCCAAATCTTTCAGAAGATTTGGCCAAACCAGCAGCCGCAACAAAGGACACAAATTCTCTGATTTGGGTGGTGCAAACCCTTGCAGAACACAGAGCACCATAAATGGGAGTGGAGGAGTTTTGAGCTTTAGGTAGTGTTTCTCTCCCATCCCCTTTTGTTACTGTGACCATGCTCCAGGGTTAGCCAGAGTGCACAATTTGCCTAACAGCTCCTGGGTGGAACAAATTTCCCTGAAACCCTTTTCCTCCTCCCCAGTCTTGCAAGCTCACCCTATATCTTTGTGGGAGGTGAGCTGTATGTTTGGAGTTGTAGCAGGGTAATGGAAAGGAGCTAGGGGGAAGAGGAAGTGAAGGGAGGAGTCAGGAGGACTGCAAAGGGATAGCGTTCGTTGGGGTTTCAGTTTTAGTGAAGGCCTAGAATAGAGAAGCTTTTAAGGATCTGTCTCTGGTGTCTTCGGATTCTTGCAATGCAACAGGCTTTTATTTCCTTGCCCATCCATGTTAGGGACTCCATTATCTTAATCCCACCCACCTCTTGACTCCTTCACACTCACATGCCCATCCCTGACCAAGCCAAATTCTTTACGAACGCCCGTAGCCTAGCTCTGAAGAAAGGAACCCTCGCATGTAACTGTCTTTATGGATGTTGTTATGAGCTTGGGCACGCTCCGGGAGAGAGCGGAGGACAGGAAGGCCTGGCGTGCTCTGGTCCATGGGGTCACGAAGAGTCGGACACGACTGAACGACTGAACAACAACAAGAAGAAGGGTATTTTAGAAAATGTTTTTATTGTAGAATTGTATTGTTTTAAACTGTTTTATTATATGCTGTACATCGCCCAGAGCGGCTGGGTGACCAGACAGATGGACGATTAATACATTTAATAAAAATAAATAAATAAATAAATAAATAAATAAAATAAAATAAATGACACCAACATTTAGAAACCACCAAACCAGGTCGGATCAGTGGTGCCAGTTTGAATCTCTACTCTCTGAAGAGTGTGTGAGGGTTATAATGGTTGTATGGATTTGCCCCACTTTCACAATGGACCTGAAGTCCATTCTTCTTTCTGCTTTAACATTTGGAGGAAGACTAGAGTTATCTAGCGATTCATTTTTGAAATGTCTATCCTGCTATTACACTTTGACTTGGACTCCTGCATTGACCAGGCGGTTGGCCTCGAGGGTCCTATACGCCCCTTTCCAACGCTACTATACTATAACTCTATGACTGCAAAGGGCCTTCAGGGTAACTAACAACTCATTTGCAAAGCAAAATTAAATGACAATCAAATATAATACAATCTTTTGAAAGCAAAAAAAAAAAAAAGAGAGAAAGAGCTCACAATATGGAAGATATTAGTAAAGGTACCATTATTGAGGCCGATGAATTAACCCATGATCCACGTCTATGAATATTTATTTCTCGTGAACAAATATGATACACCGGGTCTTCAGCAGGAAAGGAAGAAGAACATAAGAGCCCTGCTGGATCGCACCAAGGGTCCGTCTGGCCCAGCATTCTGTTCACACAGTGGCCAACCAGCTGTTCACTGGGAACCCACCAGCAGGACACAAGTGCAACAGCACCCTCCCACCCATGTTCCCCAGGAACTGGTGTACAAGGCTCACTGCTTCTGGTACTGGAGGTAGCACATAGCCATCAGGACTAGTAGCCATTGATAGACTTCTCCAAGAGCCTGTCTAACGCCCTTTTAAAGCCATCCAAATTGGTGGCCATCGCTACATCCTGAGGTAGCGAATTCCATAGTTCAACTACGCGCTGTGTGAAGAGGGACTTCCATTTATCTGTGCTGAATCTCCCACCAATCAGCTTCAAGAGACTACCTCTTAAAGTTTTAGCAACTTGAGAGAAGGGGGGAAAATGTCTCCCTATTCACACTGTCCGCACCAAGCATAATTTTATACACCTCTATTGTGTCTCCTCTTGCTTACCTTTTCTCTAA
Source organism: Heloderma suspectum (assembly GCF_057233095.1). Lineage (NCBI taxonomy): Eukaryota > Metazoa > Chordata > Lepidosauria > Squamata > Helodermatidae > Heloderma > Heloderma suspectum. The sequence goes on from NC_139459.1 coordinate 400,044,650, forward strand.
GCTAAACAGTCCCAGCTGCTGTAACCTTCCCTCAGAGGGGAGATGCTCCAGCCGCGTCATCATTTTAGTTGCCTTTCTTTGCACCTTTTCCAGCTCTACAATCCCCTTTGTTAGGTGTGGTGATCAGAACTGTACACAGCATAAGGAACTGGATTCTCCCATTTTGCCTAAGCAATGGATCGCTGCTTTCGCATTTGTATCTGAAGCATCCATGGATCTCAGGTTCCACCTTACTCAGAAAAATTCTTGTTCCGTGTCTATTGGACCTTGATGTCAGGGTTGTATCTGAGCCCATAGAGTCCCAAAACAGCTCTGATTCTGAGGAGGGGATACAATTCGTGGGGGAGGAACTCTCTCAGACTTCAGAGGCGCAGCTGGAGGGGGAGGCCCCCCCCGCCGCTCACATCCCTGAGTGCGACAGTGACCCAGGCATGGAAAGGGAGGGACAACGTGAGCTTTTAGACGCGAGGCGCAGGCGCAGGCACAAGCGAGAGATTGCAGGAGCTGAGCTTAGGCGCTCAGCCCGATTGGCTCGATGTCAACAGCTGCGCCCAGAAGCATCACGGGAGAGGGGGAGATCTTCCCCTCCCACCCCTGAAGTTCAGAGAATTGCCACCCTTTTCCCAAATGGAGATCAACTGATGTACTTTCCCTTTGAAGCCATAGATGGCTGTTCCTTTGTAGTTCTCTGAGTCTCTAGCAATTAAAGCCTTGATTTGGCCATTGAAGCATTCAGTAGGGAACAGGGGAACCCTGACACTAGGGATAGGTGAACCCCTGATGTCCGGTCTGGGGGGGGGGTCTGTTGCGGGGAAATCTGGGCCACCAGATTGCCCTGGAGTCCTGGTGCAACTGCTGGGTTTCACGGCATGGCTTCCCAGCTCTGAAAAGGCAAGAGACGCTAATGGTGGCTGCCGTTAGAGTATCTGGTGAAATTACTTACTTCTGCATACATTTGCAGCCGTAAAGCACTTACAGACACTATTTCCATAGAAGTAAGCACTTAACAGAGCAATTTACATAGAAGGAAGTGCTTTTCAGCTGCAAATGTCTTAAAATATGTAAATTACAGCTCTCACGTTTCCTAGATATGCTACTGGTAGGCTCTATTAGTGTACATATCATTCCTTTTTTAGAGCCAGGAAGCCACCACACAGAGAACCAAAAGACAATCCGGCGTAGACTCTGTGGGCCAGATTCTTGGGAATCAGACCTTACTGGAGTCTGCAGCGGATTTCTCCAGCATCCCTAATTGGATGCCACAGCATCTCTTTATTTATTATTTCTTGATTTATTAAATTTATTATTCGCCCATCTGGTTGGTCACCCAGCCACTCTGGGTGATGTACAAGTATATAATAGAACAGTTTAAAATAATAAAATTCTACAGTAAAAACATCATTTTCTAAAAATACCCTAGCAACTAGATATGAGCAGCAGAGCACCTATGCCCTACGTTGGAACAGTTGGTCCCCATTTGAAAGGGAATTACTGGCAGACCCCTGAACTTAAGGACTAGGGAGAGTCCCTCCCCTTTTCCCTTGGATCCTCTGGGCGCAGCCGTTGTTTGCGCGCCAACCGGGCACTACGCCTCCTTTCCGTGCCCTCCATTTGGCACCGCTCTCTGCGTCGGCGTCGCGCGTCCATCAAGTCTGCTTCCCGTGCTCTGTCACTCCCAGGACTGCTATCTAAGCTAGGAATGCTGGTGGGAGGAATCTCCGTCAGCTGTTGGGCCTGGGAAAGTGGAGCGCGCTCCTCTCCCAGGAGCGACTCCTCTTCCTCAGAATCAGAACTACTCTGGGATTCTATGGGCTCAGTGTCCACCCTGACACTAACCCACCACAAATGCCTGCCTGAACAACCACGGTTTTAATGTGCAGTGGAAGCTTATTAAAGAGGGGCATGGCAGAGTTCCCGAGGGAAGGAGTTCCACAGAGTGGAAGAAACGTTTAATAAACGTTTGTTTAAGTCGGCTAATTGCTGGAAGTGTAATAGAGCTAATGCTTCTTTAAACCATATGTTTTGGCAATGTCCAATAGTTGCCTCTTTTTGAGGGGAGGTTATTATACAGATACAATTTGTACTGGAGCATTCTTTAATATATAGTGACACATATGTCTTTTAAATTCCCTTCCTGCTTCCTGGAAGCTAATGTATGGGGGGCGCAAATGAATTCTCCAGGCCCTTCTGACAGCTACAAGACTGATATTACAAGACTGGAAGGATAAACAGTCACCTCCTATAATGCAGTGGAATGAAGACCTTTGTACCTGCGAATGGATACTTACTTTAAAATTTGGATTGTTTTTGTTGAGGTCTACGTGATATTCTTGGAAATCCTTACGCTCATTATACACACACACACACACACACACACACTTCATAGGCATGCATTGAAAATAATATGTTCACATTTCTGTTGCTGCAGCCCCCTCTTTTTTGTTTTGTTTTGTACAAGTTGGTTATCTGTGAACACATTTCGCAGAAAAAAATCAAATCTAATGAAAGGTTTAACTTAACTAACTGCGTTTCCTGAAACATTCGAAGGGTGACATCTTTTATCTTTACAAGACTTCCTTAAATACAGTGTTCTTGGTGTAAACTCCAGGGCGGCCACTGTAACGTCTTTGTTCTGCTCCATCGATGACTTGAATCTTCAGGTTTGCCAGTGGGCGCACATGACTCATGGCCATGTAGAGTTGTGCATGGCAGAAGACAGGTGTAGGCAGAGAGATGCCAACTTGGTTTGCCTGGCTGCAACATGCACTATGCCAAGACCCCGTCCAGCCTCTGTCAGGAATTACTTGCCAAGGGCAGAGCCTCAGTGACAATGTTGTGGATGAAGCTGGGAAATGGAATGGGATATATGAACTGCTGATCCATGATGAAGCTAAATACAACATCCCATCTCCTAAAATCCCTCGGCAAGGACGAAGTCATCACACCTCTCAGAGTTAAAATGGCAAATAGGTGTCTATGGTGCATTTGACAAGCTGGAATCAAGCCTCTTTTGAAGTGCAGACTAATACATTAAAACACAACAACGACAACATCGGGGTGTTTGGTAACAACACAAATCAGATAAATAGATTTATAAGTATCAATCAGATTTCTACTTTGCTTTTCATCATGAGATGCTCTTTTGTATTCAGATCAGGCCTCCATAGAATAATGTAACACTTGGGAATGAAGATACAGGCCAGTAACCCAGCACTGGAGGCCAAGATGGAGAAGACCTGCACGGCTACCATGTATTTCCTCTTGGTGCTCAGGTAGGTGGGCACAAAGGACACCCAAACACTGCAAAAGACCAGCATGCTGAAGGTGATCAGCTTGGCTTCATTGAAGGCCCCAGGCAGCTTCCTGGCTAGGAAAGCCACCATGAAGCAGATGGCAGCCAGGAAGCCCGTGTAGCCCAGAGCAGCGTAAAACATGGTGACAGACCCTTCATTGCATTGCAGGACGATCTGTCCAGGCTGGGAGTGCATGTCAGAATCTGGGAATGGGGGAGAGATGCCCAGCCAGATTGTGCAGATGACAACTTCAACACTGGAACAGGAAATGACAATGGAGCTAGCCAGACTCTTTCCCAGCCATCCTCGCACCCTGTTCCCTGGCTTTGTGGCCAGGAAGGCCAGCACCACAGTGATCGTTTTGGCCAGCAGAGACGAAACAGCGACTGAAAAGATGATGCTGAAAGCTGTTTGTCGGAGAAGACAGGTTGCTTTCCTTGGCCAGCCAATGAAGAGGAAGGAGCACAAGAAGGAAAACAATAGGGAGACAAGGAGAATGTAGGACAAGTCCCGGTTGTTGGCTTTAACTATTGGGGTTTCAAGCTTTTTAATGAAGATTCCTAACACAAAGCCTGTGGTTAAGGACAAGAATAGGGCAAAGGAAGCCAGGATGATCCCCAAATATTCATCATAGGTCAGGAAGGTTGTAACCTTGGGGATACATTCATCTCGGTCCTTGTTTGGATGCTGATCTTCCGGGCACTTCGTGCAAAGGTCTGCATCTGCGAAGAACAAGAGTGAAATCTCTTCCATATCAATAACCCACCTTTTGTATTTCATATGTTTAAAGAAGTGTCTAAGAAATCATATTGTTGTAAGATATGGGTTTGGGCAGGGGATTGGATCCAGGAGTATTCCTGGAGACTGCCTTTTTAATCCTTGGGCAAGTGTCTCTTCCTTTGTTAGGGAAATTACCAGGCCCACAATGCCTGGGAATGTGGAGGTTCCTCTGAAAGGTGAGAGCCATTTTGTGGAAAGAGCATGCTCTCCCCCACCCCCCAGATAATAAGGATGTAATCTAGGTGTCTAGGAAGGAATGTGAGGCAGGGGAAGAGACACAGAGAGCACAGTTTAGGGTCTGCAAGCATCTCTGGGTGCTGGCTCTGTCTCTCAGGAGATTTGGAGCTATGGTCCTTGGCTGCCTGATGGAGTGTTTAGCCAGCCTTCCACAACCTGGTGCCCTCCAGATGTGTTGGATAACAATTCCCATCATCCACACCCAGCATGTTTCTGGCTGTTCCTCCCTCTCTGCTCACTCTGTGCCTAACCAGGGTCATCCAATGAAGCTGGATGAAATAAGTACTTCATCACACAGCACATATTTGAACTATTGATTCACCATCACAAGATGTCGCGATGGCCTCCAATATGAGCCCTGTTGAGTTCACTTGAATGCATGAGTGCTTAAACCATGACCTAGGGCGGGAGTGTGCACAAGACCCCATTCCTACATCTTATGCACAATTAGTGCAACTGGGTACGCTGATAAAGCAGGGTCCACAATCAGGTGGAGGGTTCTCCTTGTGTTTAAGCAAATGCGAGTAGAACTCCCTTTCAGGCCTCGATGGTTCGACAACGCAGGGTCTGAGCTGAGGAGGGCATGTTTGGCATGTGCAGAGATGTAGAGGGCAGTGTCAGCATGTACAGCTCCATCCCAGTACACACTTTAAGCCCTCATACATTCCAGTCAACGCCTGAACAGGGCAGTTGCATATTTGGGGCATGTGATTGGCCACGGTCCAAATAAAATCCTGGACAAGATGGGCCCTTGGTCTGATCCACCAGATCTCTTCTTATGTTCTTAAGTATATTAGGAAATGAACTCAAACCTCCCCAAATGCCATGAACCTCCACTGATCTTCCAGAGGAAACCAAACCTTGGTGGACATGCTATCCCTGGAATTTCTCACAGCTCAGAGAAGTGGGGGGACATAACAAAACGAACCATGGAGGATGTGCATGTGCTTTAAGGCGCAGAAGACCCATGTAGGCTTGGTGGTGCTGACTCCTGCCTCATCCACTCTGTCCCCACTCCGCCCCCAGGTACATCCTCCAAGGTCAATCCTTGTAACACACTTTGTGAAATTGCGGATACTGCAAGGAAGGATCCAGGTTTAGATATGCCTGTGAAAAAGACCTCCACAGAAAATGTCGGGGGGGAGGGGGGTATTTGGGGGTCTTTCCATTTCTTCCCAGGTCCAGCCTTCTCCGCGGGAGTCACCCACCTTCCTGAGTGGAGATGGACCCTTCTGCACACGGAGCACAGCCGTAGCAGCAGACCGGTCTTCCATCTTGAACCACCTTGAAGAATCCTGGGCGACAGCTTTCCACACACCTGGAATGAGGCAGGGGCTAAGCAGGAAAACAAGGACCATCCAGGAAAAAGCATTAGGGCTCATTCATCTATGGAAAAGAGACACTGAGTTGGAATGCACCCAGCGAGACTTAAAAGTTAAACGCGAAGCCTGTACTGAATCCTAAGCGTGTGCAACGGAAAGAACTGCAGGTTGCTTCCCTGTTTACTACCCCTGAGCATCCGTTCCTTCTGCATCCTCCCTTGTTTCTCGTGTCCAATTTTAGATTGCAAGCACCTTGGGGCAGGCACCTGTCCCCTTGGAGTCCATACAGTGCCACATACACTGGTGGTCCTAGATAAATGGATAAACCATTTAAGGAGCAAATAACCCTCAGTCTGTGTTTGAAGGCATTGCGTCTGGCGCACAGCCGGGTAGCAGAGTTGGGAAAAGCCTCCCCTCTCTCCGAGAGCTGATGCTAGTTGAACTGACAGGGAGCTGAACGCAGCCCCACCTGGAGTGGACTTCCCCAGCATGGTGCGCCCCCAGATGTGTTGGACTGCAACTCCCATCCAGCATGTCCAAAGTTGCAGTTCAACAGATCTGGAGGGCACTTAGTTAGGGAAGACTTACAGAGATTCTGCTACATTCCTTAGAATGACCTGAGCTCGATCCTAGTAGAAGCCGGGTCCCAGGTAGCCAGCTCAGGTCAACTCAGCCTTCCATCCTTCCGAGGTCGGTAAAACGAGTACCCAGCTTGCTGGGGGAAAGGTAGTCCCGACTGGGGAAGGCAATGGCAAACCACCCCGCTATAGTCTGCCATGAAAATGCCAGCGCAAGCGGTGTCCCCCTAGGAGTCAGTAATGACCCGGTGCTTGCACAGGGGGAACCTGTCCTTTTTCCTAAACAAGTACAGGGAACTGAAAGAAATGATTTCCCCCACCTTGTTGAGCCTTTGGGGCCATTCCATGGCATCTTGATTGATGGTGAACTTGAGGCCTGGGGATCCCTGTCTTTCTAAACTCCCAATCTCCTCCCTAGTGACGGATCTATTGGGAAACTTCACCCAGTTCATAATGTCAAAGTTGGCTGCCAGGTCTCCGTTCTCGTCCAAATACACTCCGTCAATGAGGGAAGTATTGTACAACTGGGGGTTTCTCAGATAAGGGTGAAGCTAGAATGGGAAAGGAAACACCAACGTTGGGCAACAAGAAGAACATCTCAGGTCTGCCTATTTCATGCTTGAATCTGGTTCCAGTCCCAAGTGACTGAGTGTTGTTGTGGTTTTAAATTCGTATTGGCCTGAATTGCAGACCTGAATGCCTTTTCTCTGCTTTAGCAGTTTGGGAAGCTGATGCCATTAGACACATTCAATCAGCAACAACACCGCCCTTTCAGTATAAGTTGTGTTGATTTTATTTATTTGTGTTTTTATGTATTTATTCCATGTATATCCCACCTTTCTTCCATCGTGCAACTCAAGGGGGCTGTATGTGGTTCCCAGGTGGTCTCCCCTCCAAGCACTGACCAGACCCAAAGCTGCTTAGCTTCAGCAAGGTGGCTGCCTCGTGTGACTTCAAACGATGCCCTGGGACCTCAGACTGTGCCCTGGGACCTTAAGGGCTTTCCATGGTCACCGAAGGTCCAATATGCTGGAAAATTACCGCTGCGAAAGGCCATGGTGTTAACATACGTGTTATTTAGGCAATATGCATTTGGTATGATATCCTATGCTGTGGTTAGTCCCAGCATCACCACTATTGATGCCAGTGACAGAGGTGGAAGGGACCTTGGAGGTCCCATTGTGGTCCCATTTGCATGATGGAATCAGTGGGGCAGAAAGGAATCTGCAGGGGAGGGGTTAAGTGCCCTATTAGATACTGCCCCAAGGTGGTTTCGATAGTGCCATCAAGTATGTTATTGGTCCTAGAACCACCAAAGGATTCAGCAAGCTAGCACAATTTCTTTTATCAAAAGCTGCCAAGGCATAGCGGGTGCCAGGTCTGACATTACATAGAAACAAAAATTCTGGGGAACATGGGTGGGAATGACAGGATATTTGGATGGGGTTACTGAAAGGGTATTTGAGAGGGGTATGTATGTATCAAGGGGGGAATCTTTCCAGGGGTGTGTTTGTACAGTTAACAGATAGAGGCGATCTGGGATGGGCCTTGCAAACCAAAGGAACGCTGAGCCTACAGCTACTCAGAACAGCAGTTTTTCTAAAAAGCGAAGGAATTCCTGGTCTAATGTCTTGACAAGCAATCCATTCATGCATGCAAAAATCACTCCAGGGCCAGCACATCCATGCATAATTAAATCGGTGTTTCCCCATCTTGGAGCTTCTGAACATATACAGTTTTGGTTAAACTGGTGCTGCTAGAACTGATTGACAGACATGACCTGCAGAGCTATTGGGCAAGAACATTTTGCACTCCCATTTTTCCTGCCCCTGCCTAGCTGTGCTTAGACAACGTTGCTTGAAATGGCCACTTCCATGTTGGTCAACTATCATGGGAGTCTGCACTGACTATCCTAACGCCAAGCAGCTTGCTAATAAGTGATTCGTAATACAAAAGTACAAAAGTACAGCTTGGCACCATATTAAATATCACCAGCGAAGTTGAAAATGTGCATACCCATGTTAGAGAAATCTGGATGTTACGGATGTTAGAGAAATCCGCCGTGGATTCAGATGAGGCCAGATTCTTTGGAATCCGGCCTCAGGAATCCGTGGCGGATCGGCACCACTTACCTCCGCCCCAGGAGGATTGGAGGTGGAACGGCAGTCGGCTGCTTCTTCCACCGGAACCGTTCGCCTCCTCTGTGCTGATCACCATTTCTTTTCTTTTTTAAAAAAAGGCGACCGGCAGGATGTGCCCATAGACTGATACACAAAACAGTGCTGTGAATCTTCCGTATATGTGTCCTTAGGCTTATACGCTATAAGAATCCGTACAGCCCTACTATCAGCACATGCACCACGCAGACCCCGAGGTCCAGCATGACACTCCTGCAGACAAAACAGGGAGCTCGGTGGCACCATTGCAATCCCCTCTGATGGGGGTCTCCTGTGTAGAGTGCTGAGGGGTGGTCTACCTCCAGAGGCAGAAGGTGGCCCCAAGGATGGGGGCTGGGACCAGCTGGGCGGAGACCTCAGCAGCCGGTGCAAGGGGGCCAGAAGAGGCAGCAGCGCAGGGAGTTTCACCGCTGGTTTTGCTCCATAAATACACAACATTTCACCTCACCGCTTCGTTTCACTATTTCTAAGCCAAGCATTTTGGAATTGTACAGTTGACTGTCATGTTCAGCAGGGATGTTTCTGATGGCAAAGGGAATACCTGCCAGGGCTGAAGCCACTGAACGTCCAGCCTGTCGCCACCCTCCACCACCCTCCTCTTGGCTCTGGATGAGTAAGCAGCATCTAAGGCCCGGGCCACAGCATGGATACTGTTGTGAATGGTGTAGCCGTCTAAAGTCAGGATACCCTCAGTTTCCTTCTGATGCAATGTCTCCAGTTTCTCCTTCTGTCTGCATCTTGTCCAACCTTTCACAGACAATGCATGCTTTGAATATGAGCAACTGAATGCTGTCTCACCCAAGCGATTCATAGCAGACAAAAGGGGTAGAATATCACTGTCATCAGCCCTTTTCTCTGTCTGGAGAGAGAAGGAAAAAAGGCCATGGATGTGCTGGAAAGGTAGTTTAGTATGCTTCAGCTCCCAAGTGATGTCCCACAAAGCTGTTACAATCCAGACTTTCCCTACAATGGGTTTCGTCACCATTGCAAACACTTGATGCATAATCCCTATTCCCTTTAAGAAGGACGTTGTCTCTGCACAATAAACAAAGACATTGACTTGTCTCCACCAGTGCAATGAAGCCAGTTGGAACTGCACGTTGTCCATATTCAGTCCAGAGATGCTTTGTGACAGAACGACACAAATGCCATTTCTAGTGAGCTCAGGCGTCAAGGTCCTCAGGAACCTCTCTCCATTGTTGCTGTCAAGAGCAGCGAGACCAACCATCGTCCATCTGAAATGCAGGAGCAGTCTGACAATCCCTGGGTATTGGATTCCTTCTTTGGGGACCATCCGGTAGAAAAAAGGGAACTGCGTTGTATCACTCAGAACATGTGAAGCAAAGGCATAACCGACCTGGGAAGGAAAGGAAGAGACTTTTTGTTTCATTTGTTTCAGGACCAAATTGCAATTCGTCATTGGATATTTCTGGAATGTGGCTAGAACAAACACTCCTAATTTTATGGGGGAGAAAATGTTCAGGCTTCGTAATGAAACAACACTGAACAATGATGATGCCCTAAACTGCAAAATATCTCCTGCATCTCAATAATGGAAGCAAGTTCCCAAATAATTGGTTTTCTAAAGCTCCCAAAGTCGCATTTGTTCTTTGCAATGATTCTTTTTTTGCAACGCTTTTTTTTTTGGCAACACTTCTGAAACCTGGGAGTTCTTCCTGAATGCCTATTGGAGATGGCATGGTCATGTGGTGTCATGGCGTTCCAGTAGTGCTGCTGGGCTAGAGAAGCCTCTCTGTAAAGAGTCTCATGCTGAGGGGCGAAGGGGTGGGGTGAAGAAGAAAAAAATAGAAAGAAGATCCTTCAACCACTTCCCAAACTTAAAAATGTATGTGGAAACCCTGTCCCCTTCCCCAAGAAGAAAATTCTCTGACATTTTCCCCTTCCCTGCGAAAAAGGCAGAAAAAGACAATGACTCTTTTGCAGGGAGAGAAAAAATCCCCCAAATAGGGGGGCAGGATTCGGCACAGCACTAGCCTAAACTGCACATGGTTAATCATGTGGTTTTCCCCTTAGGGGAAGGATTTTCCTTTTACCTGTAGCCGGTGTGCTCCCCACCCCCACCCCACCATTCAGATCAGGACACTTTGCTCCCACTGTGGATCTGAATTTGCATGGGGCTGGGGAAAGCTCACGTTTATGTTCTCTGCAGAGCCTTTTGATTTCTCTGGAGAGGACCCCAAGTAGAGTTCGACGCAGTCTGCAGACACCCCTCTGCTACCTGTGGGACTTTGTAGATGCCCAGCGTAGTTGAGATCTGGATGGAGATGTCAGATTCAGCCCCTTCAAGAATAGCCAACAGGTGATCCCGTCTTCCAGAGTTATAGTTGGGAATATTTGCCTGCCCGGTCGAGAGAAGGTCTAGCAAGGCATCAGAAGTGACTCTTGCATTGAAATAATTTTCATGGATGTTGTAGCCCAGGGTGATGTTGGGTAAGAGCCTGGGGTTCTGGTTGATCTCCTCAATGGTGATCAAGAAGGAAAAGATCTTCCAGGAATCTGTGAATCTTTTCCTGAAAAAACATGGGTAACATTGTCATCCTATCTTCCATGAAATGAAAATATTTGATTGTTGCTTCTTTGACTTTACAAACTTTTCCAGGATGTATAAATCTCTGGATTAAATTTCTAGAACTCTGCGCATGCTAACACTGATCCAGAGCAAAAGGCAGAAGCACATCAACCAATCCCCACTTAATGGTTTATGGTTTTGGAGGATGGGGGGTGGAAGGTAGCCTTATACTAGGGGAAAGGGGTTGTGTTGCACTTCAAAGAAACCTGCAGCAGAGATTAGGGATAGTGACCTCCTCTTACACTGCACTTCAACACCTAACTTCTCTGATTATCCCTTCGGACCTTTGGTTTGAGTTTCTGAGAACAGTACATTTTACATGCACCTAGCACAAAAACTACAGGTCCAGACATCTGAACATTGTCAGGTGGAATCCCCTCCATGGGAACTGACAGGTTTCCAAATGTCATGCACTACTGTGCAACCAGTGAAAAATAATAGCTCTTTGCTTTGAGAGTTTTTGTTGAAAAAATCAAATTTTATCTGTGCCTAGCACAAAAATTACAAGGCCAAACTGTCTGATATTTGGCAGGTATGATCACCTCTGTGGTCCCCAAATTTCATGTATTTATCATGAAAACTGAAAACGTTACGGCCGTTTCTGGTTTTCAATGCGAGCCAAAGGGAAACCATCCCCAAAGCTAGAGCCAGTTTCCTAATCCTACCGCTCAGAAAGCCAATCCATATCTAAACCACTAAAGAAAATGAAGCATCCGTTATTCACTTACTCTCCAAAATGAAAAAGGAACAGCCAATCAGGAGACACCATTTGACATCTGAACATTTTAACTCTCCCTCCCCCTATGTAAAGGTTTAAAAGAAAGGTCAATGTTTGTTCTGCACATTAACAAGATGGCGGAAAGACCATGTAGTCCTGCAAGGTAGGTACCACATTGCACAGAGCAAAAGGAACCCAGCCCAGCATCTGACATGGCAGGCTGTCACATAGAGTCATAGGATAGTAGGGTTGGAAGGGGCCTACAAGGCCATCGAGTCCAACCCCCTGCTCAGTGCAGGAGTCCAAGTCAGAGCATCCCTGACAGATGGCTGTCCAGCCTCATCTTGAAGGCCTCCAGTGTGGGAGAGCCCACCACCTCCCTAGGTAATTGGTCCCATTGTCGTATTGCTCTAACAGTCAGGAGGTTTTTCCTGATGTTCAGCTGGAATCTGGCTTCCTGTCACTTGAGCCCATGATTCCGTGTCCTGCACTCTGGGATGATCAAGAAGAGATCCTGGGCTTCCTCTCTGTGGCTTTGTTTCCAGTCCCCTGATCATCTTTGTTGCCCTCCTCTGAACACTCTCCATTTCGTCTGCATCCTTCTTAAAGTGTGGTGCCCAGAACTGGACACAGTACTCCAGATGAGGCCTAACCAGTGCTGAGTAGAGGGGAACTAGTACTTCCCGGGATTTGGAAGCTATGCTTCTGTTAATGCAGCCCAAAATAGCATTTGCCCTTTTTGCAGCCACATCATATTCAGCTTGTGATCGACAACAATGCCAAGATCCTTCTCGCTTGTAGTGTGGTTGAGCCACGTATCCCCCATCTTGTAACTGTGCATTTGGTTTCTTTTTCCTAGGTGCAGAACTTGGCATTTGTCCCTATTAAATGCCATTCTGTTGTTTTCTGCCCAGCACTCCAGTCTATCCAGATCACTTTGAATTTTGTTTCTGTCTTCCAAAGCATTAGCTATCCCGCCCAAGTTTGTGTCATCTGCAAATCTGGTGTTCCTTCATCACCAAAGTCAAAATAGGACAGCGATTTACCAGGTGCCAGATAACACAGTCAGTTCTTCATAACTGGGGATGCATGGAGCTCCGGGAATCTGTAGCGAGAGGACTAGCTGCACCAGTTATCACACACATAACGACTTACCAAGCAACTCTGTGAGAGGGGGGCTGGTTGAAAGCGTATGGTAGAAATGCAGCACGCGTTGGAGAGATGACCCCACTAACGACGTGGTCTCCTGGCCTGTAATAATTCGGTGGGTCTATCCCATCCCTCCTCAGAGTCAAGGGGCATCCCGCCTCGAGCATCCCGCAGGTCGCCTGGGGCAGCAGCAGGAGCAGCAGCAACAGCAGGATCATTTGCAGAGCACCTGGCACAGCCCCCACTTGCTCCTCTCCACGAACTGGAAGAGGAATAGAAGAAGCCACCCCACCACCCTGGCCAGACGGAGGCTTCGGTGGGTTTCCTAATCCAGATGGAGGCCAGCCAGCCAGCCAAGGCTCCACATCAGAAGGGGAAGAGAGGAGCTGACCCTCACGGCCCGGAACCTCCTCCCAAGCCCAGTTCTTTTGTGCTTGGATTCATGTTGCTGTCAAATCAGATGTTTATGTCAGCGGCCTCAAAAGTGATGGGGGGCGGAACGCATGAGCTTAGGCGAGAAGAAGAAGAAATCACTATGATTTTGATAATTGTAAGGGGAAGAAGCTCCATCTTCTCTGCAACTTCCTGAAATCTCTATTCAGCTCCAGGCGCAGGTGCATGGCTGGAGAAAAACAACTCTGCGAGAACTCACTTCAAACTCTTGACATCGGCCTATGTTGAATGATAGAACAGTAGGGCTGGAAGGGGCCTACAAGACCCGAGAGTCCAACCCCCTGCTCAGTGCAGGAATCCGTCACAGCATCCCAGACAGATGGCTGTCCAGCCTCGTCTTGAAGGCCTCCAGTGTGGGAGAGCCCACCACCTCCCCAGGTAATAGGTTCCATTGTCGTATTGCTCTCACAGTCAGGACGTTTCTCCTGATGTTCAGCCGGAATCTGGCTTCTTGTCACTTGAGCCCATGATTCCATGTCCTGCACTCTGGGATGATCAAGAAGAGATCCTGGCCTTCTTCTCTGGGACAACCTTTCAAGTACTTGAAGAGTGCTCTCATATCTCCCCTCAGTCTTCTGTTCTCAAGGCTAAACATGCCCAGTTCTTTCAGTCTCTCCTCACAGGGCTTTGTTTCCAGTCCCCTGATCATCTTTGTTGCCCTCCTCTGAACCCCCTCCAGCTTGTCTGCATCCTTCTTAAAGTGTGGTGCCCAGAACTGGACACAGTGCTCCAGATGAGGCCTAACCAGTGCTGAGTAGAGGGGAACTAGTACTTCCCGGGATTTGGAAGCTATGCTTCTATTAATGCAGCCCAAAATATCATTTGCCTTTTTTGCAGCCACATCCCATTGTTGGCTCATATTCAGCTTGTGATCGACAACAATGCCAAGATCCTTCTCGCTTGTAGTGTGGTTGAGCCACGTATCCCCCATCTTGTAACTGTGCATTTGGTTTCTTTTTCCTAGGTGCAGAATTTTGTTTCTGTCTTCCAAGGTATTAGCTATCCCGCCCAATTTTGTGTCATCTGCACATTTGATCAGCATTTCCTGCACCTCCTCCTCCAAGTCATTCATAAAACGTTGAAGAGCACTGGGCCCAGGACTGAGCCCTGCAGTACCCCACTCGTTACCTCTCCCCAGTTTGAGAAGGTCCCATTGATAAGCACTCTTTGAGTCCAATTCAGTTTTTCTAAAAAGTTAAGGAATTCCTGGTCTAATGTCTGGCCAAGCAGTTTTATTGGCAGATTTATTCTCAATTCCTTCTCTAATTCCTGGGCAAGCGATCCAATCATGCATGCAGAAATCACTCCAGGGCGGGCACATCTATGCATGATTAAATCCAAGTTTGCCCATCCTGCAGCTTCTGAACATGTGCAATTTTGATTACAAGGACATTTTTGAACTCCCATTGCCTAGCTGTGCTTAGACAAGGTTGCTTAAAGTGCTGCCACCTCTATGGTCGCCAACTGTCATGGTAGTCTGCAGTGCCTGCCGTAACAGTGGGCAGCTTTCTAATAAGTGATTAGTTTAATACAAAATTATGGGGGAAACTACATCTTGGCACAATATGAAATCTCACCAGCAAAATTGAAAATGTGCATACCCATCAAAGACTATCAGCCCCTGCGTCAGTCGAGTGCAGAAAAGTCTGACACTGCAAAAAGTTCAACGTTTGAGCTTCAACAGCAAATCAATCAGTATCTTTCTTTGCAGTGGAGGCTCGTGGTTCCAATTTCAGTGGGGCTGTGAATACATTCCAGGTTTCAGTCAGAACTGTAAGGATCTGTCCAAGATGCTGAATACTATCCCCCGAATAGGTTTCGCCCCTTGGATAGCTCCTGTAGACTTCTGGTCGGTTTTGACTAGGGATGTCAGAGAATTCCACCACGGATCTCGGTGAGGCCGAATGCCAGTGCATTTGGCCCCCCAAAATCCATGGCGGAACGAAGCCCCGCCCCCCACCCCATGAAAGGCGCGCGAAACGGAGCACTTACCTGCTGCCGTCCGCGCTGACTTGCGAATGGTGGCCACGTCTGCAGCTGCCATTCGCTTCCTCATCATAGCCGTGATAGGCTACGTAAATAATTACGTAGCCTATCACGGCTAACGCAGGGACACCATTTGCATCCCTGCAGAGGCCGTGATAGGCTACGTAAGTATTTACGTAGGCTATCACGGCAAGCAAAAAAACAAACAGCGGACGCAAATGGCGGCGGCTACAGCGGCCGCCATTTGCATTCCCTTTTTTTCGCCATTTTAGCCTACGTAAATATTTACATAGGCTATTATGACGAAAAAAAAAAGGGGAACGCAAATGGCATAGTGGGCACTATTTGCGTTCCTTTTTTTTTCACCGTAATAGCCTATGTAAATATTTAACTGCCCAGAGAGCTTCGGCTATTGGGCGGTATAGAAATGAAATGAATGAATGAATAAATAAATAAATAAACGGCGGGCGGGGGGAGGAACACAAATGGCGCCCACTAAGTGTCCACTACGTGCCCACTACGCCAGGACAGCTAGACTGGTGAGGCTGAGGGAGAGGGCCTTCTCTGTGGTGGCCCCCACTCTGTGGAACTCCCTCCCTAGGGAACTCCGCCATGCCCCCTCTTTAATGAGCTTCCGCCACGCATTAAAAACGTGGTTGTTCAGGCAGGCATTTGGGGTGGGCTAGGGTAATTTTAGAAATGTGATGTTTTTAATGTTGAATTTTATTGTATGAACTGTTTTTATTGTTGTACATCGCCCAGAATGGCTGGGTGACCGGCCAGATGGGCGATTAATAAATTTAATAAATAAATAAATAAATTTAAATCCAGGGTCACCAACCTTCTGGTCGGTTCCATGACCAACTGTTCTAGGGCACAGTCATTTATGTCATCGAGAAATTTAACCTCTTTGTTATGGCTGGAACATGCATTTATCCAGTCGATGTTGGGGTAATTGAAGTCACTGCAGTGGCTTAGTGGTTAAGACGCTGAACTGCAGACTGGAAGGTCGGCAGGTCAGCAGTTCGAGACCCGAGTGCTGCATGATGGAGTGAGCTCCCGTCTTCAGTCCCAGCTTCTGCCAACCTAGCAGTTCGAAAGCAAGAAATTGCAAGTAGATAAATAGGTACCGCCTCGGCGGGAAAGGTAACAGCGTTCCGTGCACCTCGGTGTTCAGTCATGCCGGCCACATGACCACGGAAGCATCTTCGGACAGCGCTGGCTTGCCACAACAAGGCAGTGATCCATGAAGGGGAACAACATAAAAGAATAAAACAATGGCTAAAAGAGTTAAGCGAAGAGGATCTCAAGAGCCTCTTGTTGAGGGTGAAAGTGGAGAGTGCAAAAGCTGGTTTGAAACTCAACATTCAAAAAACTAAGATCATGGCATCTGGCCCCATCACTTCCTGGCATATAGAAGGGGAAGAAATGGAAGCAGTGACAGATTTTACTTTCTTGGGCTCCAAGATCACCGCAGACGGTGACTGTAGCCATGAAATTAAAAGACGCTTGCTCCTTGGGAGGAAAGCTATGGCCAACCTAGACAGCATAGTAAGAAGCAGAGACATCACCTTGCCGACAAAGGTCCGTCTAATCAAAGCTATGGTTTTCCCAGTAGTAATGTATGGCTGTGAGAGCTGGACTATAAGGAAGGCTGAGCGCCGAAGAATTGATGCTTTCGAACTGTGGTGCTGGAGAAGACTCTTACGAGTCCCCTGGCCTGCAAGGAGGTCAAATCAGTCCATCCTAAAGGAAATCAACCCTGAGTGCTCATTGGAAGGACAGATAATGAAGCTGAAGCTCCAATATTTTGGCCACCTAATGCGAAGAGAAAACTCCCTGGAAAAGACCCTGATGCTGGGAAAGACTGAAGGCAAAAGGAGAAGGGGACGGCAGAGGATGAGATGGCTAGATAGCATCACGGATGCAATGAATATGAACTTGAGCACGCTCCAGGAGAGAGCGCAGGACAGGAAGGCCTGGCGTGCTATGGTCCATGGGGTCACGAAGAGTCGGACACGACTGAACGACTGAACAACAACAACATGTTGTTCACCACTCCAAAATCTTCTGATGAGAAGCGGTATATAAATATTGTAAATAAATAAATGCATGTCACTGGGTTAAATAACCCACAACGAGCCACGGTGCATGCCAGTCTCCATTTTGAATATTCAACCCCTCAGTCAGGGGTTGTGTCATGTCGTGTGAACCTGGCCCTTGTGGGTTATTCAAGGGTTAAACAACCCTCACATAACCCTACTACAAACCGATTGGGGGTTGCATTTTAAAAATGGAGGCCAGCAGACACCATGACTTATCATAGGTTATTTAACCCAGCATGTCATGAGAACTGGGTCAACTTGAGGTTGTTTTATCACACAGAGCTGACAGCATGTTACTCCTTGAACTGGAAAGGATAATACAGCACACCCCTGCCCCCCAATTCTGCTTCTGATAGACCTCTGGTTTCAGCAAAGAAGGAAATGATGATTTATTATTTGAGGATGTGTATTTGTTTAATTCTGAGCAGAGAGGAATCAGAAAGCTGAACTTTCTTTCTTTCTTTCTTTCTATACCGCCCAGTAGCCGAAGCTCTGACCCTACTCCCAACATTTCGGGAGGGATTGTGAAATTTAGGGTGGTGGGTTCCTCTGACAAACCCCATGTCCTTCCTCTCTACTAAGTCCCATTGGCTTCCAATCTAGGGCCTAGAAGCCCATCTGAAACAGCAGGCAGCTTTCAGTCCAATGGCTCATCTTCTCCTTCTCCAAGAACCCTTGATTTTT
Source organism: Heloderma suspectum (assembly GCF_057233095.1). Lineage (NCBI taxonomy): Eukaryota > Metazoa > Chordata > Lepidosauria > Squamata > Helodermatidae > Heloderma > Heloderma suspectum. Next base: position 400,062,722 of record NC_139459.1, read on the forward strand.
CAGCTCTTTCTTGATTCCGTCCCAGCTGTTATTGTGCCCTTAGGGTCCCCTAGAAATCAACGTTATCTCTGTACTCTGAGCCATTATGACTCTCCAAACATCAGTTAAGAAAAACACAGCCTTGGCCTTGTGCATAACTGAAACCTGGGTGGGTGAGCGGGGAGAGTTAGCTTCTTCCAGCTGTGCCCACCAAGTTACTTGCAGGCCATCTGCCCATCTGACTTCTGGTCTGGAGTGTTTGCACCTTGTGCTGGGCTAGCAGGACAGATTGGGGATTCTGTTGGTGCACCACTAAGCCTGTTCTCCAGCGGTTCCCCTGCCTGAACTGATGGAGGTAGTCTCAGGTGTGCCGTCGAGATCCTCCAGAGTGTCGGTTCAGGGGGATGTCAACATTCCACCCGTTCAATGGTTGTCACTTGAGACCCAGGTGGCCTTCTGTCAGTTCCTGCTCATGGCCCAACTATACGCCATATCAGGATAGGAATAACCTGGCTTCAGTAGACTATGCTTTGGTAACCTCCAAGTTAGATTACCGCTACTTGGCAGCCACCCACCTTCCTGGGTGGAGATGGTCCCTTCCTTGCAGGGAACACAGTCATAGCAGCAACCTGGCTTTCCTTCTAGAACCACCTTCATGAATCCACTGTGACAGCTTTCCACGCGCCTGGAACGAGGCAGAGGCTAAGCAGAAAGAGAGGAAGCATCAGGAAAATGTGTCAGAAGAATTCATCTATCGAAAGGAGACAGAGAATTGGAAAGTTCTCAGGCAAACCTCTTCCCCAGTTTTAACTTTGTTTACTTGAGGCCTGCATGCAATCTGGAGGAGCTGCTGGTGGAACGTTTTCTCTTGGGGCTTCCACGTCCTCTCTCGTGCCGTGGATGAATGGAGCAATGGCCTCTGATACAGTGTAAAGCAGCTTCCTATCTTCATTTGAAAACTTCCTGCTCTGAGGATCGGCCCCACAATTCTATGGAGGCTCCTGGTAGCGCCATGCGTTCTATGTGGGGCTGCCTTTGAAGGTGGTTCAGAAGCTGGAGCTTGTGAAAAATGTGGCAGCCAGATTTAGAGCAGGCACCAAAAGGTCTGAACATATAACAACAATTGTGTTCCACTTGCACTGGCTTCCTGTACACGCATGAGCCCAATTCGAGGTGCTGGTTTTGACCTATGTAGTCTTGCATGGCTTGGGACTGCAATACTTGACAGGGTTCCTCTCCTGGCATGAACCTACCTGTCTACTACACTCACCATATGAGGAGGACCTCCTCATGTTAATTTTGTTGCTTGGAGGATGGCAACAAAACTGAAATAAAAATAGAAATTGTTGGTTGTCATTACATGTGAATCAGGCCTTTGTTTACTTGGAGATCCAAAAGGCTTTTGGCAAAGTTCCTCACCAAGGACTCCTGGACGAATGTGTCAGTCGTGGAATAAGAGAAGAGGTCCTCTTATGGATCAGTCACTGGTTAAAGAATAGAAAGCGAGGAGTAGGAATAAATTGTCAGTTCAGTGGGGTCCCACAGGGTTCTGTATTGAGGCCAATGCTTTCTGGCTGTTCATAAGTAATTAGGAGTGAGCAGTGAGGTGGCCAAGTTTGCCGACGACACTCAATTGTTTAGGGCGGTTAAATCAAAAAGGGATTGTGAAGAGCTCCGAAAGGATCTCCCCAAACTGGGAGAATGGGCATCAAAATGGAAAATGCAGCTCAGCTGCAGCAAGTGTGAAGCAATGCACGTTGGGACAAAAAATCCCAACTTCACATACAGCCTGATGGGAGCTGAGCTAGCGGTGACCGACCAAGGAAGAGATCTTGGGGTTGTGGTGGACAGCTTGATGAAGATGTCACCCCAGTGTGCGGACACAGTTAAAAAAAAAGGGGGGGGGGAAACTCCGTTAGACATAATTAAAAAGGGAATTGAGAATAAAATTGCCAATATCATACTGCCCCTAAACAAATCTATGGTGCGACCACACTTGGAATACTGTCTGTGTACAGTTCTGGTCACACCTGCAAAAACAAAACAAAACATACTGGAGAACTGGGAAAGATGCAGAAAAGGGCAGCCGCAATGATTCAAGGACGTGGGCGTTTCAAGAAACGTCCTTAGTTCATCTGCTGTTTTTCTTAGTTCCCCTGCTACACTACTTTAATCCTGCTTTTGTATTTCATCATATTTGGGGCCTATTTCCTCTTAAATTTGTTAGCCGCTTGAGAGAGAGAGAGAGAGAGAGAGAGAGAAGTTTAACCTGACACCTAAGTAAAAGGATCAAGCCCTTTAGATGGAGCGCCCTCCGAGCCATTTCCCAGAATATGCACTATTGCCCAGAGCTGGTAGTGGGACGTGGTTTCCGTGGACGTCGTGTGGCTTATCGCATCCTCGCCGCGGCGCTCTGTGTGACTGGGGAGTGCGGCTGATTTTCCTCAACCGAAAGCGGCCGTTCCGGGCTGTTCGGTTCCGGGTGAGTTCTGGACATTACGGGGTGGCTACTAATAGAATATCGCGAGGGTCGGAGTCCTCACGGATTGCTCCGGAGCGCTTCTGCCGCGCCCGGGCGCAGAGCCCCGCTGCCCTCGCTTCGCGCGGAGGGGCGGGCGCGGGGCGGGGCGGGGGGCGAGTCCCGGCGGGCGCCCCTCTGTCTCCGCCCGGCGAGGCCGGCCCCGCCCGGGCGCCCCGCGGCTGCCCTTCCGGGTTCCTCCCACGCCCGCCAGCGGCGATGGGGCCGCGGCTGCCGCGGCGCCGCGGCGCGCTGTGGCGCACCGCTGCCGCGGCGCTGCTCCTCCTGCTGCCGGCAGGGCGCCCTGGTGAGTGCCGGCGAGCGGCTGCCGACGGGGCTGGCGGGGGCTTCCCGGGCCGCTGGCCGCTCCAGGCTGGGTCCCACCGAGCGGGCGGGCGGGCGGCGGAGAGAGGCGCGGGGTCAGTCGGAAGGGCCGGCCGCGGTCCGCACGCGGCCAGATGCGGCACGTAGTCCGGAAGCGGAGCCTGGAGTCCACAGGCGAAGCCCAGAAGCGGAGCCCGGAGTCCAGAAGCCAGGAGCAGAGGCCAGGAGCGGAGCCCGGAGCCCAGAGGCAAAGTCCAGAGGCCAGGAGCGGAGTCCAGGAGCAGAGTCCGGAGGCAGAGCCCGGAGTCCAGAAGCCAGGAGCAGAGGCCAGGAGCGGAGCCCGGAGCCCAGAGGCAAAGTCCAGAGGCCAGGAGCAGAGGCCAGGAGCAGAGTCCGGAGGCAGAGCCCGGAGTCCAGAAGCCAGGAGCAGAGGCCAGGAGCGGAGCCCGGAGCCCGGAGGCAAAGTCCAGAGGCCAGGAGCAGAGGCCAGGAGCGGAGCCCGGAGCCCAGAGGCAAAGTCCAGAGGCCAGGAGCGGAGTCCAGGAGCAGAGTCCGGAGTCCAGAAGCCAGGAGCAGAGGCCAGGAGCGGAGCCCGGAGCCCAGAGGCAAAGTCCAGAGGCCAGGAGCGGAGTCCAGGAGCAGAGTCCGGAGGCAGAGCCCGGAGTCCAGAAGCCAGGAGCAGAGGCCAGGAGCGGAGCCCGGAGCCCGGAGGCAAAGTCCAGAGGCCAGGAGCAGAGGCCAGGAGCGGAGCCCAGAGGCAAAGTCCAGAGGCCAGGAGCGGAGTCCAGGAGCAGAGTCCGGAGTCCAGAAGCCAGGAGCAGAGGCCAGGAGCGGAGCCCGGAGCCCAGAGGCAAAGTCCAGAGGCCAGGAGCGGAGTCCAGGAGCAGAGTCCGGAGGCAGAGCCCGGAGTCCAGAAGCCAGGAGCAGAGGCCAGGAGCGGAGCCCGGAGCCCAGAGGCAAAGTCCAGAGGCCAGGAGCGGAGTCCAGGAGCAGAGTCCGGAGGCAGAGCCCGGAGTCCAGAAGCCAGGAGCAGAGGCCAGGAGCGGAGCCCGGAGCCCAGAGGCAAAGTCCAGAGGCCAGGAGCAGAGGCCAGGAGCAGAGTCCGGAGGCAGAGCCCGGAGTCCAGAAGCCAGGAGCAGAGGCCAGGAGCGGAGCCCGGAGCCCGGAGGCAAAGTCCAGAGGCCAGGAGCAGAGGCCAGGAGCGGAGCCCAGAGGCAAAGTCCAGAGGCCAGGAGCGGAGTCCAGGAGCAGAGTCCGGAGTCCAGAAGCCAGGAGCAGAGGCCAGGAGCGGAGCCCGGAGCCCAGAGGCAAAGTCCAGAGGCCAGGAGCGGAGTCCAGGAGCAGAGTCCGGAGGCAGAGCCCGGAGTCCAGAAGCCAGGAGCAGAGGCCAGGAGCGGAGCCCGGAGCCCAGAGGCAAAGTCCAGAGGCCAGGAGCAGAGGCCAGGAGCAGAGTCCGGAGGCAGAGCCCGGAGTCCAGAAGCCAGGAGCAGAGGCCAGGAGCGGAGCCCGGAGCCCGGAGGCAAAGTCCAGAGGCCAGGAGCAGAGGCCAGGAGCAGAGGCCAGGAGCGGAGCCCAGAGGCCAGGAGCGGAGGCCAGGAGCAGAGTCCGGAGTCCAGAAGCCAGGAGCAGAGGCCAGGAGCGGAGCCCGGAGCCCAGAGGCAAAGTCCAGAGGCCAGGAGCAGAGGCCAGGAGCAGAGTCCGGAGGCAGAGCCCGGAGTCCAGAAGCCAGGAGCAGAGGCCAGGAGCGGAGCCCGGAGGCAAAGTCCAGAGGCCAGGAGCAGAGGCCAGGAGCGGAGCCCAGAGGCAAAGTCCAGAGGCCAGGAGCGGAGTCCAGGAGCAGAGTCCGGAGGCAGAGCCCGGAGTCCAGAAGCCAGGAGCAGAGGCCAGGAGCGGAGCCCGGAGCCCAGAGGCAAAGTCCAGAGGCCAGGAGTGGAGTCCAGGAGCAGAGTCCGGAGGCAGAGCCCGGAGTCCAGAAGCCAGGAGCAGAGGCCAGGAGCAGAGCCCGGAGCCCAGAAGCAAAGTCCAGAGGCCAGGAGCGGAGTCCAGGAGCAGAGTCCGGAGGCAGAGCCCGGAGTCCAGAAGCCAGGAGCAGAGGCCAGGAGCGGAGCCCGGAGCCCAGAGGCAAAGTCCAGTGGCCAGGAGCAGAGTCCAGAGGCCAGGAGCAGAGCCCGGAGGCAGAGCCCGAAGTCCAGAAGCCAGAAGCAGAGTGCAGGAGCAGAGCCCGGAGCCCAGAGGCCAGGAGCTAGGGGTGGATGAAAGTCACTTACCTGTCCTCGAAGGACGTTCGCGGTGGGGGGGAGGCGCTTCACTGCTCCCCCCACGAAGTTCAGGCCGGGGGTGGAGGCTTCCCGCCTCGCCCGGCCAAAATTCAACGCAAATAGCGTTGCCCTTATTTTCGCCGTAGTCTACGTAAATCTTTACGTACACTACAGCGACCAAATAAGGAACGGGAATGGCGGCTCCCTATGGGGGCCGCCATTATCCGTACGCTTTTTTTTTTTAAAGTCACCCGTGATAGGCTACGTGACGATTGACGTAGCCTATCATGGCTGACTTTGCAAATCTAGCCGTGATAGGCTACGTGAATCGTCACGTAGCCTATCACGGGGGCGTGTTTTTTCTTCTTCTTTCATTGCACTGGTGGCGGCGGCAGCCGGTCGAAAGACCGGCTGCCGCTCCCGCCTCGCTCGAACACCTGCCGAACCGCCGGCCGGACCAGCCACCGGGAGGGACATTCGGTGAAGGTAAGTCCCGTCCCGGGAGGGGTGTGGGGGGCGGGGGGGGTTCGGAGGATTTCTCCCCGAAACTTGTTCGGGGGGCCGAACACGTTGGCGCTCGGCCCCCCGAAGTTTCGGGGAGAAATTCTCCGCCAACCCTACCAGGAGCAGAGCCCGGAGCCCAGAGTCCAGGAACAGAGCCCGGAGCCCAGAGGCAAAGTCCAGAAGCAGAGTCCAGAAGCCAGCACCACAGTCCGGAAGCAGAGCCCGGAAGCAGACCCGGAAGCAGAGCCTGGAGCCCAGAGGCAAAGTCCAGAGTCCAGAACCAGAGTCCAGAGTCCAGAAGCAGAGTCCGGAGGCAGAGCCCGGAGCCCAGAGGCAAAGTCCAGAAGCCAGAAGCAGAGCCCGGAGTCCAGAAGCCAGAAGCAGAGCCCGGAGTCCAGAAGCAGAGCCTGAAGTCCAGAAGCCAGAACCAGAGTCCGGAAGCAGAGCCCGGAGCCCAGAGCCAAAGTCCAGAAACCAGAAGCAGAGCCCGAAGTCCAGAAGCGGAGCCCGGAGCCCAGATGTGGAGTCCGTCCAGAAGCAGAGCCCGGAGTCCAGAAGCGGAGTCCAGAAGTGGAGCCCACAGGCAAAGTCCAAAAGCCAGAAGCAGAGCCTAAAGTCCAGAAACCAGAACCAGAGTCCAGAGCCCAGAAGCAGAGCCCGGAGTCCAGAAGCCAGAACCAGAGCCCAGAAGCGGAGGGTCCAGGGCTCAGCTGCAGCAGGTTAGAGCTCCCTGGCCGGAGCCCTACTCACAAGGAGCCCCTTTCCTCCCGACTGGATCTCTGCTGCAGCCTGGCACTTCCTCCTGGTTCCCCGAGCTGGGCCTGCCTCCTCTGGCGTCGTTGCTCCCTGGGACTTGGGGGGCGCTCAGCGTCCTCCTCTGAGGCGGAGTCCCCCTTTTCCCGGGCAGCTGGGACCTCAGCAGGCCCCGCCACGGACTCAGGCCCCTGTTGCGGTGCGGGCCCTGGCAGGAACTGGGCATCGTCCTCTGTCGGGGCCTCTGACCCTCGGAGGAGCCCAGCGGGGGCACGACAGCATCATCCAGATGTGTGTCGGTCTGTCGTAGCTGAGCCTCCCCAGCATCTAACACTTCCTGTAGTGGAATCTACTGGAGCAGATGACGAAATCTGTCATCTAGTGCAGAGCTTTCCAAACTTTTCATGTTGGTGACACACTTTTTAGACATGCATCATTTTGTGACACGGTAATTCAGTTTTACTAGCACACCGGAGGTTAAACTAACCCGTTATAAGAGATACAGACACATACATAAATTGTAATAACGAAATGTATGGGGATAGAACATATCTCATGAAAACCTTTCATTTATATTTTTAAAAATATATGTTTGGTAAGATAATAACATACATTGTTGTCATTTATGAGTAACAGTATGTAAATAAGTGCAAGAAAATGTGAAAAATAAACAAAATTAACTAAGGTATTTACAATACATATTAGGACACATAGGCCCAGGTAGGAGCTCAGCTGCAAAAACACATGAAGTAGAGAAGCAAAAGTCCAACAAAAATGGTGTAAATATATATGTCTCACTACAAGGCTATATTGCTGTAAATATTTGCAATGCCTATGTCCAGAGTCCAGTTCCAGCACTCTCCGGTGGTACACTGCCAGTGGATGGTTAATCCTCAATTACAGCAGAATAAAAATAAAAATAAATGGCAGAAATAAAATTATAAGTGCCACGTGGTGGGTGGCTTGCGGTTTGCCACATTGGGTTTGGGAGGGTGGCCTCCCTTCAGCCAGCAGCAGGTGGGTTGACTGGGTGACAACCTGCAGCTGCGCTCGCCCGGGTGATTGTGAGCACACTGATTCTGAGGCTTCTGGCCTCCACTGAGCTCCGTTCTGACTGGCCAAGATGGCGGACGGCCTGCTTGGTGCAGCCCCAAGCGGTGTTTCCACCCGCGCGCTACTCCGGCCTGGCCGCGCAGGAGCGCGGTGCAGAGGTCCGCGAAGGGCGTGCTCGAAATCTCGCAGGGCTGGTGGCCGCTGCCACTTCCACGCGCCGGCGTCGGCCAAGCTCTGCTCCCAGGGTGGCGCCTCCCCTCCCCTCTCTTCGCCCCGCGCCTCTACCTCGCCGTACTGCTCCAACACCGCCAATCACGAGCGCCCTACGTCAAGACGCCGCATGATCCTGAAGCAGCTAATGTTAAAGCAGCTAAGCCTTAGCTGCTTTAACATGAGCTGCTGTAGGAAGTTCCAGGGGAGGGGCCGAGGGAAGCAAACGCGAGTGAGGGAGCTCCGCGGCGCCCTTCTGCACAATTTTCTGCATTTCGCGCGACACACCTACACGCTGCCGCCGACACACTAATGTGTCGCGGCACACAGTTTGGAAAGCTCTGGTCTAGTGGCACAGGGCTCTGTTTTGAGGTGCGAGTGCTCCGGACAGCCCCCAAGGAGGATCTAAAAAGGCAGGCAGCTGTGTTCACGCGTAGCTACATATATCTGCCTTCGTGGATTATGCGTGTCTGTGTGTAATACGTATGTGTACGTGTGCTTGTTTGTACACCTCCTGCCTCTCCAAGAGCATCTCGATTACGCTGCGCCTGTAATTTATCTTAAATATTTCTAGGCCGCCTTTCAGGGCGGAAGGCCGTCCAAGGCGGGTGCAACAATAAAAGAAACAATGGCAGGATTACAACAGCATAAAATAATTAAAACACCAGCAACACGACTTCTGGCCTAGACAAAACGAGGAACGTGCCGCGCAACTGGAGCTACAGGCCAGGCCAGGCCAGTCAAACACAATCCGGGGAAGGCCGGCGTGAGAACACAGGCCTCCTGGGCCTTCCTAAAAGCCTGCAATGTTGGTACCCAATGGACCGCCGATAGTGACTTATTCCAGAGGCATGGGGCTACTGCAGGAAAGGCCCTGTCATGTGTGCTTGCCCACCTAGCTGCTCTCAAAGGCAGGCAAGTGAAAAGGGCCTCTGTTGCTGTTCTTAAAGTGCGGGCAGGCTGATAGGGGTGAAGTTCTTCAAGCAATTTGGTCCTTTTTAAGTGTTTAAAGGTCAAAACCAGCACTTTAAACTGGGCTCGGGAACACACCGGTCACCGTTGTGTGATCTGCTCGCCTTGCCTCCAGCAACACTGGAGCGGCCGCATCCTGCACCAGCCGAAGCGTAACATCTCATTTATTACCATCATCTGCCACCAGCCCGCAGATTTCCAGGGCTTTAGTTTCCCATCACCAGGGAGAAGGGCAGTGGGCCGGTTTGTGTGACATGGCAACCCGCTGTGGGGTAATTTAGCTGCAGGAGTTGTCATGCCGTGCCGGGCACCACTTTTGCGTGGCACCCGTGGGTGGCCGGCACACCGTGGCTCAGTGTGTTGTGCGAACCCGGTCGGCGTGCTTGCTGGGAGTGGCTGGCGACCCAGGAACAGCCCTTGGCTTATTTGGGGGTTGCTTTGTAAACAAGGAACAAAACTTGGGTAAAACCCCGCAGAAGCTCCCATTGGAACGAATGGGACGCCGGTTAATCATGACTAGCGTGAATCCCAGTCGTTTCAATGGATCTGCTCTAAGTACATGGGAAAGTAGGAAGCTGCCCTATACGGAGCCCAGGATTGTCGACACTGACTGGCAGCGGCTCTCGAGGGTTTCAGGCGGGATTCTTTCCTCGCCCTACCTGGAGGAGCCGGGGTTCGAACCTGGGACCTCCTGCATGCCGAGCATGTGTTCCGTCACAATATGCCCCCCTCCCCAGGACTTGGGTTGAATTTTACTCATTAAACCTGGTCCAGTAGCATATAGACAGCCAATGCAGTCTCCTCAGCACGTCGATGTAATGAAGGGGGCTGGTTCGGCACCATGGTGGGCCAAAAAGAACCCTCTTTCTGCCTTGGTGGGAAGGAGCAGGGGTTCATGGCTGGGTTTGGGGTGCCCTCTACTTCGGAGCCCCCCCCCCCACTCTTCTCTTCTGCCCTTTCCAGCCTCCTCCTTCCACTCCCTGCGCATCTTCTACACCTTGGTATATGAGTCCCCCCAGGAGCTGCCCCAGTATCTCGTTATGGGGTACGTGGATGACCAGCTCTTTGCCCGCTTTGATGCCCGCATGAAGAAGGTGCTTCCTCAAGTCCCCTGGATTCAAAAGGTGGAGAGGGAGGACCCCCATTTCTGGGACTGGAGCAGCCAGAGAGTGAGGAACACGGAGCAGAGGCTGAAAGGAGACCTGGAAGTCGTGCAGAGCCACCACAACCTCAGCAAAGGTGAGAGGCGGGCGGGTGGGCGGGAGGGGCCTTATTTCAACCTTATGAAAATGTACTTAGGGGTAAGCCCCACTGAGTTCACTGAGACTTACTTCTGAGTAAACGTATAAGGGACTCGCTCTTGGTTTGGTATTAGAACCTGCCCTAATCAACAGAATGCCGCAACGTTAACTGAGGGCACCTTTACCATTCAATGAAGATTCAAATCCTGGGTTCTGAGGTAACCTAGGGCTACATGTCCAGCTTGGAGAAGAGAAGACGAAGGCGGGGAGATGACGTTGGTCTTCAGATCTCTGTAGAGCTGCCATGCAGAAGCTGGAGCAGACGTCTTCTCTGTTGCCCCAGAGGGCAGGACTAGAACCAAGAGGTGGAAATGGCAGGGAAGCGGATTTCAGCTAAACGTTAGGAGAAACGTCCTGTCAGCGGGAGCTGCTCAGCAGTGCAACAGATCATCTCAAGAGGTGGTGGGCTCTCCTTCGCTGGAGGGATTTCAGCAGAGCCTGGGTGGCCAGCGGTGAGGGATGCTATAGCTGCACCCTGCAGTGCAGGGCCTGCGTTAAGCAGGGGGTTGGACTAGATGACCTCTGAACTGTGTTTCTAGGAAAGACGGGATATAATAAAACAAGTAAATAATAGGGAAGCACATCACAGATTCATGGGGCCCTCTCTGCTGCATGACTCAGACTGCAGTGGGTGTACAGACAACTCCCTTTCATTCCCTTGGACAAGAGATGATTTTAGTGATTTAGGGCGCATTCCTATGCATGTTTCGGTAGCAAAAAGGCCTACAACTCCCAGCATTCCCCAGCCAGCTATGCTGGCTGGGGAATGCTGGGAGCTGTAGGACTTTTTGCTGTCTAAATGTGCATAGGAGTGCGCCTTCAATTTATTTTAAATATATCTAGGCTGCCTTTCAGGGCAGAAACCCTTCCAAGGCGGCTTGCAGCAATAAAATAAATAATGACATTAATAAAACGGCGCAAAATAATGAAAACACCAGCAACACAACTTCTGGCCTAGACAAAACAAGGAACGTGCCGCACAACTGCAGCTACAAGCCTGGCCAGGCCAGTCAAACAATCCAGGGAAGGCCGGGGTGAGAACACAGTTAAAGGTCAAAAACGGCACTCTACGTGGCTCAGTATAAACGTGCGATCTGATCGCCTCACCTCCAGCAACACTGGAGTGGCCGCATCCTGCACCAGCTGAAGTTTCTGGACCGTTTCCAAAGGCAGCCCCCTGTACATCGCATTGCAGCGGTCCAGCCTGGATGTCACCAGAGCATGAAGAACCGAGGCAAGTTCTGTCCTCTCCAGATAGGGCCACCGCTGGTCTGGTGAGGGGGTGATGAGGTGGCGAGCCCGGCCCGATTGTGCGAGATCCACACTTTGCAAGGAGGGTGGCAGACCTGTGGGTTTTATTGCACATTCCTTAGCATGGATCTGAACAAGGAAGGGGATTTGTGTGTCAAAGGAGCTCTGAGTGTTTTGGTTTTTGCAGATTTTGTTTGTTTTTATCCTGCGCTGATTCTGTTCTGACTCTGATCAGTCTCCTGTGCTGACCCTGTTCTGGCTCTGTTTTTACTGTTTTACCTCTGCCTTATCTCTGGTTTTACCTCTGTTACTTCTGGTTTTACCTCTGTTTTTCCCAGTTTTTTCCTGTTTTACCTCTGGTTTTACCGTGTTACCTCTGGTTTTACTGTTTTACCCTGTTTTTACTCTGTGCTGACCCTGTTCTGTCTCTGTTTTTACTGTTTTACCTCTGTTTACCTCTTTTACCTCTGTCACTTCTCATTTTACCTCTGTTTTTCCCTCTGTTTTTACTGTTTTACCCTGTTTTTACTCTGTGCTGACCCTGTTCTGGCTCTGATCAGTCTCCTGTGCTGACCCTGGCTCTGTTTTTCCTGTCCTACCTCTGTTTCTCCTGTGTTACCCTGTTCTTACTCTGCACTGACCTTGTTCTGGCTGTGATCAGTCTCCTCCTCACCTGTGTCGGCTTCAGGATTCCATACCTGGCAGCGCATGATCGGCTGCGAGCTGAGCAAAGATGGGCGCAAAGGAGGTTACTACCAGTACGGCTACGACGGCCGAGACTTCATCAGCCTGGACAAGGAGACGCTCACCTGGACGGCGGCCGACGTCAGGGCCCAGGTGACCAAGAGGAGCTGGGAGGCGGAGCCTCTCATTGCCCAGAGCCGGAACCACTTCCTGGAGGAGGAATGCATTGAGTTGCTGCAGAAATTCACAGAGTATGGGAAGGAGTCCCTGCTGAGGAGAGGTGAGGAAGGAAGGGGGGAGCCAATGAGCCGGGGAGATGGCCCTTCTACACCAGAGGTTCCCTCATGTGCCCATTCGGTGGCTTCCTGGCAGTTTCCCCTCCATTTATTCTAAAAGGTGGAAATGCTTCTCCCAAAGCTTAGCTACTGGCACTAAAAGCTTCCAGCAACAGTGTGCTGGTGTTTGGGGTCCTGTCCCTTTTGCTTCTTTGCCCTTGGTCCCGTCTTTGTTTTGCACATGATGCTAAGCCATGGCTTATGTTAACCATGGTTTGTTGCTTTAGCCATGGTTTGTCGCAGATGAGCAAACAAACTAGAGATTGTTTCCCCTATTTTTGGTTTGTTTGTCTCCCAGAGAGGTTTTGTTTTCAGGCTGCTTTTGCTGGGCGCCTCTGTTTCAGGCCAGAGCAGCACAAGCAAGCCAGGGATAAGCTGCATTTCTGGGTTCAGACATCACAACAAGCCATGGTTTAAACAAGCCAGTCTTCATCAGCCAACAACAAAGCATGGCTTCTGTCTGAGATTTGCAGCCGGTTAACAAACCATGGTTTGTTTGCAGGGATGGTTTCAGACACACTAAGAAGCTGGATTTCAACAAACCACATAGCCTGATAATGTTTCTTTATCTCTACAGACTACAATCATACAGTCAAAGGCAATAGAAGAGAGTACAAAATAGTGATGCAATTATATCCTTCAATACCAGGAATAACCAGTACTAGAAATGACCAAACCCATTTCGACCTAAGGTCCTGTTCAATGGTCTAGTGTATAAAAAGGTGCATGAAAAGAATATATAAACAAGCTTATATATTCACATACTCATACTTCAGTCCATACTTCTCACATCTGTTGTCCAAACTAACTTCGATTACCTTTGACTGTATGTTTGTAGTCTGTAGAGATAAAATAACACGATCGGACCTTCTGGATATTATTTATCTTCACCAGTGTGCTTATCCCAGTTGGTTTATTGCTTTTTGCTTTGGGGGTGGGAGATATTTCCTGTTTGGTCTGTTTCAAAAAACCACACCAGGGTTCAATGTGATGTGTGACCATGTGCTGTTCACCCTACCAGCCCCTGGAGAGGCACGGTCTTAAACGGGGCCAATCTCGTGATTTCCACAGAGCCACCAGTCGTGAAGGTGTCACGCAAGGAGGGCTATGATGGCCTGGAAGCCCTCGTCTGCTCTGCCTATGGCTTCTACCCCAAGGAGATTGACGCCACCTGGAGGAGGGACGGGGAGGTATGGGAGCAGGATGTGTTCCATGGGAGCGTCGCCCCCAATTCGGACGGGACTTACCACACCTGGCTGAGTGTCCGGATCGACCCCAAGGAGAGGGACCGCTACCGGTGCCGCGTGGAACATGCCGGCCTGCTGGAGCCTCTGGACTTGGCCTGGGAAGGATCTGGTGAGAGATTGCAGGGCAGGAGGGAGGGGCGTGGTGAGGGACAGAGTTGGGGAAATGGATCTTCGCACAGGGAAGAAAGTGTCACGTTCCTCCCTCCTCCCCCTTCGCAATCAACACACTTCAGGAAACAAGGCTTCGGGGTACACTACTTTATTAGTTTCCTGGAGGAAAGGGCTATCAATGGCTACTAGTCCTGATGGCTATGTGCTCCCTCCAGGACCAGAGGCAGTCAGCCTATGTCCACCAGTTGCTGGGGAACATGGGTGGGAGGGTGCTGGTGCCCTCATGCCCTGCTTGTGGGTTCCTGGGCAATAGCTGGTTGGCCACTGTGTGAACAGAATGCTGGACTAGGTGGACCCTTGTTCTGATCCAGCAGGGCTCTTCTGAGGTTCTGATGCTCTTGGTTAACGACCAGCTTCTTTACAAGATTCTAGGAAACTCTCAGACTGCAATGAAACAGCTAATCCACACATCTACGAATATCAATAGAGGAGACCAAGTGGAAGTTAGAGAAGTTTCCAGCAGTCTGGGCAAGAACGTCTTGGCCAGACTTGCTTCGCAGGGACGCCCCTCCTACATTGGCTTCCATGAGTGGCCAATCCGGCGGAGCGTCTGAGCCCTGTCCCTAACTTTTCCCGCTTCGCTCTGCGACGGACCCTAGCATCCCTCAAGTCACTCCCCTCGCTCTCATCCTCCTCCGAAACCTGGGTTCTCACGGTGGAGGAAAGGGGGGGGGGCATTCAAGCTGGGCCATCTGCGTGTCAAGGGCAATGGACTCGGTGGCCTTATAGGCCCCTTTCAACCCTGCTATTCTATGAAGGTCTCAGGAAGAAAGTCTTGCCATATCTGATCTCATGATGGAGAGTGCCTCCCCCTGTTCTGGCTGTTCCCCTTCTGGATCTGACTCTGAGCTGCCAAACATCTCCACACACTCAGATTCATTCCTGGCAAAAAGAGCGGTCCAAGGTGGGACCCCGTGTGTGTTTGGGGTACGAAGCAGGTGATGTGAGGGCGTAGTTCAGGGCTACCAAACGTCCCACTTACCTGGGCTACTGATGTGGCCCTCCGTGGTTTCCCAAAGGGCCACGGACCATCCCCCTGCCCCTTCTTTTCCCCAACCACTGATGCTTTGGTGGTTTCCTTCACTGCTGCTATAGTCCCTTTTTAAAAAAATACAATTTCTTTCTTTCTATTCAGCTGGGGGTTCCAAGTGGTGATGAAGGGAAGAGGGGCAGTTTCTGTGATATCCCCCACTACGCTTTAGCCTCGGGGGGGGGGTGGCCCCAACTTTTGTACAATAAAAGCCTTCCCTGTGAAAAGGGAGAGTATTTGCGGGGTCCCCTTCAATCCTTTTGCTCTCCTTCCAGATTCAGCGCCCAGCATGGGGCTCGTGGTGGGGGTCATCGTGGTGGCTGCAGCTGCTGCTGCTATCCTGCTTACAGCTGGGGTGATCGCGTACAACAGTAAGCCACTTGCAAATGCTTCTGGTGGGCCCTCTGTGTACCATTTTCGGTGAGATCCTCACTAAGGAAGTCCTCCAGGCTCAGCCGTCAGGATTCCTTTTGCCGCCACTGAACTTCAAACGCAGAATCCTGCAAAGGGTCATACAGATGCAAATTCCCAGTGACTCTCCATCAACAAGGAAATGCCTTCAGGGGATTCAAATGGGATTTACGAGAGTTGCCTGCCGTTCAAAGAGGGAGGCGGTCTGGCTAGTCTAACAAAAGTGGGGGAGGTCCCGCTCTTCTCGTGAGGCCTGTAAGCACAGCTTTTCACGCAAGGCCAATCGGGTAGACCATCTAAGTTCCGCCCCTGCCTTCTGTCTCTTAGCTCTGTGTCTGCGCCTGTCATCTATTAATTCAGACTCCCCAAACCCCGCCTCTCCCTGTTCGCTGTCTCTCATGGGGGTGGGGGGTGAAGAGGGACCCTCATCCTCTGCCAGCTGGACCTTTGAAACTCGAGGAACCTGCCTAGTCATGTCTGGACTAGCCTGGGAAAGTACCGCCCCCATGTCTGGTGGTTCTTCTTCAGAATCTGAACTACTATCCCACTCCCTGTGCTCAGAAACGCTCCTGACAATAACTCCCTTCACTTATGCATACACCAGTTACTGCCAGACATGTCGACTGCAATGCATTCTAGACAGGGCTGCCTTTGAAGACATCTCAAAGTTTGGCTGGCGCAGAACGCAGCAGCTCGAGTCCTCATTGGAGCTAATCCAGCCCTCCTTAACCATGTGTCCTCCTCGGCCCCGTCGACACGAGCCTTTTACTCCGGGGTGGCTGCAGGTCGAGGTCCTGCGTGACGCAGTCGACACTTCACAGCCATCCGTGGTTTTCTCTCAGAAAATGCGGATTTCCGAGGAGGCGTTTTGCTGTAATGTTTTTGGGTTGCTGCGGGTTTTCCCATGGTTGCGAGCCATCTGTCCCTTCCCCAAATGGACTTCGCATTTTGCAGTGGGCGTGTTGTAGGTGTGCGTAGTGCTTGCGTGACTGTGACACTCCTTTACTCCCCCCGTCCCTTCACAGCTGTGCAGTTACAGAGGCACGGAGAGGCGTTTTCATCTATTGAATCACACTTCCACACATTTTTGCATCTTCGTATCTTCGCAGTGGTTGCTTTTGGACTCGGTGCCCAAGGGCTGGGGGGGGGGGGGTCTTGGGAGAGGACCAACTTCGCTCCGGCCACCATTTTGGAGTGATGGGTAGGCACGTACCGTCACGAGAGTCTCAGGCTGGGGAACTGCCAAACAGTTGATGTGGAAATGGAGGAGCACAGATCACCTACATTTTGCCTAATGAGGGGCGGACAGACACAACAGAACCCCTGAAATACAAAATAGCCACTGAAGCATTGTACCTCCATGCTCACGGGCTTGCACAGCTGCGCATTAACATGTAATGGCAAAAAAGGGGCAGAGTGGAGTCTTCTGGGGAAGCCCGCAGTAAATCGCGAGTGTGTTGCAGCAGAAGCTTAATTCAAAGCTGCAGTGCTGCGCAATTGCGACGCAGTGAAGGGTGAAAGCGATGCCATGTAGACCGGGCCCAGATGTGTTAGACTGCGACCACACGTAGAAGACCGTGCACAGTTCTGGTCACCGCACCTAAAAAAGGACATTGTAGTGTTGGAAAAAGTGCAGAAAAGGCCAGCTAACATGATCAAGGGGCTGGAGGAAGTCCCCTATGAGGGAAGGTTACAATGTCTGTCTGTCTATAAATAATATTTATTGGCCACCTTTCAGGGGAGAAGCCCACCCAAGGTGGCTTGCAGCAATATCTGAGACTGTTTAGCCTAGCGAAATGGCATGTGAGGGGAGAGATGATAGAAGTGTACAAAATTAGGCATGGTGTGGAGGAAGTCAACAGCGACTATTCCTGATGGTTATGTGCTACCTCCCGTACCAGAGGCAGAGAGGCTATGCACACCAGTTGCTGGGGAACATGGGTGGGAGAGGGCTATTGCTCTCATGTCCTGCTTGTGAGTTTTCCAGGGGGGTGGTTGGTTGGCCACTGTGTGAACAGAACGCTGGACTAGATGGACCCTCGGTCTAATCCAGCATGGCCCTTCTTATCTTCTTATGACTTCAGCTGCCATGTTCCTCAGCCAGCTTTTCTGGCTCTGCTGGCTGGGGGGATTATGGGAGTTGTAGACCAAGGTATCTGGACGTTAGGTTGAGGAAGACTAGGCTTCTGTGGATGACCTTAAAGTATGGTCAGATACATATGGGAGGAAGCATTTGATCAGGTACAAACGTCTCGCGCTGTGTAGAGCGTTACAAGTCAAACCCAGCACATCCTGGGCCTTTTGCCTGGGGATCCAATTGCGTTTCAACCTTTTCTGATGTTCGGAGGGTTCTCTGGGTGAGGAAGAGACACCCGAGTTCGGTCTTCTCAAAGTCATGCTGCTCCGCTCTGCCCTGTTTCGTAGCCAACCTGCTTCTTACGCTGACCTCTGTTGTCTTCTAGAGGCAATGGAGTTACACTGGAGTAAGGAAACAACTGGACTTCCTAACGACAGATAGCGATGACTCAGACAGCTTCTGAGCATCCTCAGAGGGTTGTTAGGAGGAGACATGGGGAGGACCTTGCTCGGGAGGGTTGAGGGTCAGAGCCGGCCCTACCATTAGGCAAAGTGAGGCGAGTGCCTCGGGCGGCAAATTATGGGAGGCGGCAGCAAGGTGTTGGAGGAGGGAACTGTGTGCCACCTGTCTCTCCTAACGCCCCCTGAGCTGGCCTGCTGCCTTCAGGTGTGGTGGGGGATGCTGTCTCCTCACTGGTGTTGAAGAAAGATGCCCAGTCTTGAAGAAAGGGGTTTGTGCATGGAGCAGGAGGGGGCCGCCATTTTGTCCTTTGCCTCAGGCAGCAAAATGCTTTGGCCGGCCTTGTTGGGGATCCAAGATCCCTGCCCCCTGCAGATGCCAGGGACTGGATAATCTCTGGAGGAGAGTTTCAGCTCTGACTTCCTGACTCTGTCTCCCCAGGGAAGTGTGGACGAGCCGCCTACAAAGCAGCGTCGGGTGAGTGGCCTTTCCCTCTTTGACATGTTAGGTCAACACAGGAGCGTCTCGAAGTGGGAGTTGAGTGGGAGGGGGGCACGCTTCTTGCACGCAGAAGCTTTTCTGCAGGTGTTTTGTCGGGGTTGCCACCTTTTTGTTCCCTGGGATTCTGGCCCCTCAGGCTGCGTGCCTCTCCGAGTGTGGGCACAGAGGACCCAAGGCCAATGTGTCCTCTGAGAATGCACAGAGTGCTTCCCACTTCCGAGGGAGAGCAGCTTTTGAGAAATCCAGAGTTTGAGCAGCTTTAAAAAAATCCAAACCGAAAGGACAGAGTGCCTCTGAACATGTGCAGACTGTCACCTCCAAAGCATACCTTTATGTAAAAATGCTAAAAAAAAAGCATTAGCCTGAAGTGGCATGGAGCTGCTGCCCAAAACACTGACCATCACGCTCCTTGACCCCTCTCCCCTAAACACGATCTGGGAAAGGTGTGTCCCAGTTGCATACAGTGAGATTTCCATAGAATGGCAACGTTTTCAGCCTGCAACGGCCAGCCTGGAGCAGGAACCTTGTTAATGGTTCCATACTGATTTTATCCAGTGTGCTTCTGCATCTTTGTCATTTCTGCATCTATTTTATTTCTGCATCTACTTTTATCTATTTTATCTATTGTGCTTCTGCATCAATTTTATTTCTGCATCAATTTTATTTCTGGATCTATTTTATTTCTGCATCTACTTTTATCTATTTTATCTATTGTGCTTCTGCATCTCTTTTATTTCTGCATGTACTTTTATCTATTTATCTATTGTGCTTCTTCACCTTTTTATTTCTGCATCTATTTTATTTCTGCTTCTACTTTTATCGATCTAGTGTGCTTCTGCATCTATTTTATTTCTGCATCTACTTTTATCTATTTATCTATTGTGCTTCTGCACCTTTTTTATTTCTGCATCTATTTTATTTCTGCTTCTACTTTTATCTATTTTATCTATTGTGCTTCTGCACCTTTTTTATTTCTGCATCTATTTTATTTCTGCTTCTACTTTTATCTATTTTATCTATTGTGCTTCTGCACCTTTTTTATTTCTGCATCTATTTTATTTCTGCTTCTACTTTTATCTATTTTCTCTATTGTGCTTCTGCACCTTTTTTATTTCTGCATCTATTTTATTTCTGCTTCTACTTTTATCGATCTAGTGTGCTTCTACATCTATTTTATTTCTGCATCTATTTTATTTCTGCATCTATTTTATTTCTGCATCTACTTTTATCTATTTTATCTATTGTGCTTCTGCATCTATTTTATTTCTGCATCTTTTTTATTTCTGCATCTATTTTATTTCTGCATCTACTTTTATCTATTTATCTATTGTGCTTCTGCACCGTTTTTATTTCTGCATCTATTTTATTTCTGCATCTATTTTTATCTATTTTATTTAATGTGCCTCTGCATCTATTTTATCCAGTGTGCTTCTGCATCTATTTTTTGTGCTATATGATTGATTTGAAATGGCTCATGGATAAAGGGGACGTTCAGGTCTGAAATCATGGGGGAGAAGGATTGGGGGGGGAGAAAAAAGTGGGTGGGGAGAATGGACCCCACAGTTCAGCCTGCGATATTGACTCCTGCTGTTGGCTCCCTTTTGCAGGAAGCAGTGGGGCATCCGACAACCTTAGCAGCGGTGAGTGAGAGGGGAATGGGATGGGCAGGTGGGCATATTTCAAAGATGTGGAATCCTGAGCTCAGTAGCATAGTCTCTGCTTTGCACGAGAAGGTCCCAGGTTCAATCACCGGCATCTCCAGGTAGGGCTGGGAAAAGCTCCAGCCTGAAACTCTGGAGATACACTGCCCGCCATTATAAACCAGGCGTGTCAAACCTCCTTCAACCTGAATTCATTTGTATGTTTATGTAGACTATTACCTTGTCAGCACCAAACTATAATTAGGGGTCCCCCGTTCAGTATTAGAAGGAAGAGGCCCGTCTGCTGCTACCCAGACCATCATTCCCAGTCTTTGACCTCCTCCGAACCTGTGGATGATCCCCTTCCTCCAAGCCTTGGAAAGATGGGTTTTGCTCAGCCATATTACAACAGCCGTAGTTCGTTTCTCTGCCTCCCCCCGCAGGTAGGCAGCTTGGATTAACTGCTTTAGTCATCGGCTGGAGGAATTTGCTCTCCCTCACCTGCTCATCTTGTGTGAGGCTTGATAAGTAGTGGACTGGTGGCTTCAGGGCCGGCCCTACCATTAGGGCAGAGTGAAGCAGTGGCCTCGGGTGGCAGGTGGCGGGAGGTGGCACGGCTGTATTGGAGGAGAGAGCTGTGTGATAAGCGTCCTGCCTCGCGCTCCCTGAGCATGCTTGCTGCCTTCAGGCATGGCGAAGGATGCTGCCCCAAGGCCAGCTGTGAAGGATTGCTGGAACTAAGTCCGACCTTCTTGCAAGGTCGGACCACTCTGGAACTAATTCGAGCTCTCCTGCAAGGTAGGACTGGCCAAACCCGGCCTCCAAGTCTTCCAAACTACCCAGTAGCCACCTTCCTAGGCCAAGAGGCACTGAAATTAGCACTGAGGTTATGCAGAGAATATCACACCAACTACAGACTGGATAAATATTTATTAAGGAAAAAAAAGGGGGTAGAGGGAAAGGGAAGAATGGAAGTAGCAAGTTGCACAAAAGGGTACAAAGCCAAATTACTTAAACATACACAGAGAGCCGCACAAAGCACACCCAAGCAAAATAATAAAGCTGCCTGGCCCAACCTTAACATACCTACATTTGGGTCTCCCAGGATAGCATCCAGCCGAAAGAACGTAAGAGCCCTGCTGGAGCAGACCAAAGGTCCATCTAGTCCAGCATTCTGCTCACACAGCAGCCAACTGGCTGTCGACCAAGAACCCACAAGCAGGGCATGAGGACAACAGCACCCATGTTCCCCAGCAACTGGTGCATGTAGGCTCACTGCCTCTGGTACTGGAGGGAGCACATAGCCATCAGGACTAGTAGTCATTCATAGCCTTCTCCTCCAGGAATTTATCTAACCGCCTTCTAAAGCCATCCAAATTGGTGGCCATCACTACATCCTGAACTAGCGAATTCCCTAGTTTAACTCTGCGCTGTGTGAAGGAGTCCTTCCTTTGATCTGTCTTGAATCTCCCACCAATCAGCTTCATGGCATGATCCCGGGTTCTAGTGTTTTGGCAGAGGGAGAAAGATGTCTCCCTATCCACATTCTCCACACCACACATAATTCTGTAGACCCCTTACCCTCCTTTTTTCCAAGCTAAACAATCCCAGCTGTTGAGATGCTCCAGCCCCTTGATCATTTTAGTTGCCCTTTTCTGCACTTTTTCCAGCTGTCAGAAGGTCCAGGACCACCAGGACGAAGGGAGACCCCATGGCTCTCCCTCAGCCCTCTTTTAACGCCCAGCCCTGGCAACCCCGGACAGATTTTCTTTTAGCCAGTCACCGGCTCAGCCCCTGGGTGGACCGCCCTTGCCTCCAAGAGGCTGGAACTCCCCACCCAACCCAGCTTTTGCCACTCTAAAACATTGAAATACCTCTCCTAAGGCTTAGTTATTGTTATTGGTATTTATTGATTTAAAATGTTAGTTATTATTATTATTAATAATAATAATAATTAATTAGTACATTTCTATACCGCCCAATAGCCAAAGCTCTCTGGGTGGTTTGCAGAGATTAAGAACGTTACAAAATACAGCATACAGAGATTAAAAGCCATTTGCATAAAAAACACACAAGCAGGCAATGTACACACGAAATCATATATCTGAAACAACTTCAGACAAGCAACCTCCAGTAAAAAAACATAATCATAAGACAAATCCAGGATCGATTAAAACTCATCATGTGGTGCCGAATGCCTGGGAGAAAAGACTCTTAACCTGGCACCAAAAAGATGAAAAAGGCTGGCACCAGGCGTCCAGAATTGGGGGGCCGCCACCGAGAAGGCCCTGTCCCTTGTGGCTGTTTTCTGAGCTTCCCTTGGAATAGGCAGCCAGAGGAGGACCTTAGATGTTGAGCGTAGTGTAGGGGTAGGTTTGTGTCAGGCGAGGCGCTCCATTGGGTAGTTACAGGCAGTATGAGCTTTAAGCTAAAATATGCTGGCATTGGGGGAGTTTGGGCTGTGCTCCTTTTGCCTTCGGCCCTGCCCACCACTGGAATGCAGCCCCCGAGAGCTCGTCTGAAATGGAATCTGGCCTTCGGGCTGACAGAGGTTCCCCACCCCTGAATGAAATGGTCCTAGAGGGGCTGGGTGCCACTTCTGTAATTCTAAGGCCTCCACCACGACAGTTCCATGCGGCTGGCTGAGACTGACGCTCTCCTGTCCTGTTTTGTTTATTTTGTAGCATGACCCTTGCTGTGCGAGCAGAGAGCAGAGGGGCTCTCCATCCAAGACGCCCTGCGAAGCATCTGTGCAATGTCGCCTCCAGGTTTGGGGGGGAGGCTTGGCCAAGGCACCCTCTGTTGCCCCCCTCCCTCAGAGAGTCTCTTCCTTCTCACTGCCGTCGTGAGCAAGAAGGCCGTGGCATCTGCTTCTCGTCACCAGCACCACTGTTGTCAGGACCGGAGCAAGAGGCTGGCGACGCTGTAAAGGAAGGCTCTCCTCGCCTCCTTGACCTCTCTGAGCTGGCTTGGCCAGACCCCGACCTCCTCCCAACCTTGGGACGAAAGCACTAGCCCCTGAACTTAGCACTGTCCCAGGAAAGAAATAGCAGCAGATATTTATTTACAAGTTAAGGGGTAAGGGGACGGGACGAGAAACAAGACGAAGCACAATTTAGAATTCCCCCAAGTGCCAATTCCCTGTTTGGAAACCCAACATAGAATAAAACAATAACAGACTACTTGGCCTAGCTACTCACACCTCGTGCTAGGAGCCTTCGTCGTAGCCAGCGCTCCAGCACCTTCCACCTGGACTGAATGGAAACCAAACGACAACAGAAGGCGAGCCGCTTGCCTCTTTTATCTAGTCACTGTCCAGCTTGTAGTTCTTTTGTCCCCGCTTCCTTCCCTCAGGGAGGGTGGGCTGGGGTTTTCACACCTTTCCAGATGTGCTGGCCCTTTGGCAGGCCAAGCTGCCTTAGGACCTTAGGTTCTGATAAGACCTCCGGACTGGTGCCTTCAGTCCTGGGATGGCCCACATCTCCTCCTCCCTCCGGGTGGCCCGAATTGCAAATCTTCCTGCAGGATCCTACTCCCTCCTACCATAAAACACCACAAACACAACCTAAAATCATGCAAGACAAAGTTAACCCTTTCCCACCGTATCTTCGGCCCCATGAGGCCTTCTCCTTGACAGGAGCGGAGGAGCAAGTCCAGGGGGCTTTTGTCAGAGGGACCCTGCTGGGCTGTGGTCCCTTGGCACATGCCCGGTCACGCCAACTCTTGGTACATGTCCTGCATATAAGCTCCTCTATGGCTTCTGCCAACCTTCATCACTTTATAGTCCTGGGCAGCACACTTTAAGAAGGATGCGGACAAACTTTAGAGGGTTCAGAGGAGGGCAACAAAGGTGGTCAAGAGACTGGAATTAAGCCCTTTGAGGAGAGACTAAAGAATTGGGCATGTTTAGCCTTGAGAAGAGGAGATAGGATAGCACTCTTCAAGGACTTGAAAGGTTGTCACAGAGAGGAAGGCCAGGATCTCTTCTCAATCATCCCAGAGTGCAGGACACAGAATAATGGGCTCAAGTGACAGGAAGCCAGATTCCGGCTGAACATCGGGAAAAACTTCCTGACTGTCAGAGCAATACGACAGTGGGACCCATTACCTGGGGAGGTGGTGGGCTCTCCCACTCTGGAGGCGTTCAAGATGAGGCTGGACAGCCATGTGTCGGGGATACTTTGACTCGGATTCCTGTACTGAGCGGGCGGTTGGACTCGATGGTCTTATAGGCCCCTTCCAACCCTACTATTCTATGATTCTATATTAGTGCCATGCTGAAAATTTCTCCCACCCTTTTTTGGACCATTCTCATTCAATTGGATAGAAGGGAAATTGCTTCCGAAAAGAAATTCTATGGTGACGATATTTTGGAGACATTCTCATGTGCCGGGTTTGGTTTTTTTGGGCTTGCCTGACTTAGGAGGTGGTTGAGGAGCGTCCTGTTTTTCATGGTACAATCGTCTCTTTGGCAGCCTGTAGCCTCCTGACCTTCCGACACTTCAATTAAAGTCCAGATTAAGGCACCGTGAGGTAACTCCTTCCATAGGGCTTTTTCAGATCAGGACGTGCAGGCAGCCTGGGAGGCTGGCTGTGTTTAGGTAAGCTCCAAAACACCACAAAAATGAATTATAAGATAACCTGAATGAGACAGAACAAGGGAAGCCTCTTTCACAGGGGGAGAAAACTCGGGAAGTTAAAGGGCCAGACATCTGCATTGCAGTGGAGGTAAACTGGGGGCCGGCCTGCCAAGACAGTTGACGCCGTTGCAGTGTGAAACCCCCCAAAACCCTTACCACAAAAGAAAGAAGCTGAGCTACAAGCCCTGCCAACGGGGAGCCCTAGCTGGGAGAAACTGTGAGGAGAATTTCTCCTTCCCCCTGGAGAAGTTCGGTGACATTGGCTCCCAAATTTCTCTGCCCACAAGTAAGGTGGAGAATTTCAAGAGGCCATTTGCTCACAGCCCTACTTGATATTCTTCTACCGGATCCTAGCTCTGGATCCAAGCGAACGTCTTGTATCCAGCTGGTGGGATAATTTGGATTTGGGAGAAAATCCAAGGGCACAGCTGCCTGGCACCTGAACATGGTGACTTCGAAGTGTTGTTGCAGTTCCTGCTTGCAGTAGCAATATGATCCGCTTGTGCCGAGTCAGGCCCTGGTCACCCAGTGCGACGTAATGTCGGCAGTATACGTAATGTCGGCAGTATACGTAATGTCGGTAATATATCGGCAATATACACTAGTGAATTTTTAGAGCAGTGGTGGTGTACCTGTAGCCCTTGAGATGATGTTGGACTCTGACTCTTACCAGCTCCAGCAGCATGGGCAATGGTCGGGGCTCATGGGAGTTGTAGTCCAACAACTTCTGGAGGGGTCAAGGTTCCCCACTCCTGTCCTAGAGGAATGTTTTGCATACAATAAGTGAAAATCTGCCTGTCTCCTGTTTCCCGCAGGCTCGCTTGACGATCCCATGCAAATCTTTACAAATATTTTATTTATTTGTTGTTTTGTTTTAATGTCTGTGTGTTTTGTTTTTCGTGTATTGTGTACTGTCCAGAGAACTTCAGTTATTGAGTGGTTTCAAAAATAAAACAAAGATTTACAAGTATTCGAACAGCTCATGGTGAATGCATCAACTTTCTGTTCACACAGTGGCCAACTGGCTGCCCACGGGAAACCCACAAGCAACAGCACCCTCCCGCCCATGTTCCCCAGCAACTGGTGTACATATAGGCTCACTGCCTCTGGCACTGGACATAGCATATAGCCATCAGGATATGTCGCCATTGATAGCCTTCTTCTCCAGGAATTTGCCTTGCTGTTTCGCTCTCCCACCCAGCCTCTAGCCTGTTTCTCTCCACTGCCCAACCTCTTTAGCTTGCTTTTAACTAGACAGTTCCTCACAGCAGCTGTGATGGCTAGCCACATCCACTGTGGGAGCCATTTTGTGATGCCGCCCACAGCAGTTTCTCAAATTCCCAAATGTGTCCATGGGTCCAAAAAGCTCAGAGACCCCTGCCTTATTATATTACTTCTAATGTGTTTCTTTAAAGAGAGCGCATGACCACAGATGGGCATGGGTGTGTTAGAGAATCACTCTTTATGGTTTGCTCACTTGGAACGACTTCATTTCTTTGATGGAAGGCCCTGCTGGAAATGGAAAAGATAACCAGTGTGGTGTAGTGACTAGAGTGTTGGACTGGGAGTCGGGAGATCCGGGTTCTAGTCCCCTCTTGGCCATGGAAGCTCACTGGGTGACTTTGGGCCAGTCACAGACTCTCAGCCCAACCCACCTCACAGGGTTGTGGTTGTGAGGATAGAATGGAGAGGAGGAGGATAATGTCAGCTGTCTTGGGTTCCTTAAGGAGGAACAAAGGCAGGATAGAAATGTGATGAATGAATGAAAACCAAGAACTAAACAGTACTTCGCTTAGAAAAAAAAACCCACTCCAAAATGTTCAAATGCTAGAGTTAAGTCAGGCAGGAAAAAGATTTTATTTCAAGGGGCGTAGGCCCTGGTTCCTGTGTGAGGCCAGAAGTCATCATGTGTTAATGTGAGATGGAATGGAAACTTCAGCTCCTTATTCATGCCAAAAGGAACAAGAAATAGAGTTGTAACTAGGGATGTACGAAAGTCCCTTACCTTTTACGAAACTTGATTCGCGGTGGGGGGGAGGCGCTCCATCCCTCCCCCTGAAATTCTGGCCGGGGGGGGAAGCACCCTGTCCCTCTTGCTGCGAATCCTGGCCGGCCGAGACGCAAATGGCTGCCGTAGCCGCCACCGTTTGCGTCCCTGCAGTCAGCCGTGATAGGCTACGTAAATGTTTACGTAGCCTATGGCTGAGTAAAAAAACAACAACAACCGCATGTACGCAAATGGCGGCACCCATGGGCGCCACCATTTGCGTTCCTTATTTTGGCACGTCTAGTCTACGTAAAGATTTACGTAGACTACAGCGAAAATAAGGGGAACGCAAATAGCATAGACGCTACGCAATTTGCCTTCCCCTTATTTTCGCCGTAGTCTACGTAAATGTTTACGTAGACTAGATGTGCCAAAATAAGGAACACAAATGGCGCCCATAGGCACCACCATTTGCGTATGCGCGGTTCGTTTTAGGTTTTTTTACTCAGCTGTGATAGGCTACGTAAACATTTACGTAGCCTATCATGGTATTTTTAAAAAATCTAGCCGTGATAGGCTACGTAAATCTTTACGTAGCCTATCACTTTTTTTGTTTTTTTGTTTACTGGAAATGGCGGCGGCGGCGGCGGCAGCCGGACTGCCGCCGGAGCTGCCGCCACCAGGAGGATTCGCCCAAGGTAAGTCCCGTCCCGGGGTGGGGGGTGGAAGCAGTGAAGCATCTGGGGCATACATTAGTATTCACACACACACCTTGTAGCAGATGAGTGGAATCTTCCATATTTGCGCCCCCTTACTCCTGCTGCCCAATTAGGAAATTCAGTCATTATTCAATCGTTATTCATTCACAGGGGTTGGACTCGATGGTCTTATAGGCCCCTTCCAACCCTACTATTCTATGATTCCATGATTAAAGAATGGGACCGCAACGGCTAATGCGACACAGCTTGGCCTCTTGGCACAAGAGAAGTCCATCTTCTCTTTGAGGCTTCCCTGATGGGAGAGAGAAATGCCAAGCCATCAGAAACACCTCCCTCACAGCACTGACAAACAACCATAAAGACATTGAGGCTGATTGTAAAACAGTTAGTTTGATAATACTGATAAGAGAACAGGAGGGAGATCCCAGATTGTGGCAAGATGTGTCTTACAAGTCAAAGAAATAATTTGTGTGTCACAACCACGCTTGTCGGGATTCTGGAATGTTTTCATATATATATATATGTTGGTTGCGAAGAGAAAACTCTCTGGAAAAGACCCTGATGCTGGGAAAGACTGAAGGCAAAAGGAGAAGGGGACGGCAGAGGATGAGATGGCTAGATAGCATCACTGATGCGATGAATATGAACTTGAGCACACTCCAGGAGAGAGCGCAGGACAGGAAGGCCTGGCGTGCTCTGGTCCATGGGGTCACGAAGAGTCAGACACGACTGAACGACTGAACCACAATATATGTTGGTACAAACATTTTTTATAAGAAGAATATTGAAATTCAATATTATTTAGACATGTTGATTAAAAATAGAACATAAGAAGAGCCCTGCTGGATCAGACCAAGGGTCCATCTAGCCCAGCATTCTGTGCGCACAGTGGCCAACCAGCTGTCATCTGGCAACCCAGAAGCAGGGCATGAGCGCAACAGCACCCTCTCACCCATGTTCCCCAACAACTGGTGTACATAGGCCCACTGCCTCTGGTCCTGGAGGGAGCACATAGCCATCAGGAATAGGAGCCATTGATAGCCTGTTCCTCCAGGAATTTATCCAACCCCTTTTTAAAGCCATTCAAATTGGTGGCCATCACAGGAATGTGGCTGATGGAACATAAATTTAGAAACCCAAATAAACTAAATGTCTAAACAAGCCTCAAAAGAGTATACAAAGGGGATTCTGAACACATGGAATTGGGAGTTCTCTCAGAAAGAACTTACCCCAACTTTAATTTCCTGTAGAAAGTGCCTGGTAAGCTTCATGCTATCATTGAGACTGATATTATTATTGCTGTTCTTAGAAGTCTTGGCTTAAAATGACATTGAATGTATCAGGTGTTTGAGAGAGAGAGTGTGTGTGTATATGTATGTATGTATGTGCGTATGTGTGTGTGTATGTAGGTGTGTGTGTGTGTGTATATATATATATGCACACCATGTATTTAGTATTATGCCAATATTTTATAGTAAAGAAACAAAAGACAAATCTTCCCTGAGAGGGTTATTTTTGGAAACAGAAAACTCTTTATGACCTACATCTAGTGTGAAGATTTTGTCTTACCTTTAGATGGTATCTGGTTTGGGGAGAAATCTAATTATGTGTAGTTAAACAGGTAATTCAGAGTTGCTTACATATCGGTAACATAATTTCAGAAAACCTCTGAACCAGGACAGATGTCACAGCATGACCAAGAGAGCCTCAAAAATTTCTTCACAACAGCATGAGTATCTTTTTCATTTCACGTCTTTAGCCAACAACCTCAGGATCTGGTAAGTGGAAAATTATTATTAATAATAATTAATAAAAAATATTATTTTAAAATAATAAAATTATTCAGATCTACCACCCAAATTACTAACCACAAGAACATGGCAATACCGTCATTAGCTAAACTTGTTTAATAACGCAACATCACTTCGAAAGGTGGGGCGGAGAAAGAACCCCGGTCCACTGGACAGAAGAAAGTTTCAGTAAGTGTATATATTTTGGTACAAAAATAAAAATGCAGGCAAAGAATTAAGGCACTTGGGGGCAGTGCCCCGACGGCGTCATTCTGCAAACTCAAATAGTGCTAGTGGAACTCCGCCGAGTCCTTTGGTTGTGCAGACAGTTGTGCAACAGGTTGCATGAGCAACTGCATGAGCGGCGCAAGCATAATGCACAACCGTTTGTGAAAACGGAAAATAAAAGGAAGGTTACGCAGGATGGTCGACCAGTAATTTTCAGCAAGCGATGACAGGCACAAAGGCCTGTAAAGGCACAAAACATACATAATAGGTTGCAAGAGTTTACACATCCCAAGTCAAGAAATCTGGGCCCTACTCTTGTTTGTGAAGAAAGGGTGGTTGCAACCAATCAGAATTACAGTAAAGTTTGGTTTCTTACACATTTATATATGTGACACTGACAGATGCGCTTTTCACACCCCAAGAATTGAGGAAGGGAGGGGAAGGTGTCTTTCCAGTGGCAATTATCTAATGTTTATAAGGGCTGATCAAACAAGACATTTGTTACTCAATCTCAGAAATGTTATACTGTTCTTCCTCTTTGAATTCTCTGAGGGGACATAACATTGGCACACCATCCGAAGCCATTTCGACACTCCAAGACATTATCGCTTTTCCTTCCTCTCCGTGACTTCTCTGGTGTCTCTTTAGCTTACACTTATCATAAAAGCTCTTTTCACATTCCAAGCACGGATGTGGTTTTTCTCCAGAGTGGATTTTTTGATGCCTGATAAGATTTCTCCTCTGGCTAAAGCTCTTTCCACACTCCAAACACTGAAACGGTTTCTCTTCCGTGTGGACCCTTCGATGGGAAGTAAGGCTTGACCTCTGGCTGAAGCTCTTTCCGCACTCCAGGCATTCGTAGGGTTTCTCCCCTGTGTGAGTTCTTTGATGCAAAGTAAAGTTGTCACTCCGATGGAAGCTTTTTCCACACTCCAAGCATTTATAGGGTTTGTCTCTGTTGTGCATTCTTTGGTGGGAAGTAAGATATATTCTCTGACTGAAGGCCTTTCCACACTCCAGGCATTCATATGGTTTCTCCCCTGTGTGGATTCTTTGGTGTTTCAGAAGGCGTGATTTATCATAAAAGCTCTTGCTACATTCTGAGCAGTTGAAACGCTTCTCTCCTACATGGATCCTTTGATGTGACGTAAGGTTGGAGCTCCGATGGAAGCTCTTCCCACACAACAAGCATTTGTAAGGCTTCTCCCCTGTGTGGATTCCCTCATGGGAAGTAAGCTGTGAACGCCGAATGAAAGTCTTGCCACATACCAAACATTTGTGTGGCTTATCCCTTGAATGAATTAACTGATGTAGATTCAAGCCTGATTTATCACAGAAGCTCCTACTGCATACCGAGCAGTTATATGGTTTCTCCCCTGTGTGTTTTCTTAGATGGGAAGCCAGGTTTGTGCTCCTATTGAAACTCTTCCCACACTCTGAACACGTATATGGTTTCTCCCCTGTGTGAATTCTTCGATGGGAACTAAAGTGTGTACGCTCCCTGAAGCTCTTTCCACACTCCAGGCATTTATGTGGCTTCTCTCCTTTGTGTTTTCTCAGATGGGAAGCGAGGTTTGCACTCCTGCTGAAACTCTTTCCACACTCCGAACATATGTACGGTTTCTCCCCCGTGTGGATTCTTTGATGGGAGGTAAAGTGTGCACGCTCCCTGAAGCTCTTTCCGCACTCCGGGCACTGATAAGGTCTCTCTCCTGTGTGGATTCTTTGATGGGCAGTTAAGTGCGAACCCTGCCTGAAGCACTTTCCGCACTCCAGACATTTATGCTGCTTCTGACCTGTGTGGATTCTCCGGTGGACATCGAAGTGCGATTTGTGGTTGAAGATTTTCTCACACGCTGGGCAGACATACCGTTTCTTTTCTTTTCGCTTTTCTTGCTGAACTGGATTTTCATGGAAGCTATCCCCCAGCCAAGATTTATTCCTCAAAACCTCCATTTGGCTCCCGTCCAGCTCCTTTGGTCCTTCTAGATTTCTGAAGACCTGTTCCATCTGTTGGAGCTCGTTTCTCTTCGGTGATACCCCGCATGGGTTGTCAACATTGTGACTGTCCCACCCATCGCCTGATGGGAAAAAAGAGAAAAATCTGGTAAGATTTTACAGCACATCCAACTCAGTGCTGTAGGGGCGAGGTGATTCGATCATGTAACACCTATACTGGCCAGCTGCACTAGTTAACGGTGCATTTCTGAGCCCAACTCAAGGTGCTGGTTTTGACCTTTGAAGCCTTAAATGGTTTGGGACCAAGTTACTTGAAGGACTAAGCCTCGTGTGGCGCAGAGTGGTAGGCGGCAGTATTGCAATCGAAACTGTCCCCACGACCTGAGTTCGATCCTAGCAGAAGCCGGGTCTCGGGTAGCTGGCTCGGGACGATTCAGCCCTTCATCCTTCTGAGGTTGGTAAATTGAGTACCCAGCTTGCTGGGGGAAAGGTAGTCACGACTGGGGAAGGCAATGGCAAACCACCCCGCTATAGTCTGCCATGAAAACGCCAGCGCAAGCAGCGTCCCTCTAGGGGTCAGTAATGACCCGGTGCTTGCACAGGAGAAACCTTTCTTTCTTTTTTTCTTTTCTACTTGAAGGACTGCCTCACCCAGCCTGCCCACACTTTAAGATCAGAAAGAGAGGCCCTTCCCATTTGCCCAACCATGAGAACAGTCAGGTGGGTGATCACATGTGAGAGGGCCTTCTCTGCAGTGGCCCCACACCTTTGGAACAAGCTCTCATTGGAGGTCCGCCATGCTCTGCCATTGCAGACTTTTAAGAAGGCCTTGAAAACGTATTATTTTACCTTGGCCTTCTATTGATATGACTGCTACTGTTGCAGCTGTTAAACTCATTTGTTGGTTTTATTGTTGGTTTCAATTGTTGTTTAACTGTTTTTATGTATTTTATTGTTGTAAGCCACCTTGGGAGGGCTTCTGCCCTGAAAGGCGGCCAAGAAATACATTAATTAATTAATTAGTATGAGTGTGACTCTGCTTCTACACCCTTTCCAAAGAGTTAGAGCTGTTCTATGCAGTCGGTAGAATCACAAGACCATGCAATGTAAGGCTGGTATCAGAGGATTCACAGTTTATACTGTAGCTTTCTCCCTGGCATGGGTTGATTAGGCTAGCATAGGTCTGGTTCGCACATAACATTGAGCCAGGATGTGGTTTGTTGAAATCTGGCTTGTTGTTGTGTCTGTATCCCAACCCTGCAAACAAACCATGGTTTGTAAACCAGCTATAAACCACAAATAGAAACCATGGCTTGTTGTTGGCTGACAAAGTCTGGTTTGTTTAAACCATGTTGTAATCTCTGAACCCAGAACTGTGGCTTATCGCAGGCCTGTTTGCGCTGCTGCCTTGCGAGGTGCCCAGCAAGAACAGCCTGAAAATGAAACCACTCCGAAGTTTCTCATACAGGGGTGGCAGGGGCAGGGGGAGAGAAAGACACCAGAAATAGAAAACAAGGAATGGTTGGTTTGCTCATCTGCAAAATGACGTTATGTTCTAATGCAACCAACGGGGTGAATTTATTACAAGATTGTTATGGGGAATTATTAAGTGTTGAAAGATAAAGAAGAGAAATTCCCTTCTGAACAGAGAGCCTGGGAGGACAGTACTAGATACCAATTCACTGATTAAGGGAGCAATCCTATGCATGTTTAGACAGAAATAAGTCCTACAACTCCCAGCATTCTCCAGCCAGCTTGGCTGGCTGGGGAATGCTGGGAGTTGTAGGACTTATTTGTCTAAACATGCACAGGATTGTGCCCTAAATGTTGCAACCCTGAAAAGATCCCAAACTGCTTGTCCTGAGTCACACTGCTGTCTTACTTTGACCAGGAAAGCAAAGCAAAGAAAAGCAAAGCACAGAATGGTTGGAATGCCAAGCAGGCCTCAAGTGAGAAAGCAGCTTTGGTCCAGCTTGAAATGAAATGTGGGTCAGGATCACAGCCATGGGGGAGCCAGCAGTGCTTGTAGTTAAACTATGGAACTCGCTACCACAGGATGTAGTGATGGCCACCAATTTGGATGCCTTTAAAAGGGGGCTGGACAAATTCCTGGAGGAAAGGGCTATCAATGGGTACTAGTCCTGATGGCTATGAGCTACCTCCAGGACCAGAGGCAGTGAGCCTATGTAAACCAGTTGCTGGGCAACATAGGTGGGAGGGTGCTGTTGCGCTCATGCCCTGCTTGTGGGTTCTGGTTGACAGCTGGCTGGCCACTGTGTGAACAGAATGCTGGACTAGATGGACCCTTGGTCTGATCCAGCAGGGCTCTTTTGAGGTTCTTATGTTCTCCTTGGCCACACCTCAGCACAGGGAAGGAAGGCGCAACCTGGAGGGACTCTCCCTCTTGGAACACCCATCGCCATCTCGTCTCCCCCTGACAGAGGACCACCAAATAAGGACCACAGGCTTTCTACCCTGGGAAGAGAGCCCAGAATCCTGCCAGGCTGGAAGGCCGTGATGCTGAGGGGCGCCAGCTGCAACCGGGCCATGGCACCCAGATACGGACCCCCTGGCGAAGGCCTCCCTTGCAGCAAAGAACCATGAATCCAGGCCTCCCCAAACTCTTTACCCACAGTGCCAAAGGGACCCTTACCCAGAGAGGCCACGTTCCGAGAATTCTCCAGCAGGACTTCCCTGTGGAGGGATTTTTGGCCTGAATCCAGCAGAGCCCACTCCTCGTTGGTGAAATACACAGCCACCTCCTCGAAGGAGACGGGACCCTGAAAGAGGAAGAAAAACATCCCCTATTAACAGACGGGCCCAGGTAGGACGTGCGAATTCTCCTCCTTCACTCACAAGTCCCTGAAGAGGCATTCGGAACGGGATAAAGGTGCATTTCCACCCAGGAATTCAAACTCTGGATGAGAAAACAGGCCCAGCTCACAGTCTCCATCTGACGATAAACTTGTGCAAATCGTATTAGCTGTGGAGGATGACTTAATGCCGGGAACTACCTTCGAAGAGTCTCTGGAGCGTCACTTGGAGCAAAGACGCTCCCCCAGGAAGCCTATTATACTGATCTTGAAACACCTGCCATGGTTGCTAATTCATTTCAGGACCCAATTCGAAGTGCCGATGATTACCATCGAAGCTCCAAGAAAGGAACTCTAAGAAAGCACAGGACACCGGGGATTTAAACCTTCAAGGCTGTAGACGGAGCTATGACCTTGAGGGGGAGAAATACCCCTTGGCTTTCCACCCCCACCCCTGGCACTGCAGAAAGCCCTGTGGAAAGGCCACCAAATGGGTGTTTAGGGGGCAGTGGGCAGGAGAGAGGAGGTGGATCCACATGGATCTGTTCCCATCCCTGCCTATGGGGTCTGTTGAAAGTGATATATTAAAATCTACTTAGTCACATTTTTCTTTCTTTCTTTTTCCCCCCTGTGAAGGTTTGAGGCCTACAGAGGCAAGGAAAAGAAAAAAGTCAGGCCTAGAGGCCTGGGTTTTTTTTTTGAGGGGGTAACCCTGAGAAGAGTCATTTCATTTCCCCAGTTAAGTTTCATTTTCCTGAGTTAGGTTTCATTTCTCCACGTGTGTAACAGTACTACTTTTGGTTTGGGGGAAGGAGGGGATAAGAAGGGAGAGAGAGCCAATGAGAGCCAGCGGGAGACCAGAGAGCCAGGAAGACCGGAGCAGGAAGAGAAAGCAGGAAGAAGCAGCCTGGAGAAGTCTAAGTGCAGCTAGGGCAGAGGAACTTGCGTTTTTGCAAGCTTTATTTTCTCTTAATGCCTTCTGTATCACTCAGCTCTATTCTGTAAATACCTTTAGTTGTAATTTGTTTGCTCTAATTTACCAGTCAAAGGTTATGGTTAACACCCAGGTGTCTGAAGTGCTAATCACCCCCATGTCTCCAACCTAAACCCCACGTTACTGGGAAGGGGAAGTTTAAAAGAAGGAAAGTGGGACTCTTGAGGAGGCCAGAGATCTCTAAGGAGTTGCTCAGGGGGTCCAGGTCATAAGGGGAATCCTGACACCCCCTTTCTCTTTGTCAAAATTTTATAATGAAATATGAGTTAAAAAACAAACAAACAGGTCATGCTTTATTTCTTATTTATTTATTACATTTATATCCTGCCTGTTAAGCATGGCTTAGAGCAAAAACCTCTTTCTTTGTTTTCCTAATGTGATGTGTTGAAACAGATAGGATTTATGTATTATTTATTTATTTACTTATTGCATTTATAGCCCACCTTTTTTCCTCCAAGGAACCCAAGGTGGCATACACCGTCGTCTTGCTCCCCATTTTAACCTCACAAACAACAACCCTGTGAGGTGGGTTGGGCTGAGAGTCTGTGACAGGCCCAAAGTCACCCAGTGAGCTTCCATGGCCGAGTGGGGACTAGAACCCGGCTCTCCCGAGTCCCAGCCCAACACCCTCGCCACTAAACCACACTGGCTCTTTGAGCCCTGTAACAAAACAAATGGCACATATTGTCCGACGGCTTCTCCCCTACCTGAGCTAGCCACACAGCAGCTGTTTCTGCATCCCCGCAAACAGGCGACGTCTTCGTGAGCGTGGGCGGTGTCATTCCGTGGCCTGTGAGGAAGAGGGAGATGGTGAAATGAGTCACGTTTAAAGTAGTGTTAATAAACTGTTGAGGTGGCTGGAGGCAAACTCCTCTTTAGCACACACAGGGTCAGGGTGCTCTTGTACAAGCAGCTCATGGATTTGAGGCATCTGTGAAGAGAGGGAGGGACGGAGGGAGTTTGAGTTCCGCAGCAGTCAGAAACCCGGGCAGAAGGAATTCTCCCTTACCCGGTGAGGTGTCCCAAGTTGGCTCCTCCCGTGAGATCCCCCCGGAAAGCGACAAGCCAGAAGATTCACCAACCACCTCCAGGGATGCCTCCTGCTCCTGAAAGGTCAGCCAGGATCCAACACACGGGACAGGGAGAAAAGTTAGAAGGGGAAACGTTAAAGGAACGGTATGGACGCGCACCCTCTTCCCTAACTCTGCAGACCCCCGTGGCCATCATCAGGGCTGGAACGATGCTTGGGCTTCCTAAACTGCCTTGGTCGTTATCCTGAAAGGGCAGGAAAGCCGCAGATTGCCGACTGGCCACTGGAACAACCTGAATGAAGAAAGAGTGAAATCTCTCCCTAGGGTGAGTCCAAGAAAGGACTGCTAGTGGGGCAGTTAGACATGCCATAGAGCTGCACCCCCCTTGGAACTCCCAAGAGGAAATGCTCTCTCACCTGTTCCTCTTCCTGCTTCTTTTCCTCCGCCTGGCTCAGGAGGAAACCTTCTGCCAGGGCCACTGCCTGGGAACTGGTCTCCGCTCCGCATCCTCTGACCCAGCTCTCCATCTCCGGGGGCAGGATGGCCAGAAACTGCTCCAGGAGCACCAGGTCCAGCATCTGAGCTTTCGTGCGCCTTTCTGGCTTCAGCCACTGATGGCAAAGGCCATGGAGTTGGCTGCAGACCTCTCGGGGCCCCTCTGCATCGTGGTAACAGAACTCCCTGAAGTGCTGGCACTGTACATCTGAGCAGGCTGTGTCCATGCCTAGGATCTTTGGCACTGTTTTTTCCCAGAGTTCCCCACCACTCCCAGCCTGGCTGGCTTCAGGGTCTTTACCTGCTCCCTGCCCTGCTGAGCTTCGCACCTCCATTGCAGAATGGTGTGGGGAGGCTCCGGGTTCGACTCAAGACCAATGGGTCTTTCCTGGACGCAGTACGCGTTATTTGTAGCCTGTAAGCAAGCAGAGGCTTTTAGGTGCAAAACTGGATCTGTCCGGCAACCAGGAGCATCTCCTGCAGGAAAGAAAACAACCTCTTTTGTTTCTAGGGACAATCCAGGCTGTGGATCTTAACCTATAAAGCCCTTCGTGACTTGGGGGCACAGTATCTGAAGGACCACCCTCTGCCCATATGTTTCTGCCTGTGCCCTGAGATCATCATCTGAGGCCCTGCTCCGAGAGCCCCTATGCACTGAAATTCAGCGTGTGGCTACTCGTAAGCAGGGCTTTTCTGTGGTGGCCCCAAATTGTGGCATGCCCTCTTTAGAGAGGTCTGCCTGGTCCCAACTTCACTGACTTTTCAGCAACAGGCAAAGAGCTTTATATCCTCCTAGGCCTTAAGAAACATTTTTTTTAAAACTCCTGCTTGCTTTACCTTTAAAGATATGTTTAATGCTGCTTCTTTAAAACCAAAGCTTAGCGGCTCAGATATTTCTCTCTTTTACATTTTGTCTGAATTATAGCTGCTGCATCTTTCAACACAATTCTTTCAATGTCTTTTACGACTGGTTTTATTGCGTTGGTTTCTATTATGTGTGTCACCCTGGCAGCTTTGGCTACAGGGGGATTCATAAATGGAAAGAATGAATGAATGAATCTTTATTGTGTTTTTACTGCTTTTATTGCCGCATCGGTTTTGATTGTGTGTGTTAACATTGTATGCTGCCTTGGGAGGGTTCCTGCCCGGAAAGATGACCAAGAAATATTTAGATTAATTGAAGCAAGAGCCAGCCACAAACAAAAACAGTGTCGCCATGCCCTCACGCAGAAACATTCTCCCCCACTGCTGCTGACTTTAAAAAAGATTAATCTGTCCAAACAAAGACTGCTTTGTAACGCGAAAGCTCACAAACTGCATTGTCAGCACTCAACAAGTGCAATAAAGGTATTATTTCACTGCAACCTTTCCCAGCCTGGTAAATATAAGAACACAAGAAAAGCCATGCTGGATCAGACCAAGGGTCCATCTCGTCCAGCATTCTATTTATTATTACATTTATATCCCACCTTTCTTCCTCTCAAAAGGAACCCCAGGCGGTTCTCCTCCTCCTCTCCGTTTTATCCGCGCAACAACCCTGTGAGGTACAGTACTGTGCGAAAGTCTTAGGCCAGCACCAGCTGTGTTGTTTTAGCAAAGTTTTAATGACCATCCATAATTATTTTTCGGTCTCTGTATTAAGATACAAACAGAAAATACAGGAAATACGTACAGGCAAAAGCCAGTATTCAGTGTGACCCCCCTTGGCTCTAAGCACATCTTGAACTCTTTTGGGGAGACTCTCCTGACGTTTTATGAAGTAATCTTCTGGTATATTATACCAGGCTTCTTTCAGCACTTCCCAGAGCTCTTCTGTAGATGTAGGTTGTCTTTTATTTCTTTCTCTGTCCAGGTGATCCCACACTGCCTCTGTAATATTCAGGTCTGGACTCTGTGGAGGCCAGTCCATGACTGTCAGTGCTTTATCAGCTGTTTACCTCGCTAAATATGGTTTCGCTGCATTAGCAGTGTGCTTGGGATCATTATCATGCTGAAAAATGAAGCCATTCCCAATCAGGCGCCTTCCAGAAGGAATGGCATGATGAATTAAAACTGGTCTGTACTTTTCAGCATTCATGATCCCATCAGTACGGACAAGATCGCCAACACCACTGGCAGAAATGCAGGCCCAAACCAGGACAGACCCTCCACCATGTTTCACCGAAGGCCGCAAGCACTCATTCGTCCATCTCTCTCCAGCTCTTCTTCTCACATATTGTCGACGACTGGACCCCCAAATTTCAGACTTGGATTCATCACTCCATAATACTCTTTTCCACTGATCCCCATTCCAATCTTTGTGAGCTTTAGCATATCTTAGCCTTTTCACCGTGTTCCCCTTCCGCAAAAGTGGTTTCTTGGCTACTACCCTTCCACGAAGACCATTCCTGGCCAGGCGCCTGCTGTTACTCTAGCGTAAGGGGAGGTCACACTAAATACTTGCCACTTTAGCCTATGGAAGCTGTTTTTTCTGATTTTTTTTTTCTATTGTTGAATACTGCATACAAGTTTCCTGTATTTTCTGGTTGTATTCTAATGAAGAGACTGAGAAATAATTATATATGGTCATTATGCCATTGCTAAAACAACAAATCTAATGGTGGCCTAAGACTTTTGCACAGTACTGTAGGTTAGGCTGAGAGTCAGCGAATGGCCCAAAGTCACCCTGGGTTTCCCGAGTCCCAGTCCAACACTCACACCACTGTAAGAAGAGCTCTTCTGGATCAGAACAAGGGTCCATCCAGTCCAGCATTCTGTTCACACAGTGGCCAACCAGCTGTTGGCCAGGAACCCACAAGCAGGACATGACTGCAACAGCACCCTCATGCCCATGTTCCCCAGCAACTGCTGTATATAGGCTCACCGCCTCTGGTACTGGAGGGAGCACATGGCCATCAGGACTAGTAGCCATCAATAGCCTTCTCCCCCAGGAATGTATCCAACCCCCTTTTAAAGCCATCCAAATTGGTGGCCATCCCCACGTCAGAGGAAGACGCTGAGAAGCCGTGCTCAGCTGCGGGGAGACCGGCTGGTGAGAATTCAGGTCTGTCAGGCTTCGTACTCGGTTACAAGCTGGGGGGGGGGTGAGACGCAGGATGCTGATATGGCTTATCGTTGATGATGATGACGATGATTGCTGCACTTACAGCCCACCATTTTCCCCCACTCGCAAGGAGCCCAAGGTTGCATGCAGGGCAAATATAAGAACATAAGAAGAGCCGTGCTGGATCAGACAAAGGGTCCATCTCGCCCAGTGTTCTATTGGTCATTACATTTATATCCCACCTTTCTTCCTCTCGAAAGGAACCCCAGGCGGTTCTCCGCCTCCTCTCCGTTTTATCCTCACAACAACCCTGTGAGGTAGGTTAGGCGGAGAGTCAGTGACCGGCCCAAAGTCACCCAGTGAGCTTCGTGGCCGAGCGGTTCCCAGTCCAACACCCCTCCACCACACTGACTCTACTAGGAGACCCGACCTCGATGGCGGCCTTTGCTTCTCGGCTAGGGGCATCTTCTGTGGCAACGGGGCAGCAAGGGGAGGGCTGTCTCCGTCCCCTGCTGTCGCACGGATCAAAAACCGAGCCAGCAAAACAGCTTCCCCCACCTGGTGCCTTCCAGGCGTCTTGGACTGCAACTCCCACCATCCCCAGATCCTCCTTGCCAGAACGTGGATTCCTGCACTGAGCAGGGGGTTGGACTTGATGGTCTTGTAGGCCCCCGGCAACCCTCCTCTTCTGTGATCCTAGGACTCTGTGGGGATGGGGGCTTCAGGGCTATGTCTTAAGTTGCAGCATTAGCTCCAAGGGGCAGAACAGAGGCGGCTGGTGATTTTGCAAGCTAGGATGCGTCGCCAGAATCGGATGTCTGACCGCGCTCTGCATTAAACCGGGACCCAAAGGGTCTCTGTGAAAACTCCAGACTCTTTCTTCTGTATCCTGAACGGTTTGGGTCCGTTGTTGGGAAACCCAGAGACTGATCCTGGCTAAGGAACTCCGTTGCAATCGGTTCTTGGCTGATTCATATCGGGGACCGCAAAGGCCAGCGAGTCAGCGTGGTGTAGTGGCGAGGGTGTTGGACTGGGAGTCGGGAGATCCGGGTTCGAGTCCCCGCTCGGCCATGCAAGCTCACTGGGTCGGGTCTCCGTCAAGGTCGCCGTCAAGGTCAGGTCTCCTAGCTAGAGTCAGTGTGGTGGAGGGGTGTTGGACTGGGAACCACTCGGCCACGAAGCTCACTGGGTGACTTTGGGCCAGTCACAGACTCTCAGCCCAACCCACCTCACAGGGTTGTTGTTGTGAGGATAAAACGGAGGAGAAGGAGGCCTATGTACGCCGCCTGCGGCTCATTAAAGAGGAAACAAGGCGGGATAGAAATGTAATAAATGAATAAATAAATAAAGGCTCAACGCCGGGGGCTAGAATTACGGCAATAAAAGCCTCGCTGAAATCTGGGCCTCGGCGTCGAGGGGACAGGATCTCGCAACATTCGGCTGCATGGGAGCACCCTGGGTTCTAGTGTTTTGTCAGAGGGAGAAACCTGCCTCCCTGCCCACCTTCTCCACATCCGGCATAATGGCAGCTCCCAGACATGTTGGACTGCAAGCAGGGAATTCAAGAAACAAACGGCAACAACAGAAATGCGGTTTACGGAAAAGAAGAGCGAGCTAGGGCACCAGCCGCTTGGCCAAGGCAGTAAGTATAAATACCTGGGAATGACATTCCAGAAGCCAAGCAACAGCTGGAAAGCAACAGTTTTGTCAGCAAATGCATCTGGACGTGCTATCCTTCATTTTGCAGTAGGGCCCGGTGGAAAGATGCTGGCATAGAATCCTGGAATCACAGAACAGTAGGGTTGGCGGGGGCCTGCAAGACCATCGAGTCCAGCCCCCTGTTCAGTGCAGGAGCCCAATTCCTGGCAAGCAGGATCTGGGGACGGTGGGAGTTGCAGTCCAAGACGCCCGGAAGGCCCCAGGGTGGGGAAAGCCGTTTTACTGGCTCGGCTTTCGATCCGACCCGTAGGACAGCGGGGGACGAAGACAGAGCTCCCCGCTGGCTGTCGCCCCCACCCCGCGCCACCCCTGCCAGGGAGACCCTTGCCACTGGACCCCGCTGCTGACATGCCAGGGCCGAGGTCTCCCTCTTTGGCCGGGGCACCAAAAGAACCGGCCCGATGCGCAGCCGGACTTTGCAGAGCCTCAGGCAGAGAGAGCGCGAGGAAGGGTCTTTGGGGGCCAGGTGGGTGGACCCCGGGACACCGTGCACTGAGGGTCTTTGCTCTACCCCAGCGCTGTGACGCCCCAGAGACGGGCTGGGAGAAGCAGGAGCGCCGTGCGTGCACAAGGACAGACCAGGCAGCTTCTTTCCCGGGGCGCCGCTGCGCTTACGCTCCCCGCTCGCGCTTGCCTCTCCCCAGTCTCCTGCCCCCGGCGGAGGAGGGGCGGGGCGAAGCAGCTGGCGCGGTGACGTCTGCACCTTTCTCCCCAGGATCTTCTGCATGCAATGGGGTGTGCGTGTGTGTGTGTGTGTGCGTGTGTGTGTGGGGGGGGTCTTCCACTGAGCCATGCCAGCCCTCCCGCCCCACCCCAAAAGGGGGGCCACCCGCGCCCAGACCTCCCAGTGCACTCACCAGACTCCCAAATGGGGAGGAAGTGACACCTCCCAGTGGCCTCTCTAGGAAAGCAAGCGGTGGCTTTAAC
The DNA here is from genome assembly GCF_057233095.1 of Heloderma suspectum. NCBI lineage: Eukaryota > Metazoa > Chordata > Lepidosauria > Squamata > Helodermatidae > Heloderma > Heloderma suspectum. Next base: position 400,104,745 of record NC_139459.1, read on the forward strand.
CCCTTCGCGCCCCGAGGGCTGGACTGCAACTCCCATCATTCCCAGCCTGCCCCGGAGAAGAGTTTTTCCTCTCTCGCTCGCTCGCTCGCTTTCTCTCCTCTGCAGGGAGGCGCATGCCGGGGAGGGAGGAAACCTTGCAAAACGTTGCAAAACCTCTGCAATATATCCGACAAAGCCCATTTGGGTGGCCTTGAAAAGCCGCCGATGGCTACTAGTCCCGATGGCTACGTGCCGCCTCCAGAACCAGAGGCAGCGAGCCTATGTACCCCGGTTGCTGGGGAACATGGGTGGGGAGGTGCTGTTGCACCCATGCCCCGCTTGTGGGGTCCCTGTGGGCAGCCGCTACTGCCGGACCAGGCGAACCCCGGGTCCGATCCAGCAGGGCTGTTCTTATGTTCCTATGCAAAAGCAAAGTGGAGAATTCCAGAATCCACGTTAGCGTAATACCTTTATTGGGCCGACTGAAAAGTGGTCCCGAATGTGCAAGCTTCGGAGATTCGCAGATCTCTTCATCCGGCAAGCAATACGGCAATGGGACCAATGACCCAGGGAGGCGGTGGGCTCTCCCACGCTGGAGGCGTTCAAGAGGAGGCTGGACAGCCACCTGTCAGGGATGCTCTGACCTGGATTCCTGCATTGAGCAGGGGGCTGGACTCGATGGCCTTGTGGGCCCCTTCCAACCCCGCTATTCTAGGATTCTATGATTCTGTGAACAGGTCTTCCAACACTATGAATCTATGTTACAATAAATGGTGGTGGGCGCATAGGGTGGCCGGGGGGAACCCAAGGTTGATGGTGAAGTCACAGCATGTTCAGGATGTGCGGCTGATCCAAAGACCCACTGCATCCACTGATTTTTAATTTTTTTTTTTTGTGGATATATTAAAGATATAAGGTGGAAGGTGCACAAGGTGGAAATGGCTTTTCACTTGCTGACGGCTGCCCGCATAGCAATAAGCTATAAATGGGAGAGAGTTAACCCTTCAGCAATTGATGACTGGTGTATGAGGGTTCGGGATGCGGGCTCGATGATGAAATTAACTAATATGATCAGAGTCAGAGAGGGATGACCAGTAAATAACTTTTTAATAGAAAAATGGAGTCTCCCTGTTTTATATTGGGACGATAAAGTTCAGGATCCAGTACAACCTTGTTTACTGTTCGGGGCAATTTAACCGGTATGAGTTTGATTATGTTCATGTTATGTTCTTTGTTGTAAGATGAGATGTTTCCCTGCCTTTATCTACTGGGGGTTTCCTCTGTAATAGCAAAATAATACATAAATCAAATCACTATTTTTTTAAAATGTGGGAATGACGCATGACAGTTTATTTCCCCCCACTCTGTCCTCCCTCTCCCCAAAAACAACGAAGAAGAGGAGCACACACCCCCCGCCCCAAGTCTTGAAACACCCTAAAGGCTAACAAGTTTATTAGGGCAGCAGCTTTCGCAGACTACACAGCATGCTTTGTCAGACGGAGGTTTTCCTCCCGCTCCGTCCATGAAAAGAGAGACGGGCTGTAGCAGGGCCTGCACCAGGCGGGAAAGGAAAGAGTAAAGCGCCGAACTCTGGGACTCTAGGCTCCTGCAGTGAAGTCCTCCAGGAGGAGACCCGCACCCCAGTTCCCTGATTCTGTTAAGCATGACTTAGAGCAAAAACCTCTTTCTTTGTTTCCTAATGTGATGTGTTGAAGCAGATGGGATTTATGTATTATTTATTTACTTACTTACTTATTGCATTTATATCCGGCCTTTTTTCCTCTTTAAGGAAAACCCAAGGCGGCGTACATAATCCTCCCCCTCTCCATTTTAGCCTCACGGCAACAACCCTGCGAGGTAGGTTGGGCTGAGAGTGTGTGGCTGGCCCAAAGTCGCCCAGTGAGCTTCCATGGCCAAGTGGGGACCAGAACCCGGTGCTCCCGGCTCCCAGTCCGATGCTCTAGCCACTACACCACGCTGGCTCTCACTGATTTGTAGCCCAGCACATCTGTAGGGCACCGGGTTGGCGAAGGGTGGGTTAAAGGAAGGGAGCCGGGCTCCTAGAAAGGCTAGAGCTAAGGCTGTGTGCATCTGGGCCTGTCTGGGGAAAGAAGCCTCTGGTCTCCAGGCTGTCTCCATCCCAGTTTGGTGGCTCTGATGAGGCTAGGGCTGCAAATGCATTCTGGGTAGGCTGACTGTACGTACCACGGGACGGTACCGTGTTTTTTCCCCCCACATTTCCCGACCGCCCCGTCGTTTTAATACAAATGTCAATTTTGTCCCGTTTTTAATTTTTTGTAAAAAACTGAACGCGTTTATCATAAGGCTCTGTGCGAATCAGTGCGTGCAGCGAAACGACTAGTGCGGCGGAAGAGGGAGGTCCATTTACTGTATCCAGCCGGTGCCGGGCTTCTTGCGCTAGCGACGATCGGACGCCGCCCCCTGGCTTGTCTGCAGCAGCGGGGAATTGGAGCGGCGAGCCAGGAGGGCGAGTCTCGCTGTTATTTCTACCATCATTCTGCCCATAGATTCTTTCTGCCCTACACTCAGTTCGATTCGGGCTTCTCGGACTCATATTTCGGTTCAACAGGCTGTTAGCTATTTTTTTATTACAGCGGGACTCTCCGGTGGGACATTGGCACATGCCGGCTTGTGACAGCAGTCGGGGTGTTCGTTCCTTTTTTCCCTTTTTCTTTTTGGTGCATGTTTATGATTTTTTGCAGTCTGGCCACTGCGGTCCTGCTTTAGAGTGTTCAGTGGGGTATGCCATGCAGATTTGTTTACTGCCCGTGATATTTTATAAGTATTTTATATTTATTGCATTTATACCCCGCCGTTTTTCCTCTTGCAAGGAACCCAAGGCAGCTTACATTATCCTCCTCCTCTCCAGTTTATCTTCACAACAACCCTGTGAGGTGGGTTGGGCTGAGAGTGTGTGACTGGCCCAAAGTCACCCAGTGAGCTTCCATGGCCGAGTGAGGACTAGAACCCGGATCTCCCAGCTCCTAGTCCAACACTTTTGCCACTACACCACACTGGCCCATACATACATACATACATACATATATATATATCTCAATCATAGAATTATAGAATAGTAGGGTTGGAAGGGGCCTACAAGGCCATCGAGTCCAACCCCCTACTCAATGCAGGCCAACCCCCTGCTCAGTGCAGGATATACATAAATATGTATATTTCTGTATACATAATATACAAAATATGTATACAAAATATACATAATGTATATTTATGAGTGTTTTTTGTGTGTATACGCAATAAATTACTGTTATTCATTTGCACCCTTCTCCATGTTCTTTTGCAGCGAGTTTAGGTTGTTTTTTTAGGTCTCTTATTGCCTGAGAGACCACAAAGGGAGCTGCAGTTGTTTTGTTATATTGTGTAGTACGCAACAGGAAGTGCAGTGCCTATCGAGAGAATATTTTCTGTCATGAACGGTATGTGGTCAAAGGAGAAATCTAGATTAAGTGTTGAGACAATGAGGGCTATGATAGTTGTAAAACAAAACTGTGTCATGGAGTGTGACAAGTTTTACGATAAGGTGTTGAAAGACCGAAATTTGCTGCGTAAGATTACTTCATTGGAGAAATATTCATGGTATTCATGAAATACAGTCTGCCTCTGTGTCTACCTAAATTTTTGTATGAGTTCTGTCACTGAAGAATAATTGATAGCTCAATATGTTCATGTAATAAAACTTTTGTTATCGTCTTAGTTTTTCATGAGTACGGAATATTACATAACCCCGTCCCGTTTTTGTCATCCCAATATCCCGTTTTTGTCTCAAGGAAATATGGTCAGCCTAATTCCGGGTTTCCGTTGGAACCAGCTCCAACGCTAAAGGAGCTATCCAAGGTGCTGCGCCTATCAGGTTCAGTACCTTGGACAGCCTCTGTAGGGTTCTGGCCGAAACCCAGAATGGATTCCCAGCCCCACCGAAATCAGAGTCACCAGTTTCCACTGCGCTGCCCCCTTCCTTCCAAGGGGATCCGGTGAGTGCAGAATGCATTGGAAGAACGGAGGCCGGGCGGAAGGGAAATGCACTGCAGCTCCGGAAAAGGGGGGCAGGGGGTAGGGGTGGAGCGTGGAACTCTCCGAGGGATCGCTGGAGTGCAAAGTGGATCTCGGTGCAGCAAATCCCCAGGGACGGGGTTGAGAGGGAGACGCAAGGCAGAAAAGTGGGGATTATTATTATTATTTTTAAGTTGCTCAGGGGACAGTGATGCTGAATGAAGATCCCAGGGATGGACGACTCGAAGCTGTTTCCTGGATGAAATTTGGAGTGGATGGAAACCGGTTTGCGTTGGCAGAGCACGAGAGGAAAAGGAGCGGGGCCGGAGGAGGAAGAGTAAGCACTCCCCTGCGCTCCAGGTTCACTGCAAAGGAGGGAGCAGCCAAAGGTGCAGCTGGGGCTGGAGCTTCGGGTGAAAGTCCAGCTCCCCACAACCTGAAGGGGGAAATGACCCCTAAAAGAACAACGGTGGGGGAAAGTAGAATCCTTTCTCATGTTTAAAAACATTATATAGTCACGGACCGGTCAGGGATGTACATGGTTATCAAATCCTAGAATAGTAGGGCTGGAAGAGGCCTATAAAACCATCGAGTCCAACCCCCTGCCCAATGCAGGAGTTACAGGTACTCTTTTTATGAATTATACTTTAAAAAAAATTTCCTCCCTTCCTCTAACAAAATGGTGCGTGTTCCCCAGTCAGCGCGCTTGGCCTCAGGGCAGCAGAAGCAAACTCCCCTGTTATTCCTGTAGCCATGAGGGTGCCGTGATTTAAGGGAGCGTAAAGTGCAAAACTGCACATGCTCAGAGGATTCCTAAAAAAAAAAAAAAAAATCAGGGCAGGCGAACAGTATTCACAAAAAATGTTTGGTCTGTCATATCAGGCATACAGAAGCATTGTTGAACCATGGCATGGCAGAGGTTGTGTGCAAAGAGCGATATTACTTGTTAATTTGGGTGTACTGAAGCCATTTCAATCCGCTTTGCCGTTTGCAGAGGAGAGGGAAAACAGAAGGGGTCTGGCAGGGGTCTGTTTGAAGGTGTATGTAGAAAGAGCTGTTAGGGCTGATGCAGGAGAAGGTATGCTAGAGAGAGACAGAGACAGAGAGAGAGAGAGAGAGACAGAGAGAGAGAGAGAGTCTAGTGCCTGTCTGAGTCTGGGTCTTTTCCTTCTTCCCTTGCAGGGAGACACTCCCGTCACTAAAATGAATCCTCCAGTGCTTCTTGCAATGCATCTTCCCCTTTTGGTGAGTACAGCATGCAGTGGTGTGCAGCTAGGTCATTTTAGTTGCTGGTCTAAATGGCCTTATGGGGTCCCCCCTTCAGATAGCCACCTGTGCTACTTCAGTGGTGAAGCAGACAACTCGCATTTCTCTTCCCCACTCCCACTGCTGTTCCAGGCTTTGCAATATTTCTATATCCCTGATACGTTAGAACAGGGGAGGGCAGCCTCTTGTCTGTGGGCTTAATCTGGCCCATAGAGGGTTGCGCACTCTCCATAGGCTCCACCCTCTGCTGGCTGGAACTCACCCAGGAAGAGTTGTTGTCTCAGCAACATGCAGAGGCCTCCTGAAGCCTTATGAAGGCTGGCAGGTCTCAACCTGCTGTTAACTCGGACCCCCTCTAAAGAACAGTCTACTTCTTAAAGAGCCATTGCCCAGTTCTGCCGCTGCTGTTGTCTGCAGTGGTGGCGGCGATGAGGACTGCATCAGAGGGGTGCCCTTTGAGTCTGAGGAGTCTGGTAAAGCCACATCCTCCGGCCTGGAAGGTCCCAGAGTACCAGAAGATGGGTTACTGGATGAAGCCTCCTCTCCTCGGGTTCCTGCTCTGAGCCAGAGAGGGGATTGAAGCTGGAGAACATGACGGGGGGCAGAGCTTCCTGTTCTGGGACTGCAAAAAAGACAGCATCAGTGATGGGATTTGCAGCGGGGAGCAACCTTGGTGAGATGTCCCCATGTTGTGCATTGCTTTCAGATTATTGAACACGGCAGTTCAGAGTTGGCTGTGAGCTGAGCGAGGGCGGAAGCAAAAGCGGGCATTTTGGGCTTGGCTGCAGCTGGACAGACTTCCTCAGCTTTGACAAGGAGAATCGCACCTGGACGGCAGATGACAGCTCAGGCCCAAGAGGAAATGCGATGCTGGCAGAGGCAGGACCCTAAGTCGTAAGAAATCCTTGGAAGAGACCTGTGTTGAGTGGCTGCAGCAGTACCGGGACTATGGGGAGAAAGTCTCTGCTGAGGAAAGGTAAAGGTAGGAAATGGAGGCAGAATGAACTTATGGAGGAACGGCTGGCAATTCTTCCTCTCCCCACTTGCGTTATTATCCCAAACAAAGGCAGCACTGATATTAGTGGGATGTGTGACAACAAGGAACCTCTGTAAACAACATCTCTCTCTCTCCCCCTGTCTCTCTCTCCCTCTCTCTTTCCTTCTCTCTCTCTCTCTCTCTCTCTCTCTCTCCCTGTCTCTCTCTCCCTCCCGGTCTCTCTCCCTCCCCCATCTCTCTCCCTCCCACTGTCTCTCCCTCTCCCCCTGTCTCTCTCTCCCCGTCTCTCCCCGTCTCTCTCTCCCTCTCTCTTTCCTTCTCTCTCTCTCTCTCTCTCTCCCTGTCTCTCTCTCCCCATCTCTCTCCCTCTCCCCCCATCTCTCTCCCTCCCCGTCTCTCTCCCTCCCCATCTCTCTCCCTCCCACTGTCTCTCCCTCTCCCCGTCTCTCTCTCCCCGTCTCTCTACATCCCCGTCTCTCCCCGTCTCTCCCCGTCTCTCTCTCCCTCTCTCTTTCCTTCTCTCTCTCTCTCTCTCCCTCTCTCCCCATCTCTCTCCCTCTCCACCATCTCTCTCCCTCCCCGTCTCTCTCCCTCCCCCATCTCTCTCCCTCTCTTTCCTTCTCTCTCTCTCTCTCTCTCTCTCCCCCTGTCTCTCTCTCCCCATCTCTCTCCCTCTCCCCCATCTCTCTCCCGCCCCATCTCTCTCCCTCCCACTGTCTCTCCCTCTCCCCCTGTCTCTCTCTCCCCGTCTCTCCCTCTCCCCCCATCTCTCCCGCCCTCTCTCTTTCCTTGTCTCTCTCTCCCCCGTCTCTCTCCCCCTGTCTCTCCCCGTCTCTCTCCCTCCCCATCTCTCTCTCTCCCCCTGTGTCTCTCTCCCCCTGTATCCCTTTCCCCCCCCTCTCTCTCTCTCACACACACACACACACACACACACACAGAGTTAAATTATATTGCTGAAATGAAGAAACCTCACGGATCACCAGGGCTGAATTTTTGTGTTAGAAGGACAGTGCGTTCTGTTCAGTTCTGGTACTCAGAACTTTAATTCAGCTGTGTGCCTCTTGGGCCTGGCTCCAGTTGGTGGATCTTGGTGTTCTAGTAAAAAGCAGAGGAGATCCCGCAAGCCTGAAGTCTGCTCACCCCAGCACTGGTGTACACAATATGGACCTAGATAAACAAATGGTCTGACTTCCTATGTCCATAAGGAAGTCTCTCTCTCTCTCTCTCTCCCCACCCCCCTACACACACATACTCCAGCTCTACAGGAGACCTCTCCACTGAGTTATGAGCCCCAAGAAGGGTGATGTGTGTGGATCCCTTTTGGCTACTCCTCCCCTGACTTAGCTTGGTTAATGAACATCATGAGCTCCCCAGCTTTAGACACATACAGGTTCCCCGTTAACAGAAGAACATCCTTTGGAGTTCCTTTCCTTTACTCCTTTTTCCCTTTCAGCCTCAGTGGTACTCATTCCAGGGGGCAATTTGGGGGTCGTGTTTGCTGCCGTCCTGCTTGTCATCATATGCATCAGTAAGTACGAACGACAAAGAGTCTTGTGGTACCTTAAAGACTAACACATTTATTTGGGCATAAACTTTTGTGGACTTCATCCCACTGTGTCAGATGCAAGGAGTGTTATGGAGAGTTGTAGGTTACAATACATGTGGTATGTGTGGGATGAGAAGAATGGTAAAGGGGGAGGTCAGAAGGAAATTGCATTCATATTATGAACAGAGGCCATTCACAGTGCTGTGGTTGCTGGTAACACAAACATTATGGCATTCGGTAAGCCCATTGAAACATGTAGTGTGATAAAAACCCTTTATCCTGATTCAAGCTTCCCATAGTAGAATTAAACCTGTTGATGAATTCTAACTCACCAGCCTCTTGCTCTAAAATACTGTAAGGGTGCAATCCTATGGCTTGTTGCTGGTAACACAAACATTCTGGCACTAGGTAAGCCCATTGAAACATGTAGTGTGATAAAAACCCTTTATCCTGATTCAAGCTTCCCACAGTAGAATTAAACCTGTTGATGAATTCTAACTCACCAGCCTCTTGCTCTAAAATACTGTAAGGGTGCAATCCTATGGCTTGTTGCTGGTAACACAAACATTCTGGAACTAGGTAAGCCCATTGAAACATGTAGTGTGATAAAAATCCTTTATCCTGATTCAAGCCTCCCATAGTAGAATTAAACCTGTTGATGCATTCTAACTCAGCAGCCTCTTGCTCTAAAAGACCGTAAGGGCGCAATCCTATGGCTTGTGCCCTTGCTGCATGGAAGCCCCCAAACTCGGAGGCTTCTGAGATTCCTATCCCCTGCAGGGCTGATGCTGGCAGGGCAGGAGGACTGGCAGAGGCAATCTTTGCCTCCCTGTCCTCCATTTCTCATTATCTTTGCAATGTCCCATGGTGTCACCAGGTTCCTGTTCTCCTTGATACAGCTGATACATCGTATCTTCTGGAGAATGTTGTAGTACTTGACAGCTTGACAGCAGAACACTTTTCAACTAATCCTTCAAAATACCCTATTTTTTCCCCACACTGCACCATTGTTAGGAAATGTCCCTTATTCCAGACACCCTCCTGTTCCATATAATAGATCTCACCATCCACCATCCACAGAATAGATCTCCGCAGAACAGTTCCTCAGATCTTCCTCTGAAGAAGATCTGCATCCTCTGTTGTGCAACTATTAGGGTAGCCAGATGCAGCAAAGAGAACAGCAGGGCTCCTGCACCTTTAATAGTTATATAGAAGAGGGAATTTCAGTAGGTAGCTTGTAATTAACGTTGCAGGAGCCCTGTCCCGTTGCGGGTTAAAACAAAATTCAGTTCCTTGGATCTTCCCCATTTCCCCCAAAACAATTCTCCAGGAAAGTATTTTTTTTTTCTCTTAAGGCACAGAATCCTACCCATGTTTCAACAGAAAAAAGTCCTACAATTCTTGGCTTTGCAATGGATCAGGAAATGGACTGCAGCAGGGAGAGAAGAAGCAGCGATTGAGAGAAAGGACTCAGGTGGGTGTGAGATCCACCACAATTCATCTGAATGGTCACCCTTTGGTGGAAAGCTCCCCCCCCCTCCATGGCCCATGGAGGGCACACTTAGAGGCATGTCTTGGGGGCTTCAATGTGCAACCTGTGTCTGCATTGCGAGTGAATGAGACACAACACTTGTCTACACTATTCCACTGACTGAGCGCTAGATCCGGTTTGCAGGAGGAGGCAATCGGACCAGACCGATTGCCTTTTCTGCCGTCGGAGTTGCTGCAGCAGGGACTGTGTATATATAACACCCGCGCCAGCGTTTCTAGGGGATCAAACTACGTGTTATGTTTGGGAGCAAGCAATCCTATGTATATTTAGACAGAAAGAAGTCCTACAACTCCCAGCATTCTCCAGCCAGCTTTCCCTAGCAAGGCTGGCTGGGGAATGTTGGGAGTTGTAGGAATTCTTTCTGTCTAAACATGCACAAGAATGCACCCTTAGACATCTTTCTTTCTTTCTTTCTTTCTTTCTTTCTTTCTTTCTTTCTTTCTTTCTTTCTGCATATAAGATTCAACTGTGAACCAGAGTCTCCAATCAAAGTGGACACTGAAAGGGTGCCAATAATATACATTTTACAGAATAACAGATATAAAAGCAAACGGTGAACAGTTTTCAGCAGCAGTTGTTAAGTCTGACATCTCTTACCACCCAAGGAAATGTTGAGCCTTACTGCCCATAGCCTTCCTGCTTCCTAGCAATATTCAACAGCAATATTGTCAGTAGTCAGACAGGAAACGTAGAAAAGAATCAAATTGCATTTTTTTCAGATCAGCTGTCTGAAATTGCCTGGGTCCAGAAACGCAGCTGTGGGCGAATTCAGACAACCCTTTTAGGAATGGAAATCTGCCCCTCTCGTAACCACTTGGTCATTGGTATTGCGGGGCCAGGTGGTCAGGAAAACCGGAGTGTGCTTTTGTACCCCTCGGAGAGGGCTTCCATGAGCCAGACGGTAATTGCCATTCCCTCTTGGCCCGCTGTTCATCTCCTCCAGTTTGCATCCACCAAGTAAAGGAAGGGGTCCCTTCGCAAGAGAAATGCTTTTCCATGTGACATCAGTAGCTGTCAGGACTGCTGAAGGATGCTGTGAGGAGTGAGGAGGGGGGCAATAATGAGAAGAAATAATTCAAAACAAACAAAGAAGAGGAAACGATATGTCTATAAAGTGGGTAGGATGGAGAGAGCAGTGAAGATGCCCTTTCCAGGACTTGGGGAAAGCTGATAAAACACAGAGCACAACTGAATAGTTATCCAGGATTTCTACACTCCTGCTAACACAAGCACACACACAAGCAAACACATGGCCTCATTCCCTTATATAGGAATAATAATACCTAAGTTACAGGGATGTTGTAATGATTTCTTAGAGGATATACACAAAAATCACTTTAACTTTGTGTTTAACATTGGCGAAATAATTTAGGTGGGGGTGGGGGGTGGTGAGATTGATCCTTGAGTGGCGTATTCTGTCCTGTTGTGGGTTAATAACACCTCCAGCACCACACCTTGAACTGTCCCACAAAGTGCAAAACCCTCCAACGTCTCTTTACTGCCCAATGGGAACTGCCGAGTATGGCACTCCTACCGCCTGTCTTCCTGCCTTGCGCAAGATTGGTCTAACTGGATAAAGCTGGCTAGGGTGGTTGACTGTGCTACAACACTGAACTCTTCTTCTGAGGCTTCCCGTGCTTCCGGCAGCTGCAGTGACATGAAAGCACAAGAAGGATCCTCTTTCTGTGGTCAGCACTTCCCTGCCCCCCCCCCCAACTATGCCAGATCTCTCCTCTCTTGTGCAACTCTTAGGGTAGCCAGATGCAGCAAAGAGGACAGCGTGGCTCGTGCACCTTGAATAGCTGTATAGAAGAGGAAATTTCAGCAGGTAGTTTGCAACTGAAGATGCAGGAGCCCTGTCTTCTGCTAAATCTAGCCACCCAAGCAACTACCTACCTGGGGATGAAGAGATGTTAACCAGTCCAGACTGGGCATGAATGGCCTGCCCCATAAGGCTGCAACCCACCCCTTCTTATGTTGGGATGGGCTGTCTTCACAGGTGAAGCATACTCCAAAATAAGCTAGTGGAAATGATACGCCTACGATCTGAGGAACCCTTGACCCAGGTTCCCTCATATCTCCTGTATCTTAATCCATTCCTGTTGAAGGTAGGATGAAAGTGATAACTGCCCTTGGATCAGATCTCCACCTTCCACTAGTTCAGGGAGACTTCAGTGGGGCAGGCGCTGGGGGATTCCTAGGCAAAACTGTGCAAACCCCCCCCCCCATTTCCTTGTATATTTCTTGTTTATTTAATAGATTTTTCACTTGCTTTTTAGGGCACACTGTTGTCACAAAGCGCCTTACAATGTTACAAAACATGAGCATGCAGCAGCTAATGATTTTAAACCACCACATGCAGACTGGGATAAATGAGTCTTGTTTCAAAAAGCCAGTAGACTCCCTGAAGAGGGAGTTCCAAAGATGTGGGACCATGACTGAGAAAGCCCTATCCCATCGGCCCTCAATCTTTTTGGGTCAGTGGGCACATCTGGAATTCTGAGAGAATGTCATGGGTGTTCTCACAAAATGGCTGCCATGGAGGGGGAGTGGCATACTCATTCTTAAAATGGCTGCCACGGTGGGCATAACTGGCCCCCAAAACAGGCAAAGCAGTGAGTCTAAAACAAAATTAACTCGCCCAAGAATAAGGCAGAGATGGGATCTGATCTTCAAAACAGAAAATCACTCTTTTGAACTCAAAGATGGCGCCGGAGGGCAGGACTTCACTCTGCAGCATACCAGCCTCTGGAATATTATTATTTTTAAATCTTAAGAAATAAAATAAAAATCAGGCGGGGCAGAGAATAAGTGCCAATCTTAATGCTTGAGCAGCCGATACAGGTTATGATAACGTGGTCCCAAACCATTTAGGGTTTTAAACGCCAAAGCCTTGAATTGGCCCGGGAAACGAACAGGCAGCCAATGTAAACAAGGCAGAACAGGAGTCAGATCATCCAAACTCCTTGATTCCACAAGCATTCTAGCTATGGCATTCTGTACCAATTGTAGTTTTCGAATCATCTTTCTTACTTACTTAATTTCATTTCTATACTGCCCAATAGCTGAAGCTCTCCATGTGGTTCACAAAAAATGAAAACCAAAGAGCACACAATTAAACAATATATAATATATAAAACATTAAAACCACAGTATAGAAATGCAACCAGAATAAAACCTAGCAGCAATGCAGAGATTTAAAATACAGATTTAAAACAGCAAAGCTAAAAGTCTAGAAAGCTAAAATGCTAAAATGCCTGGGAAAATAAAAAGGTCTTCACCTGGCGCCAGAAGGAAAACAATGTAGGTGCCCAGCGAACCTCACTAGGGAGCTCATTCCAGAGCTGGGGTGCCACAGCGGAAAAGGCCCTCCTCCTAGTAGCCACCCGCCTCACTTCCTTTGGCAGGGGCTCACGGAGAAGGGCCGCTGACGATGATCTTAAGGTCCAGGCAGGCACATGTGGGAGGAGGCGATCCTTCAGGTAACCTGGCCCCAAGCCGTTAAGGGCTTTGAATGTTAACACCAGCACTTTGAATCGGGCCCGGAAATGGACTGGCAGCCAGTGCAGCTGGAAAAGTACTGGCGTAATATGAGCTCCCAGGCCAGTCCCTGTTAACAATCTTGCTGCCCTATTTTGGACCAGCTGAAGTTTCCGGACCATTTTCAAAGGCAGCCCCGCATATAACGTATTGCAGTAAACCAGACGAGAAGTTATCAGCGCATGGATAACTGTAGCTAGGCTATCTCTGACCAGATAAGGGCGTAGTTGGTATACCAGTCTAAGCTGACAAAAAGTGCTCCGTGCCACTGAGTTCACCTGTGCCTCAAAGGGCAGTTCAGCCGCACAGTACAGTAGTCTAACCTGGGCGTAAGCAAGACACGTGCCCCTGTGGCTAGGCCTGCTTTCTCTAGATAGGGCCACAATTTCAGGGAGCCCTTCCTGAAAGAGGAACCATCTCTGCATCCCACAGCCCATTACCTTCCTTGTCTTTCAGGTAGCAGTACAGTCCCACAGCCAAGAAGAGGAGGCCCAAGATTGCTGCCATGACCCCTGCCCACGCTTTGCTCCTAGCAGAGTCTGACATGCATGGATCTGAGGAAAGAGAAGGAGGCTCAGGTGAGGAGAAGGCTCAGGGGCAGATCTGGCCTTTCAGCATTGAGGCATGGGTCTTCCAGTTCCTCAGGCCAAACTGGCGACCTCTCCGTGATTTCTGGAGCTTCTCCGTGATTTCTGGAATGCCATGAGAAAAATGGCATTTTCCTCAGAACTCCTCCAGTTTCTCCATGTGCAAACTTAAGCATCAAACAAGGAGTTGGATCCAGGATCTGCCTTCCATGAGAGGAACATAACATTTTCACTCTATATAGCAGTGGTTCTTGTTTGTGTTTTCATATAAAGCAGATAATGTACTGAGAGCATTTGTCATGAACTTGTACAATTTGAGGATTCCTGAGGCAAGATATTCTGATATCTCCCATGCACAGAGGAAAGTATATAGTAAGTACAGGGCATAAGAACATAAGAGCCCTGCTGGACCAGACCAAGGGTCCATCTAGTCCAGCATTCTGTTCCCACAGTGGCTAACCAGAGGTCGACCAGGAACCCACAAGCAGGGCATGAGTGCAACAGCACCCTCCCACCCATCTTCCCCAGCAGCTGGTGTTGTTGTTCAGTCGTTCAGTCGTGTCCTTGCTATTCTCTGGAACTCTGCATTCAGTTGGATATATCTTCCCCTTTCTCCCTTGCTTTTCACTTCCCTTCTTTCCTCAGCGACTTGTAAAGCCTCATCAGACAGCCACTTGGCTTTCTTGCATTTCTTTTTCTTTGGGATGGATTTCGTTGCTGCCTCCTGAACAATGTTACGGACCTCCGTCCATAGTTCTTCAGGCACTCTGTCTATCAGGTCTAATCCCTGAAATCTATTCCTCACCTCCACTGTGTATTCATAAGGGATATGATTTAGGTCATACCTGAATGGTTTAGTGGTTTTCCCGACATTCTTCAATTTAAGCCGAAATTTTGCATCAGGAAGCTCATGATCTGAGCCACAGTCAGCTCCAGGTCTTGTTTTTACTGACTGTATAGAGCTTCTCCATCTTTGGCTGTAAAGGACATAATCCATCTGATTTCGATATTGATCATCTGGTGATGTCCATGTGTAGAGTCGCCTCTTGTGCTGTTGGAAAAGAGTGTTTGCTATGATCAGTATGTTCTCTTGGCAGAACTCTATTAGCCTTTGTCCTGCTTCATTTTGTGCACCAAGGCCATGCTTGCCTGTTATCCTGGTGATTTCTTGACTTCCTACTTTAGCATTCCAATCCCCTATGGTGAAGAGGACATCTTTTGTTGGTGTTAGTTCTAGAAGGTGTTGTAGGTCTTCATAGAACCGATCAACCTCAGCTTCTTCGGCCTCAGTGGTTGGGGCATAGACTTGAATTACTGTGATGTTGAATGGTTTGCCTTGGATTCGTACTGAGATCATTCTATCGTTTTTGAGACCATAGCCCAGTACTGCTTTTCCCACCCTTTTCTTGACTATGAGTGCTACTCCATTTCTTCTAAGGGATTCTTGCCCACAGTAGAAGATATGATAGTCACCTGAATTAAATTCGCCCATGCCTATCCATTTTAGTTCGCTGATTCCCAAGATGTCGATGTTCAATCTTGCCATCTCATGTTTGACTACCTCCAGCTTACCTGGATTCATTGATCTTACATTCCAGGTCCCTATACAATATTGTTCTTTACAGCATCGGATTTTCTTTTCACCACCAGACACATCCACAGCTGAGTGTCCTTCCGGCTTTGGCCCAGCCGCTTCACTCTTTCTGGCGCTACTTGGAAATACCCTCTGCTCTTCCCCAGTAGTATATTGGACACCTTGCGACCTGAGGGGCTCATCTTCTGGCGTCATCTCTTTTAGCCTTGTGATACGTTCCATGGGGTTTTCTTGGCAAGAATACCGGAGTGGGTTGTCGTTTCCTTCTCCAATGGACCACATTTTGTCAGAACTCTCCGCTATGACCTGTCCATCTTGGGTGGCCCTGCATGGCATAGCTTATGGCTTCACTGAGTTACACAAGGCCCTTTGCCAAAACAAGGCAGTGATCCATGAACGGGAGCAACTGGTGTACATAGGCTCAATGCTGCCTCTGATACTGGAAGTAGCATATAGCCATCAGGACCAGTAGCCATTGATAGCCTTCTCCTCCAGGAATTTGTCCAACCTCCTTTAAAGGACATCCAAATTGGTGGCCATCACTACATCCTGTGGTAGCAAGTTCTATAGTTGGAACTATGTGCAGTTTAACTGCTGTGACAGTAAGGTCCCTGCTTGTGATAAGTCCCTCCATCCAGTTTTGCAGGATTCACTCTCCCCCAACATCAGGGGCTCCTGACTTTCTGTGAAGCATTTTCGGGGGACTGGAGGGGCTGCCCTTGGAAGGAGCGGGTGGGGAAGTCAACTTCTGCCAGAGCAGCTTAAATCTGGATCCAACCCAACCCATTGGGTAAGGGGTCCAGGTGTACCCCAAATGAGGCAACATTGAGAACAGGAAGGCCTGGCTTGAGGGCTATAGAACTAAAAGAAAAAACCCTTTAAGGATGAATGTGGTGTCTTGGTACCCTCAGTGGAGGAACTGGGAACGTAAATCAACTGCAGAGTGTGTGCAGTTGGGCTTGATGGAGATTACTGATGCCAGTAAGGAACATCAGAAACTGCTTTATACTGAGGCAGACTACTGGTCAATCAAGCCTAGTATTGTCAACACTGACGGGAAGCAACAGCCTTGGGGACATTCTGGATGCAAAGCAGGGGCTCTACCACTGGGCTACGGCTGTTCTCTATTCTGTAAACAGCCTAGCTACAGTTATCCATGCTCTGGTAACCTGTAGTCTGGATTACTGCAATGCATTATACGTGGGGCTACCCTTGAAAACAAGGCAGCAACTTCAGCTGGTCCAACATAGTGCAGCGAGATTGTTAATGGGGACTGGCCAATGAGATCATGTTATGCTGGTACTTTTCCAGCTGCACTGGCTGCCAGCCCATGTCCCGGCCCAATTCAAAGTGCTGGTATTAACATTCAAAGCCCTAAATGGCTTATGGCCAGGTTACCTGAAAGATCGTTTCCTCCCACATGTACCTGCCCAGACCCTAAGGTCATCCTCAGGGGTCCATCTCTGGGGCCCCTGCCAAAGGAAGTGAAGTGGGTGGCCACAAAGAAGAGGGCCTTTTCTGCTGTGGCATCCCAGTTGTGGAATGAGCTTCCCAGAGAGGCTCACCTGGTGCCTACATTATGCCTTTCCGGCTCCAGGTGAAGAACTTTTTTATTTCCTCAGGCATTTTAGATTTCAGCTTCTGTTGTTTTAAATCTGTTCCTGTATTGCATTGCTGCTAGGTTTTATTTTGGCTTTTTACTTTTATTTTATACTGTAGTTTTAAGCTTTTCAACTTTTAGAGTGTATCTCATGTTGTACTTTATGGTTTTATTTGTTGTGAACTGCCCAGAGAGCTTTGGCTATTGGGCGGGGTAGATGGATAGATAGATGGATGGATAGATAGATAGATAGATAGATAGATAGATAGATAGATAGACTGAGCTTCAGAACAGTCACATCCAAAAATGAGGTACATTACTTAACAAGCATGAACCCAGAAAGGACAAGAAGGCACAAGGTGTCTGAGGTGGGTTTATTTACTATCCATGTTAGAAGGACCACAACGTTCTTTAGAAGGTGTTATGGCATAAATGCTCACAAAACCAGGAGAACCAAATTCCCTGGCAAACATCCATACTGCCTTTATACAAGTCTATGGTGTAACCGCACTTAGAATACTGTGTACAGTTCTGGTCACCATACCTAAAGAACGTTTTTTTAGAGCTAGGAAAAGTGCGGAAAGGGGCAACTGAAACTATCAAGGGGCTGGAGCATCTCCCTATAAGGGAAGGTTGCAACAGCTAGGATTGTTTGGCTTCGAAAAAAGGAGGGTAAGGGGAGAGAGGTCTACAAAATTACGCATGGTGTGGAGAATGTGTATAGGGAGACATCTTTCTCCCTCTCTCAAAATACTAGAACCCGGGTCATCCCATGAAGCTAATTGGTGGGAGATTCAGGACAGATCAAAGGAAGGACTCCTTCACACAGCGCATAGTTAAACTATGGAATTTGCTACCAAAGGATGTAGTGATGGCCACCAATTTGGATGGCTTTAAAAGGGGGTTACACAAATTCCTGGAGGAGAAGGCTATCAATGGCTACTAGTCCTGATGGCTATGTGCTACCTCCAGTACCAGAGGCAGTCAGCCTATGTACACCAGTTGCTGGGGAACGTGGGTGGGAGGGTGCTGTTGCACTCATGCTCTGCCTGTCGGTTCCCAGTCGACAGCTGGTTGGCCACTGTGTGAACAGAATGCTGGACTAGATGGACCCTGGGTCTGATCCAGCAGGGCTCCTCTTACGCTCTTAGGGTGTGATACAGGGAATGAAGGAGAGCTCAAAACATTGGCTTCTTTGAGAATGGGGGACTCTTGAGAGAGGTGGCTATCTCCTGGTCAAGGTTGACACAGGATTTGGGGATGCTCATTCCCTTTGGGGAATCATGTCTCCCCATGCAAGAATGGGGGAAATAAAGCATCTAACCCATTGAGTCATACCCCATCGGATGGTGATGGGTGTCTCCAGGCTGGCGTGCTCCACTTGGCAGATGTAGACATCTCCGTACTTCGGTGTCGTCTCCAGCATCAACTGGCTCTGGTACGTCCAGTCTCCGTTCTGGAGCTCTTCCCCGTAGGCCACCCCTTCCTTCTCCTCCCGCCCGTTCTTCAGCCACCTGATCTCGATTTCCAAGGGATAGAAACCCGACACGGTGCAGAGCACCAGGGTGTGGGGGGAGGCGGGGTCATCCTTGGTGGGGGAGATGGTGACTGTGGGTGCAGCTGGAAGGAAAATGGAAGGATGTGCATGAGACACCCAGACATGCATGAAATACAGGAAAAGAGAGAAGTTACAAGAGATCAAGGAAAGACAATGCTGGTTGGCTATTAGGTCCTACCTAGTTCCTTATTTTCATGGAACTTGAAAAGAGAGCTCAATCAGCAAACTGTATAAAGACTTAATATCAAGACACCAGCCGATCTGTGTAATATAACCTCTCCTTGCCTCTCCTTCCTTGCATGGTTCCTACAGCTAAAGGGACACATACTGTAAGTGCACACAGACTCATTACCCTCTCCAGGTTCCACGTTTCTTCGGAGCCACATAAGAATTGCCTTGAAGACTCTGGCAAGAGCCCACCAAATTCAGCATCATCTTTCCACCAGACGGCTAATATGCCCCTTGGGAAGTCAAGTAAAACTCTTTGGGAAAACCTTTTGATAGCATACTGATCCAGTCAGTTCTCTTTGGGCCCCTGCTTAAGTTTCACCTCTTCCTCCCACCTACTTTTCTTTCCATTGCCCTTTTGCCCCTGTGAAGCACTCATAGGAACACATGGGGAGAAGGGCCATTCCCCTTTGCTAGTCCTCTGTAGCTGGTATTCAGAGGTACACTGCCTCCCTGCATGACTACTGAAAGATCTCTCCTTGAGCAAACTACTCATAGGGATCTTGAGATGGAGAATGAAATCAGGGAGGCATCAAAAGGAGAAAGGGTTATTATAATAGGAAAGAATTGGGGGGGGGGCGGGGAGGCAGATCATGATCCAGAGAGAGGGGGGGTGGGGAGAGTTAAAGCTAGAAAGGAAAATGGTCCCAGTTGCAAGCTCAACCCAAACCCAATATACATAGACAATTGTATTTACTCTCAGCATTTGACTTTGTATGTTGATAATACATTGATATACATGTTAGTAATTTGTATGTTACTTAGGGAGTAATCTTATGGCCCCTAGACAGCGTCTGGGGGCCATAGGATATTTTGGATTCCCACCTCCATGTTCAGAAACACCACTCTGACCTCAGAGCTGGGGAACTGCAGCCCCCTCCCCCTTCCCCATGCAGCCAGCTGCCTGTATGGGGTCACAAAAGCGACCTTGGAGAGGGGGTAAAGGGGGTGTTCCAGTGGGAGGGGAGGGGACTGGAGAGGCTGGGATATGCATTATCCCAAGGCCTTTCCGGCCTCCTTCTCTCCCCCTCTGAGACACCCCCACTAGATAGGTGAAAAGGCCCCTCCATTGGATACCCATAAGCCCCTGCCACTCAAAGCCTCTCTACATTAAGTAAAACCCCCACATCTTTGCCAGGGCTTTCTGCTTTCAGTTTCTCTGCAGGATTATGACGGGCTCCTTTACACGGCAGACATGTGGTTTGAATCGAGGAAAGTCCTTCCTCGGCGAGTTCCATATGTTTCCATGTGTTTCAATTTACAGCCACTAGATGGTGCTGTCATTGTATAGTGTTATAGCGCTACGCCGGCATTTCACACAGCCGATAGATCGGAATAACGTTCCCTTTTGCATTACCTCTGATTTTTTGAAAGCAGAATAAATGGGGGAAAGCGTGGGAGATGTTCTGGAGCTTGACGACATTGTGTAAAGGACCTGCTAACGTCCGTGCATAACCAGTCACAAGGGTGCAATAAATAGCTTGTGTGAGAAGCTCTCAGTCCCCGACGCACTTACCCGTCCTGCCAGCTGCATTCCCTGCTTTCGCCGTCTCATAGTTGTGCCAGCAGAAGCGATCCACCATGGCCTGGTTGTAGTGTAGAATCTCTGCCCGACTGTTCCATAACACGGCATCAGGCTCGCCCAGTATAGACAGAGCCAGGAATCTCCCAAGGTCGCTATCGAAGTGAACAATCTCCTGCCCATCATAGAAGAACCTGAGCAGGTAGCGTGCCTGTAGCGGTGGCTGGCCTTTGCTGAAGCGGCACTCGGCTTTGCACTGGATCAGGAAATGGACTGCAGCAGGGAGAGAAGAAGCAGTGATTGAGAGAAAGGACTCGGGTGGGTGCAAGATCCACCACAATTCATCTGAATTTAATAGTTATATAGAAGAGATAATTTCAGCAGGTAGCCTGTAATTAAAGATGCAGGAGCCCTGTCCTGTTGGGGGTTAAAACAGAACTCAATTCCTTGGATCTTCCCCATTTCCTCCAAAGCACAAACAATTCTCCAGGAAAGTTTTTTTTTTTTTTCTCTTAAGGCACAATCCTACCCATGTTTCAACAGAAAAAACGTCTTACAACTCTTGGCTTTGCACTGGATCAAGAAATGGACTGCAGCAGGGAGAGAAGAAGCAGTGATTGAGAGAAAGTACTCTGGTAGGTGCGAGATCCACACCTGCACGGCCAGGTGTGGCCTGTTACCTGGGTGCCCCATGACCCATCAAGCAGATGAAAGGCCTGGAGTTGGTTCTGAGTGTTACATTTGCATTTGGTAGCTGATCACTGGAACCCCCAACATGAGGTCCAAAGAGGTGCCCATGCGAGTGAAGGAAGCCTTCATTAGGCTGAGGAAACAAACCCATCAGAGAGATAGCAAAAACAGTGGGAGTGGCCAACACAACAGTTTGGAACATCCTGAAAAAGAAGGAATTAACTGGCAAGCTCAGCAACAGCAAAGGGCCTGGAAGACCACGGAAGATAACTAAAGTGGATGACCGGCTGCAGAATTCTGCTCATGGTGAAGAGGAATGCTTTCACAACATCTAGCCAGGTCAAGAATGCTCTTGAGGAGGTAGGCATGTCATTGTCAACATCTACAGTCAAGAGACGGCTTTATGAAGGTAAATACAGAGGCTTCACAACAAGGTGCAAACCACTGGTAACGCTCAAAAACAGACAGGCCAGATCAGCCTTTGCCAAAAAACACCTAAAAAAGCCTGCCCAGTTCTGGAATAAGATTCTTTGGACTGAGGAAACCAAGATTAACTTGTACCAGAATGATGGGAAGAGAAAAGTATGGAGAAGGAATGGAACAGCTCATGATCCAAGCATACCACATCATCTGTCAACTATGGTGGAGGCAGTGTTACGGCATGGGCATGTATGGCTGCCAATGGAACCGGGTCACTGGTGTTTATTGATGACCTGACTGCTGACAAAAGCAGCAGGATGAATTCTGAAGTGTATAGGGCTATGCTTTCTGCTCAGATTCAGCCGAATGCTGCCAAACTGAGAGGACGCCGCTTCATATTGCAGCTGGATAATGACCCAAAACATACAGCAAAAGCTACCCAAGAGTTTCTCCAGGAAAAGTGAGATGTTCTTCAATGGCCAAGTCAGTCACCTGATCTCCACCCAACAGAGCATGCTTCTCACTTACTGAAGACAAGACTGAAGGCAGAAAGACCCACAAACAAGCAGCAGCTGAAGGCAGCTGCAGTAAAGGCCTGGCAAAGCATCTCAGTGGAGGAAACTCAGCATTGGGTCATGTCCATGGGTCCCAGACTTCAGGCAGTCATTGACTGCAAAGGATTTTCATCCAGGTATTAAAGGCAACCCTTAAGTTTGAAATGATGTTGGTTTGTTCCATTACTTATGAGCCCCCAACGATGGGTGTGTGTGTATGCCACTGGCTGTCCTTCCTGAATGGTTGGTGCCCCACTTTTGTCAAACCCCTTGAATAACAGCTGGAAGTCCTGACTTCGCTCCTGTCTGGGTGTGTTTCCTTCCAACTTCAATGTGGTGGTGTACAGAGGCCAACTGCCAAAACAGTTACCCTTGTTCCAATATTTCTGGCCCTGACTGTATATTTAGACAGAAAGGAGTCTTAGAACTCCCAGCATTCCCCAGCCAGCATGACTAGCTTGGAAATGCTGGGAGTTCTAGGACTTTTTCCTGTTTAAACGTGCATAGAATTGCACTCTTAATGATGTAGCATGCCTTTTATTTTTTACTCTAAGGGAAGCGCATGCAGCCCCCATTCAGATCAGGACCACATCAGAATAGGAGGGGAGGATTCTCACACACACACACACACACCTTTGCTTCCCGACATTCTCCCCTCTACATGGGGGTTAAAAAAGAAATAAAACTCTATTTACATCTCCCCACCACGCTTATGTGTATATGGAACTGCCAATTTGAGATTAACAGTTCTTGCATCTGATGGTCTGGAGAGTGTCCACGAAAGCTTCTGCCACGTTTTGCTTTTTTTTAACCTCTCTGGGTTGTTCCTTTTTAAGCTGTCCTCAGTTAGCAGCTCCAGTTGTCGTACACAAGTATGGCCTTGTGGTGTTAGATGACGCTAAGTACATCACAACACTGGACTACACTGCAGGGCTGTGGTACACCTCTGTGTGTGTGTGTGTGTAGATGCTTGGAAAGGCGGGTAAGGGCTGTAGATTTAGGACCTTCAACAGTGGAGATGGAGATGTGTGGAGAGGGGGGGGACACTGCATTGGTTGAACTTCTACCTGCCACACAGCTGTTGAAAGCAAGGAAAGCCCAGTTGCCAGTGAGGAGGAGAAAGCTGGATGGCCCTCTTGTGAGAGCTTCCAGGAGACACCTGGGCGTTGGCCCTAGTTGGCAAAGGACGGCCGAATTAGCTGGAACATGGTTAGAGTGCTGGACCCGCAGCTGGGAGATCCGAGTTCTAGTCCCCACTCAGCCATGAAGCTCACTGGGTGACTTCGGGCCAGGCACCGACCCTCACCGAACCTACCTCACAGGGTTGTTGCGAGGATAAAATGAAGAGGAGGGAGATCATGTATGAGGATAAAAGGGGGGATATACATGTAATAACTAAATACATAACCAACTAAGGACGTTCTTCTAAGTCAGCTTTCCCCAGCCTGGTGCCCTCTCCTAGAAGGTTGGGGACTACAATTCCCAGCATTCCTGACGATTGGCTATGCTGGCTGGAGCTGGTGGGACTCGAAGTCCAAAACCTGTGGAGGGCACCGGGTTGGGGAGGGCTGTTCTAAGTGCTCCACCCCCTAGCCCTTATCCAGAGAAACTTTCCCTCCTCCCCTGGACCCTCTCCCTTTCAAAGTGTCCTGGGGTTTGGGACATTCTCATCTCTAGTATCTCTGTCACCACCCCTAGAAAGGCAAGGAGGCATTCAGCCTACCTACCCCGGCCGCCTTGCTGTTCCCGAGCCTTCCAGCTTTCCCAGAACCCCCTCCCCCCCATCAGGACCATCCGCCTTTTGGCTTATGGTGGTCTCAGGCAGTGGAGGCTGATGGCTCCAAAGTCAGTGGGGCGGTGAATCCACTCCAGGCTTCAGTCAGAACCAGCCAGAACTCTTAAGGGTCTCAAGCAGTGGAGGCCGGGGGCTCTGATGTCAGTGGGGCAGTGGATGCACTCCAGGTTTCAGTCAGGACCAGCCAGGATGCTAAAGGAGCTCTCCAAGGTAGTTCTGACTGGTTCTGAGTGAAACCCGGAGTAGATTCACTGCCCCTCTGATACCAGAGCCACCAGTCTCTACTGGTCTCGAGTCCCCCTCCCCACAAACACACACACCTCACCCATCCTCAGCAAAGACAGGTTTGCTCCCCCATTGGGATGGTGAGGGGCAGGTTTTTTTTGTGTGTGTGCTTACCCGGGTTCGTGTTTCTTCCTGCAGTTCCACGGATCAGGGATGGTTCCAGCAGCACAGGCAGAATTGCTAGCAACACCAAAGGAGACCTCATGGCTGCCCACTCCCCACAGGACAGGGACGGGGCAGGGAGGTGGGGAGAGCAGCTCTGGGTCTTTTCTTGTGGGGGGAGAAGAAGCAACCCTCGCTATCTCTAGCTTGGCCTGGAGAGGAGGAGGTGCCCAGGGGAGGCAGACGCACCAGTGACAATTCCTCCTGAGAAGCATCATTCGTCACCAGGCAAGAAGAACCCGCAGCTCGTCTCATTCAGCAAGGCAGCTTCCTTTGGCCTTCCCCACCACAACTCCCATCAACCCCCAGCCACCACGGTCATCATGAGAGCAAGAGCCAGTGTGGCGGAATGGCTAGAGTGTTGGGCTCGGCCTCGGGAGACCTGGGTTCTAGTCCCCACTCGGCCACGGTGCTCACTGGGTGACTTTGGGCCAGTCGCTGACTCTCAGCCTAACCTACCTGGCAGGGTTGTTGCGAGGATAAAAGGGAGAGGTGGGGGACGATCCTGTACATAAGCTGCCTTGGGTTCCTTGCAAGAGGAGAAAAGGCGGGAGATCAATGTAATAACAAAAGGCAAAAATATGCAACAAAAAGGAGAGAAAGAGAACAAAAGTCTAATAGAAGGAAAACACTTCAGTGGAGAATTTATATTTATATCCATGGGCTATACGTACATGCAATCATAAAGAAATAGATATCATTGTGATGGTCACCAGTTTGGATGGCTTTAAAATGGGATTGGGCATTAATGTGGACTAGTCCTGATGGCTTATATTTTACCTCCAATATCAGAGGCAATATGGGCGGGAGGGTGCTGCTGCACTCGTGTCCTGCTTGTGGGTTCCTGATTGACAGCTGGTTGGCCACCGTGTGAAAAGAATGCTGGACTGGATGGACCCTTGGTCTGATCCAGAAGGGTTCTGCTTATGTTCTTAGAATCACAGAATCATCAAATAGTAGGGTTGGAAGGGGCCTATAAGACCATTGAGTCCAACCCCCTGCTCAGTGCAGGAATCTATTGTAGTACTTATTGGACTATAATGTATTGGACTAAAACTCTCACCAGTTGGACTTATTGGACTTCAATGTGTCAGACTACAATGCCCATCAGTTGGACTTATTGGACTGCAATGTGTGGGACTACAATGCCCATCAGTTGGACTTATTGGACTGCAATGTGTCAGACTACAATGCCCATCAGTTGGACTTATTGGACTGCAATGTATTGGACTACAACTCCCATCAGTTGGACTTATTGGACGGCAATGTGTTGGACTACAGCTCCCATCAGTTGGACTTATTGGACTGCAATGTGTGGGACTACAACTCCCGTCAGTTGGACTTATTGGACTGCAATGTGTGGGACTACAACTCCCGTCAGTTGGACTTATTGGACTGCCATGTGTCAGACTACAACT
Organism: Heloderma suspectum; assembly: GCF_057233095.1. NCBI lineage: Eukaryota > Metazoa > Chordata > Lepidosauria > Squamata > Helodermatidae > Heloderma > Heloderma suspectum. The sequence continues at coordinate 400,130,067 of NC_139459.1, forward strand.
CCCGTCAGTTGGACTTATTGGACTGCCATGTGTCAGACTACAACTCCCATCAGTTGGACTTATTGGACTGCAATGTATTGGACTACAACTCCCATCAGTTGGACTTATTGGACGGCAATGTGTTGGACTACAGCTCCCATCAGTTGGACTTATTGAACGGCAATGTGTTGGACTACAGCTCCCGTCAGTTGGACTTATTGGACTGCAATGTGTGGGACTACAACTCCCGTCAGTTGGACTTATTGGACTGCAATGTGTCAGACTACAACTCCCATCAGTTGGACTTATTGGACTGCCATGTGTCAGACTACAACTCCCATCTGTTGGACTTATTGGACTGCAATGTGTCAGACTACAACTCCCATCAGTTGGACTTATTGACTGCAATGTGTTGGACCGCAGCTCCCATCAGCCATGGCCATGCTGGCTGGGGCTGATGGGAGTTGTAGTCCAACATGTCTGGCGGGCACCAGGTTGAAGAAGACTTCTCTGGCACGGCAGCAAAGGTTCCCTCGGATTTTCAGTCCTTCTGGCTAACCTCACTGCCCTCACTGTATCACCCCCATTGCTTACTGGTTTTGTATCCTAGCTGGAATGGACTTTGACTGGAGGGTGGTGGGTTGTTGTTGTTTTTAAGTTAGAATGTTGCAGGATTGTTGTGTGTTTTTTAAAAAAACATTTCTTTTTTCTTCTTGTTTTAAACTAGCACATGGACCAGCTTTGCAAAGATTGCCCTTGGCTGGATACAGCGAACCTTCAAGCAAGCTGTTGGAGCTGGGCAGCCCAACCCACAGCCCCTGTCATGGTGCACCCATATAACTATCTGAGGTAGGAGTCTGTCCACTTCCCTGAGGGGGGCTGCCCCACAGCAGTGGCGCAGGGGCGGGGGGGGGCAGGCAGGTGTATAACTGTCCCTCGGCCTACTAATCTCCCTTGGCTTCAAACTGTATGGACTGCAAAGCTATGTTCTGGTTAGGAAGGTCTGCCCCCTAGTGGCTGAAGAGTAACATCTTCAACGTCAACCACACCAACACATTTAAATTTATTAAAATTAATTAATGCATCTTTTTTTAAAAAAAGTAATCCTGAGGTACATACCCATAGGATTCTCTTAGTATGCATGCCAAGTTTCAAGTGTCTAGGTTTCTGGTCTTGATGCTGTGGCACGGACAGACAGACAGAATCACACTGTGGTAGAAGAATCCAAAGGACCTTTGGAAGACCTGAGAGACCCTTGCAACACAATCTGCGAGAGGGGAGGCTGAGCCTTGTCAGTGTCAGGAGCCTCTATCTGCCCACTCTCCACTGCAAGATCACAAGCAGTGGTGCAGTGAGACTTTTTGAAGTGCAGGCGGTCATCATGACAGTTGCTCCTTAGCCACGCCCCCCAAGAGAGTCCCAAAATACAGGCAGCTCTGTTGATCCTTATCAACAAACCAATTCTAGCGGTTTTCATCTCCACCAGGAGCAGGCCTTTTGTAAATGAGAGAGCGCCTTCTCCCCTATCAGCCTGCCCAGTCACTGAGGTCATCAGAAGGCTCACTCCTGGCGGTTCCACATGGGCCTATGGCCCGATTGGAGTCCACCTGTGTATTGCCCCAGCTGTAGGCTTCGAACTCTTAATTAAGAGGTGCCAAGATAGTGATAAATCAGACCCAGGTTTACTCACAAGGAGATAGTTTATTGAGTTACTTACAGCACACAGGTGTACCCAATGGTTGGATCAGACAGCTTCTGTGAACCCAGAGCCATGGGGTACAATGGGTTTTATACCATACATGTTAGCAATGAAGCAGCACAACAGCAGCAAGCACCCCCCCCACCAGCGTTTATTCCCAGCATTGACTAACAGCACTTGGTTCTCAGCACAGCCACCTGTAGCTTTAAGGTAAACAAACTTCACTTCCCAGACACATCTTGATTAGATACTCTACTTATTAGTATGGAATGTGCTAGGCTGCGCTATCGGCCCTTTGACTCATCTTCACATGCTCAGAGGCCTACTAGCAAGGGAATTGCACTAATAATGAACTTAAGCAAGGCATTATGGATCTCTAGGCCCCTCTAACACTACAAGTGACTTGGTTATGCTTCTGGGGCCAATGCAACCTGGAAGAGCCTTCAGTGTGGTGGCCCCTTTATAGAACTCCCTGCCTCTGGAGGTCAGGCAAGCACCAACACTGTTGTTTCCAGCGCCTCCTGAAAACACCTTTATTCCAGGAAGCCTTCCTTGATTTGACCAGCCACGGTTGTTATCAGTACTCTCTTTTTCAAAAGAACAGTTTTTAATATTGTGCTTTATTTCTTTTATCTTTTTATCGGTTTATCTTTTACCGTCCACTGCTTTGGAATCTGTTTAGATGTGGAGCGATATATAAATGCTGTAAACAAACAAACAAAGGGGTCTTAATTGCCCACTGGAGACCCAGCCGCCGCAAAATATGAGGAACGATATATTATTTCTGGGAAAATCAATCCCCGCCCCCCTGCTCAGCTACTGTGAGGATTGCAGCTTAGCTGAGAGGTAGTTCTGAGGGGGGTGCCAGATGACGTCCCTGCTAATAAAAAAGTGCTGGTGCTGTGTCTCCGTGAGTCCTGGTTCCACTATACCTCCATTGCATCACAAGACATGTGCTCTGTGAGCTCGTTCACACAGGGCTGTTCTTGCCTGGATTGAGGTCCAGTCTCCAGCGTGCTCACATCCAGGGCACAGGCGTGCGTACAGGGTATGCTGGGTGTGCAAAAGCACACCCTAACGTCTCCAAAAGAAAGTGGCTTTGTGTTCGAATTCAATCGCATGATACACTCTTTTAGTTTTAAAGTACGTATTGCCGTACTACACAATAAGCACCAAATTCCGTAATACCGACGTTGCGGAAATGTATTGGAAGCCTGCGTTCGCTCACAGGATGCGTCCCCACTACTGCGGGGCTGCATTATCGTTGGACTTTCCCTCCCCCTCCGACTACTATTCTATAAAATTCTTGGACCTATATAAGTGGCCGCAAAAAAGAGAGAGGGTATTTCGTGTCTCATTTTTTTAGGTTCGTATTTTTTCGGTAAAGTTTAGTTGTGAACTTAAAAAAAAAAGTGTACTTAAGTTTTACCTTCTTTAGTTCATGTGATGAATAAAAATAATGTCCTTTATGATTTAGTATTCAATAAATGTTCACCTTAAAAAAAGAAATTCCCTAGGTGCACACCCTAATGAAATGTGCTACACATACCTCTGATCTTCTCGATCATCCCAGAGTGCAGGACACGGAATAATGGGCTCAAGCGACAGGAAGCCAGATTCCGGCTGAACATCAGGAGAAACGTCCTGACTGTTAGAGCAGTACGACAATGGAACCAATGACCCAGGGAGGTGGCGGGCTGTCCCACACTGGAGGCATTCAAGACGAGGCTGGACAGCCATCTGTCGGGGATGTTCTGACTTGTACTCTTGCCCCGAGCAGGGGGTTGGACTCGATGGTCTTGCAGGCCCCTTCCAATCCTACTATTCTATGATTCTATATGATTCTGTGATCCAGGACCAAGTAAATCAGCAGAGGATGAGAGAGAGAGCACTTCCTTTCTGGAGCTGGGGGTCATGTGGGGGACTTCAGATGTCTCATCCTTTAGCTTCAGTAGAAATACCACAAATGTCGCCATTACATTCCCCTTCTTCCTCCACAAAAGTGCACGCATTCATCTTTTTCTGCCACCACAACCTTCCAAAATGAGACATGCTATGGGTCCTTCTGCCCGGACACTGATGACATGAAGGAACAACGTATTCTCACTTCTCCTCTGTGCCCAGGCGGTGCCCGGTCTCCTTGACAGTTAAGAAACAATGACTTCTTCCCTATCCCCATACACATTCCTTAGACTGAATGAACTGCAGTCTTTCTTCTAGGACTGGAGGCTTCCATGTAGGGCAGCCATGGGGTCTTCTTTGGTCCCTGGAGACCTGCTGGTGCCACTGATGTTCTCACTGCTGAGGCCATCCCTGGTCCATGGAACTCAGGGAAGAAACAACTTGACTGGTAAGTATTTCCAGGGGGGCAGCACGAGGTCGGGTGAAAAGAAGTTGGGGCTTGGAGATAGTCACACAGGCACACCCATCACAGTGGGACATCAAATGAGTCTGTCCTGGGGATGTGGTTAAGAGGTGGAACCTCCGATTATCCAAGAGCAGTGGGACAATGGTCCAGGGAAAAAGGGAGATGGGGAGGAGTTCATGAAGCCTCAAAGGCTCAGGAAAAGCGGGAGGCAGGCCGACAAGCTGAAAAAGTTGGTTGGCAACTCCAGAAACCCCTTGCCCCATTGCTCCCTCCTTTCTAGCCCCATTGTCCTTGCAGGAAAAGGGAAATAGGCAAGTCAGGAAACTGGACACAACAGGGGCTCCCAAAGCGGTGCATGCGGGCGACATGGCACCTGCAGGGACCTCCAACGGCACCCAAAAAGCTCTCCCCCTCCCTGCCCCCTTCAAAAAATAGTAAAAACCTGGGAAAATGTCAGGGCAGCCTTCTTTCTCTCCAGCCTTGTTCTTTCTCCCCCCTCTCCCTCTTTGCCTTCCTATTTCCCCCTTCCTCCCAGCATCTAGCCTTGCTATTTTGCCCCACCTCTTTAGCTCACTGTTTCTCCTCCTCCTCGCCTCTAGCCTTGCTGTTTCTCTACCACTTTGCCTTACTTTCCCCCTTCCCTCGCAGCCTCTAACCTTGCTGTTTCTCTCCCTCTAGTCCTTTGCTTTGCTATTTCTCCCTCCCTCCCAGCCTCTAGCCTCACTCTTTCTCTCCCCACTTGTTTACCTTGCTCTTTCTCCCCACTCCCAGCCTCTAGCCTTGCTCTTTCTCTCCCTCTACCCTTTTGCTTGGCTATTTCTCACTCCTTCCCAGCCTCTAGTCTCACTATTACTCTCACCTTACCCCCTCTTAGTTCACTTTTGACTAGCTAGGCCCCCACAGCAGCCATTGTGTGACCAGCCACATCCTCCATGGTGGTGCCCAGAGCAGTTTCTCGAATTCCCAAATGCATCCAAAAAGGGCTGGGGAGCCCCTGATATACGATGTTGCCTTCACCCACAGAACCATTTGCAAGGAAGAGAGGCGGGCAGAATAAGGGAAGTCTTACAGAGAGCTAGAATCATCTGGCAAAGAGCCTTTGAATGGGGAGAGGTTGAGAACAGCACTTTGAACAAGTTTACCCAGCTATGGGAATCGTAGCCCAACACATCTGGAAGGCACCAGGTTGAGGAAGGCTGAGTTAGGGACTCCTTGTGGGGCCCTAAATCCACCCCCTTGAAATTTCTGTCCCCCCTTCGTTGCTTTTCCCAACATCTCTTCCCAGACATTCGAACAGTGCTGGCTCCAGGGGCACCCATGGGCAGGAGGCACCTTCCATGGGCTCCCTTCCTCAGTGGGTCTACCTTTTCACCACCATTGTCACCAGCTCCTCCACTCCTCCTCTCCTCCTCTTCTTCTTCCTCATCATTACTACCACTTGCTTGCTTGACAGGCAGAGAGACAATGAGCAAGTAGGCTGTGGCATCTACTGCTGCTCCTTCTCACCACCACCGTTGTCTGGGCCGGAGCGGGAGGCAGGTGAACAAGAACGTTGCAATGGGGAAGAAGAGGAGCAAGTCCAGGGGGCTTTTGTCAGTGGGTCCCTGCTGGGGTTTGGGCCCTCAGCAGCTGCCCATTCATGCCTACCTTTGATGCTGGCCCTACTTTTCAACTAGGGATGTCACAGAAATCCCCAACAGAACTAACTGCATTTGGATTTTTGTGAATCTGACCCACGGGTTCCGCAGCAGACTGGCTTTTCCCCTATTGGGCAGATTCCTCAGGTTTGCAGAGCAGTTTTCTAACCTACGGGAAGTTTGTGCAGATTTTGCCGTAGAAAAATTTGCAAAAAAAATAAAGAAGGCCGAAAATACGCACTTCCCCACAGGCTATAGTGTGAAAATGCGCATGGGGGGATTTGCGCATTTTGTGGGCATTTGTGCATTTTTGCATGTGCGAATTTGCACAAATTCAGAAACTAAAACAAAATCTCATTCCGTCGATGGGCAGACAATGGAACGAAAAGCCACTGACAACCTGCAAAACACAGATGGAACGGATTTTACACAGTCCCTGCTTTCAACTGAGGATGTTGGAGAAATCCACAATGGAACCAAATAAGTTTGGATTTTGATCAATCCAACCGGCAGATTCCACAGCGGACGGCCTTTCCCCCTGCTGGGCGGACTACACCAACTTGCAGACCATTTTCCTAACTTTCTTGATTTTGTGCAAATTTCATCATCAAAGAATATGCATTTTTTTAAAAAAAAATACTGGCCCAAAATGTGCATTTCCCCATAGGCTGAAGTGTGAAAATACACATTTTGGGGGATTTTGCTCATTTTGGGAGAATTTGCACATTTTTGCATGTGCAACTTTGCACAACTGTGCATTTGAGCAAATTTGGGAACAGAAAAAAATCCGATTCCGGTGATGGGTGGACGGTGGAACAAAAGGCACCTGACAATCCACGAAACACAGATGGAATGAATTTCACACAATCCATATATCCCTCCTTTCAACCCCATTTTTTTTCTCTTCTTCAGACTTCACCTTTACACCCCACTTTCCACTGTGGATATTGTTGAGAACAGGAATGTAGAGGGGTGGAGAGGGAGACATCCATTTATCCTGGCCGAGTCGCAAAGGTTGAGTTAGATGGTGTGAGCTGCAGTGTCTCTGTTGGCTCCCTTCTCCTCTGACCAGTCTCCTCTCTCCCCAAACCAGTCGTACGTTCCCAGTACCAGACGAAGCTAGAATGCCACCTGACCAAGGGGAGACCGTGGAGGCACTTTGTATTCAGATTCTTGGACAATGGGGAAGAGTTTGCCCGCTATGACAGCAACATGAAAAACTTTTCGGCTGTTGGGGAGCGGAGCCAGAATGTGATCCAAGGGTGGAACAGGCAGAAGGACCTCCTGGACAGAAAGCGGTTTGAGGAGGAAGACTTCTGCAACCACAATCAAGTTTTTTCTTCCTTGATCTCCAACCAGACCAGTGAGTAGGGGCGGCAGGAAAGAGGAAATGCATTCATGAAAAAAGAGGGCAATAGAAGGCCGTTGAATTGGGGGTTGGACTCGATGGTCTTATAGGCCCCTTCCAACCCTACTATTCTATGATTCTATGAATATGCTAATGTGTAAGTATGGAAAAACAGTACATCTCACCATCGTGTGGTAGACTGTGACCAGGGGACCTGTGTGTCTACCTGTTCAGCCTGCTGAACAGATGCTAACATGCTAACCCACATTCAGTGGTTGAGTGTGGGGTGTTGTTGAACCATGGGTTAGCCTGTTGTATGAACCCAAGACATTTTCCACAGGGTGGCTTGTTAACCATGCAGTGTGGCTAATTTTTTCTCAAACCAGCCACCTTGAGAACCCATGGTTTGTTGTTGGGTTGTTCAGGGTGGTTAACAAGCCACACTGAGGACATTCAGACAACATGCTAACCCATGTTTCAATAAGCCCACAGTTGGACAACAACCCACACTCAACCACTGAGCGTGGGTTAGCGTGTTGCCTGAGCAGCCCCTCTGTGTGTACTGTCTGTGTGTTTTTATGTAAATAGTTTTTTTAAAAAACTTTGTATACTGTGTTTCTAATGGATTTCAATCTTTGTAAACTGCCCAGAGAGCTTCAGCTATGGGGTGGTAGTATTATTATTAACAACAACAACAACATTATTATTATTATTTCATTTTATGTTTTGTTTGTTTGTTTATTTATTTATTTTATTTCACGACAGCCCTGTGAGGTAGGTTAGGCTGAGAGTTGGTGAGCGGCCCAAAGTCACCCAGTGAGCTTCATGGCCGAGTGGGGACTAGAACCCGGATCTCCCGGCTCCCAGTCCAACGCTCTTGCCACTACACCACACTGAGAAGTCATTGTGAAGCTGCTCAAACTTTATTAGTGAGCAGCTCTAATAGAAATGGAATCCCAGTTTGGAGCAGAGCCACCCAGTGGAAGAGAGAGAGCACTGCAGGCTATGACAAATGTGATTTGCTGGGGGGGGGGTCTGCAAGTGGGAGCGAGGGTGTTGCCCCCACTGGCCATAACAAGAAATCACCTGTGCTGATAACACATACCCTCTTTGTCATTCTGTCGTCATTATATAAAAAAATAAAGGAGCTGTGCTCATCATGGCGATCACTCGTGACTGAGTAAGACTATCTTCCAAGAGTAGAGTCTTAGCAGTGGGTCTGCAGGGGGCTGTGAAGGCCGGTTCAGGATCCACGCAGCCTCCCACAGTGAGGACATAGGTTTCCAGGTGGAAGGCGGTCACGGTGAGGGTTTGCTTGAAGTCCATAGCGTCCCAGTCAATATAGGCTGACCTCCAGCTGGAACGCTCATGGGTTAGAACGCCCAGTTCTCCATGCTTATGTTACATTTTCTTAGATTAGCTTTGAGAACATCTTTAAATCTCTTTTGCTGTCCACCAATATTCCGTTTTCCAGTCGTAAGTTGGGAATAGAGTAACTGCTTTGGGAGACGATGATCAGGCATTTGAACAACATGGCCGGTCCAGCGAAGTTGATGCTGGAGAATCATTGTTTCAATGCTGGTGGTCTTTGCTTCTTCCAGTATGCTCACATTAGACCGTCTGTCTTCCCAAGTAATTCACAGAATTTTTCGGAGGCAGCGTTGATGGAATCTTCCGTGAAGTTGGGAGAGGTGTTTATAGATAGTCCATGTTTCATGGGCGTACTGCAAGGTCAGTAGTACAATGGCTTTGTAAACAAGCATTTTGGTCTCCCTGCGAATGTCCCGATCCTCGAACACTCTACACTTCATTCGGGAGAATGCTACACTCGCAGAGCTCAGGCGATGCTGAATTTCAGCGTCGATGTCAGCTTTGGTGAGTCCAATCTATGAGAAACTGTTGGAGAATTTCTCCTCCCCTTGGAGAAATTTGGTGGAATTGTCCCCCACCCTCCCCATTTCTGATCCAGCAAAGCTCCTCTTATGTTCTTATAGAGCCAGTGAGGTGTAGTGGCTAAAGTGCTGTACTGGGAGCCGGGAGATCTGGGTTCTAGGCCCCACCCGGCCATGGAAGCTCACTGGGTGACTTTGGACCAGTCACAGACCCTCAGCCCAGCCTACCTCACAGCGTTGTTGTGAGGATAAAATGGAGAGGAGGAGGATAATGTAAGCCACCTTAGGCTCCTTGGAGGAAAAAAAGGCAGGATAGAAAATCAATCAATCAATCAATCAAACAAATGCCACCTCAGCATCTCCTGGCAGTGGTGTTCTTGTGGGCTCTGCCTGGGCCTCAGTGTGTGGATGTGTTTAACAGGTCAAAAGAGAAAGCACTGCTCAAGTCCACACTTAGGCAATCTGCAAGCCATTTATCTATGAAAGGAGAAGAGCCAGTGTGGTGTAGTGGTTAGATTGCTGGACTGGGACACCTGGGTTCTAGTCCCCACTCAGCCACAAAGCTCACTGGGTCTTGACTCCCAGCCTAAGCTACCTCACAGGGTTGTTATGAGGATAAAATGGAGAGGAGGAGGATAACGTAAGCCACCTTGGGTTCCTTGGAGGAAAAGGTGTTATAGAAATATAACAACTAAATGAAGAACCACCAGAAATGCAACAAGGGATCTACATCCACCTCCTCCAGTCTTCCTTTCCCACTTTCTCCTTCCTCCCTTTCAATTCTCATTCTTCTTTTCCTCCCTCGCCTGTTTCCCCCTATTTCCCAACGTAGACCAAATTGGGAGTGAGAGAATTGGGGTTGGGTGGGGTCCTCTTGCCCACGGTTGGAGACCCTCCGGCCATCCAGATGTCATTGGACTCAAGCTCCCATCATCCTTGACCCTTAGCGATACTGGCTGGGGCTTATGGGAGTTGAAGTCAAACAGCAATGGAGCCCAACAGCAGAGGTGGTTGAGTTTGCTGCTGGTTATCCTCCCAAACTCCTTTGCTGTTGCTGAATTGGGTGGGGTCTCTTCTGGGGCCTCTTTTCTCTCTTCTCAAATCCACCTTATCTCATTATTATCTATGTTTAGTGGCCCAAATGGACATTTACCAGAGAAAGAAGTGCTGCCTTTTATGACGGTGCTAACCAATAGCGAAGAATTGGACAGAATCTACAGATCTGTCAATAGTCGCGCGGTATAGCTATCTTCGGAACATTGCTTTAGATGAAAGAATAACTAAAATGATAATGGCACAAAGGCAACAAAAGGAAGCTGACGTCTCCCATACAGTTTGGTATGGATTTATTGACTGTATTGACAAACAAGGTTCCCAGAGCAAGGCACCAGCATGTCATGGACAGATACGGAGTGATACATTTAGAGCGCAATCCTGCGGGGATAGTTGGGCCACTTCTGAACTCAGAGGTGACTGATAATCCAATGCAGGGTGGGCAGAGTGTGGAGGGGATCTTCTCCGCCACACCCTGGCTGCCCCGCATTTGTGGCTAGACGGCCAATTTTGGCTGTCAAGCTGGGGTTTCCTCGGATCGGGCGGGCGGGGGGAGGCCGGACGGTGCATAGGAAGCATCATAAGGGTGCCTCTGACGGGGACGAACCGCACCTCCTACGAGGGAGCAGGGACTCAGTTTTCTGGGAAACGAAAATGAAAAATCCTATGGCCATCTACCCGCTGTCTAGCGGCCATAGGATTGCGCCCTTAGGTAATTACAACTAAGGATGGAGTCCTATCGGGATGGCCATAAACCTTTGAACTCGGGGGCTGTATTGATCTGGAGTCCTGATCCTGTCCGGTCCCAGTCAAATTAGATTCTTTCGGATTACTAAGATGAAACAAAGCCACTTGGGCAAAAGGACGACAGTTTATTGATAGAAAATGGATGAAGAATCAATATGCTGAAGGAGTTGCACTGGCTACCAGTTGTTTTCCGGGCCAAATTCAAGGTGTTGGTTTTGACCTTTAAAACCCTATATGGTTCCGGCCCAGCCTATCTTAAGGAGCGCCTCCAGCAACACCAGACAGGCCGCTTAACAAGATCAGCCTCGGATGGCCTTCTCTCTGTCCCATCAGCCAGGACAGCTAGACTGGTGGGGACGAGGGAGATGGCCTTCTCTGTGGTGGCCCACACTCTGTGGAACTCCCTCCCTAGGGAACTCCGTCATGCCCCCTCTTTAATGAGCTTCCGTCATGCATTAAAAACGTGGTTGTTCAGGCAGGCATTTGGGGTGGGTTAGGGTATTTAAAAAAAAAAAAATTATGGTAAAATTTTATTGTTTTAAATTGTTTATGGTGGGTTGTACATCGCCCAGAGTGGCTGGGTGACCAGTCAGATGGGCGATTAATAAATTTAATCAATAAATAAATAAATAAATTGACCTCCAAAACCCTATATGGTTCTGGCCCAGCCTATCTTAAGGAGCGCCTCCAGCAACACCAGACAGGCCGTTTAACAAGATCAGCCTTGGATGACCTTCTCTCCTTCCCATCAGCCAGGACGGCTAGACTGGTGGGGATGAGGGAGAGGGCCTTCTCTGTGGTGGCCCCCACTCCCTCCCTAAGGAACTCTGCCATGCCCCCTCTTTAATGAGCTTCCACCACGCATTAAAAACGTAGTTGTTGAGGCAGGCATTTGGGGTGGGTTAGGGTATTTTTAGAAATATGATGTTCTTAATATAGAATGTTATTGTTTTAAACTGTTCTATTCTGCACTCTGTACATTGCCCAGAGTGGCTGGGTGATCAGCCAGATGGGTGGGTGGGTGGATGGATGGATGGATAAATAAATAAATATGCAAAGAAAGCTCACGCCTCTCATCAGCTAATGAAGCTGTCACCACTGGGTGTCTATTTGAGCCCCCAAGATAGATGAGAAGTCATTCTTAGAGCCACCAGTTTCTCCAGGCTTTGCTGCTTTGCCCCATGGAGCGAGATCAAAGAACAAAGCCAGCTGGCTGGGTTTTATAAGACTCTCTCAGCTTAATTCAGGAGATACCAGGCTACCTCTGCCCATCCCAGAGGGCCAGGGGGGTGGATAGGGGGAGGGATGTCTCTTTCCCATCAGAAGTGAAACCTATCTCATCTTCTAGGGTGACATACGTAATCTAGTTGACCAAAACAGCTTTAAGGTAAAAGCTGTAAATTACCAGCCTGTGTGAAAGGGCTTTGGCATTAACTATAAAGCTGCCAAACTACACAGGTCTCTAGGTAGCTACCAACAGCATATAGAAATGCTGTGAAATCCACCTTGTTTCTCACCCACAAACTCACTACAGAGGTTTACAGCCAACACAACGCAGATCTTTGCCTCCGCCCTTCTCCCGCGCTGCATTTTGGCTAGATGGGCTTTTGTGGAGTGGAGGGGAAGAAGGCCATGGAGGCCTGGGGATATGGTGTAAGCCGGCTTCCCCAGTCCCCTTCCCTCCCTGCCCACAGAACTGCCCCATTTCCCTCCTTTCCAAGGTCGCTGTTGAAACCTCTGAGAGGCCGCCAACGTGGTTCTCTCCATGCCGGCTGCGAGGGGGCGGGGGCGGGGAGCTCAACCTCGGAGCCAAGAATCCAAGCTATCCTATGGCCCCCCAGACTCTGCCTAGGGGCTATAGGATTGCTCCCCAAATCTTAAACCCGTGACGAACTTGTGTGGATAAATCTAAGGTTATTCATACATTAAAACGCCTGTGCTTCCTCTTAACTGTAATTGGATTTCTTCTGTAATGTATGTGTGCGTGTTTTAGTTGAAAAAGTACTAATATTTTCTATATGCTCATTGGTTATGTCGAAAACATGTGATTTAAAACACGGTTAAAATAATGTTTAAATATCCACCTCTTCTCCCTTCCTCATCCGGGCAGCGCGTTTAGAGTTCCATGGAGAGGCGGAATGCAAGATCCCCAACAGAACCCATCAGGTGCACTATGTGGAAAGGCTGAGCATCAATGGCCAAGATTTTGTCGGCTTTCACAACTAGCTGAGGAGATTCGTAGGCTTCACGGAACAGGGGGAGGGCATCGCCCGGAAATGGAATGACGACGAGGGCTATCTGAAGTTTTGGAAGAACAAGACGGCGGGCTTCTGCCAGGACAGCTATGAAGTTCTGGAGAAGCTCGGCCCAAAAATGCGTGAGTAGGGGGGCTAAAAAAAAGGGGGTGTGTGGAGGGGCAAAGAAAGAGGGCATCCCCCAGAAGAGATGGCACAGCTACTTCTCCAACTGTTTTTTTTTTTTTTTTAATGTACATTGCCCTGAAAGCTTCAGCTATAGGGTGACTCAGTAATTTAAGAAGAATAAGATTTTCTTACTTACTTACTTACTTACTTACAACATTTATATACCGCTCCACATCTAGAGACATTCTGGAGTGGTGAATGATAAAAGATACACACATAAGATAAAAGGATATAACTCCTTGTTAAAAATAATAGTAGTATTTATTTTTTAAAAGAGAATTCTGATAAAAACCATGGCTGGTCAATCAAGGAAGGCTTCTTGAAATAAAGATGTTTTCAGGAGGTGCCGCAAGCAACACAGTGTTGGCACCTGCCTGACCTCCAGCGGCAGGGAGTTCCATAGAAAGGGGCCACCACGCTGAAGGCTCTTTTCCTGGTGGACTCCAATTGGGCCATAGGTCCATGTGGAACCACCATGAGCAAGCCCTGGGATGACCTCACTGACCAGGCAGGTTGGTAAGGGAGAAGGCACTCTCAAGTATTCTGGTCCCAAGTTGTTGAATAATAATATTAATAATAGTAATAATAACAACTCTTCCTAAATTCCACTTGAATTTCCTCCACCCTCACCCTGCTAATCAATGCATTCCGATTTACATGGACTAGCAGTTTGTTTCCTGGCACAATGTATTGTTCTAACATCCATAGCCCTCAAAGACTTGGGAGAAGGGTACCCAAAGGATGGCCTTCTCCATTATGGATTGGCCTGGTCTGCTTCACAGACCCTTCTCTGGGTGACCCTGTGAAGGCACCGACCGGGGGGTCAGGGCATCCCGGGACCAAACTACGTGTTACTTTAAACGTGATTTTTAAAAATCGTAAAAGGTGAGGGGTGAGTGAGGTGGTGGCTAAGTCAGGAGATACTCTGCCACCCCTCCCTCTTCTCTGAGGGGCGGGGCTTCAGGGAGTGGGAGGGGCCTCACTGGAAACCTTTGTGGGCCAGGTGTGGAATCCAGCCTTCATCCAACACATGTAGGACTGGGGCTGGCTGCAGGGAGCATACCCCTTCCAACCCTACTATTCTATGATTCTATGCTTTCTTTCACTTTCACAATTAAATGCTGCATTTTCCCGGCTCTAAAAGAACTTGCCAAAAGTGCTGGTTAAACACAGAAGCAAAACTGGAGGGTCACAACATCGTCGGAAGAGCCCATAAACAACCATGAGTAGGGAAAGACAAGCGCATGATAAATGGTTCATGTAGAAAAGTCCTAAGTGCTTCAGTTACCTGAAGAACGTAAATACTCTGTTTTGTTTTCAGCGCCAAATTAAGACATTTCCTTTTGCCCAAGCATTATAACATTTTAGAATTTTATGATTTAAAAATTAATTCATTTTTAAACTGAATTGATGGTTGTGCTTTTTTGTTCTGCTTGCTGATTGAATAATAATAATAATAATAATAATAGTAATTTATATTGTACTCTATACCAGAGCACATTCCAATTAACACAAAAATATACGAAACAATAATACAAAGAAAGTCAATCATTACACATTAAATAAACTACTCATCAAAATTTTAACTACTTACAACCAATCAACTAAAATAACCAACCATTTTGAAGAGTTGCTGTTTTAATATGCCTTTTACAATGTAATCGTATGTTTTAAATATTGAATACGTTTGCTGGTTTTTAATGTTGTGTACGACACCATGGGATCCATTCCGGATGAAGGGCTGTTTATAAATTTGAGAAATAAGTGAATTCAGTTCGTAAGTGGGAGCAGTGAAGGTGTCCTGGGGAAAGTGTCTATTGTACCTGGGGCATCTCCATAGTAAGCCACCTATACAGAACTCATAGCCCCGGCTGGGATTTCTGGGCTCTGGAGTCTCAGATACGATAGCCAGTCAGGCCTGATAATCCTAATGGACACACAGAGAGACAGAGAGAGACAGAGAGAGCAATCATATGGCCCCTAGACAATGTCTGGGGGGCCATAGGATAGTTCGGATTCCTGAATCTGAGGTCGGAGACAGTGCTTTGACGTCAGAGCCAGGAGTCCGAGTGTCCCTCCCCCTCACACCCAACGGGGGAAAGGGGGCAGTTTTGTGGGTAGTGAGGGGAGGGGAGGGGAGGGGACTGGGGAGGCTGGCTTTCTCCTCAACTGAAGTTCCTCTTGTTTCCACAGAGCCACAGACACAGGACTCTGCCAGAAGCAAAATGTGGACAGGGATTGTGGGGCACGTGGTGGGCGTGGTTTTTGTGGCAGTGGGACTCTACTTCTACCTGAAGAACAAGCAAGGTAATTGGGTGTGGTGTGGGCTGGAAAGCTGGCACCAAAGGAACATCAAACACATTTGGGTGGTCTGCATACATTCTTGGCTCATTCCAGCTGTCTGAGAGTCTCTCAGTTTCTGCTTCCATGGGATCTGGCTGATTTGGATGCTTGTTTAGGATAGAGACCAGATCCAAGGGGAGTTATTACTCTCCTCCTACCTGACACTTAAGTTTTCCCATAACTGGACCAACAAGGAGAGATGAGGGGACCTGGTTGAAGGGGTCCTCAAAGCTTGTAGATATGGCTTCCACCAGTCTAACCCGGGATCTACCCCTCAAGGCCAACCCAAAGCCAGTGTTACTGTCATGGATCCTTTTGAATTACTCCCCCTATTCCTTGCCTTCATGGGTTGTCCCATAGGGCACATCAGGTTCTCACTGCCTTCCTTGCCCCCATGACCAGCATCCATGGATCCCAGAATTAGGAGGGTTTCATGGATCCCATTCTCTTTTTCTCTTCTTCCCCTTCCTTGTACTGATAGAATCATAGAATCACAGGGGCCTACAAGGCCATCGAGTCCAACCCCCTGCTCAGTGCAGGAATCCAAATCAGAGCACCCCCAACAGATGGCTGTCCAGCCTCGTCTTGAACGCCTCTAGAGTGGGAGAGCCCACCACCTCCCTGGATCATTGGTTCCATTGTCGTATTGCTCTAACAGTCAGGATGTTTGTCCTGATGTTCAGCCAGAATCTGGCTTCCTATAATTTGAGCCCATTATTCCATGTCCTGAGTGTTTGGGGAAGTGAGGATCCAAAATTGTTGGAGGCTCCCTTGGTCATCACTTATCTGTCCAGGATGACCTCTTTCAGGTGATCTGGATATTAATCTTCTTTATTGTGATTTTAACAAAACAAAACAAAAACAAAACATGCAGAAAAAAAGTGTGGGAGAGACAAGACATTACAAGACAAGACAAGACAAGACATTACCGGAATCCTCCCCAGCCGGCTCCGCTCTGCAACAAGGCCGCGGAGCTGCTGGTTGGGTCTGGCCACAGCCGGACGTCCGGCTGAAGCCGGGCTGCTGCGACCGCAAATGGCGGCCGTCATAGCGGCCGCCATTTTCATCCCTGCATTAGGTCATGATAGGCTACGTAAATACTTACGTAGCCTATCATGGCCTAATGCAGGGATGCAAATGGCGGCCGCTACGATGGCCGCCATTTGTGGCTGCAGCAGCCTGGCAGCGGCTGCAAGATGACCCACCACAGCTGCTGCCGCCTCCGCTGCCACCAGGTAGGTCCGTTCCTGGGGGGACTTTGTGGGGTGGCAGGGGGGGGGGGATTGCTCCATTCTGCCATGGACTCTGGGGGGCTGGATTCTAAAGAATCTGGCCTCAGTGGAGTCTGTGGTGGAATTCTCCAACATCCCTACCTAAAAGGTGGCAGTCTTTCAGGTGGTTTTAACTGGTGGCCTCTCAGAGAGGAGGGATACGATACACAGCTTGTGAGCCACTTGATAAGTATGGGCAGAGCTGGCCCAAGACATTTTGCTGCCTGAGGCAGAGCAGCAAATGTCCCCCGTCACCCACCCAAGTCAAGGTGCATAGGATCATAGGATCATAGAATCATAGAATAGTAGGGTTGGAAGGGGCCTACAAGACCCTTGAGTCCAACCCCCTGCTCAGTGCAGGAATCCAGGTCAGAGCATCCCGGACAGGTGGCTGTCCAGCCTCGTCTTGAACGCCTCCAGTGTGGGAGAGCCCACCACCTCCCTAGGTCATTGGTTCCATTGTCGTATTGCTCTAACAGTCAGGAAGTTTCTCCTGATGTTCAGCCGGAATCTGGCTGCCTGTAACTTGAGCCCATTATTCCGTGTCCTGCACTCTGGGATGATCGAGAATTGATCCTGGCCTTCCTCTCTCTGACAACCTTTCAAGTACTTGAAGAGCGCTATCTTATCTCCCCTCAGCCTTCTCTTCTCAAGGCTAAACATGCCCAGTTCTTTCAGTCTCTCCTCATAGGGCTTTGTTTCCAGTCCCCTGATAATCTTTGTTGCCCTCCTCTGAACCCTCTCCAGTTTGTCTGCATCCTTCTTCAAGTGTGGTGCCCAGAACTGGACACAGTACTCCAGATGAGGCCTAACCAGTGCTGAGTAGAGGGGAACTAGTACTTCCCGGGATTTGGAAGCTATGCTTCTATTAATGCAGCCCCAAATAGCATTTGCCTTTTCTGCAGCCACATCACATTGTGATGCATAGCCAAGCATGTTATTTGGGCACATGAGGCAGAAAATCCCTCATCTCTAGCAGTAAAAACACAATATTAACAAACTGAATAGCTAACCATTTGCTGCCCCTTTAAATCTGCTGCCTGAAGCGGCTGCCTCATTCTGCCTCATGGTAGGGCTGGCCCTGAGTATGAGGTCACCTTAATGTAGCACAGCTCTGCCAATTCAGGCATCCAAAAACAGGTGGGCTGTGTGTGTGTGTGTGTGTGTGAGAGAGAGAGAGAGAGAGAGAGAGAGAGAGCACACACAGTGGGACTTAGAATCACATTATTATTATTTTTTAAAGAAAGAAATATTAACAGTTTAACATATACAAACAAGAAAAGCTTCTTCTCAAATAATAACATGAAAAGGTTTAACCTAAGATGATGTGAAGCAGCTCTGCATGTGGAACCAAACATTTCCATCATTCAAAATGTGCACCTAAAAACATCCTATTTCTATATACATGTACGAGGGAGCAATCCCCATTGAACTCAAGGGGAATTGCTTCTGAGTAGACATGTACAAGGTTGCACTGTAAGCAATTCTGTAAGTACCAGAGTAATTAATATTGCATCTCCCACAGGCAGAAAGACTTAAAGACGATAACTTTATAGAATAACATAGTGTTCCATTTCTATTCTAAGACCGTAATTCCCAACAGCCCTTTAAATTTTTGCCTTCTTTTAATCAAGCTGCTAATTAGGGTGTAGTACTTAGCCAAGAGACTATTACATTGGAGGCTTGTAATTAAATCTTCCCATGCTGTTAACTTCTTCATTATATAGGCAGCACCTAATTATTCTAGAAGGAAAGTCTGTTTTTAAAATAATGAGCCACGGGGGGACCCATCCACCTGTTCTCTGAGCAAGTTTCTGTCTAGATAATAATTGCCTGTCTACCACTCAGCGGATTAGGACATTTCATTGAGCTCTCAGTTCTGCAAGGTGTATAATCAACCTCTCAAATGAAACCTTAAGAAGAGGATTGCAATTAACTTTTGCAATTATATTCCGGTCTGAAACTAATTCGACTTCTAAATATGCAACTGCTTCATTAGTTGATATTTAACCTTAAATCAAAGGTATAGGCTATATTTTATACCCAGAAATAAGACTGTATTCTTATAATTTGAAGAAGAGTGGGACGTGACAGTTCTAGTTGTTCCATATAAATCATAGTACCATCTACGTGCAAAGTAATTTTAATTTGTGGTGCTTTCATGAACACAAAAAAATGCATCGTCAAGGGATTGTATTGCTAAGGCAAATGGTAGAGTTGCCAGTGAACACCTCTGTCTAGTGTCATGTTTAAGTACCATGGAGGGTTTTGGGGGTCAATCGCCTATTCACCAATATCTTTTTTTTAATGACACAGAGTATGCATAAGCCTTAATCCAAATTCTAAACTGAGGTGCAATATTAAACCTCTGTTACTTCAAACAGATACCTCCATGCCCTAGTAGTATGAAGAAACAGTAGCAAAGAAGGTCTCTACTTAACTGAGCATATTTTATTTCTCTCTCTACCCTCAGTAAATCTGGCTTGATTTGAATGTATATGGCCATCAAATACATGATTAATCAAAATGTGAGCAAATTAAGATGAGATTCTCTTTTTAAAGAGAAAGGCAGCTGATAAATAATATTATAGTATAACTGTGTTAGCCTTCTGTTTACAAATTCATGGCTCGCTTGGAACGTGAGATTGCAGAAAAAGAGATGATGAAGACATTTGATTGTGCTAATGAGGGACTCAGGAGGGACTATGGTTTCGGTGCACATTATAAAGTCTCTTAGGGCACAATCCTATGCATGTTTAGAGAGAGAACAGGCCTACAACTCCCAGCATGCCCCAGCCAGCATGCCCTTAGCGCATCTTGTGTTTGTAACTGTTGCTTTGAGACAATGGAATGCATGCTGCTGATTTAACCGTTTAACCATCTTTTCAGACTCAAA
This sequence comes from Heloderma suspectum, assembly GCF_057233095.1. Classification (NCBI taxonomy): domain Eukaryota; kingdom Metazoa; phylum Chordata; class Lepidosauria; order Squamata; family Helodermatidae; genus Heloderma; species Heloderma suspectum. The sequence continues at coordinate 400,149,723 of NC_139459.1, forward strand.
GCCTCCAGTTCCACTTACAGCATCTTCTGAAATGGGTTGTAACCCATGAAAGCTCATGCTACTTTATTAAACTATCTGAGCAACTAAAACATTTAAGGCACAATCCTATGCATGTTTAGACAGAGAAAGGGCCTACAACTCCCAGCATTCCCATGCTGGCTGGGGCATGCTGGGAGGTGTAGGACTTTTCTCTCTCTAAACATGCATAGGATTGCACCTTCAAGAGCTGCAAGGGTCCTCTTAGCAAAAGCTTGGTGAGCAAGATGTAAAATGCCTCTTGTATGATGGAAAAAGAAAATTGGACTATTGTTCTGATGAATAAAATAAGTTATAAGTTGCTAAGGGAGGTTAATACTGTAACCCTTTATCAGTTACTGGCTCAGGCCAAGTGATCTAGCAACCTTAGTTATACTATATGTGTGTTAAGCAGAAGTATTTTAATTGGTATGAATTACTGTATTGGGGTGTGTGTGTGTGTGTGTGTGTGTGTGTATATATATATATATATATATATATATATATATATATATACATATATACATACACACACACACACACACAAACCCCAACATAGCCCGATAACAAATATTGGAAAGCCATATTGCTAACACGTCTCTTCTCAGAACCCATACAGCTGCTTGAGGTCCAGACTCTAGAAACGAATACCCAAGAGGAACCTCAACTCCATTGCTACAATTGGGGCAGCAAGGAAAAGATATCCCACAGAGGTAAGCTAGGGGGAAAATCCATCCCTCAAAGTCGAGTGCTATAACCACTACACCGCAGTGTAAGCCAGTAAACCCCATATCGCAGCTGTAGATGGGGATAATTTAGGAGACGTATGCAGCAGTCTCTGGATTTTCAGGTAGCGGCAGTGGCAAGGCGTGTGTTTGCACACTTACGTTTAGTGTGTCAGTGGCGACCTTTCCTGTCTTGGTCTGAGATGGCATCACTTATTCATGCTTTCGTCACATCAAGTCTAGACTACTGCAGTGTGGTCTATGTAGGGCTACCCTTGAAGAGCATCTGGAACCTACAGTTGGTGAAAAATGCAGCAGATGGTTTCCTAATCGGTGCACAGTGTCAAGATCATATTGCCTCCATATGGAAAGATCTGTACTGGTTGCTGGTTGCTTTCTGGGCTCATTTTAAGGTGTTGGTTTTAATCTTTAAAGCCCTAAGAGAGCAATCCTATGTCCCCTAAACAGTGTCTGGGGGAGATAGGATTTCTTTTGATTTCCCAGCTCTGAGCTTGTAGACAGTGCTCTGAGCTCACAGCTGGGAAGCCTCCCTGCCCCCCCACCCCCTGGTAGCTAGGGTGGAGAGAACCGTGGAAACTGCCCCTCTGTGCCTGTCCATGCTTGTAGCAAGGAGCATGGACAGGGCAAAAAGGGGGTGTTCCCAGGGGCAGGGAGTGGAGGAAACTGTGGAAGCCTTTTTAGACAGCTTCCTATGTGTTAAGATTCCCTTAGCCCCCACTTTGTTTCAACACCCAAACATACACATATGAGAGGCTTCAGTCTATAGCTTTTAATGCATTATTTCACAGGGTCATACAGATGCAAATTCTCAGAGACTCCCCATCTACAAAGGAATGCCTTCAGGGGATTCAAATGGGATTTACAAGAGTTGCCCGCCGTTTGAAGAGGGAGGCTGTCTGGCTAGCCTAGCTTAAGGGGGGGAGGTCCCTCTCGTGAGGCCTCTAAGCACAGCTTTTCACACAAGGTGAATCAGGTAGACCGTCTAAGTTCCGCCCCTGCCTTCTCTCTCTTGGCTCTGCATCTGTGTCTAGCATCTATTAGGTCATCTTCCCCAAACCCCACTTCCTCCTGTTCACTGCTTCTCACGGGGGGTGTGGGGAGAGGGGCCCTCATGCTCAGCCATCTGGATGTTTGTAACCTGAGAAGCAGGCCTACTCATATGTGGACTGGCCTGGGAAAACACCTCCCCCATGTCTGACAGTTCTCCTTCAGAATCTGAACTACTATCCAACTCCCTGTGCTCAGAAACACTGACACTACGCAGTCTCCAGCCCTGTTCCTGCCTCCTCCCCAAAGCCGTGCTTAGACACCCAAAATAGGGCATCTAAGGAAAACTGCAGGGTGGCTGGAGCATGGAGGGAATCCTCTTCTCTGTGCTTCAGGTGCCCTGCATCGGATAGGCGGTTGCCTCCAACTTCAGACAGCATTTCTCGCTATGAACCTGCCTGATTATTAAGATCTGCAGGAGAAGCTCTTTTGAAGATCCCATCACTTGCAGAGGCCCACTTGTCAGGCACACATGAAAAACCTTTCTCCTGTGTCACTTCCAAACTGTGGCACCAGTGGGAAGGGCTCTGTTGAACTCCTCTGAGAGGTCCAGGAGAACCAGCAGGGATGCACTCCGCCGTCCATTTGCTGGCGTAAGTTGTCTTACACTGGGGAATGGATACCTGGACCTCTGAGTTGTCAGTGCCTCCCTAAGGGATGATGAGTTCCCTGCAGTTTTGAAGGAAGCAGTGGTGAGGCCCTTGCTGAAGAAACCAAATTTAGATCCCATGGTTTTGGATAGCTACCGCCCGGTGTCAAATTTCCCTTTCTTGGGCAAGGTGCTGGAGCATGTCGTGGCCTCTCAGCTCCAGAAACTCAGGATTTGTGGCACAAAACTGGCACAAACCTTTGGCATGCTTTCGGAGGAGATACTAATTTCGGGAGCTCATACTTAAGAGAGCCTGTTTGCAGCAACACGACCCAGGGAGGCTGTGGAACCCCTGAACCAGTGTCGGAAGGCTGTTTTGGGGTGGATGAGGATGAACGAGCTGAGACTTCATCCGGACAAGATGGAAGTAGTGTGGGTTGGGAAACAGTCCCCCTAAATCACCAAGTGCAGAGTCTGGGAGTCCTCCTGGACTCTGTGCTAACTGGGGAAGCCAAGGTGGCTGCAATGTCCTGGAGTGCATCTTACCAGCTTAGACCGGTACACCAACTGCGACCTCATCTGGAGAAGACAGATCTTACCTCGGTTATCCATGCACTACTGACATCCAGGTTAGACTACTGTAATACACTGTACATAGGACTGCCTGTGAAGATGGTCCAGATACTGGAGGTAGTATATAGCCTATATCAAGACTAGTAGCCATTGATAGCATTTTCCTCCATGAATTTGTCTAACCCCCTTCCAAAGCCATCCAAATTGGTGGCCATCACTACATCTCATGGTAGTTCAAATCGACTTACTTATTAGTGCTTTTATACACATCATCAGAGAAAGCTGTCTAACACTGTTGAACTACAAGCACCCCCTCAAGCTGGGTGTGTGGGTGCAAGTGAGTGAAGGCACGGGATATGGTTGCTTGCTTCCTTTCCAGAGAGACCACATGGTGCCTGTTGCAGAGGCAGATGAGAAGAAGGAAGGGGAGGGAGCAGGAAAAGGAACTGATCAAGCTACAGGACATTCTCTATCACCCCCTAGTGTCTGGAAGCATGCAGAGTTATTCCTATTATCGAACACCATTAGGCTTTTGGTCCTGACAGCTACCGGATGCCACTGCTAATTACTCTCCCTTTTAGAGGCAGCTTTTCATGCATTATTGGGCACTTGTAGATGCAGGACATTTAACAGGTCAAGATCCAGTAGTGATGAGACCTGCCATCCCAATCGTGGCACGGGTTAAGGATAAGGATGTCCATCGCTTGGAAATCCGGTTCTTTTTTGGCTTGGTGGAGTTCTGGGGTGTGTACGACTCACTTTGCATCTGAGAGCTGAGCTGCAGGCTGTTCCCCGAATTCTGGGAACTTTTTTGCACATTTTGGGGGACAGTTCTCCGATTTGCCCACATTTCTGAGCAAGTTGCACAAATTACAGCCAAATTTGTGTGAATTACTGTCAAATTTGCACAAATCATGCAAATTTGGCTATAGCTTGTGCAAATTTGGCTGTAATTTGCACAGATTGCTCAGAAATGTGCACAAATTGCAGAACTCCCCCCCCCCCAAGGTGTGCAAAATTTCCGGAAAATCCTCAAACTGGCCTGAGTTACTGCAAATCAAATCGGGTGCTGCAGTGGCAACTACCAGCCTCGGAAAACTCTTCAAATTCCACCCCCCCAACAGATTTCTCCAACACCCCTAGTTAAGGATGTGTTGTCGAGCCCTTGGGTGGGGCGTGCACAGCAGTCCTCCATAATCAAAGGGAACTGCTATATTTCAGAGAAGGCACAAGCGGGACCCCAGGAGCAACCGCTAGCCCTAATTCCCACAGGGAAAGAAGTGCAGGAAAATCCTGTGATGGTGATAAGAGAGTCCCTGGTGTAAGAGGCCCTACCCTACGCCCAAGTGATCCATACTGAAACTTGGTTTACTGATGGGTCCACCCAATATCATGGAAATGAAAGAAAGCACCCATCAATTTCAAGAAGCCAATTACTTTGTCTCAAGCTGGAAAAGGCAACTCCAGCCAATAAACTGAGGTAATGGCAGCAGTTATGGTCACTGAGCATGCTACTGAACAACAGTCTGATGTAATGTATATCTATACTGACTCATGGGCTGTGTACAAAGGGTTAACAACATGGTCACCCAAGTAGAAGGAAGAGTTTTAGATCAGGCTGACTCTCTAAAAGAGCTATCCAAGGTGCTGAACCTATTTTGGGAATAGGGTCCACCTCTTTGGATAGCTCGTTTAGAGTTCTGGCTGGTTCTGACTGAAACCCAGAATGAATTCACAGCCCCACTGAAACTGGAGCCACCAGCCTCCATTGGCAGTACCAGAGTGGGTTGCTCTACCCCTCGGCATAGGAGTTACTGTGCCCCTTGGGACCTATGGGCAGATTGCCCCATGATCCGGTCCAGCCCTAGTGTATCCAGGTGTTAGGAAGGGTGGTGAATGCAGACTTTCAAGGTGAAGTACAGGTATTACTGCACACGACTAGTACAGCAGATGTCACCCTTCAAACTGTCCAGCGTGTTCCTCAATTGATTTGTGAAAAACTTAGTGTACCCAGTTGTCAAGAGGTGACCAACCCAGGTCAACCGATGACTAGGGGAGAAAGGATACCTCAATCAAACTGGAGAAATTCTTAGTAGGAGTCCTGGAGCCACCTACTGGGTTCTGATTGCTAATGCCCCTTAGAATCATAGAAGCATAGAATCATAGCATAGTAGGGTTGGAAGGGGCCTACAAGGCCATCGAGTCCAACCCCCTGCTCAGTGCAGGAATCCGAGTCAGAGCATCCCTGACAGATGGCTGTCCAGCCTCGTCTTGAATGCCTCCAGTGTGGGAGAGCCCATTACCTCCCTAGGTAATTTGTTCCAGCCTTTTCCTGTCTGTCTTGGTATTTACATATTACATGAATTTACATATTCTCACAGGTAGTGAAAAATGGCAGAGATAAATGGGGTGAAATGCCGGCAATGTGTGATCATCTCAATTGGCTATATTCCCTACAATATTGTTGACTAAAGGAAGGGTGATGTCAGGGATGAGTCCAAGCCCCTTGAGATATCTGACAGCTCCGATTCTGAATCAGAGTTGGAACAGCTAGATCAGAGCCTGGGGGAGGGACCTTCCCTAGAGACCCAAGACGCTGGGAGAGATTCCTCAGAAGACCTTGACAAAGAGATGGCCCAGGCTGACTTGCTGCCCCCTCCCTCTACCGTCAGAACTCACGTTGCTGAGGAGGAGGAAGGGGGGCATGACTTGAGAGATGCTAGGGCGCGCTGCAAAGCAAAGTGGGAAAAGTTAGGGACAGGGCTCAGACACTCCGCCAGGATAACCACTCTTAGAAGCCAACGTAGGAGGGAGCCACCCCAAGGGAGGGGCATCACTGCAAAGCAGGTTTGGCTGTGAGGTTCACAGGCAAACTGTCGGCAACTTCCCCACCCTCTGGTTTGTCTCCTCTGATTAGTTGTTTAGGGCCTGGGGCAGTCTGAGACCTTCCTTGAATCTGCATTTGTAGAAAGGCTCATCTCTAGCAAAATCAAGTCATATTAGCCTGAAGCTTTGTCCCCTTGTAGTGTTGACTGCGAAGGGGAAGGACGACCCAATCCTGACGGGTTGTAAAATATAGGATATAAATGCATGTATTAATCATATCTCTGTTATCTTTGTATGTATGTGTAGATTGAGATTGTTATGGCTTCTGTTCCTGATGCCTACATGGGCTTGTTCCGATCCACCCTACCAACAAGTGGCTACCATACAAGAATCCAACCATGAAAAATACCTTGAACTTGGCATAGCATCCTGTGGTTGTATTTCTTATAACACTGTGACTTTTGCTAGTATATATCTGTAATATTAAGATTATGTGATTTTATGTAAAACTCCCTGTGGAAGGATGTGGAACTCCCTTCCTTCGGAAGTCAGGCAGACACCAACATTCTGTTATTGTTATTTCGTGAGGCCTTCCTTGAGTGACCAGCTGCGGTGTATTCAATTCAGAATTTGTTTCTTTTAAAATGTTGTAATTGTCTGAACATGATTAAAACGATTCTTTTATCTTTGGTGTTCACTGCTCTGAAATGTTTTGATGTGGAGCGGTATATAAATATCGCAAATAAAACAAACAAACAAACAAACGAACTCTGCTGCAGGAAAATGAAGCATTAAAAAGTGACAAGGCACAAGAAGGAGAATTGGGTACACCGAGTGGTGGAACGTAGTGGACATCACTGGAAGACGATTGTACATCAAGGAATTTAGTTGGTGTATAGCAATTGCTCCTTCCATGCCTGGATCTCCTTTTGGTTTCTACCCCCTTAAATGGTTTGCAATGCTTCTCTGCTTATTATCCTCAAGGTTAGTCACAAGGTTAGTTATCTGTACACGCTGGAAAAAGAGTCTCAAGGTCAACAATCTACTAATGGAATTTAGGGAGTATTGAGATAATCACACCATTATCTCTAGTGGCCACTGGTCACATGTTCAAGAATATCTAAACAGGATGAGGGTTGTTGTATAACCAAACCAACAGGAGTGATTAATCAGTGTTGCAAGCAGGACTTAGCAAAATGCACTATGGTCTATAGGGCTAAAACGGTCTATGAGTCTATAACTGCTTCAGGTTGGAAACCTTGATGCAGACCTGGACTGCTGGTAGGGATCCCTCCATTGTGGTTCTCCAGGGGTTCCTGACAACAGAAAGGAGAAGTAAGCCTTACAATCTTGCTTTGTAAATGTCTTTGTCTAACTTTGCTTGGCTATTCAATAAAACCTGTAGCCCTGTATTCATTGCCTCCAAATCCAGAAAAAAAAACATTCCTTCTTGGCATTACACAGTTGTGCTTCCAAGCCCAATTTAAAGTGCAAAAGGATCTCTCCAAACTTGGAGAATGGGTATCTAAATGGCAAATGCAGTTCAACGTAAGCAAGTGTAAAGCGATGCACATTGGAGCAAAAAATCCCAACTGCAAGTATAGCCAGATGGGATCTGAGCTAGCGGTGACCAACCACGAAAGAGATCTTGGGGTTGTGGTGGACAGCTCAGTGAAGATGCCAACCCAGTGTGTGGCTGCTGTAAAAAAGGCAAACTCCATCTTAGGCATAATTAGAAAAGGAAATGAGAACAAAAGTGCCAATATCATACTGCCCCTATACTAATCTATGGTGTGGCCACACTTGGAAGACTGTGTCCAGTTCTGGTCACCACACCTAAAAAGGATATTGTAGAGCTGGAAAAAGTGCAGAAAAGGGCAACTAAAATGATCAAGGGACTGGAGCCTCTCCCCATGAGAGAAGGTTACAACAGCTGGGATTGTTTAGCTTGGAAACAAGGAGGGTAAAGGGAGACATGATAGAGGCGTACAAAATTATGCACAGTGTGGAGAATGTGGATAGGGAGACATTTTTTCCCTCTCTCAAAATACTAGAACCTGGGTCATCCCATGAAGCTGATTGGTGGGAGAATCAGGACAGATCAAAGGAAGGACTTCTTCACACAGCGCAGAGTTAAACTATGGAATTCACTTCCACAAGAAGTAGTGATGGCCACCAATTTGGATGACTTAAAAAGGGGGTTGGATAAATCCCTGGAGGATACGGCTATCAATGGCTACTAGTCCTGATGGCTATATGCTACCTCCAGTACCAGAGGCAGTGAGCTTATGTACACCACTTGCAGGGGAACATGGGTGGGAGGGTGCTGTTGCGCTCATGCCCTGCTTCTCGGTTCCTGGTCAACAACTGTTTGGCCAGCTGGTCTGGATAGACCCTTGGTCGGATCCAACGTGGCTGTTCTTATCTTCTTAGGACCACATGCTCCTCACCCCTGCTGTATGGGAAAGGTAAGGTAAGGTAAATTCATCTGAAGAGCCATGTTTGTGAAACTTTTTTCCACAATGATTTCCCCCCCCCCAATAAAGCAGTTATTCTATTTGTGCTACAGCACTATTTTTATTCAAAAGTGATGGCCCAGTTTCTGCCTCAGCAAACAGGGCATACCGATGACTCACTGCCAAGAATGAGCAAAGTAGCCAGAGATGAAAGTTTGTGTGAAGAATATATGTCTATGACCTGAAACACCTATGCTGTGTTGTGTGTTGGTGGGGGATGAGGGTAGGAAGATAAGACCCACCCCTCTCTGAGATCATAGAATCATAGAATAGTAGGGTTGGAAGGGGCCTTCAAGGCCATTGAGTCCAATCCCCTGCTTAATGCAGGAATCCGAGTCAGAGCATCCCTGACAGATGGCTGTCCAGCCTCGTCTTGAAGGCCTCCAGTGTGGGAGAGCCCACCACCTCCCTAGGACAAAGGACAAAGCCCTTAACGGCTTGGGGCCAGGTTACCTGAAGGATCGCCTCCTCCCATATGTGCCTGCCCGGACCTTAAGATCATCATCAGTGGCCCTTCTCCGTGAGCCCCTGCCAAAGGAAGTGAGGCGGGTGGCTACTAGGAGGAGGGCTTTTTCTGCTGTGGCACCCCGGCTCTGGAATGAGCTCCCTAGTGAGGTTCGCCTGGCGCCTACATTGTACTCCTTTCGGCGCCAGGTGAAGACCTTTTTATTTTCCCAGGCATTTTAGCTTTCTAAATTTTTATCTTTGCTGTTTTAAATCTGTATTTTAAACTCTTGCACTGCTGCTAGGTTTTATTGTGGTTGTATTGTTATATTGTGGTTTTAATGTTCTATATATTTTAAATTGTTTTATTGTGTGTTGTTTGGTTTTAGTTTTTGTGAACCGCCCAGAGAGCTTCGGCTATTGGGCGGTATAGAAATGAAATAAATAAATAAATAATAAATAGGTCATTGGTTCCATTGTCGTATTGCTTTAACAGTCAGGAAGTTTTTCCTGATGTTCAGCCGGAATCTGGCTTCCTGTAACTTGAGCCCATTATTCCGTGTCCTGCACTCTGAGATGATCGAGAAGAGATCCTGGCCTTCCTCTCTGTGACAACCTTTCAGGTGCTTGAAGAGCGCTATCCTATCTCCCCTCAGTCTTCTCTTCTCAAGGCTAAACATGCCCAGTTCTTTCAGTCTCTCTTCATAGGGCTTTGTTTCCAGGGCATGAAAAACTGCTCCTGGTTGCAAGTGACAGGGAATTGATGGCAACCTCACCTAAGGTCCTTCCAGACATGGCTTTTATATTGCTATCGCCCTGCCTGATTCTCAGAATTTTACGGAGGGTCCAAACGATGTCGTCCTCCATTCGCAACTAGGGATGCAGAAGAGTTCTGTTCCTCTTCACAAATCAGGCTAACATGTCCCTTTCACAACTCAGAATGTCGACATGAGCAGGAACCCAATTCTTGGGAAATTTTGGCAATTTCCCGAACTTGCATGAATGTTCAAAACTGTGCACTGGTGCAAAATGACATAATGAAATTTAATAGGGATTAAATAGGTGCCAAGTTCTGCACCTAGGAAAAAGAAACCAAAGGTACAGTTACAAGATGGGGGATACTTGGCTCAACAACACTACAAGTGACATGGATCTTGGAACTGTTGTCGATCACAAGCTGAATATGAGCCAACAATGTGATGTGGCTGCAAAAAAGGCAAATGCTATTTGGGGCTGCATTAATAGAAGCATAGCTTCCAAATCCCAGGAAGTACTAGTTCCCCTCTACTCAGTACTGGTTAGGCCTAATCTGGAGTACTATGTCCAGTTCTGGGCACCACACTTTAAAAAGGATGCAGACAAACTGGAAAAGTTTCAGAGGAGGGCAATGAAGATGATCAGGGGACTGGAAACAAAGCTCTGTGAGGAGAGACTGAAGGAACTGGGCATGTTTAGCCTTGAGAAGAGAAGGCTGAGGGGAGACATGATAGTGTTCTTCAAGTACTTGAAAGATTGTCACTGGGAGGAAGGCCAGGATCTCTTCTCAATCATCCAAGAGTGCAGGACACAGAATCATGGGCTCAAGTTAGAGGAAGCCAGATTCCGGCTGAACATCAGGAAAAATGTCCTGACTATTACAGCAATGCAACAATGGAACCCATGACCAAGGGAGGTGGTGGGCTCTCCCACACTGGAGGCGTTCAAGACGAGGCTGGACAGCCATCTGTCAGGGATGCTCTGACTTGGATTCCTGCAGTGAGCATGGGGTTGGACTTGATGGTCTTATAGGCCCCTTCCAACACTAATGTTCTGTGATTCTATGAAATGGGCACTTTTAAAAATGCACAATTCCAAAAATCCACACTTCTACATATGCACACTTGCATGCTTGTGCAAGTGAGCAAATGCTCATTTGCCTAAATCCCCCCCCCCCCCATCTGCATTTTTATGGAATGCATGTTTTTGGTTGGGGAAAGTGTGCACTTTCAAAATGCATATTTTTTCCCAATTGGAAAGAAAAAGAAAAAGTTCACATTAGGGAATGCAAACGCAGCAAAACAAGCCATTAAAGGGAGAAAGGATCCCTCTTTCTGGAAGCACCCGTGATGTTGGTTACAGTTATTAGAGGTTAATAGATGGTAAACAAATAGCGTGAAATTAAATGTATGATTCTTCCCCACCTGGTTGAGACATTTTGGCCAAACAATGGCATCATGTTCAATGGTAAACTTGAGGCCTGCAGATCCCTAATTTTCCACACTCCCAAACTTCACTCTTACAATGGAGTTCTTGGGAAACACCACCCAGTTGACAACGTCAATGACGGCTGCCGGGACTCCATTCTCGTCCAAATACGTAAAACTGCGAGTTTCTCAGGAAAGGGTGAAGTTGAATGGCAAAGAAAACATCAGCACTGAGGAAAGAGGAAGTCACACTTGATATCTTAAGTTCTGCCCATTTCATGTTTGAATCTCCATTGAACTCTGGCTAGTGCTAGACGGAATGCTGTCTTGCAAGGGATCTGATTTCATTCTTCCGTTCTGCCTGCTTTAGCAGTTTGGGAAAGCCATTCGCCATGTAATAATTACTTTTCTATATTTTTAGACATACACATTAGACACAAATACCTTTTTGTCTCCTGAGGAGAATTCTGCAATCTGGGCTTGGTCTTACCCTCAAGTACATGGAGGCCAGGCACTCGGCCAGGTCCATTTGGGCCACTGATAAATGTTGAAGCTTCCCAGCACAGTCAGTCAAGGAGTGCAGGGACAACATGCACCCCCCACCCCATGCCGTCCTTCTGTACATGCCCCGCTAACCCTGTTGCAAAAGGTTTTTGCAAAGGCATCAGCCAAAAGCAACAACCCCACACAAAGCTACATTGGCTCTTTTTAGTCACTGCTACAACAGCAATCTGTTCTCCTGCACTTGCCAGATTGCTGCTGAATTTCAGAACCTAATTTGCCAGCCTGGAAAGGAACAGGTTTCTGGGGCCCCAAAGTTGCCCCCCAAATTTAAGGGGAATCAACCCCACCACTGAGACAACCTCTAGCAATGGACATGCTGGCTGGGACTTATGGAAGAAAACCTTCCTGACTGTTAGAGCAATACGACAATGGAACCAATGACCCAGGGAGGTGGCGGGCTCTCCCACAAAGGGGGCATTCAAGACGAGGCTGGACAGCCATCTGTCAGGGATGCTCTGACTTGGATTCCTGCTTTGAGCAGGGGGTTGGACTCAATGGCCTTGTGGGCCCCTTCCAACCCTACTGTTCTATGATTCTGTGATTCTAAGTTGCAGTCCCACGCATCAGGCTAAATCAGGTTGGGGAAGTCTGCCCTCTTTCGTCTATTTAGGGACCCTTGCAGTCATTCTGGCCCTGTCTGGTTTACAAAGTTGGACCCCTGTTCAGACCCCTCCAACTCATTGCACCATATATCTTAAAAGGATGTTGTGATCCTGGCTCTGGTGGATTTGCTTGTGCACAAAGGGTTACCGGAGCTCAGCTGCCCAGCTCAGTCATTCACATCACATTAGGGAGAAGCCCTTGGGAATGTCAACAAACATGTTTCCTCCAGCGGTGCATGAAGCCGCATGGACAGTCCAGGATGTTGCAGGGGTGATGTTCCTTCTCCCTATAATTTTCACGTTCCTGGTGATTTATTTATTATTATTCTTGGCAAAGCTCAAGAGATGTTTTCCGAAGACAGCCGTTGGCATCAACATCAGAACCGAGGACAACATAAGGCGACATCTTGTACACACACACAGAAGTACTGGCATGTAAATACCTCTTGCGCCTCTGAGAGTTTGGGAAGAGCTTAGGGCAGGTGAGGAGGACTGCGTGGGTGTGAGGGCTGCTTTCTGTCATCCCCTTCAGATGTGAAGCCTGGGCTGGCTGGGCGCTATCTGTATTACAGAGGCCTCGGTCTGGCAAGGGGGCTTCGGCTTCTTCTAACTATTCTTCTGATTAGTTGAGAGGAATAAGGCGGAGGCAGTGCCAGACATACTCAGAATGATCCTGCTTTTGCTGCTTTGGCTGCTGCCCAAGGAAAGCTGTGGGATGCCCAAGACCAAATGCCCGCTAACTTTGAAAAGGGGTAAAATTAACCCGTCGAGTTATTACAGGCCAGGAGACCACCCCATTAGCGGCGTCCTCTCTGTAACAATACCAGGTTTTTCCAAGACAGACATCTTCAGCACGCCTCCCTCTAGCAGCCTTCTTGACTGGCAAGTCCTTATGTGGTGATTTTGTTTCCTGCTACTTCACTCTCTCCGGACTGAATGGGGTCCAGTTATCCTTGGATGACCAAGGAACTCCCCCATTGTTGGGTGCCTGCTCCAGGCAAAGGGCTTGTTCTGTTTGCATTTGGGGGAAGAGTCTGGGGGGTGAATCGACAGCAAGGACCCATCCAGTATGCAGGCTGCCATAGGGAGAGCTTCTCCCTATATATGCCTGCCCGAGAACTGAGATCTGTTGGAGGGGCCTTCCTCTGTGTCCCACCAGTACGAGACATACACTATGGTGGGACGTGGGAGAGGGCCTTCGCTGCTGTGGCACCCCAGTTGTGGATTGCCCTACCCTTGGAGGCCCAACTGGCGCAGACGTTGGTCTCGTTTTGGTGCCAAGTAAAAACGTGGCTTTTTAACAAAGCCTTTGAGGGCTCAAGGCATTCCCTAGCACATTGTTTTAACTGTTTTATTGTTTTAGATCTTAACTGGTTTTAGCTTGTTTAATAGTTTAATATGTTTTTAGGTGTTACATTATTTGTTGTTTTATATTGTTTACGTTGATTTTATCTGTATGCCGCTCTGAGATCTTAATGATATAGGGCGGGATAGAAATGTTGTAAATAAATAAATAAATAAATTTCATGTGCCTCAGCTGGCCAGGTTCCTTTTCAAAAGCCTGCTATTCCCAAGCACCTGTTTTGCATGGATGTAAGCCTGAGTGTGCCCCTTCAGACATGCAACCTTGATGCTTGAAGCGATCTTTTTACCCAGATCGCTGAGCATTCCAGGGCTTGGCACTTCAAGGGTTAAGAGGATTTGGAGATGAAAGACACAGATGCAGAACCCAGGGGTCATTCATTGAAAAGGATTCAAACATACGTACATTTGTACATTCGTAAGATCAGTTTCAGGCAATGACTTTTCTACAGGGTTACATTTCATGCATCCAAAGTAGTGGTTCTAATGATTAAGACAGACACATTAAAAGCAATCCTTTTGCTGTAATTGACTGCTGGAGTGAGGCTTCTTGGTGAGATCGTGTGAGAGAGTGAGGCTCCTTTGGGTCAAATGGGTCCTAACAACTGGGCTGTCTGGGTGCTGCTTATATGCCCCAAATCTGAGTTGAGTTATGGAAACTCAAGTGATGGCAGCAAACCCTCTGTCTACTAGCTCAGATGTGTGCCAGTTTGGGGAGCAAACTAGACTAGCAACATTTCCCCCCCCCTTTCCAGCTTAAGCAGGAAGGTAAAAATTAACACGCTGCTACATATGTACCTGTTGACTCTTCTGGGTTGGCATCTGGAGCTTAACTGTAAATGTGGAAGTGAGATCCAAGGTGGAAAAGAGGAGTCCCTTCCCATGTTGCAAATAGCAGAACATTGGGTTTTCTGGCAACACTGCTCAGGCATTCAGATCTTCCGGGGAGGCCCTTCTCTCAGTCCTTCCACCATCAGAGGCATGTTTGGTAGGGGTGGAGGAGAGGGCCTTCTCAGAGGCTGCCCCCAGGATCTGGAACTCCCAGCTGAGGGAAACTAGGTAGCCCCCTCTCTGCTGTTCTTCCACTGACAAAGACATTTCTATTCAGGCAGAGCTTAGGGATGGAAGCTGGTCTGTTGGGTTGTGTGCTGTTCATATTTCTTTTATTATTGTGCGCTTTTCGTTGTGTTTTAAATGTATCTGTTATGTTTTAATTTTAATTTTGGTTCTTATTCCTCTTAGCCACCTTGAGCACCATTACTCTGGTGGAGAGGATGGGTACAAATCAAATCAAGCAATCAATAGTCTTTCCAAAATAACCTTAATGTTCAGAACAAACGTCAGCGTTTCCGTGATAACTCGAATGTACGGAATAAACACCTACATTTCTTGTTAGCCATGTGAACAGATTCAGATGGCTAGGATGGTTCTTCCTTGGTTATCCAAGTACAAATACCGCCCCATAACCGCCTATCCCAATGGTTGCTGAATCTGTTTGAGTTGCAGCTATTCTGTAGGAAAGTGGAGCCAAATTCACTGTGAAATTTGGCACGGGATCAGATTTTCCTCAGTTTTCAAAGAAGGCAATGGGTATATTTTGGTTTACTCATAGGAACATAGGAAGGTGATCTGAGTTAGACTTTTGGTCCATGTAGCCCAGTATTGTTGAGACTGTCAGGTTGTGGCTCTCCAGGGTGTCAGGCAGGATTCTTTCCTTGCCTTACTTGGCGTACGTTAACAAAAAGGAAATAAAACGGAGACCTGAAATTATAGACTGATTAGCCTATTAGCTGTATCTCAACAATTTATATGAGCTTTATGTTAAACAACCTGGAAGAATGGGCAGTAAATTCCCAGGGCATTGCTGAATCATAGAATCATAGAATAGTAGGCTTGGAAGGGGCCTATAAGACCATCGAGTCCAACCCCCTGCTCAGTGCAGGAATCCAAGTCAGAGCATCCAGAAGGTTTTCAAAAAGGAGAAATCATTCTTGACCTGTATTTACTCTGTGCCATCTCATTGTGAAATACACATCCGGTTCAAAGCACCATGGGTAGGCAGTTTTATTTGTTGCATTGTATAGGGCAATACAACAGGGCAATAGTCAGTTTTCTCTCTCACTCTGAGATGTCAGATTTTGAGGAAAATGAGTGTGCTTTTGGCTGCTCAGAACAAATACGTTAAGTATCAGGCTGGGGGAAAGATAGTCATGACTGGGGAAGGCAATGGCAAACCACCCCACTATAGTCTGCCATGAAAACGGCAGTGCAAGCAGCGTCCCTCTAGGGGTCAATAATGACCCAGTGCTTGCACAGGAGGAACCTTTCCTTTGTCCTTTTGTTATCTGCAACAGCTGCTTTTAAAATTGGTTGGAATTCTGTCTAATCATATTTATTAGTGGTAGAGATTAACTGATTTGACCCTTGATTGTGGATTTTATTTTATTTGTTCCTTTAGTCCCATTTTGGGATGAGCTTTGGTTTTAAGCAAACAAAGACGGATGGATGGATGGATGGATGGATGAACTGATTAGTGATTCTGTTTCAGCTTTTATCCACCACCTTTCCCCCAGCCAATATGTGGAAGGATAACAACATTATATTTCATTGCATGCCCACTTCTTGAACTCTTGGTCAAACTATGAACATAGTAATAAAAATGAGGATGATTAGAGCTGCAGTGAAATTCAATCGTCCCCTTCCACGGTCTCATGTAATTCAGTAATTTTTTTAAGGACAATAACACAGAAATTCTAGGATGTGGGGAACTGGGGGGCAAAACTGAGACATGGTGACTTAGAACACTCTGGAATGTAGCCCACCACTCTTATCAAAGAATTCAAATGAAGGGAATGGGACAAAAATCTCAAAGGAGAAGCAGAGCAGAGCAAAGAGAAAAAGCTGCAACAGACTGCATCTGCAGAGAAGCCCAACCCCAGCCCTCAACACACAAACACAAAAGCAAGATTTGCTTCCTAATGTAGCAGCTCCATCTTAGCAGAAGGACATCCAGTCCCCTGCAGCTTCTAAATGAATCAGATAGCAGGAAATGTTCCCCATCATTGAAAGGACCTTTTGAATATCTGCTTTTATCATAAGTACATAAGAGGAGCCTTGCTGGATCAGAACAAACAGCTGTCAAGTCCAGCGTTCTGTTTGCAGAGTGGCCAGTGGGATGCTCCAATGGGAAGCCTACAAGCAGGACATGATGGCAACAGCACCCTCCCACCCATGTTCCTCAGCCACTGGTGCACATAGGCTCACTGCCTCTGATTCTGGAGGTAGCACATAGCCATCAGGACTAGTAGCCATGGACCGCCTTCTCCTCCAAGAATTTGTCTAATCTCCTTTAAAGCCATTCAAATCAGTGGCCATCACTACATCTTATGGAAGTGAATTCCAGAGTTTAACTATGCGCTGTATGAAGGAGTCCTTCCTTTTATCTGTCCTGAATCTCCCACTAGTCATCTTCATGGGATAATCCCCGTTTCGAGAATTATGAGAGAGGGAGGAAAATGTCTCACTATCCACTTTATCCACACACCGCCTAATTGTATACCCCTCTATCATGTCCCCTCTTACTCAACATTTTTCAAAGCTAAACAGCCCCAATAATAACAACAACAATAATAATAATAATAATAATAATAAATATTATAATCTTTCTTCATAAGGGTGTTCCATCCCCCTGATTATTTTAGTTGCCCTTTTTTGCCCTTTTCCCCCAGTGCTACAATGTCCTTTTCAAGGGGCAGTGACCAGAAATGTACATGATATTCCAGATCTGTCATCATACCATAAATTTGTAGAAGAGCATTATGATATTGGCAGTTCTATTTTTAATTCCTTTTCTAATTATACCCAGCATGGAAATCACCTTTTTACAGAAGCTACACATTGGGTTGAGGTTTTCATTGGACTGTCCACCTCATATCTGATTCGACTTTGAAAGGTTGCGTATACTGAATTCCAGCAGTGGAATGTATGTATGTCTGTATGTCTGTAAGAACTGGGCATGTTTAGCCTTGAGAAGAGAAGACTGAGGGGAGATAGGATAGGATAGCACTCTTCAAGTACTTGAAAGGTTGTCACAGAGAGGAAGGCCAGGATCTCTTCTCGATCCTCCCAGAGCGCAGCACACGGAATAATGGGCTCAAGTGACAGGAAGCCAGATCCTGGCTGAACATCAGGAAAAACTTCCTGCCTGTCAGAGCAATACAACAATGGAACCAATGACCAAGGGAGGTGGCGGGCTCTCCCACACTGGAGGCATTCAAGATGAAGCTGGACAGCCACTTGTCAGGGATGCTTTGACTTGGATTCCTGCATTGAGCAGGGGGTTGGACTCGATGGCCTTTTAGGCCCCTTCCAACCCCACTATTCCATGATTCTATGCCATGGTCATGGCTAGTATCCCATCATGCCCATGCGCTCACTTGTGCATCTGTCTTTTGCACTTTGTAAAATGATCTGAAATTTCTGGCAACACAGAACAGAGTCCGCTGAGCAGAGTCCGTTTCCAGGGTTATTTTCAGAACTGTGAAAGTCCCGTTGCACAAGTGCGAGCTCCTGG
Organism: Heloderma suspectum; assembly: GCF_057233095.1. NCBI lineage: Eukaryota > Metazoa > Chordata > Lepidosauria > Squamata > Helodermatidae > Heloderma > Heloderma suspectum. The sequence continues at coordinate 400,167,763 of NC_139459.1, forward strand.
AAGCAAAACAGAACCAGAGGACATCAAGCACCCCATTGATTTCAAATGAATTATGGCTATTGACCTTGGAACGCAGCCAGTCCAGCTCTAACTCCATCAGCTTCCCCAAGGTATTGTTACCAAGAATGCTTGAATTTACATGGATGTGCATATGACATGCACATAAACCAAACACATGAGGGATCTTTTGGCACTGAACTCTAGGTGCTTAGGGCAACCTGATCCCACCCCGACCCCAAGCTGAGAAAGCCAGAGCCTACAAGCGGTTCTTTGTTTTATTAAAGAAGAATTTCAAATGAATTAAATTCGCACATCAGGGGAATTAGTGAGTTAATGTTAATAGTGAAGCTAGGTGCACTGGGGTGTGTGTGTGTGTGTGTGAGTAGCTGGTCATGGAGAAGGGGGAGAAGAGAAGGAAGTTTCAGCTTCGCTTAATTTGAATAGGGGAGAAATAGACTCTTTTGGGGAAATGTGACAGAGCTTTAGAATCAAAGAATCACAGAATAGTGGGGTTGGAAGGGGCCTACAAGGCCATCGAGTCCAACCCCCTGCTCAGTGCAGGAACCCAAGTCAGGGGGTTAGAGGAGGGGGTTAGAGCAAATGCAGGGGTTTGGGAAGAAAGTGGATGGAAAGGCATAAAAGAGCAACAGGGAGCTCCAAAGCCAAGGGGTTTTGGAGTTTGGAATGGGATGGAATATTTAAAAAGGGAAGAAAGGGAATAATTGGCGAATGGATCACTTAGGAGGAAAACAGAAGATTTATTTATTTACTTATGACACTGATATCCCACCTATTTTCCTCCTTAGGGAACCCAAGGCAGCGTACGTAATCCTTCTCCTCTCCACTTTATCCTCACAACAACAACCCCATGAGGTAGTTCGGGCTGAGAGTCTGTGACTGGCCCAAAGTCACCCAGTGAGCTTCCATAGCCGAGCGGGGACTAGAGCCCAGATCTCCCGACTCCCAGCCCAACACTCTAGCCACTACACCACACTGGCTCTAAAATAAATAAATATTAAACAGTTGTCTTAAGTGGTTGCAGGCTACACCACGCTGCAAAGGTTTACCTCTCTTTATCTGCTGACTTGTGAAGTGATGGGAAGCTCTGTTGAGTTCCTTCTCTGGGGAAGAAAGGGAGAAAGATGGGAAGAAAAGGGGGATTGTTCTTCTGAGAAGAAAGGATGGAAGGAGTCCTCTTTCCTTCTCTCCCTCTCTGTGTGCTCGACGAATTTGGGTTGTTGTTTTTATCCTTCTTCTCTCAGGATTTAGTAATCAAAATAAAACAAGTCTTTCTTCTAAGATTGCTCATGGATTTTGGAAAATGGATTTTTAGGTGTCAGACATTAAGGGAAGAAAGCCAGGATTCTCTTTCTTTCCTGATGTGAGGAAAAGATGGGAGTTGATGGGTGCATATCTCTGGCTTTCACAGGTCCAGGTAGGGATGTTGAAGAAATCTTCCATGGACCCCAATGAGGCTGGATTCTATTGAATCTGCCCCCCCGAAGTCCGTGGAGGATCGGATCTCCAACCTCTGCCTCTATCGCCAAGTCCTTGCCAGCAGATCCTGCCTGCCACCGGCTCCGAAGCCCCAGTGATACGGCCGCCATTGCCATATCACTGGCTGGACTGACAAACTGTGGACGCAAATGGCGTCCGGCATAGCGGACACCATTAACGTCCCTGCTCTTTGACGTGACAGGCTATGTAAATCTTTATGTAGGCTATCGCGCCAAGGAACAGGGACACAACTACACCATTTGCATCCCTGTTTCTTCGCACGATAGGCTAAAGATTTACGTAGCCTATCACATCAAAGAGCAGGGATGCAAATGGCGTCCACTACGCCAGACGCCATTTGCATCCGCAGTTCGTCAGTCCAGCCAGCGATATGCAATGGCGGCTGTATCGCTGGGGCTTTGGAGCCGGCCAGCAGCTCCGCGGAATCTCCACGGAGCGGAGCCAGGAAGCGAGGATTCTGGGGGGGGGGAGGAACAGATCGCCTCCCCCCCCCCAGCAGACCCCCCACGGACGGCAAGGCAAGGGATTTGTACATTCCTAGGTCCAGGTAAGCAAGATAGCCAGGTGGATTTTGGTGATGGTCTTACACAAAGGTGACAAAACAGTCATGTAGGCATGCCTGCTTACACAATATTGGGTTTTCAGGGTCTCACAGCTGTAAAAGACACTATATTCCTTATTTTTAATCATGGTTAGAAATCAGTGTAAAGTAGGGATGTACGAAAGTCACTTACCTTTCGCGGATTATGTTGATTGTGTGGGGGGGAGGCGTTCCGTCCCTCCCTCCGGAATCCTCGATGGGGGGGGAGGCGCTCTGTTCCTCCCCCCCGGAATCCTCCGTGGCCGGCTGTGCTCCGCGGAAGCTCCACGGAGCAGCCGGCCAGGCCTGGCCAGGCCAGAGCTGTCTGCAGCCGGATTTCCGGCTGTGGAGGGCTCTGGGGAAAAACAACAACAAAAAATCACGTACACAAATGGCGGCGGCTAGGGCCACCGCCATTTGCGTTCCTTATTTTTGCCATCTTAATCTACGTAAATATTTACGTAGACTAAGACGGCGAAAATAAGGGGAACGCAAATAGCGTAGCCATAGCCGCCGCCATTTGCGTCGTGTTTTTTTTTTACCCAGTCATTTTAGGCTATGTAAAAACTTGCGTAGCCTAAAACGTCTGGGTAAAAACAAAAACAAAAGAACAACACGTATGCAAATGGCGGTGGCCATAGCCACCGCCATTTGCGTACGCCTTTTTATTTTTTATTTTTTACCCAGACATTTTAGGCTACATAAAAACCTACATAGCCTATCTTGTCTGTGTAAAAAAACACACAAAAAACTGCAAATGGCAGCGGCAGCAGCCGGTCGGAAGACCAGCTGCCGCCGCCGCTGCCGCCACCGCCGGAGCCGCCGCCGCCCGGAAGATCCACCACAGGTAAGTCTCATCCCGGGGGGGATCCCCGGGGGGGCGGGGGGCAGGCCGTTCCGCCACAGATGTCGGGGGGGCCGAATGCCAGTGCATTTGGCCTCACCGAGATCCGTGGCGGAATTCTCTGCCATCCCTAGTGTAAAGTATTTCATGGTGGGGGCTTCTGTGGTTGTTGTCCTGAGGCAAGATCTGAAATCTGCAAGTGTTAACATGAGGGATTAAGGCAATCAGAGCACAATGGCTGGCCAGAAACTTGTATGAAGGAAGTCTGCAACTCCTTTAGGCTTGTGCAAGGCCTCAATATCCTGTTGCCTGCTTTTTTGCTCTTCTCCAAGAAGAAAAAATGCTAGTGCCCTTCCCGATAAGGCCCTGTCTTCCCAGATCAGCAGAATTTGGGGGTGCTTCATAACAATATGAAGCCATTAAGTGGGATTGACTGTTCCGCTTCTGCTATGTTCTGCATCAGTTTTGGCATCAGTAAAGTTGTAGAAGTAGAACTGAGAGCTCTATAGTGCCTGAAAATACTTGTGGGGTCAAAGAAGCAAGATCTGAATATGTTATTTCCATTATGTGATGCTACAGGGAAGAATTCACAAACTACTGGAAGATCTTCTCCTTCCTTTTTGCCACTGAGGAGATCAACCAGAATCCCAGGCTCTTATCCAACATCACCTTGGGCTACAAGATTCATGACAATTATTTTGATGCAGGAATGACTTCGGAGGCCTTGCTAGACCTGCTCTCTACTGGGCAGGCAAATGTTCCCAACTACAACTGTGGTGGACAGAATAACATCTTGGTTGTTCTTGAAGAATCTGCCTCTGACATCTCCATCCAGATTTCGACCATGTTGGGCATCTACAAAATCCCACAGGTGGGGATAGAGACGGGTTGCCCATTGGCAGCCTGGGTCTAATTCCACTCTGCAGTCTATCCGGAGAACTGAAAAAGTGGGAAGTGGACATGGAGACATACCTTTTAAGAGTGTTGCAAGTGATTTGAGAGAGGATCCAGCTAAGCTTTAAAACAACATCAGCTCTCTAGAAAACTTACCTCCTGTTGCGACCCTTAGATAACCTGTGTGATGGATTCCTATGCAGGTTTATTCAGAAATAAGTTGTAGCTTCAGATATGGGGCAGAATAGAAATATAAATGTATTGAGTTCACTGGGACCTACAGCTTGGTAAATTGGGGCCATCGCTCTTCCTTTCATTTAATTAAAAAAATGAAATAAAATGTGAGGGATGAACAATGAGGTTTGCTAGGTTAGGGAGCACAGGGCTGGCCTTTCAAAGGGAACTGCTCCTTCAGAGGACACATTGTTCAGCTGTGGAACTCACTGCCACAAGGTCTAGGGACAGCCACCAACGGCTTTCACAGGGCCTTAGAGAAATTCACTGAGGATAAAGCTATTGACGGCTGCTAACCAAGATGGCTATGTATTACCTCCAGTAACGGGGGCAGTATGCCTCTCCATAGCTGTTGCTGGGAAGCAGGAGCCGGAATGTGGTACTGAGTTTGTGTCCTACTAAGGAGTGTGAGTGCCCAGGTGAAGTCTCATGGATTGCTACATGCTGTATTGTCATGCCTGTCCTTTCTTCCCTTTTGTATCAAATGTGTGGTTCTAAGAACTCCCCCCCCTCCCTCCCTCCCTCCCTCCCTCCCTCCCTCCCTCCCTCCCTCCCTCCCTCTGTGTCTGTGCCTCTCTCTGTTTCTGTGTGTGTGTTCGTATCCCCATAAAGGAATTACAATCCCCTTTGTTGGTCGGGCCACTGAATGGCTAATGGACAGTTTTGCTCCATCTACAATGTTGACTGCAAGGATCTCACTTGACTCCTGTGCCATAGAAATGCATGGCCACCATATGCGTATAGCTGAGGCAGTAAAGAGAAGGACTCAGGGGCATCGTAGTTTTTCAGTGTTCTGTCGAAATGAGTCCTGAAACATTCTCCATAAGGACCACTTGTCCCATCATCATCATCATGTAAGGCCCAGAGAACCTACCTGTGAAGAGGTATAATCTGGCAAGATGTCAGTAATATCGGGTGAGGAATGGCTGAGTTACAGAAGCTTGCCCATTTTGCATCGACATCCACCCCATGGGAGACGGTACAATCCTGGGTGTTCAGAGTGAGTAGGGGATCATTGTCCTCAGCAAAGGGTCCTCCTTGCAATAGATGGGATATATCCCTCTGTCACAGTGACCAATATCTCCCCAGCCATTATCAATAATTTTGGGGGGAACAAGTATCTCACCTTTGATCTGAAACAACATACAACTTTCATCTCTACCTTTCCTTGCCAGGTCAGTTATACTTTCATTTCTCGGGTTGTGAATGATAAAGTTCAGTTCCCTTTTTTCTATCCCATGGTCCCCAAAGACCAAACCCAATATTGGGGGATTGTCAAACTGCTCCTGCATTTCGGATGGACGTTTGTTGGTCTTGTTGCTGCAGACACTGACAACGGGGAGAGGTTCATGAGGACGCTGACACCTGAGCTCAACAGGAAGGGTGTTTGTGTGGTTTTCACACAAAGAATCTCAAGAATGAATTCGATCCCAGTACAGATCCTTCCTGCTTCATTTCACGAGTCTGGACAAGTCAGTGTTTTTGTATATTGTGCAGAGACTAGTTCCTTCCTAAATGGAATGTACATTATACAAGAATGGAGTGATTACTTTATAAAACACATTGCAGGGAGTATCTGGATCACAACAGCTGTGTGGGACTTCACTTTGGAATTGATGACTCATATACCCCCCGAAAGCATCCATGGCATATTTTCCATCCTTCTCCAGCCAAAGAAAAGTGCAAAACATGATGATTTTTGGCTCGTTCTCTCTCTTCTTGAACACTTTCAGGATAAAGCATTTAACTGTGCCTATTCAAAGCATACCCTTTCTGTGAAAGGCTGGACAAGATGCACTCAGAATGAGAACCTGGAAGCCCTGTCCCCCAGGGATATAGAAAGAACCCTCTCTCTTGACAGCTACATTGTTTACAACGCTGTCCAGGCTGTAGCCCGTGCCTTGGATGCTGCTTATTCATCCAGATCCAAGAGGATGGTGGTGGAGGGTGGAGACAGGCCGGATCGTCAGAGGCTACAACCATGGCAGGTATTCCCTTTCCCATCGCAGTTATCCCTGCTGAACCCAACAGTCAGTTGTACAATTCCAGAATAGTTGTCTTGGAATCAGACCCTGAGCAAAATGCCCAATGTAGCAGTGAGGTGAAATGTTGTGTATTTTTTGGAACAAGCTGAGGTAGGAACAGAGGAAGCTGCCCAATATTGAGGCAGGTCACCAGTCCATTCATCCCTGTAAGTATTGTCAATGGGTCACTGGCATTGGCTCTCTGGGATTTCAGGCAGAAGTCTTTCATTGTGCTACCTGGAGATGCCGTGGCTGAACTTGGACTTTCTGCACACAAAGCAGGTGCTATACCAGTGATCTGTGGCCCCTTCCCTATGGCCCCTCCCAAGTTGCAAAACTCCTTCTGCTCATCCCTCTTTTCCACCTTTATTGTTGTCTGGAATATTGCAACCCCATCTACAAGTTACGGGAACAGGGCAGTTTGGCAGTTAACTACTTAATGCCGGGAATTTGGGGCATAGCTAGCCTTAGGATCTCTCTAGTCTACAGTGGCTTCTTTCCCCCGCTATCTCTCTCTGCCTTCCTCCATTGCTGGGAGCACACGGGTGTTTGCTGTCTCTCTCCTGCCTGTGTAGAGGAATGCAAAATGGACTGAACAAACTCTCTTGAAACCCTACGTTGTGCCTGCAATTGCATGTGCAAGAATGCCTGTGTGTAAAACTGTTTTCTTTCTTCACTACAGAAGATGGTGGTATCCTTTGTCTTTCCTTTTTTTAGCCTTGCGTGTGCATGTGGGACTGGTAAACACTCATTCCATTCAGTCTTTCCCCCCTCTGTTAACTGCCTTTTTAACAGGAGGCAGCAATACCAAATAATTCCCATCCATTGTGGCCTGAGAAGACACAGCCCATCTGCTCAGAGTCCCCATAATTGGCAGTCTGTCTCTGCATTGGCCCATTTCCTCTACTCCCCTACTGGAGTCCGCCATCTTGCTGGCTCTGTCTGGTCCTTCCTGTCTTCTGACCGGGTGGCTACTTTGGTGCCTACCTGGCTGCACAGTGGCACTTTCCTCCCTCCACCAAGCTCCCTTTGTTGTCTACGGGAATCTGTACACGCAAGTGGGGAATCTATCAGCCTTTGCTTAAATGCATCTGCTTGCTCCTTTGCCCGCAGGAGTGTGTGGGGTGTTTGATCATATACAGTGCCCAAAAGGGATCAGAGAAAACAGCTGTAAGGCTGGAACCCCAAACTAAAAAAAGTAACAGCTGCACCAATTGAATTCCCAACTTTTTTGGAAGAAGCAAGGGGGAGGGAATCCTTCAGAACAGTCTCTAAGAGTTTTTCCGTTGATAAAGGCCCATGTTGAAACGTGTTGGGAATTCAACTGGTGCACCTGTTCCCTTTTTGATTTTGTGTTTGATCATACACTAGGTATCTGATGGGCTCATGTGACAGGTATGTACAGTTTTAATTTTTTAGTGTCTATTTTAATACTGTGCCAATTGGCACTTTTCTCCATTTCTTTGTATTAAAGTCACCTCCCCCACCCCCTATATATAGCAGAATTTCTTGTATCTGCATTTATACAGAAGAGATAATAACTGTTTTTCTGGGAGCATTTTTTATCGGCTTGTACAATTTGATGATGCCTGAAACAAGAAATTCAGATATTTCCCACGCACGTATGAAACCTATCTTACTTACAGCACACTCCTATGCATGTCTCTTCGGACGTAACATTAGGTTCAAAGGGACATACTCCCAGTTAAGTGTCTGTAGTCACTTATCTGGGAATAATTCCCATTGAATTCAATGTATTTCTCATTAGAAGTGTATGGGATTGCCCTGCATACTGCCTAATTGACAATTTGCTGCCTTTTAATGGTGCACAAAATGTACTCAGGAAGTGGCTAGTTAAAAACATTTTCTTTATTCCCTGTATTTCTACTTCCTCTGGTGAGCATTTGGCAAGTGACCATTAAGCCAGGACCACACCAAATATAAAATCAATTCAAAATGTATTGAGACAAATGAGATATTGGAAATGCGTAGAGCTTCGAGATAAGCAGGTGCATTTAAGCAAAGGCTGATAGATTCCCCACTTGCGTGTACAGATTCCCGTAGACAACAAAGGGAGCTTGGTGGAGGGAGGAAAGTGCCACTGTGCAGCCAGGTAGGCACCAAAGTAGCCACCCGGTCAGAAGTCAGGAAGGACCAGACAGAGCCAGCAAGATGGCAGACTCCAGTAGGGGAGTAGAGGAAATGGGCCAATGCAGAGACAGATTGCCAATTATGGGGACTCTGAGCAGATGGGCTGTGTCTTCTCAGGCCACAATGGATGGGAATTATTTGGTATTGCTGCCTCCTGTTAAAAAGGCAGTTAACAGAGGGGGGAAAGACTGAATGGAATGAGGGTTTACCAGTCCCACGTGCACACACAAGGCTAAAAAAAGGAAAGACAAAGGATACCACCGTCTTCTGTAGTGAAGAAAGAAAACAGTTTTACTCACAGGCATTCTTGCACATGCAATTGCAGGCACAACGTAGGGTTTCAAGAGAGTTTGTTCAGTCCATTTTGCATTCCTCTACACAGGCAGGAGAGAGACAGCAAACACCCGTGTACTCCCAGCAATGGAGGAAGGCAGAGAGAAATAGCAAATTATTTTGTAAACAATCCGCTGCATTTTAAAAAGATGAAAGCAGAGTAAATCAAATGAAGCTGCTACAATGTAACAACCTTAAAGGCAATGATAAAAAATGGATAAAATATATTTTAAAAATTGCATTGACTCTTGAAAGCATACTAGATGGCAAATCATAGCATCATAGAGTTGGCAGGTACTTCAGAGATCACCTAGTCCAACCCCCTGCTCAACGCTGGCCCTGCTCTGCAGGGTGCTGCTTCATCATCACTGACAGGTGGCCATGCAGCCTCTGCTTAAATGCCCCCAGCAAAGAAGAACCCACCACCTCCTGAGGAAATCTGTTGCACTGCTGAATAGCTGTCACTGTTAGGACATTTCTCCTGATGTTAAGCTGAAATCTGCTTCCCTGCCATTTCCACGTGTTGGTTGTGGTCCTGCCCTGGGGAGCAACAGGGAACAAGGCTGCTCCATCTTCTTCATAGCAATAAATATGGTAAACAAATGACAGCCTGTCAGATATTGGAACACCGCTGTGATGTCTCCCCTAAATCTTCTCTTCTCCTGGTTAGCATTCAGTTAAATTGGCTCTATATTGATTCATTACTGGACCAGAAGCCTTAGTAAGATCTTTGTTCTTTCCTTTTAATTGTGGTCTGTCTTCTAAACTTCCTTACCAGAAACCAACAGCCATAAATTTTAGCAAGCAAATAGATTAGTAAGAATTCAAATAATAAAAGCAGGTAAAGTAGAGTCATAAGAAACATCTCTGTCAAAATGTTAGATCCCAACAGGGCTATGAAAGAGTTACCTTAAAAGGAATCAGGTCATCAGAGCAGAAGGTTCAACCTGCCCTTGCTGCTGAAATAAACAAAAGCAAAAACGTAATTGATAAATATGATCAAAAACATAGAATAGTGCTAACTTTCAAAAGTGAACACGTGAGAAATGCTTAAAATCAAAAGCTTCTGTGGCAGAGTTTTCCATTTCAATATGGTTGTGTGAGAAGAGCCATAAAGAATATTATAGAATAATAAAGAAATAAAGAAACAATAAAGAAAAACGAGAAGATACAAAGTTAAATGTATTTCAGCCTAAAAGGCCATTTCAGAATCAAGTCATTGGAGATTCAAGCATAAAATAGGCAGACCTGAGCTGTTGAATGTACTTTCTTGTTTCCTCAATGTTGGTGCTTCCTCTGCCATTCTAGTTAGACCCTTTCCTGAGAAATCCCCAGTATTACAATACTTCCATCATGGATGGTGTTTATCTGGATGATAATGGAGACCTGGCCGCTGACTTTGACATCATGAACTGGGTGGTGTTTCCAAATATGTCTGTTGTTAGAAAGAAATTTGGAAGTATAGAACGGTGGGAATCCCCAGGTCTAAAGTTCACCATTGACCAGGATGCTGTGGTGTGGCTGGAACAGCTCAACAAGGTGGGAGAAATCATCTGTTTGATCCCAGTGTACTGACCATCTGATGAACTCTCCTAACTATAATATGCTTTATGTGAGGCTGTGTTTTCAAGGGTGCTTGGAAATTAAAGCTGGCTTATTTACATTTATCTCTTGCATTTTTCCCTCTTGCAAAGAACCCAAGGCAGCTTACATTGTCCTCCCCCTCCCCAATTTATCCTCACAGCAAACCTGTGAGAGTCAGGGACTGGCCTGAAGTCACCAGTAAGCTTCATGACTGAATGAGGACTAGAACCCAGATCCCCAAGTCCCACTCCAACATTTTTGCCACTACACCATACAGACTTTCAGTGTGGTTCATAGGAAGTGGTTCATAGGGAGCTGCCTTATTATTATTATAATATTTATTATAATATTTATTTATATCCCGCCTTTTCCCCAATACTGGGACTCAAGGCGGCCATTATACTGAGCCTTATACTGAGTTGGACCATTGGTCCATCTAGCCTGGTGATGTTCCATATTTCCATAATGAGGATGAGGAGGGGCAGTTTGCAATCATCACAGAGGCAAAGGAATCCATGTTCAACTCTGTTTACTTAACTGAAGAATGTTTGTTGAATAATAACATTAAGAAGCTAATTAAGAGAAATACGAACCAAAGATGTTCAACTCTGACTTCAAGCCACAGTTCACTGTGAAGGGTAGTGTTTTGGTTCCTGGACCAACACCCATCACTTATCCCAGTTCTCTAGTCCTTGGTTCTCTGTCCCTGTCTGGAGTTGCACTCTTCGTTGTGCTGCAGACTGTCTCCTTCTCCTTCTCCACCATGCTGCTGGTTTCTCCATCCTTTCTTCTCTTTTCTCCTCCTTCACTCTCTTTCTGCCTCCTCTTCCTCCCGGACACCAATCGCCTTCCCCTTTTTCAAACCGACCTCCACTCTCTCCTCCCTCCATGCCATTCCCCTCCCATGTTCCTCGGCCCACATTCCAAGTCCCTTGGAGACAGGCATTGCAGTTCATCGGAAGCTGCCTCATACTGTGTCAGACCATTCGACCATCTAGCCTGGTATGGTCAACACTGACCGGCTGTCGCTCTCCAGGGTTTCAGGCAGGAGTTTTCCATGTAAGAAGCTTGATTACCAACGTCAAAAGGCCTTCAGCTCTGTGTATCTATATCTATCGATACAGTGGAATAGCTAAGAGGGCTCTTTAGGCCTGGTTTTGGGAAGTGGTTGTTAGGTATCAGAGTCATTTTGACCTTCAAAAAGAGGGACATATTCAGGAATAGCATATGGGCTGTATACCTTTTTGGACAAAGTTATCAGCCACAGGGTACAGCGACCGGATGCTTAAGGAGAAGCTGGGTTAAGCTGAGAAGCTGACTTCCTGAATTCTTTCGAGCAAACAGGGCATCAGCAGTGACTTGAGCAAAGATGGGACACACTTAGATTGAGAGTAAGGGGCATAGAGGGAACTAGACCACCTTATGATAACTAATCCTCAAGCTTAAAATATAATAGTTTCCTAATATAGCAATGCAGTTAGTATCTGGCATAGGAAAATGGGCATAAAAAGAAGTTTCACCTTATGGGCAAAGCCCTGCCTTCTCTCCAGGCTCTAAAATAACTTCTTATTCTCTGTCGGGTGGGGCGAAGAGACAGAGACTCTTCTTTCTATTCCTGTTTTAAGCAGGAAAGATGATTGCATGTGTGACTTGGATTCCTGCACTGAGCAGGGGGTTGGACTCGATGGTGTTGTAGGCCCCTTCCAACCCTACTATTCCATGATTCTGTGTTCAAATCCGGAGGCAGCCATTTTTAGCAGACACCGGATGGGGGCTTGTCATCATTTTTAATGAGGTAGTTTGAGCAGACATCATCGCTAAATTTCAAAATTTTCCACATCCTGCCCTGCCTGAAGATGTGGGGATTGAACCCGAGACATTCTGTATACAAAGCAGGGGCTCCACCATAGAATGCTGCAGCCAGAGGGTTGTCCAGGGCAGGCTACAGGGAGCTTGTGACTCCCAAGTTGCAACAGCTTCACTGGCTACCAGTCCATTTCCAAGTGCAATTCCTCATCAAAGTGCTGGTTATGACCTAATAAAGGCCTCAGGGACTTGGGACCAGGTTGCCTGGAGGACTACCTTCTCCCATAAACCTGCCTGTGGTTTTACAAAATTAGAAAGGGCGTTTTCCTCTGTCCTGCTAACACCTAAAGCATGCTCATTTTTTTGTATGCAATATTGTATGGGCTGTCAGAACAAAGCCAGCAAATATGCCAGAGACTCTTTTCCTCCTTCCACCACAAGGAAGCAATAATCAGAAGTCCAGGCTTCGGAGTTCTTGCATCAACCGGATGCCAGACGCAGCTTCTGCAGGCCATCACCAGGAACCCCAAGAGAATCGTGGCTCTGATCTGTGATGCTGCATACTCAGAGTAGAAAGCTGACAAATAAACACCTGGTAGTTAAATTATGTATTCATGTGTATAGCACGCTTGTTGTGCATGGCATTTTACTTAGCACAAGAGTAGAGGTCCCTGCCCCAAGGAGATTACAATCTAAAACTGGACGTGAAGGAAACAGGAGAAGAAGTGGAAGCCCCAGGGGTAAACAGAGAAGCCATATGCAATTGTTTCAGCTGCAAGTGCTTAGGCTTTAGGCTTCTCTACACAGCAGCTATTTATCCCACAACTTTACCAGGCCTTCTGCTTCTGTATTCTTTGAGGGATTAAGATTGCCCTTTTTCACTCACTTCCGCTCCCCTTCCCCCCAGCGAGTTCCTTTATCTGCAGGCTCTATACTGGCCACTGTGTGAACAGAATGCTGGACTAGAAGGACCTTTGATCTGATCCAGCAGGGCTCTTCTTATGTTCTATATGTTTCATTATACAGCCACGAGATGGTGCTGTGTTATGGCACAGCTTCCTCTTTTCATGGAGAAATTCATGGGTTATTTAATGGATTATTTAATGGGTTATTTTAACTTCTGCAACACATGGCCCCTCCAGGAAATTCCTGACTTGTGTGGCGGATAGCTTCCTCCTACAGAAAGTAGAGGAAGGAACTAGAGGATCGGCTATCCTTGACTTGATCCTAACCAACAGAGATGACTTAGTGGATAAGGTAGCAGTTACAGGAACTCTGGGGGAAAGCGACCATGTTGCACTTGAGTTCTTGGTTCTAAGGGAAGCAAAAGCCGAGTGTAGTCAAACGCCGTTGATTTTAATAAACTCAGAACAATGATCAGAAAGGTCCCATGGCAAGCGACGCTAACGAGAAAAGGAGTCCAAGATGGGTGGGAGCCTTTAAAAAGGAAATGCTCAAGGCACAATTACAAACAATTCCAACAAGAAGAAAAGGCGGAAGACAACAGAAGAAGCCAATGTGGCTTCACAAAAAGCTTAGGGATGACCTGAAAACAAAAAAGGACACATATAGGAAGTGGAAAGAAGGCCAAGTAACAAAGGAAGAGTACATGCAGGTAGCACAGAATTGCAGGGATGGCGTCAGGAAGGCTAAAGCTGAGAACAAGCTGAGGTTAGCAAGGGATGCTAAAAACTACAAAAAGGCTTTCTTCAGCTATGTGCATAGTAAAAGGCAGAAGAAAGAAATGGTGATTCAGCTATTAAATAAGGATGGCAAAACGATAACAGATGACAAAGAAAAGGCAGAGGTGCTCAATTCCTACTTTGGCTCAGTCTTCTCCCAAAAGAGGGTCTATGACCCCCCTGGCAAAGGCGAAATGCAGGCTGAAGGGGCAGGATTGCAGCTTGAGATCGATAGGCATATGGTCAAGGAACACCTATTTATTTATTTATTTATTTATTTATTAAATGTATTAATCGCCCATCTGACTGGTCACCCAGCCACTCTGGGCGATGTACAACCCACCAAAAAACAATTTAAAACAATAAAATTTTACCATAATTTTTTTTTAAAAAAATACCCTAGCCCACCCCAAATGCCTGCCTGAACAACCACGTATTTAATGCACGACGGAAGCTCATTAAAGAGGGGGCATGACGGAGTTCCCTAGGGAGGGAGTTCCACAGAGTGGAGGCCACCACAGAGATTCCTTTGAATGAGTTCAAATCTCCAGGGCCAGATGAACTGCATCTTGGAGTCATAAAGGAACTGGCAGAAGAACTGTCAGATCCGCTGTCTATTCTCTTTGAGAAATCATGGAGGATGGGGAAAGTGCCAGATGACTGGAGGAGGGCTAACGTCGTCCCTATCTTCAAAAAGGGTAAAAAGGAGGAACCTGGGAACTACAGACCAGTCAGTCTGACATCAATCCCTGGGAAAATTCTGGAGCAGGTGATAAAGCAATCCATCTGGAAGCACCTTGAAAACAATGCAGTGATGACTCGAAGCCAATATGGATTTGTCAAGAACAAGTCCTGCCAGATGAATTTGATCTCATTTTTTGATCAAGTAACCTCCCTTGTGGACCGTGGGAATGCTGTGGACATCATATACCTCGACTTCAGCAAAGCTTTTGACAAAATGCCCCATGATCTCCTGATGAGCAAACTAGCTCGAAGTGGGCTAGAGGAAACAACGATCCGGTGGATCCACAGTTGGCTACAGAATCGGACTCAAAGAGTGCTTCTCAATGGGACCTTCTCAAACTGGGGAGAGGTAATGAGTTGGGTAGAGCAGGGCTCAGTCCTGGGCCCAGTGCTCTTCAACATTTTTATTAATGACTTGGAGGAGGAGGTGAAGGGAATGCTGATCAGATTTGCAGATGACACAAAATTGGGCAGGATATCTAATACCCCAGAAGGCAGAAACAAAATGCAAAGTGATCTTGATAGACTGGAGCGCTGGGCAGAAAACAACAGAATGACATTGAATAGGGATAAATGCCAAGTTCTGCACGTAGGAAAAAGAAACCAAAGGCACAGTTACAAGATGGGGGATACTTGGCTCAACAATACTACAAGTGAGAAGGATCTTGGCATTGTTGTCAATCACAAGCTGAATATGAGCCAACAATGTGATGTGGCTGAAAAACAAGTCAAATGCTCTTTTGGGCTGCATTCATAGAAGCATCGCTTCCAAATCCTGGGAAGTACTAGTTCCCCTCTACTCAGCACTGGTTAGGCCTCATCTGGAGTACTGTGTCCAGTTCTGGGCACCACACTTTAAGAAGGATGCAGACGAAATGGAGAGTGTTCAGAGGAGGGCAACAAAGATGATCAGGGGACTGGAAACAAAGCCCTATGAAGGGAGACTGAAAGAACTGGGCATGTTTAGCCTTGAGAAGAGAAGACTGAGGGGAGATATGATAGCACTCTTCCAGTATTTGAAAGGTTGTCCCAGAGAGGAAGGCCAGGATCTCTTCTCGATCATCCTAGAGTGCAGGACACAGAATAATGGGCTCAAGTGACAGGAAGACAGATTCCAGCTGCACATCAGGAAAAACTTCCTGACTGTTAGAGCAATATGAGGATGGAACCAATGACCCAGGGAGGCGGGGGGCTCTCCCACACTGGAGGCGTTCAAGACGAGGCTGGGCAGCCATCTGTCAGGGATGCTCTGACTTGGATTCCTGCATTGAGCAGGGGGTTGGACTCGATGGCCTTGTAGGCCTCTTCCAAACCTAGTATTCTATGATTCTATGGCTCATTATCCACGATCTAAAAAAAAAACCACCCTGGGAGAAAGGTCAGAAAGCATGGGAGGGGCCCTGGAGCTTGACAACATCATGTAAAGGACCTGCAAACTCCTGCAAGTAACCAATCTCGATCACAGGATAAAAGCCCTATGTAGAGAAGCCTTTCGTTACAGGCTTCAAGTAAATCCAAGTTAAACCTGCAGCAAATTTAATTTAATTGAGTCCTTTCCAATACTCTGTCTCATTTCTGTAGATAAATTAGTCCTAACACATTTTCCTTGATGGTCCATGTTTTTGTACTCAGACCCTGCCATATTCCAGGTGTGTGGAAAGCTGTCGCCCTGGATATGTCAAGGTGGTTCAGGACGGAAAGCCGGTTTGCTGCTACGACTGTGCTCCCTGCGCAAAAGGGACCATCTCCACCCAGGAAGGTGGGTGACTCCTGAGGAAAATGCCATTAATGGGGAGGAGAGCAAAAATTCACACAGACATGTTCAGTGAAGGTTGTAAAAAATGCATTTTGAAACTTGGATCTTTTCTTGCAATATCCATGATTTATTTCTGAAATTAATTTGCAAGAAATAACCTTGGAAGATAGACTTTGGGGGTGGGCAGTGGATGGGGCAGGAATCAGAGCACCAGCAGACTGAATGCCCCTCCTGTATTTCAGATGATACACATCGTCTGGGTATTGAATGCAATTGTTTAATAGACTTTTGTTAAAACACATTGTGCCAAGTCAGGCAAATATTCCATATTTGCACCACCTTACTCCTGCTGCCCAATTAGGACATTCAGTAATTGAATTCCTCCAAGAGACGTCTGGATTAAAAGCCAATGCAACTCAACCCTGGTCTCTTGGCATGAGAGTAGTTAAATTCATCTTACCTTTGAGGCTTCCTAGATGGGAGACAGAAGTGTCTGGCCATCCATGACTGATGATTGGCTTAGTGGTACTTTTTACTGATAAGAAAGGAATCCAGACAAGAGGTGACACATTTTTCACATAGGGCGCTACTGGATCAGTGCCCATACTAGTTTTATAGTGACATGAACCATAAAAATAAGATGAAGATGTCAACCCAGTGTGTGGCCGCTGTAAAAAAAAGGCAAACTCCATGTTAGGCATAATTAGAAAAGGAACTGAGAATAAAACTGCCAATATCATACTGCCCTTCTACAAATCTATGGTGCAGCCACAGTATGGCGCAGCCATGGTTCGAATACTGTGTACAGTTCTGGTCACCACACCTAAAAAAAGATATTGTAGAGCTGGAAAAAGTGCAGAAGGGGCAACTAAAATGATCAAGGGGCTGGAGCAACTCCCCTATGAGAGAAGGTTACAACAGCTGGGATTGTTTAGCTTGGAAAAAAGGAGGGTAAGGGGAGACATGATAGAGGTGTACAAAATCATGCATGGTGTGGAGAATGTGGATAGGGAGACATTTTTCTCCCTCTCTCAAAATATTAGAACCCAAGGTCATCCTATGAAGCTGCATGGTGGGAGATTCAGGACAGATAAAAGGAAGAACTTCTTCACACAGCACATAGCTAAACCATGGAATTCGGCTACCACAGGATGTCGCGATGGCCACTAATTTGGATGGCTTTAAAAGGGGGTTGGACAAATTCCTGGAGAAGGGTATCAATGGCTACTAGTCCTGATGGCTATGTGCTCCCTCCAGGACCAGAGGCAGTATGCCTATGTACACCAGTTGCTGGGGAACATGGGCAGGAGGGTGCTGTTGTGCTTATGCCCTGCGTGTGGGTTCCTGGTCGACAGCTGGTTGGCCACTGTGTGAGCAGAATTCTGGTCTAGGTGGACCCTTGGTCTGATCCAGCATGGCTCTTCTTATGTTCTTAAGAATGTAATCAGATGAGGTAATAAGAAAGATCTCCTCAGATTGTAACTACAAGAGATAAGTTTTGAAAAGACACACTCACAAGACAGGCTGTAGTCAGATTAATATTTCTTGCATCACAAACATGCCTGTAACATATCAGGGGATCCTGGAATGTTTTTATAGGTATGTTGTTGTAATTATCTATCTCGATAAGAAGTTTGAATTTCGGTAATATTGCTTAGCCCCTTCATGGATCACTGCCTTGTTGTGGCGAAGGGGCTTGAGTAACTCAGTGAAGCCATAAGCTATGCCGTGCAGAGCCACCCAAGACAGACAGGTCATGGCAGAGAGTTCTGACAAAATGTGGTCCACTGGAGAAGGATACGGCAACCCACTCCAGTATTCTTGCCAAGAAAACCCCATGGAACGTATCACAAGGCTAAAAGATATGATGCTGGAAGATGAGCCCCTTAGGTCAGAAGCTGTCCAATATAGTACTGGGGAAGAGCAGAGGGAATTTCCAAGTAGCGCCAGAAAGAGCGAAGCGGCTGGGCCAAAGCCGAAAGGACACTCAGCTGTGGATGTGTCTGGTGGTGAAAAGAAAATCCGATGCTGTAAAGAACAATATTGTTTAGGAACCTGGAATGTCAGATCAATGAATCAAGGTAAGCTGGAGGTGGTCAAACATGAGATGGCAGGATTGAACATCGACATCTTGGGAATCAGCGAACTCAAATGGACAGGCATGGGCGAATTTAATTCAGGAGACCATCATATCTACTACTGTGGGCAAGAATCCCTTAGAAGAAATGGAGTAGCACTCATAGTCAACGAAAGGGTGGGAAAAGCAGTACTGGGGTACAATCTCAAAAATGACAGAATGATCTCAGTACGAATCCAAGGGAAACCATTCAACATCACAGTAATTCAAGTCTACGCCTCAACCACTGATGCCGAAGAAGTTGAGGTTGATTGGTTCTATGAAGACCTACAACACCTTCTAGAACGAACACCAAAAAAAGATATCCTCTTCATCATAGGGGATTGGAAGGCTAAAGTAGGAAGTCAAGAAATCACTGGGATAACAGGCAAGCATGGCCTTGGTGTACAAAATGAAGCAGGACAAAGGCTAATAAAGTTTTGCCAAGAGAACACACTGATCATAGCAAACACTCTTTTCCAACAGCACAAGAGGCGACTCTACACATGGACATCACGAGATGGTAAATATCAAAATCAGATTGATGATGTCCTTTGCAGCCAAAGATGGGGAAGCTCTATAGAGTCAGTAAAAACAAGACCTGGAGCTGACTGTGGCTCAGATCATGAGCTGCTTCTTGCAAAATTTTGGCTTAAATTGAAGAACATCGGGAAAACCACTAAACCATTCAGGTATGAATTAAATCATATCCCTGATGAATATACAGTGGAGGTGAGGAATAGATTTCAGGGATTAGACCTGATAGACAGAGTGCCTGAGGAACTATGGACGGAGGTCCGTAACATTGTTCAGGAGGCAGCAACGAAATCCATCCCAAAGAAAAAGAAATGCAAGAAAGCAAAGTGGCTGTCTGATGAGGCTTTACAAGTAGCTGAGGAAAGAAGGGAAGTGAAAAGCAAGGGAGAAAGGGGAAGATATTTCTAAGTGAATGCAGAGTTCGAGAGAATAGCAAGGAGAGACAAGAAGGCCTTCTTAAATGAACAATGCAAAGAAATCGAGGAAAACAACAGAATGAGAAAGACTAGAGATCTCTTCAAGAAAATCAGAGATTTCAAGGGAACATTTTGTGCAAAGATGGGCATGATAAAGGACAAAGAAGGCAGGGACCTAACAGAAGCAGATAAGATTAAGAAGAGGTGGAAAGAATACACAGAAGAACTATACAGGAAAGATCTGAATGTCCCTGATAGCCATGATAGTGCGGTCACTGAACTTGAGCCAGACATCCTCGAGAGTGAAGTCAAGTGGGCCTTAGGAAGCATTACTAACAACAAAGCTAGCGGAGATGACAGTCTTCCAGCTGAGCTATTTAAAATCCTAAAAGATGCTGCTGCTAAAGTGCTGCACTCAATATGCCAACAAATCTGGAACACTCAACAGTGGCCACAAGACTGGAAAAGGTCAGTTTACATTCCAATTCCAAAGAAGGGCAACGCCAAAGAGTGTTCAAACTACCGCACAATTGCGCTCATTTCATATGCCAGCAAGGTGATGCTCAAAATCCTACAAGCTAGGTCTTCAGCAGTATGCGAACCGAGAACTACCGGAAGTACAAGCGGGGTTTCGAAGAGGCAGAGGATCTAGAGATCAAATCTCCAACATTCGCTGGATCATGGAGAAAGCAAGAGAATTCCAGAAAAACGTCTATTTCTGCTTCATTGACTACGCTAAAGCCTTTGATTGTGTGGATCACAACAAACTGTGGCAAATTTTTAAAGTGATGGGAGTACCAGACCACCTTACCTGTCTCCTGAGAAACCTGTACGAGGGCCAAGAAGAAACAGTAAGAACCAGACATGGAACAACCGATTGGTTCAAAATTGGGAAAAGAGTACGACAAGGCTGCATATTGTTGCCCTGCTTATTTAATTTATATGCAGAGTACATCATGAGAAATGCCAGGTTGGATGAATCACAGGTCGGAATTAAGATTGATGGGAGAATTATCAACAACCTCCGATATGCAGACGATACCACCCTAATGGCAGAAAGTGAAGACGATCTCAAGAGCCTCTTGTTGAGGGTGAAAGAGGAGAGTGCAAAAGCTGGTTTGAAACTCAACATTAAAAAAATGAAGATCATGGCATCTGGCCCCATCACTTCTTGGCATATAGAAGGGGAAGAAATGGAAGCAGTGACAGATTTTATTTTCTTGGGCTCCAAGATCACCACAGACGGTGACTGCAGCCATGAAATTAAAAGACGCTTGCTCCTTGGGAGGAAAGCTATGGCAATCCTAGACAGCATAGTAAGAAACAGAGACATCACCTTGCCGACCAAAGTCTGTCTAATCAAAGCTATGGTTTTCCCAGTAGTAATGTATGGCTGTGAGAGCTGGACTATAAGGAAGGCTGAGCGCCGAAGAATTGATGCTTTCGAACTGTGGTGCTGGAGAAGACTCTTCCGAGTCCCCTGGACTGCAAGGAGGTCAAATCAGTCCATCCTAAAGAAAATCAACCCTGAGTGCTCATTGGAAGGACAGATACTGAAGCTGAAGCTCAAATATTTTGGCCACCTAATGCGAAGAGAACACTCTCTGGAAAAGACCCTGATGCTGGGAAATACTGAAGGCAAAAGGAGAAGCGGACGGCAGAGGATGAGATGGCTAGATAGCATCACTGATGCAATGAATATGGACTTGAGCACACTCCGGGAGAGAGCGCAGGACAGGAAGGCCTGGCGTGCTATGGTCCATGGGGTCATGAAGAGTTGGACATGACTGAACGACTGAACAACAACAACAAAAGGTGGAATCTGCTTGGCAGGATTTTAAATATGTCTGGCTCATCAGGTAGCCCAGGGTTGCCTACATACTAGTAATATATTTTGAAAAATACTTCTGAACCAGGGCATAGAATTATTATTATTATTATTATTATTATTATTAACAATAACAACAACAACAACAATCCACTGCATGAAACACAAAATGTGGATTCTTCAAACAGGAGTATGGTGAGGCCAAGTGGAACTGACCTTGCTCTACATTAAGTGAGTCTTTGTCTTATGGTGACATTAACACAGTAAAGGAGAACAACAGAAAAAACACACTAATGGGACAATGGAAATTAATTGCTCAAGACACTTCCCACATACCAGAAGCAGATTATATCCCCATGTCTACTTTGATTGCTTTCCCTTACCAGCTTTAGCAAACACTTCCTTAAACCAGGGAGGAACCTGGTTCACTAACCAATTTGGTCACTAACCAATTTCACCGGGCGATTGTGAGAATAAAATGGGATAGCCCCATACATACTTCACACACAGAGCACTTTGGAAGAAGTGCAGGATTTGGATTTAATACATGAATTGTGTTTCTGACCATTGTCCTCTTAAACCATCTTGGGTTCAACATACCCACCACATTACTGATATTTGAACAACACGTAAAAGCGGCCTTATTCTGATTCACTCTTGCTTCACCCATTTAAGTGCAGATGTGCAGGAGTGAAGCTGGGCTTTCTGCAACCCAAGCAGGATGTCCTCTTTGAGTGAATATGTCTCCCTACCCACAATGCCCTACTACAGATGGTCGGTTCTCGACCCCTCCACCCCACATCCTCACTTGGACCTTCTGGCTCTTGCGTACAGGCTCTCAGTCCCCAAAGTATATTTGATTGGAGGTAAAGCCCAGAGACTGTTATGGATGCATAAGGGAGATGTTACTCTTTTTCTTTCCAGATGCAGACCATTGCACCAAGTGCCCAGAAGATCAGCATCCAAACAAGGACAGAGATAAATGTATCCCAAAGGTTATAACTTTCCTGTCCTATGAAGAACCTTTGGGCCTCATCCTGGCTTCCTTTGCCCTATTCTTGTCCTTATCCACAGGCTTTGTGTTAGGAATCTTCATTAAATTTCTGGAAACTCCAGTAGTCAAAGCAAACAACCGGGATCTCTCCTACATTCTCCTCATATCCCTCATGCTTTCCTTCTTGTCCTCCTTCCTCTTTATTGGCTGGCCAAGTAAAGTGACCTGCCTCCTCCGACAAACAGCCTTCAGCATCATCTTCTCGGTTGCTGTCTCTTCTGTATTGGCAAAAACAATCACTGTGGTGCTGGCCTTCCTGGCCACAAAGCCAGGGAACAGGGTGAGAAGATGGCTGGGGAAGAGTTTGGCCAACTCCATTGTCCTTTCTTGCTCTGGTGTCCAAGTTGGCCTTTGCACCATCTGGCTGGGGGGCTCTCCCCCATTCCCAGAGCCCAACATGCACTCCCAGCCTGGACAGATCGTCCTGCAATGCAATGAAGGGTCTGTCGCCATGTTTTATACTGCCCTTGGCTACATGGGCTTCCTGGCTGCCATCTGCTTCATGGTGGCTTTCCTAGCCAGGAAGCTACCTGCAGCTTTCAATGAAACCAAACTGATCACCTTCAGCATGCTGGTCTTTTGTAGTGTTTGGGTGTCCTTTGTGCCCACCTACTTGAGCACGAAGGGGAATAACATGGTAGCCGTGCAGGTCTTCTCTATCTTGGCTTCCAGTGCTGGGTTGCTGGGCTGCATCTTTCTTCCCAAGTGCTACATTATTATATTGAGACCTGGCCTGAATAGGAAAGAACATCTAATGATGAAAACAAAAAATGACATTTGATTTTTATGGGACTGTTTTTCAGAGGTGTCATTTAGCTGTTATCTGCCTCCACCCACCCAAAATGGCTGTTACAGATAATAGATGATAATTCTTTGGTGAAACCTGTATCTCTGCCTACTTTGCTGGCTCTTGGAACTGAGTATTTGTTGGACTCTTCTGATCTTTTAGTAATCAGAAAAGTACAACAGAGGTTGGAACATAGCAGGATAGACACATTTGAAAAATGAAATACCCCCCCCCCCCAAAGTGTGGCAACTTAATTTCAATTCCAGTTCTAGCTTATGAGTGCTGGGAGCCACCTGTCTGGAAGTGGCTTCCATCTCCAGGTGATGTGGACATGAGATTTGGATTGTTAAAAAAATGGGGATGCAATGGGGTTGTTTTGAGGTATCTGGAGGGGCTAAATAGCTGTAAAATTTTGAACAGTAGTCTGAGGAGTCTTGTCAGAACCACAGTTGGGTTTGTCAGGATAAAAGTTGGATTTTATATATTTGAAAATGGGGTATCAAGTAGGGCTGTGCACCACTTTGGTCCCAAGCCTGAATAATGAGGTGAAGCAGGCTGATTCTGAGGTGCCTCGGCGTGATAGGAGGTAGATCAGAACAGCACGCAGGTACCCTGAAGCAAAGCGGCTCTTCGACAAGGCGCCTTGTCTGCCTCGGAGATTTGTAACTCTTTTGATTACTTCTGAGCAGCCCAGACAGCCTGGCTCTAAATGTATCAACTTGAGAAAGATCAGGGAGGGGGAGAGAAGGAGGGAGGGGAAATGGGGGAGGAGGAGGAGAAAGGTGTGAGCTTTGGCGAATGGCAACTCTAGATGCCAAATTAGGGCTGAACGGAACCCAGCAGTCTCTAGTCACTGACAGAAGGAGAGAAAGGGTGGGGGATACTGGAGTGGGGAGATCAGTGCGTTTGTTCAATGGAGAGAGCACGCACACTGGTTAGTAGTGGTTGGTTTTGTTTGTTGTTAGAGAGAGATCTGGTGTGTGTATGTTCAACTTTCTGTTTCTTCTTTATTAATTCAACCCTTCTCTTTCTTTCTTTTGTAGATTCTTCATTTTAAAAGCCAAACATTTAGTATTTAGTTTGGGTTTCCTTCCTTGTTCTTAGTCTCTGCCCCCACCCCACCTTTCTGTAATCGGTTTTACCTTTCGTTCTTCTTGTTTGTTCATTTGAACAACCAGAAAATTTCACTTCAGTTGCTTTGCCTCATTCTTTAGCTCACCCCACTTTCTCTCTCAACCATTAGTTTGCTCTTACTTTCATTCTGTCCTTGTTTTTGGTTCCACTCCACCACCACCCCCTTCTCAATTCCTGTATTCCTTCCCTTCTCATTGATCTCTTTCCCCTAAAAAATCAAATCAAATTAAATTGAAAACCCTTTTCTCTTCTGTTAGGATCATAGTTCGTCTCCTCCCCCCACCCCCTTGCTTGGAGGTAGTTCAGTGTTTGCTGTTCCTTTGCTCGTGTGTGCGCGTGCGTGCGTGCTTGTTCTGTGTGGCCAAGCAAACAGTGTGTGGCAAAGCAGTCTACATTTCAAAAAACAGTGGGCAAAGCACCACACACACATTAACGGCACACACATTCTCCCCCAGTCAGAAAGTGCGCTCTGGTTTAGCAGGGCAGCAGAGTGCAGAGGCCAGTCACAGTGGCTGGAGGACACTGTTTGAGGAGGCTGGTGCAGGCAGCAGCAGTAACACTGTTGCCAAAGGAGCACCTTCTTCTTCTGCAATGGAAGAGGGGAGCCCACTGGGGGGCATTATGTCAGAGGTGTCTGATGTCCTCAGCATGGTGGAGGGTCAAGAGATCCTCCAGCATGTGGGGGAAGATGAGCAGCAGGCTGAGGGTCCAGCACCTGACCCCTCTTCCATTGTTCGCCCTAATCATGTGGTGACCCCCAAGACTAAAGGCAAGCAGTCTCTGTCTCTGCAGAAATGTCAGGGCAGCATCGTGTGGGACCACTTTGAGGTGGGAGTAGTTCCCAGCACTGCCATCTGCCACCACTGCAAGGCTTCTTTGAGCAGGGGGAAAAACACGACACTACACCACCAGCAGGCTGCTCCTGCACTTAAGGAGGCAGCACCAATCGGACTTGCTCAGGGAAGAGGCCCCAACATCCCAGCAGTCAGGCAGCAGGGGCAAGCAGAAAGCTGGTGGTGCTGTAACTCCTGCAAGCTCTCCATCTCTCACCCTCTGGAGGCTTAGGCAGGCCACTGTGGAGGAGATGGGGTGGGGTAGTATGGGTCCACAAGGTGGAGGTTTCCATAGTTTGACTCCATGTGCCCTCCTGGCAGGGTTGCTTGCTGGGTCTTGCTGCCTCTGTCAGATAAGGCCATTGAGAGCCTGAGGTGATTACTGTGATTCTGACTGGGAAAGTACTAGGGGAAAGGGGTTGTTGCACTTGAAAGAAACCTCCAGCAGAGATTAGGGATGGTGACCTCCTCTCCTTCAACATCCCTTCTGAGTTTGGTTTGAGTTTCTGAGAACAGCATATTTTATCTGCGCCTAGCACAAAACCTAGTTGGCCAAACTGTCTGAGATTTGGTATGTGGGATCCTCTCTAAGGGGGCTGAGAGTTTCCCAAATGTCATGCAGTTCTGTGCAACCAGTGAAAAGTTACACCTCTTTGCTTTGAGAGTTTTTGTGGAAAAAATCAAATTTTACCTGCACCTAGCAAAAAACCTACTAGGCCAAACTGTCTGACATATGGCAGGTGGACACTCCTCCATGGGGGATGAGAGTTCCCCAGATTTCATGTATGTACCATAAAAATTGAAAACGTTATGGCCATTTGGATTTTCCCATGCAAGTCAATGGAAAAATGCTGAAAATGAGTGATTCGGATGTCCGAATCTCTCTTCTGATTCAGATCCGAGTCAAAATGGATGGCATCAGAATCAGTCTGAAGTTAAGCAGAGCCACTTCAGAAGGTCTGAGGTGGCATCTGAAGTGTGTGTGTGGGGGTCCATGCACAGCCCTAGTCTCCATCATCTGTCTGGGGATCTCTCCCTGCCCCCCTTCCCAGTTTCCTACATGCACTCCCAGCCAGGACAGATCATCCTGCAATGCAATGAAGGGTCTGTTACTATGTTTTATACAGCTCTTGACCACACAGGCTTCCTGGCTGCCATCTGCTTTGTGGTGGCTTTCCTAGCCAGGAAGCTGCCCGGGGCCTTCAATGAAACCAAGCTGATCACCTTCAGCATGCTGGTCTTTTGCAGTGTCTGGGTGTCCTTTGTGCCCTCCTATCTGAGCACCAAGGGGAAATACATGGTAGCCATGCAGGTCTTCTCTAGCTTGGCCTCCAGAGCTGGGCTACTGGGCTGCATCTTTATTCCCAAGTTCTACGTTGGTTCATTAAGACCTGATCTGAATAGAAAAGAACATGTAATGTTGAAAATGAAAGATGGCATCTGATGCTTATGAGACTGTTTGTCAACAAGGCCATCATTTAGCTGTCATCTGCCTCCCTCCACCCCCCACAAATGGCTGTTGCAGATAATATTTGATTATCCTTCAGGCAAACCTTTATCCCTGGCTGCTTTGCTGGCTCTTGGTAAGGAGTGGTTGTTGTACATTTCTGACGTAAAAATGCATCCTTGATATTGTTGTTGTTGTTCTTTTAAATACGAGACATGACATAAATGGTCATGCCTTTCATCACTCTGTCACTCTCTTTAATACACAAGTGCTGTATCACAAATAAAACCATTGATTTGTTAAAAAGAATAATGGATTAATTAAAAAAAAAGACCAAGCAGGGGAGAAAAAGTTTCAGAAACATGACTGCTCAGATGAATGGCATTAGTTAACCTCTACTTTGTGACTTATTTTTCTGGATTTTGTGGGAGCTGTGGACAGAGAGAAAGTCCATGAAGCTTGGACTTCCTGTAAGCTGAAACATTGACTCAGAACACTGTAAAGGTTTTCCTTTGCTTTGCTTCACATAGGAGTGACGGAGAAATGCTGGCAATGCAACCTTGAGGATGGGATATAATTAATACCATAAAATGGGCCTTAGTAACATAAAATATGCAAGGCTGGAGGGCTTCAGAATCTCTGAATACTGCCTTGGATTCCTGCAATGAGCAGGGGGTTGGACTCAGTGGTCTTGTAGGCCCCTCCCAACCCTACTATTCTATGATTCTATGAACTGTTGTTGCCTGGATATGAAATAGTACAGAACTAAGTAGGATGATCCTTAGCAAAGGAGCAAGTAGGGCAGAATAAATAAATGATGGCTTTTCTCTCATAGCTATATTGAAACGAGAAAAAAACAACACTCTGCCACAGAAGGTTTGCCTTTGGGAGGAAGAGAGGTGTAATTTAATTTAAAAAATATATCTTACTGATGAACTTGTGAAAGTGAGCATTTATTATCCTATGTTTTGAAAATCATCACCAATATTATTTTGTTTCTTGCTCTTAGTAGCAAGGACACATTTTTCTTCCTGCTCTTACGGACTGATTCCTTATAGTGCTTTTTGCTTTTTCATAGCCCTGCCAAGGATCAAAGATTTAGATACAGATGTTTATTCAACTGTATTTTACTTTCTTTTATTGTTCAGTTATTATAATTGAACAATACTTTATCACTTTATTGTTCAATTATTATAAACCGGTATTGGTCCTTTCATGTGTTACACTGATTTCTTGTTACATTAAAGCATCATTTTTATTTTCTATTCATTTCAATTTTTAAATTGAAACCTTCTAGTGTTCCCTTTTCCAATTAACAGCTGGAAGACCGATTTATGCTGACTAATGGGGTCTGTTCCTTCACTTGGTACCAGGGAGGAAGTTTGAAGTGCAAATATTTATGACTTGGTATGGAAGTCTGATAAGGAAGTTTGGAATATAGTCCATCATTAAAAAAGAAGAGCAAATAAGTGACCAAGATGTCTGGTCCAGTAATTAAGAATTTTAATTCCAATTAGAAGTAGCAATATATTAATTCAAATGGTAACCAACAAGCAATCAGACTACAGGAATGTTTCCAGGTGTTCAGCAAAAGGATTTTCTTGCTGCTTTGTTCAAATGTGTTTTGCCTGCTGTCATAGCCCAAAATGGGGAGACAGGGAATATCACTCTCTGAATATTCCTAGCTAGATCTTCCTCTCTGTCCACTGTACCTTTCTTTATGCTGCTTTAAGTAAAACATCAGTTTTCTTGTTTATTATTATTTTATTGTGTAGTGTTACTCAGCCTTTGTGGATCGTACTTAAGGATGTTTGAACACTGTTTGAATCTGGAAAAAATTTTAAACACCCCTTTTTGAGCCACATGACTTTGCTTTGATGAAGGGATAAAACATCACATTAAAGGTGTTTTTTTTTTTTAAAAAAAAAACAAACAGAATACCAGGAATGGCTGCCCAATTCAGGAAGGGTTGTTGAAAGAAGGATGTCTTCAGCTGGTGCCTAAAACAACACCATGTTGGTGCCTGCCTGACCTCGAGAGGCATGGAAGGGGTTCCACAGGAAGGGGGCCACCACACTGAAGGCTCTCTTCCTCATGGAATCCAATTGGGCCATAGGTCTATGTGGAACCACCAGGAGCAAGCCTTCTGATGACCTCAGTCACTGGGCAGGATGGTAAGGGAGAAGGCGGTCTCTCAAGTATTCTGGTCTCAAGTTGTTTAGGGCTTTATACCCTAGTAGCAGAACAGATCCAACAGCAATTACACATTACACATCTGGATCCTTGGATAAGTGAGACACCGCCCCTTCCCAGAATGGGATCAGCCAGGCCCCCCATTATTGATATCTCCGTATTGTCTGGATTCAGCTTCAGTTTATTCACCATCATCCATTCCATCACCACCTGCATGCAAGCCAAAATGCACAGCCTGACCTGACTGCATTAAAAAAACAAAACAAAAGGGGAGAGAGAGCTGAGCCTTACTGGCATATTGCTGAGTCCTCACCCCAAATCTCAAGACAAAACCTCCCAGCCGGTGCAGTTCCCTTAGTAAAGGAATAATAATAATAATAATAATAATAATAATAATTATAATAATTTCTATACCACCCCATAGCCAAAGCTCTCTGGGCGGTTAACAAAAGTTAAGACATTAAAATACAAGATACAACATTTAAAACCATTTCCATACAACATACGGACAAACAACATATAACTAAAAGCAACTTTGAACTAAAAAAAAATTGTTGACAAAATCCAACACTAAAACCCAGCTTAAAACAACACTGCTTAAAAATAACGTACAAAAGCCAGCAAAAGGATCAAGAGTTCTAACAAGGGAAGGCCTGCCGGAAGAACAGCATCTTCAATGCCTGCTGAAAAACCTTCAACGAGGTCCGCAGGCGCATTTCAACCAAGGGGTCATTCCACAGCTGAGGGGTGGCAAAGGAGAAGGTCCTCTTGCACGTGGCTGCCAGTCTCCCATTAGGCAGCCACAGGAGAGAGCCCTCAGAGGACCTTAGGTGGTAGACTGGGATGTAGGGGACTCAGGAGTTGCACGCTGAAAAGGGGCAGCTCCTGACGACAGCTGAGATGCTGAGTTCTGCACTAGCTCCAGCTTCCGGACCAGCCTCAAGGGCCGCCCCACATAGAGCCCATTGCAGTAATCCAGTCTTGAGGCTACTAGTACCTGTACCACTGTGGCCAAGCTATCCCTGTCCAGGAGAGGCCATAGCTGGTGTACCAGCTCAAGCTGGTAAAAGGCACTCCGAGCCGCATGACTGACCGAGGCCAGTTCAGACATCTCTGCGATAGCCTTTTAGGATATCCATGAGCAACCATGGAGACCTGGCTGAGGGAGGAACCACCCAGAGAGCTTCTGCCCTCAGGCAGTACAGAAATCAAATAAATTAACATAAAAGAGACTAAAGTGAAAGAGGGAGGAGTGTGCCTCACCCAGCTCTGTCTGCTGGGTGATTCTGTGGTGCAGCACAAGGGTCATGAAGGTGGAGTGGCAGCTACTTATTGCAAGATTATGGGCACATTTGGGAATTTGAGACCATGCTGTGGGCACCACCACAAAATGCCTAATCAGTGGATCGGCGCTTTGACATCTATCTGACGTGTCTCTGAATCCTAGGCTGCGTCTTTCTCAGCTTCTTTAAAACACCCAGACAGCAAGAGGAGGCATTGTGGTCAGTCATGCCTTAGGAGGAGGCAGCAGGAGGAGGCATTGTGCATCCCTGCCACTCGCTAGCTGTCTCCTCCTTGTGAGCAGGAGATGGCGAGTGGCGGGGTGTGTGTGCGATGCACCTTCTCCTTCTACCTGGTCAGCTGTCACTGTTGATGTCAATGGACTCCAAGGTGTTCTTTGGGGAAAAAAATCCCTTGAGGTCTGGAAAAACGAAGAATAAGTAACTGTGATTTGGATAACCATAAGGGGAAGAGGTGACACCTTTGTAACTTCCTGAACTCTTTATTTGGCTCCATACAGAGGTGGACAGCTAGAGAAAAACACGTTTGCAGGGACACACTGATGTGGCTCTGTTGACATGGGCCAGTCGGGGTGGACAAGTGAGCTTGGCCTGACTTTTAGCAAAGAAAAGTACTTCTGGTAGTTCTCGGTTCACATACTGCTGAAGCCTAGCTTGTAGGATTTTGAGCATAACCTTGCTGGTATGCGAAATGGGCGCAATTGTGCAGTAGTTTGAACACTCTTTGGCATTGCCCTTCTTTGGAATTGGAATGTAAACTGACCTTTTCCAGTCTTGTGGCCACTGTTGAGTGTTCCAAATTTGTTGGCATATTGAGTGCAGCACTTTAACAGCATCATCTTTTAGGATCTTAAAAAGCTCAGCTGGAATACTGTCATCTCCGCTAGCTTCGTTGTTAGTAATGATTCCTAAGGCCCACTTGACTTCACTCTCGAGGATGTCCAGCTCAAGTTCAGTGACCACACTATCATGGCTATCAGGGACATTAAGATCTTTCCTGTATAGTTCTTCTGTGTATTCTTTCCACCTCTCCATCTTACTCTCCATCTCAGTCAAATCCTCAGATCACTAGTTTCAGAACCATGTACTTCCTAAGCAGTAATAACAACACCATCTTATTCCTCCACCCACAAGGCCAAAAGAGAGAAACAACATGAAGGTAAACCACAAAATGATGTGATCTGCAAGGTATTCTGCAAAGTCTGCCTGCAGATGAATTTCTCCAATGCTTTTCTGAAGTTTGGATCCAACCTCTTTTGCCAAGCGCAGATTACTTTGTCAAACATAGCAGAACATCCGGAATTTTGGTAACAACGTGAATCAGATTGATACTTTTGTTTTTGTCATGAGATGCTCCTTTGTATTCAGATCAGGCCTCAGTACAATAATGTAGCACTTGGGAAGAAAGATGCAGCCCAGCAACCCAGCACTGGAAGCCAAGATGGAGAAAACCTGCACGGCTACCATGTATTTCCCCTTCGTGCTCAGGTAGGTGGGCACAAAGGACACCCAAACACTGCAGAAGACCAGCATGCTGAAGGTGATCAGCTTGGCTTCATTGAAGGCCCCGGGCAGCTTCCTGGCTAGGAAAGCCACCGTGAAGCAGATGGCAGCCAAGAAGCCCATGTAGCCAAGGGCACTATAGAACATGGTGACAGAGCCTTCGTTGCATTGGAGAACAATCTGTCCAGGCTGGGAGTGCATGTCAGAGTTTGGGAATGGTGGAGAGATTCCCAGCCAAATGGTGGAAATGAGAAGTTGGACACTGGAACAAGAAATGACAACACTGTTGGCCAAACTCTTCCCCAGCCATCCCCTCACCCTGTTCCCTGGCTTTGTGGCCAGGAAGGCCAGCACCACAGTGATAGTTTTGGCCAAGAGAGAAGAGATAGAAACCGAGAAGATGATGCTGAAGGCTTTTTGTCGGAGAAAGCAGGTCTTAGGGATGGGGGAGAATTTCTCCCACTTTGGGGGGCCGAGTGCCAACGTGTTTGGCCCCCCGAAGTAGTTTCAGGGAGAAATTCTCCACCCCCCCCCGCACCCCCCCCCGGGATGGGACTTACCTTTCCCGAATGTCCCTCCTGGCGGCAGGTCCTGGCGGCGGTTCGTCAGGTCTTCGACAGGGGCAGAGGTGGCAGCTGGTCTTTCGACCGGCTGCAGCCGCCGCCATTCCAATAAAAGTAAAAAAAAACAAAATGCCCCCGTGATAGGCTACGTGACAATTAACATAGCCTATCACGGCTAGTTCTGCAAAGTCAGCCGTGATAGGCTACGTTAATCGTCATGTAGCCTATCACGGGTGACTTAAAAAAAAAAGAAAAGCACGTACGGCTAATGGCGGCCCCCATAGGGAGCCGCCATTCACGTTCCTTATTTGGTCCCTGTAGTCTTCGTAAAGATTACGTAGACTACGGCGACCAAATAAGGAACGCGAATGGCGGCTCCCTATGGGGGCCGCTATTTGCGTACGTGCTTTTTTTTTTTAAAGTCACCCGTGATAGGCTACGTGACGATTTATGTAGCCTATCACGGCTGACTTTGCAGATCTAGCCGTGATAGGCTATGTTAATTGTCACGTAGCCTATCATGGGGGCGTTTTTTTTTTAACTTTTTATTTCGCAGCCGGGTGAGGCGAGGCGCCTCCTCCCCAGCCTGAATTTCGGCCGGGCGAGGCGGGAAGCCTCCCCCCCCCGGCCTGAACTTCGGGGGGAGCAGCGAAGCGCCTCCCCCCCACCGCGAAGCAAGCTGCGAGACCAGGTAAGTGCCTTTCGTGCACCCCTAGTTTCCTTGGGTGACCAATGAAGAGGAAGGAGGACAAGAAGGAAAGCAGGAGGGTGACGAGGAGAATGTAGGAGAGGTCCCAGTTGTTAGCTTTGACGACTGGAGTTTCTAGGAATGTAATGAAGATTCCTAACACAAAGGCTGTGGTTAAAGATAGGAATAGGGCAAAGAAAGCCAGGATGATCCCCAAAGTTTCTTCATAGGACAGGAAGGTTATAATCTTGGGGATACATTGATCTCTGTCCTTATTTGGATGCTGATCATCAGGACACTTGGTGCAATGGTTTGAATCTGGAAAGAACAAGAGGAAAATCTCTCTTACATCCTTACCAATCTCTGTTCTTTTATATTCCATCAATGATACTTTTCTCCTGTGATTGACAGCATACATTAGCATCCTGCAGGGCATGGTCAGGCCTTCTGGGCCTCATTATTCTACCATGTAAACAACCCCCCTTTTTTCATGTGTTTAAATATGACTTTAACCCAGGGACAGAAGTTCCACATCCAGACTGCAAAGCCTCCAAAGATTCCTCGGGGGAGTGGGCCTTGTGGAATCCTCTGCTGTTATTCCTAAATTATGATCAGAGATAACAGCGGGGGATGCCGGTCATGGGGAAACTCTTCTGCTCCTCCCGGTGCCATCGAAGTCAGTTTTGTGCACCATGTGATGCAAACAAAGGACATTGCCCAATGCCCAAAGCACTGGGGATTCACCCATGAGCTGCCTTCCCCTTCCCTGGCTGAGCTGGCGGCTGGAGGGCTCCTCCTCCTGTATCTTGATCCACATGTCCCCTCCTCGAGTGGGGAGGACACCACATGAGTGAAGCTTCCCCAAGCAGCTGGTGACTCAGCTGAGGCAGCTACACTGAGCACAAGCTCTCCCTCAACGGATCTCAGCTGACACACTGCTGCTGAATCTACACATAGCAGTTATACCATTATCATACCGTTATCATAACTATTGGTACACATGACACCAATGGGCCCCAATAGTTATGAAAACGGTATGATAACAGTATAACTGTTATGTGTAGGTTCAGCCTGGGTGGATCATGAACGTGTCACATAGGCAGGGAATCAAATGACATAGCTGTATGATTGCGGGTTGGACAGGTTGGTGGATCTAGGAGTATTCCTAGAGAATTCTTCTGCAATCCTCAGAGAGGAGGCAAGCTTCTCCTCCTTTCATAGGGAAATTACAGGTCCATGGCCCACAATAACTAGAAATTTGCAGGCTCTTCTGGAAGGTGAGAGGGGAAGGGTCTAAGTATTACGAATTTAGCCTTTCTTTCCCAACCCCACTCCTTTGGTAAAGGTGATGTAACGCAAAGGTGATGCGTGATGCAAAGGTGCCTTCGAAGGAAACAGCTCACAGTTTGTGTGTGAGAGAGGAAGCAATACAGAGAGCTTTTTGGGGGCTCTGCAAACATCTTAGGGTTCTCTTTGTCTCTCTGTCTCTGTCTCTCTTCTGCACCCCTCTGTCTGATGTGGGATCAGTGGACTTTGGCTGCCAATTGGATTGTTTAAGCCAGCTTGTTGCCCACTAGATGTGTTGGACTACAACTCCTGTCATCCACATCCAACATGGTTTCAGCTGTGCATCCACCTATGCCCAACCAATGCTCCAGGCCCAAAGGACAAAAAATTGCACACATTTGTATCTGTAATTTTACATATATGTGTGTAATTAGAAATAATTATTACAATTTAAATATTATAGATGGCAAGCTAATTAGCCCCTTGCTTGCTTTCAGGACAAAACTGTGCAATATTCCAAACTGTGCTTGCTTACAAATTACCCTCCATGTACCCACACTTTCCCTGGGCTTTCAGGCCCAAATCCAGATGGGGAGGATGGAGTGCTTGGGACCAGGAAAGAGCTGTACAGCACCTTAAGCATTTACTGATAAATTGGAAACTGAACATGGCACACTGTCAAGGGAGAGTGTGGGAATCCATTGCAGACTATAGTAAGCCATGCTTCTAGGCTGCAAACTTATACAGTGACTAGGGAGTAACCCCCATTAAATACTTTCTGTCTCTCCCCCACCCCGACCACCTCATTTTCCCCCCAAATAATTTATTTTGGTCATTTCTGTGAGTTTAGAGCACTTCTTTTCTTCTTCGTTTTCTCTTGTTTACAGTTCTTCAGTTCTTAAGTCTTAAAAACTACACCAAATGTTGCAATATTAATTTCCTAGCAACGGAATAATCATATAACTGTAAAAGTACCAACATGCATAGTTGGATACCTTTGTAAGGGCCAAACAAATTCCTAATGACGATGTTGCTCAATGGTGGAATGTGGGTTTTTATTTCTCATGGACCAGCCCAGCTACCTTTGTTTTAGGGGCTGTTGCTGTTGTTTGTGTTGTTGTTTTAATAACCAAGTTATCAGTCCCCAGGTTTCTCTCTAGATCCAGATACTGCGACTGTCTTCAAGGTGGATAAGGCAGACTGCAGCTCTGAGCACATTTACTAAGGAGCAAGACTCTGGTCCCACTCACTTACGTGGGAGTAAATCCCTTTGAACCCAGTATGAGTTCCTTCTGAGGAGTAATGTTTAGGGTTACACAGTCAATTTGATGTAATCTTGATCATGTTTCCCCAGCCACAGATCTCTCTGTGCTCCCAGCTGTTTTCCTTCCCCACATAATTTCCCTGTATTATCTCAGCTAGCTTTTCCCACCCCACAGGTCCCTATAGCCATGCCAAGGGCTGCCTCCAAAACATTTTGCTGCCTGAGGCGGAGCAGAAAATGGTGCCTCCCCATCCCTCACTACAGTCAAGGTCCATAGTAGTAGTACTCCAAGCAAGTCAAGTCGTTTTGGCCCCTGAGGCAGAAAATCCATCTCTCCCCTTCCCTGGCAGAGAAAAAAATACAAGAGTAAGAAATGAAATAATGATTTTCTGCCTCCATCTCTAAAGTGTGTGTGTGTGTGTGTCTGCACGTGTGTGTGTATCTGTAAAGGACTCTGTTTCCTAAGGACACCCCCATGGGTCTTTTCAGCTGTGGCACCCCGGCTGTGGAATGAGCTCCCTAGTGAGGGTCGCCTGGCACCTACATTGCATTCCTTCCGTCACCAGCTGAATACCTTTTTATTTTCCCAGGCATTTGAGCATTTTAGCTTTCTAGTCTTTTAGCTTTGCTGTTTTAAATCTGCATTTTTAATCTCTGCATCACTGCTAGGTTTTATTCTGGTTGTATTGTTATCTTGTTTTAATGCTTTTAAATTTTATATTGTTTTACTGTGTGATTCCCCTTTATGGATCACTGCCTTGTTGTGGCGAAGGGGCTTGCGTAACTCAGTGAAGCCATAAGCTATGCTGTGCAGGGCCACCCAAGACGGACAGGTCATGGCAGAGAGTTCTGACAAAATGTGGTCCACTGGAGAAGGAAATGGCAACCCACTTCTTACAAGTACTGTTACTTGTCTTAGGGTCAAACAGATGCTACTTTAAATGTGTTTATATATAGCAACTATGCCTTCTTTCATTTTTACTCTAGAGAGGTCAAACAGCCCCCAATATGGATTCCTCCTTTCACACATGCCAGGGTTCTGATCCAGAGTAAAAATTATATGTATGTATGTATGTATGTATGTATTTAATTTATTAATCTCCCATCGGGCTGGTCACCGAGCCACTCTGGGCAATGTACAGAATATATAATAAAACAGTTTAAAACAATAAAATTCCACAGTAAAACATAATTTTTCTAAAAATACCCTAACCCACCCCAAATACCTGCCTGAACAACCACATTTTTAATGCACGGCGGAAGCTCATTAAAGAGGGGGCATGGCGGAGTTCCCTAGGGAGGGAGTTCCACAGAGTGGAGGCCACCACAGAGAAGGCCCTCTCCCTCGTCCCCACCAGTCTAGCTGTCCTGGCTGATGGGACGGAGAGAAGGCCATCCAAGGCTGATCTTGTTAAGTGGCCTGTCTGGTGTTGCTGGAGGCTCTCCTTAAGATAGGCTGGGCCAGAACCATGTAGGATTTTAAAGGTCAAAACCAACACCTTGAATTTGGCCCGGAAAACAACTGGCAACCAGTGCAACTCCTTCAGCACTGGAGTGATGTGATCTCGGTGGTGGCTGCCTTTAATCAGGCGAGCCGCCGTGTTCTGTACCAGCTGCAGCTTCCGAACCATCTTCAAGGGGAACCCCACGTAGAGTGCATTACAGTAGTCTAGACAAGAGGAGACCAGGGCATGTACAATGTGTATATATATATATATATATATATATATAGAGAGAGAGAGAGAGAGAGAGAGAGAGACAGAGACAGAGACAGAGACAGAGAGAGACAGAGAGAACTGCTAGACAGACATTTAAGTAATGTTGGCTTTGACCCTTAATGCTACTATTGAACACTCCATTTTAGGAGCGCAGTGCGAGGACCACTGCAAAGCCTCTGTGGAGTGGGCTCTATCTCCCCACTCTCCATCTCAATGAAATTCTCAGATCATGATTTGAAACCGACCTATCTCTTCCACAGCAGCAGCACCCTTTCCTCCCTTTGTTTATTCCTAACCTTCCACCACCACCCTCTTTTGCCAAGCAATGTAGCCTCTTTTGCCAAGCGCAGAATACCAGGTCAGAAATAGCAGAATATCAGTTTAGTTGCAGTACAACTCAGATCTAATCTTTGCTGTTGTTTTTTGGTTTGAATGAAGCCTTTTTTGGACACTATGTCATTAAATGTAGCACAGCATCAGGGTGTTTGGTAACAATACGAATCAGTTTTGTGGTTTGGTTTTTGTCATGAGATGCTCCTTTGTATTCAGATCAGGCCTCAGTACACTAATGTAGCACTTGGGAAGAAAGATGAAGCCCAGTAACCCAGCACTGGAGGCCATGATAGAGAAAACCTGCACGGCCACCATGTATTTCCCCTTGGTGCTCAGGTAGGTGGGCACAAAGGACACCCAAACGCTGCAGAAGACCAGCATGCTGAAGGTGATCTGTTTGGCTTCATTGAAGGCCCCGGGCAGCTTCCTGGCTAGGAAAGCCACCGTGAAGCAGATGGCAGCCAGGAAGCCCATGTAGCCAAGGGCAGCATAGAACATGGCGACAGACCCTTCGTTGCATTGCAGGACAATCTCTTCAGGCTGGGAGCGCATATCGGAGTCAGGGAATGGAGGAGAGATACCCAGCCAGATAGTGCAAATGACAACTTGGACACTGGTACAGGAGATGACAATGGAGTGGGCCAAAGTCTTCCCAAGCCAGTTCCTCACATTGTTTCCTGGCTTGGTGGCCAGGAAGGCCAGCACCACGGTGATTGTTTTGGCCAACAGGGAAGAGACAGCAACTGAGAAGATGATGCTGAAGGCTGTTTGTTGGAGGAGGCAGGTTCCTTTCCTTGGCTGACCAATGAACAAGAAAGAGGACAAGAAGGAAAGCAGGAGGGAGACAAGGAGAATGTAGGAGAGGTCCCGGTTGTTTGCTTTGACTATTGGGGTTTCTTGGAATTTAATGAAGATTGCTAACACAAAGCCTGCAGTTAAGGACAAGAACAGGGCAAAGGAAGCCAGGATGATCCCCAAATTTTCTCCATAGGAGAGGAAGGTTATAACCCTGGGGACACATTCATCTCCATCCTTGTTTGGATGCTGATCATCTGGACACTTGGTGCAATGGTCTGCATCTGGAAAGGACAAGAGTAATATCTCATTTGTATCCTGAGCAGTCTCTGTTCTTTGATACACAGTCAAAGATACGTATCTGTTGTGATTGAAGACATAGTACATTAATTTCTTCCAGGGCAATGCCAGACCTGCTGTGCCCCATCCTTCTCCCAGTGTGAACAACCCAAGTTTAGTGTTTCATGGATATAAACATGACTTTAACCCAGGGACAGAGGTTCCCCATTCAACTGAGAAACTTGCATAGATTCCTGAAAGTGGAGAAATGTTGAAGGGGATGCTGGCGGCACCTCACAATGCCGTCCATGTCTGTTTTTCATAACACGTGCTGCCCCCATGAGGGTGGTGCCATGTGCAAAACACTTACCCACGAGGTGCCTTTCCCATGGTGTAGGCTGCTCTGCATGCCAAGTGTCCCCATCCAGGCCTGCAGCTACGAATCTCTGACCATCACCTTTGTCAAGGCAACTTCCCCCATGCACCACCTCCTCCAGTAGAGAGGATTCCACACAGGTGTTCCTCCACCTGACAACTCAGTGGAGTGGTTTTGCTGACAACAAGCTCTCCCCCTATGGCTTCCATTCCACACACTGTGTAAATCACCAATGTTGCGCATCGGCAGGGAGCCCAATGACCGCAGGGTGCGGCCACTCTTCATGACAGGTCCCCGACCCTGCTTTAACCCAGAATTGTGGGCTGTTCAGGCAGAAACTATCCAGTCCTGCAACCCCTGGTTTGGTTTTGGGTTATAAGCAGTGGAGGCTGGTGGCCTCAGTGTCAGTGGGGCTGTGAGTCAGCTCTGGGTTTCAGCCAGAACCAGTCAGATCTCAAAAGGAGCCATCCAAGAGGCTGACCCCACCCCCAAACTGAGTTCAGCACCTTGGATAGCTCCTTTAGCATTTTGACTGGTTCTGGCTGAAACCCAGAGCTGACTCCCAGCCCCACCGAAATCAGAGCCACCAGCCACCACTGGTAACAGTCTGAACTGCTTCTCCCACAACACCCTACAATTCCAGGTTTGGAGGTCATGATAAGCAGCCAACAGATGGAGCATCCCCGACTGGTTTGCTTCACCCAGCTATAGCAGAAGTGCACTGGCATTCGGCCCCCCCGAAATCCGTGGCAGAACGAAGCCACCCCGCGAAATGGGCCCGGAACGGAGCACCTACCTGGTGCTGTCTGCACTGACTTGCGCATGGTGGCCACCATTCACTTCTTCCATGTAGCCGTGATAGGCTACATAAATACTTACATAGCCTATCATGGCTTAACTAAGGAAACGCGAATGGCGGCAGCTACGGTGGCTGCCATTTGTGTTCCCTTTTTTTTTTGCTGTTTTAGACTACGTAAATATTAACGTAGGCTATTATGGCAAAACAACAACAACAGGGAACGCAAATGACTGCCACTATGCCTTTTGTGATCCTTTTTTTTTTGTTGCCGTAATAGCCCACATAAATATTTACGTAGGCTAAAACGGCAAAAAAAAGAGAACGCAAATGGCTGCCGCTGTAGCAGCCACCATTTGCGTCCGCTGTTTTTTGTGGGGGTTTTGCTGTGATAGGCTACTAGGGATGTACGAAAGTCACTTACCTTTTCACCGAGGTGATTTGCGGTGGGGGGGAGGCGCTCTGTACCTCCCCCCGAAATCCTAATCTGGCCGGCTCCGCTCCGCGGAGATTCCACGGAGCTGCCAGCCAGGGCCGCCTGCAACCGGACATCCGGCCGCTGGGCAGCCTTCCAGAAAAAAACCCACTGCGTACGCAAATGGCGGCGGCTACAGTGGCCGCCATTTGCGTTCCCTTTTTTTCGCTGTTTTAGCCTACGTAAATATTTACGTAAGCTATTACGGTGGGGAAAAAAAAGGAAATCAGTAGTGCCCACTACGCTATTTGCATTCCCCTTTTTTTCGCCGTAATAGCTTATGTAAATATTTACATAGGCTAAAAAAGCGAAAAAAAGGGAACACAAATGGCGGCCGCTGTAGCCACTGCCATTTGCATATGCAGGTTTTTTTTTGTTTTTTGTTTTGCTTGCTGTGATAGGCTACGTAAGTATTTATGTAAGTATTTATGTAGCCTATTACAGCAAAGGCAGCTACGCAAATGGCGTGGTGGCCGCCATTTGAGTCTGCAGCAGCCGGCTGAGAGACCAGCTGCTGCTGCCGCCGCCGCCAGAACATCCGCCCCAGGTAAGCTTCATCCTGGGGGGGGGGATTCCGTGGGAGGCGGGGGGTGGGAGACCATTTCACCACGGGTTTCAAGAAATCACTGAAATCCGTGGCGAAATTCTCCACCATCCCTATAGGCTACGTAAATATTTACATAGCCTATCATGACAAAATACAGGGACGCAAATGGCAGCGGCTACGGCAGCCTCCATTTGCGTCCCTGTAGGCTGCCCAGCGGCCGGATGTCCAGCTGTGGACGGCCCGAGCAGCGGCTCCGCGGAATCTCCATGGAGCGGAGCTGGCTGGAGAGAATTTCAGGGGAAGGGACAGAGCGCCTCCCCCCCACGGCGAATGTCACCCTTCGAAAAGGTAAGTGACTTCCATACATCCCTAATCTCACTGCTCCCTACTGATTCATTCTCACCAACCCATAGTTTATTGCAGTGTACGTAGGTTGTTGTGATGTGCAAACCTTGCCATGACCACCAGTGTCAAAGGCAGTGTGTGTCTGTATTCCAGTTACTGGGGAACCTGAGCAAAGGGGTGCTATTGCACTAATGTCCTACTTATGGGTTTCCCCCTGGGGTAAAAAAGCAGGGTCAGGGGAGACATGAGAGAGATGCACACAAGTAGGCGTGGTGTGGAGAATGTGCATAGGGAGGCATTTTTCTCCCTCTCTTAAAATACTAGAACCCAAAGGGGTCATTCCATGAAGCTGATTAATGGGAGATTCAGGACAGATAAAAGGAAGGACTTCCTCACACCGGGCACAGTTAAACTATGGAACTCGCTACCACAAGATGTAGCGATGGCCACCAATTTGGATGGCTTTAAAGGGGGATTGGACAAATTCCTGGAGGAGAAGGCTATCAATGGCTACTAGCCCTGATGGCTATGTGCTACCTGCAGTACCAGAGGCAGCATGCCCATGTACACCAGTTGCTGGGGAACATGGGCTGAAGGGTGCCGTTGCCCTTCTGTCCTACTTGTGGGTTTCTCATGGGCAGCTGGTTGGCTACTGTAGAAAGAGAATGTTAGACTGAATTGGTCTTTAGTCTGATCCAGCATGTCTCTCCTCCCGCTTTTTTCCTTCCTTCCTTCCTTCCTTCCTTCCTTCCTTCCTTCCTTCCTTCCTTTCTTCCTTCCTTCCTTCCTCTCTCTCTCTCTCTCTCTCTCTCTCTCCCCCTCCTTCCTTCCTTTATTACATTTCTGTACCACCCAATACCCAAACCTCTCTGGGCAGTTCTCAATTGATATTTTTCTGTATATTTATCAATAATGGAAATATTACAAAATGTCACTTAGCTGCCACTGGCCTCCTTGGAAATCACACCTTGTTAAACACTCCATCTCTGGATTTTACACCACTCAGCAAAGTGCGGTGAGCAGCTGAGCATAACAATGTAAACCACGGAGAACGTGTAAAGTGCGGAAGACACATGTAGGCTGGTGGTGCTGACCCCTGCCCCATCCATGACCTCCTGCCCCCTCAACCCCCACGTCCATCCTCCCAGGGTGACTCCCATTTTGTACTAAATGGCAGATATTGCAAGAAAGGACCCATGTTTAGAAATGCCTTTAAGAAGCCTTCCGAGAACCTGTCTAGGTGGATCTTTGCCCTCTTCCCCACGGGCTACATTTCCCTCCAGAATCACCCACCTTCCTGAGTGGAGACAGTCCCTTCTGTACAGGGAGCACAATCATAGCAGCAAACTGGCCTTCCTTCCTGAACCACCTTGACAAATCCAGGGCAACAGCTTTCCACACACCTGGAAAGGGGCAGGGGCTAAGGATAGTGAAAAGCAGTGCCAAGGAAAATGTGTTAGGATTGATTAATCTGCAGAAATGAAGCACAGAATTGGAAAGGACCCAACAAAACCTAGAGGGTTTCTAATCCGAAGCCTGTAACTAAGCCTAAACACATGCATTGGATCAATAATTTAAGTACCGAGTAATGCGCAGACATGAAGGTAATACTTCTGGTGCACAGCCAGGAAAAGATTCATCTCTCTCTGAGATCCTGAAGAACAGCTGCTAGTTGGAATTGACAGGGAGACAAAGGCAGCCCCGCCTTGAACACTTTTCTCCAGCCCTGTATCCTCCAGATGTGTTGGACTGCAACTGCCATCATTCCCAACCCATGCCCATGCTGTCTGGGAATAATGGAAATCAAGGTCCAACACAGCTGGGGTGGACAGGCACCAAGTTGGGGAAGGCTGACACAGAGTCTGTTACATATATAAAAAGTTGGGAGATAGAATCATAGCATAGTAAGGTTGGAAGGGGCCTACAAGACCATCGAGTCCAACCCTCTGCTCAGTGCAGGAATCCAAGTCGGGGCATCCCTGACAAGTGGCTGTCCGGCTTCATCCTGAATGCCCCCAGCGTGGCATTCCCGGATACATTCAGAGAAATGAAAAGAATGGTTTCCCCCACCTGGTTGAGCCATTTGGGCCACACAATGGCATCCTGGTCAATGGTGAACTTGGGATGTGTGGACCCCTGTCTTTCAATACTCCCAAATTTCACTCTAATGACAGACCTATTGGGAAACACCACCCAGTTCACAATGTCAAAGTCGGCCGCCAGGTCTCCGTTCTCATCCAAATACACTCCATCCATAGAATAATTGTAAAACTGGGGGTTTCTCAGGAACGGGTGGAGCTAGAATGGCAGAGAAAACACCAGCACTGAGGAAACAGGAATTCACATTTGATATCTCAGTTCTACCCATTTCATGCTCGGACTTCCTAAGTACATGAGAAGAAGCCTTATGGTGATTCAGACCCTTGGTCCATCAAGCTCAGTATTGTTGATACAGACTGGGAGTGGCTCTCCAGGGTTTCAGGAAGGCATTTTTCCAGCCCTACCTGTAGATGCTGGGGTTATCAGATATGCAACGTGTCGTGCAATTTTATATATGTCTGTGCAGAAATCATCTCTGCTGGATAATGTTTCTGGAAGAAAGTGCCAATGAATCTGGCACAGACATCAGTGGGATGTCTGAGCAGAGATGTGTAGGATTGCGCTGTAAATATTCTGTGTCTAGGATGTGCATGGGAGAGAATCTGAGTTTCTTTCCTCAGGCATCAAATTGCACAAGTTGATTTTAAAAAATGTTCACAGCTCAGAACTATTTCCTACTCAACATAAAAATAAGTTCAATTCAAGAAGTTTAATACAAAAAGTTGAATATAAAAATATAAGCATGATACAAACTAATGAGTGAAAGTACAGCTTGGCACAATATTAGAGGTCATAAAAATTAATAATGTACATTCCTATCTCATAAGCCAATCAGACACCTAGTATAGGTGCATAGGATTGTGCTGCAAATACTATATTTTTTGCATGCTCTTGGGAGACACCTGAATATCTTGCCTAAGGCATTGTCAAATGGTGAGAGTAGTTTTTGTTGTTGGTCTTGTTGTTCATGTTGATTGCTATTTTTATTGTGTTCTTGCAGTGCTTATTGTGGTTTTTTTATTGTTCTTAATGCCATAGTGTGTGTGTGTGTGTGTGTGTGTGTGTGTGTGTTATTTTTGCATGGCACCTTGGGAGGGCTTCTGCCCTGAAAGTTAGCCATGACACATTTTAAACAAATATAGACATAAATGCATAAATAAATTGTACAAGCTGATGAAAAATGCTCCCAGAATACAAATAATATGTACTGAATATAGAAACAGATATCGGTTCCTGGGGAATTGACCTCCCCCTGCCTTCCATGCTGCCTCACAGCCCCATGTTCCATGCTCTGAAGAGGAGTGCAGAGCAGCCAAAATGGGGCATTCCAGGGGCATTCCAGGGCAGGGAAGGTGGAAATGCTGGTACGACACATCCTATGTGTCGTCCGGCAGCCTCCTCCCTTGCTCCCCCTTCCCGCAGCTAGACAGCCGAAATTGGCTGTCTAGCTGCAAATGCAGGGCAGGAGAAGTGCGGAGGGAACGATCCCCTCTGTGCATCTCCTGCCCTGCATCGTATAGGCGGTCACCTCTGAGTTCGGAGGCGGCCGCCTATTCCCATAGGATTGCGCCCTTACTTTTCTACAAATCATCAGGGAAGGCCATCTAACAGTGTATAATTAGAAGCACCCCCCCTAAAGCTGGGTGTGTGAATGTAAGGAAGTGTGTGAAGGCATGAGATATGGTTCCTTGCTTCCTTTCAGGAAGGGGTACACTGTGCTTGTTGCAGAGGCAAGAGGAGAAGGAACACGGAAGAGGAAGCTGCAGGACAACAAGGGGGATGAACAAGACACGCAGCTGTTCCAACACCTATCTCATAAGCCAACCAGACACCTATCCAACACCTATCGCGTAAGCCAACCA
This sequence comes from Heloderma suspectum, assembly GCF_057233095.1. Lineage (NCBI taxonomy): Eukaryota > Metazoa > Chordata > Lepidosauria > Squamata > Helodermatidae > Heloderma > Heloderma suspectum. The sequence continues at coordinate 400,212,490 of NC_139459.1, forward strand.
GACACCTATCCAACACCTATCGCGTAAGCCAACCAGACACCTATCCAACACCTATCGCGTAAGCCAACCAGACACCTCTCCAACACCTATCGCGTAAGCCAACCAGACACTTCGTATAGGTTCCACTACCATACATATTCCAGCAGACAAAAGGGGGACCAGATGAATCTAACCAAAGGACTGTAGATTCCCCAGCCTCCGTATGCAGACTCCCGCAGACAAAAGAGGGAACCTGGTGGAGGGAGAGGCACCACATTGGAGGGAGGGAGGAGCCAAAGTAGCCGCCAAGTGAGAAGGCAAGGAGGACTAGGGAGAGCCAGCAAGATGGCTGACTCCAGTAGGGGAGTGGAAGGAATGGGCCAACGCAGACAGAGAGGAGTTTAACCAGTGCTGGGGGTTCTGGCCAGTCCAGTATAAGGGGGTGAAATGGGGCCAGTACAGGGAGTTTCTCAATAGATTTGCTCCATAAATACACACCATTTCACCTCACGACTACACTGACCATCTTCTCAGAGTCTAATTGCAAGACAACTATTCTGGAATTGTACAACTGATAGTCATGTTCAGCAACTATCGGTGATGGAAAAGGGAATACCTGCCATGGCTGTAGCCTTTGCACATCCAGCCTGCCTCCGCCCTCCACCACCCTCCTCTTGGATCTGGATGCATGAGCATCATCCAAGGCATGGGCCACAGCCTGGACAGTGTTGAAAGTGATGTAGCTGTCCAGAGACAGGATCCTCCCCACATCCTCTTGGGGCAGGGCCTCCAGTTTCCTGTTCTCTGTACATCTTGTCCAGCCTTTCACAGACAAGGCATGCTTTGAATAGGAACAACTAAATACTTTCCCCCAAATCTTTTTGATGGAAAAGAAAAAGTCTCCAAAGTCATCACATTTCCACTTTTTATTTGCCTGGATAAAGAAGGAAAAAAAACCATGGATATGTTGGAAAGATAGATTATTATACATCATCTCTAAGGAAATGTCCCACAAAGCTGTGGTGATCCAGACTTTCCCTACAATGGGTTTTATAACACTTTCAACTAGTTGTTGCATAATGCTTATTCCAATTAAGAATGAACGAGTGCCCGGATAATAAACAACAACATTGACTTGTCTCCACTTGTGGATTACACCTGGATGGAACTCCACATTGTACATACTCAGTGCTGAGATGCTCTGTGAAAAAATAACACAGATACCATTCCTGATGAGCTCAGGGGTCAAAGTCTTCATTAACCTCTCTCCATAATTGGTATTTGGAGAAACAAGACCAATCATCGTCCATCTGAAATGCAGGAGCAGTTTGACAATCCCTGGGTACTGAGTTCCTTCTTTGGGGACCATCCGGTAGAAAAAAGGGAACTGAGTTTCATCACTCAGGACCTGAGAAACAAAAGCAAAAGTGACCTGGAAAAGAAGGGAAGAGACTGGTGGTTTGTTTTGTTTCTGAACCATATTTTAATTCTTAGTTGGATATTTCTGAAATCTAGCCAGATTATACCTCTTAACTGAAAACCTCTTTAAATGGTGTCCCTGAGTGCCCCCTTGCCCTCTGAGCTGAAAAGAAATACTTAATACTAAGCTATATAGGATATTAATGGTGTGATTTCCCCTTGAGTGCAGGATGTTTCGTTCATCATTACCCATTCAGATCAGAACACCAGCATGGGCGGTGGTGGTAGGGGGCTTTAACCCTTTGCCCCTCCCTTTGTGTACATGGTTTGATCCTACCCCACCCATGTCTCCTATATGCAGGTGAGGGGGAGCTCTCATTGAATTTCTGTGGAGAATGTTTTGATAACTCTGGACCGAACCCAAAATAGAGATAAACTCAGCTTGCAGAGTTCTCCCTCACACTCACCTGTGGGATTTTGTAGATGCCCAACATGACTGAAATATGGATGGAGGTTTCAGAGCTGGTCCCTTCAAGAATAGCCAGCAGGTGATTCTGTGTTCCACAGTTGTAGTTTGGGACATTTGCCTGCCCAGAAGAAAGCAGGTCTAGAAAGGCATCAGAAGTCACTCTTTCATTGAGATAGTCATCATGGAGGCTATAGCCCAGGGTGATGTTGGGTAAGAGCCTGGAATCCTGGTTGATCTCCTGAATGGCCAACAGGAAGGACAGGAACTTCCAGTACTTAGTGAATCCTTCCCTGGGAAAAAAAAGTGTCACACGGTCATCCTGTCTTTAATGAAACTAAAATATTCCATTGTTGCTTCTTTAACTCCACCAGGCTGTGAAGGCACTGGTACTTTCCTCATGCTAACACTGATCCTGAACCAAAGCCAGAACCACAAAAGTGAATCCGCCCTTAATGCTTTGCTTCTGTAGCTTCCTCCAGAGTCAAGAACCATCATCAACTCTGAATAAAACCACTTCATGTGTTCATTCCAGTGCTGGAATTAGGGATGTATGGATTGTGTAAAATCCATTCTGTCTATGTTTCACAGATTGTCAGGAGCCTTTCCTTCTGACAGAATTGGAATTTTTTGTTGTTCCTGGTTTGCAGAAATTCACATTGGTGTGAATGCGCATTTGGCCGGATGTGTGTTTGTGTGTGTGTGTGTTTTTCTACAATGAAATTTGCGTAAAATTCAGGAAAGTTAGAAAACTGGTCCACAAGTCCACAGCATCTGTCTGACCAGGGGAAAAGCTGCTCTGTTGCAGAATCCGCAGGTTGGATTCATGAAAATCCGAACACATTTGGATCCGTTGCAGATTTCTCCAACATCCCTAGCTGGAATTAGGTATGTGCAACTCTTGAAATATGTAAATGAGATAACAGTACATGTTCAAAAGGTTCCTCAAATGACTGGACATTTATCTCAGTGCTGGATTTAGGAAGGGATTGGGAATTAGGCACCTGCCAAATCGAAGGAGAAATAGTGACAGACAACGGGTTAAGATTAAGGTTCATTGAATGATGAGGCATTGGTGTTGCCCCAACATGGTGCCCCGTTTTGGATTGCAACTCCCCCCAGCATTCCTGATGGGATCAAGCTAGTGGTGACCAACCAAGAAAGGGATCTTGGTGTTGTGGTGGACAAATCAATGAAAATGTCAACCCACTGTGTGGCCACTGTAAAGAAAGGTAAACTCCATTTAGGCATAATTAGGGAAAGAATTGAGAATGAAACTGCCAATATCATTCTGCCCTTATACAAATCTATGGTGAGACCACATTTAGAATACTGTGAACAGTTCTGGTCACCGCACCTCAAAAAAGATCTCGTAGAGCTGGACAAAGTGCAGAAAAGGGCAACTCAGATGATCAAGGGGCTGGAGCAACTCCCCTATGAGACATTTACAACAACTGGGATTGTTTAACTTGAAAAAAATGTGAGTAAGGGGAGACATGATAAAGGTGTACAAAATTATGGATGGTGTGGAGAATGTGGACAGGGAGACATTTTTCTCCCTCTCTCATACTGAAACCCAGGGTCATCCCATGAAGCTGATTGGTGGGAGATTCAGGACAGATAAAAGGGAGGAATGGAATCACTACCCCTCCGGAACTGGGGGCACCAGCTGCCACTGAACTGAAGCGACCATTAATTACAAGTTACAAGTAACCAACCAGCATGCAAAACCATCCACATAGATGGATAGAATTGCAAGGGACCATGGAGGTCATCTAATCCAACCCCTGCTCAGTGCAGCAAAAGCCACAGGCAAAACATTTTCCCTTATCTCTCCGACACACAGTTTTGGTTAGTTCTGCAATTTGTCTGCTTATGTGTTACTACGCCTGGCAGTTCAACAGGAGTCTGGCCAGCTGCAGCTTTGGAAAGTGCAGGCTGTCTTATAGTGTCAATGCATCCACACAATCTTCTTCCACAGGCAAACCAGGACAATGGTTTACCAGGGAACTGGGACAGCCCTTGGTAATCTGGGCTGACTGGAGCTCTTGACATCAGCAGGAAGCAGAGCAGCAGCGAGCCCATCACCCAGAATGACTTACCCAGAAAGTCTGAGAGAGGGGGGCGTGTGGAAAACGTACGGTCGAAAAGAGGCGTCCGTCGCAGAGAGGACGCCGCCAAGGAGGTGGTCTCCAGGCCTGTAATGGTTCAGTGGGTCAGGTTCATCCCTTTCCAAGGTCAGCGGGCATTTGGCCCTGAGCACCCCACAGGTGGCCTGGGGCAGCAGCAGCAGCAGCAGCATAATTGCTACGCCTGGGACAACCTCCATCTTGCTCTTCTCAGCAAATTGGAAGAATAATTAAAGAAGCCAAAGCCCCCTTGCGAGACGGAGGCTTCTGCGAGTTTCCTAACACAGGTGGAGCACAGCCAGCCAAAGCGTCACCTCTGAAGGGGACGAGAACGAGTACGCCTCACACTCACACAGCCCTCCTCACCTCCCTGAGCCTCCTCCCAGGCCCTCCACGGCACAGGAGGCGTTTATGTGCCCGTCCCGCTGAGCCGGGATGCAAGACGCCACCTCACGTTGCTCTCCCTTCTGATCGTTTATCTCAGTGGAGTCAGCGGGGGGATTTGGGGAAACCCCTTGAGGCCTGGGAAAGAAAAGATGAACGAATCATTACGGTTCAGGCAATTATATGGGGAGACGTTGCACGACTTCTGAAACGTCAGGAACTCTCTATGCAGCTCCACAGCTGGGGAAAAACATGTTTGCGGAAAAAACCTCGCCGATGCAACTCAGACTCTGAAACACCTCCGTGGGGACCAGGATCAAGACAGCCATGTAGGGTGTTTATTAGCATGGCTGAGTGAGTCTTCAAGGCACCTTCTGCTCTTACACACTGTGGATAAATCCAACCCAACATGGTCTGACAGGGAGGGGCTTTTCCTTTGAATATAGAACTTTTGCTGTTGATTTTGCCCCTCCCTTGGGGCGGTATCTCAGCAGTGGCCCCAGCAGGCTCAGCGGCTGGCCTTGCCATCCAACAGGGTTGCCATCTAAGCAAGGGGAATAATTAACACGTTGGGCAGTATCCGATGGGTGCCGAGTAAGGATGCTGGAGAAATCCACCACGGACCCAAATGAGGCCGGATTCCAAAGAATCCAACCTCCAGAGTCCGCGGTGGACCGGCTGCACTTACCTCTAGGTCTGGAAGAGTTCTGGCGGGGCGGCTCCCCGGCTCCCTATGAGACACAATACGCTAATGCCAGCTGCCACTAGCTTATCGCAGGAAAGTTACAGCTGTAAATGTCTTAAACGTTGGATACAAACGTTGGATACAAATAGAAAAACGTTGGATACAAATAGAAAGTAATTGGCTGAACGTCAAAAGTTTGAATACTGTTCTGTTAATTAAAAAAAGAATTACTGAAATGTGAACTTCCAAACACATCCACATTAAATGGATTGCTTTCGATAATAAAAAACAGAAATGAAAAAGCTATTTCCACAAATATCACCACTAATACTGATATCCTGCCATCGAAACCTCAAAACAAACAACTTTAATATGAAAGGGTATTCAGAACAAGGTTTTTACTATGTAAGCTTTCAAAATAAAAAGAAATCCGAATTCATGAATCTAAACAGATCCCCCCCAAATTAACTTTTAATCTCCCAACAGCTTGGAATCCCCCTAGTAAATAAATATTTCAGATACCTTGGAATAAATATAACAAAATATAACAGAATCATATCAAATTAGTTCTCATTAATTATGGGAAAATTTGGGCTGGCATTAAACAGAAATTTTTTAAAAATGGAATAACTTAATTTCATCACTTTGTAGTTGAATGTCAGCAACAAAAATTATTCTTCTGCCCAAACATACATATTTATTTTGTACTTTACCTATTGAAGTCCCTAAAACAGTGCTAAAACAATGGCAAATTGGAATACTTTATATTTAACTCCAGGTCACCCAGCTTAGCTAAGCACATGAGATATACGCAATGTGCTAATGTTGGATGGGGCATTCCTAACTTTGTATTAAGAGGCATTTCGACTTAGCCGTGCACTTTCAATTAGGGATGTCGGAGAATTTCTCCATGAATCTCCAAATTCAACAATTTGAATTGTTGTTCAGTCATTCAGTCATGTCAGACTCTTCGTGACCCCATGGACCATAGCACGCCAGGCCTTCCTGTCCTGCGCTCTCTCCCAGAGCGTGCTCAAGTTCATATTCATTGCATCGGTGATGCTATCTAGCCATCTCATCCTCTGCCGTCCCCTTCTCCTTTTGCCTTCAGTCTTTCCCAGCATCAGGGTCTTTTCCAGAGAGTTTTCTTTTCGCATTAGGTGGCCAAAATATTTGAGCTTCACCTTCAGTATCTGACCTTCCAATGAGCAGTCAGGGTTGATTTCCTTTAGGATGGACTGATTTGACCTCCTTGTAGTCCAGGGGACTTGTAAGAGTCTTCTCCAGCACCACAGTTCGAAAGCATCCATTCTTCGGCGCTCAGCCTTCCTTATAGTCCAGCTCTAACAGCCATTCATTACTACTGGGAAAACCATAGCTTTGATGAGATGGACCTTTGTCAGCAAGGTGATGTCTCTGCTTCTTACTATGCTGTCTAGGTGTGCCATAGCTTTCCTCCCAAGGAGCAAGCGTCTTGTAATTTCATGGCTACAGTCACCGTCTGCGGTGATCTTGGAGCCCAAGAAAATAAAATCTGTCACTGCTTCCATTTCTTCCCCTTCTATATGCCAGGAAGTGATGGGGCCAGATGCCATGATCTTCGTTTTTTTAATGTTGAGTTTCAAACCAGCTTTTGCACTCTCCTCTTTCACCCTCAACAAGAGGATCTTTAGATCCTCTTCACTTTCTGCCATTAGAGTGGTATCGTCTGTGTATCGGAGGTTGTTGATAATTCTCCCAGCAATCTTATTTCCGACCTGTGATTCATCCAACCCGGCATTTCTCATGATGTACTCTGCATATAAGTTAAATAAGCAGGGTGACAATATGCAGCCTTGTCATACTCCTTTCCCAATTTTGAACCACTCGGTTGTTCCATGTCTGGTTCTTACTGTTTCTTCTTGACCCTCGTACAGGTTTCTCAGGAGACAGATAAGGTGGTCTGGTACTCCCATCTCTTTAAGAATTTGCCACAGTTTGTTGTGATTCACACGATCCAAGGCTTTACCATAGTCAATGAAGCAGAAATAGAGGTTTTTCTGGAATGCTCTTGCTTTCTCCATGATCCAGCGAACGTTGGCGATTTGATCTCTAGTTCCTCTGCCTCGGTTCACATGCTGCTGAAGCCTACCTTGTAGGATTTTGAGCATCACCTTCCTGGCATGTGAAATGAGCACAATTGTGCAGTAGTTTGAACACTCTTTGGCATTGCCCTTCTTTGGAATTGGAATGTAAACTGACCTTTTCCAGTCTTGCGGCCACTGTTGAGTGTTCCAAATTCGTTGGCATATTGAGTGCAGCACTTTAACAGCATCATCTTTTAGGATTTTAAATAGCTCAGCTGGAATACTGTCATTTCCACTAGCTTTGTTGTTACTAATGCTTCCTAAGGCCCACTTGACTTCACACTCGAGGATGTCCAGCTCCAGTTCAGTGACTGCACTCTCATGGCTATCAGGGACATTCAGATCTTTCCTGTATAGTTCTTCTGTGTATTCTTTCCACCTCTTCTTAATCTCATCTGCTTCTGTGAGGTCCCTGCCTTCTTTGTCCTTTATCATGCCCGTCTTTGCACAAAACGTTCCCTTGAGATCTCCGATTTTCTTGAAGAGATCTCTAGTCTTTCCCATTCTGTTGTTTTCCTCGATGTCTTTGCATTGTTCATTTAAGCAGGCCTTCTTGTCTCTCCTTGCTATTCTCTGGAACTCTGCATTCAGTTGGATATATCTTCCCCTTTCTGCCTTGCTTTTCACTTCCCTTCTTTCCTCAGCTACTTGTAAAGCCGCATCAGACAGCCATTTGGCCTTTTTGCATTTCTTTTTCTTTGGGTGGATTGAGTTGCTGCCTCCTGAACTATGTTACGGACCTCCATCCATAGTTCCTCAGGCACTCTGTCTATCAGGTCTAATCCCTGAAATCTATTCCTCACCTCCACTGTATATTCATTAGGGATATGATTTAGGTCATACCTGAATGGTTTAGTGGTTTTCCCTGCGTTTTTCAATTTAAGCCAAAATTTCGCAACAAGAAGCTCATGATCTGAGCCACAGTCAGCTCCAGGTCTTGTTTTTACTGACTGTCTAGAGCTTCTCCATCTTTGGCTGCAAAGGACATAATCAATCTGATTTCGATATTGACCATCTGTGATGTCCATGTGTAGAGTCGCCTCTTGTGCTGTTGGAAAAGAGTGTTTGCTATGATCAGCATGTTCTCTTGGCAAAACTCTATTAGCTTTTGTCCTGCTTCATTTTGTACACCAAGGCCATGCCTGCCTGTTACCCCGGTGATTTCTTGACTTCCTACTTTAGCATTCCAGTCCCCTATGATGAAGAGGACATCTTTTTTTGGTGTTAGTTCTAGAAGGTGTTGTAGGTCTTCATAGAACCGATCAACCTCTGCTTCTTCAGCCTCAGTGGTTGGGACATAGACTTGAATTACTGTGATGTTGAATGGTTTGCCTTGGATTCATACTGAGATCATTCTGTCGTTTTTGAGATTGTACCCCAGTACTGCTTTTCCCACCCTTTGTTGACTATGAGTGCTACTCCATTTCTCCTAAGGGATTCTTGCCCACAATAGTAGATATAATGGTCACCTGAATTAAATTCGCCCATGCCTGTCCATTTGAGTTCTCTGATTCCCAAGATGTCGATGTTCAATCTTGCCATCTCATGTTTGACCACCTCCAGCTTACCTTGATTCATTGATCTGACATTCCAGGTTCCTAAACAATATTGTTCTTTACAGCATCGGATTTTCTGTTAATTAAAAGCGAATTACGGAAATCTGAATTTCCGAACACATCCACACTAAATGGATTGCTTTCGATAATAATAAAAAAAACAGAAACAAAAAAACAGGTTCCACAAATATTGCCACTAATGCTGATATCCTGTCTTCCACATCTCAGAACAAATAACGTTCATATGAAAGGGTATTCAGAACGAGGTTTTACTCTGTAAGAGACTTTTATATCAATTCAAGACCTGCAGAACAAACATATTGGAAAGAAAAGTTGCAAAACATGCAAATTAGCTGGTACTCGTGGTACCAATTGGGAAACCTTATCAGAAATAAAACAAAAATGGAACAAGCTATGAGACCGTTATCCAGTTTGGGGAATACAATACTTCATCAAACATACCAAAATAAGGGTGTTATCTCTAAAATTTATATAATATGATTAGAAACGGATATGGGAACATCTGTAGACCTGCCATCAGTTTGGGAACTAAACTGGAAAATTCAAATTACTGAAGAAGAATGGAATAAAATCTGGCAGAGATTTCCAATTAAAACACTATCCTCTAAAATCAGGGATGAACCTATTAAAATGATACGAGGCTGGTATCTCACTCCAGTGCGCTTATCTCATATTAACTCCGACAACAATAAATTTTGCTGGGGGGGATGTAAAGAACTAGGCATCACACAACACATATGGTGGGAATGTGGGAAGTGAGGAAAATATGGGACTTGGTTTTTCTTGAAATTAGTAAAATAACAGGACAAAGCATCTTGAAAACACCAGAATTATCATTATTGGGAATATTTCAAGAAAATAATGAGAATTTATTACATAAAACACTTATAAAATTTCTAACAACTGCAGCAAGATTATCAGCCAGCAAATGAAAATATCTAAAAGGAATCTCCCTGAAAGAATGGTACAACAGAGTATGGCAGACTGAGTTATTAGAAAAATGGACAAATAGTCTTAAATTAGAAAAGGACAAAGGAAAAAGGACAGTTTTGCAGAAGAATGGTATGGTTTTATTGTTTATACAAATGCAGAGCAACTACGGCATGTTCTGTCTCACTACAAAACCCTTTGGTGATCACAGAATACCAAAAGGTGCTCGACATGATTAAAATAACAAAGAAGGCATATGTATTAACAAATTGTAATGCATATTTTGAAACATTAAAAAAATCGCAGCGACAGTTTAGTTTGGGTCACATATCTGTTCTTAAGAATAAAATATGTACATCTTATCATTGCTAATGGAGGAACGTGAATACGTGTAAATTGTTGTACAATTTATTATGCATTTGTTGCACAAAGTTGTACAGACCGGTCGCGTACGTGTATTATGATGGAAGTGAAATAAAGAACAGTTGAAATAAAGAAAGAGGTATAAGGTGCAGAGCAGCCTTGCTTGACTACATCTCCCAGGTTCCCAGCCAGCACGGCCGCTGGTCAAGATGGGAGTGATAGTCCCACACATCTAAGGGCACTAGCTTGGGGAAGGCTTGTCTAGGAATCCACACTTCCTCATCTTGAGATGCAATCCTACCTCTTTAGCCAAAGAAAGAGTCCTACAGCTAGGGATGTAGAACTTGCTTGCACCTGCGGACCCCGGGTGCTTTCAGAGTCCCTGCTGCCGCCTGCCCCCACAAGCTGGGCTGCACAAACCCCGGAGGGCTTGGCGGGCAGTCCAGGAACATCCTGCAGCTCCCGCTCTGCCATGCGTGCTGCCATTTTTTCTGCAGTGGGGGGGGGGAGGAGAGGGTAGGTGCTCCCTTCTTCTCCCCCCAACTGATACAGTGGTGGCAAGGGACAGGCTGGTCCTTTTTCCTTAAGTGTAAGAGACGTAAAACCACCAGCCTGTCCCTTGTGCTGCTGACATGGCTGTAGCAGGGCCGAGAGGGGAAGCAGGCAGCACCTCTCCTCCTTCCCCCATCCTTGCTACAGCGGTGGCGGCAAGGGACAGGCTGGTCCTTCTACATAAGTATAAGAGACTTACATAAACTGACCAGCCTATCCCACGCTCCCCTTATTTTCCATGCATTCCCCTTATTTTCGCCGTAGTCTACGTAAATGTTTATGTAGACTAGACGTGCAAAATAAGGAACGCAAATGGCGGCGCCCATGGGCGCTGCCATTTGCGTACGCGCGGTTTTTTTTTTTCCCCACTCAGCCATGATAGGCTACGTCAACATTTACGTAGCCTATCACGGCTGACTGCAGGGACGCAAACGGCGGCGGCTACGGCTGCCGCCATTTGTGGCCCAGCCGGCCAGGATTGGGGGGGGAGGGATGGAGCGCCTCCCCCCCGGCCAGAATTTTTTGGGGGAGGGATGGAGCGCCTCCCCCCCTGGCCAGAATTTCGGGGGGGAGGGACGGAGTGCCTCCCGCCTGGCCAGAATTTCGGGGGGAGGGACGGAGCGCCTCCCCCCCACCGCAAATCAAATTTCGATACAGGTAAGAGACCTATAATCCTTCCCAGACCCTGCAGCTGGCAGAGATTCCTCCTCCCAGCATTCCAGACATAGATAGCAGTCCTGGGACTGAAAGAGCATGGGAGGAGGGCTGGCTGGATGCTCGACACAGACGCAGAGGGCGACGAGCGATGGAGGGCACGGAAAGGAGGCGTAGCGCCTGCTTGGCGCCCAAGCAACGGTCGTGTCCAGAGGACCCATGGGAAAAGGGGAGGGACTCTCTCTAGCCCATAAGTTCAGGGTCTGCAAGTGATTCTCGTTCAAACAGGGACCAACTGTTTCCAACCCAGGGGCATGGGTTACTCTGCTGTTCATAGCTTAGTCACTGGTGATAGAGTTATTAAGTTGTAAAAGGAATAAAGCCTTGAAAAGAATCCTTTGTCTGGGTCTGGAGTTGGCTACTGGAGTAGACTGAAAGAGGCCAGCTAGGGCCCCCTGACATCAGCACGCATTGAATCTGGCAAGACCTCGGGTCCATGAACCATGAATCCAGGGGGCCGAACCGGCGATTTCTCACCGGGTTTTGAGCCCCAACCGGACACTGGTGCCCTCCCTTCCGACAGCTCCCAGCGTTCCCCAGCCAGCCATGCCAAGGGATGCTGGGAGTTGCAGGACTTTTTTCTGTCTGAACATGCCTAGCAGCGCACTCTTAACCCCTTAGACTGATGGTGCTGCAGAGCGGGTACCGGAAGCATCAGGGCACTTAGGAGAGATGTAGAGATGCTTTTGTGCTGACTGAGCCTCGCTTTAAGCCATATCTTATAACCTGGAAAAAATAGGGACGACAAGAGTCACTGCGCACTCACTCTCAGCAGGGGCTCTCTAGCTTTGCCCCCGTTGCTGCCGTCAGTGGTGGGCAACTTCTGTGATCTGGGCTACCTCAGGTGGCTTTGGGGGTGGGGAGCCAGGAGACCTACACTTGTCAACTGTAAGGTGCCCACCTGGCGGCTGACTGCTTGGATGACGCGGAGGCGGATGGGGAGGAGAGGCCCGAAAAGGCCTCCAGCCGAGTCACAGTGGGCCCATCCACATAGTGCTTTCACTCCGGTTCTACTCCACCCCCAGATCGATACTGTCAGAGGACGCACACTAGCCCAGCATTTCTTGCCCTAAATCTCCCCCCCCCCAACTCACTTTGTGTCACATTTTCCTGCCACAGCTGCTTCAGCGCTGCTCGGGAGTCCACGTGAACTCAGCGGGCTTCAGCGTGGGCTGGTGGAGGCGGCACTGATTGGCGGGAGGGCAAGTTGTGTGAGGTGGGGGCGTGGGGAGAGCAGAGGGGTAAACATGTCTGCCCAGTAGTAGCGCTGCTATTTTGACACTACAGCTACAAAGGAGCACCGCTGAGAAAGGCTGGCTGCCTCTCGCTCCAAACAGTCACCGAGCTTGGCAGGGGCGGGGGAGCCATCCCTGCTCTTGTAACACTGTGCAGCTACGAAGGAGTGCAGCTGAGAAATGGTGGACGCCTGTTGATTCGAGCTGCGCCGTCAAGCCAGGGTGGACGCCAGGGTGGACGATTTCCATGAACATGTACTCAGAAGCAGTTCATGAGCCTGTGCTTTGGGGGGGAAGCCTGTTGACTGGGCCGTTAATGTACCTCACAGACAGCATGCCAGGCTCTCGCCCTCCTCACCGGTCCCGCGCTCTCTGCTCTTGGCGCCTCTTGCGCTCCTGCCCACTCTGTTCAGTCTCCAGGTGGGGGCGGCTGCCCGCCCGCCTCATAAATGTGTGTGTGTGTGGGGGGGGTATGCCATGAACGTCATTGGCAGCCCCGCACCTATGTAGGGATGGCAGAGAATTTCTCCATGAATCTTCGGGAGGCCGAGTGCTGACACATTCGGCCCCCCAAAAGTGTTGGGGAAATTCTCCGCCGGCCCCCCGCCCCCCCGGGATGGGACTTACCTTCGGCAAATGTCCCTCTCGGCGGCGAGTCCCGGCGGCGTTTTGGCGGCATTTTGGCAGGGGCGGGGGCGGCGGCCGGTCTCCCGACCGGCTGCCGCCGCTGCCATTACAAAATAATAAAGAACAGTAAAAAAAAAACACACACACCCGTGATAGGCTACGTGACGATTTACGTAGCCTATCATGGCTAGATTTCCAAAGTCAACCGTGATAGGCTACGTAAATTGTCACGTAGCCTATCATGGGTGACTTTGGGGGAAAAAAAAGCGTGTATGCAAATGGCGGCGCCCCATGGGCACCGCCATTTGCGTTCCTTATTTGGACAGGGGTAGTCTACGTAAAGATTTACGTAGACTACGGCAAAAATAAGGGAACACTATTTGCGTTGCCCTTATTTTCGCCGTAGTCTATGTAAATCTTTACGTAGACTAGATGTGCCAAAATAAGGAACACAAATGGTGGCGCCCATGGGGCGCCACCATTTGCATCCGCGATTTTGTTTTTCTTCCAAAGTCACCCGTGATAGGCTACGTGACGATTTACATATCCTATCATGGCTGACTTTGGAAATCTAGCTGTGAAAGGCTACGCAAATCGTTATGTAGCCTATCACGTATGTGTGTCTGTGTGTGTTTTACTTTTTTTTTCCGTGGCCGGGGAGACGGGGTGCTCCTCCCCAGCCTGAATTTCACTGGCGAGGGATGGGGCGCCTCCCTCCCGGCCTGAATTTCGGCTGGGCGAGGTGGGGCGCCTCCCCCCCTCGCCTGAACTTTGTGGGGAGAACCGAAGCGCCTCCCCCCCACCGCGAAGCAAGCTTTGAGAACAGATAAGGGACTTTCGTCCATCCCTACACCTACGCCAGTGCTGACGTTCATTTCTACTTGTGATGGGACTCTCCTGCCCCACTCCAACGAATGTGGCTTCAGTCCCCGTGTACACCGCAAAAGCGGAAGAATACAGCATTGCGTGTACCATGGAATGAGCAATTTGATTCTGTGACAATGCGGATTTTGCCCAAAGTGCTTCACAAAGCATTTCTGTTTAGATGGCCCCAGCCCAGTGTCACCGCAGTGCCTGGAGCCGAAGTGGTTCCTGCTTGAAAAATAGTGAAGATCGCTGGGTTAGAAGGTGGGCAGGACAGGAGGAGGAAGTGGCCGCATGGTGAGAACTACGGCATTGGGGATGAAAGGGAGGACTGGGAAAGCTTAAAACTGCATTCTAAAATGTGATGATGTGGATTTGGGCCCTGATTATCAACACTGGATGGTGTAAATCAATAGCCAGTGTAGTGCAATGGTTAGAGTGTTGGACTGGGACAGGGGAGCCCTGGGTTCAAGTCCCCACTCAGCCAGGAAGCTCACTGGGTGATTTTGGGTCAGTCACTGACTCTCCACCTAACCTACTTCACAGGGATGTTGTGAGGATAAAAGGGAGAGAATCATGTATGCCACCGTGGGCTCCTTGGAGGAAAAGGTGGGATATAAATGTAAGAAATAAAATGAACAGTTCAGAAGCAAGGCAGCATGATTTTTGACCTACCAAGCTGAACACAGCTCACCATCCATCCAAAACCACCAACAAATCACAGAACTTGTATGTCTCCACTGACTGAACCATAGAAGTCAAATAGCAGATCACATTCGTGCCAATGGGCCACTGAATTCTGGATTCCATACTTCACAGAGGGAGCATGGCATAAAAACATGGTAACAAACATCTGCTCAGACAAAACGTCGGTGTCTGTTTTCTGGCCGAGCTTGGCAGAAGGGTAACACTCTGCAGCACCAAAAAATCATGGATCACATCCGTAACTGGAATACTGCAGATCCAGGGATTCACTGTGCCACCATGGTGCAAAAACATCTGTATGAGACACAGATGCCCACGAATCTGCATGCTTCTTACACAGGTTTCCCCCACCCCACCCTGCAACCACCTTAACATCAAAGACAGCGTCCATCTCCATAGACTGGACTGTAAAGAACACGAATGTGCTTCTTGGCACTGCCACGACATGAAACTATGATTTGGGGGCACAGAAGGTGAAGGCATCCCCCCAAATCACAGTCAGGCCACAGATCACATCTGTGCCCATGGACGAAACCATAAAAAACAGAAGATCTGAAACTTCACAGAACCACTACGGACCTAAAGCCTGGATCCACATAGATCCTCTGGATTTTTACAAGGGATCCCCCAAATACCACCATCTGTTCCAATGGACTGAACCACAGAAATCCCAGATCCCAGAATTCATGGAGTTGGCATAACACAAAAAGAGGGATCTGCTGGATTTTCACACTGGATCCATGCCTGTGCTCACAGATTGCAGCCTAAAAAACGTGGTATCAGGGCATCACAGCACTGCCATTCAGCAAAAGCATCGTTCCAGGAGGCAAATCCTGCTGGATAGTCTGGAGTTTTACATGTGGTCCCCCCCACAAAAGAACAGCGCACTCACAGATCCCACCCGTGCAGTGGAGGCTGGTGGCGCTGATTTCAGTGGGGCCATGAATCCACTCTGGGCTTCAGTCAGAACCAGCCAGAACTCAAAAGGAGCTATCCAAGGTGTGGAGCCTATTTTGAGGATAGGGTTCAGCACCTTGGAGAGCTCCTTTAGAGTTCTGGCTGGTTCTGACTGAAACCCAGAGTGGATTCACAGCCCCACCGAAATCGGAGCCACCAGCCTCGGCTGCATCCGTGCCCACGGGCTGCACCACAAAATGCACACAGGTGAGGAAGAGGTGGCCAGTAATCCCCTTCAGCTGCGCCAGCTGTGCCTTCTGCCAGGAATGGGTGCCGTTTCTCCACCATCCATCAAGTGAGGCTCCGCATTCCAGATCTGGTGAGCGTCCTCAGTCCTTAATGAGCTCCTGGACTGGCTTTTGTGAGGGATTTGGTGGTGGGGGGGATGATTTATTTCGCACATCTGCAAACCTCAGGGTTTCCCACCATGTGCAGATACCTTCCTTTTGTTTCTCGGTGACCCCATTTTGGCCACATAGTGGTCAGCACTCACCCTCTGAGTTTGCTATTAGCGGGAATGGTGATGCAAACCTAAGATCTATAAGGGTGAGAATGCCTGTTCAAGCTGCAGTCCTATGCACACTTACCTGGACGTAAGCCCCACTGAACCCAATTGGTCTTACTTCAGAGCAAGCATGCGTAGGATTGTGTGACCAGTGTCTTTTCCACACTGTTCCAGACTGTTTTCCATATGGTGGGGCTAAGCATGCATTCTGGGTTTCAAGCAGAACCATCCAGAACTCTAAAACAGCTATCCAAGGTGCTAAACCTATCTCCAAACCAGGTTCAGCACACTGGATAGCTCCTTTACAGCTCTAGATGGTTCTGACTGAGACCCAGAATGGATTCACTGCCCGACCGAAATCAGAGCCACCAGCCTGCACTGTCTCTTCCTGCTAAGGCACTTTGTAGCCCCTTAGGCGGATCCATGGTTTGACTCAATGGGTCAATCATTCTTTGGGCTTTATTTGCTTATAATATTTATATCCCCAACTTCCTCCAGGGAGCTCAGGGCAGCTGACATGGTAGTTTAGGCTACCCAGTTTATCCCCTCAACAGCCCTGCGAGGTAGGTCAGGCTGGCAGATGGTGACTGGCCTTTGGGTTTTACAGCCAAGTTGGGATTTGAACCCAAACCCACTCCCATGCAAACCCAGCTCATGGCCCACTGGCTCCCCCTTGGCTCTCTGTGCAGCAACCCCACAAAGAACTCCTGCGATAAAAGTGCGTGTGTGGATTGCTGTATATTTGATATACTGGGTACCTGTTGAATGTCTGTCTCTAAGGAGCTGTCAAAGGCAAAGGAGCTCTGTCAGGAAGCAAGGAGGCCACCCCAGGAATCACGTTCCCGAAGGAGTCAGGGGGTGCATGGCTGTGGGGAGGTGCCGGTGGGGTTGTTATTATCTAAAACGTTTTAAACAGAAAGGTGGAGGCAAAGGGGAGCCGGTGAACTACAACAGGTGGTCCAAAACACCTCCTGGGGAACCCCCGACTCTTTCGAGGCGGTGGCCTCCAGGTGCTGTTGAACTCCAAATCCCAGCAGCCCCAGCTCATGCATTCGGGGAGCTGTGGTTGAAAACACTGGGGAGGGGGCGTGAGGGTGCCTAAAACCCACATAATTTTCTTTGGGCACGTGAAAACAGGAGAGAGGAAACGCTCCTGTTCTTCACCACAGATCTCCTCTGCTCCAGAAGGAGCTCCTTCAAGATGGCCGTATATCGCCCAGCCCTGGCTCTAGTCTAGCCCAGCCCCAGTGTCCTGTTTCTGGGGGCAGGCCGGCAGCACGATTTGGGTTTTGCCTAGCCCTGGTTTAACTCAATGGGGAGGCCGAGCCTTGATCCTGACGGCTTGTTGACATCATCACCAGAGCTCAGCCAATCCAATCCCTGAGGCTCAGGCTCCCTTGGGTGCTCACGTGACATCACAGACCCATCCCGGCCAATGGCTGAGGAGAAGAGGGCTTGCTCACTGGGCAACTGCCGCTTCAGAAGAAAACACGCAGCAAACCGCAGGAGGCAACTGGTCCCGCGGAGTCCACCGACCTGCCGAGGAAATAGCAGTGGTGGGGCCATGAAGCTGAAGGATGGAGGGCTGGAAGGAGAAGGAGGAATTGAAGAAAAACACCCCCTCAAACCAAATAGGGGCAAGGTGGTGTTAGATTCATTCCCAGGTAGGTTGCTGAGCGCGGCAGCTGTGGAAGTTAAGGGGGCTGTCCGAGGGATACCGGGCCAGGACGGTAGCAAAAGATGCTCTGGTCTAGGGCTCCGAGGAACAGTGGGTGCGATGCCAGACAGATCTAGGGCGCTACAGGGCCGAGGGAAGGTGGAGAGAGTTCCCTCCCTCCTTCTCCTCCCTGGGTCCCCTTTTTCGTGACCTCCTTTTGCCCTTGCCCAGCAAAACACATCACCGCTGGGACATTCAGCATCGCTCTTTGTCTTCTTCCAAGCTGTGGGTTTCTAAGAACATGTGGGTCAAGAGAACCTTTCCATCGTGGGTGTGTCGTCCCCCAGCCACTGGGTTCAGACAGAACTGCCCCACCCCCAGTTCTGCGGAAAACCCACCTTGAGCCATACTGATGTGCCCTTTCTCCTCCAGACAGACTGAGTCAAGCACACAGACCAACGTGGCCCTCAGGCAGAGGAGGCAAGTTGGCTGATGGAAGGAGGCAACCCAGCAGGCTATGCGTGGAATGGGAGGAGAAGGCAAGTTCCCTCGCGAATGCCGGTGGGCTTGCTAAGGGAGAGGCGAGGGCGCGCCCTGAAGCCAGAAGATGTCCGCGGCCTGAAGCCGGCCGATATCAGGCCGACGGAGCTGGCGGAAGCCGGCTGGCGGAAGCTTGGTGCATATTTGTGGACTGAAGCCGGGGCATGTCTGTGGTGGATCCGGGAGTGGCTGCTATCCATAGCACATCCCCTGAGGGATGTTGCCCGGGGTGCGTGTCTGTGAGGAGGAGAATGTGGTCACGGCGAATGCTGGTGCCTGGATGTGTTCAGGGGCTGGCCAACGTTGGCCTCCCGGCGCTGAGTGGAAGGAAACGGGCGGATATTCATGGATGGGAGTGGTGGAAGCCGGTGAGCGGAAGCCTGCAGATGATGTCGCCAGGTGGAAGCCGGTGGAAGTGCCTGGATCGATGCTGGCGGATGGCAGGGGATGAGGGGCCCACTTACCATGCACGTGTTTGCCTTGCAGGGACACGTGACGCCAGCCAGGAGTGCCGGAGGTGAACTGTCCAAGCGACGCAAAGGAGTGCAAGGCTTAAGTGAGGTGAGGAGAGTTGCTCCCCCCCCCGGTCCCCTTCTTCTCCTCCTTGTGTTGCACTTGCCCAGGAATGTTCCCTGAGACCTCCAGCAGGATGCGGGTCAAAGCCAGCACTCCCAACTGGGCCCAGAACGGCACAGGTCACAGTTCACGCCAGCTGAGGGAGGCATGCTGCGGATGACTCGCCATCTGCAAGGGCAGCCCCACAAAGGCCTCACAGCAGTAGTCCAGTCATGCAGATACTGAGGCAGACATGGCAGTGGCCAGAAAAAATGTCCTCCAAACTGTCGGGGGAAACAAGCAGAGTGAGAGCCATCCCCGCCCGAAGGATGAGGCTGGTGGTTACGGACCTGAAATCACACTCCGTTCAAAACATGCGTACACGGGTAATTCGCCAAGGAACTGCAAACTGGGGGAACAGGTTACATGGGTTATAAAGAAAACAAAATACATACGTAGAAAATGCTAAGCAAAGGTCTTAGCCTATCAAAGGTTAGCGCAGGCTACCTCTATCCAATCACATACGGTTTAAGCTGATCACGCACGCACCAAGCATTTATCACATGTACAGGATGCTCCTTTCTATGAGAACCATGCATACACCCCTAAGCACAGCTTGAGCTAAAATACTTGCAACGCCTTGCAAGGCAGTTCCTTATCTCATGAAGCAACAGGGAACCATTTCCTGAGACGGCATGAGACAGGAGTCTCGAGACTCAGAAAGGGCCAGCCAGAGTCTTTATCTGTGCTTAGGAATGTTTATTTCACCCTCTCACCCAATGGCTTGTGTCTAATTTTTCAGAGTAATTCTCCGATGATATTCTTAATCCTTTTCCATCTTGGGGACTTTGGTTCAGGCCTGCGGAAAAGACCTTTTCTCCTACAAAGAGCATTAGCATGAAATGCTTTCTCTGAGTCAAAGGCTAAGATGGTGCCCATTATTTATCTTTTGCTAAGTTTTGCTGCACATATGTGGCGATGTGCTAGGCCAAAACGGGAAGGCGAAGCCCTTGATTCCGAGGGATTGTTGGCATCACCAGAGCTCAGCCAATCCCGGAGGCTCAGGCTCCCTTGGGAGCTCAGGCTACGGGTCTTCGTGACATCACAGACCATCCCAGCCAATGGCTGAGGAGAAGAGGGCTTGCTCCCTGGGCAACTGCCACTTCAGAGGAAAACATGCAGCAAACCGCAGGAGGCAACTGCTCCCGTGGAGTCCACCGACCTGCCGAGGAAATAGCAGTGGTGGGGCCATAAAGCTGAAGGATGGAGGGGTGGAAGGAGAAAGAGGGACTGAAGAAAACATCACCTCAAGACAAGGTGGTCTCGTATTTCCTCCAAGGAAAGTTCATGAATATGATGACTGTAGAGCTGAGGGGGCTGTCTGAGGGATATCAGGCCAAGATGGTAGCAAGAGACGTTCTGGTCTAAGCCTCTAAGGAACAGTGGGTGCAAGAGATGTAGAGCACTACAGGGCTGAGAGAAGGTGGAGACAGTTCCCTTCCTCCCCCCTTCCCCTCCGTCGGCCCCCTTTTACTCTTGCCCAGTGAAATGCTGTGGCAATCGGCATCACCCTTTCTCTTCTTCCACGCCATGTGTTTCAGAGAGCAAGTGCGTTATGGGATCCGCTCTGCTTTCGGTGTGTTGGCCCTCAGCCACCGGATTGCAGTAGAAGCCCATTTTGAACCCTATGCAGCCTTTCAAGCACACTGTGCCAGTGCCGAGGAATGAAGGCAGTCTGGGTACAAAGGGTGGCCGGGAAGTGGTTGCAAGAAGCCTGCAGCTTCTCTTGAGTGACATGCACAGCTTCAGTATCCTAGGGAACTTGCTTTTCCACTCTTCTCCAAGACCAAAGGATCTCAAGTCCCATATCCAGGCCCCTTCTCAAAACATTAGGATGTGGGTGCTTTGTAACAGTATCCTACCTGTCCTTCAGGGAGATTACGATTCTCCCACTTGATCCTCACAACAACCTTCTGGGGTAGGTTTCAGAGAGAAAGAGAGAGAGACTGTCCCAGGGCCACGCAGTAAATTTCATGGCCAAGCTGGAAGTTGAAGACACATCTTCTTTGCCCCATCCAACACTTCATCCACTTCACCAAACTGGCAGTTTATGCTGTTTGCCGGGGTTTACGGGGGGGAAGCAGGGGTAAATGAGGGTGTCTACATCCACCACAAGTGGGCAGGAGGAGGCCTGGAGAGATCTCCGAGAGCCTTCCCAGTGAGAGAACAGCGTCCAGCAGCCGGGCGTGGGGATGTTGTCCTGCTCTGGAGGGGCCCTCGCCCAGCAGCTGCCCAATCATATTGGAAAATGTGGCTTGTGTGATGCTGAATGAGTGATGCTGGCATCATTTGGATTGACCCTGGAGATCTTAGAAGATCTGGAGACCTCACAAGCGTAAAAAGAGCACCGGCGTGGGCAGGACAGAACTGAGCAGGAGGCACGCCTGAAGACGGGGGCGGCGTCCTCAGACGCTTATGGCAGAAGGCATCCGTTCGTCCTTAAGGTGCCACAAAGCTCTATGGTGCTTCTGCTGCAGGAGACAAATGCAGCTGCCTCTCCTGAAATGGCTACATGTAGTTGACTACTGTTGAGCTGTAGTCTTCCTCTCCCAGTAGCCCAGTCACACGCCTGGGTCACAGGCCTCTTCCATCCTCCCCAAGAAGCTTCTTGACTTCGCCCCAGGGGCTGTGTACCGTTCTGGCCACCACACCTCAAAAAAGAGCTTGCACAGCTGGAAAGAGTGCAGAAAGGGGTGGGGTGGCAGAACTGCAAGGGGGGGCAGAGGACTGATGCGGGGAGGGAGGGAGGGCAACTGGTGTTATTCGTGGTCCCTCTTTTGGAATCAAAAGGGACGTAGTTAATATGGCTCTGCATTCTGGGATCCTTGAATTCCCCATGCAGAACCTCACTGAAATGGGCCCGTGGCCCCAGGCGCCACAGAGAGTCAGGCAGTGGTGGCCTGGACATGTGTCCAAGCCGGAAGGCATCAGTGGTATAAAGGCCGCAGGCCAGGCCAATGGGCGGCCTGCGGGCCCAACGGGGGCATGGTTTCTGCAGGCACTCGGCCCCTTGAGGCAGGAGGCTTGCGGCAGGGAGTTCCCCCCTCTGCGCAAAGATGCCTGACTCCCATTCGCCACTTTCTTCGCCGCAAGAGCACGTGCTGCAGCAAGCCGCTCCAGAGGGGCGTGACCTGGGAGCACGCGCGCTGTCCTACCATGAAGCGAGCGGCAGGGCCAAGGGAGCAGGCTTCCTCCTTGGTGAGTAGAGCCACAGCCGAGGCGCCGAGACCACTGGGCCCCCGGCCAAGGGAAAGGGCCCGGTTGTTCAGCACAAGGGGGCCCTTCCTGTCCGTGGTAGAATTCAGGGCAGGACCCCAGAAACGGGCCCTGGCCCCAACGACTTCGCGCCCCCAGGGACACCTGCCTTCCCCGGGCAGCCTCAAGGCTCACTTTCCGTCGTGAGGAGAGGGGGCCACCGGGCACCATGGCTTTTGCTCCTCGGGGCGCGGGGGACGGCAGCCTTCGGGCGTGCGTTCGGAATTAGTTCTTCCTGTCCAACAGACAGGCCAAGCAGGGGAAAGAGGCAGACCCCCAGACAGACCAGAGGGGTCTGTAACGGAGCAGCGCCACCGTCCCTCCCGAAAAGCAAGAGCAGCAGTTTGCCAGTCACCGCCTTGCCTAACCTCTTTTTCTGGCCAAGCCTCGGACCGGCCTCCTCCCCCTGCACAGGCCTCGCAGGCAGAATAGCTGATCTCGGAGTGCCCCGACTTGCCTCCCCAGTGGCTTTGGGGGCCCAGCAATGAGCATTCAGTCATTGTCGGGGCCGGAAAACTCTCGGTCAGCGCAGGAGTTACTGCTCCGATACAGCTCTCCGGACCTGGGGGCAGGGGTCTCCCGGCAAGGGCCAGCCCATCCAAAGCTGCCTCCCCCTCTGAGCCGGGATGGTTTCCCGAGGGTGACGTCGTGCTTGTCCCGCTGGCTCTTCCCAGTCTGGGACATCTGGCTCACAAGTACGGCGGCCGGATCGAAACGGACGACGCGGACATCGGCCCCACCTGTTAGCGACCTTCTTTCCCTGCGGTAGGGAGAAGGGGAAAGGGGTTTATCTTTGGGGGAAGACTGCGGAGGAGTGTGGACGAAGCAGCATCAGCTGGCATGTGCTGCTTTAAGAAACCATTTCTAAGAACCTGTGAGACTGGCTGCCCGCTGCTTCCCCTCAGCACTGCCCCACGTCTCAGAGATGGTTTCTGTGATATTCCTAAGGGCATTTTTCACTGGGCAGAACGCACGTTCCACACCCCATCCTCCCTTCGAGCTTCTCTGCAGTGCATTGAGGAAGAAACCCGCAGACTTACCGGAGCTTAGTCTCCTGGAGTCTTCGCGGGCCTACACTGGGCACAACACGCGTGCTTCCCCCCATCCCTTGCTTTCCCCGGTCCTTTTGTGGGCACGTCCCATGCGTTTTATTTGCTCAGCCAGTAGATGGTGCAGCAAGGTTTCTAAAATATTGCATGATTCTTGAATTACACCTCACCTTTGATGTGGTTTTGGTGGGGGGCGGGGGGGGGGTTGTCACTGCATTTTCGGCGGTTTTTAAAACGGTGGAATAAACCTGAAAAATGAGAGAGGCACCGGAGGCTGGTGACGTCGTGAAAAGGACCTGTGGCCTTCCGTGAGTGAACGACCATGAGCGCATGATAAATGCCTCGTGTAGAAACACCCCTAGTGTTTAAAATCCTTTCTAAAGAGAGAAGAGGCTTTCATTAGCTCTACAGGGGCACACAGCCCTCAAGAAAAGCCCCTCTTTGCCTTGTTGTCCCCATTTTGGATGGAGGTTCCATTGAGCTAACGTGGCACACAGAAGCGGACAGACCCTGGTCCTCCATGAATGTGTGGCGTCCTTCTTTTTCTCAAAGCTCCCAGCCGGGGCTTTGGGGGGCCTCTGGGCAATGCTTCCTCCTCATCCCAGCTCTCATCTCAAAGAAAGACAGAACAGCAAAGCCCCCTCCTCCCCGCAGCTGATCTGCACCGTAAAAATGCCTCTGCTTCAGGCTCGATCTCACGGCACCCCCCACTTCCTGACCGTTCTGAAAGGGGCCGAGTGATTCCCAGGATCCCGTGGGTTCTGGAACTTACAATTAAAAAGCAAAACAAAAATAAATGTTCACAGGAGTCGCAACGGAAAATACAGGTGAAGAGAGCGGATGGAACCGACCATCTCTCTGTCAGGTTCAGTCAGCAAGGAAGCAGAGAGGGGGTTTGGTGGCCACCACACTGAGAGACAGTGTGGTGTAGTGGTGAGAGTGTTGGTCGGGGAGCTCGGAGATCCGGGTTCCAGTCCCCACTTGGCCATGGAAGCTCTCTGGGTGACTCTGGGCCGGTCACAGACTCTCAGTCGAACCTACCTCACAGGGTTGTTGTTGTGAGGATAAAATGGAGAGAGGGAGGATAATTTAAGCTGCCTTGGGTTCCTTGCAAGAGGAAAAAAGGTGGGGTATAAATGCAAGAAACAAACAAACAAACAATAACACCCCCGCCCTCCACCCCCACACACAGTTATGGCAACAGGCCAAACCCAAGACTGAGCACCTTTGGGAAGTGTGGTTGGTCCTCTGTGTTGCGCCTCAGGCCTGAGCTGAGGAAGGATGATGGAGAAGTGGCAGTTAAGCTGATGGCAGATTATTACTCTGTCTCACTGTGGGGCTTTAGCTTTGAATACCTGCATTTGGGATGGGGTGGGGGATATGGAGGAACACATGATCAAATTTCACAGAAAGAAAGAAAGAAAGAAAGAAAGAAAGAAAGAAAGAAAGAAAGGAAGGAAGAGAAAGGCCAGTTTCCATGTGTGGTTGGCTGATCTTTGAGCTCTTGCCCACTCAGGGCTTGGGAAGAAGGGTCAGTTCCAAGATGGAGACCTCACGAACACAGCAAATAACGCTATCCGAGTCATCCAGTGGACCTCCCAGAAGAAGGATCTGGAATTGGGAATGAGCAGTGAAGTGGCCAGGTTTGCCGATGCCACAAATTATTTAGGGTGGTTAAAACAAAAAGGGATTGCGAGGAGCTCCAACAGGATCTCTCCAAACTCGGAGAATGGGCATCCAAACGGCAAACGAGGTTCAATGTAAGCAAGTGTAAAGTGAGGCACTTTGGGGCAAAAAATCCCAACTTAACATATATGCTGATTGGATCTGAGCTAGCTGTGACCGATCAAGAAAGTGATCTTGGGTTGTGGAGGACAGCTTGATGAAAATGTCAACCCAGTGCGCAGCCGCTGAGAAAAAGGCAAATTCCATGTTAGGCATAATTAGAAATGGAATGAGAATAAAACTACCAATATCATGCTGCCCTTAAATCTAGGGTGTGACCACATTTGAAATACTGTGTACACTTCTGGTCAGGTCATGGCACCTGAAAAAGGGTATTCAAGAGTTAGGAAAAGGGCAACTAAAATGATCGAGGGGCTGGAGCAACTCCCCCAAGAGTAAAACTTACAATGACTAGAATTGTAGAATTGAGATTGAACTGTGATGCGATGTAAATGTGCCATACGATAAATAAATAAATCTCCCAATGCGACCACAGTCCTCTGATCATGAATGAACCGCAGGGCGTTCCCAACTTTATGCCCAACCATAAGGGGAGGCATCCATGGTGACTGTTAGGGATGGATGGAGAGCCCTGAAACTGAATCCCTGGAAGAGGTGTGTCAGGACCATCCACCAGCATAGGGAACTCCTGACTGAATCTGGAAGAACTAAGAGATGGGTCCCGGGGTCTGTTTCCAGGTCGCAGATCCAGAGGAACCATACCTGGAGTGGACTCACCTAGAGGCATGCAAGCGGGATTACTGAGGAGGTGAAGGCCATGAGCCTGAGAAGGCACCGAATGTCAGCTGCTCGGCCATGGGGAGCTGTCTTCAGACCCTGTGGGAAGCTTCGTAGAGTGTCCATCCTGTCTTCTGGGAGGTTGACACAGGCTCGAGTGGAGCCAAGAAGTGCTCCTATGAATTGGGATGAGACAGGATTTGTCCCTGTTGACCTGCAGGCTGAGAGATTCTAGGAGCGATAGTATGGTGACAAACAGCCAGTCATCTATGCATGGGAAATCGACACTCCCCTGGAGTCTCAGATGGGCCTCCCCTGCCGCCACACACTTCCTAAAGACTCTCAGAGCCGTGGCTCAGCCGACAGGGAGGACTTTGCATTGGAAGAGCTTCTGGCCCGAGGCGAATCTGAGGAAAGGGTGAGGAGCAGGGAGCATAGCAATGTGGAAGTAAGTGTCACGGAGGTAGATTGTCTCCAACCAGTCTCCTCGACATAGGAGGGGGAGAATGGAGGTGAATGACATCATCCTGAATTTGGGGGACGGATGTAAGTGCTTGCGTCTCGAAGGTCCAATATCGGGCAAAACCACCAACGTTCTTGGGGAATGTGAAGTACCTCAAGAAGAAACCAGTGGTCTTTTGAGGAGGGGGAAAATCTTCCTATCACATCCTTGCTCAAGCGGGTAGTGATTTCTTCTTTTAGAACCTGCGTAGAACGAGGACAGCGGGAGATCCCCAAGGCGGGAGTATCGTTGAATTTGATGGTGTTGATAGAAAGTCCCTCCTTGTCTGTGGTAATGGACTTCCAGACGTCCAAAAAGGGTCCAAGCCTGTTGTGGTGACGGGGAGCCCTGAGTAGGGCCCCTTGGTAGGAGTCTGTTTGGTCTGGTCAGGGCGTTTGCCCCGAGAGGTCAGATTGTGTTTGTTTTGGAATGGCCTCTTCATGTGAAAAGAGGAGTAGGAGCCTTGTTTAGGAGGAGCCCGGCTCGGGCCCGAGTCAGGTTGGCTGTGAGGTTGCCACTGGTGTTGCCAGTGAGGGCATGTTGGTGGACATCGCCGAAGATTGGGAGCCCATTCCCATCTTCCATGGGGATGTTTTTATTTCGTATACGCAGTTGAGCGTGTCATCCACGGAAGTGCTAAAAAGGCCTTCACCATTGAACAGGAGATCCTCCGCTCTCTGCCTGGCTACTCGGTGGAGTTCAGCAGTATGGGGCCAGATATATCATCATAGAGAAATAGCGGATGCCACGGCCTTCGAGATGCAGCCAGCCATGTGGTGGGCTGCACTGATCTGCCGACCTGCAAGTGCGTGTGCCTCCATCTGGAATATCATCACCAGATTCGTAACACCTCCCAGAAGACAATCAGAGAAGGTAGCCGCTTTCCCCCATAAGAACAGTTGGCAGGCTGCAATGGAGGCCTCATAGTTTGTTTCTCAGAGTGGTAGCGCTGCTATGGAATAAATTCTACATCCTAGAGAGTTGAATTCCCTCCCCGCTGAACTCACAGGAGCAGTGTGAGGCTTTCACCTCATCTTCAGTTGCGATGCCCCCACTATTACGGAGTTCGGCGTGGGCTGCTTGAAGAGGAAGGAGCAGTCCTCTTTTTGACCCCTGAAAAGGTTCTCTGTCTTTCTAGACGTGGGTGGGAGAGCGGAAGGTTCTGCCCAAGATTGTTACATGGAGCAGCATAGGGAGCATCGCTACGGTGATGGGTGGAGCCAAATCCGGTTGTATTTGTTGAAAAAACAGGTCCATTACTTCAATATCTCGTCCCAGGGACTTCGCCACCCTCAGAATTGGGTCGGCACAGGGCCGGATGCCGTCCAGCATTGAAAGAGGATTTTGGTCCTCTGCGGCGGTGTCTGAGGAGGATGCTGACGCTCGCGCTGAAGAGGCAGCGGATGAGCCTGGACAAAGTTGTCCTGTGGTGAAGAGGGGTCATGAGCCAGGGTTTGTGTATTAGGGGCCAGGGTTGGCTGGGCGAGTGGCCCTGCTGGCGGTGAGTGCGTAGTGGGCGGTGGATCGGCGGGACTTTTCAGGTCACGTGCTGGAAGAATTTGGCTGGATAGGAAGGCATAAAGCGAGTGGTAGAGCTGTAAAACCTGGTACTGTGTTAGGCTCCCATGATGGAGCTTCAGGTGGCTTAGGTGGTGGGTGTGCGAGGTCGCCGTGTGCTCCCGAGCTGCTGTGGTGAGTGAGAGGGCTGTCAAGGGTGGGAACAGCACAGCAAGTTGCTGTCTCTATCGCCATAATGACATTGTCTTGGTGGCGAACGGGCCTTATGAGACAAAGAAGACAATCTGGGCAGTGGGGCCTTCTATGGCTCTCACATGGCATATTGTAGCAGTGACGGAGGGAGGAAACCTCCCGGAGGCCGAAGAAGCCGGAAATGTTTGTCAGTATCGAAGAGACCCATACTTTGTACACCTCAGCAAGCCTGTTGGGCAGATGTGCCTTCCGTGCCTCCAGAACTGCAGCTGAATGGAATGAAGGACCCCAGGTAGAAGGAGGACGGCATTGTCATTTGGATCCATGTGGACCCCAGCTCCATGGGATTCCAGCAAACTCCAAGAGAGAGTATGGAATCAATCTCCTAGTACCTTGAGGCATGGAAAAGAGAGCGAGCTGGAGGGGAGCTCGACCATTACGAACCACCTCAGCACTTTTGTGGGGCAGATGTTCCTTCCTTGCCTCCACCGTTGCAGCTGAACGGATAGATGCCAGGAGGAAGGAAGACAGCATCACGATTTGGATCCATGGGGACCCCAGCTTGATGCAATTCCAGCAGATTTAAAGACAGAGTATGAAAGAATCTACTAGTACCTTGAGGCATAGAAGACACAGAGAGCTGGAGGGGATCTGGACCATTACAAGCTACCTCAGCATTTCTGTGGTGCAGATGTGCCTTCCTTGACTCCAGAACTGCAGCTGAATGGAGAGATGGACCCCAGGTAGAAGGAGGACGGCATTGTCATTCGGATCCATGTGGAACCCTGCTCCATGGTATTCCAGCAAACTCCAGTAGAGACTATTCGAAGAATCTCCTAGTGCGTTGAGGCATGGAAAAGAGAGGGAGCTGGAGGGGAGCTGGACCATTACAAGCCATCTCAGCATTCCTGTGGGGCAGATGAGCCTTCTTTGACTCCAGAACTGCAGCTGAATGGATAGATGGACCCCAGGTAGAAGGAGGGTGGCATTTTCATTTGGATCCATGTGGACCCCAGCTCCATGGAATTCCAGCAAGATCCAAGAGAGAGTATGGAAGAAATCTCCTCGTGCCTTGAGGCATGGAAGAGAGAGGGAGCTGGAGGGCAGATGGACATTTACGAGCCACCTCAGCACTCCTGTGGGCAGATGTGCCTTACTCGCCTCCACCATTGCAGCTTATCGGAGAGATGGACGCCAGGTAGAAGGAGGCCGGCATTGTCATTTGGATCCATGTGGACCCCAGCTCCATGAAATTCCAGCAAGATCCAAGAGAGAATATGGAAGAAATCTCCTAATGCCTTGAGGCATGATAGAGAGAGCGAGCTGGAGGGGAGCTGGACCATTATGAGCCACCTCCACACTCCGTTAGGCAGATGTGCCTTCCTTGCCTCCAGAACTGCAGCTGAATGGAGCGAAGGACTCCAGGTAGAAGGAGGACGGCATTGTGATTTGGATCCAGGTGGACCCTAGCTCCATGGAATTCCAGGAAACTCCAAGAGAGAGTATGGAAGAAATCTCCTAGTACCTTGAGGCATGGAAGAGAGAGGGAGCTGGAGGGGAGCTGGACCATTACAAGCCACCTCAGCACTCCTGTGGGCAGATGTGCCTTACTCACCTCCACCATTGCAGCTTATCGGAGAGATGGACGCCAGGTAGAAGGAGGCCGGCATTGTCATTTGGATCCATGTGGACCCCAGCTCCATGAAATTCCAGCAAGATCCAAGCCAGAGTATGGAAGAAATCTCCTAGTGCCTTGAGGCATGGAAGAGAGAGGGAGCTGGAGGGGAGCTGGACCATTACAAGCCACCTCAGCATTCCTGTGGGGAAGAACCTTCCTTGACTCCAGAACTGCAGCTGAATCGAGAGGTGGACCCCAGGTAGAAGGAGGACGGCATTGTCATTTGGACCCATGTGCACCCCAGCTCTATAGAATTCCAGCAAACTCCAGTAGAGAGTATGCAAAGAATCTCCAAGTGCTTTGAGGCATGGAAGAGAGAGGCAGCTGGAGGGGAGCTGGACCATTACAAGCCACCTCAGCATTCCTGTTGGGCAGATGTGCCTTCTTTGACTCCAGAACTGCAGCTGAATGGAGAGATAGACCCCAGGTAGAATGAGGATGGCATTGTCATTTCGATCCATGTGGACCCCAGCTCCATGGAATTCCAGCAAGATCAAAGAGAGAGTATGGAAGAAAACTCCTAGTGCCTTGAGGCACGGAAGAGAGAGGGAGCTGGAGGGGAGCTGGATGATTACGAGCAACCTCAGCATTCCTGTGGGGCAGATGTGCCTTCTTTTTCTCCAGAACTGCAGCTGAATGGAGAGATGGACCCCAGGTAGAAGGAGGATGGCATTGTCATTTCGATCCATGTGGACCCCAGCTCCATGAAATTCCAGTAAGATCCAAGAGAGAGTATGGAAGAAATCTCCTCGTGCCTTGAGGCATGGAAGAGAGAGGGAGCTGGAGGGGAGCTGGACCATTACGAGCCACCTCAGCACTCTTGTAGGGCAGATGTGCGTTCCTTGCCTCCAGAACTGCAGCTGAACGGAGAGGTGGATCCAAAGCAGAAGGGGGACGGCATTGTGATTTGGATCCAGGTGGACCCTAGCTCCATGGAATTCCAGGAAACTCCAAGAGAGAGTATGGAAGAAAACTCCTAGTGCCTTGAGGCATGGAAGAGAGAGGGAGCTGGAGGGGAGCTGGACGATTACGAGCCACCTCAGCACTCCTGTGGGCAGATGTGCCTTACTCGCCTCCACCATTGCAGCTTATCGGAGAGATGTATGCCAGGTAGAAGGAGGACGGAATTGTCATTTGGATCCATGTGCACCCCAGCTCTATAGAATTCCAGCAAACTCCAGTAGAGAGTATGCAAAGAATCTCCTAGTGCCTTGAGACATGGAAGAGAGAGGCAGCTGGAGGTGAGCTGGACCATTACAAGCCACCTCAGCATTCCTGTGGGGCAGATGTGCCTTTCTTGACTCCAGAACTGCAGATGAAAGGAGAGATAGACCCCAGGTAGAAGGAGGACGGCATTGTTATTTGGATCCATGTGGACCCCGGCTCCATGGAATTCCAGCAAGATCCAAGACAGAGTATGAAAGAAATCTCCTAGTGCCTTGAGGCATGGAAGAGAGATGGAGCTGGAGGGGAGATGGACCATTACGAGCCACCTCAGCATTCCTGTGGGCAGATGTGCCTTCTTTTTCCCCAGAACTGCAGCTGAATGGAGACATGGACCCCAGGTAGAAGGAGGATGGCATTTTCATTTGGATCCATGTGGACCCCAGCTCCATGAAATTCCAGCAAGATCCAAGAGAGAGTATGGAAGAAATCTCCTAGTGCCTTGAGGCATGGAAGAGAGAGGGAGCTGGAGGGGAGCTGGACCATTACGAGCCACCTCAGCACTCTTGTAGGGCAGATGTGCCTTCCTTGCCTCCAGAACTGCAGCCGAACGGAGAGGTGGATCCAAAGCAGAAGGAGGACCGCGTTGTGATTTGGATCCAGGTGGATCCTAGCTCCATGGAATTCCAGGAAACTCCAAGAGAGAGTATGGAAGAAATCTCCTAGTGCCTTGAGGCATGGAAGAGAGAGGGAGCTGGAGGGGAGCTGGATGATTACGAGCCACCTCAGCACTCCTGTGGGCAGATGTGCCTTACTCGCCTCCACCATTGCAGCTTATCGGAGAGATGGACGGCAGGTAGAAGGAGACCGGCATTGTCATTTGGATCCATGTGGACCCCAGCTCCATGAAATTCCAGCAAGATCCAAGAGAGAGTATGGAAGAAATCTCCTAGTGCCTTGAGGCATGGAAGAGAGAGGGAGCTGGAGGGGAGATGGACCATTACAAGCCACCTCAGCATTCCTGTGGGGAAGAACCTTCCTTGACTCCAGAACTGCAGCTGAATCGAGAGGTGGACCCCAGGTAGAAGGAGGACGGCATTGTCATTTGGACCGATGTGCACCCCAGCTCTATAGAATTCCAGCAAACTCCAGTAGAGAGTATGCAAAGAATCTCCAAGTGCTTTGAGGCATGGAAGAGAGAGGCAGCTGGAGGGGAGCTGGACCATTACAAGCCACCTCAGCATTCCTGTTGGGCAGATGTGCCTTCTTTGACTCCAGAACTGCAGCTGAATGGAGAGATGGACCCCAGGTAGAAGGAGGATGGCATTGTCATTTGGATCCATGTGGACCCCAGCTCCATGATATTCCAGCAAGATCCAAGAGAGAATATGGAAGAAATCTCCTAATGCCTTGAGGCATGATAGAGAGAGGGAGCTGTTGGGGAGCTGGACCATTAGGAGCCACCTCCGCACTCCTTTGGGCAGATGTGCCTTCCTTGACTCCAATACTGCAGATGAATGGAGAGATGGACCCCAGGTAGAAGGAGGATGGCATTGTGATTTGGATCCAGGTGGACCCTACCTCCATGGAATTCCAGGAAACTCCAAGAGAGAGTATGGAAGAAATCTCCTAGTACCTTGAGGCATGGAAGAGAGAGGGAGCTGGAGGGGAGCTGGACGATTACGAGCCACCTCAGCACTCCAGTGGGCAGATGTGCCTTCTTTGACTCCAGAACTGCAGATGAATGGAGAGAGAGACCCCAGGTAGAAGGAGGCCGGCATTGTCATTTGGATCCATGTGGACCCCAGCTCCATGAAATTCCAGCAAGATCAAAGAGAGAGTATGGAAGAAAACTCCTAGTGCCTTGAGGCATGGAACAGAGAGGGAGCTGGAGGGGAGCTGGACGATTACGAGCCACCTCAGCATTCCTGTGGGGCAGATGTGCCTTCCTTGACTCCAGAACTGCAGATGAATGGAGAGAGAGACCCCAGGTAGAATGAGGATGGCATTATCATTTCGATCCATGTGGACCCCAGCTCCATGAAATTCCAGCAAGATCAAAGAGAGAGTATGGAAGAAAACTCCTAGTGCCTTGAGGCATGGAACAGAGAGGGAGCTGGAGGGGAGCTGGACGATTACGAGCCACCTCAGCATTCCTGTGGGGCAGATGTGCCTTCCTTGACTCCAGAACTGCAGCTGAATGGAGAGATAGACCCCAGGTAGAAGGAGGACGGCATTGTTATTTGGATCCATCTGGACCCCGGCTCCATGGAATTCCAGCAAGATCCAAGACAGTATATGGAAGAAATCTCCTAGTGCCTTGTGGCATGGAAGAGAGAAGGAGCTGGAGGGGACCTGGACCATTATGAGTCACCTCAGCATTCCTGTGGGGCAGATGTGCCTTCTTTGACTCCAGAACTGCAGCTGAATGGAGAGATGGACCCCGGGTAGAAGGAGGATGGCATTGTCATTTGGATCCATGTGGACCCCAGCTCCATGAAATTCCAGCAAGATCCAAGAGAGAATATGGAAGAAATCTCCTAATGCCTTGAGGCATGATAGAGAGAGCGAGCTGGAGGGGAGCTGGACCATTATGAGCCACCTCCACACTCCGTTAGGCAGATGTGCCTTCCTTGCCTCCAGAACTGCAGCTGAATGGAGCGAAGGACTCCAGGTAGAAGGAGGACGGCATTGTCATTTGGATCCATGTGCACCCCAGCTCTATAGAATTCCAGCAAACTCCAGTAGAGACAATTCAAAGAAATTCCTAGTGCCTTGAGGCATGCAAGAGAAGGGAGCTGGAGGGTAGCTGGACCATTACGAGCTACTTCCACACTCCTTTGGGCAGATGTGCCTTCCTTGACTCCAATACTGCAGATGAATGGAGAGATGGACCCCAGGTAGAAGGAGGACGGCATTGTGATTTGGATCCAGGTGGACCCTAGCTCCATGGAATTCCAGGAAACTCCAAGAGAGAGTATGGAAGAAATCTCCTAGTACCTTGAGGCATGGAAGAGAGAGGGAGCTGGAGGGGAGCTGGACCATTACAAGCCACCTCAGCACTCCTGTGGGCAGATGTGCCTTACTCACCTCCACCATTGCAGCTTATCGGAGAGATGGACGCCAGGTAGAAGGAGGCCGGCATTGTCATTTGGATCCATGTGGACCCCAGCTCCATGAAATTCCAGCAAGATCCAAGCCAGAGTATGGAGGAAATCTCCTAGTGCCTTGAGGCATGGAAGAGAGAGGGAGCTGGAGGGGAGCTGGACCATTACAAGCCACCTCAGCATTCCTGTGGGGAAGAACCTTCCTTGACTCCAGAACTGCAGCTGAATCGAGAGGTGGACCCCAGGTAGAAGGAGGACGGCATTGTCATTTGGACCCATGTGCACCCCAGCTCTATAGAATTCCAGCAAACTCCAGTAGAGAGTATGCAAAGAATCTCCAAGTGCTTTGAGGCATGGAAGAGAGAGGCAGCTGGAGGGGAGCTGGACCATTACAAGCCACCTCAGCATTCCTGTTGGGCAGATGTGCCTTCTTTGACTCCAGAACTGCAGCTGAATGGAGAGATAGACCCCAGGTAGAATGAGGATGGCATTGTCATTTCGATCCATGTGGACCCCAGCTCCATGGAATTCCAGCAAGATCAAAGAGAGAGTATGGAAGAAAACTCCTAGTGCCTTGAGGCACGGAAGAGAGAGGGAGCTGGAGGGGAGCTGGATGATTACGAGCAACCTCAGCATTCCTGTGGGGCAGATGTGCCTTCTTTTTCTCCAGAACTGCAGCTGAATGGAGAGATGGACCCCAGGTAGAAGGAGGATGGCATTGTCATTTCGATCCATGTGGACCCCAGCTCCATGAAATTCCAGTAAGATCCAAGAGAGAGTATGGAAGAAATCTCCTCGTGCCTTGAGGCATGGAAGAGAGAGGGAGCTGGAGGGGAGCTGGACCATTACGAGCCACCTCAGCACTCTTGTAGGGCAGATGTGCCTTCCTTGCCTCCAGAACTGCAGCTGAACGGAGAGGTGGATCCAAAGCAGAAGGGGGACGGCATTGTGATTTGGATCCAGGTGGACCCTAGCTCCATGGAATTCCAGGAAACTCCAAGAGAGAGTATGGAAGAAAACTCCTAGTGCCTTGAGGCATGGAAGAGAGAGGGAGCTGGAGGGGAGCTGGATGATTACGAGCAACCTCAGCATTCCTGTGGGGCAGATGTGCCTTCTTTTTCTCCAGAACTGCAGCTGAATGGAGAGATGGACCCCAGGTAGAAGGAGGATGGCATTGTCATTTCGATCCATGTGGACCCCAGCTCCATGAAATTCCAGTAAGATCCAAGAGAGAGTATGGAAGAAATCTCCTCGTGCCTTGAGGCATGGAAGAGAGAGGGAGCTGGAGGGGAGCTGGACCATTACGAGCCACCTCAGCACTCTTGTAGGGCAGATGTGCGTTCCTTGCCTCCAGAACTGCAGCTGAACGGAGAGGTGGATCCAAAGCAGAAGGGGGACGGCATTGTGATTTGGATCCAGGTGGACCCTAGCTCCATGGAATTCCAGGAAACTCCAAGAGAGAGTATGGAAGAAAACTCCTAGTGCCTTGAGGCATGGAAGAGAGAGGGAGCTGGAGGGGAGCTGGATGATTACGAGCCACCTCAGCACTCCTGTGGGCAGATGTGCCTTACTCGCCTCCACCATTGCAGCTTATCGGAGAGATGTATGCCAGGTAGAAGGAGGACGGAATTGTCATTTGGATCCATGTGCACCCCAGCTCTATAGAATTCCAGCAAACTCCAGTAGAGAGTATGCAAAGAATCTCCTAGTGCCTTGAGACATGGAAGAGAGAGGCAGCTGGAGGTGAGCTGGACCATTACAAGCCACCTCAGCATTCCTGTGGGGCAGATGTGCCTTTCTTGACTCCAGAACTGCAGATGAAAGGAGAGATAGACCCCAGGTAGAAGGAGGACGGCATTGTTATTTGGATCCATGTGGACCCCGGCTCCATGGAATTCCAGCAAGATCCAAGACAGAGTATGAAAGAAATCTCCTAGTGCCTTGAGGCATGGAAGAGAGATGGAGCTGGAGGGGAGATGGACCATTACGAGCCACCTCAGCATTCCTGTGGGCAGATGTGCCTTCTTTTTGCCCAGAACTGCAGCTGAATGGAGACATGGACCCCAGGTAGAAGGAGGATGGCATTTTCATTTGGATCCATGTGGACCCCAGCTCCATGAAATTCCAGCAAGATCCAAGAGAGAGTATGGAAGAAATCTCCTAGTGCCTTGAGGCATGGAAGAGAGAGGGAGCTGGAGGGGAGCTGGACCATTACGAGCCACCTCAGCACTCTTGTAGGGCAGATGTGCCTTCCTTGCCTCCAGAACTGCAGCCGAACGGAGAGGTGGATCCAAAGCAGAAGGAGGACCGCGTTGTGATTTGGATCCAGGTGGATCCTAGCTCCATGGAATTCCAGGAAACTCCAAGAGAGAGTATGGAAGAAATCTCCTAGTGCCTTGAGGCATGGAAGAGAGAGGGAGCTGGAGGGGAGCTGGATGATTACGAGCCACCTCAGCACTCCTGTGGGCAGATGTGCCTTACTCGCCTCCACCATTGCAGCTTATCGGAGAGATGGACGGCAGGTAGAAGGAGACCGGCATTGTCATTTGGATCCATGTGGACCCCAGCTCCATGAAATTCCAGCAAGATCCAAGAGAGAGTATGGAAGAAATCTCCTAGTGCCTTGAGGCATGGAAGAGAGAGGGAGCTGGAGGGGAGCTGGACCATTACAAGCCACCTCAGCATTCCTGTGGGGAAGAACCTTCCTTGACTCCAGAACTGCAGCTGAATCGAGAGGTGGACCCCAGGTAGAAGGAGGACGGCATTGTCATTTGGACCGATGTGCACCCCAGCTCTATAGAATTCCAGCAAACTCCAGTAGAGAGTATGCAAAGAATCTCCAAGTGCTTTGAGGCATGGAAGAGAGAGGCAGCTGGAGGGGAGCTGGACCATTACAAGCCACCTCAGCATTCCTGTTGGGCAGATGTGCCTTCTTTGACTCCAGAACTGCAGCTGAATGGAGAGATGGACCCCAGGTAGAAGGAGGATGGCATTGTCATTTGGATCCATGTGGACCCCAGCTCCATGATATTCCAGCAAGATCCAAGAGAGAATATGGAAGAAATCTCCTAATGCCTTGAGGCATGATAGAGAGAGGGAGCTGTTGGGGAGCTGGACCATTAGGAGCCACCTCCGCACTCCTTTGGGCAGATGTGCCTTCCTTGACTCCAATACTGCAGATGAATGGAGAGATGGACCCCAGGTAGAAGGAGGACGGCATTGTGATTTGGATCCAGGTGGACCCTACCTCCATGGAATTCCAGGAAACTCCAGTAGAGAGTATGGAAGAAATCTCCTAGTACCTTGAGGCATGGAAGAGAGAGGGAGCTGGAGGGGAGCTGGACGATTACGAGCCACCTCAGCACTCCAGTGGGCAGATGTGCCTTACTCGCCTCCACCATTGCAGCTTATCGGAGAGATGGACGCCAGGTAGAAGGAGGCCGGCATTGTCATTTGGATCCATGTGGACCCCAGCTCCATGAAATTCCAGCAAGATCCAAGCCAGAGTATGGAAGAAATCTCCTAGTGCCTTGAGGCATGGAAGAGAGAGGGAGCTGGAGGGGAGCTGGACCATTACAAGCCACCTCAGCATTCCTGTTGGGCAGATGTGCCTTCTTTGACTCCAGAACTGCAGATGAATGGAGAGAGAGACCCCAGGTAGAATGAGGATGGCATTATCATTTCGATCCATGTGGACCCCAGCTCCATGAAATTCCAGCAAGATCAAAGAGAGAGTATGGAAGAAAACTCCTAGTGCCTTGAGGCATGGAACAGAGAGGGAGCTGGAGGGGAGCTGGACGATTACGAGCCACCTCAGCATTCCTGTGGGGCAGATGTGCCTTCCTTGACTCCAGAACTGCAGCTGAATGGAGAGATAGACCCCAGGTAGAAGGAGGACGGCATTGTTATTTGGATCCATCTGGACCCCGGCTCCATGGAATTCCAGCAAGATCCAAGACAGTATATGGAAGAAATCTCCTAGTGCCTTGTGGCATGGAAGAGAGAAGGAGCTGGAGGGGACCTGGACCATTATGAGTCACCTCAGCATTCCTGTGGGGCAGATGTGCCTTCTTTGACTCCAGAACTGCAGCTGAATGGAGAGATGGACCCCGGGTAGAAGGAGGATGGCATTGTCATTTGGATCCATGTGGACCCCAGCTCCATGAAATTCCAGCAAGATCCAAGAGAGAATATGGAAGAAATCTCCTAATGCCTTGAGGCATGATAGAGAGAGCGAGCTGGAGGGGAGCTGGACCATTATGAGCCACCTCCACACTCCGTTAGGCAGATGTGCCTTCCTTGCCTCCAGAACTGCAGCTGAATGGAGCGAAGGACTCCAGGTAGAAGGAGGACGGCATTGTCATTTGGATCCATGTGCACCCCAGCTCTATAGAATTCCAGCAAACTCCAGTAGAGACAATTCAAAGAAATTCCTAGTGCCTTGAGGCATGCAAGAGAAGGGAGCTGGAGGGTAGCTGGACCATTACGAGCTACTTCCACACTCCTTTGGGCAGATGTGC
Source organism: Heloderma suspectum (assembly GCF_057233095.1). Classification (NCBI taxonomy): domain Eukaryota; kingdom Metazoa; phylum Chordata; class Lepidosauria; order Squamata; family Helodermatidae; genus Heloderma; species Heloderma suspectum. The sequence continues at coordinate 400,250,967 of NC_139459.1, forward strand.
CTTCCTTGACTCCAATACTGCAGATGAATGGAGAGATGGACCCCAGGTAGAAGGAGGACGGCATTGTGATTTGGATCCAGGTGGACCCTAGCTCCATGGAATTCCAGGAAACTCCAAGAGAGAGTATGGAAGAAATCTCCTAGTACCTTGAGGCATGGAAGAGAGAGGGAGCTGGAGGGGAGCTGGACCATTACAAGCCACCTCAGCACTCCTGTGGGCAGATGTGCCTTACTCACCTCCACCATTGCAGCTTATCGGAGAGATGGACGCCAGGTAGAAGGAGGCCGGCATTGTCATTTGGATCCATGTGGACCCCAGCTCCATGAAATTCCAGCAAGATCCAAGCCAGAGTATGGAGGAAATCTCCTAGTGCCTTGAGGCATGGAAGAGAGAGGGAGCTGGAGGGGAGCTGGACCATTACAAGCCACCTCAGCATTCCTGTGGGGAAGAACCTTCCTTGACTCCAGAACTGCAGCTGAATCGAGAGGTGGACCCCAGGTAGAAGGAGGACGGCATTGTCATTTGGACCCATGTGCACCCCAGCTCTATAGAATTCCAGCAAACTCCAGTAGAGAGTATGCAAAGAATCTCCAAGTGCTTTGAGGCATGGAAGAGAGAGGCAGCTGGAGGGGAGCTGGACCATTACAAGCCACCTCAGCATTCCTGTTGGGCAGATGTGCCTTCTTTGACTCCAGAACTGCAGCTGAATGGAGAGATAGACCCCAGGTAGAATGAGGATGGCATTGTCATTTCGATCCATGTGGACCCCAGCTCCATGGAATTCCAGCAAGATCAAAGAGAGAGTATGGAAGAAAACTCCTAGTGCCTTGAGGCACGGAAGAGAGAGGGAGCTGGAGGGGAGCTGGATGATTACGAGCAACCTCAGCATTCCTGTGGGGCAGATGTGCCTTCTTTTTCTCCAGAACTGCAGCTGAATGGAGAGATGGACCCCAGGTAGAAGGAGGATGGCATTGTCATTTCTATCCATGTGGACCCCAGCTCCATGAAATTCCAGTAAGATCCAAGAGAGAGTATGGAAGAAATCTCCTCGTGCCTTGAGGCATGGAAGAGAGAGGGAGCTGGAGGGGAGCTGGATGATTACGAGCCACCTCAGCACTCCTGTGGGCAGATGTGCCTTACTCGCCTCCACCATTGCAGCTTATCGGAGAGATGGACGGCAGGTAGAAGGAGACCGGCATTGTCATTTGGATCCATGTGGACCCCAGCTCCATGAAATTCCAGCAAGATCCAAGAGAGAGTATGGAAGAAATCTCCTAGTGCCTTGAGGCATGGAAGAGAGAGGGAGCTGGAGGGGAGCTGGACCATTACAAGCCACCTCAGCATTCCTGTGGGGAAGAACCTTCCTTGACTCCAGAACTGCAGCTGAATCGAGAGGTGGACCCCAGGTAGAAGGAGGACGGCATTGTCATTTGGACCGATGTGCACCCCAGCTCTATAGAATTCCAGCAAACTCCAGTAGAGAGTATGCAAAGAATCTCCAAGTGCTTTGAGGCATGGAAGAGAGAGGCAGCTGGAGGGGAGCTGGACCATTACAAGCCACCTCAGCATTCCTGTTGGGCAGATGTGCCTTCTTTGACTCCAGAACTGCAGCTGAATGGAGAGATGGACCCCAGGTAGAAGGAGGATGGCATTGTCATTTGGATCCATGTGGACCCCAGCTCCATGATATTCCAGCAAGATCCAAGAGAGAATATGGAAGAAATCTCCTAATGCCTTGAGGCATGATAGAGAGAGGGAGCTGTTGGGGAGCTGGACCATTAGGAGCCACCTCCGCACTCCTTTGGGCAGATGTGCCTTCCTTGACTCCAATACTGCAGATGAATGGAGAGATGGACCCCAGGTAGAAGGAGGACGGCATTGTGATTTGGATCCAGGTGGACCCTACCTCCATGGAATTCCAGGAAACTCCAGTAGAGAGTATGGAAGAAATCTCCTAGTACCTTGAGGCATGGAAGAGAGAGGGAGCTGGAGGGGAGCTGGACGATTACGAGCCACCTCAGCACTCCAGTGGGCAGATGTGCCTTACTCGCCTCCACCATTGCAGCTTATCGGAGAGATGGACGCCAGGTAGAAGGAGGCCGGCATTGTCATTTGGATCCATGTGGACCCCAGCTCCATGAAATTCCAGCAAGATCCAAGCCAGAGTATGGAAGAAATCTCCTAGTGCCTTGAGGCATGGAAGAGAGAGGGAGCTGGAGGGGAGCTGGACCATTACAAGCCACCTCAGCATTCCTGTTGGGCAGATGTGCCTTCTTTGACTCCAGAACTGCAGATGAATGGAGAGAGAGACCCCAGGTAGAATGAGGATGGCATTATCATTTCGATCCATGTGGACCCCAGCTCCATGAAATTCCAGCAAGATCAAAGAGAGAGTATGGAAGAAAACTCCTAGTGCCTTGAGGCATGGAACAGAGAGGGAGCTGGAGGGGAGCTGGACGATTACGAGCCACCTCAGCATTCCTGTGGGGCAGATGTGCCTTCCTTGACTCCAGAACTGCAGCTGAATGGAGAGATAGACCCCAGGTAGAAGGAGGACGGCATTGTTATTTGGATCCATCTGGACCCCGGCTCCATGGAATTCCAGCAAGATCCAAGACAGTATATGGAAGAAATCTCCTAGTGCCTTGTGGCATGGAAGAGAGAAGGAGCTGGAGGGGACCTGGACCATTATGAGTCACCTCAGCATTCCTGTGGGGCAGATGTGCCTTCTTTGACTCCAGAACTGCAGCTGAATGGAGAGATGGACCCCGGGTAGAAGGAGGATGGCATTGTCATTTGGATCCATGTGGACCCCAGCTCCATGAAATTCCAGCAAGATCCAAGAGAGAATATGGAAGAAATCTCCTAATGCCTTGAGGCATGATAGAGAGAGCGAGCTGGAGGGGAGCTGGACCATTATGAGCCACCTCCACACTCCGTTAGGCAGATGTGCCTTCCTTGCCTCCAGAACTGCAGCTGAATGGAGCGAAGGACTCCAGGTAGAAGGAGGACGGCATTGTCATTTGGATCCATGTGCACCCCAGCTCTATAGAATTCCAGCAAACTCCAGTAGAGACAATTCAAAGAAATTCCTAGTGCCTTGAGGCATGCAAGAGAAGGGAGCTGGAGGGTAGCTGGACCATTACGAGCTACTTCCACACTCCTTTGGGCAGATGTGCCTTCCTTGACTCCAATACTGCAGATGAATGGAGAGATGGACCCCAGGTAGAAGGAGGACGGCATTGTGATTTGGATCCAGGTGGACCCTAGCTCCATGGAATTCCAGGAAACTCCAAGAGAGAGTATGGAAGAAATCTCCTAGTACCTTGAGGCATGGAAGAGAGAGGGAGCTGGAGGGGAGCTGGACCATTACAAGCCACCTCAGCACTCCTGTGGGCAGATGTGCCTTACTCACCTCCACCATTGCAGCTTATCGGAGAGATGGACGCCAGGTAGAAGGAGGCCGGCATTGTCATTTGGATCCATGTGGACCCCAGCTCCATGAAATTCCAGCAAGATCCAAGCCAGAGTATGGAAGAAATCTCCTAGTGCCTTGAGGCATGGAAGAGAGAGGGAGCTGGAGGGGAGCTGGACCATTACAAGCCACCTCAGCATTCCTGTGGGGAAGAACCTTCCTTGACTCCAGAACTGCAGCTGAATCGAGAGGTGGACCCCAGGTAGAAGGAGGACGGCATTGTCATTTGGACCCATGTGCACCCCAGCTCTATAGAATTCCAGCAAACTCCAGTAGAGAGTATGCAAAGAATCTCCAAGTGCTTTGAGGCATGGAAGAGAGAGGCAGCTGGAGGGGAGCTGGACCATTACAAGCCACCTCAGCATTCCTGTTGGGCAGATGTGCCTTCTTTGACTCCAGAACTGCAGCTGAATGGAGAGATAGACCCCAGGTAGAATGAGGATGGCATTGTCATTTCGATCCATGTGGACCCCAGCTCCATGGAATTCCAGCAAGATCAAAGAGAGAGTATGGAAGAAAACTCCTAGTGCCTTGAGGCACGGAAGAGAGAGGGAGCTGGAGGGGAGCTGGATGATTACGAGCAACCTCAGCATTCCTGTGGGGCAGATGTGCCTTCTTTTTCTCCAGAACTGCAGCTGAATGGAGAGATGGACCCCAGGTAGAAGGAGGATGGCATTGTCATTTCGATCCATGTGGACCCCAGCTCCATGAAATTCCAGGAAACTCCAAGAGAGAGTATGGAAGAAAACTCCTAGTGCCTTGAGGCATGGAAGAGAGAGGGAGCTGGAGGGGAGCTGGATGATTACGAGCAACCTCAGCATTCCTGTGGGGCAGATGTGCCTTCTTTTTCTCCAGAACTGCAGCTGAATGGAGAGATGGACCCCAGGTAGAAGGAGGATGGCATTGTCATTTGGATCCATGTGGACCCCAGCTCCATGAAATTCCAGTAAGATCCAAGAGAGAGTATGGAAGAAATCTCCTCGTGCCTTGAGGCATGGAAGAGAGAGGGAGCTGGAGGGGAGCTGGACCATTACGAGCCACCTCAGCACTCTTGTAGGGCAGATGTGCGTTCCTTGCCTCCAGAACTGCAGCTGAACGGAGAGGTGGATCCAAAGCAGAAGGGGGACGGCATTTTGATTTGGATCCAGGTGGACCCTAGCTCCATGGAATTCCAGGAAACTCCAAGAGAGAGTATGGAAGAAAACTCCTAGTGCCTTGAGGCATGGAAGAGAGAGGGAGCTGGAGGGGAGCTGGACGATTACGAGCCACCTCAGCACTCCTGTGGGCAGATGTGCCTTACTCGCCTCCACCATTGCAGCTTATCGGAGAGATGTATGCCAGGTAGAAGGAGGACGGAATTGTCATTTGGATCCATGTGCACCCCAGCTCTATAGAATTCCAGCAAACTCCAGTAGAGAGTATGCAAAGAATCTCCTAGTGCCTTGAGACATGGAAGAGAGAGGCAGCTGGAGGTGAGCTGGACCATTACAAGCCACCTCAGCATTCCTGTGGGGCAGATGTGCCTTTCTTGACTCCAGAACTGCAGATGAAAGGAGAGATAGACCCCAGGTAGAAGGAGGACGGCATTGTTATTTGGATCCATGTGGACCCCGGCTCCATGGAATTCCAGCAAGATCCAAGACAGAGTATGGAAGAAATCTCCTAGTGCCTTGAGGCATGGAAGAGAGATGGAGCTGGAGGGGAGATGGACCATTACGAGCCACCTCAGCATTCCTGTGGGGCAGATGTGCCTTCTTTTTCCCCAGAACTGCAGCTGAATGGAGACATGGACCCCAGGTAGAAGGAGGATGGCATTTTCATTTGGATCCATGTGGACCCCAGCTCCATGAAATTCCAGCAAGATCCAAGAGAGAGTATGGAAGAAATCTCCTAGTGCCTTGAGGCATGGAAGAGAGAGGGAGCTGGAGGGGAGCTGGACCATTACGAGCCACCTCAGCACTCTTGTAGGGCAGATGTGCCTTCCTTGCCTCCAGAACTGCAGCCGAACGGAGAGGTGGATCCAAAGCAGAAGGAGGACCGCGTTGTGATTTGGATCCAGGTGGACCCTAGCTCCATGGAATTCCAGGAAACTCCAAGAGAGAGTATGGAAGAAATCTCCTAGTGCCTTGAGGCATGGAAGAGAGAGGGAGCTGGAGGGGAGCTGGATGATTACGAGCCACCTCAGCACTCTTTTGGGCAGATGTGCCTTACTCGCCTCCACCATTGCAGCTTATCGGAGAGATGGACGCCGGGTAAAATGAGGATGGCATTGTCATTTCGATCCATTTGTACCCCTGCTCCATGGAATTCCAGCAAGTTCAAAGAGAGAGTATGGAAGAAAACTCCTAATGCCTTGAGGCATGGAAGAGAGAGGGAGCTGGAGGGTAGCTGGACCATTAAGAGCCACCTCAGCATTCCTGTGGGGCAGATGTGCCTTCTTTTTCTCCAGAACTGCAGCTGAATGGAGAGATGGACCCCAGGTAGAAGGAGGATGGCAGTGTCATTTGGATCCATGTGGACCCCAGCTCCATGAAATTCCAGCAAGATCCAAGAGAGAGTATGGAAGAAATCTCCTAGTGCCTGGAGGCATGGAAGAGAGAGGGAGCTGGAGGGGAGCTGGACCATTACGAGCCACCTCAGCACTGCTGTGGGCAGATGTGCCTTCCTTGCCTCCAGAACTGCAGCTGAATGGAGCGAAGGTCCCCAGGTAGAAGGAGGACGGCATTGTAATTTGGATCCATGTGCACCCCAGCTCTATAGAATTCCAGCAAACTCCAGTATAGAGCATGCAAAGAATCTACTAGTACCTTGAGGGATGGAAGAGAGAGGCAGCTGGAGGGGAGCTGGACCATTACGAGCCACCTCAGCACTCTTGTAGGGCAGATGTGCCTTCCTTGCCTCCAGAACTGCAGCTGAATGGAGAGGTGGATCCAAAGCAGAAGGAGGACGGCATTGTGATTTGCTCCAGGTGGACCCTAGCTCCATGGAATTCCAGGAAACTCCAAGAGAGAGTATGGAAGAAATCTCCTAGTGCCTTGAGGCATGGAAGAGAGAGGGAGCTGGAGTGGAGCTGGACGATTACGAGCCACCTCAGCACTCCTGTGGGCAGATGTGCCTTTCTCGCCTCCACCATTGCAGCTTATCGGAGAGATGGACGCCAGGTAGGAGGACGGAATTGTCATTTGGATCCATGTGCACCCCAGCTCTATAGAATTCCAGCAAACTCCAGTAGAGAGTATGCAAAGAATCTCCTAGTGCCTTGAGACATGGAAGAGAGAGGCAGCTGGAGGTGAGCTGGACCATTACAAGCCACCTCAGCATTCCTGTGGGGCAGATGTGCCTTCTTTGACTCCAGAACTGCAGATGAAAGGAGAGAGAGACCCCAGGTAGAAGGAGGACGGCATTGTTATTTGGATCCATGTGGACCCCGGCTCCATGGAATTCCAGCAAGATCCAAGCCAGAGTATGGAAGAAATCTCCTAGTGCCTTGAGGCATGGAAGAGAGATGGAGCTGGAGGGGAGCTGGATGATTACGAGCCACCTCAGCACTCTTGTGGGCAGATGTGCCTTACTCCCCTCCACCATTGCAGCTTATCGGTGAGATGGCCGCCAGGGAGAAGGATGATGCCATTGTCATTTGGATCCATGTGCACCCCAGCTCTTTGGAATTCCAGCAAACTCAAGTAGAGACTATTCAAAGAATCTCCTAGTGCCTTGAGGCATAGAAGAGAGAGGGAGCTGGAGGGGAGCTGGACCATTACAAGCCACCTCAGCATTCCTGTGGGGCAGATGAGCCTTCCTTGACTCCAGAACTGCAGCTGAATCGAGAGGTGGACCCCAGGTAGAAGGAGGATGGCATTGTCATTTGGATCCATGTGCACCCCAGCTCCATGGAATTCCAGCAAGATCCAAGAGAGAGTATGGAAGAAATCTCTTAGTGCCTTGAGGCATGGAAGAGAGAGAGAGTTGGATGGGAGCTTGGCCATTACGATCTACCTCAGCACTCCTTTGGGCAGATGTACCTTCCTTGCCTCCAGATCTGTAGCTGAATTGAGTGAAGGACCCCAGGTAGAAGGGGTCGGCATTGTCATTTGGATCTATGTGCACCCCCACTCTATAGAATTCCAGCAAACTCCAAGAGAGAGTATGAAAGAATCTCCTAGCGCCTTGAGGCATGGTAGAGAGATCGAGCTAGAGGGGAGCTGGACCATTACGAGCCACCTCAGCACTCCTTTGGGCAGATGTGCCTTCCTTCCCTCCAGATCTGCAGCTGAATGGAGCAAAGGACCCCAGGTAGAAGGGGACGGAATTGTCATTTGGATCCATGTGCACCCCAGCTCTATGGAATTCCAGCAAAATCCAAGGGAGAATATGAAAGAATCTCCTAGCACCTTTAGGCATGGAAGAGAGAGGGAGCTGGAGGGGAGCTGGACCGTTATGAGCCACCTCAGCACTCCTTTGAGGCAGATGTGCCTTCTTTTCCTCCAGGGATACAGCTGAATGGAGAGATGGGGAGGGGAGGACATGGACCACATCGTCATTCGTCCTTCCTTGCGTCCACCGCTGCACCCGAACGGAGAGATGGATCCCAAGCAGAAGGAGGACCATATCGTCATTTGGATCCATGTGCCCCCTAGCTCCAGGGAATTCCAGCAAAATCCAACATAGAGTATCGAAACAATCTCCTAGTGCCTTGAGGCATGGAAGGGATAGTGAGCTGGAGGGGAGCTGGACCATTACGAGCCACCTCAGCACTCCTGTGGGGCTGATGTTCCTTCCTTGCCTCCACCGTTGCAGCTGAACGGAGAGATGGACGCCAGGTAGAAAGAGGACAGCGTCATGATTTGCATCCATTTGGACCTCAGCTCGATGCAATTCCAGCAGATTTAAAGACAGAGTATGAAAGAATCTCCTAGTGCCTTGAGGCGTTGAAGTGACAGAGGGCTGGTGGGGAGCTGGGCCATTACGAACCACTTCAGTTCTCCTGTGGGGCAGATGTGCCTCCCCTTCCTTCACCGCTGCAGCAGACTGGATAGATGGACCCCAGGCAGACGTAGGATTGTATTGTCTTTTAGATCCATGTGGACCACAGCTCCATGGAATTCCAGAAAACTCCAACAGAGAGTATGGAAAAAATCTCCCAGTGCCACGAGGCATGGAAGAGAGAGAGGGTATGGGGGGGGAGATGGACCAGTACGAGCCACCTCACCACTGCCTTGTTGGAAATGTTCCTACAGACCTCTGAAAGGAAGGAGTTCTGAAAAGAGGAGGACATCATCACTTAGTTATTCTTCCTTGTTGGAAGACAGACCCCTAACGAGTGTATGGAAGCATTCTCCATCTTCCTCATGACATCGAAGAGAGAATGAACTGGAGCGGAGATGGATATGACTTAATCTTGTTATAAGGAAGAGAGTGCGAGGAACGCCATCCATGAATCATCACAGTGCGTGTTTCATTGCCTCAGCACACAAGCGGGTTAAGCATCCATGTGATGGGAAGGTATGTGTCATTTACGTATTTATGCATTAAGTTGGGGGTCGGACTCGATGGCCTTGTAGGCCCCTTCCAACCTTACTATTCTATGAAGTCCCAGAAGGGAAACCCTTTGCACACTCACATTTGGGAGCTAAATCTTAGGGGAACCCAGCAGTAACTTTGCATTCTTGCAGCCCTGCTCTTCCAGAGGTTCCTCAGTGGGTTGAAGACAACCTCAGCCATGTACTTCAATTAAACCCAAGTTTGGAAACCGGCATAGCTCTGTTCTGACTAGGGGCATTGTACAGAAATGGCTAGTGGAGGAAACTGCTTTTAAACAAAAAAAAAAGTGTAGACTGCCTTCTGTTTGGGCTCAGGTTTTATGTCCTATAGAGCATCTCAGAAGCTAAGTTCAGAAACAGGCTCTTCCCAAGTTTGAGAGTTCAGCTTTTCATTTTGGTTAATACACACGCAATTCCCTTGTAAACCACATCCCTTCCCACTGTCTATTGTCCTCTCCGATGACCCATTGATTATTGTCCTCTCCTTTACAAAGAACATCTCCACCCCCAGGGGTCTCACCTGACCTTCATCCCCACTCCCTGATAGCTGGTGACAACCAGTCGTTGAGCTGCATCCTCCCTTGCTTTTTACAGGAGGCCCTTTAATTGGACTGGCTGCAGGAGCAGTTGGGGTAAGCGACCTGGAGCCATATCAGAAGGCGGGCGGCAAAACGAGCCAGGTCTTGGGGTGCGTAGAGCCCCAGTGATGACACGTCTCAGCCCCAGTGATAAAGCATTGGCACGCAAGTGAGTTAAGCACCTGCAGAAGTAGAAGATAAGTGCTATTTACATATTTATGTATTAAATTACCACAGGGGATCATTTAAAACTCATTTGAACTCATAAATCATCAGCTGCTACCAAAACAAGGTCACAGAAAAGGGAACTGAATTCCAGAAGGGAAACCCTTTACAAGCTAAATCGGGGGGGGGGGGAATCCGCCAGAAACTTAAGAGTTCTTGCAGCCCAACTCCAATAGAGATTCCTGAGTGGTTGAAGACTCGCAGCCCCAGTGACAAAGTAACAGCATACAAGCAAGTTAAGCACCCATGCGAGTTCAGCAATGGGGTGAGGAGGCCAGGGCAGTTGACTCTTTGGTGCCTTCTACTAGTAAGTAACTTTCAGGAAGTAACTTTAAAGAAAGTCTCCACCTTCTCCTAGCAAAGAACTTAGTTTTCCAGGTAAACAAACCAAACGACAACAACTTAAAAAACAGTTATGATGGTAGAAAGCTAGTAGGGACGTAGGTGCTAGCCAATGTGTTGCACTGAGTGCCACATGTATGGTTATATGCCAGCTGGACAGATGTTGAAGATTCGTGTAGTGAGTTCTTGGCTCTCCGGGAACACGTTCATTCCCTTGAAGCCAAGACTGCTGACCTAGAGAAGCTGAGAGAGGCAGAGAGGTTGCTGGATGAGACCTTCGGGGACCTAATAGCAGAGTCCCAATCCCTGAGTGAGAGCTTCTCGGCTGTCACAGATAAATGGGATCTCGGGAAAGGAGGGAGTCATGCTGAGGATGAGGGAAATGGTCCTTTAGAAGGGATCCATTCCTGGGGGAGGGGGGAATCATCTCATCCTGAAGATGTGCCTCCAGGGAGTGGGGGATCTATGGTAGTGGGAGATTCAATCATTAGACGCATAGACAGCTGGGACTGTGATGGGCATGAAGACTGCATGGTAAATTGCCTGCCTGATTGCAGGTATCACATGCCATCTAGATAGCATTTGTAGTTAGTGCTGGGGTGGAGCCAGTGGTCGTGGTCCATGTTGATATCAATGACATGGGGAAATATAGTTGTGAGGTCCTGGAAGCCAAATTAGGTTCCTAGGTAGGAGGTTGAAATCAGTACCACCAAGGTGGGTTTCCCTGAAATGCTGCCTGTTCCACTTGTAGGACCAGGCAGAAACTGTTTGGCAAGAAAAAAACAATGCAGGCGAGGATGAGTTCTAGGCAATGAAAGATGTTGCTACCAGCAATGCTTTTCTGCTGGTGTATCAGCTTATAAACAGGGGAGTGGTTGCTGTGTGGGATCAAAACCCAAGTACGTTACAAAGACCTGTGGACTCGCCAGGTATGCTGTCTCCCGGCAGGATGGATTAGAGACGGGACTGAAGGGTTGCCTGCACTCATAAAGCCCACTGACAGGTATCCCTTTCTTCTCATCCATGTGGGAACAAATGATACCACCAAGCAGAGCTACGAAGAAATCACATCAGACTTCAAAGCTTTGGGAAGGAAACTCAAGAACTTTGGGACCCAGATCATTTTCTCATCCATTCTTCTAGTGGTTAGAAGAGGGATATAAAGGGAAAGAAAAATACTCCGGGTGAATGACTGGCTATGAAGGTGGTGCCGATGAGAGAGATCTAGATTCTGGGACCACGGGCTATAGAGAGCCAGTGTGGTGTAGTGGCAAGAGTGTTGGACTAGGAGCTGGGAGATCCGGGTTCTAGTTCCCACTCGGCCATGGAAGCTCACTGGGTGACTTTGGGCTAGTCACAGACTCTCAGCCCAACCCACCTCACAGGGTTGTTGTTGTGAGAATAAAATGGAGAAGAGGAGGATAATGTAAGCCACCTTGGGTACCTTGCAAGAGGAAAAAAGGCAGGGTATAAATGCAATAAATAAATTAATAAATTAATAAATAAATAAATAGCTCCTGGAAGATTTACTGTTGACAAGGGACAGGTTGCACCTCACAAAGGCTGGGAAGAATGTGCTTGGCCACAGCATGAAGAACTTCATCAGGAGGGCTTTAAATTGAATTCTACAGGGAAGGGAGACATAAAGTTGGGGGTAACAATGGACAAAGGCTCATGCACCACAACGGAGAGAACAGCTCTACAAGCACCCAATAATAGTCTTCACAAACATGTAGGAAGAAAGCCAGACCATGAAGCACATGGTCTTCGATGTCTGTATACTAATGCACAGAGCCTGGGAAACAAACAGAATGAACTTGAACTCTTAATACAGGAGGGAAATTATGACTTGATAGGTGTAACTGAGACTTGGTGGGGTGACTCTCATGACGGGAATACAGCAACTGAAGGATATAACTTGTTCTAAAAGAACAGGAGGAACAAAAAGGGAGGTGGGGTTGCACTGTATGTGAAAAATACATATATCTTCACAGAAATATAGGAGGATGAGCTTGGTAGCCCCATTGAGAGCATCTGGGTTTTTTTTTATTATTAATATTTATTTATTTATTTATTGCATTTATACCCCGCCTTTCTCCCTCTCGCAAGGAACTCAAGGCGGCTTACATTATCCTCCTCCTCACCGTTGTATCCTCACAACAACAACCCTGTGAGGTAGGTTGGGCTGAGAGTCTGTGACTGGCCCAAAGTCACCCAGTGAGCTTCCATGGCCAAGTGGGGACTAGAACCCGGATCTCCCGGCTCCCAGTCCGTCACTTTCACCACTACACTACACTGGCTCTCATTTCAATATCTCTCAATATTAAATTTATTAAAATAAATGCAGCAAAAAATAAAAGGAACCTGGTGGTCGGAGTCTACTACCGGCTGCCCAATCCAGGAGAAGACGAGGATGAAACTTTTGAAAAGCAAATAGCCAGTGTTTCAAGGAAGCATGATGTAGCAAGAATGGGGGACTTCAATTTCCCCAATATTTGTTGGGAGACTATTTCTGCAAAACATGACCCCTCCAAGTAATTCTTGACTTGTGTTGCAGATAACTTCCTCCTACAGAAAGTAGAGGAAGGAACTAGAGGATCAGCTATCCTTGACTTGATCCTAACCAACAGAGATGACTTAGTGGATCAAGTAGCAGTTACAGGAACTCTGGGGGAAAGCGACCATGTTATACTTGAGTTCTTGGTTTTAAAGGAAGCATAAGCCGAGTGTAGCCAAACGTGTACTCTGGATTTTAGGAAAGACAATTTTAATAAGCTCAGAGCAATGATAAGTAAAGTCCCATGGCAAGCGAGTTTTAAAAAAAGGAAATTCCAAAGGCACAAGTAGAAACAATTTCAACAAGGAAAAAAGGTGGAAGGCAACCGAAGAAGCCAATGTGGCTTCACAAAAAGCTTAGAGATGACCTGAAAAAAAAAGGACACATACAGGAAGTGGAAGGAAGGCCAAGCAACAAAGGAAGAGTACAGACAGGTAGCACAGAGTGGCAGGGATGGCATCAGGAAGGCTAAAGCCCGGAATGAGCTGAGGTTAGCGAGGGATGCTAAAAGCAACAAAAAGGCTTTCTTCAGATACGTGCAGAGTAAAAGACAGAGGAAAGAAATGGTGGTTCAACTATTAAACAAGGCTGGCAAAATGATAACAGATGACAAAGAAAAGGCAGAGGTGCTCAATTCCTACTTTGGCTCAGTCTTCTCCCAAAAGAGGGTCTAGACCCCCCCCCCCCCCGGCAAAGGCGAAGTACAGGCTGAAGGGGTAGGATTGCAGCTTGAGACTGATAGGCATATGATCAAGAAACTCCTAATGACTTCGAATGAGTTCAAATTTGCAGGGCCAGATGAACTGCAGCCTAGAGTAATAAAGGAACTGGCAGAAGAGCTCTCAGAACCGCTGTCTATTATCTTTGAGCAATCATCTGGTGAAGTGCCAGATGACTGGAGGAGGGCTAATGTTGTCCCTATCTTCAAGAAGGGTAAAAAGGAGGAACCTGGGAACTACAGACCAGTCAGTCTGGGAAAATCCTGGAGCAGATGATGAAGCAATCCATCTGGAAGCACCTTGCAAACAATGCAGTGATGACTCGAAGCCAACATGGATTTGTCAAGAACAAGTCCTGCCAGACGAATCTGATCTCATGTTGTGATCAGGTCACCTGCCTTGGGGACTGTGGGAACGCCGGTCATGACTCAGAAATCAGCTCATGGCCGAAACGCGGCTCTTTCGTATGGTCTACTTACTCTGCTGGATCTTATCCCTCTTTCTCTTCACCCATAACTAGCTGAGAAATTGAACAGTGACATGCTCCCATGGCAGTGACCTTCCCAGCTGTACCAGACTCTACATTATCCTGCCTAAAATCTGAAGCAGACTGTGGTTCAGAGGCCGCGAGACCTACTGGAATGGGACAAATCCTGACATAGATGCTCCCTGACTTTAGCACCGACTCCAACAGTGGAGATGGTGGAACGCTGATGAACTCTGGAGATTGCCATGCACTGCATGCCCAGAGCTGGTGAGAAGCTTTTCTGCATGAGTCTGCCTATTGCTGTATCCACCTTTGGTTTCATCGCAGAACTGAGATCTCCACACGAAGAGCTTTTCCTTTTCTGCTTTTCCACTACAAAACCTCGAGGTGGAGCTGTGCTATAGTGGAATGGCGTAAATACACCAGCAGAAATGGCACGTTCAGAAATAATACCCCATTTTCTCTGTTCTGAAGAAAACTGGGAAAGTGCTCTGAAAAAGCAGAAGCAAAACGGGAGGATCACGGCATCCAGCTAACAACCATGAGTAAGGAACCATGAGCGCAGAATGAAGGCCTCATGTAGAAAAGCTCATTACTGTGCCTGAGTAGTCAACAGAAGGGATGGACCAAGGAGCTGCAGTCTGTCTCCTTCCATAGCCTTTGCTTGTGGAATATCTCATTCTTGGCTAGGTTGTGTATCTGGTGTCCTATCTGAGGCTGATACTGTTCTTGCTTCTTTCCCCCAGTCCCCCAAATCCCACCACTTGATGAAGATGGCCTGAAAAGTAAGGAAGCAGCCAGTCCTGCAACTTTGCCTTGAGGAGAGAAAGGAAGAGACACACATGCAAACGGTGCCTGTGCCTGTGAGGCTCGAATGACTTGCATTCTATCAATAAACTGGCTCTGCCGTTGGCGGGTTTCTTTTTCCTAACATCTCTCCTTTCAGCTTCAAAGGTGCCTCACCTTGGCTTACAATGATGGGTAGATACCAGCAGAGATTGGCATAAGGACACATTTCAGGGTTAAAGCAGAGCCACTTTTCAACGGACAATGAATATTACTCTCCAGCCGGCAACACAGCTTGAGTTTTAATCGATCCTGGGTGTGTCTTTAGTTACGACTGACTGCTCAAAGTTGTTTTTAGTTATATGTTGTTTGTGTACATTGTCTGCTTGCTTTTAAATTGTGTATATTGTATCTTAATGTTTTCACTTCTGTTAGCCACCCAGAGAGCTTTGGCTATGGGGCGGTATAGAAATGTAATAAATAACAACAACAACAACAACAATAACAACACATCGGAAGGGCAGCCACAACAGTTAGAGCAGATGAGGCAAGAAACCTATTGCTTGACTCCATGGTAGGGCACTGCGTTTATTAGGGCCAACCAAAATGTTGCACGCTTTTGAGTTTTCCAGAAGTCTTCACCGGACTAAGAAGCTTGAAAGGCATTCTAAGCTTGTTTAAGGCAGAAGTCTATATGAACCCGCCATAAGGTGTTTGCTTACCTATAAGAGCAGCATAGGTAGCATAAGACAGGTACAGAATGGGGTAGGATGGGGCAGGATGGGAAAGCTAAGAGAACCAAAGATTTGTCGGCTGATAAAAGGTTGGTTCTGTGGGCCTAGTTTGAGCCAGAGCAAATTTCGGGAAGTGCTTGTTTGGGTAGCAGAGTCCTTTGATTTTGCTAAAGAGAGACGTTTATGGGGAAGAGCTTGTGGCTGATGCACCTTAGTCTTAGATACGTTGCCGACTGCAGGTGCAGAGCCAGGATGCTGAAAGAGAATCTGGAGACATTTTGAGTTTCTCTGGAATTGACAAAGACGTCCACAATGACCTTAGGAGCTGGGGGTCACGCAGAGCAAGGGGCTCAGAGGGACTAGACCACCCTGTAGCAATTAAGCAGTAAGCTCAGAACAGGATAGTCACCAAGTGTGGTATGACTATGAGGCACATCGGTGGCACAGAACTGAGGGGCATTGAGGGAAGTTTCACCTTGTGGGAGAGGCTCTGCCTTCCCTCCTGACTCTAGGAATACTTCTTCACAGAGGAACATGGCAGATTGAATGGAAATCTATTTATTTATTTATTTATTTATTTCTATACCGCCCAATAGCCGAAGCTCTCTGGGCGGTTCACAAAAACTAAAACCAAACAACACACAATAAAACAATTTAAAATATATAGAACATTAAAACCACAATATAACAATACAACCACAATAAAACCTAGCAGCAGTACAGGAGTTTAAAATACAGATTTAAAACAGCAAAGATAAAAATTTAGAAAGCTAAAATGCCTGGGAAAATAAAAAGGTCTTCACCTGGCGCCGAAAGGAGTACAATGTAGGCGCCAGGCGAACCTCACTAGGGAGCTCATTCCAGAGCCGGGGTGCCACAACAGAAAAAGCCCTCCTCCTAGTAGCCACCCGCCTCACTTCCTTTGGCAGGGGCTCACGGAGAAGGGCCGCTGATGATGATCTTAAGGTCCGGGCAGGCACATATGGGAGGAGGCGATCCTTCAGGTAACCTAGCCCCAAGCCGTTAAGGGCTTTGAATGTTAACACCAGCACTTTGTATCGGGCCCGGAAATGGACTGGCAGCCAGTGCAGCTGGAAAAGTACTGGCGTAATATGAGCTCACAGGCCAGTCCCTGTTAACAATCTTGCTGCCCTATTTTGGACCAGCTGAAGTTTCCGGACCGTTTTCAAAGGCAGCCCCACGTATAACGCATTGCAGTAATCCAGACGAGAAGTTATCAGAGCATGGATAACTGTAGCTAGGCTATCTCTGTCCAGATAAGGGCGTAGTTGGTATACCAGCCTAAGCTGATAAAAAGTGCTCCGTGCCACTGAGTTCACCTGTGCCTCAAGTGACAGTTCTGGATCCAAGAGCACCCCCAAACTACGAACCTGATCCTTTAGGGGGAGTGCAACCCCCTCCAGAACAGGTTGAATATCACCTAGCCGGGCAGACGAACCACCCACTAACAGTACCTCCGTCTTGTCTGGATTGAGTTTCAGTTTATTGGCCCTCATCCAGTCCATTACCGTGCCCAGGCACTGGTTCAGAACAGCCACTGCCTCACCTGGTTTTGATGAGAAAGAGAGGTAGAGCTGGGTGTCATCCGCATATTGATGGCACCTCAGCCCACACCTCCGGATAACCTCCCCCAGCTGTTTCATGTAGATGTTAAACAGCATGGGGGATAAAATAGAGCCATGGCACAGAGCAATAATCCCCCAGCACCACCTTCTGGAATCGGCCATCCAAGTAGGAGCGGAACCACTGTAGTGCAGTGCCTCCTACTCCCAACCCAGACAACCTATCCAGAAGGATACCATGGTCGATGGTATCGAAAGCCGCTGAGAGGTCCAGGAGAATCAACAGGGTCGCACTCCCCCTGTCCCTCTCCCGGCAGAGGTCATCCCACAGGGCGACCAAGGCAGTTTCCGTTCCAAAACCAGGCCTGAAGCCCGATTGAAATGGATCTAGATAATCCGTTTCATTCAAGAGTGCCTGGAGCTGTCCTACAACCACCCGCTCAAGCACCTTGCCCAGGAAGGGGATGTTGGCCACTGGCCTATAATTGTTAACATCCTCTGGGTCCAGGTTAGGCTTTTTCAGGAGTGGTCTAATTACTGCCTCTATTAAAGCGGCAGGCACCACTCCCTCTCTCAAGGAGGAATTTACAACCTCCTGGACCCAGCCAGACAACCCCTCCTTGTTTGATTTAATAAGCCATGAAGGGCAAGGGTCAAGCACACAAGTGGTCGATCGGACTTGGCCAAGCACCTTGTCCGCATCCTCAGACCTCAGTAACTGAAACTCATCCAATAAAACTGGACCAGACGGTGCTGTGAACGCCTCTACCAATGGAACTGCATTAATGGTGGTGTCCAATTCATGACGAATCTGAGCGACTTTATCCTCAAAGTGCTGTGCAAACTCGTCACAGCGTGCTACCGAGGGTTCCACCATCTCTCTCCCTGGCCCAGAATGTAAGAGGCCGCGAACCACTCGGAAAAGCTCCGCCGGACGACACTGAGAAGATGCAATGCTGGTGGAAAAGAACTGCCTCTTTTCCACCCTCACCGCCACAGAGTAGGCTCGATAGTGGGCTCTTACCTGTGTTCGGTCAGACTCAGCACGAGTTTTCCTCCACCTGCGTTCTAGCCGTCTCCCCTCTTGCTTCATTGCCCTCAGCTCAGGCGTATACCAAGGAGCTGGCCGGGCTCTGCTCAGAGGGAGAGGGCACTTGGGCGCGACCTGTCAACCGCCCGAGTCATCTCTGCATTCCACAGAGCGACCTGGGCTTCGACAGGAGCACCAGCCATACCAGCAGGAAAATCCCCCAGAGCCCTCTGGAATCCATCGGAATCCATTAATCTCCGGGGGTGGACCATTTTAATAGGTCCCCCACCCTGGCAGAGGGGAAAGGCCGCCAGAAGTCTAAACCTCAGCAGGAAGTGATCTGACCATGACAAAGGGACAGGTGTTAATTCCTCCACTTTCAGATCACCATCCTCCTGCCCAGTCGAGAAAACCAGATCAAGCATGTGTCCTTTTATATGCGTTGGGCCGATGACATGTTGGGACAGCCCCATGGTTGTCATGGTGGCCATGAAGTCCTGAGCTGCCCCGGATACAGCGGCCTCGGCATGGAAGTTGAGATCCCCCAGGACCATCATCCTGGGGGTCCTCAACACCAAGTCTGAGACCACCTCCATCAGCTCAGGCAGGGAGTCTGATGGGCAGCGGGGTGGGCGGTACACCAACAGAATCCCTAATCTGTCCCGGGTACCCAACACAAGGTACAGACACTCAAGATCTGCACTCGAATGAGCAGGAAGCCTGGAGAGGGAGATTGAATTCCTATAGACCACGGCAACCCCCCCTCCCCGACCCTCAAGTCGGTGTTGGTGCTGCACTGAGTACCCAACAGGGCACAGCTGGGAGAGAGTGACCCCTCCCAGTTCCCCCACCCAGGTCTCAGTAATACATGCCAGGTCAGCCCCCTCATCCACAATCAAATCATGGATGAGGGAGGTCTTATTTTGGGCCGACCTGGCATTCAGCAGCAGCAGCACCAGACCCGAGGGCAGACTGGTAAGGCTGCCAGGAACCATCAGGTTGGGGGAAGAACCAGAAGAGGGGACAGCTGTGAGGTGTCTAGCCCCTCTTCTCCTCAGCTGGCCTGTTAATCCCCCAACGCCATGCCTCCCCCTGCCCGTGACCACAGTTATGGTGGCACCTCCCCCACCCCCTGAGTTGTCCAATAGTCCTCCCAGGCACATATTAAAATATTAAGATATAAAATATACAACAGTTTAAAAGAATAGAAAAGAGATAAAAGAGAACAGCAGCGAAGAAGGAGCAGATAGTCCACGTTTGCCCCTTCCCCTGGTCTTTAAAGCTGCTGCCCCCTGCTGCTGCTGCTATTTGCTGCTGGTGTTGTGGCTGCTGGTGTCTCTGGAGAGGCAGGTGGGTAGATCTTGCGACTCCAAGTGCGACGCTAAGTGCTCCTTCCCGAGCAGCCTCTGGCAGCCCCACCTCAAGTACCTGTGGGCGGGGGCAGAAGCAGGCTCAGGCTCACCCGGTGCAGCTGCTGGCTGGTGTGAGGTGGCAGTTGGTGTGTGTGAGGCGATGAGGAGTCTGAAGAAGCCTTTGTTGTTGTTCAGTCGTGTCCGACTCTTTGTGACCCCATGGACCACAGCACGCCAGGCCTTCCTGTCCTGCTCTCTCTCCCAGAGTGTGCTCAAATCCATATTCATTGCATCGGTGATGCTATCTAGCCATCTCATCCTCTGCCGTCCCCTTCTCCTTTTGCCTTCAGTCTTTCCCAGCATCAGGGTCTTTTCCAGACAGTTTTCTCTTTGCATTAGGTGGCCAAAATATTTGAGCTTCAGCTTCAGTATCTGTCCTTCCAATGAGCACTCAGGGTTGATTTCCTGTAGGATTGACTGATTGGACCTCCTTGCAGTCCAGGGGACTCGTAAGAGTCTTCTCCAGCACCACAGTTCGAAAGCATCAATTCTTTGGCTCTCAGCCTTCCTTATAGTCCAGCTCTCACAGCCATACATTACTACTGGGAAAACCATAGCTTGTATTAGACGGACCTTTGTCGGCAAGGTGATGTCTCTGCTTCTTACTATGCTGTCTAGGTTGGCCATAGCTTTCCTCCCAAGGAGCAAGCGTCTTTTAATTTCATGGCTACAGTCACCGTCTGCGGTGATCTTGGAGCCCAAGAAAGTAAAATCTGTCACTGCTTCCATTTCTTCCCCTTCTATGTGCCAGGAAGTGATAGGGCCAGATGCCATGATCTTCATTTTTTTAATGTTGAGTTTCAAACCAGCTTTTGCACTCTTCACTTTCACCCTCAACAAGAGGCTCTTTAGATCCTCTTCGCTTTCTGCCATTAGGGTGGTATCGTCTGCATATCGGAGGTTGTTGATAATTCTCCCAGCAATCTTAATTCCAACCTCTGATTCATCCAACCCGGCATTTCTCATGATGTACTCTGCATATAAGTTAAATAAGCAGGGTGACAATATGCAGCCTTGTCGTACTCCTTTCCCAATTTTGAACCAATTGGTTGTTCCATGTCTGGTTCTTACTGTTGCTTCTTGACCCTCGTACAGGTTTCTCAGGAGACAGGTAAGGTGGTCTGGTACTCCCATCACTTTAAGAATTTGCCACAGTTTGTTGTGATCCACACAATCAAAGGCTTTAGCGTAGTCAATGAAGCAGAAATAGACGTTTTTCTGGAATTCTCTTGCTTTCTCCATGATGCAGCGAATGTTGGCAATTTGATCTCTAGTTCCTCTGCCTCTTCGAAACCCAGCTTGTACTTCTGGTAGTTCTCGGTTCGCGTACTGCTGAAGCCTAGCTTGTAGGATTTTGAGCATCACCTTGCTGGCATGTGAAATGAGCGCAATTGTGCGGTAGTTTGAACACTCTTTGGCATTGCCCTTCTTTGGAATTGGAATGTAAACTGACCTTTTCCAGTCTTGCGGCCATTGTTGAGTGTTCCAAATTTGTTGGCATATTGAATGCAGCACTTTAACAGCATCATCTTTTAGGATCTTAAATAGCTCAGCTGGAATACTGTCATCTCCGCTAGCTTTTTTGTTACTAATGCTTCCTAAGGCCCACTTGACTTCACTCTCTAGGATGTCCGGCTCAAGTTCAGTGACCACACTATCATGGCTATCAGGGACATTCAGATCTTTCCTGTAGAGTTCTTCTGTGTATTCTTTCCACCTCTTCTTAATCTCATCTGCTTCTGTTAGGTCCCTGCCTTCTTTGTCCTTTATCATGCCCGTCTTTGCACAAAACGTTCCCTTGAGATCTCCGATTTTCTTGAAGAGATCTCTAGTCTTTCCCATTCTGTTGTTTTCCTCAATTTCCTTGTATTGTTCATTTAAGAAGGCCTTCTTGTCTCTCCTTGCTATTCTCTGGAACTCTGCATTCAGTTGGATATATCTTCCCCTTTCTGCCTTGCTTTTCGCTTCCTTTCTTTCGTGAGCTACTTGTAAAGCCTCATCAGACAGCCACTTGGCTTTCTTGCATTTCTTTTTCTTTGGGATGGATTTCGTTGCTTCCTCCAGAACAATGTTACGGACCTCCGTCCATAGTTCCTCAGGCACTCTGTCTATCAGGTCTAATCCCTGAAATCTATTCCTCACCTCCACTGTATATTCATCAGGGATATGATTTAGGTCATATCTGAATGGTTTAGTGGTTTTCCCTACGTTCTTCAATTTAAGCCGAAATTTTGCAACAAGAAGCTCATGATCTGAGCCACAGTCAGCTCCAGGTCTTGTTTTTACTGACGGTATAGAGCTTCTCCATCTTTGGCTGCAAAGCACATAATCGATCTGAATTCGATATTGACCATCTGGTGATGTCCATGTGTAGAGTCATCTCTTGTTCTGTTGGAAAAGAGTGTTTGCTATGATCAGCGTGTTCTCTTGGCAAAACTCTATGAGCCTTTGTCCTGCTTCATTTTGTACACCAAGGCCATGCCTGCCTGTTATCCTGGTGATTTCTTGACTTCCTACTTTAGCCTTCCAATCCCCTATGATGAAGAGGACATCTTTTTTTGGTGTTAGTTCTAGAAGGCGTTGTAGGTCTTCATAGAACCGATCAACCTCAGCTTCTTCGGCATCAGTGGTTGGGGCATAGACTTGAATTACTGTGATGTTGAATGGTTTGCCTTGGATTCGTACTGAGATCATTCTGTCATTTTTGAGATTGTACCCCAGTACTGCTTTTCCCACCCTTTTGTTGACTATGAGTGCTACTCCATTTCTTCTAAGGGATTCTTGCCCACAATAGTAGATATGATGGTCACCTGAATTAAATTCGCCCATGCCTGTCCATTTGAGTTCGCTGATTCCCAAGATGTCGATGTTCAATCTTGCCATCTCATGTTTGACCACCTGCAGCTTACCTTGATTCATTGATCTGATATTCCAGGTTCCGAAACAATATTGTTCTTTACAACATCGGATTTCCTTTTCACCACCAGACACATCCACAGCTGAGTGTCCTTTTGGCTTTGGCCCAGCCACTTCACTCTTTCTGGTGCTACTTGGAAATACCCTCTGCTCTTCCCCAGTAGTATATTGGACACCTTCCGACCTGAGGGGCTCATCTGCCGGCGTCATCTCTTTTAGCCTTGTGATACGTTCCATGGGGTTTTCTTGGCAAGAATACTGGAGTGGGTTGCCATTTCCTTCTCCAGTGGACCACATTTTGTCAGAACTCTCTGACATGACCTGTCCGCCTTGGGTGGCCCTGCATGGCATAGCTTATGGCTTCACTGAGTTACGCAAGCCCCTTCGCTAGGGGTGCACGAAACCCACTTACCTGGTCTCGCAGCTTTTCGCGGTGGGGGGGAGGCGCTTCGCTGCTCTCCCCCCGAAGTTCAGGCCGGGGGGGGGAGGCTTCCTGCCTCGCCCGGCCGAAATTCAGGCTGGGGGGGAGGCTTCCCACCTCGCCTGGCCGAAATTCAGGCCGGGGAGGAGGTGCCTCGCCTTGCCCGGCTGCGAAATTAAAAGTTAAAAAACAAAACAAAAACGCCCCCGTGATAGGCTACGTGACGATTAACGTAGCCTATCATGGATAGATCAGTAAAGTCAGCCATGATAGGCTACATAAATCGTCCCGTAGCCTATCATGGGTGACTTTAAAAAAAAAAGCGCGTACGCAAATGGCGGCCCCCATAGGGAGCCGCCATTCGCGTTCCTTATTTGGTCCCCGTAGTCTACGTAAATCTTTACGTAGACTACGGCGAAAATAAGGGCAAAGCAAATAGCGTTGCCCTTATTTTTGCCATAGTCTACGTAATCTTTACGTAGACTACAGCGACCAAATAAGGAACGGGAATGGCGGCTCCCTATGGGGGCCGCCATTATCCGTACACGTTTTTTTTTTTTTTTAAAGTCACCCGTGATAGGCTACGTGACGATTTACATAGCCTATCATGGCTGACTTTGCTAATCTAGCTGTGATAGGCTACGTTAATCGTCACGTAGGCTATCACGGGGGCGTGTTTTTTTTTTTAGTTTTATTGGAATGGCGGCGGCGGCAGGTCGAAAGATTGGCTGCCGCCCCTGCCCCTGACGAAGACCCGACGAACTGCCACTGGGAGGGACATTCAGGAAAGGTAAGTCCCGTCCCGTGGGGGGGGGGTGCGGGGGGGTGTGGAGAATTTCTCCCCAAAACTTATTCGGGGGGCCGAACACGTTAGCGCTCGGGCCCCCGAAGTTTCAGGGAGAAATTCTCTGCCAACCCTACCCTCCGCCACAACAAGGCAGTGATCCATGAAGGGGAACAGATATACAGTACTGTGCAAAAGTCTTAGGCCACTACCAGCTTTGTTGTTTTAGCAAAGTTTTAATGACCATCCATAATTATTTTTCGGTCTCTGTATGAAGATACAAACAGAAAATACAGGAAATATGTACAGGCAAAACAAAAGTCAGTATTCAGTGTGACCTCCCTTGGCTCTAAGCACATCTTGAACTCTTTTGGGGAGACTGTCCTGAAGTTTTCTGAAGTAATCTTCTGGTATATTATACCAGGCTTCTTTCAGCACTTCCCAGAGTTCTTCTTTAGATGTAGGTTGTCTTTTATTTCTTTCTCTGTCCAGGTGATCCCATACTGCCTCTATAATATTCAGGTCTGGACTCTGTGGAGGCCAGTCCATGACTGTCAGTGTTCTATCAGCTGTTTTCCTCGCTAAATATGATTTCACTGCATGCATTAGCAGTGTGCTTGGGATCATTATCATGCTGAAAAATGAAACCATTCCCAATCAGGCACTTTCCAGAAGGAATGGCTTCATGAATTAAAACCAGTCTGTACTTTTCAGCATTCATGATCCCATCAATACGGACAAGATCGCCAACACCACTGGCAGAAATGCAGCCCCAAACCAGGACAGACCCTCCACCATGTTTCACAACATGGTGAAATGAGTGCCACAAGCACTCATTTGTCCATCTCTCTCCAACTCTTCTTCTCACGTATTGTCGACGATTGGACCCCCAAATTTCAAACTTGGATTCATCACTCCATAATACTCTTTTCCACTGATCTCCATTCTAATCTTTGTGAGCTTCAGCATATCTTAGCCTTTTCACCCTGCTCCCCTTCCACAAAAGTGGTTTCTTGGCTGCTACCCTTCCACGAAGACCATTCCTGGCCAGGCGCCTGCTGCTACTCTAGTGTAAGGGGAGGTCACACTAAATACTTGTGTGGAATAGCCTATGGAATAGCTTTTAGCCTATGGAAGCATTTTTTCGGATTTTTTTTCTATTGTTGAACACTGCATACAAGTTTCCTGTATTTTCTGGTTGTATTCTAATGAAGAGACTGAGAAATAATTATGTATGGTCATTATACCATTGCTAAAACAACAAATCTAATGGTGGCCTAAGACTTTTGCACAGTACTGTATGTTGGAGGTGTAATGGTAGGGGGATGTTTGCCCAGATAAGGTATTATTGTAATCTAGCTAAGGAATGTTGGAAGAAGATAATAAATGGCATCAGAGAAACTGTAGACTATGATGGGATATAATGAGAAGACAGGATACCCTGGAGAAGATGCTGATGTTAGGGAAAGTGGAAGGCAAAAGGAAGAGCCAGTGTGGTGTAGTGGCAAGAGTGTTGGACTAGGAGCTGGGAGATCCGGGTTCTATTCCCCACTCGGCCATGGAAGCTCACTGGGTGACTTTGGGCCAGTCACACACTCTCAGCCCAACCCACCTCACGGGGTTGTTGTTGTGAGGATAAAATGGAGAGGAGGAGGATAATGTAAGCCACCTTGGGTTCCTTGCAAGAGGAAAAAAGGCGGGGTATAAATGCAATAAATAAATAAATAAAAGAGGGGCCGACCAAGGGCAAGATGGATGGATGATATTCTGCAGGTGACGGACTCGACCATGGGGGAGCTGGGGATGGCAACAGCTGAAAGGAGGCTCTGGCATGGGCTGGTCCATGAAGTCACGAAGAGTCGCCCTGTGGGATGACCTTTGCCAGGAGAGGGACAGGGGGAGTGTGACCCTGTTGATTCTCCGGGACCTCTTAGCAGCTTTCAGTACATCGACCATGGTATCCTTCTGGATAGGTTGTCTGGGTTGGGAGTAGGAGGCACTGCACTGCAGTGGTTCTGCTCCTACTTGGATGGCCAATTCCAGAAGGTGGTGCTGGGGCATCATTGCTCTGTGCCATGGCAATTGTGCCATGGGGTTCCGCAAGGCTCTATTTTGTCCCCCGTGCTGTTCAGCATCTACATGAAACTGCAGGGGGAGGTTATGCGGAGGTGTGAGCTGAGGTGCCATCAATATGCAGAAGACAGTAGGGTTGGAAGGGGCCTACAAGGCCATCGAGTCCAACCCCCTGCTCAATGCAGGAATCCAAGTCAGAGCATCCCTGACAGATGGCTGTCCAGCCCCGTCTTGAAGGCCTCCAGTGTGGGAGAGCCCACCACCTCCCGAGGTCACTGGTTCCATTGTCGCATTGCTCTAACAGGCAGGAAGTTTTTCCTGATGTTCAGCTGGAATCTGGCTTCCTGTAACCTCCGACCTCTAAGCAGGAGGAGAGAATTGGGGAGCTTCAGATCTTTTGGACTACAGCTTCAATAATCCAATTATCCTCCAATAATCCAGGTTGGGCTACCTCACAGGGTTGTTGTTATGAGGATAAAATGGAGAGGAGGAGGAGGCTCATGTAAGCCACCTTGGGTTCCTTGCAAGAGGAAGAAAGCTGGGTAATTAGTTCAATAAATAAATAAATAAATAAATAAGGAATTCACTGACAAAAGGAAAAATGAAGTAGAGGATACTCCTTGGGAAAGGGTGACAGTTAGGAGCAGACAAACTAGAAGCCACTCAGCACCAGTGGAAGCAGTGGAACTAGGGAACTGTTTCCAGGTACTTGAGGATGAGACTGGCGGACAGCCTGCAGTGGAAGAATGACAGGGGAACCTGCATGGGAGCTAGCAAGAGGCTGAAGGTCAGTCAAGTAGAGGCGATGAAACCCAGGCCTACAAGAAGAAGAAGAGAAGAGTGGTAGTAGTGGGAGACTCCTTGCTGTGTGGGATCGAAACCCAAGTATGTCGCAAAGACCCGTGGACTTGCCAGGTATGCTGTCCCCCGGGAGGATGGATTAGAGACATGACTGAAGGGTTGCCTGCACTCATAAAGCCCACTGACAGGTATCCCTTTCTTCTCATCCATGTGGGAACAAATGATACCACCAAGCAGAGCTACGAAGAAATCATGTCAGACTTTGAAGCTTTGGGAAGAAAACTCAAGAACTTTGGGGCCCAGATAGTTTTCTCATCCATCCTTCCATTAGTCAGAAGAGGGACAGAAAGGGAAAGAAAAGTACTCCGGGTGAATGACTGGCTACGAAGGTGGTGCCGACGAGAGAGATTTGGATTCTGGGACCACGGGCTATACTTCCTGGAAGATGGGCTCTTGGCAAGGGATGGGTTGCACCTCACAAAGGCTGGGAAGAATGTGTTTGGCCACAGCATGAAGAACTTCATCAGGAGGGCTTTAAACTGAATGCTACGGGGAAGGGAGACGTAAAAGTTGGGGGTAACAATGGACGAAGGCTCATGCACCACAATGGAGAGAACAGCTCTAATAGCACCCAATAATAGTCTTCAGACACATGTAGGAAGAAAGCCAGACTATGAAGCACATAGTCTTCGATGTCTATATATTAATGCGCAGAGTATGGGAAACAAACAGAACGAGCTTGAACTTTTAATACAGGAGGGAAATTATGACTTGATAGGTGTAACTGAGAGACTTGGTGGGATGACTCTCATGACTGGAATACAGCAATTGAAGGATATTATTTGTTATTGATTTATTTACAATATTTATATACCGCTCCTCATCAGAAGATTTCGGAACAGTGGACAACATGATAAAATAATGAAACAATGGTTAAAAGAGTTAAAACATTTTTTAAAAAAGACAAACCCCAACAAAGCGGAGTTTAACTAACCATGGCTGGTCATGCGAGGAAGGCCTCTTGAAATAACAACGTCTTCAGGATGCGCTGGAAGGAACACAATGTTGGTGCCTGCCTGACCTCTAAAGGCAGGGAATTCCACAGGAAGGGGGCCACCACACTGAAGGCTCTTTTCCTGGTGGACTCCAACCGGGCCATGGGTCCATCTGGAACCACCAGGAACATGCCCTCTGATGGCCTCAGTGACTGGGCAGGTGGTAAGGAAGGAGGCTCTCTCTCAGGTATCCTGGCCCCGAGTTGTTTAGGACTTTGTACACTAGTACTAATACCTTAAACCTGGCCTGGTGGCGAATAGGCAGCCAGCGCAGTTCCCTTAGCAAAGGCTTTACATGCTGAAAAGGGGCAGCTCCCAACAACAGCCGAGCTGCTGCATTCCGCACCAGCCTCAAGGGCAGCCCCACATAGAGTGCATTGAAGTAACCCAGTCTTGAGGTTACTAATGCCTGTACCACTGTGGTCAAGCTATCCCTGTCCAGGAGAGGCCATAGCTGAGGAACCAGCCAAAGCTGGTGAAAGGCACTCTGAGCCCCCGTACCACTTGGGCCTCCAGCGACAATGATGGATCTCCGAGTACCCCCAGACTACGGACCTGATCTTTCAGAGGGAGGGCAACCCCATCCAGAACAGGCAAGGAGCCGGGAACCACCCACCCACAGGGCTTCTGTCTTGCCAGGATTCAGCTTCAGTTTACTGGCCCTCATCCAGCCCATTACTGAGTCTAGGCACTGATTCAGGACTTGCACAGCCTCTCCTGATTCAGGTGTCACAGGGAGATAGAGCTGCATGTCATCAGCATACTGATGGCATGTGGCTCCAAATCCCCGAATGACCGCTCCCAGTGGCTTCATGTAGATGTTAAACAACATTGGGGACAAGATGGTACCCTGCAGCACCCCACTGCTCAATTGCCAAGGGGCCGGGGAATAGTCACCCAATGTTACTCTCTGAAACCGGCCCAGTAGGTGGGACCAGAACTGCTTTAGTGCAGTGCCTCCAATACCCATCCCAAGGAGTCGATCCAGGAGGATACCATGGTCGATGGTATCAAAAGCCAATGAGAGATGGAGCAGAATTCACAGGGTCGCACTCCCCCGGTACCACTCTCAATAAAGGTCATCCATCAGGGTGACCAAGGCTGATTCAGTCCTGTAACCTGTTCAAAAAGAACAGGAGGAACAGAAAGGGAGGTGGGGTTGCACTATATGTGAAAAATACATATCTCTGCACAGAAATACAGGAGGATGAGCCTGGAAGCCCCATCGAGAGCATCTGGGTGAAAATAAATGTCTTCTCCAAAAAGAGGGTCTATGACCCCCCTGGCAAAGGCGAAGTATAGGCTGAAGGGGCAGGATTGCAGTTTGAGATCGATAGGGATATGGTTAAGGAACACCTAGTTACTTTGAATGAGTTCAGATCTTCAGGGTCAGATGAACTGCATCCTAGCCTAGAGTAATAAAGAAACTGGCAGAGGAGCTCTCAGAACTGCTGTCTATTCTCTTTGAGAAATCATGGAGGATGGGGGAAGTGCCAGATGACTGGAGGAGGGCTAATGTTGAAGAGAAGACTGAGGGGAGATATGACAGCGCTCTTCAAGTCCTTGAAAGGTTGTCACAGAGAGGTTGTCACAGAGAGGAATGCCAGGATCTCTTCTCGATCATCCCAGAGTGCAGGACATGGAAGAATGGGCTCAAGTTACAGGAAGCCAGATTCTGGCTGAACATCAGGAAAAACGTCCTGACTGTTAGAGCAATATGACAATGTAAGGAATTACCTGGGGAGGTAGTGGGCTCTTCCACACTGGAAGCATTCAAGACGAGGGTGAACAGCCACCTGTCAGGGATGCTCTGACTTGGATTCCTGCATTGAGCAGGGGGTTGGACTCAATGCGGTCTTGTAGAATCATAGAAGAATCATAGAATAGTAGGGTTGGAAGGGGCCTATAAGGCCATCGAGTCCAACCCCCTGCTCAATGCAGGAATCCAAGTCAGAGCATCCCTGACAGATGGCTGTCCAGCCTCATCTTGAACGCCTCCGGTGTGGGAGAGCCCACTACCTCCCTAGGTAATTGGTTCCATTGTCGTATTGCTCTAACAGTCAGGAAGTTTTTCCTGATGTTTTTCCTAATGTTCAGCCAGAACATTGTAGGCCCCTTCCAACCCTACCATTCTATGATTTTATGATTCTATGATTGCACCCTTAGTTATTCATAAAGTTTATGGTATACCGTCCTATAGCTGAAATTCTCTAGGCAGTTGTCCCCTAACCTGTCCACCCACACCCTAATGTTATAAAACTATGAATGGGTTAAAGCAAGGCTGGGGAACTAAAGTAGGGCGGGGGCTTGACAACCTCTACCCACCTACCCATCCACCTTCTGAATGACCTCATGAATGGCCATGCCCCTGTCATCGCTTGGTTTCCCGTTAATGCTCCGAGTGAGCCCACAAGGTTTGTTGGCCGGAAGCCAGCATCAGAATGCACAGTGCTTCTGCCCAGAAGAGAAAAGTACAAGAGGTGAAGCCACATCTCTCTTTGTGTGCGTGTGTGTGAGTGTATGGTTTCAGCAACCATGTTCTCCAGATGTTAATGCAAGGATGTCATAGTCTTATAGGCCGCCATTACCATATCGCAAATGGCTGCAGTTAGGTTAAACTAAGGGCTTTACGGCCGCAAGTGGCATCCACTACGCCATTTGCATTTGTGTTTTTTCCTGCGATAGGCTATCTCTTTTCGGGTTTACTGTACTACACAACGTCTTTTTGGTTTGTCTAATTCCCATAATGGTTGGAGATGTAACACACCTAATGCTGCTCTGATTCATATGCTTTGGCAATGCCCAATAGTTGCTGCCTTTGGGGAGAAGTTCATAATATGGATAAACTTTGTACTGGAACACCCTTGAATATTGAATGATGTACATGTTCTTCTAAACTATTCACCGGTTTCGTGGAAGTTAATGTAGGGGCGGCACAAACGGATTTTCCAAGCCATCTTGGCAGCCAAAAGTCCAATATTGCAACAATGGAAGGATAAATGATCACCTCCTATAATGCAGTGGATTGAGGACCTAACAATGTTATCAACATTTGAGCTGGTGGTACATAGGCTCCAGTCTCGAATGGATAAATACATGGACATTTGGTCTGTTCTACTTGAACCTTATGCATAATCCCTTGTTTTGTATTATTTCCAGATAGTTGAATTTAGTGGAACAGTGATGTTTGATATTGCATGTAACTTCCTGTCATTCTCCCCCCCTGCACAATTTGTTTTTGTTTTGTTTTGTTTATATCACAATAAAAAACACTGATGCCCCCAAAAGGTGACAAAAATCTATCTACCTTGACTCAAACAGGAGCTTCGGGCCTAGTCATAGCTCCTGCACACAGCTCTGGCACAGTGCTCTAAGGGGGCTTCTTCTTGACACAGCCAGGTTTACAGCTGGCTGCAGAAGCCCTCTTGTGAAAGTCCTAAACCTTGAAGCTTTCTGCTTCCAAGGATTAACCAGCCCACCTCTGGCAAGCTCCTTTGCCCCAGGCTCTTAAACAGATTTTTGCAACTAAAGCTAGCTCTCAGCTTAGAACTAAAGCTGCCTTTACACTAAAGAAAACCACCAAAGTCCTCCCATTCTGGAGTGTTTCCACATTTTGTTTGGAGTGTTTCTGCAATGACACCACGTCATTGCTGAGAGGGGCAGCTTTTAATTTTCAATGTCCCATAGACCTCAATGAAACAGCACCATCTAGTGGCTGTTTTAACCACATTACGTGTTGTTCCTTCTACACAGTGTCTATTCTGAGTGAAAGCCAGAGGACACTTCTGAATCTCTATTTCAGCAGGATCCTGAGCACCAATAGTGAGATGGGAAAGAGCTGTAAAACATGCAGGGTTCATCTCTAATTTTCTAGCCAGGGTCACATTCCACTTCTTCTCTGCTTCTCAGGGAAGGGGCGGGCGGGTTGGAACTCTCCCTGGTGGGCCTCTGCTCATCGTGTGCTGGTACGTGCCACAGCACTGAGCCACAGATGACCCTGACATAATCAAAATCTCCTTTTGTGAGGCAGAAGATCAGAAGACGTTTACATAGCCAGAGAGGTGGCAAATGGCTCCAGGTGGCTTTGTGCCTGACAGGCAGAACCCTACATGGAGGAGATGGGAAAGGAAACTAAATTGAACATCCTTCATCCTCGTTTAGATGGGAGTACCAGGCCACCTTACCTGTCTCCTGAGAAACCTGAATGAGGGCCAAGAAGCAACAATAAGAACCAGACATGGAACAACCGATTGGTTGAAAATTGGGAAAGGAGTACGACAAGGCTGCATATTGTCGCCCTGCTTATTTAACTTATATGCAGAGTACATCATGAGAAACGCCGGGTTGGATGAATCACAGGTCAGAATTAAGATTGCCAGGAGAATTATCAACAACCTCAGATACGCAGATGATACCGCCCTAATGGCAGAAAGCGAAGAAGATCTAAAGAGCGCCTCTTGTTGAGGGTGGAAGTGGAGAGTGCAAAAGCTAGTTTGAAACTCAACATTGCAAAAACTAAGATCATGGCATCTGGCCCCATCACTTCCTGGCATATAGAAGGGGAAGAAATGGAAGCAGTGACAGATTTTATTTTCTTGGGCTCCAAGATCACCGCAGACGGTGACTGTAGCCATGAAATTCAAAGACGCTTGCTCCTTGGGAGGAAATCTATGGCCAACCTAGACAGCATAGTAAGAAGCAGAGACATCACCTTGCCGACAAAGGTCCGTATAATCAAAGCTATGGTTTTCCGCCCAGTAGCAACATATGGCTGTGAGAGCTGGACTATAAGGAAGGCTGAGCACCGAAGAATTGATGCGTTTGAATTGTGGTGCTGGAGAAGACTCTTACAAGTCCCCTGGACTGCAAGGAGGTCAAATCAGTCAATCCTAAAGGAAATCAACCTTGACTGCGCATTGGAAGGACAGATACTGAAGCTGAAGCTCAAATATTTTGGCCACCAAATGCAAAGAGAAAACTCCCTGGAAAAGACGAGAGGATGAGATGGCTAGATAGCATCACCGATGCAATGAATATGAACTCGCGCACACTCCGGAAGACAGCGGAGGACAGGAAGGCCTGGCGTGCTATGGTCCATGGGGTCACGAAGAGTCAGACACAACTTAACGACTGAACAACAACAAAGCCTCTATATGGGTCAGAACCATTGTGTGGGTTTAAGCTACCATATCCACACATTCTTGTCCTGAAGACATATTTCTTTTCATTTTTGGAGGAGACTTTTTTTTAATTTGGGGGGAAACGTTTTTTCTCTTCTTTTTTTACTACCTCCCCCCCCCCCAGGGAGGGTGGAATTCCAGGACATAATTGGTGAGTGGGGAACCTTACCCCCCCCAATTTCCATCGTCTCGACCTAAATTGGGACCATGTATGCTTACTCTGAAGCAAATAAACCAGAGCTGATTTATGTGTGATTACACTAACATGTAGTTTGACCCTCAGAAGTGAGTCCTTTGCCTCTGGAAATATGGATGGGTGGCTGGAACTACAACAGCTATAAAATATTTATACTACAACCACTGTGTATTTCCAAGGAAAGGCATTTAGCATCTGGGCAGCCAAAGCAAATTCCATTTTTCTTCCTGTAGCCATTTATTTATTTATTCATTCATTCATTTCTATACCGCCCAATAGCCGAAGCTCTCTAGGCGGTTCACAAAAAAAAAAGCCATGATGGTGTTATGATTTAAGTGCATTTAAAAAGCAAAACTTCACATGCTGAATTTACATGTGTTGGGCCAGTGACATGTTGGGACAGCCCCATGGTTGTCATGGCAGCCATGAAATCCTGAGCCCCCCTGGATACAACAGCCTTGGCATGGAAGTTGAGATCCATGAGAACCATCATCCTAGGGGGCCTTGACCCCAAATCTGTCAGCTCAGGCAGAAAGTCTGATGGGTAGCGGGGTGGGGGTACACCAGCACAATCCCTAAAACTGTCCCAGAAACATAAGGCTCTTGAATGAACAGTAAGCCTAGAGAGGGAGATTGTATTTTTATAGACCACAGCAAATCCATCTCCCTGATTTGAACTGACCAGGCATTAGGTAGGCATTTGGCTGCTCCGTGCTCCTCTTAGAATCATAGAATATTGGGGTTGGAAGGGGCCTACAAGACCACTGAGTCCAACCCCCTGCTCAATGCAGGAATCCAAGTCAAAGCATCCCTGACAGGTGGCTGTCCAGCCTCAACTTGAATGCCTCCAGTATGGGAGAGCCCACCACCTCCCCAGGTAATTGGTTCCATTGTTGTATTGCTCTTACAGTCAGGAAGTTTTTCCTGATGTTCAGCCGGAATCTGGCTTCCGGTAACTTGAGCCCATTCTTCCATGTCCTGCACTCTGGCATGATGGAGAAGAGATCCTGGCCTTCCTCTCTGTGACAACCTTTCAAGGACTTGAAGAACGCTATCCTATCTCCCCTCAGTCTTCTCTTCTGAAGGCTAAATGTGCCCAGTTCTTTCAGTCTCTCTTCATAGGGCTTTGTTTCCATTCCCCGGAATGGGAATAATCCTATCCGGATAGTTGCCATCCTCCAAAATTGGAGGCTGCTGACTATCCTCTCCTCTCTTCCGTTCTCCGGCTGCGCTGCATTTTTACCTAGACAGGCAATTTCATCCTCTATGTGAGGCTTTGGGAATGGGCCTGGAGAACCCTTTGGGAAGGGGGAGGGAAGGGGCCTGATGATGCCATAGTGAGATGGCAGCCAAGTGAGAGATAGACCCAGCAAGATCAACAAATTGTGGGAGATGTTACCAAATGAGCTGCAGCCTATGAAGACAATGTTAGGGTACAAAGAGGGACCAGCAAAAGGGGTTTTGCAAGTGGCTTTGGCCTATAAATATGCAACATTTCCCTTCAGTTTATCATATTCTAAAACCAAGGCAATGATTCTGGAATTGTACAGTTGATTGTCCTGTTCAAGAGGGATAACTGTGATTGCCTGCAAATGCCACCTCACCATGCCTGTGCAATTTTAGAGGTACCCCACATGGTTGAAATCTGGATGGAGATGTCAGTCAGAGATCCTTCAGGAACAGCCACAGTTGTCATTTTGAACATCCACCAGCCCAGGAGAGAGCAGGGGGTTTTCTTCACGGGGAATTTCATGTGGATTGGGAGCATTTTGACTTCGTTTCTGGCACATGATGTCACGGCCAGTGCACTACCAAAGAACAGCTTCTGTCTTGAAAAGCTGCATTATCTGAGAGTCCTGTTACTCCAGTCCCCCCCCTTAAACTGCCTCCCATGCAGTTCCACTGCAGTGTGCCACACTCCTCTCCATTAGCTCCTGGGTGTGCCTTTCTGACATGGCTGTGTCCTGGCAGTGACATGGTCAAGAGATGGGGCCGCCTGTCCCCCCCATTCACTCATTTTCCCCATTGGCACTACTATCCCCAGGGAGGGTAAATAGAGGAAGTACAGTAACTATCCTGCCTTTCCAACTCATCAAAGTGCTCTTGCAGTCTGTCAAGCCTTCTGAATCATGCTGTACTTCCTTTTTGCCAGTGGGAGTAGCTAGCTTCTGTTGGGTGAAGTCGTTGTTCTGATGTAGTGTTAATTTAGTGTTGCATCGCTTCTCTTCTCTGGGCACCTGTCTGATCCTTGCATTACATAGCAGCTTCTCTGACGTTTATGTAACTTTGCCTCTTCGCTGTGTGCTTTTCTTTGGGGCTTCTCTGATTCTTGCACATTGGTTCACTTCCCTGCTTCTCGTTGCGGTGCTTCCCTGCTTCTTGTTGCATTGCTTAGCTTCCCTGATGCTTGCAGTAAAAATGGCTTGGAAGCTACAACTCTGTGACAGTTTGCTGGAAGGGGGCAAAATTGAGGGGGTTGATCTCAGGGGGAACCTTCAGATGCTGCACTGGAGAACTGAGGATTTTGGCTCCTTCTTGGAAATGTGATGGAATAGTGAGTTTATACTAATTTTTTGACATTAACAAATGAGCCTGAGGGTTTTATTGCAGTAGCGATCAGCCAAGGTATCAGGACCATGGAGCAGAGAAAATTTTCATTGTGAGCAGGAAGAAAGTGCCCAGAGAAGAAGAAAGGTGTGTGTGTGTGTGTTTGTGTGTAAGCTATAACTCTCCCACAGTGTGCTGGAATGCGGCAAAATGGGGTGGTGGTCTCAGGGGGAGCCTTCAGATGCTGCACACAAGAAACGGGGATTTTGGCTTCTTCAGGCAAAAGTGTGCACATTGGGAAAATGGGGAGAGCTCTAACTCTGTGATAGTTTGCTGGAATGGAATTGTGAATGAGTTACTCTCTCCATGCATAATAATGTAGTAGTGGTTCAGAGGGAGCCAGGATAGGGAGATAAACAATCCCCTGCATTGCTTTATGAAACATGCCTGCTGGTGGAAATCTCAGTGGTGTTGAATGATTAATTCCCCCCGCCCCACCCCGTTATTCTGGCTGGCAAGTTCTTGTTCAAACTGCAAGCATGCTGTCAAATCCCTTGGTCCTCTCTCCCTTTGCAACCACACACTCCATGGCTCCAGGCTTCAGGCTCACGACTTTACTAGTTAGCTACCTGGTTCTTTACAAATGCAGATCCTCAGAGACAATTAGGCTACAGAGGAAAACAGCAACTCTACACAACGATGAATATCAATAGAGGAGCCAAGGGGGAATCAGAGAAGTTTCCAAGAGTCTGAACAAGAACTTGCTGGCCAGAATAACTGGGGGGGGGGATCCCCCTCCCCTACAGTTGTACCCTCCTACTTAGGCTCTCACGCATAGCCAACCAGGTGGAACATCTGAGCTCCGCCTCTAACTTTTCCCACAACTTAAGTGAGGTTAATATGTAAAACTCTGCATGTGTGGAATCTTTAATAACAATAACAATAATGGTCTAGCCTCAGGATTGTAGCAGTGAGGAGGTTAGACCTGCCATTTGAAGTGCAGTGATTCATTTTAAGATATAAATGGTCTATAAGACTATTACATCCATTAATAGGAGAGGAGAAGCCTTTATTGCAAGCAGGGAGAAAGTGCCCGGAGAAAGAGAAAGGGTGTATGTGTGTGTGCTGCAAGCTAAAACTTCTGCCGCGGTTTGCTGGAATGGGGCAAAATGAGGGGGGGTGCTCTCAGGGGGAACGTTCAGATGCTGCACTCAAGAAACAGGGATTTTGGCTTCTTCAAGCAAAAGTGCGCAGCTTGGGGAAAGGGGAGAGCTCTGACTCTGTGATAGTTTGCTGGAATGGAATTGTGAATGAGTTACTGTCTGTGCATACTACTGTAGTAATGGGGGGTGGGTGGGGGAGCCTGGACAGGGGAGAGAAACAAGCCCCTGTATTGCCTTATGAATAGGGATGGTGGAGAATTCCGCCACGGATTCCAGTGAGGCCGAATGCACTGGCATTCAGCACCCAGAATCCATTGTGGAACGGCCTCCTGCCCCCTGCCTGCCCCGCGGAACCCCCCCGGATGGCACTTTCCTGGGGTGGATGCGGCGGATGCAGCAGTGGATGCGGCGGCAGCGCAACAGCGGCGGCTCAACAGCGGCGGCGTGTCAGCGGCGGCAGAAGGTGTGGCGCCGGGGCGCTGGAAAGTGCAGCGGCGGGGGCGGCAGGTGCGGCCGGGGCAGCAGGTGTGGTGGCGGCGGGGGTGGCGGCAGGTGCGGCGGCGGGGCCAGGAGGTGCGGCAGCAGCTGGGGTGGGGGCAGGGGCGGCAGTGGTGGCGGGGGCGGCAGTGGCGGCGGCTGGTCTCCTGGCATACGCAAATGTAAATATTTACATAGGCTAGAATGTAAATATTTATATAGGCTAGAACGGCTAAAAATAGCAAACACAAATTTGCTATTTTTAGCCGCCGTAGCCGCCGCCATTTGCGTACGTGTTTTTTTAAACTTTGATGTGATAGGCTACGTAAATATTTATGTAGCCTATCACGGTTAAGTACAGGGACGCAAACGGTGCCATTTGCGTCCCTGCTGCCCAGCGGCCGGATGTCCGGCTGCGGGCAGAGCCGGCCGGCGGCTCTGCGGAATCCCCACGGAGTGGAGCCGGTCAGGCAGGTTTCCAGGGGGAGGGATGGAACGCCTCCCCCCCGTCGAGGATTCCAGGGGGAAGGACGCAGCGCCTCCCCCCCCCCACCGTGAAGCAGATCTGTGAAACGGTAAGTGACTTTCGTACATCCCTACTTATGAAGCATCTGAGACTTTCTGTATTGCTGTGCCTACTGTGAGGTGACTCACACCTTTATTTTGTTAGTTGACCCATGTCTTTACTGGGTGAGTCTACAGTGAGAGATGGGTGTCTCCTTTAATGTAGCTGGGCAGGGAGTGCTACTCCTGCTAATAATAGTGTGTGGTTCACGCAGGTGAATTTCCTGGTGGCATTATGACTGCTGCTGCTGCCAGGAATGGTGAGAAATGTCAAAGCAGGTTACGGGGGGGGGGGGGCTGTTTCAAGGATTATTAGACAGTGCCCAGAAAAAGCGGAATTCGGTTGTGCTGGTGTGGGGAACATAGTGATTTTGAGCAGAAATCGGTTGCTCTGGGGACGCCACCCTCCCAATCTGGATTTGGGACTGAAGTGTGGGTGCATGGAGGGTACGTTGGAAGCAATCACAATTTGTGGCATTCCACAACATCATGACTGATCACACAACATGTCAGACAAGGCATCAGCCTTTGCTTCTAAATACCTGGCTTTGTGGAGTTTGGGCCAACATGAGATAGCCTTCTTGCCTGGTCCTTTAAATGGGCAGATATTTTGATGATTGAATTAATATTAGCATAACCAACCCCTGATTTTCATTTAACACTGCAGAACCCATTTTTGACTGATTGCCTTATCTGTTGGAGGCACAACTATGTTCTCAATAATAAAGACTGCTTCAGTCAGGCAGAACTCCATTTCTGTCCCAGTAAAACAATAAGAACCCAGAACCAGCCAGATTTTCCATGGGAAGTCGCTGCACTTGGTCAGAGCTTATTTTATTCCTGTAGTCGTGTTAGCGTGATGTGATGAGGTAAAGGCTCACTGAGTTGTGGGATGTTTTTCTCTCCATACATGCATAGGATTGCACATGAAGTGAGTTTAAAAAGTCAAACTGTGAACATGTGGAATCAATAACAATAACAATAACAATAACAATAACAATAACAATAATAATAATAATAATAATAATGGTGACGATGATGGTCTAGCCTCAGGACCGTAGCAGTGTGGAGGTTAGACCTGCCATTTGAAGTGCAGTGATTGTATTTAATACATAAACGGCGTGTAAGACTATGACATCCAGCGTCCTACACTGCTTAACAACACTAGGGATGGACGAAAGTCACTTACCTGATCCTGAAGCTTGCTTCGCAGTGGGGGGAGGCGCTCCGTCTCTCCCCCCGAAATTCTGGGTGGGGGGGAGGCGCCCCATCCCTACCCGCCGAAATTCCGGCCAGGGGGAGGTGCCCCGTCCCTCCAGCTGAAATTCTGGCCAGGGGGGAGGCGCCCCGTCCCTCTGGCCGTGAAACCTCCTGTCCTACCAGTAGCCCAGGATGCAAATGGCGGCGGCTGTAGCTGCCGCCGTTTGCATCCCTGGCCTGCAGTCAGCCATGATAGGCTACATAAATGTTTACGTAGCCTATCACGGCTGACTTTGAAAAAAAAAAAAAAAGCACGTATGCAAATGGCAGCGCCCATGGGTGCCGCCATTTGTGTTCCTTATTTTGGCACGGGTAGTCTACGTAAATATTTGTGTACGCGCTTTTTTTTTTGTTTTCAAAGTCAGCTGTGATAGGCTACGTAAACGTTTACGTAGGCTATCTAGGGGTGAACGAAAGTCACTTACCTTTTCTCGCAGCTTTTTCGCGGTGGGGGGGAGCGCTTCGCTGCTCCCCCCGCGAAGTTCAGGCCGGGGGGGGGAGGCTTCCCGCCTCGCCCGGCCGAAATTCAGGCCGGGGGGGGAGGCTTCCCGCCTCGCCCGGCCGAAATTCAGGCCGGGGAGGAGGCTTCCCGCCTCGCCCGGCCGCGAACACGAAAGTAAAAAAAACAAAAAAACAACGTCCCCTGATAGGCTACGTGACGATTCACGTAGCCTATCACGGCTAGATCTGGAAAGTCAGCCGTCATAGGCTACATGAATCGTCACGTAGCCTATCACGGGTGACTTTAAAAAAAAAAAGCACGTACGCGAATGTCGGCCCCCATAGGGAGCCGCCATTTGCGTTCCTTATTTAGTTGCTGTAGTCTACGTCAATGTTTACGTAGACTACGGCGAAAATAAGGGCAACGCAAATAGCGTTGCCCTTATTTTCGCCGTAGTCTATGTAAACATTGACGTAGACTACAGCGACCAAATAAGGAACGCGAATGGCGGCTCCCTATGGGGGCCGCCATTCGCGTACGCGCTTTTTTTTTTAAAGTCACCCGTGATAGGCTACGTGACGATTCACGTAGCCTATCACGGCTGACTTTGCAAATCTTGCCGTGATAGGCTACGTGAATCGTCACGTAGCCTATCAGGGGACTTTTTTTTTTTTCTTTCATTGCAATGGCGGGGGCGGCAGCCCGTCGAAAGACCGGCTGCCGCTCCTGCCCCGCTCGAACACCGGACGAACCGCCAGCCGGACCCACCGCCGGGAGGGACATTCAGGGAAGGTAAGTCCCGTCCCGGGGGGGGGGCGGGGGGCGGGGGGGGCAGAGGATTTCTCCCCGAAACTTGTTTGGGGGGCCGAACACATTGGCGTTCGGCCCCCCGAAGTTTCGGGGAGAAATTCTCCGCCATCCCTAAGGCTATCACGGTGTTTTTTGAAAATCTAGCCGTGATAGGCTACGTAAATCTTTACGTAGCCTATCACGTTTGTTGTTGTTGTTGTTGTTTTACTTGGAAATGGCAGCGGCGGCAGCCGGTCGGAAGGCCGGCTGCCGCCTCCGCACTGCCGCCAGGAGCTGCCGTCGCGAGGGACATTTGCACGAGGTAAGTCCCATCCCGGGGGGGGGGGGGGCGGATCGTTTCTCCACCAATTTCGGGGGGCGGAATGCGTTGGCATTCAGCCTCCCGGAGATTCGTGGAGAAATTCTCTGACATCCCTAATTACAACACCATTGTAAGCGCGTGCCTGATTGTGCAGCGAGAGGCGCCCAGCCAATCTCTTTGCTTTGCCATTGCAGGCGGCGAGACTCCTAGCGAGGGGGAGGCAGGGGCCTGGCTGGTGACAGGTTCCATGGAGCCCCAGAGGCCTTCCTCACCTGCTGCTTCTTCCAGGATGGCCCAGGCACCCGATCTGGAACAGGGAGACCCAAGTGGTTTTGTGGGCAAACAGGGCTGTGAGCAGCAACGTTTGCACTAGGGGCAAAGTAATAAGTGGGTGTGTAGTGTGGCTTGGCATGACATGCTTGAGTGTGTCGGGGGCTTTCTTCACATGGAGTTTTTATCCTGGGATTGAGATGGCTCCATCACGGAACTTTGGGGGCTATTTACATGACGCCGTGATCATCCAAGGTGTCTCCTGCACTAAATGCCCTTTGTTCCATTTTTAAGTAGATTGCAGATGATGAGCTATCAAATTACCCCGTTGTGCTCTGCTTCAATTTCCTCCATGAA
The DNA here is from genome assembly GCF_057233095.1 of Heloderma suspectum. NCBI lineage: Eukaryota > Metazoa > Chordata > Lepidosauria > Squamata > Helodermatidae > Heloderma > Heloderma suspectum. Next base: position 400,292,052 of record NC_139459.1, read on the forward strand.
AAGAGGAAAAGTGGTAAGAAAAGGAACAAGATTGATGAAAGATAATGGAAGACTCAGCTGTGGGGAAAGGAGGGGGGAAGAGGGAGGGGGGAAGGAAGCGGGTGAAACAGAGGGTTACTGTGATCCTGCATTTAAAACAGAAGCAGAAAGCCCCATTTTAAATGCAGGATTTTAGGCTGGTGTAGAGATGCCCTAGATCTCCTTGGTTCTGAAAGCATCTTTCTGGACTACTCAGAAAGCAAGGGGGGACACTCAGAGACATCTCCGAGGGAGGAGGGAAAAGTACTTTGCCTCTCAATGGGTGGGTTAACCAATGGATGGAAGAAAATAGTGGGGTCCCACAGGGATCTGTAATTGGACCAATGCTTTTCAACCTGTTCGTAAATGATCTGGAATGAGGAGCAATGTAGTCGCCAAATTTGTCGCGTTGACACCAAATTATTTAGGATGGTTAAGAAAAAGGGATAGTGAAGAGCTCCAAAAGGATCTCTCCAAGCGGGGCGAATGGGCATCTGTATGGCAAATGTGGCTCAATGTAAGGAAGTGAAAAGTGATGCATGTCAGGGCAAAAAATCCCAACTTCAAGTATAACCTGATGGGATCTGAGCTAGTGGTGACCAACCAAGAAAGAGATCTTGGGGTTGTGGTGGACAGCTCGATGAAAATGTCAACCCAGTGTGCAGCTGCTGTAAAAAAGGCAGACTCCATATTAGGCATGACTAGAAAAGGAATTCAGAATAAAACTGTCAAGATCATACTGCCATTATTCAAATATATGGTGCGAACACACTTGGAAGACTGTGTCCACTTCTGGTCACAACACCTAAAATAGATATCGTCAAGCTGGAAAAAGTGGGGCAACTAAAACAATCAAGGGGCTGCAGCATCTCCCCTATGAGAAAATGTTACATCAGCTTGGTTTGTTTAGCTTGGAAACCAGGAAGGTAAGGGGAGACATGATAGAGGTCTACAAAATCATGCATGGTGCAGAGAATGTGGATAGGGAGACATTTTTCTCCCTCTCTCAAAATACTAGAACCCAGGGTCATCCTCTGAAGTTGATTGGTGCGAGACTGAAGACAGATAAAAGGAAGTACTCCTCACAGAGCAGAGTTAAACTGTGGATTTCACTACTATAGGATGTAGTGATGGCCACCAGTCTGGATGGCTTTAAAAGGGGGTTAGACAAATTCCTGGAAGAAAAGGCTATCAATTGCGACTAGTCCTGATGGCTACGTGCTACCTCCAGTACCAGAGGCAGGGAGCCTATGTAAACCAGCTTCTGAGGAACATGAGTGGGAGGGTGCTGTTGTGCTCCTGTTCTCTTTCTGGGTTCTTGGGCGACGGCCGCTTGGCCACTGTGTGAACAGAATGCTGGACTAGATGGACCCTTGGTGTGATCCAGCATGGCTCTTCTTATGTTCTTAAATGAGAGTCTGCTATCTTTTCAAGGTCTTATGTTCTTATCTGTTGGTCACTCCTAAGAATCAAGCATGCTCCTCTCCTGAGTTGTGTCTCTTGGCCATGTTGAATAGTGTTGGGAAAGTGGGGTGAATACTGCCAGCTTCCAGAGATATCCAATGAAGAATGGAAATGTGCTTCTGAAGCAAAATAAATCTTCCTTTTTTTGACAGGTAAATAATGCTTTTGCTTCTCATCTTCTGAATGAGAAAGCACGGTTCCTTTTTTTTCCTACCGCATGGTCCCCATAGAAGGAACCCTGCACCAGGGGATTGTCAAAGCGCTTGTGTATTTCAGATGGATGTTGATCGGTGTAGGATTGATTCTGAGTGTATGGAGATAGTTAGCAGTGCAGACTCAGAATGTGAACAGCCATAACCGGGGGAGGCATCTTCCAGAGCGAGTTCAGATAAGGATAGGTGTGCTTCTCAGGATACTAACATACAGATAGCTGGGACTGAAGGCCCGCCCCCCCAAGAACCCAGGAGGAGGAGAAGAGGGAAAAGTTAGAAGCGGCATTCAGACTTCGATCTGGTTGGCTATGCGTCAAGGTCGATGTAGGGGAGCATGCCTGGAAGGGAGGGGCATGCCCCCTAAGTTATTCTAGCCAGCAAGTCCTGGTTTCAAACTGCTGGCTACGTCATAGCTCCCATTTGGATCCACTGTAGCCATTCGTAAATGTATGAAGCAGCTGTATTCCTTTGTAGTCTGAGAGTCTTTGAGAATTTGCATCTGTAATGAACTCAATTCGTAGTGAATTAGGGGTGTGAGACTGAAGGGTGTGAGACTTCAGGGTGTGAGACTGAAGTCTCTCTGCTTGTGTGTGTGTGTGTGTGTGTGCGCATAAGGAAGGGGGCGGCAAGGGAACGTGACAAACGGTCTCATAGCTTCAGATGCTGACAAGGGAGAGAAGTGCATGAGGACCTCCGAGCTCTAAGCAGGAGGACAAACTTGGGCACTTCAGATCTTTTGGACTACAGCTCCAATAATCCTTGGCTGGGGCTTATGGGAATTGTATTCACAGACATCTGCAGGACTCCTGGTTCTTCAGAGCTAAGAGCTCTCCTCTTATTCCATGACTGCCTGGGTTGTGTGCTGTTGTTATTCTCTTCTTGCTGGGCTTTTAATTATGTAGTAATATGTTTCTTATATTATTGCTTTAATCAGATTGTATTTGTCATAAGGATATTGGAGAATTCCGCCATGGACTCCAGTGAGGCCAGATTCTTTAGAATCTGGCCCCCCGGGGTCTGTGGCGGAACGGGGCAATCCCCCCCGCCACCCCGTGGAATCCCCCTGGGACGGAGCCTACCTGGCGGCAGATGCGGGGGCAGCGGATGCAGCAGCGGATACAGTGGCAGCAGCGGTGGCTCTGACCCCTCTTCTGGCCACTGCCAGACTGCTGCGGCCACAAATGGTGCCCATCATAGTGGTCGCCATTTGCATGGCTGCCTTTTGCTGTGATAGGCTCCGTAAATACTTACGTAGCCTATCACGGCTTGGCAAGGATGCAAATGGTGACTGGCGTAGCAGCCGCCATTTGCGGCTGCAGGAGCCTGGCAGCAGCCGGAATCTGGCAGTGGCCAGCCCAGGCCAGCAGCTCCACGGAGTTGCTGCAGAGTGGAGCCGGCCTGGGAGGATTCTGGGGGGAGGGATGGAGTGCCTCCCTCCCACCGTGGATGCCCCGGAACGGAGACAGGTAAGGGATTCGTACATCCCTAATTTATCAATGATGGTAAGCAACTTAGAGTAGGGATGTACGAAAGTCACTTACAATTTCACGGATCTGCTTCGTGGTGGTGGGGGAGGCGCTCCATCCCTCCCCCTGAAATCCTCAACGGCGGGGAGGCGCTCCATCCCTCCCCCCGGAGTCCTGCCCGGCCAGCTCCGCCCGCAGCCGGACATCCTGCCGTTGGGCAGCAGGGACGCAAATGGCAGCTGCCGTAGCAGCTGCTGTTTGCGTCCCTGTATTTAACCGTGATAGGCTACATAAATATTTATATAGCCTATCACGGCAAAGTAAAAAACAAAACATGTACGCAAATGGCGGCGGCTACGGCTGCCGCCATTTGCATTCCTTTTTTTTCACCGTTTTAGCCTACGTAAATATTTACGTAAGCTATTACGACAAAAAAAAAGGGGAACGCAAATAGCAAAGAATGTTCAAACTATCGAACAGTGGCACTTATTTTACATGCCAGTAAGGTAATGCTCAAGATGTTGCAATGTAGACTCCAGCAATTAATGGAACGAGAATTGCCAGATATACAAGCTGGGTTTAGAAAAGGCAGAGGAACTAGAGACCAAATTGCCAATATCCGCTGGAGAATGGAGAAAGCCAGGGAGTTTCAGAAAAACATCTATTTCTGTTTTATTGACTATTCTAAAGCCTTTGACTGTGTCGATCATCACAAATTGTGGCAAGTTCTTGGTGGGATGGGGATACCAAGTCATCTTGTCTGCCTCCTGAGGAATCTGTATAACGACCAAGTAGCAACGGTAAGAACAGACCATGGAACAACGGACTGGTTTAAGATTGGGAAAGGAGTACGGCAGGGTTGTATACTCTCACCCTACCTATTCAACCTGTACACAGAACACATCATGCGATGTGCTGGGCTTGATGTAGCCAAGGCTGGAGTTAAAATCGCTGGAAGAAACATTAACAATCTCAGAGATGCAGATGATACCACTTTGATGGCTGAGGAGGAGCTGAGGAACCTTATGATGAAGGTGAAAGAAGAAAGTGCATAAGCTGGGTTGCAGTTAAACCTCAAAAAAACCAAGATTATGGCAACCAGCTTGATTGATAACTGGCAAATAGAGGGAGAAAACGTGGAGGCAGTGACAGACTTTGTCTTTCTAGGTCCAAAGATGACTGCAGACACTGACTGCAGCCAGGAAATCAGAAGACATTGACTTTAGGGATGTCAGAGAATTCCGCCACGGATCTCGGGGAGGCCGAATGCCAGCGCATTCTGCCCCCCGAAATGGGTGGTGGAATGGCCTGCCACCCCCCCACACCCCCCCCTGGGATGAGACTTACCTGGGGCGGATCTTCCAGGCAGCGGCAGCTCTGCCAGCGGCTGTGGTGGCGGTTTGGCGGCAGTGGCTACAGCGGCCGGTCTTCCGACCGGCTGCCGCCACCGCCTTTTACAGTTTTTTTTTTTTAAAGATGTGATAGGCTATGTAAATGTTTACATAGCCTATCACATCTGATTTTTTTTTTTTAAAAAAAACCTGCGCGTACGCAAATGGCGGCGGCCATGGCTGCCGCCATGTGCGTTCCTTATTTTGGCATGTCTTAGTCTACGTCAAGATTTACATAGACTAAGACGGTGAAAATAAGTTCCCCTTATTTTTGCTGTCTTAGTCAACGTAAATCTTGACGTAGACTAAGACGTGCCAAAATAAGGAACGCAAATGGCGGCGGCCGTGGCCGCTGCCATTTGCGTATGCGCATTGTTTGTTTGTTTTTTTAAAGTCAGACATGATAGTACATGTTGTTGTTTTTTTAAAAAAAAGTTGTTTTGTTTTTAAAGTCAGACGTAAATGTTTACATAGCCTATCATGGCTGACTGCAGGGACACAAATGGTGGCGGCTACGGCCGCCACCATTTGCGTCCCTGCTAGCCAGCGGCTGGATGTCCGGCTGCTGGAGGAGCCGGCCAGTGGCTCTGCAGAATCCCTGTGGAGCGGAGCCAGCCGGCGAGGATTCCGGGGGGAGGGACAGAACGCCTCCCCCCCACCATCAACATAATTGGTGAACAGGTAAGTGACTTTCGTACATCCCTAGTTGACTTCTTGGGAGGACAGCAATGACAAATCTTGATAAAATAATGAAGAGCAGAGACATCACACTGATAACAAAGGTGTGCATAGTTCAAGCAATGGTATTCCCCGTAGTAACCTATGGCTGCGAGAGCTGGACTGTAAGGAAGGCTGAGCGAAGGAAGATCGATGCTTTTGAACTGTGGTGCTGGAGGAAAATTCTGAGAGTGCCTTGGACTGCAAGAAGATCAAACCAGTCCATACTCCAGGAAATAAAGCCAGACTGCTCACCTGAGAGAATGATATTAAAGGCAAAACTGAAGTACTTTGGCCACATCATGAGAAGACAGGATATCTTGGAGAAGATGCTGATGCTAGGGAAAGTGGAAGGCAAAAGGAAGAGGGGCCGACTGTCAAGGGCTCCTTGGAGGCCTCTCTCAGTCTAATCCAGTAGCCAAGTCCAGACACAGACAAATGGATTCTTTTCAAAGCTTTATTCCTCTTTTACAACTTAGCAACTCTACTGTTAGCAACTAGATCTCAGCAGCAGAGCACCTATGCCCTACGTTGGAACAGTTGGTCCCTGTTTGAAAGGGAATTACTGGCAGACCCCTGAACTTAAGGACTAGGGAGAGTCCCTCCCCTTTTCCCTTGGATCATCTGGGCGCAGCCGTTGTTTGTGCACCAACCGGGCACTATGCCTCCTTTCTGCGCCCTCCATTTGGCGCCGCTCTCTGCGTCAGCATGGCGCATCCACCAAGTCTGCTTCCCACGCTCTGTCACTCCCAGGACTGCTATCTAAGCTAGGAATGCTGGTGGGAGGAATCTCCATCAGCTGTTGGCCCTGGGAAAGAGGAGTGCGCTCCTCTCTCAGGAGCGACTCCTCTTCCTCAGTATCAGAACTACTCTGGGATTCTATGGGCTCAGTGTCCACCCTGACACTGACCAAGGGCAAGATGGATGGATGATATTCTGGAGGTGATGGACTCGACCTTGGGGGACCTGGGGTTGGCGACGGCTGACAGGAAGCTCTGGCATGGGCTGGTCCATGAAGTCACGAAGAGTCGGAAGCGACTGACCAAATAAACAACAAACAAGCATACGTAAATATTTACATAGGCTAGAATGGTGAAAAAAGGAACGCAAATGGCAGCCGCCGTAGCCGCCGCCATTTGTGCACTTGGTGTTGTTGTTTTTTTACTTTGCTGTGATAGGCTACGTAAATACTACGTAAATCCCTGCATTAGCCATGATAGGCTACGTAAGTATTTAGGTAGCCTATCATGTCTATGAAGAGGAAGTAAATGGTGGCTGCAGAGGCAGCCATCATTCACTAGTCGGCGCGGATGGCAGCAGGTAAGTGCTCCATTTCGTGCACATGTAGTGGGTTGGGGGCTCCGTTCTGGGCCCATTTCGTAGGGTGGGGGCAGGGGGGGCTTCGGTCCACCATGGATTTCGGGGGGCTGAATGCACTGGCATTTGGCCTCACCAAGATCCATGGCGGAATTCTCCGCCATCCCTAACTTGGAGTGTTATTTCTCTTGGTAGAAAAGTGGGGTATTATCCAAATAAACCCAGAGAAAAATAGGGAACAGAAAGCAGATCTAGTGAGATTGAAATGGCAAAAAATCTTCTCTGGTGCTTTTCTGATGTTGGAAAGAAACCTCTTTTTCAAAGTGCAGATTACCGCTAAAGAAATTGGAGAATACCAGTGTGCTTGGTATCAAGACAAGCCAAATTTATACTCCATTTTTCATTATGAGATGCTCCTTCGTATTCAGATCAGGCCTGAAAACAATAATGTAGCACTTCGGCAGAAAGATGCAGCCCAGCAGCCCAGCACTGGAGGCCAAGATAGAGAACACCTGCACGGCCACCATGTATTTCCCCTTCGTGCTCAGGTAGGTGGGCACAAAGGACACCCAAACACTGCAGAAGACCAGCATGCTGAAGGTGATCAGTTTGGCTTCATTGAAGGCCCCAGGAAGTTTCCTGGCTAGGAAAGCCCCCGTGAAGCAGATGGCAGCAAGGAAGCCCATGTAGCCAAGGGCAACATAGAACATAGCAATAGACCCTTCATTGCATTGCAGTATGATCTCTCCAGGCTGGGAGTGCATGTCTGAGTCTGAGAAGGGTGGAGAGGAGCCCAGCCAAATGGTGGTAATGACAGCTTGGACACTGGTACAAGAAATGACAATGGAGTTGGCCAAACTCTTTCCCAGAAAGTTCCTCACCCTGTTCCCTGGCTTTGTGGCCAGAAAGGCCAGTACCACTGTGATCGTTTTGGACAACAGAGCAGAGATGGCAACTGAGAAGATGATGCTGAAGGCCGTTTGTCGGAGGAGGCAGGTCACTTTCCTTGGCCGGCCAATGAAGAGAAAGGAGGACAAGAAGGAAAGCAGGAGGGATATGAGAAGAATGTAGGAAAGGTCCTGGTTGTTAGCTTTGACTACTGGAGTTTCTAGGAATTTAGTGAAGATTCCTAACACACAGCCTGTGATTAAGGACAGGAACAGGGCAAAGGAAGCCAGGGTGATCCCCAAAGTTTCTTCATAGGAGAGGAAAGTTAGAATCTTGGGAATGCATTCATCTCGGTCCTTACTTGGATGCTGATCATCTGGACATTTGGTGCAGTGCTCTGCATCTGGAATGAAAAAAGAATAACATCTGTCTAACAATCGTAGCAATCTCTGTTCTTTTATGTCCCATCAAAGATATTTTCCGGTGTGATTGAGATCACCCATTAACTTCATGCAGGGCACAGTCAGGGTGGCTGAGCTTCATCATTGTCCCATGTCAGCAACCCACATTTCAATACTCAAGTGTTTAGAATCCATATTTAAGCATGAATTTAAGCTAGAAATGGGGAATCTCTGGCCTGCAGGCCTAATTTTGCCTGCGAAGGTTCCCCATCTGCCTCACAAGGCCTCCCTGGATTAGCCCAGAAAGAAGGATTAGCCTTCTTTCTGTGGAAGAATCTGAGGTATTATCTCCAATGTGTGATGGGAGTTAAGAGCAGTTAATGCGGGCAGCAGGGAACATAGCTTGCACCTCACAGCAGTGATTGTTTTGTATGCGTGCCGTGCAGCTTTTCTATGGGATGATGTATTGCAACCGTGGTAATCAACAATATTCAATGTAGAATTTATAGCACAGAAGGTTAAATGGATGGTGCAAAACTACAAGGCCCATATACAAGAGAAGAGGGAATCTCAAAGAAACAGGGCAACATTTTTGAAGAATACTTTGAATGAGCAGATTTGGCTGATCTTGGTCATAAGTTTTTTTCTCCTGTTCTGGCTTGCTAATTGCTTCCTTTTTTCATGCTATTCTTAGCATGATAACAAATGGCGACTGCAGCCTGCTGTTCTGTCTAACAACTGTGCCTCTGAATGGTGGAAGATTCAGGACAGAGGAAAGGAAGATCTCCTTCAGACACACATAGTAAAGTATGGAATTCACTGACAAAAGGCGTAGTGATGGCCAACAATATGGACAACAGGGAGGATTCACATGTCTCTTCTTATGTTTTTAATGATCATTTGTGAATAAATCCATATATTGCAAATTACATGCATTTTGTGTCCTCCTTCCAAAATAAACCCAACGTTGGCAAGCACTCCATATCTAGAATTTCTCACTACTCAGAGAAGTGGGGAGAACATAACAATATTAACCATGGAGGGTGCGCATGTGATGTGATGTGGAGAAGCCACATGTAGGCTGGTGGAGCATATCCCAGCCACATCCACTGTCTCACCCACCCAGCTCCAGGGAGGGGTCCACCCTGCAACATTACTGCTAGAGACTTCTTTGTGAAATGAATCGCAGATATTGCAGGAAAGGATCCAAGTTTAGAGATGTGGGTTTAAAACTAACCAAAAAAGGATGAACTTCACCGAAAACATCTGGACTCACCCTTCCCCCACCCCATGATGGAACGTGTTTGGTGATGGGTCCTGCTGTGAATGCCTGCTTTGAGGCATTGGGGGATTAACAGGCCAGTTGAGGAGAAGAGGGGCTAGATGCCACATGGCTATCCCCTCTTCTGGTTCTTCGTCCAACCAGATGGTTCCTGATGGCCTTACCAGCATGCCCTCAGTTTTGGTGCTGCTGCTGCTGCCGAATGCCAGGTCACTTCAAATCAAAATCTCCCTCATCCATGATTTGATTGTGAGTGAGGTGGGTGATCTGGTAAGTATTACTGAGACCTGGATGGGGGAACTGAGAGGGGTTAGTCTCTCCCAGCGGTGCACTTCTGGGTATTTGGTGAAGCACCAACCTCATGTTGAGGGGCAGGGAGGGGCTTTGCTGTGGTCTATAAAAATACACTCTCCCTCTCTAGGTTTCCTCCTCATTCAAGTGCAGATCTGCAGTGTCTGTACCTTGTGCTATGTTTCTGGGACACCTCTTTAAAAGAGGTGGTAATATGGCTACACTTGTAAAAGCCTAACCTGGATCCAGGTGATATTAACAACTACAGCCCGGTAGCGAAGATCCCCTTCCTTGGTAAGGTGCTTGTGCAGGTGGTTGTAGGACAACTCCAGGCACTAGATCCATTTCAATCGGGCGTCAGGCCTTTTTTTGGGGGGGGGGGGATAACACCTGATCATCTTTGTTGCCCTCCTCTGAACCCTCTCCAGCTTGTCTGCATCCTTCTTCAAGTGTGGTGCCCAGAACTGGACACAGTACTCCAGAGGAGGCCTAACCAGTTTTGAGTAGAGGGGAACTAGTATTTCCTGGGATTTGGAAGCTATGCTTCTATTAATGCAGCTTAAAAGAGCATTTGCCTTTTTTGCAGCCACATCACATGTGGCTCATATTCAGCTTGTGATCGACAACAATTCCAAGATTCTTCTCATTTGTAGTGTGGTTGAGCCACATAGCCAGATGAACCCATCTTGTAACTGTGTGTTTGGTTTCTTTTTCCCAGGTGCAGAAATATATATATATATATATAAAATAATAATAACCTCTCATCTGGATTACTGCAAAGCTTTATATCTAAGGCTGTGTATTTGTAGGGAGACTTTTAATGGGGACTGGCCAATGTGATCACATGATGCCAGGACTTTTCCAGCTGCACTGGCTGCCAGTCCAGGTCCGGGCCAGTTTCAAACTGCTAGTATTCATATACAAAGCTGTAAATGGCTTGGGGCCAGGTTACCTGAAGGATTGTCTCCTCCCATCTGTACCTGCCCAGCCCCCAAGATCATCTTCAGGGGTCATTCTCTTGGAGCCCCTGCCAAAGGATGGGAGGCGGATGGCTACCAGGAAGAGGGGCTTTTCTTCTGTGGCACACCAGTTAGAATAGAATAGAATAGAATAGAAGTAGGGTTGGAAGAAGTAGGGTTGATACCCCTTCATGGATCACTGCCTTGTTGTGGCGAAGGGGCTTGCGTAACTCAGTGAAGCCATAAGCTATGCCGTGCAGGGCCACCCAAGATGGACAGGTCATGGCGGAGAGTTCTGACAAAATGTGGTCCACTGGAGAAGGAAATGGCAACCCACTCCAGTATTCTTGCCAAGAAAACCCCATGGAACGTATCACAAGGCTAAAAGAGATGACACCGGCAGATGAGACCCTCAGGTCGGAAGGTGTCCAATATACTACTGGGGAAGAGCAGAGGGTATTTCCAAGTAGCGCCAGAAAGAGTGAAGCGGCTGGGCCAAAGCTGAAAGGACACTCAGCTGTGGATGTGTCTGGTGGTGAAAAGAAAATCCGATGCTGTAAAGAACAATCTTGTTTAGGAACCTGGAATGTCAGATCAATGAATCAAGGTAAGCTGGAGGTGGTCAAACATGAGATGGCAAGACTGAACATCGACATCTTGGGAATCAGTGAACTAAAATGGACAGGCATTGGCGAATTTAATTCAAGTGACCATCATATCTACTATTGTGGGCAAGAATCCCTTAGAAGAAATGGAGTAGCACTCATAGTCAACAAAAGGGTGGGGAAAGCAGTACTGGGGTACAATCTTAAAAATGATAGAATGAACTCAGTATGAATCCAAGGCAAACCATTCAACCTCACAGTAATTCAAGGCTATGCCCCAACCACTGATGCTGAAGAAGCTGAGGTTGATCGGTTCTATGAAGACCTACAACGCCTTCTAGAACTAACACCAAAAAAAGATGTCCTCTTCATCATAGGGGATTGGAATGCTAAAGTAGGAAGTCAAGAAATCACCAGGATAACAGGCAGGCATGGCCTTGGTGTACAAAATGAAGCAGGACAAAAGCTAATAGAGTTTTGCCAAGAGAACACGCTGATCATAGCAAACACTGTTTTCCAACAGCACAAGAGAAGACTCTACACATGGACATCACCAGATAGTCAGTATCGAAATCAGATTGATTATGTCCTTTGCAGCCAAAGATGGAGAAGCTCTATACAGTCAGTAAAAACAAGACCTGGAGCTGACTGTGGCTCAGATCATGAGCTTCTTGTTGCAAAATTTCGGCTTAAATTGAAGAACGTAGGGAAAACCACTAAACCATTCAGGTATGACCTAAATCATATCCCTTCTGAATATACATTGGAGGTGAGGAATAGATTTCAGGGATTAGACCTGATAGACAGAGTGCCTGAGGAACTATGGACGGAGGTCCGTAACATTGTTCAGGAGGCGGCAACAAAATCCATCCCAAAGAAAAAGAAATGCAAGAAAGCCAAGTGGCTGTCTGATGAGGCTTTACAAGTAGCTGAGGAAAGAAGGGAAGCGAAAAGCAAGGCAGAAAGGGGAAGATATATCCAACTGAATGCAGAGTTCCAGAGAATAGCAAGGAGAGACAAGGAGGCCTTCTTAAATGAACAATGCAAAGAAATCAAGGAAAACAACCGAATGGGAAAGACTAGAGATCTCTTCAAGAAAATCGGAGATCTCAAGGGAACATTTTGTGCAAAGACAGGCATGATAAAGGACATAGAAGGCAGGGACCTAACAGATGCAGATGAGATTAAGAAGAGGTGGAAAGAATACACAGAAGAACTATACAGGAAAGATCTGAATGTCCCTGATAGCCATGATAGTGCGGTCACTGAACTTGAGCCGGACATCCTTGAGAGTGAAGTCAAGTGGGCCTTAGGAAGCATTACTAACAACAAAGCTAGCGGAGATGACAGTATTCCAGCTGAGCTATTTAAAATCCTAAAAGATTATGCTGTTAAAGTGCTGCATTCAATATGCCAACAAATTTGGAACACTCAACAATGGCCAAAAGACTGGCAAACGTCAGTTTACATTCCAATTCCAAAGAAGGGCAACACCAAAGAGTGTTCAAACTACTGCACAATTGAGCTCATTTCACATTCCAGCAAGGTGATGCTCAAAATCCTACAAGCTAGGCTTCAGCAGTATGCGAACCGAGAACTACCGGAAGTACAAGCTGGGTTTCGAAGAGGCAGGCAGAGAAACTAGAGATCATATTGCCAACATTCGCTGGATCATGGAGAAAGCAAGAGAATTCCAGAAAAAACGTCTATTCTGCTTCATTGACTATGCTAAAGCCTTTGATTGTGTGGATCACAACAAACTCTTAAAATTCTTAAATTCTTAAAGTGATGGGAGTACCAGACCATCTTACCTGTCTCCTGAGAAACCTGTACGAGGGTCAAGAAGCAACAGTAAGAACCAGACATGGAACAACCGAGTGGTTCAAAATCGGGAAAGGAGTACGACAAGGCTGCATATTGTCACCCTGCTTATTTAACTTATATGCAGAGTTCATCATGAGAAATGCCGGGTTGGATGAATCAGAGATCGGAATTAAGATTGCTGGGAGAATTCTCAACAACCTCCGATAGGCAGACAACACCACCCTAATGGCAGAAAGCGAAGAGGATCTAAAGCGCCTCTTGTTGGGGGTGAAAGTGGAGAGTGCAAAAGCTGGTTTGAAACTCAACATTAAAAAAATGAAGATCATGGCATCTGGCCCTATCACTTCCTGGCATATAAAAGGGGAAGAAATAGAAGCAGTGACAGATTTTACTTACTTGGGCTCCAAGATCACCGCAGACGGTGACTGTAGCCATGAAATTAAAAGACGCTTGCTCCTTGGGAGGAAAGCTATGGCCAACCTAGACAGCATAGTAAGAAGCAGAGACATCACCTTGCCGACAAAGGTCCATCTAATCAAAGCTATGGTTTTCCCAGTAGTAATGTATGGCTGTGAGAGCTGGACTATAAGGAAGGCTGAGTGCCGAAGAATTGATGCTTTCGAACTGTGGTGCTGGAGAAGACACTTACGAGTCCCCTGGACTGCAAGGAGGTCAAATCAGTCCATCCTAAAGGAAATCAACCCTGAGTGCTCATTGGAAGGACAGATACTGAAGCTCCAATATTTTGGCCACCTAATGCGAAGAGAAAACTCTCTGGAAAAGACCCTGATGCTGGGAAAGACTGAAGGCAAAAGGCGAAGGGGACGGCAGAGGATGAGATGGCTAGATAGCATCACGGATGCAATGAATATGAACCTGAGCACACTCCAGGAGAGTGCGCAGGACAGGGAGGCCTGGCGTGCTATGGTCCATGGGGTAGGGATGGCGGAGAATTTCTCCCCGAAACTTCGGGGGGCCGAGCGCCAACGTGTTCGGCCCCCCGAACAAGTTTCGGGGAGAAATCCTCCGCCCCCCCGCCCCCCGCCCCCCCCCCCCGGGACGGGACTTACCTTCCCTGAATGTCCCTTCCGGCGGCGGGTCCGGCTGGCGGTTCGTCCGGTGTTCGAGCGGGGCCATTGCAATAAAAGAAAAAAAAAAAACACGTCCCCTGATAGGCTACGTGACGATTCACGTAGCCTATCACGGCAAGATTTGCAAAGTCAGCCGTGATAGGCTACGTGAATCGTCACGTAGCCTATCACGGGTGACTTTAAAAAAAAAACAAAAAACGCGTACGCGAATGGCGGCCCCCATAGGGAGCCGCCATTCGCGTTCCTTATTTAGTTGCTGTAGTCTACGTCAATGTTTACATAGACTACGGCGAAAATAAGGGCAACGCTATTTGCGTTGCCCTTATTTTTGCCGTAGTCTACGTAAACATTGACGTAGACTACAGCAACTAAATAAGGAACGCGAATGGTGGCTCCTTATGGGGGCCGCCATTCGCGTACGTGCTTTTTTTTTTTTTAAAGTCACCCGTGATAGGCTACGTGACGATTCACGTAGCCTATCACGGCTGACTTTCCAGATCTAGCCGTGATAGGCTACGTGAATCGTCACGTAGCCTATCAGGGGACGTTGTTTTTTTGTTTTTTTTACTTTCGTGTTCGTGGCCGGGCGAGGCGGGAAGCCTCCTCCCCGGCCTGAATTTCGGCCGGGCGAGGCGGGAAGCCTCCCCCCCCGGCCTGAATTTCGGCCGGGCGAGGCGGGAAGCCTCCCCCCCCGGCCTGAACTTCGCGGGGGGAGCAGCGAAGCGCTCCCCCCCACCGCGAAAAAGCTGCGAGAAAAGGCAAGTGACTTTCTTTCACCCCTACCATGGGGTCACGAAGAGTCGGACATGACTGAATGACTGAACAACAACAACAACAACAAGGGTTGGAAGGGGCCTACAAGGCCATCGAGTCCAACCCCCTGCTCAATGCAGGGATCCAAGTCAGAGCATCCCTGACAGATGGCTGTCCAGCCTCGTCTTGAACGCCTCTAGTGTGGGAGAGCCCACCACCTCCCTAGGTCATTGGTTCCATTGTTGTATTGTTCTAACAGTCAGCACATTTTTTCCTGATGTTCAGCCAGAAAATCAGTTGTGGAATGAATTCCGTAGAGAGGTTTGTCTGGTGCCTATGCTGTGCTCTTTCCAGGACCAAGTGAAGACCCCATTTTCCCAGGTATCTTTGCATTTTAGAGTTCTAGTCTTTTAGCTCTGCTGTTTTAAAAATGTATTTTAAGCTTCTACATTGCTGCTAGGATTTATTCTGGTTGAACTTTTATACTGTAGTTTTAAGCTCTTATATTTTATATTGTTTTTATGCTGTAGTTTGTGGTTTTCAGTTTTCTGATGTGCCAAGAGAGCTTCGTCTATTGGGCGGTGTAGAAATGGAATAAATAAATATATTTTTTGAGACTAGCAATGGAAAATAAATTGTGGATGTTGCGAGAAAGGACCCAAGTTTACAAATACCCTTCAGAAAAAGTTCACACAAAATGTCTGTGTGGATCGTTGCCCTCCTCCCCAGGGGCTGCATTTTCCTCCAGAGTCACGCACCTTCCTGGGTGGAGATGGTCCCTCCCGGACAGGGAACACAGTCGTAGCAGCACGCCAGCTTTCCTTCCTGAGCCACCTTGACGAATCCAGGGAGGCAGCTTTCCACACACCTGGCATGAGGCAGGGGCTAAGCAGGAAGATCAGGAACAGCGAGGAAAATGTGTTAGGGCTCATTCAGCTGTGCAAAGGGGAGACAGGGCTGGAGAGGACCCAAGAGAACTTCAGGGTTTCACTTGATCCCATAACTAAGCTGAAGGGGCTGCACATGGCTTCCCCACATCATTCATGGCCTTGCTTAAATATACCTGTTCCATTTAATACAGGTGAAGGGATGGTCACTAAATACAGTGAAATGCAAGAAATGATTTCCTCCACCTGGTAGAGCCATTTGAGCCTCACAATGGCATCCGGGTCTATGGTGACCTTGAGGCCTGGATATCCCCGTCTTTCCATGCTCCCGAGTTTGACTCTAACGACAGACCAATTGGGAAACTTCACCCAGTTCACAATGTCAAAGTCGGCTGCCAGGTCTCCGCTCTCGTCCAGATACACTCCGTCCCCAGAATTATTGTAATAGTGGGCATTTCTCAGGAAAGGGTGAAGCTAGAACAGCAGAGGAAACACTGTCATTTAGAAAACAGGAAACCACATTGGACATCTCAGTTCCGCCCTTCTCACATTTGAATCTTCTGTAGCTCAGGGCTCGTTCTGGACTCAAATGTCTGGATCGGTCTCTTGACATCCTCAAGGCACCTGATCCCATGCCTGAATGCCGTTTGTCTCCTTCAGTAATTTCAGAAGCTGAATTCAGGAGGCATGTCAGCATCTTCTGGAATGTGGGTCTTGTCTTCCCCTGAGGCAAAGGGAGGCTGGGCACCTCACGGGGCATCTTTCAGGAATCATTCAAATGCAGCAAATTGTCAGTTATGTAATTCAGGCTGCAATCATACATTCACTTACCTCGGAGTAAATTCACCTGAACTCAGTAGGGTTTGATCCTGAATAGGCTCACAGAGGATTGCATCGTAAATATTATATGACTAGTATTTGTTGGGAGAAAATCTGAATTTTGTGCCCCTGGCATCAAATTACATGACATGATTTTAGAAAATGCTTCCATCACAACACTATTGTGTGCTTGAGATCAAAGATAAGTGTAATAGAAGCATTTCATACAAGACCTTTAATACAACGTAATGCAGGGGTGGGTGGGGGGAGTACAGATTGGCACAGTAGTCTAAAAACTGCAAATGTACACAGTTGTCAAACACTGTCAGCACATCAGCCTGTCCAAACACCTGGGTAAAGGTCCAGAATTTTGTGTAAAGACCCATAGACAAACGAGCAGATAGATGAATTGAAGGAAAGGCCAATTGCTTCCCCACCCTGCTTATATGATCATCTGCTTCATATTTAGCCTTGAGAAGAGACTATGAGCCAATAACGTGATGTGGCTGCAAAAGAAGCAAATGCTCTTTTGGGCTGCATTAATCCAAGTCTAGCTTCCAAATCACGTGAAGTACTAGTTCCCCTCTAATAGGCCTCATCTGGAGGACTGTTCTGGGCACCACATTTTAAGAAGGATGCAGACAAACTGGAGAGGGTTCAGAGGAGGCCAACAAAGATTATCAGGGGACTGGAAACAAAGCCCTGTGAGGAGAGACTGGAAGAACTGGGCATGTTTATTCTTGAGAAGAGAAGACTGAGGGGAGATATGAGAGCGCTCTTCAAGTACTTGAAAGGTTGTCACAGAGAGGAAGGCCAAGAGCTTTTCTTGAGCGTCTGAGAATGCAGGACACGGAAGAATGGGCTCAAGTTACGGGAAGCCAGATTCCAGCTGAACATCAGGAAAAACTTCCTGACTGTTAGAGCAATATGACAATGGAACCAATTCCCTAGGGAGGTGGTGGGCTCTCCCACACTGGAGGCATTGAAGATGAAGCTGGACAGCCATCTGCCAGGTATGCTTTGACTTGGATTTCTACATTGAGCAGGGGGTTGGACTTGAGGGTCTTATAGGCCCCTCCCAACCCTACTATTCTGTGATTCTATGATTCTAATGGGAATACCTGCCAAGGCTGAAGCCGTTGGACATCCAGCCTGCCTCTGTCCTCCACCACCCTCCTCTTTTGTCTGGATGAATAAGCAGCATGTAAGGCATGTGCCACAGCCTGGACAGCATTGTAAGTGATGTAGGTGTCTAGAGAGTGGATTCTCTCTATGACCTTTAGGGGCAGGGCCACCCGTTTCTCATTTTCTGTGCATCTTTTCCAGCTTTTCACAGACAGTGGATGCCTGGAATAGGAACAATGAAACGCTTTCTCAAAAAAATTCTTAATGGCAATGCTAAAGGGTACGAAGTTGCTATAGATTGCCTTCTTTGTTGCCTGGAGAATGAAGGAAAAAAACCCAACCATGTGGTGGAAATAGAATTTACTAAATGTGAAATCCACGGTGAAGTCCCACATAGCTGTTGTGATCCAGACTTTTCCAACAATGGGGTTCATTGTTCTTTCAATTGCAAGTTGCAAAAGGATTAATCCACTTAAAAAGGAATTAGGCTCCGCACAATAAACAAAGACATTGACTTGGTGCCACTTTTTGAGAGAGCCATGACGGATTTCGGCATAGCTTGTTTTCAGTACTGATAGGCTTTCTGAAAAAACCACACAAACACCATTCCTGATGAGCTCAGGTGCCAAGGTCCTCATGAACCTATTCCCATTGTTGTTGTCTCCAGCAAAGAGACCAATCATCGTCCACCTGAAATGCAGCAGAATTTTGACAATCCCTGGGTACTGGCTTCCTTCTTTAGGGACCATTCGGTAAAAAAAGGGGAACTGAGTTTTATCACTCAGAACCTGAGAAACAAAAGCATACGTGACCTGGCAAGGAAAGGAAGAGACAGGTGGTTTGTCTTGTTTCAGTACCAAAGTTCAATTCTTCATCTGGTGAGATCATACTTCTTAACTTTTTGTTTGAGACATCATCCTGATGGAACGAATACTCTTAATTTTATGATGAATAACGTTTGCAGGCTGCAGAATTATACCACACTGAAAAATGAAGATGCCCTAAAGGGCCTAAACTATGGAGCACCTCCTGAGTCCCCATGATGGAAGCAAGGTCCCAACAGTTCAGCCCAAGGTCCCAGCAGTAGGAGCATCCTTGGTACTTAGGGGTGGCCTAAGACATTTTACCTCCCCACTCCTTTCTGATGTCCCAGAGTGCCACTTTCCTTTCTGAGCCATAGGCATATTAATGCAGACAAAACTTCACATGATGTCAATCCTATGATTTGCCCTTGTACAGAATTGTTCTTTCACAAAAAGACAGCATGGGCCCACCAATACTGAACAGGACCCTGGCGTGTGTAATAGGGGGTCTTTAAAGCTTTGCACCCCATTGTGCATCCAGATCACCTATTTTCATGGGGAAGGGAAACTCCCAATTGCAGCTCTCTGGAGAAAATTTGGGTTTCTCGGGCAAGAACCACAAGTGGAATTGACCTCAGCCAGCAAATGCTACCTCACCATACCTGTGGGATTTTGTAGATGCCCAACATGGTTGAAATCTGGATGGACGTTTCAGAATCAGCCCCGTCAAGCACAGCCAATGGGTGATTCGTTCTTCCACAGCTGTAGTTTGGGACATTTGCCTGCCCAGTAGAGAGCAGGTCTACGACGATATCTGAAGTCACTCTGGCATTGCGGTAGTTGCCGTAGATGTTGTAGCCCAGGGTGATGTTCGATAGCAGGCTGGGATTCCGGTTGATCTCCTGAATGGAAAAGTAGAAGGACAGGATATTCTTGTACTCTGTAGGATATTCCCTGGGAAAAAAGTGTACATGTCTCACATTGTCTTCTGATCATAAATAAATCTAAAATATTCAGAGGTTGCTTCAGCTGTTGCCTTTTGAGGCTATGCATTATGTTTCCTCATTCTAACACTGATCCCAAGCCAAAGCCAGAAGCCCAACTGCCAATTCTAACTTAAGGGCTTTGGGGTGGGTGGTGGGGCACAGTCTTGTTCCAGGTTCAATATCCACTGTCCAGTATCAATAAAAGTTCCAGTGCTGGAAGTTGCATTGTGAGCGGAGAGGGTTAATTAAGAGACGGACACAGGTGGTTGGATTGAAATTGGGCCACATTGATTGAAATGTCTGCAAAGAGGAAACCTAGGGTGGGCACTGAATTGTGCCAGCGGCTGGCTGGCACTATAATGGGTGAAAACATATACAGCAACACATATTTTGTATGTGAGAGAAAGAGGGGTGAGTTGTCTTGTGGTATTTGAGTTTGGGTCTCTTGAATCTGTTGCTCTAGTAATTTGCTCTGCTTCTTTTTTGAAATGTCTACCCTGGGGTTTCTGTAGTGGGCTACATTCCAGGGTTTTCTATGTTTTAGCCCTCCCCCTGGATCAATAGAGAAAAAAGTCTACTCCATTTTCTCCCCTTAGTCTTAGAATCATAGAATCATAGAATAGTAGGGTTGGAAGGGGCTTACAAGGCCATCGAGTCCAACCCCCTGCTCATTGCAGGAATTGTGCATTCAATGCACAATGCAGGAATTGTGCAATGCAGGAATCTTCGCTTCTCCTGTCTAAACATACACCATTCTTTCAACCTTTCCTCACAGGACCTGTGTCGGCTCACATGGTGTAAAACTAATGATGTTTCTTCTGCACTTTAGCAAGATGGCAGGAAGACCCTATTGCCCTACATCATCCTTTATAGGTCAAAAGGAGCCTGGCCAGGTGCAGTTTCAGCTTCTGGAATGCCAGGCTGTGCTCTGGATGAATGGTCTGGCCCTATTTTGAGTTGTCCCACTATATGTTACTACAGTTCAAAAAATCAACCCACAGGCTGGGCACTGAATGGTGCCTCAGTGAGGATGGATCCCCAAAGGCAAAAGAGGACAGTGACTTATGAGGCAACAGAGAACAGGGACAGCGACTGGTAATTAGGGATGATTGGAGCTCATGAAATCAGTAGCAAATGGAGCAGCAGGAACTCCATCACGTGCAGAAAATCATACTTGTCAATTCTGTTCGAAGGAGGATTGTAGAAGGTGTATGGTAGGAAGTCAGCGTATCCTGCAGAGATGACTGCACTAAAGAAGTCGTCTCCTGGCCTGTATTGATGCAGTGGCTGAAGTTCATCCCTTTCCAGAGTCAAAGGGCATTTCGCCTTGAGCATCCCACAGATTGCCTGGGGCGCCACAAGTAGGAGCAAGAGAAGAATCATGCTTGGTATGCCTCGTAAGGCGTCCATCTTGCTCCTCATAACCAACCGGAAGAACAGTGAGAAGAAGCTAAAGCCATTTCGAAGAGTGAGGGTTCAGTGACATTCTGAAGAGATGCAGAGCCCAGCCAGCTAAGTCAGCTAAGGCTTCATGTCTTAAGAGGATGATTGTAAGCAGATCTCAGTGCCACACAGACCTCACCACCTGCCCCAAACCTCCTCCCAAGCCCCCACTGGTACAGGAGGCATTGATGAGCCAGCCCTTTTGCTCTTGGATGCAACACGTCACCTCACATTGCTATGTCAGTGGCATCAAAACTGATTTTTTTTAAAGGGGGGTGGAATCCCATGAGCTTTGGCAAGAAGAAGAA
The DNA here is from genome assembly GCF_057233095.1 of Heloderma suspectum. Taxonomy (NCBI): domain Eukaryota; kingdom Metazoa; phylum Chordata; class Lepidosauria; order Squamata; family Helodermatidae; genus Heloderma; species Heloderma suspectum. Next base: position 400,313,102 of record NC_139459.1, read on the forward strand.
CAAATCACTATGATTTTAATAATTATCAGGTTCAGAAGATGGATTACCTCTTCAACTTCCTGAACTCTCTACTCTGTCCATGCTCAGGTACAGAGCTGGATAAAAACATGTTTGTGAGAACTCACTGATGCAACTCCTTCATTTTAATGCGGATCAGGATAGTCTTTTATGAGATGTAGTTAGTCTTGAAGGTGCCATCTGCTCTATCACATCGATGCTAATTTTTGCCTGGTATTGCCTACTTTGACAGCAGTGTCTTCTATTTAGAAAGTAAAGGTGACCCAGGAGAAACTGTTGCTGTTTATTTTGCCCCTCCCTTTCTTTGGTAGATCACCAAAGGTTCCTTGTGGTTCATCTCATGGTGTCCTTGATTAATACGACTGCCATATTCACAAGGCGGAACAATAAGCCCATTGTCACCCACTTTGAGCACCAGGGATAGCACAAGCTACACTCCTGTCAAATTATTTAGTGGGCAGAGGACCCTAAGGACCTTGGAAGGAGTGATAGTCCATGATGGAGAAAATATCATTTCATAATCCCTGCCAGGTTCACATCAGCCAGGTCTGAAAGGTGGTGGGGCAGGGGGGCTTTTACCCCCCCTTCTTCTCACCATTTCTTTCATTTTAAAAAAGTTTCCAATTGTCTCCAATGGGAGGGAAAATAATTTCCCTAGATCTGAGGCTGGCACAATGCTTTCCCTCTGTGTGTGTGTCCAGGAAATGAGCAGGTTTTATATCTAATGGATAAACAGTCAATTTCTGCATGTATGTGTCTAAACTTACAAAAAAAAGAGAGCAAAAAGCAACATTTTTAACATCTCAGACTCACAGTTGGTGGTGTATACCTTATTTGCAGTGGCAGACTACCCCAGAAGACAGGGCAAGTACGCTTATTTATTTATTTATTTATTTATTACATTTCCATACCTCCCAAGAGGTATGGAAGGCGGCATGAGACGGGTTGCACCTCACAAAGGGTGGGAAGAATGTGTTTGGCCACAGCATGAAAAACTTCATGAGGAGGGCTTTAAACTGAATCCTACAGGGCAGGGAGATGTAAAGTTGGGGTAACAATGGACGAAGGCTCATGCACCACAACCGAGAGAACAGCTCTAATAGCACCCAGTAATAGTCTCCAGACACATGTAGGAAGAAAGCCAGACTATGAAGCACATGGTCTTCGATGTCTATATACTAATGCCCAGAGCATGGGAAACAAACAGAACAAACTTGAACTCTTAATACAGGAGGGAAATTATGACTTGATAGATATAACTGAGACTTGGTGGGATGACTCTCATGACTGGAATACCGCAATTGAAGGATATAATTTGTTCAGAAAGAAGAGGAGGAACAGAAAGGGAGGTGGAGTTGCACTGTATGTGAAAAATACACATCTATGCACAGAAATACGGGAGGATGAGCTTGGTAGTCCCATCGAGAGCATCTGGATCAAAATAAATGGAGCAAATAATAAAAGGAACCTGGTGGTCAGAGTCTACTACCGGACACCCAATCAAGGAAAAGATAAGGATGAAACTTTGGAAAGCAAATAGCCAATGTAGTAATGGGGGACTTCAATTTCCCCGATACTTGTTGGGAGACAAATTCTGCAAAACATGGCCCCTCCAGGAAATTCCTGACTTGTGTGGCGGATAACTGCCTCCTACAGAAAGCAGAGGAAGGAACTAGAGGATTGGCTATCCTTGACTTGATCCTAACCAACAGAAATGACTTGGTGTATAAAATAGCAGTTACAGGAATTCTGGGGGAAAGTGACCATGTTGTACTTGAGTTCTTGGTTCTAAGGGAAGCAAAAGCTGAGTGTAGTCAAACGCGTACCCTGGATTTTAGGAAAGCTGATTTTAATAATCTCAGAACAATGATCAGTAAGGTCCCATGGCAAGTGACTCTAATGAGGAAAGGAGTCCAAGATGGGTTGTTGTTGTTGTTGTTCAGTCGTTCAGTCGTGTCCGACTCTTTGTGACCCCATGGACCATAGCATGCCAGGCCTTCCTGTCCTGCGCTCTCTCCCGGAGCGTGCTCAAGTTCATATTCGTTGCATCCGTGATGCTATCTAGCCATCTCATCCTCTGCCGTCCCCTTCTCCTTTTGCCTTCAGTCTTTCCCAGCATCAGGGTCTTTTCCAGGGAGTTTTCTCTTCGCATTAGGTGGCCAAAATATTGGAGCTTCAGCTTCATTATCTGTCCTTCCAATGAGCAGTCAGGGTTGATTTCCTTTAGGATGGACTGATTGGACCTCCTTGCAGTCCAGGGGACTCGTAAGAGTCTTCTCCAGCACCACAGTTCGAAAGCATCAATTCTTCGGCGCTCAGCCTTCCTTATAGTCCAGCTCTCACAGCCATACATTACTACTGGGAAAACCATAGCTTTGATTAGACGGACCTTTGTCGGCAAGGTGATGTCTCTGCTTCTTACTATGCTGTCTAGGTTGGCCATAGCTTTCCTCCCAAGGAGCAAGCGTCTTTTAATTTCATGGCTACAGTCACCGTCTGCAGTGATCTTGGAGCCCAAGAAAGTAAAATCTGTCACTGCTTCCATTTCTTCCCCTTCTATATGCCAGGAAGTGATGGGGCCAGATGACACGATCTTAGTTTTTTTAATGTTGAGTTTCAAACCAGCTTTTGCACTCTCCTCTTTCACCCTCAACAAGAGGCTCTTGAGATCCTCTTCGCTTTCTGCCATTAGGGTGGTATCGTCTGCATATCGGAGGTTGTTGAGAATTCTCCCAGCAATCTTAATTCCGACCTCTGATTCATCCAACCTGGCATTTCTCATGATGTACTCTGCATATAAGTTAAATAAGCAGGGTGACAATATGCAGCCTTGTCGTACTCCTTTCCCAGTTTTGAACCAATCGGTTGTTCCATCTCTGGTTCTTACTGTTGCTTCTTGACCCTCGTACAGGTTTCTCAGGAGACAGGTAAGATGGTTTGGTACTCCCATCACTTTAAGAATTTGCCACAGAGAGTGAAGTCAAGTGGGCCTTAGGAAGCATTAGTAACAACAAAGCTAGCGGAGATGACAGTATTCCAGCCGAGCTATTTAAAATCCTAAAAGATGCTGCTGCTAAAGTGCTGCATTCAATATGCCAACAAATCTGGAACACTCAGCAGTGGCCACAAGACTGGAAAAGGTCAGTTTACATTCCAATTCCAAAGAAGGGCAACGCCAAAGAGTGTTCAAACTACCGCACAATTGCGCTCATTTCACATGCCAGCAAGGTGATGCTCAAAATCCTACAAGCTAGGCTTCAGCAGTATGTGAACCGAGAACTACCGGAAGTACAAGCTGGGTTTCGAAGAGGCAGAGGAACTAGAGATCAAATCGCCAACATTTGTTGCATCATGGAGAAAGCAAGAGAATTCCAGAAAAACGTCTATTTCTGCTTCATTGACTACGCTAAAGCCTTTGATTGTGTGGATCACAAAGATGGGTGGGAGCTTTTAAAAAAGGAAATTCTCAAGGCACAATTACAAACAATTCCAACAAGAAGAAAAGGTGGAAGACCTCTCCCACACTGGAGGCATTCAAGACGAGGCTGGACAGCCATCTGTCAGGGATGCTCTGACTTGGATTCCTGCATTCAGGGGGTTGGACTCGATGGCCTTGTAGGCCCCTTCCAACCCTACTATTCTATGATTCTATGATTCTACAACAGAAAAAGCCAATGTGGCCTCACCAAAAGCTTAGAGATGACCTGAAAATGAAAAAGCGCCAGTTCTTCTGGTGTCAGGAAGGCTAAAGCTGAAAACGAGCTGAGGTTAGTGAGGGATGCTAAAAGCAACAAAAAGGCTTTCTTCAGCTACGTGCATAGTAAAAGACAGAGGAAAGAAATGGTGGTTTAGCTATTAAAGAAGGGTGGTAAAATGATAACAGATGACAAAGAAAAGGCAGAGGTGCTCAATTCCTACTTTGGCTCAGTCTTCTCCCAAAAGAGGGTCTATGACCCCCCTGGCAAAGGCGAAGTACAGGCTGAAGGGGCAGAATTGCAGCTTGAGATTGATAGGCATATGGTCAAGGAACACCTAATTACTTTGAATGAGTTCAAATCTCCAGGGCCAAATGAACTGCACCCTAGAGTAATAAAGAAACTGGCAGAAGAACTCTCTTTGAGAAATCATGGAGAACGGGTGAAGTGCCAGATGACTGGAGGAGGGCTAATGTTGTCCCTATCTTCAAGAAGGGTAAAAAGGAGGAACCTGGGAACTACAGACCAGTCAGTCTGACATCAATCCCTGGGAAAATGCTGGAGCAGAATATAAAGCAATCCATCGGCAAGCACCTTGAAAACAATGCAGGGATTACTCGAAGCCAACATGGATTTTTCAAGAACAAAGCCTGCCACGTGAATCAAATCTCATTTTTGGATCAAGTAACCTCCCTTGTGGACCGTGGGAATGCTGTAGATGTAATATAGCTCGACTTCAGCAAAGCTTTCGACAAAGTGCCCCATGATCTCCTGATGAGCAAACTAGCTCAAAGTGGGCTAGATGAAACAATGATCCGGTGGATCCACAGTTGGCTACAGAATCGGACTCAAAGAGTGCTTATCAATGGGACCTTCTCCAACTGGGGAGAGGTAATGAGCTGGGTACTGCAGGGCTCAGTCCTGGGCCCAGTGCTCTTCAACGTTTTTATGAATGACTTGGAGGAGGAGGTGAAGGGAATGCTGATCAAATTTGCAGATGACACAAAATTGGGCGGGATAGCTAATAGTTTGGAAGACAGGAACAAAATGCAAAGTGATTTTGATAGACTGGAGCACTGGGCAGAAAACAACAGAATGAAATTTAATAGGGATCAATGCCAAGTTCTGCACCTATGAAAAAGAAACCAAATGCACATTTCCAAGATGGGGGATACGTGGCTCAACAATAGTACAAGAAAGAAGGACCTTGGAATTGTTGTAGATCACAAGGTGAATATGAGCCAACAACATGATGTGGCTACAAAAAAGGCAAATGCAGTTTTGGGCTGCATTAATAGAAGCATAGCTTCCAAATCCTGGGAAGTACTAGTTCCCCTCCACTCAGGACTGGTTAGGCCTCATCTGGAGTACTGTGTCCAGTTCTGGGCACCACACTTGAAGAAGGATGCAGACAAGCTGGAGAGGGTTCAGTGGAGGGCAACAAGGATGATCAGGGGACTGGAAACAAAGCCCTATGAAGAGAAACTGAAAGAACTGGGCATGTTTAGCCTTGAGAAGAGAAGACTGAGGGGAGATATGATAGCGCTCTTCAAGGACATGAAAGGTTGTCACAGAGAGGAAGGCCAGTATCTCTTCTCAATTATCCCAGAGTACAGGACATGGAATCATGGGCTCAAGTGACAGGAAGCCAGATTCCGGCAGAGCATCAGGAAAATCTTCCTGTTAGGGCAATACGACAATGGAACCAATGACCAAGGGAAGTAGAGGGCTCTCTCATGCTGGAGGCATTCAAGATGAAGCTCGACAGCCATCTGTCAGGGATGTGTTGACTGAGATTCCTGCATTAAGCAGGAGATTGGAATCGATGGTCTTATAGGTCCCTTCCAATATTCTATGATTCTGTGATTCTAAGGGGAATACCTGCCATGGCTGAAACCTTTGAACATCCAGCCTGCCTCCACCCTCCACCACCCTCCTCTTTCGTCTGGATGAATAAGCAGCATCTAAGGCACGGGCCACAGCCTGGATGGTGCTGTAAATGATGTAGCTGTCTAGGAAATGGGTTCTCTGTTGTTTTCATGACATCGTTAACCTCCAGGGCACATCTGGGGATGTACGTATTCCCCACTGTCCATTCCAGTGGGGAATCCACCCGGGCGGGGAGGCAATCCATTCCCACTCACCCCCCAGAATCCTCCAGAGCGGCTCCACTCTGCGAGGAATCCAGCAGACCTGCCCAGCTTGAGGGAGGCTTACATTGACGGCCAGAGCTGTTCTCCTCCGCACCGATCAACATTTAAAAAAAAATAAAATGGTGATCAGCAGGATGTGCCCATAGCCTTATACGCAAAATAGAGCCGTGAATCTTGTGTATAAGTCTATGTGTCCATAGGCTTATATGCAAGATTCACAGCTCTTTTTTGCATATAAGTCTATGGGCACATCCTGCTGATCACCATTTCTGTAAAAAAAATGCGATTGGCTCGGAGGAGAATGGCTCCGGTGGAACAAGCAGCCGAGTACCATCCCGAGCAGAATCCTCCTGGAGTGGAGGTAAGCGGGGCCGATCCACCACTGATTCCGAAGGCCGGATTCCAAAGAGAAATCTGTGGTGGATTTCTCAAACATCCCTAGGCACATCCAGAGGTATTTCCTGGTTTTTCCATTTCAAATAGATCCAGAACTGATGAACCATTTTTTACACTCAGAATGTAACATGATTAAAACAGTGACTAGATGGAGCAGTTTCAATCGAAGTTGCCCCTCTTATCAATCACATGGTCGCTGTCTGGGAGCCCATGATACAAGTCAAAGGGCTCAATAATGGGAGGACAGTGGGGTTTCTTTCGTGTAAAGGCAGCCTTAGTTCTATGTTGAGAGCTAGCTTTATGGGCAAACATGTGTTCTAGAGCCTGGGGCAAAGGAGCTTGCCACACGTGGTTAATCCTTGGAAGCAAAAGGCTTCTTGATGTACAAGATAGACTTTCACAAGAGGGCTTCTGTAGCCAGCTGTAAGCCTGGCGGTGTCAAGAAGAAGCCCCCTTAGAGCGCTGTGCCGGAGCTGTGTGCAGGCGCTATGATGAGGCCTGAAGCTCCTGTCTGAGTCAAGGTACATAGACTTTTGTCCCCTTTTTTGCTTATCAATCTCTTTTATTGTGATTTGAGCAAAAGAAAACAAAAACAAATTATGCAAGGGGAAAAAAGAGCCACAAGAAATTACATGCAATACGAAATCCATATTCCACTAGATTCAACATTCTGGAAAATAATACAAAACAAGGGATTATTTATTTATTTATTTATTGCATTTATACCCCGCCTTTCTCCCTCTCGCAAGGAACTCAAGGCGGCTTACATTATCCTCCTCCTCACCATTGTATCCTCACAACAACAACCCTGTGAGGTAGGTTGGGCTGAGAGTCTGTGACTGGCCCAAAGTCACCCAGTGAGCTTCCATGGCCAAGTGGGGACTAGAACCCGGATCTCCCGGCTCCCAGTCCGTCACTCTCACCACTACACTACACTGGCTCTCCATACACTACACTGGCTCTCCATAATGCATATTATGGATTATGCATAAGGTTCAAGAAAAGCAGACCAAATATCCATATATTTATCTGTTCCAGACTGGTGCCTATGTACCACCCGCTCAGATGTTGATAACACTGTTAGGTCCTCAATCCACTGCATTATAGGAGGTGATCATTTATCCTTCCAATGTTGCAATATCAGACTGTTGGCTGTCAAGAGGGCTTGGAAAATCCATTTGTGCTGACCATACATTAACTTCCAAGAAACTAGTAAATAGTTTAAGAGGACATGTATATCATTCAGTATGAAAGAGTGTTCCAGTACAAAGTCTATCTGTATTATAAACTCCTCCAAAAGGCAGCAACTATTGGGCATTGCCAAAAGATTTGAATCAGAGAAGCATTCGATGTACGGATGGCGGAGAATTCCGCCAGGGATTTCAGTGAGGCCAAATGCACTGGCATTCGGCCCCCAGAAATCCGTGGCAGAATGGCCTGCCACTCCCCCCCCCCATGGATCCCCCCTGGGACGAGACTTACCTGGAGCAGATGTTCCGGACAGCGGCGGCTCCAGCGGCAGTGGCTGGTCTTTCGACAGGCTGCTGCAGCCACCATTTGTGGTCCGATCTTTGCTGTGATAGGCTACGTGAGTCTTTATATAGCCTATCACGTCTGGGTAAAAAAAAAAAAGGCACACGCAAATGGTCGCCGCCATAGCCGCCATCATTTGCATTCACCGTTGTGTTTTTTTTTACCCAGACGTGATAGGCTATGTAAACACTTACATAGCCTATCATGGCAAAGACCAGACTGCAAATGGTGGCTGCGGAAGCCGGTCGAAAGACCAGCCGCCGCTGGAGCTGCCGCCGTTTGGAACATCCGCCCCAGGTAAGTCTCGTCCCAGGGGGGATCCACCATTTGCGTCCGCACCAGCCAGTCCACAGCCAGAACTCCATCTGAGGATGGCCTTGGCCGTGGAGCAGAGCCGGCCATCGAGGATTCCGGGGGGAGGACCGGATCACCTCCCTCCCCCGTCGAGGATTCCGGCGGGAGGGACGGAGCACCTCCCCCCCATGAATAGAACTTGCGAAAAGGTAAGTGACTTTCGTACATCCCTAATTCGATGTATTACATCTCCAACAATTATGGGAATTAGACAAACCGTTATTAAAAAGACATTGAGGAGTCCGGTAAACCCGAAACAAGTTTTTTTGCTGAATAAAGCATAGCCTAAGATCCACAGATCCTTCAGCTAGAACAAAGATCCATCTATTAGGTAAAAAGGGGCATTCCAATTCTCGATTCCATTCCTGTCTTAGACTCTTGACTGTCATATTTATTTACTGGTAACAGGTACCCATATACATGAATTGTGGGTCGATATGACTGATCAGCCGCTGTCAGTGTTGCCAATAACAATGGAGACTCTGGAAATGTAAATGTGGCTGGACCAGACTGAGATTCCAACAAGTGTTGCAAATGCAAATATTGTTATTCAGCTGAAGCACATAATTCATATTTCAGTAGCAGATCAGAGAATGAGAGAAACTCATCATCCGAACCCAGGAATTGATCGGAGGTTAAAATAATGTTATCCGTCCACATCTCCCACAAAACCAGTTTCTTTCCCATTTTTAAATCTGGATTTCCCCATAAAGTCAATTCAGCATAAGAAAATGGATCAAACTGTAATTGCCATGAGATTATACGCTACACCTCTCTAACAGTGAATATTTGGGGAGGGGCTTTCTCTGTTCTAATATGCCAAGAACCTACTGCCATGCATTGAAAAGAGGATCCAAACAGAAGGATTCCAGACCTGACCAGGGTGGAAAATGCAAACAGACCTTAAAAACCAAAAATATAGTACAGGTCATCACATAGGCCCAATGGTATAAAGCAAGGTCTGGAAAACCTAACCCACCTTCTTTAATTTGAAGCTGCATCCATTTCAAAGATATGCACGGTGGAGAGGAACACCCCATCCCATTCCAATTTGCGAAACAGAGAATTTCATTTTTGGAAGTATTTGCCAGGTATAAGTAAAGGAATTCCAACTATAGTATAGAAGTTCCAAGCTATGATAGATTTTTGTCACCTTAACTAAAGGGGCACTCATCTGTCCCCCACTGTCTCCTGTATGTATGTATGTATATATGATGGTAAGGGAAATTAATGGTACATTTTCATGGAAA